>NC_140590.1:1705873332-1708402270 GCF_964204655.1 Triturus cristatus
GCTGAGAGGCAGGAGCGTACCCGGGCCCCTGGGGGCCCCGGCGGGCGGGCCCCAGGTCTGCCTTCCCCCATCTCGGGAAAGCCGGGCCTCACGGAGGTCTGACCCAGCCAACGCGGCAAAGATAGGACCATCGGGAAGGGGCTGAGAGGCAGGAGTGTACCCGGGCCCCTGGGGTCCCCAGCGGGCTGGCCCCGGGTCTGCCTTCCCCCGTCTCGGGATCGCCGGACCTCACAGAGCTCTGACCCAGCAAACTCGGAGAAAAAGGACCATCGGGAAGGGGGCTGAGAGGCAGGTGTGCGTACCTGGGCCCCTGGGGGCCCCGCTTCGGGCGGGCCCGGGTGCTGCCTACCCCTGTCTCGGGATCCACGGACCTCACGGGGCTCTGACCCAGAAAACTCGGAGAGAAAGGACCATCGGGAAGGGGCTGAGAGGCAGGAGCGTACCCGGGTCTGCCTTCCCCTGATTCAGAATCGCCAAACATCACTTTGGTCTGACTGACCCTCTCCCTAGTAATCCGGAGGAAAATTACCCCCCTTTCTTCTAATCCGTGCGCACGAGGTGGCAGAGGGACCCTAGGCGCGAATGTACCCGACCTCCTGGAGCCCTCGCTGGGATCCGGGAGGCAAATGGACCCTCATCGAGACTTCCAGGCAAGCTCGGTCATCTGGTCGCCCCATGGGAAAGCATTGTTCGCGACCAGATGGCCGAAGGGACGTGCGCGACCAGATGGCCGAAGGGACTTGCGCGACCAGATGGCCGAGGGGACAGGCGCGACCAGATGGCCGAGGGGAAAGGGGAAAGGGAAGGGGAAGCCTCCCCGGGCCCTCCGGACCCCGCCCCGGGCACCCTGCCCCGCGGAGCCCGGGGCAGGGGGGGGGCGCCCTCCCCGGGGCCCCCAGGGGCCCGGCCGGAGCTCCTGAACACAGACGAGCGAGGGGAGGCTCCCTGGCCACAACGGAACCCCGTCCCGGGCCTTTGGCAGTGCCGCAGGCTGGGGGACGGGGCCCGGGGTCGAAGACCCCGACCCGGGGCCCGGGTGGGCCCCTGGACCCAGCCGGGGCCCCCGGGACCGCAAGCGCAGGGGCAGCCTCCCCGGGCCCTCTGGACCCCGCCCCGGGCACCCTGCCGTGCGGCACGACCCAGGACAGAGGCCGGGGCGGGGAGGCCGCCCTCCCCGGGGCCCCCAGGGGCCCGGCTGGAGCTCCTGAACCCAGACGAGCGAGGGAAGGCTCCCCGGACGCAACGGAACCCCGTCCCGGGCCTTTGGCAGTGCCGCAGGCCGGGGGACGGGGCCCGGGGCCAGAGACCCCAACCCGGGGCCCAGCCGGGCCCCTGGACCCAGCCGGGGCCCCCGGGACTGCAGGCGCAGGGGGAGCCTCCCCGGGCCCTCCGGACCCTGCCCCGGGCACCCTGCCACACGGCAGGACCCAGGACGGAGCCCGGGGCGGGGAGGCCGCCCTCCCCGGGGCCCCCAGGGGCCCGGCCGGAGCTCCTGAACCCAGACGAGCAAGGGGAGGCTCCCCGGCCACAACGGAACCCCGTCCCGGGCCTTTGGCAGTGCCGCAGGCCGGAGGAGGGTGCCCGGGGCCAGAGACCCCAACCCGGGGCCCGGCCAGGCCCCTGGACACAGCCAGGGCCCCCAGGTCCACAGGCGCAGCAGAAGCCTCCCCGGGCCCTCCGGACCCCATCCCGGGCACCCTGCCACGCGGCAGGACCCAGGACGGAGCCTGGGATGGGCAGGCCGCCCTCCCCGGGGCCCTCAGGGGCCCGGCCGGAGCTCCTGAACCCAGCCGAGCGAGGGGATGCTCCCCGGCCACAACGGAACCCTGTCCCGGGCCTTTGGGAGTGCCGCAGGCCGGGGGACGGGGCCCGGGGCCGGAGCCCCTGACCTGGGGCCCGGCCAGGCCCCTGGACCCAGCCGGGGCTCCAAGGACCACAGGCCCAGGGGAAGCCTCCCTGGACCCCTTGTCCCGGGCACCCTGCCACGCGGCAGCCCAAAGAGTTGCGGGGGCAGCTAGCAGCACAGGCTCACTCTTTGAAGTGTTCACTTATGACAACAGTTACTCCCCTGAGGTTGTTGGTGTGGGGCGGGCCTAGGCAGCTTGATTATAGGTGCATTTGAGTATGCTGCCCAGCTGGAGTTACTCAGTCATCTAGTTGTGGGATTGTTCTGCCCCCTGTAAGTGAAACACAGACGCAGAATGACTCTACGTGCAGTGGATGATGGCGAGAACCCTCCTAGCAGTGTCCGGAAACCTAGAAACCCTGCCAGTGGGTTCAGTGTGATGCAGAATAGGGCTTTTACTAGGTTGCTAATTTCATTAGAGGAGAGATCCTCGCGCCTCGGGATAACAACAGTGCGAGCCTTCAACGGACGGCAAAGCGGGGTATGGGAGGAGGTGTGCACCTAAGGAGCCGCGTGTGAAGAGACCTCTTGCCCGGTGGACGCCCGAACCGCTGCCATGGATGCCAAACAAAACCTGCTGTTGGTCTACCAGGCCGTGCAGGCGCTGTACCATGACCCCAAACCCAGTGGGGGAGCTTCAAAAATCGGTGAGAGCTGGGAGTTGGGACCTGGGTACAAGGGTTTTAAATGAAAGGACACTGTTCTGTAGAGTTTTTACGAGCATGTCACATCCCATATGTTGGCAGATCATTGAGTTAAGTGAGAACCATGTGAAACTGGGCAAGCGATTAGGGGCTGTTTTGGGTGTGAAGTAGCACGCGTCGGCATCTTGGATAGATTTAGTCGGGGGGTTCGGGAAGTTTGTCAGGATAGGCCCTAAAGAGCTAACTCTAGGGAAAATAAAGTTGAGGTCGCAGGCAAGGCACATGGATCAGGAGGCTGCGGCTCTTAAGCCAATCATATTACTTTATTTTAAGATATGGACTTGAATCAGCCAATGAATTAACATCAGTTCTGAAGGGGCAGCAGTCACAAGGCAGTGTAGGAGGAGAGTTGCATCTCTTACAAATAGTTTATTTTTTCCTGTTGTTTCGGTTTTCATAGTTGGTCAGAAAGGCATCTTATAATGCCATTGATAATGGACAAAAATTGACATGATCTAGAAATCGCGTATGATGATTCTTCCTAAAAGACTGCGTGGTTTGAAAATCTTGAGATTCTCTGCATGACTGATTCAGAAATGCCATATTTATTATAGCTTAATTTAGAGTAGTGGTGAACGCGGCAACAAATTAACAGAGACAGCCAAGGTTCAGATCTTAGAGCCAGTGCAAGAGCCGGGCCCTGATAAAATTTGCTATGTTAAATCATATAACAAACACCAGCCAGAAGCCTGACTAAACAGTACTGTGTAAATATTGTGTTGTATTTTCTCCTATAAGTAACTGCAAATTAAATAATTGATCTAACTACACACTTAGTTGAGAAACATAGTTGATTTCTTAGATAACCATTGTTTACATGCAAACACGTTTTAATCGCTGGTCAAAGAATGTTCCACTTCTATCAGTGCATTGTAGGGTTAGAGCTATCATACTAGAAAAGATAAGTGTGAGAAACAATTATCACACAGATCTCTGTAGTAAGTGCATTAACCTACAGGTCTATTCTTGTGCCGAGAATCTGTAGTCATTATCTCTCATATGCATTCCCCATATGCATTCCCCATTGAGCTGTCTTATTGGGATTGGAATTTGTGTCCTTCAGGATACGCTTGACATTTCTGAATAAGGTGCATTCGCTCACCACAGTTTTCTGAGATCACAATTAGGCACTCCTTAAAAAAGTGGCCCGATTTCCCGGATCGTGCCATGTTAAAGAACATTAGATTTTTCAGCACCCAGGCTAATGTGCTGCATAGCTAAATGCATATAAGGTCCCAAAGGCGAGACCGATGGCATTGCAAATGCTTGTTTATGCTACTATGCCATCTGTGACAACTGGTTGCAGATTGTACCAGTTGTACTTTGTCTAATGAAGAAAGAAGAAAAGCTTTCTCATAAAAAATGTTCCTTCTTTGTTAATGGGCCCATTTGATAGCAAGCTTCACCCCGATTAGCATGGCAAGCACAGGCAAATAGCCTGCTATAGATTCGGTCAAATTCTGAATTTGGACTCCCTGGTAGCTGAAAGCAGGAGCAGCCCCTTATACACGTCTTTCCGGCGGATTTCAAGTCACCTATGCCCTAGTGCCTTTTCAAGGAACTAAAAAAACAGCACAAAAACCAATAACAGGCATGTGCCCAAATATCAGCACCCTCTGGGCTCTGAACAAGCTAAAGCAGAAAGAACTGACACACAAAGTACCTTGGAGGGCTTCCCGTCCAGGAGGTCAAACTGTGCATCTAGCACCAAAACCTGCAATCTTATCCGTTTTGTTGTGCACTCCACACAATTTTCTTTGCTTAGATTGTCGCACAAAGCAAAACCAAAGGAAATGATGGACGGAGTGTTGAACATTGCAAGCACTCACCCCCAGTCAACTGATCTGAGTTTAATCCATCACCGTTCTTTAGCCCACTCTGCCACCCCAGTTCAGACATAGCCATATGCAAATCAGTCTGACCCTGTGCCTCATGGGAACAGTCCAGCCCAAACTGCCAAGCCATGTCTTCCCTGGACCGGAAACAAGCTTCCTAAGACCGGTTTCTGGCATTTCAGCCGTCTTCAGCCAGGATTTGCTTGAATCCAGTGGCAAAGTGAGCAAGGGACTCACGTCTGAGCATACCCTGCCAACTTATGGCGAACAAAGCAAAACCAAAGGAAATGATGGACAGAGTGTTCAACATTGCAAGCACTCACCCCCAGTCAACTGATCTGCGTTTAATCCATCACCGTTCTTTAGCCCACTCTGCAACCCCAGTTCAGTCATAGCCATATGCAAATCAGTCTGACCCTGTGCCTCATGGGGACAGTCCAGCCCAAACTGCCAAGCCATGTCTTCCCTGGACCGGAAATCAGCTTCCTAAGACCGGTTTCTGGCATTTCAGCCGTCTTCAGCCAGGCTTGCTTGAATCCAGTGGCAAAGTGAGCAAGGGACTCACGTCTGAGCATACCCTGCCAACTTATGGCGAACAAAGCAAAACCAAAGGAAATGATGGACGGAGTGTTGAACATTGCAAGCACTCACCCCCAGTCAACTGATCTGGGTTTAATCCATCACCGTTCTTTAGCCCACTCTGCCACCCCAGTTCAGACATAGCCATATGCAAATCAGTCTGACCCTGTGCCTCATGGGAACAGTCCAGCCCAAACTGCCAAGCCATGTCTTCCCTGGACCGGAAACAAGCTTCCTAAGACCGGTTCCTGGCATTTCAGCCAATATGCATATGGCCATGTCTAAACTGGGGTGGTGTAGTGGGCAAAAGAACGATGGATTTAACCCAGATCTCTTGACTGGGGGAGAATGTCTGCATTGTCAGCATTCCGTCCATCATTTGTTTGTTGTAACGTTTTTTGCCCTAAGTGGGATGGGTATTCCCAGACGTGGGACCCGTGCTCTCTACGCCACTGGAGTCAAGCTATCATGGCTGATGACGGCTGATAGCCAGAATCTGGTCCTAGGATGCTTGATTCCGGTCCAGGGAAGACATGGCTTGGCAGTTCGGGCTGGACTGTTCCCATGAGGCACAGGGTCAAGACTGATTTGCATATGGCCATGTCTAAACTGGGGTGGTGTAGTGGGCAAAAGAACAATGGATTTAACCCAGATCTCTTGACTGGGGGAGAATGTCTGCATTGTCAGCATTCCGTCCATCATTTGTTTGTTGTAACGCTTTTCGCCCTAAGTGGGATGGGAATTCCCAGACGTGGGACCCGTGCTCACTACGCCACTGGAGTCAAGCTATCCTGGCTGATGACGGCTGATAGCCAGAAAGCGGTCCTAGGATGCTTAATTCCGGTCCAAGGAAGACATGGCTTGGCAGTTCGGGATGGACTGTTCCCATGAGGCACAGGGTCAAGACTGATTTGCATATGGCCATGTCTAAACTGGGGTGGTGTAGTGGGCAAAAGAACAATGGATTTAACCCAGATCTTTTGACTGGGGGAGAATGTCTGCATTGTCAGCATTCCGTCCATCATTTGTTTGTTGTAACGCTTTTCGCCCTAAGTGGGATGGGTATTCCCAGACGTGGGACCCGTGCTCACTACGCCCCTGGAGTCAAGCTATCCTGGCTGATGACGGCTGATAGCCAGAAACCGGTCCTAGGATGCTTGATTCCGGTACAGGGAAGACATGGCTTGGCAGTTCGGGATGGACTGTTCCCATGAGGCACAGGGTCAAGACTGATTTGCATATGGCCATGTCTAAACTGGGGTGGTGTAGTGGGCAAAAGAACGATGGATTTAACCCAGATCTCTTGACTGGGGGAGAATGTCTGCATTGTCAGCATTCCGTCCATCATTTGTTTGTTGTAACGCTTTTCGCCCTAAGTGGGATGGGTATTCCCAGACGTGGGACCCGTGCTCACTACGCCACTGGAGTCAAGCTATCCTGGCTGATGACGGCTGATAGCCAGAAACCGGTCCTAGGATGCTTGATTCAGGTCCAGGAAATACATGGCTTGGCAGTTCGGGCTGGACTGTTCCCATAAGGCACAGGGTCAAGACTGATTTGCATATGGCCATGTCTAAACTGGGGTGGTGTAGTGGGCAAAAGAACGATGGATTTAACCCAGATCTCTTGACCGGGGGAGAATGTCTGAATTGTCAGCATTCCGTCCATCATTTGTTTGTTGTAACGCTTTTCGCCCTAAGTGGGATGGGTATTCCCAGACGAGGGACCCGTGCTCACTACGCCTTTGGAGTCAAGCTATCCTGGCTGATGATGGCGATAGCCAGAAACCGGTCCTAGGATGCTTGATTCCGGTCCAGGGAAGACATGGCTTGGCAGTTCGGGCTGGACTGTTCCCATGAGGCACAGGGTCAAGACTGATTTGCATATGGCCATGTCTCAACTGGGGTGGTGTAGTGGGCAAAAGAACGATGGATTTAACCCAGATCTCTTGACTGGGGGAGAATGTCTGCATTGTCAGCATTCCGTCCATCATTTGTTTGTTGTAACGCTTTTCGCCCTAAGTGTGATGGTTATTCCCAGACGTGGGACCCGTGCTCACTACGCCACTGGAGTCAAGCTATCCTGGCTGATGACGGCTGATAGCCAGAAACCGGTCCTAGGATGCTTGATTTCGGTCCAGGGAAGACATGGCTTGGCAGTTCGGGCTGGACTGTTCTCATGAGGCACAGGGTCAACACTGATTTGCATATGGCCATGTCTAAACTGGGGTGGTGTAGTGGGCAAAAGAACGATGGATTTAACCCAGTTCTCTTGACTGGAGGAGAATGTCTGCATTGTCAGCATTCCGTCCATCATTTGTTTGTTGTAACGCTTTTCGCCCTAAGTGGGATGGGTATTCCCAGACGTGGGACCCGTGCTGACTACGCCACTGGAGTCAAGCTATCCTGGCTGATGACGGCTGATAGCCAGAAACCGGTCCAAGGATGCTTGATTCCGGTCCAGGGAAGACATGGCTTGGCAGTTCGGGCTGGACTGTTCCCATGAGGCACAGGGTCAAGACTGATTTGCATATGGCCATGTCTAAACTGGGGTGGTGTAGTGGGCAAAAGAACAATGGATTTAACCCAGATCTCTTGACTGGGGGAGAATGTCTGCATTGTCAGCATTCCGTCCATCATTTGTTTGTTGTAACGCTTTTCGCCCTAAGTGGGATGGGAATTCCCAGACGTGGGACCCGTGCTCACTACGCCACTGGAGTCAAGCTATCCTGGCTGATGACGGCTGATAGCCAGAAAGCGGTCCTAGGATGCTTAATTCCGGTCCAAGGAAGACATGGCTTGGCAGTTCGGGATGGACTGTTCCCATGAGGCACAGGGTCAAGACTGATTTGCATATGGCCATGTCTAAACTGGGGTGGTGTAGTGGGCAAAAGAACAATGGATTTAACCCAGATCTTTTGACTGGGGGAGAATGTCTGCATTGTCAGCATTCCGTCCATCATTTGTTTGTTGTAACGCTTTTCGCCCTAAGTGGGATGGGTATTCCCAGACGTGGGACCCGTGCTCACTACGCCCCTGGAGTCAAGCTATCCTGGCTGATGACGGCTGATAGCCAGAAACCGGTCCTAGGATGCTTGATTCCGGTACAGGGAAGACATGGCTTGGCAGTTCGGGATGGACTGTTCCCATGAGGCACAGGGTCAAGACTGATTTGCATATGGCCATGTCTAAACTGGGGTGGTGTAGTGGGCAAAAGAACAATGGATTTAACCCAGATCTCTTGACTGGGGGAGAATGTCTGCATTGTCAGCATTCCGTCCATCATTTGTTTGTTGTAACGCTTTTCGCCCTAAGTGGGATGGGTATTCCCAGACGTGGGACCCGTGCTCACTACGCCACTGGAGTCAAGCTATCCTGGCTGATGACGGCTGATAGCCAGAAACCGGTCCTAGGATGCTTGATTCAGGTCCA
The DNA here is from genome assembly GCF_964204655.1 of Triturus cristatus. Classification (NCBI taxonomy): domain Eukaryota; kingdom Metazoa; phylum Chordata; class Amphibia; order Caudata; family Salamandridae; genus Triturus; species Triturus cristatus. The sequence continues at coordinate 1,705,881,788 of NC_140590.1, forward strand.
GGAAATACATGGCTTGGCAGTTCGGGCTGGACTGTTCCCATAAGGCACAGGGTCAAGACTGATTTGCATATGGCCATGTCTAAACTGGGGTGGTGTAGTGGGCAAAAGAACGATGGATTTAACCCAGATCTCTTGACCGGGGGAGAATGTCTGCATTGTCAGCATTCCGTCCATCATTTGTTTGTTGTAACGCTTTTCGCCCTAAGTGGGATGGGTATTCCCAGACGAGGGACCCGTGCTCACTACGCCTTTGGAGTCAAGCTATCCTGGCTGATGATGGCGATAGCCAGAAACCGGTCCTAGGATGCTTGATTCCGGTCCAGGGAAGACATGGCTTGGCAGTTCGGGCTGGACTGTTCCCATGAGGCACAGGGTCAAGACTGATTTGCATATGGCCATGTCTCAACTGGGGTGGTGTAGTGGGCAAAAGAACGATGGATTTAACCCAGATCTCTTGACTGGGGGAGAATGTCTGCATTGTCAGCATTCCGTCCATCATTTGTTTGTTGTAACGCTTTTCGCCCTAAGTGTGATGGTTATTCCCAGACGTGGGACCCGTGCTCACTACGCCACTGGAGTCAAGCTATCCTGGCTGATGACGGCTGATAGCCAGAAACCGGTCCTAGGATGCTTGATTTCGGTCCAGGGAAGACATGGCTTGGCAGTTCGGGCTGGACTGTTCTCATGAGGCACAGGGTCAACACTGATTTGCATATGGCCATGTCTAAACTGGGGTGGTGTAGTGGGCAAAAGAACGATGGATTTAACCCAGTTCTCTTGACTGGAGGAGAATGTCTGCATTGTCAGCATTCCGTCCATCATTTGTTTGTTGTAACGCTTTTCGCCCTAAGTGGGATGGGTATTCCCAGACGTGGGACCCGTGCTGACTACGCCACTGGAGTCAAGCTATCCTGGCTGATGACGGCTGATAGCCAGAAACCGGTCCAAGGATGCTTGATTCCGGTCCAGGGAAGACATGGCTTGGCAGTTCGGGCTGGACTGTTCCCATGAGGCACAGGGTCAAGACTGATTTGCATATGGCCATGTCTAAACTGGGGTGGTGTAGTGGGCAAAAGAACGATGAATTTAACCCAGATCTCTTGACTGGGGGAGAATGTCTGCATTGTCAGCATTCCGTCCATCATTTGTTTGTTATAACGCTTTTCGCCCTAAGTGGGATGGGTATTCCCAGACGTGGGACCCGTGCTCACTACGCCACTGGAGTCAAGCTATCCTGGCTGATGACGGCTGATAGCCAGAAACCGGTCCTAGGATGCTTGATTCCGGTCTAGGGAAGACATGGCTTGGCAGTTCGGGCTGGACTGTTCCCATGAGGCACAGGGTCAAGACTGATTTGCATATGGCCATGTCTAAACTGGGGTGGTGTAGTGGGCAAAAGAACCATGCATTTAACCCAGATCTCTTGACTGAGGGAGAATGTCTACATTGTCAGCATTCCGTCCATCATTTGTTTGTTGTAACGCTTTTCGCCCTAAGTGGGATGGGTATTCCCAGACGTGTGACCCGTGCTCACTAAGCCACTGGAGTCAAGCTATCCTGGCTGATGACGGCTGATAGCCTGAAACCGGTCCTAGGATGCTTGATTACGGTCCAGGGAAGACATGGCTTGGCAGTTCGGGCTGGACTGTTCCCATGAGGCACAGGGTCAAGACTGATTTGCATATGGCCATGTCTAAACTGGGGTGGTGTAGTGGACAAAAGAACGATGGATTTAACCCAGATTTCTTGACTGGGGTAGAATGTCTGCATTGTCAGCATTCCGTCCATCATTTGTTTGTTGTAACGCTTTTCGCCCTAAGTGGGATGGGTATTCCCAGACGTGGGACCCGTGCTGACTACGCCACTGGAGTCAAGCTATCCTGGCTGATGACGGCTGATAGCCAGAAACCGGTCCAAGGATGCTTAATTCCGGTCCAGGGAAGACATGGCTTGGCAGTTCGGGCTGGACTGTTCCCATGAGGCACAGGGTCAAGACTGATTTGCATATGGCCATGTCTAAACTGGGGTGGTGTAGTGGGCAAAAGAACAATGGATTTAACCCAGATCTCTTGACTGGGGGAGAATGTCTGCATTGTCAGCATTCCGTCCATCATTTGTTTGTTGTAACGCTTTTCGCCCTAAGTGGGATGGGTATTCCCAGACGTGGGACCCGTGCTCACTACGCCACTGGAGTCAAGCTATCCTGGCTGATGACGGCTGATAGCCAGAAACCGGTCCTAGGATGCTTGATTCCGGTCCAGGGAAGACATGGCTTGGCAGTTCAGGCTGGACTGTTCCCATGAGGCACAGGGTCAAGACTGATTTGCATATGGCCATGTCTAAACTGGGGTGGTGTAGTGGGCAAAAGAACGATGGATTTAACCCAGATCTCTTGACTGGGGGAGAATGTCTGCATTGTCAGCATTCCGTCCATCATTTGTTTGTTGTAACGCTTTTCGCCCTAAGTGGGATGGGTATTCCCAGACATGGGACCCGTGCTCACTACGCCACTGGAGTCAAGCTATCCTGGCTGATGACGGCTGATAGCCAGAAACCGGTCCTAGGATGCTTGATTCCGGTCTAGGGAAGACATGGCTTGGCAGTTCGGGATGGACTGTTCCCATGAGGTACAGGGTCAAGACTGATTTGCATATGGCCATGTCTAAACTGGGTTGGTGTAGTGGGCAAAAGAACGATGGATTTAACCCAGATCTCTTGACTGAGGGAGAATGTCTACATTGTCAGCATTCCGTCCATCATTTGTTTGTTGTAACGCTTTTCGCCCTAAGTGGGATGGGTATTCCCAGACATGTGACCCGTGCTCACTAAGCCACTGGAGTCAAGCTATCCTGGCTGATGACGGCTGATAGCCAGAAACCGGTCCTAGGAGGCTTGATTCCGGTCCAGGGAAGACATGGCTTGGCAGTTCGGGCTGGACTGTTCCCATGAGGCACAGGGTCAAGACTGTTTTGCATATGGCCATGTCTAAACTGGGGTGGTGTAGTGGGCAAAAGAACGGTGGATTTAACCCAGATCTCTTGACTGGGGGAGAATGTCTGCATTGTCAGCATTCCGTCCATCATTTGTTTGTTGTATCGCTTTTCGCCCTAAGTGGGATGGGTATTCCCAGACGTGGGACCCGTGCTCACTACGCCACTGGAGTCAAGCTATCCTGGCTGATGACGGCTGATAGCCAGAAACCGGTCCTAGGATGCTAGATTCCGGTCTAGGGAAGACATGGCTTGGCAGTTCGGGCTGGACTGTTCCCATGAGGCACAGGGTCAAGACTGATTTGCATATGGCCATGTTTAAACTGGGTTGGTGTAGTGGGCAAAAGAACGATGGATTTAACCCAGATTTCTTGACTGGGGTAGAATGTCTGCATTGTCAGCATTCCGTCCATCATTTGTTTGTTGTAACGCTTTTCCCCCTAAGTGGGATGGGTATTCCCAGACGTGGGACCCGTGCTCACTATGCCACTGGAGTCAAGCTATCCTGGCTGATGATGGCTGATAGCCAGAAACCGGTCCTAGGATGCTTGATTCCGGTCCAGGGAAGACATGGCTTGGCAGTTCGGGCTGGACTGTTCTCATGAGGCACAGGGTCAAGACTGTTTTGCATATGGCCATGTCTAAACTGGGGTGGTGTAGTGGGCAAAAGAACGGTGGATTTAACCCAGATCTCTTGACTGGGGGAGAATGTCTGCATTGTCAGCATTCCGTCCATCATTTGTTTGTTGTAACGCTTTTCGCCCTAAGTGGGATGGGTATTCCCAGACATGGGACCCGTGCTCACTACGCCACTGGAGTCAAGCTATTCTGGCTGATGACGGCTGATAGCCAGAAACCGGTCCTAGGAAGCTTGATTCCGGTCCAGGGAAGACATGGCTTGGCAGTTCGGGCTGGACTGTTCCCATGAGGCACAGAGTCAAGACTGATTTGCATATGGCCATGTCTAAACTGGGGTGGTGTAGTGGGCAAAAGAACGATGGATTTAACCCAGATCTCTTGACTGGGGGAGAATGTCTGCATTGTCAGCATTCCGTCCATCATTTGTTTGTTGTATCGCTTTTCGCCCTAAGTGGGATGGGTATTCCCAGACGTGGGACCCGTGCTCACTACGCCACTGGAGTCAAGCTATCCTGGCTGATGACGGCTGATAGCCAGAAACCGGTCCTAGGATGCTAGATTCCGGTCTAGGGAAGACATGGCTTGGCAGTTCGGGCTGGACTGTTCCCATGAGGCACAGGGTCAAGACTGATTTGCATATGGCCATGTCTAAGCTGGGGTGGTGTAGTGGGCAAAAGAACGATGGATTTAACCCAGATCTCTTGACTGGGGGAGAATGTCTGCATTGTCAGCATTCCGTCCATCATTTGTTTGTTGTAACGCTTTTCGCCCTAAGTGGGATGGGTATTCCCAGACGTGGGACCCGTGCTCACTATGCCACTGGAGTCAAGCTATCCTGGCTGATGACGGCTGATAGCCAGAAACCGGTCCTAGGATGCTTGATTCCGGTCTAGGGAAGACATGGCTTGGCAGTTCGGGCTGGACCGTTCCCATGAGGCACAGGGTCAAGACTGATTTGCATATGGCCATGTCTAAACTGGGGTGGTGTAGTGGGCAAAAGAACGATGGATTTAACCCAGATCTCTTGACTGGGGGAGAATGTCTGCATTGTCAGCATTCCGTCCATCATTTGTTTGTTGTAACGCTTTTCGCCCTAAGTTGGATGGGTATTCCCAGACGTGGGACCCGTGCTCACTACGCCACTGGAGTCAAGCTATCCTGGCTGATGACGGCTGATAGCCAGAAACCGGTCCTAGGATGCTTGATTCCGGTCCAGGGAAGACATGGCTTGGCAGTTCGGGCTGGACTGTTCTCATGAGGCACAGGGTCAAGACTGATTTGCATATGGCCATGTCTAAACTGGGGTGGTGTAGTGGGCAAAAGAACGGTGGATTTAACCCAGATCTCTTGACTGGGGGAGAATGTCTGCATTCTCAGCATTCCGTCCATCATTTGTTTGTTGTAACGCTTTTCGCCCTAAGTGGGATGGGTATTCCCAGACGTGGGACCCGTGCTCACTACGCCACTGGAGTCAAGTTATCCTGGCTGATGACGGCTGATAGCCAGAAACCGGTTCTAGGAAGCTTGATTCCGGTCCAGGGAAGACATGGCTTGGCAGTTCGGGCTTGACTGTTCTCATGAGGCACAGAGTCAAGACTGATTTGCATATGGCCATGTCTAAACTGGGGTGGTGTAGTGGGCAAAAGAATGATGGATTTAACCCAGATCTCTTGACTGGGGGAGAATGTCTGCATTGTCAGCATTCCGTCCATCATTTGTTTGTTGTAACGCTTTTCGCCCTAAGTGGGATGGGTATTCCCAGACGTGGGACCCGTGCTCACTACGCCACTGAAGTCAAGCTATCCTGGCTGATGACGGCTGATAGCCAGAAACCGGTCCTAGGATGCTAGATTCCGGTCTAGGGAAGACATGGCTTGGCAGTTCGGGCTGGACTGTTCCCATGAGGCACAGGGTCAAGACTGATTTGCATATGGCCATGTCTAAACTGGGGTGGTGTAGTGGGCAAAAGAACGATGGATTTAACCCAGATCTCTTGACTGGGGGAGAATGTCTGCATTGTCAGCATTCCGTCCATCATTTGTTTGTTGTAATAGATTGTCGCACAGCACTCAAGTGCTGTCTGCACAAGGGTAGGCTAACAGTAGTTTGGCTAAACATTTTCTGTTTTGATGACGTTTAAGAGTTTTAGGGAAGGCCAAAGGTCCCTGCGTCTACTCTCTTTACTTTAAAGAAGCTTCTCAAAGCAAATTCAACAAGAGTTGTCTAATGCTTAGCCCTCTGTAAAAATGCTTTAAACACTGTGTTAATTCGTGACTGCATACTCATGTCATCAGACTCAAAAAAGCATCAAACCAGTTATGCAGAGTTTTTTATTTTTAAGAGGCTGATTGCAAGGAGCAAAAACATGGACAGATACTAGTTGGGTGTTGCTATAAAGAGGTCAGCTGCAAAGTCTACATATTTCTGGAGATTATTGTGGAAGCGGAGGAATCACATAAAAGTTCTAGTAGGGCAAAAAGTTAGGACAAAAGGAAGAATGATTTATCGGCTTATACTTTAACCCTTTCGCTGCGGCGGGGACTCCTCCGCAGCGCTGGGGTGGGTTTGGGGGCAGCGCGGTGGCGCTGTGCTCATGACGGAGCCACTCTGTCATGAGCCACGTTTGAGCTGTGCTCATGACGGAGTGGTTCCGTCATGACTCCGCCCACTGCGCTAATCGCCCGCACAGGCGGGGAATCAGCGCAGCGTGGGAGGAGCGGCCGCCAACGGCCGCGGCATGACGGAACTACTCCGTCATGAGCACATGGCGACCGTGGCTCATGACGGAGTGGTTCCGTCATGAGCAGGGGAGGGGTTAAGCCTTAATAGAAGGATTGCAATAGTTCAGGTTTAAGGTAATCGTTGCGGATAATATATTGTCAATGTATTGTCATTGCAGATGTTCAGTTAGAGGCAGAACTACTATTCACAATGTCTTTCAAACTGTCGCTTGAAGTCCTAAGTGTTATACCAGGTCACAGGGAAAACACCTGGCTGCCTCCTGGGATATTTAGCGGTGATGCATGTAGAAGTGTCCATCAGAAAGGTCAGGTCTCCCAAAGACCAGTGTAAAATAGCCTGCAGACGAAGATTCACCTCTTTCTCCAGTCCAAAGCCCGTGGTCTGTCATAGGGCTGCACCAATGATGCGCTGGATCAGGTAAGGACCAGCCAGCCATGCTAGATGTGCAAGCACCGCCCTTTCTGCTTCCTGCTTGTGGACGTTCTGTGGTGTAGCGTTCTAGTCGTTAACACCACGTGATATCTGGTGCATGCTGGGAGCGGCGGCGGCCATGTTCTGCGCTGTGGGTACAGCAGTGCAGAAGTGACCCCGGCGCTCTCCCGCGGTTATAAATCAAGAGGACATTACACACCGTGTCTTCCTTCCAGACCTAAACCCAGCACTACAAACTGGCGACGAGGCTGGTTGAATCCTCGCGCACCACTGCGCGACTCGAGCGCTCGCGGTACGACGGTCAGTGGCGCCCGGCGCATCTTCACAGCGGGAGAGTGTGGCAGCGGGTCGGGGGGCATGAGGAGGGCCGCATTGGAAAGCCGGTGCAGCTGAGAAGGAGTCCCAGCCCCCCTGTGCACTAGACAGCGCTGGGTGGATCAACTCCACAGGGGATCACTAGTGCACTGAGGAGCCGGGCACAGCTGCCTGAGCCTGCACGTCTGCACCACGTAGAAGCACCTTAGAACAGAGGAGCAGAGCACAGCTGCCACACCATGCGGGCCCAACCCCCGTGAAAGCACCCTTGACCTGAGGAGCAGAGCACAGCTGCCACAGTCTGCAGGCCTGCACCAAGTGGAAGTGTCCTGGAATTGCGGAGCAGAGCACAGCTGCCAGAGCCCTGCGGGCCTACGCCACGTGCTCCAGCCTAGGGGCACGTCCCAAGTAAGTGCCGGGAGTGCCTGCTTGCTTCCCCAAAGGGGGAACCCTCCCACTGGGACCCCCCTTGCGCTCCTTCACCCTGCTGCCACAAGCAGTCCATGCAGACGTGCCTCAGCAGGACTGTCAGAAGGATTGCACACAGGGTCCATCAGGACTCGTGGTCCGACTGATCACACTCCCAAGATACCTCCACGAGCACTGCGGGAGTAGAAGAGAGGCGTGTGCACACACACTAGCCCACTGAGCACAATGGTCAAGCCTACACGCTGCAACAAGACACGTGCACCGAGCGGTCTCTGCATCCCCGCTCAGCTCGCTGCCACCCAAGTGTTACCAGCCCACACCAGGTGGATTGTGGTCTCATAGCCCAGTCAAGATGTGTGCACAGAAATTTGCACTCACAAATCCAGTCCCCTTTCTGCCAAAACCGGGTGAACCTGCCATGAAATGGGAGGGCTGGAAGGGGTATTTTCTAAATTACTTATCAGCCCTGGCGGACGAAGGAGAGGAAGCATTTTCCAGCAAGCGCAGGAAGAAAATCCTTTTGCACAATCTGGGGCCAGAAGGTCTCAGAGTGTATGAGCACATGGTAAAGAAGACTAGACTCCCCAACGACGATGATGTCTTTCAACATGCATTGGATGACTTGGATAGTCATTACCAACCAGTGGTGTGTACAGCCATAGACCGCTATAATTTCTTCCAACGGAAGCAGACAGACATGGAGTCTGTGGAAGATTACGTGGCAGCGCTTAAAAGGTTGGCAGTCACGTGTAAGTTCGGACACCTCCACGATGACCTGGTACGTGACCAGATAGTAATGCACACTGTCAATACTAACATTCAGGAAAAGCTGTGGGTTAGCGGTGATGCCCCCCTAAATTAGATCATTGCAATGGCCAAGAAAGATGAACTTTCTAAACGGTGTGCGGAGGCTGCGAAAAAGGACTGTACCAGTAAAGCCACAGTGTGCAAGGTGACTAACAGCAAATCCCACGACAGCAAACCTCCACCCAGCAGTGTGACCAAGTTTAACAGGAATCCACTACCCAGAGCAGCTGGAACCCACAAGGCACCCAATGACCACAAGAATACATGTTACAGATGTGGCAGTCATACATACACAGCCAATGACAGACGATATCCAGTCTTTCGTGTAAAATGCTCTTATTGTGGGGTGATGGGTCACTTTGGAAAAGTATGTAGACGCAAACCTAGCAACGCCTCTGTAAAGTGCATCCTGCAGGATTCTGACGTTGAAGGGGTGGAGGGTGAAGCTGATGAGGACTGTGTTCTTTGCATTAATGACCAAGTCTTGGGTTAGGGTATTGATTGTAACAGCACCAAGAAACCCTCTTGCTTACTGTCCATAGGGGGTGTACAAGTATCCATGGTAGCAGACTCAGGGTCACCGTATACCATCATCCAGTGTAGTATCTGGGAGAGGGACTTTGTACACATCTAAGGCACTCACCTACACCCCACAGACATTCACCTCATCACCTTCACGGAAGAGAGAATTCCCATGGTAGGCTTCCGCCCACTAAGTTTTGAGTTCAAGGGTAGGACCTCGGAAGGAAAACTGTACATGGCGGAGAAAGGGCCCTCTGTACTAGGCTGGGCAGACCAAGGGGCATTGGGGATACAACTAAATCCAGGTGGTGCCACACAGGTACTCATGACTGACAACCCACAGGCAAGCGAAGACGAAGCATGGAAAAATTACTTCCCTGCAGTTTTTGGAGGCACCATAGGCAAGCTCACCAAGTTCACACACAGAATTTGCCTTAAGGAAGGAGCCACACCAGTATGCCATAAAGTGAGGAACATTCCATTCAACTGCAGGGAGGCTGTGCAAACGGAACTACAGCGCCTCGAAGAAAACAGGGTGATCGGGCCAGTCGATAGTGCGGAATGGTTGACGCCCTTGGCAGTCGCACGCAAGCCCAACGGGAAAGTGCGCCTCTGCATCGACCTGCGGGAACTCAACAAAAACATCATAGTGGATAAATCCCCACTGCCCAAAATCAATGAAATGTTGGCCCAGACCAAGGGGATCAAATGGTTCTCGACCATCGACCTCACAGCGGCCTACCATCAACTTTTCGCAGCACCCCTCCTGTAGGAAACTCACATCATGCATCACACCGTTCGGCTGCTACAGGTTCCGGCGGATGTCCTTTGGCCTAGCATCGGCCGCAGCGGTGTTTCAGAAGCTGATGCACAAGCTGTTCAAAATTATCAGCGGAGTGCAGTACTTCCAGGATGACATCCTGATCATGGGCAAGACCAAACAAGATCAAGACGCGAAGCTTTCTACAGTATTACGCATCCTGTCACGTAACGGCCTCACCACAGAGTGGAACAAGTGCAAATTTGGCCTCCATGCCATCACCTACTTTGTACATGAGATAAGCGATAAATGCATCTCTCCCAAGAGTGCCAATGTGGAAGCAATCAAGTCAGCACCTACGCCTCAAAACAAGGAAGAAGTACGTTCTTTCTTCGGATTGGCCGAATTCTATAGTAAGTTTGTACAACACTTCGCCACCAAGACACACCATCTACACCAGATCCTCAAAGAAAAGAATACATTCGTATGGTCCAATGAAGCCAATGAAGATTTTTTGAGAGTCAAGAATGACATTTGTAATGCCGCGCCCCTACATAGCTCGACCAATCTGCCCTCTCCATCCTTACCACAGACGCCAGCGACAAAGGACTGGAAGCAGTTCTGTCACAAAGGTCCACGGATGGTGCCATGACTATCATCAGCTTCGCATCTTGTTCTCTGGCCCCCAACGAGGAGAAGTTCAGTGTCGTCGAGAAGGAGATGCTGGCGGCCATCTGGGCGATGGAAAAATTCCGACAGTTCCTCTGGGGTTCCAGGTTACTCCTCAGGACAGACCACAAGCCGCTTGTTAAAGTCCTTACGTCTAGCGGACATGCCAGCGCAACCCCGCGCATAGCAAAAATTACCCTCAGGCTATTGGACTTCGTGTATGATGTTGAATACATACCTGGGAATAAGAACAAAGTGGCTGACTACCTCAGCAGATCGGCAGCGATGGAATGTGCACCCGCGCATACAGAATGGGACGAGTACACGATCGCCTTCACCAATGATCAGGTAGAGGTCATAAGCGCACAGGACTGGAAAGAAGCGTATGACAAAGACACCCTTCTTGAGAACGTGAAAAGATGTGTCACGCAGGGATGGCCAGAGAAGAAGCACTTAGACGCTGACCTCCGGAAATTCTAGGAAGTGCGGGAGGAGTTATCCATTAGCGAAAACGCCGTATTCCTCTTGCGAGGAGACAAAGTGATACCTCCACAACAATTAGTAGAATGCCTGCACACGATCTTGCACGAGGGCCACTTAGGAATCGTGAAGATGAAAAATCGTGTCAAACAATCTTATTGGTGGCCCGCAGTCGACAGCCAAGTAGAGAAGCATGTACGGACTTGCGAGCAATGCAATAATGCGGACAAGGCACAAACTATGTTACGTCCTCCATTGGGGAAGTTCACCACCCCTACCAGCCCATGGGAAGAACTGTTGGTCGACATTCTGGGACCCATCCTCAACACGTGGGGTGTCCCCAAGTACGCCATCATGTTGATAGACCGATACTCCAAGTGGCCAGAAGTAGAACTGTTTGAAAACGTGGACACGGACAGGATTGTAGCTTTCCTCACAGCCACATTCTTGAGAGAGGGCATCCTGAAAATAATTACGAGCGATAATGACCCACAGTTCACCTCCGAGAAATGGACTGCATTCATGAAAAAGAATGGCATTGTGACCAAACACACCCCGGTGTACCATCTTGCCGGAAATGGTCTAGCAGAGAGGTATAACCGGGTGATTATGGGGTCTGTGCAAGCAGCCATCAGCGCGGGAAAGAATTGGGAGACAGAAATTAGACACACCGTATGGGCGTATCGTATAACTCCCACAGCTACAGGTTATAGCCCGTTCAAGGTTCTACGGGGCAGAGACCTGTTCACACGAGACAACACTGCGTGGATGAACCTGACGCTACAAAGTAAGTGGTCCCAGTGGTAGTCCGGAGCAATTTGGAGAAAGCCCAGAAAATTTACACTGAACACTACAATAAGAAACACAGGGTGAGCAACGTCTCGCTAGAAAAGGGGGAATGGGTTCGAGTAAAGCTGGCACAACTGCGAAGAAAAGGCGACAGCAAGTTCAGCGAACATCTACAGGTCAAAGAAGCCTACACGCGGTCAGCCCTATTAAGTGATGGAAAAGTATGGTCCTACAGCAGGATGGCCAAGTGCAATAAAGTGATGGGATGGGGCAAGAGAGATGCTCCACCAAGCACCAGCAACACTAGCTGGGAGTCAGATAATGAGGAGTACGACCCAGAGACAGAGACACAGAGAAGAGGCACAACAAGAGACAACGAAGACATAAGCAGCAACACACAAGAACAGAGGAGCTCAGAAATCACACGACAACACAGGCCACAAGAAGACCAAGGTACAAGCGAACAAGACACATTGCAACAAGCTACCACAGCTCCTAACAGTAACCAGCAAGGTAGTCCAAGGGAATCCAGAGCATACCCGAGAAAGAAGCACACAACACAAGCACTCACTACACACACCCGCATAGGCAGGGCAGTAGTGTTACCCAAACGATACAGAGAATAGGATGTAACTGTGTGGTATGCTGTGTTTGTCTTCCCTTATTGCACCACTTAGTATCAGATGTATTTTAACTTGTTATAGCACTAGTGCCCTGGACACCTTCGGCACAACGCATTGTTACAGTTCTTGTTATGTGTTATTAAAGGAGGGAGATATGTGGTGTAGCGTTCTAGTCGCCAACACCACGTCATGCCTGGTGTATGCTGGGAGCGGCGGCGGCCATGTTCTGCGCTGTGAGTGCGGCAGTGCAGAAGTGACCCCGGCGCTCTCCCGCGTTAATGAATCAAGAGGACATTACACACTGTGGGGCAGATTTATGTGGGACTTGCGCCCCTTTTACGCCGCCGTTGCATCACTTTTGTGACGCAGCGGCGGCGTAAACCCTGAGCCACGTTGCGCCCTATTTACATCGTGACGCATCTATGAAGATGCGTCACGGTATAAAGCCCTGCGCCACACGAAACCTGCGTCAGGTTTCATGTGGGTGTTTCTACGCAGGGGGGGCGTTCCGTCGCAGGAACGCCCCTGAAAAGTGACTCACCTGAAGGGGGCTCGAGTCTGGCTCTTTTTCCAACGCCGTGAGGGCAACGGCAGTCTTCACCCGGACATAGAAGGGCCCCGAACGCAGGGAGAACTCACCTGACAACAGTCTCCCAGGCCTACCGTGAGGGCAACGGCTCTACCAACTACAACTCCCAGGTCCTCCTGAGCGGCGCAGGAGGTGACGTCAGTGGCAGGCATCACCTGCCTACATCTTCGCTGCACGCCTCCCGCAGCGCGGGACGCACCTGAAGGGGGCTCGAGTCTGGCTCTTTTTCCAACGCCGTGAGGGCAACGGCAGTCTTCACCCGGACATAGAAGGGCCCCGAACGCAGGGAGAACTCACCTGATAACAGTCTCCCAGGCCTGCCGTGAGGGCAACGGCTCTACCAACTACAACTCCCAGGTCCTCCTGAGCGGCGCAGCAGGTGACGTCAGTGGCAGGCGTCACCTGCCTACATCTTCGCTGCACGCCTCCCGCAGCGCGGGACGCACCTGAAGGGGGCTCGAGTCTGGCTCTTTTTCCAACGCCGTGAGGGCAACGGCAGTCTTCACCCGGACATAGAAGGGCCCCGAACGCAGGGAGAACTCACCTGACAACAGTCTCCCAGGCCTGCCGTGAGGGCAACGGCTCTACCAACTACAACTCCCAGGTCCTCCAGAGCGGCGCAGCAGGTGACGTCAGTGGCAGGTGTCACCTGCCTACATCTTCGCTGCACGCCTCCCGCAGCGCGGGACGCACCTGAAGGGGGCTCGAGTCTGGCTCTTTTTCCAACGCCGTGAGGGCAACGGCAGTCTTCACCCGGACATAGAAGGGCCCCGAACGCAGGGAGAACTCACCTGACAACAGTCTCCCAGGCCTGCCGTGAGGGCAACGGCTCTACCAACTACAACTCCCAGGTCCTCCTGAGCGGCGCAGCAGGTGACGTCAGTGGCAGGCGTCACCTGCCTACATCTTCGCTGCACGCCTCCGGCAGCGCGGGACGCACCTGAAGGGGGCTCGAGTCTGGCTCTTTTTCCAACGCCGTGAGGGCAACGGCAGTCTTCACCCGGACATAGAAGGGCCCAGAACGCAGGGAGAACTCACCTGACAACAGTCTCCCAGGCCTGCCGTGAGGGCAACGGCTCTACCAACTACAACTCCCAGGTCCTCCTGAGCGGCGCAGCAGGTGACGTCAGTGGCAGGCGTCACCTGCCTACATCTTCGCTGGACGCCTCCCGCAGCGCGGGACGCACCTGAAGGGGGCTCGAGTCTGGCTCTTTTTCCAACGCCGTGAGGGCAACGGCAGTCTTCACCCGGACATAGAAGGGCCCCGAACGCAGGGAGAACTCACCTGACAACAGTCTCCCAGGCCTGCCGTGAGGGCAACGGCTCTACCAACTACAACTCCCAGGTCCTCCTGAGCGGCGCAGCAGGTGACGTCAGTGGCAGGCGTCACCTGCCTACATCTTCACTGCACGCCTCCCGCAGCGCGGGACGCACCTGAAGGGGGCTCGAGTCTGGTGCTTTTTCCAACGCCGTGAGGGCAACGGCAGTCTTCACCCGGACATAGAAGGGCCCCGAACGCAGGGAGAACTCACCTGACAACAGTCTCCCAGGCCTGCCGTGAGGGCAACGGCTCTACCAACTACAACTCCCAGGTCCTCCTGAGCGGCGCAGCAGGTGACGTCAGTGGCAGGCGTCACCTGCCTACATCTTCGCTGGACGCCTCCCGCAGCGCGGGACGCACCTGAAGGGGGCTCGAGTCTGGCTCTTTTTCCAACGCCGTGAGGGCAACGGCAGTCTTCACCCGGACATAGAAGGGCCCCGAACGCAGGGAGAACTCACCTGACAACAGTCTCCCAGGCCTGCCGTGAGGGCAACGGCTCTACCAACTACAACTCCCAGGTCCTCCTGAGCGGCGCAGCAGGTGACGTCAGTGGCAGGCGTCACCTGCCTACATCTTCACTGCACGCCTCCCGCAGCGCGGGACGCACCTGAAGGGGGCTCGAGTCTGGTGCTTTTTCCAACGCCGTGAGGGCAACGGCAGTCTTCACCCGGACATAGAAGGGCCCCGAACGCAGGGAGAACTCACCTGACAACAGTCTCCCAGGCCTGCCGTGAGGGCAACGGCTCTACCAACTACAACTCCCAGGTCCTCCTGAGCGGCGCAGCAGGTGACGTCAGTGGCAGGCGTCACCTGCCTACATCTTCGCTGCACGCCTCCCGCAGCGCGGGACGCGCGAGGGCAGCAACCGGGCGAAGCCCGGGCCAAGGGCGGGCCCGTCCTTGCCCGTCATCGCCAGAAAGAGGCAGGGCTGGGCCATCCCCCTAACTTCGAAACTGTGACTGTGAACAAATGCCAAGTGAAGCCTGCTCATTCTACTGTGAGTAAGCTTTGATTTGAAAGTACTGTGCAAGTAGATCAGACCCAGTAGCAAGTACCCAAGATTTGAGGCTCAGTAATGCTCACTTGGGGCCACGTGGCTGTAGTATGACGCAGTGGTAAGGCGGTTGGACTGATACCATTTAGCCACCGAGGCCTCAACTAAAACAGTTTTGCGCGCGTGGCCGGAGTGACTTGGAAGGGTCAAAGATATTGAGGAAAGGAGCTGGTGATCTCTGGGGGTGCAGAAGACCTATACGGGTGGTACGGGCAATCTGGTGGGGAATTTTGCGGAGTGAGTGGTGGGAGTACAAGCTGTCTGCTTGGTGACCTAAGGATAACTTAGCGGCAGTATGGCAGGCATAGCTAGAACACGCTCAACCAAATCAAAATTAAGGTTACCCACTCAGTTAAAGCCGCCCGCAATGGAAGACGGTATATTGCCCCCACAGGTTCATCCCACGGCAATTGACCGTATGTTGCAAAAAGCTATAGAGGCGGTCTCTAGTGAAATTAAACGCACTGAGAGACGTCTATCTCTCACCCCATTATTAGATACATCGACCCCAATACAAGTGATAACCAGCGATAGTGTGGAATCTCCCCCTCCCCAAACCTTAGAGCTGAGCGCTTTGGCTTTCCCATGTGCCCAGCAGATATCGGAGAGGGATAGGGGGGACCATGCTAGGGGTATACCATCAGAGGCATGCAGGAAACGCAAAGCCGGCCCAACGAAAAGCAGACCAAAGAGACTAAAGAGTGGTAATGCCCCGCTTACAACGAAAACTAAAACTGGGACAGGGAGGGTGGATGAGTCTAAACAATACTCAATCCCACCACTCTGGATGACGCAAATAGTGGCTGACTTACAATCAAAACTGGAAACTTTTATA
Source organism: Triturus cristatus (assembly GCF_964204655.1). Lineage (NCBI taxonomy): Eukaryota > Metazoa > Chordata > Amphibia > Caudata > Salamandridae > Triturus > Triturus cristatus. The sequence goes on from NC_140590.1 coordinate 1,705,897,784, forward strand.
GTTAGCCAGATCAAACCACTTGCTAGCAGATTGGATAAGATAATTAATGAAATAAAAAGTAGGGACAGGTCATACAAATCAGCATCAGACACCGTTTTAATCCCTAGTGCTAGTGGCCTCAATTGCGCCTCTGCGGATGAGGGACAATCTAGTAACTCAGAGGAGAGACAAGTACAAGCCACACAGACATTAGCACGAGAGGCCCACACAATGCACCAGACCAAGCCCATAAGTCAAAAGGGGAAGGCTCAGCTAAAGGGAGTGCCAGGGCAAGATTTAAATGTTATACCAAGGGACCATTTAAGTCACTTAAACACAGCTCAAATAAATCTTGCAACCCATCAACCAATGAGTGCGTCCAAGCCAGCATCTACAGTTTCCCTCCCAACGATAAATTTACCACCAGAGGCATGTTCACTAGTAGTGATTCTTGCAGGGGTCCCAGAACTTAAAGGCGACCAGAAGGAGTCCCATCAGGAACTGAAAAATAAGGTTATATATTGGTTGAGTTGTCACAAACCCTTGCCACAGGGGAAAGATGGAGAGATCCTTTTAGTTAGAAGGGTGAACTGGATCGGTAACAGGCATAAAGATATTCCAGGAAACTGCATCATTATTAATTTCAGAGACAGCAGCGTAGTTAAATATATTCTTAGAGAGGATACAATAAAACATAGTAGGATCATAAAACCTCTGCCCTTGGACTATTTTTATCCCCGTCAATATGCCCCAAACATGGAAAGACATTATGAGGGTGGTCAAAGGGAGTTAACCCACATAAATCCTCATGTAATTCAGGGACGTCAGGGAGAAAGGCTGGGGTGGTGGGAAGCAGACCTGGCTAGATGGGAAAATAGGTTTATTCCCCTCATGTCCCTAGAGGACAATGACTGACTAACCCGCTCTTTTGCCATAATGTCACACCAATGTTATGAAGGGAAGTTTAATAATCCGGGGGACGAGGTAGACGAACTGAGCATAGTACAGGCTGCTCCCCCTGCAGTTAAGTGCCAAATGAATAACACAGAACAGTTAGTTTTGGCATCGGAAATAAGAGAGGTTGAGCCAGTTGATCAGCCAATTGTCCCCAGCGGTGACACACCATGCCCCAATAGATTGGAAAGTGAGATAGAGGAAGGCGGTACACCTCAGGGTCATGAGGGATTAAGAGAGGAGTCAAGGGCGACAGGAGGTCTAGGTGGGGCACAAGATACCAACCAAAGATCGGGCCAGGTAAGGAAGCTAGAGGGCGGTCTAAATATCATCTCCTGGAACACAGCTGGTTTGGCAAGTAAGTTCCACAACCAGGAGTGGAGGGAATATATCACAAAATTTGAGGTTATAGGCCTCCAGGAAACCTGGGTAACTGAAAATAGCTCCTTTCACATACAGGGTTTTAAATGTTTTTTTATCCCAGCCCTAAAATCCAGTTCTGGCAGAGCCATGGGGGGTCTATCTATATATGTGGATTTAAGGGTGCAAGGCAAATGGACAAATATATCAAGCTCATCCCGCAATGTACAGGCCGTAAGGTTTGAGGGGATGGGACTTGGCTTGATATTATACAACATATATAATTTGGGTGATGGCAGCAAGGAAGATGATATCTTGGGAACATTAGATTCTATATTGAGTAAGGATCACCCACACGCAAATGGAGCAATGCACCCACATCACATAATTATGGGTGATTTAAATACACATTAATGCCCCTTTTTGATTCCAATAAGTTCAGACTGTTTACGCTGACCCTCGCAAAAAGGGCCGCACTTTGCCCACACAACAGAGGGTAGAGAACTGGATAAACTCCTGCTTAGTCATAATATGGAACACACAATGGACATGATGGCTATGGAAAGTGACGGCTCTCTCCCTCCGACCTTTAAAGGGAGAGGGTGTTCGTCAATCATTGACTATTTTCTAGTCTCTAGGTCCCTTAAGCGCTTGATTATAGCGGTTGGAATTGAGTGGAATCCATTCAGTGATCACAACCCTCTAATAATGAAATTGCAGTACCAGGTCTCATCCAGGACACGTATAGCGGGTGGGGGCATAGAGAGGGCGACAGATCAAGGAAGGCGGCTCAAGTGGGTTAAGACTGAGAGCGCAGCATTCTATAGAGCCCTGATTGAGCAAGGGAAACAGCCAATTGAAGAATGTCTTGACCTAGCAACGGATGGACCACAACTATTAAGTGCATTTAGGAGGATCACCAGTTTGGTTGATGGGCTTCTGACAATACGAACTGTAAAAAGAATCCCAAATCAACCAAAATGGTTCGATAGCGATTGCTCATGGGCCCTCAGAGAGATAAAAAGCTGTTTAAAACAGAAGCCCATGAACACAGACAGGGTCACTCAGTGTAGAGCAAAATACAAGGCCCCTGTCAAAAGAAGGAAATTAGTTCTCCACGGGGAAGTGTGGGCCGACTTAAGGGAGGCAGCAGAAAGTAGGGATCTCTCAAAATTTTGGAGCATAATTAATAAACCCTGCTTCCATGATAGTCGCACATTAGAAGTTGGTACAAATATCCTCCCGGAGCAGTGGGTCTCACGCTTTAAGAGCCTGTACAATCATGGGAAGACGATTGTCACCCCCGAGGATGATGTTACTCCGCAGGAACAGTCGGTTGAGTTTACCCTAGCCGAAATATCTAAGGGAATTGAGGGCCTAACAAAAAATAAGGCACCAGGCCCCGACGGGGTCCCCCCTGACCTGTTCATTAGCAATGTGGAGTTATGGGCCCCATTAATGACCAGGGTAATAAATGCAGCAATTTTGTTCGGTCTGCCGCGATCCTGGTCAACTGCCACTATCGTTACTATTTTTAAGAAGGGTAACAGGGACAATCCCCAGTGCTACCGGCCCATCTCCTTGATTGATGTCTCCGCTAAGATCCTGGGAAGGGTAATCCTTAATAGATTAATTGAATGGACCGAGGACAATAATATTGTTTCGGACATTCAATATGGATTTAGATCAGGGAGGTCAACCAGTGATCAATGTTTGAATCTATACATGCTAGTCGCCAAGTATACCATGACAAGTAATGAATCTATCCATTTAGGATTCATGGACTTGGCGGCTGCCTTTGATCACGTAAATAGGGAGAAACTGTGGCAAATGATGAGCCAACTGGGTATTGACCAGGGACTGATTACAATTCTCAGGGAGTTACATAGAGACACTACAGCCAGGGTACGCTACAATACCGAAGGGGGCCTCACTGAAGCTTTTGTGTGCTCTAGTGGGGTAAGACAGGGGTGCATTCTTGCGCCCTTCTTATTTTCCCTTTATATTAATAACCTAGAGCAGACCCTTATTGCTTTAAACACTGATTGCCCGAGAATCGGTATGCGTCAAATTCCAGTTTTGCTTTATGCTGACGACGCAGTTTTGCTAGCACGTACCCCGAAAAGCTTACAGATCTTAATTGATGGTTTTGTGAAGTTCATGGGAACTTTAGATCTCTCTGTAAACTTTGGTAAATCATTTGTGATGACGGCAGGAAAAAAATTGCGGTCTAAATCCACATACAGAATTGGGACTTACACATTGGAAAGTGTGCAACTCTTCTCCTATCTAGGGATATTGTTCGATGAGAGATTAAAATTCACATCCCTGGTAGAAGAGAGATGCGGAAAGCTAATATCCTCAATTGGTGCAGTGACTAGCTATGGGCGAAGATTAGGAAGATGGTCCCCAGAACAAGTAATGCATCTGTATAGTTCCATCTGTTGTTCTAAAGTCCTGTATGGAGCAGAAGTCTGGGGCTTTGTAAATATAAAACAACTACAGCGGGAGGAAAATAAAATTTTTCGGTCCATACTAAAAATCCCCCAGAGTACCCCAGCTGCCATCGCCCACAGAGAGCTAGGGAGGCCATATATTGAAGACATGGTTAAGTACAGACCTATTTTAGCGTGGCTCAATATTTGGATAAACCCAGAAGCCAAGATAAGCAGGCTAATATTGAGTGATTGCCTAGGAAGAGAAAAATGTATGAATATACCCTGGTTTAAGTATGTTAAAGCCTCCTTGGAGAAGTTGGGTCATATAGAATTTTTCACCAATCCATCAGTAATTAGAGCTCAGGATAAACCCATGTTAAAAAGCTTGTTCATGGCCCAAAGAAATACAACTAGAACGATGGAAGAAGGGACCAAAGGGTCAGTGAACTCGCACAGCCTCATTAAGACCACTGTGGGAATGGAACCCTACCTTTACCTAATGTATAATGCACAGGACAGATTTTTAGGTCTCGCCTGAGACAGCGCTTTAGCGCTGCTCTGGCGAGACTTATAGTAAGCGAGTTTTGGAAGTGCAAACAGTGGCTTTTCAGGCCTCCGAATACAGTGCATGTGCCCCAGGCGCGCGCACCATTTGGCAGCCTGAAAAGCACTGCCTGATCACTTGCTTTGATGTCCTCAGTGAGCCGTGCGGACACTGAGGACATCAAAGTGCACACCATTTGCCACCCCCTTGTTTTTTCCTTTGATCCCTATCTTTCCCTTCCTCAATCTCACCCTCTCCCTGCCTTTTACAACTGCGGCCCGCCCCCACTCCCCCACTCCCCCCTCCCACTCCCTCCTCGTTTAATGTCACTGTCATTGTCATCGTATTTTGGAGTGAATTCACAGTTTGAGTCCGCTCGCGCTACGGTGGTTCAGCACATTAGATAGAGGCGAGCAGTTCTGGGCTGCCGGTAAATTGCGTTTGGCTCTAACTAACCAAAACCTTTAAAGTAAACATGTTGTTCCTGACTAGATTTCACATGCTTTACTTAATCTTGCATTACCTATGTGTTTGTTTTTTCAAGGATTTTGTTACTTATTTTTCACGCACCTATCACTCTTGTCTCCCCTCCCTTATAACCTAGTTCCAGGTTCTCCAGCGCCACAACGTCATATAAATGGCAATAGTGCTATGCAAATATAATCACTCCTCTGCAAATGAACAGACTAAAGTAAAAAAACATTAGATTTCAATGCTAAAAACTCTAACTTTCACAAATGTGAGACTGCTGCACGCCGCACACTGCTGCACGCCGCACACTGCTGCACGCCACACACTGCTGCACGCCACACACTGCTGCACGCCACACACTGCTGCACGCCACACACTGCTGCACGCCTCACACTGCTGCACGCCGCACACTGCTGCACGCCTCACACTGCTGCACGCCGCACACTGCTGCACGCCGCACACTGCTGCACGCCACACACTGCTGCACGCCACTGCACGCCACACACTGCTGCACGCCACACACTGCTGCACGCCACACACTGCTGCACGCCACACACTGCTGCACGCCTCACACTGCTGCACGCCGCACACTGCTGCACGCCGCACACTGCTGCACGCCACACACTGCTACATGCCGCACACTGCTGCACGCCACTGCACGCCACACACTGCTGCATGCCACACACTGCTGCACGCCACACACTGCTGCACGCCACACACTGCTGCACGCCTCACACTGCTGCACGCCACACACTGCTGCACGCCTCACACTGCTGCACGCCGCACACTGCTGCACGCCGCACACTGCTGCACGCCACACACTGCTGCATGCCGCACACTGCTGCATGCCACACACTGCTGCACGCCACACACTGCTGCATGCCTCACACTGCTGCACGCCGCACACTGCTGCACGCCACACACTGCTGCACGCCACACACTGCTGCACGCCACACACTGCTGCACGCCTCACGCTGCTGCACGCCTCACGCTGCTGCACGCCGCACACTGCTTGTGAGAAGTTGGCCTGGTATATGATGCTCACTAGTTAAAGTGATCACCTTGTACCATGCCAAGCAACCCTTATGGTGTGGTTGTAAGTCAACCTTTTCGGACTAGCTGCCCTAGTGGTAGCGTAGGCTAAGCAGTCTTTGAGGCTAAACTCGTGAAGCGTGTTAAGCCAGCTGTTTTACCAAATGCAACCCCCTTTTATACCAATGAAAGGACACCACACAGATATATATTCAAAATATATATGTATTTATTTATCAAAGTTACCCCTAGTCTCTTTATGAGCACAGGAGCACAAATCGTCAAACAAGATTATCACAGAATACACAGAAGTTGCACTTTATATGGGTAGGCCCTGGTGGCCACTCAAACCATATACTAAAATAGTGGTATAAGTACCACGAACAGAAAAGGGAAAAGGCCTAGGGCCTCTAGAATCGCTGGGCCTACAAGGAGCTAACGTCAGTTAGTGACCAGGAGGTCCACGGGTGGCGTGTGCAGAGCAAATAGTCACACGCGGGCTCCCATAGGTTTCAATGGGTGCGTAAAAAGTACAAAGTTACTGCAAAAGGAATCTTCCGGATGACCTAGGAACTTAAGATTTGGAACACAGGCACTAGAGATGTATTACTACACATGGGCACCGGAGTACCAGCTTTACCTCACCCACAGGAAGCGGGTGCATAGGTGTAGGAGAGTAGGGTCTGCTATCCTATGGTCACCCCAAATTTTTGCTTTTTGCTTCACTGGTTTTTGACATATTGAGGCTGTGGGCCTGCCAATCAGACCCCCAGCCTGCTGTTCTCTCTACTAAATTAAAACTATGCACCCTAGGTGCATAACCAATTGGAAGTGGATCACCCTGTCAGCCCCTGTACCAGTGTACACTAGGTACCCAGGGCATTGGTGTACCCAAGGCCTGCCAGGGGCTGCAGCATGTATTATGCCACCCCAGGCTTGGCCTAACAATCTGACACAACTGGCTGATCACTCAGCTGGGGTAAGTTGGTGTAATCACCTCTTACTTAGGTGTAGTATACCTATACCTAACCTTAAATGGGACACCTGGTAACCTCTAAGTCACTCCTATGGCAGGCCTTAACAATCCTGAAGGCAGAGTGCTTGGTTCCATGTGAGATGGTGCTCTGGCATGAGCTGAGCCTGTCTGCAGTGGTCGGAACAACTTCCTTCTACTGTTTCCAGATATCGTCATACCATATACTCTTAAGTGCATTATGAACCTCGCGGTTAAATGCTATCTTTGGTTTGGCTTTATCAAAACATGTCGAGTAAGGTGTCATACGAATTGGAATACTAACCCCTCGCCAATTCTGGCGACGGGGTTAGCATTCCACCCTTCTAGAGGGACACGACATGTACAGTACCTGAAACCCGGGTAAAATCAGACATAGCCTCAGCTCCACAAAATGGATGCTGCCACCACAGACACAAGTCTGCCCTCCTGCTGCTGGGAGTCCTTCCAGCTTGGGAGGTGTGGACAAAGGGTTTCCTGCCAGGGGAGGTGCATGCACCACCCCAGACAGGATTTTGTGTATTGGTCAGGTAGGGCTTGAAAGAAACCAGACATGCCTGTGGCTCACAAGGAGCCTCGGTGCATATGCCAGTTCAAACCGGTCCTGGGGCACACCAGTCCCGGGCCTGGGGCGAGCTGGACAAAGGATTGGGGGTGTAACCACCCCCCTTCCTGGTCCCACCCATAGGGAGGGACCTAGCAGGTAGTCCGGCCCCTAGAATCCGAATAAAGGTAGGAGCTGTGTCCTAAGACTTCAGACATCCTGGAATCAACTTGAAACTAAGAAGAAGACGGGAACTTCGACATTCTGCTGCACAGAAGACTGAAGAAAATCTCCCCTGTGGTCAGGGAGTGACCACCTTGCTAACGCAAGCACCATCCAGCGAATCACCGTCTGCTTTGCCGCCGCCTCCCGCCGGAGCCCGAGCCCAGAGACTGACAAGACCTGGACCTCCAGACCTCTCACCGCCCGATCCACAGTCCCTGAAAAGAGGAGACCCGTGGAGGCACCGAGACACGTGGAGCCAGCCATCTTGGAACGACTACGACAAGCTGACCAGTGCAACAACCGAGGCTCCCTCCAAGTTGTGCTTTGGGTCCTGAGAAGCCCAACCCTCGAGCAGCATCTGCACCAAAGGTGAGCCCTCCAGCATCTCCACGATCTGCGTGGGGCCCTTCTGCATTTTGCCACTCGACGCGCCTAACCGGTTGCTGGCCCGCTGGCTAGTGGCCATCTTGGCGACGAAATCTACGACAAACACCGCTGGTCTGGTTGCTCCAGACTGGCCCTTGCTCCCCTCCAAAGGAGCAATCCCTCTGACCTTGCTGGTCAGAACCAACAGCTTAAACTCCTTGCCTACAACAATTGCTTTTGCCAAGGCTTGTTTGCTTCGATCAAGTCGCCGACACCGCCGACAGCGAGAGCCTGCGTGGGACAGCTCGTGACTCGACTCCTGGACGTCGTCGACCTTCAGGGACCACGTGGCTGCAGAGTCAAGCTACACCTTCCTTCCTGTTTGCACCCGACATCGCCTGGTACCCACCTGGTGCCACGCTGGTCACTGGCTAGTGACTGTGAACACTGTCCCCTCTGCTTACAGGTCTTCAACATCTCCGATCCACTCTTGGATCCACTGCATCTCTTCCCGACCGACCGCCTGCAGCATCTTTGTCCCAGGCTCAACGGAACAGATAGAAGAAACCCGACGCACTTTGAGGCCTATGCACCCGCTTCCTGTGGGTGAGGTAAAGCTGGTACTCCGGTGCCCATGTGTAGTAATACATCTCTAGTGCCTGTGTTCCAAATCTTAAGTTCCTAGGTCATCCAGAAGATTCCTTTTGCAGTAACTTTGTACTTTTTACGCACCCATTGAAACCTATGGGAGCACGCGTGTGACTATTTGCTCTGCACACGCCACCCGTGGACCTCCTGGTCACTAACTGACGTTAGCTCCTTGTAGGCCCAGCGATTCTAGAGGCCCTAGGCCTTTTCCCTTTTCTGTTCGTGGTACTTATACCACTATTTTAGTATATGGTTCGAGTGGCCACCAGGGCCTATCCATATAAAGTGCAACTTCTGTGTATTCTGTGATAATCTTGTTTGACGATTTGTGCTCCTGTGCTCATAAAGAGACTAGGGGTTACTTTGAGAAATAAATACATATATATTTTGAATATATATCTGTGTGGTGTCCTTTCATTGGTATAAAAGGGGGTTACTATTGGTAAAACAGCTTGCTTAACACGCATCACGAGTTTAGCCTCAAAGACTGCTTAGCCTACGCTACCACTAGGGCAGCTAGTCCAAAAAGGTTGACTTACAACCACACCATAAGGGTTGCTTGGCATGGTACAAGGTGGTCACTAGAACTAGTGAACAGCATATACCAGGCCAACTTCTCACATTGGTGAGCAGCGGTTGGATTTGAGCTTGCTGTGTTTTACCATTGTAATCTCTTGGTTACCAATTGAAAGATCACATAGGTACCTGTAGGTACATATAAAACAAGATTAAATATACTTAAGTTCTACTGAACTTAGTTGTTGTAGAGCAAAGGGAGTAGCACACCCTGACTACAACTACTAGATAGGTTTAGTAGGTAAACCCAAGTGTAGGTAGATTGCAACACATCCACCCACACTTAAGAGCAATGGCCGGGGCAGAGGGGTCCACTGTACCCATCTCTGTTGAGAGTGACCCCCAGAGGGCACCATCCAGCTTTGCTACCCTTAATCAGAATGAGCTCAGGCATTTGGCAACTCTTAGAGGCCTTAAACAGCCCAAGAACCCAAACTCTGCTGAGCTCAGAGAGCTCTTACAGAATGATGAGAATCAGAGAGCACTCAAGAAAGCTTCCCAGTTAGCCCCCTTAGGGACAGGAACAGGAGGCCCCCCTTCTAAAGATGCCACTGAAGTACCCCTTCCCAATAGTCACCCCTTAGATGGGATGCCTACCACAGAGGATGAGAGTGAAAAGGATACTGACAGTAGTGAGGATGAAGGGAGAACTAGCCCAGTGCCAAGTATTATACTTGGCCCAGCTAAACCAAGGCTATTGGGGACTGACAGTGGGTTCAACCCACTGGATCTCCCCAGTGGACTTAACACAGGGCTTGGAAGGCAAAGGAATCGCTCAGGTGACTCCAATGCTTCCCATGGCTCTAGAGGCTCTCAAGGTCACTCCAGGAGAAGGATGACCACCCCTCAGAGGAGGGAACATGAGGCCAAGATGCAAGAGGCCCAGCTGAGGATCAGGAAGCAGGAGCTAGAAGTAGCCCTGATGGAAGAGAAACTTAGCAAGGCTAGACAGCATAAAGAGAGTGGGTCTATACCCACTGGTGGCAGCATTGTCCCTAAGGACAAAGATAGGGTTTTCGACAATAGAAACCTGTCTAAGGTTGTGCCCCCCTACAAAAGTGGGGATGACATCCACAAGTGGATAACTGCTCTTGAGAGAGCCTGCAAAGTACAGCAGGTTCCTGAAGATCAGTGGGCAGCAATCCTCTGGCTCTCCTTTGAAGGAAGAGGCAGAGACAGACTCCTCACTGTTAGAGAAGAGGATGTCAGAAACTACAGAGTCCTGAAGAGTGTTCTAGTTGATGGGTTAGGCTTAACCACTGAGCAGTACAGGTTAATGTTCAGAGACACCCAAAAGACACAGACTCAGGACTGGTCTGAATACATTGAATGTGCCACTAAGGCTTTGGAGGGTTGGTTGCTGGGAAGTAAGGTATCTGATTTTACAGGATTGTATAATTTGATGATGAGAGAACAGATTTTAAATAACTGTCAAAACCAGCAACTGCATCAACACTTGGTTGACTCTGATCTGACCTCTCCCCAAGAATTGGGAAAGAAGGCAGACAAATGGGTCAGAACCAGGGTTAAGCAAAAGAACCAGAACCAGGGCCAAGGGGGTGATCAGAAGAAAACAGACCAAAAGGGTGGAGATCAGAAACCTAAAGACCAGAAGTCTTCAACAGGGCCCCAAACTACTGCTAAGGAGGGTGGGTCCCAACAGTCCAAGAAGAAGAAAGAAGGTCAGAAGAAACCCTGGTGCAATCATTGTAAAAATACAACTCACTGGACTAGTGATTGCAAAAAGGGTGGAGCCCCCAACACTGTTGCCCCTAAGGCACCTGCTCCCAGTACTACTGTTAGCAGTGTTGGTCCCCAGACAAAGGGTGTAGTGGGAATCACTATGGGAACTGAAGGAGATTCTGACTTAGACAGAACCCTGACACAGGCAGTCTTGATCTGTGATGGGGACATTGATTTGTCCCTGACTGTGAGCCCCAGTAACCTGGGCAAGTACAGACAGACTCCTTTAATTAATGACAAAGTGGCTCAAGCCTACAGGGACACATGTGCCAGTGTCACTATGGTGACACCAGGCTTTGTGGATCCTGGACAGTACATACCAGGTGAGAACTACCTGGTGACCAATGCCAGCAATGCCACTACTTCACACAGTGTGGCAGTTGTTAACTTCTCATGGGGAGGGGTAACTGGCCTCAAAAGGGTTGTGGTTAGTGCAGACCTCCCAGTAGAATGTTTGTTGGGCAATGACCTAGAGAGTTCTCTATGGTCAGAAGTGGAGTACAGGACTCATGCAGAGATGTTAGGTATATCATCACATGTCCTTGCTGTGACGAGGTCACAGGCCAAAAAGTGCCTCACTGAACCACAGGTCTTGGATCCTGGAACAATGGACCAAGCACCTACCAAGAAGAAGAACAGGAGGGTCAAGGCTGTGCCTTCCCCCCTGCCTCAGAGTGATGATCAGCCTTCCCAGGAAGCTGATCTAGAGGACCCTGAAGGAACTGTCCCTGAAGAGCTTGAACCTGATCAGGTTGAGTTTCTGGGGACAGGGGGACCTTCAAGGGCTGACTTGAGGCAGGCTCAGTTATCCTGTCCCTCTCTTGAACCCCTCAGACAGCTGGCTGCTGCTGAGGCTGCTGGGAATGCTCAAGGTACCCATAAAGTGTATTGGGATGAAGGGCTCCTTTATTCAGAGGCTAGAGACCCCAAGCCTGGTGCAACCAGGAGGTTGGTTATACCTCTGCAATTTAGGGGCTTCCTTCTTACCTTGGCCCATGATATTCCTTTAGCAGGACACTTAGGCCAGAACAAGACTTGGGACAGGCTTGTCCCTCACTTTCACTGGCCCCATATGAATGAAGATACAAAGGAGTTTTGTCGCTCCTGTGTTACCTGCCAAGCCAGTGGCAAATCAGGTGGCACAACAAAGGCCCCCCTGATACCACTACCTGTGGTGGGGGTTCCCTTTGAAAGAGTGGGAATAGACATAGTGGGTCCCATGGATCCTCCCACTGCATCTGGGCACAGATTTATACTGGTGGTAGTGGATCATGCCACCAGGTATCCAGAGGCAATTCCCCTTAGGACCACTACAGCTCCTGTTGTGGCCAGGGCCCTGCTGGGAGTATTCTCCAGAGTGGGGTTTCCTAAGGAGGTAGTATCTGACAGAGGTACCAACTTTATGTCAGGATACTTGACAGCTATGTGGAAGGAATGTGGTGTCAACTACAAGTTCACCACCCCTTATCACCCACAATGCAATGGGCTTGTTGAGAGATTCAACAAGACCCTAAAGGGTATGATCAAAGGATTACCTGAAAAGCTCAGGCGAAGATGGGATATCCTTCTACCCTGCCTTCTGTTTGCTTACAGAGAGGTCCCACAAAAAGGAGTTGGCTACAGCCCCTTTGAATTGTTGTTTGGGCACCCTGTGAGAGGCCCACTGTGTTTGGTGAAGGAAGGATGGGAGTTACCTCTCAAAAAGCCTAAGCTAGACATAGTGGACTATGTACTTGGTCTCCGCTCCAGGATGGCTGAGTATATGGAGAAGGCATCTAAAAACCTTGAGGCAAGCCAGGCCTTACAGAAAGCTTGGCATGACCAAAAGGCTGTCTTGGTTGAGTATCAGCCAGGACAGAAGGTATGGGTGTTGGAGCCAGTGGCCCCAGCAGCACTCCAAGACAAATGGTCTGGACCCCATACAATCCTGGAAAAGAAGGGAGAGGTCACCTACTTGGTCGACCTAGGAACTCCCAGGAGTCCCCACAGGGTACTCCATGTTAACAGGCTTAAAGCATATGTTGACAGGGCAGACATGGGCTTGCTCATGGCTACAGATGAGGGACAGGAGGAAGAGAGTGACCCTCTCCCAGACCTGTTGTCTCAGAACCCTGAAGATGGCTCAGTTGAAGGAGTGACCCTTGGAGGCAACCTCACTGCCCATCAGCAGACTGAATGTAGACAGGTTCTACAATCATTTTCACATATGTTTTCCTTGATACCTAGTCAAACTGACTGGTGTACCCATGTTGTGGACACTGGTGACAGTCTGCCTGTAAAGAACAAACTTTACAGACAACCTGACCACGTCAGGGACTGTATAAAGGCTGAGGTACATAAAATGCTGGAATTAGGTGTCATTGAACCCTCAGAGAGCCCCTGGGCTAGCCCAGTGGTTCTGGTCCCCAAACCTCACACCAAAGATGGCAAGAGAGAGATGAGGTTCTGTGTGGACTACAGAGGACTCAATGCTGTCACCAGGACAGATGCACACCCTATTCCAAGGGCAGATGAGCTCATAGACAAACTAGCTTCTGCAAAGTTTTTGAGCACATTTGACTTGACAGCTGGCTATTGGCAAATCAGGTTAGCTGAGGAGTCTAAGGCCAAAACAGCATTCTCAACCCCAGGTGGGCATTATCAGTTTGTGGTGATGCCCTTTGGTCTGAAGAATGCACCTGCCACCTTCCAAAGGCTGGTGAACCAAGTCCTTACTGGGTTGGATGACTTTTGCGCAGCATATCTTGATGACATTGCTGTCTTTAGTTCCACCTGGGAGGATCACCTGATCCACCTGAAGAAGGCTCTTGAGGCTCTGCAAAGGGCAGGCCTCACTATCAAGGCTACTAAGTGCCAGATAGGGCAGAGTAAGGTTGTGTATTTGGGCCACCTTGTAGGTGGGGGCCAAGTTCAACCACTGGAGAGTAAGATACAGTCCATCAAGGATTGGTCCCCTCCAACCACCCAGACTCAAGTTCGAGCTTTCTTGGGCTTGACTGGGTATTACAGGAAGTTTGTTAAGAACTATGGGTCCATTGTGACTCCTCTTAATGATCTGACATCCAAGAAGATGCCCAAAAAGGTTCAGTGGACAGTAAGCTGTCAAAAGGCATTTGATGACCTGAAGGAGGCCATGTGCTCTGCACCTATCCTGAAAAGTCCTGACTACTCCAAAGAGTTTATTGTCCAAACAGATGCTTCTGAGTTGGGTGTGGGAGCTGTGCTGTCACAACTTAATGTAGATGGTCAAGACCAACCCATTGCTTTTATTAGCAGAAGGTTGACCCCCAGAGAGAAGAATTGGTCAGCTATTGAGAGGGAGGCCTTTGCTGTGGTGTGGGCCCTGAAGAAGCTGAGGCCATACTTGTTTGGCACTCACTTCAAGATTCAGACCGACCATAAGCCCCTCTTGTGGCTAAATCAGATGAAGGGTGAAAACCCCAAACTGCTTAGGTGGTCCATTTCCCTACAGGGGATGGACTTTACAGTGGAGCACCGGCCAGGTACTGACCATGGGAATGCAGATGGTCTCTCCAGGTACTTCCACTTAGGACATGAAGACGAGACTGGTCAAGGCTAGTTTAATGTCCCAGCGTTTGGGGGGGGGTTGTGTAGGAGAGTAGGGTCTGCTATCCTATGGTCACCCCAAATTTTTGCTTTTTGCTTCACTGGTTTTTGACATATTGAGGCTGTGGGCCTGCCAATCAGACCCCCAGCCTGCTGTTCTCTCTACTAAATTAAAACTATGCACCCTAGGTGCATAACCAATTGGAAGTGGATCACCCTGTCAGCCCCTGTACCAGTGTACACTAGGTACCCAGGGCATTGGTGTACCCAAGGCCTGCCAGGGGCTGCAGCATGTATTATGCCACCCCAGGCTTGGCCTAACAATCTGACACAACTGGCTGATCACTCAGCTGGGGTAAGTTGGTGTAATCACCTCTTACTTAGGTGTAGTATACCTATACCTAACCTTAAATGGGACACCTGGTAACCTCTAAGTCACTCCTATGGCAGGCCTTAACAATCCTGAAGGCAGAGTGCTTGGTTCCATGTGAGATGGTGCTCTGGCATGAGCTGAGCCTGTCTGCAGTGGTCGGAACAACTTCCTTCTACTGTTTCCAGATATCGTCATACCATATACTCTTAAGTGCATTATGAACCTCGCGGTTAAATGCTATCTTTGGTTTGGCTTTATCAAAACATGTCGAGTAAGGTGTCATACGAATTGGAATACTAACCCCTCGCCAATTCTGGCGACGGGGTTAGCATTCCACCCTTCTAGAGGGACACGACATGTACAGTACCTGAAACCCGGGTAAAATCAGACATAGCCTCAGCTCCACAAAATGGATGCTGCCACCACAGACACAAGTCTGCCCTCCTGCTGCTGGGAGTCCTTCCAGCTTGGGAGGTGTGGACAAAGGGTTTCCTGCCAGGGGAGGTGCATGCACCACCCCAGACAGGATTTTGTGTATTGGTCAGGTAGGGCTTGAAAGAAACCAGACATGCCTGTGGCTCACAAGGAGCCTCGGTGCATATGCCAGTTCAAACCGGTCCTGGGGCACACCAGTCCCGGGCCTGGGGCGAGCTGGACAAAGGATTGGGGGTGTAACCACCCCCCTTCCTGGTCCCACCCATAGGGAGGGACCTAGCAGGTAGTCCGGCCCCTAGAATCCGAATAAAGGTAGGAGCTGTGTCCTAAGACTTCAGACATCCTGGAATCAACTTGAAACTAAGAAGAAGACGGGAACTTCGACATTCTGCTGCACAGAAGACTGAAGAAAATCTCCCCTGTGGTCAGGGAGTGACCACCTTGCTAACGCAAGCACCATCCAGCGAATCACCGTCTGCTTTGCCGCCGCCTCCCGCCGGAGCCCGAGCCCAGAGACTGACAAGACCTGGACCTCCAGACCTCTCACCGCCCGATCCACAGTCCCTGAAAAGAGGAGACCCGTGGAGGCACCGAGACACGTGGAGCCAGCCATCTTGGAACGACTACGACAAGCTGACCAGTGCAACAACCGAGGCTCCCTCCAAGTTGTGCTTTGGGTCCTGAGAAGCCCAACCCTCGAGCAGCATCTGCACCAAAGGTGAGCCCTCCAGCATCTCCACGATCTGCGTGGGGCCCTTCTGCATTTTGCCACTCGACGCGCCTAACCGGTTGCTGGCCCGCTGGCTAGTGGCCATCTTGGCGACGAAATCTACGACAAACACCGCTGGTCTGGTTGCTCCAGACTGGCCCTTGCTCCCCTCCAAAGGAGCAATCCCTCTGACCTTGCTGGTCAGAACCAACAGCTTAAACTCCTTGCCTACAACAATTGCTTTTGCCAAGGCTTGTTTGCTTCGATCAAGTCGCCGACACCGCCGACAGCGAGAGCCTGCGTGGGACAGCTCGTGACTCGACTCCTGGACGTCGTCGACCTTCAGGGACCACGTGGCTGCAGAGTCAAGCTACACCTTCCTTCCTGTTTGCACCCGACATCGCCTGGTACCCACCTGGTGCCACGCTGGTCACTGGCTAGTGACTGTGAACACTGTCCCCTCTGCTTACAGGTCTTCAACATCTCCGATCCACTCTTGGATCCACTGCATCTCTTCCCGACCGACCGCCTGCAGCATCTTTGTCCCAGGCTCAACGGAACAGATAGAAGAAACCCGACGCACTTTGAGGCCTATGCACCCGCTTCCTGTGGGTGAGGTAAAGCTGGTACTCCGGTGCCCATGTGTAGTAATACATCTCTAGTGCCTGTGTTCCAAATCTTAAGTTCCTAGGTCATCCAGAAGATTCCTTTTGCAGTAACTTTGTACTTTTTACGCACCCATTGAAACCTATGGGAGCACGCGTGTGACTATTTGCTCTGCACACGCCACCCGTGGACCTCCTGGTCACTAACTGACGTTAGCTCCTTGTAGGCCCAGCGATTCTAGAGGCCCTAGGCCTTTTCCCTTTTCTGTTCGTGGTACTTATACCACTATTTTAGTATATGGTTCGAGTGGCCACCAGGGCCTATCCATATAAAGTGCAACTTCTGTGTATTCTGTGATAATCTTGTTTGACGATTTGTGCTCCTGTGCTCATAAAGAGACTAGGGGTTACTTTGAGAAATAAATACATATATATTTTGAATATATATCTGTGTGGTGTCCTTTCATTGGTATAAAAGGGGGTTACTATTGGTAAAACAGCTTGCTTAACACGCATCACGAGTTTAGCCTCAAAGACTGCTTAGCCTACGCTACCACTAGGGCAGCTAGTCCAAAAAGGTTGACTTACAACCACACCATAAGGGTTGCTTGGCATGGTACAAGGTGGTCACTAGAACTAGTGAACAGCATATACCAGGCCAACTTCTCACAATAGGCCTCAAAGTGCGTCGGGTTTCTTCTATCTGTTCCGTTGAGCCTGGGACAAAGATGCTGCAGGCGGTCGGTCGGGAAGAGATGCAGTGGATCCAAGAGTGGATCGGAGATGTTGAAGACCTGTAAGCAGAGGGGACAGTGTTCACAGTCACTAGCCAGTGACCAGCGTGGCACCAGGTGGGTACCAGGCGATGTCGGGTGCAAACAGGTGATGAGGGGTAGCTTGTCTCCGCAGCCACGTGGTCCCTGAAGGTCGACGACGTCCAGGAGTCGGCTCACGAGCTGTCCCACGCAGGCTCTCGCTGTCGGCGGTGTCGGCGACTTGATCGAAGCAAACAAGCCTTGGCAAAAGCAATTGCAGGAGGATTCGGAAATCAGCTGTTGGTTCTGACCAGCAAGGTCAGAGGGATTGCTCCTTTGGAGGGGAGCAAGGGCCAGTCTGGAGCAACCAGAC
Source organism: Triturus cristatus (assembly GCF_964204655.1). Lineage (NCBI taxonomy): Eukaryota > Metazoa > Chordata > Amphibia > Caudata > Salamandridae > Triturus > Triturus cristatus. The sequence goes on from NC_140590.1 coordinate 1,705,915,493, forward strand.
CAGCGGTGTTTGTCGTAGATTTCGTCGCCAAGATGGCCACTAGCCAGCGGGCCAGCAACCGGTTAGGCGCGTCGAGTGGCAAAATGCAGAAGGGCCCCACGCAGATCGTGGAGATGCTGGAGGGCTCACCTTTGGTGCAGATGCTGCTCGAGGGTTGGGCTTCTCAGGACCCAAAGCACAACTTGGAGGGGGCCTCGGTTGTTGCACTGGTCAGCTTGTCGTAGTCGTTCCAAGATGGCTGGCTCCACGTGTCTCGGTGCCTCCACGGGTCTCCTCTTTGCAGGGACTGTGGATCGGGCGGTGAGAGGTCTGGAGGTCCAGGTCTCGTCAGTCTCTGGGCTCGGGCTCCGGCGGGAGGCGGCGGCAAAGCAGACGTTGATTCGCTGGATGGTGCTTGCGTTAGCAAGGTGGTCACTCCCTGACCACAGGGGAGATTTTCTTCAGTCTTCTGTGCAGCAGAATGTCGAAGTTCCCGTCTTCTTCTTAGTTTCAAGTTGATTCCAGGATGTCTGAAGTCTTAGGACACAGCTCCTACCTTTATTCGGATTCTAGGGGCCGGACTACCTGCTAGGTCCCTCCCTAGGGGTGGGACCAGGAAGGGGGGTGGTTACACCCCCAATCCTTTGTCCAGCTCGCCCCAGGCCCGGGACTGGTGTGCCCCAGGACCGGTTTGAACTGGCATATGCACCGAGGCTCCTTGTGAGCCACAGGCATGTCTGGTTTCTTTCAAGCCCTACCTGACCAATACACAAAATCCTGTCTGGGGTGGTGCATGCACCTCCCCTGGCAGGAAACCCTTTGTCCACACCTCCCAAGCTGGAAGGACTCCCAGCAGCAGGAGGGCAGACTTGTGTCTGTGGTGGCAGCATCCATTTTGTGGAGCTGAGGCTATGTCTGATTTTACCCGGGTTTCAGGTACTGTACATGTCGTGTCCCTCTAGAAGGGTGGAATGCTAACCCCGTCGCCAGAATTGGCGAGGGGTTAGTATTCCAATTCGTATGACACCTTACTCGACATGTTTTGATAAAGCCAAACCAAAGATAGCATTTAACCGCGAGGTTCATAATGCACTTAAGAGTATATGGTATGACGATATCTGGAAACAGTAGAAGGAAGTTGTTCCGACCACTGCAGACAGGCTCAGCTCATGCCAGAGCACCATCTCACATGGAACCAAGCACTCTGCCTTCAGGATTGTTAAGGCCTGCCATAGGAGTGACTTATAGGTTACCAGGTGTCCCATTTAAGGTTAGGTATAGGTATACTACACCTAAGTAAGAGGTGATTACACCAACTTACCCCAGCTGAGTGATCAGCCAGTTGTGTCAGATTGTTAGGCCAAGCCTGGGGTGGCATAATACATGCTGCAGCCCCTGGCAGGCCTTGGGTACACCAATGCCCTGGGTACCTAGTGTACACTGGTACAGGGGCTGACAGGGTGATCCAACCAATTGGGTATGTACCTAGGGTACATGGAGTCCATTTTACAGAGAGAGCAGATAGCCTGAGAGCCTGAATGGCAGGATCTCAGGCCAACTAAGTCGAAAAACCAGCTAGACACTAGGCAAAAATTTGGGGGTAACCATAGTCAGATATCCACCTTCCTACACAACCCCCCCCCAAACGAAGGGAGATAAGGCTGACCTTGACCAGGTAAGCCTATATTGCCCAAGTGGCCATATAAGGAGGAACCAGCACTGGCATGGTTACCCCCTGTCTCATGGTCCACTAAGCAATCCCTCACCCTAAGGGTATCAGAGGGTCTCCACCATAGGGAATCTCTACCTGTGGTGTGTCTTGGCAAAGTAAAAGGCTGGTGTTGAGATGGAGTACTGAAGTGAGTGTCCTCAAAGTGAGGCCTCAGCTTCCTCCAATCATCCTCCACCATGGATGCCTTTCTTTCTTTAACTGAGTTGCACTGTGCTCTCAGGGTCAGCCTCTGGCTACCTAAAGCTGGAGGCTGGGTCCCTTTTGTGGGCTTACTGGAGGGACAGGTCAGGTTTGGGGCCCTAAGGTCCCATGTTTGCCTGTGCCCAACAGAATCCCCCTGGGGGAGGTCCCTAACTACCTGTAAAGGAGATCCCTCAGGAATGTTTTTACCCATCACCTGACTAGGGCTACTAGCCAGGCAATCCTCATTCTTTTGATGGGGGGGTTCTTGTGGACAGGGGCCCTCTGGGGGTCCACTGGCCTCCCTGACCTCTGCAGCCCTGGGCTGACTGAGGCAGGGTAGAGAGAGGCAGGCTACCTGCACCAGACTGGATCCCACCTTGGAAGGGGCCACTGACATCAGAGGCTCTGCCAGGCCAGGCCTGGCTACCTCTGGGGCAGTTCCTTCACAAGGGGTGAGGTCAGATCCCTGAGGAGGCTGACCTTTTCCTAATGTCTGGGGAGAGGGAGACTTTTCTTCCTCCCCACTACTCTCAGTTTGTGTGGAGTGATCCATTGTTTCAGGCTTCACTACACCTATGTCAGTCTGAGTATAGGCTGAGACCATTACAGCCTTGCCAACCTTTTCAGGGGGGCACTCAGTTTGTGTTTGAGCTGTGACTGTCACAGCTCTGCCAGTCCCTACAGGGAAGTCTGTCTGTGCCTGGGCTGTGGCTACCACTGCCCTTCCAACCTTTTCAGGGAGGAAATCTATTTGGACAGGGGTTGTGAATGGCACAACCCCCCTACCCTTTTGTGAAAGGCCTACCATTTTAGAATGGGTGTCTTGTTCAACTCCAGCCCAAGCTGAGAGTTCTAAGTCATTCCCCAGTAAGCAGTCTACAGGCAAGGTTGGGGACACTGCTACCCTTTTAGGGCCAGTGACCCCTCCCCAGCTGAGACATACCTCTGCCATGGGATGACTGTTCTGTTTGCCATCAATGTTAGTCACCTGGTAGGAGAAACCGGGCAAAAGCTGCTCAGAGGGAACTAGCCAATGGGCCACCATTGTGATGCTAGCCCCAGTGTCTCTGTAGGCCTCAGCTTTTGTACCATTGATGTAGGGCTCCTGTCTGTACCTACCCAAAGTGTTGGGACAGGCAGTGAAGTTGGCAAACCCCATGCCACCATCACAGACAAGAGTGGTTGCTGTAGGGGAATTGGCTAAGCCAGGGTCCCCCTGTGTTCCCCAAGTAAACCCACCCAGATTTCTGGGGGCACTCCCACCACCTGGGGGATTACTGCTGACAGTAATAGGTGGTGTGACAGGAGTAATTGGAGGAACAGTTTTGTTTTTAGCCCTTGGGCAACCGCTGTCAGTTTTCCAATGCCCAGGAGTTTTACACTCATGGCAGTAGGGCTTTTTAGCTGTGGTAGAGGAGGGAGCTTGGGACCCACCACCCTGTGTGGAGTTTTGGGGCCCTGAGGAAGGTTTCTCTTTTTCTTTATCCCCACCCTTCTCTTGAGGCTTGGTGGTATCTTTCTTTTGGTCACCACCCTGGTTTTTAGGCCTGATCCTGGTCCTGACCCATTTATCTGCCCTCTTTCCCAATTCTTGGGGAGAGGTCAAATCTGAGTCTACCAGGTGTTGATGGAGAAGCTGGTTTTGACAATTACTTAAAATCTGCTCTCTCATCATCAAATTGTACAATCCTGTATAATCAGACACCTTACTTCCCAGCAACCAACCCTCCAAAGCCTTAGTGGCACATTCCACATATTCAGACCAGTCCTGAGTCTGTGTCTTCTGGGTGTCTCTGAACATTAACCTGTACTGTTCAGTGGTTAAGCCTAACCCATCAACTAGGACACTCTTCAGGACTCTGTAATTTCTGACATCCTCTTCTCTAACAGTGAGGAGTCTATCTCTGCCTCTCCCCTCAAAGGAGAGCCATAAGATTGCTGCCCACTGGTCTTCAGGAACCTGCTGCACTTTGCAGGCTCTCTCAAGAGCAGTCATCCATTTGTGGATGTCATCCCCACTTTTGTAGGGGGGCACAATCTTGGACAGGTTCCTATTGTCAAAGACCCTATCTTTGTCCCTAGGGACATTGCTGCCACCAGTGGGTATAGACCCACTCTCTCTATGCTGCCTAGCCTTGCTCAGTTTTTCTTCCATCAGGGCTACTTCTAGCTCCTGCTTCCTGATCCTCAGCTGGGCTTCCTGCATTCTGGCCTCATGTTCCCTCCTCTGAGGGGTGGTCAGTCTCCTTCTGGAGTGACCTTGAGAGCCTCTAGAGCCATGGGAAGCATTGGAGTCACCTGAGCGATTCCTTTGCCTTCCAAGTCCTGTGTTAAGTCCACTGGGGAGATCCAATGGGGTGAACCCACTGTCAGTCCCCAATAGCCTTAGTTTAGCTGGGCCAAGTATAACACTTGGCACTGGGCTAGTTCTCCCTTCATCCCCACTCACATCTGTATCCCCATCACTTTCTTCCTCTGTGGTAGGCATCCCATCTAAGGGGTGACTATTGAAAGGGGGTACCTCTGTGGCATCTTCAGAAGGGGGGCCTCCTGTTCCTGACCCTAAGGGGGCTAACTGGGAAGCTTTCCTGAGTTCTCTCTGATTCTCATCATTTTGTAAGAGTTCTCTGAGCTCAGCAGAGGTAGGGTTCTTGGGCTGTTTAAGGCCTCTAAGAGTTGCCAAATGCCTGAGCTCATTCTGGTTAAGGGTAGCAAAGCTGGATGTTGCCCTCTGGGGGTCACTCTCAACAGAGATGGGTACAGTGGACCCCTCTGCCCCGGCCATTGCTCTTAAGTGTGGGTGGATGTGTTGCAATCTACCTACACTTGTGTTTACCTACTAAACCTATCTAGTAGTTGTAGTCAGGGTGTGCTACTCCCTTTGCTCTACAACAACTAAGTTCAGTAGAACTTATGTATATCTAATCTTGTTTTATATGTACCTACAGGTAACTATGTGATCTTTCAATTGGTAACCAAGAGATTACAATGGTAAAACACAGCAAGCTCAAATCCCACCGCTGCTCACCAATGTGAGAAGTTGGCCTGGTATATGATGCTCACTAGTTAAAGTGATCACCTTGTACCATGCCAAGCAACCCTTATGGTGTGGTTGTAAGTCAACCTTTTCGGACTAGCTGCCCTAGTGGTAGCGTAGGCTAAGCAGTCTTTGAGGCTAAACTCGTGAAGCGTGTTAAGCCAGCTGTTTTACCAAATGCAACCCCCTTTTATACCAATGAAAGGACACCACACAGATATATATTCAAAATATATATGTATTTATTTATCAAAGTTACCCCTAGTCTCTTTATGAGCACAGGAGCACAAATCGTCAAACAAGATTATCACAGAATACACAGAAGTTGCACTTTATATGGGTAGGCCCTGGTGGCCACTCAAACCATATACTAAAATAGTGGTATAAGTACCACGAACAGAAAAGGGAAAAGGCCTAGGGCCTCTAGAATCGCTGGGCCTACAAGGAGCTAACGTCAGTTAGTGACCAGGAGGTCCACGGGTGGCGTGTGCAGAGCAAATAGTCACACGCGGGCTCCCATAGGTTTCAATGGGTGCGTAAAAAGTACAAAGTTACTGCAAAAGGAATCTTCCGGATGACCTAGGAACTTAAGATTTGGAACACAGGCACTAGAGATGTATTACTACACATGGGCACCGGAGTACCAGCTTTACCTCACCCACAGGAAGCGGGTGCATAGGCCTCAAAGTGCGTCGGGTTTCTTCTATCTGTTCCGTTGAGCCTGGGACAAAGATGCTGCAGGCGGTCGGTCGGGAAGAGATGCAGTGGATCCAAGAGTGGATCGGAGATGTTGAAGACCTGTAAGCAGAGGGGACAGTGTTCACAGTCACTAGCCAGTGACCAGCGTGGCACCAGGTGGGTACCAGGCGATGTCGGGTGCAAACAGGTGATGAGGGGTAGCTTGTCTCCGCAGCCACGTGGTCCCTGAAGGTCGACGACGTCCAGGAGTCGGCTCACGAGCTGTCCCACGCAGGCTCTCGCTGTCGGCGGTGTCGGCGACTTGATCGAAGCAAACAAGCCTTGGCAAAAGCAATTGCAGGAGGATTCGGAAATCAGCTGTTGGTTCTGACCAGCAAGGTCAGAGGGATTGCTCCTTTGGAGGGGAGCAAGGGCCAGTCTGGAGCAACCAGACCAGCGGTGTTTGTCGTAGATTTCGTCGCCAAGATGGCCACTAGCCAGCGGGCCAGCAACCGGTTAGGCGCGTCGAGTGGCAAAATGCAGAAGGGCCCCACGCAGATCGTGGAGATGCTGGAGGGCTCACCTTTGGTGCAGATGCTGCTCGAGGGTTGGGCTTCTCAGGACCCAAAGCACAACTTGGAGGGGGCCTCGGTTGTTGCACTGGTCAGCTTGTCGTAGTCGTTCCAAGATGGCTGGCTCCACGTGTCTCGGTGCCTCCACGGGTCTCCTCTTTGCAGGGACTGTGGATCGGGCGGTGAGAGGTCTGGAGGTCCAGGTCTCGTCAGTCTCTGGGCTCGGGCTCCGGCGGGAGGCGGCGGCAAAGCAGACGTTGATTCGCTGGATGGTGCTTGCGTTAGCAAGGTGGTCACTCCCTGACCACAGGGGAGATTTTCTTCAGTCTTCTGTGCAGCAGAATGTCGAAGTTCCCGTCTTCTTCTTAGTTTCAAGTTGATTCCAGGATGTCTGAAGTCTTAGGACACAGCTCCTACCTTTATTCGGATTCTAGGGGCCGGACTACCTGCTAGGTCCCTCCCTAGGGGTGGGACCAGGAAGGGGGGTGGTTACACCCCCAATCCTTTGTCCAGCTCGCCCCAGGCCCGGGACTGGTGTGCCCCAGGACCGGTTTGAACTGGCATATGCACCGAGGCTCCTTGTGAGCCACAGGCATGTCTGGTTTCTTTCAAGCCCTACCTGACCAATACACAAAATCCTGTCTGGGGTGGTGCATGCACCTCCCCTGGCAGGAAACCCTTTGTCCACACCTCCCAAGCTGGAAGGACTCCCAGCAGCAGGAGGGCAGACTTGTGTCTGTGGTGGCAGCATCCATTTTGTGGAGCTGAGGCTATGTCTGATTTTACCCGGGTTTCAGGTACTGTACATGTCGTGTCCCTCTAGAAGGGTGGAATGCTAACCCCGTCGCCAGAATTGGCGAGGGGTTAGTATTCCAATTCGTATGACACCTTACTCGACATGTTTTGATAAAGCCAAACCAAAGATAGCATTTAACCGCGAGGTTCATAATGCACTTAAGAGTATATGGTATGACGATATCTGGAAACAGTAGAAGGAAGTTGTTCCGACCACTGCAGACAGGCTCAGCTCATGCCAGAGCACCATCTCACTTGGAACCAAGCACTCTGCCTTCAGGATTGTTAAGGCCTGCCATAGGAGTGACTTATAGGTTACCAGGTGTCCCATTTAAGGTTAGGTATAGGTATACTACACCTAAGTAAGAGGTGATTACACCAACTTACCCCAGCTGAGTGATCAGCCAGTTGTGTCAGATTGTTAGGCCAAGCCTGGGGTGGCATAATACATGCTGCAGCCCCTGGCAGGCCTTGGGTACACCAATGCCCTGGGTACCTAGTGTACACTGGTACAGGGGCTGACAGGGTGATCCAACCAATTGGGTATGTACCTAGGGTACATGGAGTCCATTTTACAGAGAGAGCAGATAGCCTGAGAGCCTGAATGGCAGGATCTCAGGCCAACTAAGTCGAAAAACCAGCTAGACACTAGGCAAAAATTTGGGGGTAACCATAGTCAGATATCCACCTTCCTACACAGCTGCACGCCTCACACTGCTGCACGCCGCACACTGCTGCACGCCGCACACTGCTGCACGCCGCACACTGCTGCACGCCACACACTGCTGCACGCCACTGCACGCCACACACTGCTGCACGCCACACACTGCTGCATGCCACACACTGCTGCACGCCGCACACTGCTGCACGCCACACACTGCTGCACGCCACACACTGCTGCACGCCACACACTGCTGCACGCCACACACTGCTGCATGCCTCACACTGCTGCACGCCGCACACTGCTGCATGCCGCACACTGCTGCACGCCGCACACTGCTGCACGCCACACACTGCTGCATGCCGCACACTGCTGCACGCCACTGCACGCCACACACTGCTGCATGCCACACACTGCTGCACGCCACACACTGCTGCACGCCTCACACTGCTGCACGCCGCACACTGCTGCACGCCGCACACTGCTGCACGCCGCACACTGCTGCACACCACACACTGCTGCACGCCACACACTGCTGCACGCCACACACTGCTGCACGCCTCACGCTGCTGCACGCCTCACACTGCTGCACGCCGCACACTGCTGCACGCCTCACACTGCTGCACGCCGCACACTGCTGCACGCCGCACACTGCTGCACGCCACACACTGCTGCACGCCACACACTGCTGCACGCCGCACACTGCTGCACGCCACACACTGCTGCACGCCACACACTGCTGCACGCCACTGCACGCCACACACTGCTGCACGCCACACACTGCTGCATGCCACACACTGCTGCACGCCGCACACTGCTGCACGCCACACACTGCTGCACGCCACACACTGCTGCACGCCACACACTGCTGCACGCCACACACTGCTGCACGCCTCACACTGCTGCACGCCGCACACTGCTGCACGCCGCACACTGCTGCACGCCGCACACTGCTGCACGCCACACACTGCTGCATGCCGCACACTGCTGCACGCCACTGCACGCCACACACTGCTGCATGCCACACACTGCTGCACGCCACACACTGCTGCACGCCTCACACTGCTGCACGCCGCACACTGCTGCACGCCGCACACTGCTGCACGCCGCACACTGCTGCACACCACACACTGCTGCACGCCACACACTGCTGCACGCCACACACTGCTGCACGCCTCACGCTGCTGCACGCCTCACACTGCTGCACGCCACACACTGCTGCACGCCTCACACTGCTGCACGCCGCACACTGCTGCACGCCGCACACTGCTGCACGCCACACACTGCTGCACGCCACACACTGCTGCACGCCACTGCACGCCACACACTGCTGCACGCCACACACTGCTGCATGCCACACACTGCTGCACGCCGCACACTGCTGCACGCCACACACTGCTGCACGCCGCACACTGCTGCACGCCACACACTGCTGCACGCCTCACACTGCTGCACGCCGCACACTGCTGCACGCCGCACACTGCTGCACGCCGCACACTGCTGCACGCCGCACACTGCTGCATGCCGCACACTGCTGCACGCCACTGCACGCCACACACTGCTGCACGCCACACACTGCTGCACGCCACACACTGCTGCACGCCTCACACTGCTGCACGCCGCACACTGCTGCACGCCGCACACTGCTGCACGCCACACACTGCTGCATGCCACACACTGCTGCATGCCGCACACTGCTGCATGCCGCACACTGCTGCACGCCACTGCACGCCACACACTGCTGCACGCCACACACTGCAGCACGCCTCACACTGCTGCACGCCTCACACTGCTGCACGCCGCACACTGCTGCACGCCACACACTGCTGCACGCCACACACTGCTGCACGCCACACACTACTGCACGCCACTGCACGCCACACACTGCTGCACGCCACACACTGCTGCACGCCACACACTGCTGCAAGCCGCACACTGCTGCATGCCACACACTGCTGCACGCCACACACTGCTGCACGCCGCACACTGCTGCACGCCACACACTGCTGCACGCCACACACTGCTGCACGCCACACACTGCTGCACGCCACTGCACGCCACACACTGCTGCACGCCACACACTGCTGCACGCCACACACTGCTGCACGCCGCACACTGCTGCACGCCACACACTGCTGCATGCCACACACTGCTGCATGCCGCACACTGCTGCACGCCACACACTGCTGCACGCCGCACACTGCTGCACGCCGCACACTGCTGCACGCCGCACACTGCTGACGCCGCACACTGCTGCACGCCACACACTGCTGCACGCCACACACTGCTGCATGCCGCACACTGCTGCACGCCACTGCACGCCACACACTGCTGCACGCCACACACTGCTGCACGCCACACACTGCTGCACGCCTCACACTGCTGCACGCCGCACACTGCTGCACGCCACACACTGCTGCACGCCACACACTGCTGCACGCCACACACTGCTGCACGCCACTGCACGCCACACACTGCTGCACGCCACACACTGCTGCACGCCACACACTGCTGCACGCCGCACACTGCTGCACGCCACACACTGCTGCACGCCACACACTGCTGCATGCCGCACACTGCTGCACGCCACACACTGCTGCACGCCGCACACTGCTGCACGCCGCACACTGCTGCACGCCTCACACTGCTGCACGCCGCACACTGCTGCACGCCGCACACTGCTGCACGCCGCACACTGCTGCACGCCACACACTGCTGCACGCCGCACACTGCTGCATGCCGCACACTGCTGCACGCCACTGCACGCCACACACTGCTGCACGCCACACACTGCTGCACGCCTCACACTGCTGCACGCCGCACACTGCTGCACGCCGCACACTGCTGCACGCCGCACACTGCTGCACGCCACACACTGCTACATGCCGCACACTGCTGCATGCCGCACACTGCTGCACGCCACTGCACGCCACACACTGCTGCACACCACACACTGCTGCACGCCACACACTGCTGCACGCCTCACACTGCTGCACGCCGCACACTGCTGCACGCCGCACACTGCTGCATGCCGCTGCACGCCACACACTGCTGCACGCCTCACACTGCTGCACGCCGCACACTGCTGCACGCCGCACACTGCTGCATGCCGCTGCACGCCGCACACTGCTGCACACCGCACACTGCTGCACGCCACACACTGCTGCACACCACACACTGCTGCACGCCACACACTGCTGCATGCCGCTGCACGCCGCACACTGCTGCACGCCGCACACTGCTGCACGCCACACACTGCTGCACACCACACACTGCTGCACGCCACACACTGCTGAACGGCGCACACTGCTGCACGCCACACACTGCTGCACGCCACACACTGCTGCATGCTGCACGCTGCTGCACGCCATACACTGCTGCACGCCACACACTGCTGCATGCCACACACTGCTGCACGCCGCACACTGCTGCACGCCGCACACTGCTGCATGCCGCTGCACGCCACACACTGCTGCACGCCGCACACTGCTGCACGCCGCACACTGCTGCACGCCACACACTGCTGCACGCCGCACACTGCTGCATGCCACACACTGCTGCACGCCACACACTGCTGCATGCCGCACACTGCTGCACGCCGCTGCATGCCACACACTGCTGCACACCACACACTGCTGCACGCCACACACTGCTGCACGCCGCACACTGCTGCACGCCGCACACTGCTGCACGCCACACACTGCTGCATGCCACACACTGCTGCACGCCACACACTGCTGCACGCCACACACTGCTGCACGCCGCACACTGCTGCACGCCGCACACTGCTGCACGCCGCACACTGCTGACGCCGCACACTGCTGCACGCCACACACTGCTGCACGCCACACACTGCTGCATGCCGCACACTGCTGCACGCCACTGCACGCCACACACTGCTGCACGCCACACACTGCTGCACGCCACACACTGCTGCAAGCCTCACACTGCTGCACGCCGCACACTACTGCACGCCACACACTGCTGCACGCCACACACTGCTGCACGCCACACACTGCTGCACGCCACTGCACGCCACACACTGCTGCACGCCACACAGTGCTGCACGCCACACACTGCTGCATGCCGCACACTGCTGCACGCCACACACTGCTGCACGCCACACACTGCTGCATGCCGCACACTGCTGCACGCCACACACTGCTGCACGCCGCACACTGCTGCACGCCGCACACTGCTGCACGCCTCACACTGCTGCACGCCGCACACTGCTGCACGCCGCACACTGCTGCACGCCGCACACTGCTGCACGCCACACACTGCTGCACGCCGCACACTGCTGCATGCCGCACACTGCTGCACGCCACTGCACGCCACACACTGCTGCACGCCACACACTGCTGCACGCCTCACACTGCTGCACGCCGCACACTGCTGCACGCCGCACACTGCTGCACGCCGCACACTGCTGCACGCCACACACTGCTACATGCCGCACACTGCTGCATGCCGCACACTGCTGCACGCCACTGCACGCCACACACTGCTGCACACCACACACTGCTGCACGCCACACACTGCTGCACGCCTCACACTGCTGCACGCCGCACACTGCTGCACGCCACACACTGCTGCACGCCACACACTGCTGCACGCCACACACTGCTGCACGCCACTGCACGCCACACACTGCTGCACGCCACACACTGCTGCACGCCACACACTGCTGCACGCCGCACACTGCTGCACGCCACACACTGCTGCATGCCACACACTGCTGCATGCCGCACACTGCTGCACGCCACACACTGCTGCACGCCGCACACTGCTGCACGCCGCACACTGCTGCACGCCGCACACTGCTGACGCCGCACACTGCTGCACGCCACACACTGCTGCACGCCACACACTGCTGCATGCCGCACACTGCTGCACGCCACTGCACGCCACACACTGCTGCACGCCACACACTGCTGCACGCCACACACTGCTGCACGCCTCACACTGCTGCACGCCGCACACTGCTGCACGCCACGCACTGCTGCACGCCACACACTGCTGCACGCCACACACTGCTGCACGCCACTGCACGCCACACACTGCTGCACGCCACACACTGCTGCACGCCACACACTGCTGCACGCCGCACACTGCTGCACGCCACACACTGCTGCACGCCACACACTGCTGCATGCCGCACACTGCTGCACGCCACACACTGCTGCACGCCGCACACTGCTGCACGCCGCACACTGCTGCACGCCTCACACTGCTGCACGCCGCACACTGCTGCACGCCGCACACTGCTGCACGCCGCACACTGCTGCACGCCACACACTGCTGCACGCCGCACACTGCTGCATGCCGCACACTGCTGCACGCCACTGCACGCCACACACTGCTGCACGCCACACACTGCTGCACGCCTCACACTGCTGCACGCCGCACACTGCTGCACGCCGCACACTGCTGCACGCCGCACACTGCTGCACGCCACACACTGCTACATGCCGCACACTGCTGCATGCCGCACACTGCTGCACGCCACTGCACGCCACACACTGCTGCACACCACACACTGCTGCACGCCACACACTGCTGCACGCCTCACACTGCTGCACGCCGCACACTGCTGCACGCCGCACACTGCTGCATGCCGCTGCACGCCACACACTGCTGCACGCCACACACTGCTGCACGCCACACACTGCTGCACGCCTCACACTGCTGCACGCCGCACACTGCTGCACGCCGCACACTGCTGCATGCCGCTGCACGCCGCACACTGCTGCACACCGCACACTGCTGCACGCCACACACTGCTGCACACCACACACTGCTGCACGCCACACACTGCTGCATGCCGCTGCACGCCGCACACTGCTGCACGCCGCACACTGCTGCACGCCACACACTGCTGCACACCACACACTGCTGCACGCCACACACTGCTGAACGGCGCACACTGCTGCACGCCACACACTGCTGCACGCCACACACTGCTGCATGCTGCACGCTGCTGCACGCCATACACTGCTGCACGCCACACACTGCTGCATGCCACACACTGCTGCACGCCGCACACTGCTGCACGCCGCACACTGCTGCATGCCGCTGCACGCCACACACTGCTGCACGCCGCACACTGCTGCACGCCGCACACTGCTGCACGCCACACACTGCTGCACGCCGCACACTGCTGCATGCCACACACTGCTGCACGCCACACACTGCTGCATGCCGCACACTGCTGCACGCCGCTGCATGCCACACACTGCTGCACACCACACACTGCTGCACGCCACACACTGCTGCACGCCGCACACTGCTGCACGCCGCACACTGCTGCACGCCACACACTGCTGCATGCCACACACTGCTGCACGCCACACACTGCTGCACGCCACACACTGCTGCACGCCGCACACTGCTGCACGCCGCACACTGCTGCACGCCGCACACTGCTGACGCCGCACACTGCTGCACGCCACACACTGCTGCACGCCACACACTGCTGCATGCCGCACACTGCTGCACGCCACTGCACGCCACACACTGCTGCACGCCACACACTGCTGCACGCCACACACTGCTGCACGCCTCACACTGCTGCACGCCGCACACTGCTGCACGCCACACACTGCTGCACGCCACACACTGCTGCACGCCACACACTGCTGCACGCCACTGCACGCCACACACTGCTGCACGCCACACAGTGCTGCACGCCACACACTGCTGCACGCCGCACACTGCTGCACGCCACACACTGCTGCACGCCACACACTGCTGCACGCCGCACACTGCTGCACGCCACACACTGCTGCACGCCGCACACTGCTGCACGCCGCACACTGCTGCACGCCTCACACTGCTGCACGCCGCACACTGCTGCACGCCGCACACTGCTGCACGCCGCACACTGCTGCACGCCACACACTGCTGCACGCCGCACACTGCTGCATGCCGCACACTGCTGCACGCCACTGCACGCCACACACTGCTGCACGCCACACACTGCTGCACGCCTCACACTGCTGCACGCCGCACACTGCTGCACGCCGCACACTGCTGCACGCCGCACACTGCTGCACGCCACACACTGCTACATGCCGCACACTGCTGCATGCCGCACACTGCTGCACGCCACTGCACGCCACACACTGCTGCACACCACACACTGCTGCACGCCACACACTGCTGCACGCCTCACACTGCTGCACGCCGCACACTGCTGCACGCCGCACACTGCTGCATGCCGCTGCACGCCACACACTGCTGCACGCCACACACTGCTGCACGCCACACACTGCTGCACGCCTCACACTGCTGCACGCCGCACACTGCTGCACGCCGCACACTGCTGCATGCCGCTGCACGCCGCACACTGCTGCACACCGCACACTCCTGCACGCCACACACTGCTGCACACCACACACTGCTGCACGCCACACACTGCTGCATGCCGCTGCAAGCCGCACACTGCTGCACGCCGCACACTGCTGCACGCCACACACTGCTGCACACCACACACTGCTGCACGCCACACACTGCTGAACGGCGCACACTGCTGCACGCCACACACTGCTGCACGCCACACACTGCTGCATGCTGCACGCTGCTGCACGCCATACACTGCTGCACGCCACACACTGCTGCATGCCACACACTGCTGCACGCCGCACACTGCTGCACGCCGCACACTGCTGCATGCCGCTGCACGCCACACACTGCTGCACGCCGCACACTGCTGCACGCCGCACACTGCTGCACGCCACACACTGCTGCACGCCGCACACTGCTGCATGCCACACACTGCTGCACGCCACACACTGCTGCATGCCGCACACTGCTGCACGCTGCTGCACGCCACACACTGCTGCACACCACACACTGCTGCACGCCACACACTGCTGCACGCCGCACACTGCTGCACGCCGCACACTGCTGCACGCCGCACACTGCTGCACGCCACACACTGCTGCACGCCACACACTGCTGCACGCCGCACACTGCTGCACGCCGCTGCACGCCACACACTGCTGCACGCCACACACTGCTGCACGCCACACACTGCTGCACGCCTAACACTGCTGCACGCCGCACACTGCTGCACGCCGCACACTGCTGCATGCCGCTGCACGCCGCACACTGCTGCACGCCGCACACTGCTGCATGCCACACACTGCTGCACGCCACACAGTGCTGCATGCCACACACTGCTGCATGCCGCTGCACGCCGCACACTGCTGCACGCCGCACACTGCTGCACGCCACACACTGCTGCACACCACACACTGCTGCACGCCACACACTGCTGAACAGCGCACAATGCTACATGAAACACTGCTGCACGCCACACACTGCTGCACTCCACACACTGCTGCACGCTGCACACTGCTGCACGCCGCACACTACCGCACGCCGCACACTGCTGCACGCCGCACACTACCGCACGCCGCACAATGCTGCGCACACTGCTGCATTACACACTGCTACACGAAACACTGCTGCATGCCACACTGCTGCACGCCCCACACTGCTGCACGCCGCACACTGCTGCACGCCGCACACTGCTGCACGCCACACACTGCTGCACGCCGCTGCACGCCACACACTGCTGCACGCCACACACTGCTGCACACCACACACTGCTGCATGCCGCACACTGCTGCATGCCGCACACTGCTGCACGCCACACACTGCTGCATGCCACACACTGCTGCACTCCACACACTGCTGCACGCTGCACACTGCTGCACGCCGCACACTACCGCACGCCGCACACTGCTGCACGCCGCACACTACCGCACGCCGCACAATGCTGCGCACACTGCTGCATTACACACTGCTACACGAAACACTGCTGCATGCCACACTGCTGCACGCCCCACACTGCTGCACGCCGCACACTGCTGCACGCCGCACACTGCTGCACGCCACACACTGCTGCACGCCGCTGCACGCCGCACACTGCTGACGCCGCACACTGCTGCACGCCACACACTGCTGCACGCCACACACTGCTGCATGCCGCACACTGCTGCACGCCACTGCACGCCACACACTGCTGCACGCCACACACTGCTGCACGCCACACACTGCTGCACGCCTCACACTGCTGCACGCCGCACACTGCTGCACGCCACACACTGCTGCACGCCACACACTGCTGCACGCCACACACTGCTGCACGCCACTGCACGCCACACACTGCTGCACGCCACACAGTGCTGCACGCCACACACTGCTGCACGCCGCACACTGCTGCACGCCACACACTGCTGCACGCCACACACTGCTGCACGCCGCACACTGCTGCACGCCACACACTGCTGCACGCCGCACACTGCTGCACGCCGCACACTGCTGCACGCCTCACACTGCTGCACGCCGCACACTGCTGCACGCCGCACACTGCTGCACGCCGCACACTGCTGCACGCCACACACTGCTGCACGCCGCACACTGCTGCATGCCGCACACTGCTGCACGCCACTGCACGCCACACACTGCTGCACGCCACACACTGCTGCACGCCTCACACTGCTGCACGCCGCACACTGCTGCACGCCGCACACTGCTGCACGCCGCACACTGCTGCACGCCACACACTGCTACATGCCGCACACTGCTGCATGCCGCACACTGCTGCACGCCACTGCATGCCACACACTGCTGCACACCACACACTGCTGCACGCCACACACTGCTGCACGCCTCACACTGCTGCACGCCGCACACTGCTGCACGCCGCACACTGCTGCATGCCGCTGCACGCCACACACTGCTGCACGCCACACACTGCTGCACGCCACACACTGCTGCACGCCTCACACTGCTGCACGCCGCACACTGCTGCACGCCGCACACTGCTGCATGCCGCTGCACGCCGCACACTGCTGCACACCGCACACTCCTGCACGCCACACACTGCTGCACACCACACACTGCTGCACGCCACACACTGCTGCATGCCGCTGCAAGCCGCACACTGCTGCACGCCGCACACTGCTGCACGCCACACACTGCTGCACACCACACACTGCTGCACGCCACACACTGCTGAACGGCGCACACTGCTGCACGCCACACACTGCTGCACGCCACACACTGCTGCATGCTGCACGCTGCTGCACGCCATACACTGCTGCACGCCACACACTGCTGCATGCCACACACTGCTGCACGCCGCACACTGCTGCACGCCGCACACTGCTGCATGCCGCTGCACGCCACACACTGCTGCACGCCGCACACTGCTGCACGCCGCACACTGCTGCACGCCACACACTGCTGCACGCCGCACACTGCTGCATGCCACACACTGCTGCACGCCACACACTGCTGCATGCCGCACACTGCTGCACGCTGCTGCACGCCACACACTGCTGCACACCACACACTGCTGCACGCCACACACTGCTGCACGCCGCACACTGCTGCACGCCGCACACTGCTGCACGCCGCACACTGCTGCACGCCACACACTGCTGCACGCCACACACTGCTGCACGCCGCACACTGCTGCACGCCGCTGCACGCCACACACTGCTGCACGCCACACACTGCTGCACGCCACACACTGCTGCACGCCTAACACTGCTGCACGCCGCACACTGCTGCACGCCGCACACTGCTGCATGCCGCTGCACGCCGCACACTGCTGCACGCCGCACACTGCTGCATGCCACACACTGCTGCACGCCACACAGTGCTGCATGCCACACACTGCTGCATGCCGCTGCACGCCGCACACTGCTGCACGCCGCACACTGCTGCACGCCACACACTGCTGCACACCACACACTGCTGCACGCCACACACTGCTGAACAGCGCACAATGCTACATGAAACACTGCTGCACGCCACACACTGCTGCACTCCACACACTGCTGCACGCTGCACACTGCTGCACGCCGCACACTACCGCACGCCGCACACTGCTGCACGCCGCACACTACCGCACGCCGCACAATGCTGCGCACACTGCTGCATTACACACTGCTACACGAAACACTGCTACATGCCACACTGCTGCACGCCCCACACTGCTGCACGCCGCACACTGCTGCACGCCGCACACTGCTGCACGCCACACACTGCTGCACGCCGCTGCACGCCACACACTGCTGCACGCCACACACTGCTGCACACCACACACTGCTGCATGCCGCACACTGCTGCATGCCGCACACTGCTGCACGCCACACACTGCTGCATGCCTCACACTGCTGCATGCCTCACACTGCTGCATGCCACACACTGCTGCACGCCGCACACTGCTGCACGCCACACACTGCTGCATGCCGCTGCACGCCGCACACTGCTGCACACCGCACACTGCTGCACACCGCACACTGCTGCACGCTGCACAATGCTGCACGCCGCACAATGCTGCACGCCACACAATGCCGCACACTGCTGCACGCCACACACTGCTGCACACTGCTGCATTACTCACTGCTGCATGCTGCACGACACTGCTGCACGCAGCACACTGCTGCATGCCGTACACTGCTGCATGCCGCACACCGCTGCAAGCCGCTGCACGCCACACGCTGCTGCACGCCACACGCTGCTGCACGCCACACGCTGCTGCACGCCGCACACTGCTGCACGCCGCACACTGCTGCACTCCACACACTGCTTTTATGCGAGTTTATGCTACTGACATTGTAAATGACAATGCCTTTTATTTGTTTTAAAACCAAAGCATAAATAAAAGGCATTGTAATTTTACAATGCCAATAGCTCAAACTCTTATAAATGCGAGACCTATTGCATTGCAAATGCTTGTTAATATCTCGTTTTAGGCTCAATCTTTTACCTTATTTATTAGCTGATCCAAATGGCTATATTGTTCCGATTGAGCAGAAGGGTGCCTGCGGCTGCGACAATTTGTCTCCGCAGGACACCCTTCATTTTGTATTTTTCTGTTCTTATTATCTCATACCCAGGAGAAGTTTTTTAATTAATATTTTGTAAAAGGCTAATTTGACCCAGGCTAAATCAGCATTACTCTTTTTACAAAGGGCAGCTGACCCATTGACTCTGTGTTGCATTCTGAATTTCATTAAAGTTGCACTGAGATTAAGATTAACTAAAGGACAGGCTTAAACTGTGTCCGTCAAGAAGTTGTGTATCTGTTATGTGACACGCCTGCCCCTTTCTCCTTCTTTTCATCAAATGTTCTTAGGATATTGATTTAATTGTTTTTTTAAATTCTGTATTGTGTATATATGCTCTTTTATGGTGTTTTTAACATCCGAATAAAGAACTATTGATTGATTGATTGACTCAGTGAAATCTATAAGATTTCACTGAGTCACTTTTCCAACACTGATGCGTCAAATCCCTGCGCCTGCTTGAACCAGGCATAAGGCTTGACGCACCACGTTACAGATAGGGCAGGTTGGAACAGTGCTGCAGTTGCGTCGCGCTTGCGACACAACTTCAGCACTGCGCAAACCTTACGCCGGCACATGCCTCACGCATCTGCTTGTCCTTGGGCCAGGATGCACCGCATTGTAAATGCGGCGCATCTGCGGTGGAGCAAGGGAAAACTTGCGTGACGCATCTTCCCTGGCGCATCCATGCTGGTTTGCAGGGACGCGCCAGGGAACATAAATCTGCCCCAGTGTCTGTGTCTTCCTTCCAGACCTAAACCCAGCACTACACGTTCCAGAACAGTACGCTGCCTAAACTTAAGTGCAGCTTCTTTGACATCCCACGGCTTGCTATTGTTGCTAAAGCCAGATTCCTAAACTTGATTACGCTTTTGTGTAAAATCTTCTGTATTTGTTTCATACTTACCGACCTGTTGTGTTTTGGGTGCTAGGCCCACATGCTGAGGAATAAGATACAGTGACACAGCAGTTATGTTACTGGTAACTGGCCACGAGCACGTGCAACTGCACCCTTTTATTTGCAGCAGGCCAAAACACAACGCACAACTCACCCACGTTTCTAGCATATGACATTGATTTCACTCATACTCATCCGCCCAAAAAGCAACCAGGTAATGGAACAAATCATAGGCCATATTCCAGTTTGGTTCGGACACCATTCACTGCTGTTTTCATGATCTGTTAAGAGAAGGTTAATTGTTTCCAAATCACCACTAATCTTTTTGCGTTTTGTGTACAGGGTACATATAGTCTGCTTGACCTAGGGCAATTCAAAGACTAACGCCCTAACAATGCACCCCAGGACTCCACAGTGCTGTACAAAAGAATTGTTTTGGTTATGCAACATCTAACTCCCCACCTGTTTGCTTTCCTTTGATGTACATTTTTGTTTTATTCTGCCCTCTGCTGGTCAAAAGAGATACAATCAAATAAGCACGAATTAATCAAGACGTAAAATCACATTCACGCCTTCAAAACAACTCTCAATTTCTTTAACCCTTGTTTGCACCAAATAGCATTTTCAGATACGTAGCATATGTATTAGTTGTCAAATAAACCACTGCAGCCCTCTTTGCTTACTGGAAGCAAATTTAAAGGAGTTGTGCAGCAACACTCAGTGCTTACTCCCAGGTTAAACAGGATGACTTTAGAAGCAATCCTAGAGTCATTGGACGATCATCCAAATACATTAGAAGTAATTTTCATGACATCAGACATCAGCAAGCTCCTGGGGTCATCAGCGAAGCTTAGAAACGTGTACTTGATGAGTTGAGGATGACATGAAAATGAGCACCTGATGACTTCACAAGATTCAGTTCTTCCTGATGATTTCAGGATGACATGAAAATGAGTATTCGATGACTTTAAAAGATAAGTTGCTCTTGATGATTTGAGAATGATTAGCTGATTACTTCAAGAGCATGTCCGCTGTTTTGGTTTCAGTTTTGTCTGAAAAGTAAACTGCAGAATGATTTCATAGTTGTGCGCTGCTTCCTTCACAATTATCATGCTAAGTATTAAATTAGCATTCTTTTATATGCAAATACGTATGGCATGTGCTTCAAAGAACAGTGTATACAGTAAGTCATTGGCTGATATATATTGTTTTTATTTTAACATTTTAATTTCTAATAATTGATACAAACAAATATCTTGTTTAAAAATGCTCTAAA
Source organism: Triturus cristatus (assembly GCF_964204655.1). NCBI lineage: Eukaryota > Metazoa > Chordata > Amphibia > Caudata > Salamandridae > Triturus > Triturus cristatus. The sequence goes on from NC_140590.1 coordinate 1,705,937,174, forward strand.
AATTATATTAATGATAAAGAAATTGGAGCGCGTCAGGCAATGCAGCTGAAATTACGAGGCAAAGGAGTATTAATGCAGCAGGACAGACAAATATGCTGGAGGGAAATTCCACTTTTGCAAACTGAGATTGCAAATTATGCAGCACATTCTGAGTTATTTTGCTAGACTGTTCCATATTGAAGTGATTTGCAACTCTGGATTTCTTTGTAACTTCACCAAATGTGATGCTGGAAGGTAAAAACAATAGTATCTTCAGCAGCCCTTTCCGCAAGCAAGAAACTATTCTTTTTTTTTTTCCCTCATTCGCCATTAGATAATTCAGAGCTATTGAATTCACTCCTGTGGCCTCCCTCTCCAATAGCACCAACTGGAGAACTCGGTATCTAGACGGAAATGCTTTACACAAAACCTCTCTTGTTCTAAATCCTGAGCCCCCAACAGAACTTCAGAGATAAAGTACACCAAGTGTAAAGGCTTAATCATTGGACTGATTTCCCTATTAATCAAGAGTGCCCAGCCATTCCTCACATGGACCCCAAAAGTCTATTCTATTGTCCCTATTGTTTATATATTTTTTTAATTTAATTCTATCCAACTTCATTGTATATTTGATGGAAATAACCCAGTCTAAAAAAGTGGGGGAAGTATCCTTTATCCACTTTTTGCAAATTTCTCTTCTTGCAATCAAAATCAAATATAAACACAACTTATTTTCCGACCTGGAAAGCAACTTATTATCTGGTAACAAGCCAAAGGAAACTAAAAGTGTGCTTACCTGGATATTTAGACCAAAAATATCTTCCATACCTTTATTTATCGCAGCCCAGAAATGCCAAAGCTTGGGACAATTAAAAAACATATGAGCATCATCCGCTTCGACAAGAAGGCACTTTGGGCACTTAGGCGCTGGACCCTTTGAGAACTTTGCGAGCTTAAGGGGGACCAATACACCCTGTGAACACAAAAAATATGATTCCTTCTTAAATTTGCAGGCTGTACTGCAGTTTATAAGATGTCATGAGATACTTGCCATATATCTTCAAGCTGACTGCCGGGCAATCTCTCTCCCCACAGCTCCGTCAACAACTTAAATTCTCCTTCCTCCAGGTCCAGCATTAACCAATAAAAAGTCGTTATCTCCTTCTTTTCAATTTTTCTCCAAAGTACATTTTCTAATTCATTGGACAAGCCCATCTCAATCCCGATATTTTTATGCCAGCTTTTTACTTGCCAGTACTTAAATTTAGAGAGCCTGTTGTTTGTAAGTGAATTTAGCTCATCCCAAGATAGCAGAGATTCTTCCGATATTATTTGTTCCCATCGCAGAATACCCACGTCTATCAAATGAATTGACAGGGAGTCTCTAGTCCATCCTAGCGATCCTGGAGCATTCCAGATAGGAGCAAGACCACTAAAATAACAAATCTTCAAAGTTTTTCTAATCTTGGCCCAAGAACCAGCAAAACCGCATAGTATTTTTAAGCAAACTTTTTTGAAAAATCTCGGATCTCCATATTTGTATAGAAAGCCTTGACTCCCATTCTCAACATCCAAAAGCATCGCCTTAAATATCACTCCCACGTCCGAACCATCTGGTATGTCCCAGAGGATTTTTCCTGCCCTCAGTGAATATGTCCATGCATATAAAACTAAATCAGGTAGGCATAACACCCCCCCCCCCCCCTGTTTTTTTGCATAGCTTCTTCCACGATATTCTAACAGCTTTGGAGACCCAGATAAAGGTATTTAATTTTGACTGAAGAGACCTCAAACTTTTTTCATTAAATACCAAAGGGATATTTTGTGGTATAAAAATTAACTTAGGCAACAGCATCATTTTTATTAAATTCACTCTATCAATCAGAGTCAAAGGTAGATAGACCCAACCCATTAAAGAGTTTTGTATTTCCTTTATGATCTTTTGAAGATTTAATTCTGTGATCTCATCAATATTTTGAGTAATCAGTATTACCAAATACCTAATCATCTTTTTTGTTGGATAAGCACAGATGCCCGGATTCCATGCCATACATTCAGTTTTAGTAGCATTAATTTCATATCCAGAAACACTACCAAACCTCTTCGCTTCTTCATATATCAATGGAATTGAGACATTTGGATCCGATGTGTAAACCAATAAATCATCCGCGTATAACGCCACCTTCTTTTCCCAATCCTTAAATTTAAAAGATTGTATTCCTGAATGCTGTCTGATCTTTTCAGCCAAAGGCTCAATATATAAGTTAAAAAGCATCGGGGATAGAGGACATCCCTGCCTAGTGCCTCCCTGGATTTTGACAGGAGCAGATAGGTTACCATTCACTAAGATTTTCGCTATGGGGGCTTGATATATCAAAGAAACTGATCTACAGAAGTTGTTTCCTAAATTATATTCTTTTAGTATGTACTTTGAATAGGCCCAGTTTACTCTATCGAAAGCCTTCGTGGCATCTATCGTTATTATGGCTAATGGGAGTTTGTAACTAATAATAACAAGATTGGGGAGTGTAGAGGGGGGGCCTGTGTAGGCGTAGAGGTGGATACGTCCTCCACTCAGAGTTAATTATTAAACAAAAGGATCCACCTCTGGAGAGAGAGGTACAAAAAGACTGGGTACAGTGGGGTAATGATAGGCGCATGTCCCAATATGGTTGGGCACACACAGTGTTGTTTAAATATCCCTCACACTCCAAGAATGGCCCATGGTGTCATGCTTCATCATAGGGGTCTTCCCGCCCCGCTGCGGGACGGGGCGTGCTACGACCTACAACTACGCGGGAGCACTAATGATAAAGTGCTATGTGTGATGCAAAGGGAGGGTCTGATGTAATTGTAAGTATGTGTTATTAAAAAGCACCTGGCCCCTTAAGACAGAAAAAACTTTAATATGTCCTGGGAGGCTGGTACTACTAAAAAAGAGGTGCGGAGTTTGCCTACATAATGTGTGGTTACTCCTCGTGAGTCAACATGTTTCGATGCCGAGCATCTTCATCAGGACAGGAAAAGATCCCTCCAGATTAGAAAGCATGTGCTTAATCATATAACTATAAATAAAAGTGAAAAATGCAGTAAATGATGCACTTATATACAATACCTAATCGTATGTATGCGTATCTGCAAAAAAAAGAATAAAAAGGAAAAAGGACATATTCAGTGTCCCTGGAAACAGAGCGTAGTACCTCTAAATACAAATGATGCGCCACAATGTGACCAAAGACGTGAACATTTAGCTATAAATCTAGCTTTAGCAGGAAAAAGGTGCAGTGACCTGTAAAGAAAAGGACAGTACAAGACACTACAAACAGAAAACACACACTCTATAAAATATCGTGAAATACTAGTGATCCAGATGGACAATGCAGTAAAAAAGCCCAAATGCATACTTATGTGTATGTGAGGATATTGCCTCATGAACCTGGAACGGGTGGAGTCGTCATGGAGCCTCAATTCTAGTGGGGAAAAGGAGGAGGTACAGGATAAGGCTATTACCTTAAGTGCGTGGCTCGGGTGCTGAACGAGGTCGGCATCCAGGAACGGCTGTGCCGTACTTACGTGCCCTGACTGGAAACTCTACTCAAAGTCTGTCCATCCCGCGGTTCCGCTGTGATATGGGACCATGGCGGGTGTCTGCTTATAAACCACCCGGTAATCGCCTAAATGCGAGTCAGCTTGTAGCGTCGGGGGCATGTAGGTACACTTCCGGGTTGTATCAGAAGGGGAGACTGGACTGCGGTCTCATCGTAAAATGACCCGGAAGTGAGGAAAGGCAAGGGTTCCCTTCCTAGATCTTGCAAAGGGGGAGTGACGGAAAAAGACAAAACTAAATATCTTTATTTAATACCCCTAAGGAAAGCGCCTTCGGAGCCATAACAAACCGGAATGCCTCTGTAAAGGCGGGGATGTCTCCGTGTTGGAACAGCATAAAGAGAAAGCCCGCTATTGATTTAACACGCGAGCATATGATCGAACAAAAGGGAATTACGATAAAAAAAGGGAATTACAATAAAAAGGGGGGGGATTAACACCAGCGTGAATGTGCCATGTGAAAAGAGAACGGACAAATTGGAAAGGCTATACACAATAATGGCGCTGGAGGCTCCAAACTTGTTATGTCACCTGAGGTTATATGGGGCCTCCTGTGGGGGTATCCTGCTATGGTAGGAGTAAAAATTATTACACAAATTTATGTGTACCACCATAAGGAAGTGAAAAATCGCCTTTGCAAAAGTTATGGGCAAGCAAAGGTGCAATTGTATGGAAATATTATTTTACACAAATTGATGTATAACACCAAAAAGGAAGTGAAAACATCACTTTAGCACATGTTAATCAATTATTTACGGGCAAACCAGGTACTAGGTCAGTTGTGCCCAAGGTATGTCATCATTTTTTAGGGATGCGTCATGGACAACCACGGGGAAGAAATCGGAGGGGCAACCAGGTCCATTGGAACAACGGCCAAGAGGATCTGACCAGGGTATCCACACGGAGCATGACAGCGGCATCGAACCAACCGTCAACCAGCCGAAAGGACAACTAGTTGTCAATCTTTCAGAGATTACATAGACACACCCCCAGGTGGCGGCTCTAGAAAAGGGCTTGGGTTTTGTCCCCACAAACAGGGTAGATAAATTCAAACTCTGTTTAGAAGTCAAAGAGTTTATACGTAAGCTCAAATTAAGAACTTTCTTTGCCGACAAAATCACGACTAATAGCCAGCCTTCTGATACTGGTTTGAGACCTAAGTCTACCTTTAGTCCTTTGGACTCCACTATACCCATAGAACTATTAACTTTTGAAAAGGCTGTGATGGAAGATCTCAATAAGACACTACAGAAAGACAACCAAATTTTTCAGAACACGACTAGATCTGAAAAGGAAGCCTTACAGCAGCTGGCCAACAATACTGATATCACCATTAAACCGGCAGATAAGGGTGGAGCTACAGTCATCCAGACAACTACCAACTATGACACCGAATGTAGGAGACTTCTAGGGGACCAGAGGAATTATGAAATCCTCTCCGATGACCCTACAGAAGCCATTCGGATACGAATAACGGGAATGGTTGAAGAAGCCATTACACACGATTGGATCTCTAAAAAAGAGGCCGATTTTCTCATTCAAAAATCCCCCCGAACACCCTATTTTTACACCATCCCCAAAATTCACAAAAACCTTGAACACCCTCCAGGACGTCCAATTGTATCTGGGATTGGCTCAATTCTTGAGCCCCTATCCAAATTTTCGGACGCTTTTCTTCGCCCTTTAGTCCAGGCCACTGACACCTATTTGAAGGACACTAAAGCAGTCTTACAACTTCTTGAAGGTCTCACTTTTGACCCCACACAACATCTACTGCTCGGATTAGACGTGGAGAGCCTGTACACCAGCCTCGCACATGATGAGACCCTGGATATTATAGAAGAGGTCCTTTTCTCTACCACCTGGAATTACCATACTCCCAGGAATTTGGTTATGGAATGCATCACCTTAGCCCTTAAGAAGAATTTTTTCTTATACCAGGATGTTCACTACCTACAGAAACACGGTACCAGCATGGGGAGTACCTTTGCGCCAAGCCTAGCGGGCCTGTATGTCCATCATCTGGAATCACAGAAAATACTCCTAGAGCGCAACCCATTTTTCAATAACATTGTTCTTTGGAAACGTTACATAGATGATGTTTTTGTGATTTGGAAAGTGGATTCGGATTCAGTAACCACTTTCATGACATGGCTCAATGAACAGAACGCTTTCCTCAAATTCACCCACACATTTTCTAATAACAACCTGGTGTTTCTTGATTTGAACATCTATGCTGAAGAAGGAAGATTAAAATCCAGAACGCACTTTAAGCCCACGGCGAAAAACTGCCTGTTGCTCTATGATAGCTTCCACCCCAGACACCTTCGGGACAATCTCCCCTATGGTCAGTTCCTCTGTTTACGGAGAAACTGCCCAGAATTGACGGATTTCAGAGCCCAAGCTAAAGATCTGGAGAAGAGGCTATTAGATCGGAACTACCCGGAACGAATAGTCAAAAGAGGACTCAAACGTGCCAGGAACAACAACAGAGACGCTCTCCTGGAAAATCAAACACTAAAAGAACAAGAAACCAGACCTATCTGTGTAACCACTTTCAATACTCACTCCAACCAAGTGTCCAAAATTATCAATAAGAACTGGAAAATTTTGAACTGTGGAGGTCTGGACCTACCTAAACCGATGTTCTCCCACAAAAGAGGCCGTAATCTGAGGGACATCTTTGTCCACACCAGACCACGTCTCCGACCAACCCGACAAGACACTAGTAGTATGTTACCACCCATTAAAGGTCATCCTCCATGCGGCATGTGCAGTACTTGCTCACTCACTAAAAAGAGTACCCAGATCACTTTTACCAATGGTACGTCATGGGAGCAAAGAAAATGTACTAATTGCAACAGCAAGAATGTGGTGTATCTTATTACCTGCCCATGCGATATGGAGTATGTTGGTATGACCACAAGACAAATAAAGGTGCGGATTGGGGAACACAAGAGCAATATCCGCTGCAAAAAAATCACAACCAAAATGGCAACTCATTTTTTGACCATGAATCATGGCGTGGATGACTTAAAGTGGACCATTATAGAACAACTAAACACTGATCTTGAACTCTTTGAAAAAGAGCAACGATGGGTGTTCCGCCTGGGCACACACGTGACAGGCCTCAATGATGACATACCTTGGGCACAACTGACCTAGTACCTGGTTTGCCCATAATTAATTGATTAACATGTGCTAAAGTGATGTTTTCACTTCCTTTTTGGTGTTATACATCAATTTGTGTAAAAAAAAAATTCCATACAATTGCACCTTTGCTTGCCCATAACTTTTGCAAAGGCGATTTTTCACTTCCTTATGGTGGTACACATAAATTTGTGTAATCATTTTTACTCCTACCATAGCAGGATACCCCCACAGGAGGCCCTATATAACCTCAGGTGACATAACAAGTTTGGAGCCTCCAGCGCCATTATTGTGTATAGCCTTTCCAATTTGTCCGTTCTCTTTTCACATGGCACATTCACGCTGGTGTTAATCCCCCCCCCTTTTTATTGTAATTCCCTTTTTTTATCGTAATTCCCTTTTGTTCGATCATATGCTCGCGTGTTAAATCAATAGCGGGCTTTCTCTTTATGCTGTTCCAACACGGAGACATCCCCGCCTTTACAGAGGCATTCCGGTTTGTTATGGCTCCGAGGGCGCTTTCCTTAAGGGTATTAAATAAAGATATTTAGTTTTGTCTTTTCCCGTCACTCCCCCTTTGCAAGATCTAGGAAGGGAACCCTTGCCTTTCCTCACTTCCGGGTCATTTTACGATGAGACCGCAGTCCAGTCTCCCCTTCTGATACAACCCGGAAGTGTACCTACATGCCCCCGACGCTACAAGCTGGCTCGCATTTAGGTGATTACGGGTGGTTTATAAGCAGACACCCGCCATGGTCCCATATCATAGCGGAACCACGGGATGGACAGACTTTGAGTAGAGTTTCCAGTCAGGGCACGTAAGTACGGCACAGCCGTTCCTGGATGCCGACCTCGTTCAGCACTCGAGCCACGCACGTAAGGTAATAGCCTTATCCTGTACCTCCTCCTTTTCCCCACTAGAATTGAGGCTCCATGACGACTCCACCCGTTCCAGGTTCATGAGGCAATATCCTCACATACACATAAGTATGCATTTGGGCTTTTTTACCGCATTGTCCATCTGGACCACTAGTATTTCACGATATTTTATAGAGTGTGTATTTTCTGTTTGTAGTGTCTTGTACTGTCCTTTTCTTTACAGGTCACTGCACCTTTTTCCTACTAAAGCTAGATTTATAGCTAAATGTTCACGTCTTTGGTCACATTGTGGCGCATCATTTGTATTTACAGGTACTACGCTCTGTTTCCAGGGACACTGAATATGTCCTTTTTCCTTTTTATTCCTTTTTTTGCAGATACGCATACAAACGATTAGGTATTGTATATAAGTGCATCATTTACTGCATTTTTCACTTTTATTTATAGTTATACGATTAAGCACATGCTTTCTAATCTGGAGGGATCTTTTCCTGTCCTGATGAAGATGCTCAGCATCGAAACATGTTGACTCACGAGGAGTAACCACACATTACGTAGGCAAACTCCGCACCTCTTTTTTAGTAGTACCAGCCTCCCAGGACATATTAAAGTTTTTTCTGTCTTAAGGGGCCAGGTGCTTTTTAATAACACATACTTACAATTACATCAGACCCTCCCTTTGCATCACACATAGCACTTTATCATTAGTGCTCCCGCGTAGTCGTAGGTCGTAGCACGCCCCGTCCCGCAGCGGGGCGGGAAGACCCCCTATGATGAAGCATGACACCATGGGCCATTCTTGGTGTGTGAGGGGTATTTCAACAACACTGTGTGTGCCCAACCATATTGGGACACGCGCCTACCATTACCCCAGTATACCCAGTCTTTTTGTACCTCTCTCTCCAGAGGTGGATCCTTTTGTTTAATAATTAATGGGAGTTTGTATACAGTAGCTATATTAATTGCCCCTATGAGATTGTAGGTGAGCTCCATTATTCCTCTTCCTCTAACAAATCCCTTTTGGTCTCTGTGAAGAAGACACTCTGATGCCCCATTCAACCTCTCTGCCAATAGTTTTGCATAGATCTTATAATCAATATTAAGCAGAGGGATGGGCCGATATGAATCACAAGATCTTGGTGATTTGGAGGGTTTAAGAATTAACAAAACCGTTGCTTCATTCCAGGAAGGTGAAATATCTCCTCCCTTTTCGAAGATATGAGCAAATAATGTAATCAAAACCGGGGCAAGAACATCCTATTAGTGTCTAAGTGGGAACCCTGATGTGTAATGATGTGATTCTCAATTGCTCGTATTTCTTTTTCCCTCAACTTCCGCTTTATAAAACCCCTTAAAAAAGCCTTGTACACGTCCCAAACCATATGTATCGGGCAGTACCTAAGTTAATTTGAAAAAAGGCCTCTGTTTCTGTTGTTAATTTCTCAAGTGTTTCTTCTTCCAGGAGGATGGCACGCTCTACCGTCCATCTTCTAGAAATTGGTCTAACTGGTACCTTGAGAGTTAAAGACACTGCTGAGTGATCAGAAAGATGTTCCCCTACATGGTTAACATCCTGGACCCATTTCTTTAGAACTGTACTCAAAAGAAAATAGTCTATTCTAGACTTATGATTATATTTTTTATTATGAAAAGTATAACCTCTTTTCTTGCCCATTTTATTCCTCCACACATCATACCAAGCAAGCTGTTTCATTGTGTTTTTAATCAGTGCCGCCATTTTATAATATAGAATGGCTCTACTTCTCTGCGATCTATCAAGTATATGATCCAGGACCACATTAAAGTCTCCAGCCAATATTAACAGATCTGTATAATTCAACAATTCGGACAAGAGATCTCTAAAGGGCCCTGGGTCATCAGTGTTCCTATATTTTGTCCTTAGTCCATTAAGATTCCAGGAAAGCACCTTTAACCCAAAATTCAGATTATCCACTGGGCAGACCATTCCCTTGATCTCTCCTCTTATTAAAACCTTCTATTCTAGCAATTTGGACATATGTTTTTTTTTATTTTCTCCCATTGCTCCCCACCCTGTGCTCCCCCCCTCAACCCCTTTAGCGAACCCTTCCAAGGAGCCTCCTCCATGGCCTCTACCTAGGCCTGTGGGGCCCCTCTTCTTAGGTCAGGAGCTTTATACTAAACTTTACAATCTTTCGTGTCGCGGGAGTTGCTATTTTTCCATTTCTTTCCCTCCTCCCCCTGATATAGATTGTAGAAAAGTCTCAGCATCTTCCACTCTTCTGAATATCCTCATTTTGTTGCTGTACATCACTTTCAATGATGCTGGGAATTTTAATTGTGCCGTAGCACCCATTTTTTAAAAAGGATCCAGTAATTTTCCCAGTTCCCATTGCCTAGAAGCTGTAATTGCTGAGACATCCGATCTTATCTGGAATGTTGTATCATCTACAATCAAGGAGTTTAATTTTAGTGCTTTATTAAGTATTTCCTCTTTCAGACTATATGTCAAAAAGTGTACTAGGATTTTTCTTGGCCTCATTTTGTTAGGTTTGAGCCTAAAAGGATCCCTGTGTACTCTCTGCATATCTGCCATTAGAGCCTCCTACGAGCACTCAACATGTGTTGCTTGCTTTATTAACTTCGCTACATACTCTTTTATTTTACTCCCTTCTACTCCTTCTGGTACTTTGAGCAGATGGATGTTATTTCTCCTTTGAGAATTTTCTAAAGACTCTAGTTTGTCTTGTATTTCCAGGTCTTTTTCTTTTAATGCCGTTACGATCTTTGTATTCTCTTCCATCTGGTTTGTTAACTCGGTTACAGTAAATTCCAAGGCCATAGTCCTGGCAGCAACTGAATCAATCTTAATTTCAAATTTTTCACATGAATTTTTGATATCTACTTGATTATTTTCCGATGTCGAGAATCTATCTTTTATCTCTTTAGCAAGAGCTTGTAGCATATCACACAGTGATTTTGACTGATTATCACTCCCAGTATCATAATGCATAGTTCCAGTGACCTGTATATGAGCTCCCTCATGTACTTTCACGTTATCTTCCAGCTGCAATTCCTCCAAAGAATCTGTTTCTGGTATCACTATAAGATTGTCTTCATGGCCCTGACCCACCTCTGTTGCCACCATAGTATTATCGACTTTGTCAGCCTTTTCTGAAACTAACAGCTCTACCTCATCCATTAGTGGAAGGAATCTGTTACTGGTGGGGAGATTGGATAATAAGTCACTTGAATCAAATATAGAGGTCTGCTCTACTGGTTTTAATATTAGCGTGCTAGGGGTAGCTTTGAAGTAACTCCTCAAGGAAGGTGTTAATTTAGGAGTCTCTTTAGTCAAGGAAGCACTCTTCTTTTTACAAGAAGCTTTACATTTGACTGCACTTAAATCTTTCTTTGTCAATTTATTCGGTGGTAACGTTTTTTGTTGATTTTGGATTGTTGTGTTCCAGAATTTTCTATATCTTTGTCTGCTTGAGAGTTCACCATGTGTGTGTTTAACTTTGCACTCCTAAGGGAATACCTGGGTTGCCCCCAACCTGAATTTATTGACATGCAGCCTAGTTTTACACCCCTTTGCTGCTCAGTCTTACCTTCCTTGCCAACCCAAGGCACTCCAGAAACTCTGAACCAGTTCTCAGCCTCCAGGTCCCCCGCTCTCACCGCTTGCTTCCTCTCCACTCGATTCAAGCACTGAAACTGATTAGATTTTTCCAGCGCCGTAACTGTTCTGCCCCTGCCTCTCCCACCCTGGAAGAGGAGAACAGCCACGGCCCTCCTCCCCCGATCCAGTTCCCGAGCTGCACACGCCCAGAGCGGCTCCCAGTCCGTGCATGCACCCAGCAGCTTCCCCAATGGTTTCTCTTGGCAAAACCTCCTCGCCTGCAGTCCTGGGATAACCGGGACGCTCACAGCCACCACCTCCAGACCTACCAAATCATGCCGAGAGCCCCAACGGCTCCCGCCACAGAGGTGCCGACTGGTAGAACAGTAAAGGCAGATACAGACGTCGACCTCCACGTATACAGCGAAGATCCAATCCAAGGTACTACTCCTCAATAGTTTCAATTATTTTGAGTATTCTGAGTCTCTGGAGAGAAATAAGTGCATTACTTAGATTTCCGAGACCTCAGCATAGGCTTTTCTAGGCTTTTTTTAGTATATATCTGCTCCTGACCTACGGGAGCCTCCGCAACCCGCTACTCGCCAGCCACCATGTTCTCCACCTCAAGCAAGAAACCATTCTTGCTGCAGCATGGTTTTTGGGGTACCTTCTTGGAAGTGACAACTACATTTTGGAAAATCCCACAGGAGAGAGAAAGTGTCAATCAATTATGTTTTTAGTTTTAGTTTTTTATGGCAGCTGAGACTGGCCAGGAGTTGTGTCATTTCGCCTAGGTGGCTTTCCAGGTGAACTCTTTTTTTATTATTTTGTACGTGCGGATGACCACTACTTGCCTTCTTCACCCACTGATTTGTTTGACTGGTTCAACTGGTTGGAGTGATTACAGTACCAGCTAGAGTGTTCACTCAGCTGGCTGGCAAAGCAATTTTATTGGGCTTGTCTAGTTTACAAACAAAGTGATCATCAGTGATTGATGCTTTTCTGTGAATATTTACATGAATTATTAAGTGGTAGAATGTCAAAAAGAGTTGGTGTGGATGAGACAGTGAATGGGTGAGTGAATACAAGGTCAATTATTTGGATCAATAAAAAGCATGTGGATGGATGAATGGGTTTGTAATGAATGAGTGTGACAGTGTGTTGATGGCCACCATAAGCGTAGAGATTGGAGAGTGTTACTGCTTGGTCATAGAAATTTTTCCCATAGTGAAACTGTACACACAGTAAAATTTTCCACCAGAGGAAGCCATTTTTAGGTCGAGCCTAGCGTTGCAGCGCATGCTCGGCTCGCTCTGCGAGGCATGCTGTAGTAGGGTATGTTTTAGAAGTGGTGTGGAAGCCCCACCCATATTTTTCATTGGGTGGTGTCATTGTCCATTGTAAATGCTGGCTTCCAATTGATAATGAGGCTTAGTTCCTCCTTGTTACCGCCCTGTCTCCTTTTGTGACCGCCCATCAGGACTGGATCTTTTACTTGCGGCGTCAAACGATCTCCTTCATTAGTCGGTAGGCACTTTTCTTTCCACTTAATTTATTTTGGCTTTGGCAATGGCGGCCGCATGTTTATATTTGCATTGCGCTTTCACTTTAACAATAGCTGCCGCCTCACCCCGCGAGTGCTGTGTGGGCCGGCAGCTATTGTTAAAGTGAAAGAGTGATGCAAATATAAAGAAGTTGCTGCCTTTGCGCAATGGCGTCAGCTTGTTTATTTTCGCATCGCGCTTTCACTTTAACAATGGAGGCGTGCAAGCACTTTTCTAAGAAACCAGCCTAGGTGTAGCAGTTGACGGGTGGCTGTATTTCATTACTGCCGGTCCCCCATCAGGCCATGGAGGCTCTCTGTGACAGCTGTGTTTTCAGTTCTCAGCTGGCGCTGCTCTTTACAAACTCTTTTGGGGCCTCTGCAGATTTGCACGGCTACAGAAGCAATCTGTGCTAGGCCACGGGGAGATCCGAGTGTGGGCAGGAAGGTGAGGTTAACCCTCTGTTGGCGGGTGCTATGGCTATGCAGCAGTGCATCGACGAGGCTATCTTTTATTGTGGGCAAAAGGTCATTTTACCGGCAATTCTTCAGTCAGACAAATATCTAGGATTCACTTCCTTGTAATATAGCAGAGTTGTTGAGCCCTGCACCATGTGCACTGAGACTTCTACATACATACCCATATTCTGATTGACGTTCATATCCCTAAAAACAACCTCTTGTATTCAGCCACAACCTTCCTTCTGGTTATACTGGTATTTTTTTCTATTGAAGTGAGTTAGAATGGTGGATTTACACGTGTTTCCTTGGGTGCTCATGTTGCTGGGTGGCTGAAAGGATTATTGAATTCAAAACATGTGGTGTTTTTATATGGAGGAGAACCTTTACCCGAATGCTCTTCAAGGTATTAACATTTCTGAAACTACAGTGTTTGAGAGAAAGCAACAAATCTGGTATCTTAAGACAGTTAACTACTTGAGTTAACTACTTGTGCGTGTAAGCTGTGTAACACACTGGTGGAGATTTCAGCTGCACAGTAGAACCATTAGCATTTTATAAGCACTGCAACTATAACTATCTGCTCCTGCAGTCGTGAATTCAAGTAGATAAAGAAAACAGGATATTTGTCCAACTTAGGGGCCTATTAGGATGGCGGGAGGAAAACCACCCCGACTGCCATGGATCCGGAAATCAACCGCCCGCCAGCACTGGGGAAAAACGGGCGTCCAAATTAGGATCAACCGCCCAAAAACACCAACCGAGGCGGAACGAGGCCAAGAAAAACCGCACGTAGCGGGCAGAGAAGGCCAAAACCCGTCCGCGGCGGTCGAATTAGCGGCAGTAAACAATCAAACCGCCGCCAGGACAGTGGAGACACCGCACGTGAAATTAGGATAAACCCGATGCCCCCGCGGTACGTTCTGCAGTTTCAAACCGCCGCGGTCGCAAACGGCGAAGAATGGGAGAGTCGGCGGAAGAGCTGCAGCACAGCCACCGCTGCGGACGCTCCATGACAAATATGGTGGAAGAAAATACCCACAACAAGGCCACAAAGTGCACACGGCAAACTAGCCATGCACCCAAAAACACAGAACACACCCCAATGACACAACCACATGGCAAATCCCAAAAAACAAATCCCAGGACAACCCACACAACATACCTGACAGCAAAACCCCATTTGGACACACTCACATAGCTGAGTATAAAACCAGCCTCTTCCCTGACAAGAATCCTTTGCAACATTCCAAGACTGAAGACCACTAACCCTGACAACAGAGGATAGGCAAAGCAACACACCAGCGCCACTCACATCTCACACATAGCACCACCACCACTTCCACACCTGCACCTCTGACCTTCCTGCACATCACACACCATACACATCACCCCCAACACTTACACCCCTGCACCAACAATCCCTTTGCACATCACACATCATGGCTGCACATAAAATGCCAAAATTCACAGAGAGTGAGTTGAAGGTTATGGTAGATTAGATAGTCAGAGCGGAACCACAACTGTTTGGTAGCCTGGTCCAACAGACACCATTAGCCACAAGAGCTCAAATGTGGGCAAGGATAGTCGATAAGGTCAATACAGTAGGGACCACCCTGCGATCAAAAAATGAAATCATGAAGCAGTGGCATGACCTGAAAAGAGGGTTGTAAAACAGAAGAGGAGCAAGAACCGTGAGCTGGCTGACAGGACTGGCGGTGGCTCTCCCATCCCAACAAAACCATGCACTGCATGGGAGGAGAAGGTGCTTGCCATACTGCATCCAGAGAGTCTCACAGGAGTCGCCGGGGGAGTGGAGGCTGGTAAGTACAACCAAATGTCCACCACCACACTGATATGTACTGTCTTGCCCAACTACAAAGCTACGCCTCCTAGGACCAAGTACCTTCATATGCACCACACACTCCCCAACACATGTCTCACAGATCCCACATTCACTCACTCACATCCACCCCAAATGTAGCTAGCAACATCACCATGGGGGCATGTGCACAGGCAGCCAGCACAACAACTCCCACCAGGCCGCCTTGTCCCACAGCTCAGCAAGATGGAGCACTCCACACGCAGAAGCAGTTGGAATCCATTGTCCCACTAAAAACAAACTAACAGGTAGGTAGCCATCTTCACAGGGAGGGGTGTATGTGGGTGGGAAGACTGCACTACAACTCCCACCAGGCCCCCTGTCCCACCCCTGAGCAGGATATAGCACTGCCCCACACCCAGAAGCAGTTGGAATCGTTTGTCCCACTACAAACAAACAGGTAGGTAGCCATATTCACAGGGAGGGGTGTATGTGGGAGGGAAGACTGCACTACAACTCCCATCAGGCCCCCTGTCCCACCCGTGAGCAGGATGGAGCACTGCCCCCCACCCAGAAGCAGTTGGAAGCCATTGTCCCACTACAAACAAACAGGTAGGTAGCCATCTTCACAGGGAGGGGTGTATGTGGGTGGGAAGACTGCTCTAAAACTCCCACCAGGCCCCCTGTCCCACCTGTGAGCAGGCTGGAGCACTGCCCCCCACCCAGAAGCAGTTGGAAGCCATTGTCCCACTACAAACAAACAGGTAGTGAGCCATCTTCACAGGGAGACTCTGTGGGGGTGGGAGGCCTGCACTACAACTCCCACCGTGCACCCTTGTCACCCAGCTCATCAAGATGGAGCACTCCCTCCCACCCAGATGCATGTGTCAGCCATGCTATCACTACAAACAAACTAACAGGTAGGTAGCGAGTTACCAAGGTAGTATCGTTTGGGGGTGGGAGTCCTGCACTACTACTCCCACCATGCATCCTGTCCCACACCTGGGCACGACGGAGCACCACCCCCCACAAATGCATGTTGCAGCCATTGCATTGTTGACCGTCATCTAACAGGTAGGTAGCCATCTTCACAGGGAGGTCAGTGGGGGCCTGCACTACAACTCCCACCAGGCAGCCCTGTCCCAACACAAGCAGGATGGAGCACCCCACACCCAGAAGCAGTCCCAAGCCATTGGCTTGCTACAAACTAACAGTCAGGCAGACATCTTCCCTGGGAGGTTTTTCTGGGGGTGGGATGCCTGAATAACAACTCATCCCAGGCCGACTCGTCCCCCAGACCATCACGATGGAGCCTCCCCTCCCACACAGATGCATGTGTCAGCCATTGTATCACTACAAACAAAATAACAGGTAGGTAGACATATCATGTTTGCTTGTCACACCCCTGAGCAGGATGCAAGCCTCCACCACACACACACACACACACACAGATGTGTCAAGTCAAAGCCAAATGGGAAACATAACAGGTAAGTGGCCAGTATGTGCACACAGCCTTTCTCCTCAAAAAGCATGGTGCCACATGACAACACCAGCCCTCTCATTGCACACACATACACACAGATCCTCTTGCCACTCACAGTGTGCACAAAGCCAAGCAAATGAAACTGTCACAGCACCCAAAGTGTGACACACCAATGCACATGAAGAAGAAAGTCTGGGCACAATCATGCACAGCACTGTATTCCATGAGTAAGTGCCATGGGGCCAGAGCAGCAAGGACCAAATGAGAAACAAGAAGGCATGGTTGGTGTTACAAATCCAGATATGCACATGACAAGACCAAGGTATGCAGGAGATGACAATGACCCGTTCATGCCCAGATGTAACGTCTGACAAGGCAGAGTAAGCCAAAAATAGTCCTCATCGATATTTTCAGTTGTGGCAGTCCCTAGATGGCAACATGTCCCTGCACTCACAAATTATGCACATTGCGCATGGAAGGTATTGCTAACTCACACCATGGACAAGTAATGCATGTACCACAGCATCATGTCAGGAGGCACAGTAGTCCTAGCACATAGAAAGAAATGTGATGATTTTTAAACTGTGTGGTGTACAAACAGTGAATGATATACAGGTAACAGAAAGCTCATGGGGTGCACTACAATGACCATCACCCATCTGACCAAGAGGTGACCAAGAACTCACTGCAGAGGACACCAGCAGCCTGCAGAGCCAGTCACCCAGGTACATGGACTCTCGGATGTTGACTCCTGTGATTCTCTGGACAATGAGCTCGAATTCGGACCATCTGGTGTGCCAGGGCGCAACAGGTTCCAGGACCCCATCGTCCCCCCCACCACATCTGCTGCAATACCAACGTCTCTGCAGACCCCTGCTGTCATGGCCTGTGGGGCCTCCACCACCAGTGCTGCCTGTAACTCTCCCCCTGTCCACGAGGATGACCACCCCACCCCACCAACTGAGGAGGGCAGGGAGAGGATGCGGGTGCCTACAGTGGTGAGGCAACAGGTCCGTGGTAGCAGGGAAGGTGGGAGGGGCAGGATCACCCACAGAAACTAAGAGGCTGGGACCCAATCCCTGGACCACATTAACAGGGTCCTTGGGGCATATGAACGTGCCCAGGGACGAACGGGCAGGTCGGAAGAAGTGTTACACACGCTCATCCTGCTGATGAGGTCCATCTACACCCGCATGGGACAAATTGTGGACCTCTTGGGCCTGCAAGTGGCGGTACTGAGGGACAGGCCTGCGCCACAAACAACACCTCCACCCCCCTCTGGTGGTCTGCAGGATAACAGTTCACCATCCTCCCCTGCGGCCACAGAGAGGGGTGAGGCCTCAGACCCCACTGGCCCTTTAGCAGGGCCCCCCTGCCAAGCGATAAAGAGGCCATCCGAAGAAAACCCTGGGAGTAACAGGAAGCAAAGCACCTGCCAAACACCAGTCACGGAGCCAGCCATGATGGCAACCCTCTTCACCACTTCATTGACTTTATGGACTATCCTTCCCCACACTGCCTTCTGAATGGCATCTGTCTGTTGGACTGGGTCACCACATCAATGTTGTGACTACTCGTTTATATCATTTACCACAACTGTCAACTCACTGCTCCACTAATCACCTCAATGTAAATGTTCACCCCCTCACATGTCACCATTGTAAATAATAAATCCTTACACACATGTTGTTGTGTC
This sequence comes from Triturus cristatus, assembly GCF_964204655.1. Lineage (NCBI taxonomy): Eukaryota > Metazoa > Chordata > Amphibia > Caudata > Salamandridae > Triturus > Triturus cristatus. Next base: position 1,705,955,392 of record NC_140590.1, read on the forward strand.
TGCTCCGTCTTTGTTCCAGGATGTACAGTCTTCAAAATGATTATAATATACCAGGAGCATGGAATGTATGTAGTCAAGGAGAGGTTGAAGGCACCTAGGAAAACACAACAGAACAACATTCACTAATCTGGGTGTGGCATCACAGACCTCACACAACACCTACCATCAAGCTAATCCAACATTCACACATCCCAATGGGAAACAAGTGCCAATGTACACATCCTGTTGATGTACAAAACTAACCTGCTCCAGAAACATTGTCAACCACCACTGAGTCAACAACCGGCTGCAGTCACCAAGCCCACATACACCTTCACAACAACAGCAACATCATCAGACAATGGATCCATTGTACATTGTCGCTCACCTTCAACTGAAGTAGCGGGTGATGAGCTGTCGACGCAGGTCAACACCTTCCTCCTCTCCACTGTCCTCATCACTGGACACGGGTTGGTTTGCATGTGGGGGCCTTTGCTGCTCATCAGCATCCAGGAGCAGGGGGATCTCCTTGCGAATGGCTAGGTTGTGGAGGATGCAGCATGCCACTACAATCTGACACACCTTCCCGGGTGAGTACATCAGCGCACCTCCGGTCTTGTCCATGCAGCGGAAACGTGACTTCAGCAGACCAAAGGTACGCTCCACCACACGACGTGTCCTCCCATGGGCATCATTGTAGCAGACATCAGCTGGTGTCCTGGGATTCCGCAGAGGGCTCAGCAACCAAGGACGGTTGGGATATGCAGTCACCTATGTGTGACAAACACAGATACATATTGCAATGTTGCTGGGTCAGAGGTCAGCAAGTCACACACACAGCACGCCTTTTTGACCAGGCATACTCACCCACAATCTATGCACGCTCTGGAAGCAGATTAGCCATCAGCTGTGGTACAAATCTGTTCCGCAGGATGTAGGAGTCATGGGCCGAGCCTGGAAATTTGGCACACAGATGATCATATCTGCCTGGCACACCACCTGCACATTTATGGAGTGGAAATGTTTCCGATTCCTGTAGATGTGCTCACGTGCCTGTGGTGGTGCAAGCCCAACATGGGTGCAATCAATGGCACCAACAACATGGGGGATGTGTCCGAGGGGATAAAAATCCCCCTTCGCAGCAGCCAATTCATGCCCCCTGGAGAAATGGATATATGTGTCCTTGTAGATCATCATGGCGGACAGAACATCATGCAGCACCATGCTGAACATAGTTTGTGACATCCCACCGGCGCTGGACACCGTGTGCTGGAATGATCCAGTGGCAAAAAAATGCAGGGCCACCATCACCTTAGACGTGGGGGTAAAAGCTGTTGGATATGTCCGGCGAGGCTGCAGGTGGGGTTCCAACTGAGCACAAAGGGTCAGTAGGGTGGCTCTATCCAGGCAGAATTTCCGGATGATCTCCTCATTCTCCATGTCTGCCAGCACTGTGAAGAGACGATGCACATTTGATCTCCTCCTAGTTGAGATTAAAGTGGACACATGTCAATGAAATACATCATGAGATGGACACATCATCTCAAGTTTTGGCGGATACAAAGCCAACAATGACTGTCATCAAAATTGTGTTACAGACCAGCTGACATGTAGGGACTCCTTCAGCTACACTGATCGTACACCTGTCAACTGACACACAGCAAGCACCTTCAAAGCATACTCGCCATATGAGAATGCACATATGGATATGGCCACGTTCACCGTGGGCACGCATGGGAGTATATTATCCAGCATTAGTCTAAAAATGCAACACCACTGTCTCACACCTATCTGCTGCACCTGACACACCTTCAGGCATTAGTCGAACCTGGCACACATCAACCACACAATGGCCACAGGCTGAGCATACATGATGAGTGTGTGCATGGTCAAAACTAAGCGAACAGGCACATATGGACAATCTTCATCTTGAAAAACATTGCAGTGATTTTCCCTGCACTTTTACACCTTGACATGTGCACACATTGGGGAGTCCATAACAACACAGTCCTGTGTACATGCCCATCAATGTCACAAATGACATGTGAGGGAGTACATGCCAATCTAAGAAAGCACATACACAAACATGGCATGTGTAGTCAGCAGTGGGGTACATGGCACATTGGCATTGTGTGCACTATGATGTGCCATCAACCATGTGGCCACTGTGCACTGTGGATGACTGCCAGATGGCCATTGGCACAGCATGATGTGTCCATTGGTGCTGTCACAGTCACCCGCCACCCAAATCCTGGACCCCCATGTCACTGTATGGCACCCAACTGGTGAAGCTACCTCTTGGCCCCTGCGGTGTGTCACCGCCAATGCCCGGGACACAATCGCGGTAGTGATAGGCATCTGCATATGGTGAAATGGCGCTTGGCAGGCTCCGCCACCCAAATCCCGGACACCCATGTCACTGTACTGCACCCAACTCGCGGTAGCTACTGTCGGAAAGTGGCTCTGTATATACTGTTCCCTAATAGGTACAGTGTGTACAGAGTCCACAGCCCCCAGAGGTTTGGCAGAGGCTAAAGTTAGATATAGCCTTACTCTCTAAAGTGGTAGCTTGGTCGAGCAGTAAGGCAGTATCAAGCATTTGTTGTACACACTCAGTCACCAAATGGTCTCACACATTCAAGAACTGAACTCTAGGCCAATGGTTTGTATATAAAAATATATGGTTGTTTTATTTTAGAACCAACAATAGGTATCAAAATATACTTTCTCAGAATGAGATGCTTTAGTTAAATACTTTGCAAAAGGCAATTGACTTGGAATGTAATAGTTAAGTTTGTTGCAATAGGTAACACCATTTCAAACACAATAATACATTGAACTCAATGGGACTTTTAAGTTATATGCAATTGATTACTTTCAGGATTACTTTTCTAACTCCAGGACTGGAATCTATGTTCAGTCCTGGGACAGTTCTTGGAAACAAGTGAGTAAATAAATTTTAGTTACTGTTGTGATTTTTAAGCAATATTTTGCTATTTTAAAAGTTGACAGAAACTTTTTCTGATCAATTTACCAATGTTATCCTATGGGAGGAAATTCACTTAGCAGATAAGTGGGGTTATGGTTACTTTTTCTAGGTCAGTGTTGGATCCTGAATCCAGCACTAGTGTACCACCTGTAAGCAGTTGAGAAACTGCATTTAAGTTATACAGGCGATTTTTAACGAATATTTATACGTTTGCAAAATCGACACATAAGAAATTTCACAGAAAAACAGTCAATGTTTTCCTATGGAAGAAAATGCAAATTACGGGTAAAGTATGTTCTCGTTACTTTTGTAATCCATTGCTGGGCTCCTAGGCTCAGTACTGGGACATCTATCTAAAACAGGTAAGTAATTACGTTTTCCCAGTTGGTACGATTTTTAAAGAATATTTGTAGTTTGCAAAAATCTCCACAGAAGAAATTTCACAGTCAATGGTTTCCTATGGAAGAAAATTGAGTTAGTGGTAAGTACGGTTGTAAGTACTTTTCAGGGTCAGTGCTGGGCACCAAGATCCAGCACTGGGATCTCTCCTAATAGCAGGTGAGTATTTCCGTTTTTGTTACTCGGTTGATTTTAGGTGAATATTTTAAAGTTTAGAAACTCCACACTTAGTAGAAATTTCAAGTGAAACCAGTCAATGTTCCCCTATGGAAGAAAAGTGAGTTATCGGCTTTTGGGTAAGTACTCGACTGGCAGAGTTGAGGTTCTGGGCATAGACCCAGGGGTCTCCCAGGGTCAGGTAAGTCCAGTTGTTACACCCTCAGCGGAACAGGGGCAGCTGGGTGCAGAGTGAGTTAGTCCCAATGTTACCCTATGGGAGGCAGGGGGCTCTTGGTTGGTGGCTGCTGACTAGCAGGCCACGCGGCTGAGGGAGCTGGGCTCCTGGTCACTTGCTCAGGGCAAATGGGGTAGTAGGTAGGAGTAGAAGTTGCACTGCCAGGGCCACTCGGGCGGCTGGGTGCAGGGTGCTTTTGAGCCTTCGGGTGCTCAATGGATTGCAATGGAAAAGCTCAAGGACAAACAAAGGCTGCAAGCTCGGGGACGAAGTTTCTTCAGGTGTGAACACCACTTCGAGAGGTAATTTGGGTAGTTGGAGGATAGGTAGATACCCAGGAGTTGGGCACAGGGGGCCACAAGGCGCCGGATGCAGGGGTGCCTTTTGGTGTCGGGAAACCTTACCCTCTGTTGATCGCGGTTGGGGGGTACCTGGTTCTGAGGCTGCAGGCGTCATCAGGAGCATCGAGGTGGGTCCTCGGGTGCCGGATTCGGGGTCACAGTCACCGGGGGGATGTCCTCGGGGGGACGTCCTCGGGATCTTTGTCCACTCCAGCACAGGCCAGGCTTGGTGGGTGCAGAGTGTGCAGGGTTCCAGGGGTCAGTTTCTTGCTTTGAGCAGTGCCACTGCTCGTGGGAGTCCCAGATGCTCAGAGTCACAAGGTAGCCAGGTCCTCCAGGGTTTGTGAGGTTGCTGGCCACAGGAGGTGCCGGGATTTAGCAGGAGCAGGTTCGAGGGTCGACAGGCCGGTAGGGCTGCGGCCAAAGCAGTTGGTGTCTTCCTCTTGTTAGCAGCTGCATGGCAGGTCTTCTTTCTTCTTGTTCTTCTTTGCTGTTTTGGAATCTGGAATCTAAGGAAGGAAGGTCCAGGGTGCCCCTAAATACTAAATTTAGGGGCGTTACAGGTAGGTAAAGGGCAGGGACCACTGGGTCCCTGCCCTGGGGTGGGTACACCCCCTACCCTGCCACTCTCCTGTGGGAGGGGGGCAGTGGCCTAGTCCTGATTGGGCAGGGCTCCCCATCTTCAAGATGGCGAGAGCCCAGAGATGTGCTTCGCCTCGCCTCCCCCACCTGAGGGGTGGGGTTGGCAGAGGCTGGCACACCCCCTGTCCTTCCTTGGGGTTTCCGGCCAGTCTTCCCACCGGTTTGGAACCAGTAGGGGCCGGTTGCTGAGTACAGCAAGTGGCCTGGAGAAGCTCACAAAGGCGGCATGCCTTTGAAGCTTCCCCTGTCCATCCTGGGGTAGGAGACCTAGCACCTCGCCCAGGATGTGCACTGTTGCAGGCCCAGGAGAGCGGATGGCTCTCTACTCAGGTGTCCAGCAACATGTCTGCTGTGTGGCAGCCTAGGCAGCCTCTCAGACCAGACGTGGATTGTAGGTTAGGTTCAGGGGGCATCTCTAAGATGCCCTCTGTCGTGCATTGTACATTAAATCCTGCACTGGTATCAGTGCAGGTTTAATGTGCTGAGAAGTTTGATACCAAACTTCTCAGTCTTCAGTGGAGCCATCATGGTGCTGTGGAGTTCGTGTTTGACGATCTCCCAGCACCATATACTCTTAAATGGCAGCACTGCCCTTACAGTGCCCAGGAATGGACCTGGGTACTGCAGGGGCACAGGGCTCATGCTCCTGTGCCCACACCACTGGCATAGGGCACCCAGATAGAGGGGTGGCTGATGTATGCCAGGGCAGTGTATGTTGTAGGCATGGCACACAGGGATGTCGACTCTGTTTTGTCCTGTACCCAGACACTCAGCCTGCAAGGGCAGTGTGTTTGTGTTAGGGGACAGGGCCTCTAAGGGTGGCACAATAAGTGCTGCAGCCCTTATAGGCCTTCCCTGGTCACAAGGCCCTGGGTACCAGTGTACCATTTACCAGGGGCTGACATGTGGCCAGGGTTTGCCAATTTGGGTTGTAGGTTTCAGCATAGTTTTTAGGGAAGGAACATAGGCCCTGGGCACCCGATTGGCAGGAGCCCAGGGCACACTCAGTCAAAGTACATTCAGCAATTCAGCAAAAAGTGGGGGCATACCATGCAAGAAAGATGGTACTTTCTCACAGCTACCGCCTGGCCCCTGCGGTGTGTCACCACCATGGACCATGCCCTTACAGCCAATGGGATCCGCTATCGCGGTAGCATGATGCAATTTTGAAAATCGCAGTAGGCGTGCTCTGCCACTGCGGAGCCGGTCATTGGATGCAATTGAAAGATTCACCACCGCATTAGCAACCGCCTGGCCCCTGCGGTGTGTCACCTCAATGGACCATGCCCTTACAGCCAATGGAATCCGTTATCGCGGCAGCATGATGCAATTTTGAAAATCGCAGTAGGCGTGATCCACCACCGCGGAGCTGGTCATTGGATGCATTTGAAAAAGGCTGACCTAGAACACCAATTGCAGCAGCTTAGAACCACTGAAACGACACCAGTGGGCTATATATGTGTGGGAGAGAACCCCACATTTCCACTGCTCCCAGAGCCTGCTGCCTGAGACCCCTCACCTGCTGCTGCCTCCAGGCACTGCTGCCTGAGACCCCTCACCTGCTGCTTCCTCCAGGGACTGCTGCCTGAGACCCCTCATCACCCACAGCCGCTGCTGCTGTTTCATGTCCACAGTGATGGCAAGGACTGCGAAGATCTGTGCCAGTCCCTTCACAAGCGAGGAGCTGGAGGTCCTGGTGGACGAGGTGCTCACACAGTACCCAAGGCTATATGGTGCCCCAAATGTCGTGATGAGTCTTCAACAGTGGGGGTTAGATTGCAGGTGTGCACACACATAGTTGGTCTGATGCAGTATGTGCCTGAGAGTGTGGGGTTGTGTCATGAACTGCCTAACATGCTGTTTCCTAGGGTGAAGGGGGGTGTACCCTACTCCACACGTTTCCCTGCTTGCACATCAAGATTGGAGGGACATATGTTGTCTTGTCAGCCATACAGTGACGCAGCAAGTTGGTAATGCAGGAGTCATTAGAGTGATTGCTTGTGTGAATGGCTGTGTGGGTCACAGTTGTCCATCTCAGTGTGAGCCCACCTGGCCTGCACAGTCACTGCCCAATCTGACAAGGACCCATCACTGAATGTACAGAGTGTCACATGAGTGTTTATTGCAGGACTTTCCATCAATGAGCCATCTCAGCCCTGTAGATTGCACACGACTGGTCCTATGAGAAGGGTGTGGGTTTGTGAGATCATGTCCATCAATGTGACATACATGACACAGTGATCTATTCACAGGACAAGGTCATTGAGGCCTGCGCAGTGTTGGACACAGTGAGTCTACCCCCAAACACATGTTGATATGTGATGTATGTCTTGCTCAACCTAGAAATGGACAGTAGATGTGGGCAGAGTGCACATGACTGTCTGTGCTGGCATCCTGCTTGTATATGAGATGTGCAGGTACTATGTCCCCCCTCACATCTCCATGCATTTATGTGTGCTTCTCACATGCAGATGTACCATGTAAGATGCATTCCTGTCTCTGCAAGACATATCTGTGGATTTGGGATGAGTCAGTTTCATGCTACTGTCCTGAGTGATATTGTTACATGACACAGTGTCACTGATGTTTTCCCCCTCTTGTCTCCCATGCCTGCAGCTCAAAGTACACCAGCGTAACGCTGTGTGGAGGGCCACTGCAAGCAAGGTGCAGGCTCTGGGTGTCTCAAACCGATGGCGCACCCACTGCCACCAGAGGTGGGACGACATCTCACGGCTGGCAAAGAAGTTGCGGAGATGACACTGCGACTGCTCCCTCGCACTGGCAGTTTGGCACGGCGCAGCATTACACCACTAATGTGCCGCATCTTGGCCGTGACACAACCTGAGCTGGATGCACGATTGAAGGAGCATCAGCAGCAAAGTAGGGGTGAGTATTCTGGGAAGGGTGACTTTCGCTGTGTGTGGCTGCATGTGTACACAGACTGTGCCAGTGCTGGGCTATGTGATGCTGGTTGTGTGCTGCAGTGGCTTGTAAGTGGCCTCTGTGCTGGGTGCAGCTGTCATGCATTTGTCCTTCCCATGCTTCCTAAGGGAATTTGCGTACTGGGCATTTCTATAGCATTCTGGGTGGTGGGCTTCAGGTCTGAGCTATTTGTGTTACTGTTTGAATGGAGCCACATGCAGGATGTTGTGCTGTGTGGTCATCACATGGCTCACTTATGCCTGGTTTTCTTGTTTACACGCACTGTTTGAGTAACAAAAGTGTGTTTGCACAATGTTAATGCACAGGGTGGGGTGCAACATGTAGATTTAGTCATCTTCCTGGTTGCTTTGCTTGCATATGTTTGTTCTGTTGCTGCCACTGAACTGACCCTACATCTCTCTCTCTCATGCAGCATCTCCCGTGGTCACGGAGGAACAGGGGACGGACACTAGTGGTGGGAAAACAAGCACAACAGCTGCACAGGAGCCCAGTGACACAGATATGACCAGCGCCTCGGAGGGGGACAGGAGTCTGCTGGAGGAATCACAGCCCGAGACGCAAAGTTCAATGTCATCTGATGCCAGCGGTTACGCAGCCATGTTTGCGGGCACAGGGAACGGGGACTCTGCATCATCTTCCACCACACAGCTTACAGTGCCCACCCTCCCAGCCACTTCCTCTGGTGCTGCCCGTGTTCGCACCTGTTAGAGGGGAAGAGTCTCCTTCACCCCAGGCACCGCAGCCCCTGACCTAGTGCCCCCTGCTGCCATCAGTGCTGAGTCTGTGAACCTTTTGCGCCAGCTGTGTGTAGGCCAGACAGCTCTCCTCAATGCATTCATAGATCACGACAAAAAATTGGCTCAGGTGGTTGCTTTCATGGAGGGCATACATTCACATGTGGGTGGGCTGCACTGGAGTGTCCAGTCTTTGTCCTTCGCAGTGACGTCAGCCCTTCAACTGGCGCAATCTCGGAGTCCAGCTCCAGTCCCTTTGTCCACGCCCATCCCAGTGGCCCCGTCTGACCATAGTGACCACCCTCCACAGACCTCAAAGTCACGATACAGCCCACATTGCACACAGCAGCAGCATTAGCCTAAGCTGTCCAGGCTGCAGACACCATCCCCACAGAAATCCAAAGCCACCCTAGAGCACAAAGAAAAAAGCCTGTCATGCGACACCAGGGGCCAAAAGGCAAAGAAGCAGACCTCAGTTTCACATGGCTCAGAGCCATCCCTAGCCAAGGACTCTCCTGTCCCAAAAACGTCTCGCAAAGACAAGCAGACAATTTCCATGCCCACTGAGAGGGTGGTGCCTGGCAAGGTTACACATAGGAAGGGCTCGAAGGCAGCTTCACCCACTACCTCGACTCCCATTCCAAGCCCAGTGAAGCAGGGAAGGCAGGGCACTGTAGGGGGAGCACCTGTTAAACAGGGGATGGAGGGGCAAAGGCAAGGCCAGGCAAAGCGTACCGCTGGATCCAGCACGTCCCCAGAGGGAGGCCCACCATCTGCACCTGCTGCAGCCTTGGTGTTGAGTGTGCCTGTTGTGTCCACACCACTTCCCATGGATCCAAAGTCAGGCAAGCCATTTAGAATCCTCAAGAAATGGAAAGGCACCCCTCCACAATCTCCCACCCACACTGTGTCTCATGTCTGCATGACGTCTCCTCCATGCACCACTACATCACCTGGTCCAAGCAGCCCTTCGGCTTGCCAAGCCACTGATAGCATAACCTCAGCTGGGCCTCTCTCTCCCCAGTCAACTGCTCCAACTGTGCCCGACACACAGCCAGTTCCCAGTCTGACTTGACAGCCAAGTCTGAATGTTGGTCAACTTCACACACCTGTCTCTCCCACAGCGGGCCTGTGCTGCTCATCGTGACACCCCAGACTGTCTTGCTGACCATGGCAGGGTACAGTCACACACATTCCCTGTGCAGCTTCTCATGGACTCACTCTGCATGTAGTCCTGCCCACTGGCCTTGTCATTCACTGCTGTTTGCCCCTTGCCTGTGCAGCTTCTCATGGACTCACTCTGCACTTAGTCCTGCCCACTGGCCTTGTCATTCACGGATGTTTGCCCCTTGCCTGTGCAGTTTCTCATGGACTCACTCTGCACTTAGTCCTGCCCACTGGCATTGTTGTTCACTGCTGTTTGCCCCTTGCCTGTGCAGCTTCTCGTGGACTCAGGCTGCACCTTGGACTGGCCATTGGCCTTGCAGTTCACTGCTGTTTGCCCCTTGCCTGTACAGCTTCTCGTGGACTCAGTCTGCACCTTGGACTGGCCACTGGCCTTGCTGTTTGTCCCCTGCCTGTGCAGCTTCTCATGGACTCAGTCTGCACTTTGTCCTGCCCACTGGCCTTGTCGTTCACTGCTGTGTGCCCCTTGCCTGTGCAGCTTCTCATGGACTCAGTCTGCATTTTGGACTGGCCACTGGCCTTGCTGTTCACTGCTGTTTGCCCCTTCCCTGTGCAGCTTCTCGTGGACTCAATCTGCACCTTGGACTGGCCACTGGCCTTGCTGTTTGCCCCCTGCCTGTGCAGCCTCTCATGGACTCCGTCTGCATTTTGTCCTGCCCACTGGCCTTGTCGTTCACTGCTGTGTGCCCCCTGCCTTTGCAGCTTCTCATGGACTCAGTCAGCACCTTGTACTGGCCACTGGCCTTGCTGTTCACTGCTGTTTGCCCCCTGCCTGTGCAGCTTCTCATGGACAAGCTCTGCAGTTTGTGTCTTGCTTTTCTCTAATGGGGCCTATCTGTGCAATTTGTGAATAAAGACAGTTGCTCATGTTGTCTGTTTTGTCAGTGTCCTTTCTGAATAAAGTCTTTCCTGTGTGTATATGGTTTACTGTACCACATGCTCTGTATGCCACTTCAACATTGCCAATGGCTTGTCTCACTTTTCTAGTTTTTACAGGTGTGATAGGGACTTCATTTACTCCTGACTCTGATGCTTGTGGGTGTCATGATGGTGGTTTATGATGAAATACCATAATCATTATCATTCTTTCTTCATGTTAGCTATATTGTACACATGTCAGGTTTAGGGCACTGCCAGCACAGAGTGTGATTCTTTCCACAGGATTGCAGGCAGGCTGGCCAGGATCATCATGTATGTGTGTTCTTACTCTCTGTGTGCCCAGCAGTTTAGGTGTATGGTCATGTTGTGATGGGCAGTCATCGTATTGACATGGGTTACTTTCAATGTGTGCACTTGGGTGGTCAAGAAGTGAGCAGTGTGAAGGGTGTGTGTTTGTCGTGAGTGTTGATGTGTATGAGCCCATGTAATGTCAACTACACACATGTGTCACCCAGGAGTAGAGTGCCTGTTTGTGTGATTATTCAGGCCTGTGATTGTGATTGTGTGCACATGTGTGAGTTGTATGTTGTGCACTCTGCAGTGTGTTGGTGTGTCCTTGCAGTTCTGGCTGACTCCTACTTGTTGCTTTTGCCAATTGTGAGTATGCAGAGTGTGTGACTGGCATGCCAGTGTTTTGTTTTGTTGAACAGCCGTGTGTCTTGATACTGTTTGTACTCACTGTTCATACCTGCTCAACCACCCTGACATTGTGGGTGTGATGTGCTCATGCGTTTCTGTCACATGGTGCTTTATTGCCTCCAGTAAGGCATGTGGTGTGCGGTGTCATACCATCCCCTATCTGAGCTTCAGATGCCTTGACATTGTGAGTCAGCACTCCCTCTATTTGTGTATGGTGCACTCCTGCCATGTCCACAACTGAAGTGCACATCACTTCACTTTGATGTCAGCTGTCCCCTTGTGTTGCCTGTGTGTGTGCCTCACCGTCACTTAATTTGTGACACTGTGCTTTGTGGTGCAGATCTTTGTCCAGGAGCACTGTGCCACTCATGGCATTTCCCCAATTAGTTATCTGTATTGTTGTAGTACTGTTCAGCAGTCATGGTTGCTCATGTACAGTTCAACTGTCTGTGCTGGCCAGTCCAATGGTCAAGTTGTTTCCACTTTTGTGTCCCAGACTTGTGCATCTGAGGGTGTTGTGTTAGGTGTATGTGTGTATCCTGGGGTACTGCTTGACTTCCTGAATGTGATGTTGTCAGTGTGCTGTTTTGCTTGTTGTTGTGGGTGTTCATGGTGTGTCACTCATGGCTGTGTGGGACTGTTATATTTTGTGTGCACAGACTGGTGTGCATGCAGTGCTGTGGGTGTATGTTGCCTTATCCTGGCCTGGTTTTCATCCCCTGATCTCCTGCTATGTTTCCTATGTTTTTTATTGTCATGTGCATCTGTTGTGTGTTTAATGTGGCTGTGTTGTTCTGTGATGGTGCACTTCTTGTCTGTGTTGTGGTATGTTGTCTGTGCATTGTTTCTGACTGATGAGGTTGTGCACTCCTGTAGTGTCTGTGCTCCCATTGCCTTCCCACAGTTTTGCTGCACAGGTCATGTGTGGTCTTGTTGTGGTTCTGTGTGTGTTTCTGTTGAGTTATGTGTTTGGCTGTTGTTTTGTGCAGACATTCGTTCTGGCATCCCTGTGTGTGTGATGTTTGTGGAAACCCCCAGGGAGTGTGATTATTTGTCTGTGTATTGACTGGACATTATTGGCACCCTTCTGTGTGTCTGACACTGGGGTTGTGTGCTGCAGGTGTAAGGGGGGCATGTGTGAAGATTCCTACTTGTGTTTGACAGTCATGGAGTGTGTCAATGTGCCCTGTGTGTTGTGCTGCTGGCATACTCCTGTGAAATAGTTGTATGCATATGTGTGGCTGTTCACAGTTTGACTTCAGGGCCTTCCTTTCATCCCTGTGCCTCTACATGGGTTGCCTTGCTGTCTCCCTGAGTTGTTGTACTGAGGTGACTGTGGTTTGAGTTCACTCACTGTGCCAGCCATGTGTGCTTTGATGGGGTGAGGGTGTTGTTCTCTGTTCCTTGTCTTGCATGAGATGTACACATGCTTGTTGGTTGTCTCCTTCGCCTTTCATTTGTGTGCACCTCACTTTGGCTTTCCTATATGTTGTGCTTCATTGCTGGTGGCATGTGGTCTGTGTATGTGGTTGTGTGTCAGCATGGGGTATGTCTGTGTGACTTGGCAGGCTGTGTGTCCAGTAAGATGTTTGTTCATTGTATGTGTGTGTGTTCATTTTGTGCATGTACTCAGCTTTCTTGCCTTGGGTGTGGTGTGTGGGTTGCCCTGGGCCTGTGCTTCTTGTGCTGTGTGTTCCTCTGAAGCCACTCTTGCTGTGGCTGATCCCTGGTTGTTTGTTGTGTGTTGCAGGGTGTGGATTCACCTAGCTTGGTGTTGGGCATAGGGGTTCACATGGCATGTCCCTTCATGGGGGGGCAGTGTGTGGAGTGGGGAGGAGTGGCCCTGTGTAGTTTATGCCCTGCCCATGCCTGGCGCATGCCCTGCCTTCTGCATTGTGCACATGTTTTCCCGTGTCTTCATCAGTGTGGTGACGTGACTGGGACATTACTTGGAGATCGCGGTGATGTGTGACCTGGCTGCGGGGGGGTGACTTGGTGGCAGGTAGGACATATGTGAGTACACTTGTGGATGTGTTCCTGTTCCCACCAGGGTGTCTGGTGTGGCCAGGGACCCTGTATCAGCCCATGAGTTGTGTGTTGTGGTTGTGTGCTGGATTGTGTTGTTGCGTACCTGCGGCGGAGTCCGCGGCAGTCCATGAGTTGCTGCTGATGTATCAGGTACAACAAACAAATGATGGACGGAATGCTGACAATGCAGACATTCTCCCCCAGTCAAGAGATCTGGGTTAAATCCATCGTTCTTTTGCCCACTACGCCACCCCAGTTTAGACATGGCCATATGCAAATCAGTCTTGACCCTGTGCCTCATGGGAACAGTCCAGCCCGAACTGCCAAGCCATGTCTTCCCTGGACCGGAATCAAGCATCCTAGGACCGGTTTCTGGCTATCAGCCGTCATCAGCCAGGATAGCTTGACTCCAGGGAGGACCTGGCTTGGCAGTTCGGGCTGGACTGTTCCCATCGGGCACAGGGTCAAGACTGATTTGCATATGGCTGGGTTCAAACTGGAATGGCATGGTGAGCAAAAAAACGATGGATTTAGGCCCAGATCTCTGTACTGGGGTGAATGTATGACATTGTTCTGCATTCTGTCCATCAATTGTTGTTTTTGCGGATGTATCAGGTACAGCACCAGAAAGACGTGAAGAGCTGGATCCATTGCGGTCGGGACCGGGAATCAGGTTTCGCGCTCGGCTGTCGAGCTTCTGCCGTCTCTAGTTGGGCGGTTTCTCCGCTGCGGTGCGACTGGCTTTTTGGGACATCCTGATTTGTACAGCGGATGGAACGTCATTCCGTACGGCGGTCAGTCTCAATTGGCTCCCACCACTGTGGTAGCAGGCGCACTTTGATGACGGTGCGCGTCGCACCACGGCGGATGGGAAATTGGCTGTGTTTGGCCATGCTAATATGGTGGGTGTGAGGCCCGCTGCTGGCGTGTGGAAAAAGGCATTTTCCGCCACCGCAGGCACCGCGGTGATGCCACTGCCCGCCATCCTAATAGACCCCTTAGTATCTTCTGTTACCTGTACTCCCAGCGTTTCTCCTCACTTCCCTTCCCTACAATAAATTAATTTGTCATTTTATGTCTCTTTTCCTGAACTCTTCTTCCCAGTGCCCTTTATTCCCCGCTTCCTGTGTTAAAGGTTGGTTATATTAAGGGATTCAGCATTCACTCTTGGAATTTCTCATGTGTTCTTCCTTCTGCATATGTGATGTGGGGAGGATGATCATGATTCTTGGAATGCTTCCCAGTCACTGTACCTGGCGGTGTTTGCAGCTTTTACAGGCTTCCAACTGAAGTGCTGATCTCGGTTCACTCATTTTAATCTTTCTTTACGGATACCAATCCAAAATGTAAATTTAATGCCTGGGCGGGCCAGAGAAGCACAAAATGTTGTTTGTTCTGAAACCTAAGTCAAATCTTCCTTGTATAAATTGATAATCTATTCATACTTTCCTCCACTTTCACCTTCCCCTCTGTGAGATTTCTCCTCCTGGACACCTCCAGATTCGTTACCGTGCTTTATGTTCCACTTTTAGGCTGGTGATATCGTTCCCCCATATGGGCAGAGAAACAGATTGCAACACTGCAATTAATGAAATTGCTAGAACTGCCCTGGTGTTGGAGCACAGCCATCTTGTTAGGAGCGAGAACCTGAATACATTCACGATTATTCTGTAGTGCCAGTCTTGGGTCAATTGCAACCTGGGCCTTGGTAAGATCTTAGATTCCATTTCAGGGCTGAAAGCCAAAACGGTTCTGTGGCACCTTCCTGTCAACTCGAACTTCATCAATTGCTGGGGAGAGGATGTGGTCCTTCGGCTAGACTGCCGACGTTGGTGCTGGAAACCAGGGTTCGAGCCTCGAGTTTCGCCTCCACATCCTGTGATTCTGGGCAAATCTCTTAATCTCCCCGTGCCTGAATGTGTAATGTAAATACGGTGCTCATGTAAAGCGCTCTAGTACCTTCAGGTCAAGTTCACGCTATATAAATATGCAACAAAAAAAAAGATGAAAGAAACGAATACATTATATATCCTTTAGATGCTGAAGTACAAGTTCTTTGGCTTACAAATAATGAAAAAAGTGTTTGATTGACATTCAAACACCACAAGTTTAGGTTTTATCTAACTGAAGCAGCTCGATGGGTTTCCAAAAGACCACCATCCGATCGATATACCTTTTACTCCAGTGCCTCGCTTTGTTAACACCTACTGTATGTTGTCATTTTAACCAGCACTGTCGACCGTAATACATTAACCACTGTCAGAGCTGTGCTCACTTTTTAGGTCGAGCCTGCGCAGCGCATGCATTGCTCTGTGAGGCATGCTGTATTGGAGTATGGGCTTGAAGCTCCGCCCACTTGCCGCCCATATTTTTCATTGGCTTGTGTCATTGTCCTTTGTAAATGGTGGCTTCTGAGCCATTAATAGGCTTGTTAGTCCCTCCTTAGTACTGCCTTGTCTTCATTTGTTATCTCCCATGAGGACTGGCCCTTTTGCCTATGTTGTTACACAGTATGTCTTATTTAGTCTGAAGCACTATTTTGCTTGAGTTTCTCCTACTGCAGGCACTACATGCTTTCCTGCAACATTCAGCGCGCCATGCGTGCTTTCACTTTCAAGCAGCCTGGGACAATGGCAGCCAATTCTTTGAAATTAAATAGGTCTCGCATTTACAAGAGTTTAAGCTGCTGGCATTGTAAATGACAATGCCTTTAATTTATGTGTTAATTATCAAAACAGATAAATAAAAGGCATTGTCATTTACAATGCCAATAGCTTAAACTCTCGTGAATGCGAGACATATTGCACTGCAAATGCTTGTTTTGTGTTTTTCCTGCACAGGGACAACATTTCTCCAGTCTAAGCAAACCTTTCCCTAAACCTGCACCAAGATTAGGGTTGTTCCATTCACCTTATCATGCTGCCAAACTATTTTCTCCATTATACCTATAAAGACCACCTAATCCTCTTCTGTCGGATTACTTCCTGCATAATTCCACATAGTTGTGGTGTACAGTTACGCTGGAGTAATTACATTTACGCTTAAATCCAGACACTTTTTTCAATAAATATATTATCTCAGTCAAAAGGGCTTTATGAATTGGGATCAATGGAACGGTTGAAAGGGGCAGCTACGATTACAAAACCAGGGCTAGAGCTGAGCCCTCTTCGGAAATGGGTTTCTACAAAGGGGGAAGTCAGATCAATTGTCTCTAGGCTCTCTAACTCAGGAATACCTGGCCCTTCTCCTGCCTTTACAACTCAAACTACAACTACAACTACTACTTCAATCAAACAAATTGACTCTGCCTCAGGCACTCTCCCTTCTGTTACTCCTAATAGTCTGTCAATCATGGAAACAGACTATCAATCGTGCACTAGGGCGGCAGTAGTGGCTTGTCCTCAGGCTGTATCACGGGAGTTAGGATCTGAAGCGGAATTTGTAACAGCTATTAATGGTCAAAACCAGATTCCAGTCCATCTCGCTTTACCAAGTGATTTATCAGATACAGATCCAGGCGGTGCAGGAGCTAGCGGGGTAGAGAAATGTCTGGAAGATTATCAGCAGGATAAAACCTCTGAAGAAGAACCATCTCTGTCTGGGATTATGCAAGCTCTTAAAATCCAAAGATTAGAAGCTCAACAACATTATCAACAAGTTAGGGCTGACAGTCTCGAAATCAAAAAGTCATTGGCTGAGGTCACCACTAAAGTATCTCATTTGATTGTAGAGGTTTCGGATCTTCAAGATAGGGTGGTCGCAGTAGAAGAAGATAATTCTCTTATTATGAAGCAAGTGAGCATACATGAATCTCAGCTGATCAGTACCCAACTAAAGTTGGAAGACCTTGAGAATCGCCAGAGGCGCATGAATCTAAGGATTTTTGGGATTCCTGAAGGTAGCGAAGGGACTGATCCGCGAGCATACATTGTTGGTCTTCTTCAACAAGCGTTTCCTGACTTAGAAGATTGGGATATGGACACTCAAGTCCAAAGAGCACACAGACTGCCAATTTTTCTTACACGGGACGCCCAATCTAAAAGAAACTTTGCAAGGCCTATATTGGTCTTCCTTGGTAATTTTTTGCTACGGCAGGCCATCTTTTTCAAGGCTCGTCCGACATCTCCTGTTAAAGTTGGCTCTTTGTCTATATTTGTTCGGTCTGATCTTTCCAAACTTACTATGGAGAGACGCTGGCTTCTTAGGCAGCTTATGGATCCCCTCAAAGTGATATGCTCTCAGGTCATTCTACAGGAACCAGCCCGCTTCAAAGTTACTAAAGATGGGCATACTCACTTCTTCTTCAATGAGCAGGACGCAAAAACATTTCTTCTTAAATGGCAGCCCGTAGTAAAGGATTGAGCTATGTTTAATATCTCTCTTATTCTTCATTGATGTTGCTATTACTTTCTTTATCTTTATCATTACTAGTTAATGATTTAGTGTTTTTTTTTTTGGTGGAATATTATCTTATTTCTTTTGGAACGGCTGGGGGCTGTTGGGAGCGGGGGGTCTCAGTTGGGGGTTGGGGGAGAGGTGCTCTCTTTTGCTGTCATTTTGACAGCCTACGTAGGGGGGTGATTCCTTTCCATGGATACTGGGTGGAAGCTGTTTCTGGATAGGGAGGGACAAGCTGGAAGAGTGGGGTGGGTGAGGGGAGGGTTAAAGGGTCACGGCACTTTTGGTAAAGCTATAGAATGTTGGTTGCAAATTCATTATGTCAGTCTATTTACGGATGGATCTATAAATCTTAGAAATAATAAAAACCTACTTGATGTTAAGTAATCAATTTAAAATTATGAGCTGGAATGTATGTGGGCTGAATCAAGCTAATAAAAGAAGGCTGGTTGCGGAAGAGCTGAAGGTTTTTAAACCAGACATTATTGGTCTGGTGGAAACGCATTTGGCTTTTAAGGACAGAAACTTTCTTAAACAGCTGGGATATGATTTAATCACTTGCACATCACAGACGGTATCTATTCGGGGGGTAGCACTGTTGAAAGCTCAGCATTCTGCGATTAAAATTTTACGCACCATGGCTGATCCTAATGGAAGATGGGTGATAGCTCAGATATCTGTAATATTACATACTATGACAATTTGTACAGTTTACGGTCCGAATATTGATTCCCCTGATATCTTTACTATTCTCAGCTCGGAATTATTAGACTGGCCTG
This sequence comes from Triturus cristatus, assembly GCF_964204655.1. NCBI lineage: Eukaryota > Metazoa > Chordata > Amphibia > Caudata > Salamandridae > Triturus > Triturus cristatus. The sequence goes on from NC_140590.1 coordinate 1,705,973,781, forward strand.
GGGATCTTATAGTAATGGGAGATCTAAACTGTATTCTGGATAAGAAAATTGATACTACAAACACTAAAGTTAGAAACAGAATGAGCCGTACAAGGACAGCAATTCAAGATTTGCTTTACCTGCACCAGTTAGAGGATGCTTGGAGAGTGCTATATCCGACAAATTCAGGTTTCACATACTTTTCACACCCGCATAAACATTACTCACGGATAGATATGATTTTTGTTAAATATAATTTGTTGGAGAAATCTAGTATGGTAGTCTGCCCTAAGATCACTTCGGATCATAACCCCATCATGTTAACATTAGCATTAGGTAATGACGTGGGCAGCAAGAAGAGAGATTTCTCCTTTCCTAAGCATCTCCTTACTAACTTAGATTTTATTACATTTATGCAAGACGCCCTTAAGGAATATATCGCCAATAACTTACATTCTACTTCGTTAGCACTTGTTTGGGATTGTCTGAAGGCATATGTAAGGGGGATTACACTTCAATATATAATTAAACAAAGCTAGAACAGCTACACGCCCAATCTATAGCTCTTAAAAATGCAGAAGAACATTGTATATACCTTCAGATCATCGAGCTGAGAGCAAAGCTTGGGAGAAGGCTTAAAGATAAAGTGGCAACTAACTATATTAAGTATAGAAATCGACAGTATGAGTATGGCGAACGGGTAGGTCGAGTATTAGCTCATCAAGTAGCAGATCATAAGGTCAAGGTATATATAAAAAAAAGTCATTGGGGTAGATGGCAATGTTTTTTCAAAACCGCAGGAGATTGTGGAACAGTTTTGCTTATTCTACACTGACTTGTATAGAGAAGCGACAAGCTTTAATATACAGTCAGCAACTGTTTATACACAAGAGAGTGACCTGCCCTTATTGGATTCTGTTCAGAGCTCAGGCTTGGAAAAAAACGCTGATTTGGCAGAGCTCCATCTTGCAATTGGGGCACTGCCTATGGGTAAGGCTGTTGGGGAAGATACTTTACCACTTGAATTTTACAAAACATTTAAAGATCTTTTAGCCCCAATTTTGTTAGATCTGATCAATGGGATACTTATGGGTGGGGATTCTCCCCCATCTTGGAATAAGACAAATATTGTAGTATTCCCCAAAAAAGATAAGCCACCGGACAATCTCGGCTCATACAGACCAATATCTCTAATCAATTCAGATGCCAAAATATTCTCGAAACTCTTAGCATCTCGTCTCGCCCCTATGATGCATTATTTAGTGTCTGAAGAGCAACATGGTTTTATACCTGGTAGGGACACTGTAGCACATATTAACACCGCTATAGCTGTATTTGATGTTGCAAATCAACTGGAGCAGCAGATTGGGATGATCATGCTAGATGCCGAGAAGGCCTTCGACCGGGTGTCCTGGGGCTCCTTGTGGTGTACGATGGGCTCATTTGGCCTCGGTCAGAAGTTTATCTCGGCTATTAAAAAATTATACTATAAACCTACGGCCACGATTAAGTATAATGGCTTTACCTCTTCCATGGTCAGTATTGCTCGTGGTACACGGCAAGGGTGTCCGCTTTCTCCCCTACTATTCGCCTTATACATCGAGCCCTTTATTAAACACTTGCTTCGTAATATGTCTATATCACCAGTTGTCTGTAATGGCATTTCCCTGAAAGTTACCGCATATGCGGATGATATTGCCGTTTTTTCCACTAGGCCAGTGGAAGCTATTTTAGAACTAACTCATGAAGCGCAGCGATTTGGATCCTTTTCGGGATATAAACTGAACCTGAACAAGACACAGTCTATTTTAAATTTCACACCAGTACCTACTACATCGTCATTAGGTATTACAACTTCGGCTAGGTATTTAGGGGTATGCCTTAGCGCTTGTATTGATGACATATTTGATTTAAACTATACACCGCTCTTGAAAAAGGTTACAAATGATCTGCGTAGGTGGCAAAAGCTTCCATTGACAATTATTGGAAGGTGTAATATAGTAAAGATGAATATATTGCCAAGATTTCTCTACTTTTTCCGCGCCATTCCCCTTAGAATTCCAATGTCTTTTTTTAAACGTATAGATAGTGTCATTGGAAGTTTTATTTGGAACTATCGAAGAGCAAGACGGGCACTTAGATACATTAAACTTTCCTTTAAGCAGGGAGGTTTTAAATTACCTGACTTTAGATCCTACTTTTGGGCTGCCTTCATTAGCCGAATTCAGTCTTTAATAAAGGGACCTGCGGCAAGGGAATTTTGGGTATCGCATCAATTGGCATACGGTCCAAATACTGGCTTCTTGCTACAGTCTATGTCAGACCCCAACTACTACAAAAGAGTCCGATTTAAGACTCTTCGACATACTTATTTAATTTGGCAAGATATCTGTAAAAAGTTCAACCTTCCTGACTGGCATGAATTCACTTATCTTTGGGGTAATCCGAAGCTCCCTGATATCTTTTCAGATTCAGTCACGAACATTTGGCTACAACAGGGAATTACAAATCTGGGGCAGTTTTATGATGAATATGGATTTAAGTCTTTTCAGACACTGCTTATGGAATATAGGCTCAAACACAACTCGTTTTTCAAATATTTACAAATCAGGAGTTTCTTTATGCAAGAGAAAGGACTGTTGGTTCTTCCATCAACAACAGAAGTTCTTCGTGTAATTTTTAAGAAAGGTAGTCGTGGTCTTATAGGGAGAGCTTATGGCTGTTTTATGGAAGAGCTTGACGACGACATGTCACAGATTACAGACAAATTGAATATTTTGTTTGGTATAGAGATAACTCCTGATGAAGTATCAGACTCACTTACTAGAATAAGCACTTCTGTTACTTCAATTAATTTGAAATTACAACACCATCGAATTCTTTTTATGCTGTACTACACTCCTAATTTGATTTCTAAATGGGCCACTTCAAGTAATTCTATTAAATGCTATTGCCCCAAATGTAATGAATTTGCTGCAGATTTACGACATATGTTTGTGACATGCCCTAAGCTAGCTGAATTCTGGTGTAGGATTGCCCAGGAATTGAGTAAGTTAACTGGTAAATTAACGTCTTTATCAGAGAAGGAAATTCTACTAGGGTTACTATTGGATACTGGTATTGTTACAAACTCATTTGTGTCAATATTCATGGCTTGTGCTCGTTTGACTATTGCTAGGGTGTGGATAGAAAAATCCAGCCCTACTATTACTGAGTTTTGGTTGCTATTAAGGGGGATCTACGAAATGGAATTAGCATTAGCGAAAGCAAGGGGATTGAGAACATTGGTTAAATTTGGACGGCTCTGGTCTTGCCTACAGTGGGATTAAAAGTATTATTGCAACTATTTCTGATTGACATTATATGATTTGATATAACATCTATATACAATTGTTCAGTCCACATATCCATCTGTATGTATTTATTTATTTTGTAAATGTATTTAATGTAACAGAAGAATGTGTTGGGTTTTTTTTTCCTTTTATTTATATCTATTTGTATGTGAATGACAAAATGATATGCACTTTGCTTTCTTTTTCTGGTCTTGTATTGTGATCGTGACCAATAAATCTAAATATGAAATAAAAAAATAAATAAATTAAAAAAAAAGAATTGGGATCTGAACTGCACGGAAGTCTATGAATGAGACGCAGGTGCATGTGGCCACTAGTAGGCAGCATTTTACCTGGGATGTCCCCGATACATTGATGGGAGTAATTGTAAGATGCTCAGGTTTAGAAAAAAGGGCATCTTTGAATAAGGAATTACTCTTTTCTGTTACACATAATCAGTTGGTGCAAATGGTATCTCGCTTAGAGAACAATCCTCCCTTAAAGGAAAGTAATGGACTTTAAGGAGCATCTATTATTCTGAATACCAGTGATGTAGCAAAGTACAATTAGCCCTAAAACAAGCAAGATAAAGGATTGCCATGCATACTGTGTGGTGCCCCCCCCCGCAACCATTGGCCCTGGTGCAACTGCTGCACTGATCTGCTGTCCTGATGCAAACATTCTGTGGGATCTGACCTGTCATCTGTTCTTGAACGAATGTGACAAAGCTGTATCTCTGATACAAAATGAATTGGAGACTGATTCCCTGTTTTAGGCTGTGGTAATATTGCAACAATTAATCGGATTGCAAATGCATCAAACATCACATTAAATTTACATTATTAAAGAACCGGAGGACCTGGGTTTTAAAAACATGATAAATAGTAACAGCTGCTGTCAGTGCTTAATTCGAGCCGGTGGTTGCAGGTGGGGCCCACCAGTACATATTAGGGGCCCGCATTTATTTTTTCTCAACAGGCTTTGATCCTGAACAAGAGATAGAAAAACACAAAAGGAGGAAAGGAAGAGACACAGAAAGACAGAAAAATAGTGACAAAGAGACAAAGCAGGGAGGAAAGGGAACCTGCAAGAGTGAGATACAGGAAGTGTCTGATAGAGGATTAAAGGCACGAGGTGGAATCGATAGGAGCCTTGGTTTTCGGCACCTCAACCTCTGAACAAAGGGCCCTGGCACTTTATTTTTCAAACTAAACACATGGCTACTGTCAAAAGTTATTTGACTGGCAAACATTTGAAATACGAGAAGCAGACAGCAGAAGGACTCCCTGATAATTAAAGTGATCTTTACGCTATTTTACTGTTTGTTCTTTTATGTTTAAAAAGCTTTATTTGAAATAAAATACAGTTACAGAGAATAAGCCATACAAATTATCTTAAAACTGAAATAACAAGGATTAAGAAGGCAAATATTAAACAAAGTAGAAAGCATTTTAAATTTTGACATTTTCTTAAGAAGGGAGGGGAAAGAGGGTAGAATACAATTCTACAACTGAAGATCGCGTATCATTACTCAATAATATTAAAGAACAAAATTGTTAAAATACCTGAGAAATAACAAACAGTAAATAAGCAGAGAAGCTAACAACTTATAGTGGTTTAAAATTTTCAGAATGTTTAGAAGATACATGCCTTTTTGCAACAATATTTAAATAATTAGATAATGGTAACCAATATAAGTCTCAATGAGTGAGTGGATTTTTGGAGGAGGCAAAAACAATATCCAGTCTATTTTAGCGACAAATATTATTCAACCAAGCTTTAACTGAAGGATTGGTAGAGCATTTCCAATTTAGTGCGATTTGTTGAAAAGCTTAAGCCAACATAAGGTCAAATAAATCTTGTTCGTGGACAGGCAATCCCAAGGATTCTATCAGACTTCCCGCAAAATAATGTCATTGGATAAAGGGTTATTTAACTTAAACATTATGCATATAGTAGACCATATGTTCACCCAGAAGGAGGTTACATTGGGACAGAAAAACAAAAGATGCAACAAAACAGCTAGAGGGGATTTACAGGACCAACAGGAGTTGTTATTAATATTTGAAAGTATAGCTATTGATAGGGCAGTAAAATACAACCTATGATAAAGAAAAAACATAGATTGAGTAGTAGAGCGGACCTAGAAATTTTTAATGATCTAGCCCAGATTTTGTTCCAGAAATCGACACTCCACACACAACCCAAATCCCTCTCCCAAGCCATTTCAAAATTATTTTTAGATCAAACATGGTTTAAAATTGGACCGTCTGAGGATGTAGAAATGTCAGAAGGAAGGGAATAAAGGATATCCAAGATTAACTCCATAAGTGTTGAAAAGTTATACCAAAATAAGCTTGGACATTTAAAAGTAGCTTGAAAATGAGGGAAAGAACAAGGGGTCGTGATGTTGAACATATTACGAACCCAAACTATTCCTCAAAGTCTCTAAGATTTCCAATATAAAGGTTTCTTTTTTATTTATATTAAGGGGGTTATACCAAAAGAGCAGATTGTAAAAACCATTCTGTAGTAGAGATCTTTGGTTGTCAATGATATTTTACTAGAGAGCAAGTGTGACGAAACAGTGAAAGAGATGAGATATTTACTTTTGCAGTAAATGCAAGAATTGTATTTACAGAAAAAGGTGTGATCAGAGAACATTCCACCTTAACCCATAAGGGTGTGAAAGGGGAGGTGTCTGTGATAAGCCATTTAGATGCCTGCTTCAGGCAAAAAGCTTTATGATAGAGTCTGAAGTCAGGAAATTTTACTCCGCCAATAGATTTTGGTTTCCTGAGTTCATTCAGGGATATTCTAAGTTTCTTATCGTGCCATAAAAATTTAGAAAGAAGGGAGTCAAGTTTATATAATAATAGGTAGCATTAAAAAATCATAGCAAGATAGGGGTAATCATCATCTTAATGGAATCAAGACGACCCCACCAAGAAAGAAAAACAGGGTTCCAAGAGAAAAGGACTTTAGATACACGATCAAAAGCTTCCTTCATATTGATTTTAACTAAATCCAATATAGAATTATTGAACCAAATTCCTAAGTATTTAATTTTAGAGTTGTTCCATCGGAAACCAGTCAAATCAAGATGTTGTCTAAAACAAAATTTGGTAATGGGCAGAATTTCTGTCTTCTCAAGATTAATTTTGTAGCCAGAGGCCATAGAAAAATCAGAGAATTCTTACAATAAAGAGGGAATAGAGGTTTCAGGATTAGAAATGAAAAGCAAAATATCATCTGCCTAAGCTGATATTTTCAAATGAGAATCTCCATAAAGAAACCCAGATATAGTGGCATTTTGACGAATACGAGATAAAAAAGGTTCAATGGATAAAACAAATAAGAGTGGGATAAGGGACAACCCTGATGTACACCCCTTTGCAATGGAAGGAATTGCGAAATAAGGCCATTAACTAAGACAGAAGCACTGGCATTTGAATAAAGTAAGGAAATACAAGAAATACATTTGGGACCAAAACCGTGCCAATGAAGAGATTTAAGTAAAAAAGACTAATCAACTCTATCAAATGCCTTTTCCGCATCGATAGAGACTGCAGCTAAGGAATAGAAAAGAGTGGAGGCTTTATTAAGAACGTTAAGAAGCAACCAAGAATTATCAGATGTTAATCTACCTTTAACGAAGCTGCATTGTTCTGGTCCAATTAGAGTAGGCAAATGAGGTTCAAGAAGCAGAGCAAGTAATTTGGCAAAGATTTTGTAATCAACATTAACCAGTGATATAGGGTGGTAATTCTTACAAAGTTTGGGGTTGCGGCATTCTCTATAAATTAAGCATCTTGTGGCTTCCAAAAATGTACGCTAAGCTATACCAATAATGCAAAAATGATGTAAAAAATGCAAAAGTTTTGGGAGTAGTAAGTTTGAAAAATGTAAATAAAATTCTACCCTTAACCCATCTGGACCCAGAGTTTTCTCTTTTTTAAGAAGATTCAAAGATTTAGATATTTCTGTAACTGATATATCCTACTCAAGAGCATCAAAGTCCAAGTTTTCATGTGAAGAGGGAGTAGATTGAGCAAGATAGGTATCGATTAAAGAAGTAGATGTCGGAAATTCCGGTGTATATAAAGATTTATAATATTTCATAAATTCTTCTAGAATATCTTGTTCCTTAAAGAGATGTTTCTCCCCCGCCGTCTGAATGGAGTCCATTAATGCACGCTCTTTTTGAGCTTTAAGGTAATTAGCCAAAAGTTTACCAACTTTATTCCATCTGCCATAATAATGGGCACAACTACGTAAAAGAATAGAAGAAGAATTGTCTGTAGTTAATTTATTAAAATCCAGCTTCGCACCAATAAGTTCCTCTGGAGGTGAGCTTCAAGAGGAAGAATAGAATTGATGTCGTTTAACGTTTGCTAATAAACTATTATATTGATTGAGTGATCTTTTTTTTTCCTAGATACAAAATGTATAATACCGCCACGCGCAGCGGCTTTAAATGTATCCCAAATCAATGAGGGGGTGGAACTTGGATCTGTATTCAAGGAGAAAAAATTCCTCAGCAAAAGAAATAAAGGAAGAAGAAAAATGAGGATCTTGTAAAAGGAAATTATTAAACCTCCATCTGGAAGATCTGGGTTGTGGTCGGAATAAGTCAAAATCGGTAACAACCAAGGCATGATCAGAAATTACAATAGGGTCAATTAAGGAGGAAATAAGATTTTGGGATAAAGGTTTGGATAGGAAAATGTAGTCTAATCGAGTACGGAAGTCATGAGGAGGGGAGAAAAAGGAAAATTCTGTTACATCTGGATTACATAAACGCATCAACAAGGTGTGTCTGAGAAATTCGATTATGAAATTGTTTGTGAGCTTTATGAGGGATTAAATGAACCTGGGACTGGCGATCAATAAAAGGGTCTATAATCTGATTTCAATCACCTACAAAAAAAGCAAAATCATCTTTATATTGAATACTTTTTTTGTACTATTGGGCCAGAAAGATTAATCTGGTTGGGTAGGACCATAAACATTAAATCATCAAATACTGTCAAAGATATATTGTTAACAAGTAACTTAACTACTATCCATCTACTTTTCGACTCTCTTTCTTGAGAAATAACAGAACATTTCAACTTTTTCTGAACTAGAATGATTACGCCATTTTTCTTATTAGAGGTAGGAGAAAAAAGGACTGAGCCAAACCAACTTCGTTTGAGCTTCAAAGCCTCTGTTTCTGTCAAATGGGATTCTTGTAAAAGAACTAAGTCTGGATTATAGGAGGCTAAGTGACATAATATTATCTGCCTCTTTAAAGGGTTAAGAAAACCTTTCACATTCCAAGATATGACCCTTAACGTACATACATAGAATGATATATAAAGTAACACGATCAACAATAATAGCCATAAGAAGATGAAACAATGAAAAAAAGGGAGAGAATTGTAGAATGAAAGGAAATATAGAAGGAAAGAGGGAGAAAAAAGAGGAAAATAGACAGGACATTAAGAAAAGACAATACATGTCATCAATTGATAAAAATAAGGATGTAAACGAAGATAAAAAAGGAAATGACGACTGTAATACGTAGCTTTTGGGGAAAAACAAGAAGAGATATATGAGGAGTAGTGACACACAGAAGAAGACGACACAATTAACCGGGGAGGAAATATCACAACGAGGAATCGTATAAGGAGAGTAGGAAATGGATAAAAAGATATCTCAAAAAGAACACCTGCAGAGGTATGAAGGTAGAACAAATAAATATAAAATGAGGTTAACATGTTGTAAGACAATTGTTAACTATAGCCTGCAAAGAAAAACATTAGGTGAGTCAAAGCAAATCAAACATGTCTGTAATGAAAAAGGAGAAAGTCAAGGTATGAAAGACATAGAAGAAGAAGCACCAGAAGTTTCCATAGATGTTGAGGAGTGCGACTGAATGAAGTTCCAAAGGTCTACCGGATCATCAAAGGTAAAAGTGTTGTTTTTTAAAGTAACCTTGAACAAACATGGATGGAATAAACCATAACGTGCACCAAGTGCACATAAAGCTGGACGAAGATCAAGGAATTCTTTCCGTCGTTTAGCTGTTGCTGAAGAAACTTCCTGGAAAATAAATAATTTAGAGCCTGACCAAACAAGCTCTTTTTTATGTTTAGCTGCATTTTAAACCTGTAAAAGATCTGTGAAGCTTAGAAATAAAATAATCACACCTCGAGGTTTCGAAGGAGCAGTTGAAGAATACAAGCGGCGTCCAAGTTTATCAGCCCGTTGAATATTCAAATTTGTAGATGCAGGAAGGTCAAGAAGCTTTATGAGAAAGGTGCTGAAGAAATGGACAGGATCACTACCCTCCAAACCCTCTGGGAGACCATATAAACTGAAATTATTGTGTCTATTTCTATTTTCAAGATCTTCCGCTGATTTCTTCAACGAGAAGGTATCCAATTTAGTGGATACATTTTGTAGGTCATCAATATGTTGTTCCACTATGGTAATACGAGATTCCGTAGACAACCATTTAGTATCCAGAACTTACAAGTGGGAATTGGTTTCCTCAAGAAATGGACGCAAAGTACGAATTTCTAAAAAGAGTCTGCAATTTAATTGAAGAAGTTGGTGAAACCATTGATTTTGAAGAGCCAGATTGTGCCATTTTGCTATTATCATGAAGCGCAGAGGCAGTATGAGAGGAATTAGACACAGGAGCAGTTGATCTCTTATTAGTGAGTAGGAACTTCTTACTCCTACCGATATAGCAAAGGAAGGAGAAATTCCGTTCAGGCAAAAGAGATCACCAAAAAGCACCCCGCAGTCTATGAAGAAAATTCCAGAAAGTAACTGTGCAAGAGACTCTATTAGAATAAAAAATCCTCTCCTGGTCCAGGGAAAGACTAGTTATGCATGAAAAAGCAAGCACTGCATATTATTATATTGAAAGTCATTTCATGAGCATTGTACCTGGAGGAAAAGGAAACTCCATCACAGGAGAAATCAAAATGGCGGCTATAGAAGAGCTGCAGCAGTATTAGAGTAATTACACAGACAAAGATGAGGAAAAGCCATATAAACAGAAGAAATCCATTCAGGGGGACTTCCGACTTGTGAAACGCTCCATGTCAGAAAGGAAAAGATGCTGGAGCCGCAAAAATCACCGCAGCATTTCCCGCCGTGAAGGGGAGCTCTGGGATAGGCGGCCATCTTCTTTGGCACCGCATGCTCTAATCCACTGTGTGCTATTTTAAACAGGTGTAAATATGTATAACAGTCCAGTCTTTTGCAAAGCTATTCAAGTTGCTTCAAAATGTTTACATCTAGCAGGCATAAGAGACCATGCCCTCAAAACACTGTTTCTGAAATGTTCCCATTCAACTTTTATTTACATATGTGAGAGGCGTGAACACATTCTCAGGGTGCATCTGACAACTGTAAACTCCTCTCTCTCTTCAGATAACATCAAAGCCTTTACTTAACACTAAACAATTTAGCCCTACCCTGGGTAAACTAAAAGCAGATAAAAATAGAGGCATGTTTCTAAAATGCTCCTTGTTAGGTGTCTCCCGATTTTAACGTACTTAATCAATAGAGCATGCCAAGGCTAACATAATCGTATGCACAGTAAAGTGTTAGCCTTTTCACCATTATGAGGTTATACCTTCTTTCTCACCCCTCCAGCAGGAAGCCATTGGTTTCGATCCGAGCTTGTTTTCAATGAATCAACATATTCCCAGACAGAGGGAAGTTCAGCTATTATTTTCAGTCACTTAAATCAATCAATCAATTAATCAATCAGGGGATTGTGAGCACGCTACTCACCCATGAGGGTCTCAAGGCGTTGGGAGGGGGGTCTGCAGAGTTGCTTGACCAAAGAGCCAGGTCTTGAGGGTCTTCCTGAAGGTGCTCAGGGATGGGGCGTGTCCGATGTACGCCGGGAGCTTGTTCCAGGTCTTGGCTGCAATGTGAGAGAAGGATCTTCTGCCTGCCCTGGCTCTGTGGATGCATGGGGTTTCGGCTAGTGCGAGGTTGGAGGATCGGAGGTTTCTTTTGGGTACGTGGAAGTTGATTCTGTCGTTGAGGTATTTGGGTCCGGTGTTGTGTAGGCATTTGTACGCATGGGTGAGGATTTTGAAGGTGACTCTTTTCTCCACAGGGAGCCAGTGGAGCCTTCGTAGGTGTTGGCTGATGTGTTCATGCCGGGGGCTTCAGAATGATGCCAGGGCAACAAGCATGGCAGCGAAGTGCAGTGCGCAGCATCCTTGAAGAGCCACGGACAGATTGAGGCTCAGGGGACAGCCCAATAAGGAGACCCAAGGAAGCCAACAAAGGACAGACTATGAAATGCTGATCGGACGGAAACCTTTAGTAAAAGAGGTATCATGCTGTATGGCGAGGAGAGAAAGAGTGGTGTTCTTTGGGACCAGCATGAAGAGCATACCTAATCCAGTTCACATGCCCAGGTGCAAACAGGGAAAATGCCCCCTTTGGCTGCTGTGCAGTAGCAGAAATACAGCAGCATCGGGGTCCAATGCACCCTTCACAGCTCTGGGCCATGGTGCACTGCACCTGCTGCACAAATGGTAGCTGGATACCTTTGCCTATCCTTAGTTGAGAAATGTCCTTTGTCTTATATCTTCAGTCAGTCTGCCATTTATACCCAAAAGCACTGTGAGTCTGGACTTTGAATCCAACAGCTTTTTATCCTGTAAGTTCTACACACATACTACAAGTCTCAGAATGCATTGTGCTACAGACAGAAAAGCCAGAACACTGTGCATGTCTCTTGCCCTAGGCCCAACATGCACAATCTGTGCATTCTGCAGAGCCTCAAGTCATACTTTGATTACCACACTACCAACCTAAGAGAACTCACAGACCCAACCCACAAAACATCCATTCTACGGGTGTTTTACATTTGTTTTGCATAATTATGTGAAATTGTAGCAAAATGATGCTGCATTATGCAATTACATACAATGCAAATCTGTCTTTTGCTTTGTGTAAGTTTTTAGAGCAAGAATACATTTATATAAGCACTTCAAACAATAGCTACTAGCGTTTTGTTGTACCCCTGTGTTTGCAGTGAATTTTTACAGCAAATTGCATGTTTGTGGTAACATTTTACCTAAATAGCATGCAGGTATGCAAAGTGGTGTAATGGCATCATTTCGGGACTTTCCAGTAACAATGTTATACAAGTTTCCCTAAATTACAGCGTCATATTAAATTTTGCCCAGGCCTATTTACCTGGCCTGAACTCAGACACCAATGCACTAACTTTCTGTCTCTACATCTGAGTCAGTAAGACTCTCATTTTCTCAAACCAGACATTGACAAACATTCACGATCCAGACATCAACAAATTCAGGCTTACCGGATGGCTTCTTCTGAACAGTATACCTCCGGGCAGATTTACTAAAATTCCCACAATTCAGTACTCCATGAAAGCTGGCTGTATAGCACAAACTGAAATAAATTGGCAGTGTGGATATTTTTAAAGTGTTCCATGACAGTGATGACTTTAACTATTCACATGGAAATAGCGGCTCCCGCATAATACTACGCCCGATTTAGGCCCAGATGTATTCAAGATTTGCAGTGATGTGAAGCTACACAAAGTCTTACAAGGGCACTAACTTTGTTATGTTAAATGTTATGTTAAAAATACTTCTATAGCGCATGTTTCTTGGCGCTGGGGTCTAAGAGGTCCTGTCGCTAAGTAATTCATTCATAGGCCTGGCAAACCAGCCAGCTTTTAAAAGTGTCCAAAATTGGGGATAGGATGTCATAGATCTGATGTCCAGAGGAAGAGAGTCATAAATTGAGGGGCCAAGACAACCAATCTTAGCCCCCCCCCCATTTTCTCAGTTTAAAGGAAGGAGTAGCCAAGAGATTCAGGTGGGAAGACCTAAGATCCTGAGTGGGGATATATCTCTGGACCCGAGTAGATACAAATTCCGGGCAATTGCCATGAAGCTCTTTAACCCTTTCCATGCGTCACGGTGGGTGTGTGCGGAGGACGGCCCCCGGCCGTCCGAACCACGCCAACTCATTATTTTTCCCGCACCATGGCAGAATTTGCGCCGTGGTCAAAGAGTTAAAGAAGAGGCATCCCAACTTGAATCCAATACATTCGACTACCGGGAGCCAATGTAGCTTTTTCATAAGGGGGTTAACATGATGCCACAGTTTTGCAACAGTTACAGTCTTTTTGATAGCTATGCCGGTATGCCAAAGTAAATTGAGTTAGCGTAGTCAATATGAGAGATGACTAAGGCTAACACAACTTGAGTAAGAGCTTCAGGAGTGAGAAATCTGATCTTTTGGAGCTGAAAGAGACAGGTAGAGACCACCGTCCCAAGCTCGGATTTCATGGACAGATCGCAATTAATTGTGATGCCAATGCTTTTAGTTGATCTTTATGGTAGCGGTCGGATTCCCAACTCAGTCGGACAAAAATTAGAATTCCAGGGGTTTAAGGGCCCTGAAATTAAGATCAGTTCAGTTTTGTCTGGGTTTATTTTCAGATGATTCCTATTCATCCAGCGACTTATATGTCGGATGGTAGTTTGAATATTAGTAATGGAGCCGTCAGACTTATCGATGTTAAAGATCAATTGAAGATTGTCAGCATAGTTGAAAGTGCAAACCTTCCTTTCACTTAAGGATTGAATTATTGAATATAACTTCCAACACATAATGTATTTTGCACAGGAAAGTGCCCTTTTCTCAGCGCAAATAGTGCTTTGCGTCAATGAGATTTACTTGTGTGTAACTTGGATCTCATACCAGAGCTAACACAGGGGCCCACATTTAATAAACAATCACTCAGCGCAGTAGCCGCAAATGCTGTGCTGCGCTGCTCTGTGTGAGGAGAGAGCAGAACACCATATTTGCAGAAATATGGCACTCTCCTCCCCGCTTCCTTGCACAGAAATGTGCTGCTGTGCGCCACATACAAACCTTTGTACACTCTCTCCTTCTCCACTGTATGCCACTCCATTCTACACCACTCCACTCTATGACAATCTACTCCACTCTACTCTGCACCAGTCTACTCTACTCTAAGACACTCAACTCTATGCCGCTCTACTTTAACACATTTCTCCACTCCATGATACTCTACGACACTGTACTCCACTCCACTCTTGGCACTTCATTCTATGCCACTCTTCCAACTTTTAGCTGTGCTGAACAGCAGCCACACTGGTGTACAAAATGGACAGAGCCACTGGAATTATGCTATTGTGTGGCCGCAGTGTTTTTCACATGATGATGTATTTTCCACATAATCTATCACCTGCTGCATAATCTGCATATTTTAACAGAAAAAAAGTTTTTTCTAGATCAAATGGTTCAAAAGTTACTAAAAAAAACGGTGACTCTTGTTTCCACCCAGTTGGTTGCCCCTTGCAAAGCTTAACTGGTCAACTTTCTGTTGCTTGTTGCTATATTTTGGTGTTCAACTGGTTCTAATGAGGAGCAACCAAAGGTCAGACAGTGTTCGCAAGTGTAACAACGGCAAAATAAAAAAGTAATACTATCCTAAAATGTGACGCATTATGCTGCATATTTTGCCTTTTCTTGCTGCATTAGTTACTCAACCCTGCTGCATAATCTGGCCCTATCCTGTCATATAAATCTAGCGACTCTGAACATGGCTAAAACACATTCGCAATACCAATAGCTCTTGCATAACAAGACCCATCGGCTTTGCTAATGCTTGTTAGGTAAGCCTGCTAGGCAGCACAAGTGGTCTGAAATTGTGTGCTGACCAAGAACTTACAGGGGTTTACAGCCCGTGCATTGCTTGACATTGACTAGCTTTATTGTCACTCTCATTGGCATCATCCTTACTGGATGGCTTTCCTTGACCTAGATTGTCTGTCTGGTGTCCGTCCCTCTCTTGGAGAATAGCCTCTTTACCATCTCTCTATTTAGCTGGCTTCTATCCTTCCACTGCTTACTTCTAGGGAACTACTTTTTCTTTTTGCTCAAGTTCTCCATTTGAATGTGTTTCCTCCAGGTCTCTCCATTCTTCCCTGTGCGCCACCCCAAAATCCCCACTCCTCACACTCCTTGCTTCTCTCTTGTGTACTTCTCCACTTGACACTCCCTGTTCCTTGTTGTTCTCAACTCTATGTGCTTCTCTCCCGCTCCCTGTATTGTTTTTACTTTTGGATTGTTCTTGCTCTCTTGTGTGCTCCCACCCCGTGCTCCAAGCTCTTCTCTTTGTATGAGCTCTTCTTCCCACCACCATGTTACTCTCTTGCTGATGCAATGCCCTTCTATTCTTCAACCCCAGCTGCTCCTCCCATTAACTCGTTACTCCAACCTTGAGGTTGTCTTTTTAATGTTTGCGCTTTTGTGCTACAAATCCTATTTTTTTTTATTTACCAATCAGAGTGTCATCCGCCATCTTGAATCAGTAAATCAAAAGTTAACATAAATGGCCAGTGGCGGTCCTGTCATAACACATTTTCTTTTTGCTAATGCTGCACAGCATCAGGAAAGAGTCTGACGCTGTTGAGCATTGCTGCACACATTAGCAAAGCCAATAGTTTCCAAAGGCATAACCTACTTATTTTGCCAATGCTTGTTAATTAATATGGCCCTTAACTGTTTTCTTCCCTTTGTGAAATGAAGCACAGAGTTCCACAAAGTTGGACATCGAGCATTATCTTACTTGACTATTTTGCTTGAGGTAATCCCTCAAGTAGACTTTTCACTCGACGACTGCCCTGGATTATTACTACAAGGGCCTTGCACTCTCACCCTTGACACACTACATGGCCATTACTCTTTATCCTGGCAGAGAGCATGGGTCAGACACACAAAACTGGCCTTGAATAGTAACTTCAACACACTGCACTGGATCTTGACTCCCACCATGACACAACCCCCCTTGAACTAACACTCCCCAGTACATAACGCATGCCATTGACTACTATTTCTGCTGCTCAACCTATATCCTGAACTGTCACCCACTGGATACAGCACAGTCCCTGGACTTTTACCACCACTGTACACAGGCCCTCAACCTCCACTCTTACAAACAATACTGGTCTAGTACATCCACCCCAGCAGAAATCAAAGGACTTGTGCTCTCAC
Organism: Triturus cristatus; assembly: GCF_964204655.1. NCBI lineage: Eukaryota > Metazoa > Chordata > Amphibia > Caudata > Salamandridae > Triturus > Triturus cristatus. The sequence goes on from NC_140590.1 coordinate 1,705,990,181, forward strand.
CCAGGCATTAAACAGCCTTTCTCTCCAAACTACACAGGTCATGGACTCCAAGCCCTTCTATACAACACAGAGTCTCACAATACTGACACTGAGCTCAGACCCTGGGCACTCACCCCTGTGTATTACACAGTATCTGGGATACCACTCCTAGCACTGAGCATTGTCTCTACACCTTCACTCTGGTGAAAAGCACAGGCTCTGAGCTTGCACTCTCAACACACAAAACATGATGTGGGCTCTCTTTCATGGTACACAACACAGGAAATGCATTTACTTCCGGTCCCCAAACAAGCACTAGACTCCCAATCCGCGCATACAACTTAGACCATTGTCTCCAATCTCCTTTCCCTGGGCTCACTCCCCTTCACACTTGAGCCCTTGAGCCCAGATTACAAATTTAGACACCTGGGTCTGAACAGATGAGCATAAATTCTGAAATTTGAAACTATGTTTCCGCCTACCAGGACCCTGCCCTAGCCCCAAACAAGACTTCTAACGAAGGACTGACCTTCAAAAGAGGCTGCACCCAGACACCAGATATACCCAAGTGAGGCCTGGACAGGCACTCAGAGAGGCCATTCTGCTCATGCACCTTGAATAGAGACTAGTTCACTCACAGTTTTCCCTGTTCTCAAAGGCAGAGCTACCAGGTTATCTCATGTCAAATGTGAAAAGTGCATCTATATGTGTTTTTTCTTTTCTTTGTGGTATGGACCCTGCCCTAGCCCCAAACAAGACTTCTAACGAAGGACTGACCTTCAAAAGAGGCTGCACCCAGACACCAGATATACCCAAGCGAGGCCTGGACAGGCACTCAGGGAGGCCATTCTGCTCATGCACCTAGAATAGAGACTAGTTCACTCACAGTTTTCCCTGTTCTCAAAAGCAGAGCTACCAGGTTATCTCATGTCAAATGTGAAAAGTGCATCTATATGTGTTTTTTCTTTTCTTTGTGGTATTTAGAGGCATGTTTTATAATGGGTAAAGCAAAAATAGTAACCAAAATGCAAAGGTCAAAGGGTTTAGTTACTAGCACTGACCACATGAACTCCCAGCTTCTCTTACCCTAAATTGCTCCCTAGTGACATTCTTCTACTGCCCTCAATCACCTACCTACTCAGCAGGAATTTGTCTGCTCACAAATTCCACTCCTGTGACCTGCTCATCTAAAGTTGCTAATCTTTTCACAGCTCTTCGCCCTAAATTGCCTAACCAACAGTCACTTGGCCACAAACTCAGCTTTCCTTTGCTCAGTCCGCGGTCTAATCTAAATGATAGATTTGATTACCCTTGAAAGCTCACATAGGGATATTAATTAATTCAAAACATCTTGTACCTTCCATAAATTAAATGTTTTCACTACCCTTAGCAACTCACCTTGAACCTGTCAATTACATATTTACATATGTTCACTTACATACAGTAATTTACAACATGAACACCCTCCATTGCCCAGCCACATACAGCTTTCCCCACCTTAGAAGGCGTCACTCATTCTTTTACATAACCACCTGTAGCTTATCACACCTTCTCCAGACTAAGCTTCCCTGTTCCACCAGTCACAATCATATTGATACGGATCTACTCACTCAGATCTTTTATTCCAACTGATTGCTTATTACCGTATCCATTTTCTCACAACTTCCCAGGACCTCTATATTTTTTCTAGTTAAACAATCATAGCTTCCTGTCACTCCATCTGTCATCTATAGAATCCTACCTATTCTCAGCTTCCACCTCACTCAACAGCTAACCTACAGATACTCCACCAATCACAGCTTCCCGCAGTCGATCACCTGCAGTCATCTTACTTCTCACAGCTAGCCTTGTTTGCAAATGTTTACCTACACCCGCTCATTTACAGTTCCCTCAATCTCAATTGCTCACATAATATTTCCTGGCACCTTAAGGACCAGATATGCAAAAGTGGTGGGGCATCCCTTCCAAATACTATTTTGGTATGCAATGTTTCAATGTTTTGCAGTCGCAACCTTGTTTCAAAACATTGAAAAGTTACTGTGTCCCGAGTTGGGGTGGTAACCCATTCGCAAAAGGGAAGGTGTCCACTGTAGAATGAACTTAAAGTTTAGTGGGTAATAGGCAGTGGTCCCAGGGACCACTGGCAACTCTTAAAGAAACTTTCTAAGAAAAAGCCAAACTTTTCTTCTTTGAAATGCAGCCTCATTTCCTTTGAAGAAGATATGCTGCATTAAAAAAAAGGATTTCTTCATTTAAAGTGGATCACTGACATGGTGGTCTGCTTATCATAGCAGTCCACAATACCAGTGAAGGCCACTAATTGGAGTGAGCCACAATTTGTGACCTATGTCATTAATATTCAAGCGGCAGAACAAATAATTACCCAATTAGATTCTTTATTTTGTGAACTGACCTAGTCATACATAGGTCGGGTCTCAAATAGTTGGAACTCAAATTATAACACATTCATGCAACCACATTATCATTTAATCTGGTCCTGTTTTCCCATAGCTCCTCCCAAAAAATCCACCACTCGAACCTGCTTGAAGCATCCATGCCATTTATCATAATATAACTTTACAGCCTCTTGCCTCATCAACACTGATCATATCATCAAAAACTAGTTTTCATCTGAGCGGAAAGAGATGCTATCCAAATATTGACTGTGCAGAAGTGTGAAATGAGTTTGTTAACTGGGAAGGATGGAGCCGGTGATTGTAGTGCACTCAGAAGACCTGGAATGGAAGAAAAATAGAAATCTGCTGACATTCTCCATAAACAGTTGTTGAATCATCATGGAGCAGTTAAACTATATCCTAAGGTTATATTCAAATCAATACAGTCAGTCAAAATTACTTTATTCGGTTCATAACAAAAACCATAAAAGCATATAAATATGAAAAACATACAATATAAATAACATTGACAATAAACACTACAAATGAGTTAAAAAGGCATACAAGGTACTTGGTTTCAATTCATGAGTTACCCGAATAATTATTATATCCAAGAAATTTTCTTCCTTAGTCTCATTGAGATTGCTAAAAAATTGGCAATATTAAAAATCTCCCACGTAGATCCCAGCAATTGTAAATGTAAAAGGGCAGGTTTAACCTGCCTAAAACCTTTCTCCTTAATAAGGGGGATGATATATTTTTTACGAATGGGAGACAGATGTTTACAAAAGAAGATAAAGTGCACTGTGTCTTTGAGGGAAAATCCGTCACAAGAACAGATTCCCAAGTCCTTCTCCCTAGACCACCCTGGGGAATTGGTGAGCAAAAGATGAAATTTGTTCAGTCTAAACTTGGTCAGTAAAAAACGATGGTTCATATTGTTAACAATGACCAAGTAGGGTTCAATACTGTTGGAAGTAATTACCATCTGATGGGCCCTGACTGAAGGTTTAAGTAGCTCCTTGTCTTCTCTTTCTAAAATTATCCTCTGTTTATATTCAGCTTTCACCCATTTTAGGTCCCCCTTAGTTAAGTTGCCAGGTAAATCGAATAATTCTGGACGACCTAATTCTCTGGATAAGTTCTTAATATAATTTATCCAAGGAATGGAGCTGCCATACTCAAGAGATAAACAATCCTTTAAAATCGCATGGTTTAATTCCAAATCAGGGTTTAACCAACTTGTAATCCACTTTAACAATGGAGCTAGAGCAATACGGTCCACTAAATAATCTATCCCGCATTCCTGATGAACAATAAAAGCAGGGGTTGACTGAGGTAAACATAAGATGGATTTTAAAAATTTGTCTTCAACTATTTGAAGAGTTTTTACATCTTTAATTCCCCATAAATCAGCCCCATACATTGCTATAGAAAGACATTTAGCAACATAAATGTTCAAAATGGCCTGTATGGGCTTCACCCCCAATTTGCGGGCAAAGTCCAAGACAGCTAAAGTGGACCTAACAAAAACATTACGCTTAGCTGCCAATTGCGAAGACCAATTGAACTTATCATCAAAGATAACCCCCAAATAGGGAAATCTACTAACGCGGGATAAAACATGCCCTTCGCAGTACAAGGTCTTAACTTTTTTTGTTTTACAACCCATAATCATGACATGTGATTTGGAAAAATTCACACTAAGATCGAGTGCTTTCATAAAATTTGCAAATGAGTCCAGCAAACGTTGCAAACCCACAGGTGTACGTGCCAACAAGGCGGCATCATCGGCATATAATAGTGCCGGAATAGAAAATTTGCCAGCTCTTGGAATGTCCTTGCACGACCTAGTTAAAACAGCACCTAAATCATTAATGTATAAAGTAAAAAGCAGGGGGGCTAAAATACAGCCCTGTCTAACACCATTCGAAATTCCAATCCTACCGGTACAGTTACCCAGGCGATCGTATCTGACGGTGGCGGAGAGGTCCCTATGTAAATCAGCCAGGAAAAATACAATATTTTCATCAATGCCGCACTTAAGGAGCAAATCCCACAGCTTTGACCGGTTCACTCGGTCGAATGCCGAGGACAGGTCCATAAAGGCAAGATATAACTTCCCATTTTTGGCAATAATGTATTTGCCTATTAATAAATATAGGTTCAGACTTTGGTCTATAGTACCTCGACCTGATCTGAACCCATATTGTAAACAAGAAAGGGTCTCGTTAACCTCCAACCACGCTGTTAGTTTCCCCAAAACTACACGCCCTAGGACTGTGACTGCAGAATCAATAAGGGAGATAGGGCGGTAACAGCTGGGATACCCCCTGCAACCTTTTTTAAAAATGGGTATAATCACGGATTCGGACCAGGTGTCCGGGATGCCTGAAACACATATCCTGTTAAAAACATTCATTAAAACCACAGACCAAGTCTCAAGGTCAGATTTATAAAGGTCAACCGGAACACCATCCGGGCCCGGGGCCTTATTACTTGTCATCTTTTCAATGGCCTCGACTACCTCGGTCTTAGTAACCGATAAAGTAGATTGGTTTGCAAAAGGGGATAACGGGGTCAACGCCCCGTTTCTAACCCCTTCATAGACTGACTTAAAATGGGTACACCACAAGTCTTCCCCTATGCCACAATCTAATTGGCCATTACAAGCGTCGCGAAAATAGGGTTTATTCACCACAGACCAGAACTTTGCACTATTTCTAAGAACATCCACGGAAGCTAACTCCACCCATGCATCCTCTCTAATCTGTTGCTTTCTCGTTTTCAAGGCTTTGTCATATTCTTTCCTAAGCATAGCAATAATCGGCCTATTGATAGGTTTACAGCATAGAGCAGCCTTCAGCCTTCTGTTAGCCAAAGAGCAATTTCTATCAAACCAACCTAAGTCAATATTATCATTACCCTTGACTGGGCAACTAAGGTCTGCAGAGATTTGGGAACAAATTGCCGAGTAAGCCTCTAGTACTTCCTTATTGCCGGCATCCAAATCCAAACAAGTATTTATCTCAGGACCCACCTTCCTTTTTAGATTAGAATGAAAGTCCTCCGGAATTATTTTGTTCCATCTAATCCTGCGATTCTGATCAGAGGGGCGGATATTAGATTTGTCCGTCCTGCCCAAAGTTTTAGTAGGGATGATAAGAGTTTCCGAAATGCTAAGGACCACAGGGTTATGGTCACTGAAATGTGACCAAATCGCCTTGTAACCGTGAATCAGATCACCAAGTGCAAAGCTAATAAAGATGTAATCAATGACAGAATGTTTGCCATTCCCTTTAAAAGTGGGAATTTCCTCCGACGTCAAAGAAGGGAGTATAAGACCAAAATCTGCTAAGATTGACTCAAGACAGTCTCCCTGAGCAGAGTGCTCAAAATGAGCATCACCTTGTGCAAATGAACCTAGAGGATCAAAAGACAGACAATTGTCTGGACAGCCGTGGATATTAAAATCACCCAAAATTATAATAAAACAGTCATTTTGGTTAGCGTCCTTGTAAGCCGCCAAAAAGCGTGTTAAAGCTAAGAGATGATCAATTGTGGTGACTCTTTCAAAAGAATTGTAAAAATTTACGATTAAAAGAACACCTCCTTCTAACAGGGAAATTTGTACAGCCAAACTGTTCCGTGAACCTGTGTCTATTTGGGTCTGTTGACCCGATATACTAGCGGAGATTAAGGTAGCCAGCCCACCCTTTGCCCTCCCCGCATTTGAAGGTACGGCTAGAACAAAAAAACTCCTGTACCCATCAATGGACAGGGTATTCTCTATGTCCCAGGTTTCTTGTAAACTAATAATGTGTCCTGAACCTATAAATGTATGCCAAGCTGGGTCATCAATTTTGTTTTTCAGGCCAGCTATGTTCCAACTGACCAATCTAAATAGATTGCCCAATAAACCAGAAGTAGATGCGGCATGACTGTCATCCAATGGCTGCAAAATGTTTTCATCACAGCCAGCTACCCAACTATCTAGAGTGTTACGCTCTACCAGTGTCCCTAGTCATTCATTATCATCTAGGTTTGAAAGAGCGTCAAATCTATTAGAAATAGGGACAGCATAGTTGTTTAAACTACTACCCCTAGAGGGGTCACTAAATGACGGCCCAACATGAAATGGAGGATAAAAGAAGCCCAAAGGAAGAACGTTAACAAAATCCGTCTGAATTCTCACTGTCCCGCCTGTTTCAGTATATCCTCAACCAACCTTGGAGATCTGAAACTTACAACAATGCAATCACCCGTCAGACTCTTGTTTGTCCTGCCCACCCACGGGACCCTTCTGATCATCATAAAGTTGTTGGCAAGATGTTGTCCCAAGACAGTTTTTCTAGATAAGAAGTGGATGGCCTTGTTTTTCAGGGAAGTCCAGTGTTCTCTTTTATCCCCTTCCAATTTTGGGACATTAGCTAAGATAATGGTGTATGGACAGGCCTCAACAGGTAAGTGTAGGGAGTTCCTCTTATCATAATTAGCAAAAAAAACGGGCCTCCCTTCAATATTCTGAGAGCCCGAAACCACCGCTTGAGTTGTACCCGTAGGATTTAAAGCTAGGGGTGGTGGGTTTACACCAGAGGCCAAGGTGGTACCGTGGAGTACTGGTTGTTGGGGTACAGTGATTATGGTATCCAGCAGGTTATTAACCGAGGCAGTGACTGAACTAAGAGAGTTAATTGCCCGGGTACTAGGGCCAGGAATAGGAGCCTTAGGAGTAAGGTGTGACTCAATTATGTTCAGCCGCTCCTCGATGCGCCTCAGGGTAACCAATAACGGAGCAGTAAATGATTTAAGGTGCTCATCAAGAATATTTATAAGCTCTGACATAGATTTTTCACTATTTCCATCGGTAGAACTACCAGATGCTGATTTAGTACCAACATTCCCTGCCACTCCCAAAGTCTCGCTAGCTGAACGGGGAACCTCAGTATTGACTTTGTTCAATCCAGGAGCGGGATTACTAGCTTTAGATAGTTTTGCCGGTTTTCTACTACCCTGAGGGTTATCCTTCGCCTTTCTTTTCCCCGTGGCAATTTTACCACCACCAACATTCAGATTAGACCTAATCCTTAATTGTCTGGTGCGAACTACCGGTGAGGGTTGTACAGGACTCACTATGGTTGAAGGGGGTGACATGATTGTAGGACTAACATTAATACAAGAGCCATTCATATTCTCAAGCAAATGCACATCATCCAAAGGAACGTTATCTGATGAACAGACCACAGCGGGTGATAAAGGAGCAGATAATCTAATGGGGTCCAAAGATAGTATTCGTTCGACCGAAGCGATCTCTTTCACAATGGCAGATTCTGCCTGTTTTAAATAACTGTCCAAAGTCCCCATACCCGCAACCCTAGTGCATGCTTTAGAAGACCCTTTCAACATGCTTCCCCCGGGCAGTACAAAGCACAATCCAACCAACTAATAGTTGGCACGATAACTCGTACTATAAACTCCCCCTCACAATCACCTGTACAGTCCCGAGGATGGGTGGGCACTCCAACAGCAGTTTACAGTCACTTTACAGGGGGCAGTCCCAACCCAACCTCTATCGGCCTCTGAGGGCCTAAGAGGGCCCGCCCTTTGCCCGGGCTTAGCCCGGCGACCGCCCGCGCGCGTCCCGCGACGCGGGAGATCAGCGTCCTTTTAAGCGCCTCCGGGCGCGCAGGTAGCGTCACGGGTCGCTAGGGCAGCTGGGAGCTGTAGTACGCTCTGCTTTCCAGGCCGCGAAATGGCGTTGCGGCGATGTCAGCGTGGCAGCCCAGGAGAGGAACAGCAGGATTCCGATGAGGTAAGGAGAGCACGGATAACGACCCCCGACCAGCAGCAGGTCAAACACATTCAGCTGGGCTCCAAAAATCAATACTTATCCTGATGTTGTGACAGAATCATACACGTACATCCTGAAGTTGTCATTGAATCATCATGGAATAATCAATACACATTCTGAAGTTGTCATAGACTCAAGTCAAAGTAATTCAAGCTTATTCGCGGTTATCCCTAGGTTGCCCCGGCATCATTTTAGAGTAACTTGCTCTTATCCTGAAGTTGTCACAGAATCATCCAAGAGTAATCTGCACTCATCCCGATGTTGTCCAGGAATCATACTATTGTAATTTATACTCATAGTAAAGTTGTCACCGAATCATCTGACAGTAATCTGCACTCATCCTGAAGTTGTCACAGAATCATCAAAGAATAATCTGCACACATCCTGAAGTTGTCCTAGAGTCATCCTATTGTAATTTACACTCTTCCTGAAGCTGTCACAGACGCGTCCCAGAGCAGTCCGTACTTATCCTGAACTTGTCAGTTACTATTCCTAGAGTAGTAAGCAATCATCACGCATAATCAAATAAAGTATTCAAATCATCATACTGGAGTAGTCATTGTGATAACTCTGGAATCATCTCATTTAAATATTTCGCCCTCTACACTCACCTCAGGATGGTTTCAGGTGACTTCGCCAGATCATTATTGAAATAGCCCTGCTGGAGTCATAAGATGACTGAAGAATGACTCCAGGGTGATCTTCCTTTTTGACCTGGGCTGGAAGCAATTTGTACACAAAAGGGACTATGGCAGGATGCACCGGAGCTGGAAATCTGAGAAAAGAAACAAACATAGGACTACAAAAAGACGCACATGGACGCTGCACTCCTGAAATAAAAGTGAAAAGTGCATCTGTGAAGGGATGGCCGACCATGAGGAACCATGCACCCGTTGTGATGGCCGACCCGAAAGAACAACGAGTGAAATATTTTGCCTGTTGAGAGACAGGACTTTTGGTCCAGTTACACAGATCATGGTGGATTTAGATATAGATATCCTGTAAAATGTGGATTCAACGAGGTTAGGGGAAAAATTGATTCAGAGATCCAAGTGAACCTTCTTTAGCCTCCATAACTTTTGTCATGCATTACTTGATATTAATTTTAAAAGACTTTTTTTTCAGTTTGAGGAAATGCTAAAACTCCAAACTGTGGGCACTTTGGTGGGGTTGGCTGACGCCCCCTATCTGACAAAATTGAAAGTCCATATTTTGGAACTAGGGGCAACATTTAATAAAAATGATTCCGACATAAATAATATTAAAAATTGAAAAGTTAAATAGATGATGTTCTGGTGATATGGCCAGGCGATGAAAAAAAAAGCGAATTTGCTGGTTAGACTCACGAGATGCTGGTTTGCAATTCTCCTAAAAGGAGAGGATATGTCCTTCTTATAGGCATAAGAGCTTACAATTGAGAAATTAAGATCTCGGTTTGTTAAAAGAAAACAGAAAGAAATTTGTTTCGCACTTTTTCGAAGTTTCATTCTCATCCTCTCCTTCAGACAGTTGCTCGTGTACAGCAAGTGTATTTTGCTGGTGTGTACTATGAGACCTAGACAAAGATTTTGAGGTACATATTGGTTTAAAAGAATAATTGAACGAAGATATTGAAGGAAGTCCAAAAAGAGCCACAAATAATCGTAGTCACAATATTTTCGGCTCTAATGAAAGGGAGTAGATGTGAGAACCATAGCAGTGTTTTCTCTTAACTCTTTTGGCAATAAAATAAACAACAATAACCAATATATATAGAAAAATCTGGAGGTAGTAGAAAAAGTACTACCCTGGTCATTCTTTGCTTTTAAGAGAGGTCCAACTTTGAGAGACAAATCTGTTGATGGAAATTTTCAGAAACGTTCCTCATACAACCAAGTACCTTGGGGGATTTATCACCAGTTCAGGGTCATTTCCCAGCTCAGTGTGCAACCATAAAAAAGCTACAAAACTATTAGAGTTGGTACAAGATCACAATGAATTCACAAACAACTTACCAGTTATGACGGTGACGATATGTGGCCTGATTTATATCTTGGCTTGTAAGTATAGTCAGTCGCGACGGACTATACATTCCACCAAGATAATGGTCTTCCCACCCGATTTATGCGGCAGGAACATAGGTTTAATAATGGCAGAGGCTGCTCTGTCTCCATTGTGATTAAACCTTTCCTCTGGCACTGCAGAGTAAGGGCCATCGGAGGCAGACTTGAAAATCAATCCACCTGATTTAGATGGGTGGAATTACAGTTTAATTTTCACTGCCCATCATCACCAGGAAAACTCTAGTAGAAGGGGGCAGTAAAAACTGCTAAGTGCTCAGCTCGCCGAGTATTTTTTTTTTTTTAAATTTCAAAAAGAAAATCTGTTTTCAGCACTTTTATTTTTTTAAATAAAAAAAAGAAAATGGTTTGGTGCATGGCTTCGTCATGTTGATGGAGCCCAGCATCAGACAGTAAAATACTTCGACAGGAACTGCCGTGATGGCAGTTCCTGCCAATGCTTTATAAATGACCAGCTTGGCGGTCATTTATAAAAATGGCAGGCGATCTCTCCACCAGGAGTAAATTACTCTTGCCCTGGCAGATCATAGTGCCATTTGTCAGGATTTAAATCTGGCCCATAGTCTTTCTAATAGCTTGTCTACGCAAAGATACTGGTATGAGCACAAGAACGTTTAAAAAAAAAAAACATAAGCAGGAATGTGAAAGCATAATTAGGAATGCCATTTTAACTACAAAATTGGTCTATGATTTCAAAGAAGCCAAACCTAGTGCTGAGTCCCTGAAGTGGACAGCAAATTGCTTAAAGTGGAACAGAAATTGATTTGTTGTATGTGCATGTCAGGGGGTCCATGTCACTCTTACCTTTTCCTGGGGCAAGACAGTTCTGTGCCCAAGGTCACATTTGCATCCTACGTCTCTGAGATTTCAAAAAACGTGTAGCACTCTGGCTCGGTCTGCTATTCAGAGATGTGGACCCACGCTCTGGTGGAATTTAACTGTTTAATGGGAATTTTATTTCTTCTTTCTGTAGCTGATGCATCTTCTTTCCTAACAGCACTGGCCAAGTTGCAGTGTTCAGTCTGATTTGTGTCATGGCTTGTCACAAGTCCTTGCACCCACCAAACTCAAATCTAGACTGGGCATTATTGGCTGCACCTTCCATCCCTTGCTCAGGGCATTACCGCTCACAAGGCTGTCTACGCTAGCTTGACAGGAGCCAGTCCTCCGTGCAAGATTGTGGCTGTCACATGTGTGAATCACAGTTGTAATACCCCCAGAACAGCTGGTACCCTTCCCTATGCAAGCACCCTAATAGTCATGACCGTATGCCCCATATTAGTGGTAGCCTGTAGCAGAAATTGAGGATCAATTGCAGGATTTGAAGATCCTGGAATATGAGGATCTACAGCAGGACTCAAGGATCTACTAATGGATTTGAGGATAAAACAGCCTAAAAAAAGCCACAGCCAGGGCGTGGCCAGGTGCTTGGCTTTCCTACCTGTTAAGTCTCTGCTTGGGCTCAATTCTCCACCTGTGTCCATAACTTTCCAATTGAAATGATCTTTTGGTCAGATGTCTGCTGTGCATCTTAAAGTTTCATAAGAAGCATCACTTTAAATATTTTCCTTGATTTCTTGAATTATTCCTCCTCAGAGGAATCATAATAGTGAGGGGTACAGAGAGTTAGATGTTACCTATTTAGATTGTCCAACTCCTGTTGCGTCCCTGTACTTTCTCCTTTGCCTACATACTGAGATTCTGGCATGCCCTAAAAGTTGTGCTGTAATAACTGTCTTTTAAGCCTTCAAGGTTTTATAGGCAGTTTCTTTGTGATTTTTTGTTTCTCATCAGTGTCTGAAGCTGAGTAGCATTAACAACTATCATAGGATATCAGAATAAGCCAGCCAGTCTCATGACGGTCCTCTCTAGCAAGATATTGTACTGTTCCACTGAAGTATTGGATGTTTAAAATAGTACATCAGTTATGAGAATAAATATTGTGTATGTGTCATTTCTCGTAGAATGTTACCATACATGCAAAATCCATGTCAATGAAAAATTGTGTGTATTTTAAGTTGATTGAAGAGTAGAGAGAAACTGTAGTCTTATATTCTGTTTAGTATAAAAAATTGTCACTTATGAAAGACTGAAGAAAACATGACAGAACATCCATCTAAGACAAGCAGTCTGACTGCAAATCAATCTCTTGTATGCGTTCTATCATATAAGTGAATGCTAGTGCTGGAGCAGAGTTTTCATTAAGAAAATTCAGTGGCTTTTGAAGCTCTAGTATGTCTATGCGTTTTATTAAATATTAATAAATAACAATTAATTATTTGTCTTGTGTAAGTGTGTATTCATTAATCAATTCGTTTGTTTTAACATAAGAGAAAGTTACACAAGGGTTAGCATGTGTGTGCTGTTTTTGTTTACTAAAAAAATAACGTGCAAGTTTTCATGTTTAAACGTTGCTGTGTGCTGTTTATTTTAAGCACAAAACGCTGTCTGAATTAATGCTTTTTTATGTCGCAAAAGCTAGATAAATGCATACACATAAGGGTATTAGTGGGGTTAACACTGTTTAATCATTATGCTGTAATAACGTTGTTTTTATTTCTTTTAATTGAGATGGTCTATTGTGCCCTATGGAGGCCTAATCCATGATGGCTAATTTTGAAGCCTGGCCTCGAGTGAATATGTGAAAGACGTGACGAGGGAGACCCCTGCTGGAAATGGTCTTGAGGGTGACTGACCATGGTCCTTCTATGAAACTTTCCATGAGGACAGCAGCAGTTTTGGGTGTTCTCCAAGAAAAGTGAAAGTGTCCTTGGCAATCTCGAAAGACAAAGGAGCCGTAGAGGAAAACTCTGAACTGTGGCTCGATGGCCGAGGAGAAGCCGGATAAAATGTGATACATGTTTTATTTTCTTGGTTCCTGTTCCGTAGTCTTCGCTATGTGTATTTTTCCTGAGCGGAGGTTCACAAATGTTGCAATGTTGCATCCTTTCCTTCTCGCTCTGCTCAGTGATTAAGCGTATTCTTGCGAACTTGATGAGTCTTTCCATTGTAATTTTCATTATAAAAACTGTTAGCTTAGGGAGGGATCTTGCCACCCTTTTGCCACTTGCCATTTTACCTTTGCTGCGTGAAGCTGCGTTGCTGAGGATTGATGCTGAGGACTTCGTCTTGAAAGACTTTACCGAGAGACTTGTCCTGACCCGTTCTGACACTTAGTTAGAATAGGTAACTATGAGAAATGATTTATACTGATTGATTTACTTTGACTAATTTTAGATAAAGCAATATAATTTTAAACATGGTGTTGAATTTTCTTTCTTGTCAATTATTGGGTTTATATTTTTGATCATTATTGTATATGTTGTGTAAATTATGTTATTGATTAGGACAGTCACTAAACCAGATCTGATCGACCTGATATTGATGCAGGGTGTTTAGGTGTTGTTCTTTCCACAGGTTTATTGCTGGTAGAGTATTTGAACGTATGTTAGTGAAATGGGCCCTAGCGTATGATGAATGTATGTGCGTGTAACTGTGTGAATACTCTCTCCGTGGTAGTGGGCATATTTTAGATACCCTGATCTCTATCAATTTCCTGGTAGCAGAGATTGATGGTTATAGATGGTTGTCTTGATCTGATAAGATTGCTTGTACATTGGCTTATTGATTATTGATTTTATTTTGTCAATATTGGTATATGTACTAATATTATATGTTGAAGTCGTCATGTTGAGTTATATGTGGTGCTTCTGGAACTTGGAAGCTGTTGTAGCAGTTCCGTAGTAGGGCAGAGGGAAGTATATGCTGCTCTCGGGAAAGACGGGATTGTAAGGAATAACGTGTGACAATTGAAGTTGCGCGTTCACATTGTCTGGGTTCGGAATCAGTGACATCGTCGTATGTTACTATTAGATATATTTCTGGTATGTAAGGAGTGTGTATCGTAGTGAAGGTTATCTTTGAAACTCTGGTCTTAAGTCCCAGGGATCCGTAAGGATTTCCGTTAAAGCTTATCGCGGGAGGAGTAATAGGTATTCTCTAAGCTTGTTTGAAGAACTGGGCGAAGTTGCTTAGTTAATGTGTGTTATAATTCTGTAGTGGAGCAGATTGTCTGTTCTCCGAAAACAGGATTCTGTGTGCATGTACTATATTTTTCCTTGCATGAATGTGCGTGAATGTTTGTACATTTAGTTGATTGTAAGACTCTTTGGATAAGTCCTAGAGGAAACAGTTAATGAATGTATGTTAGTAGGGCAGAGTAGAAGAAGTGCTACTGTGTCAATGAAAGGTTTCTTATGAAATAGACTCTCTTTTACTATTCTGTGGTTAGCGAAGCAGATAATGGAGATGTTTTTATGTTGTAACTAATAGATTTTGTAGAAATCTTGACACGAAGTCTACTGAGAGATTTTGTAAAGGAGGGGTAGACGAGTGACAGAAGACAGAGACAAACTGCAGCGACTGTTGACGTCAGAAAGTCCGTGCTCTGATTGGATAGTGGATCAGAATAGGGTTCGCGCAAGGACTGGTGCGTTAGTGTGAGTCGCGCAGGGATTGGAAGAGCTGTTTAGTGACGTAGACGCTCCAGGATTGGTGCGTTAGTGTAAGTCGCGCTGCTATTGGTTGAAAAGCTCGTATTGTATATTTATAATACGGAGAGAGTAGAGAGTTTTAGTAAGCGCTAAAATGTATTATCAAGAGGAGAAAAAGAAAAAAACGTTCTTTGGGAAAGTTAAAAAGTGGTTTACCAAGGATAAAGAGGTTAAAACGAGAGAGGGTGAGTTGCTACCTCCAGCGAAAACACCTGCATCCTTCATGGTTGCGAAATATGGATTACATACCTGTATATGGTTGCAGAATTGGGTTAGGTATACTAAAGAAGATGGTGTTCTAGCATTTCCAGAACATGGTTCATTTAATTTGGCCGTGTTGAGAAATCTACGGGAAAAGATGGTACGTCTGGACCCGAAGCCGAGACCTACGCAGTTCGAGGCTTTAGTGGAATGGGAAGAGGAAGTTCATGAGCGAGAAAAGCAAAGGTCTGGAGGGTATTACAGGAACATGTTTGGGAGGAGACATGATCGTGAAACACATCATGATCGGATGAAAAGATGGCGAGATGTTAATATGTCAGAGGGATTATATCCTATGAGAACAATTGAAGAGGGAGCAGTTGGAGTTAATGAGTATGATGATGAGGTCTTAAATGACATGATTTACAAGAGACCACCTCCATATAGACCAGAACCAGATGAGAGTACACCAGTTGTTTCTCCGATAAGAGATACAGTCTGTATTATTGAAAAAGAAAAAGTGACACCTGAATCAAGAAGTAATAGTTCTTTCAGGGAGAGAGAAAATCGGAGTAGTGAGGAAAATGCCAGAAAATTAGCAAAAACGACAACAGAACTGACTGAGAAAATTAGGGAGTTGACGAAGAATCTGGAAGCTGTTACGGTGCCTGTAACAATAGGTCCAGTTATGCCTGTGTTTGACAAACAGAGAGCAGGTGAGAATGGACTAATGATTCCATATGTTGGGAATAATCTGACAAATTCAGTTGGTCCTTCAGGAGATTCAGATAAAAGAGCAGAAAGAAGTGACCTGAGACAAACAAGACATGACACATGTAGTGAACTATTGGATACTAGTGAACCTGGTTGTTCAGGGATGCCAATTTTAGAACCGCAGAAGAAAGTGGTTCCAGTGAGAAAAACTGCTGAAATAACAGTTGATGATTTAAATGATTGGATGAAGGTTCTTCAGAAAAAAGATAAGGATTCACAAGTTATTGATGTGGCTAGGTTACGTATAGAATTGGAAGAGCTTGTGACAGGAACAGTTCCAGTAGAAATACTGAAGAGTCATCATGATGGTGAGCTGTTGTTTATGTGCAAAAGTATTACCTGGAGAGCAAGGAATACACATGACAGGCTAAGAGCAATAGCAAATGAGCAAGGAGTTGACATTGATAAAGTGAAAGCTTTACAGAGAACTTACAGGATGGATTTTACAGAGAAGGACATTGAAAATTTGAATGCTTCTGGTAGAACAGGACAGATTAAAGAAATGGTGGCATTACTGCGAAGATGGGGTGATGTTGAAAAGTGGAAGGATAGGTGGTATAAGAAAAGAGAGGAATCAGTAGATAGAACAACTTATTCAGCATTTCCAGTGAGAGAAAAGGAGAAACCAGTGGATAATTATC
This sequence comes from Triturus cristatus, assembly GCF_964204655.1. NCBI lineage: Eukaryota > Metazoa > Chordata > Amphibia > Caudata > Salamandridae > Triturus > Triturus cristatus. The sequence goes on from NC_140590.1 coordinate 1,706,006,636, forward strand.
CTATGAGAGAAATACCTGGAGGAGGATATGTACATGTTCCATGGACCAGACAGGATATTTTATCATTTACGAATGATTTCCCTCGATTGAGAGAAAAGCCCGTCGAGTGGTACAGGCAGGTAGACAGGTTTGTGAAATTGTCAAAAGTGCTGTGGGTTGACCTGAATAGTCTGTTTGATATAATTGTTCCAGCAGACTTGTGGACTGAGTGTAAAATAGTTGTGAGTTGGCCTACTGAGGAATATCCAAGAGACCCAAGAACAGGGGCACCAGATCCAGAAGTAATGAGGAAGTATGATCAGGTGATGGTATACCTGAAGAGTAAAGTACCTCCAAAAGAGACAGACTGGGTTAAGATAGATCGAACACAACAGGAAGCAAAAGAATCAGTTCATGCTTTTTACGAGAGGCTGATACTGGCATTTAAACAATTCAGTGGAGATGAACACCTGGGTGACAAAGACTTGAGTCACTTTGTATACAGATTTGTATATGGTCTTAGACCTGAAATTGGTGAGAGAATTCGTGAACACACAGTGGATTGGCAGAGTAAGAAAGTAGATGAGATTCTGAGACATGCAAAATACTTCAGTGATGAAATTGAAGCAAAACAAAGAAAGCTGAAAGAGAAAGCAATGTGGGCACAAGTGAAAGTTGCAGAAAGACAGGAAGCACAGTTAGTGGAACAGGCGAATAATCCAGGAAATAATGCAGGAAATAGACCCAGATATGCAGGAAAAGGAAAAGGAAGTCTTGAGGAAGCAAAGAAAAAGTTCCCTTGTCACAACTGTGGCCAGCTGGGACATTGGAGATCTGAATGTCCTAATCCACCATTAGTGAGTAATGAGAATAAACCTTTAAATCAACAGGTGCAGAACCAGAATGAAGGGAATAATCAACAGCAACAACAGAAAGTTGTGAGACAGCAGAGTCAAGAGCCAAAACCGCCCTTGCCGCAGAATAGAGGGGTACAAAAATATAATCAGGACTCAGGATTCTACAATGATGAGCAGGTAAACAAACCAAGACGTTCTAACAAAGTACAGCAGTACTTGTTAAAGAGTGAAGGGAGTGAGTCTGAGGGTGATTATTGACGGTGCCGAGGAGAGGAGGAAGAGTGCATACTTGGTGCAACTCTAGAAATAGACCAGGCAGGACCATTTGTGGATGGGAAAATAAATGAGGAGAGTGTTACTTTTTTGGTAGACACAGGTGCGACAAGATCAACTGTCAGGTCAACAGATGTTAGAAATCTTCCTCTCTCGGATGAAGCAATCCAAGTAGTTGGTGTAGCCAATACACAAATCAGAACACGTCTTACTGAACCAGTAAGAGTACAGATAGGGAAATTTTCAGACATGCATAGATTTATTGTCTGTGACACGAGTCCAGTGAACCTGTTAGGTAGGGACTTATTGTGTAAAATGAATTGCACAATTTTTTGTACACCAGATGGAATAGCTTTTGAGACACCAGATGATGATGTTTTCTACCGAATGACTCTAGAAAATAGAGAAAGTGAGTTAATTGGTGCATTTGCTGTGTTTAATCCGGAGGATTTGCCTCAAGAGCTGAGAGACACTGTGAAAAGAGCAGTTTGGGATTTTACAGGAGAGGATGTGGGATTGATGAATAATGTAGATCCGGTGAAAATTGCAGTAAAAGAGGGAATTACATATCCTAACATTCCTCAGTACAAAATGACACCAGAAATAATTGAAGGGATAACTCCTATAATTGAGAAAATGATTCAGCAGGGAGTTCTGAGAGAACTACTGAGTAGTCCGTGTAATTCACCGATAATGGGACTGAAAAAGCCTAATGGCAAATTTAGGATCGTGCAAGATCTGAGAAAAGTTAATCAAATTGTGGTGGCATGTTGTCCTATTGTGCCAAATCCATCAGTGATTCTGTATCAAATTCCACATGATGCTGAATGGTATACAGTGATTGATTTGTGTCATGCGTTCTTTTCAATTCCATTGCATCATGACAGCCAGCCGATTTTTGCATTTAGGTTTGGCCAGCGTATCTTAGCATGGTGTCGAATCCCACAGGGGTATACAGAAAGTCCTTCGATATTCAATCAGTTATTGAAGAAATCGTTGGAAAGTTTGATTATGCCCGAAAACTCAGTGTTAGTGCAGTACATTGATGACCTACTGGTGGCATCAAAGACACGTGAAGCTTGTGAAGTGGATACCATAGCTTTACTGAATCATCTGGCAGATGGAGGGTTAAAGGTATCTCCAGCCAAATTGCAATTTTGCAAGAAAGAGGTTCATTATCTTGGACACAATATTGAAAAAGGTTTGAGAAAAGTGACTACTGACAGGATCAGAATAATCAGAGAAATGAAAGCTCCAAAGACCCAGAGAGAAGTAAGAATGTTCCTGGGTATGGTGGGATATTGTCTTCAGTGGATAATTAATTTTTCCCTGATAGCTAAGCCACTGATTAAACTGACAAAAAGTGAAATGACAGATCCATTAGATCTGGATGCAGAACAATTGGCAGCATTTGAAGAGCTCAAAAGTAAAATGTGTGAGGCTCCAGCTTTGGGTATGCCTGACTATGAGAAAGAATTTGAGCTGTACTGCAGTGAGAGAAATGGATGTGCACTTTCAGTGTTAATCCAGAAACATGGACAATTGAGAAGGCCTATTGCGTACTTCTCATCAACACTTGACCCTGTAGCTGTGGGTTTACCAGGTTGTCTGAAATCTGTGGCTGCAACATGCAGAAGTCTGGAACAAAGTGAGGGAATCATAATGGGATATCCTGTAAGGGTATTCGTACCTCACAATGTGGCAATTCTTTTGACAAGAAGCAGAACTCAGTACATGTCACATAGTCGGTTGACTAAGTACGAAAAAGTGATACTGGGTGCATCAAATGTGACTCTTGAGAGATGTGTGAATGTGAATCCAGCGACACTCTTGCGGGATATTGAAAATGTGGGTATAAAGATGGAAGATGATCATGATTGTTTGGATGTGCTTGAGTACTGTACAAAACCGAGACCAGACATAAGGGATATTCCCTTACCTGAGAATGATCATGTGCTGTTTGTGGATGGATCATGCTTGAGGAATGATGATGGTGTGCTATGTGCAGCATATGCGGTGTGCAAAGTTTCAGAGGTCATGGAAGCATCACCATTGAAAGGAGTGAAATCTGCGCAAGTTGCTGAATTAATAGCATTGACAAAAGCTTGTGAGATTGGGAAAGATTTGAGGACGACTGTGTTGACTGATAGTCAGTATGGATTTGGAGTGGTGCATGATTTTGGCCAACTTTGGCTACAAAGAGGTTTCTTGACATCGAGTGGAACTCCAATAAAGAATGCTGAAATGATTGGAAAATTGCTTGAGGCGATACAGCTGCCTAAGGAGTTAGCAGTTGTAAAATGTGCTGCCCATGGTCCAGGGGAGGATTTTATAACGATTGGAAATAGGTATGCAAATGATGTTGCACAGTATTGTGCCAAGACCAATCAGTCCATTAACAGGGAAAGAGAGAGGGAAATGTCTTTTCTTTCTGTGATGTTTACTAATGTCCTAGAAACCTGGGATGAAGTGAAGCAGTTACAAGATGAGGCAGGAGATGAAGAGAAACAAGATTGGATTAAGGCAGGATGTGCTCCAAGAGAAACAGACCATGTTTGGGTCTATAGAGATGGCAGACCAGTGATGCCTAACTCTATCTTGTCGTCAATGGCAAGGATGTATCATGGCCAGGGACATTTGGGAAGAGACGCGATGGTTAGGTCGTTTAAACAGACCTGGTACAATGCAAAGTTCAGGACAATTGCAGAGAGCATCTGTCAGAGGTGTTTAGTTTGTCAGCAATTTAACACTGGGAAAAAGACAGTGGTGAGTCTGGGAACAATAGGCAGAGAAGGAGGTCCTTTTACAAGAATGCAGATTGATTTCATTGAAATGCCCCAAGTGAACAGACTGAGGTATGTTCTAGTGGTAGTCTGTTTGTTTTCAAGGTGGGTGGAAGCTTACCCGACTAGAAGAAATGATGGATTGACAGTGGCAAAGTTACTGTTAAGGGAGTTGATTCCTAGGTACGGGTTTCCAGTTACAGTTGAGTCTGATAGAGGTAGACACTTTCAGAATGAGCTCATGGGTTTGATTTGTGAAGCATTGAAAATACAGCAGAAGCTACATTGTGCATACCGACCAGAGGCTTCTGGTGTGGTTGAGCAGATTAATGGCACAATCAAGAATAGGATTGGAAAGATGTACTTAGCCACTGGCATGAAATGGCCAGATGTTTTGCCTTTAGTTCTGATGACAATGAGATCTACTCCAGATAGAACTACTGGTTTGAGCCCGCATGAAATAATCATGGGACGTGCTATGCGCCATGCATTCGTGCCTGTCAATAAGTTGGTGACAATAACTGATGACATGATTTTGGATTACTGTAAAGGCCTGGCTGACGCAGTTCATTCTGTGTTTCACCAGGTTGGAGAAGAAGCTACCACACTTGAGAAGAAGCAAGCCCATGATCTGAGTCCAGGAGACTGGGTGAGGATTAAGGTACACAGAAGAAGAAATTGCTTGATTCCAAGGTGGGGAAGGCCGAGACAAGTTATTCTGACTACAACGACTGCAGTAAAGTGTGCTGGAGTGAAGCACTGGGTACATGCAAGTCATACTCTGAGAGTTCCAAACCCAAAAGAAGGGACTGGTAAAGAGTATTTTGAAGAGTCAGATTCCAGTGATGATGAAGATACTGATGATACGGAATCAGTGAGAAAAGAAGCAGAGAGAGCTTCAAGAGAATCACTGCGAGTATCAGAGAGAAAATCAGATTCTGTAAAAGAGCCTGAGGTTTCAAACAGCAGGGAAGGAAAAAGAAAAGAAAAAAGAAATCACACAGCGACTACTCCTGAATCAGAAGAGGAGGAGATTGAAGAACCACTTGAGATTATACTTGAAGAAGTAGGGTCAGAAGAAGATAGAGAGGGACAGATTGCGGAAGACCCCCGAGGAGGTGTAGGGAACATTCATGAGGAGCTAGGTGAAGGGACAAGTAGACAGCAAGAAGATTGCGTGTCGGAGACCCGAGGAGGGACAGGAGTAGGGAAGTCTCAAACAGTGGTGAAAAAATCTGTGGAGAAGAAGAAAACTGCTGGAAAACGGAAACAAGAGGCACTTGAAACAGATGATGAAGATGAACAAACAGAGGGTCGAGTTCTGAGAAAGAGAACTTGGATTGGAGAAAGAAGTAATAAAGAAATAAAGCCGAAAAAGGTGTTAAGAGGAGATCGTTGGCCTAACAACAGAGTTAAGAGACTGAGATACAGAGTAATAAGAGCAAATTCATCGAAAGCTGAACAAGTGAATGAAGTTTCGAGTCAAAGTTCAAAAGCTGAAGGAGAAGAATCAAAGGAGTCAAACGAACCAGTGGAAATAAAAAGAGTAAGAAAGCCCAACCAAAAGTACAGATCACCGGAATGGTCTTATGTGGCACTGTCTGAAGGAGGAGAAGAAGAAACAGTGACTCGAGATAATCCGGAAGTGGTCTTGAGAGAAGTGGTTGAGGAAGATACTGGTGAAATTCTGAAAGTACTCTTGACTGACATTGGAGAAGAGTCGAGTACTGAGGATCTTGACGTTGGAGATCTAATACAATTTGATGTTGAAGAAATTGAAGTGAAGAATGACAAGTATCCAAACTGAGTAAAAGAAGGATTCACTTGGATCAAGTGAACGAAGAGATCATTTGGATAAACTGAAAGCTGAAGAATTGCTGAAGAATTGAAGAAGTTCAAACAGTAGTGGAGTAGTACAGGCTAAACTAAAATGGCTAACATAGAGGATAATAGAAATAGATGTGCCTTCTTTAAGAGGTGGTGTAGAATGTGCTGCTGTTGTACTGGATTATTAATGCTTCTATGGGGTGTTTTAGTTTTATTAGTCACTTTTAGAGTAGAGTTTGGAATGAATATAGAGAATGTGACAAATGTAGAGAAGAATTCACAAAAAGTAGTTCCAATTAGAAGTAGTAGTTACATACACAAAGATAGGTCAATTAATAATTTTTCTAGTAATGTTTTTTCTAAACTGTTATATGAATATGTGAAGACAATGGAAGTAAGGGATTGCTACGTCTGTATGCAATTACCTGCATCTGTTTCAGAGGGTGTTACTTATCACCATTTACCAGCTACATATGGTATTTCTTGTAGTATTTTAAGTAGTGTTTTTTATTTGTTAGGGAAAGTAGATTATAAGATGTCTAACAGAGAAAGTATTTTTGGGCATTTGCCAATGAACAAAGAGCTGAATCCAGCTAAAGAAGCTAACACTTTTGGTGAGATTTTTATTGAAGAAAAGGGATTAACATTAGATTACATTTTTAAGAATAATTTAACTTGCAGTTTGAAAGAAGAGGAGAGAGCTTTCCTAGATATGGTAGAAGAAAGGAGAGTGAACATGCATGAGAAAGGGGGAAAATATGAAGTGAGTGAGACAATTTGGGACATTGAGATGGGAAAAGAGTTGAAGAATGGGGCTAGTCCAACTTTAGCTCTAGATGCGCCGCAGAAGGGTAAACTTTGCATTACCAGAAGGAAATCCCAATATGATACATATTTTGTGGGAACTAGTGAGTGCCATGATACATACTTCATTGCGACAGGTTGGGGTTTTAGAGGTGGAGAAGATACGATTTTTCCAGGAGTGTACTATGTTTGTGGGAACAAGGCTTATTACAAGTTGCCTGACCATTGGTATGGCACGTGTTATGTGGGCCTGGTTTTTCCTAAGATTTTTCATACAGATAAAATAAGAGATGTAGAAGATATTAACCTATTAACACGTTTTAAGAGAGAAACTTGGTCTGAAATTGTGGGTGATATTTTTGGGGTTTTGATTCCAGCAGTGGGAATTTCTTTAAATGCTTATGGAATTCGGAAACTGTCCACAGTGGTTGATCGCTTATCGACAAATACCGCAGGAGGGTTTCTTTTGGTGAATACGGAATTAAGTGCCGTACGTGCCATGTCTATGCAAAATCGACTTGCCCTTGATATTCTTTTGGCCAAGGAGGGTGGAGTTTGTGGAATATTGAAAGTTCAACATTGTTGCACTTACATTCCTGACGAAAGTAAAGACCTAAAGGTCTATATCAAAAATATTACTGATTTGCATGAAGAATTGGTACCACTTGAAGCTGGGAGTTTGTGGACTAAAATAGCTAATAAAATGATAGCTGTTAAGGAATTTATTGCAAAGATAGGTAGTACTATTATAGGTAGAATATTGTTTCCCTTGTCTTGTATAATTGTGGCTTTATTAATAATAAGATTGGTGTGTGTGTGTTGTAAAAACAGGGGAGGGAAAAAGAAATTGAATAAGGAAAAGAAAAATAAGAAGTTGAAAAGAGAACCTCAAGAAATTGAACTAGAAGAATTGAGGGAGAGTGTTTACTTAGAGACAAAGAGAGATGATGAAAGAGTGACTGGTGTTTAATGTTGTGTAAGGGGAAAAGACATTTCTGATTTCTCCTAAAATGGGACTAAATTTTCACTAATTTTCACGAATTTTTTTTTTGGGTTTATTTGGTGATAAAATCACCAAAGGGGGGATTGCTGGAGCAGAGTTTTCATTAAGAAAATTCAGGGGCTTTTGAAGCTCTAGTATGTCTATGCGTTTTATTAAATATTAATAAATAACAATTAATTATTTGTCTTGTGTAAGTGTGTATTCATTAATCAATTCGTTTGTTTTAACATAAGAGAAAGTTACACAAGGGTTAGCATGTGTGTGCTGTTTTTGTTTCCTAAAAAAATAACGTGCAAGTTTTCATGTTTAAACGTTGCTGTGTGCTGTTTATTTTGAGCACAAAACGCTGTCTGAATTAATGCTTTTTTATGTCGCAAAAGCTAGATAAATGCATACACATAAGGGTATTAGTGGGGTTAACACTGTTTAATCATTATGCTGTAGTAACGTTGTTTTTATTTCTTTTAATTGAGATGGTCTATTGTGCCCTATGGAGGCCTAATCCATGATGGCTAATTTTGAAGCCTGGCCTCGAGTGAATATGTGAAAGACGTGACGAGGGAGACCCCTGCTGGAAATGGTCTTGAGGGTGACTGACCATGGTCCTTCTATGAAACTTTCCATGAGGACAGCAGCAGTTTTGGTTGTTCTCCAAGAAAAGTGAAAGTGTCCTTGGCAATCTCGAAAGACAAAGGAGCCGTAGAGGAAAACTCTGAACTGTGGCTCGATGGCCGAGGAGAAGCCGGATAAAATGTGATACATGTTTTATTTTCTTGGTTCCTGTTCCGTAGTCTTCGCTATGTGTATTTTTCCTGAGCGGAGGTTCACAAATGTTGCAATGTTGCATCCTTTCCTTCTCGCTCTGCTCAGTGATTAAGCGTATTCTTGCGAACTTGATGAGTCTTTCCATTGTAATTTTCATTATAAAAACTGTTAGCTTAGGGAGGGATCTTGCCACCCTTTTGCCACTTGCCATTTTACCTTTGCTGCGTGAAGCTGCGTTGCTGAGGATTGATGCTGAGGACTTCGTCTTGAAAGACTTTACCGAGAGACTTGTCCTGACCCGTTCTGACACTTAGTTAGAATAGGTAACTATGAGAAATGATTTATACTGATTGATTTACTTTGACTAATTTTAGATAAAGCAATATAATTTTAAACATGGTGTTGAATTTTCTTTCTTGTCAATTATTGGGTTTATATTTTTGATCATTATTGTATATGTTGTGTAAATTATGTTATTGATTAGGACAGTCACTAAACCAGATCTGATCGACCTGATATTGATGCAGGGTGTTTAGGTGTTGTTCTTTCCACAGGTTTATTGCTGGTAGAGTATTTGAACGTATGTTAGTGAAATGGGCCCTAGCGTATGATGAATGTATGTGCGTGTAACTGTGTGAATACTCTATCCGTGGTAGTGGGCATATTTTAGATACCCTGATCTCTATCACTAGCATTCAGGTAGAGTTAAGGGTCCTTCATCTACAGAACCAATCCCTAAGGGCGCAACTAGACAATTATCCCCCAAGGGGAGAACCCTGGCCCTTGACAAGGCTGGCTGAACTTCAGCCTCAGCTCAGAACCCTCTTACAATCAGTGTGCCCCCAGCAGCCAACCCTCAGCCCAGTCTAGTGTTTTTCAATCCTCGCAGCAACCCAACCTTTGGCTCTGATAGTGGTTATGTCCCTTCCATTCCTTGGTCTTCTCCCGAACATTTTTCATGGTTATAGTGCAAAGACGTGGGTCCCATGCTCACTGCTCCACTGGAACCAAGCTGTACTGGGCCAATGAGTCTTTAACTAGGACAAAACTGGTCCTGGGTTTCTTGTGTTGCTGTTCTGCAGGGCCTGACTTGGCATTTCAGACTGGACTGTTCATATGAGGAACAGGGTCAAAGACTTATTTGCATATGGCTGGGTCCAAACTGAGGTGGCATGGTGAGCAAAAGAATGATGGGTTGGATCGCTATCCTGAAGGATTGCCAGTAAATAAACTTATTGCAAGCAGCCTCCAATCCTTTTTTTGTGTGTTTCATGTGCCGCCTTAAGTGGCATGGTCATGCCCAGACGTGAGTCCCATGCGCACTGTGTCACTGTAGCCAAGCTATACCTGCCTGATGAGCCCATAACTAGAGCAAAACAGGTCCTGGGTTGCTAGTATTCTGGTTCAGGTAGGACCTGGCTAGGCATTCCCCGCTGGACTGTTCTCATGAGGAATAGGGTCGAGACTGATTTGCATGTGGCTAGGTCCAAACTAAGTTGGCATGGTGAGGAAAAGAACGATGGGTTAGAGAGCGACCCCAAGTGACTGCCAGTGGTTAGACTTATTGCGAGCATTCCTCCCATCACCTTTTGTGTATTTCAAATAGTGCAAAGTTTGTCATCTTCATAAACCAAATCGCTTACAGTTCTTGTGTCAGCCAAATGCTTTTCCAGACGACTCATCCAAGGAATCCATCATAGTGCCATACTAGGGGGGCAATTCTGGAAATTGGAAATCACTTTTTCCTGTTTCCATGTGGCCAATGAGAGAGAGAACTTATCACCTATCAGAGAACATCAGCACCCACACATTCTTGCAGTCACCACTATGAGAAGTGATCCCAACCACGGCATGTGTTCTGGCCTGTCAGAAGGATTCTGGAATTTTCGAAACTGTAGCCGACCTTGTTTGTGCTCTCTTTTAGGGCAAAGAAAACTTGCTGAAAAAACACATATACAGGTTCATAGTAATAATTGTGCCATAATATTTTTTTATGGTTTCTGTGTAAATGCTATATCTTTTTCTACAAAATTAACTCTGCTTGAGTACTATTTTTATTGTGAGCAATACATGTGCTGCCTGATCTAAACATTGTAACCCACAGCAGCCTGGAACTGCATGGCTTTCCGCTTTGTCCTCAATAAGCTCGCAGAAGTATCTGGTTCCTGGGTTTCCAAGGTCAGTGGAAATAGAAGAATTGCCTAACCATCTTTGAGCACTGACCAAGCAATTGTAATGCCTCAAATATGGCATTTTCCTAAAATGGTCACACACTAGCTTTTGAAGGTGGTTGTCGTGGAACAGGCCATGAGGGACACAACTAGAAATTCACATTTTCCACAATAACGAGGAAATCACTGGATTTTGCAAAAAAATAACGTTTTTCTTAATTCTAAAGGACGCCTACAACTGAGATGAAGAATGTTAAAAAAAAAACAGGTTTGTTATGTTTAAAATACTTATGAAAAAATAAATTTCTTTCTGATTTTGTTGACATGAAACTATTAAGACAAATAAATGCAAGGTTAAAAGATCAACAAGTGTATAGAATTTGCTTTGTTCTAATGCCGCTAATGTTTCTTGCTTTTCTGTCATTTTCTCGGTTTGCGGAACGCAGAGAAGGGAGCATAGGCAGGGTAGAGGAAAACATATAGGGCCTTATTCATAAAGGTAAACCTAGCCTTTTGGTGTAAGTATACTATTTTTTGCTATTCACAAACTCTGAGTGTAGTTTTATGTGTAGTACCTTCACAACTATAGAGAACCCGCGCATAAAATGATAGGACAGTCCCTGCAGTCATAAAGATACTACACGTAAAACTACACTCGGAGTTTGTGAATAGCAAAAAATAGTGAGCTTACACCAATGGTGCATTACAGTGACAAGGCCCAGCCCTGCGGATGCAGCAGCCGGACCCCTGAAGACTGGATAGCCACAATTCACACCTTGCTTAGAGTTTCTGGAAGTCCCCACTGGAGATACTAAACGTCTACTGTGGCTGTTGTTTTATGTAACATAAACATATCCTCTATATGGTGTACACCTCAAGGATCTTCACCCATCGCAGTGCAATCTTTAGGCAACGGTTGCCCCTCCCCTGACCGGCCACCTTCATTCCTAAAAACCCACAGGTAGTTATTGATTGTTCTTAGAAGCCGATTTAACTAAAAAGGGGGGAGGAAGAGGATTTCTGGGTTCGTCCTCCTCAAAGCTACATTTATTAGTACACCGGCCGAGGGTCGGCCCTGACCAAGTAAGTGATTTTCCATATCGGAAAGGGAGCACGATGCCCATTCCGTTTGACAGTCTTGTCAACACGAGCACCGCTCTGACACTTTCTCACAGGCTTTACAGCAGCCCGCCAAAGCATATAGTCAGTCAACCTTCCATTTTTCCTTCTTTAGGGTGTGACTACATGCCACCCCCCCCCCCCCCCAGAAAGACCATGACGTAATATTTCAACGTCAAATATGTATGTGTTTTTCTGTTTGTAAATGTTCTGTTTTGTAATACACATGTGATTTACCTAATTACCTAACAATGCTCCCATAGTGGACCTCTAAACCGCACCCCTTGATAAATTGGTTGTGGGCATTGTTCAAATCGAACAACACACGTGTTCACCTAATTTTGCTGTGAAATTGCACTTTTGCACGTGTGGTGGTTTTTAGAACGCGTAATGAATTAATGTTATTCAGCCAGAGGCTGACATTTGTCTGTTTGTTAAATATTGTTTATTTAAAGAATGAACACAATAAGTAAAACAGTACATTACCATGACAAAAAAGCAAAACAGGAATAAGCACATAATGGTGAAGCTCATTTAGAATAAATAAAACTGCGTCTTCACGTATATAACTATTATAAGAAAAGATTATAACTACATGAAGTGAGGAAGAAGAATAGTATAACATTATAATATCTTACTAAAATGTGTGTTCCAAAGGATAAAAGGTTTTAAATTCTATGTAATTTTGAGTTAAAGAGAAAGAAAAGAAACAGAAAAGAAAAAGAAGAGGAACGAAGAAGAAAGGAGTAGAAAAGAGAGAAATAGATAGGAGAAATACTTAAAAAGGAGGGAAAAATTAGCATTATGGGAGAGAAGAGTGTGAGGATAGGAATGTTGTAAAAGGTAACGATAATAAATCTAGTTTAATCTTTTGGAAAATAGAACAATGGGAAACTGATGCAATTCTATGTTTATCACATATTAGATTCTACCAAAGCATGTAAGATATTTTGGAGTTGTCTTTCCAATTTGTTAATATAACTTTAAAAGCAACCGCAATAAAGAGGTCAAATAAAAGAGTTTTAGACGGACACTGGTCAAAATCGGGAGACATAGGGGCATATCAACAACAACCGGCGATAATTATCGCTAAGTGTGGTGCAGATCGGGTTCTTCAATTCCCCTCTACCACCACGAACTGAATGATTTCACAGTCACACGCACACACACACATCATACGCTGGTGGGGCCCATAACACCAACATTCATTCTCTCAATCTACCTGCGCCTATAAAGGGGAAAAACATCAGCTACCCGAACCAATCTGCTTTTCTTTGATGGAAGGAAACACTTTCCTTAGAATCACCCTAACAGTCCCTCCATCAAATAGGTCGATCAAATCATTTAGTTGCCTGGTTTAATAATACCTTAACACTCTAAATTATGCAATTAAACATTTCAATGAAATAATCACCCGACACATTAATTCAAACAATAGTTTCTTTATCTAATTCAAATGCATGTTAAAAGCCTAGTTAATGCAATATCATCTTTGTCATAATGACCTATTCTGGCTAAATGTCGTTTTTTAAGTCAGAACTGGTCCTCAGCAACTTTGTCAGAATTCTGTGCCGTCATGTAGAGTCACCGTCCTCTCCGTCAGCATCGGGACCTCTGATCATCAATTCAAGAAGTGGCGCTTCAGGGTCAGTATTAGCATTGCATTTAGAATTAGCATAGCTAGCCCTCTCTAGTCTACCTTTATTTATACCAAAATTTACACTCCAAATGTTGCAAACATAACTTTCAAGACATTCAGGTGTAGATTCCGATCCTGGAAAAACCGGGTACGAACCGTCGGACGGAGCGTTTTCTCCGTCTGACTCGTACCCGGTAAAAAAACATTACAAACATGCAAGTACGATTCGTACGGAAACACCATTTCTGTACGAATCGCAAAATTCACCGACCGAGACAAATATAGCCACAATTCCGATCCGGGACACCGCGGACGTGACGTCCGGACGCATTCAGGCAGCGTTTCACGAACCAGGAAGTACGATTCGTACCGACGTCACTCCGCACGGATTATATTTTCCGGCAGCCAAAAACTGCCGGGAAATCATGACGACGCGCAGAAGGAGCACCTGTACGCGACCGACAGCCATGGACCCCAACCTACGTGTCATCCCGGCCCTCATAGCAGTCCACCTGGTGTACATGAACCGACGCAGACGCCGCAGAAGGTCAGAACAACACCCAGGGGCAAAGGGGGGGGGCAGGGGCAGGAAACATAAACCCCACCCAAGGTCAAAATCATACATGCCCTGTACATACCTGACCTCCAGGGCCTGGTCACTTCGGGGTGTGGGGGCGTGTCCACCAAGGACTGCGTCCTGCCACAACGGAAGTCGACATGGACGCGAACCGGCAACACCACAATTGTGGTACGTACCGTACCCACGCCTTAAGAGCATGGGTACAGGTTGTACCACGCCCACCCCTACGTCACCCCAACAATGGCGGTACGGCCCGTACCCATGCCTTTGGGACGTGGGTACGGCCCGTACTGCCATTGTTGGGGTGACGTAGGGGTAGGCTTGGTACGACCCGTACCCACGCTCTTAAGGCGTGGGTACGGGCCGTACCCCTACGGCACCCCAACATTGGGGGTACGGGCCGTACCCACGTCCCAATGGCATAGGTACGGGCCGTACCCCTACGTCACCCCAACAATGGCGGTATGGGCCGTACCCACGTCCCAAAGGCATGGGTACGGGCCGTACCGCCATTGTTGGCGTGACGTAGGGGTGGGCGTGGTACGACCCGTACTCACGCTCTTAAGGCTTGGGTACGGCACGTACCCATGCCTTTGGGACATGGGTATGGCCCGTACCTCCAATGTTGGGGTGCCGCAGGGGTACGGCCTGTACCCACGCCTTAAGAGCGTGGGTACGGGTCGTACCACGCCTACCCCTACGTCACCCCAACAATGGCGGTACGGCCCGTACCCATGCCTTTGGGACGTGGGTACGGGTCGTACCACGCCAGTGGACACACACATTGGGGTGTGTGGCCATCAGTCCCAGCAGTGCCCAGACATAGGAGGGGTGGGTGCAGAGTCCTCCCAGCAGTGCCCACATATAGGAAGGGTGGGTGCCTATCACTCCCAGCAGTGCCCAGACATAGGAGGGGTTGGTGCAGAGTCCTCCCAGCAGTGCCCAGACATAGGAGGGGTGTGTGCCTATCACTCCCAGCAGTGCCCAGATATAGGAGGGGTGGGTGCAAAGTCCTCCCAGCAGTGCCCAGACACAGGAGGGGTGGGTGCAGAGTCCTCCCAGCAGTGCCCACACATAGGAGGGGTGTGTGCCTATCACTCCCAGCAGTGGCCACACATAGGAGGGGTGTGTGCAGAGTCCTCCCAGCAGTGCCCAGACACAGGAGGGGTGGGTGCACGGTCCGTACCCATGCCTTTGGGACGTGGGTACAGGTCGTACCACGCCAGTGGACACACACATTGGGGTGTGTGGCCATCAGTCCCAGCAGTGCCCAGACATAGGAGGGGTGGGTGCAAAGTCCTCCCAGCAGTGCCCAGACACAGGAGGGGTGTGTGCCTATCACTCCCAGCAGTGCCCAGACATAGGAGGGGTGGGTGCAAAGTCCTCCCAGCAGTGCCCAGACACAGGAGGGGTGGGTGCAGAGTCCTCCCAGCAGTGCCCACACATAGGAGGGGTGTGTGCCTATCACTCCCAGCAGTGGCCACACATAGGAGGGGTGTGTGCAGAGTCCTCCCAGCAGTGCCCAGACACAGGAGGGGTGGGTGCAGAGTCCTCCCAGCAGTGCCCAGACATAGGAGGGGTGGGTGCAGAGTCCTCCCAGCAGTGCCCACACATAGGAGGGGTGTGTGCCTATCACTCCCAGCAGTGCCCAGACATAGGAGGGGTGGGTGCAGAGTCCTCCCAGCAATGCCCACACATAGAAGGGGTGGGTGCAGAGTCGTCCCAGCAGTGCCCACACATACGAGGGGTGTGTGCCTATCATTCCTAGCAGTGCCCAGACATAGGAGGGGTGGGTGCAGAGTCCTCCCAGCAGTGCCCACACATAGGAGGGGTGTGTGCCTATCACTCCCAGCAGTGCCCAGACATAGAAGGGGTGGGTGCAGAGTCCTCCCAGCAGTGCCCAGACACAGGAGGGGTGGGTGCAGAGTCCTCCCAGCAGTGCCCAGACACAGCAGGGGTGGGTGCAGAGTCCTCCCAGCAGTGCCCACACATAGGAGGGGTGTGTGCCTATCACTCCCAGCAGTGCCCAGACATAGGAGGGGTGGGTGCAGAGTCCTCCCAGCAGTGCCCACACATAGGAGGGGTGTGTGCCTATCCCTCCCAGCAGTGGCCAGACATAGGAGGGGTGGGTGCAGAGTCCTCCCAGCAGTGCCCATGGAAAGAAAAGGGTGGAGTACCCACAGATACAATGCCCACAATTGTCAGGTGCCCAAAGACCCTGCAGAACATGTAACACATGTGTGCGAGGCTGGGAGTACACACATGCATAGTGCGGAAAAGGGAACATGTCCACATGAAGTCATGTCAATATACTCCATACACAAGTACAGTGACCACCAAGGATGCCACAAATGATGCAGGTGGAGACATTGCTCAGTATGCATGGCCAAAGTTGAAGGGATCCGTCACACACCCAGGAAATGTAGACACAGCTCAGCACAACAATTGGGAAACACCCTGCAGGGAAGATGTCAGGGTCCACAAAGGAAGGAACACACCATGGGACAATGGCACCATGCAGTAAGAGCGTACATGACCAAAGATTATTTGCAAATACCTTGTGATGGCACACAGATACCAGGGTCCACCCCATGAGCAGCACACTACTACATTTCCCAGACACCTAAAACATTATCAACACCCCAAATCATGGAGCAGCACCACCAACAGCAATACCAGAAAAGCATTTGTGTTCAAAATAACCAAAAATATTCTTTATTCAGCAGAAAATAAAAATTATTTTGAAATGTCCAATATTTACAAGGCCCATAGGGCAGTCCATATATGATTTCCTGGTGGGGGACACATTGGGGCGCGTGTCCCCTAGCTTGCCTGCACAGTTCAGAGTTACTTTTCTTCCACAGGGGGGGGGGCATCATGTGGGGGGGGGGGAGGACAAGGCACCGCAGGGAATGGAGGGGCAAGGGTGGGCATTGGGGGTGCAGGGACGGAGGACTCCACCACAGGGGGTGGGGCAGCACCAAAGGTGGTGGTTAGGATGGCGCTGCACACGGTTGCAAGGTCCCCCAGCGTCTCCCCTGCACCCGATGGAACCACAGGCCCCAAGGAGGGGGTGGGGGTCAGAGGGATGGGTCGCAGCACTACTGGGGGAGGGTGTGGACAGGGGGGGAACTCAACTACCCTGCCCGTGTCCTGCCTCCACCGCTTGCGGGGTGGTGCCACACTGGGGCTGATGGACAGACTGGGCAGGACTGACCCTTTGTCCGACTCTTGGACAGGAGAGCTGAGGGGAGTGGATTTGGAGGAAGTGGGTCGTGAGGAATGTGGACTCCCACTGTGGCTGCGTGTCTTCCGTTTGCCCCCCGACCCAGTGGGTGTGCCTACTTCCCCCTGTGCGTGCGTGACAGGAGGTGTGCACTTGGCCTTCCCTGGTGGTGTGCTGCCTGTGTCTGGTGGGGTGCGTGCATGGGGACGTCTGGGTGTGCTTGGGACAGGCATGGGAGTGGGAAGTGTGGATGGTTCAGGGGTGGGGGGGACGCAGCGCTGCAGGAGACCCACTGCTGCAGTCAGTGTCGAGTCAATGGACCTCAGCAACATGCGTTGGTCAGACATCGCTGCTGACATGCCCTCCATGTACGACACCATCTGTGTCAGCAGTCTGGTGTGGCCATGGAGGACATTAAGCTGCGATGTCTGACCAACCTGCAACTGCCGCAGAATGTCCACAGACTCGGCATTCACGGCAGCAGTGGAGACAGGGGCAGGGGGTGCAGTGCCTGGCACGAAGGAGACATGTTGTCGCCTAGCACGGACGTAAGGGACCCGAGCAAGTGGGAGGCCGGTGATGGGAATGGAGGGGGCGGCGAGAGATGTAGTGCTGCTTTCAGCTGTGGTAGCAGCTTCCGCCCCCTCTGGGAGCTCAGCCTCGGACCCGTCAGCGTCATAGTCGGTGGTGGGACTGGAAAGGTCCTCCGCCTCACTCCCCTCGGCCTCCGTGCCACTCGCTTGGCCAGACTTGACAGCACTGGTGGCACCGGTGCTCGATCCCTCCTCAAGGTCCGTGCCAGTGTCTCCCTCGGTGTCCCCCGACGATGCTGTGGGCAAGGTGAAGAGACAGGAAATAATCAGACACCTGTATACATTTGACACATGATTCAAAACTACATAGGTCACAGTGCATAGCATGAAAAGCAACATGAGTAACATCTACAATACTACGCATATATGTAGGCCCTGCAACACACAGTTGGTTGACCCACCATGCCACTGAGAAACAATGGAGAGCATGACACAACAGCAAATAACTTGATATCAAATTAGACAGAGGAGCCAGGCTCTGGGGCCACTCGAGCACAGCATCTGGACCACACACCGTTGCCAAAAAAGGGATGAGCAGGAACCATGTCTTTTAACTTTTGGCACATGCTGCTTAACAAGTACATTAAATCATCCCCAACATGACTGGGTCACTGCATGTTGAGAGTATGTCCAGACAA
Organism: Triturus cristatus; assembly: GCF_964204655.1. Lineage (NCBI taxonomy): Eukaryota > Metazoa > Chordata > Amphibia > Caudata > Salamandridae > Triturus > Triturus cristatus. The sequence continues at coordinate 1,706,024,893 of NC_140590.1, forward strand.
ACATCACACACAGGCCAGACCTGGCAAGGAGACATAAGGTTTTGACATGTTGGCCTTGCCCGCACAAACCCCCCCCTACCTGAGACAATGTGATTGAGACAGAGGAAGTACTTACACCTCTTACTCTGGGATAGAAAACATGCCCTTCAATAAATCCAGATTGTACACAAACTACCCCTCGTGCGCCTGTCCACACGTATTATTGACGAACAACCATCATCAGATAGTTGTACCAAGACACACAGGCACTGGCCACTGTGAGTATGCACAAGCAAAATTAGGTCACCCTGTACAGTGGACACATGAAGCACACTTAACGTAAATACAAATTGGGCCAGGGTACAATGCCACAGAGCCCAACCTATGGTGCAGACACAGAGGATGTCCACATTGTTGGATGACACACATGATACCTAGGGAAAGGTGCCCCAGGGGACTGTAGTGGCCACATTCCTCCATGGTCCTGGATGTATATGACTGCAACTGAAGCAACCGTCCCTGCACTATGCATATCTCCCACTCATGCACATCATGTCTGAGGGCACAACATTGGACATGCATGCTGTAAGGCAGTACACTGTTAAGACACCCTCCTATGTCGGGACTCACCATCAGTGCCAACTAACATGGACCCCACAATGACTGAACTGGACAGGGCACAGGCAAGGTCCCAAAACCTGTTACACACCACCCCCACACATGATGCTGCAAGAATTGGGCACTTTGATAAACTGGCAGCCTAGATAACCTTGTGCAAGAGTGATTACACACAGACCAGGGAACACATGTCAAGGAGGGGAAGGGAGGAAGAACAGCACGGGTTGACTTTGGGGAACAGGATATGCACTGCACATATAAACCCTGGCAGTGTATCCATGCAACTGCGCACTTCCAAAACCTGGTGACACACAACAAACACACATGTACCTACCCCCTTCCTGCTGCTGCTTCTCCTGTAAGCGCCTATTCAAGTCAGGGAAGACCACCGCCAGCACACGCTTATGGATGTGGGTCAGGCGCCGGCACCCACGGTTCTTATGGCTCTCTGGTGAGTCCCCCAGCAGGACCCGTGCGATCCTCGTCCAGCACCGGATATCCTGCCAGCGTTTCCTCACCTGGGCCAGGCGCCGCTTCCGACCCTCCACCGACCTCACGGCACTGACGGCTTGCTTCCATATCTCCCCCTTGGCATAGACGCCTACCTGTGAGGATGCAAAAGTGAGAATACTTAAATACACCTGCTAAATGTCACAGAGACACACATTAGAACAATTATGCTGGTTTGAACAGGGCATAGTATGCAGCCAACTCATTGCACCTTTGTCATAGGGACATTATCCTCTGGGGAAGGCCAAATGCACAATGTGGCATTGAAAGTACACAGGTGGCATGAGGGGTGCGACACAATCAATGATCCCGGCTCACACTGTGCATCACAAGCTACACCAGGATTATGTAAAGCACCTCAAAGCAATCACATGCCCCAGGCCACTGACGCAACCTCAGCAGAGTACACAGACACACACTGGCACAGGACAATCACCTGCCATTGCCAACTGCGGGTTGTTAGACGGACCGGGAGGGTCGGCCGAGGACAAGGGGAGAGGTCTCCGGGGAGAGCCGTCTCCAGCGATCGTACAGACGAGTAACTTCCCCCCCACAGATGTACACCACACAAGGATAGGATTTAACGTTCTTTATGAGCGATTTCTTAAGGTACGATGGAATGGTACAAGGAGGTCTGGACTCAGGGGTCCCCTCGGTTCTAGTCTCTTGGTTTGGGAAAGGGGGTAGCGGGACAGTCTGGTCACCGATCTGGTAGATGCGATGATGGATAGCTCACAATCCTCGAGCTCGGTGTTCTAGCTGGGATGGGCCGCGGCAGCGCCAGCAGGTCCCGGTGAAGATGGTCGTTACACGGTCCGCGGCAGCGCCAGCAGGTCCCGATGAAGGTGGTCGGTACACGGTCCGCGGCAGCGCCAGCAGGTCCCGATGAAGGTGGTGGTTACAACGGTCCGCGGCAGCGCCAGCAGGTCCCGACAAAGGTAATAGTTACAACGGTCCGCGGCAGCGCCAGCAGGTCCCAACGAGGATGGAGGATGTAGAAGGCCGCGGCAGCGCCAGCAGGCAGGACGACAGTTCACAAGGCAGGGCTACGGCAGCGCCGGTAGTCCGTCAAGGATGAGTTCTTCTCGGTGTCTCTCGACTCCAGGATACAACTGCCTTCCTGCTCTGGAGCTGCCCTAGTTATAGGTCTGGCGCTCTTTGATGTCCGGACCCTCGCACTTGGAGGTCGGGAGGTCCGGGATGAGGGAGTCCAGACACCCAGCAGGGGGGTGGAGCCAGCGCCCGGGGGAGCTGGAGGGCGATCGGCACCTGGCGGGGGAGAGCCATCGACACTTCTTTCTCCCATCGACCTGCCAAGTGGTCCGTTCACCTCCTGGGTGGATGGTGGTGCCGGGATGTCGGGGCCTGGCCAGGCCCAGGGTTAGGGTCGAGCTGAGGCCATGCGGCCTCGTGGTGCAGTGTCCAAGATGGCGGCTGGTCCGGCCGGGGGAGCCGGTAGTGGTTCGGCCCCATGATACATAGATGTCCGGGGGCAGGAGTTCCGTCGGGAGACGGGGTGCGGGTGATTTCTGTGGGTAACACCTGGAGGGCCGGGGCTTGGGCCCTGTCATGCGGGGAGGGAGCAAGCCCTTCATGTGGCCTGTCCAACACGGGTACAAACCTCACTCTGCACATGTGCCACTAGACTGGGGGGTGTCACAGGTTTGGGGCTGGCTCAGCACGGCAGACACACAGCACTGCTCCCTGCTCACATCAGATGGGTAGGGTATATGCATCCCTCATGCAGCTGGTGTGCAACACTCCACATATACACTCACCCACATGACAGGGGACTTACACACACACCAATGTCCAGGGGACGAACACATCATTTGGACACTCTCACCACAGGTACACTCAACTCACACACATCTGTGGGTACAGTCACCTGTCACACTGGGGAGACCACAGAATCACATCAGGACTGTAGAAACAACATTCCCAAGAGGATTAGCCAGGCTGAATGTGGCACGCACCATGCAGTGATTGTCACAGTAAACACTATGCAAGTGAGGAGTGCAGACATGCACTACAGCATGCTCTGCATGGGAGACATGAGGCATTCCCCCCCCCCTGGGACCCACTCTAAAGAACACTGCATGTCTGTCACACCTGGACACAATGCCAGAAGTCACAGTCACTAAAAAGGGGCACAGTCTAAGCTAGTGGAGTCAGCACTCACCTGCTCCCCTGGTCGACTATACAGCATGGGGTACTGTGGGAGGATCACATCCAGCAATGCCACGTTCTCCTCCAGGGTGAATGGCTGGGCCCTCTCCACAGACCTGGACATGGTGCCAGAGGAATCACGAGCAGCAGCAGTGTTGTGAAATGAAAGGATGTGCAGGCAAGTGCTCTTTCATGGGACCTAGCTGCCTTATATCTGCCTTGCTGGCCTGTTTCATTGACAGGAGTACAGAGTGATTGGTCAGTCTCATTTGCATCCTACGTTTCCTCCAATCCCTTTAAACCTACCCCAGTGGGTGTCTTTGCATGGTTTAAAAATGTAGCATGATGTCAAGTCAACAACCACTTTGCAACAAAGTATATTGTCTCCAACCGACTTTTGCTGGCCACCTGATGCACAATTTAAAACTTGAAACTCGGTCTCCATGACAACCAGCATGCATTTAGGCCCTTATACTTGTCCCTCATGTGTCCCTTATGTAATTTCACTATTCACACACAGGTACGGTGCGTTCCATGGCCCTAGGGCACCACTACTCCAGTGATACGGTCCGTACACGCGTGTGTAGGGTCCCTATCACTATGGGAGTGCTGCCGTAGGCGTACGCCATGGTGATACGGACCGTACACGCGTATGTACGGTCCCTATCACTATGGGAGTGCTGCCGTAGGCGTACACCATAGTAATACGGACCGTACACGCGTGTGTAGGGTTCGTATTACTATGGCGTACGCCTACGGCAGCACTCCCATAGTGATAGGGACCCTACACACGCGTGTACAGTCCGTATTACTATGGCGTATGCCTACGGCAGCACTCCCATAGTGATAGGGACCCTACACACGCGTGTACGGTCCGTATTACTATGGCGTACGCCTACGGCAGCACTCCCATAGTGATAGGGACCCTACACACGCCCTCAGAGTATGTGTACGGTGCGTTTCACACCTTACACTGGTGACCTGCGGCACACAGAAAGGAATTGAGCTGTCATACTTGGCCAAGGCTGGACATCAAGGCTTTGTCAGTGCAGTCCTACATGTCTCGGGCATAGGTGTGTCAGCCTGTGATGTGGCACATCTCTCCTCATGTTTGAAGCCAATAGATGTGTGATAAACTGTGTACACATGTCATGTGTGATGGTGCACTATGTGCCACACATCCCCTTCACTCCTTTGACATGTGTGCATGTAGTACGACTTGTTGAGCAATGCGTCACTGGCATGGCACAGTCACCAACACCCGCAACTGTCCCCTGATGCCAGGTACACGAATAATTACACCTGACATGTGACTACCCGCGTTGCACGATGTGACTATGTCATGTGTGTGTCATGTGTTCCCATAAGCTTGCTGTAGGTGTTCCGTCAAATGCATCTGCAGTTGCAGCATCCAACATGTGTCTGTGTGTAGATGGGCATGGCACACTATTACACACACCAGGCCACATGTGGAATCAGATGTAACGTGTGTATGTATGCATCGAACATGGACTTGCGAGACAAGGACATATCTGCGTAGTCTCAATGTATGTGTGATCAGTCTTGACATGTACCCCTTCATGGCAAGCTGTGTGGTGTGTCCTTTTTTTTAAAGGACATGTGACCTGTGCCTCTAGTGTTCCGCAACCTGTCTGTATGATAAACATCCTTCATCTGCACATATGTGGATGTCTGTCACTCCTGTAATGCGTCTGCCTGTTCACTTACACTGGCCCACTACTAGTTTCATGCCATGTAATGTTGAGCTTCAGAATCCACGTTTGTAGCTGCCTCTTGGTATGAGTGTCACCTGGCTGGCATACGTGTCCAGGATATATTGCACAGACCGGACTCTGTATGTAGCATATGTGTATTGCCTGTTGAACATGTGCTCAGTACATTGACATTTTTGGTGTACTGTACTCACTCTTAGTTGTCCCTTCCAAATTACTGCAGGGCTCCGCCTCTCCCCCGACCAATGCCAGACTTGGCTGACCTGAGGGAACGTGACTGTATACGCCGCTACCGCTTCACCCGACCGTTGATTGAGAACTTGACCGCAAGGCTGGCACCACACCTCCAACCACTACACAGGTATCCTACTGCACTGACACCCAAGATGAAGGTGATGGCAGCCCTCCATTTCTTTGCCACGGGTACGTTTCAATATACCATAGCTCATGTTGGTGGCATGTTCCAGACCATGTTCAGCCGTGTCCTGCATTATTTTTTAGAGGCCATATTGGTTCACCTGGATGAGTTCATCCATTTCCCAACTCCTGAGCAGTTGACAGGTGTCAAGGGTGAGTTCTATGCCCTGGGAGGGATGCCCCATGTCATTGGGTCCATTGATGGGACACATGTGGCTTTGGTACCACCACAGGCACAGGAGGTAGCCTATAGGAACCGCAAACATTACCACTCCATTAATGCCCTTGCGGTGTGTCTTCCCAACATGGTGATTTCCCATTTCTGTACTCGTTTTCCAGGATCAGCACATGATGCCTACATCATGAGGCGTAGCAGGGTGCCTGAAACGATGCAGCAGCTGCGCAACGAACAAGCATGTATTGTTGGTGGGTATACTCTGTCAGTCCTGTATTTAGCGTCATCTTTATGTCTTACTGCTTCTCCTGACCCAATTCTGTCCATGCTGTTTCCATGTAGGGGACTCTGGCTATCCCAACATGCCATGGCTGATCACGCCTCTCCACAACCCCAGAACGGCTGCCGATCACCGCTACAACAATGCCCATGGGCAGACCAGGCGAGTGATAGAGAGGACGTTTGGCCTCCTGAAGAGCCGATTCTGGTGCCTCCACAAGACCGGTGGCGCACTCCCATATGCACCGGTGAAGGTCTGCAAAATCTTCATCGTCTGCTGCATGCTGCACAACATGGCAGTGGAGAAAGCTGTGCCACTCATCCTGGATCCGGATGAGCAGGAACATCCACCCGTGGAGGATGAAGGGCTTGGTGACGAGGCAAGTGATGTGGAGGAGTAGGAGGAAGAGGACATCCGGAGTCGGCTCATGCGCAACTTCTTTGCATAGTGGTGAGTTCCAGTGTCTGAGTGTGCACGCATTGAGCCTTGTGTGGCATGTGTTGCAATGTGTGTGTCCATCTGCATGTATGGCAAGTGAGTCAGAGGTGTGTTTGGATGTGTCACTCGAGTGATGGTGCAATAGAAGAATGTATTTCCTGACACATCATTTTCACCTAGCATGTTGACAACCTTATACGTGTCGAGTACATACCCATGCATGCAGATGTGCTTCTGTTGGCTGACTTCTTGTGTGTCTATCATCCCCAGGTATTTGCGCATGCTGTCTGCTGGTGGCATTGTTGTGCTCCTGCTAATCCTCATGAACACAGCAATGTGTGCTGATTCAGCGTTACATGCACGGACATGTAGAAAATTCTCCTTAGGGTAAGGGATTCAGCACGGCTTTTTGGGTGTGGTATTGGTTTGGAATGTGTGTGCACTGCTCCTGTTCATGTTTGTTTACTTTGCATATATGTCGAAACACCATGGCCCACATGACATGGAGCTGGATTCACCTGTATTGATAGTCACACTTGGTGACAGCCATCTGTAATGGGATAGTGGATTGTGATGAAGGCATCAAAGTGTGTAACACTGCCCTCGTAAACATACGGGATGCACCGGGTTGACATAGTGTGGGACATCCCCATTAGAGTCTCAATGGTGAATAGCAGCCTCACCGTGAACAGCAGGGGGTGTTTAGCTCAAACCCGTCACTTGTGTGCCAGTTCTATGGATTTCCTGCATCTGTGGTGCAAAGGGGGGTGCCAGTGTTGGTCCCACATGTTCATCCACATGACCAGTGCATCTGTTAATATAGATGCATTTGCCTTCCGGCACACATGACTAATAAAGGTGTCCCTCTGCCTCCAAGGTGCCTCATCTCTGTCAATGGTGGTCTCTTGCCACTGTGCATGCGGCATGTGTGGCATAGTTATCAGAGATTGTGCACATGAGTCTATGTGTAGAGTTGCAAGATGCAAGCTGTTTGTCAGGGATTATAATATGTATTGTGCATGATGTCCATGGCTGTGTAGGTATTTTGCCATGTCAGTCTCCACGACGGCCACTGTGCTGCATGTGCATCCATTGTCTGTGTGTGTGCCATGTTGAACCAGACACTCCTTCCTTTACATACACCTTTTGCATAGTTCCTTTCTGACATCCTTGTCTTTGTGTGCAACTTGTGGCATGGTTTTCTGGACATGGCGCATGCTGCTGCAGGCCCTGCAGCAAGGGCACACAGAGTTTCTATATTTAGCCTCACACACACGCCTCTGAGACGCACCCCCCTTCCTCCCTCCACCCATTGATTTGGGTGTAATCTGCTTGTGTGTGACACAGTTGTGGTGGCACAGGCTGGACCGTCAGCACATGCTACGTGCACGTTGCACGTGCCTGATGTCCTTGCATGTGCCACATCACGCTACACCATGATGTTGAGGCCACCCACCAAGCAATGACCATCCAATACATCTGTTGCATGCAATCAGGCATGCACTAATCGGCCACACAACACCTTTGCATAATGAGTGTGCAACTCCAACTGCCTACACAGCGCTGGCACGCCTTCCAGGCCCTGTCACACCAACCAGGTCATGTCCCTCCTACTCCCCACCGGCCCTGTACCCCAACAAGGCCATGGGAGTGGTACTCCAGGCCTCTGCATGTAGTATGGTGTTGTTGTGGGACACATGGCACAGGTATCATGTCTCAGCGTGTCAGTCTACAATGTGTCCAGGATCCCCCTGTACACCATGACATGTGCACTGCATCTCATAATCATCTGGTTCCCCATTGACAGCCAAGTGCTCCTCACCCTCCCCAAAGACGCAGTCCTTGCCAGTTCTCATGTAGAATAATGCATGGTATCCATTGGCAGATGGCTGAACATCAGCCACCTGATGCTGGACTTGTACACGACTGAGGGGTTTATCTGTGGATTGTCCCCTTACAGGTGGCTCAACTGCTTGTGTCCCACCTGCAAGTGCCCTGCACAGGCACCCAGTGGCCACGCACACGAGCTGGTGTGCATCGTGGATTGCTTGCTCACATGTGCTATGCTGATCACCAGCATCTGTACCTCAGGCTGCAGCACACTCTGCATTATGCACAATATCCACAGTTCGATCCACCTCAAGGCAAGACAGACCATCCCCCAGGTCAACTACAACATCCGTGTCCAATCCTACCCTGCACTCTACGGACAAGTACGTTACAACTCCCATGATACTTGTCCACATCCAGGGTGCATCTGCACAGCTCAGCTTCTACATCCGGCGACCCAGCCACATCACCGTCCAACAGAGATAGCTGCAATGGATCACTGTCAGCTGCAGGATGACCTTCACAATCCACGCTCACACTCAGGATGCAGCCCACGACCACGACCCCAACACAACCTTGTGGCACTGTCATCCAAGACCCCATAGTGCCATCTCCATGCATCCAACCTTGGCCTGGACACCATTCTCCACATCCAGCTGACTCCAGCATGCAGGACATAGTTCTGCCACCTGGCTACACATACCTGGGAGTCCCACCCCAGGACACTCCACATGATCCCTGACCTCTGCGCATGACAGTTGCTCTTTGAAATAGGTCTGTCCGCACAGTTGTGCAGGCACCCCCTCAGCTGGTTTTGCCCATCACGGGTGAGTATGGTGCTCCATGTCTGTATTGGATGATACATTGTGACCCATGTGTGTCCTGTGCCAGACTCAGACCCCAGGGTATAGTTGTTTGGAGTTACTGCAACACTCAGGCATGGTTAGACATTACAACACACACATGTTATGGAATAATGCAAAATGACGGCATCATCTCGTGATTGTGATGATTTTTATTATTGGTGGGGTACGTGTTTGGGGGTGATGATAAGAGGTGCTCTCCGGGTGTGTAGAATCCAAAGTTCACTGGGGGAGTTGTTATCCTTGCCATTGGAAGTCATCAGAGTGCATGCCACAGTCTTTGTCAACATTGGTCAGACAGTGACCAGCAAGTCCATGTGGCAGAGAATGTCATTTGATGATGTGCTGCTGTTGGTCCAGAGGGCCAGGTGCCAGGCCAGGTGACCTGGGAGATGGTGATGTTCCGCTGACTCTCACGGTCTTTTGCGTGGACGACCCACCTTCCTCCGGGGACCCTCAGAAGCAGGCCTTGACGATGCTTGTGATGCTCCTTCGGATGAATCCTCCTCCTCCTGATCCCTCCCTGTGGCTGGTGGTGATATTCGCCTGGTGGCACAGGGAGGGTTGCCCATGTTTTCTGCAATCCGACGGAGTGAACGGCTCAGGTCCGTTTGCACCACCACGAGCTCAGCCAGTCTGTCCTCCATCCGTCCTTGGTGTCGCTGTTGACTGGCATGTTGCTCAGCCTGCAGGGTCTTCATCTCCTCGAGGGTCCCCTTGATGTCTGTGAGGGTGGACACAACCTGGCTGATGCCCCTGTTGTCATGCCGGTATGTGTCCAGGATGTTGCAGACGTGTGACATTACCGGTTCCTCAGCTGGCTGGTCAGGTTCGCACCTCCGCCGTCCTCCACTCCCACCACCCCTGCCCACTTGAGCCTGGCCTGCCGTTGTGGGCAAATCGGGTCTCCGGGACCCCTGAGGGATGGCATTTGCGGGTTCGCCTGCCTCCTCCTGGGTGCCCGGAGTACGTTGTCCCTCCTGGTCAGACTGGCTGCGTTGTTGTGTGCGGGTAGGGCTCCTGGCTGTATCCTGGGATGTGGCAGGAATGGGGGTGGTGGTTGGCACAGTTGTACCTGACGCAGGTGCTGCAGGGGCTTGGGCACCAGAGGGGCCAGGTTGGTCGGGGTCATCCACGGAGTGGTGAGAGTCGTCGCTGCCGGTGGGATCATCTTCACGCGGAGCCTGGTCCTGTGATTCTTCCCCCCCCGTGTTGGGGGGAGATCGACGACGTTGCCCTGTGTGTGAGAGAGAGACAATGTTAATTGTGTTACATGCGACATCCATGTTTCATACATATTCAAGTTGGCACAGTTCCTCTGGGTAGTTGGATATGTCTAGCATTCCTCTCACAGTGCACTTGTGCATGGGTATTTCCCTTGGCCACAGCTTTCGACCCTTTACCTATGTGTGACACACTCTTTGTTGATGCATCATTTTTGAACGCAGTCAGCAGTGTAGCGAGCGGGCGTAGCGAGCCATGCAGAACCGCCTTACGTGTTGCACTGTACGTGGGCAAATGGTGTTTTTTCATATGTATTTGAGAATGCAGGTAGGTAACTTATGCATTTTTGCCTGGGTTCTAACAAACGCAGTGAGTGGGTATACTGGGTGTAAGGTTAGGTTTTGCCTGCAGCAAGGATCTACTCGTGCACAGATTGACACATGGCCCAGTGATTTCAACACAAAAAAGGGGTGGTTCACTCACTGCCAAACCTTGTCTACATGCACACAGTCCACCTGCTGACGAGCGGACATGCCCACACCACCCACGGGTGATTTTGTCTCCCTCTGTCTCCCTTTCTCCCTCCCTCTGTCACCCTCCTCCCTCTGTCTGTCTCCCTCTGTTGCCCTCTGTTCTCCCTCTGTCTCCCTCCCTCTCTCTCCCTCTCCCTCCGTCTGTCTGTCACCCTCTGTCACCTCAGCCCAGCTTCCTGGGCACACACAGTTTGTAGGTCTTTCAAAGGCCATTGGCTTGTTCATGTGGCTTTGTTTAGAATCTCCCGGCCCCCATTGTGTGGAGTGTCTGAGTCTGCGCAGCTGCGGCGGTGTGTGCTGACACTCTTTCAATGTGATGCCTGTTCATTAGCTGCTGTTATGTGCAAATTGGGCCTTCCTACCCATGTCATCCTGCGACGGGGCCACCATTTGCAGGCGACACAGTACTGTGTGGGGACACACTGTTTGTATAGCTCTGCCGTAGGCCATATGGGCTGAGGGCATTGGTGTCTGCTTCTGAGTTGCACAATGTGTTTTTTGAGGCCCTCCCTCCCGCCATCAGGGACATCCTGTCTTGTGTTGGTGTTTTGTGTGGCCTGTGACTTGGCATGGCCTTACTTGGTGCATGGGGCATGGAGCTGCTAGTGGCATGTGCGTGTTTTTGGAGTGTGGTTGTGTCCGGTGATGGCTTTGGGGTAGTTGCGTGCATAATTGGGAGTTGGGTTGTGGATGGCGTTCCCCCCATGTGAGGTGAGTTGTTTGTGTACTCACCAGGCTCGGCGACTCCTTCTACTCCGTGTACTCCCACCGGCTGCAGCGTGCGCATCACCTTCTCCTCCCAGGGATGGTAGTGTACCGGTCTGCGGGGCGGCCCACCTCCAGTGATGTTCCCCTGGTTATATTCATCAGTCATTTTGCGGCGGACCGTCCTCCGCAGATCGTACCACCTGGCTTGGCATTCATGCCTGGTCCTTCTGGTGGCCCCAACAGCATTCACATTATTGACGATCCTCTGCCACATGGCAGATTTATCCGCTATGCTGGTCTGTCTGACCAATGTTCCAAAGAGCCGTGGCTCGACTCTGATGACTTTGTCGACAAGGATGTCCAGCTTCTCCCTTGTGAGCTTTGGATTCTTGTTTGTGGGCATGGTGTGGGGTGTGGGTGTGGATGGTTGTGGGTGTGTGGGTGTGGTTGTGAAGGTGTGTGTGTGAATGAGATGAGGGGGTGTTTGTGATGGTGGTTGTTTGAAGGTGTGCAAGTGTAATGTGTCTTGAAGGTTGTAGTATGGTACAGTGCGCTGTCTCTGGGGTCTGGCAGCAGTGGATCTGTTGCAAAGGATCATGGTTTGTGTGTGTGGGCCCTTTTTATTGGTCCATTTGTGGGTGTGGCTGTGTTTGAACTTTGGGTGGGTGTGTTATAAGCAGTGGTTGTGGTATGGGCCTCTGTTTACCAGTTTGGCTGTTGCAGGTCAGTGTATTTGATGTATTTGGCCTTGTTGGACGTGTTTAGTGGTGTTGTGCGATTCAAATTGACTCTCCTTGTGTTGTTTTGCAGTGTCCTGGTTCAGTACGAGTGTTTTTGGCGTCTGTAAGTTGTGTACATAGGCCATGTTGTTGTACAGTGCTGCATTTGCTATGGCTTGGTAGGACTCGTACATGCGCGATGCTGGGTGAGGGTGCTGGTGTAGGGGCCTGGGGTAGGGTGCGTACAGACACGGGCAGGGTGGTGGTCTGCACTGTCCATAGGTGGTGGGGGTACGCTCCGTCTATACAAGGGGCTGGGGTTACACTCCGTCCATACACGGGGGGCTGGGGGTATGCTCCGTACATACACGGGGGGCTGGGTGTACGCTCCATATATACACGGGTGTAGGTACGCTCTGTCCATACTGGGGGGCTGGGGGTACGCTCCGTACATACATGGGGGGCTGGGTGTACGCTCCTTACATACACGGGTGGGGGTACGCTCTGTCCATACACGGGGGGCTGGGGGTATGCTCCGTACATACACGGGGGGCTGGGTGTACGCTCCGTACATACACGGGTGTAGGTACGCTCCGTCCATACAGGGGGGCTGGGGGTACGCTCCGTACATACACGGGGGCTGGGTGTACACTCCTTACATACACGGGTGGGGGTACGCTCCGTCCATACACGGGGGCTGGGGGTACGCTCCATATATACACGGGGGGCTGGGTGTACGCTCCGTACATACACGGGTGTAGGTATGCTCCGTCCATACAGGGGGGCTGGGGGTACGCTCCGTACATACACGGGGGCTGGGTGTACGCTCCTTACATACACGGGTGGGGGTACGCTCCGTCCATACACGGGCAGGCTGGGTGTACGCTCCGTCCATACACGGGTGCGGGTACGCTCCGTACATACACGGGGGCCTGGGGGTACGCACAGTCCATACGCGGGTGGGGCTGGGGGTGGCACCGTACATACGGGGGTGGGGCTGGGGGTACGCACCATACATACGGGGGGGCTGGGGGTACGGCGCGTACAGACGGGGGGGCTGGGTTCGGCGCATATGCAGGCACATGTTTCAACGTCTCCATGGTTGCTATTGATGTTCGCTCCGTACGGAGTTTTTTCCATACGGTTGTACATTCGGACGGACGGGACGTACTTGCGCGCTCGGACTTCAGTTTTCCGATTCGTATGTAAAACTTTCCGGGGACGTGTCGGACACTTTTCCCGACCCGAGGACGTGTCAGGGAATTTACCCAATGCGATTCGTATGGACTTTTTCACATACGAATCGTACTTGCCAGTTTGTACGGGACTTGTCCAATTCGTACGGAAGAAAATCCGGATACGATTCGTACGGGGTAACTTTTTCACGGATCGGAATCGGCACCTTAATTGGTGGAAAAATATGGCATCTTTGTACATTAGGAAACATTCGTTAATTTCCACACGTATTATAAGTTTCAAGTGCTGAAATAGAAATTAGAAGTCCATGGCTAATTCGCAACATTTACGGATTTCTCTCAGGGAAAAATGTATCTTATCCCTGGGAACATTTCAAGTTCATCGGGTCGTATTCTTAAGTTGCAACATTTTCTTCACGTTCAGGGGCACTGGCCCTCTGCCCAGAGTAGTCTTCATGAACATGGTTTGCCAGGTCAAATCGAGGACAGGGTCGATGTCAGTTCAAACGCCTCTCCATTGTTCAATTTAGTGATGTAATGGAATTCAAATACAGGCTTCTGTCGGCGGCCATTTTATAGCAGGCCACAATGGTCAACTTAAGCAAAAGAAATACAAATCGTAATTAATACATGGAAATAATTAAAACAGTGTTATTCCCCTGCTAATACCCATATGTGCGTGCATTTATCTAGCCATATGCAACACCTAAAGCCATTAGTGCATGTTTATTTTAAGCACAAATCACAATGACATCACATAAGCAGCGTTTATTTCAATAATATGCGTACTGGCTTAGTTCACTTATTATTTTAGCCATGCAGATGCTTTCCCACGTGTATTCTTTCTGTTAATAAGGTTGGTTAAACAAAACACGGTAAACAATTAGTATTATAATGAATTTCCTAGTTATTTTAATATAAACATACGAAAAATAGAGTAGGCATCTAAAATAAAAATATTATACCTGCTCCAGCAATCCCCTTTTGGTGATTTTATCACCACAAAAATCAAAACCCACAAAATTTTTATTTTTCCCCTTTTGCGGAAATTCAAAATGTTTTCTTGCTCAAAATCTTTTTTTATAATCTTGTCTCTTCTTCATCTTCTCTTTTTGCTTCAATATACATACTCTCCCTCCATTCTTCTAATTCTATTTCTTGTAAGTCTCTTTCTGGTTTCTTTTCTCTCTTTTTAATATTTTCTTGTCTGATTTTCTTTTTATTTCTTCTATATCTACAACACATACATCCTAATCTAAGAATTAATAATGCAAAAATAACACACGTTAGTGGAAATAATATTTTACCAAATATGGTACTACCTATTTTAGCTATGAAATTCTTAATAGCAATCATTTTATTAGCAACTTTAGTCCAAATACTTTCAGCTTCCAGTGGTACTATTTCATCATGCAATTCAGTAATATTTTTGATATAGACTTTTAGATCTTTGCTTTCATCAGGAATGTAAGTGCAACAATGTTGAACTTTCAGCATTCCACAGACTCCACCCTCTTTTGCCAATAAAATATCAAGGTGGAAAAACAACAAGGGCACCCAAAGGAATTAGACAGGGACCTTGGGAGGTTATATTACAGGAAACAATGGTCCCTGAAAACAAGGAATAAGTAAGACAATAAATATAGCCAAAATTGGTTCTATTTTTAAGCCAGTGTCCAGCCGGACACGAGGCACCTTTAATAAGTTTAAATGATTAGCAATGAATCAGAAAATGTAAGAATGATCTCAGTGGGATACAAGCCTGTATCCTGAGACTTTACATATCATGAAGACAACATGTGAAAAGACGTTCAGGCAATTTTAAGGATGTTTCAATTTTGAAAATGTAGAATAGCGAAACATCTGATACATTTACTGTCACCTTCACATTACGTTGTGTACAAAGAATACAATGTGTAAGGTAGACAACTGTGTCGACGGCGTTTCGATCCATATCATGAGGATATAGGATCATCATCAGGACTATTCGATTAAATTGCCCATGTTCCCAAGCCTCAATATAGGAAGTGGCGATGTCTCTAGGAGGGATGAATTGTCCAGATGGGCGCGAATTAGGATTCAAGGAAAGTAGGGCGATGCCTACGACTTCCAGATTCAGGGGATACAGGTCACGGTAGATTTCCGGTGATCGTCTCAAGATGGTGAGAGGATCGGGTTCCGTGACCGTGCCAGATCGAAGACTCGCTTGTACAGCGCAAATGCGGAAGTCACTTCCGCATTTGCGCTATATGTAAAGTCTCAGGATACAGGCTTGTATCCCACTGAGATCATTCTTACATTTTCTGATTTATTGCTAATTATTTAAACTTATTAAAGGTGCCTCGTGTCCGGCTGGTCACTGGCTTAAATATAGAACCAATTTTGGCTATATTTATTGTCTTACTTATTCCTTGTTTTCAGGGACCATTGTTTCCTGTAATAATAAAATATCAAGGGCAAGTCGATTTTGCATTACCATAGCACGCAGGGCAACCATTTCAGTATTTACCAAAAGAAAGCCTCCAGCGGTGCTTGTTGACAAGCGATCCACTACTGTTGACAATTTTCGAATATTATATGCATTCAAAGATATCCCCACTGCTGGTATCAAAGCTCCAAAAATATCACCTACAATTTCTGCCCAAGTTTCTCTTCTACTGCGCATTAGTAGGTTAGTTTGTCCAGTGTTTTCTACTCTATCCATATGAAAGATTTTTGGAAAGACCAGGCCAACATAACATGTGCCATATCAATGGTCTGGCAACCTATAGTAAGCCTTGTTCCCACAAATATAGTATAATCCAGGAAAGACTGGATCTTCTCCGCCTCTAAATCCCCATCCGGTTGCAATAAAGTATGTATCATGGCAATCACTAGTCCCTATGAAATAATTATCATACTGGGATCTCTTTCTCGTAATACATAGTTTGCCTTTCTGTGGTGTATTTATAGCCATTGTTGGACTGGCTCCATTCTTCAGCTCCTTTTCTTTCTCAATGTCCCACATTGTTTCACTCATTTTATTTCCTTCTGCATTCTTTTGCATATTTAATCTTCTTCTCTCAACCATGTCTAAGAATGTTTTCTCTTCTTCCTTCAAACTGCATGTTAAATTGTTTCTAAAAACATATTCTAAGGTTAATTCTTTAGTTTCTATAAAAATCTCACCTAAAACATTAGCTTCTTTAGCAGGATTCAGTTCTTTATTCATAGGCAATTGCCCAAGAATGTTATCTACATTTGACATATTCTAATCTAATTTCCCTAATTGATAGAATATACTAATTAACACACTACATGAAATTCCATACGTAGCTGGAAGGTGATGATAAGTCACTCCTTCTGAAACAGAGGCAGGTAATTGCATGCAGACGCAGCAATCCCTTACATCCATTGTCTTTACGTATTCATATAATAATTTTGAAAACACATTGCTAGAAAAATCATTAATAGACCTATCCTTATGTATATGTACATTGCTGGTTCTAGTTGGAACTACCTTCTGAGAACTTTTCTCTATGTTAGTCATATTCTCAGTATGTCCTCCTAAAGTGTCTATTGTTACTTTGAAAGAGATCAGTAGTGCAAGTACGCTCCAAAGAAGCATTAATAGTCCTGTACAACAGCAACACATCTTGCACCATCTTTTCATGAAGGTACATCTACTCTTGTTATCTGCTGTGTTAGCCATCTTGTTAAATTGACCGTGTCTTTTGACTTAGCCTCTTCTACTCCACTACTGTAATTTTAGGGCAGCAAGTACCCAACAGGTTATTACAGTCTGTTAGTTTCTATTTTATTCTTTTCACTTTCTTTCCCAAATGACTTCTTTGGAATTACTCAGTCTGGCCTCTCATCACTTTTCACTTCCTCATCATCATCAAAATGCAGAAATTCCTGAATATCCGCTTCTTCTCCAATATCGGACAAGATAACTCTCAGGATTCTTACTGTTTCTTCTTCTTCAACCACTCTCAGCAAAGTCTCCTCTGGATTGCCTTGACTGTCTGCCTCTTCTCCTTGTTCAGGCAGTGCCACATACGTCCATTCTGGCGACTTATACTTCTGGTTTGGTTTTCTTATTCTTTTGTTTTTTTCAGATATCTCTGTCTCTCCTTCTTTTGCTTGGTTTTGACTTGACACTTCGTTCACCTGTTCAGCTTTCGAGGTGTTAACTCGTCTCAGTCGATATCTCAGTCTCTTTATCTTGTTGGGCCAAAGGTCTCCTTTAGCATTTCTCTTTGGTTTTCTTTCTTTATTGTTTTTCTCCTCGATCCAAGTTCTCTTTCTCAGAACTCGACCTTCATTTATCTCGTTCTCACTTTCTTCAGATTCTGTTTCAGTTGCCTCCTTTCCACCAACAGCTTCCTTTTCACCAACAGCTTCCTCTTCCACCTGTTGAGATTGCCCTACTTCTGTCCCTCCTCGGGTCTCCGACACGCAATCTTCTTGCTGTCTACTTGTCCCTTCACCTAACTCAGTGTTGGTGATCCCTACACCTCCTCGGGGGTTTTCCGCAGTAATCTGTCCCTCTCTTTCTATTTCTGTCCCTTCTTCCTCTTCAATGATTATCTCAGGTGGAACTTCTCCAACTTCCTCATTTGGTTTAAGGGTCTCTTCTGTTGGAATGTTCTTTTCTTTTCTTTCTTTCTTTTTGTGTTTCGTCATTGGTATTTGGGATTTCAGGCACTTCTCCAGAATCTGGACTTGTCTCTGGGGTCTGCAGCGTTCTTTTCAAGATTCCTCCTTGTGGGATTAAAGCCGTTCTTGGCCCACTCTCCCCCTTTCAGGATTTCTTTTTGTATTTGCAGTCTCCTTATCTTAATCATCACTTGACTCTGATTCATCAAAGTATTCTTTTCCAATGCCGTCACCTGGATTTGGAACTCTCAGAGTGTGACTTGCATGTATCCAGTTTTTCACTCCAGCACACTTCACAGCAGTCGTTGTGGTCAGGACCACTTGCCTTGGCCTTCCCCACCTTGGAACCAAGCAATTTTTTCTTCTGTGGACCTTTATTCTCACCCAGTCCCCTGGGCTCAAATCATGGGCTGGTTTCCTCTCAAGTGTGGTGGCATCCTCTCCAACCTGGTGAAACACAGAATGAACTGCGTCAGCCAGGCCTTTACAGTAATCCAAAATCATATCATCAGTTATTGTCATCAGCTTGTTGACTGGTACAAACGCATACCTCATGGCTCGTCCCATAATGATTTCATGGGGACTC
Source organism: Triturus cristatus (assembly GCF_964204655.1). Taxonomy (NCBI): domain Eukaryota; kingdom Metazoa; phylum Chordata; class Amphibia; order Caudata; family Salamandridae; genus Triturus; species Triturus cristatus. The sequence goes on from NC_140590.1 coordinate 1,706,043,512, forward strand.
AAACCTGTTGTTCTGTCTGGAGTAGACCGAATCGTCATCAAAACTAGAGGCAAGACATCAGGCCATTTCATTCCTGTGGCTAAACACATTTTCCCAATTCCGTTTTTGATGGTACCATTCATTTGTTCAACTACACCAGAATCCTCTGGTCGGTAGGCACAATGCAGTTTCTGTTGTATACTCAATGCTTCACAGATCAATCCCATGATTTCCTTATAAAAGTGTCCTTCTCTGTCCGATTCAATGGTTACTGGAAACCCGAACCTTGGGAGGAATTCTCTTAACAATAGCTTAGCTACTGTTATCCCATCATTTCTTCTTGTCGGGAATGCTTCCACCCACCTGGAGAACAGACAGACTATCACCAGGACATACCTCAACCTGTTGACTTGGGACATTTCAATGAAATCTACCTGCATTCTGGTGAAGGGTCCTCCCTCTCTGCCTATTGTGCCTAGGCTCACTACTGTTTTTTTCCAGGATTGTAGAGACTCTCTGCTATCAACCTGAATTTTGCATTGTACCAGGTCTGCTTAAAGGCTCTTATCATAGCATCTCTCCCTAGATGTCCCTGGTCATGATACATCCGTGCCATGGTTGACATCATGCTGTTTGGCATTACTGGTCTTCCATCCCTATAGACCCACACGTGGTCTTTCTCCCTTGGTGCACATCCTGCTTTTACCCATTCCCTCATTTCCTCATCTCCTGCTTCATCCTGCAACTGCCTTACTTCTTCCCATGTTCCCACAACGTTAGTAAACATTAAGGAGCAAGAAGACATTTCCTTTTCCTTTGACCGATTAATAGAGTATTGATTTCGAGCACAGTACTGTGCCATGTCATTTGCGAAGCGATTCCAGGTAGTGATGTAATCACTACCTTGACTATGAGCAGCACATTTTACAACGGCCAGTTCTTTGGGCAGCTGTATCGCCTCAAGCAATTTTCCAACCACTTCTGCATTCTTTATGGGAGTTCCACTTGAGGTCAGGAAACCTCTCTGTAGCCAAAGCTGGCCAAAGTCGTGGACAACTCCGAAGCCATACTGGCTCTCAGTCATCACAGTCACTCTCACATTTCTTCCAATTTTGCAGGCCTTTGTTATTGCCACTAATTCTGCCACTTGAGCGGATTTAACTCCTTTCAAGGGTGATGCTTCTACAACTCCCGAAACTGTGCATACTGCATATGCTGCACTCAACACTCCTTCATCTGTTCTCAGACAAGATCCATCCACAAAAAACACATGATCACTCTCAGGCAGTGGCAGATCTCTTATGTCTGGTCTGGGTTTTGTACAGTAATCAAGCACATTCAGGCAATCATGATCAACATCATCTCTTACCTCCACACTTTCAGCATCTGGCAACAGCGTTGCTGGATTCACATTCACGCATCTCTCAAGACTCACGTTTGATGCACCTAGAATGACTTTCTCATACTTAGTCAGCCGACTATGCGACATGAACTGTGTCCGGCTCCTTGTTAAAAGGATTGCCACATCATGGGGTACGAACACTCGCAATGGATATCCCATTACAATTCCCTCACTCTGTTCCAGACTTCGGCATGTAGCAGCTACTGCTTTCAGGCATCCTGGCAAACCCACAGCTACTGGGTCAAGTGTTGATGAGAAGTACGCAACTGGTCTCCTCAGTCGTCCATGTTTCTGGATTAACACTGAGAGTGCACATCCGTTCCTCTCACTGCAGTACAACTCGAACTCCTTCTCATAGTCCGGCAAACCTAGGGCAGGTGCTTCAGAAAGTCTGTTCTTTAACTCTTTGAATGCTGCTAATTCTTCTTTGTTTAGTTCAAGGGGGTCCTTTACCTCACTTTTTGTCAATTTTATTGATGGCTTGGCAATCAGAGAAAAGTTACTTATCCACTGACGACAATAGCCAACCATTCCTAGGAACATTCTCACTTCTCTTTGTGTCATCGGGGCTCTCATTCCTCTAATGATTCTGATTCTATCTATTGTCACCTTTCTCAGGCCCTTCTCAATATTATGTCCTAGGTACTGGACTTCTTTCTTGCAAAATTGCAATTTGGCTGGTGATACCTTTAGTCCTCCATCTGACAAGTGATTCAGCAAAGCAATGGTGTCTACCTCACAGGCTTCACGTGTTTTCGATGCCACAAGCAGGTCATCAATGTATTGGACCAAAACTGAATTTTCAGGCATTGCTAGACTTTCCAGAGATTTCTTCAGCAACTGATTAAATATTGAAGGGCTCTCTGTATACCCCTGTGGGATTTGGCACCATGCCAAAATACGCTCTCCAAACCGAAATGCAAAAATCGGCTGGCTGTCATGATGCAACGGGATTGAAAAGAAAGCATGGCATAAATCAATTACTGTGTACCATTCTGCATCATGGGGAATCTGATACAATATCACTGATGGATTTGGCACAATGGGACAGCATGACACAACAATTTTGTTAATTTTTCTCAAATCCTGCACTATTCTGAACTTCCCATTAGGTTTCTTCAGTCCCATTATAGGTGAATTACATGGTCTGCTCAGTATTTCTCTCAACACTCCCTGCTGGATCATTTTCTCAATTAAAGGTGTTACTCCTTCAATTATTTCGGTTGTCAGTCTGTATTGTGGAATGTTTGGGAATACGACTCCTTCTTTTACCGTGATTTTTCCTGGGTCAACATTTCTCATCAAACCTACATCTTCTCCAGTGAAATCCCAGACTGCTGCTTTCACTGTCTGTTTTAATTCTGGGGGCAATTCATCAGGATTGAATACGGCATAGGTTTCAGCAACATCATTTTCTCTATTAGCTATGGTCATTTTATACAGGACATCCTCATCTGGTGTCTCAAAAGCTATTCCATCTGGAGTACAGAAAATGGTGCAATTCATCTTGCACAACAAATCCCTAGCTAGCAAATTCACAGGACTGGTATCACACACCACAAATCGGTGCATGTCTGAAAATTTCCCTGTGCTGACCTTTACCGGTTCAGTAAGGTATGTCTTGATCTGTGTGTTGGACACACCAACTACTTGGATTGTTTCACCCGAGAGAGGAAGATTCTTTACATCAGCTGACCTGATAGTTGATCGGGTAGCACCTGTGTCAACTAGAAAAGTAATATTTTCATCCTTAACGTTCCCATCTACAAAGGGTCCTGTCTGGTCTATTTCTAGAGTTGCGCCAAGCACACACTCTTCTTCCTCCCCTCGGCACCGTCAGAAATCCTCTAAATCACTTTCCTCATTCTTCAGCCAATATTGTGACACAGCGCTCGCGCGTTGCGGTTTGTTTACCTGTTCTTCGTTGTGGAATCCCAAATCTTGGCTATACTTCTGGGTGTTTCTGCTCTGGGGTAAAGGTGGTTTTGGCACCTGATTCTGCTGATTAACAGCCTTCTGCTGTTGCCGCTGTTGGCCACACCCCTCACTCTGCACCTGTGGATTCAATGATGGATTTTCATTATTAGCACACAGAGGATTCTTACACTCGGATTTCCAATGCCCTAACCTACCGCAATTGTGGCATGGAAACTTCTTCTTGGCCTCCTCTATGTTACCTTTCCCCTTTCCTGGGCCAAATCTCGGTTTATTTCCTGGGTTATTTGCTTGTTCGACTAACTGAGCTTCCTGTCTTTCTGCAACCTTCACTTGTGCCCACATTGCCTTTTCTTTCAGCTTTCTTTGTTTTGCCTCAATCTCATCACTAAAGTATTTAGCATGTCTCAAGATCTCATCGATCTTTTTACTCTGCCAATCTACAGTGTGCTGCCTGATCATTTCACTAATTTCAGGACGCAGACCATATACAAATCTATATACAAAATGGCTCAGGTCCTTTTCACCCAGATGTTCATCTCCACTAAACTGCTTGAAAGCCAGTATTAGTCTTTCATAGTAAGCATGGACTGATTCTTTCACTTCCTGATGGGTTCGGTCTATTTTAACCCAATCTGTTTTTTGGGAGGTACCTTATTTTTCAAGAAAACCATGACTTGTTCATATTTCTTCATTACCTCGGGATCTGGTGCTCCTGTTTTGGGATCTCTGGGGTATTCTTTAGTTGGCCAATCTATGACTATTTTGCATTCTGCCCACAAGTCTGCTGGTACTATTATATCAAACAGACTGTTCAGGTCAATCCACAGCACTTTTGACAACTTCAAAAATCTGTCTACCTGCCTGTACCACTCGACGGGCATTTCTCTCAATCGAGGGAAGTCATTTGTAAATGACAAAATATCCTGTCTGGTCCATGGGACATGCACATATCCTCCTCCTGGAATCTCTCTCATTGGAAATTCTGTCACTACCTTCTCCTTTTCTCTCACAGGAAATGCTGGAAAAGTTCTGTCTGATGCATCCTCTCGTTTTCTATACCACCTACTTTTCCATTTCTCCACATCTCCCCATTTTCTCAGCAAAGTGATTATGTCCTTAATCTGCCCTATTCGGCCTGTGGTATTCATGTTCTCAATATCTTTGTCTGTGAAATCCACTCGGTAAGGCTTTTGTAAAGCTTTTACCCTGTCCATGTCAATTCCCATCTCACTTGCTATTTCTTCCAATCTATCATGTGTGTTCTTTGCTCTCCAAGTGACGCTCTTGCATAAAAATAACAGCTCCTCATCCTGGTAATTCTTCAACTTTTCTGTGGGGATCGTTCCTACTATTAACTCTTCTAGCACCATGCGTAATTTAGCCACATCAATTGTTTGGGATTCTCTTTCCTTTCCCTGCAAACCTTTCAACCATTCACTCAATTCATCTGTAGTTATTCCTGTGGATTTTTCTACACTCACTGATTCTGTTACTCTTTGGGGTTCTAATATTGATCCTCCGGTCATCCTGTTCCTTTCTACACAAACGGGATTCAAAAATGTATTAGTTGTCATATTCAATTCACCTTCGCACGTTGTATGTCTCCACGGATTCTCTCTTGTTCTCATTGGAGTCTGTTCTGGCTGAACAACTTGCCTATTGCTCACATACGGAACTGTTAGGCCATGTTCGCTTTCTTTCTGCTTCTCAAAGATGGGCATAACGGGTCCTATTGTTGCAGGTACCATAACTGCTTCTACATTTTTGGTCAATTCTCTTATTTTCTCTGTCAGTTCTAGTGTGGTTTTTGCTAATTCCATCGAATTTTCACTCTCAGCCCTGTTTTCCATTTCTTTCTCTCTTTCCCTAAGGGAATTACTTCTTTTCACCTCAGGTGTCATAACTTCTGTTTTGATAATTCGCAGGGTATCTCTCATTGGGGTAGCTGGCGTTCCTACCTCTGGTTCTTGTCTATATGGAGGTGGACTCTTGAAAAACATGTCATCTAAGACATCGTCCTCAGACTCATTTGCACCGTACCTCCTAGTTTCCACATTATGTCTCTTTTCTACACACTTTCTCCCTTCCGTCTCCCCTGCAGTTCTCACAGGAAACAGTCCTTTAGTCATGCTAGCATCTCGCCACCGCCTCATTCGATCATGATGAGTTTCACGATCATACTGTCGTCCAAATATATACCTATATCGACCACCACTTCTCTGTTTTTCCCGTTCATGCATCTCATCTTCCCACTCAGTCAACGCCTCGAATTGCGTCGGCCTAGGTCGGGGCTCTAAGCTCATCATTCGCTCCCGCAGATTTCTCAATATGGCTAGATTAAATGAGCCATGTTCAGGGAAAGCTAAAACTCCGTCCTCTTTTGTGTACTTCACCCAATTGTCCAACCAAATACAAGTATGATACCCATATTTCGCAACCATGAAGGATGCGGGTGTCTTTGTCGGAGGAAGTAACTGTCCTTCCCTAGTCACAATCTCTTTGTCCTTCGTAAACCAATTTTTATTCTACCAAACAAAGACTTCTTCTTCTTTTCTACATCATGGTAATACATTTTCCTGTCTTCTGTAAATCCCTAGCCCTTTCTACAACTGTACGATCTCTTATCCAGTTGCAGCGCGACTCACACTAACGCACCAATCCGGAGCGTCTACGTCACTGTCTCAATCGATAAATCCCAGCGCAACTCACACCACCGCACCAATCCTGGAGCGTCTACGTCACCCTGTACGTCTTCCAATTCTTGCGCGGCACACACTAATGCACCAATCAGAGCGTTTCTGTTGTTCCAACCCACTGTCCAATCCCAGCGCGGTCTTTCTGACGTCAGCAGTCGCTGCAGCAGCTCCTGCTCCTGTCTCCTGTCTCTCGTCTACCCCTCCTTTACAAAACTACTCAGTAGACTTTGTTTCAATTTCTACGATTCTGTTAGTTACAACATATAAACATCTCCATTGTCCGCTTCGCTAACCAAAGAATAGCAATAGACCTTTCTCACGAGAATACCGTCTTTCCTGAGAGCAGCGCTTACCTCTGCCCCACTACGGAATCGTTACTTCCGTTGATAAAGTAGCACATCCCTCTACTTCACCCTTCTAGCAAGCATCAATTAACTGTTTCTCCAGAATTAAGACACATAGTTAGAGACGTAATGCTCCTGAGAAATAAAACCAGAGTTCCGCAATTAACCGGAATGCCTTTTTCATTCACACACTTTCATATCAGAAAATGTAGCACATTCACACAGAATCCTGTCTTTCCTGAGAACAGCGAACAGTCTGTCCTACTACAGAATTATAACACGCGTTAACAAAGCAGCGCTTACCTCTGCCCTGTCCTTCTAACAAGCTCAGAGAGTACCTATTACCTTTCTAGTGATAAGCGTTATCGGAATGCCAATAGGATCCCTGGTACCTAAGACCAGAACTTCACAGGTAACCTTTGCTATCATACACACTTCTTACACACCGAGAATGTCTCTAATGGCAACACACGGCGATGCTACCGAAGCGAACCCAGACAATGCGACGCGCAACTTCAATTGTTACACGTTTCCCCTGCATGCATACAGGGCCAACAATTCCGCCTTTACCGAGAGCAGCGCTTACCTCTGCCCTACTACGGAACTGTCACCGACTTCCCACGTCCCAGAAGCCAGACACACTACATAGAACTCAATACGACTTCAACATATAGTGTTAGTACACATATCATTACCAATCAATAATCAATAAGCTATATACACGCAGAATCATCAAACCAGAACAATAAACAACCATCATACTGCTACCAAGGAACTGGTGCAGATCGGGTTCTTCAATTCCCCTCTACTACCACGGACGGAATGATTTCACAGTCACACGCACACACACACATCATATGCTGGTGGGGCCCATAACACCAACATTCATTCTATCAATCTATCCGCGCCTATAAAGGGGAAAAACATCAGCTACCCAAACCAATCTGCTTTTCTTTGATGGAAGGAAACACTTTCCTTAGAATCACCCTAACAGTCCCTCCATCAAATAGGTCGATCGAATCATTTAGTTGCCTAGTTTAATAATACCTTAACACTCTAAATTATGCAATTAAACATTTCAATGAAATAATCACCCGACACATTAATTCAAACAATAGTTTCTTTATCTAATTCAAATGCATGTTAAAAGCCTAGTTAATGCAATATTATCTTTGTCATATTTACCTATTCTGGCTAAATGTCGTTTTCTAAGTCAGAACTGGTCCTCAGCAACTTTGTCAGAATTCTGTGCCGTCATGTAGAGTCACAGTCCGCTCCGTCAGCATCGGGACCTCTGATCATCAGTTCAAGAAGTGGAGCTTCAGGATCAGCATTAGCATTGCATTTAGCATTAGCATAGCTGGCCCTCTCTAGTCTACCTTTATTTATAACAAAATTTACATTCCAAATGTTGCAAACATAACTTTTAAGACATTCAATTGGTGGAAAAATATGACATCTTGGTACATTAGGAAACATTCGTTAATTTTCACACGTATTATAAGTTTCAAGTGCTGAAATAGAAATTAGAAGTCCATGGCTAATTCGCAACATTTACGGATGTCTCTCAGGGAAAAATGTATCTTATCCATGGGAACATTACAAGTTCATCGGTTCGTATTCTTAAGTTGCAACATTTTCTTCACGTTCAGGGGCACTGGCCCTCTGCCCAGAGTAGTCTTCATGAACATGGTCTGCCAGGTCAAATCGAGGACAGGGTTGATGTCAGTTCAAACGCCTCTCCATTGTTCAATTTAGTGATGTAATGGAATTCAAATACAGGCTTCTGTCGGCGGCCATTTTATAGCAGGCCACAATGGTCGACTTAAGCAAAAGAAATACAAATCGTAATTAATACATGGAAATAATTAAAACAGTGTTATTCCCCTGCTAATACCCATATGTGCGTGCATTTATCTAGCCATATGCAACACCTAAAGCCATTAGTGCATGTTTATTTTAAGCGCAAATCACAATAACATCACATAAGCAACGTTTATTTCAATAATATGCGTACTGGCTTAGTTCACTTATTATTTTAGCCATGCAGATGCTTTCCCACGTGTATTCTTTCTGTTAATAAGGTTGGTTAAACAAAACACGGCAAACTATTAGTATTATAATTAATTTCCTAGTAATTTTAATATAAACATACGAAAAATAGAGTAGGCATCTAAAATAAAAGTATTATACCTGCTCCAGCAAGTGCACTTAGCGCTAGGATAATTATCACAGGCTAGCGTGGATTTTTATCGCTGAGATAGCGTGCTATTAGCAACGCTTATCTCAAAAGCGATAAAAACCCTCACGCCAACTGCCTAACTAGCTTGTTGATACGGACTCACAAACTTAGCCATGATTCCACCTTCCATAGGATATCATGGCTAAGTCCGTCCTGAAGCAGGCGTAAGGAAAATAGCGATAGCAGGGGTTATCGCTTCTTTTCCTGCCGCTATGCTCATAGCGTGGGGCTTGATGATAGGAGAAATGTCGCTTAGCGACATTCTTTTCTCATGTCAGGTCAGGAACGCCCACTTTGCATCTCATTAGAGATGCAAAGCTGAGAGTTAGGAATCCCCACGCTAAAGCAAGGTTTCACGCGTTAGCGTGACCTTGCTAATTAGGCGATAAAATTATCGCCGCTTTTCGGCCAAAAACGGCCGCTAAAGCGGCGATAATTTATTATCGCCTCCTTGTAAATATGACCCATAGTACCTAAAAATATATTATGAATAGCAAACAGAACATCACATGAAAAAATTCAACAGCATTTTGACCAAATAAGCTTCCAAAAGTAAAAGACCTTAGGACAATAATAAAGTAAATGAGTCAGTGAACCTTCAGAGGAAAGACATGACCAACATAATTGTGAAATAGAATGGTCAATTTTATGGAGAAAAAGAGGAGTAATTACAACTCTATTAAAAATGAAGTATAATGATTGTGTAATGTTGGCAGCTTTCGAAGTTTTGTAAATCTTTTGCCAAAAACAATCCTATTGAAGAGTAGGCAATTGTTGAGATAAGTCTAGTTCCCAAGATAATTCATTATGGGATTTATTGCGAGTATTGGTGTGCGTGGATAGGGTTTTATATATAAAGGAAGCACTGGGTGTTGGATCATAGGGAAAATAAAATAATGGTGTAGTGGGAGTAAACGAAATAGGAGGAGCCTTGCATACAGGTTTGAATAATAGCGGCTAATTTAATGTAATGTGGAATACAGGAGTCAGGAAGGTTACTTTTCTCTTGGACCTGGATGAAAGGCATTATCGAATTGTTATGTAGCAGTTGGTGTACGTAAAGAATGCCTTTTTCTTTCCAATGTTTGTAGTAAAAAGATTTGTGGCGAAATTTAATTCGCTTATTATACCATATGGTCGATGAAAGAAAAGAATTATATGGGTCAAGTTTTTCAAAAAATAGTGTATGTATTAGGTGGTGAGAGTATTTTAACATAGGATACTTGAAGATGTAAGTACAATTGGACATAAACATAATATCTTGAAAATAAAAGTCCTGTAAAAGGAAGCGTTCAAAAGTAACCCAAGTTGGAATCGGTGTTTCTAAATAATCTTTGGACATAGCATAACATTGACAAATTAAAAAAGCATGGTGATACAATCTAAAATCTGGAAAACGAACACCACCCTCTGTTTTTGGGTGAATTAGTTTAGACAGAGCAATACGTGCTTGTTTATTATTCCATAAAAATCTGGTGCAAATAGAGTTGATCTGAGAAAAATAATATTTAGGAATTTTAAAAGGTAACTTTGAGAGTAGAAAAAGTATTTGGGGGACAATCATAATTTTAATCGTATCAAGACAACCCCACCAGGATAAAAATAATGGGAACCAGGAAGAAAGCAAATTAGCAATCTTAAATTTTAATGCTGAAAAATTGTGGGCTAAAGTATCTGAAATATTTGAGGAAAACCAAGTTCCTAAATATTTAATCTTTTGAGGACACCAAGCAAATTTAGTAGTATCAAACATATATTGATAACATGTTGGGTTTAAAGGTGTAAATCTCGGTTTTGGAAAAATTAAGTGTGTATCCTGAAACATTAGAAAATAAAGCAATCTCTTGTAAAAACGGTGTAAGGGATTCACAGGGATTGAACATATAAATGAGAATATCATCTGCGTACACAGATAATTTAATTTGATGGGAATTAAGAGTGAAACCAGTAATATTCTGATTGTTTCTAATACATTCAAGAAAGGGTTTCAGACACAGAAGAAACAGCAATGGGGAGAGTGGGCATCCCTGTCGGGTACAAATTTGCAAGTGAAAATAAGGGGAGAAAAAATCATTAACAAAAACACAGGCACGGGCATCAGTATATAATAATTTAATATAGGAAATGAGTCTAGGACCAAAGCCAAACCATTTAATGGTTTGAAGCATAAAAGGCCAATTGATTCAGTCAAAGGCCTTTTCAGCACCGAGTAATAAGGCAGCTAGAGGAGAAGGGTATTTCTTACCAAGAGCTAAAATGTTAGAGAACACTCTGGCATTGTCAGAGGCAAGTTTGTCCTTAACAAAGCCAGACTGATCTAGTTTAATAAGAAGTGTAATGATGTCTTCTAATCGTGAAGCTAGAATTTTTGCAAAAAATTTACAATCATAATTAATGAGGGAAATGGGACGAAAATGTTTACAAAAGGAGGAATCTTTGGCTGGTTTTGGAATAACAATATTAAGGGCTTCTAAAAAAAGAGCCACAAGCTTTAGAATTTGATAAAAATGAGTTAAAAAGATTTAAAAATATTGGAGCAAAAATTGTGGAGAAAGGTAGGAATAACTCAATTGAAAAACCATCTGGCCCCGGAGCTTTGGCTTTCTTTAAAAGCTTTAAGAGTATCGGTTATGTCTTGAAGGGAGAGATCATCTTCCAAGGATAGAAGAGTATCAGAAGGGGCATTAGGTTTGGGGATATCTTGAAAAATGTGTCAAGGTCCTTTTCGGAAGGATTAGTATCCTCTGTAAATTGGAGTTCATAGTAGGGTTGGAAGGTATCAATAATGTCAGCATCAGAATAAAGAAGTTTGTTGTTTTTTTCCGCGTGTATAGGGCCCATAGTTTTGCGTTCAGACTTAATTTTTAAGGACTTTGCTAACATTTTACCTGCTTTATTTTGGCCTCCATGAAATTTAGATTTAGGTGCCGATCACGATCCGGTAAAAAATGTCCCCGTACGACTCGCATCGGGTCTTTTCACCGTACGAATCGTACAAGTGCCGTACGAACTGGCAATCACGATTCGCATGGTAAAAAGTCCATACGAACCGCACTGGGAATCATTCCCCACACGTCCTCGGGTCGGAAAATGTGTCCGACACGTCCTCGGACGATATACCTTACAAACGTAAAAATCCAAGTCCGACCGAGGAATCACGATCCATCCCGTGCGTCCGAGCCTACAACCGTATGGAAAAAACACCGTCCGCACCGAACACCTATAGCAACCATGGAGACATGTGCCCGCATACGCGCCCAACACTCCCCCCAGCCCCCGTACGTCCGACACGTACCCCCGTATATGTATACCCCCACCCGTCTAGGTACACCCCAGTACGTTCCAGTCGTACCCCCACCCCAGCACGTGTCGTACCACCGTCCATGTACACCCCAGTACGTTCGAGCCCCACCCCCACCCCAGTACGTGTCATACCCCCCGTGTACCTACACCCCAGTACGTTCCAGTCGTACCCCCACCCCAGTACGTGTCGTACCACCGTCAATGTACACCCCCCCCTGTACGTGTCGTACCACCGTCAATGTACACCCCCCCCTGTACGTGTCGTACCACCGTCAATGTACACCCCCCCACCCCTGTACGTGTCGTACCACCGTCCATGTACACCCCAGTACGTTCGAGCCCCACCCCCACCCCAGTACGTGTCATACCCCCGTGTACCTACACCCCAGTACGTTCCAGTCGTACCCCCACCCCAGTACGTGTCGTACCACCGTCAATGTACACCCCCCCCCTGTACGTGTCGTACCACCGTCAATGTACACCCCCCCCTGTACGTGTCGTACCACCGTCAATGTACACCCCCCCACCCCTGTACGTGTCGTACCACCGTCCATGTACACCCCAGTACGTTCGAGCCCCACCCCCACCCCAGTACGTGTCATACCCCCGTGTACCTACACCCCAGTACGTTCCAGTCGTACCCCCACCCCAGTACGTGTCGTACCACTGTCAATGTACACCCCCCCTGTACGTGTCGTACCACCGTCAATGTACACCCCCCCTGTACGTGTCGTACCACCGTCAATGTACACCCCCCCTGTACGTGTCGTACCACCGTCAATGTACACCCCCCCACCCCTGTACGTGTCGTACCACCGTCCATGTACACCCCAGTACGTTCGAGCCCCACCCCCACCCCAGTACGTGTCATACCCCCCGTGTACCTACACCCCAGTACGTTCCAGTCGTACCCCCACCCCAGTACGTGTCGTGCCAACGTCAATGTACACCCCCCCACCCCTGTACGTGTCGTACCACCGTCTATGTACACCCCAGTACGTTCGAGCCCCACCCCCACCCCAGTACGTGTCATACCCCCGTGTACCTACACCCCAGTACGTTCCAGTCGTACCCCCACCCCAGTACGTGTCATACCCCCGTGAACCTACACCCCAGTACGTTCCAGTCGTACCCCCACCCCAGTACGTGTCGTACCACCGTGAACCTACACCCCAGTAGTTCCTGGCGCACCCCCAACACAACCTCCTAAGTACGGAGCGCACCCCATGCCCCAACATCACGACCGCATGTACGAGTCGTACAAAGCCACACACCAGGACATAATCGTACAACCAAATGGCCCATGTACACACCGTACACACGCTCAAAACGCACGTACACCATTCGAAAGGCACACAGCCACTAAACATGGCCAACAACCACTAAAATAACACAATCACTGACCTGCAACTGCCAAAAACAAACAGAGGCCCAATACACCACCACTCCTTATAACACACCCACCCAAAATTCAAAAACTGCCACACCCACCCATGGACCAATAAAAAGGGCCCACACACACAAACCATGAGCCTTTGCAACAGACTCACTGCTGCCAGACACCACAGAACCAGACTACAAGCTACACCACACCTTACACTTGCACACCTTCACACGACCACCCTCACAAACACCCTCTCATCACATTCACACACACACACAACCATCCACACCCCCCCCAACATCCACACACCCCCCACACCCACACCATCCCCACCCACACCCCTCACCATGCCCACTACCAAGAATCCAAAGTTCAGTCACCGAGAGTTGGAGGTCCTTGTTGATCAAATCCTCAGAGTCGAGCCACAGATCTTTGGAACATTGGTCAGAAGCACCAGCCAGGCAGCCAAAACAGCCATGTGGCAGACCATCGTCGATGCTGTGAATGCTGTTGCGGACACCAGGAGGACCAAGCAGGATTGCCAGAACAGGTGGTACGATCTGCGGAGGAGGGTCAGAGCCAAGAGGCAGGAGGAACACAACCAGGCCAACGCCACCGGAGGAGGGCCCTCCCGCAGAGCCGTACAGTACCATCCCTGGGAGGAGAGGGTGATGGCCATACTGCCGGTGGAGGCAGTTGAAGGAGTAGAAGGACTCCGAGACCCGGGTGAGTACACAAACAACGCACCTCACATGGGGGGAACTGCAACCACAACCAAAATTACTAACAGGCACGCAACCACCACAAGCCATCGCATGACTCAACCACACTCCATGAGCAGGCACATGCCACTGCTGCCACCATGCCCCATGCACCCAGCTGGACAATGTCAAGTCACAGGCCACAGAAGACAACAACACATGACACGGTAACCCGGATGGCGGGAGGCTGGGCACAAAAAATCACATAGTGCGACTCCAAAGCAGACAACAATGCCCTCTGCCCATATGGCCTAGGTCACAGCCAGACAAACACTGTGTCCCAACACAGGAATGACTTGCCAGCAAATGGCGGACGCCTTGCATCAACACATGGGGGTGAAGGCACTGTTTTGCACATGACAGCAGCTAATGAACAGCCAACATTGTGAAAGAGTGGCAGCACACACCACCACAGCAGCAGCGCACAGACACACAGCAGACAAAATGGGTGCCTGGAGATCAGAAACAAACTCACATCAACAGGCCAAGGGCCACTCAAAGATCTGCTAACAGTGTGTGCCCAGGAAGCTGGGCCAAGGTGACAGAGGGTGACACACGGAGGGAGGGAGAGGGGGACACAGAGGGAGGGAGAGGGGGACAGAGAGGGAGGGAGAGGGGGACAGAGAGGGAGGGAGAGGGGGACAGAGAAGGAGGGAGACACAGGAAGACGGACAGAGGGAGGAGGCTGAAACACAGAGGGAGGGAGAGGGGGACAGAGAGGGAGGGAGAGGGGGACAGAGAGGGAGGGAGAGGGGGACAGAGCGGGAGGGAGAGGGGGACAGAGAGGGAGGGAGAGGGGGACAGAGAGGGAGGGAGAGGGGGACAGAGAAGGAGGGAGACACAGGGAGAGCAAATCAGTCCTTTGGTGTGTGGGAATGTCTGCTCGTCAGCAGGTGGACTGCGTGCATGTAGACAAGGGTGGCCAGTGCCAGAACCCCCCCTCTTCATCATGGCAAAACGCAGGGCCATGTCACAACCTGTACACGAGCACAAGGACAGCCACCTGCATCATATAAGTGTGTGGATCCACTCCATGTGCACATGTACAGTGCTACAAGGAAGGCGCAAATGCATGGCTCGCCACACCTGCACACTCCACTGCTGACTGCAGTCACACTTGACGCAGCAAGTAAGACTGTGCCACACATAGTTAAAGGGGCCAAATTGGTGCCCAAGGGACACACCCATGCACAAGTGCACTGTGAGTGGAATGCAAGACAGATCCTAATTCCAAGAGGAAATGTGCCAACTTTGAAACGGATGAAACATGGATGTTGCATGGACCAAAATTAACATTTTCTCTCTCACACACAGGTCAACGTCGTGCTGCACCCCCCAACACTGGGGGGGAACACTCACAGGACCCGGATCTGCAGGAGACCGATCCCACCGGCAGCGACCACTCTCACCACTCTGCGGACGACCCCGACCGACCTGGCCCCTCTGGTGTCCAACCACCTGCAGCACCTGCGTCAGGTACAACCGTGCCAACCACCACCCCCACTCCTGCCACATCCCTGGAGACACCCAGGATCCCTGCCCCAACACCACAATGCAGCCAGGCTCGCCAGGAGGGACACGGTGTCCCGGGCACCCAGGAGGAGGCAGGCGACAACGCCAATGCCACCCCTCAGGGGTCCCGGAGACCCGATGTGCCCACAAGTGCAGGCCAGACGCAAGTGGGCAGGGGTGGTGGGAGTGGAGGACGGCGGAGGCGCGAGCCTGACCAGTTGGCTGGGGATCCGGTATTTTCCCATGTCCGTAACATCCTGGACTCATACCGGCAGGACACCACGGGCATGGCCCAGGTTGTGTCCGTCCTCGAGGGGATCAAGGTCCAGCAGGCCCAGCAACATGCGGAGCTAATAGCCTGTCTACAGGTACACCAACGGAGGATGGAGGACAGACAGGCTGAGCAAGTGACGGCGTTCCAGGGGATTCACGCTACACTCCGTCGGATGGCCGACACCATGGCCGACCCTCCCTGTGCCAGAAGGCGGAGAACATCACCACCCACAGGGAGGGATCAGGAGGAGGAGGAGGAAACATCCGACGGAGCATCCCAGACGTCGTCACGGCCTGCTGCTGAGGTTCCCCGCAGGAAGCCGGGTCGTCCACGGAAAGGACCGTGAGGGTGGCTGCTACATCACCATCTCCCAGGACACCTGGCCTGGCACCTGGCCCACTGGAGCAACAGCATCACAGCATCAAGAGACATTCTCTGCCACATGGCCCTGCTGGTCACTGGCTGACCAATGTTGACAAAGACTGTGGCATGGACTCTGAGGATTTCCAATGGCAAGGACACCAACTCCCCTACTGAACTTTGGATTCCAAATCCCGGAAAGCCCCTCACTTTGTCCCCCCCCCCCCCCCCAATAATAAATCACACTATTAAGAGTAGATGCCTGCTGGTAGCATTATTATCTAACATGTGTCTTGTACAGTCTAAACATGCCTGAGTCATCTGTTCACTTCAACCATCCACACCCTGGGGCCTGAGTCTGGCACAGGACACATGGGTCACAGTTTATTAGGCAAGACAGACATGGAGCACCATACACACCCGTGATGGGCAGAACCAGCTGAGGGGTGGCCGAACAACCGTGCTGACAGACACATTGAGTACAGCAACAGTCATGCGCAGAGGTCAGGGATCCTGGCCAGTGTCCTGGGGGGCACCCAGGTATGTGTAGACAGGTGGCAGAACCACGTCCTGCAAGCTTGAGTCCGGTGGATGCAGAGAATGGGGTCATGGACAACGTTGGATGCATGGGGATGGCACATGTCACAATACCCACACAGTCATGGACATCATGCCCAATACACAGTCTCAGCACACACACACAGCTTGCATCTTGCCACACGACACATTGACACATAGCCACAATCAGGCAATACCATGCCAGACATGCAGGATGCACCGTGCCAACACACCAGCATTGACTGAGAAGAGGCACCTTGGAGGCATAGGGACACCTTTATTAGTCATGTTTTTGGGATTGCAGAGGCAACTTGAAGTACACATGAACACATCATGTGGAGTAACATGTGGGTCCAACACTGGCACCCCCCTTCTGCAGCACAAATGCGTGATAGCCATGGAACTGGCACACAAGTGTCGGCTAACAGCTAAAACCCACAGCTGCACACGGAGAGCCTGACATACACCATAGATCCGCTGATGTGGAAGTCCCACGCCATGCCAAGACAATGTCAACCGTATGTGTCCGAGGGCAGTGTCACACACATTGATGCCATCATCACAATCCACTATCCCATCACTGATGACTGACAACCAGGCAGCCCATCTATTCAGGTGTACCCAGCTGCATGTCGTGTCCCATGGGGATGCCACATGACTGCAGAGGAACCAAACCCCGATCGGGGAAGTGTGCACACATCGTGAACAACAGCCACACCCAATACACCCCAGATGCATCCCTTACCCCATGGAGACTTCCAAACGTGTCCGTGCCTGTAACGCTGAGTCAGCCCACGATGTCATGTCCATGAGGAATAGCAGTGCCACAACAATGCAACCAGCAAACGGCATGCGCAGGTACCTGGGGAAGAGAGACACACAAGAAGTCAGCCACAAAAAGCACAGCCACTTGCATGTGCATTTACTCGACACATGTATGGATGACAACATGCTAGGTCACAATTATGACTGGGGAAATACTACCATCACTGCCACCATCACTCCAGTGACACACCCACACACACCTCTGACCCACGTGCCATACATGCAGGTGGAGACACACATCACAACGCATGCCACACGGGGACCAATGCGTGCACACTCAGACCCTGGTACTCACCACTAAGCAAAGAAGTCGCGTATGAGCCGAGTCCGGATGTCCTCTTGCGGCTCCACATCCTCCACATCACTAGCCCCATTGCCAAGCCCTTCGTCCTCCACGGGTGGATGGTCCTCGTCATGTTGATTCAGGATGAGTGGCACAGCTCTTTCAACTGCCATGTTGTGCAGCATGCAGAAGACCATGAAGATCTTGCAGACCTTCGCCGGGGCATAAGGGAGTGCACCGCCGGTCTTGTGGAGGCACCGGAATCGGCTCTTCAGCATGCCAAACGTCCTCTCTATCACTCGCCTTGTCCGGCCATGGGCGGTGTTATAGCGGAGCTGGGCCGGCGTGATGGGGTTGCGTAGAGGTGTCAGCAGCCAAGGCATGTTGGGATAGCCAGCGTCCCCTACATGGGAAGCACATGGACATCGTTAGAACTGGTGAGACGGTCGTGCTGGTCGGCTATACAGAATACAGGACGGACAGACTGTACCCACCAACAACACATGCCCGTTCGTTGCGCAGCTGCATCATCATATCAGGCATCCCGCTACGCCTCATGATGTAGGCATCGTGTGCTGACCCTGGGAAACGAGCACAGACATGTGAAATCACCATATTGGACAGACACACCACAAGGGCATTGATGGAGTGGTAGTGCTTCCGATTGCGGTACGCCACCTCCCGTGCGTGTGGTGGTACCAAACCTACATGTGTCCCATCTATGGACCTAATGACATGGGGCATCCCTCCCAGGGCATAGAATCCACGCTTGACCTCAGTCATCTGTTCAGGGGTTGGGAACTTGATGAAGTCATCCAGGTGAATCAACATGGCCTCCAAGAAATCATGCAGCACACCGCTGAACATGCTCTGGGACATGCCACCAACATGAGCTATGGTATTTTGGAAGGTACCCGTGGCAAGAAAATGTAGGGCAGCCATTACCTTCAGCTGGGGTGTCAGTGCCGTAGGATACCTGTGCTGCGGTTGCAGGTGTGGTGCCAGTCTCGCCGTCAGCTCCAGAATCAACGGTTGGGTGAAGCGGTAGAGCCGGATCCTGTCATTCTCCTGCATGGTAGCCAAGTCTGGAATTCTTCGGGCAAGAGGCGGCGCTCTGCAGTAATTTGGAAGTGACAAGGAAGAGTGAGTGCACTACGAGAACAACTCATGTCTACTGAGCACATGTAAATCTGGCAATACACACATGCTACATAGGGAGTCAGGTATATGCTACATGCCCAGGACACGTATGGATGCAAGGTGACACTCCTTCCAAGACCCAGCTACACACGGTGATTGAGAACCTCCCCATGCCACGCCATGGAAATAGCTGTGTCCCAGTGCAAGTGCACAGCCCGACGCAAGACAGGAGTGACATACACCCACACATCAGCAGAAGTGGGATGCCGATTGCAGAGACTGGTAGCGGAACACTGGAGCCACAGGTCACATGACATTACACTAGTCCAGCCCACACACCTTGCCATGAAGGTGCACATGTCATGACTCACCACACATTCCTTGTGAGGATGCTGACATGGCCTTGTCACGCTACTCCGTGCCCCATGCATACATGTGCACCTCACATCCGATAACACATGTGGCATGGTGTGCGGAACAGTGTGCAATGACAATCTACACACAGCCACATGTTGGTTGCTGCAACGGCTGCAGCTTTTGAGGGTGCTACAACATCAACCTGATGTAAATCCCGGACACATATATGACATAGTCACATTGTGCACTGTGGGTAGTGACAAGTCATGTGTCATGACCCCTGTACCGGGCATCATGGGACACTTCCGTGTGTTGGTGTCCGTGCCATGCCAGTGACGCTCACCCCAAGTGCGCAGTCCCACATGCACACATGTCAAAGGAGTCAAGGGCATGCCTGGCACACATTGTACCATCACACAGTACACCTGTACACATCTCATCATACATCTGGTGCCTTCTCCACTCAGGAGGCATGTTCCACATCACAGCCTGTGACACCTGTGCCCCACACATGTAGTAATGCACAGACGATGCCTTGATGTCCATCCATGGACAAGTATGTCCATCCATGGACAAGTATGTCCGCCCTATTCCTACCTGTGTGTCGCCTATCACCACAGTGATGTGTAAAAACCGCCGTACTGCTGCTGAGAGGGCCTGTGCATGTTCCCAAATCACTGTGGGAGTGCTGCCGTATGTGTACCCATCGTGATGGCGAGCGTACAGGCATTTGTACGGTCCGTAGCACTACGAGTACGCATACGCGTGCAGACCCATAGTGATAGGGCCGTACACACGCATGTACGCTCACTATCACTATGGGTCTGCACGCGTATGCGTACCCGTAGTGGTACGGACCGTACACTCGCATGTACGCTCACTATCACTATGGGTCTGCACGCGTATGCGTACCCGTAGTGGTACGGACCGTACACACGCATCTACGCTCACTATCACTATGGGTCGGCACGCGTATGCGTACTCGTAGTGATAGTGAGCGTAGATGCGAGTGTACGGTCCGTACCACTACGGGTACGCATACGCGTGCAGACCCATAGTGATAGTGAGCGTAGATGCGAGTGTACGGTCCGTACCACTACGGGTACGCATACGCGTGCAGACCCATAGT
The DNA here is from genome assembly GCF_964204655.1 of Triturus cristatus. Classification (NCBI taxonomy): domain Eukaryota; kingdom Metazoa; phylum Chordata; class Amphibia; order Caudata; family Salamandridae; genus Triturus; species Triturus cristatus. The sequence goes on from NC_140590.1 coordinate 1,706,063,999, forward strand.
GATAGTGAGCGTACATGCGAGTGTACGGTCCGTACCACTACGGGTACGCATATGCGTGCAGACCCATAGTGATAGTGAGCGTACATGCGAGTGTACGGTCCGTACCACTACGGGTACGCATACGCGTGCAGACCCATAGTGATAGTGAGCGTACATGCGAGTGTACGGTCCGTACCACTACGGGTACGCATACGCGTGCAGACCCATAGTGATAGTGAACGTAGGCATGCATGTACGGGCCGTTGCCATGCATTTGGGGTGCCCTAGGGCCCCGAAACGCACCGTACCTGTGTGTGATGCTCCAAATTACATAGGGGACAAGTATTAAGGCCTACATGCATGCTGGTTGTCATGGTGACCAAGTTCAAATTTCGAAATTGTTCTGGAAGGTGCACAGCAGAAGTCAGTTGGAATTCTTCTACTTTGTTGCAATGTGTTTGTGGGGCTGACATCATGCAGGAGAATGAAACCGATAGAGAACCCACAGACTGCTAGGTTTGAAGGGATTGGTGGAAACATAGGATGCAAATGTGAGTGACCAATCACTCTGTACTCCTGTGCATGAGACTGGGCAGAAGGGCACATATAAGGCAGCCAGGTCCCATGAGGGAGCACTTGCCTGCACATCTTTGCATTTGTCGACCCAGCTGCTGCTACTGATTCCCTGGAACCATGTCAAGGGCTGTGGAGAGGACATAGCCATTCACCCTGGAGGAGAACATGGCTCTGCTGGATGTGATCCTCCCACAGTACTCCATGCTGTATGGGCGACCAGGGTATCAGGTGAGTGCATAGGCCACTGCCACAGACTGTCCCTATGTTGTGACTGTGACTTCTGCCATTGCGTCCAGGTGTAACACACATGCCATGTACTGTCGGGGGGGTCCCAGGGGGGGTGCCTGATGTCTCCCAGCAGTGCCCTGAGACAGGAGGGGTAGGGGCCTATCACTCACAGCAGTGCCCTGAGACAGGAGGGGTGTGTGCAGAGTCCTCCCAGCAGTGCCCTGAGATAGGAGGGGTGTGTGCAGAGTCCTCCCAGCAGTGCCCTGAGACAGGAGGGGTGTGTGCAGAGTCCTCCCAGCAGTGCCCTGAGACAGGAGGGGTGTGTGCAGAGTCCTCCCAGCAGTGCCCTGAGACAGGAGGGGTGTGTGCAGAGTCCTCCCAGCAGTGCCCTGAGACAGGAGGGGTGTGTGCAGAGTCCTCCCAGCAGTGCCCTGAGACAGGAGGGGTGTGTGCAGAGTCCTCCCAGCAGTGCCCTGAGACAGGAGGGGTGTGTGCAGAGTCCTCCCAGCAGTGGCCTGAGACAGGAGGTGTGGGGGCCTATCACTCACAGCAGTGCCCTGAGACAGGAGGGGTGGGGGCCTATCACTCACAGCAGTGCCCTGAGACAGGAGGGGTGTGTGCAGAGTCCTCCCAGCAGTGCCCTGAGACAGGAGGGGTGTGTGCAGAGTCCTCCCAGCAGTGGCCTGAGACAGGAGGTGTGGGGGCCTATCACTCACAGCAGTGCCCTGAGACAGGAGGGGTGGGGGCCTATCACTCCCAGCAGTGCCCTGAGACAGGAGGGGTGTGTGCAGAGTCCTCCCAGCAGTGCCCTGAGACAGGAGGGGTGTGTGCAGAGTCCTCCCAGCAGTGGCCTGAGACAGGAGGTGTGGGGGCCTTTCACTCACAGCAGTGCCCTGAGACAGGAGGGGTGGGGGCCTATCACTCACAGCAGTGCCCTGAGACAGGAGGGGTGGGTGTGATGTTTGCTCTCCCCTGAGGCGGAAGCCGGGGGCTCTTGCTCTCCCTTTAAGCTGCTATATATCTATTCAAGCTGTGGATGTTTTTATCGTATGTATATATTTTAACTGGCACTTTTTTAAACTGTGTTACCTACCTGATTTGATGCTTGCAGTGTGACCAGCGGTCATTTTCGGGGTTGCGAGTGGAACGTCCCGGGCTCTCCGCTGCTGGTGTTAGGCGGGGGCGCTGTCGTTCGTTACACAGACGCCATCTTGGGTAGGGGAAGGCTGACGGGCTACTTGCTCCTCCCTCCTGCCCTCCCTTGCTACTTTAGTGCACGATCTTACTCGATCGCTGCATTCATTTGTTTGCTCTCCCCTGAGGCGGAAGCCGGGGGCTCTTGCTCTCCCTTTAAGCTGCTATATATCTATTCAAGCTGTGGATGTTTTTATCGTATGTATATATTTTAACTGCCACTTTTTTAAACTGTGTTACCTACCTGATTTGATGCTTGCAGTGTGACCAGCGGTCATTTTCGGGGTTGCGAGTGGAACGTCCCGGGCTCTCCGCTGCTGGTGTTAGGCGGGGGCGCTGTCGTTCGTTACACAGACGCCATCTTGGGTAGGGGAAGGCTGACGGGCTACTTGCTCCTCCCTTGCTACTTCAGTGCACGATCTTACTCGATCGCTGCATTCATTTGTTTGCTCTCCCCTGAGGCGGAAGCCGGGGGCTCTTGCTGTCCCTTTAAGCTGCTATATATCTATTCAAGCTGTGGATGTTTTTATCGTATGTATATATTTTAACTGGCACTTTTTTAAACTGTGTTACCTACCTGATTTGATGCTTGCAGTGTGACCAGCGGTCATTTTCGGGGTTGCGAGTGGAACGTCCCGGGCTCTCCGCTGCTGGTGTTAGGCGGGGGCGCTGTCGTTCGTTACACAGACGCCATCTTGGGTAGGGGAAGGCTGACGGGCTACTTGCTCCTCCCTCCTGCCCTCCCTTGCTACTTCAGTGCACGATCTTACTCGATCGCTGCATTCATTTGTTTGCTCTCCCCTGAGGCGGAAGCCGGGGGCTCTTGCTCTCCCTTTAAGCTGCTATATATCTATTCAAGCTGTGGATGTTTTTATCGTATGTATATATTTTAACTGGCACTTTTTTAAACTGTGTTACCTACCTGATTTGATGCTTGCAGTGTGACCAGCGGTCATTTTCGGGGTTGCGAGTGGAACGTCCCGGGCTCTCCGCTGCTGGTGTTAGGCGGGGGCGCTGTCGTTCGTTACACAGACGCCATCTTGGGTAGGGGAAGGCTGACGGGCTACTTGCTCCTCCCTCCTACCCCTAGTCTCATGGATAAAAACAAGGCATCTTCCCGTCCGCGCAGCGGGCGGGCGCAGCGGGCGCGCCGAAGGCGCGCCGAAGGCGCGCCAAAGGCAAGCCCGTCTGCGCCCGTCCGCGGCCGACCGGGGCCTGGGGCCACAGATCTTGGTTCATCCACACCAACTACTATCAGGTATGACAGACATGCTTTGCTTAATCTCCAACCTGACACGCCTGTTGCTTGTAGGCACGCCATGACTGCCCAGTCATTAGGTAAATGTACAGGTTGTAGCTTTGAACCCATGATCCACATTCCGACTACTAGTGTGGGCCACTCTCTGAAAGCAGCTCTACTCAATTGTAGATCTCTCCGCAAGCACGCCCTCGAAATATTTCATCTACTCGAGGAGCAAAATTTTAACATTCTATTCTTGACGGAGACCTGGCTAGATGAATATTCAGACCCCGACATTATTCAGGCCATGCCCCATGGCTACTCCCTCTCTAGATTGGACAGGAAAGACGGAAGGGGGGGAGGTATAGCCATAGCCACGAAAGCCCCTCTAGTCTGCTCCTTAGCTCCTATACAGATTGACCACAGTGAAGCTGGTTCCTTCACAATTAATACCGGCCCCAACCACTCTGTATCGGGTATCTTGATTTATCGCCCACCTGGCAGAATGTTTGACTTTACTTCCACTTTAATGGAAGCCATTACTCACTTAGCACTTAGAAAGTCAAGACTTCTGGTGCTAGGTGACTTTAATGCTCATTTTGAAGATCCCCTAGACAATGATGCCGTTGAGATTCAAACGCAGCTTCTCTCAGTTCAACTTGTAATGAAAAACAAGGAACCGTCTCATCGACTAGGTCACCTACTGGATCCTATCTTTGGAAACTGGCAGGGAGTTCACACCTCACAGTCTATACCCATACCCTGGTCGGATCACCACATTATTCCGATCACGTTGCAACTGGACAGAACTGAGCAGTTTCAACATCAATCTCTGCGGTATAAACGCAGAAAATGGAGGAGCTTCTCTATAGAATCTTTCATTAAAATCACTCAGGATGAGGGCCCTCCCAAAGGGGAAGACTGTGAAGCAGCTAATACTAATTTAAATACTATCGTAACCAAGGCCCTCGATATTACTGCCCCTAGTCGGACCATGACTAATGCTAGGAGACAAAAAAAAACTGCTCCCTGGTTTAGCCAAGAACTGCAGACCATGAGAACTAATTGCAAAAAACTAGAGAGAGCTTGGCGCCTGAACTTCTGCGCAGAAACTAAAATAAAGTATAAGGACTCTCAAAGAGTGTACTATAAATCTGTACGGTTGGCCAAGGCAGAACACTATCATTCCCGTATTACGGAAGCAGGGAATTCCTCGAAGGAATTATTTCAGATCTATAAAGAGATATCTGTAATAAACACTAACTCCTCCATTCACAATGATTCAGTGGAGTCATGTAATGAAGTTGCACAGTACTTCTCAGGTAAAATCAATAAAATATATACTAGCTTTGCCAATCATGTAGAGTCGGCCTTCGACTTCACAGAGAATGACAGTCTTATTAAGACTTTAAAGTGCCTCAAATCTTTTGAAGTTCCCTCATATGAAGCCCTGGCTAAACTATGTAACAAAATCAAATCGGGCTCTCCCAGAGACCCGGCGCCTCCGAAAATTTTAACTGAAGCCTTCCCTGCTCTAGAACCTCACTACAGACATCTACTTCAGGTTTCATTCTCCACAGCTTGCCTGCCGGCGGACTGGAAACAGGCAGTTGTACTCCCTATCAAGAAAAAGCCGAATGTCAGCCTAGACAGTATGGACAACCTTTGGCCAATTTCCTTGCTACCTTACTTAGCCAAGCTAGCTGAGAAAATTGCCAACATCCAACTCATGGAACATCTAGAAGAACATGATGTTTTCCATTACTCCCAGTCGGGTTTCAGATCCAACTTCTCCACGGAGACGGCTCTCCTCAGGGCCACTGAAACCCTACGCAAGGGAGCAGACGAGGGCAAGACCATGGCCCTCATCATGCTCGACCTTAGTGCCGCGTTTGACACTGTAGCACACTCCATCTTGCTACAGTATCTAAACAAAGCGGGAGTAACCAACAGAGCTCTGGGATGGCTGAAAGCCTTCTTGATCAATAGAAGCTTCCAAGTCCAAAGAGGGACTTTCCTCTCAGACAGTGTGCGGCTTGAACAGGGGGTGCCTCAGGGATCGGCCTTGAGTCCCACCCTGTTTAATCTATACATGGCCCCCCTGGCTGAAGTGGTGCAATCGTTCGGCGTGGAGCTTGTCTCTTACGCCGATGAAACGCAACTTCTAATATCCTTGACGCAAGCCCCTTCCATGGAAGCCGCTAACTTTAACAACTGCATGAGCAAGCTGGCATCTTGGATGACAGAGCACTGTCTAAAACTGAATGGAACGAAAACAGAGGTCATCATCATTGGAGGTGATGAGACCAATTGGACTAAAGAATGGTGGCCTATCTGTCTAGGTCCCTTGCCCCCTCCCAGTCGGGAGGCGAAGAACTTGGGAGTTTGGATCGACAACAAGCTATCTTTTGATAGCCACATAAAGAAAACGGTTGGCAAGTGCTTCGGAGTGATGAAGACTCTCAACCGTACCCTTGACTTACTGCCCCTCAATTCCAGACGGACAATGACGCCGGCACTAATCACCTCCCGGATTGACTACGGGAATGTTTTACTGTTAGGCACTTCGGAGAAAAACATACAGAAATTACAGGTCATACAAAATTCGGCAGCACGCCTAGTATTAAGACTGCCCCGCAGAGCCCCTTCTCGACCCTCATTGGTAACTCTCCATTGGCTGCCTATCAAGCAGAGGATAACTTTCAAAGCTCTGCTATGGTGTCACAAGATCCTCCATAACAAGGCACCTGCCTATATGTCGGATCTGGCCTTGCCATATGAACCTAACAGAACCCTTAGATCCAAAGGTACAGGGCTGCTCAGAAATGCCCGTCCTAAAAAGGCCAGAATGGGAGGCAGATCTTTCCGCACAGTGGCAGCGAAGTCCTGGAACCTCTTGCCCATGGACATCAGGTTAGAGGTGAATGAGACCTCTTTTAGGAAGAAACTGAAAACTTTCCTCTTCGATCTGTGATAGGCTCTTTTTCTACTCATTTCACTCATCAGCGCGGGGACACGCCGGGAGGCGTCACCAGGCGCTTTACAAGCTCCTTTAAACTAAACTAAACAGTGTGAGCCTTGATCATTGATTGTGACATTGCCATCATTCCACCTGTGTACCCACTGTGGCACGTACTGCTTTTGCCCTCACCAGGGGATGATATCCCTATGACAAAGGTGCAATGCGTTGGCTGCATGACATGCCTTGTTGTAACCAGCTAATTTGTACCCATATGTCTCTCTGTGACATGTGGCTGGTGTATTGATGTGGTGTCACTTGTTCCTCCTCACAGGTAGGCGCCACTGCCAAGGAGCAGATCTGGCTGACCGCCGTCAGTGCCGTGAGGGGTGTGGATGGTCGGAGGCGGAGCCTGCCCCAGGTGAGGAAACGCTGGCAGGATATCCGGTGCTGGACGCGGAGGATTGCACGGCTCCTGCTGGGGGACTCACCTGAGAGCCACAAGAACCGCGGCCGCCGCCGTCTGAGCCACCTCCACAGGCGTGTGCTGCCGGTGGTCTTTCCAGACCTGGAGAGGCGCTTACAGGCGATGCAGCAGCCGGAAGGGGGTAGGTACATTTGTGTTTGTTGTGTGTCACCGGCATTTGTAAGGGCACAGTAGCATGAATTCACTGGCAGGGTTTAAAGGTGCTGTGCAGATCCTGTTTGCCCCAGTATAGCGCTGTGCCCCTGCCACCCTTCCCCTCCTTGCAATGTGTTCCCTGGTCTGTGTGTAGTCACTCCTTCACAAGGTAATGTAGGCTGGTGCTTTGTCCACGAAAACAATGACTGTAGCATCATGTGTGGGGGTGGTGTGTAACAGGTTGTGGGACCTTGCCTGTGACCAGGCAAGTTCACTGCATGTGGGTTCCATGTCAGTTGCCACTGATGCTGACTCCAGACATGGGAGTTGGTCTCTCATGTGTCATGCCTTACAGCGCGCATGTCCTATGTAGTGGCCTGTGACATGATGTGCATGAGTGTGCGATACACATAGTGCAGGGATGGTGACGTGTGTTGCAGTCATTACCATTCAGTAGCATGTAGTTGCGTACCCACTACTGTCCCCTGGGGAACCTTTTCCTCAGTGGTGTATGTGTCATCATAAACGTGGCCAATCTCAGTGTCTACAGCGTAGGTTGTGCTCTGTGCCATTGTCCCCATGTATATAGACGTGCTATTTTGTACAGGTGTCCACTGTGCAGCCTGACCTGATTGTCCTTCTTCATACTCACAGTTGCCAGTGCCTGTGTGTCTTTTTCTACTCATCTGAGGATGGGCACTGGTACCTCATTATTTGTACAGGCGCACCTTGGCTGTTTGGCGTCCAATCTTGCTTTTTGCCTGCCCCTGTGTGTATCACCCAGACTATGAGATGTTGGTGCCACCTGTGTCTCAACAATTTGCCTCGTGTAGGGTCTTGTTGGGGCGGGCAATGCCTATGTGTTAACTCCTGATTTCCACTTGCTGGGTCTGGGCAGTGTGTGATGTTTGTCTGGACACACACGCAAGGTGCAGTGACCGAGTCATGTTGTGCATGTTTTCAGCATTACCTATGCAGCATGTGTCTCAAGTTCATGGATATGCTCCCTGGTCATCGGTATTATTGCCAACGCTGTGTGGTGCAGATGCAGTGCTGGATTGTCCCCAGGGCCTGGGTGCTATGTCAGACTCCGTTTCCTGTGTTTAGCTATTGTCTCATGCTCTCCATGGTATTTCAGTGGCATGGTGGCTCAACCAACTGTGTGTTTCATGCCCTACATCGGTACCCTGTTCAGTAGATGTTAGGGATCTTCCTTTTCAGGCCATGCAATGTTACCTATGTAGATTGGACTCATGTGACAGATGTGTACAGGTGTCTGATTAATTTCTGTCTCTCCACCCTGCCCACAGCATCGTCGGGGGACACAGAGGGAGACATGGACACAGACCAGGCGGAGGGACCGAGCACCAGTGCCAGCCGTGACATCGGGTCTGGCACATCGAGTGGGACAGAGGCGGAGGAGAGTGTGGCCGAGGACCTGTCGACTGGCACATCAGACTACGAAGCTGACAGGTCCGAGGAGGATGTCTCCGAGTGGGCGGAGGCTGCACCAGCAGCTGACAGCGGAACAACACCTCGCACCGCCCCCTCAGTTTCCACCAGCCGCCTCCCACTTGCTCGTGTCCCTTCCCAGCGTGCCCGGTCACAGCATGTCTCCTTCCTGCCAGGCACCGCACCCCCTGCCCCTGTCTCCACTGCTGCCGCCAATGCAGAGTCTGTGGACATCCAGCGGCAACTGCAGGTTGGTCAGGCTGCGATCCTTAATGTCCTCCATGCCCACGGCAAAACCCTCACCAACATCGAGGCTTTCTTGGAGGGCATTCATTCATCGCAGGCTGACCAACGCAACTTGCTGAGGTCCATAGACTCCACACTGACTGCAGCAGTGGGTCTCCTGCAGCGCGACCTCCCCCCACCTACCCCTGCCCCATCCACACTTCCCACTCCCAAGCCTGTCCCACGTACACCCAGACGTCGGCATGCACCCACATCAACGGACACGGGCACCACACCAGCAGGGAAGGTCCACCGCACTCCTCCTGACACGCACACACAGGGTGAGGTAGGCACACCCACTGGGTCGGGGGGCAAACGTGTGACACGCAGCCATAGTGGGAGTCCGCATTCCACCCAGTCCACTCCCTCCAAATCCCCTCCCCTCAGCTCTCCTGGCCACATCTCCCCCAAGGACTCCTTCATGGCCGCTCTGTCCCTGAGCCCCACAGTTACACCACCACGCAAGCGGTCAAGGAGGTCCCCGGTCAGGGTGGTTGAGTCTCCCCCCCCTGTCTCCACCCTCCCCCGGTGGCGCTGCGACCCATCCCTCTGACCCACCCCCCCCCCCCTCCTTGGGGCCTGAGGTCCCTTCGGGTGCAGGGGACTCCCTGGAGGACCTTGCAAAGGTGTGTAGTGCCATCCTGGCCTCCGCCTTTGGCACTGACCCACCCCCTGTGGTGGAGTCCTCCATACCTGCACCCACAACGCCGCCCCTTTGCCCTGATGTCCCTGCGGTGCCTGTTGCTTCCCCCCCCCCCCTGATGCCCTCACCAGTGTGGAAGACGATGCCATTTGACTGTGCAGGCAAGGTAGGGGACACGCATCCCACTGTGTCCCCCATCCAGCTGAGAATCATTGACTGCCCTATGGGCTTTGTGAAGATTGTACTGCCTGCGATCCACGGACATTGTGCTCATGCTGAATAAAGCTTAATTTTGTTTTCATTATCACACTACTGCTATGCTGGTATTGGTGGGGCTGCGACATGGTTTTGGGTGGTGTGTATGGGTTTGGGTGTGTGGGATATGTAGTGGTGTACTGCTCATTGGTGGGACCCTGGGATCTGTGTGCCATCACAAGGTGTTGGCTAACTTTCTTTGTTCATGTGAGCAGTTACTGCATGGTGCACTTGTCCCAGGGTGTATTCCTTCCTCTGTGTACCCAGCTTTCTTCCCTGCAGGGTGTTCCCAATGTTTAGCGCAGAGCTGTGTCTACATGAGCTGTGTGTGTGACGGAGCCCTTCTACTTTGGCCATGCATGCAGGGCCATGTGTCCACCTGCAACAATCGTGGCATCCTTGGTGATCACTGTACTTGTGTGTGGAGTCTGTTGACATGAGTTCATGGGGACATGTTCCCTTGTAGCCAGTATGCATGTGGATAATTCTGGCCTCACACACATGTGTTACACCCCTCCTGTCTCAGGGCACTGCTGGGAGGACTCCACACCCACCCCTCCTGTCTCAGGGCACTGCTGTGAGTGATAGGCCCCCACCCCTCCTGTCTCAGGGCACTGCTGGGAGGACTCCACACCCACCCCTCCTGTCTCAGGGCACTGCTGGGAGTGATAGGCCCCCACCCCTCCTGTCTCAGGGCACTGCTGGGAGTGATAGGCACCCACCCCTCCTGTCTCAGGGCACTGCTGGGAGGACTCCACACCCACCCCTCCTGTCTCAGGGCACTGCTGGGTGGACTCTGCACACACACCTCCGATTTCAGGATATGTACGCTTGGAACATACACGGTGGGGGTACGCTCAATGCATTCGAGGTGAGGGTACGAGTCTACTTACACTGGTGTGGTGGGGGTACGCTCCATGCATACGCGGGTGAGGGTACGGGTTGAACTTACACTGTTGGGCCGGGGGTACGCTCCATGCATACGCGGGTGGGGGTACGGGTCGTACTTACACTGTTGGGCTGGGGGGTACGCTCCTTGCATACGCGGGTGGGGGTACGGGTCGTACTTACACTGTTGGGCTGGGGGGTACGCTCCTTGCATACACGGGTGGGGGTACGGGTCGTACTTACACTGTTGGGCTGGGGGGTACGCTCCATGCATACGCGGGTGGGGGTACGGGTCGTACTTACACTGTTGGCATGGGGGGTACGCTCCATGCATACGCGGGTGGGGGTACGGGTCGAACTTACACTGTTGGCATGGGGGGTACGCTCCATGCATACGCGGGTGGGGGTACGGGTCGTACTTACACTGTTGGGGTGGGGGGTACGCTCCATGCATACGCGGGTGGGGGTTCGGGTCATACTTACACTGTTGGGCTGGGGGGTACGCTCCATGCATACGCGGGTGGGGGTTCGGGTCGTACTTACACTGTTGGGCTGGGGGGTACGCTCCATGCATACGCGGGTGGGGGTACGGGTCGTACTTACACTGTTGGGGTGGGGGGTACGCTCCATGCATACGCAGGTGGGGGTTCGGGTCGTACTTACACTGTTGGGGTGGGGGGTACGCTCCTTGCATACGTGGGTGAGGGTTCGAGTCGTACTTACACTGTTGGGGTGGGGGGTACGCTCCATGCATACGCGGGTGGGGGTACGGGTCGTACTTACACTTTTGGCATGGGGGTGCGCTCCATGCATACGCGGGTGGGGGTACGGGTCGTACTTTCACTGTTGGGGTGGGGGGTACGCTCCTTGCATACGGGGTGGGGGTAGGGTCCGTACATATCCGTCCCCACGCTATGTGATGTTTGTGCGGCCCGTACCCAGGCCTTTGCCACGTGGGTGCGATCCGTCCCGCCATTGTTGGGGTGACGTGTGTGGGCGTGGTCCGACTCGTACCCACGCTCTTCAGGCGTGGGTACGGGACGTACCTGTCTGGTTGTGTTGCCGGTTCGCGTGGTGACGGACTTCCGTTGTGGCGGTCGCTGGCTTATCAGGACACGCCCCCACCCCCTCGTGGTGACCAGGGCATGGGAGTCAGGTATGTCCAGGCCATGTGTGGTGTGTGACTTATGTGGTTGTTTTGTGGCCTGCCCTGGTCGTGCCACCCCCACCCCACCCCACTTTCCCCCCTCCCTTAGTTATTCTGACCTTCTGCGGCGTCTGCGTCGTAACCTGTAGAGGAGGTGGACTGCTATGAGGGCAGGGATGACTCGTAGGTTCGGGTCCATGTCTGTCCGTCGCGTACTGGTACTCCTTGCTCGCGTCGTCCTGTCGCGTACGGGTCCTCCTTGGTGGCGTCGTCCTGTGTGTCCGTCACGTACTGGTCCTCCTTGTTCGCGTCGTCGTCTGTCCGTCGCGTACTGGTGGTCCTTGTTCGCGTCGTCCTGATTTCCCGGCAGTTTTTGGCTGCCGCAAAATATTCACCGTGCGGGGTGACGTCGGTGGGAATCGTGATTCCTGGGTCGTGAATGGCTGGCTGCGAGCGTCCCGACGTCAGGTCGGCGCTTTCCCGGATCGCATTGGTAGGTGTTTTTTTGTTCGGTCGGGCTTTTGTGCGATTCGTACGGTAATGGTGTACCCGTGCGAATCGTAATTCCTTGTTTGTAAAAATTGACGACCGGGTACGCATCGGGCGGAGATTGTGCTCCGTCCGACGGTTCGTACCCGGTTTTTACCGGATCGTGATCGGCACCAGAGTGTTATCCCATTTGGCCAAACTCAATGCAGATATAGCTTGTTTACAGGAATCACATCTATCGGAAGCTGAATCTGCCAAACTAAGAAGGGGTTGGGTAGGTGATGTATATTTTTCTCCAGGTGACGGTAAACATAATGGCATTTTGATTTTATTTAAAAAATCTCTTCCAGTCCAGTTAGTAACGCATATTGCTGATGTTTCAGGTAGATGGGTGTTAGTTAATTTCAATCGTAATAATGTTCCTATTTCCATTTTAAATGTGTACGCTCCCACATGTGGAGATGCCTCTTTTTGGTCCTCTTTAGCTCCGCTAATTACTCAACATTATGTTGATAATTTCATTTTAGTTGGTGATTGCAACAACGTTTTTGACCCCTTTTTGGATAGGCACTCAGCTAATGCTTACATCCCTCACAAATCACAACATTTTTTTACTCAACTCATTGCACAATTCAAACTTACTGATGCCTGGAGACTCTGCAACCCCACCTCACGAGAATACTCTTTTTTCTCACCCCCTCATCACACTCAATCTCGACTAGATTACTTTTTTCTCTCACATCGCCTTACTCAGTCCCTTGTTTCTTCTGACATTGGCTCCATTTTAATTTCGGATCATGCTCCAGTTTCTATTACATTGGATGTATTGCAGAAGCCTACTTCCTTTAAAAAATGGCGTTTTAATAACGCTCTCCTCCTTGATGCACAATTTGTTTCTTCTTTCACGTCCTTTTTTCATGAATATTTTTTGCTTAATCATACAGGCGAAGTTCCATTCCATATAGTCTGGGATGCTTTCAAAGCGTCAGCCAGGGATTTCATCATCAATTATGTTTCTCGTAAACGGAAGAAAGCCCAACACGACACTAATGCTACTCTTTTCAAATTTAAAGATTTAGAGCACTTATATTACACTTCTAAGTCAAAAGACTGCCTAAAAGACCTCATTTCTGCCAAACTTCAATTTAATAAAGATTCAACGCCTCTAATTTTCTCTTAAAATCCAGCGCCAAGTTCTACGGTGGACAGAACAAAGCTGGTAAGTTGCTGGCTAATTATCTAAAGGTCAGGCATAATAAAGTCAATATCGAATCTGTCTATGGTCGGGATGGCTTGCTGAAACACAAAAGTGAAGACATCTTACAAGAATTCTTACGTTTTTATAAAACATTGTATTCCTCCGAAGCATCTTCATCTGAACAGTCCATCTCTCAATTTCTCTCCACCATTTCTAGTCCTTTTGATACCCCCCCAGACCTCTCTTCCTTAGAATCTGATCTTACTCACAGGGATCTCCTTCAGGCTCTTCACGCTCTCAAACATGATAAAGCTCCGGGACCGGATGGCTTTACTGTCGAGTTCTTTTCCCGTTTTTCAAATCTGCTACTCCCCAAATTGCATTTGCTTCTCTCTAACTTTCTTCAAACTGGTTCTGCTTCTTCCTCCTTCTCCGATGCCCTTATTTGTATTATCCCGAAACCGGGTAAAGATCCACAGTATTGTAAAAATTATCGCCCTATTTCTCTAGTAAACGTTGACTACAAAGTTTTTTCTAAGGCATTGGCATTGCGTTTAGAGTCTTTATTACCCAAGCTTTTAGGGAAAGACCAATCCGGCTTTGTTAAAGGAAGACTGTTATCGGATAACACCAGATTATTTTTTTACATTCTCTCTAAGACTTCGCATCACCCTCATTCCCTTGCAGCCATAGCTTTGGATGCGGAAAAAGCTTTTGACCGAGTTGAATGGCCTTATTTGTTTCAATCTCTGAAGTGGTTTGGTTTTGGACCAAAAATTTCTTCCTTGATATCCTTTCTTTATTCTTGTCCTAGAGCTGCTATTTCAGCAAATGGAGGCTTATCTTATTTTTCATTAGGAAGAGGGGTTAGACAGGGTTGCCCACTTTCACCCTTTTTGTTTAATCTTGCCTTAGAACCCTTCCTTCTGCAAATTCGTCAGATTGATAGTGTTGGACAGGCCACACGAAGGGCTTGCTCCCTCCCCGCACGACAGGGCCCGAGCTCCGGCCCACCAGGCATAACCCACGAAAAGCACCTGTACCCCGTCTCCCGACGGATCTTCGGCCCTCGGACCTCTACTCATCACGGGGCCCAGCCCCACCGGCTCCCCCGGCCGGTTCAAGCCGCCATCTTGGGCCCTGCACCCCGAGGCCGCGTGGCCTCGGCCCGACCCTAACCCCGGGCCTGGCCGGCCCCGACATCCCGGCACCACCCTCCACCCAGGAGGTGAGCGGACCACTTGGCAGGTCAATGGGAGAACGAAGTGTCAAGAGCTCTTCCCCCCGCCAGGTGCCGATCGCCTCCAGCTCCCCCCAGGCGCTGGCTCCACCCCCTGCTGGGTGTCTGGACACCTTCATCCCGGGCCCTCCGACCTCCAAGTGCGAGGGTCCGGACATCAAAGGGCGCCTGCCCTATAACTGGGGCAACTCCGGAGCAGGAAGGCAGTTGTATCCTGGAGTCGAGAGACACCGAGAGAACTCAGCCTTGACGGACTACTGGCGCTGCCGTAGCCCGCTCTTGTGAACCATCGTCCTGCCTGCTGGCGCTGCCGCGGCCTTCTGCATCATCCATCCTCGTCGGGACCTGCTGGCGCTGCCGCGGCCCATTGTAACGACCATCCTCACCGGGACCTGCTGGCGCTGCCGCGGACCGTATATCGACCATCTTTCCGGGACCTGCTGGCGCTGCCGCGGACCGTGTACCGACCATCTCAACCGGGACCTGCTGGCGCTGCCGCGGCCCGTACCAACTAAGCCACCAAGCTCGAGGATTGTGAGCTAATCATCATCTCATCCGAACTACCTGACTGGTAGACAGACTGTCCCGCTACCCCTTACCCGGCTTTGAGAGACTTGAATCGAGGGGACCCCTGAGTCCAGACCTCCTTGTACCAGTCAACCGTACCTTAAGAAGTGCTTATAAAGAACACTGAACCTTATCTGTGTGTGGTATCTGTCTGTGAGGGGGAAGTTACTTGTCTGTACGATCGCTGGAGACGGCTCTCCCCGGAGACCTCTCCTCCTGACCCCGGCCGACCCTCCCGGTCCATCTACCCTTTCTAACAGATAGTATACATGGTTTTAATTTTCATGATTCCAACATTAAAATGGCAGCTTATGCGGATGATGTCTTACTATTTATATCCCACCCAGTCAACTCCCTTCCAGCATTCTTAGACGAAGTTCATTCTTTTGCTCAGGTATCAGGCTACAAACTATATAAAGATAAATGCGAAATCTTACCCCTCACTAAAGTGCCGTTCAAGGATGACTTCTCTGCTTCAGGTTTCCCTTGGAGCCCTAACTTTATTAAGTATCTAGGCCTTCATTTTCATTCCTCTCTTTCAGGCACGATCATTAAATCTATGGAAGAGTGTAAACAAAAATTAACTACTCTTACTAGCAAATGGCATCCTCTCTACTTGTCATGGTGGGGACGATTAGACACAATCAAAATGATGCTCTCTCCCATTGTTTTGTTCACAATATCCAACATACCACTTGCTATTCCCTTAAAATATTTCAAGAAGATTAACTCTATTCTCTCTTCCTTCTTGTGGGGGCATAAAAAATCTCGTATGTCTTTATCTAAGCTAATAAGCTCCAAGAGGGAGGGTGGGGTACATTTTCCAAACTTTTCCTTGTACCATAAATCCTTCCTGTTACATCAAATTTCTCATTGGATCAAAGATGTCTCATTATCATCTCCTCTCTGGTTGACCTTAGAACAGTCTTTCATTTCTCCTTTTTCATTCAAAGAATACCTTATGTTCTCTCGTAGACCTCAATCTATTTCAACTCCTATTCTTAAACATACCTCCAAAATCTTTCCTTGTTTACCTGATTCAACCTTTTTTGATCAACCTACTTGGCATAATACGTCCATTTTAATTAATAATAAGCAAATTTTTGGGAAATCTTGGAGAACACGTGGTCTTATTTGGGTGAGGCAACTGTTCCACCATGCTCAGATCATTCCTTTTGATTTAATTGCCACTTCTTTCAACCTTCCTCTCGCTTTTCGAACCAAATATTCATTGTTGACACACGCATTACAGCATGCCTACGAGGTCCATCTTGCTACACCTCCCTCATCAATTCCCACATCATCTGATACGCCCTCGCTGAATTCCTTACTCACTCTAAAGCTTCAAAGATATATGCTTTTCTTCACACTTTGTCCTATCCCCGTATTAAAACCAGTACAGAGGAACATTGGGAAAAAGATTTTGAAACCTCATGGCCCATTGTATTATGGGACAAATTGTGGTTGAAAATTCGCAGATCCTCCAGGGCAGCAAATACTACTCAAACACTATTTTTTATTTATAACCGTTTATTGTTTTCACCACTCACTCTCAGCACTCACTTCCCAGATACCTCTGACAAGCGTTGGTCCTGCTCTTCACCAGGTGCAGATCTTTTCCACATGCTTTTTGATTGTCATTTTGTTCTTAATTTTTGGAAGCGGGTTTGGTCTCAAATTAATAAGATTTTTTTCCTCCATCCACCCCTTTTCTCTATCTCATATTTTTTTAGGAAGCCTGTCTCCCATCTGGGAGCACTGCACTTATAACGTTAGGATAATTGATTTGCTATTAGCTGTGGCATTTCAGCAAATCACCAAAAACTGGAAGGATTTCAACAAATTATCTTATAAGGCTTGGTGGTACGCTGTTTGCTACAATCATAGACTAGCTACCACTTTTGTTTATCCCTTAACCTTAGCTGTTAAACGAAGAGAACTGTGGAGCCCAGTTACAGTATTTTTTTACTTAAGTGCTTGTACGTCTGTCTCTTTAACTCCGATACAGCAAGAAGTTTCTAAACCTCCATGACTTCCTGTCCCTTCTAAACAAGGTACTTTATTCTCGTTCATTTTTTTTCTCTTTCAACTTTGCTATTGATTATATTGTGTATTTCATATCCCCTTTTTAATACTTTATTTCATACCAATTGCCAGTTTTTGCTTCTAATTACTTTCAATCTCTGATGTTTCATATTACAGCATATGTTATTGTCATTACTTAACATGCTATTTACTTATTTTTGCTTATTTTTTTCTTGCCTTATATCTTATTATGTAATACTTGAGCATTTCTTATTTCAATAAAAATTTTCTGAACTTTAGAAATGGGATTTCTGGTTGGCTAAGGCTTGCGCCAAAGCCAGGCAGAAACCACTCTAACTCAGGGCTGGGGAGTTACACGCCAAAGATAACCCCTGCTCACCCCCTTGAGAGCTTGGCACAAGCAGTCAGGCTTATCCCGGAGGCAATGTGTAAAGCGTTTGCGCGCGCACCCAGCAACAACACCCTAGGCCCACCACAAAAGAAACTCCACACAAGGTTATATATAAAAATAGCCTTTGTATTATACCAAAACACATTAGATAATATTCACACAATTTACATTGGGCCAACTGGCACTGGGCAGAATTTACGGGGGACTGTTGACACAGGAGAGGGCCACCTGGACCACTGTCAGAAATAAGCACTTGGTAGATCTAGCACTTTGTAGAAATAGAATAATTGTAGCACCAAATAGTCATTGTAGAACACAACCAGTAACCACTGGTAAAAGGTAAGTACACCCTACGCCATCCTAAACACCTTAGGCATATATCACGCAGGGAACCATGAACTCACTAGCATAACCTATACTAGGAAAACAATCTCCTAAGCATAGACACATTTAGAAATAAGCATAAAGGCAATGCACATTACGCAAAAGTACACATGTAGAAATAACCATGTACCCTAGGTGAGGGCACAACACAGAAAAACTGTCCCCAGGCCATCTTGGCCTCTCAGGGGCTCAAACGCCCTTTGTCCAAAATGTCAGGGCTGGCTGCGCACGCAGCAGAAACAGCAGGGCAAAAGATCAGGCCTAAACGTGGCAGCTGCCCACTACTTGCTGGGCAGCTGTAGACTCAAAGATGGGCCCGGGTATTCACTGTGCCCTCTGTAACAGAGCTGCGCCACGTTGCAGCTGCCCTCTATCACACGGGGCAGCTGGGGGAAATGCCTTGGCACTATGGTGCCCTGGGAACCCTTACTTGGTTCCTATAATTGCACACAACCGTTGCAGCTGCCCACTGGCGGACGGGGCAGCTGGGAGAAATGCCAGCACCAACCAGGTGCACGTGGAGTCCGACTCTGAAAACGCTGGTGCCCCCTCGGTGCTGTGGCCCACTACGACGGCACCACTGAGGAATTTGGCCTTACACAGGGGATAGCTGACCCCCCCCAAAGAGGCCTTGGGAGCACAAGCCAACCTCTCCCACCTCCGTCCCCACTCACCGGCAGTCTAGGGACTCCAATCTGCTCCTCGGGGAGTTGGTTCTTCACCCGGTTCCTCACTTGGGACCAGGACTTCTGCAAGGAGCCTGCAAGACTCCGGACGTCCTGGGCTGCTCTGGGTTCACGGGGCTCCCTCGACACCACGGGAGCCCCTCTCGGCCCGCAACACCTCCGCCTCACTTCTGCTGGTAACACAGGGCTCTCGGGAGCCCCGGTGGAAGACACCGGCTTCTTCCTCGTCGATGGAGGCGGGGTAGGCTTCCGTCCGGACTGCTGGCTCCGTCTTCTCTTCCTTCCACAGGAGCATGGGGTAGGCTCCGGTCCGCTTCCTGCTCACGCCCCGCCCACGTCTCCACAGAGTTCACCCGACTTCCTGGTGAAGCCCGGCTGTGGCGGTGATTTCAGAGATGCGGAGGCAATACGGGGTAGGCCCCCGTTCAGCAGCAAAAACACGAGGTGGGTACCCGCTATTAAAATAAATGCAACAGAGGCTGCTAAGACGCGGGGTGGGCACCCGCTATAAATTAAAGGCAAATCCTTACGGCGGCAATAACGCGGGGTGGGCACCCGCTCGGTTTCACAGTCCTGTGGGGGGAATCTCCGTGCCGGGGATTCCCTTTTGCTAAGGATCGCCGCTCCACACTGCCAACGAAATTAGGAGCGCTGCTCCTCCGCATAGTAAACCGCTTTTCAGACACAAAAATACAGCGCTTCTCAGGAAACCCAGATTTAGTCCTTCCCAGGTGCTGGAGGGCAAGGTCCAGGAACAAAGTCCTTAGGAAGGCAGGGGCTGGGCCCAGGGGCCAGCTCACAGGGCCCTCCAGGCAGGGAGGCAGTCCCCAGTGGCAGTCCTCCTGGCGCCCAGCAGCAGGCCCCCCTCCAGTTAGGATCAGCAGAACATTTTACATGGGGTCACAACCCCTTTTTATATACACATTTCCTTTGTCTCAGGCTGCAGGGTTAAGGAAAAAACAGATGCAACTTGTTTTGGAGCACTCTGTGCTCCTCCCCTCTCCCCATTCACTGGACAGGCTAGGATCATCAGACGCACCACAGGGGGCAGAGCCAGTATTGTGTAGGGAAGGCCCAGCCCTATTCAGGTCCCAGGTGCAATCTCCCACCCATCTGGATGTAAATCTCCCTATTCACCACTAGGGCAGAACCATCCTGACTCCTGGAGCCAGGCACACCAGCCAATAACAAGCCAGACAGTCACTTCAGATTTATTACACAGACATGCCAGCTTCTAGAAGTGGCACTTCTACACTAGACACAGTAACACTGCACACATCATCGCGCAGCATTCAAGCTCATGAGTTCGCACATACCAAACTCGACCCTGCACTCCCCACGCCTCAGGAACTACCATGGACACATATCCCCCATGCATTCCTATGGGAGGGCAGGCCAGTCTCACTCAATATAACAGAGCGCACGCACTTTACACGGGGACACCGTGCTAAAGTGCTTAGGGTTCTAAAACCACTAACACTCCATAGGGAAAAAGCTAGGATAATTGCAAAAAGTTTAGGGGTGAACATGCCAGAAGGGCCAAGTCCAACACTGAGCGCTTGCCTACAAGTCTGCTATATAACGGATATATACTGCTGAATGGTATTAGAGGGCAAGGTGGGCATGATCACAACCAACTTAAGCGAGCAACACAGATATGACTTTGCATGAGAAACTGACAGCCCTCAAAACACACTGCATTATAAAGACAGGGTATCAGATAATGCAATCTCAGAACGGAAGGTTGGAAGGCTTGCGAAGCGTAAAAATCTTGCTATCATGGTGTGTACTTCCCCCTACGCTAAAGATCATGCAGCATCTGCTCCCACAAATCTGAATGTCTCCCCTCTCAACTGGTAGGTGTTACCAGGAGTGGGATGGTAAAAAAGGGCAAAACTGAAAAGCAAACAAGGAGCTTTACAGTATGACAGAGGTAGACAGGGGCAAATAGGAGTTCGAAGATAAACAGAGAGCACATGTGAAAATAATCAGCGGCCTCAATGCGAACAATGCAGTCAAATGCTTTGAATCCCGACATGCTACTGAGGCACTGCAGGACACTCCAATAGACCCTTAGCAGGACTGACATGCAGGGTTAGACCACCCAGGAGGCCATTCTAATGGCTATGCAGCAGAGCCTCAAGTACATTGATGGGAAAATAGATTCCCTTAACCTGCACATGAAC
Source organism: Triturus cristatus (assembly GCF_964204655.1). Classification (NCBI taxonomy): domain Eukaryota; kingdom Metazoa; phylum Chordata; class Amphibia; order Caudata; family Salamandridae; genus Triturus; species Triturus cristatus. The sequence continues at coordinate 1,706,084,654 of NC_140590.1, forward strand.
CACTTGGCAGCAAAATTAGACTAGCAATCAACCTTCCTCAGCGTTGGAGAAGGATTTCCATGGGTAGTATGAAATACAATCTGTGGTTGATAAATACCTGGACATGGAAAAACTACTGGCTGTTATATAGCCCGAAAACAAGGATTTAGAGCGGAACAATTTGTGCATTCTTGGAGTCCTGAATATTACAAACAAGGGAAAAATTGTGGGGAACAAATGCTTCATGCTCTTAGGGCCCAAAAATCTGCCACAGCTACTGGTGGTAGAGCATGCACACAAATAGCTTATGGCAAAGCCTCCTCCTGGGACACCGTCACACCCAGTCACAGTGAAATTGTTGAACTATTGGGAAGGCAATACAGTATTCAGGCTGGCGCAAGAAAAGATGGATCTACTGAGGAAATCAAACAGCTTTCTCCCCAGAATACACAGCGGCAGTACAAGCAGCACAAAAAGAGTTAACCCATCAAGAAGCAATTGCAAAAGGGGGAGATTCATTAAGCCATACTCTACCCAGGGCACCTCCGTGTCGAGCACAGCGGCAAACAAATTTTTCGCAAATCCCAAAGCAGCCAAGGGGTTTCTCAAGACAGTCACCACATGAAAATGAGATGCCTAGAGGACAGCGATGGGTAGGGCATATAGCGCAAAGTGCAAGTATAAACAGGGCACGGTGCCATGTCTGAACTGCTAAGCATGGCGAGCCAGGGCTTTGCATTGAGCTGAACGGCATGCACGATACGCTTCCTGGCTCCCTCCGACCAACAGGAGGGTAACTGGGAACCTGGCATAATATGCATTTTATTTTGTAATGTGTTTATTTTTGAAGTTACTAGGAATGGGGAATGACTTTTGCAAGGTTGAGATGCTGAAATAACCACTATCAACAAGGGGACCCCTGGGTTAGGATGTAGGTAGAGAAGCGGGGGGGAGGGGGGAGAAGAGAGCCAAAACAAACAAAGGAAAACTCTACCTATACCAATTTAGTATGCTATACATCATATGTTTTATAGACCAATCTGGCTAGACCAACAGCTGAAATATTCACATCGTTCAGGACAGTGTAGACTTTTTTTTGTTGTCTTTTCAACACAAATATATTAGACCATTAACAAATAAATATCCTAGCTAAAAAATAGAAACATTAGATCCCACTGCAACCTTCCTCTCAGCAACATACAATCAACTTCATGCTCAAACATCCTCATGCGAAACCACAAATATATACATCACATATACATCAAAAGAGCATATTATGCACAGTCCCCTCACAGTGTGTACCAATACAAAAAAAGATTCTCTCAACTGAGAAATACAAATCCCACAAATTTGTTTTACAATTAATGTGACATTACAAAATAACCTTCAGAATAAAAGTAATTAAACAGAAGTGTTTTCACATCTAAGGAAGACTTTAAAAAAAAAAAAATCTATCAGTTTTCAAAGACAAGTAAATCAGATGTATTCATGGAGGGAACTGACTCACAGCGCAGACCCGCGCTTCGGTGAAACACCCTTTCTGGGCATCACCTTCAGGGCGCATATGGTATATGTTCAACAGAAAAGGCAATGGGACCTATATTGCTAAGATTGGAAGATGCTGATAAAGGGGCAACAATCCTTATAGCAGAAAACCAGGACCACTACTTGTTTACAGAAAGTATTGCCGGAAAAGGTTTACGAAGCTCTAGGTGTTACGATTCCTCAAGTAGTAAAAGGAAACGAGAGATGAAGGTGGTTTAAAATAGAGCTGCAATGCGGAGGTTAGTCTTCAGGGCTGTAATTGCAGAGGCAGGAGCGCAACACAGGCCCCTGCATCCCCCGCAGTGTGGGGGGGCCCCAAGCTCCAAGGGGCCCCCTCAGCACTGCACATCGGCCGGGGAGATCCTGATAGAGTCTGGAGTGGGCCCCTCCATGTACCTTGCAGGGGGGCCCCCTCAATTATCGTTACACCACTGTGTAGAGGCAGGCTCCGCCTAGGTCCTCCTTTCTAACACGCGGCGAATAAATATAATGGTCTATTATTTTTTAGCTAGGATATTGGAGAATGGTCTGATATATTTGTATTGAAAAGATAAAAATAATAAATTAAGCAAAGTCTACACTGTCCTGAATGATGTGATTATTTAAGCTGTTGGTCTAGCCAGAGTGGTATATACAACATGGCGTATAGCATACTTCAAATTGGTATAGGTAGAGTTTTTCCATTGTGCATTTTGGCTGGGATGCTGTAATAGCTGGGAGAGGTAAGGGTGTTTTGTTGGCATGGTCACCTGTGTGCTGCCTCCTCCACTAATCTCAGGACCAAATCTATGCTACCTACCACGTCATATGACATAACTCAACAGCTGGGGAATGTATGACAACCCAGGGGACAAATAACACTCACTTGCAATGTACAGAGGCTGAATAACCCGCATAAGGCAGATATAAAATTCAAATTGCCATTTTACAGGAGACTCATTGGGCAGGTAGTACAGAACAGACGACTGTCTCTAGGTGGGCAGTATAGAAATTGGCACCGTACTCCCGTCGTAATTTAGATTGATTAGGATACTGGTAATACTGGGGGTGCCTTTCATGGTGACCCACTCGGTTGCCAATCAGTAAGACCATCTCCCAAATGCACAGGGAAGTGTATGGGGTACCCCTCTCACTCAAGTCAATACCTATCGTACCAATGAGGATGATCCAGGGTTCTTCATGACCTTAAGGCTCCACTTACACTGTCACATGTTATCTAGGGAGGTGATCTCAACACTTATCCAGATCCCACTGCAGACTCACCTGCACTGACAGGCATGGAAAGCAATCTGCTGGTGTCATACGCAAAGGCCTCCAGGAATATAGGCTGGAGGACATGGCGGTTGGATCTCCCAACGTTGCGGGAGGGTACATTTACATTGTCGGTCTACAGGTCATGGATCCAGATTGATATCCTGGGAGGTGTGCGCTTGGGTGGAAGAAATAGCCCACACGCCCAAAATGCTATTGGGCCACGATCCGATGAAGTGGTGTCTGGTGATTCCCACAATGGTTCATGTCCCATACATGGACTCCATATTTCAGGTTGCCTTAGATCAGCTCTCATTGAATACTATGCACATAATGTTGACTGTAGCTGGGAAAGATACCACATGGGAGGCATCCAAAGCCACAATTAGGAGCGTTTGCATCAGCACAAAGGCGGAAGTCCTTAAATCAATACATTCACAACTACAGAAAACTGAGGATACTCTGCGAACACTCAAACATGCCTAAGAGTAATCTGTGTTCTGCAACTCTGGCGGCAATTAGGTAGAACCTCACCAACTTTCATGATTTAACAGCACCAGAGGTGCAATTTTTATCCAAGCGCCACACAGCACGGACATACAGGGATGGAACACAGGACAGCTTGGCTGAGAAATGATGCACACCTAAAGGAAGGGACCATGTAATAGGGATTGTCATCCCAGAGGTGCATGAACATATGCCTTCAATAATAGCAACTTTCAGACACTACTGCAGCAGTCTGTAAAGTACTCATGCATCTGCTATGGCAGATACAATTGGTACATCTCTCGAAGATGTGGTGCTAGCATGGTAGTCCCTTGGACAGGGTGACTAATGCTGCCCATAACACTTGAAGGTCAGTGAAGCTATGCGTGCCCCTTCCTAATGGGGAGGCCTGACTGGAGAGTTGTATTAAAAAAAGGTTTGCTCTGCTAGTGGCACCACAATTAAATGCCATGCATGAGCAGGTGTATCAAAGGAAACAGTTACCCCCTCCCTGCGTGAAGCATTAATAGTAACTTTGTTGAATCCAGATAAGGGGCCTGAACATTGAGAATCGTATAGACCACTGTCCCTAATAAATATTGATACCATAATCAAAACTTCTTGCGACTCGCCTTCAACAATTACTTACTGACCTGGTACTGCCGACCAGTCCAGGTTCATACCATCTAGATCCACCACACATTCTGCGCACCCCATTTGCTTTATAGCACCAGCTGAATCCTTTTTTGCTGGTGGCAGCAGTCCTATTGGATGCTGCCAAGGTGTTTAATTCCTTTGAATGAGGCTATCTTTTTATGAGATGGCCCATATGGGGATACCAACTGCTTTCCTGCGCTGGATACGCCTCTACAGTGACCAGTCGCTCCAGATAAGCGCATACGGACACACGTTATAAGTGTTTCCTATTGGCAGAGGCACAAGTCGGGGGCCACTATCACCCCTATTTCCATTTACACTTGAGCCACTGGCTGTGTAATTAGGCAAAGACCTGCTGCTTCAACACTGAATTTCCATCTGTGCCCTATCAGCATATCACTTTATGCGGATGATATGCTGCGTAGATCCACATGTAATAAGAGTAGGTCCGGTTCAAATACTACTTAGGGCTGAGCATTAATTGGTCAAAAGTGGCCATAATACCCCTCACACCTAGCATTCTGGAGTGCCCGCTTGAGTTCCCATTACTATGGACCATGGCTCTGTTAAATGTTTAGGGATATGGATACACAGATCCTGAATTAGTTCCCAGGATCATTAAGGCAAGGCGATCTCAACCCTGAAAGAGCAGGTCACCCGGTGGGCGCAGCTGCTATTGTCATTGGCAGATAGGAATGCCATCATGAAAATGGTGATACTACCCAAATTTCTCTATTTGTAAACATGCAAATTGTGTTACCAAAGCATTTCTTCAAAAAGCTTAGAGCCCATTTGCTCACACTGGTATGGGCTGGGAAGCAGCCCAGAATCGGATTGGGATATACTCACATTGCCATATGTAATGGGTGGATTTAATGTACCTTTAACCTGTATTACCTATGTGCACAGGCTCACTTTACGCACTATTGGAATGCACACATTGCAGTGAAATATGATGCCGCCTTTCCTACTCCACTCCTGGGCCTATTGCCACATGGAAGGGATAGCACGCGGGGAAAAACAGTCGATACTACGGCAGCCTGGTGGTTACAGGGGGAGCAAGCAGAGAGGACTCCCCTGTATGCACCGGCACCATCACTGCGATACCACCCTGCAGTATCTGTATTTGACTACTGCGCTCTAGCTGTTCGCTAGCCCACGTTTACACACTATGGGAGATTAACACTAATGGCACCTTTGGAGCCCTTGGCGATATTTCAAGCACCCCAATGCTGACATGTATGTATTATCACCTCACAGCCGCCATGCAGGAGTTCTATCCCCAATTTACAGCTGAACCACCAACGTTGACCACTACAGATGCCACTCACAAGAGACACATGTAGGCACTTTGTTACTAAGCTATAAAATGCAGCGCAAATCGATAAACCGCAGACTCATGACAGGGCTCTAGATGGATCGACACTACAGTTTATCAACCCATCCAAATGGGTATCTGATTGATACACACCTAACCGTAATTTACGTAAAATCCATTTTAAGTATAGACACGAAATATAGTACTCTCCTGCCAAGTTATTCAAAATTGGGCTGCGATCAGATACAAAGTGTGTACGATGGAGACAGGAAGCAGATTGTGTACTTAGCATGGCAAAGCAACTCTGTTCGAAGCTGTTGGGCTCAAGTAACAGACACTGATGGACATGGTCTTGGAGCAGGTATGCTATGAGCCTGCAGTGTGCTTGCTAGGACTGGTTAAGAGCCATCACCCTGCTAATCGTAAATTTGTATCAGTGACTATTAGCAAAGAGGAGAGTGGCCCTCCAGTGGGGCACACAAGTGGTAACCACCAAGCAGATCTGGCTGGAAGCCGTGGCACAGTAAGTTTTAACTCAGTAGTTCCTCCTCGTATAATTGAGGCCTTAATGACCTAAAGACTTTGGGGTTCATTAACAGTGTACCTGCTCTTTAACCCAGGCGAGGCATAGAGCGGGATACACCCGAGGTGATGGTAAAGATCTTATGTGATCTATTAATATGCACATTTGTTAATCTGAAGTAGTATGGCAGCCTTACTCAACTGCTGTATAGGAGACACATGTTATTGTTGGATTGTGCCTTGGAGCTAAAAACGTCAATTGCTTTTTTTTTTTTTTTTTTGGAAAGGTGCGTCTCCAGTATTTATCTATATTGGAGAAGTGTTGGGGTGGCTTTTATGGATGCAGGTGCAGGAATGCTCCAGTAACAGGAGTAGAGTTGGAGAACTTTTGGTGCCTTGTTTTCTGTTCTGTACCCCTTATAAGGATGCAGTCTTTACTGTGAAGTTGCCCTGGCAGCGAGTGTGCTGGAAACCGCTAGACATGGTGCGCTTGCTTGCAATGTAAGCATATGAACTAGTCATTGTGGCTTTGTAAATGGTGCAGCTGAATGATGTAGGCTACAAGGGGAGCCAGAGTTTCATCAGGACGAGGGGTGGTGCGATCATATTGCCTTAGGCCATGGATGAGCGGTGCTTGAGTGTAGGATCTTCTTACAGGTGCCAGTATGGCAGACCATGGAGCAGGTTATCACCAACCAGATGCGAGAGCACCAAGTTCTGAGCTCAGTTTGTAGAAGAAAAAAAAAAAAAAAAAGGCTCACTTTCACTTCGTGAGAGCTGGTGCCAAGCTGTCATTTTTTTGTCAACGTGTTCCTTGAGGGTAATATTTGTACTGTGTCTTTGTTGCTCTTCCCAAATACAGGAATGGCATCTCAGTTGGGTTGAGCTTCAGGTAGGAGCTAAACATTCAAGTCTGGGTGATGTACAAGCAGTGTTTAAACCATTGGATATCTGAAGCTGGAAATACTTTAAGGGAGAGTTGTGTATCATCAGTATACTGGTGAATCTTGATGCTGTTATCTTGAGCAGAGTTCCAAGCAGGTTGTATGTGTGTTTATATTGGTGTCTGTATGTGTAGGCATACAAGGGATTCTTGGCAGCAAGGAGCCTGGTGTATCTGCTCCTCATCTACCATGGCAATCTGGATGAAAAGTAAGAGGTATATGTAAACTCAACAAAGTATGTGGGATAGGTATTCTTAGAGGCAGGCATCGGTTACCTTATTTATAGGCTGTGTCTGTCTCTTGAAAGTTTTAGTCATTGAAAGCTAGCAAGAGACGGTTCTCAAAACCATACTTGCAGACAAGTCAGTGCTATGATTTTGACATTGACGGATTCCAAATGATTATAGAATTAAGCGACAGGTGTACACTAGAACTGCTTATAATTGAGATTTATTTAGGTTATAAGGTCTAGCAAATACAGTTTTACAAGAAACCAGAACTCGATCATTGACTTTTTACATTTGGAAGGGAAGCACAGAGTCAAAATTAAATGCCAATTACTACATTAGTTAACCTTGTTAACTATCTTAATGGGACGTTTATTAGGTGATTTCAGATAATTGACCAGATTTCAAAGGATAACATAGAACCTCTAAATATATGGGTTGAGCGGCAATGCAAGGAAAGCGAATATTTAAAAAGGAAACCATGAAAAGGCAATTAACATTCACTTTAGGCTTTAAAGCATCACAAAAATTAACACAGTGCACCACATTAATGAGGTTTATAAAACCTGTCAATTCAAGTCACTTAATGGAAGCTTGCTGCACAACATATTTAGAGGAATTATCCAGGTAACTTAGTTCATGTGTTAACCCATCAAAACCATAAATGTGAAACAGATTGAACTGTCGACGTTTGGCCATGCAGTGTACCCCAACAAAATATTGGCAGGTTTAGTGCCTTATCCTTTACCATTTCTTGAAAGTAGAAATCCTAAGAGTAGTGTCACAGGATGAATGCCTGCTGCCTAAGGAGGACTTTTAAAGTAAGATCTGGGAAAATGGCAGATCTAAAGGAAAAGATTCTTCTCAGGTTTTAGCAAAACACAATCATGATCACTGAAAGAATAGGTAATCTATGTTAAGATATGACCACGGAAGAGAAGAAATTGTGACTGCCCCTGGGATCAATGTATGGTAAGGGACTGCAGATGAATGTATGTTTGTGCCAGACTCACATCGGTATGTTCCAGTCTCAATGTCAGTTTTACTGCCACGGACTATTTTTAGCTCCACCCATACTGAGATTTTCCAGCACGCAGAGGATACACATGGGAGACTACATCATTAAAACCAATATCACAGTAATTTGCCAAAGATTCACCAGCCCTGGCTATAATGCACCTTCCACCTTTATTTATATGCTCGTACAGAGCCCAGGCTCCTCTCTGGACTACGTGGGAGGATATTTGATCATGCATGCCTCCATACGCTAGATTGGACTCCCGAGTCAGCACTAATGCCTTACCCGCTCCATGGATATGCTCATAGACCGTGATCTGTGGATTGCTCAGGTCATCAGTGATCAGTCTAAGAGAAGATAGTTCATCATTCATGCTAAGCCCAGAGTATTCCCCCTCCTCTAGTGCCAGGCACTGTCCCTGATAGTTTATATGTTGGTACAGGATCCAGGGCTGCCCGACGATCTTCACGGATGAGATGCAGTCATTGAAGTTCTCATTTACCAGATTTGGAACATCTGCAGTAAATGTCCTATGGAGTCCTTGGAAGTTGCTGTGTTCATAGACAGTGATTGTATTCATGGTCAGCAGCTATGTAGGTTTCAATGTGGTCCCTTACTTGACCCTGTAACACAAAATAAAAGCCAATAAGGAACGGTACACGAAGCAGGGTTGGTGCAACTGCACAGCACTATAGTTCACTTCAGACAAAGCTTCTGTCAAAGATGCATTGGAAAATGGATTTTCAGAAAAGGTGCTTCATTTCCCAATAATTGTGGGACACCAAGGATAAAGCAGTTTGCTACTGCATTTCTTCTAGGTACATTAAGCATGAATATCAGAAGTAGTAATAGAAAAGTGAGAAAGCCACTGGAGGAGCAAGAATCCCAATACAGTTCCCCTCTAACAAACACACTGCCACCTACTTGTAGCATGACAGTATGTGCCAATAACTTCTTTGCAGTAAATGTAAACCTCCAAATTACATAAAGCAAACTAGTGCAAAAAAAAATACAAAAACAAAAAAAGAAACGTTTCTATTTTCTTCTCTCCAACTCAGCACAGAAGTAAATGTGAAGTGAGTTTGTAGAACCATTGTAGTCTATTGTGTTTTTCTTAACCCTGTGTGAGATGGAAAAATTACATATTTCATTTTAAAGCACAGTAACTGAATCTCAGGTTGGCAAAGAAGCATTTAACAAGATCATCAGGTAAACAGGCAGCAGATGAATAGAATATTGTAAAAGCAAGGGCAAAACCTGATTCAAGTAGGTTAGCCAGGTGTTACCCAATGTTCAGTCTTACCAATATTATTCTTCTAAACTGCAGAGATGCCAGTCATTAGAAATTCCCCTAAAGATGTGCAGGGCCATAAGTCACTGGTGGAATACCCATGTACCATTCTTCTGTTCACATATGTTCTTCCGCTGAGTAGACCAGTGACCTGGGGGTCGCTGCAACATACACACATTTCTTTTAGTATCTTTTTCTCATCAAAATACTCAACTGGGGATTAACCCATAGCGGTGAACTGCAACTTTTGCTGGATTGAAGGAAAGACAGGGCATCCCTTGAACTACAACCAGAGAATAGAGCTCATCCCGGACCTTGAGGAGCACATAAACCTGAACCTATAACCCACTTCCCACTCAGGAGCTATTGCCATTCTTAAGATCGAGCCCGAGTCAGCACGCATGCGCTGCTCTGCGAGACTGGTTGCAGTGGAGCATGGAATGGAAGCTCCATCCGCTCTCCTCCCATATTGGTCATTGGCTTGTGTCAGTGTCCTTAGCAAAGTCTGCCTTCCGATTCCTTAGCAGCCTTGTTAGTCCCTCCTTAGTACTGCCTTGCTTTCACTTGTCCCCCTCACATGGCGGCTGTCCCTTTTACTTCTGTTGTTACATGGTACATCTTCTTAAGTCTGTAAGCACTCGTGTCGGAGTTTTACTGCAGGCAGCTTTCAATAACATGGGCGCCCACTTATGGTGCCTGGCGTAAATAGATTCCCCCACCCATCACTGCTTAATCTAGCTCTGTCACCCTCATGTCTGTTTCCCCCCCCCAACGAGACTGTCTACATTGCCTCTAGACTTGCAAGGTTTTCTTGCGTGCTGTAAAGTGTTACTCCTTTGGGAACTGATCGGCCTCTTAACAGAGCATAAATAATGTTTACATTGCATCCCTAAAGCTTTCCAGACTGTTTCATGAACAGGTTTGTCCGGCCATTTAAAGAGCTGGACTTTCAATACTTTAACTAGATAGGCAGTTTTACTCCGTCCACGTGATCTCGGCCAAAACTGAAATTAAATTTACACAGGGTTCAACAATATTTCCCAAGGCATTTAGCTACTCGTCATACATATTGGTTATGCTCGCTCTAAATATAACATGCAACTGCATCCAATGTACAAAAATGTACTAACCAATGTTAGAAATAATTATGCAACACAAAAATACTCTAACTGTACAATTTTGCTTTATTACTAACCAAACTAACAACTTACGCTTACATGGTTTCCTAACTTCATTCTTCACAAACCATGTATGTTGCTTAACATTACTCTTCCAGTATAACTAAAGCATATTTTAGAAAGTGTTATTTTGGTCGATGCTGCACAGCGTTAGTTAAACAAGCATTGGCACAGAGGTCCAAAAGGCCAAACCTGTTGGCTACGTTGTTGGCAGACTGACCCTAGCACTGCAGCACAATTGTAAGGTATTTACCTCAATTAAAAAAGTTTTGCTAAAAATGGCTTTCAGCTAGGATCCCAGCTTTGCAACACATGCTTTAAAGTTTGCTGGAACTACTCTACTACTGGTGAACCTCAACTTCACTAATTTGTGGTTTGGAGAAGCTGCACCTTCCAATGCATTATACCTCTATACATCTGGGTGGACTTCACTCACATAATTACAAGTGGTTTGGGAAAGCTGTGCCTTCTAGTGTGTTGTATTTTAACACCCCTGAATGGATCCCATTGACTGTTTTTAGCTGACCTTTTTGTGAAACTACTCCATCTAGGGGGTTTGACCTGTATTTTTTATGAACCATACTGCGCCTTTCAATTGGTTGTACCATCTCCCTTACTCCCAAAAGTATCCAGATCTCCAATATCAATCAGCTTGTAAAAATAGCCATTATTTTTAAAACATTGCTGCGTGCTATGTTACTTTTCAGAGAAGTAATTTCTTGACACATTCCTCTTCCCATATAACCTTCTGTTGTCCCTTCTACTCATCTCATGCTTTCAACTGTCCGTTTTCAACTGAATTGGAGTCCCCTCCACAGCCCTTCTTGTAATAGTAACCCCATTCCTGCCCTGCAGCTCTCCCACTGCTTTCATCAATTCCCCTTTTCTCATCCCAGCCTCTCTCCACTTACAAAAAGAATAGATGGACAGAATGCAGAACAATCACATTCACTCGTTTTTTTGCTCACCATGCCATTCCAGTTTGGACCCAGCCATATGCAAATCAGTCTTGACCCTGCACCCAATGGGAACAGTCCAGCCCGATCTGCCAGGCCAGGTCCTCCCTGGACTGGGCGGAAGCATCCTAGGAACGGTTTCGGGCTTTCAGCCATCAGCCAGGATAGCTCGACTCTAGTGGCATGGAGAGCATGTGACCACATCTGGGCATAATCCTCCCACTCGGGGTGACAAATGCAAAAACTAACAATTGATGGATAGAATTCAGAACAATGTCAAATGGCTGGGTCCAAATTGGGGTGGCATAGTGGGCAAAGGAACAATGGATTTAACCCAGATCTCTTGACTGGGGGAGAATATCTGAATCATTCCCCATTTCAGCCATCATTTCCCTCCACTTGGCCAGCTCATGTGCATCGCTCAAATACATTCCCACTAATGGTCTTCAATTCTCTAACCGCTCTCCACACTCCGCATCAACCCATCTCACCTCTCCTCCCCGCACAACCCATCAAACCACTACCCAACAGAAGCAGTTGAATTTACCCTTCACATCTTATTTCCACCAGACCGCTCTTCAAACCCCACATACATTTTCTCTTTCTACTTGCACTCCCTCCCCTTTAATCCCCATACCCCAGTTTTTCTTTAACATTTCTCTGCTCTTCCAAACCTGACTTGCCTAAAACATACCAACTCCTCCTTCATAGCATGTCCCTTTAAAAGAAGTCTCATCACTATCGCACATACATTAGCTCAATAATCACTAACATCTGTCTGCTCTCCTTGTTTGCTACTATTAGTCAGCGATACCAATATTCACTCTTCACCATGCTGAAGGACCCTGTTTTCTCATCTTCAAAAGGTAATGATCAATGAATGAAAGCCACCTGAACATCTGTCCTCATCCCTAACTAAACAGACACTCTTCATTACTGGAAAAACGTTTAGCCGATTTCACTTTCCTGACTGAGATTGACCCTCCAGGCTAATCAATCCTCATATTAAATATACCTTCTACGGAGTCTGGCTGCAAAGTAACTGTCAAGCTTAAGAACCTCTCACATCTCCATCTGCTTAGAATTGGTTATCCACAGAATGCAAAGCTTTACTAATCAGCTGTTCCCCTTTTCAACCCTCATTTCTTGATTTGTTGATTTAAACACTGCCACTGAACAATTCAGCCTCCATTCACCCCAGTACCATTACTATCTTTGCAACTGGGTGACCAAAACTTTGTGTTTGAAAAACTAGTCCAGTCTCACAACACCAGATCCTGTGTGCGAACCTAACTGGATGTCAGCCATCTCATTTTACCAGTTCTGCATATAAATGTATACACCCATGTCCCAACCTCTGTCAGGCCTGCACAAATCATCATCATCATAGCAAACCAGCCTGCCATATGGATCACCAACCACTTCCCTCTTAAACTTCCTTCCAATATTATCACACCACTAACACCAGCTAAATGAACCTCAACTCGATCATAGCCAATGGTAACTCAATAAGCTCTCCAGTCACCCGGGTCACTTGAAGAACATTGATCTATGGCTCTTCTGCCTACCCTACCAAAGTCATCATGAAGAAACCCATCTTGTATGATCTACAGTGATCTTAATGCCTTCTTGATTAAATTGGCCATAACAACAAAGGACCTTACACTAGCTGACCCAATCTTTTCTGACCCTTCTCAAATGGTTCTCTTCGTAAACTTTTTGAAGTGTCACTCTGCACCAGACCTCTACTGTCACCATTGCACCTGCCTCAATCTGTCTTACATAAGCACTATGTGCACACACATGGAGTCACACTGTTCTGGGCTTTGGGATGTTCATGCAGTCTGCCTTAAATCTACCTACACAGATACTTGCATTTAGAAACATCAGTTCACCATGGTCCATTGGTCTTTGGCCATCTAATCTAACCCTTCCTTGCAATACCAGTCCAAAAGCCTTCAATCGGGGAGTGACATTTAATACCTTCGGAGTTTAAGAACATATCTATTAGATAGTCTCTAGCTGCTTCCTCCTTAGCAATGACCCAGACTTTCCTGCCATCAAGTCGCAGCCTTGCGTTACTCTGCCACAGGGAGGTGCTATATGGGTGGAGTGTGTATGTTCCCACACATTCACCTATGTATTTTGACATATTTCCTGATTCACCATCAGTTGTAGACCGATTAAAGCATCAAAATGCTTCACCTCCCCAGGGAAATATGCTCATGTCTCCTTGCCTTTTTCCTCTTTCTACTTGTACTGCATTCTGCAGCACACATAGGAACTGGAAAATGCTGTTGTGGATGGTTTGTGCATGAAGGTGTCCCTTTTGCCATAAATACAATTCTGCCTACAAAGCAGGCACCGTTGCATCCTGGTGCAACGGTGACTACATTGGCACCAGGCAGCAGTTTGTGCGCCAGTGCAGGCAGAGAGCAGGAATGCACCGTATAATGTTACATACGGTGCATTCCTGCCCTTTTCCTTTCGTGCAGGGCGCAAACACGGCTTGCTACGTTAACAAAACACTGATCCAGCACCACATAAACATTGTATATAATATAATGTTGTAGTTTTGAATAATATCAGTCCAGTCAGTAAGTCTAGTTTCGAAATTCTTTATTTAATTTTCTTTCTTTTAAAATCTGCGTAGCCAACGCGTTTCGTCCTTATGGACTTCATCAGGGCAAAAGGAAAGTGTAATACGAGGGTCTTCACTATATATTCCCTCAAAACTGAAATCAGTGATAAGCGCTCCTTCACAGACCAAATTATGTACAACCGTATTATTTTTCTTCAGATCTGTATAGTGCCCTCAGTGCAGATTTATCCTGTTTAAGGCCTACGATTGGTATCTGAGAATTAAGTTCAGAGATGCAGGAGCTGTCGTTCCATCGCATAGTCCATGGATTGCTATGTTGCATGGAAACTTGATAAATATGCCCCTCAATCACTTGACGGTATGAAGAAAATCAAGCCACGTGCATTTCTCTTAATCATATGGATTTCCTTAATATTGATCTTCTGCTTAGTCCTCTGTCAGAGTTTGTTTAGTTAAACACCTGAAACAGAGTTCCATGACCGCTGTAGTACTATGTAAGTGTAATACATAAACAAATTAATTAGATCAATAAAGATCAGAAAACGTCTTGGTGGTATAGCATGCATGAAAGAAAATTACCCATATGGCTCTTTAAGCCATCCCAGATAGTAAGAGCTGTCAGCAGGGAGCTCCATGATGAGCTTGTAATAGGTTCCAGCCTTTTCTAGCACTTTTGTTAAAACACCAGAAGAGGTTTGTTGGCTGATCTCCGAGGGCCCCCAGGGATCTGTCTTTGCTTTAAATACAGAGGCATTACCACTATTTATTTGGGAGGGTATTTAATGGCATTCAGGAGGCTGCTAGGAACCAGTGCGGTTCTTGCATGTCACAAGTGGTATGGGCAGTCTTAGGTGAGCAATGAACTACTCACTAAGGAGTTTCACAGAACTTGCAGAGAATGGGTTATGAAGTTCTTGCCTCTGGGACATTGCCATAATTGATAGTAGCACTATATTTGGCTCTCTGAATGGTTGACCTCCCACACCCATGGTGTGTCTTTAGAAGTGATGAAGGTGATTAGATTGTAAAATCAAAATGATCAACCTAGTTTCCGGACATATGCAGGCTCACTTCAAATAGTTTGTGCTTATTTTCACCAGCATACCATTGTAACCCACCATTAAGGAGTGGAGCGTTTAGTTCTTCAACCAATGAGCAGGAACTCAGTCTGAGAAATAGTCACGCTCAGGGGTCTCATTCATCCATTACTCAGTAGTGTTGGACAGGTCTGCTACCTTGTGTTCATCAGCTGCCCTCTAGCAGTGGACAACACCACCATTCAGGTATGTCACCAGAATATAATCGAAATAGTGCCTAACCAGACTACTGTGTTCTAAATATTGTTTTCAAAAAAACTCTCCATTGGAGTGAATAATAGAAATCTACAGTCAATGGAGATATGTTTGAGAATATTTAGACCATGATATTCATGTCAGGCCACATTGGTTATTGATGTTCTGAGATACAAGCCACTATTTAAGTGTCTGCAGGATAACTTTAGAAACTGGCACTCGGATTGAAGAGTCACTGGTAAAGAGTCTTCAATATTAAGGAGTGGACACAAGCCTGATCCTAGCCCCATCCACATTGAACCGTAACAATTCTTGTCGATTCTTGCTGCTATACAAATCTAGCCTTGCGTTCACATCTGAAACCCTTCAACCTATTAACACTATTGACCGCCCCCCCCTGCCTTTCTTGCCAG
Source organism: Triturus cristatus (assembly GCF_964204655.1). NCBI lineage: Eukaryota > Metazoa > Chordata > Amphibia > Caudata > Salamandridae > Triturus > Triturus cristatus. Next base: position 1,706,100,333 of record NC_140590.1, read on the forward strand.
TCTGAGATATTGAATTTGGCAAGGGATATGTAAAGTGCTCAATCTTAAGGTTGGATATAATAGACTGGATATATAATAGACTGGATATACATCAATGCAGTATTTCTCTTTGCAGGAGAAAACCTGATGGTTTGCCTCCAAGGTCACCATTCATCTCCATATGCTCATGAAGCTCCACTGAATCTGCCTTCTTGAGTATCTTATGGAGCCAAGGAATATTTGTGACCTGCCCATTGTTTTCAGATCCTTTATCTCAAGTCTATGCCAGTGTTTCTTCAAAAGGGTTGATAAGCTCTTCGCCAACCCTCCAATGTTGATACAACTGCTGCATCCATTTGAGGCTGAGACTTTGAGTAATTGTCTATTTACTATTTTCCTGGTCATGCTCCTTGAGGAGTGAAAACAAGATATATTTATATTATCTGTGATTGGCGAGGCAGGGGCCCAGGCCCCCACAGTATGCTAAAGGGGTGGACATTTGGGTTGGATGGAACATGTGACTGGGTACTTGTATTTTTTAAATTCCTAAGCCCCATTCCTAAAGGATGGCCTTACAGTCTAGTATATCTTCTGCCACTGAAGTTTAATTTAATGTTAAAAATGTGGCTTCCCTCCCATTGTGGCACTCCGGGGTACTTTTAAATTCCACACTCAGTAGGTAGGTCATCTGAGGTTAGCTTTGACTGAATAGGAGTAGCCTGAAGTAACCTTACTATGTTGCGAATGAATGGAGGGCTCCAAGTGTCGAAATGGGGAGCTTTGATCGGTGATGAAGCAAAGTCTCTTGGTTGTGGAATGAACTAGTATCTCAATGCACTCGGATGAGAACGCCGGCTGTTGTCCTACATCTGAATCTTTTGTTGTGTTACCACTGTTAAGGGCCGAGGGTTCCTTCTGGTCTTGCGTAATTGAGTGGAGGCCCCGAAAAGGTGTGTTCTTGATGTAATGGATTGTGGTGCTAGACTGTACCACAGTGGGGTCTGTATTCGATTTAGGTAGCGTCGTTGTCAAGGCCTGGGTTGGTGGGGGAAAGGAAGCGGGTGGTTGTGCAGGTCGTAATGCATTCTTCAAGTTGCTGCAGCCTTTAAACGGTGGATATACGTTAGGCGAGTTGTCTAACTTGGTTTCCTTTGGCGGAAGCTGATGTGGTGGAAGCAGATGTGAAAGTCTTTATGCTTTGTTTCTGGCCTTTAGTCGTTTTTTGCTCTTTTAGCTAGAGCAACGGGCCATTCGTCATTAGTTGGAGATTTACTATGTTGGTGGCGTGGCGATTTTTTTGTCCTTCACTTCAGGGCCAGATTCGTGCTCGGAGGGGTGGGGGAAAGTCTTCCCCCTGATTGTGATTTACTTCCAAGGCGTGTGATGAAAGTTTTGAAAGGACTTGCTTTGGTAGCATCGCACACAGCTGTGTGGTTTCCCCATCGGCTGTCTCCAGTATGGTAGCCTCTTTCCATGTTGTGACCAGATTCAGTCTGTGGGTTTTTGGTCGAGCCTGCTTTTGGTACTACGCAATTGCTGTAAGACCAGCTTTATGTCTGTTACCATTAAGTTCAAAGCATCTGGCAAGGTGCATCATTTTTCCCGCAATCAAATTGCAGGAACAAGAAGTGAAAAAAGATTCCTTGCCTGCATCTTTATCTTCTCATGCAGGGCACCGACTTTCCTCCATCTTTAGTATTGAAATAGCCAGGGTTTGAATTAGGTCTAGTTGCAACACCAATTTATCGTACTGCCATGTTAGGGCCCTTACTGTATTTGCTAAAGATTCATTTATTGAGGCCAGTAGAGAGTCTTGCTCAATGTTTGTGATATTTTTAGAAGCAGATATTAGGCTTTCCATAATGCTAGAGCTTAACGTGGAGCTGTGAACTGCTGGTGGTTGGGGCTCATGCTGCTAGAGTGCTTGCCCGGACTCTGTAGATTTTTTTTGAGCATTTGCCCATGGTTCAGAATGGGATCGCAGGAAAGTCCTGGCTGGTGTTAGCTCCTATTGGCCGCCTTTTAAAAAATGTCAGTCTGCTTGATCAGTAGGCCAGAGGCTGCAGCCTACGATAACCTGTTGTCCTGCAACTCCTGCGCCCATTTCCATGGAGCGGACAATTTGTGCAGCCAAGGTTATACAGTTTAGTTTAACATGGGATGGTGCCTTCTCCAAGCTATCCTCGAGTAGTGGGAGATAAATTCTTGGACTCCTGGGTCTTCCGTCATGCTAGTTCATCATTTTATTTATATTTTCAAAGGGAAAAAACCTGACAATTTCAAAACAAAGCCAGCATGATGGTACATCAGCACAAATAATATATCAGTCAAGGACGGAATATCACAATAAATGTCAGTGGGCGTCATACGTAAACACCGCATCAAACAGTATGGATTTCTGTACATCAGGCATCAATCTTTGACCTTTAAGACAGTCTTACCGTACCTACTGTAGAGAGTGTTAGCTGCTAAAAGGTACAAACAGGCCTAGCAGGTTGACATTGGAATGTACCGTATCTATATCTCCGAGGGCATCGTGAAGCACCACCGTGAGCGGGACAGGGGCCACAGCATCAATCTCAACCGCCACATGGGGCCGATAGGGCGTCGGATGGACCCAAAAGTATGCATATTCGGAGCACCCCCCCCCCCCCCCCCAAGCCCCCTTGTTGCAACGGGAGAGTCAACAGGTCCCAGGAGAGACTCTGGCCTGTCCCGTGGCCCAAACCAGGGAAATCAGCTGCGATTTGAGGGTATGAAAAAAATGTTGTGGGATTGGAATATTGACAAATAAGTAAAGAAACTTCGGCAAAATGACCATTTTAGCCAATGCAGTCTTCCCGGCTATTGACAAAGGCATTTTGGACCAGAGTTTGACCTTCTCCTCCAACCAAGTGACCGCTCTCCCAAAGTTCAGGTTCCACACCTCCTGTGTATCCAGACTCAGCCACACACCCAAATATTTAACTGCCTCTGCTTCCCACCGCAAGGGAAACTTAGATGTCGTCTGGGGAATGCCATCCGTCAGAGGAAACACCACCAATTTTGCCCAATTGACTGATACACCAGCGAGGCCACCAGCGAGGCCCCCAAATCGAATGAATGCTCCCAAACTGAATGAACGCTAAGGACTGGGTCCAGATTTTCCCCGGGATTAATAATGTACAGAGTCACATCATCAGCATAAAGTGAAATGAGTGAGCTTCGGGTGCTAAAGCCAATGCCCGGAGCAGTGTGGTGTGATGCGAGCGGCTAGAGGCTCCATTGCAATGGCAAAGAGCAAGGGAGAGAGTGGGCACCCCTGCCTAGTGCCACGTGAAATTGCAAATGGATCAGAGTAAAATGAGAAGCGGGCTGAATCCCATACGAGTCAGGATGGCAAACAAATAAGGCCACTCAAGCGTATCAAACACCTTAGTGGCGTCTAAAAATATAGCAGTGGACCTCCCAAGGATAAACCCAGATTGGTCAGGGAGCGCGATTATGGGAAGCATTGGTTGCAGTCTAATAATCAATTTTGCGAGGATTTTAAACGTCCACATTGATCAGCGACAGTGGCCTATAGGAATCTTCAGGTTTTAACAGGGTGATAATTATTGCTTGTCATGGACTGGGGTAGGACACCTAACTCCAGAGCCTCCTCAAACCGCCAGCAATTTGGGCGCCAACTCCTCCACGTACGTCTTGAAGAACGAGGTGGTCAGGCCATCAGGCCCCGGGGGCTTTTAGAGTGGTAGGCTCTTTATAACCTGAACAACGTCCTCGACTAATGGGGAGATCCATATACTCCCTGTGGATGTTATTGAACCAGACTAGGACAATGGAATCCAGAAATTCTTGCATCCCCTCAGTGCATGTGCGTTGGGTAGCAGTGTAGAGATTAAACACCGAAAAGGCATCTAAAATCTCAGCTGGTCCCCTGGTAACGCCTCCCGTGCAGTGCAAAGTTTGTGTATAAACATGTTGGACCTAGGAGGACGGATCATACCAGCCAATGTCCAGCCCGGCATATCACCCTCGCCATACCTACGTGCCTCAGTGTATTTACCCAGGAATTTATCCTTGCGTTGGGACTCCAGAAAATTCCAACAGTTTGGTTTTTAGGAGGGCCACGGTTTCAGGCTCATGTGTGGAGTATAACTGGGTTCTGAGGTCTTTTATCTGGGCTTCCAACAAAGCGATCGTACCTCGAATGGCCTTCAATACTCATGCCTGTCTGGCGATACACTGACCCCTACTGACAACTTTAAACGCCTTCCACAGCGAGGCTTCGGTGTCCACTGAGCCAACATTATGGGTGAAATAATCGGAATGTCCGAGCGGATCTCTTACTTTAAAGCCTCATCAAGGAGGGCATGTGAGGGGGGGGGGGGGGGGGGGAAGGCGCCAAGTGAAGGCACGGGGCGCACCGGGTAATTGCAACTTAAGCATACAGGGGGCATGGTCTGATAGAGAGTGTGCCAAGTGCGAGATCACCGATGTCCAAGTTGCGATATCTTGTGAGACCAAGCACTGCGGTGGCTAGAAATGAATGTACCCTCCCTAATCAAGGTATGATGACTCCGCCATATGTCAACTAAATCCCCGTCTGACATAATAGCTTGCAAAGCGGCACTAGCATTTGGAAGGAGCGAACCCTACCGCACCTGTCTAATTCGTCATTTAATATAGCATTAAAATCCTCGCCCCACAATATTGTTCTACAGCCGGTCGATCTAATCTTAGTCCAAATAGTTCGAAAAAACTCTGGTGAGTCCACATTAGGTCCATACACTGCTACTAAAACCAAGGACTTGCCACCCAGACTGCCCTGTATGGAAAGAAACCTCCCCTCTGGATCAACGTCAGTGTGCCGCTCCCGCCAGTCCACTCCCCTTCTTATCAACACCGCCACTCCACGAGCATAGTTGGAATAGATAGAGGAATAGACTATCCCAGATTGTGTTGGAGCCTCTGAGACAGTGTACAATGTAAATGTGTTTCCTGCAGCAAACATGTCAACATTGTGCCTGGATAGATAGGCATGCACTAACCTGGCTTCCCTATTGTCATTTAGCCCTCTGATGTTCCAGATTTAAAAAAGATCTTACCGTGCAGTCCTGTGTAATATATTAATATAAATACTAGCAGATGCAACGTGTTGTTGATGCCAAATAGACCTGTAATGCGCAAGCATACTGGCTATGAACAAAAAAACATCCCCGTCCTGATAATTCAACAAGTTTGCTAGGATTAGTCTAGGTGTCACGCCAACAGGAGGTTTCAGCCCCAGAGACCTATGTGCTCTCTCGGCCACAAAAACGGACGACAAATGAGGATCAAAGAGTTCATGCAGTAGGTCCGTGACGAAGGTCTCCATTTTAGAAGTGGCGGTGGTTTCCGGGATACCTGTAGTGCGAATGTTATTCCTCCAAGAACTTGCCTCCAAATAATCATTCTTGGCCCTTATTATGCCTAGCAGTTTGTCCATATGTAACAATTTCTCTTTAGTGTCCACCTAAAAATCATGGAACTCAGTTTGCTGATTTTCAAGGACATCCAGTCGGGGCTCATGTGTCGCCACCTGAGTCTTGACCGAATCTAGTAGTGCAGTTAAGGTGTCCAATTTGGTGTCTATTTTGCACAGGCTGGAATGCATCTCCAACATGAGGGTCCGCAGATCTTCCCCGTGATAGTCTGACAGCGGCTCAATGACCATCCCCCTGAGCGTGCGGGTCCAGTTCTGTATGCCTCGTGGGACGTTTGTTCGCAAAGTTCACTTTAGGCTGTTTTGCATCCTGGTTGCCCATTGTGACAGCAGCTAGGAAGTACTGCAAAGCAGGGCAATGTCCACACTTAGGTTAGTTCAGCACAGCGGCACACAGTTGGACGCAAGGCTGCAAGATTAACCCAGGACCCCGGGCCTTCCGAACTGCCAATGCAGCACCACACCTCACACCGGCCCACAGAGTACACCAAAGGCAAGACAGGAGGAGCTTCTGCGCAAGTCCCAAATTGGCCAGGCCCCCCCCCACCCCCCCCCCCCCCGGCCAGTAGAAGTGCAATGCAATGTGTGCAGCAGCGAGGGTAGGGAAGCAAAGTCTCTGGATATCACAGTGCACCGGGTGCCGCCTCGTGCCTCCACACTGAGCTCTTAGCGTACCACTAGCTACGCGCACCTTCGCTTTATGGTGCAGCAACACTAAAATGTTTGTGCATGCTGCAATGATGACAGGTGCATCTCACCAGCCTCAGCTTACCCTGGCTCATCCAGGCCCCAGCTGCCAGTGATGTAGATCTAAAATGGCAGGAGGGCCCAATATTGGGGACAAGGAGTGTACAGGGCCCCTGTAAAAGCGGTGGGCGTACTGCAGAGGATCCACCTCATTCCGTTATGTGCCCTGCAGTGTTGCACTCTCCCACAGATCCGCAGCAACTACGCAAACATCAGCGGGAGCAGCACGTCACAGGTCAGTCTGTCCTCATCTGACCACTAGCTGCAGAGGACTTTTCCTCAAAATGGTGGCCGCGGACCCCGGGAGAATGCATCTCAGGCCTCGGCTCACAGCCCCTAAGCTCACCGTAGCAGGTTAGGCTCCTGTCATAGCCCGGCTGTGACAGGCGGGTAGGATCATTAGATCTCTCGTTACCAGGCAGATTACTGCACTGCTCGGTCTTGAAGTGTGATCGAGCAGCAGGAGCATCAGCAACAGGGTCCCATGACTTCCCACCACCCAAGGATTGTCCTTCAGTGCTGCAACAGCTCTCCGTTTTCAGGATTAGTGAAGGATTTCGTCCCGGCTGGCAGAGCTCGCTCAGAGCAGCCATTCCGCAGCACAGCAAGCCATTGTGCCCCACCCCCCCCCCTGTCATGCTAGTTCAATGTCTGCCAATAGGCTATCCTAGGGACTTCCAGAAGATATCAATACCTACTATTAAGTGTGGTCGCACCTGGTTGTGCATATGGTTTGTTGTGGGAGATGGAGTTATGGGAGACATTATACCCACAGTGCGGGCCGGGGTAGTTGCTGGGTCTCCATTGGGTTCTTTTTTCTTAATTGAGTCGGAGGTGGACAAGGTTTCCAGATGGGCTGGCTGAGTAATTTTAGGGGATTTTTTTTGTTTGTTTTTTAAGTCCATTGAGGATTTTCTCATTTCGGAAGGGCTTTCGCTACTGGTATAGCTGGCCCTTTTACTGTCCATGTGTGCCTTTATGATAGAGGAGTATTAGTTTGAACGGGATTACACAATCTCCTTTGAAGGATTTAGTAGCTGCCAGAGTCTCCAAGGTTGGTTGATTTGTCTAGTTGAGGCTTAGGTTGGACACAGAGGGAGAAGGATGTACATGCATCGTCTAGAATGGTCATCAGCACTTCCACTCCTTTAAGTGTTTTTTGTTTTGAACTGTGTGTCTTAGATATTTGGTCCTTCCATTTTTCGAGAGCGTCAGCTCGCCGTTGGTGGAATGCTCTGAGAGATTACTTCTATCCTTGGAGAAAAGGAAGTGCCCTCCTTGATGCCTCGTAGATTGGGCCCTTGGCTGCAGCGATTTCTCCGAATAGGCTCAGACGAGGGCATTCGGGCTGCCTGATTTGACCCTGTTTTATTGCATGCTTGGGCGGCTCTGCTCCCCACAGGGTGCATACATGTAGCCAGTACTGTGGTGTTAGCACAAAGTCCATTTCTAATGGGGAGTTAACACTCAAACAAAACAATGCACCTGACAATCTGCCAAAACACACAACAGCAGATAGCAAACCATGCCAGTGGAACATAAAAGAAAGCAACCATCCTGTGGCAAGATACTAAAAAAAGTGTGGCATCGCTGCAGTGTATCGACATCCTCTCACTCAAGGTCTGGTAGATCCTATCACACTTCCTCTCAAGAGTCCCAAGAGGTGTCCTCTTGCGAGACTTGGGCAGTTGACATGGAAACCGGGGCCCTTTTAGCCTCACGCCTCCCTCAGCATTTGCATCCTAATAAACGTATGACACAAGGACCTACATTTATCACACTTACCTCTCCACAAATCAGTTTTCCAAACACAACTTGTTGGCTTCCGGTGGCCCCCTGCTGGCTCTTAAGTCTCACAGCAGGCAGATGACAATCTTGGCTGGATCTACAAAAAGAAACAATGTAGACAACGTAAAATGTCAATGAAAGTTAATCGAAGTTGAATAAGTGCATTCAACAGCCTCACAGCAGAAGTCCGCTGCCTGCTGTGAAGCGTTCGAGGGAACCGATACAACACATCTACTAGATTCAGACCAATGTAACTGGACGAAAGCTTCAGGACTATGACACTGATTAGGTTCAACATTTCAAAACAGAGAGACACTACAAGTTTGTTGCGACCCTCAGAAGGTGCTCATGCCTTCTGTCAAGATCAGAACTCGCCTTTGTGTACTGTGCTCACCCCCTGTGCCCAGGCATGGCTGCATATGCCATTCAAGGGTCAGAGAGCACCCGAGTACCAGTTCAGAGCCAGTAACCGAGTGAACTGGACTTATCTATTAGGCACATTGTGATGAGCGGGTCACAGCCGCCAAGTGTGCTACATCTGATGAGACGAGATCCCACAAGAGAATCACACCGAAGAACCTTCTACGCAGTCTCAAATAGGGAATGAAGAGGCCATGACTGGCATAAAGGTAACAATCATGCGGCACACCACCTCATGCCCACTACCCCCATTTAGTGAGTTAACCTCCCTGTCACTGCTGCCCCCTGCAGGAAGGTGTTAATATTAGCCTTAAAGCCCCCTATGAGACATACAGAGCAGTAAAGAGATCTTTGCTGCTCAAATACACCAGAGAGGAAGTTTACGCCCTCAGTCAAAGCTTCAAGCATGAACAGCACAAGAGACACCCTCTTCAGTGTCACCGGCACACTTCATGTGGCACAGCAGAGAGAAGCTGAGTGGGTGGGGCCATTCTCAACACCACGCTGCTGAGCCTAATTTGAGATAATCAGGTCAACACGAGTCATACCCTCTGAAGAGCTGCGCTGGTTAAGCGCAGAACCACACGTTTTTTTTTTTCCAGTTGAGATGTCTAAAGTACACACATGTAACTGAAATACCTAGACAACCTTCCTGCAGCACAAGGCAGAAACAGAGCGACGCTACCCCTGCTCACCGATTCGGACTTATGCTATGTTCATGTCATACAGTAATTCAGAGAAAGTTTGACTTGTATTACCTACAGACACTTCAAACAACCAAGCACTGGAAAAGCCAATAGGCCTGGTCAGGCTTAACAGAGTATTACAAGCATATACCACCAAAATAGACAGAACACAAATACGCAGCCACCTAAACAGGGCAGCCAAATGTTTGCAAAAAGAACATTAAACCAATAGTCACTGATGTAACGGTTAGTGTTAGTGGTTTATTTTAAATACTGAGCTTTGTATTTGTGCCATGCATTATTATTTAGGAAACAACATATCACTGACCAACCATTCAAATCATATGCAGCTACAGTGTTATAATGTCACTTTGGCACTTTTTATCAGCAATTTCAAAAGCAGACAAATATTAGCACGCAACTGAGAACGCAAAACAACGATCTGATATTTAAAGTTATTAATAAATGAAACTTTCAATTAGATTTTTCACTGAAGGGAATGGAACTACTTTCAGATGGATGTGAACAGTGTGTACAGGCCTTGTTAGTCACTCAAAATGAACAGAGCCAATGGCAAAAGGGGCATGACACTGCCCCATGCTGCATCCTTTGGTAGGTGAAAGCAAAACGTGAATGACACTAACTGACCAATGGATGAAGTGAACCAAATAAAAGTCCATATATGTGTGGATCATGTTTTTTGGGAGAAAGAATAGTCTGCTTAGACAGCTAAAGCTTTCTCGAAGACCAGACCTAAAAACAAGCTCTCCGCTCTGAGGGAGCTCAACTCATGACACTGCCCCAGGTGTTCCTGCTGCGGAGCACAGTGAGCTCTAGTGATGCCCTCACAAGAAGGGTGGCAACAGCAGAAGATTAAAGATTGCAAACACCTGGCCGCCACCACCAGCTGTCACCTTCTGATGCAGGTGACAGTGAGTACAAAAGCATCACTCCCAGTCGGTGCTTAATTTGTAAAACATTAAGTGCTGGGTCCCAAAGCATTTCTCAGAAACCTGCAGCCAGATGTTGGGTTGCTGTTACCAAGCCTGTTTAGTCTTGATTCCACTTCATACCTCTTCCATCCACCACCAGACACTGCCTGCCCACTGATCCCACTCTTGCAGTCTTTTTCATTCCTGCTGTCTCCCTGTACCATTATTTTCCCATCTTTCGCCTTTGTTATTTTTTTGTTTCTCTTTCTCTTAAGAAAGGGCCAGTCTGACAAAGCAGCAAATGCACCCAAACGTGCCCACCTGCAACCACCAGCCCACCTTAAGCACTGCTCCCACTGCCCGATGAGCCAAACACAAATGGTTTTCCTTGAAGCGGAAACAAAATACAGCTAACATTGAATCAAAGTCAATTGTTGAAGCGCCAACCCAACTTCACACTCTGGTATGTTGTCTTATGGGCAGAACCACAACCTACCCGAGACACGCAGTGACCAATGGTGTTATTAAAGAATATTATGCAATTTATTTTTAGGAAACTGTCTAAACAGTTGTAGAATAGACCTAAGACTAGGTAATGTTCTGAAACTAGTGAGGACACATCAGATTAGAGCGAAAGCCTGAAAATCCATGATGTCAAGATTTTATTTTTGCAAACATGTAAAATATGCAAAAGAAGTTGGGAAACATTAAAAGCTGTATAAATAAAGGAGACCCAGCAGCCCATGCACACCAATGCACTTTCAGGCTGCGGGGCACATGATGGGAAAATGCCGTCATTCACAGCGCAAGAGCCATTGAGTAAAGTCGGTGGACCCACTGCCCCTTGCTGTGGTAGATGGAAGCAAATGTAAATTATAATTGGAGCAGACAATGGGTAAGGGCGCCATGGGTCTGCCAGCAGCATACACCCCACCAGGGCAGGGGTCTCCAACCTTTTCTTTATTAAGAGCTATTTAAGTTTAATGAAAATCATCCTGAGCTACGAATCTTAGAGTTGATTTAGTGACTACAGACTGCATCCAAGGTTACCTTAGGGGCCACCACATGCAAGATATCCTGCAGCAATCACCTCAGGGCACGGATACCAGCAGTAATGTCAAAAAAGAAAGTCAATGTGGAACACGGCTGCATTGGTAACACATAGAAGCCATTGATGCAGTGCTCTGGCACAAAGTATCTAAAATCAGTTACATGTTTCCAACACAGCAGGATTTATCACTCAAATATCAGCTACAAATATACTTTGTAAACTAAACTATTTTTCTCCAAACATCAGTTGATGAGTTTTAAAAACACATTTTCGTCTCGAATACACGCTTTCCAATTTATTTATGAAGCTCTCCATTCTACCCCGCAGAAGGGTCTGAGCTAGTAGGCTGGGCCACATACAAGTAGGAGAGAGCTACCAGGAGATCATGAGCTACTCCTTGGGGAAGCCCGCACTAGAGCTGCAGGGCTCAAACATGCCCCTGCTGATTTTCATGTCAAACACTGACATAGAGGAAGGACTACAAGGTCAGGGTGCATGTGTTCTGCAAGGAGTAAGATACAAAGGAGCGGTGGTGTTTATTTGGCATTTAACCAGAGCTCACTGCCGTCCGAGATCTGTCCATGACTGCAAGAGCCTCTCACAGCCCCATTCCCAACAGCACGAGGCACCGCGGATACACGAGGCTGAGAGCTAACAAACGAGCTTTCAATGGCAGATCCTTGTAAATACGGGTGAATGCTGGGGTTGAGCTGCAGAGAGTCCAGGACCTTTACTGTGACGTCTTACAGTCCGACGTTGGATGCAGGCGCGCAACGCCCATAGGGCTTCACCCCGTCAAAAAGCCTCTGCATCACAACTTTGCCTATTGCCCACCCCAAAACTTGTATTAGATCACACCCCCCCGCAATTTTGCACTTAATTGCGACTCTACAAAAGAAGCACTGACTACTAACGGATGTACCGGAGGAGTTGATGAAGAGGATTACTCGCTGGGTCGGACGACTGACGATGGCAAATCCCACCCACGATATCGCTCTTTTTCTGTGCTGGAAAGTGGGGATCCTGTGACTCTGCTTTTCAACCGACGCTAAGAACTGGAAACGAAAAAGCCATCCTAAACTGGCCCTTTTAAAGGGCTTCTGATCCTTCCCGCCGAACTACCTGGCGGGTGACGTCAGACGTTGCTTGGCTGCGCTACTCACTACCGATGTGAAACCGGTGTGCAATGGCCATCATCTGAGCAGGTGTCACAATGTAACAAGCATTTACAATGCAATGGTCTCGGCATTGGTAAAGTTAGAGCTATTGGCATTGCTCATGACATTATTTTTGTTTATGTGTTTGTTTTTAAAACATTGAAAGAAACGGCATTGTCATGAGCAATGCCAATAGCTCTAACTTTAACAATGCCGAGACCGTTGCATTGTAAATGTTTGTTCTGTGAATTCTGGGACTTGCAGCCCTGGTTGTATAAAGGCATAATAAACAAGACTACACATCGCGTAACGTAAACAAAACACCTGGACTTGAGCAGTAAGTTACACATGAAGATGGTGCACATTTACATGAGAAACTTGGCAGGGCTGTGTACTGGGCCAGACCCCTCTTTTCCGAGCGCGGCTGCTGCAGAAGGCTTCAGTGCTCTCCAGTCTCTCTCATTTTCAGGCGCAGTATCTGGTTATATAATTTTTTATATCTTGATCCTAACCTGGCTTTTTAGCCAACACGGTGTTTTCTGGGAAATGTAGTTATACAGGTCTCTGTCTTGTGTGAGGCTACATATTAACCGAAGCGAAGTGTTGTTTACTGAAAAGTCATGAATGGCTGCCATGGTCGGTTGTCATAGGACCACTGGGTAGCTCTGCTTGCATAAGTCGCCGAGAGCTGAACGACAAATACCAGAGTTCACAGGAGAAATTAACAACGGGATATACATGCACACGTGACGCAGGTCAACCCGAGAGTTTCAGAAATCATACAGGTGGTTGTGGTTCCAGATTAAGGCGGGGTACCCAAAGGTGTCGCAGCACAGGGCAGTTCGTACCATGAATAATGTTTGTGCCTGGTCTTCAAACGTCCTGTTCCGTGAAATATTAAATTTAGTGAAGAAAACCTGGCCGATTTTACATTGTGCAGCGAGAAACGGACATTGTTTAATAAGCGCGTATGTGGGATTTGAGAAAAGCGTCCATTTCTGCAAGGTTACTACAGACTGTGTACGGGTAATCTCTGGTCGGTTGCTGAATACAAGCACACGCACAGCTAGCGCCTGAAAGGTGCGGGGGGGTTCATTTTATTGGTATGAACGTGCACAGAGGCGCAACTAAAGCCAAATTTCGGGGGCGGGGCTAAGAAAAAATTTGGATCTTTAAGCAATAGGCAGAGTGGATCTGCAGGGGCTCTTAGAAGGGGTGAAACAACAGCAAGGCCTCATTAACATGCAAACAGTCTTTTAAAGACCCGTGAAGTGCTCCGGTGCAGCTGTGTGGATGCCCGGGAAGCTGTCTCATTCCGGCTGCCACACACGACGGGGTGGCTGAAGCCCTTTGAGTCCAATGGGTGTTGCGCGCCTGAACGTGTATATTAGCACTCAGTATATTGAATGTGGCAATAAGTCGTCCTGTCGCTTCTTGAAAATATCTACCTGCTTAATTTTTTTCTTTTAGAACGTAGAGACATCAGTGGACGTTGGAGGGCTAATTGTGTGGTGTATGCCCGCTGCAGACATTTTCTAATGCCAGAAAGTCTTATGTTTGATTCAGTATTTTAAGAGGTAGGTGCCACGAGATTCCCTGGGCTGGATAAAATTTACGTCCGTTAATTACAAACCTATATAATCAGAGATTTGTTCCAAACTTTGTAGGAAAAATATATAATTAAGAAAACAATGTGATTTGGGGCTGGGGTTTGTGATATTTAAAGCCCCCCCTCTAATGTAATGAATCTATTTTTGTAGTAGCACCTGCTGATCGAGAGTAGCTGCATATATTGGTATTGTTAATTTGATTTTTCCATCCGTAACGTATTTTAATAAACATGAATAATGTCAGTGCCTAACGCATGAAAACCTAGCCCTTCGCCCTCAAAATGTAACACACGGACCCGGTTTGCCGTCATCTGCGAGCGCGCGGCGTTTCTCCGCTGCCGCTCCTGCCCTCTGGGTCTGCGGCTCTCCGCGCGCGCAGGGCTTGTTCCGAATGTCATACCCTTTAAAGCTCTGGCTGTTTCCTTCCCCTCCAGCCAGAGGCAGTTGCAATGTCAACGGGGAAGCGGTAGTGCAAAGAAACAAGGGCATAATCAGATTTAGGACTGGCTCCCCGTACAGCAGCCTCCCCCCAATTCAAGAAGCTCGTTTTAGTAAAATTGCGTGTACTGCTCTGACAAAGAGCTAACCAGGTCTTTTCTATCTCTCTTTAAAAAAAAGATCAGATAATCTTTCGATGGCTTTTCTCCCAGACACCCTTCAGCTTAAATCAATTGTGACGTAAAACAAGCTTTTAGTGAATTAGAGGGGACCCAGGGGGAGCGGAGCGCGAGCCAGTCTCCCCCTGGGTGGTTTCGCACAAGGGAGCGGCCACCCAGGTGCGGGGTAGGGTTAATTAGGGAGGCGCGAGGCAAGAGGCGATGTTTTAAGTAGAGGCGCTGTGGGGCGGGAAATTCATTGCGATCGAGGGAGTGGGGAGGAAGGGTTTTGAATTGGCCACTTGTCGTTTGTCCTTTTGCTGCTGCCGTACTGGTGGGGGTCGCTGGCGTCCCGGGAGGCGGTGCGCGATGCTGTGCGCGTGCTCTGTGTTGCGGGGCGGGTCGACTTTCTGGGCCCGGGCATCGCGGAGCAGGCTTGGTTGGGGCGGGGGCGACGGCCCCGGAAAGCTGCGGGAGGCGTCGCGTTGGCGGTGGCGACGGCGGCGGGTATGTCGCCGTGGCAGGAAGAAGGCGGCAGGTTGTGCAGCGTCGGGCCTGGCTGGGGCCATGGAGGTCGGGGCTGCGTTTTTTTGGTGGGGACCGGCCGTGTCCCTTGAGAGACGGCTCCGGAGTCACAGGTATGTGCGGCCGCCCGTAGCTTTATCAGCGGGCGGCGCGATGCAGGGGAAGCAGGAGGGGGCGGTCCTTGGGCACCGCTGGGAGGCGGGGGAACAGCGTGGTGAGCCGGGCAGCACTTAACGCGTTGGAAGGCAGGCGCTAAGCGGGCGGTGAGTGCTGAGGGTCACGCTGGGCAGGGGGCAGGTTTGGAAACAGCCCAGTCGCTTGCTTCACACAATACCGGTATGGAGTGGCAGGGGGGGGGGGGCTCAGTTACTGCATTTCAATGGGTGCCAGTATGTCATTTACCCTGCTACGCCGGCATCATGTTTCTGCCCCACCACTTTGCCTTTGGAGCCCACTCCGGCTGGGCCATCTGGTTGGGTGCCTCACACCAGTGTTAGTCGGTTTCGGGGCGCTCCTTTTGACAGGTTCAACGCCCGGGTAGGCAGTTTGTTCTCAGCAAGCCGGGTCCCTGGGTGCAGCAGAGGAGGCACGGTCGGCGGTTTGGTCCTCACAGATTACGGTTGCAGGGCATTTGGGTCTACTTGGGGATGGTGGGCAGCGGATTGCGCGTCACTTACCAGGCCTGTCGGTGGATTTGGGGCAGCATAGTGGCCGCCTGCAGGGTACAGCCAGGGAGTTGGAGCACGAGCCCACGGAGGGCCAGTGGGTCTGGGTGAGCAGAGGTGGCACGTCTGGCATGCGGCAGGGCGGGGTGGTAGGGGTCCCCGGGGTCGCCTTCGGAGTTACGGAAGAGTCTGGTCAGAGCGGCTGGACGACCATACTGCCGGTTTTGTCCTCACGGCAGACGGCTGGCAGGTGCACGCTACAGTCAGAGATCTATGCGGTTCTGTCTGGGGGGGCGTGTGGAGGGAGAGAGATCTGGAGCGGATTTCCCTTCTACCTCAGACGCCTCAGCTGTTACGATATTTGTTGCTGGGTATTGGGTTTCTGGAACAAGGGGAATTTTTGGTTCTGAGAAGGGAAAAGGGGTCATGGTGTGGTGACAATGGAGATGACATGGTATTGGATAATGACAACGATGATTTGGATAGCAGGGAACTGCCTGAGGGTGATGGGGATGATCGGAAACGATATGTGACATCATGGAGGGGTACGAGGGGTTTGTCGGGGCTACCCAGTATGCTTCTTTTGCAGGCGTCACGAGCGGACCACGCAAAACAGCGGGAGCATGCTACTGACACCCACCTACGGGAGGAACGTCCATTTCTACAATGCAGAGTGGGGCATTTGTGTGGGGTTGCCGTGATGGCGTGGTATTGGTCACTGACAGTGATGATTTGGATTGAAGGGGAATTGCGTGAGGGAACTGGTGGGGGATTTTTTGAGACAGTATGTGACGTCAATGAAGGGTACGAGGGGTGTGCTGGGGCAACAAAGTATGCTTAGTTTTTTGCAGGCGTCTTGAGCGGACCGAGCTAGCAGCGGGACCAGGTCACTGTCACTCAACTACAGGAGGTACAGCGGGATGTACGGAACAGAGCGGCCCAGTTGCCAAAAGGTACGGCAGAATGGTGGTCGGTTTGGCAACAGGGGGGTACAATGCACAAAGCAATACGGTCCATTTTGGTGGGGGAAGAGTTGGTGGGGGTTAATGCTCATGCTGGGGTTGTGCGCCCTGGGAATTTGCTAGATGCTGTAAGGTTGGGGGGCGTCGATATTGTTGGCAATGCACGGTCGCTGAGAAGGGTAAGGAGGTGTAGGTTTCAGTGGAGGAAGACGAGAATATACACAACAATTGCCGTATATGGGGTTTGGTATGATTTTTAGGATCACATTGCTTGGTTAAGATCAAAAAGCAGAATTTTGACATATGAATTTGTGGCTGTTTTAAAGTGCTGCATCAGGTTATTCTGGTCAAAGAGGGTTTCTCAAAGGGGGTTTTCCGGTTAGGATCCAGGGCCCAAGTCGGGGTACGTGTTCGGATAACCCAAACTCTGCTAAGGGGTTCCCGCAGGTGGTCCAACATACGTTGCAGTGCAAGGTTGCAGCGGGTAGGGTGGCTGGCCCTTTCGGTCAATGTCACATACGCATTTTGATTGTCTCTCCATTGGTGGTGGGCCCAAAGCAGAAAGCTGGGGTTTTTTCGCCTGATGCTCCATCTGTCGTGGCCTGAGGGTGCCTCTTTGACCGATTTTCCTATTAGCCAGCGGACTCTTGCATGTCTTACGCTTCAGTGGATGGTGCACTGGGTTTGGAACGCTCTGCAGGGCGGACCGTGCAATTGGGTAAAAGTGCTATACAGTCTTTTTTCGTTTCCTCCCCATCCATCCATGCGATTTTAAACTGTTAGGCATGCATTTCGGGGGCGTTTCAGTAGATACGATGCTGCCAAAGGGGTTGTTACTATCTCGTGTGCAATATTTGACACATTTAGCACTTTTCTACAGTGGCGTTTTTTATTCACATCTCTGGTCACCCCCTCGTATGCCATTATGTGGATGATTTTTGTTCATTGGTGCTCAGAACTCGGGGCTGTTTCATGCGGCTTTGTCTGCTTTTCAGAGTACGGCACAGGGGATCGGTGCTGTTGGCCCGGGACGTAACGGAGGGCCTCAGCTATACACGGTTTTCTTGGGTATTGCACTTGACACAGTGAACATGGTAGCTCGGCTGCCGGGGGCTAAGGTGCAGGAGATTTCTTTATTTGTCGTCAGTGATCGGGGAGCCCGAAGCGGAGCTCAGGAGAGTGCAGACATTATTGGGATACCTCATGTGTGCATGTAGGGTGGTGCGGGCTGGGAGATCTTTATGCAGGAGGTTGGGGTTGGCTATGTCTGGGGTTTTTTCTTCCGCACCAGTGCGTAGGGATGTCTGCAGCCTATAGGGCGGATTTGAGAGTCTGGCTGATTCTCTTGCAGGACTTCAAAGAAGTGTCTTTGTTTTGCGGTCCAACGTATGGTCTGGCTGGTTCAGGTTTTACTCAGCTGCGGTGGGAGCAAAGGGTTTTAGAGTATTTTGGAAAGGGCGTTTTGGTGAGCCGCGAGTTGGCCAGTGCTTTGATTAAGGCAAG
This sequence comes from Triturus cristatus, assembly GCF_964204655.1. Lineage (NCBI taxonomy): Eukaryota > Metazoa > Chordata > Amphibia > Caudata > Salamandridae > Triturus > Triturus cristatus. The sequence continues at coordinate 1,706,118,421 of NC_140590.1, forward strand.
GGCGCAGGATCACAATTTTAGACTTCTTTCCTTTACTAGTGGCATTGTATGTCTGGGGTGCGGATTTTCAGGATTGTTCAGTGCTGTTTAATGTCGACGATCTAGCGGTGGTAGAGTTGAGCAATCGACAGAAGGCCCAGGGTTTGAGAGTTGTTACATTTGCTGAGTGATGGCATGTTCAATAAGTTTACAGCTTATCATTGTTTTTAAGGCACGTCTTATTTCAGGTGTCAACAAGTTTATAGCGGACTCTCTGTCTCGGTGGCATTGGGAGAAATTTCGCCGGCTGGCTCCTGGGGCCGCACTTCCCAAGTCTTCGGTCCCACTGTGTGTCTGGGTGTGGGGGGCCTAAGAATTGTAGAATTGATAGGGTACGTTGTAGCGGACGCTACGAGACTGAGATAGCAGCAAGCATGGAGCGACTTCCTCTGTTATGGGTACACAGGTGCTCTCAGGAGGGGTAGGATGGCTGCTGCACAGGTAGTTTTTTGGGTTTTGGATTTACACCTGTTGGTTCAAGATTTTTCCCACAATGCCAGTTTTTTCGGTAAAATGGCTGGGAGTTCGTTTTACGGACAATTGAGGTGGGGGAAGGACCTGGTAACGGGGGGGGGGGTGATGGTGTGGAGAGTTCTCAAAGGTTTCAGTAGACTTTGGGCTGGGGAACAAGCAGTCACGCCGACCGGTGACATTTGATTTGTTGCAAAGGATGCCTGGGCGGCTGCCACTTTGCTGTTCTAATGGGAACGAATGCGGCCGGTTTAGGCGATGTTTTTTGTATGGTTCATTTTGGAGCATTTAGGGCATTCGAGCTGCTAGGTTTGCGTCATAGGGTGGGGATTAACAGCGAGGAGGTTTTCTTGAGAAGAACACAGGCGGGGGATTTTTGTTGAGGGTCTCTAAAAATGGTTCAGTTGTGTATGGGTACCTGGGTTTTGCCTACACAGGTGGGGAGTGGGCCAATGCGGTCCAGTAAAGGAATGGGGAGGGTTTTAGGGCGTTTTTTAGTTCCTTTTCTCCTGGGGACATTTTTGCCATGCAGCAGGGAGTCAGAGGTCAGTTGCACAATTGTTGGCAGTAATGAGGAAGTGCTGGTTCTTGTGGGGGAGACCCTTTACTGTTGGGAACACATTCGTTTTTGTATAGGGCTGCAACAGAGGCGGCGAGATTGGGATAGTCATGGCCTACCATATGTCGGGTTGGGAGCTGGAACTCCATAGGGGTGCGAGAACTATGTTTGAAAATAAGTTTTTATTTCTGCTGTGTTTCCTTTTGGTTAACGTTTGTTTTTCTACCTAGGTACGTCTTCGGGGCTGGTAAATGTGAAACAGTCATCATGGATAATAGGACGCTCCTTCGTAAAGTGGGCCGACGTTTATGCTGAGCAACAGTTTTGTGGGAAATCGCTGGGACTACAAGGTGTTAAACATGAAGTGGTTGTTAGGGTAACGGGGGTATGCGTTGGGGTTAATTTTCCTTATTTGGTACTGCGTTGTTCCAACAAGGGCCCGTCAGACTGGCTGATTATTCATTTGGGTGAGAAGGATCTCGCGGCCCTGTTTTGGGCCGACACTCATAAAGCAAGTTATAGCGACCATCGAGTCTAATTGGACAGGCACCAAGGTAGTTTGGGACTGAGTTCATAACGAGGATGCACTGGAAGGGAGCATGGAGCCATGTAGCCATTGAGAAAGCGCGCACGGAAGCTTATCAGACCCCTGAGAATATTTTGGGTAGATGGGAATACAGTTTTTCTTATTCCCTTATACGGGGCTCTGAAGGGCATCTTTGCGGGTAGGATGGGGTACTTTTGTCTACCATGGGGCACGTTTTTTTTTTATTTGCTGGAGTTGAGGGTCAGGATTGCTCGAATTCAGAAAGAGAGCATTTAGTGCGCATCTGCAAGATGGTAACACTTTTCTGTTGGGTGGGGCAGGAAAACTCTCTGGGTTTTCCTGGTTGGCGGGTTTTTGCTGGGGGGGTGGGCAGACTGGAGCGGGATTGCCCATCCTCCAACGGGGGAAGTGGGGGACGCAGTCACGGGGACGGGAAATGAGAATGAGGGGGATCTATCAACAGGAGTCATTGAGTTGTTTTTGCTTGGGGTCTACCTTGGGGGTTAGGTTTTTATAGATGTCAGAGAAAATTTGGGGATTTGATTATCAGATAATGGAAAAATGGTGTTTAGAGAAAATTATAATTTGGCACCTGTCTTAATAAAGTGGCCTTTTTTGCTAATAAAGAAGTGGTGGATTGTGAGTTATTGTGCGAGAGGGGACCCAGGGGGAGCGGAGCGCGAGCCAGTCTCCCCCTGGGTGGTTTCGCACAAGGGAGCGGCCACCCAGGTGCGGGGTAGGGTTAATTAGGGAGGCGCGAGGCAAGAGGCGAGGTTTTAAGTAGAGGCGCTGTGGGGCGGGAAATTCATTGCGATCGAGGGAGTGGGGAGGAAGGGTTTTGAATTGGCCCCACCCACCCTTCCCCTTTTTTGTTTTGTTTCCTTTTGTGTTTTCCCTTTCCCTCTATGGGGTTTTTTCTTCCAGGTTTGGCTACGGCCAGGCCTGGGTTTTTTCTTTTGCCACGATAAGACAGGTTTTTTCGGTTAGCTAGTTTTTCTGGTAGGCGGGTTTTTGCTGGGGGGGTGGGCAGACTGGAGCGGGATTGCCCATCCTCCAACGGGGGAAGTGGGGGACGCAGTCACGGGGACGGGAAATGAGAATGAGGGGGATCTATCAACAGGAGTCATTGAGTTGTTTTTGCTTGGGGTCTACCTTGGGGGTTAGGTTTTTATAGATGTCAGAGAAAATTTGGGGATTTGATTATCAGATAATGGAAAAATGGTGTTTAGAGAAAATTATAATTTGGCACCTGTCTTAATAAAGTGGCCTTTTTTGCTAATAAAGAAGTGGTGGATTGTGAGTTATTGTGCGATTGCTACTCCCGCCTTCTCTCCATCTTTTCCAAGAGGCAGGAGGAGGTTGATATCTGACAGAAAACGAACAATAGCTCGAACAGAAGGGAGGCGCCTGGAAGCGCGGTGCTGCATGCCATGTCCACATTACAGCCTCTGCAGGGAGAGAGGTGGGACAAACAGTTAGACCCTCCTGTGGCAAGAGCACATCTGCTCACTGCAGCAGGCTGCCCCCCTTGACAACAGTTTCTAGGAAAGCAGCATGGGGGAGGGGCGGGGGAGTGCATAGAGGCAACGTTAAACACCCCCACCACTAAAGCCTGCTCCCAATAAACACCACATGGCGCCCTTGACAGCCAGGGCTCCTAATGCAACAGCACTCTGCAAAATTATAAAATTATCATTCTGCAGGGAAGGCTAAGGAGACATATTTCGCCATCGGTGTGAGGGAGCCAGGCTGTGTCTGAGAACAGGAAGCTCGACGCTCACCCTGCTATTAGAGAGCCATATATAGAACTGTGGATTTAACATGCACTGGCAGAGCGTAGACGCGATGTCACCCTGTCGACCTCTGAACGGGAAGCTAGCCAGCATCAGTCACATTCATAAAATGCAGTCAAGGAGACAATAAAATTTCATCTTACCAGAATTAATAAAAAACCATTTCTCTCACGACCTGGCTTTACTACTCCCGTCTCTGCAGCCCCCTTCTCTCAATGCGCCTGTGTCCCTCGCCATTTTTGTCCTTGCACTGTCCCACACGTGCCAGCCCTCTTTGAGCCGAGACGCTGCAGGAGCTGCCTCGTGCCGACACAGCCCGCAGAACGGGGTTTAGCAACCAGCCTGTCTATTCTAGCTTGTGTCCCGGATTTAATGATTTATTCGTAATTATGTTCTGCATCTTTTCGTTAGAAAAAGTGCTTGCTGATAAAAGAAGGGCTTATGGCTATGCATAAAAAATACTTAATAATTAAGGCATGACATAGTTATGAATATATATATTTAATTTGGTGAGTAAATACGTAATTGTTGCGCTTTATCTCAACTGCTAACTCTGTGGAAGGCTGAAGGTGATGAAACGCCACAAACAGATGAAACATGTAATGAAAGTGTAAATGTACTTTCTAGGTAGACCGAGATAGACGGTCGACCGTCGGAAGCGTGGGGTGTTTTAGTCATATATAACGCACGAGTGGGAAATACACACATAACCAAGTGTAAGAGGTGTGGCGCAGCGGCCAGGACAGGGTGAGGAGAGGTGAGGAGACCAGAGCAGCAGGGGGAGCGGACGAGCACACCACTGCCTTTCTCCGAGGCAGAGCAGAAATGCCTCGGAGAAAGGCAGCGTCGTTTTCGGATTCGGGGGCGTGTTTTGCTGTTGTCTCCTCCCTGAGACTTCTCCCAAAAAACACGCCCCCCGATCCGAAAAGGACGGGGCCTAATGGGAGTGACTGACCTCTTCTCCAGTGGCTGGCCAGCATTTACGAGGCCAGCCAATGGAGAACAGGGGAGAAGAGGGGCGGGTTCAAGCCCCTCTTCTCCAAGTCATTAAATCTCGGAGCGAGACTGCGTAAGCGCAGCCTTCGCAGCCGAGACCTAAAAAGTGACGCATACACACTAGACCTGTAACGCCGAACTGCTTGAATGAGTACCGGTACTCTCCCTTGTAAGGAAAAAGTGCCGGTACTCAGTACTGGTGACTACCGGCCCATTTAAAGCACTATTTGGACATTAATAAACATTCATTAGAGTAAAACTTCTGTGTATAAGTGTGTCTCGGTACCTCCGAAGCGCAAGTCTAGCTCCTAACAAAGGATAATCCAAAATCCTCGTGAAGAGTTTGCGCTGTATAAAACCGAGGTTTGTCATCTGCTGCTTCTCACAGACATCCACTCATGCCATTTTGACGCCTATTTGGAGCAAAATGGCCTTAAGATTATTTTTTTAAATCATTTTTTTTTACATTAAAACCTTTCAAAAGATGGGGCTGATTTAGAGTCTGGTCGATGTATGGCTCTGCCAAACTCTTTATGTGTCTTCCTAGGTTAAGCATCTGTTACCGACTTCAATTCCATCCTCCAGGTTTGCCCATTGCAGCTAGCGCCCAGTACAGCGCTCCTTTGTTAGGAGCTAGACTTGCGCTTCGGAGGTACCGAGACATACTTATACACAGAAGTTTTACTCTAATATGAATGTTTAATAATGTCCAAATAGTGCTTTAAATGGGCCGGTACTCACCAGTACTGAGTACCGGCACTTTTTCCTTACAAGGGAGAGTACCGGTACTCATTCAAGCAGTTCGGCGTTACAGGTCTAGTGTGTATGCGTCACTTTTTACATTGTGACACCTGCTCACATGATGGCTGTAGGAGAGTAGGGTCTGCTATCCTATGGTCACCCCAAATTTTTGCTTTTTGCTTCACTGGTTTTTGACATATTGAGGCTGTGGGCCTGCCAATCAGACCCCCAGCCTGCTGTTCTCTCTACTAAATTAAAACTATGCACCCTAGGTGCATAACCAATTGGAAGAGGATCACCCTGTCAGCCCCTGTACCAGTGTACACTAGGTACCCAGGGCATTGGTGTACCCAAGGCCTGCCAGGGGCTGAAGCATGTATTATGCCACCCCAGGCTTGGCCTAACAATTTGACACAACTGGCTGATCACTCAGCTGGGGTAAGTTGGTGTAATCACCTCTTACTTAGGTGTAGTATACCTATACCTAACCTTAAATGGGACACCTGGTAACCTATAAGTCACTCCTATGGCAGGCCTTAACAATCCTGAAGGCAGAGTGCTTGGTTCCATGTGAGATGGTGCTCTGGCATGAGCTGAGCGTGTCTGCAGTGGTCGGAACAACTTCCTTCTACTGTTTCCAGATATCGTCATACCATATACTCTTAAGTGCATTATGAACCTCGCGGTTAAATGCTATCTTTGGTTTGGCTTTATCAAAACATGTCGAGTAAGGTGTCATACGAATTGGAATACTAACCCCTCGCCAATTCTGGCGACGGGGTTAGCATTCCACCCTTCTAGAGGGACACGACATGTACAGTACCTGAAACCCGGGTAAAATCAGACATAGCCTCAGCTCCACAAAATGGATGCTGCCACCACAGACACAAGTCTGCCCTCCTGCTGCTGGGAGTCCTTCCAGCTTGGGAGGTGTGGACAAAGGGTTTCCTGCTAGGGGAGGTGCATGCACCACCCCAGACAGGATTTTGTGTATTGGTCAGGTAGGGCTTGAAAGAAACCAGACATGCCTGTGGCTCACAAGGAGCCTCGGTGCATATGCCAGTTCAAACCGGTCCTGGGGCACACCAGTCCCGGGCCTGGGGCGAGCTGGACAAAGGATTGGGGGTGTAACCACCCCCCTTCCTGGTCCCACCCATAGGGAGGGACCTAGCAGGTAGTCCGGCCCCTAGAATCCGCTTAAAGGTAGGAGCTGTGTCCTAAGACTTCAGACATCCTGGAATCAACTTGAAACTAAGAAGAAGACGGGAACTTCGACATTCTGCTGCACAGAAGACTGAAGGAAATCTCCCCTGTGGTCAGGGAGTGACCACCTTGCTAACGCAAGCACCATCCAGCAAATCAACGTCTGCTTTGCCGCCGCCTCCCGCCGGAGCCCGAGCCCAGAGACTGACAAGACCTGGACCTCCAGACCTCTCACTGCCCGATCCACAGTCCCTGAAAAGAGGAGACCCGTGGAGGCAACGAGACACGTGGAGCCAGCCATCTTGGAACGACGACGACAAGCTGCAAGTGCAACAACCGAGGCCTCCTCCAAGTTGTGCTTTGGGATCTGAGAAGCCCAACCCTCGAGCAGCATCTGCACCAAAGGTGAGCCCTCCAGCATCTCCACGATCTGCGTGGGGCCCTTCTGCATTTTGCCACTCGACGCGCCTAACCGGTTGCTGGCCCGCTGGCTAGTAGCCATCTTGGCGACGAACTTCACGAAATACACCGCTGGTCTGGTTGCTCCAGACTGGCCCTTGCTCCCCTCCAAAGGAGCAGTCCTTCTGACCTTGCTGGTCAGAACCATCAGCTTATTTCATCTCCTACAACAATTGCTTTTGCCAAGGCTTGTTTGCTTCGATCAAGTCGCCGACACCGCCGACAGCGAGAGCCTGCGTGGGACAGCTCGTGAACCGACTCCTGGACGTCGTCAACCTCCAGGGACCACGTGGCTGCAGAGACAAGCTACACCTTTCTTCCTGTTTGCACCCGACATTGCCTGGTACCCACCTGGTGCCACGCTGGTCACTGGCTAGTGACTGTGAACACTGTCCCCTCTGCTTACAGGTCTTCAACATCCCCGATCCACTCTTGGATCCACCGCATCTCTCCCGGACCGACCGCCTGCAGCATCTTTGTCTTCAGGCTCCACGGAACAGATAGAAGAAACCCGACGCACTTCGAGGCCTATGCACTCGCTTCCTGTGGGTGAGGTAAAGCTGGCACTCCTGTGCCCAAGTGTAGTATTACATCTCTAGTGCCTGTGTTCCAAATCTTGAGTTCCTAGTCCATCCGGAAGATCCTTTTTGCAGTAACTTTGTACATTTTACGCACCCATTGAAACCTATGGGAGCACGCGTGTGACTATTTGCTCTGCACACGCCACCCGTGGACCTCCTGGTCACTAACTGAAGTTAGCTCCTTGTAGGCCCAGCGATTCTAGAGGCCCTAGGCCTTTTCCCTTTTCTGTTCGTGGTACTTATACCACTATTTTAGTATATGGTTCGAGCGGCCACCAGGGCCTATCCATATAAAGTGCAACTTCTGTGTATTCTACTGTAATCTTGTTTGACGATTTGTGCTCCTGTGCTCATAAAGAGACTAGGGGTTACTTTGAGAAATAAATACATATATATTTTGAATATATATCTGTGTGGTGTCCTTTCATTGGTATAAAAGGGGGTTGCATTTGGTAAAACAGCTGGCTTAACACGCTTCACGAGTTTAGCCTCAAAGACTGCTTAGCCTACGCTACCACTAGGGCAGCTAATCCGAAAAGGTTGACTTACAACCACACCATAAGGGTTGCTTGGCATGGTACAAGGTGATCACTTTAACTAGTGAGCATCATATCCCAGGCCAACTTCTCACATTGGTGAGCAGCGGTTGGATTTGAGCTTGCTGTGTTTTACCATTGTAATCTCTTGGTTACCAATTGAAAGATCACATAGGTACCTGTAGGTACATATAAAACAAGATTAGATATACATAAGTTCTACTGAACTTAGTTGTTGTAGAGCAAAGGGAGTAGCACACCCTGACTACAACTACTAGATAGGTTTAGTAGGTAAACCCAAGTGTAGGTAGATTGCAACACATCCACCCACACTTAAGAGCAATGGCTGGGGCAGAGGGGTCCACTGTACCCATCTCTGTTGAGAGTGACCCCAGAGGGCACCATCATTCTTTGCTACCCTTAACCAGAATGAGCTCAGGCATTTGGCAACTCTTAGAGGCCTTAAACAGCCCAAGAACCCTACCTCTGCTGAGCTCAGAGAACTCTTGCAAAATGATGAAAATCAGAGAGAGCTCAAGAAAGCTTCCCAGTTAGCCCCCTTAGGGTCAGGAACAGGAGGCCCCCCTTCTGAAAATGCTACAGAAGTACCCCTTTCCAATAGCCATCCCTTAGATGAGAACCATACTACAGAGGAGGAAAGTGGGGAGGATACAGAAAGTAGTGATGATGAAGGGAGAACTAGCCCAGTGCCAAGTGTTATACTTGGCCCAGCTAAACTAAGGCTATTGGGGACTGACAATGAGATCATCCCATTGGATCTCCCCAGTGGACTTAACCAGGGGCTTGGGAGGCAAAGGAATCGCTCAGGTGACTCTAATGCTTCTCATGCCTCTAGAGCATGGGTACTCACAAACTTTCTCTCGGGGGCCAAATTTACAGTGTGGTTTCTGGCCGAGGGCTGCACTGGTGGGGGCGGGGTCATTGGGGGCGGGGTCATTGGGGGCGGGGTCAATGGGGCGGGGCTATGGGGGGAAAAAAAAAATCACTGCCGTTTCAAAACATTACTAGACAATGCTGTATTTCCAAAGCAGATGTAACTACATGGAGCACATGTTTATAATGTTTTTTTATTAGCAGACAATAGCAATCTTGAGTGGGATTGCATGGCAATTTTCAGTAACCGGATATTCAGCATATGCCCAGTGCAGCATAGGCTTCAGAGTCCCAAAAAAAGATATGTTAAAGACAAACACTACGAACTTATTTTACATTTCATGTCACCGATTAGTTTTCTGTAATCTGGTACCAAGTTGGAAACTGCAAGCCTTAAAAGCTGCTCCAGATGTATGTCTGTAAGTTTATTTCTGAGTTTGCTCTTCAACAGTCCCATTGTGGAAAATGAACATTCGCAAGCATATGTTGACCCAAACATACAAATTACCTTCTGGGCCACTGTAAAAAGAAGAGGAAACTTGTCAGGGGGCACAATTTTCCAGAATTCTTCGGGTGCTTGCCCCAAAAAAGATGCTTCGAGGGCTGAATTGTGCTGCATGTCAATGAGCTCTATTTCTGCTTGAGCCCTTTCCATGCCAATAAGGGCAACAACGTCAAGATTTCGTGCACTCACCATCCAGGGGTTTTCAACCAGCCTGAACAGAGGGGTGAGGGCTCGGAATTGAGCAAATCGTCGTTTGATCTCCCCAGATATTTCCTCAAGACATGCACCAAGGTCTAGGTTTGACAGAATTTCTTGTGCATCTGGAAACCTCTGCATCACAGCTAAGAGTTTTGGGAAGTGGGTGAAGTCACTATCATCCAGCTGCTCTTTGAATAGCACAAGCTTACTTTCAAAAGCATAAATACCATTCATGAGGGAGTACACAAGCTGTTGTTTACCTTGCAGGGTCAAATTAAGAGCATTAAAATGTGTGAAAATAACTGAAAGAAAATGGAGCATAATAAGCCATTTCACATCCGTTAGTTCTGGGAACGATTGGCCTCTACTGTTAACAAAGAGTACAATTTCAGGAAGCAATGCGATGAACCGCTCAAGAACCTTCCCTTTGCTTAGCCAACGCACGTCAGTGTGCATCAAGACGTCGGTATATTCTGCTTCAGATTCCTGCAGCATTTCTTTAAAAAGTCTATGGTTGAGAGCTTTGGCACGGATAAAATTAACAATTTTCACTGCACCTTTTAGGACAATATTCAGTTCTCCATGCTTTAATTTTCCACACAATACTTCCTGGTGAATAATGCAGTGGTAGTCTATCACAGTCTGTCCTATGAGCTTCTTTTTCAGCATAGATACGAAGCCTCTGTCATGGCCTACCATGGCAGGAGCCCCATCCGTTGTTATGCTGACAAGAGTATTCAGTGGTATGTCATTTGTTTTAAAGTAGTTGCACATGCTGTCCAGTATATCTTCTCCTCTTGTGTGCCCTTTCAGTGGTAAAAGGCACAGGAGCTCTTCTTTGGGATGAAGCGATTGGTCCAGATACCTCACCCAAACTAATAACTGAGCCACATCGCCTATGTCTGTGGACTCATCCATGGCAATGCTGAAGAACGGAGACTCTCTCACTGCATTGATCACCTGCTCCTGGATGTTTTGTCCCATTGCCTCTATTCTGCGTGCACACGTGGAATCCGATAGCTGCAATGCACCGATTTCCTTTAAAATGCTGGCCTTATTAGTGTAATTGTCAAATAAAATTTTGGCTGCTGAAAGGAAACATTGCTTCACAAGCTCTGCATCTGAGAATGGTTTTTTATGTTTGGCAAGCAAGTAGCATATTTTGAAAGACGCTTCTGTTACAGCCTCAGATTCCTTCATCTGGTAAAGGAAGATCTTCTGCTGGGAAAAAAGAGCTTGCTTCAACGATGCCACTTTTGCAGATCGCAGTTTTGAGTTCAGTGGGAAGTTCGCAGTGTATCCAGAGTGCCGCGTTTTGTAGTGCCGTTCCAGGTTATACCTCTTCAGAACATTTACTTTCTCTTTGCAAAGCAAACAGGTGGCTTTTTCCTTTGGGCATTCTACAAACAAGTACTCTTCTTCCCATGCTTCCTGGAAGGTCCTTCGTTCGCTCTGTATCGATCTGGGTCGTTTGCAGGGCTTGGAAACTGGGCTGTAGGCCATTGCAGAGCTCTCCAGCTAGTTTGTTACTATGCAAAAAGTAACAAGGACTACGAATCTGATTTTCCACCGGACGACCAATGGACCGACACCGCCCCACGACTGATGGGCCGACACGACCGATGGAACGACACGACCGATGGACCGACACGCCCCACGACCGATGGACAGACACCACGTCACGACCGATGGACCAACACCACTTCTCGCAACAGATCTGTGAGCAACACCAAAGTAATGTTTTGTTTAAACATACAAAGTAATGGGTAAACCTGTAAAAGAAAAACAGGAGGCTTTCCTAAAGCCAGTGGTTTATGCAGGAAATGTGTCACTCAATAGGGATTAGAAATAAATAGCATGCACACACACGTATATATAAGCACAAGTTCACCCATAGGTATCTTGGCGCTGAATAACAGATGTTTATTTCTACCCAACTCATTTTATCAACCTCAGATGGATGAAAGGCACGACCCGTCAGGATTTGTACCTGTGACCATGAGGTAGAACACAGGCCCCTGCAGTGGGCCCTGCCATATCTGACACATAATACATCATCTGCTGCTTGATGTGACAATTTTAACAAAACATTGTAGCTCAACTTTGCCGCCTATGCCAGCTGATTTGCTGCATTCTTAAATATCTCCAGCTAGCTGAAAGTAAAAACAAGGATGCAAGGCAAAGGTGCCACGACTTTAATCCATAAAACATGCAACGTCTCCCACAAAGCTACCTTAAAACAGGATCAACCAAAATGCACCCATCAATCAAGGACCATTCACTTCACAAAGAAAAGAGATGTCCTATTAGTTAAAAAAAACAACCTGTGTTTACATTTTGTAATCATGGCTAGTAATAGTGTTTTCAATATTGTAACACAGCAGCAGCGCACTAATATTACTGCAAGTAATGTCTGTGAGACCACTCCCATTTCTCATATGCGAGTTCCTGTTTTGATCTAACATTATTACAATGGCATCTGAGACCGGTGGGGAGAAAGAGAGATGGTGAGACTTGAGAAAAGGCGCAGGGTGAAAGAGTCCGGGAAAGTAAGGAAGAGACAATTGGAGAAACAGATGAGAGACCATCACATTGCCTACTAAAATAGGATGCTGTGCTTACCTCTCGGGGTGCAAAGATCAACCTGCGAGTGGAGCTGGTGTTGCAGGGTGATGGAAATGAAGCTGGTCGTGAAGATGGAGGCAGATGTGGTGATGGAGCTGTTGCTGGCCTAATCCAAGTGGCGAAGAAGGGGCCTCAGGCAGAGAAGAGGCTTTGGGCGAGAAGACGCTGCGGTGGACGAGAAGAAGCATTAAAGCAGGCAATGTTCCATTCTGATATGCTGCAGCAACTTCCCCTTTCACAACATTCTGCTTCCTGTGTGCAGTGAGTTGTAACAACAGATACACAATAGTTTGTTAATCAGTGTGGGTGTGATTGTGCCATTTCTTTTTTTTAAATTATATTATAGACTGCATGTTTGAAGAACCGAGGTTTGCTTACAATTTAGTGACAGTAATTAAGCTCTGTCAAGAAAAACATGTGCTGCCTCCGGGTAATCGGGGCCTGCTCTAGGATGTTTGGGGCCCTGGGCAGAAAAGGAATGTGTGAGGCCCCTCTAAATTGCAGACAGCGTGATTCAAGGCTGAATAGATGCCCTTGCTCCTGAAGCGTCAGCCCCTCCCGCTCAGTCACCTTCAGAGTGCTTGGTGTGGAGAAGCACACACGCAGAGTCGAAAAAGAAACAGCATAGTTGGGAGTTTTCTGTAATAATAAGAATCGATTTCCAGCCAAAATTAACCCTTTTTGCAACATTAATCAATGTATACTTTGCTGAGTGTATGCCGTTCTGGGATGAAAGTTAATAGCTCGCTGTTCTATATTAGGACTTTAAATTATAAATTGCAAGTAACAAAAGGATGTTTCCCTTAAAAGCGGTAATCTGCTGATCTGTTGACATCATACATACTCTACTTGATACACGTTCTATGCAGCAGGCATGTTAACCCTGTGCACTAACTTCACCGAAAAGTCAAAACCTCAAGATACAAAATGCTGATCTCTCTCCAGGAAGATAATTAATCGCACGAGTTATCGTGACCATTTATGAGAGGCCTGGTAATTGCCTGCGGAAAGAAACGCTGCAGCAGGTGCTTAAAAAGCATGATAAACTTTCAAACACGGTTCTCCCACGAAGCCAGCACCGGGCAAAACAGAAGCGGTAACAACCGTTACATAGACTTACCTTCAGCTTGACGGATATCGGAGTTTTGCCGGCTGCAACGAAGATCCTCCCCGGGGCTGGGGGCTGCGAGGAGGTCGAATCCGGCTGCAATGAAGATCCTCCCCCGGGCTGCGAGGAGGTCGAATCCGGCTGCAATGAAGATCCTCCCTGGGGCTGCGGGCTGCGAGGAGGTCGACGTCGACGTGGCCACGGACACTGGAAGCTTCTTCAAAGGTCTTTAAAAGTCAGCTGTAAAAGCGCTAGTTACAGCTGACTTTTAAAGGGCTTGTGCTTCGCGCCGGGTGCCGTGTGTGATGTCACGTCACGTCTCAGCAGCCCAGGCCAATCAGAGGCGAGATAAGCAGAGAAGATGGTCGCAGGAGCAAACGTTGTGAATACGTACTGAATACGTATTCACTACGTATGCGCCTGCGGCCATCTTCTCTGTTTACAGGAAGGAATTTGCATACTGCATGCAAGGGTCCGCGGGCCGCCGATGAAGGGCGGGCGGGCCGCCAGCGGCCCGCGGGCCGTACTATGAGTACCCGTGCTCTAGAGGCTCTCAAGGTCACTCCAGGAAAAGGATGACCACCCCTCAGAGGAGGGAACATGAGGCCAGAATGCAGGAAGCCCAGCTGAGGATCAGGAAGCAGGAGCTAGAAGTAGCCCTGATGGAAGAAAAACTGAGTAAGGCTAGGCAACCTAGAGAGAGTGGGTCTATACCCACTGGTGGCAGCATTGTCCCTAAGGACAAAGATAGGGTCTTTGATAATAGGAACCTGTCTAAGGTTGTGCCCCCCTACAAAAGTGGGGATGATATCCACAAATGGATAACTGCTCTTGAGAGAGCCTGCAAAGTACAGCAGGTTCCTGAAGACCAGTGGGCAGCCATCCTCTGGCTCTCCTTTGAAGGAAGAGGCAGAGACAGACTCCTCACTGTTAGAGAAGAGGATGTCAGAAATTACAGAGTCCTGAAGAGTGTCCTAGTTGATGGGTTAGGCTTAACCACTGAACAGTACAGGTTAATGTTCAGAGACACCCAAAAGACACAGACTCAGGACTGGTCTGAATATGTTGAATGTGCCACTAAGGCTTTGGAGGGTTGGTTGCTGGGAAGTAAGGTATCTGATTTTACAGGATTGTATAATTTGATGATGAGAGAACAGATTTTAAATAACTGTCAAAACCAGCAACTGCATCAACACTTGGTTGACTCTGATCTGACCTCTCCCCAAGAATTGGGAAAGAAGGCAGACAAATGGGTCAGAACCAGGGTTAAGCAAAAGAACCAGAATCAGGGCCAAGGGGGCGATCAGAAGAAAACAGACCAAAAGGGTGGAGATCAGAAATCTAAAGACCAGAAGTCTTCAACAGGGCCCCAAACTACTGCTAAGGAGGGTGGGTCCCAACAACAATCCAAGGGAAAGAAGAAAGAAGGTCAAAAGAAACCCTGGTGCAATCATTGCAAGAATACAACTCACTGGACCAGTGATTGTAAGAAGGGTGGAGCCCCCAACACTGTTGCCCCTAAGGCACCTGCTCCCAGTACTACTGTTAGCAGTGTTGGTCCCCAGACAAAGGGTGTAGTGGGAATCACTATGGGAACTGAAGGAGATTCTGACTTAGACAGAACCCTGACACAGGCAGTCCTGATCTGTGATGGGGACATAGATTTGTCCCTGACTGTGAGCCCCAGTAACCTGGGCAAGTACAGACAGACTCCTTTAATAAATGAAAAAGTGGCTCAAGCCTACAGGGACACATGTGCCAGTGTCACTATGGTGACACCAGGCTTTGTGGACCCTGGACAGTACATACCAGGTGAGAACTACCTGGTGACCAATGCCAGCAATGCCACTACTTCACATAGTGTGGCAGTTGTTAACTTCTCATGGGGAGGGGTAACTGGCCTCAAAAGGGTTGTGGTTAGTGCAGACCTCCCAGTAGAATGTTTGTTGGGCAATGACCTAGAGAGTTCTCTATGGTCAGAAGTGGAGTACAGGACTCATGCAGAGATGTTAGGTATATCATCACATGTCCTTGCTGTGACCAGGTCACAGGCCAAAAAGTGCCTCACTGAACCTCAGGTCTTGGATCCTGGAACAATGGACCAAGCACCTACCAAGAAGAAGAACAGGAGGGTCAAGGCTGTGCCTTCCCCCCTGCCTCAGAGTGATGATCAGCCTTCCCAGGAAGCTGATCTAGAGGACCCTGAAGGAACTGTCCCTGAAGAGCTTGAACCTGATCAGGTTGAGTTTCTGGGGACAGGGGGACCTTCAAGGGCTGACTTGAGGCAGGCTCAGTTATCCTGTCCCTCTCTTGAACCCCTCAGACAGCTGGCTGCTGCTGCGGCTGCTGGGAATGCTCAAGGTACCCATAAAGTGTATTGGGATGAAGGGCTCCTTTATTCAGAGGCTAGAGACCCCAAGCCTGGTGCTACCAGGAGGTTGGTTATACCTCTGCAATTTAGGGGCTTCCTTCTTTCCTTGGCCCATGATATTCCTTTAGCAGGACACCTAGGCCAGAACAAGACTTGGGACAGGCTTGTCCCTCACTTTCACTGGCCTCACATGAATGAAGATACAAAGGAGTTTTGTCGCTCCTGTGTGACCTGCCAAGCCAGTGGCAAATCAGGTGGCACAACAAAGGCCCCCCTAATACCACTACCTGTGGTGGGGGTCCCCTTTGAAAGAGTGGGAATAGATATAGTGGGTCCCATGGATCCTCCCACTGCATCTGGGCACAGATTTATACTGGTGGTAGTGGATCATGCCACCAGGTATCCAGAGGCAATTCCCCTTAGGACCACTACAGCACCTTGTGTGGCCAGGGCCCTGCTGGGAGTATTCTCCAGAGTGGGGTTTCCTAAGGAGGTAGTTTCTGACAGAGGTACCAACTTCATGTCAGGATACTTGACAGCTATGTGGAAGGAATGTGGTGTCAAATACAAGTTCACCACCCCTTATCACCCACAATGCAATGGGCTTGTTGAGAGATTCAACAAGACCCTAAAGGGTATGATCAAAGGATTACCTGAAAAGCTTAGGCGAAGATGGGACATCCTTCTACCCTGCCTTCTGTTTGCTTACAGAGAGGTCCCACAAAAAGGAGTTGGCTACAGCCCCTTTGAATTGTTGTTTGGGCACCCTGTAAGAGGCCCACTGTGTTTGGTGAAGGAAGGATGGGAGTTACCTCTCAAAAAGCCTAAACAAGACATAGTGGACTATGTACTTGGTCTCAGCTCCAGGATGGCTGAGTATATGGAGAAGGCATCCAAAAACCTTGAGGCAAGCCAGGCCTTACAGAAAGCTTGGCATGACCAAAAGGCTGTCTTGGTTGAGTTTCAGCCAGGACAGAAGGTATGGGTGTTGGAGCCAGTGGCCCCAGCAGCACTCCAAGACAAATGGTCTGGACCCCATACAATCCTGGAAAAGAAGGGAGAGGTCACCTACTTGGTGGACCTAGGAACTCCCAGGAGTCCCAACAGGGTACTCCATGTTAACAGGCTTAAAGCATATGTTGACAGGGCAGACATGGGCTTGCTCATGGCTACAGATGAGGGACAGGAGGAAGAGAGTGACCCTCTCCCAGACCTGTTGTCTCAGAACCCTGAAGATGGCTCAGTTGAAGGAGTGACCCTTGGAGGCAACCTCACTGCCCATCAGCAGACTGAATGTAGACAGGTTCTACAATCATTTTCACATATGTTTTCCTTGATACCTAGTCAAACTGACTGGTGTACCCATGTGGTGGACACTGGTGACAGTCTGCCTGTAAAGAACAAGCTTTACAGACAACCTGACCACGTCAGGGACTGTATAAAGGCTGAGGTACATAAAATGCTGGAATTAGGTGTCATTGAACCCTCAGAGAGCCCCTGGGCTAGCCCAGTGGTTCTGGTCCCCAAACCTCACACCAAAGATGGCAAGAGAGAGATGAGGTTCTGTGTGGACTACAGGGGTCTCAATGCTGTCACCAGGACAGATGCACACCCTATTCCAAGGGCAGATGAGCTCATAGACAAACTAGCTTATGCAAAGTTTTTGAGCACATTTGACTTGACAGCTGGCTATTGGCAAATCAGATTAGCTGAGGAGTCTAAGGCCAAAACAGCATTCTCAACCCCAGGTGGGCACTACCAGTTTGTGGTGATGCCCTTTGGTCTGAAGAATGCACCTGCCACCTTCCAAAGGCTGGTGAACCAAGTCCTTACTGGGTTGGATGACTTTTGCGCAGCATATCTTGATGACATTGCTGTCTTTAGCTCCACCTGGGAGGATCACCTGATCCACCTGAAGAAGGCTCTTGAGGCTCTGCAAAGGGCAGGCCTCACTATCAAGGCCACTAAGTGCCAGATAGGGCAGAGTAAGGTTGTATATTTGGGCCACCTTGTAGGTGGATGCCAAGTTCAACCACTGGAGAGTAAGATACAATCCATCAAGGACTGGTCTCCTCCAACCACCCAGACTCAAGTTCGAGCTTTCTTGGGCTTGACTGGGTACTACAGGAAGTTTGTTAAGAACTATGGGTCCATTGTGACTCCTCTTAATGATCTGACATCCAAGAAGATGCCCAAAAAGGTTCAGAGAACAGTAAGCTGTCAAAAGGCATTTGATGACCTGAAGGAGGCCATGTGCTCTGCACCTATCCTGAAAAGTCCTGACTACTCCAAAGAGTTTATTGTCCAAACAGATGCTTCTGAGTTGGGTGTGGGAGCTGTGCTGTCACAACTTAATGTAGAT
Source organism: Triturus cristatus (assembly GCF_964204655.1). Classification (NCBI taxonomy): domain Eukaryota; kingdom Metazoa; phylum Chordata; class Amphibia; order Caudata; family Salamandridae; genus Triturus; species Triturus cristatus. The sequence goes on from NC_140590.1 coordinate 1,706,136,409, forward strand.
GGTCAAGACCAACCCATTGCTTTTATTAGCAGAAGGTTGACCCCCAGAGAGAAGAATTGGTCAGCTATTGAGAGGGAGGCCTTTGCTGTGGTGTGGGCCCTGAAGAAGCTGAGGCCATACTTGTTTGGCACTCACTTCAAGATTCAGACCGACCATAAGCCCCTCTTGTGGCTAAATCAGATGAAGGGTGAAAACCCCAAACTGCTTAGGTGGTCCATTTCCCTACAGGGGATGGACTTTACAGTGGAGCACCGGCCAGGTACTGACCATGGGAATGCAGATGGTCTCTCCAGGTACTTCCACTTAGGACATGAAGACGAGACTGGTCAAGGCTAGTTTAATGTCCCTGCGTTTGGGGGGGGGGGGGTTGTGTAGGAGAGTAGGGTCTGCTATCCTATGGTCACCCCAAATTTTTGCTTTTTGCTTCACTGGTTTTTGACATATTGAGGCTGTGGGCCTGCCAATCGGACCCCCAGCCTGCTGTTCTCTCTACTAAATTAAAACTATGCACCCTAGGTGCATAACCAATTGGAAGTGGATCACCCTGTCAGCCCCTGTACCAGTGTACACTAGGTACCCAGGGCATTGGTGTACCCAAGGCCTGCCAGGGGCTGAAGCATGTATTATGCCACCCCAGGCTTGGCCTAACAATTTGACACAACTGGCTGATCACTCAGCTGGGGTAAGTTGGTGTAATCACCTCTTACTTAGGTGTAGTATACCTATACCTAACCTTAAATGGGACACCTGGTAACCTATAAGTCACTCCTATGGCAGGCCTTAACAATCCTGAAGGCAGAGTGCTTGGTTCCATGTGAGATGGTGCTCTGGCATGAGCTGAGCCTGTCTGCAGTGGTCGGAACAACTTCCTTCTACTGTTTCCAGATATCGTCATACCATATACTCTTAAGTGCATTATGAACCTCGCGGTTAAATGCTATCTTTGGTTTGGCTTTATCAAAACATGTCGAGTAAGGTGTCATACGAATTGGAATACTAACCCCTCGCCAATTCTGGCGACGGGGTTAGCATTCCACCCTTCTAGAGGGACACGACATGTACAGTACCTGAAACCCGGGTAAAATCAGACATAGCCTCAGCTCCACAAAATGGATGCTGCCACCACAGACACAAGTCTGCCCTCCTGCTGCTGGGAGTCCTTCCAGCTTGGGAGGTGTGGACAAAGGGTTTCCTGCCAGGGGAGGTGCATGCACCACCCCAGACAGGATTTTGTGTATTGGTCAGGTAGGGCTTGAAAGAGACCAGACATGCCTGTGGCTCACAAGGAGCCTCGGTGCATATGCCAGTTCAAACCGGTCCTGGGGCACACCAGTCCCGGGCCTGGGGTGAGCTGGACAAAGGATTGGGGGTGTAACCACCCCCCTTCCTGGTCCCACCCATAGGGAGGGACCTAGCAGGTAGTCCGGCCCCTAGAATCCGCTTAAAGGTAGGAGCTGTGTCCTAAGACTTCAGACATCCTGGAATCAACTTGAAACTAAGAAGAAGACGGGAACTTCGACATTCTGCTGCACAGAAGACTGAAGGAAATCTCCCCTGTGGTCAGGGAGTGACCACCTTGCTAACGCAAGCACCATCCAGCAAATCAACGTCTGCTTTGCCGCCGCCTCCCGCCGGAGCCCGAGCCCAGAGACTGACAAGACCTGGACCTCCAGACCTCTCACTGCCCGATCCACAGTCCCTGAAAAGAGGAGACCCGTGGAGGCAACGAGACACGTGGAGCCAGCCATCTTGGAACGACGACGACAAGCTGCAAGTGCAACAACCGAGGCCTCCTCCAAGTTGTGCTTTGGGATCTGAGAAGCCCAACCCTCGAGCAGCATCTGCACCAAAGGTGAGCCCTCCAGCATCTCCACGATCTGCGTGGGGCCCTTCTGCATTTTGCCACTCGACGCGCCTAACCGGTTGCTGGCCCGCTGGCTAGTAGCCATCTTGGCGACGAACTTCACGAAATACACCGCTGGTCTGGTTGCTCCAGACTGGCCCTTGCTCCCCTCCAAAGGAGCAGTCCTTCTGACCTTGCTGGTCAGAACCATCAGCTTATTTCATCTCCTACAACAATTGCTTTTGCCAAGGCTTGTTTGCTTCGATCAAGTCGTCGACACCGCCGACAGTGAGAGCCTTCATCGGACAGCTCGTGAACCGACTCCTGGACGTCGTCGACCTCCAGGGACCACGTGGCTGCAGAGACAAGCTACACCTTTCTTCCTGTTTGCACCCGACATTGCCTGGTACCCACCTGGTGCCACGCTGGTCACTGGCTAGTGACTGTGAACACTGTCCCCTCTGCTTACAGGTCTTCAACATCCCCGATCCACTCTTGGATCCACCGCATCTCTCCCGGACCGACCGCCTGCAGCATCTTTGTCTTCAGGCTCCACGGAACAGATAGAAGAAACCCGACGCACTTCGAGGCCTATGCACCCGCTTCCTGTGGGTGAGGTAAAGCTGGCACTCCTGTGCCCAAGTGTAGTATTACATCTCTAGTGCCTGTGTTCCAAATCTTGAGTTCCTAGTCCATCCGGAAGATCCTTTTTGCAGTAACTTTGTACATTTTACGCACCCATTGAAACCTATGGGAGCACGCGTGTGACTATTTGCTCTGCACACGCCACCCGTGGACCTCCTGGTCACTAACTGAAGTTAGCTCCTTGTAGGCCCAGCGATTCTAGAGGCCCTAGGCCTTTTCCCTTTTCTGTTCGTGGTACTTATACCACTATTTTAGTATATGGTTCGAGCGGCCACCAGGGCCTATCCATATAAAGTGCAACTTCTGTGTCTTCTACTGTAATCTTGTTTGACGATTTGTGCTCCTGTGCTCATAAAGAGACTAGGGGTTACTTTGAGAAATAAATACATATATATTTTGAATATATATCTGTGTGGTGTCCTTTCATTGGTATAAAAGGGGGTTGCATTTGGTAAAACAGCTGGCTTAACACGCTTCACGAGTTTAGCCTCAAAGACTGCTTAGCCTACGCTACCACTAGGGCAGCTAATCCGAAAAGGTTGACTTACAACCACACCATAAGGGTTGCTTGGCATGGTACAAGGTGATCACTTTAACTAGTGAGCATCATATACCAGGCCAACTTCTCACAATGGCCATTGCACACCGGTTTCACATCGGTAGTGAGTAGCGCAGCCAAGCAACGTCTGACGTCACCCGCCAGGTAGTGCGGCGGGAAGGATCAGAAGCCCTTTAAAAGGGCCAGTTTAGGGTGGCTTTCTCGTTCCCATTTCTAAGCGTTGGTTGAAAAGCAGAGTCACAGGATCACCACTTTCTAGCACAGAAGGAGAGCGCTATCGCCAGTCGGACCCAGCGAGTAATCCTCTTCATCATCTCCTTCGGTACATCGGTTAGTATTCAGCGCGCCTTTTGTAGAGTCGCAATTAGGTGCCAAATTTTGGGGGGCTGGGGGTGTGGCCTAATAAAAGTTTTGGTGTGGGCAATAGGCAGAGTTGTGATGCAGAGACTTTATGAAGGGGGTGAAGCTCTATGGGCGTTGCGCGCCTGCATCCTACGTCAGACTGTAAGACGTCACAGTAAAGTTCCTGGACTCTCTGCAGCTCAACCCCAGCATTCACCCGTATTTACAAGGATCTGCCATTGAAAGCTCGTTTGACCTTGGGACGTCGGCTATGGTCGAGTGTCCTGTGCAGCCTGTGTATATGTGAATGTGCCTTCACCCCAGCACAGTCACCCTGCTGGTTTAACACCTGTTCCTGGAGGTGACACCTGGGTGCTGTTTAGTGTCATCTTTTAGGCACATCTTGGTTTTCTGTGTGAGTTTACAGTTGTGTTGACGTGTTAGCTGTCAGCCTTCTATATCCGCGGTGCCTCGTGCTGTTGGGAATGGGGCTGTGTGAGAGGCTCTTGCAGTCATGGACAGATCTCGGACGGCAGTGAGCTCTGGTTAAATGCCAAATTAACACCACCGCTCCTTTGTATCTTACTCCTTGCAGAACACATGCACCCTGACCTTGTAGTCCTTCCTCTATGTCAGTGTTTGACATGAAAATCAGCAGGGGCATGTTTGAGCCCTGCAGCTCTAGTGCGGGCTTCCCTAAGGAGTAGCTCATGATCTCCTGGTAGCTCTCCACCTGCTTGTATGTGGCCCCGCCTACTAGCTCAGACGCTTCTGCGGGGTAGAATGGAGAGCTTCATAAATAAATTGAAAAGCGTGTATTCGAGAGGAAAATGTGTTTAGAAAACTCAACTGATGTTTGGAGAAAAATAGTTTAATTTTCAATGTATATTTGAGTGATAAATCGTGCTGTGTTGGAGACATGTTACTGATTTTAGATACTTTGTGCCAGAGCACTGCATCAATGGCTTCTATGTGTTACCAATGCAGCCGCGTTCCACATTGACTTTTTTTTTTGACATTACTGATGGTATCCGTGCCCTGAGGTGATTGCTGCAGGATATCTTGCATGTGGTGGCCCCTAAGGTAACCTTGGATGTAGTCTGTAGTCACTAAATCAATTCTAAGATTTGTAGCTCAGGATGATTTTCATTGAACATAAATAGCTCTTAATAAAGAGAAGGCTGGAGACCCCTGCCCTGGTGGGGTGTATGCCGCTGGCAGACCCATGGCGCCCTTACCCATCGTCTGCTCAAATAATAATTTACGTTTTGCTTCCACCTATCACAGAAAGGGGCAGTGGATTCACAGACTTTACTCATTGGCTCTCGCACTGTGAGTGACGGCATTTTTCCCATCCCGTGCATTGGTGTGCATGGGCTGCTGGGTCTCTACTTTATTTATATAGCTTTTAATGTTTCCCAAGTTATTTTGCATATTTTACATATTTGCAAAAATAAAATCTTGACATCATGGATTTTTAGGGTTCAGATTTTTGCTCTAATCTGATGTGTCCTCACTCGTTTCAGAACATAACCAAGTCTCTTTGTTGGGTCTATTCCACAACTGTTTAGCCAGACAGTTTCCTAATTAATTAATGCATAACATTCTTTAACACCATCTGTCTCTGGTAGGTTGTGGTTCTGCCCATAAGACAATGTACCAGAGTGTGAAGTTGGGTTGGCGCTTCAACAATTGACTTTGATTCAACGTTGGCTGTATTTGGTTTCAGCTTCAAGGACAACAATTTGTGTTTGGCTCATCAGGCAGTGGGAGCAGTGCTTAATGTGGGCTGGTGGTTGCAGGTGGGCACGTTTGGGTGCATTTGCTGCTTTGTCAGACTGGCCCTTTCTTGGGAGAAAGAGAAACAAAAAATAACAAAGGAGAAAGCGAAAGATGGGAAAATAATGGTACAGGGAGACAGCAGGAATGAAAAAAACTGCAAGAGTGGGATCAGTGGGCAGGCAGTGCTTGGTGGTGGATGGAAGAGGTATGAAGTGGAATCAAGACTACACAGCCTGGGAAACAGCAACCCAACATTTGGCTGCAGGTTTTTGAGAAATGCTTTGGGACCCAGCACTTAATGTTCTACAAATTACGAACCGATTGGGAGTGATGCTGTTTTTCTTGCGGTGTACTTACTGTCTACTTCCGCTTCAGAAGGTGACAGCTGGTGGTGGCGGCCAGGTGTTTGCATCAATCTTTAATCTTCTGCTGTTGCCACCCTTCTTGTGAGGGCATCACTAGAGCTCACTGTGCTCCGCAGCAGGAACACCTGGGGCAGTGTCATGAGTTGAGCTCCCTCAGAGCGGAGAGCTTGTTTATAGGTCTGGTCTTCAAGAAAGCTTTAGCTGTCTAAGCAGACTATTATTTCTCCCCAAAAACATAATACGCACATATATGGACTTTTATTTGGTTCTCTTCATCCATTGGTCAGTTAGTGTCATTCACGTTTTGCTTTCACCTACCAAAGGATGCAGCATTGGGCAGTGTCATGCCCCTTTAGCCATTGACTCTTTTCATTTTGAGTGACTAACCACGCCTGTGCACACTGTTCACATCCATCTGAAAGTAGTTCCATTCCCTTCAGTGAAAAATCTAATTAAAAGTTTTTCATTTATTAATAACTTTAAATGTCACATCGTTGTTTTGCGTTCTCAGTTACATGCTATTATTTCTGTCTGCTTTTGAAATTGCTGATATAAAGTGCCAAAGTGACATAACACTGTAGCTGCATATGATTTGAATGGTTGGTCAGTGATATGTTGTCTCCTAAAAAAGAATAATGCATGGCACAAATACAAAGCTCAGTATTTAAAATAATCCATCAACATTAACAGTTACATCAGTGACTATTGGTTTAATGTTCGCTTTGCAAACATTTGGCTGCCCTGTTTAGGCGGCTGCGTATTTGTTTTTGGTGTTATATGCTTGTAATACTCTGTTAAGCCTGACCAGGCCTATTGGCTTTTCCAGTGCTTGGTTGTTTGAAGTGTCTGTAGGTAATACAAGTCAAAAGTTCTCTGAATTACTGTATGACAGGAGGATAGCATAAGTCTGAATCGGTGAGCAGGGGTAGCGTCGCTCTCTTTCTGCCTTGTCCTGCATGAAGTTTGTCTAGGTATTTCAGTTACATGTGTGTACTTTACACATCTCAACTGGAAGAAACATTCAATGTGTGGTTCTGCGCTTGACCAGCGCAGCTCTTCAGAAGGTATGACTCGTGTTGACCTGTTTATCTCAAATTCGGCTCAGCAGCATGGTGTTGAGAATGGCCCCACCCGCTCAGCTTCTCTCTGCTGTGCCCCATGAAGTGTGCTGGTGACATTGAAGAGGGTCTCTTGTGCTTTTCATGCTTGAAGCTTTGACTGAGGGTGTAAACTTCTCCTCTGGTGTATTGGAGCAGCAAAGATCTCTTTACTGCTCTGTATGTTTCATAGGGGGCTTTAAGGCTAATAACACCTTCCTGCAGGGGGCAGCTGTGACAGGGAGGCTAACTCACTAAATGGGGGGGGGGGTAGTGGGCATGAGGTGGTGTGCCGCATGATTCTTATCTTTATGCCAGTCATGGCCTCTTCATTCCCTATTTGAGACTACGTGGAAGGTTCTTCGGTGTGATTCTCTTGTGGGATCTCGTCTCATCAGATGTAGCACACTTGGCGGCTGTGACCGGCTCATTACAATGTGCCCAATAGATATGTCCCGTTCACTCGGTTACTGGCTCTGAACTGGTACTCTGGTCCTCTCTGACCCTTGAATGGCATATGCAGCCATGCCTGGGCACAGGGGGTGAGCACAGTACACAAAGGCGAGGTCTGATCTTGACGTAAGTCATGAGCACCTTCTGAGGGTCGCAACAAACTTGTAGTGTCTCACTGTTTTGAAATGTTGAACCTAATCAATGTCAGTCCTGAAGCTTTCGTCCAGTTACACTGGTCTAAATCTAGTAGATGTGTTGTATCGGTTCCCTCGTGAACATTTCACAGCAGGCAGCGGACTTCTGCTGTGAGGCTGTTGAATGCACTTATTCAACTTCGATAAACTTTCATTAACATTTTACGTTGTCTACATTGTTTCTTCTTTTTGTAGATCCAGCCAAAATTGTGATCTGCCTGCTGTGAGACTTAAGAGCCAGCAGGGGTCCACCGGAAGCCAACAAGTTGTGTTTGGAAAACTGATTTGTGGAGAGGCAAGTGGGATAAATGTAGGTCCTTGTGTCATACGTTTATTAGGATGCAAATGCTGAGGGAGGCGTGAGGCTAAAAGGGCCCTGGTTACCATGTCAACTGCCCAAATCTCGCAAGAGGACCACCTCTTGGGACACTTGAGAGGAAGTGTAATAGGATCTACCGGACCTCGAGTTAGAGGATGTCGATACACTGCAGCGATGCCACACTTTTTTTTAGTACATTGCCACAGGATGGTTGCTTTCTTTTATGTTCCACTGGCATGGTTTGCTATTTGCTGTTGTATGTTTTGGCAGATTGTCAGGTGCATTGTTGTGTTTGAGTGTCAACTCACCATTAGAAATGGACTTTGTGCTAACACCACAGTGCTGGCTACATGTATGCACCCTGTGGGAGCACAGCCGCACAAGCATGCAATTAAACAGGGTCAAATCAGGCAGCCCTAATGCCCTCGCCTGAGCCTGTTCGGAGAAATCGCTGCAGCCAAGGGCCCAATCTACGAGGCATCAAGGAGGGCACTTCCTTTTTCTCCAAGGATGGAAGTCATCTCTCAGAGCATTCCACCAACGGCGAGCTAACGCTCTCGAAAAATGGAAGGACCAAAAATCTAAGACGCACAGCTCAAACTAAAAAGATTCTTAAAGGAGCGGAAGTGCTGATGACCACTCTAGACGATGCATGTACATCCTTCTCCCTCTGTGTCCAACCTAAGCCTCAACTAGACAACTCAACAAACCTTGGAGACTCTGGCAGCTACTAAATCCTTCAAAGGAGATTGCGTAATCCCATTAAAACTAATACTAATCTATCATAAAGGCACGCATGGACTGTAAAAGGGCCAGCTATACCAGTAGCAAAAGCCCTTCCAAAATAAAAAAAAAAACCTCAATGGACTTCTTCTTTAAAAAAAAAAAAAAAAAAAAAAAACATCCCCTAAAATTTACTCAGCCAGCCCATCTGGAAACCTTGGACACCTCAGACTCAACTAAAAAAAAATAACCCAATGGAGGCCCAGCAACTTCCCCAGCCCTCACTGTGGGTATAATATCTCCCATAACTCCATCTCCCACAACAAACCGTATGCACAACCAGGTGCAACCACACTTAATAGTAGTTATTGATATCTTCTGGAAGTCCCTAGGATAGCCTGTTGCCAGTCAGTGACTGACTTTACTAGCATGAGGGGGGGAGGGGGGGGGGGCTCAATGGCTTGCCATGCTGCGGAATGGCTGCTCTGAGCGAGCACTGCCAGCCGGGACGAAATCCTTCACTAATCCTGAAAACGGAGAGCTGTTGAGGCACTGAAGGACAATCCTTGGGTGTTGGAAAGTCATGGGACCCTGTTGCTGATGCTCCTGCTGCTCGATCACACTTCAAGACTGAGCGGTGCGGCGATCTGCTGGGCAACGAGAGATCTAATGATCCTACCCTCCAGTCGCAGCCGGGCTATTCTGGAAATCAAGCCTGTGACTGCTGTTGGAATTCGAGGCCGGGGATGTAGCGGTGGTGACCCAGCTACATGTTGTCATGCGGATCTAGGGCATGATAGGAGCCTAACCTTCTACAGTGAGCTGCGGGGCACCTTGTAGCTGTGAGCCGAGGCCTCAGACGCATTCTCGCCGCGGCTGCCATTTTGAGGACTATTTATCTGCAGCTAGTGGTCAGATGCAGACAGACTGACCTGCGACGTGCTGCTGTTTGCGTAGTTGCTGCAGATCTGTGTGAGAGTAAAGCACTGCAGGGCACGTAACTGAATGAGGTGGATCCTCTGCAGTACGCCCACCGCTTTTACAGGGGCCCTGTACACTCCTTGTCCCCAATATTGGGCCCTCCTGCCATTTTAGATCTACATCACTGGTGGCTGGGGCCTGGATGAGCCAGGGTAAGCTGAGGCTGGTGAGATGCACCTGTCATCATTGCAGCATGCACAAACATTTTAGTGTTGCTGCACCATAAAGCGAAGGTGCGTGAGCTAGTGGTATGCAAAGAGCTCAGCGTGGAGGCACGAGGCGGCGCACCTGGTGCACTGTGATTTCCAGAGACTTTGCTTCCCTACCCTCGCTGCTGCACACATTGCACCTCTACTGGCCAGGGGAGTGCCTGGCCCAATGTGGACTTATCGCAGAAGCTTCTCCTGTCTTGCCCTTGGTGTACTCTGTGGGCCGGTGTGAGGTGTGGTGCTGCATTGGCGGTTCGGAAGGCCTGGGGTCCTGGGTTAATCTTGCAGCCTTACGCCCAACTGTGTGCAGCTGTGCTGAACTAACGTAAGTGTGGACATTGCCCTGCTTTGCAGTACTTCCTAGCTGCTGTCACAATGGGCAAGCAGGATGCAAAACAGCCTAAATTGAACTTTGAGAACCAACGTCCCACGAGGCATACAGAACTGGACCAGCACGCTCAGGGGGATGGTCACTGAGCCGCTGTCAGACTATCACAGGGAAGATCTGCAGATCCTCATGTTGGAGATGCATTCCAACCTGTGCAATATAGACACCAAATTGGACACTTTAACTGCGCAACTAGATTTGGTCAAGACGCAGGTGGCGACACATGAGACCTGACTGGATGTCCTTGATAATCGGTAAACGGAGTTCCATGAATTTCAGGTGGACACTAAAGAGCAATTGTTACATATGGGCAAACTGCTAGGCATAATAAGGGCCAAGAATGATTTGGAGGCAAGGTCAAGGAGGAATAATCTTTGCACTACAGGTATCCCGGAAACCACCGCCATTTCTAAAATGGAGACCTTAGTCAGGGACTTACTGCATGAACTTTGATCCTCATTTGTCCGTTTTTGTGGTCGAGAGAGCACATAGGTCTCTGGGGCCGAAACCTCCTGTTGGCGTGACACCTAGACCAATCCTGGCAAAATTGTTGAATTATCAGGACAGGGAAGTTTTGTTCATAGCCAATATGCTTGCACATTACAGGTCGGGTTATGGACCTGCTATTGGGCATCAACACGTTGCATCTGCTAGTATTTATGTGAATATATTACACAGGACTGCACACTAAGACACATCTTTTGTAACCTGGAACATCAGAGGGCTAAGTGACAATAGGAAAGCCAGGTTACTTCATGCTTATCTATCCAGGCACAATGTTGACATATGTTTGTTGCAGGAAACACATTTACATGGTACACCGTCTCAGAGGCTCCGACACAATCGGTGGGATAGTGTGTATTCCGCTATCTATTCCAACTATGCTCGTGGAGTGGCGGTGTTGAGAAGGGAAGGGAAGGGAGGGGTGGGGAGGGGAGGGGAGGGGAGGGGAGTGGACTGGCGGGAGGGGCACACTGACGTTGATCCAGAGGGGAGGTTTCTTCTCATACAGGGCAGTCTGGGTGGCAAGTCCTTGGTTTTAGTAGCAGTGTATGGCCCTAATGTGGACTCACCAGAGTTTTTATGAACTACTTGGACTAAGATTAGATCGACCGGCTGTAGCACAATATTGTGGGGCGAGAATTTTAATGCTATATTAAATGACGAATCAGACCGGTGCGGTATGGTTCACTCCCTCCACCCAAATGTTAGTGCCGCTTTGCAAGCTATTATGTCAGACGGGGATTTAGTTGACATATGGCGGAATTATACCTTGATTAGGGAGGGTACATTCATTTATAGCCAACGCAGTGCTTGGTCTCTTGTTGGACTACTGGTTGGTCTCACAAGATATCGCAACTTGGACATCAGAGATCTCGCACTTAGCCCGTTCTCTATCAGACCATGCCCCCTGTATGCTTAAGTTGCAATTACCCGGTGCGCCCCCTGTGCTTTCACTTGGCGCCTCCCCCTCCCCTCCACCCCCCCCCCCCCCCACCATGCCCTCCTTGATGAGGCTTTCAAGTAAGAAATCCGCTTGGACATTACCGATAATTTCACCCATAATGTTGGCTCAGTGGACACCAAAGCCTCGCTTTGGAAGGCGTTTAAAGTTGCCGTTAGGGGTCAGTGTTTCACCAGACAGGCAGGAGTATTGAAGGCCATTAGAGGTACAATCGCTTTGTTGGAAGCCCAGATAAAAGACCTCAGAAACCAGTTCTACTCCACACATGAGCCTGAAACCGTGGCCTTCCTAAAAACCAAACTGTTGGAATTTGCTGGAGTCCCAACGCAAGGCTAAATTTCTGGGTAAAAACGCTGAGGCGTGTAGGTATGGCGATGGGGGTGGGGGATAGGCCGGACGTTGGCTGGTATGATCCGTCCTCCTAGGTCCAACATGTTTGTACACAAACTTTGCACTGCACGGGAAGGCGCTACCAGGGGACCAGCTGAAATTTTAGATGCCTTTTCGGTGTTATGCTCATCTCTACACTGCTACCCAACGCACATGCCATGAGGGGATGCAAGAATTTCTGGATTCTATTGTCCTAGTCTGGTTCAATAACATCCACCGGGAGTATATGGATCTCCCCATTACAGTCGGGATGTTGTTCAGGTTATAAAGAGCCTACCACTTTACAAGGCCGCAGGGCCTGATGGCCTGACCACCTCGTTCTTCATGACGTACGTGGAGGAGTTGGCGCCCATGTTGCTGGCGGTTTGAGGAGGCTCTGGAGTTAGGTGTCCTTTCCCAGTCCATGAGAAGCAATAATTATCACCCTGTTAAAACCCCGAAGATTCCTATAGGCTCTGTCATTGATCAATGTGGACGTTAAAATCCTCGCAAAATTGATTAATAGACTGCAACCCATGCTTCCCATAATCGCGCTCCATGACCAATCTGGGTTGATCCCTGGGAGGTCCACTGCCCATAATTTGAAACCTTTTCTCAGTGCTGCATTATCTACACCCGGAGGTGCATGCCGCCGCTATATTTTTAGACACCACTAAGGCTTTTGATACGCTTAAGTGGCCTTATTTGTTTACCATCCTGACTCGTATGGGATTCAGCCCACTTCTCGTTTTACTCTGATCCATTTGCAAATTCGAGTGGCACTAGGCAGGGGTGCCTGCTCTCTCCCTTGTTCTTTGCCATTGCAATGGAGCTTCTAGCCGCTTGCATCGGACAACACCACATGGCTCGGGCATTGGCTTTAGCACCCGAAGCGTACTCATTTCACTTTATGCTGATGATGTGACTCTGTACATTATTAATCCCGGGGGAAATCTGACCCAGTCCTTAGCGTTAATTCAATTTGGGGGCCTCGCTGGTGTATCAGTCAATTGGGCAATATTGGTGGTGTTTCCGCCGACGGATGGCATGCCCCAGACGACATCTAAGTTTCCCTTGCGGTGGGAAGCAGAGGCAGTTAAATATTTGGGTGTGTGGCTGAGTCGGGATACACAGGAGGTGTGGAACCTGAACTTTGGGAGAGCGGTCCCTTGGTTGGTGGAGAAGTTCAAAGTCTGGTCCAAAATTGCTTTGTCAATAGCCGGGAAGATGGCATTGGCTAAAATCGTCATTTTGCCGAAATTTCTTTACTTATCTTTCAATATTCTAATCCGGCACCATTTTTTTTCATACACTCAAATCGCAGCAGATTTCCCTGGTTTAGGCCACGGGACAGGCCAGAGTCTCCTGGGACCTGTTGACTCTCCCGTTGCAACAAGGGGGCTTGGGGGGGGGGGGGAGGGGGGGCTCCGGTCTTCCATTTATATGCATTATGCTCTCAGGCCCAATTTCTATACTTTTGGTTCCGTCCGACGCCCTATCAGCCCCATGTGGTGGTTGAGATTGACGCTGTGGCCCCTGTCCCGCTCACGGTGGTGCTTTACCAGGCTTCTCGAGGCCACCGAGGAGATATAGATACAGTATTTTCCAATGTCAACCTGCTAGGCCTGTTTGTACCTTTTTTAGGAGCTAACCCTCTCTACAGTAGGTACGGTAAGACTGTCTTAAAGGTCAAAGATTGATGCCTGATGTAGAGAAATCCATACTGTGTTTGATGCGGTGTTTACGTATGACACCCACTGACATTTATTGTGATATTCCGTCCTTGACTGATGTATTATTTGTGCTGATGTACCATCGGTGAGCAGTCTATATATCGACTTTTTAATATCGAGGGACATAAATATCGAGTCAAAAATATCTAAAGTACAAAATATCGAAATGGATAATATCGATGTGAAAAATATCGTTTTTTTTGTTAAATTATGTCGCTGTAAGTTATATCGTTAGTAATAATATCGACATGTTAAAATATCGTTATTGTATGTTTAGTAAATATTTTGAAGTTGTTTGTATAAATAGTTAAAATGTATATAATATGAGAAATATTTATATTCTTTTAGGGGCGGGATGTTGGGTTATAGGGGATAAGGGTGGGGAGTGTTTTAAAAATATTTATTAATTTTGTAATATATTTTTAAATAGAAAATTTGAAATAAATTTGGCATTTTATGTTTAATTTTAGGAGCGGAATGTTGAGTTATAGGGGATAAGGGTGGGGAGTGTTTTTAAAAAGTAAAATTTTTTTGGAACATATTGTAAAATTTAATTAGTAAACTTATTTCAAATTTGAAATGTATATTTAGGAGCGGGATGTTGGGTTACAGGGGATAAGGGTGGCAAGTGTGTTAAATGTTTATATATTTTTTAATTAAAAAAAAAATTTATTTAGAAATTTTAAATTTAATTTAGAATTTTATATTTAATTTTAAGAGCGGGATGTTGGGTTATAGGGGATAAGGGTGGGAAGTGTTTTAAAAATGTTTATATATTTTCGAATGTTTTTTACTTTTTTTAATAATTTTTAAATTAATTTAGAATTTTATATTTTCTTTTAGGAGTGGGATGTTGGGTTATAGGGGATGAGGGTGGGGAGTGTTTTAAAAATGTTGATTAATGTAGGAATAATTTGTAAAAAAAAAATAGAAATTTCGAATAAAATTTCGAATGTTATATTTAATTTTACGAGTGGGATGTTGCCTTATGGGGATAAGGGTGTGGAGTTTTATAAAAATGTGTAATGTTGGTAATATTTTATAAAAAGTATTTATAAATTTTGATTTAGATTGTACAATTTTAAAAAAAAATTTGGAGTGGGATGTTGGGTTATAGGGGATAAGGGTGGGGAGTGTTTTAAAAATGTATTTTAAATTCGTAAGGAGTAATTTATATTAAAAAAAAATATTATAATATAATAGTTTTGGATACATTTTAGATTGGGGAGTTGGATTTGTAGAGGATAAGTGTGGGTATTGTGTTATGTAAAATTTTGAATAATGATTAAAACTTATTTATTTTTTATATATTATTTATAGATTTGTATTGCAATTACTGTAATTAAATACATATTGGAGTGGGAATATAAAATTAAGATCAGTATACATGATCTAGTGTAATTAAATATATTTAGGAGTGGGAATACTAAATTAATGAAGTTTAGTGTTTTGCACCTACCCTAATTAAATATATTTTGGAGTGGGAATAGTAAATTAATTAAGTTCAGTGTCCAGCACCTACTCTAATTAAGTATAGGTTGGAGTGAGAATAGTAAATTAATTAAGTTCAGTCTGTAGTGGGAGTAGTAAATTAATTAAGTTTGTTAAATAGCAATTATTATAATTATAGAGTTGAATAGGAACAGTTAAATTACTTTGTTTTAATTTACAATAAATCTGTAGATTTTAGTTTTGGTTGGATAAAACATAAGATATATCAGAATGCAAATTGCAAATTTTTGTATAAAATAGTAGAAAGGAAAATAATATTTGTTTTATAGTTGTTGGAATGTATATTAATTACAGAGGAAATATTGTTTATTATTACGCATATTATAATAATTAAATCATTGAAATAAACATGTAATAAAATAATTACTATTTAACATTTGTATTGTAGTAATTGTTTTATAATGGATATATATTTTTGTAATGTATATTTTGGACATTAATATATGAACAGACAAAATAAATAAAAAAAGAATTTTTCTGATTTTTATAGCTGTTTAATATTTAATTTTATATTGTGTACTCTCAATATTTTTAGACTTTAGTTGAATTTATAAGAAATTGTATGTTTTGAAATATATGATTAATATATTTTAATTATTAATATTAGATAATATTGAGAATGTTTACATTTTAGAATAGTTTTATTTTTAGTATGTTGTAGATATATATTGTATCATGTTCATACATTTTTTTTTGGTAATATATACATTTTTATTATTATATTAGTAAATATATTTTTTTTATTATAAGTTAAATAATTTTCACATATATAAAAAAAATAGGTATTTTTGAGTATTTTATTCTAATGTTTTACTAATTTTTAAAGTAATGTGTAATGTTAAATAAATAGTTAGGGCATTTATTGGTATTTTTTTAGTTGTTATGTTTGTTTGGGTCTTTTATTTTGTAACCGCTCGCTGTTTTGGTTATTTTGGTAGAATCCAGGTCGCGGTCGGGAGCTGTTTCGCGTTTGAGAAGGTAAGAGTTATATTCTTTATTATTAAAAAGTTTTAAGTGTTTTCTGGAAGTAGTAATGTTGTAATAAGTGTGTATGGATTGATGTTTTAGAAGTTAGGGTGTTAGTAATAGTTTGTATACGGTTTTATAATTTACGTTGTGTTCCGTGTTTGCGGCTTTGTTAGTGTTTTGTTATTTAGGTGTGTTAAAGTTTTATAGTCTTTGAATAATGTTTGTAGTGATGTTTTTAGGTGCACTATGTGTGTTTGTGTGTGGGTGGGAATGTTTGTTTATCTTTTGTAGGTTTTACGGAGAAGATATTTTCGTTTCTTTCAAAATCCGTTTTTTTTTTTTTTTAAGGAAGTGTGTATTAGTTGTGTTTACTAATATTTATTTTACACTTCCTTTATTGTTCGGGTTTCCAGGAGCGGTTATTTACCCTTTTAATATTTTTCGGGATTTTTATGGTTAATGGGTTGTCGTTTTTTGGCGTAGACGTTTTTTTTCGAAAAACAGTTGTATTTTTCCATTTTATTTGGATTCATTTTTGATACCTATGGATTTTGAACTACCTGGATTTATTTGGAAGGAATGTTATTATCCTAATGGAGCAACTAGACAGGTAAGTTCATTTAAATATTTTAATTGTGGGTGGGCAAATCTTATATATTTAATATTGTTGTTGTGTACTTGTTTTGTTTAATTATGTTGTCTAAATATATGTAGATATAAATATTTATATATTTTAGACCACATAATTAAATATGTGATATAATAAAGTGGTTTCTTTATGTTGTGATAGTTGCTTTAGTAGAATTGTGGGTTAATATTTTTGAAAGGGTTTAGAAGAGAGTTTGATCTATTATATTTAAGTACTCAAGTCCTCTTGTGGATGGGTATAGCTGTACCTGTTGTTGTAGATAATTATACATTTGAGTAGTTTGTCTAGATTGTTTTGGTTTTAATTGTAGGACAGATTGTTGCATTCTTAATTCTTGGAAACTTTGTTCCTTTTGTGTGGCAATTAGTAGTTTTTGTAGTGGTGGAGTTGTTCTCCCAGTAGAAGTTAGGAATGCATTATGCCAACCCTCGACTGCGTTGTTAGTTTTGGCTTGTTGGTTGAGTGTATTTACATATACATTCCACCAAGGTATTTGGAACTTGGGCTGACGTCTATGGCCTGATCTGTGTAGTCTCCCCACCCAGGTATCCTCAAAATAATCTCAGAGGGGAGATAACTTTACTTCATTTTGCTTGTAGAATGGACTTTCTAATAAAAGATTGTAATGTTCTGCAACATCTGTGGTTGGTACATAAGCTAGGGCTGTTAGAAGTTTTATTTGATGTGCAAAAGTTATGTTTGTGGCATATTCTACACTTAGGTGCCGATCACGATCCGGTAAAAAATTCCCCCGTGCGACTCGTATCGGGTCTTATTACCGTACGAATCGTACAAGTGCCGTACGAACTGGCAATCACGATTCGCATGGTAAAAAGTCCATACGAACCGCACTGGGAATCATTCCCCACACGTCCTCGGGTCGGAAAATGTGTCCGACACGTCCTCGGACGATTTACCTTACAAACGTAAAAATCCAAGTCCGACCGAGGAATCACGATCCATCCCGTGCGTCCGAGCGTACAACCGTATGGAAAAAACACCGTCCGCACCGAACACCCATAGCAACCATGGAGACATGTGCCCGCATACGCGCCCAACACTCCCCCCAGCCCCCGTACGTCCGACACGTACCCCCCGTATATGTATACCCCCACCCGTCTAGGTACACCCCAGTACGTTCCAGTCGCACCCCCACCCCAGTACGTGTCGTACCCCCCGTGTACCTACACCCCAGTACGTTCGAGCCACACCCCCACCCCAGTACGTGTCATACCACCGTCAATGTACACCCCCCCACCCCTGTACGTGTCGTACCACCGTCTATGTACACCCCAGTACGTTCCAGTCGCACCCCCACCCCAGTACGTGTCGTACCCCCCGTGTACCTACACCCCAGTACGTTCGAGCCACACCCCCACCCCAGTACGTGTCATAGCCCTGTCTACCCACACCCCAGTACGTTCCAGTCGTACCCCCACCCCAGTACGTGTCGTACCACCGTCAATGTACACCCCCCCACCCCTGTACGTGTCGTACCACCGTCTATGTACACCCCAGTACGTTCCAGTCGCACCCCCACCCCAGTACGTGTCGTACCACCGTCAATGTACACCCCCCCACCCCTGTACGTGTCGTACCACCGTCAATGTACACCCCCCCACCCCTGTACGTGTCGTACCACCGTCTATGTACACCCCAGTACGTTCCAGTCGCACCCCCACCCCAGTACGTGTCGTACCCCCCGTGTACCTACACCCCAGTACGTTCGAGCCACACCCCCACCCCAGTACGTGTCGTACCACCGTCAATGTACACCCCCCCACCCCAGTACGTGTCGTACCACCGTCAATGTACACCCCCCCACCCCTGTACGTGTCGTACCACCGTCTATGTACACCCCAGTACGTTCCAGTCGCACCCCCACCCCAGTACGTGTCGTACCCCCCGTGTACCTACACCCCAGTACGTTCGAGCCACACCCCCACCCCAGTACGTGTCGTACCACCGTCAATGTACACCCCCCCACCCCTGTACGTGTCGTACCACCGTCTATGTACACCCCAGTACGTTCCAGTCGCACCCCCACCCCAGTACGTGTCGTACCCCCCGTGTACCTACACCCCAGTACGTTCGAGCCACACCCCCACCCCAGTACGTGTCGTACCACCGTCAATGTACACCCCCCCACCCCTGTACGTGTCGTACCACCGTCTATGTACACCCCAGTACGTTCCAGTCGCACCCCCACCCCAGTACGTGTCGTACCCCCCGTGTACCTACACCCCAGTACGTTCGAGCCACACCCCCACCCCAGTACGTGTCGTACCACCGTCAATGTACACCCCCCCACCCCTGTACGTGTCGTACCACCGTCTATGTACACCCCAGTACGTTCGAGCCCCACCCCCACCCCAGTACGTGTCATACCCCCGTGTACCTACACCCCAGTACGTTCCTGGCGCACCCCCAACACAACCTCCTAAGTACGGAGCGCACCCCATGCCCCAACATCACAACCGCATGTACGAGTCGTACAAAGCCACACACAAGGACATAATCGTACAACCAAATGGCCCATGTACACACCGTACACGCTCAAAACGCACGTACACAACAAGGACAAAACAAAACAACACAAGAATACACCATTCGAAAGGCACACAGCCACTAAACATGGCCAACAACCACTAAAATAACACAATCACTGACCTGCAACTGTCAAAAACAAACAGAGGCCCAATACACCACCACTCTTTATAACACACCCACCCAAAATTCAAACACTGCCACACCCACCCATGGACCAATGAAAAGGGCCCACACACACAAACCATGAGCCTTTGCAACAGACTCACTGCTGCCAGACACCACAGAACCAGACTACAAGCAACACCACATCTTACACTTGCACACCTTCACACGACCACCCTCACAAACACCCTCTCATCACATTCACACACACACACAACCATCCACACCCCCCCCCAACATCCACACACCCCCCACACCCACACCATCCCCACCCACATCCCTCACCATGCCCACTACCAAGAATCCAAAGTTCAGTCACCGAGAGTTGGAGGTCCTTGTTGATCAAATCCTCAGAGTCGAGCCACAGATCTTTGGAACATTGGTCAGAAGCACCAGCCAGGCAGCCAAAACAGCCATGTGGCAGACCATCGTCGATGCTGTGAATGCTGTTGCGGACACCAGGAGGACCAAGCAGGATTGCCAGAACAGGTGGTACGATCTGCGGAGGAGGGTCAGAGCCAAGAGGCAGGAGGAACACGACCAGGCCAACGCCACCGGAGGAGGGCCCTCCCGCAGAGCCGTACAGTACCATCCCTGGGAGGAGAGGGTGATGGCCATACTGCCGGTGGAGGCAGTTGAAGGAGTAGAAGGACTCCGAGACCCGGGTGAGTACACAAACAACGCACCTCACATGGGGGGAACTGCAACCACAACCAAAATTAATAACAGGCACGCAACCACCACAAGCCATCGCATGACTCAACCACACTCCATGAGCAGGCACATGCCACTGCTGCCACCATGCCCCATGCACCCAGCTGGACAATGTCAAGTCACAGGCCACAGAAGACAACAACACATGACACGGTAACCCGGATGGCGGGAGGCTGGGCACCAAGAATCACATAGTGCGACTCCAAAGCAGACAACAATGCCCTCTGCCCATATGGCCTAGGTCACAGCTAGACAAACACTGTGTCCCAACACAGGAATGACTTGCCAGCAAATGGCGGACGCCTTGCATCAACACATGGGGGTGAAGGCACTGTTTTGCACATGACAGCAGCTAATGAACAGCCAACATTGTGAAAGAGTGGCAGCACACACCACCACAGCAGCAGCGCACAGACACACAGCAGACAAAATGGGTGCCTGGAGATCAGAAACAAACTCACATCAACAGGCCAAGGGCCACTCAAAGATCTGCTAACAGTGTGTGCCCAGGAATCTGGGCCAAGGTGACAGAGGGTGACACACGGAGGGAGGGAGAGGGGGACACAGAGGGAGGGAGAGGGGGACTGAGAGGGAGGGAGACGGACAGAGGGAGGAGGCTGACACACAGAGGGAGGGAGAGGGGGACAGAGAGGGAGGGAGAGGGGGACAGAGAGGGAGGGAGACACAGGAAGATGGACAGAGGGAGGAGGCTGACACACAGAGGGAGGGAGAGGGGGACAGAGAGGGAGGGAGAGGGGGACAGAGAAGGAGGGAGACACAGGGAGAGCAAATCAGTCCTTTGGTGTGTGGGAATGTCTGCTCGTCAGCAGGTGGACTGCGTGCATGTAGACAAGGGTGGCCAGTGCCAGAACCCCCCCTCTTCATCATGGCAAAACGCAGGGCCATGTCACAACCTGTACACGAGCACAAGGACAGCCACCTGCATCATATAAGTGTGTGGATCCACTCCATGTGCACATGTACAGTGCTACAAGGAAGGCGCAAATGCATGGCTCGCCACACATGCACACTCCACTGCTGACTGCAGTCACACTTGACGCAGCAAGTAAGACTGTGCCACACATAGTTAAAGGGGCCAAATTGGTGCCCAAGGGACACACCCATGCACAAGTGCACTGTGAGTGGAATGCAAGACAGATCCTAATTCCAAGAGGAAATGTGCCAACTTTGTAACGGATGAAACATGGATGTTGCATGGATCAAAATTAACATTTTCTCTCTCACACACAGGTCAACGTCGTGCTGCACCCCCCAACACTGGGGGGGAACACTCACAGGACCCGGATCTGCAGGAGACCGATCCCACCGGCAGCGACCACTCTCACCACTCTGCGGACGACCCCGACCGACCTGGCCCCTCTGGTGTCCAACCACCTGCAGCACCTGCGTCAGGTACAACCGTGCCAACCACCACCCCCACTCCTGCCACATCCCAGGAGACACCAAGGATCCCTGTCCCAACACCACAATGCAGCCAGGCTCGCCAGGAGGGACACGGTGTCCCGGGCACCCAGGAGGAGGCAGGCGACAACGCCAATGCCACCCCTCAGGGGTCCCGGAGACCCGATGTTCCCACAAGTGCAGGCCAGACGCAAGTGGGCAGGGGTGGTGGGAGTGGAGGACGGCAGAGGCGCGAGCCTGACCAGTTGGCTGGGGATCCGGTATTTTCCCATGTCCGTAACATCCTGGACTCATACCGGCAGGACACCACGGGCATGGCCCAGGTTGTGTCCGTCCTCGAGGGGATCAAGGTCCAGCAGGCCCAGCAACATGCGGAGCTAATAGCCTGTCTACAGCTACACCAACGGAGGATGGAGGACAGACAGGCTGAGCAAGTGACGGCGTCCCAGGGGATTCACGCTGAACTCCGTCGGATGGCCGACACCATGGCCGACCCTCCCTGTGCCAGAAGGCGGAGAACATCACCACCCACAGGGAGGGATCATGAGGAGGAGGAGGAAACATCCGACGGAGCATCCCAGACGTCGTCACGGCGTGCTGCTGAGGTTCCCCGCAGGAAGCCGGGTCGTCCACGGAAAGGACCGTGAGGGTGGCTGCTACATCACCATCTCCCAGGACACCTGGCCTGGCACCTGGCCCACTGGAGCAACAGCATCACAGCATCAAGAGACATTCTCTGCCACATGGCCCTGCTGGTCACTGGCTGACCAATGTTGACAAAGACTGTGGCATGGACTCTGAGGATTTCCAATGGCAAGGACACCAACTCCCCTACTGAACTTTGGATTCCCTAATCCCGGAAAGCCCCTCACTTTGTCCCCCCCCCCCCCCCAATAATAAATCACACTATTAAGAGTAGATGCCTGCTGGTAGCATTATTACCTAACATGTGTCTTGTACAGTCTAAACATGCCTGAGTCATCTGTTCACTTCAACCATCCACACCCTGGGGCCTGAGTCTGGCACAGGACACATGGGTCACAGTTTATTAGGCAAGACAGACATGGAGCACCATACACACCCTTGATGGTCAGAACCAGCTGAGGGGGTGGCCGAACAACCGTGCTGACAGACACATTGAGTACAGCAACAGTCATGCGCAGAGGTCAGGGATCCTGGCCCGTGTCCTGGGGGGCACCCAGGTATGTGTAGACAGGTGGCAGAACCATGTCCTGCAAGCTTGAGTCCGGTGGATGCAGAGAATGGGGTCATGGACAACGTTGGATGCATGGGGATGGCACATGTCACAATACCCACACAGTCATGGACATCATGCCCAATACACAGTCTCAGCACACACACACAGCTTGCATCTTGCCACTCGAAACATTGACACATAGCCACAATCAGGGAATACCATGCCAGACATGCAGGATGCACCGTGCCAACACACCAGCATTGACTGAGAAGAGGCACCTTGGAGGCATAGGGACACCTTTATTAGTCATGTTTTTGGGATTGCAGAGGCAACTTGAAGTACACATGAACACATCATGTGGAGTAACATGTGGCTCCAACACTGGCACCCCCCTTCTGCAGCACAAATGCGTGATAGCCAGGGAACTGGCACACAAGCGTCGGCTAACAGCTAAACACCCACAGCTGCTCACGGAGAGCCTGCCATACACCATACATCCGCTGATGTGGAAGTCCCACGCCATGTCAAGACAATGTTAACCGTATATGTCCGAGGGCAGTGTCACACACATTGATGCCATCATCACAATCCACTATCCCATCACTGATGACTGACAACCAGGCAGCCCATCTATTCAGGTGTACCCAGCTGCATGTCGTGTCCCATGGGGATGCCACATGTCTGCAGAGGAACCAAACCCCGACCGGGCCAGTGTGCACACATCGTGAACAACTGCCACACCCAATACACCCCAGATGCATCCCTTACCCCATGGAGACTTCCAAACGTGTCCGTGCCTGTAACGCTGAGTCAGCCCACGATGTCATATCCATGAGGAATAGCAGTGCCACAACAATGCAACCAGCAAACGGCATGCGCAGGTACCTGGGGAAGAGAGACACACAAGAAGTCAGCCACAAAAAGCACAGCCACTTGCATGTGCAGTTACTCGACACATGTATGGATGACAACATGCTAGGTCACAATTATGACTGGGGAAATACTACCATCACTGCCACCATCACTCCAGTGACACACCCACACACACCTCTGACCCACGTGCCCATACATGCAGGTGGAGACACACATCACAACGCATGCCACACGGGGACCAATGCGTGCACACTCAGACCCTGGTACTCACCACTAAGCAAAGAAGTCGCGTATGAGCCGAGTCCGGATGTCCTCTTGCGGCTCCACATCCTCCACATCACTAGCCCCATTGCCAAGCCCTTCGTCCTCCACGGGTGGATGGTCCTCGTCATGTTGATTCAGGATGAGTGGCACAGCTCTTTCAACTGCCATGTTGTGCAGCATGCAGCAGACCATGAAGATCTTGCAGACCTTCGCCGGGGCATAAGGGAGTGCACCGCCGGTCTTGTGGAGGCACCGGAATCGGCTCTTCAGAATGCCAAACGTCCTCTCTATCACTCGCCTTGTCCGGCCATGGGCGGTGTTATAGCGGAGCTGGGCCGGCGTGATGGGGTTGCGGAGAGGTGTCAGCAGCCAAGGCATGTTGGGATAGCCAGCGTCCCCTACATGGGAAGCACATGGACATCGTTAGAACTGGTGTAGCGGTCGTGCTGGTCGGCTATACAGAATACAGGACAGACAGACTGTACCCACCAACAACACATGCCCGTTCGTTGCGCAGCTGCATCATCATATCAGGCATCCCGCTACGCCTCATGATGTAGGCATCGTGTGCTGATCCTGGGAAACGAGCACAGACATGTGAAATCACCATATTGGACAGACACACCACAAGGGCATTGATGGAGTGGTAGTGCTTCCGATTGCGGTACGCCACCTCCCGTGCGTGTGGTGGTACCAAACCTACATGTGTCCCATCTATGGACCCAATGACATGGGGCATCCCTCCCAGGGCATAGAATCCACGCTTGACCTCAGTCATCTGTTCAGGGGTTGGGAACTTGATGAAGTCATCCAGGTGAATCAACATGGCCTCCAAGAAATCATGCAGCACACCGCTGAACATGCTCTGGGACATGCCACCAACATGAGCTATGGTATTTTGGAAGGTACCCGTGGCCAGAAAATGTAGGGCAGCCATTACCTTCAGCTGGGGTGTCAGTGCCGTAGGATACCTGTGCTGCGGTTGCAGGTGTGGTGCCAGTCTCGCCGTCAGCTCCAGAATCAACGGTTGGGTGAAGCGGTAGAGCCGGATCCTGTCATTCTCCTGCATGGTAGCCAAGTCTGGAATTCTTCGGGCAACAGGAGGCGCTCTGCAGTAATTTGGAAGTGACAAGGAAGAGTGAGTGCACTACGAGAACAACTCATGTCTACTGAGCACATGTAAATCTGGCAATACACACATGCCACATAGGGAGTCAGGCATGTGCTACATGCCCAGGACACGTATGGATGCAAGGTGACACTCCTTCCAAGACCCAGCTACACACGGTGATTGAGAACCTCCCCATGCCACGCCATGGAAATAGCTGTGTCCCAGTGCAAGTGCACTGCCCGACGCAAGACAGGAGTGACATACACCCACACATCAGCAGAAGTGTGATGCCGATTGCAGAGACTGGTAGCGGGACACTGGAGCCACAGGTCACATGACATTACACTAGTCCAGCCCACACACCTTGCCATGAAGGTGCACATGTCATGACTCACCACACATTCCTTGTGAGTTTGCTGACATGGCCTTGTCACGCTACTCCGTGTCCCATGCATACATGTGCACCTCACATCCGATAACACATGTGGCATGGTGTTGGGAACAGTGTGCAATGACAATCTACACACAGCCACATGTTGGTTGCTGCAACGGCTGCAGCTTTTGAGGGTGCTACAACATCAACCTGATGTAAATCCCGGACACATATATGACATAGTCACATTGTGCACTGTGGGTAGTGACAAGTCATGTGTCATGACCCCTGTACCGGGCATCATGGGACACTTCCGTGTGTTGGTGTCCGTGCCATGCCAGTGACGCTCACCCCAAGTGCGCAGTCCCACATGCACACATGTCAAAGGAGTCAAGGGCATGCCTGGCACACATTGCACCCTCACACAGTACACATGTACACATCTCATCATACATCTGGTGCCTTCTCCACTCAGGAGGCATGTTCCACATCACAGCCTGTGACACCTGTGCCCCACACATGTAGTAATGCACAGACGATGCCTTGATGTCCATTCCTGGACAAGTATGTCCATCCATGGACAAGTATGTCCGCCCTATTCCTACATGTGTGTCGCCTATCACCACAGTGATGTGTAAAAACCGCCGTACTGCTGCTGAGAGGGCCTGTGCATGTTCCCAAATCACTGTGGGAGTGCTGCCGTATGTGTACCCATCGTGATGGCGAGCGTACAGGCATTTGTACGGTCCGTAGCACTACGGGTACGCATACGCGTGCAGACCCATAGTGATAGAGAGCGTACATGCGTGTGTACGGTCCGTAACACTACGGGTACGCATACGCGTGCAGACCCATAGTGATGGAGAGCGTAGGCATGCATGTACGGGCCGTTGCCATGCATTTGGGGTGCCCTAGGGCCCCGAAACGCATCGTACCTGTGTGTGATGCTCCAAATTACATAGGGGACAAGTATTAAGGCCTACATGCATGCTGGTTGTCATGGAGACCAAGTTCAAAATTCGAAATTGTTCTGGAAGGTGCACAGCAGAAGTCAGTTGGAATTCTTCTACTTTGTTGCAATGTGTTTGTGGGGCTGACATCATGCAGGAGAATGAAACCGATAGAGAACCCACAGACTGCTAGGTTTGAAGTGATTGGTGGAAACATAGGATGCAAATGTGAGTGACCAATCACTCTGTACTCCTGTGCATGAGACTGGGCAGAAGGGCACATATAAGGCAGCCAGGTCCCATGAGGGAGCACTTGCCTGCACATCTTTGCATTCGTCGACCCAGCTGCTGCGACTGATTCCCTGGAACCATGTCAAGGGCTGTGGAGAGGACACAGCCATTCACCCTGGAGGAGAACATGGCTCTGCTGGATGTGATCCTCCCACAGTACTCCATGCTGTATGGGCGACCAGGGTATCAGGTGAGGCCACTGCCACATACTGTCCCTATGTTGTGACTGTGACTTCTGCCATTGCGTCCAGGTGTAACACACATGCCATGTACTGTCGGGGGGGTCCCAGGGGGGGGGTGCCTGATGTCTCCCAGCAGTGCCCTGAGACAGGAGGGGTGGGGGCCTATCACTCACAGCAGTGCCCTGAGACAGGAGGGGTGGGGGCCTATCACTCACAGCAGTGCCCTGAGACAGGAGGGGTGGGGGCCTATCACTCCCAGCAGTGCCCTGAGACAGGAGGGGTGGGGGCCTATCACTCACAGCAGTGCCCTGAGACAGGAGGGGTGGGGGCCTATCACTCCCAGCAGTGCCCTGAGACAGGAGGGGTGGGGGCCTATCACTCACAGCAGTGCCCTGAGACAGGAGGGGTGGGGGCCTATCACTCACAGCAGTGCCCTGAGACAGGAGGGGTGGGGGCCTATCACTCACAGCAGTGCCCTGAGACAGGAGGGGTGGGGGCCTATCACTCACAGCAGTGCCCTGAGACAGGAGGGGTGGGGGCCTATCACTCACAGCAGTGCCCTGAGACAGGAGGGGTGGGTGTGATGCACAGTGTGAGCCTTGATCATTGATTGTGACATTGCCATCATTCCACCTGTGTACCCACTGTGGCACGTACTGCTTTTTCCCTCACCAGGGGATGATGTCCCTATGACAAAGGTGCAATGCGTTGGCTGCATGACATGCCTTGTTGTAACCAGCTAATTTGTACCCATATGTCTCTCTGTGACATGTGGCTGGTGTATTGATGTGGTGTCACTTGTTCCTCCTCACAGGTAGGCGCCACTGCCAAGGAGCAGATCTGGCTGACCGCCGTCAGTGCCGTGAGGGGTGTGGATGGTCGGAGGCGGAGCCTGCCCCAGGTGAGGAAACGCTGGCAGGATATCCGGTGCTGGACGCGGAGGATTGCACGGCTCCTGCTGGGGGACTCACCTGAGAGCCACAAGAACCGCGGCCGCCGCCGTCTGAGCCACCTCCACAGGCGTGTGCTGCCGGTGGTCTTTCCAGACCTGGAGAGGCGCTTACAGGCGATGCAGCAGCCGGAAGGGGGTAGGTACATGTGTGTTTGTTGTGTGTCACCGGCATTTGTAAGTGCACAGTAGCATGAATTCACTGGCAGGGTTTAAGGGTGCTGTGCAGATCCTGTTTGCCCCAGTATAGCGCTGTGCCCCTGCCACCCTTCCCCTCCTTGCAATGTGCTCCCTGGTCTGTGTGTAGTCACTCCTTCACAAGGTAATGTAGGGTGGCGCTTTGTCCACGAGAACAATGACTGTAGCATCATGTGTGGGGGTGGTGTGTAACAGGTTGTGGGACCTTGCCTGTGCACTGTCAAGTTCACTGCATGTGGGTTCCATGTCAGTTGGCACTGATGCTGACTCCAGACATGGGAGTTGGTCTCTCATGTGTCATGCCTTACAGCGCGCATGTCCTATGTAGTGGCCTGTGACATGATGTGCATGAGTGTGCGATACACATAGTGCAGGGATGGTGACGTGTGTTGCAGTCATTACCATTCAGTAGCATGTAGTTGCGTGCCCACTACTGTCCCCTGGGGCACCTTTTCCTCAGTGGTGTATGTGTCATCATAAACGTGGCCAATCTCAGTGTCTACAGCGTAGGTTGTGCTCTGTGCCATTGTCCCCTGTCACCATGTATATAGACGTGCTATTTTGTACAGGTGTCCACTGTGCAGCCTGACCTGATTGTCCTTCTTCATACTCACAGTTGCCAGTGCCTGTGTGTCTTGTTATACTCATCTGAGGATGGGCACTGGTACCTCATTATTTGTACAGGCGCACCTTGGCTGTTTGGCGTCCAATCTTGCTTTTTGCCTGCCCCTGTGTGTATCACCCAGACTATGAGATGTTGGTGCCACCTGTGTCTCAACAATTTGCCTCGTGTAGGGTCTTGTTGGGGCGGGCAATGCCTATGTGTCAAATCCTGATTTCCACTTGCCGGGTCTGGGCAGTGTGTGATGTGTCTGGACACACACGCAATGTGCAGTGACCGAGTCATGTTGGGCATGTTTTCAGCATTACCTATGCAGCATGTGTCTCAAGTTCATGGATATGGTCGCTGGTCATCGGTATTTTCGCCAACGCTGTGTGGTGCAGATGCAGTGCTGGATTGTCCCCAGGGCCTGGGTGCTATGTCAGACTCCGTTTCCTGTCTTTAGCTATTGTCTCATGCTCTCCATGGTATTTCAGTGGCATGGTGGCTCAACCAACTGTGTGTTTCATGCCCTACATCGGTACCCTGTTCAGTAGATGTTAGGGATCTTCCTTTTCAGGCTATGCAATGTTACCTATGTAGATTGGACTTATGTGACAGATGTGTACAGGTGTCTGATTAATTTCTGTCTCTCCACCCTGCCCACAGCATCGTCGGGGGACACAGAGGGAGACATGGACACAGACCAGGCGGAGGGACCGAGCACCAGTGCCAGCCGTGACATCGGGTCTGGCACATCGAGTGGGACAGAGGCGGAGGAGAGTGTGGCCGAGGACCTGTCGACTGGCACATCAGACTACGAAGCTGACAGGTCCGAGGACGATGTCTCCGAGTGGGCGGAGGCTGCACCAGCAGCTGACAGCGGAACAACACCTCGCACCACCCCCTCAGTTTCCATCAGCCGCCTCCCACTTGCTCGTGTCCCTTCCCAGCGTGCCCGGTCACAGCATGTCTCCTTCCTGCCAGGCACCGCACCCCCTGCCCCTGTCTCCACTGCTGCCGCCAATGCAGAGTCTGTGGACATCCAGCGGCAACTGCAGGTTGGTCAGGCTGCGATCCTTAATGTCCTCCATGCCCACGGCAAAACCCTCACCAACATCGAGGCTTTCTTGGAGGGCATTCATTCATCGCAGGCTGACCAACGCAACTTGCTGAGGTCCATCGACTCCACACTGACTGCAGCAGTGGGTCTCCTGCAGCGCGACCTCCCCCAACCTACCCCTGCCCCATCCACACTTCCCACTCCCATGCCTGTCCCACGTACACCCAGACGTCGGCATGCACCCACATCAACGGACACGGGCACCACACCAGCAGGGAAGGTCCACCGCACTCCTCCTGACATGCACACACAGGGTGAGGTAGGCACACCCACTGGGTCGGGGGGCAAACGTGTGACACGCAGCCATAGTGGGAGTCCGCATTCCACCCAGTCCACTCCCTCCAAATCCCCTCCCCTCAGCTCTCCTGGCCACATCTCCCCCAAGGACTCCTTCATGGCCGCTCTGTCCCTGAGCCCCATGGTTACACCACCACGCAAGCGGTCAAGGAGGTCCCCGGTCAGGGTGGTTGAGTCTCCCCCCCTGTCTCCACCCTCCCCCAGTGGCGCTGCGACCCATCCCTCTGACCCCCCCCCCTCCTTGGGGCCTCAGGTCCCTTCGGGTGCAGGGGACTCCCTGGAGGACCTTGCAAAGGTGTGTAGTGCCATCCTGGCCTCCGCCTTTGGCCCTGCCCCACCCCCTGTGGTGGAGTCCTCCATCCCTGCACCCACAACGCCGCCCCTTTGCCCTGATGTCCCTGCGGTGCCTGTTGCTTCCCCCCCCCTGATGCCCTCACCAGTGTGGAAGACGATGCCATTTGACTGTGCAGGCAAGGTAGGGGACACGCATCCCACTGTGTCCCCCATCCAGCTGAGAATCATTGACTGCCCTATGGGCTTTGTGAAGATTGAACTGCCTGCGATCCACGGACATTGTGCTCATGCTGAATAAAGCTTACTTTTATTTTCATTATCACACTACTGCTATGCTGGTATTGGTGTTGGTGGGGCTGCTACATGGTTTTGGGTGGTGTGTAAGGGTTTTGGTGTGTGGGATGTGTAGTAGTGTACTGCTCATTGGTGGGACCCTGGGATCTGTGTGCCATCACAAGGTGTTGGCTAACTTTCTTTGTTCATGTAAGCAGTTACTGCATGGTGCACTTGTCCCAGGGTGTATTCCTTCCTCTGTGTACCCAGCTTTCTTCCCTGCAGGGTGTTCCCAATGTTTAGCGCAGAGCTGTGTCTACATGAGCTGTGTGTGTGACGGAGCCCTTCTACTTTGGCCATGCATGCAGGGCCATGTGTCCACCTGCAACAATCGTGGCATCCTTGGTGATCACTGTACTTGTGTGTGGAGTCTGTTGACATGAGTTCATGGGGACATGTTCCCTTGTAGCCAGTATGCATGTGGATAATTCTGGCCTCACACACATGTGTTACACCCCTCCTGTCTCAGGGCGCGGCTGGGAGGACTCCACACCCACCCCTCCTGTCTCAGGGCACTGCTGGGAGTGATAGGCACCCACCCCTCCTGTCTCAGGGCACTGCTGGGAGGACTCTGCACACACCCCTCCTGTCTCAGGGCACTGCTGGGAGTGATAGGCACCCACCCCTCCTGTCTCAGGGCACTGCTGGGAGGACTCTGCACACACCCCTCCTGTCTCAGGGCACTGCTGGGAGGACTCCACACCCACCCCTCCTGTCTCAGGGCACTGCTGGGAGTGATAGGCACCCACCCCTCCTGTCTCAGGGCACTGCTGGGAGGACTCTGCACACACCCCTCCTGTCTCAGGGCACTGCTGGGAGTGATAGGCACCCACCCCTCCTGTCTCAGGGCACTGCTGGGAGGACTCTGCACACACCCCTCCTGTCTCAGGGCACTGCTGGGAGGACTCCACACCCACCCCTCCTGTCTCAGGGCACTGCTGGGAGGACTCTGCACACACCCCTCCTGTCTCAGGGCACTGCTGGGTGGACTCTGCACACACACCTCCGATTTCAGGATATGTACGCTTGGAACATACACGGTGGGGGTACGCTCAATGCATTCGAGGTGAGGGTACGAGTCTACTTACACTGGTGTGGTGGGGGTACGCTCCATGCATACGCGGGTGGGGGTACGGGTCGTACTTACACTGTTGGGCTGGGGGTACGCTCCTTGCATACGCGGGTGAGGGTTCGAGTCGTACTTACACTGTTGGCATGGGGGGTACGCTCCATGCATACGCGGGTGGGGGTACGGGTCGTACTTACACTGTTGGGCTGGGGGGTACGCTCCTTGCATACGCGGGTGGGGGTTCGAGTCGTACTTACACTGTTGGGCTGGGGGGTACGCTCCTTGCATACGCGGGTGGGGGTACGGGTCGTACTTACACTGTTGGCATGGGGGGTACGCTCCTTGCATATGCGGGTGGGGGTACGGGTCGTACTTACACTGTTGGGCTGGGGGGTACGCTCCTTGCATACGCGGGTGGGGGTACGGGTCGTACTTACACTGTTGGCATGGGGGGTACGCTCCATGCATACGCGGGTGGGGGTACGGGTCGTACTTACACTGTTGGGCTGGGGGGTACGCTCCATGCATACGCGGGTGGGGGTACGGGTCGTACTTACACTGTTGAGCTGGGGGGTACGCTCCTTGCATACGCGGGTGAGGGTTCGAGTCGTACTTACACTGTTGGGCTGGGGGGTACGCTCCATGCATACGCGGGTGGGGGTACGGGTCGTACTTACACTGTTGGGCTGGGGGGTACGCTCCTTGCATACGGGTTGGGGGTAGGGTCCGTACATATCCGTCCCCACGCTATGTGATGTTTGTGCTGCCCGTACCCAGGCCTTTGCCACGTGGGTGCGATCCGTCCCGCCATTGTTGGGGTGACGTGTGTGGGCGTGGTCCGACTCGTACCCACGCTCTTCAGGCGTGGGTACGGGACGTACCTGTCTGGTTGTGTTGCCGGTTCGCGTGGTGACGGACTTCCGTTGTGGCGGTCGCTGGCTTATCAGGACACGCCCCCACCCCCTCGTGGTGACCAGGGCATGGGAGTCAGGTGTGTCCAGGCCATGTGTGGTGTGTGACTTATGTGGTTGTTTTGTGGCCTGCCCTGGTCGTGCCACCCCCACCCCACCCCACTTTCCCCCCTCCCTTAGTTATTCTGACCTTCTGCGGCGTCTGCGTCGTAACCTGTAGAGGAGGTGTACTGCTATGAGGGCAGGGATGACTCGTAGGTTCGGGTCCATGTCTGTCCGTCGCGTACTGGTACTCCTTGCTCGCGTCGTCCTGTCGCGTACGGGTCCTCCTTGATCGCGTCGTCCTGTCGCGTACGGGTCCTCCTTGGTGGCGTCGTCCTGTGTGTCCGTCACGTACTGGTCCTCCTTGTTCGCGTCGTCCTGTCTGTCCGTCGCGTACTGGTGGTCCTTGTTCGCGTCGTCCTGATTTCCCGGCAGTTTTTGGCTGCCGCAAAATATTCACCGTGCGGGGTGACGTCGGTGCGAATCGTGATTCCTGGGTCGTGAATGGCTGGCTGCGAGCGTCCCGACGTCAGGTCGGCGCTTTCCCGGATCGCATTGGTAGGTGTTTTTTGGTTCGGTCGGGCTTTTTTACGATTCGTACGGTGATGGTGTACCCGTGCAAATCGTAATTCCTTGTTTGTGAAAATTGACGACCGGGTACGCGTCGGGCGGAGATTGTGCTCCGTCCGACGGTTCGTACCCGGTTTTTGCAGGATCGTGATCGGCACCTCTGTGAAGATTTTTGTAAATGTCTCCATATACATTGGTTTAGATGGAAGTAACATCCTTGGATAGATGTATGGGGGTACAGTTTTAGAATGGAATTTATCACGGCTTGCTCAAAGTCTATGATAATTCTTTGAGGGGAAAAATCATTTGATTCTTGTTTTAGTTTTCCTAGCATTTCATTATATGTTGTGTTTTGTTTGTTAGGTAATAGTGCATAGATTAAAGGTATGGAAGTGTTGTGATATTGACCGTGTATTGTGTAAAGCTGGTAGAATGGTTTTGGGCATATTGTAAAGGTGCCATCCATCATCCATGTTTGGCATTGTTGGAGTTTAGTTGTATTGTTTGCAGTAGCAAACATTATGATTCCTTTTTCTGTACTTTTGTTATCAAAAAAAATAAAAGGTTCATTATTGTGGGTGATAGTTAATTCTGGTGGAATGATGATATCTTAAAGTTTTAGGGGATGGTATTGTTGTTGTGGTTGATTTTTTTTGGACCTAGCAATTGTTCTTTTTATAGAAGCAATTGATGGTAATTGGCCTCTTGCTTCTTTGGGCACTCTAGGTAATAGTTCTTTTAGGATTACACTTGTAGCAGTTTGTGAACCAGTGCTTAATTCTTATTTTCAAGGGTTGATCTGACTTCTATTTCAGAGAGATGGGGTGGATGGTTCTGCTCTCTAGTATATAGTACAGTTGTTTCTCTTGTTGTTGCTTGTCCGTAGCATTTGTTAGAATAATATTTAGAACACTTCCAGTTCACTTTTCGTTCCGTCTGCTTTTCTTGGGTGTATGTGTAACCCATGTAACACAATAGGAATTTTCCTTTCTGCGATGTTATAAATTGGGCTTCTTCTGTCATTGTGATGGGTTAGAAATCTGGAAAAAATGTATATGAAAATATATGCAATAGTACTTTACATATTTCAATGAAAATAGCAAAAAACAAACTTTTTTTATATATACTTACCAAGTGTTTTTGGTTGTATTTGAATGAAGATGTTCTTTGTAGACAAAATGCTGTTTAGTTGATGTAGTCTCTGAAAGTTAAAGAACATATATTGTTTTGGTTGTTTTTAGTTTTTTGAAGTGGGGTGGTATTGCTGTTTGGTATAGACTATAGGTGTTAATTTATACAGGTTTTTAAAAACTTAAAGAGAATATGGATTTGTTTTGGGGTTTAGGATGTTTTGGGGTTTGAGTAGGATTTAATTAATATTTTAGAAAGTATTTTGATAGTATACTTACTTTTTTAGTGAGTCCTTTCTGGCAATGTTCAATCTTTTCTTTAGCTGTTTAGAGTAATATCTGTAGTGGAAACATAAAGAGATGGAATATATAAGTTAGTTATTTATTTGAGTAAAGATAAATTAGTGTTTTAGTTTAATTTGGCAGTTTAGTTAGAAAAGGTAATTTACTTACGTTTTTAGAATAGTAGTAGGATGTAGGTTTCTTCTGTTTAGCAGAGTTTCTTCTTCGTTCAATGCATTGGTTTAAGGCACAGTAGAAGACTTGTTTTAATTGGTTTATATAGTGGTTTTAAATTGTTTCTTGAATGTTATTGGTTGCTTCCTGTATGTGGCCTTTCTATTGGATGTTTTGAATTTTTTTTATTTAATTGGTTTCCTTTTATGGAAAATGCTAAGTAAGAGTATATTTAGTTTTAAAGGAGGAGAGTTTTAAATAATTATATAGAAAAAGATTGTTTATAATGTGTTTTAATTTTTTTGAATGTGTTCGAAATGCCTATGATTATTTCTGTGTTTTTTTATTATGTTAATTATTTATATAGTTATAAATTATGTTTATGTTTAAGTAGAATATAATTGGAAAATGTATGTTTTAGGAAAATATTGTATTTATGTTTAAAGTATTGGTTTTATTTGTATTAGAATTGTCGATATAGGTAAAAAAACGATATTGATGTCTATATTTTGGTTATCGATATTTGTTACATGTGTTATATTTATTTATGTCGATATATAGTATTGCGATATTGATGTGTGCGATTTTTGTGTGATCGATATAATTGTATTACGATATTGTAGTGTTGTTTTTTTAATTAAGTATACAATGTCGATAATTTTGATGTCTATATTTTGGTTGCGATATTTGTGAATTTCGATAATGTGTCTTTCGATAATATGTCAGAGATCCGTACCATCATGCTGGCTTTCTTTGTTGAAATTGTCAGTTGTTTTCTCCCTTTGAAAATATGAATAAAATAATAAACTAGCATGACTGAAGACCCAGGAGTCAAAGAATTCGCCTCCCAATACTCAAGGATAGCTTGGAGAAGGCACCACCCATGTTAAACTAAACTGTATAACCTTGGCTGCACAAATTGTCAGCTCCATGGAAATGGGCGCAGGAGTTGCAGGACAACAGGTTATCGTAGGCTGCAGCCTCTGGCCTACTGATCAAGCAGACTGACATCTTTTAAAAGGCGGCCAATAGGAGCTAACACCAGCCAGGACTCTCCCGCGATCCCTTCCCGAACCATGGGCAAATGCTCCAAAAAATCTACAGAGTCCGGGCAAGCACTCTAGCAGCATGAGCCCCAACCACCAGCAGTTCACAGCTCCACGTTAAGCTCTAGCATTATGGAAAGCCTAATATCGGCTTCTAAAAATCTCTAACATTGAGCAAGACTCTCTACTGGCCTCAATAAATGAATCTTTAGCAAAGACAGTAAGGGCCCTAACATGGCAGTACGATAAATTGGTGTTGCAACTAGACCTTATTCAAACCCTGGCTATTTCAATACTAAAGATGGAGGAAAGTCTGTGCCCTGCATGAGAAGCTAAAAAAAGATGCAGGCAAGGAATCTCCTTGAGCTTCTTCTTCCTGCAAATTGATTGCAGGAAAAACTATGCACCTTGCCAGATGCTTTGAGCTTAATGATAACGGACTTAAAGCTGCCCCTACAGCAACAACTATGTAGTACCCATAGCAGGGGCGACAAAAAACCAACAGACTGAATCTGGTTGCAACATGGAAAGAGGCTACCACACTGGAGACAGCCAATGGGGAAACCAGACAGCTGTGCGCGATGCTACCAAAGCAAGTCCTTGCAAAACTTTCATCACACGCCTTGTAAGTAAATCACAATCAGGGGAAAGACCTGCCCCCACCCCTCACAGAGCACGAATCTGGCCCCTAAATGAAGAACAAAAAATTGCCACGCCACCAACACAGTAAATCTCCATCTAATGACATGGACAGTTGCTCTAGCTAAATGAGCAAAAAAAGACAAAAGGCCAGAAAAAAGCATAAAGACTTTAACATCCGCTTCCAACACATCAGCTTCCACCAAAGGAAACCAATTAGACAACTCTCCTACCGAATATCCACCGTTTAAAGGCTGCAGCAACTTGAAGAATGCATTACGACCTGCACAACCACCTGCTTACTTTCCCCAGGCAACCCAGGCCTTGACATGGACACTACCTAAATCGAATACAGCCCCCACTGGGGTACACAGTCTAGCACCACAATCCATTACATAAGGAACACACCTTTCGGGGCCTCCACTCAATTACGCAAGACTAGAAGGAACCCTCGGCCCGTAACAGTGGTAACACAATATAAGATTCAGAAGTAGGACAATAGCTGGCATTCTCATCCGAGTGCATTGAGATACTAGTTCATTCCACAACCAAGAAAGACTTTGCTTCATCACCGATCAAAGCTCCCCATTTCGACACTTGCAGCCCTCCATTCATTCGCAACGTACTAAGGTTACTTCAGGCTACTCCTATTCAGTCAAAGCTAACCTCAGATGACCTACTGAGCGTGGAATTTAAAACTACCCCAGAGTGCCACAATGGGAGGGAAGCCACCTTTTTAACATTAAAATCAACTTCAGTGGCAGAAGATATACTAGACTGTAAGGCCATCCTCTAGGAATGGGGCATAGGCATTTAAAAAATACAAGCACCCAGTCACATGTTCCATCCAACCCAAATGTCCACCCCTTTAGCATACTGAGGGGGCCTGGGCCCCTGCCTCGCCAATCACAGATAATATAAATATATCTTTTTTCACTCCTCAAGAAGCATGACCAGGAAAATAGTAAATAGACAATTCCTCAAAGTCTCAGCCTCAAATGGATGCAGCAGTTGTATCAACATTGGAGGGTGGGGGAAGAGCTTATCAACCCTCTTGAAGAAACACGGGCATAGACTTGAGATAAATGATCTGAAAACAATGGGCAGGTCACAAATATTCCTTGGCTCCATAAGATACTCAAGAAGGCAGATTCAGTGGAGCTTCATGAGCATATGGAGATGAATGGTGACCTTGGAGGCAATCCAAGTTTTCTCCTGCAAAGAGAAATACTGCATTGATGTATATCCAGTCTATTTCAAACCTAAAGATTGAGCACTTTACAGCTCACTTGCCAAATTGAATATCTCAGACAGACTGGCAAGAAAGGTGCGGGGTGGGGGGAGAGTCAGTAGTGTTTCTTAATAGGTTGAAGGGTTTCTGATGTGAACGCAAGGCTAGATTTGTATAGCCGCAAGAATCAACAAGACTTGTGAAGGTTCAATGTGGATGGGGCTAGGATCATGCTTGTGTCCACTCCTTAATATTGGTGACTCTTCAGTCCGAGTACCAGTTTCTAAAGTTATCCCGAAGACACTTAAATAG
The DNA here is from genome assembly GCF_964204655.1 of Triturus cristatus. Classification (NCBI taxonomy): domain Eukaryota; kingdom Metazoa; phylum Chordata; class Amphibia; order Caudata; family Salamandridae; genus Triturus; species Triturus cristatus. The sequence goes on from NC_140590.1 coordinate 1,706,174,297, forward strand.
TGGCTTGTATCTCAGAACATCAATAACAAAAATATGGCCCGACATGAATATCATGGTCTAAATATTCTCAAACACTGTAGATTTCTATTATTCACTCCAATAGAGTTTTTAAAAAAAAAACAATATTTCAATTATTATATTCTGGTGACATACCTGAATGGTGGTGTTGTCCACTGCTAGAGGGCAGCTGATGAACACAAGGTAGCAGACCTGTCCAACACTACTGGGTAATGGATGAATGAGACACCTGAGCTTGACTATTTCTCAGACTGAGTTCCTGCTCATTGGTTGAACTAAACGCTCCACTCCTTAATGGTGGGTTACAATGGTATGCTGGTGAAAATAAGCACAAATTATTTGAAGTGAGCCTGCATATGTACGAAAACTAGGTTGATCATTTTATGATTTTACAATCTGATCACCTTCATCACTTCTAAAGGCACACCATTGTATTGGGAGGAGGTCAACCATTCAGAGAGCCAAATATGGTGCTACAATAGATTATGGCAATGTCCCAGAGGCAAGAACTTCATAACCCATTGTCTGCAAGTTCTGTGAAACTCATAAGTGAGGTTCATTGCTCACCTAAGACTGCCCATACCACTCGTGACATGCAAGAACCGCACTGGTTCGTAGCAGCCACCTGAATGCCATTAAATACCCACCCAACAAATAGTGGTAATGCCTCGTTATTTAAAGCAAAGACAGATCCCTGGTGGCCCTCGGAGATCAGCCAGTAGATCTTCTGGTTAACAAAAATGCTAGAAAAGGCTGGAACCTATTACAAGCTCATCATGGAGCTCTCAGCTCTTACTATCTGGGATGGCTTAAAGAGCCATATGGGTAATTTACTTTCATGCATGCTATACCACCAAGACGTTGTCTGTTTTCTGATCTGTATTGAACAAATTAATTTATGTATTACACTTACATAGTAGTACAGCGGTCATGGAACTCTGTTTCAGGTGTTTAACTAAACAAACTCTGACAGAGGACTAAGCAGAAGATCAATATTAAGGAAATCCATATGATTAAGATAAATACATGTGGCTTGATTTTCTTCATACTGTCAAGTGATTGAGGGGCATATTTATCAAATTTCCATGCAACATAGCAAGCCATGGACTACGCGATGGAAGGACCGCTCCTGCATCTCTGAACTTAATTCTCAGATCGATACCAATCGTAGGCCTTAAACAGGATAAATCTGCACTACACAGATCTGAAGAAAAAATACGGTTGTACATAATTTGGTCTGTAAAGGAGCGCTTCTCACTGATTTCAGTTTTGAGGGAATATATAGTGAAGACCCTCGTATTACACTTTCCTTTTGCTCTGATGTCCGTAAGGACGAAACGCGTTGGCTACGCAGATTTTAAAAGAAAATTAAATAAAGAATTTCGAAACAAGACCTGCTGACTGAACTTGATATTATTCAAAACTATAACATTATAATATATACAATGTTTATGTGGTGTGCTGGATCATAACGTTTTGTTAACGTAGCAAGCCATGTTTGCGCCCTGCACTGCATGAAAGGAAGAGGGCAGGAATGCACCATATGTTACATTATACGATGCATTCCTGCTCTCTACCTGCACTGGCGCACAAAACTGCTACCTAGTGCCAATGCAGGCACCCTTGCATCCTGGTGCAACGGTGCCTGCTTTGTAGGCGGAATTGTATTTATGCCGAAGGGGACACCTTCATGCACAAACAATCCACAGCAGCATTTTCCAGTTCCTATGTGTGCTGCAGTAAAAGTAGAAAGAGTAAAAAGGCAAGGAGACAGAAGCATATTTCTCCTCATCCTGATATTGCAAGGAAGGGTTAGATTAGATAGTCAAAGACCATTGGACCATGATGTTTCTAAATGCAAGTATCTGTGTAGCTAGATTTAAGGCAGACAGCATGAACATCCATCCAAGTCTTAATGGGATTAGGAGAGTGCTGAAAGAGCAATTGATGGTCTGCTACATCAGGTAGTTGTATGACCAGCAAGGTGTCATCTGCATAGTCATTGAAGCTCAGTCTAAATTATCTTACCAGACATGCAAGTGGAGTCCCATATGTCTAAACGAGGAGTGAGTGCTGACCCAGGCAAGGTGTGGACATAAAAGCGACTGAGGTCATCGCTGTAGAGCTCCCCAAGGGTCCGCCTACATGACCAGCTTGGCATGGAGCTTCTTTCTGGAAATCCTAATGCATTCTGACATTGGTGTGATTTAATATTGAGGGCCAGCCATATATCCAGGATAGTGAAGGATCATCCACAGTGCTTTATAACAGTTTGCCCAGCCATTTATCATCTGCACAGGAATATGCTATTTTGGTTTCTAATTACTCATCCATCCTTTATGCATTACTCTTATACGCTACAATTAATGAGTATCTCATTATGAATGCACATTTTAGTAACTCGGAACTAGCCTAGTCTTGAATCAAATTGCCTAGCATCCCTCAAGGGCCTTCTAAGGAGTCCCAATAAAGGAAGTTTTTTGATTCTGCCTAATCCCGGTGCAGTGCTGTATACAGCTAAGGCCTGGCATGAGAATATAAGGCATTTGATATATCTAGACTTGATAATGGAACTTCAATTTGCCAAAGTAACTAGTAATGTTTACACTGTCAAATGCTGCTGCTCTCCTTCTGAGGGCTTCTAGCTTGTTGCAATATTACACATACCTCGAAGTAAAGACATACGGCTTTTAGCTTCAAACTTGCGTTTCATTCTCGTAGGCCATCTATGGCATATCTTCCATTTTCATTCACAGAGTTTGTCCAGTACAGGCCAACTTGTGCTTTGACATCAGCATCTCTAGTACTGTAGTTGAAAATTGAAATGTAATGGCAAAGCCAAGACCAGTTTAGTTTTTGGTCACTTATCCCGTGTTCACTGGTCCACTTAATACCTGCACTACTTGATATCACATTCTGAATAAAAAAAATGAAGAAACTGCTATTTTCCTGGCTTTGACTATTCCTCCCCCCCCCCCCCATTTTCTTCTGATCCTGCTATGTCAACAGTATCCAGTGGCATAAATATGGTACCTAGACCTGACTGCAGACAAATACAGTTGTAATGTAGAATAAATGCTTATTTTTCGACTACTCTTTCACAGACAACGAGGAACTTCAGTGTACTGAAACCAAATATACTGCCCTTATGCAGGTAGTTATCATACACACATTGAAATCATGGCTACAACACAGGTGCCGATTACGATCCGGTAAAAAATATCCCCGTGCGACTCGTATCCGGTCTTTTTACCGTACGAATCGTACAAGTGCCGTACGAACTGGCAATCACGATTCGCATGGTAAAAAGTCCATACGAACCGCATTGGGAATCATTCCCCACACGTCCTCGGGTCGGAAAATGTGTCCGACACGTCCTCGTACGATTTACCGTACAAATGTGAAAGGTGAAGTCCGACCGAGGAATCACGATCCATCCCGTGCGTCCGAGGTTACAACCGTATGGAAAAAACACCGTCCGCACCGAACTCCCATAGCAACCATGGAGACGTGCCCGCATACGCGCCGACCCCCCCCCCAGCCCCCGTACGTTCGCGCCGACCCCCCCTGTATGTACACCCGTGTACGTGTCGAACCCCCCGTGTACGTTCGAGTCGTACCCCCACCCGTGTATGTACGGTGCGTACCCCCCGTGTACGTTCGAGTCGAGCCCCCGTGTACGTTCGAGTCGTACCCCCACCCGTGTATGTACGGTGCGTACCCCCAGCTACGCGCTGGGGGTACGCACCGTACATACACGGGTGGGGGTACGACTCGAACGTACACGGGGGGGTTCGACTCGAACGTACACGGGGGGGGTTCGACTCGAACGTACACGGGGGGGTTCGACTCGAACGTACACGGGGGGTTCGACACGTACACGGGTGTACATACAGGGGGGGTCGGCGCGTACGTACGGGGGCTGGGGGGGGTCGGCGCGTACGTACGGGGGCTGGGGGGGTACGGTGCGTACCGGGCCACCTACTCTGGTCGATTCGCGCCGTACTTCGCTTTTCCAGCACTTTTTGGGTGCCGTGAATATATTGCAGTCCGGACTGCTGTCGGTTCGAATCGTAATTCCTGGGTCGTGAAACGCTGCCTGAAAGCGTACCGACGTCACGTCGCAGCATTCCCGGATCACATTCGTATGTATATTTTCGTCGGTCGGTGTTTTTTACGATTCGTACGGAAATGGTGTTTCCGTGCGAATCGTGATTCCATGTTTGTAAAGGTTTACGACCTGGTACGAGTCGGACGGGGAAAACGCTCCGACCGACGGTTCGTACCCGGTTTTTACCGGATCGTAATCGGCACCACAATGTTTGCAAGGAATTTTATTGTACTTGCTTTGGGAGTATAGGCACACTCCATTTGATTGGTATGGTTGATATGATGCAAGTTTATAGTGTGGGCTGTCAGGGAAGAGTTGTTTCATGTGTGTAGTTCAGTGGGGTGCTTCATTCAGGTCAGTGAACATGTGGCCACACTTGGTTATTAGGTAAAGACAGACACCGCTCCACAGCAGATACATGTCATATTGTTAGTAATTGGCTAGGAAACTATCCTGCTTCTTGATATGGTGCGGATTTGTAATGTATATGTGGGAAGTGCTGTGTGTGAAGTTTAGGAGAAGTGCTAAGATCATGCGATGGCTATCCTATTGCTGTGCATATGCATAGTGTGGAGAAGAAGTGTAAGCTAGATGCATGCATAGGATGATACCATCTCCCTTAACTTAACTGGACCTGGTGAGGTAATCTATTTACAATCAAGCAATTAGGATTTGAAGACTGAGCTAATCACCCGCGAGGGTGTCCAGTTTCTCGGTTCTCGCTTGTTTCAGTGGAAAAGCCAGGTCCAGAGTCCCTTTCTGAATTCCAGTGAGTATGCTGTTCGGAGGGGAAGTGGAAGATTGTTCTAGGACTTTGCGGCGATGTGGAAACTTCCGCTGTAGCTTATGCGGATTCAGTGACTATGTTCAAGGGCTAGGGAGGTGGACTGCTGGTGTCTGGAGGCCTTGTAGGCATTTATCAGCATCTAGAATTGGCATCTGTTCTGGATGGGGAAACAGAGGAAGTTCCTGAGGTGGGGGTGATGTGGGTCCACTTGGGGAGGTGGAGGATGAGTCTGGCTGGTGAGTTCTATATCGACTGGAGTCTCTTCAGGAGTTACGTCTCGGTGGGGTGGTGCCTCTTGAGCGTGTGGTGGGATACTGTATTGAGTGCTGCTGAGAGGTTGAGGAGGCTCAGTGCTGCTGTTTCTTCATGGTTGAGGAGAATCCTGATGTTTGTGACCGATCAGGGTGCTGTGGTTGGCATGGAAGCTGAATTGGAAAGTGTCCAGCAGGTTATTTTTTCCAGTTGTTCCGTGAGTTAGCATTTAATGGCCTTCTCTGACTTTGTGGGGAAGGGGAGCAGTAGTTCTTGTTTGTTGTCGGGAGAGGTTTCTCGGATTGGTCTGATCTCTGCGTTTTTCCATCCATTGGGTAATGATGGGTTGAGAATGGAGGTTACTTAGCAGCTGATTTCCTTGCTCCTGATGAGGTAGGAGAAAAGGTTTGTGGGTGTGCCAGAATCCATGGGATTCATGAAGTCTGTAGTGCCCTGTGTGGCGAGCTGTTCCATGCAGTGTTTGGGAGGCTGTGGGTGATGTCAGCTGGTGTGTGGAGGGTGGGGTTGTCGGTGGGTTGGGGTGCCTAGTTTCTGTAAATGGTGGATTTCTTGTTGTGGAAATAATCCGCCAGGTTGTCGGAGTTCCTGGGAAGAGGACATCATGTTCTTGGTGGCTGATGGACAAGTGAACTCTGACGATGCTGAAGAGTTCCTTGCTGCAGTTGGAGCTGACTTGAATTCGGTCTGCTAGGTAGTCTTTTTGCGTCTTTTAGGTGTTGGAGGTTTTTGTTGGGGCTGACTTGAAGGGGTCTGTGGGATCTTTGTATGACATTTTTTCTTTCCTGCCATTTGCTGTTTAATTACCCTACGTTCTGGTGACACCACCCTACAAGGAAGGTTCCTATAGACGACTTTTAGTCTGGCCACAAATGTATTCCAGAGCTTGGTTTAATATACAGAGCAGTAAGTAGCACTGACAAGTTTCCTGGAGACAGATGATCAGCAGTGGAGTCCATCAGAAATGAAGCATCCTTGTTTAAGAACATAGCTGATCTTTTAATTGGAGGAATTTAGGTCCAGCAAAACCTAGCGATTAAGAAGCTACTGGTGGCCATTTGCAGTCAGTGGGTAGAGAAGATGGCTGGAGATATGATTGCGTATACTTAGATATGGGAGCTTTGTGGAGACTACATTGTAGATTTACTAGGACCTTTGCAATTGGTAGAGGGGGGACCTATTTGACGCAGTCTGCTGGCCTAACCTCAGTGTGGCAGGACCATCATTATGGTGGCATGAGCCCTTTGAAGGAAGTTCAATTGATGCAGAAGGCAATTTTGGTTACAGATTCACTGCAGAAAAGCCCAGAAGTGTGTGTGTGTGTGTGTGTTACAATGGTGACAATAGTGACAATAGATGTCTGGTGAAGAGGGACACTTCAAAAAGTTTACCAAGAGAACGATTTGAGAAGGGTCAGAAAAGGTTGGGTCAGTTAGTGTAAGGTCCTATGTTTTTTATGGCCAATTTAATCAAGAAGGTATTAAGATCACTATAGATCATATGAGATGGGTTTCTTCATGATGACTTTGGTGGGGTAGGACGAAGAGCCATAGATAAATGTTCTTCAAGTGACCCGGGTGACTGGAGAGCTTATTGAGTTTCCATTGGCTATGACCGAGTTGAGGTTCATTTAGCTGGTGTTAGTGGTGTGATAATAGTGGAAGGAAGTTTAAGAGCGAAGTGGTTGGTGATCCATATGGCAGGCTGGTTTGCTATGGTGATTTGTGCAGGCCCGACAGAGGTTGGGACATGGGTGTATACATTTATATGCAGAACTGGTAAAATGAGATGGCTGACATCAAGTCAGGTTCGCAGACAGGATCTGGTGTGAGACTGGACTAGTTTTTCAAACCAAAAGTTTTGGTCACCCAGTTGCAAAGATAGTGATGGTACTGGGGTGAACGGAGGCTGGATTGTTTAGTGGAAATGTGTAAATCAACAGATCAAGAAATGAGGGTTGAAAAGAGGAACAGCTAGTTAAGCTTTGCATTCTGTGGATAACAAATTCTAAGCAGATGGAGATGTGTGAAGTTCTTAAGCTTGACAGTTACTGTGCAGCCAGACTCCATAGAAGGTATATTTAATAGGAGGATTGATTAGCTTGGAGGGTCAATCTCAGTCAGGAAAGTGAAATCGGCTAAACGTTTTTCCAGTAATGAAGAGTGAGTCTGTTTAGTTGGGGATGAGGACAGATGTTCAGGTGGCTTTAATTCATTGATCATTACCTTTTGAAGATGAGAAAACAGGGTCCTTCAGCATGGTGAAGAGTGAATATTGGTATCGCTGACTAATAGTAGCAAACAAGGAGAGCAGACAGATGTTAGTGTGATTATTGAGCTAATGTATGTGCGATAGTGATGAGACTTCTTTTAAAGGGACATGCTATGAAGGAGGAGTTGGTATGTTTTAGGCAAGTCAGGTTTGGAAGAGCAGAGAAATGTTAAAGAAAAACTGGGGTATGGGGATTAAAGGGGAGGGAGTGCAAGTAGAAAGAGAAAATGTATGTGGGGTTTGAAGCGCAGTCTGGTGGAAATAAGATGTGAAGGGTAAATTCAACTGCTTCTCTTGGGTAGTGGTTTGATGGGTTGTGCGGGGAGGAGAGGTGAGATGGGTTGATGCGGAGTGTGGAGAGAGGTTAGAGAATTGAAGACAATTAGTGGGAATGTATTTGAGCGATGCACATGAGCTGGCCAAGTGGAGAGAAATGATGGCTGAAATGGGGAATGATTCAGATATTCTCCCCCAGTCAAGAGATCTGGGTTAAATCCATTGTTAATGCATCACTATCACTAGTGATTGGTGCATTCAATGATGAGGTGCTAGAAGAAGTTGAAATGATCTCCTGTCTCTGATTTTTCTCTGATTCTTTACCTGTCTGGAAAAGGAAATCGTACTTTCTAGCATATGTGTAAACTCGCCCCTCTCTATAGTCTATCTCATCACGTTTAAGTTTCCTTGCTTTTCTTTCTTTAATTTCATTTTGATGTTTCGTTAGAATATCATTGAGTATTGCGTAATTCTTTTCTGTAGCTTCTTTGAGGTCGAAGGCTTTTATCTCCTGTTCTAAAGTCTCAATATCCTTTTGAAGTTTAAGCAATTTCCTGTCTGTATTATCTATGAGTATTTTCATTAGTGTTTGGGATTTGTCAGTTAAAGTATCCTCCCATTTGATCAAAAGATCCTCCTCCAGGTCGTCGTATGTAGGAAAAATTTGGGATCTAAGACCCCTGGGGACCCTATTTAGGTGTAAGTACTGCTTTAACGTGGCGCCATCTCACCATTTTGAATTGTCAGCCTTTTTGAGTCTTTCTAATTTTACGAATTTGTCACGTAAACCTTCCTTACGCGTGGGTACATTAGGCCCAGCACTTGCTGCCACTGATTGACCTTTAACAAGATTGTCGAAGAGTTCTTCTGCAATCCTATCTCGGTCACTAGTCATGATGGGTAAACGTGGATGCTGCTCCAACCTGTTCTCAAACCAATTTACAACAAACAAGGGGGTGTTATTATTTGTCAGGTTATTACTGAGCGCACTATTAATCACGTTATCGTATAAGCTTGAAATAAATCTGAAACGGTGCCACAGAAGAGGGAAAATTACCCCTAAAACCCTCTAATGGTGGACCAAAAGCCCACTTGTACAAACAGGATGCAAGCTGTGCACACGTTTAGTTAAGTGTATAATGCGTACTAGCATAATAAATCAACAAACATTCAATGAACAGAGTAATTGAAGAAAGCGAGGGACCACAGGAAACAAGATTGTATTCAGTCTTTCTGTGGAGTTAGGATAATCCAGCCAGCCAACACGTGTTTCGTCAAGGGGCACAAAACCCCAGACTTCTTCAGGGCTGGTGAAAAAAAATACATAAAGTACGTGTCACAACAAATATCATTTATATAACGTTTCAAACATGCCCACTCTTAAATGTCCTAGTGTTCTGTATCGTACACTAAAAGCAAGTCTTAAGGATTTATGTATGTCTTATTTGATATATGTGATTATGCCGTTGAAACAATTTTTACTTTGTGTCATATATAGCAGTATTACACTTTATCGTTGCCTTTGTCTGTTCCGCCTTCTAATGATTACAACGATTTCTATGTATGCTGGCGTTTTTCCGTCACACTACTTATTACAATACCTCGTTTTGCTTTTCCTGTATGTATTATATTGCTCTCGTTTTCACTTATAAACCGGAATCATAGCAAAATTTTAAAGATGATGCCTCTTGACAAACACCGGGATGCGTTGCACTTCACGTCACGCATGCGCACTGTTACATTACTGTATTACACACACTCTAGTGTTTTTACGGGCGTCCACGTTATAAAGCACTTCCGGGTATGCGCACGGTGCAAACAAACAACCACACGCGAGGAGATTGAGTCTGAGAGTCCTGGATGTACTCGTCTTAGGTAAGGTTTAGCCTTCGTTTACTTAGTCATTTGTCTGGATAGAACCTTTTGAGAGCTTAGTTTGCGAAGGAATGGTTCATATAAATCATATGTTCTTCACAGATTCGAAGCGCTTTTGTTCGGCAGTACTTGGATGGCCGTTTACTTTTTCTGAGGACGCTGACGGTCCGCATAATTTGTTAAGACCTACTGGGTCGGAATTATCACCAGGTTTGAGGTAAGCCTGGCTGTGGTTCTATTTTCTGGTGATACAGATATACATTTCTCATACAATGGTTTTGTGACATTTAAGGTTATGTGTTTCCTTATGATATTTGATGTTCTCCCTGATTGATAGGTCTGATACACCCGCTAGACTTATAGAAGGTAGGGGTTTTATAAACCGTTCGCACGTTTACTCTTATATGTGGGGCAATATAAGTACCCTTTAATCTCGTCACATCTAGAAATACAGTTGATGCACATTGTTATAGGGTGTTGTCCTCTTAACTTCAAAACACACAATTGGTCCACACTAGGTGTATTTATATACACACATCTTGATATGTATATTCCGATTGTCACCTCGATACTCAATTGTATTTTGAAACTTTGCAACTTTATGCATGCCGGTCTTTACACACTCTCGGTCTTTTGTCAAGTTTCTTCAGACTTTGTCTACATCACTGCTGCTCACTGATCGGGTTCTTTTTATATCCCTTTATAAGTGAATCGAATTTCATCCTAAAACATTTTGTGTATACGGATTGGGTTCTCACTACAACCCAACACAATTGATTCCCTATCAGGGTGCAATTACCTTTTAACTGGTGGCTTTTCCTACCATCCACAAATGGACATTTAAGAGTGGGCATGTTTGAAACGTTATATAAATGATATTTGTTGTGACACGTACTTTATGTATGTTTTTTTCACCAGCCCTGAAGAAGTCTGGGGTTTTGTGCCCCTTGACGAAACACGTGTTGGCTGGCTGGATTATCCTAACTCCACATAAACAGAAAGACTGAATACAATCTTGTTTCCTGTGGTCCCTCGCTTTCTTCAATTACTCTGTTCATTGAATGTTTGTTGATTTATTATGCTAGTACGCATTATACACTTAACTAAACGTGTGCACAGCTTGCATCCCAATATGTGCATAGTATTCAATAAGAGTTGATCTAAGGCAACCCGTAATATGGAGTCCATGTATGGGGCATGAACTATTGTGGGAATCACCAGACACCACTTCATCGGAGCGTGGTCCAATAGCATTTTGGGCATGTGTGCAATTTCTTCCACCCAAGCGCACACCTCCCAGGTTATCAGTCTGGATCCATGACCTGTAGACCGACAATGTAAATGTACCATCCCGCAACGTTGCAGTTCTAACTGCCATGTCCTCCAGCCTATATTCCTGGAGGCTTTTACGTATGACACAGGCAGATTGCTTTCCTTGCCTGTCAGTGCTGGTGAGTCTGCAGTGGGATCTGGATAAGTGTTGAGATCACCTCCCTAGATAACATGTGACAGTGTAAGTGGAGCCTTAAGGTCATGAAGAACCCTGGATCATCCTCATTGGTACGATGGGTATTGACTTGAGTGAGAGGGGTACCCCATAAAGTTCCCTGTGAATTCGCGAGATGGTCTTACTAATTGGCAACCGAGTGGGTCACCATGAATGGCACCCCCAGTATTATCAGTATCATAATCAATCTAAATTAGGACAGGAGTACGGCGTCAATCTCTATACTGCCCACCTAGAGACAGTGGTCTGTTCTGTACTACGCGTCAAATGAGTCTCCTGTAAAAAGGCAATTTGAATTTTATGGCTGCCTTATGCGGGTTATTCAGCCTCTGTACATTGCAAGTGAGTGTCACTTGTCCTCTGGGTTGTCATACATTCCCCAGCTGTTATGTCATATGACCCGGTAGGTAGCATATATTTGGTCCTGAGATTAGTGGAGGAGGCAGTACACAGGTGACCATGCGAACAAAAAATGTTCTTCCCTCTCCCAGTTATTACAGCATCCCAGCCAAAACGCACAAAGGAAACACTCTACCTATACCAATTTAAAGTATGCTATATGCCATGTTTTATAGAACACTCTGACTAGAACAGCTTAAATAATCACATCATTCAGCACAGTGTAGACATTGCTTAATTTATTATTTTCATCTTTTCAATACAAATATATTAGACCATTCTCAAATATCCTAGCTAAAAAATAGACAATTATATTTAATCTCCGTGCGTTAGAAAGGAGGACCTAGGCGGAGCCTGCCTCTGCACAGTGGTGTAACGATAATTGAGGGGGCACCCCTGCAAGGTACATGGAGGGGCCCCTTCCAGACTATCAGGAGCTCCCTGGCCGGAGTGCAGTGCTGAGGGGGCCCCTTGGAGCTTGGGGCCCCCTGCACTGCAGGGACCTGTTACGCCCCCGCCTCTGCAATTACAGCCCTGAAAACTAACTACCGCACATTGCAGCTCGATTTTAAACCACCTTCATCTTGAATGCGTCTCGCGTTTCTTTTTACTACTTGAGGAATCGTAACACCTAGAGCTTCGTAAACCTTTACCGGCAATACTTTCTGAAAACAAGAAGCAGTCCTTGTTTTCTGCTCTAATGATTGTTGCCCCTTTATCAGCATCTTCCAATCCTAGCAAGATGGGTCCCATTGCCTTTTCTGTCACCATATGCGCCCTGAAGGTGATGCCCAGAAGAAAGGTGTTTCACCGCACCGAAGCGCGGGTCTGCGCTGTGAGTCAGTTCCCTCCATGAATACATCTGATTTACTTGTCTTTCAAAACTGATGGATGTTTTTTTTTTTAAAGTCTTCCTTAGATGTGAAAGCACTTCTAGTTAATTACTTTTATTCTGAAGGTTCTTTTGTAATGTCACATTAATTGTAAAACAAATTTGTGGGTTTTGTATTACTCAGTTGACAGAATCTTTTTTTGGCTTGGTACACACTGTGAGGGGACTTGGTGCATATTATGCTCTTTTGATATATGTGAAGTATAGATTTGTGGTTTCGCATGAGGATTTTTGAGCATGAAGTTGATTGTATGTTGGTGAGTGAAAGGTTGCACTGGGGTCTAATGTTTCTATTTTTTAGCTAGGATAATATTTGTTAATGGTCTAATATATTTGTGTTGAAAAGACGAAGAAAAAAAAATCAAGCAATGTCGACACTGTCCTGAATGATGTGAATATTTAAGCTGTTGGTCTAGCCAGAGTGGTCTATAAAACATATGACGTATAGCATACTTTAAATTGGTATAGGTAGAGTTTTTCCTTTGTGTGTTTTGGCTGTCTCCCCCCCCCCTCACTTCTCTACCTACATCCTAACCCAGGGGTCCCCTTATTGATAGTGGTTATTTCAGCATCTCAACCTCGCAAAAGTCATTCCCCATTCCCAGTAACTTCAAAAATAAACACATTACAAAATAGAATGCATATTATGCCAGGTTCCCAGTTACCCTCCTGTTGGTCGGAGGAGGCCAGGAAGCGTAACGTGCATGCCGTTCAGCTCTATGCAAAGCCCTGGCCCGCCATGCTTAGCATTTCAGACATGACACAGTGCCCTGTTTATACTTGCACTTTGCGCTATATCCCCTACCCGTCGCTGTCCTCTCTAGGCTGATCTCATTTTCATGTGGTGACTGTCTTGAGAAACCCCTGGGCTGCTTTGGGATTTGCGAAAAATTTCTGTTTGCCACTGTGCTCGACAGAGGTGCCATGGGTAGAGTGTGGCTTAATGCATCTCCCCCTTTTGCAATTGCTTCTTGATGGGATAAAACTTTTTGTGCTGCTTGTACTGCCGCCGTGTATTCTGGGTGGAAAGCTGTTTGATTGCCTTGGTAGATCCGTCTTTTCTTGCACCAGCCTGAATACTGCATTGCCTTCCCAATAGTTCAACAATTTCTCTCTGACTGGGTGTGACGGTGTCCCAGGAGGCGGCTTTGCCATAAGCTATTTGTGAGAATGCTCTACCACCAGTAGCTGTGGCAGAGTTTTGGACCCAAAGAGCGTGATAAGCATTTGTTCCCCACAATTTTTTCCTTGTTTGTAATATTCAGGACTCCAAGAATGCGCAAATTGTTCCGCTGTGAGTGCGCCTCTAAATCCTTGTTTTCTGGCTACATAACAGCTAGGAGTTTTTCCATGTCAAGGTATTTAGCACCACAGATTGTATTTCATACTACCCATGGATATCCTCTTCTCCAACGCTATGAGGAAGGTTGATTGCTAGTCTAATTTTTCTGCCAAGTGGTTCATGTGCAGGTTGAGGGAATCTATTTTCCCATCAATGTACGGGAGGCTCTGCTGCATAGCCATTAGAGTGGCCTCCAGGGTGGTCTCATCCTGCATGTCAGAGTCCTGTTAAGGATCTATTGGAGTGTCCTGCAGTGCCTCGGTAGCATGCCGGGATTCAAAGCATTTGACTGGCCCGCTTTCCCCATGTTAACATTGAGGCCGTTGCTTCTTTTCACATGTGCTCCCTCTGTGTATATTCATACTCCTATTTGCCCCTTCTTTTCACATGTGCTCCCTCTGTGTATATTCATACTCCTATTTGCCCCTGTCTGCCCCTGTCTGCCTCTGTCACACTGTAAAGCACCGGGTTTGCTTTTCAGTTTTGCCCTTTTTTTACCATCCCACTCATGGTGTAGCACCTACCAGTTGAGAGGGGAGACATTCAGATTTGTGGGAGCAGATGCTGCATGATCTTTTGCGCAGGGGGAAGTACACACCATGATAGCACAATGATTTTTACGCTTCGCAAGCCTCCCAACCTTCCGTTCTCTGAGATTGCAATATCTGATATCCTGTCTCTATAATGCAGTGTGTGTTTTGAGGGCTGGCAGTTTGTCATGCAAAGTCATATCTGTTTTGCCTGCTTAAGTTGGTTGTGATTATGCCCACCTTGCCCTCTAATACCATTCAGCAGTATATATCCGTTATATAGCAGACTTGGAGGCAAGCGCTCAGCATATGTTAGTAGGCCTCATTATGCTCGGGTCTCATGTGCACTCCTCCAGTCCCACTTTGGCTCTGGTGGGTCACCACAGTCCACAAACTGGGATGCATACCCGTCCCAACAGGACATCTCCGTTTTACAGACTAGGGCCTATAGGGCCCTTCACAATAGTCCATACCTACACATGTAGTGCTTCAATCACCTGCCCGTGCATCTGGTGAGTGCCCATCTCTCATCTGGAGCTCAGGCTGCACCAGGGAGAGGCCAAATACTTGTTCACAGCCATATATGGGGCCTAGTGTCCACTGGAGTGGAGATTGTTGTCCCCAGATCTCCTCGCAAGTCTTCGTTTGGGTGGGATCAGCACTCTGTGTGGGACACTATGGCTGCTACCACCTGGGCTCTTGTAGTCACCTAGGGCCTACCACTCCATCTCCCAGCAGACTATTGGATCACTAGTAGATCACGCTGCCTCCCATATGTTACCTGCCAGGGCATCTGCGGTGCTATTTGTCTCCTCTATTAACCTCGGATCAAACTCATTTGATTTCACATACTGAGGTCAGTCTCTCACCTCTGGCTTGGCTTCCCCCCCACCCCACACTCTCTCATGCCATCTGCTGGCCTCTCAGAGTTATCTGCGGGGCTCACTCTGTCATCCGCAGCAGCAGGGCCAGTGCCCACACAACCGGTCACTGCAAAGGGCTCCACTACAAAGTCGCTCTTTCGGCCACACCTCTCGCATTGAATTTGGTGCTTACTTTTCTTTCTCTGAATGCAAAGTTAGAGGATTGTGCAAAGTGAGAGGATTGTGTAAAAAAAACAACAACAAAAAAAACACCCTGACTTTATTTACAAGAAAGGAAAGGCTGCGAGAAGTCATTTTTTCTAACACACAAAAATTAAATACCTATATACTGGAGAATGTACTGTCTGTAAAATGACAATGAGTTACCACCCCACGCTTTAGTAATTAAAACGGCGTGTTCCAAAATGCACCATAAGCTACATACTACACCCATACCACTCTCTTGCCGAATAACTGTGGCTCTCTTGCTACGCTTGTTCTTTGTGTGACTCTTGGATCTTTCACAATCGGAGTTCAGTGAAGTAACATTTATGGCAACACCCACACAATTGTTCCTGCACCACTGGTTTTATCTAAAGTGACCCTTCAAGGTAGGGTCCTGAATGTTTTGTTTCTAGTGACCATAGTTGCAAGATGAAGGAGAGCATACAAGTCAAAATAAAACAAATCTACCAGAAATTAAAAGCTGAACAAGCGAATTCCACGTCAATCTCGTTTGCTTGCTTATTCCATAGTTCCCCTTCCTCTTAGTGTGCATGTCCCTTTACTGGTGCATAGCTTCATTTGAATCCTTTCATTAAATGACTTCTATCCATCCACAGCTTACATTCACAGAGGTACTATTTAGGCATCACCAAACAGCCGGCATGCGCGGTTTGTTGCAAGGGCTATTGTTTATAGTAAAGGGGTTGGAGCCCCATTTACTTACAATTGGTTTGCTCCATATTAACTCTGGAGGGGGCTGCCTGACATCCACGTAGGGGACCCTCTAAAGAGGGTGGCCCCTTCAGTGCCACAGGATGACACACGGGACTGCCCAGCGTCACGAGACCCCTTTGGGGGTACCGCTTGTCCTGTCTGGCCCAGGTGGGGGAAAGCGAGTGTTATAAGTTCCTCAAACCCCCCCCGCCCACACACCTAGCGGCCTCTTTTTCACCAATGCCGGTGGTGCCTCACCCTTGACGCCTCAACTTTGTGGTCTCATTCTGGGGGTGGTGCCTAAGAAGGAACCAGGGGCTTTTTGACTCATTCACCACCTCTCATACCCAGAAGGGGCATCAGTTAACCATGGGCTGGAGGACGGCACCTGCTGCATGTCGTATTGTACTCTGGACGTGGCATTGGACTTAGTCAGGAGGGCGGGTCAAAGAGGCCTGGTTAGCCAAGGCAGGCATCAAATCTCCCTTTCGCTTGCTACCAGTCAACCCGAGCAGCCATCGCCTGCTGGGTTTCAAGCTGGAGGGCAAGTAATTTTACGACAAATGCATGCCCATGGGTTGCGCTGTCCTGTGCATATTTTTAGGCGTTCAGTTTCTTCCTGCAGTGGGCTCTCCAGGACACCTACGGGATGGAAGGGGTGACCCATTACCTAGATGACTTCCTGTTCATAGGAAGTGATGACACGCAGGACTGTAAGCAGGCCATTGCTGACTTTGAGAAGTTGGCTAGTCACTTGGTGGTCCCCCTCATGCCTGATAAGACGGTGGGTCTGGCGCAGGTCTTAACTTTTATGGGGATTGAGCTTGATACCATTGCTGGGGAGTCCAGACTGCCGACAGACAAGGTCGGGGACCTAGCACAACAAATCCAGTCAGCGGTGGGGCAGGATAAGGCCACCTTGGAATCCAACCAATGCCTCCTGGGGAAACTGAACTTTGTGGCCAGGGTCATCCCAGCGGGTAGGGTATTTGCCAGAAGGATAGCCAGGGCCACTGCCATGGTAAAAAAGAAGCACCACATGGTGAAACTAAGCAAAGGAATGAGACAGGACCTGGTCATGTGGGCGGAGTTCCTGGCCAATTTTAACGGCGCAGTAATTTGGAGGGCTCCCTGGGCAGGCAGCCTGGACCTAGCTCGATTTACAGATGCATCAGGTAGAGAAGGTTTCGGGGCCATCTTAGAGAAAGGTGTGCGGAGAAATGACTCAACTGTTGGTACAAAATGATCACTACCAATATCAGTGTTAGTTGTTCCCAATAGTGGTAGCTTTCCACCTGTGGCCTCCAGTTCTGGCAGCTAAGAGGGTCCTCTTTTGGAAGGGTGACCAGATTTTCAGGATCAAAAAGTGAGACGGGCTTGAAATAATAGTATGATTAAAGCCTTTAGTCTTACTTCTATATCTGGCCTGTCCCGTTTTTTTTGTACGCTTGTGAATTTGTGCCTATATACAGTAGACGTGTAACTGTGTGTGTGTGTGCACGCATATATACACACACATGTGCGCGCACATTCAAGGCTTGCTCCGATTCAAGGGCAGAGCAGGGTCACACTGGTGGCTAGCCCTTGTAGAAAATGAAGGGAAATCCAGAGAAGATGTCTCACTGATGGATTTCCCTTCGTGCTACCCTGCAACAAGGGCTCCAATGGTATGCTAAATACAGGCACTAAACAAAAAAATTGACTTTTTTCTGCTACACCCGGGCATTACACAAAAACCAGGACATTTTCTTAATTTGGGGGATAGTGTTGGGACATGGGACACTTCTCTTAACTTTTATGGGGATTGAGCTTGATACCATTGCTGGGGAGTCCAGACTGCCGACAGACAAGGTCGGGGACCTAGCACAACAAATCCAGTCAGCGGTGGGGCAGGACAAGGCCACCTTGGAATCCAACCAATGCCTCCTGGGGAAACTGAACTTTGTGGCCAGGGTCATCCCAGCGGGTAGGGTATTTGCCAGAAGGATAGCCAGGGCCACTGCCATGGTAAAAAAGAAGCACCACATGGTGAAACTAAGCAAAGGAATGAGACAGGACCTGGTCATGTGGGCGGAGTTCCTGGCCAATTTTAACGGCGCAGTAATTTGGAGGGCTCCCTGGGCAGGCAGCCTGGACCTAGCTCGATTTACAGATGCATCAGGTAGAGAAGGTTTCGGGGCCATCTTAGAGAAAGGTGTGCGGAGAAATGACTCAACTGTTGGTACAAAATGATCACTACCAATATCAGTGTTAGTTGTTCCCAATAGTGGTAGCTTTCCACCTGTGGCCTCCAGTTCTGGCAGCTAAGAGGGTCCTCTTTTGGAAGGGTGACCAGATTTTCAGGATCAAAAAGTGAGACGGGCTTGAAATAATAGTATGATTAAAGCCTTTAGTCTTACTTCTATATCTGGCCTGTCCCGTTTTTTTTGTACGCTTGTGAATTTGTGCCTATATACAGTAGACGTGTAACTGTGTGTGTGTGTGCACGCATATATACACACACATGTGCGCGCACATTCAAGGCTTGCTCCGATTCAAGGGCAGAGCAGGGTCACACTGGTGGCTAGCCCTTGTAGAAAATGAAGGGAAATCCAGAGAAGATGTCTCACTGATGGATTTCCCTTCGTGCTACCCTGCAACAAGGGCTCCAATGGTATGCTAAATACAGGCACTAAACAAAAAAATTGACTTTTTTCTGCTACACCCGGGCATTACACAAAAACCAGGACATTTTCTTAATTTGGGGGATAGTGTTGGGACATGGGACACTTCTCCCAAAACGGCGACCGTCCGGGGAAATCCGGGACTTCTGGTCACCCTATCTTGTGGCCTGACAACCTGGCAGTAGTGCAGGCCATCCACTCCCAGTCAGCGAGTTGCCCACTGCTTTTGTGCCTCTTGAGGGAGTTGGTGCGGGTGTGTCTGTACAATAAAGTTGAATGCAGGGCGTGACGCATGCTATTTTTATATATAACCTTATGTGGAGTTTGTTTTGTGGTGGGCCTGGGATGCTGTTGCTGTGTGCGTGCGCAAATGCTTTACACATTGCCTCCGGGATAAGCCTGGCTCTTCGTGCCAATCTACCAAGAGAATGAGCTGGGGTTATCTTTGGTGTGTAACTTCCTTGCCCTGACTAGAGTGGTGGTTTCTGCCCGGCTTTGGCGCACGCCTTAGCCAGCCAGAAATCTCATTTCTAACAAAACTCATCACAGATCCCAAGATATCTCTAACAGAAACAAGAATACATCTCACATGGTACATCTGCATGGGAAAAGCTGATGTAAATGCATGCAGGGGTGAGGGGGAGCACAGTCCCTGCACATCTCACACACATGCGGGATGCCAGCACTGAAACCCCTATGTAGCCCGCCCACATCTCCAGTCCATACATCACATATCAACCTGTGTCTGGGGGTAGACTCCCTGAGTCCAAGACTGCGCAGCCCTCAGTGTCCCTGCCCTGTGAATAGATTACTGTGTCATGGATGTCACATTGAGGGTCTTTATCCCACAAATCAAATATCCACATCACAAGGCTGGTCATGTGCAAACTAGAGTGCTGAGATGGCTCATAGCTGGAGTGCAAAAAGAAAAGACAGATGTAGCACTCTGTAAGTGAAGTCATGTGTCCTTGTGGGCGGGGACTGTGCAGGCCAGCTGGGCTCACACTGAGATGGACAACCGGGTCACTCACAGCCATTCAGCCAAGCAATCACTGTCCTTACTCCTGCATAACCAACATGCTGCGTCACTGTATGGCTGACAACACAACACAGGTCACTCATGCATACATGTGCAGGCAGGGAAAACTTTGGGTACACGCACCTTCCCCTTGGAGAAAGCATGTTAGGCAGTGCATGACACAACCCCACACTCAGGCACATACTGAATCAGTCCAACTACATGTGTGCCCCCCTTCACTCCCCCCCCCTCCTGTTGAGGACCTACCATGACATTTGGGGCACAATAAAGGCTTGGGGACTGGCATGGATCTTCTCTGTCCTTGCCATCACTGTGGACACGAGACAACAGCGGCAGAATTGGGTGGTGAGGGGTCTCTGGCAGCAGTCCCTGGAGATAACAGCAGGTGAGGGGACACTGTCCGCAGACCCTGGAGGCAGACGCAGGTGAGGGGTCACTGGCAGCAGTCCCTGGAGGCAGCAGCAGGTGAGGGGTCACTGGCAGCAGTCCCTGGAGGCAGCAGCAGGTGAGGGGTCGCTGGCAGCAGGCTCTGGGAGCAGTGGAAATGTTAGGCTCCCTCCCACACATATATAGCCCCCTGGGTCCGTTTCAAAGGTGCCAAGCTGCGGCAATTGGTGGTCCAGGTCTGCCTCTTTCAATTGCATCCAATGACCGCCTCCGCGGTGGCGGAGCACGCCTACCACGATTTTCAAAAATTGCATCCTGCCACCGCAATCAGGGTTTGTGTTGCATATGTACCCAAAGGATCTCTGTACGTGCTGATATGTATATTTCCTGACCGTACTGTTTTTTTTTTTTTCTTGCTTGAAAATGATAAATAAAGTAAAAAAATAAAATCATGGTTCTCATTGGCTGTAAGGGCATGCTCCATGGCGGTGACACACCGCTGGCGCCCGGTGAGCGCTACCGCGATGGTGCCTCTTCGAAATGCATCCAATGACCGCCTTAGCGGTGGCGGAGCAAGCCTACCGCGATATTCAAAAATTGCATCATGCCATCGCAATCAGGGTTCCCATTGGCTGTTATGGCATGTTCCATGGCTGTGACATACCGCAGGGGCCAGGCGGTAGCTACCGCGATTTGGGCGGCGGAGCATGCCAACCGCCATTTGGGCATGTCTCCATACTTATCACTACCACAGTTGTGCATTGTGGATTGCTGGTGACACACCGCAGGGGCCAGGTGGTAGTTACTGCGATTTGGGTGGTGGAGCATGCCAACTGCCATTTGGGCATGTCTCCATGCCTATCAAAACCGCACTTGTGTACTGTGGATTGCTGGTAACACACCACCAGGGCCAGGCGGTAGCTAACACGATTTGGGTGCCATACAATGGCAATGGCCATCTGGCAAACATCAACAGTGCACAGTGCCCACATGGTCAATGGCACATCATTGTGCACACAATGCCAATGTTCCATTTACTCCACTGGTGACTACACATGCCATGTTTGTGTATGTGATTTCGTTGATTGGCCTGTACTCCCTCACATGTCACTTACGATACTGATGGTCGTGTACGCAGGACAGTGTTCTGTACCCTACAATGTGTACACATGTCCATGTGTTGATATGCATTGACAATCACAGCAATGTTTGTCTCAATGAATGATGATCTTTTTTGCATGTCCTCTTATGTCTGATCATGCACAAAATCGTCATTTCTGCTCCGACTGTGGTCATTGTGTTGTGGATGTGTGCCAGGTTGAAATGACGCATGAAGGTGTCAGGTACAGCAGCTAGGTATGAGACAGTGGGGTTGATTTGTTACACATATGCTGGATGCTATACTGTTGTAATTTACCTCTTCCCATGTCCTGTTGGTACTTTCCTCTTCCCCCTCCTCCCCTCCTCATAGAACGTTCCGATAGAGCCTGTGTTTGAATGTTGACAACTAAAACACTTGAAGAGACTGGGTGAATGGAATAAAGAAGCACGTTCTTACCTGCACTGAGTCTTCTTTCTTTTGATTTGGAACTATTATACTGGCGACGATCCAGTGTAGGGGGCAGCCATTCACCTCCCCTTTCTCTGCTTTCTACTCTTTGGGAGTCTCCAGCTCCTTGACATCCTCCAGCACTCCGGTGTGCTTGTTCAGGTGACCTGCCGGTGGAGGCTTGTGCTGTCCTCTTCATCCTGCATCATCCTCACTGCTGGGAGCATCTGTGCACTTTTGGATATTCCTTTTAAGATTCATCCAACTGCCTGCTGGAGTTCCTTCTTTCACACTTTGCCTGTGGAGAATGCCGTGTTTCCTTTCTGTGGCGCTATGCAGGGAGTGCTGCTAACTCCTTGTGGTCTGCTTTCTTCTGGCTGTTTCTGTGCCTTCCTGGCATTGGTTCCCATCCACATCTGGAGACCTATATGATTTTTTTCTGAGGCTTTTCTCCTCCGCACTTGCCTTCGGTGTGCGCCCGGAGACTGAGTGTTCTGCCTCACACCACACAGTTCTCCTGATCGAAAGCTGCCGGCTGCCGCTCAAAGTACACTGCCGCGTCATGATTTTTCGCTGTTGTGCTGTCTTCCGCTTAAAGCTGTTCCTCATTCCTGTCGCCGTCCAAGTGTCCTCAGAGTCGCACGATGCTGTAAGTGGTCCACCTCCCGATAACCCCTTGGTCTGATAGATATAAAACAGGCACAGAAGGGTGATCAGGCGAGGGAAGGAAAGGAAGGGGACAGCTGGGAGGGAGATCTGAAAGAGAAAGAACAACATGCAATGGTTACATCAATCCCTATCTCTCTATCACCCCGTTCTTCCCTAACTCCCCCTTTTACCTGTAAAAGAAAGAATGCTCTCGGGGAACAGGAGACTGGAATGACCTGATCGCAAGGCAACTGGAACCCTACAGACAAGATACTAATCAGCAGAGGTCGTATTATGCTTGCACCCCTCGAAACTCCCCTCAGCTAAAGGACCTACCATGAGTTCTGAATTCTTCTCAGTACAGGGGGGAAGGACGTATGCCAGCAGTCACCTTTCCACCCCTGTATGGAGTACAAACGAACACACATAAAATGCAGCAGGGCAATAGAACAGGATACTTCTCCTGGTCACACTGTTATACTACCAACAGGCAGTGTACACGATATACAGGGACGAAACCATAAGTTCCCTGATGCGACTATACTCCACGGTATAGTATGCCAACAACACCACTGCGAGTATATCGCATTCCGAAAGTTAATACAGCCCTCCGCCCTATTATATGTCAAGAGGCGGAATGGGGCAGCTGAGAGCAATGACCGGAACGAACACCGTACCTAGGTGTTTGCGACCCCGCACGTCTTAGCTCGGCATCCAACGGGGCCACGGAAATTGAAGGCAGGGACAAACAAAGATATGCTCCCCTTCGCGAGGAGTGCTGGACTTATCCAACTCGGAACTGGCGACCCCGCACGCCTCAACGCGGCAACCAACGGGGCCACTTTACTTAGACCCTGAATGACAAGGCGAACCTCGCCTTGGTACAGCAGAGACAACAAACGAACGCATGAACGACAGAAGCCAGCACAGAACCACAGTTTTGGTGCAGAGCACCCCTACCAGAACGCTGTTCTCCGCTCGTACGTCCGACCTGGATACAAAATAACCGGCACCTGACTGAAGCCGGATGTTTCCTTTTCTTCGCCTGAGCGTCCAGCGTGCTGACGTCACGCGCGTCAGCCCGCATTGCCTCATGGGAATGGTAGTTTCCGTCATGTCCGCCGACCGCGGTTGGTTGCCGTTCGGACTGGCAGTGCTCTCTGGCGCAACCTGTGAGCCACAACAGTACATCCCTCCCCCGAAGAGCACTGACATAAACAAGCTTTTTTCGGATATTTTTTGTGGAATTGAGCCACCAGTGCAGGGGCGTGGACACTGGAAGCTGGTTCCCAAGAGTTTTCCTCCTCCCCATATCCCTTCCAGGCCAGCAAATACCACAACCTGGAGCGGTGTATCTTGGAATCCAGAACCCCTCTCACCTCGTACTCTGCTTCGCTATTTACAATGACTGGAGCAGGGGCCTTATTTGGCTTCACCAGAGCTGGCTTCACTAGGGATACGTGAAAAGCCGGATGAATGCGCAAAGAGGAGGGCAAAGAAAGTTTAACCACTACCGGATTCACCAATTTCACCACCCGATAGGGACCTATGTACTTGGGGTTGAACACGCTATAGCGTTTGAACCGGATGTTTTTTGTGGATAACCACACATAATCTCCCACTTTATATACTGGTCCCGGCCGTCTACTTTTGTCGGCGGAGGCCTTGTATCTGCGCTTAGCCTCTCGCAAATTGTTTTTTGCCTCCTGTAAGGTGTTTTGAATGCGCTCTATTCTACTCTGCGCTTCTGGAACCTTTGTTATTTGTATCGGATTAAGGAAGGGCGAAAACCAAGGATGGAAACCATATGTGCAGTAATAAGGAGTAAGTTTGGTGGATGCATGCGATGCGCTATTATACGCCACTTCAGCCAACCATAGTAAGTCCACCCAATCGTTTTTCGAAGCGCTGGAGTAACACCTTAGGTATTGCTTAAGGGTTTGATTGACCCTTTCGGTCTGTCCATCGGTTTGCGGGTGAAAACTAGTGGAGATGTTGGATTCTATCCCTAACGACGAACACCAGGTTTTCCAGAACTGTGCTGTGAACTGGCCGCCGCGGTCTGAGACAATCCTCCGAGGCACACCGTGTAGGCGGACCACGTTCACTAGTAGTAGATGTGCCAACTGTCCTGACGTGGGTAGTTTCTCACAGGCTACGAAGTGTGCCATCTTTGTTAAATAGTCCACTATGACCGTGATAACGGTACATCCTTTGTTGCTTGGCATTCCCACGATGAAGTCCACCGAAATGTTTTCCCACGGGAGATTAGGTGTGGGGAGAGGTTATAGCAAACCTGCTGGTTTAGAATGGGATGCCTTCATTTGACTGCATACTCTGCACTCCTTTACCCAAGTGCCCACATCCTCCCGAACCAAAGGCCACCAGAATTGCCTCAGGACTCTGTCAAGGGTTTTCTCCCTGCCGTTGTGACCTGCGCAGGGTAGAATATGACACCATTTGAATGCTTGAAGACGTAAGGCCCGAATGGGCAGGAGTATCTGCTTTCCCCGTATCGGTATGTCATGTATCAAACTCCAGCTGGGATTGCTTCTCAGCCAGTTCTTCCATCGGTTTGTCTGGACGTTCCGGGATACACTTCTCAAGAACGGATCTGTGCACGTCGCCCCTATCACGTGTTCAGGGCTGATGATGGCTCCTTTAGGGGGATTAGGGAGATTGGCCTGGGAAGCTTGCCTGGATAAAGCGTCTGCTTTTTTTGTTTTCCTTTCCAGGCCTATAAGTAACAAGAAAGTTGTAGCCTGCAAAAAAGAGAGTCCACCTCAGTTGACGGGGGCTAGGTGTCTCGCTGCCGTCATGAACTGTAAGTTCCTGTGGTCGGTATAGACCGTAACCACGTGTCTGGCACCCATTAGATGATGCCTCCATTCACTGAAGGCGTCTTTGATGGCAAGCAGTTCTTTTTCGGCGATGTTGTAATTGCACTCCGCGGGATTCAGTTTTCGTGACATGTATGCCACTGGATGCAGTTGCCCTGTTACGACGTGTCTCTGGGATAACACAGCTCCCAATGCTGTGTCGGAGGCATCGGCCTCCACGATGAATGGATATTCCGGGTGTGCATGAGCCAACACCGGGGCAGTAGAAAATGCCTCTTTTAGCTCATCGAAACCCTTTTGGGCCCCAGCGGTCCACTGGAATACCGACTTCTTGCGCAACAGCTGAGTGAGAGGGGTTGCCAATTCTGAGAAGTGGTTGATAAATCGACTATACAAGTTGGCAAACCCCAAGAAACACTGTACATCTCTGAGGTTGTGGGGAGTAGGCCATTGTTTAACTGCCAATACCTTCCTTTCTGACATTTCCTGTCCCCAGGGCGTGAGGTTCACCCCTAGAAATTCCAGACGTCACCCCAAACTCGCACTTACTGATTTTGCAAAATAAGTGGTGTTTTCGTAGGGTTTGAAGGATGGTTTTTACGTGTTGCGTATGCTCCCTGGTGTCCTGTGAGTAGATTAAAATGTCATCTATGTACTCTATGACAAAGTGGTCCAGATATTCGCGGAGCACATCGTTTAGGAAGAATTGAAAGGCCGCGGGTGCATTGCACAGCCCGAAGGGCATAACTAAGTACTCA
Source organism: Triturus cristatus (assembly GCF_964204655.1). Lineage (NCBI taxonomy): Eukaryota > Metazoa > Chordata > Amphibia > Caudata > Salamandridae > Triturus > Triturus cristatus. The sequence goes on from NC_140590.1 coordinate 1,706,200,261, forward strand.
TAGAGTCCGAATCTGGTTTTAAACGCGGTCTTCCATTCGTCCCCTCTCCTCATTCGGACTAAATGGTATGCCCCCTTCCGGTCCAAGCGCGTGTAGATCACTGCCTCTTTTACCTGCTCCAGCAGAACATTGATGAGCGGTAGGGGATACCGGTTCTTCACGGTAATGGCATTTAAGGCCCTGTAGTCCACGCACGCGCGAAGTTCGCCATTGGCCTTAGGAATAAAGAAGAGAGGCGACGCTGCTGGGGATTTTGATACTCTTATAAACCCCAGGCCCAAATACTTATCCAAATATTCCCTGAGGTACTTATGTTCTGGCTCAGTTAGGGCATACACCCGTCCCGCGGGAACGACCGCCCCAGGTATCAGGTCTATTTGACAATCGTACGCCCTGTGGGGAGGCAGGACTTCGGCGTTGTCCTCGTCGAAGACATCATTGTATTCTTTATAGACCTCGGGTAATGTTACTACTTGTTCGACTGCGGTCGCCACCTGGTAACAAGTCGCCAATGACGTGGCAGGGTTTCTTGAGGGAATGTTACAGTTCGCTAAACAGTAGTCGGATGTAAACTGCAGGGTTTTTTCGAGCCAATTTATGAGAGGGTTGTGGAGGCATAACCAAGGCAACCCTAGTATCACTCCGTAATGGGGTGCTGGAATAACATTAAAGGAAATCAACTCCTGGTGCTCCTTCCCCTGTTTTACCGTTAAAGAGCCCGTATGGTATCTCACCGGTCCTGAATCCAACATTTTTCCATCGACCGCAAACACCATCTCCGGCATGCTTTTCTCCTGTAACGTTATTCCGAGCCGTACCACCTGATCCTGGTCCATAAAACACCCCGTGGCCCCAGAATCCAATAACGCCCGGACTGGCAACCACATGTCTTGCACCAAAATGTGCACTTCCACATAAAAATGGCTTCTTTCCTTGGTCTTCAAGTCCTCCAACGAAGGGATGTACAGTGCGCTCAAAGGATTCCCTTCTTCCTCCTTTAAGCTGGAGCGTTTCCCGCCTCTGCGAGGGTGGTTCTTGTAACCGCCGCTTTCTGTTCCTGTCGTGGAGCCTTGGGCCGCAGACTGCATTCGCGAATGAAATGCCCCTTCCGTCCGCAATACAAGCATAGGCCTCTCTTCCGCCTATACTCTCGTTCTTCGGAGGTGAGCGGGGAACGGACAGCTCCAATTTCCATAGGCTCGGGTTTTGAGGAAACTTGGTGGTTTGCTGCCCTAGTAGGTTCCACAGTAGGCACCGGTCTCTCCTGCCGTCTGTGATCCCCTTTTCTCATGCTTAAGCGATGATCCAGCCTTAACACCAAACTGATGAGCGCGTCACAGGTGACAGGTTGCGGGTCGATCTGCGCCACCACATGCTTCAGGTCTTCGCTTAGCCCTTGATGGAAAAGAGCCGCTTGCTTCTCTTCTGGCCACTCGGTTTCCGTGATCAGTCTCCTAAAATCATTAATATAGGAGATAACATCCCTATTGCCTTGTCGCAATTCTAGCAGATCTCTGTCGGCCGAGAACGTGGCGGCTCTACGGTTGAATGTCTTCTCGAATTCCACCAGAAATGCATTCCAATCATAGAGGAATTGATCGTCCCTTCTCACCAATGGGACTGCCCATTGAGCTGCGTCCCCAGATAAATACTAGAGAAGGAAGGCGACCTTTGAATGGTTGGTGTTAAACGCCCTAGCCCTACAGGTAAAATGCAACATTACTTGTGTGAGAAAGACTTGCAACTTCCCGCCTTCACCGCTGAACCTTTCAGGAGTAGCTAATGGAACAGGCGTGGGAATCTCCACAACCACGGGAGCTGTAGGGGTGGCGTGGGGTACGCCTGCATCAAAGGGATTGCGTTCCATGCGATCTACCTGCGCCTGTAGTGTTGCTGTTTCTGTTCTAGAAGCAGCTACCTCAGCCTGCAACAAGGCCAACGCAGCTATGACACCCTCTAAGGTGGCCATCCCACCGTGCGACTGGGAGGACAGTTATCCGTGGGCCGGTTATTTTGTCGCCGTCCAAGTGTCCTCAGAGTCGCACGATGCTGTAAGGGGTCCACCTCCCGATAACCCCTTGGTCTGATAGATATAAAACAGACACAGAAGGGTGATCAGGCGAGGGAAGGAAAGGAAGGGGACAGCTGGGAGGGAGATCTGAAAGAGAAAGAACAACATGCAATGGTTACATCAATCCCTATCTCTCTATCACCCCGTTCTTCCCTAACTCCCCCTTTTACCTGTAAAAGAAAGAATGCTCTCGGGGAACAGGAGACTGGAATGACCTGATCGCAAGGCAACTGGAACCCTACAGACAAGATACTAATCAGCAGAGGTCGTATTATGCTTGCACCCCTCGAAGCTCCCCTCAGCTAAAGGACCTACCATGAGTTCTGGATTCTTCTCAGTACAGGGGGGAAGGACGTATGCCAGCAGTCACCTTTCCACCCCTGTATGGAGTACAAACGAACACACATAAAATGCAGCAGGGCAATAGAACAGGATACTTCTCCTGGTCGCCCCCACGGGTTTTCAAGACGAACCTCTGTCACACTGTTATACTACCAACAGGCAGTGTACACGATATACAGAGACGAAACCATAAGTTCCCTGATGCGACTATACTCCACGGTATAGTATGCCAACAACACCACTGCGAGTATATCGCATTCCGAAAGTTAATACAGCCCTCCGCCCTATTATATGTCAAAAGGCGGAATGGGGCAGCTGAGAGCAATGACCGGAACGAACACCGTACCTAGGTGTTTGCGACCCCGCACGCCTTAGCTCGGCATCCAACGGGGCCACGGAAATTGAAGGCAGGGACAAACAAAGATATGCTCCCCTTCGCGAGGAGTGCTGGACTTATCCAACTCGGAACTGGCGACCCCGCACGCCTCAACGCGGCATCCAACGGGGCCACTTTACTTAGACCCTGAATGACAAGGCGAACCTCGCCTTGGTACAGCAGAGACAACAAACGAACGCATGAACGACAGAAGCCAGCACAGAACCACAGTTTTGGTGCAGAGCACCCCTACCAGAACGCTGTTCTCCGCTCGTACGTCCGACCTGGATACAAAATAACCGGCACCTGACTGAAGCCGGATGTTTCCTTTTCTTCGCCTGAGCGTCCAGCGTGCTGACGTCACGCGCGTCAACCCGCATTGCCTCATGGGAATAGTAGTTTCCGTCATGTCCGCCGACCGCGGTTGGTTGCCGTTCGGACTGGCAGTGCTCTCTGGCGCAACCTGTGGGCCACAACAATTCCTGCCTGACCTGTTTCATGTGAGTTCTGGGAGGTTATCGGTCCCACCTCTCCGCCAGTTCCCTGGAGACGTGTCCCTGCAGCTCCTCCCTCGGCCGGCTCTCCACAAGTTCCTGCTTCAAGACGCTCCCGACGCCCCAGCCACCTCACAGTCGAGTCTTCTCGTCAGTTCCTTTTCAGTTGACACCCGGCACCCCAGCCACCTCACAGCCGGGTTCCAGCGTTATTAAGCTCCAGCAACTAGTCAGTAAGACCTTCTTTATTAACATGTGCTGAAGTTTATTCCTCAAAATTTTGGAATCTATTTTGACTGTTTAAACATCTGTTGTTGGTGCGTTTCTTCGGTGATGCGCACACCCGGTGCCCCAGCCACCTCACAGCCTAGTTCCAGCATTAGTCAGCCCCAGCAATGAGTCAGTAAGACTTTCTTTATTTACATGTGCTGCAGTTTATTTCTCGAATTTTGAAATCAATTTTTGACTGACTGTACACCTGTTGTTGGTGCGTTTCTTCGGTGATATGCACACCTTCCTTCAACAAATTAACTCGTTCCCCTTTGCATTTTATCATCCACTGTTTTCAGGTTAATCTGTAGACTGTGCAAACTGTGTGTGCGTTTTTCGGCGATACGCACACCTCATTTGCAGTAACTTTGTACATGTTGTTTCACTCACCTGATATGTGCCCTGTGCGTTGTACGGTGAAACGCACACCTTCTCTTCAGAAATTATGTCTCTTTATTCAACCAAAGTTTAATTACGGCACCATTTTTAAATTGGTTTACCTTTATTAACATTATCCAATATTGCTTCCTGTTCTGTGATTTAGAAGTTCCATTATATTTGACCCCTTTTTGCAGTCTATTATTATCAATGGGTAGTCCAGGCATAAATCAACTTCCATCTTTCCTAAATGATTGTGGTGACCCTGAAATTCATTGGAAAGACTGGGTAAAATTATTTGAATCTTACCTCATTGCCATGGGGGGTGAGAAACTTTCTGCGTTGCGTAAACAGCACATACTATTACATAATGTAGGTGTTCATGGGCGTAAAGTGTATGAAACTCTTGCTGAACCCGAGTTAGAAAATGATGACTGATATTACTTTAATGAAATTAGAAGCACATTTTGGAGATAAAGTGAATGTGGTCTTAGAACGCCATAAGTTCTTTAGCAGAATCCAAGGGTAAAACAAGTCAATTAATAACTATATAGCAGCTCTCAAAGGTCTAACTCAATTGTGTGAATTCGGAGATCTAAATGATTCCCTTATAAGGGACCAATTAGTTAGATGCACAAAACCCGTCCTTGCAGTTGCAATTACACAATCCATAGAATATACTGCTAAATGTATAAGAGAAATTAAAGAAGTTGTTGCGACTGTTCAAACAGAAACTTCAAATTGTGATGTTCTTAAAATAAAAAACAAATACGTTACAAGAGAAACTTCTTCTGCAAGACCAACTAGAGATGGCCAAAGTCTTAAATGTTTTAGATGCGGCAGCAACACTCAATCAATCAATTTGTAAAGCGCGCTACTCACCCGTAGGGTCTCAAGGCGCTGGGGGGAGGGGGATCCGCTACTGCTCAAAGAGCCAGGTCTTGATCTGTTTCCTGAAGGAGAGATGGTTCTGGGTCAGTCGTAGGTGGGTGGGGAGGGAGTTCCATGTCTTGGCCGCCAGGTAGGAGAAGGATCTTCCGGCGGTGGTCTTGCGGATGTGTGGGACGGTGGCGAGGGCGAGGCTGGCGGAGCAGAGGAGGCGGGTGGGTGTGTAGAATGTGAGGCGGTTGTTGAGGTATGTGGGTCCCATGTCGTGGAGAGCCTTGTGTGCGTGGGTGAGGAGTCTGAACGTGATCCTCTTGCTGATGGGGAGCCAGTGCAGGTCTCTCAGCTGGGGAGAGATGTGGCTGAAGCGGGGGGTGTCCAGGATAAGTCGTGCAGAGGCGTTCTTTATGCGCTGGAGTCTTTTCTGTAGTTTGGCTGTGGTTCCAGCGTAGAGGGTGTTTCCGTAGTCCAGTCGGCTGGTGATGAGGGCCTGGGTGACCGTCTTCCTGGTGTCGGTGGGGATCCACCGGAAGATCTTTCGGAGCATGCGCAGGGTGTTGAAGCAGGATGACGAGGCGGCGTTGACTTGCTTGGTCATCGTGAGGGAGGAGTACAGGATGAAACCCAGGTTGCGAGCATGGTCCGTTGGCTTTGGAGCGGAGCCCAGGGCAGGGGGCCACCAGGAGTCGTCCCAGGCGGAGTGGGATGTTCTCAGGATGAGGACTTCCGTCTTATCTGAGTTCAATTTCAGCCGGCTGAGCTTCATCCATTCCACGACTTCTTTCATTCCTTCCTGGAGGTTGGCTCTGGCTGTGGCGGGGTCGTTGGTGAGGGAGAGGATCAGCTGGGTGTCGTCGGCATAGGAGATGATGTTGAGGTTGTGTTGGCGTGCGATGGCTGCGAGGGGGCTCATGTAGACGTTAAAGAGGGTGGGGCTGAGCGAGGATCCTTGCGGGACGCCGCAGATGACTTCGGTGGCCACGGACCGGAACGGGGGAAGGCGGACTCTCTCGGGTTCTGCTGGCGCGGAACGAGATGATCCATTCCAAGTCCTTTCCTTGGATTCCGATGTTGCTGAGTCGCTGTATCAGGGTGCGGTGGCATACAGTGTGGAAGGCTGCCGAGAGGTCCTGGAGGATGAGGGCAGCTGTTTCCCCGTTTTTGACCAGGGACCTGATGTAGTCGGTGGCTGCGATGAGGGCGGTCTTGGTGCTGTGGTTTGCTCGGAAGCCGGACTGCGAGGGGTCGAGGGATCCGTTGGTCTCGAGGAAGGCGGAGAGTTGTCTGTTGACGATCTTCTCGATGACTTTGGCCGGAAAGGGGAGGAGCGAGATGGGGCGGAAGTTCTTGAGGTCCGTGGGATCCGCGGTGGCTTTCTTCAGGAGGGCGCTGAGCTTGGCGTGTTTCCAGCTCTCTGGGAAGGTGGCGGATGCGAAGGAGCTGTTGATGATGTTCTGGAGTTGGGGTGCGATGATGGAGTCTGCTTTGTTGAAGATGTGGTGTGGGCAGAGGTCGGTTGGGGAGCCGGAGTGGATGGTGTTCATCGTGTGGGTGGTATCTTCGGTGCTGACCGTCGTCTAGGTGCGGAGGGTGGTGGTGGGGGGCGCCGGATAGGTGGTAGGGTGCGCGGTCTGTGCGCCGAAACTGTTGTGTATGTCGGCAATCTTGCGGTGAAAGAACGAGGCGAGTGAGTCGCAGAGGTCCTGCGAGGGTGTGATGTCGTTGTTGCAGGCGCTGGGGCTGGAGAGCTCTTTGATGATGCTGAAGAGTTCCTTGCTTTTGTGGGAGTTGTTTTCCAGTCGTTCTTTGAATGTGGTCCTTTTGGTGGTGCGGATCAGTTGGTGGTGTTTGCGGGTGGTGTTCTTGAGGGCTGTCATGTTTTCTGTAGTCTGGTCGTGGCGCCAGGCTTTCTCGAGGGTACGGCAGGTTTTCTTGGAGTTTTTGAGGTCGTTGGTGAACCAGGAGGCTTTCTTGCTGCCGTGTCTGCTGGGGGGGTTCTTCAGTGGTGCGAGTTCATCAGCACAGTTGGTGAGCCACTGTGTGAGGTTGTGGGCTGCTTCGTTGGGGCCGATCTTGTTGGTGGGGGGGTTCTGGCTGAGGGAGGTGGTGAGCTGGTCGGCGGTGATCTTGCTCCAGCTTCTGCGGGGAACCTGTTGAGGGTGGTTGTGGGTCGTGGTTCTCCTGAAGTTGAAGTGGACGCAGCTGTGGTCTGTCCAGTGCAGTCCAGTGGCGTGGCTGAAGGAGATGTGCTTTCTGGAGGAGAAGATGGGGTCAAGCGTGTGGCCGGCGATGTGGGTGGGGGTGTTCACCAGTTGCTTGAGTCTGAGGTTGGCGAGGTTGTCCAGCAGGGTGGCGGTGTTGCTGTCATTGTTGTTCTCCAGGTGGAAGTTGATGTCTCCTAGGAGGATGTAGTCTGAGGAGGTAAGGGCGTGCGGGCTGACGAAGTCTGCGATGGCTTTGCTGAATTGTGTGCGTGGTCCCGGGGGTCTGTAGACGAGGGTGCCTCTGAGGGTGGTCTTGGGGTTGGTGTGTATCTAGAAGTGATGGTGTTCGGCGGCGGTGAGGGTGTCGTCAGAGTTGGTCGTGATTCAGATGGTGTTTCTGTGGACGATGGCGATGCCTCGTCCGGCTTGGTTGACGCGGTCCTTCCGGGCGATCTTGTAGCCATCCGGGATGGCTATGGCGATGTCGGGAGCTTAGGAGGCGTTCATCCATGTTTCTGTGAGGAAGGCGACGTCTGGTGATGTTGTGTCGAGAAGGTTCCAGAGTTCGATGGCGTGCCTGTGGATGGAGCGGGTGTTGAGCAAGATGCACTTGAGGTGGTCGTTGCTGGAGCCTGGCTTGGTGGGTGCGGTGCAGGATCGGGTGCAGGTGAAGTTGCAGGCGAGGCAGGTGAATGCTCTGTGGGTGCGTTTCGGGTTGGCTTGGTAGCACGCTGGCTGTTGTCCGGTGTTGAGTGTGTGGAGGGTGGCGGCGTCGTATCTCTGTCGGGTTGGCTGGCTCCGGCGGGGTCCAGGGGTTCTGGCGCTGGGCGCGGTCTAGGCGTGGACGGGCGTAGACGGGCTTGCCTTTGGCGCGCCTTCGGCGCGCAATCAGCGCGCCCGCTACGCGTGGCCGCGATCCCCGCCATATATGGTGAAGCGGGAGGGAGGAGCAGCTGGGAGGCGGGAGCAGGGCGGTGAATGGGGAGCGGGTGCCAAGAGAAGGGGGCGGGGCTGCAGGAGAGCAGCGGCAGGGAGTGGAAGGAGGGGTGGAAAGAGCAGAAAGACGGAGTGGGAGAGCGAGGGCAAGCCTGGGCAAGCCTGGAGAGCAGGGGCCTTAAGGAGAGGCGGCAGCAAGAGAGGCCAAGAAGGCAGCAGCAGCAGAATCTGGGCACACGGGGGCCGTGCGGAGTGGCGTGACCGGGTCAAGGGTCACTGCTCACTGCCGCGCGGTCCCCGCCATATATGGCCAAGTGGGAGGGAGGAGCAGCTGGGAGGCAGGAGCGGGGCGGCGAATGGGGAGCAGGTGCCAAGAGAAGGGGGCAGGCCGCAGGAGAGCAGCAGCGGGGAGCGGAAGGGGGGGGTGGAAAGAGCGGGAAGACGGAGCGGGAGAGCGAGGGCAAGCCTGGAGAGCAGGGGCCTTAAGGAGAGGCGGCAGCAAGAGAGGCCAAGAAGGCAGCAGCAGCAGAATCTGGGCACACGTGGGCCTTGCGGAGTGGCGTGACCGGGTCAAGGGTCACTGCTCACTTCCGCGCGGTTCCCGCCATATATGGCCAAGTGGGAGGGAGGAGCAGCTGGGAGGCGGGAGCGGGGCGGCGAATGGGGAGCGGGTGCCAAGAGAAGGGGGCAGGCCGCAGGAGAGCAGCAGCGGGGAGCGGAAGGGGGGGGTGGAAAGAGCGGGAAGACGGAGAGGGAGAGCGAGGGCAAGCCTGGGCAAGCCTGGAGAGCAGGGGCCTTAAGGAGAGGCGGCAGCAAGAGAGGCCAAGAAGGTAGCAGCAGCAGAATCTTGGCACACGGGGGCCGTGCGGAGTGGAGTGACCGGGTCAAGGGTCACAATCATTTAGCTAACAGTCCTTTCTGCTCCGCACGTGGGGTCACTTGTAAAAAATGTAAAATGAGAGGTCACTTAGCTAGAGTGTGTAGAGAAGGGGAAAATGATGCTTCTATAAAAATGGTTAATAAGGATAATGAACCCCCAGCAAAATATGTTTTTCAATTAAAAGACAATGATGAGCCTTCCAAACCTAACTATCCTAAATGCACTGTATATATTGACAAGAAGCCCGTGGAAATGTTTGCAGATTCCTGCTCCCCATTCACGCTCCTCAATATTACAGACTTCAAGAATGCTATGAGAAGTGTTAATTTAGAACTTAATTCTCCTGATATTTCACCGGAAGGGTATACCAAGGACCCCATTCCTCTCGTAGGTATGGTCACAGCCCTCATTGTTTTCAAAGGGAGATCTACAATAGGAAAAGTGCATATAGTTGAGAGTGGAGCTAATCTTCTTGGATGGCAACATCAGAAAGAGCTGGGGATTATTTTGGACCCCAACAATAAGGACCAAGTCATTCTAGTGGACAATTCTGATAGCAACATGTCTTTATGTTGAGACTTTCCTGATTTATTTGCAGACAAATTAGGAAAATTGAAAGATTTCCAACATAAGTTTAAGGTCAGGCAAGGAGCTAAACGCGTTGTGCACAAAACTCGCCAGTACCCTTATGGTTGAGAGAAACCCTTAAAGCTGAATTAGATAAGTTGTGCGAGTTAGGAGTCATTCAACCCATTGATTCATCAGAGTGGCTAGCACCATTAGTCTTAGTGTCCAGAGCCAATGATCAAGGTATTCGTCTCTGTGTGGACCTGTGCAGCCTTAATGAAAATATATGGGTAGAGAGATTCCCCTTACCCAATATAAATGAAATGTTAAGTTCCATGGGCAGAGCTAAATTCTTTTCAGTTATCGATCCCTCAACGGCCTACCATCAGGTAGAATTGCACCCGGAGTCCAGGCCCTTGACAGCATTCACTTCGCCTTTCGGGGCATGCATGTTCATCAGAATGCCTTTCGGTCTGGCCTCCGTGGCAGGAATTTTCCAGAAAATGATGCAACAAATCCTGGTAGGCACAGAGAATACTTTGTTTCTAGGACGACATTTTGATGTATGGATCGTCCATCGTAGAACATGATAAGGTCCTTTACTCAGTCTGCAAAAAATTAACGGATGCAGGCTTCACTGTAAAATTTGACAAGTGTAAGATCAGGGTAAACTCAGTTGATTACTTGGGGCATACCATCTCCCAAGAAGGCTTCAGGCCAAAGTACAGTCTAATTCAAGCAATCAAGGATGCCCCATATCCTACCAATAAAGACGAATTAAGATCCTTCTTGGGTCTTGCTTAATATATGGCAATATATGTAAAAATATTTGCTGAGTTGTGTGATGGATTGCGTGATCTCTTGAAAAAGAGTAAATAATTCACATGGGAGAAGAAACATGAGGACATGATTGACAATCTTAAGACATATTCTGACGTCACCATCTTTAGGAACCTTTGATCACAAAAAGAAAACGTTTTTAACCACAGACGTGTCCAACAAAGGGTTGGGGGCGATACTTTCACAAAAAAATGGAAACAGTGAAACTATAATAGCATTTGCCTCTCGGTCCCTTAGTCTCTCAGAACGCAATTATTCCGTTATTGAGAGGGAGGCGTTAGTGTGCTTCTGGGCAGTTAACCATTTTAAGTTCTTTTTGTGGGGCACCAAATTTGTTATTCGCACAGACCACAAACCTTTAACTTTCATGTTCTCATCTAAAAATGACAATAAATCTCCTTGCATCATGAAATGGGTATTGGGAATGGAAAATTACTGTTTCAAAATAGAGTATTTACCTGGACATGAGAATGGTGTTGCTGACTACTTATCACGGTCTCCCCTCAGTTTCAGTCAGGGTGAAGATCAACTTGATGTGCCAATCTTGTCTACACATCTTCCATCCATCACTAAGGAGGAATGGGAAGAGAGTATGAAGAATGACAAAGACTTGCTGTCCTAAAAGACCTTATCATTAATGGTTGGCCGGAAAATAAATCCCAAGTTCCTGACACTATCAAAGACTTTTGGGAAATAAGATACGAACTATCTCTCATGGATAACAAAATTTTCCGTAATGGGAAAATTGTCCCTCCAAAAAACATGTAAAACAAAATACATGATCTGGCTCACGAAGGGTACTTAGGCAGGAGCCTTACAAAAAACAAACTCAGAAGTGGTTATTGGTTTCCTAAGATGGACTCCTTAGTAGAAGTGAAGGTGAAAGAATGCACCAGTTGTGCAAAAAGTAATAAGAGCAAGGTCTTAAGGAAGGTGCCCCTATCTCCTGTCGAAGTTCCAGAGATTCCATGGACCAAGTTAGCCTTAGATATAATTGGTCCCATGGAAATTTTGGGAACTCAAAAAAGATTTATGTTTGTCCTAATTGATTATACATGACACTGGATCAACCTCAAATTTACTCCCACCACTAACACGACAAATCCCTTTTATTTCTTGGAAAATATATTTTTCTTCGAAGGCATACCAGCCACCCTTATCACGGACAATGGGGTGCAGTTCACTTCCAAAATGATGAAAAATTTAATTGTCAAGCTACACATAAAACATGAGAAAACTGCACTCTATTGTCCTAAAGCAAATGGTGGAAAGAGCCAACCGTATGATCAAAGATCACATTCAGTTAGCAATCTCAAACAACCTTAAAGTTGAAGAATACTTGAAAGAATGTATTTGGACTTATCACACAACACCTAATCTCGTCACAGGTATTTCTCCTTTTGTAATGTTAAGAGGGAGAGAACCTAGCACGAAGTAGAATCCCAGGTGGTTGGAAGGTGGTAAGAAGGTCACGTTCAACCAAGAAAAAATGCATCTGAAAACTCAACAACATCAAATGAAATACAAAAAATGGTATGACCAAAAATATGGGGTTAAAGAGCTTGATCTTCATCCCAACACACCTGTTGTGCTAAAAAAAAAAAACCACTCATGTTCAACCAGGTGTGAGTAAGTATCTGACTTCTCAAAGAGTGATCAAAGCTAGCAAAAATGTGGTTCACCTTGACAATGGGCAGACTTGGAGTGGAGATAGATTGATCAATGTCACTTAACCAATGTTGTACTTTCTGGTTCATTTTCTCCTCGCCATGTTCTTCTCACTTTTCCAAGGCAGGGAGATGTGTTGTAATTTACCTCTCCCATGTCCTGTTGGTACTTTCCTCTTCCCCCTCCTCCCCTCCTCATAGAACGTTCCGATAGAGCCTGTGTTAGAATGTTGAGATCTAAAACACTTGAGGAGACTGGATGAATGGAATGAAGAAGCACGTTCTTACCTGCACTGCATCTTCTTTCTTTTGATTTGGAACTATAACATATACTCCCAGGCGTGCCCATGTTAACTGTGGCCATATTCCTATGTACATTCACAGTGACCGGGGTTGTGTTTGAGGTACTTGTTTTGTGTAAGTTGTCAGGTGTGCCATTTGTGTAGCTGAAGGTGTCCCTACATGTAAGCTGGTCTGTAACTCAATTTTGATGACAGTCATTGTTGGCGTTGTGTCATCCAGAACATTAGATGCTGTGCCTATCTCATGATGTATTACATTGACATGTGTCCACTTAATCTCAACTAGGAGGAGACCAAATCTGCTTTGTCACTTGACAGTGCTGGAGGACATGGAGGATGTGGCGATCATCCGGAAATGCCATCTGGATAGAGCCACCCTACAAACCCTTTGTGATATGTTGGAGGTCCATCTGCAGCTTCGCAGGACATATCCAACAGCTTTCACCCCAAATTACAGGGTGATGGCAGCCCTGCATTTTTTTGCCACAGGATTGTTCCAGCACACGGTGGCCAGAGCAGGTGGGATTTCACAACTGATGTTCAGCATGGTGCTGCATTATGTTCTGTCCGCCATGATGATATACAAGGACAGATATATCCATTTCCCCAGGGGTCCTGAATTGGCAGCTGTGAAGAGAGATTTCTATTCCCTTGGATGGCCAATCTCCTTCCCGAGCGTGCATGGATTGTGGGTGAGTGTGCCTAGTCGTGTGGCGTGCTGGGTGTGTGACCTACTGCCCTCTGACTCTGCATATCCCAACCATCCCTGGTTGCTGAACCCACTGCGGAATCCCAGGACACCGGCTGAAGTCTGCTACAATGATGCCCATGGGACGACACGACGCGTGGTGGAGCGTACTTTTGGTCTGCTGAAGTCATGTTTCCGCTGCCTGGATAAGACGGGTGGTGCACTGGCGTACTCACCCGGGAAGGTGTGTCAGATTGTAGTGGCATGCTGCATGCTCCACAACCTAGCCATTCGCAAGGAGATTCCCCTACTCCTGGATGATAATGAGGACCCAAGGCCCCCGCCTGCAAACTAACCAGTGTCCTGTGAGGACGACAGTGGAGAGGAGGAAGGTGTTGACTTCACTTGAAGGTGGGTTTCAATGTACAACGTACCCATTGTCTGATGATGTTGCTGTTGTCATGAAGGGGCATGTGAGAATTGCAACAGCAGCGAGTTGTAGACTCAGTTGTGGTTGGCAATGTTTCTGGGACCAGTCATTTAGGAGCACCTACAGGATGTGTATGTTGACACTTGTTGCCCATTGTGACATGTGCAAGTTGGATTATCTTGATGGTAGGTGTTGTGTGATGTCTGTGATGCAACACCCAGACCAGTGAATGTTGTTCTGTTGTATTTTCCTAGGTGCCTTCAACTTCTCCTTACCTACATACAGTCCATACTCCTGGTACATTGTGATTGAAGAATGTACATCCTGCAATAAAGACGGAGCAGACACAACAACATGTGTGTGAGGAATTTATATTTACAATGGTGACATGTAGGGGGTGGGCATTTACATTAAGGATGTGGTGGAGCAGTGAGTTGACATTTGTGGTACATGAGATAATCGAGTAGTCAACACATTGATGTGGTGACCCAGTCCAACAGTAGGATGCCATCCACAAGGCAGTGTGGGGAAGGACAGTCCAAAAAATCAATGCAGTGGTGAAGAGGGTTGCCATCAGAGCTGGCTCCGTGACTGGCGTTTGGCAGGTGCTGTGCCTCCAGATACTCCCAGGATTTCTTAGGACGACCCCTTCGTCGCTTGGCAGGGATGCCGTGCTGCAGGGCCAGTGGGGTCTGTGGTCTCACCCCTCTGTGTGGGCGCAGGGGAGGATGGTGAACTGTCATCCTGTGGCCCACTAGAGGGAGGTGGAGGTGTTGGTTGTGGCACAGGCCTGTCCCTCAGTACCGCCACTTGCTGGCCCAAGAGGTCCACAATTTGTCCCATGCGGGTGTCAATGGACCTCTTCAGCAGGATGAGCTCGAGTAACAACTCGTCCGACCGGCCCGCTTGTCCCTGGGCCTGTTCATATGCACCAAGGACTGTGATGATGTGGTCCAGGGATTGGGTCCCAGCCTCTTGGTGTCTGTGGGTGTCCCTGCCCCGCCCAGCTGCCATGGACCGGTTGCCTCACCACTATGGGCACCCGCATCCTCTCCCTGCCCTCCTCTGTTGGTGGTGTGGGGTGGTCATCCTCTGGGACAGGGGGAGTGTTGCAGGCAGCGCTGGTGGTGGTGGTGGAGGACACACAGGCCATGACAGCAGAGGTCTGCAGAGGTGTTTGTATTGCAGCAGATGTGGTGGGGGGGACAACGGTGTTCTGGGACCTGTTGGTCCCTGGCACACCAGATGGGCCGGCTTCGACCTCATCGTCCAGAGAATCCCGGGAGTCAACATCCGAGAGTCCATGTACGGGTGGGGGAGACAGCTGTGCAGGTTGCTGGTATTGTCCTCTGCAGTGAGTTCTTGGTCACCTGTGGGTCAGATGGGAAATGGTTATTGTAGTGCACCCCGCAAGCTTAGTTTTAGCTGTGTGTCAATCGCTGTTTGTACACTACACAGTTGGCTGATCATCACATTGTTTTCTATGTACACTACTGTGCCTCCTGACATGATGCAGTGGTACATGCATTGATTGTCCATGGTGTGAGGTGTCAATACATACCATGCGCCATGTGCATAATTTGTGATTACAGGGACCTGTTGACATCTAGGGACTGGCACAACATCTTATTTCATTGTGGACTCTTTGTTGATTTGTCTGACCTGGTAGACGTCACATCTGGCCATGGACTGGCCATTGTCATCTACTGCATCCCTCTGTCCTGTCATGTGCATATCTTGATTTGTACCACCAAACATGCTTTCTTATTTTTCGAATGGTACTTGTTGCTCTGGCCCCATGGCACTGCACATGTCAATAGGTGCTGTGCATGATTGTGCCCAATATTTCTTTTACATGTGCATTGGTGTTTCACACTTTGGTAGCTGTGACAGTTTCCTTTTCTTACCTGTGTGCACACTTTGCGTGGCAACGGGGTCGGTGTGCATATTTGTGCAATGAGAGGGCCGGTGTTGTCATATGGCACCATTTCTTTAGTGACGAATGGGTGGGTGCACGTACTGTGTGCTTACCTGTTGTGTGCTCAAATTTAACTTTGTTATGTGACACATCTGTGTGTGTGTGGTGGAGGCTTACATCCTGCTCAGTGGGGTCACAAGACAGAATAATATGTTGTGGTACAGGTCTCCCACCCCCAAACACCCTCACTGTGAAGTTGGATACCTACCTGTGAGTTTGTTAGGTGTACTGCAATGGCTTCCAACTGCTTCTAGGTGGGGGAGTGCTCCATCCTGCTGAGGAGTGGGAGAGGGGGCATGGTGGGAGTAGTGGTTGTGAGAAGGTGGCCTGATATATGCTGTCTACTAGTTCTAGTGGGCACCTTGTATCAGTCCAAACAACCCCTTATGGTGAATTGGTTAAAGACAACCTTTATTGAAAGCTTTCCTAGTGGTAGCTATAGAGAGCAGCCTTCAGGCTAAGTCTTGAAGGAATGTAAAGCAGCTTGTTTTACCAGTCTATAATCTCTTGAATGATCAAATGAAAGGACAACCACACCAGATATATATTCAAAATATATGTATTTAAGATAAAACACACCCCTCTAGTCTCTTTGAGACTGGAGTACAAAGTACTTTGTTTACAAGTTAGCAATTATCAGTAATAGCACAAATACGTATTTGGGCCCTAGGGGCGTACCAGACCATATACCAAAAAAGTGGTATAAGAACCACGACTAGGCTAGACACAAGGCCTAGAGCCTGTAGAATCGCTGGGACCCCAAGGACCCACCCAAGTAAGTGACACAGGGGACCCATGGGGACTGTATGCAGTGTGTAAAGACAAACGCGGTTCCCGTTATCTTCTATGGGCAATGTCACGTTTGAAAATGTAAAGATTAAGGACACTTAGAATCGAGTGAGGACCAAACCCTTTTGGACTTAAGAAGTTCTAGGGCTAGCACCCATGGGAGCACCAGAGTACTAGAGTTACCTCACCCAGGGAAGCTGGGTGCATAGGTGTCTTTTGGTGTTGGGTCATGTCGTCGATTGCAATGGAAGCCTGCAAATAACTGCTGGTGCCGTGAAGAGGAGAAGTGTCCGAAGAGATCCAAGCCTGGATCTAGGATGTAAGGAACCTGAAAGCAGAGGGACAGTGACCAAGGGCAGGATGGACCAATGCCCACAGATGTCGGGTGCTTCAGGTGAGTTGATGGGTGTCTTGACTCTTCAGCCACGAGGTCCAGGAGGTGTCGACTAAGTCCGCGAGCCGGATTCGAGCTGTCCCACGAAGTCTGTCAAGTGCTACGGTATCGGCGACCAGAATGGACCCAACAAGCCTTGGCAACGGCAAGTCACTGGAATTCAGAGAAAGGACTGCGGATCAGACCAGCAAGGTCTGAGGGACTCACC
The DNA here is from genome assembly GCF_964204655.1 of Triturus cristatus. Lineage (NCBI taxonomy): Eukaryota > Metazoa > Chordata > Amphibia > Caudata > Salamandridae > Triturus > Triturus cristatus. Next base: position 1,706,216,960 of record NC_140590.1, read on the forward strand.
CAGCAAGAGTAAGTCAGGGCACGTCTGGATCAACCAGGAAAGCCCTATTAGAAGAGGAGTTGCCGTCGTGGGGACCGGCTAGCCAACAGGCTATTGATCGCGAAGGAGCCTCGAGCGGTCGCACTTGTAATGGGCCCACGGGTCACTCGTGGAGTGGAGGCCAGCAATCTTTGGTGCAGGAGGTGCTCAAGGCTGGGGCTACTCGGAGCCCAAAGCACAACTTTGAGGAGGACCAGGAAGATAGTATGCTGCAAAAGTTCACGGTGTCCAGGGGTCATGGTTTCATGTCACCCACTCTAGCCACGGGCCTCAGCTTTGCTGTGGACTCAGGGTATCCTTGGGGAAGTCTGAAAATCCACCTCTGGTGATGCAAAGACTTCGGGGTCCGGCGGGAGCTTCAGCGATGCAGACCGGTCAGTTGCTTTTTTGGTGCCTGCCAAGCAGAGGAGTCACTCCTTGACCCCAAGGTAGATTTCTTCAGTCTTCTAGTCAGGATAGAAAGTCGAAGGTCCAGGATTTATGTTGCAGAGTTTCGTCCAGGGTAATCTAAAGTCACATGGACTGGGTTGTATGTATGTATGTATGAGATTTATAAAGCGCAGGAATCACCCCCGTAGGGGTATCTCCGCGGTAGCATAGAAAACAGAGCAGGCTGGCATGGCTTTACAAGGCTCAGTTCTTAAATAATTCCGTCTTGAGGAGTTTTCTGAAACGCATCAAGCTAGAACATTTCTGAAGAACCTCTGGCAGGGAGTTCCAGTGTTTGGAGGCCAGGAAGGCAACTGTTTTGCCTTCAGTTCGACTTTTCTTAAAATGAGTAACGACCAGAAAACCTCTATTTTCTGACCTCAAATTCTGGTTTGGCCGATACAACTTAAACTTATCCGCCATATAGCTAGGGCATTTGCCAAAGACTGCACTGTGTGCAAAGCAACAGAGCTTAAACTTAATTCGCTGGTAAATAGGAAGCCAGTGAAGTGACTTCAAAAGTGGCCCGACGGTGGTACGTGGTGATTTACTAAGAACTAAGCGTGCGGCCACGTTTTGGACAACCTGTAGTCTACTAAGGAAAGCCTCATTTGCAGATGCCTATAAGGCATTACAGTAGACAAGGCGACCGATTATCAGAGCCTGAACTAAGATTTTGCGTAATGTCAGAGGCAGCCAAATGAACACTCTGCGCAGCATACTCAAGATGCGATATCAGGTCCCAGCAGTGATCATAACTTGATCTTTCATTGACAACCGTATGTCCAACTGAACTCCCAAAGTAGGAGAGGGAGCGGGGCCCAACACCGTCGGCCACCATCCAGGCGCCCACGAGGTGAGTGCAGGACCAAACAACAAAATTTCAGTTTTGGCCGCATTTAGCTGCAAGAAGTGGTCCGTCATCCATTCTGCTATGGCAGTCATGCCTCCTGAAAAACGTTGATCCACTAACTCCCTATCTTTATCAAAAGATAGTAGTAGTTGAGTGTCGTCTGCATAAGAAAATGGCTCAAAGCCAATCTTTCGAATAGTTTTAGCAAGGGAGGCCACGTAAATATTAAGCAAGGTCGGGCTTAGACATGAGCCCTGGGGCACCCCCTTACTGAGCTTCACAGTACTTGAGCGAAATGGGCCTAGATTAATAGTTTGTGTACGCTGGTCTAAAAAACTAATAAGACATTTAAGCGCCACCTCCTGCAGACCGATCTCTTTTAGCCGAGATATCAGTTTCTGATGACAGACCGTGTCAAAAGCTGCGGTTAAGTCCAATAGGACCAGCATCACTCCTTTATTCTCATCTAAGGCCATTTTAATATCCGTAACTCCGATAAGGGTTGTCTCTGTAGAATGGTTAGATCGAAATCCGGACTGTGACGGGTCAAGAGTGCCATTGATTTCCAGATATTCCGTTAGCTGCGTATTAACATGGGTCTCTACCATTTTGCCCATTAAAGGAAGAAGTGAAATGGGGCGGTAGTTGGAGAGCACATCATTCGCCACCTGATCTTTCTTCTTGATGGGAATTATTTGGGCTGCCTTCCAGTCTAAAGGCACACTGCCTTCATATAATGATGAATTCAAAATCTCAGCAATGGGAGCGGTCAAAGATGAGGCTAAAAGAGCGAATTTATGTGCGGGCACAATATCCAAGGGCGAACCAGATTTAGCCTTTTTTAGCATAGCTTCCACTTGTGCGATGTCCATAGATCCAAATCGTTTCAACCTATCTCCTGGGTCCGATCGCAAAACTGAGTCCGAGTTAACCAAAGACCCTTGATCCCTCCCCAGAGGGAATTGTTTGTAGATCAAGGTGACTTTATCATCGAAATATGACGCAAGGTTATCACACAGCCCCTGCGAGTGGGCGATCACCTGCACACATGCCTTCGGATGAGTAAGGGTTTTAAGAATGTTATAAAGATCTTTCGATGTATTGCCTGCCTGATCCAATTTGGATATCAAATGAACTTTACGTGTATTTTTATGATAGCTGGCAAGGGCCAATTTAAAACTTAAGACTTTTCCATATTTTTGCATCTGGACTTTTCACAGCGCAATACATCCGTGTACCATTCTTCATTTTTCTTTTCCTCCTGGTAATACCAAGATGGTTTGTCCTAGGTGCCAATGTATCAATCACCTCGCTTAAGGAAGTATTAAAAATCTTAAGTTTAGTAGAGCTGTCCATACACTCCCTAAACCTAGGGGGAGTATAGATTTTATTGAAAGATTCCAGAGTGATCTTCGGCCATTGTCTTTGTGGAACTATCGCCGCATGTTCCATCAATAAAGATCTAGACTTACTAAAAATTTTAAAAGGGATAATAAAATGATCTGACCATAGTAAAGGATAGGTGGGATCGGCAACAATATGGGGAGATGTAGAAAAGATGACGTCGATTGTGTGACCCGCTGAATGTGTGGGCCCAGAATTAATTTTGTTAAGGCCTAAGGAGGCCATGTCAGTTAAGAAAGTCGACCCCTCTAGACTTTCCTTTTCCTCACAGTGAACAATAAAATCTCCAAGTAGCAAAAATTACATTGATGCAATTATATAAGGACTAATTTTTTCCATTATTTTTAAATTGAAGTCTTTTAGTGGCCCCGGAGGGCGGTAAACAAGAGCGCCTTTAATAGTATCTTGGGGCGTAATCGCAATTTTAAATATACACATTTCCATTGAGTGATCTTGGAAGGAATCAATCAGAGTTATTTTTATCGCCTCTTTATAGATAATTGCCACCCACCCTCCTCTTTTTTCTACTCTGTCCACTCTGAGGATACGATAGCCATGTGGCAAAGCAAGGGCAATATCCGGCATAGAACTAGATTTGAGCCATGTTTCAGTAACGAAGCCAAAATCGAACGAAGGCGAGCTCAGCAGATCCTAAATTTCAGTTGTATGTTTAGGTAAGGACCGCACATTTGCCAGAAACCCTTTCCAGGAACAAGCCAGTTTAGGAGGATGGGGCTTTAAGCAGTTCCTAACAATTACATCTCTATCTGCTAAATCAGTAGAGCATGAAAAAAGACAACATGGGCAAGAGAAAGGACCTTCCAGATTCTCTGCACCATGGGCCCGAGGACAGGGTGCTAAGGCTTGTCTCACCTGAAACAACTGCACAGACGTAAAGTAAAGCCTTGGGGCATTAGCATTCAACACCCCCACAGAAGTTCTGGCATCGTCCTGGCGCGGACGGGCGTAGACGGGCTTGCCTTAAGCCCGCCTTTGGTGCGCCATCGGCGAGTCCGCTGCGCGGCCGTGCAGGCATACGATTTAAATACCCCGCCGGAACTGCCAGGCCAAGGGGAGGAGCCGCGTCCCTCCACACGATCGGCACCAACAGCCGCGGTGGACCAGGGAGCAGTAAACAGTGAAAAACAAATACCAGGTAGAATCTTTCTCCCAGCCTTATCCTCCCCTTCATCAATCCCATGTTTCAAGAATAATCGTATTTCTTAGTTAAAAAGAACAGAGTTAAAAATAATGTGCGTTTTGTTCAGCCTGTCGGCACCCTATGATCTATACTTATACTAAGTTTGGGGGTTGGACATACTCTAGGGACCCACCTATTGGAGGGTTTGGAAAGAGGGGTGGTTACTTCCATTTCCTTTGTCCAGTTTCGCGCGAGAGCAGGGGCAGATAGCCCCTGCAACCGGTTTGAACTGGACTATGCAGATGGACGCCAAGTGTGCCCCCTGTGTAGGACTTCAAAGCACTAGAGAGTGCTCCCGCCCAGCCCCAATACACATCTGCCTGTCTGGGGAGGTGGTTACACCTCCCTTCGACAGGAAACCTATTGTCCAGGTTTTCCCTGTCAGAGTTTCGGTCAGCAGCAGGAGACCAGGCCCGTGTCTGTGGCAGAGGCATCCATTTTTTGATGCCAGGGCTCAGGAAAGTCCTACCGGGTTTGACCAGTGTGAACATGTCTCTCCCTCTAGAAGGGTGGAATGCTACCCCCGCCGCCAGAACTGGGGGGTGGGGGTAGTATTCCAAAGCGTTTGACACCAAACACGACATGTTTTGATGCAGCCATTCCAAAGTTAGCATTTACCACAAGGTTATAATGCACTTAAGAGTATATGGTATGGCTGTATCACAGAACAACCATAAGGAAGTATTTACGAAAGCTGCAGAGGGGCTCAGCTCATGCTTGGGCACCCTCTTACACAAAACCAAGCACTCTGCCTTCAGGATTGTCAAGGCCTGCTACAGGAGTGGCTTATAGGTTTATATGTGTCTGTGTATATATATATGTGGATATAGGTAGCCTAAACCAACGTAAGGGGTGCAAGCACACCCTTACCCAGGCTGCAGTAGCAGACCTGTGGTACCATTATGGAGTGCTTCCCAGGGGTGGCATAATACATGCGTCAGCCCCTGGTAGGCCTCTGAGATACCTATGCCCTAGGTACATAGTATACCATATACTAGGGGCTTATAAGGCACTCCAGAATCCAATTAGATATGTACCTAATGGACATGCAAACCATTTTACAGAGAAAGCAGATAGAGTGGGGCCCTGAATAGCAGGATCCCAGTCCAACTAAGTCATAAACCAGCAAAACACCAGGTAAAAAGTGGGGGCAACCATATAGTCAGATTCCACCTTCCTACAGGGGTACAGGCCTCCCACCCCCAAACAGCCCTCCATGGCAAGATGGCTACCTACCTGTAATTTGTAAGTGGACAATGCAATGACTGATGCATGCTTCTGGGTGGGAGGGAGTGCTCCATCCTGCGCAGGGGTGGGACAGGGGTGCCTGGTGCGAGTTGTGGTGCTGGTTGCCTGGACACGTGCCACCCTGTAAATGTTGTGTAGCTTTGGGGTGAATCAGACGGAGTGAACGTTAAATCTGTGAGACTTGTGTTGGGTATTGTGGTGAAGATGGATGGACTTGGGCCTAGGATGTGTAGCTTTGCAGTTGTGCATGACAGTACATGGCAGTGCGATGGTATATATATGTTTGTACTTACTAGCCTGCACTCCCCTGGGTATTCCTGTGAGACTCTGTGGATGCAGTATGGCAAGCACCCTCTCCTCCCATGTTGTGAATGTTTTTAGTGGAAGGGGAGGGCCACCGCCAGTCCTATCAGCCAGCTCACGGTTCTTGGCCCTCTTCTTCTTCACGACTGTCTTCAGGTCATGCCACCTCTTCATGATTTCATTTGTTGCGCGGGGTGGTCCCTATTGCACTGACCTTGTCAACTATCCTTGCCCACATTGTGGAAATGTGGATTTTCCTAATCAGTTATGTCCCCTATCTTGGACCCCAACGGTTCTATATGCATGTTACAAGTACATGTATGTTCCCTCCAGTTCCAGTTTCTAAGACGCAAACATACGTGTGTCTACCGTCGACATGTTCTCTGTCAGATTCGCCATCGATGGGCTGGATATTCGATTCCTAAGTATGAAAGGCCACCGACTTTATATGGCTAAATTACTACATTTTTACAGTTCAGGCAAGTAGGCCCGATTCTGTCCTCAAAGCCTTTCCCTGCTCTCTATCTCTGACAGCTTCAGCTTGAGCTCGCATCTGTATCCATGAACTTTGTCCTACTCCCTGTGCAGCTAACGGTGCCTGCCTCGGCCAGTCTTCGCCTGCCTGCCAAGAAGCTGTATTTCACCTTCAAATTATCTATTTTGCTCTCCAGCCGATGCATTCCTGTCTAGTGATTTAGGTAAACATTTCCTTTAGCTCACAAGCAAAGGACTCAGCCTTTCCGTCCTCCTGCAAGTGATTCATAGCCCTGTTGCCATGGAAAGTTTTCTGCCCCTCGCATCTCATATAGACACTTAGACGCTTGTACACGCGCACACAGTTAGTATAGAATAGATTCTGTCCGAGAGTCCTTCCTTGTGGATAACATAGTTCTCTAAACATAGGATGTTAGATATGATTTGGGATTAGGTTGACTTGACCCCCCAGACTTCTCGTCTCCACATGTAGAGCTAAAATGTCAAGTCCCCTTCACCCCCTAGTTACACGTCAATCACACGTCATACTGCTGCGCACGCATCTATGTTAAGTATTATCGTATAGATCCACCTATGTAAGATAACCAGAGCCAATCATGTTTCTTTTTGCTCCTTATTACGCCTAGTTTCAATTACGTATCACTATGTTAATTTATCTTATCAATCGTTACGCCTTTTTTGCATTTGTTTCATTGTAAGGGTATGACCTATAAAAGTTACTTCTTGTCAATAAAGTATTGTACTTCACTTCCTGAACCCTCGTGGTGACGGAACCTGAAGGCCGCGACTCGAGTCGGCCATTTTTGATGGAATAAAGCCCATTTAGAAAACCTCTTATACCACGGATTCTGCCTCTTGTTATTCTGAGCTATTTTTATTTTATTTTAAAGATTCCGTATGAAATTCAGTATTAGGTAAAAAAGAATATTTACCACATAATGGCGCCCGAATAGGGACACTTTCTCATCTCACGCGCCGGCGGTGCGTTGCAGGCCCGGTCTCCTGCCACAACTGGACGGACCATAAACGCGTACCAGCAGGATTTCCTGTAAGCTCCCTCCGGTCAAGCGGGGGCGACTGAGGCTGCGATCAACCCAGACGAGGCGGTGAGAAGTGCGAAGTATCCCGACCAGAGCCTAGCTGAGAGAGCAAGATCCGAGGTATACAGAGGCCCACCAGGTTTCTCGAAATCCCGATGTCCAGAGGGTCCGCTGTCCGCAGTCATCGAGTCCTGTCCTTTCTCTGAGGCCTTCCGTTTCAAGGAGCTACTCGGTGAGTACCATCGCCGGGGAGGCGTGTTGACGCGCACATAGGTTGTGCCGGTCAAGACGGATTTGGGTACACAAATCCGGTCTGCACTGTTTAGCAGTGTATATGTACTGTTTAGCAGTATATCAAGTATTCCGAAGTATTCAGTTACTGTCAAGAATTCAGCGTGGTGATTAGTTAGGCAGACTGTCATCATTGTCGGTCGTTGTTAAAATGTTTAATGTTTAATGTTTAAAGTGTTCAAATATTGTGGTATGAATGATTGTTCATTGTTCACTGTTCATTATTGTGTTTTTTTTCGTATTAAGTGAATTCAAGAGTAAGTATCAGATCAGTTGTCAATATGCCGCTTTTCTCGAAGTTAAGACAGATTACCACCAGAAAAGGGGTGCTTGAAGAAGCAGTTCCTATTCCTCCTAGGGACACTCCAGGGCATTTTATGTACCATAAGCATGGCTTAGATGCCATATTGTTTCTTGATCTATGGGTAGATTATACCAAGGGATTGCCGGAAAGTCAAAGGTGGCCCGCAGCGGGAACCTGGGATGCTGAGTGCATCATGAAAGTGGAGGAAGAGTTATGGAAAAGAAAGGTCAGACAGTCACAGAAAGACGCTGTTGAGTTATGGCGTAAAGAATCTCATAGACGTACAGAAAAAGCACGTAGACAAGAAGAGAGGAGTAAAGAAAGTTCAAATAAAGTTCAAGAAAATCTATTAATTGAGGAAGGTATCCGAGTGAAATCAGAACAAGTAAATAGACAAAGGAATGCTCTTATGAATGGTATGTATCCCCTTCTAGCCGAAGGACTGCCTAAGGCTGTTACAGAGATGCCAAAAGACTTGCCACCCCCATTATTTCCAATTAAGGTACATCAAAAAGGGCATCCCAGAACCGCAGAAGACGTTTTTCTTTCCTCATATCTAGATGATGCAGCTCCCGAGTATGCTAGCGCCACACCACATAGACCGTATGGCGGAGGGGTTCAACGTCAGGATCAGGTATCTGTACCCGTGCAACAGCAAGTCCCGACGCAAGCTTCGGCAAGCACATCTGTTTCCGCATCTGTCTCCGCAGTCGATTCTACAGGGGCGTCGACGCCCATAGTTGCTGTGTCACGTTCGACGAACCCATTCACACCCGACGCCCCAGATGGGGCCTCGGGAGGTGCTAGCAGTACCTTTACACCACCCAGAATAAATAAACTTGTTTTTCAAGAGTCAGCGCATTCACGTACACCTAAATTCGTAAATGAACGTACGCTTAAAAAACTCCTTGTAAATTGTAGATATGACCCGGTGGTTGGTAAAGAGGATGAAATGGTCCTGGCATCATTACGTATCAGGCGAGCCGCAGAGTATTTAGCGAGGTTACCAGGGATGATTACGCATCTAGATAACATATATCATTTTGTTCAAACAGGACGAGATCCAGGATGTATTAACAGAGCTATGGAATTCCAGAAAGTAGAGATACAGGGGGAACTGTTACGTTTCCTCATAAACTGTGTGATCAGAAATCAAGACCGTTCGGGGGTAGACCCGAATGCAATGCTTATTCTTACAAGATGGAGTCAGAATATATCAGAAGGGAGACACGATAAGCAAAATTGTATAATAGCCATGTGCCGAAAAATCCGTAAAGAAATAGAGCGTATTCATGAAGAGAGATTGGGAACAGACGAGTTCGAGCAAGATGAAGTGTCCGAATCAGGGAATTCCGCAAGACAGTCAGAGACCATAGCCTATGTAGGCAGAGGAAGATCCTGTGAAAATACTAGATGTTTTTCTGATCCCATACACTCTGTATGTCCAAATAATAGCAGAACGTATCCGACGCCTGTAATAAATCTGAAGTCTCCTGAACATTCGTTTCAAGCCGCAGATAAAATACTACGAGAACGAAGGGGTTACCACCTCCTCGATTCCATGGATGAGCAAGAATTAGCCAGATCAGCTGTTCACTGGATTGACAGTCCTGAAAAATACGGTGATGAGACCGTAGCACACACGTTTTTTAATCTCAGTACAGATGAACAACGTTTAGCTGGAATCTATATGATTCAGCAACTCCTCATATTATATAAGAGCCAACATGCTGACCCTGGTCCTTTACCTGATATATTAACGGAACTACTCACAAACAGATGGAGAGGTTCTAGTAACAAGCTAATTAAAGAGATATTAGTGTCACGTAAGCAGTATGTCCTTTTTGTAAGTCCGGATTCTCTCTCGCTGCCCCGCAGAGAAAGAGCGCCGTACTATATGGATAGACAAAATCCCTTACGAGAAGTGCACCCAATAAAAGGCGAAGACAATGAGTTTCACCGTGTATTTGTTTACACACCCATATCAAAAATGGAATTATTAGAAATGAAGAAAGTAGTACCTAGTCATGATAAAGACCCAGCGGGTTTCCACCGAGAAATTAAAGACATGTTACTAATGGGAGAGTACACCTTTCCTGATATTATGACGATATTAAAGGTGCTTTTGCCTGCTGGCATTTATGAAAAACTGAAAGAAAAAGAGTGGGAAGTGGGAGACCAAAAGATAGACTGGACAGCATTAGCAGAGGAAGAAAGGGCCCGAACTGCAGGTTCAGGGCTCGGGGATAAAGTTAAACTGTTACCAGGTTTACTAGTACAGGTACTGCCACGTTTATTAACTACAAAAAAGGAAGATTGGGGTGCAATCACAGCCTGCAAACAAAAGCAAGATGAAGACACAAGCGATTATTATGCTCGATTTGAAAAATGTTTTGGTATAAATAGTGGTATAAAAGCAAGTAGTGACTCATATCCACATCTATTTGTGACAAAATTAGTGGAAAATGCATTGCCCCCAGTGAAGAATAGAATATTGAAATTCGAGAGTACCTGGCAAAGTAACACTCCGTCGCAAATGCTACAAATGTTACAGTATCATCACAATAGAATTAGGGATGAACAAGAACACGAGCATAGACGCATGAAGGATACAAAAATGAAAATGCTAGTTTCTCAGACAGTACCAGCAGATGGTCACAAAAAGGGTGTGACACATTCTGGTGATTCTGCAGTTCCTGTAAAAGGAACCTGCAATTACTGTAAACAACTAGGCCATTATGTACACGATTGTCCAGTCCTGAAACGTAATATAGCTACAGGTATTGCAAAAGAGAGACCACGATTAGTTAGACCAGATCAGAATGAACAAGGAGCTATGCAGCATGGACAGTCCATGCCAGTTCAGCAACAGTCCATGCCAGCCTCACAGCAACCCATACAGTTTGTGCCAGCTGCACCACCGTTGCCTGCTACTGCCACACAAACCACAACACGACAAATGTATCAGACTGCACAGTATGAATATCCTGAGTATCAGCGTTACGCATGAACAAGCCTAGAGAGGGAAGTTGACTTACCGCTTATCGAGATTCCTGTGGATCAAGAAGGACCTTATGTACATAGTGAATTATTAGGTCAAGATAGAAAATTCTTACTCGATACAGGGGCAAGTCGAACAACTATAAAACGTAGTGAAGTTCCAGGGGCACCCCTCTCAGGCTCTCAAAATGTTTCCCTTGGTTTTTCAGGAAAACCTATTGTTAATGAAGTATCACAGCCTCTACCACTTACGATAGGACCTTTGACACGAACTACAGATTTACTGCTTACTAAATCATGCCCAGAAAATCTGTTAGGAATTAAGACTCTGAAAGCACTAGGAGCCATAATATGTTGTTCTCCGGAAGGAGTAAGGTTGTTTTTACGTGATTTTAAAGGTCACTATGTGTCTAGGGACATGGATCCCCGACTACAGACTTTACCAGTACATCTATGGGCACAAGGCCCTACGGATGTTGGCTGCATGAACATTACACCCTATCGAGTCACACTGAAAGCAGGAGTGGTACTACCACGAATGCGACAATACAAGTTACCGCATGATGCTGTAGTGGTTTTGCTGAAAATCATTGATGAGCTGATTGCCCAGGGAGTAGTTGTAGAAACAGACTCCAATGTATGTAATTCACCGATAATTCCGATTCTTAAACGAACTGATCCTACTGCCCCACCAGTATACCGATTGGTTATTGATTTGCGTGAACTAAACAAGTGTATTGTACCACAATTCCCTGTGGTCCCTGATATATCATCATTGTTGACAGCAATTGATTCCGAAGCAACATTCTTTACTGTAATTGATCTCAAGAATGCCTTCTTCAGCGTCCCAATAGATCCGGAAAGCCAATATTTGTTCGGATTCAGTTTAAATGGGCGCAGTTTTAAATTCTCACGCGCTCCCCAAGGATTCACAGAAAGCCCCAGCATTTACAGCCAAGCACTGAAACGAGAACTTGACAGTATCCACATGCCAGTCAATACTGCACTGCTTCAATATGTCGATGATCTGCTGATCACCGCGAGAAGCGGACCTGAATGTGAAAAGGCTTCTCTGACAGTTTTACATTTTCTAGCCGACAAGGGGCACAAGGTGTCTCCTTCTAAGCTGCAATTCTGTGTCAAGCGAGTTATTTATCTTGGTCACTCGCTGTCCAAGGAGGGAAGGCAGCTTACACCAGATCGCATCCAGTTAATTGCTAACATGTCAATACCCCAGACACAAAAAGAGGTGCGGGCTTTCATAGGCCTCACTTCATATTGTAGGCAGTGGATCCCTCAGTACGCATTTCTAGCAAAACCACTCATTCAGTTAACCACACAGGAGGCAGCCACATCGACTGTTCTCCCTTGGACTCAGGAACATACACAAGCTTTTGAAAGCCTAAAGGAAGCTTTATGTCAAGCACCTGTTTTAGCAACACCATGTTATAGCAAACATTTTACACTCTTTGTCACAGAACGCGAAGGTACTGCCTTGTCAGTACTCACTCAGGATCAAGCAGGATCACGCAAGCCATGTGCTTATTTTTCCAGTACATTAGATCCCGTAGCTCAGGCTTTGCCTGCATGCCTGAAATCAGTGGCAGCGACAGCTTTAGCAATCAGACAAAGCGATGCCATAGTGTTAGGACATCCATTGACAGTACAAGTACCACATGCAGTAGAGGTTCTTGTGAACCGAACACAAACACAACACTTGACCATAGCAAGACTTACCGGTTATGAACTGACATTGTTTCAACCACACATAGAGATCCGACGGTGTAATACATTGAATCCTGCTACACTATTACCTGTAATTGGAACAGACCCACTAGCTCATGATTGTGTTGAAATCATTGAAATAAAGACGAAACCTAGACAAGACTTGACAGACGTTCCATTGTTAGATCCAGACCTGACGTTGTATGTAGACGGATCGTGCATGAGAACAAGTACAGGAGATTTAGTGGCCGCGTATGCAGTCACAACAGACACTGAAGTTATTGAGACAAATTGTATAGATACTTTGTCAGCCCAAGCAGCAGAACTTATTGCTCTAACGCAAGCCTGTATTCAAGCCACAAATAAGAAAGTTAATGTATACACTGACTCACGTTATGCATTCGGAGTTGTACACGACTTCGGCGTGCTGTGGCGAGAGAGAGGTTATTTAACCTCCCATGGTGCCCACATTCAGCACGGACCCCTCATTCATGCCTTGTTAGACGCAATACATCTACCCACTGCTATATCGATTATGAAATGTAAAGCACACACGAAGGTTACTGATATCATTTCTCAAGGCAATGATTTAGCTGACAGAACAGCTAAACAGACTGCTCAGAATCGCACATTAGACATGACAAAGCCAATAGTTCAGGCACCAACACAATGTATGACAATTAAGGATCCCGCACTTGACGTAATTGACATACAGACACATGCCACAGCAGAAGAAATAAAGAAGTGGACTGAACTAGGAGGGATCCAGACAGATCAAGGATGGATGACGAAGGAGAAATCTGTATGGTTTCTCCCTGATTCCATGGTTCAAGCCATTATAGCTACAGTTCACAGTCCAGCACATTTAGGAGAGAAGGCTATGCTAGACAGCATTCAGCACATTTGGTTCAACAAACATTTACGAGCAGCAGCTAAACAAAAAGTTCGTACCTGTATGATATGTTGTCAGTTCAATCCAGGAAAGGGTGTTCCCGTAGAGCAGGGTGGATTTCAGCCTCCTGACCATCCTTTTGAAGTCCTCCAGATGGATTATATTCAGATGGAACGTTGTCGAGGATTCAAATATGTTCTCGTAGTTGTCTGCGCTCTCTCCCGTTGGACAGAGGCATACCCCGTATCAGATTACACGGCCCCGACTACTGCCAAACAGTTAGTTCGAGAATTCTTCCCACGGTACGGGCTACCACGTGTTGTATATTCAGATAACGGCCAGCCTTTCTCATCCGAATTAATGAAACATGTCTCACTTTTGTTGGGATATCAGTGGAAATTCCACTGTGTCCGACACCCCGAGGCAGCAGGTCTCGTGGAACGACATAATCAAACTTTGAAAATCAGATTGTCTAAAATATGTAAGGAGAAAGGTGTTGACTGGATAGTAGCCTTACCAGTTGCACTATTTTACATGAGAATGGTAGCACACTCTCGAGCAGGGCTATCCCCTTATGAAGTGATCTTTGGTAGACCACCGAATATGTGGGGGACGCCTATACCCCGTAAAATAACTGATGTTGACTGTAATATGCTGACAGATTACCTGGCTTCCTTGATGTCTGCACTACAATCTTGTCGTTCACAGGTAGTCGCAGCTTTTCCCGACAACACCGAGGTGAAACCTCATGATGTAATTCCCGGCGATTATGTTCTCGTCAGGAATTTCGATCGGAAAACCCAACTGGAGCCAAGGTGGAGGCTTCCTAAGTTGGTCCTGCTGACGACCAGAACAGCTGTGAAGATCGAAGGAAGAAAAGGCTGGGTGCATTCCAGCCATATCAAGAAATTTCATGGACTTCCTCCTGACACAAACAGTACTCCCCGTGTGTCTTCCCCCATTGACTCAAAGCTACCCTTGGCTGAGGCCAGTAGCACCGAAATCTATAAGCAGAAACTCAGGTCCAGATCCAAACTGTCGGACGATTTGATTGTTTAAGTCCTCTCCAAGGTGAAGCGGTTGAATCTGTCCCGACATGTATCCCTTAGGTCTGAATGATGTAGAGTCCAGAATCATAATGAAACGACATGTTTATTGTAAATTACTGCGTAGCCACTGTATTGTGACTTTATTAATTTTGTTTTCCTTGAGTTTTTTAATAGTTACTGCAAGCATATTGTTGCATATGTATTATCCTGTTTCTAAACGTGCTTTCAATATAACTGATGAGCATTCTTTTAGTGATCTACCCCCACATGAGTTGTCCTATAGACTTGCGCTGCGCAATAACACATTCATTAGTATGTTACATCATTCCCATCAGACTAGTAATGCCACCAATTGTTGGGTGTGTGGCCGACTCCCTCCCTATCAGAATAACAAAGGAGTTCTGCCTTTCTTTCCACATCCGTTCACACACAATGGCTCCTGTGGAGCATGGTTTAGTTTATTAAATTCCATAGACCCAGACACAGCAGTTTATCAACAACATTGGATATGGGGAAATCTGAATCTAGTTTTATTCAAAGTCTGTCACCCCAATAAGGAGGGTCACCCCAGTAGAACAGGAACTGATTTAGAAAATGAAGTGTATAAATTAGGTAATTTTACGCCTAATCTTATGATTTTGAATGTCAAATCCGAAGTTGAACTAATTCTGCCCACTATGTCTGTATTTCCAGTTAAGGGTGAATTATGTGTGAGAAAAGTTGGTTCCATACATATGGGCCATAGCCAATGCGTTACTACAGTAGAATATAGTGATCAAGGTAAATCTTCATTTAGAGCTTCTCGCCATTCTTACTTTATATGTGGTCAGACGGCATATATGCGTCTGCCTCTAGATTGGGATGGTACCTGTTACATAGCATTCCTTCTGCCACCTGTTTTCCTAGCTCCCCCTGATTATTATCGAAATGTTCATTTAGTACACAAAAGAGAGCGTAGAGATCTCCCAGTTGTCGATTATACTGAGACGGCATGGGACAAGTATGTAGATTTCAATAAAGGTATCTTTCCCTATATAGGTACCGTATCAAATAGTAAACTGATACGCAGACTCACCAAGACTCTTGAAGCTGTAGTAAACGAGACTATAGCCGCCCTAGGCAATCTGACAGAGGAACAATCAGTGATGAGAATTGTTGTTCTCCAGAATCGTCTTGTCCTTGACGTCATCCTGGCCGATAGGGGCGGAGCTTGCAGGGTCATCGGATCCAGCTGCTGCATATTCATACCAGAAAATTCGCCATCTGTATATAAAGCTATAACACGCCTTCATAAGATTGTAAGCCAGATACACGAAAATCCAGGCACTTGGACGTGGTCCGGGTGGTTTTGGAGTGTGGTATCAGCCTGGGGATGGAGAGTTCTATCCTTCCTAGGTATTGGCCTTCTTATGCTCTTCAGTTGTTGTTTATGCCTGCAATGTGGACCAGCGATTTGTGGTCTGTGTGCCACATCATGCATTCCATATCACAGTTCTCGTTCAAAATGCCGGAAGAAGAAGGAAGAAGAAATGATGCTCCATGAGCAAATCGATGGAATGATGAAGATTGATATCTCTTGAAGGGCAAGTAGGGGACAAGGAGGGAATGTGGAAATGTGGATTTTCCTAATCAGTTATGTCCCCTATCTTGGACCCCAACGGTTCTATATGCATGTTACAAGTACATGTATGTTCCCTCCAGTTCCAGTTTCTAAGACGCAAACATACGTGTGTCTACCGTCGACATGTTCTCTGTCAGATTCGCCATCGATGGGCTGGATATTCGATTCCTAAGTATGAAAGGCCACCGACTTTATATGGCTAAATTACTACATTTTTACAGTTCAGGCAAGTAGGCCCGATTCTGTCCTCAAAGCCTTTCCCTGCTCTCTATCTCTGACAGCTTCAGCTTGAGCTCGCATCTGTATCCATGAACTTTGTCCTACTCCCTGTGCAGCTAACGGTGCCTGCCTCGGCCAGTCTTCGCCTGCCTGCCAAGAAGCTGTATTTCACCTTCAAATTATCTATTTTGCTCTCCAGCCGATGCATTCCTGTCTAGTGATTTAGGTAAACATTTCCTTTAGCTCACAAGCAAAGGACTCAGCCTTTCCGTCCTCCTGCAAGTGATTCATAGCCCTGTTGCCATGGAAAGTTTTCTGCCCCTCGCATCTCATATAGACACTTAGACGCTTGTACACGCGCACACAGTTAGTATAGAATAGATTCTGTCCGAGAGTCCTTCCTTGTGGATAACATAGTTCTCTAAACATAGGATGTTAGATATGATTTGGGATTAGGTTGACTTGACCCCCCAGACTTCTCGTCTCCACATGTAGAGCTAAAATGTCAAGTCCCCTTCACCCCCTAGTTACACGTCAATCACACGTCATACTGCTGCGCACGCATCTATGTTAAGTATTATCGTATAGATCCACCTATGTAAGATAACCAGAGCCAATCATGTTTCTTTTTGCTCCTTATTACGCCTAGTTTCAATTACGTATCACTATGTTAATTTATCTTATCAATCGTTACGCCTTTTTTGCATTTGTTTCATTGTAAGGGTATGACCTATAAAAGTTACTTCTTGTCAATAAAGTATTGTACTTCACTTCCTGAACCCTCGTGGTGACGGAACCTGAAGGCCGCGACTCGAGTCGGCCATTTTTGATGGAATAAAGCCCATTTAGAAAACCTCTTATACCACGGATTCTGCCTCTTGTTATTCTGAGCTATTTTTATTTTATTTTAAAGATTCCGTATGAAATTCAGTATTAGGTAAAAAAGAATATTTACCACAACATTTGTGTTCTGGTGGCTAATGGTGTCTTTTGGACCAGGTTACCAAACAAATGTGGTTCAACTCTGATTATCTCATCTACCACAACCTTCAACTCACTCTCAGTGAATTTTGGCATTTTCTGTGGTGCCATGGTGTGTGATGTGCAAAGTGATTGTGGGTGCAGGGGTGTGAGTGTTGGGTGTGGTAGTGATGTGTATGGTGTGTGATGTGCAGGGGGGTTAGTAGTGCAGTTGTGGAAGTGATGGTGGTGGTGATGTGTGTGTGCTGTATTATTTTGCCTCTCCTCTCTGATCTGGTGAATACGCTTCTCTTCTGGAGTGTCTCAAAGGATTGTGGTCAGGGAAGGGACTGGTTTAATACTCAGCTATGTGGGTGTGTCCAAATGGGTATTGCTGTCGGGTGTATTGTGTGTGTTGTCCTGGCAATTGTATTTTTCTTTTTGCCATGTGGTTGTGTCATTGGGGTGTGTTTTGTGTTTTTGGGGGGCTTGACTAGTTTGCTGTGTGCACTTTTTGACCTTATTATGGCTTTTTTCATTCGTCCGCCATGTTTTCCGCTGTGGTCGGAAACAGTGGAACGTACCGCGGCAACATCGGTTACCGTTATATTTGCAGCGGGTTGGTGTTTTTCCGCTGCGAATCCGACCACCGCGGACAGATTTTGACCATCTCCGACCGCTACGGGCAGTTTTTCTTGGCCCCGTTCCGCCTCTGTCGGTGTTCTTTGGCGGGTGATCCTAATTTGGCCGCTGGTTTTTCCACGGTACAGGAAGGCTTTGGTTTTCCGCTTCCATGGCGGTCGAGGAGGTTTTCCGACTGCCATCCTAATAGACCCTAAGAAGCGGAGCATTATGACTCATGCATTCGAGCATTGTGACACTAGGCTAAATCTTATGTGATCATGCACATGCATCATCACCTTTTTTCTAATTATGCTGTGCAACATCCGCAAAAGAGCAGTGGTGCAGTCAATAGGAATGCATTCAATGCAGCCCTCTTGGAATGCCTTTTTGGATTTAACCAAACATATTCCAGGATGACCACCATGGAAGCACAAGCATGTAGTCTAACCAACCTGTAAAATATTTGAGTTGTTTTTAAGAAAATAAAAGATGACTGCAATGCTCTCAGGCAGGCTCCTGCAAACCTGGAATGCATTTTGGAAAGAATTATCCCCATTCTAAGGAACCCTTAGCAAAACCAATAGGTCAGCACCTGGTGTCTCGCATGAGAATGATTGGCTTTGACAATGCTTTTGAAGTGTGAAAGGTAATCAAGAAGAAAATGATTGTAAATGGCCTGATCACATCTTAAACACTTAGAGGCCAGATTTTTGCAAAATTGTTCAGTGAAAACAGCAAAAACAGGCAGAACAAGAGAAAAAAACCATTTGAGAGCTTAAGCAGAAGGGTGGAATAATGTTTGCCTCCAGGTCTTAAATAAAGTAAATATTTCCTAGTATGTAGCAAGACATATAGTAAGGCAAATATTATGCAAGTTATAAGGCTTGTAACAACTTTTGTAAGGCTATGGCGTATCTCTTCCCTTTGTAGGAAGAAACTATCCTCTTTGCCAAGGACACATCCCCATCAGTAAGACCAATGGGGTAACAAAACACAAGAAGCCGTGGAAGCGGCTTTCCTTTCGAAATGAGGCAAAGTGCCTACAAATGTAAACATTTATTTCAGAAACTACCTCCAAACATCATACCATGAACATTATTGTGATTACCGATTGGCTAGAGCACTGCCGGTGTGTGGTTGGGCTTGATTAATATACCCATTCAATAGTGTACATGATGGATTTAGTACAAGATGGAAACCATGTTTTAAATCAATCCGGAAATGATTTCGAAATGAAATGGTCAAATTGCATTATAAACTGAGGCAAAAGATCTAAAAGTCAGCCCGACCTGCTTTTAGACACTTGTATATGCCCTTCCAGATATAACTCCATAGATCGCAAAGGACCTTCAAAACCTGATGATCCAGTTGTGTAGTGACCAAAACATTGCACTTAAAGGAGTGGCATTAGTAAGACTCAGATGTTCATACATCTTTGATCGATCGATATATCTGGTATTGAAGGTAAGTTCCCATGTGAAGGAAGAGAAACAACTCTGGGGCGAGGATTTGACCCTTGGGAGGAGGAAGGTCAATGAGCGGGGCGGATGGAGCCTTTTTGAGTCTTGCAGTTCCTGTGGAATAGGGCTTTGAGGGAATATTTTCCATTCTGTAGACAATTGTCTTAAATAACATACATTTTATAAGTTTCCTAATTCAATTCTAGACATGAGCATCAGGAGAGGTTCATGTCACTGCTAAATGATATCTTATTGTTGTCAACTATGCTACAACCCTTGGCATAAGGAACATTCACAAAGTATTGCTTTACAATGGATGTCCAAATAGTCTCATTGCAAGTTATTGTGCCCCGATTCAAAAAGTTCCACACTTAACGTAGCAGCCTTGCCACCAAACTGAAATCCAACCTCTTTGAAAGAATCAGACATCATACTTCATTGTTCCTGATTCAAGTGTCCTCAATCTGCATAGCCCTGCTCACTGGGTATCAATTGAGAAGCAGGCCAAGAGACATGAATCCCTTGGGTGCACAGGGATCAGGCACCACCACTTTTAGTGGAGTTTGATGCTTAGACATCCCACTCCCTGATAACTGTCATCTCTGCTTCAAATTTTAATCCTAGAGATGGTAGACATCCCCCAAGGGTATGGTGGAATGGATGACAAATGAAACGCCACAAGGGAAGCTGCTGAACTCCTTAGTTAGGCCTAGATATTAAGGAAGGGCAGTGGTCAGGAGGGTTCAGGATGCTCTGTTTCCGTCATAGCTAAAAAATAAATCTGATATTTCATTACTAAAAGAGTCAATGTCCAGTGCTACAATGAGCGGCCAAAACATCTGACCATGCATTCCCTGGCTAATATGTAGCAAAGGAGGGTACACCAAAGACCTGAAAAATATGATGAATCCAGTAGAAGTAATGCCACATGTGGTATGTTAGGTTGAAATAGTGTTTAATAAAATAACAAATGTTTAATTTTTATATATATTTTTAAAGCTCCCTTATTAAATCATGTATGAGTAGTTGTTTACCTTTCCCTGTACTTTACCATGGGGAGAATCCACAGACAGTGTGGAGGTTTCTATATAGTAAAGTATAGGGAAAGAAACAAAAATGTATTAATCTTGGAAAACTTGAGTACATTTTCTTTTGTAAAATATTAATGTACATTAATTATAATTTTATATATTGATTTTAAGTGTAGGACAAAAGAAAATGTTACAACACTATAAACCTAAGTTAAAAAAATCTTTAATTAATTTATATATATTAAAATAAATTAAAATACATTTTTGGATGTTTAAATTGAATCCATACCCAGCAAAATACATTTCCCATTATGTGAAAATAATTATTAAAATTTATATAGAAAGTTAATTGAAAGTAAATTAATTATTTTGCAAAAATATGATATTACTTCAATTTTTAAATTAAAAAATATCGTTGAAGTATTTTACAATTAAATAATCAATAAATCAGGGTTTTTTAAGCGTGTTACTCATCCTTGAGGGTCTCAAGGGGCGGGGGGAGGGTGCAGCTCCAGATCAGCCAAAGAGCCAGGTCTTGAGGCCCTTCCTGAAGGTGTGCAGAGAAGGGGAGCGTCTGATGTTGACTGGGAGCTCATTCCAGGCCTTTGCTGCGATGTAGGAGAAGGCTCTTCCACCTGCTCTGGTTCTGAGGATGCGTGGGGTCTCTGCGAGGGCGACGGAGCGGAGGTTCCTTTTGCGTACATCGTAGGAGACTCTTTCATTGAGGTATTTGGGTTTGATGTTGTGGAGGGATTTGAAGGCGTGGGTGAGTAGTTTGAAGGTAACTCTTTTCTCAACGGGGAGTCTGTGGAGGTCTCATAGGTGCTGGGTCATGTGCTCGTGCCATGGGGTTCCGAGGACAAGTCTGGCAGTGGTGTTCTGGATGGTTTGGAGTTTGTGTAGCAGGTTTTTGTTGATTCCGGTGTAGAGGGCTTTACCACAGTCCAGTCTGCTGGTTATCAGTGCGTGGGTGACATACTTTCTGGATTCCGGGAGGATCCACTTGAAGGTCTTGTGGAGGATGCAGAGGGAGTTGATGCAGGTTGAAGCGACCGCGTTGATCTGGCGGGTCATGGTGAGGGAGGAGTCTAGAATGATGCTGAGGTTTTGGTTGTGGTCTGTCGGAATGGGTGGGTTTCTGAGGGTGGAGGGCTGCCAGGTGTTGTCCCACCCTGTGAAGGAGGCTGCGACATCTTTCATTCCTTCCTGGAAGCTGAGTCTGGTATCTTTGGGGTTCCTCATGAGGGAAAGGATGAGCTGGGTGTCGTAGGATACTATGCTGAGCTCATGCTGTCTAACGATGGTGGCTTCTTGGGGTACTCCGCAGTTGATCTCTGTGGGTTCGGAGAGGAAGGGTGGGAGTCTGATCCTTTGGGTTCTGCTGCGAGAAAATAGTGGATGCAGTCGAGGGCAGTTCCCCGTATGCCGGCGTTGTGGAGTCAGGCTACGAGAATGCGGTGGGAGACGGTGTCGAAGGCTGCGGAGAGGTCTAGAAGGAAGAGGGCCGCGGTGTGGCCCTGGTCGAGTAGCATGCAGATGTCATAGTCGGCGAGGAGGGTGGTCTCGTTGCTGTGGTTACTACGGTATCCGGACTAGGAGTAGTCGAGGATGGTGTTCTCTTCAACGAATGTGATAAGCTGGGCGTTGACAAATCTCTTGGTGACTTTGGCTGCAAAGGGAAAGAGAGAGATGGGCCAGTAGTTTTGCAGGTCTGTTGGGTCAGCCGAGGGTTTCTCAAGGAGGAGCTTGACCTCTGCCTGCTTCCAGTCATCAAGGAAGATGCCGGATTCTAAGGAGGCGTTAATGGTCCGGCATAGTTCGGGTGCTATGGCGGCGGCAGCCCTGTTGTAGTTGTGTGGCAGGCAGGGGTCCTGAGTAAGTGTTCTTCATGGTCGTGGCAGTATCTTCGGTGGTAGCCGGTATCCAGGTGGTGATGGTGGGATGGCTGTCGATGGAGAGAGTGGTTTCTAGAGCCTGTTCGCTGAAGTTGTTGTAGAGGGCCTTGATTTTCAGGTGGAAGTAGGAGCTGAGCTTGTTGCAGAGGTTTCTTTTAATATATCTGTTAACATTAAATTATATTTGTTTTTATTAACTGCTTTTAATATTTTAATTTAATTAAATATTATTTGATATGGAATTGCATTTTAAGTCGATGTCTCTATTATTTTCTATAACAGTATGTTTTCTATGACAGCTTGCTACTGTTTTATTTTGGCAATACCAACTAGCACTTCAAATTTGGCTCCCTTCCATTTTTTCACTGGGTGGAGATGTGTAAGTCTACACTTTTGAGGAACTTCACGCTCAAAGTTTGTGAATAGCCAAAAGTAATAAAGATTTTCAAAAGTATAAGTGTAAATTGCATGTGTAAATTATTCACAAATGTAAGTTACCTAAATGAATCACCCCTATGTTTCACCAGCAAGATCTTATGTTTTCTTCATTCTGAAGCCAATGGTGAACTGCAACTTGTATGAACTCTTGTGAACTTAATGTTATTATGATTAAAAAGAGGTACCCCTTACACTTAACGTTGGTTCTTCCAATATATTTATGGAATGATAATGTCTGTACTTAACTACATCTTAAAATAGAAAGTGATCAATGGAAGGTGACCTTTAATACAAATTCAGGGCACTTTGAATATACATCAATGCCCGTACTGCATTTCAACATCTGTATTCAGTATACAGAGTCCTATCGGATGCTGTTATTATTGTTTATCTTGATGATGCATTGATTTTTTCCAGTGCCAAACAGAACATCCATATCATGTTTTAGAAGTCTAACATAGATGTGTTAGAATTATCTTTATGCTAAACTTAAAATAAATATAAAAATGTAATCTTACTTAGATATACAATCACTAACAAAGGAGCATCCATGATATGATATAATATAAATAAATAAATGTTATAGACTTCCAAAACTGGCATAAAAAAATGAAACACAAATATCAGCATATAACACAAAAAACACACATTTTGACAGAAAAATATTGTCATGAAATATATCTTAAAATGCCTAAATATTGAAAATAGAAATATCAAATATCGAATTTGCAATAGAATATAAGAAGCATGATCGAAATCACAAAAAATATTGTTAACTAAAATATTGCTAAAAATATTGCAAAACATAGATATTTAGATGTATTTAAATAAATATAAAAATATGTAAATGAATTAAACATGCAAAAATAGCAGAAATAAACACCATAATGAGGACCTCATTTATGAGGCCCCTTGCTCCGTCGGGACGTCACTTTTTGTGATGGCCCAGGAGCCAGCTCCATATTTATGAGGCATCGCTAAGCCACTATTTTGGCTTAACGTTGACTTGTAAATATTGTCCTCTTTAACGCAGTTTTCTGCGTTAAAGGGGCGAGCAATGGGTGTTGCTGGGGGTGTTCCCAACAACACCCATGGAATTTTGACACTGCCCCAGATTTACGAGAAATCGTAAATCTGAGGCAGGGCCAAAAGCTCATGCCTTCCCAAGGCAGGTGTAAGTGAGGCACAACAAGGAGAAATATCTTTATTTCTCCTCGTTTTTCATTTTTCTATGTGTGCTGCATTCTGAATCGGACCACCTATCTCGCAGCCCTCTGGGACTTGGTTCTTCAGAAAAATAAAGCAAACCTTTCCCATTCTTTGCACATTCCTATGTATTAATAAGTGTGACCTGTTAAACAGATGTTGTCATGTAGGGATAGCATTGTTTGCACTCTGTTGGGCAGATGCCACATTTACTTCTTCTGTATTGCCCTCTGGATCATTCCAGAAGACAACATGTGCTGCTTTTCTACTTTGAGAATCACTGGCCTTGCTAAGAAATATAAAAGCACCTGTAAGTAAGTTCTCTATTTGCTCTGTTTACGGGCTATTGTACTGCTCTATTTGCCATTCTGTACACATGTGACTACATATGTAAAGCATTCATTTCCTGTGACTTCCTCATATACACAGTGTGGAGATATTGAATTTGGCCGAGTGTAAGTAAGCCAGGAATATCAAACCTAAACTCAGGAGGGCCGGGTCCATTGTAGATTATCAGTATATCCACACTAGATTGATTTACATAGAACAAATCAAAATGGAAATTGCTTGTTTATTCAGGTGTTATCCTCTAAATATGGGATGGATCATTCCTGCCTGCCACTGTGCTGGACACTGCTGTTTATGTATTGCATGCCACCAAAGTGACCTTGAAGCCTGACTTGTGATGATCACAGCCCCACTACTATACTGGCTTATGTTACTGACCATGGGCCAGATGTAAGAACAGTAAAAATAGCATTTTCCAAATTGAAATTTTTTCTGAAACGCTACTAGGTAATTGCTATTCTTAATGTATGAAACTTTAATTTTTTAATTGGTGATTCCTAGAGAGTTACGAATTGAACTAGTTCATGAATATTTATGGGGTAGATTGCAATTTGCCTCCCATTAGGAATGACAGCCATCACAGGAACGTGGCCTGCTGAGGTGAACAGACCACCATGTCTGTGATTGCTTTAAAATAAACCATTTTTATGAATTTTTAATGCATCCTGTTTTCCCGTCAATAAAATAGGATGTATTTAAAAAAAAAAAAATGTAAGTCATTATTTAGGAATAGGTAGTGGTCAATGAGACCACTGCCTATTTCCACAAATATATTATTATAAAACTCTTAAAGGAGAAGTGATTCCTTGGTGACACCTTCCTTTTTCTGAATGACTTACACCTCCTTTGAGGAGGTGGTAAAATGTTACTGTTTTTCACCCGGAATGTGGTCGCAAAACAGTAATACATATCAATCAATCAAGCGGTATCTATGTAGAGTGGCTTATCACCCGAGAGGGTATCTAGGTGATGTGTTACGGGTCTTAGTTGAAGAGCCAGGTCTTGAGTCCCTTCCTGAAGTGTGTGGAGGGTGTTCCAGGACTTTGCAGTGAGGTGGGAGAAAGAACCTATCCAGAGCAGAAACGGCAGATGTGTGATATCTGTGTGAGGGCAAGGTGAGAGGAGTGGAGGTTCCTGGGTTGTCGGTGGAAATTCAGGCAGTGGTTCATGTCAACTGGCCCTTAGTCATGGAAGGCTTTCTAGGCCTGCATCAGAAGCTTAGATTGGTATCTCTCCTGGATAGGGAGCCAGTGTAGGTCCTTCAGGTGCTGGGTGATGTGGGTCCTCTTCGGTAGGTTGAGGATCAGTCTGGCTGCAGCATTCTGGATTGTCAGTAGTCTTTTCATGAGTTTGCTGCTGGTGCCTGGGTAGAGTGCATTGCCGTAGTCCAGCCGGGTGGGGATGAGGGCACAATACACAGTTTTCCTGGTATTGATGGGGAGCCACTTGAAGACTTTATGTTTGATGGAGAGTTTGATGTCCAGGATGATGCAGAGGTTGCAGGAATTGTCTTTCAGAGCAGGTGTGGGTCCGAGCTCCGATGGTCACCAGGAGACGTTCCAGAGTGCTGTGTGTCTGCCACTTGAAGGTGGGTTATTGTGATTCCTGCTCGCTCTCCGTTTTCCCTCCACTTGCTTGCATCTGTGCTTTGACATGCTGATCTGTGGGGTGTACCAGTTAGCGCGTTTGATGGATCTGTGCATTTTGGCTGTTCAAGTGGGAACAACTCAGTCGGCGGTGCTGGTGATCAAGTCGTCGTAGTTTTCAACTTCTTGGTTCAAGTTGGTGGTGGCGTTGGGCTCTGTGATACTGGGTGTTGAGTGACCTTGGTCAGCTGCAGAGTGGGGCACTGTGGAGGTTGGGGTGAGGGGAGGTGTCACACAGGGTGAAGTGTACGATGAAGTGGTCCGACCATGTGTCTTCTGTTGTGTGGCTGTGTCTGATTCTGTTGCTAGTTGTAAAGAGTGGTCTGGCATTGATCAGTAGGCAGCTAAGTTGTTCCAGAAGGTATTGCTGTTTGGAAGGAATGCCCTAAACATACCCATTCCAAATAGCGTTTCCTTATGATATCCGAAACCCATTAAGCAATTCAGTAATGTGTTGCCAAATTGCTAAAGGGATTTAATACGTGGGTACAGCCAATTAGCAGTTGCAAATCCTGTGATTGAGTGAACCACATGCTTTGAGACAGCTATATAGCTTCCTACATCTGGCCCTTTGTTGATTGAGCACATTTTGCCTGTAGGTCTCTGCCTAACCCGGCTGGCCACTTAGTAGCACCGCAGGCCAAACACTCAGGGCTCGATTCACAAAGGTAACGTTAGACCAAAAGTATAACTTAGACCACAACTATAACTTTACTAATTTTCAGTACTCTGAAAGGTAATTTACTACTGGTGACTTTACTACAGTTAAACATACTACTAGGAAACTTACTACCAGCAAAGTTACTACTAGTGAAATTACTGCATTTTCAGATGTTCTGAAAAAAAGGCACAGAATTTGCCTTACCACAGGCCCCAAAATCCTTAAGATGGCAGTGCTTGCTTGAACTCACTCATTTTCAACCATTGAAACATTCTTTTACCCCCATCTACAGAACCACATGTACAAACTAAGCATTCCATGAAGAACAACTTTCACGCTTCCTTCACCCACAAGAAACATTATGGTTAGCAGCTATGCAATCTTTCATCAAACAAAAAAATCACAGGCAGCAGCAGCTCAAGCCTCCTTTTTAGTTTTTCTGTGTGTGCATTTCACATATAGAACTACAGAACAATGGCCGACGCAGAGAAAAATCAACTTTTATGGACAAAGCCCTGCATTCCCTGTACACATGAGTAAAACGGTGAGAATGACGGTAGTGAGGAAGATTATGAAAGAAGGCAAAAGCCTGCCTCCCTCATAGCCTCTTCTCTAGTCAGACCCAAAAGGCCACCGAAGGTTAAGTCTTGCCCTTTCTAAACTTTGCTTGCAAAGAAATATAAAAAGTGATGAGAGGAATGTTAGCAATAAGTCTAGCCACTGGCAATCGCTCGGAGTAGCATTCCAACCCATCATTCTTTTGCTATCCAGGTCACCTCTGCCTGTACCTTGATAGGCTCTGAAATGAACTACTAGTTGGGAAAGAAACACAAAGACTAACAAAGAATGAAAAACAGTGGTGGGGAGCGATAGAAGTATGGACTGTAAAATCCAGCCAAATACTACAAAAGTGTACATCTCTGACCTTACATGTTTTTCTAACACATCAACCTATACGAAGAATACGTTCTTAATAATCAGTGCACTAGATGTATTTTGACTCTACTTTATGTGCACGTACAAATCTTGCATAAAATGGCTAACATCTGATCCAACTTTACAAGTGAAAATTCTATGAATGTTCCTCATTGTCTGGATATGTGATTATACTGAGTAAGGCTAATTTACACTGCAAAATATTTCATATGCCGGGAATAGGAAAATAACCATGCCTGATCACAGTCAAGCACACCATCAATAACAATCCAACACACAGCAGTAGGAGCAAGTTCCAAATCCCTGTCCTCTTCCCTTTGAGCTTCTCAGCAGGGAGCCAGACTCTCACTATTCAATTCATATTACTCAAGAGGAAGAAGAACTTCAGTGAGAAGGAGGCACATTTTGTGGTAAAAATTCTGGTGAACAACTATGGGAACTTCATAGTCTGCCACAACGCACTCTCAGTGGGTCAGAGAAACAGGCCATGTGGCAAAAAGTCACTGATAGGGTTATGTGATAGAGGTAGATATAAGTACCATAGGGGAAATTAAAAACACGGAAGCAGGCGGATCCAAAAAGTGCATGAAGTATAGGTACAAGATAAAGGGTACAATTTTAATCAGTAATATTTTTTGTTCTGTTTATTAAAGATTTTTCATTTTGTATATATGAATACAGAGTAACATAACATCTGTGGTAGCACCATACAGTGCCAGTAGGTAGTAAAAAAAAAATCCAGGCTTGAATTCAACGACAAAGCGGCATCATTACATCAATATGCATAAACAAATTTTGTAATAACTTGTAGCATAGCCGTCAGCCACAATATCTTCCTCCGCCATCCGAAAACTGTATGATCACGTTATGGTGCATCATATTTGCAACAGTGCAACAAGCAAAGAAATATAACATCACATTTCATCTGGCTTCACTCCGCCATAGCACATAAATCAGAGTATAGAGTCAAACATATTTGAGAAAAACACCAAGCATGGGGAAAACTATCAGAACAAGGGATGGAAAGGGAAGCAAGAGACTCAGCAAACTGCTGGTAGAAGTGGTCATCTAGTAAAGGGGGGCAGAGGTCCCAGCCACATATCAATGCAAAGTTCAGGACATGGGTTTGCTCAGGGCGACCTCGCTAGTCCTCAAGAAGAGAATCGTCTAGTGAATCATCCGGTACCAACAACCCCTGTAGCGCACAAAACATAGTATTCCATTCAGCGGAGATGGGGATTTTACGCAAACCTAGCATATCCTTCCGTATCAGGGAGACCGCTTCAGCCTTCACCCAATTTCAGCATGGAGAGAAACCAGGCTTTCATCGGAGGAGAGTCCTCCGACCGCCACCTGCGAGTAATCAATCGCTTGGCCACAATAAAGCCCAAATCAAGAAACCTGCTGGAAGTTGTTTGTGTTTTTTCCCTAGGGAACATGCAAGTGATACATGTCTCCCACTTCCTCTGTACCTCCCTACCTGTGCAGGTAACTAATGCCTCCAGCACCCCCTCCCAGTAAGCCTGCAGTGCGAGGCAGGACCAGAGCATGCTTTCCCCATGTTCGCATTGAGGCCGTTGCTTCTTTTCACATGTGCTCCCTCTGTTGTGTACCTTGGTACTCCTATTTGCCCCTGTCTGCCTCTGTCACACTGTAAAGCACCTGGTTTGCTTTTCAGCTTTGCCCTTTTTTACCATCCCACTCATGGTGTAACACCTACCAGTTGAGAGGGGAGACATTCAGATTTGTGGGAGCAGATGCTGCATGATCTTTAGCGTAGGAGGAAGTACACACCATGATAGCACAATGATTTCTACGCTTCGCAAGCCTCCCAACCTTCCGTTCTGAGATTGCATTATCTGATATCCTGTGTCTATAATGCAGTGTGTGTTTTGAGGGCTGGCAGTTTGTCATGCAAAGTCATATCTATGTGTTGCCCGCTTAAGTTGGGTGTGATTATGCCCACCGTGCCCTCTAATACCATTCAGCAGTATATATCCGTTATATAGCAGACTTGTAGGCAAGCGCTCAGCATATGTCAGTTGGACTCATTGTGCTCATGTCTCATGTGCACTCCTCCAGCCCTGGTGGGTCACCACAGTCCACAAACAGGGGAGGTATACCCGTCCAACAGGACATCTCCGTTTTACAGACGAGGGCCTATAGGGCCCTTCACAAGAGTCCATACCTGCACTTGTAGTGCTTCAATCGCCTGCCCGTGCATCTGGTGAGTGCCCATCTCTCATCTGGAGCTCAGGCTGTGCCAGGGAGAGGCCAAATACTTGTTCACAGCCATTTATGGGGCCTAGTGTCCACTGGAGTGGAGATTGTTGTCCCCCCATCACCTCGCAAGTCTTCATTTGGGTGGGATCAGCACTCTGTGTGGGACACTATGGCTGCTACCACCTGGGCTCTTGTAGTCACCTAGGGCCTACCACTCCATCTCCCAGCACACTATTAGGTCACTAGTAGATCACGCTGCCTCCCATCTGTTACCTGCCGGGGCATCTGCGGAGCTAGCGGTCTTCTCCATTAACATAGGAACAGCCTCGCATTTAATTTCACATAATGAGGTCAGTCTCTCACCTCGGGCTTGGCCTCCTCCCCCCCCCCCCCACTCTCTCATGCCATCTGCTGGCCTCTCAGTTATCTGCGGGGCTCACTCTGTCATCCACAGCAGCAGGGCCAGTGCCCACACAAAACCGGTCACTGCAAAGGGCTCCACTACAAAGTCGCTCTTTCGGCCACACCTTTCGCATTGAATTTGGTGCTTACTTTTCTTTCTCTGAATGCAAAGTTAGAGGATTGTGCAAAGTGAGAGGATTTTGTAAAAAAAACAAAAAACGGACTGTTTATTTAAGAGAAAGTCATTTTTTCTAACACACAACAAATATTAAATACCTATATATGAACTGGAGAATGTGCCGTCTGTAAAATGGCAGTGAGTTACCACACCACGCTTTAGTAATGTATTTACGACAGCATGTTCCAAAATGCACCCCCAGCTACATGCTGCACCCTTACCGCTCTCTTGCTAAATGATTGTGGCTCTTTTGCTACACGTGTTCTTTTTGTGACGGTGGAGTTTTCACAATCTCTATGAGTTCAGTAATGTAACATTGATGGCAACACCCACACTCTGAAAATTGTTCCTGCACCACTGGTTTTACCCAGAAGTGACCCTTCAAGGTAGGGTGGCCATAATTGCAAGATGATGGAGAGCATATAAGTAAAAATAAAACAAATCTTCTACCAGAAATGAAAAGCTGAACAAGCGAATTCCATGGCAATCTCGTTTGCTTGCTTCTTATTGCATGGTTCTCCCTCCTCTTAGCGTGCTTGTCTCTCCACTGGTGCATAGCTTCATTTGAATCCCTTCATTAAATTACTTCTATCCATCCACAGCTTACATTCACAGAGCTACTATTTAGGCATCGCCTAACAGCCCGCATGTGCTGTTTGCTGCAAGGGGTATTGTACATAGTAAAGGGGTTGGAGCCCCCTTTACTTACCATTGGTTTGCTCCATCTTAACTCTTCAATGCAGACTTTTAATTGCGCATCACAGGCCATTGCGTCAGTTCCGTTTGTTTAGTGGAGCATGGACCAAGTACAAATTAATTTAACTTAATTAGTGACTGTCTGCTGCTCTAGCTATGATTATGGTACTATTTATTGTTTCCCCCTCTGATTCCCCCTTGTACCTGGTGCTTCTTTCCCTTCTAGCGTGAACTCGACTCAAAGATATTGGAGTGCTTAACATGAGCTCCATTTACGTTACATTCATGTTTCATATTTTATTTTTTAATTTAGACACGGAGACAAATGAAAGAACGTCACATTCATGTTTTTTTTTTTTTAGTTTAAGCATGTTTGCTCAGAATCACAGGATATTCAACCGATGGAGACTCGAATTTGATCACCCATGTAATGTTAGTGTTTGGTGCTTTGAACTGAATTGAGCCGCCCGGCCTGTACTCTGTCTAGAATACATCACTGCTTCCTCATCGTTGTTGCTTGCAGTCTCCTCCATTCATAACTGTTTGCATCCCTTCATGCACACTGTTGCTAAAGAAGACTTCAAAATACTAGTCCAAGAGGTGCCGTATTTAATTTCCAGAACAGCTGGAGAGGGGTCAGCTCTAAACAGATGAGGATCTGTGTTCAAGCTCCTGAAGACCACCTGATAGGAAGAGTAGACTGGGTTTAGGTCACTCTCCATGGCACGCTACAGAGAAAAAGATTCATACTGCATCATCTCGTGTTCACAGACGAACCGGACCATTCCAAAATAAGCCCTTCATCAATATATGGTCTTTGTAACATTTTACAAAGGCCCAGACACGATTCTGAAATACAACTTTGCATAGCTGCCATTTTTTTTTAATTGCTTATATGTGACATTTATATGTTTTCATTGTGTGAATGAGTGACATTCTACCCTTCGAGTGGCACTGCCTTGCGAGTAAATCAAAGCACTGGCTATTACTATGTACGTGCCCGTGAGTTTTCTATTACCACAGCCAGATATACAACACAATAACCAACATCCCCTAAAACAAGACAGACCTGTTGGTGTAACTAATACTTGTTAGCAGTATAAGTTGAATGAGTGAGTAATAATTACTTTGTTGTGAATTAGAGTTTAAAATGATGCAAATCTGAAAATGTTACACCATGATTTAAAGGTTACTAATGTGTGTGGAAGGGAAGTTGTCTCCAGAGGGCCTGAATCTATCACGTTTTCCCATTCTAACTGCCCTCTGCAGTGTCTCACTCTCTATCCACTTTCATTCTTTCTCTTCCAACATCTCTGAAGTGGCCCATAAGCACGCCCTGTCGGTGCGTTGCTAAAATCCACAGAAACATCACAGTCTTCAGGAATGCAATATACAGTAAAACGTGTGAAATGTAAACGGGCGCTGCGTCGGTGTCATGTATTGCCTTTAGGTTGTTAGTTGTTCTTCAGCAATTGTTTAGCACTCTTTGAGAACTTCAACTGCCGGTCACAGTGGCCTCTCTGCTGGTTTTGCTGCAGAGTAGACTGGCCTTGGTGTCCAACGATCTGCTCTTGGAGTCAGAGCTGCTGCTTGGGACTGAAATTATGTTTGGGACGGGGGTGGGGGGTCCCCTGACTGCCAGGAGGCCCTTCAGTGTTTGTGATGCAGGGGGATAAATAAAGCATCTTGCCAACACCACAGCCAAGGGCAGCTCAGTAAAAAGAACCAAACAGGTCATTTCAGCCTGGAATCTCTACACTTCATGTGCATAGTAGTGACTGTCTGGGGTGCCTTGCCAGCACTTAAAACGGAAGGCGAGGCACCACCAGATCTGGGTGGGGGCTGCAGCCAATGCCGCCCTTCGGATCGTGATCCGGATCATGTTGTTCTCCTCCATATGTTGAACAGCACACGAGGAAAGCCTGTGGGGCAGCTCCGACAGTGGGCAGCTTAATTGATCACAAGTTTTGATCTGGGCTTATTGTGATGCTAAAATAATAATGTGATAAACGTGCCAGCGCTCACCTCTCCGAGCTGGGCCCGGCTCGAATCTATGTCACACACCATTGATTCAGTCACAGTCAAGTATCTGCCACGGGATGTTTAAGCTAGGCAGCAGCCGAAAGCCAGCAGCAAGCAGCTCCCTCTGCTACAGGCTGCCAAGCAGCAGGCTTCTGCTCTCGACAGGTAGCCAGTGCCGACGGTGGTCAGGTGAGCCTGAGAGGGCCGCGGGATCCATTACACCGCCACACGGCAGTGCAAACAGCGTACACACTGCAGCTAAACTTCGAGTTCCGCCAGCTCTCGGCACCGCCCTAGTAAAGTAGTGTCTCGCCATTGGGCACTGAAAGTGACAGATATGCTGGCCGAGTGTTTTGGGTCTTCCCTGTAGTATGGTATGAGTGCGCACACGAACCACCAGTCCTCAAGCCAGCTGGGACATGCACGCACTGTGCGCGCTTAAAGAGCAGCTATCATTTTGGTGCATTTGGAGACGGGGGCCGGCGGCAGGGGCCGATGCCAGAGGCAGCGAAAAGTGGCCTTGCGCTAAATAAAAAAGCTATGAGTTATTACGAGTGTGCAGTACTACACTCACAGGGATTGGTAAAAGATAACAGGCTCACCGGAGTCTGAGGTTTTCTGTGGTCGGTCGGTGGTCTAGTAGAGGTAACGCATGCTCACATTAGCAGTTTGCTGTGACGTCTCGCACACTAGGACCTAGGCCGGGTGACGTCCGGTGTGGCTGTAGTCGTCAGCAAGTGACTCAGCCACGCCGTGGGCGGCAATTTTGCTGCAGACCATTAAGATGCATTGTAGCAGCACTGAGCAGTGCACAACTTGATTAACTGTTTACTGAGCCTCTTCTCATGCTGGTGGCAGCGCCCGGGTCGAGGAGCAGCAGAGCCGGCGCAGTTGTAACAGGCACGTGCGCTAGCAGCCTGCCGTGGCCAGTTACTCAGCGCTGGTACAGGCAGCAGAGAGTCAGTACTATGGCATTAAAATGTGTGACAATGCATTTCAGTGTGGTGATGTGAAACACCACACTGAAATGCGTTAGAGTCACGCCTGTTGCGTGATAATTGGCAGGCCTGCCCTCAGGGGATAAACACATGACTTGTTCCAATTAACCTCGAGTCCCATGGGCACCCCGAAGTCTGAAATTGCCTCTACCGTCTCAAGGAGTTCGATGCCCCCTTCCCCCCAAGATACAGCTACATGTCATCTGCACACAGAGAGTGGTAAGTACAGTCAGAAGTGAGGTTCAGGCCCTAATAGTGCAGTCCCTGCAATAAGAGGAGGCAACCTGCCGAGTGCCCTGCCCTACTGGGAAAGCCTCTGAAATCAAGTCCCAGCACCAAGCCTGGCCAATTACTCAATGTAGAGAAGCATCTTCCACATGACTAAGGGCAGACCCAGGCCCATGCAAAGCACAGTAGCATATAGGAACACCCAGGGGAGCGGGTTGAACGCCTTCCTAATGTCCACAGAAATAACCAGTGCCTCCGGCGGGAGTAGCTCACAATTGTCTAAGGCCAGAAACAATTGTCGAACATTAGGCATGGTGCTAGCAGTAGGAATGAAGCCTGTGGATCCAGATGCATGAAAGAGCACATTGGGGAGTAATCGAGTCACCAAACTTTTTTACTCAAAATCATATGATCTGCATTAAGCATAGACAGGGGGTAGTAAAAATTGAGAAGAAGAGGGTCCTTATTGATCTTAGGAAGTGACACAACAGCAGCCTCCCACAGTGAAAGCGAGAGCTGGCCACGTTGCCAGGAATCCTTGAAAAGCACCACTAGTCTATGAACAAGTTCCAACTCAGAGTTAGATTTCTATAGGAAAGCCATTGAGGCCAGGCACCTTACCCCTCGCCATGTTCTTAATTGCTCCCCACACCGCCTGTTTGGTAATATCCAAACACAGTTGATCCGCAACTGCCGACTCAAGGGATACAGGAGAAGCATTCACAATATAGTTCAACATTTCCCTCTCACTACTTGCCATCCTTGTGGAGTACAGTTTCCGACAGTGCTGTAGGAATATCTCATTGATCTCCTTCCGTGGGAGGACATCAGGATCGTAGGGCCACATAACTGAAGTATAGAATGCCCTCCTCCGGCATCTAGTAAAAGCCATGCCAACATCCTGCCTGTCTTCTTCTGCTACACATGAGCCCTAGCCACATACACCTTAAAATCACAGTGGTGAAGGTATTCCAGAAGCTAAAACAGCTTCTCCCGCTCATCCAGCATGCGTCCCCTGCCATCTGGGGTCCCTTGCAGCCCACCTGGAAGACCATCCAATGCCGCCTCGTGCTGTTGACTATCCCAGAGGAGGTGAGTACGATCCCTGGTCATCATTCCTGTACTGAGAAATGTACTCTCCCAAAGGATTGATCATCTAGTAGTACTGGATCAAAGCACCAGGTAGGCACCCTAATTATAGAAGAGAAACATTGTAACGTGTCCAGTACAACAATACGTTTTTGCTAAATATTCCAGCTCCACCACTCGGTCATAAAGTGCCCTACATGTAAAGAGCCTGTCAAGTCAAACTTCAAGATCATGCATTCCAGAGCGGTGGGAATACACACAAGACTATTAAATCCCACTGGCCAGACCACAAATTGGCCACTGCTGCCTGCCAGCCTGCCCGTAAGCACACCACTTAGGGGCAGATGGGACCGATCCAGAATTGAGACCTCAACACATTTAAAATCACCCCCTACCACTCTCCAATAGGGGACCATGAGAGAAAGCTGGTAAGGAACGATGACTGATCCACATTTAGTGTGTAATTATTTAGGAAGAAGACATCACTGTCATATAGGCTCCCCAACACTAGGACATATTTGCCCTTGGGGTCTATAACCACCCTGTGCATGCGGAAAGGGACTACAGGCCTAATACAAAAAAGGGCACCCCGCAAAAAGGTAGACTCAGTGGTGCAACACAGGCCCACAGAGCCCCTGCCGTTGGGGCCTCACCCCAAGCTCCAGGGGGACCACCCCTCAGCACGGTACTGTGGCTGGAGAGCTTATGATTGTGTCCAGAGGTGTCCCCTCCATGTGCCTTTTTTTTTTTTTATTTTTGCATATTTATATAGCGCGAACTCGACCCGAAGGTATTGGAGCGCTTTACATATACACCGTATTTACATTACACTTTCAGGCACGGGGAGATTACGTGATTTGCCCAGAATCACAGGATGTGGACGCGACCTCGAGGCTCAAACCCTGGTTTCCTGCGCCAGAGGCTGCAGCGCAGCCGACGGACCACATCCTCTCCCCTCAAGTTTCGCTACACCAGTGGGTAGACTATGAAGTAGCATAGATCTGGCCCCGCTAGCGCCCCCGAAAGTGCAGCAATCAGTCTCTGTTAGGTGAATCTCCTGGAGGAACACAACATGGAGCCCCGACATTTCAAGTAAGAAAACACTTTATAATACTTAAAAGAGGGAAGAGAGGCCCTTTCATTCCATGTAAGCAACTTAATTTGTTTAGCTTTATCAGGGAGACAAGCAAAAATTTGCATTTGCAATGCAATAGGTCTTGCATTTGTGAGAATTAGAGCTATTGGTCTAGTCGATTGCAGTTAAAATGTGGTGCATTGATTTGTTAACTCTATTTGTAAAGCACTGTAGTGTGAGTGTAGCCTTTTGACAACGTTTATCATAATTTAAGCTTATCGCCGATGCACACCTTTTGTCAAAAACAGGCGCCAGGATGGAGTCAGTGATGGGCTAAGAAAGTAGAATACTTGCTGTCTTTGCTTTGCATTGGGCCAGCTTGAATCTGGGAGGCAAGTCAGTAGCATGCCAGGAAAGATTGTTATCACCTTTACGACCTGCGTTTGTATTTTTGTAAGGCACAAAGTCATAGAGTTAATTAGTCAAAAGCACGGGATGTTAAGCCACCAAGGGAGCCAAAGCCCTGCTTTACTAGAATGTATGCAATCAGTAGTGATAAAGGCACATTTGCATTTACTTTGCATGAAAAAGCCTTTCAAGAAATGTTTTTAGGTCTCGCCTGACCCAGCACTTGCGCTGGTCTGGTGAGACTTTAAGTAAGGGCTTCAAAAAATTCTAACGCCGGCTACAGCTTGCAGTACCTGTGCGAGGGTGCACCACTCGCGCATGCACTGCAAGCTGCGGCCGGCGGTAACATTTTTCCCCCGCCACGGCAGTCATTTCTCGAAGCGGGCGCTTGCTTTTTTTTTTCTGTTTATTACTTCTATGTACTAATGGCGGCACCCGTGCTTTAGCTTAAACATCTTAGGTTAAAGTCGAGTGCTGAAATTGCTTCAAAAGTAAAGAAATAGACAATTCATTACTTGTTTTTTTTTTTTTTTTTTTGAAACCGTTTATTACAAATCTCAAGAATATACAGGTATGGGCCTACAACCTTCCGGCCGGCCGCTAGGATGACAGGAGCATATGACATACGTTCATAAAACACTTGGTGTTGCAGAGGAGCATATTAGGAGGTATCAATGCCGTGGGCCATATCAGTCAGACCCCACAATACGGTTTCATTTTATACCAACAACAAGAAAAAACCACACCCACAAGGCAACCCGCAATCGACAATAGCAGCACGTGCTCCCCGAATGGGGGACCCCAAGTAGCCACAGGAGTCTAAAGAGGGGAAGGGGAACCGAGCAAGGACTGGGGGAACCCTGTGCCCGGGGCTGGGGGAAGGAGTCAGCTAAGGGGACGGGGCTGGTGAGGCAGCAGGCAGCAGTGGTGGCGCGCAGATACCCCCACGATAGGCGTTCCAGGGGCCCCATACTTTCACCCATGTCCCAGGCTTACCCCTCGCCACATACACCACCTTTTCTCGAAACATGCACCAGTCCATGTGTTCTTTCCAGGCCGACACCGCCGGGGGCTTCTGGGATCCCCACAGTTGAGCAATATCACGCTTAGCTACCATATATCCCAGAGTCACCCACCACATCTGCGGAGCCGAGTAGTCAGTTGGTTCCCACACATTCAACAGGCACCTCCTCGCTTCAGGCAGCAGCGCGACACGCGTAACCACTCGCAGGACCTCGTGCACACCACGCCAAAATCGCTCCACCTTCGGACATTCCCACGAAATATGCAGAAAGGTCGCCAAGGCACCACACCCACGCTTACACAGCCCATCCTCAGCATAGCCCATACGCAGAAGCCTTGGCCCCGTCATGTAGACCCGGTGGAGTATCTTAAGCTGGACGAAGCGAAGGCGAGCCGGTATGGCCACCTCCTTCGGAGAGGCCATCGCGGAGGTCCAGTCCTCGTCGTCCAACTCCAGCCCATCGGCAACCCAAGCCTCTCGGAGGCCAGTTAGCAAGCCCGAGCGGTCATTGATCAGCTTTTTGTAAATAAGGGAGATCGTGCTGTCTGGGACATGGCCATCTAGCACTCTGTCCTCCAGGGGGGAAGACTCCGGGATGGAGGCAACGTCTGGGAAGACGGAGCCCAGTGCATGACGGACCTGCAGGTACCGAAAGCATTCACTGTCCTGCAGCTGAAACTCCGTCTGCAGCATCTCGAATGTTTTAAATCCCCCCCTCGTCCAGAGATCCCCGACTTTACTAATGCCGATCATGTCCCACTTCTCGAAGCCCTTCGAGGTCCACAGGGAGCCCAACCTCTCAGATGCGTACAGCGGTGACGCCCGGGTCAAACGGTCCTTCCACCCCATAGCTGCATTAGCCGCGCGCCATACTCGCACCATGACACGCGTAGGTCCCGTCAGGCGAGCGTTGGGCGCGCCAGAATAAAGCGCTCGATTGTAGTCGCCACCTGGCAGTAGCATCTTGTCCATTTCAAATGCCGGGTTCAAGGCGGGCCCGTAGAGGCCATGGTTGAGTGCAGCTAACTGGGAGGCCCAGTAATACCGTTTAATATCCGGGAGGGCAATCCCCCCGTCGTACCATGGGAGCGTCAACTTTGCCAGGGCAATACGCGGCCTCCCGTCCCAGAACAGGCGGCGCTGTAGACTCTCCACCTCACGGAAGTAGCGCGCTGGGACTAAGTCCATAGTGTTCTGGAGAGCGTACAGGAAGCGTGGCAACGACATCATTTTAAACAGCGCCGCCCGGCCGAGCGGCGAAAGCGGCAGGCGCCGCCAGCGCGTGACGTCCTCCTTCAAGCGCTGGAGGGGGGGAAGCAAGTTCCGCTCGTAGCGGGCCTCCGGGTCCAGGGTAATATAGACACCTAGGTACCTAAACCCCTGAGCGGCAATCTGGATCGGACAGCCCCGCGGGAGGACGGGAGCCTCCCCGGAGAGCACATACACACATGATTTAGCCCAGTTGATGACAAGGCCTGAGTTGCGGCCAAATGAACGTAAAACATCAACCAGGACTATTAGTGATTTACGTGGGGAGGCTAGGTACAAAAGGATGTCGTCAGCGTATAGAGACACGCGGTCCTCGTACTCGGGGGTCCAACGGAGACCACGGATGGAAGGCTCCCACCGCAGCCACTCCGCCAGGGGCTCCAAGGCGAGCGCAAACAGGAGCGGCGACAGAGGGCAGCCCTGCCGCGTGCCCCGGCCCAGCTCGAATGGGGCCGATACCCTTCCGTTTACCACCACCTGCGCCAATGGGCCCGAGTACAACAATTTGACCCAACTGATGAAACCCGGGCCAAATCCAAACTTCGCCAGCATCGCCCAAATGTATGGCCACTCAAGCGTGTCAAACGCCATGGTGGCGTCTAAGGACGCCAGTATGGCCGGCTCCCGCACGAATGGAACACGTGCGAGCACCCCGTGCAAGCGCCGCAGATTAAGGGCCGTGTTGCGATGGGGAATAAAGCCGGACTGGTCTTGATGGACCAGATCGCCCACCACGCCGACCAGCCGATTGGCCAGCACCTTGGCAAGAATTTTGGGCTCCGCATTTAAGAGCGAGATAGGCCGATAGGATGTAACCCGGTCCCGAGGTCTCCCTTCCTTGTGGATCACCACGATTGTAGCCAGACGCTGGTCCAGCGGGAGGGAGCCCAGCGAGTGGGCCGCCAGGAACATCGCGCGAAGGTGGGGTGCCAATGCATCCGGTCGCAACTTATACAACTCGATAGGGATGCCATTCGGGCCCATGGCCTTGCCAGAGGCGACCGAGCGTATGGCGAGGGCAATTTCGTCGGAGGTGGGAGCGGCATCCAACGACACCCTGTCCTCCTCCGAAAGGGAAGGGAGCGCGATATCCCTAAGCAGGGCATGCGAATCCTCCTCTGAGCAGGGAGAAACCGGGGAATACACTTCACGGAAATAATCCGCGAAACAGGAGACAATTTCTTCTGGCTCAGTTACACTCACACCATCCATCCTCTCAATCAGCGGGACCACACGATTCGCTCTCTCCTTTTTATCCAACCACGCAAGCAGTTTACCAGCCTTATCACCCACATCATACAGTCGCCCCTGTTGCTCCCTACTGAGGCCCCTGGCCGCCTCCGTGACGAGGGCCCTGTAGGCCGCCTGCTTAAGCTGTAGGACATGTAGCGCAGCATCTGTCACCCCACCCTCTAGATCCCCCTCCAATTCGACGATTTCGGCCTCCACCCGGGTCACCTCCTCCCGCTCGCGCCTCCGGGCATGGGAGATAAGGGATAGGGCCTCCCCTCTGAGAACTGTCTTGAAGGCTTCCCACAGGGAGATAGCCGAAGGG
Organism: Triturus cristatus; assembly: GCF_964204655.1. Lineage (NCBI taxonomy): Eukaryota > Metazoa > Chordata > Amphibia > Caudata > Salamandridae > Triturus > Triturus cristatus. The sequence goes on from NC_140590.1 coordinate 1,706,257,445, forward strand.
ACGGACCCCACATTCTCATCAAAGTATCGCTGTAAGGATTTAATCAAGTCAGCGCGAATGATGGGGTCGCGCAGGTACCAAGCATTGATTGGAACTACCCTGCCCTCACCCCTCGGGAAGACATCAATGCGTAACAGGAGCGGGGAGTGATCTGAAATACCCCGCGCCAAATGGCGCACCTCTCCTACCCTCCCAACATAGGCCGCCGGGACAAGGACATAATCAAGCCGTGAGAGGCTACCATGGGCCTCCGAGTGGAAAGTGTACTGCAGCTGCGTGGGATGTTTTAAGCGCCAGCAGTCCACCAATCCCAGTGTATCCAAGAGGCCGGACAGCCACGCCTGTGCCCGGGGGAGGTCCCTAGGGGGGTGACGATCCACAGTCCCAGAAACCACCGCATTGAAGTCCCCCCCAACCACAAGAAGCCCCCCCGGAAGGCCAAGGAGGAGGCGCCCCAGGTCTGCAAAAGTGGTCGACTGTAGCCCCGGTGGGACGTATACTGATACAAAGACAACTACTTTGCCCTCCATTCTCCCCACCAAGACAGTGTAGCGTCCCCTATCATCATGGAGCACCTCATCAATTTCCAACGGGAGCGAGTTCTTCACCATGATACCCACACCCCGTGAGCCCGACGTGAAGCCCGAGTGGGCCACTAAACGGTAGCCACGCCGATTCATGGCACAAAAGGAATTACCAATAAGGTGTGTCTCCTGCAGAAAGACTACATCGGGTGAGATTCGTTTCAAATACTGCAGGACCACACCTCGTTTGATCCTATCCCCCAGTCCATTAACGTTCCAAGACAACAAAGTCAAGTCTCTACCCCCCATCACACACAAAAGCCATCATTCGTCCCCCGGAGAGCACCTTAAGATCAATACAAAAAAGGGTTTGCCTTGTGGTAAAAACGTACAACACCCCACCCCAACCCACCCACCCCAACAAAACTCCTCCCTCCCTGCACCCCTGCATGAGCCCAAACAGCCCCCCCAAAGTGCAGTGTGCCTGTCGCCCCATAGATGGTTAAACTAACTAAGCCCCCAGAGGAGGAGGGAGAACCCCCAAGAGACCCCACACGACCTCCACAGGAGGGGAACTTACTCGAACAGACGAACAATCCAAAGTGACATCAATTTTGTCCAGAGCGAGGCCTAATATTAGTCCCTCAGTCCTGGTCCGGCGGGCCCTCTCCCCCAACCGCTCCCCCCCCCACCCCCCCCGAGCCCGATCCCCAGACAAAGTATCCAGCCAGTCCCCAGCCGCTTCGGGACGATCAAAAAAGTGCGTGCGGCCATCCACCTCCACCCGCAGCTTAGCTGGGAAAAGCATCGCATACTTGAGGTTAAGGTCCCGTAGACGACGTTTGATTTCGAGAAAGCTCAGTCTCTGCTTTTGGACCGCTGGAGTGAAATCAGGATAAAAATTGATGTCCATGTTGTCGAGTCATACAAAAACAAAGCAAACCCAACGACGGACCAAGGTCAAGCACTTGTATTCCTACTGTTTTTTCTTATTACAAAGGTACACTATGTTTGTGTACGTGGTGCAACAACTTCCAGCACCCGTCGTTGTTAGGTGCGGGACAAGACCAAAAGTTTATACATAATGGAAGGTGCACTCAAATAACCAGGTCCAAATTGATATGTATTCCAAAAAGATCTTCTCTTGATCTTCGTATTTATTAAGCAAACAAGGCAGCCAACGCGTTTCGTTCCTAACACACAGGAACTTCTTCAGGGCACAGAGTAGGTAACTTATGTATTTCTATTCCAAATTCATAGAGTAAGGGAAAACCCAGATCACAGCGTCGAACCGTACAGTAGGTGTGTAGTAGCACATCCACAGGTATAAAAACGAAGGCAAGATCTTATTATAACAGTCACGTGTAGACATAGGTCAGGTAGGTCATAAATTCATAGTTGTACCAAGTAATCTCCGTATTCGTAAAGCAACCAGCGGCATGATAACCAGCAGCGGTGATCTGGGTTTTCCCTTACTCTATGAATTTGGAATAGAAATACATAAGTTACCTACTCTGTGCCCTGAAGAAGTTCCTGTGTGTTAGGAACGAAACGCGTTGGCTGCCTTGTTTGCTTAATAAATACGAAGATCAAGAGAAGATCTTTTTGGAATACATATCAATTTGGACCTGGTTATTTGAGTGCACCTTCCATTATGTATAAACATGTTGTCGAGTCTGACCGGTCCCTGTAGTCTGGAGGATTGCAGAATGGCATCTCTGTCCCGAAAGTTGAAAATCCGGGCAATGAGAGGCCTCGGAGGGGCTCCGGTCTTAGGCCTTCCCCCGGGAACCCTGTGGGCCCGTTCCACCGCGAAGAATTTACTCAGCCCCCGGGGCTGGAGATGAGTGAGAATCAAGTCCTCCACGAATAGGTCCGCCGCCGCCTCCTCACGTCCCTCCGGCACCCCAATAATGCGGACATTGTTCCTCCGGGCCCGACCCTCAGAATCCTCCAAGCGGCGGTCCATCAGCGCACTCGCCTGGCCAAGCCGGCGCACCTCCTTTTGGAGGGTCACCACATCCGTCGTGAGGCCCGATGTGGTGTGGGCCAAAGAATCGACCCGATCATTGGTCTTGGATAGATCGGCCCTCACCAAGCCAACATCCACGAGGACCGAGTCTATCTTCTGCGCCAGTGTATCAAAACGCTGGCTCACCGAGGCCTTCATCTCGGCGATAGCACCCATGACATCCCGCAGGGTCAGATCCGCGGGCAGAGCAGGAGAATCAGTCGGGCCCTCAGGGGACCTACGCGGCACCTCAGGAGATCCCTTCTGGAGGGTGTAGCGGTCCATGCTGTTAGACTGCTGGGCTGCGCCACGTCGGGTCGATTTCACCTTTGCCCGGTCGCCATCTTGCTTTGTGGACATGGTTCCAGTCCCCCGATCGTGCCAATCACGTCGTAAAGGGCAGGCAAACCGGGTCACGGGCTCCGGGGGGGGCCACCACAGACCTGCGGGGTGGATCACAGCCGGCGGGCCGGCAGGGTACCCCAACGAGGCCACACCACCTCACCGCGCCCCAACCTCGCCAAGACAGCAAGGAGGGTGCAAAAGCGAAAGTGAAAGTGCGGGGTACGCGAGTCGCCGAGCCCTGCCCGCCGCTGTTGTTCACTTTGTCTCCGGATGACCCCACAGATCCAATCCAGGGTCCGGCGTGGAGAAGGCCGCAAACCTCGATCGATGTTCCCGCCGGTGTCCGAGGTCCAATTTGGAAGCGGAAAACGGGTGCCACCTCAGCTCGGGCTCACCAAGACAGTCCCCTCATCTAGGACAGGATATTTTCAGGATATGTGTAGGAGGTCACGGAGGTCCTCGGGAGCCTCGCACCTACGCGGCCATCTTGGTTGCGCGCTAGGCTCCTCTCCCTCAATTCATTACTTTTGAAGCAATCTCGGCACCTGACTTTAGCTTAAGATGTTTAAGCTAAAGCAAGGGTGCCGCCATTACTACAGAGCAGTAATAAACATAAACAAGCATTGGAATAGCCAATAGGTCTCGCTTTTGGGACCTTATAAGTATTTAGTTATGCAACTGTTGCATGGCTAAATACTTATAAGTTTCCAAAGGCGAAACCTATTGGCTATGCCAATGCTTGTTCAGTCTGTAATACCTACAAACACAAACTTAAATTAAGAAAAAGCAGTGTGGCGACACCTAACCCATCCCCCACTTATTTGTAGACTGTAATACCAACAGCCAATCCGAAAAACAAGAGCAGACTGAAATAAATACATGCATCCTCCAGATGTGACCGCAATGATGGAATAAAAGACAATGCGGCGTCTGTAAAGCGCGTGCTGCTATAATAAGCACACATTCGATTAAATATGCACAAAGCGATTCATGTATGAAGCATGTGCTGAGCTGATAAAGCATAAACATAATACACTAAACAAACTCTTGAGGGAAGTGCTTAATTACATTGAAGCGCTGCAGCCGTGGTGTTCTGCGGTAAGAGGAAAGAGCTTGGTGTGAGCATAGTGCCAACACTGGCAACACACCCCACCCACACAAACACATAGCATGGATGCTTCATAAATAAATACACAACACAACTTTTGTTTGGGTAAAATTGCCGGAGGTTTGGGGGGGCGGAGCTTGCTGGCGACCAGGATGGCCGCCTGAGCTGAGAGCTCCGATACACCGCTCAACTATCCAGCAATTATCCTGCAACTGTGCAATCTCAGCGACCGGAATTCGAGCCCCCTGTCCCCCTGAGACCAGTGGCGTCTGTTCGCAGTGTTCTAGACCACCGCACCTTACTTCTAGGCGAATTTGGAGTGCCTTCTTAGGACGGACGAGCTGGGCCCGGTGCGCCGGACTTGCGTGAGGAGAGTGGGCGGCGCTCGCACGTAACCATCGCGGTCAGTGGCCTGGAGACACTAGCGGAGTGCAGCGGCTCGCGTAGGAGGTGCGCACGGGGCTAGGGGCTCCCTCGGCGGCAGCAAGCGGTGAGTTCCTCCCTCCTGGTGTGGAAGTGTGTGACTCGGAGCAACCTGAGGAAGAACCCGGCTGAACGTCTCGGGCCCCGTGATTGAGGGGGGCTCCTCACGATGGGGAGGCCTGGAGCGCTGGGACTCGGAGAGATATTCAAGCGCAGTGGTGACTATCCAGGCTCTTGGCAGACCTGCTGACATAGACTCCTGCAGAGACCCCAACCCCTCGCATCACAAAGCGGAGCCCTTGGAATCACTGGCGGGCGGATGCCGCAAGATCGCCATTTTGGACTCTGGGGCCCCGGGTGCGATCGGATTGCGCGGTCACTGTACAGCCGCACTAGGTATTGCTGTACTCCCCTTGGGGGGCCCTGGTAGTGGCGGATTAGCGGCCTCGCAGAAGAATAGAGTACAACGACATTTCCGGCAGGACATGTGGCTTTGGTTGCTGCTGGGGGTGTTGGGCCCTGCCTGATTGCCAGCCTTGGTCCAGGTTGGATAGATAGACTGAATTAAGACACGTGCGTAGAGCAGATCTGGTCATACAGGACACTGTACCCCTTGGCGGCGACAATTGTGATAGTGAGCAAAGTGATACTTTCGAAGTCATTGCTGTGAGGGTGAGACTGTGTGCAGACATGGTTGGGGGTCAGAGCGACCATTCCCTACGTACAGCAAAACAGAGGAAGCAACCCCGGAGACCACCATAAGTGCAGAGCGTAGAACTGTTGTCCTGGGGCCTTGGGTGGACGAATGCCGCCCCCCCCCCAGAGTGCGTGCTTTTGGTCTGACACTGCCTGACGCCACCTCTGGCTTGGAGCGGTGCTGGACCACTCACTTGGAGTGCTAGCTGTGCATAGTGTTTGGACACCCCTCTTGCAGTGCAGACCCTTCCCGGTTGGACGGAGCCTTGCCAGTGGTACGGACTGCAGAGGCCAGGATGGGCAGGGTTGACAGGGCACAACCAAAGCTGTTGTTCGAGCAGAAGAGGTCCAAGTCCAGGGACGCGACAACGGAGGATGCCCCTAGAATGCAGGAACAGTCTGCAGAAGACTCTCGCCCGGATATTCGAGGCATGTTAGTCGCCATGGAAAAAAGCCTACAGAGTGATATCTCATCCCTTGGCACAAAAATGGATGCCTTATCCTACAGGATGGATCGTATGGCTGAGAGGCTGGATAAGCACGCAGAGAGGCTGGATATGTCCGAACGGAGGCTGACGGAAGTGGAGGAGGCGCACACCACCCTGGACTCGGACCACAAACAACTAGGCAGAGTGCTGTGGGTACTACAGGACAAGACTGAAGATTTGGAGGCGCGCTCTCGGCGCTGCAACCTCAGGATAATGGGACTACCGGAGACCACGAATACTGGCAATTTATAGAGAAACTATAGAAGACCATGCTGGGGGAAGACTCGTTCTCCACTATGTTCATGGTAGAGAGGGCGCACCGATCCTTGGGATCCCGGCTGCCTCCGGGGGCGCCCCTCCGTCCAATCATTGCAAAACGACTCAACTACCGAGACATTGCACTAAAGTTGGCCAGGGAGAAGCAGTCTTTTGGATTCCAAGGTTCGACGATATCGCTATTTCCGGACTTTACGATGCGAGTCCAGGAGGTACGGCGACAGTTTGCCCCGCTGAAAAAGCAGCTGCGAGATCTTGGAGTTGACTCCGCCATGCTCTACCCTGCAAAGTTATGGGTCAATAGACAGGGACGATCCCACATTTTCACTGATCCGAAAGCTTTGCAGAAGGCGATGAAAGTCTGGTCAAGAGAGCGACGCAACAATCCGGAGAGGTAACTACTAGATGAGGCGGCAGGAGGGCAGCTGGAGGAATAAGACTGAACTGAGTCTGGTAACCCTGTGTGATACATATGGTCTGCAACCTCGGGCAATGCTAGACAAGTTGTTAGATGAGACGGGGGACGTGGGACTTTATATGGCTGTATTTGATCACTGTATATGCTCTTTTGCTCAGAGTGGCTCCTCCCTTACGAGGCACTAGTTATATCTTGGAGCCGACACGTGATCTACGTAAGAAGAGCTGCAGATAACTGTGAGAGACTGGGATCACAAGCAGAGCAAATGTACGGACTACGCATGAGGTGATAGAGCCCAGGGTTGGTGGCGATGGATTTGGACTATGCTGTACAATAGAGATACCACATAAATCAGCCATGCACTTGGGTTACAATGGGCCAATGGGGAGAGGGAGGGAGCTACATCATCTACTTGGCAGTTGCATAAGAAGTAGGGGGCGGTGCATCGAGAGTGGCTGCACGTTGCCTAAGGAATATGCTACTTACCAGTATGCATCTGTTCTTGGCATGTAGAGCTGCAGAGTCGTACACTTTGCATAGATCGCCATCTGGTGTTGGGCCCGGATGTTTGCAGTTTGTTTTTGTTCTTGGAAAGTCTTTGGAAGTCACGAGTTCGGTGACTCCTCCTTCGGTCCGTACTGCGCATGGGCTTCGGCTCCATCCTCAGATTGTTTTTCGCCAGCAGGGAAATGATGGAGCGTAGTAATAACAGTGAGAAACCCATGTGTGTTGTATCTAAATAAGATAGACTGGAACGGATACAGGTAGCCGGGGAGGCGGGTGGGCGTGTACAACTCCGCAGCTCTACATGCCAAGAACAGATGCATACTGGTAAGTATCATATTCCGTTCGAGGCATATGAGCTGCAGATTGTACACTTTGCATAGATTACATAGCAGTACCCAGCCCTAGCGGCGACCACCGGTATCCGTTGCAGCGGTTTGGAAAAGTGTCTTTAGTACAGCCTGGCCCACACTAGCTTGTTGTTTAGAGTGCACATCTACACAGTAATGTTTTGTGAAGGTGTGCGGTATTGACCATGTGGCTGCCTTGCAGATGTCATCTAAGGGAATGTTCCCTAGAAAAGCCATAGAAGCCCCTATCTTTCTTGTAGAGTGGGCTTTAGGTGGAACAGATAATGTTCTTTTTGCTTTGTGATAGCAAATTTGTATGCACTTAACAATCCACCTAGCTATCCCTGATTTAGAGATGGGGTTGCCTTTATGCGGTGGAGAGAAGGAGACAAACAATTGTTTAGTCTTTCTGAAAGGTTGCGTTCTTTGTATGTAGTACAGTAAAGCCCTTTTAACATCAAGTGTATGTAAAGCCCTTTCCGCAACAGATTGAGGTTGCGAGAAAAAAACAGGTAATTCCACCGATTGATTGAGATGGAAGGGGAAAATGACCTTGGGCAGAAATTTTGGATTGGTACGAAGTACCACTTTGTTGTGATGTATTTGTAAGAAGGGTTCCTGTATAGTGAACGCTTGTATTTCGCTAACCCTTCTAAGGGAAGTGATAGCTACTAGAAAATCTGTTTTCCAGGTGAGGAACTGTAGCTCGCATTTATGCAGTGGTTCGAAGGGCGGACCCATGAGCCTTGTAAGAACTACATTAAGATTCCATACAGGTGAGGGCGGTGCCCTGGGTGGAATTATGCGTTTAAGGCCTTCCATAAAGGCTTTAATAGCGGGCACCCTGAACAGTGACAAATGTTGTCTGTTTTGTAGGTAAGCAGCGATCGCTGCTAGGTGTAGGTGTATGGAAGAATATGCCAGGTTACACCTTTGAAGATGGAGTAGATAGCATATAATGTGTTGTATGGATGCATCTAAAGGGTTGATTGTATTGTTACGGCAATAAACAACAAATCTCTTCCACTTTGCGGCATAGCATACTCGCGTGGTAGGACGTCTGGCTTCCCTGATAATGTTCATGCAATCAGGGGGAAGGTTGAGGTATCCAAATTCTAAGATTTCAGGAGCCAGATCGCCAGGTTGAGCTGCGCTGGGTCCGGGTGTCTGATTTCTCCATGGTTCTGAGTTAGGAGGCATGGGGACAGGTGCAGTTTTTGGTGTGGTACCACCGAGAGCTGTAGTAGTGTGGTGTACCACGGCTGCCTGGCCCATGTTGGGGCTACAAGAATGAGCGTGAGGGAGTGCTGTTGCAGTTTCCTGACCACTAATGGAATTAGCGGGAGAGGTGGAAAGGCGTATGCAAATCTGCCTGACCAGTTCATCCATATCGCATTGCCTTTGGACAATGGGTGTGGGTATCTGGTGGCGAAGCTTGGGCATTTTTTGTTTTCGTGGGTGGCGAAGAGGTCTATCTGAGGATGCCCCCACTTGTGGAAGAATGGGTAAAGAACTTGTGGATGCAGTTCCCATTCGTGCATTTGCTGCGTTTGTCTGCTGAGCAGTTCTGCCATGGTGTTTTGTATACCTGGGACGTGTTGTGCCAGGAGAAAGATTTTTTGTGGGATTGCCCATCTCCATATGCTCTGTGCTAAGCGAGAGAGCTGGGGAGAGTGTGTCCCCCCCTGTTTTTGAATATAATACATTGCAGTCATATTGTCTGTGCGAATGAGGACTGCTTTGGCTGAAATCTGCTTCTGAAAGGATTTCAGGGCTAGAAAGATCGCCAACAAACTCTAGATGGTTGATGTGGAGTAGTTTTTGCTGTGGCGTCCATAGACCGTGCACTGTGAGGTGTAGAAGGTGCGCTCCCCAGCCGGAGAGCGATGCGTCCGTTGTTAGGATCACCTGAGGAACCGGGTCCAGGAACGGCCGCCCTTTGGAAAGGTTTGTGGTGTTCCACCACTGCAGAGAGTGATGGGTGCGGCCGTCTACCAACACCAGATCCGTCAGCTGTCCCTGGGCCTGGTTCCACTGCCGTGCTAGGCACTCTTGAAGTGGACGCATGTGGAGTCTTGCATGGGGCACTATGAAAATGCAAGATGCCATCATCCCTATTAGCTTCATGAACACTCTCGCTGGGAGAGAGTGCTGAGGAATGAACGTTTGGCGCAAGGCTTGTATGCTTGCGATTCTGGCTGAGTTGGGATAGGCTATACCTTTGGAGGTGTCTATAGTGGCCCCAAGATATTGTTTTGTGTGAGATGGTACGAGGTGGGACTTTTGGTAGTTCACCGTGAAGCCTAGCTGGTGGAGCAGTTGGATGGTGCTGTTTGTTTGTTGCACACATTGGTCGTAGGACGCGGCTTTTATCAGCCAGTCGTCTAAGTAAGGGAAGACGTGAATATGTTGACGTCTGAGGTGTGCTGCTACTACAGCTAGGCATTTGGTAAATACCCGTGGTGCGGTGGTGACCTCGAAGGGGAGAACCGTGAATTGATAATGCTGAACGTCCACCACAAACCTGAGGTACTTTCTGTGAGAAGGATGTATTGGAATGTGAAAGTATGCGTCTTTCAGATCCAAGGTAGTGAGAAAGTCTCCCTGACAAAGGAGTGGGAGGACTTGTTGTAGGGTGACCATGTGGAAATGGTCGGAATGTATGTATGCATTTAGGGGCCTGAGGTCCAGAATGGGCTGTAGGGTCCCGTCTTTTTTCGGTATTAGAAAATACAGAGAGTAGACCCCTAAATTTTGCTGATTGACGGGGACTTCCTCTATAGCGTGTTTTTGGAGGAGGGAGATCACCTCCTGTTTGAGCAGTGTGGAATGTTCTTGTGACATTGGACGGTGTCTTGGTGGGATATTGGGTGGGGTAGATGTTAGCTCGAGACAGTACCCTGACCGAATAATTTGGGTCACCCATTTGTCCGATGTTATGGACTCCCAAGCATGAATAAAGTTTTGTAGTCTGCCCCCGACCGGAGTGGGATGGTCTGGGGGGAGCGGGGGAAAGTCATTGTGCGGGCGGTGTGGCAGAACGGGTGGTGTTGGTTTTGCCCCTGCCCTTATTGTTGTTGCCCCTGTATCCACCTCTTTGGTAGCCCTTTCAGAAGGTATTTTGAGGAGGGGACTTGTAGGAGGTAGAGGCGCTATCAGTGGAGTAGCCTCTGCCTGTACTGCGAAAGGATGAGCGCCGAAAGGAGCGTCTAGTGGTCTGGGATTGTAATGCCCCCATAGACTTTGCTGTGTCCGTGTCTTTTTTCATCTTTTCTAATGCTTCGTCCACCTTTGGCCCAAATAGGTGTTGTTGGTCAAAGGGGTGATTTAGAATGGATGCCTGGACTTCTGGTTTGAACCCTGAAATTTGGAGCCAGGCATGACGGCGAAGCAGGACACTAGTATTTATGGCTCTGGAAGCAGTGTCCGCTGCATCGAGGGCACATTTAATGGAGGTGTTAGTGATTAGCTTTCCCTCCTGTATTAGGTCGTGAGCCTTACGTTTGTGTTTCTCAGGGAGGTGCTGCATAAGAGCCTCAAGCTCATCGTAGTGTGCTCTGTCATAACGCGCGAGCAGCGCTTGTGTATTTGCAATGCGCCAGATGTTTGCGGCTTGCAAGGCAGTGCGTTTACCAGACGCATCTAGGAGTTTTGATTCCTTATCTGGCGGTGGGGCCTCACCTGAGGACTGGGAGTTAGACCGCTTTCTAGCTGTGGACACAACTAGGAAATCTAAGGGAGCAGGGTTCTTAATGTATGTAGGGTCTGTTGGTGCTGCTTTGTACTTCTTTTCTATTCTTGGGTTTAAGACCCTGGCCCTGACAGGGTCTTTGAACACCACTGCAGCAATGTTTGGTGACACCCTTAAGCATGGGCAAGATGGCTGTGGACTTATCCTGAATGTCAAATGTATCCAGTAAGAAGTCGTCTTCCACTGGTTCGCTATGTAGTTCCACCCCATGGTAGTGTGCTGCTCTCTGCACTAAGTGGTGAAACCCTAGTGAGTCCTCTGGGGGAGATGGCCTGGATGGGTAGAGGTCATCTTGAGGCACATCTGGTATGTCTGGGTTTTGGTAATCTTCCCATGGGTCTGGGGTCCCCGGTGGTGTGGGGTCCATTGGGGCGTCCGCTGGATCATAATCTGGATCCCCGTAATCCGGATCTGGGGACGGGGTCGGGGAATGATGAGGCAAGGGTGGCGGAGATCTGGGAGGGAGAGGAGGTGGAAGAGGTGGAGGAGGAGGAGGTGGAGGTGTAGGAGGTGGTGGTGAGGGTACTCTGAGAGGAGATGTGGCAGAGTCCTTCCGCTTGGGTGGTGGAGGAGTAGCTGGTGTGTTAAGACGTCTTTTCTTGACAGTGAGAGTTAATAGCCCAGTCTTTGGATCCTTTGATAAAGTTTTTTGGTAAGGATCGGGTGTAAAAAGGTCCGGTGGCGCCGAATCATCCGCTGGCGCCGATGTTTTTGGAGCCGAGGATTTGGGTGATTTCTCTGCGCCATGCTTTTTTGTAACCTCCGGATTTCTCGGCGTCGAGGTAGTCTTCGACGCCGAAGCGTCGGTGCCGAGGGATTTGGATTTGTGTTTGGTCGGCACCGAAAGTCCAGGCTTCGGCGCCGGTGGCTTCGGAGTTGAGCTGGACGGCACTTTCTTCGGTGCCGAACGGTGTTTATCGGCACCAGGAGTCGGCTGGCTCGAGCCCGAACTGCCGTGAGACTTGTGAGGCTTCGACACCGGGCCCGAAGGTGGGGTGATAGAAGCTACTTGTTTGGTTTTCCCCAGGCCCGAAGGCGAAGGTGTAACCTGAGTCTCTTTGGATTTGGGCGCGGGGGTAGAGTACTCACGACCCTCTGCGCCGGTGTGATGTCCTCCAGGTCGGAGTCGTCGGCCTCGGAAGCGCTGACGAGTTCTTCCTCCTGCTCGGTGTGGTGTTGCCCCGAAGCTCCGGTGTCGTCTCCGAAGATGTCCGGTGGAGCCGCGGTCGATGAGTGCGCCATGGTGCGTCGAGCTCTTCGATCCCGGATGGTCTTCTTTGATCGAAAAGACTTACAGGCGGGGCAGTCTCTAGCCTCGTGTTCTGGAGAGAGGTAAAGGTTACACACCTGATGGAGGTCGGTGTGGGGAAATTTAGACCCACATTTTGGGCACTTTTTGAACGGAGTCCTTTCCATCGGCCGGGACCGGAATCGAGGAGGGCCCGGAGGCCGGTGCCGATGTGTGGAATCGAGAAAAGTGGCTCTTCGAGAGATGAAGATATGATGAAGAAACTCGATGAACAAGGATTTTCCGTCGAGGATGGAACCGTAGAAGTTCGAAGCCGGAGCACGAAGTATCACATCCGAGCCCGATGGCGGAAAAAAACAATCTGAGAATGGAGCCGAAGCCCATGCGCAGTACGGACCGAAGGAGGAGTCACCGAACTCGTGACTTCCAAAGACTGTCCAAGAACAAAAACAAACTGCAAACATCCCGGCCCAACACCAGATGGCGATCTATGCAAAGTGTACAATCTGCAGCTCATATGCCTCGAACATAGTATTTCTTGCTAGACGAGCAACTTCTGCCCAAGTGTGACACACCTGGGTTTGTTCTACATTTTTGGGGGAGGGATTGGTTGGGGGGAGGAAGGGGAAGGCGCTGGGTACTAATCGCGACCATGTTGGGGGAGGTCTGCTGTGGGAGGGGGGTTGTTGGGTGTTGAGAAGCAAATGGATGTCCTTACATAGAGATGTTTTAAATAGATGCATGCATGGTGCTAATGAACAGTGCCGACAGCACAGACCACGATTTGAGATGAGATCAGTTACCTATGATGGGGGCACCTAGTACCGTATGCACGACAATATTTGTTGATGCCCTCCGAGCGCTCACATGGAATGTCAGGGGGCTAAATGATCACAGGAAACTTCGTAAAGTAATACATTATTTGCAAAATCATGCTATAGACGTTGCCCTGTTGCAGGAGACACATCTTCCAATCGGCAGTTCCCTCTTGCGCAGCAGGGGGCTAAGGGACAACATACATACCTCAGGCTTTACCACACACGCCAGAGGTGTGATCACATGGATAAATCCAAAATCTCCATATACTTCAGTTCCATTAGACACTGACAAAGACGGCAGACTCACAATATCTAGATGTCAGGGAGGAGGCATCGACTTAGTTCTGGTGAACATTTATGGTCCAAACTACGACTGCCCTGTCTTCTTTGACTCCCTGGTGTCGGTAGCCACTAAGTACAGGGATAGTTGTTTCCTATGGGGGGGAAATCTCAATCTGGTCAGGAACTCGGGTGTTGATAGATCGGGGGGACCTGAGAGACGTCCCACTGCGGCAGCTAAGGCATTGGAATGTGCTATGCTCCGCCTGGACTTGCGCGATGTCTGGCGTTCCAGATACCTGCACAAGGAGGGATACACACATTACTCTGCATACTACAACATGCACACTAGGATAGATTATTGGTTAGCATCTACAGCTCTTTACGATGATGTTAGGGAATGCAGAGTCCTCCCCCATACGCTGTCTGACCATTCCCCACTGTTGATAGCGATAGCAACTCCCAAGAAAAGCATACCGCTGTTCACATGGCGCTTCCCTCCATATTCGCTGCTGGATACGGTCTTTAAGGCCGAGCTAGCAGAGACTATTGAGACGTTCTTTGAAACCAACATCTAATCTGTGGACAGACTCCAAACAATATAGGAAAACTTTAAAGTATACATTCAGGGTATTGCTATGTCTAAGCACTCGGGGGTCCTCCGGGATATTTGTGGACGCCTGGCAGACCTGGAGAAGGAACTGGGGGCACTGGAGCAGCGACAGATGCAGCATGCGGATGACGCGGTGGCATCTGAACTTAAGTCTCTGTTGGAAGAATATCAGGACGCAGTGGCTCCTGAACTTAAACATTTAGACAAATACGTGACGGTTCGCGCGGATGGGGAGGGGGAAAGACCGGGTGCGGTACTGGCACAGTTGCTCCGGAGGCGCTGCAGCAAAGCTCAAGTCACAGAACTTAAGACGGCGGAAGGGGAGTGAGGAAATTTGATTTTCGATCTCGATCGTATTTAGCCACCATTTTGTGTTCCGCTGCCATTTTGTGTTACCCTCACTCAGGCAGCACGGCAAACGAAGTCTTTTCTGCTTTTCCTACTGCAACATGTCAAATAGCCTTCTGCCTCTGTTTACGAAACTGATGTCAGGGACTGGCAGAGTCCACTAATCCTCGTCTGGTTTGACTAATTCCTGCATCAACTATCTGTTGGTTCACACTATTCTCTCCTGACTTTATCTTATCTTCTGGCCTTCACTGTTCTCTGCTCGTATTCTCTCATTTCACAACTGTCCTCCAAAGCATATAAATGTGTCCTGCCATCTGCAAGTCAACTGCAGACAATATCATTGATTAACCTGTGGGGAGGGGTGACAAACACAGCTGGAGGAGAGGCTTATTTGGGTTACTTGATATCTTGTTTTCAAACTCTTTTCATTGGTTATATCTTGTTTTCGAACTTTTCTCATTGGTTCACCATGTATGCATTGGGAGTGTTCTTTGTAAATCTGCATGCCATCTATGCGCTATAAAAGATTGTGCGCCACGGAGTAAAGTGGCAGTCTCCTGAGAACATACCGAGTGTACTTCTGGGACAACTGTGCTTAGCTGCAGCTAATAAACCTGATCTTCTACGCCCAACAGAGTGTCCTGTGTCTCTGTTCAACAAGGCAGGTGAACTCAGGAGATTAAGGCGTACCCTGCGCCGCCAGGCCCATAAGGCCGTGGTTCTTCAGGAGGTACTGTCTGAGGAGACAGAAATAGCGGAGAGTTTCAGAAGTTATTATGCGGATTTATATTCTTCTCGCTCTTCCGGGACCGATGAGGAAATTATGGATCATCTTTCCTATACTAAGATACCCTTCCTAACGAATGTGTATAGGGAATTTCTGATGCGACCAATGGAAAAAGATGAGATAGTTCTAGCCTTGACGGGGATGAGATCGGGTAGTGCTCCTGGATCGGACAGCCTCACTGTGTCATTTTACTGGGCGTTTCTTAATATTCTTCTGCCGCATCTGTCCACGCTATTTGAGGACATGTATCAAACCGGCACAATGCCACCCACAATGAGGGAGGCAGTAATAGTAGCTATACCTAAGACAGGGAAGTCACCTGAGGAGTGTGGGTCATACCGTCCACTTTCCTTGTTAAACATAGATACAAAAATGTTTGCTAAAATCCTTGCTAATCGGATAGCTCCCCTGGCGCACACCCTAGGTGACCCCGAGCAAACAGGTTTCATCCCAGAGAGGAACCTCACTTACAATTTAGGCACGGTTTTTGGGGCCTTACAGCATACACGACAGGACACCAAAGCAGTTGCTGTCTTTCTGGATATGGAGAAGGCCTTCGACTCTGTAGAGTGGCCCTTCATGTGCCAAGTCTTGACTAGGATGGGGTTGGGACCGGTTTACCTACAACTGATCGGGGTGCTGTACAATCATCCCTCCGCTAGATTCAGGGTTGGTAATCGGGTGATGGATCTCTTTTACATTTCTCGTGGGACGAGGCAAGGCTGCTCGCTGTCCCCATTGCTTTATGCTCTAGTGGCGGAGCCGTTGGCCTGTGCACTGCATGAATACCACAGTCATAAGGGTATTAGATTGTTGAAAATAGAGCTAATAGTCTTGTCCTACGCCGATGATACCTTATTGTATGTTTGTGATCCGGAAAACAACCTCTCTTTGGTGCTATGTGAGGTGGTGCATTTTGGCGCCCTCTCGGGGCTGCGAGTTAACTGGCCCAAATCAGTTGTAGTCCCGCTTACCCCCGCCACACGGCAGCATGAACTAGAGTATCCCCTGCAGTGGTCCACGGACTCGATTAGGTATCTGGGTATGCGGGTACACCCTGATTCAGAGGTGGTCTTCAGGGTAAACTACGGTACGGCTGTCAGTAGGTTGGAAGATGACGTAGAGATTTGGATCATTTTGCCACTGTCCCTGTTAGGCAGAATCGCCATTATGAAGATGGTGGTGCTGACACGGTTTTTGTTCCTGTTTATGAATATCCCCATGATACAGCCCACTTCATTTTTCAGCCGTGTTACGACATTGCTGATAAGAATGGCTTGGGTGGGCAAAAATGCTAGAGTTAAGTGGCAGACACTAAACTTGCCTTACCACATGGGGGACTTGGGGGCACCGGACTTAAATTTATATTATAGAGCTGCGCAGTGTGCACACTTATATTATTGGGTACACGGCCCTCCGGATGCACCCCACCTCCGCCTTGAGTCGTTAATTGCAGAGCCGCTACCACTCCCAGCCTTAATATTTGAAGATGCTGATCGTAGGATGGGTATACGTGACTCAATCAACACTACTTGCCATGCCTGGCATTTTCTATTACAGCTCCAGGCAGGAGCCCTGTTATATTCCCCAGTCATGCCACCTGATTGGGTCAGCTGGTTGATTCCTTACAGAGACCGAGGGGTAATAAGGGCACTAAACTCTTTAAACCTTAAGATGACCGGCGACCTCTTTCATAGTGGCATGGTTAAACGATGGGAGGACCTGGGGCAGCAGGAGCCCACACATACCCTACTACAGCGCTACCAACTTCACTGGATGAGACACGCGCTCGTGGTATCTTGGGGGAGGATCTCTCAGAGCCTCCTGAGGTCGCGGAATTAACGTATGTCATTAAAGCCCAAACGCCACGCAAGATTGTCTCCAATGTATACAAGATAGTGATGTCACACAGGCGAAACAGTACACCAAGGCCCGCTTAGAATGTCAACGCGACCTACAACAACCGATCGATGATGCTATGTGGACATATTGCTGCACCAGCACGCGCCGTATTTCACTGAATGGTAGGCACAGACTAATTCATGTCAAGTATCTTAATAGGGCGTATTACAGACCGGAGAGACTACATAGATACGGGTTGAGGGACACTCCCACTTGTGACAGATGCGTGTCACCATCGGCCTATTTTATGCACTTGGCCTGGTTCTGCCCAAGGTTACATACATTTTGGGAATTGGTATTTGGTGAGTTGGCGAAGATAACGGAATCAGATCTGCCCCTAGACCCGGCCCTACTGGGCCATTCCAAGAAAATCCCACGAGAAAGGCGCAGACTGGTGGATATGGGTCTCCTCTTGGAGAAACGCAGAGTAGCGATCACTTGGCTTTGAGGCCCCATTCCCACTATGGCACAGTGATCACATGACATGCTTTACTGTTGCACACAGACAGAGAACTTCAGTGAACTACTACCTCCCAGGAGCCGCCCTAAAAACTTCTGGGGACTTTACACAACATACATAACTACCAGATGCCCCAAACAGTCGGAGACTAATGATGAATTGCTTCCCCCAACCTACACACCACCTGCTACTTGATCCCGCTGGTGGTTTAGTCAGTCGGACACACTGACTGTCGAGCCGTGGCTACCCTCACATGAAAGTCCCCACCGTTCTGTTCGGGAATGGTTGTGAGTGATAACAACACAGGCACTAGTTCTCCCTACGGTATTTATTTGTAGGGTACTGTCGAATTCTAATTGAACTGTTTGCATTGTATTTGATTGCATTCAACTGTATTTTACATGTGTGTGTTTTACAGTGTATAGGATGCTCCGATTTGCATCTTGTTTGTTTTGTTAAAAACCTTATTACTCACACCCCTTTCAGGGCGGAGTATAGAATGGCAAGCCCCCGGTTGTTCAGGCCCACAACCGCCCAAAGGACTAACGGGGCGCCAACACGGTTTTCCAGGAACCTCCCATGAGGCTCCTGGGATTTGGCTCTGGCACCCCTATTGTGCCGCACAGAGGTACACTTCTGTATCCATTTGCTTCCAGATCGCCATGTAACTCTGCCATTGCTCTGGAGGTGGCCTCCGTCGCCGCGAGAGCCCCCCACCAAAACAGCTATACACTTACCTGCAACCTCTCATCTCTAGAGCCTCCTGCAAATCTAGAAGGAAGAGATCCATCCCTACTGGTGATAGATGAACCCCATCTATATCACAAAAGCCCTTGACGTTAGCCTGGATCAGCTAGTGTCTGATGAAACCAAAAGCCCTTATGGCCTGTGAACTTGTGCCACAAGCTATTCACCCTCATGCGGGACAGTTCCACTGCATCACATGACTCAGCACCGTGCCAACTCTGGGTGGGACGATTTCAGACACCATGGCTCACATTGCCCCATTTAATTGCTGATCTCACCTAGCTGCCATCCTTCTAGCACTGTTTGTGCCTGAACACCTGCGTGCCCCATCTATGGGACAACAGCCCACTTGCTAGGTGACCGTTCCCACAACCCGCCTGCCTACTTTGGCTATTATGGCAAGAAGATTATACTTAACCTTTGCGCAGTCCCTTTGCTTGCTAAATCATGACGCACAGGAATGTTCCTAACTAGAAGTATGTGACGATGAGCAAGGGTGCCCTCCAGCCCTTGCCATGTATCCCCTATTCCTTATGGGAATTTCGCCCGCTCAGCTCCCTCTGTGGTGGAACCCCCTAGGCATACCCGCTTAGAGAAGGTGTCTGATTTAAACAGTGCGCACTGTCTACATTATGGTGCCTAACATTAAGGAATGACTAAGTCCTACTTTACCTCCATCCTAGAGTACTCCCAGATAGGGGATGCGGGGGGGTTCACACTACCCACCCTGTGCAGCCCCAGCGGTGGAAAATTACCTGCTCATTTAAATTTTTGTTGAACACTGGACGTGCCAAATGCTCTATTACATAGTAGCCTTTTGTGCTTGACACCTTGTTTCCCCATTTCCCGGGATGGCAGCCCACTATGTTGGCTGACAGCGTCCTCACCCAGCGAGGCTAATCTAGTTAACCGGGAGGGGCATTTGAGCTTAACTGCAGGGACATGTCACCTACCCTTGTTTCTGAGATTGTGCCAGATTTGGGAAGCCGTTTCTTGATCAGCTATAATGAACCAATAATGTGTTGACCAGTTCCAGTGAATGTTTGTCTTAAGTGTATCAGCGAGTGCGATCGCTTAGGTGAGGATGGGTCATCAATGTTGGCAGGCAGTATTGCAATACCTTAGCCCAAGCAACTCTTGTACGATGAGCCCGTGCTGGTGGAAGATAAGGGGTGTCCGACCCACCTTACTTCCACTTTTACAATTTTCATGGTATATTGCTTGATGGACCCTAGCCTAATCGTATATTCGCGAAGCGCGTGTGCCCCAGAGCCATGATGGCGCTGAATGACCGGTGTATGTTACCCCACTCACTGATAATTATGTACCGATAACTGCCCTTACTTCGATTGGGGGAATGCTGAATGCTTCTTAAGGACTGTAGTCTTACTGCTCCACCCAGTTTGACCCCCCAAAACCTTAGGACGACCTTAGTAGTAACATGCCCTTAATGGTACGCAACATTCTACAAGTCCTGCACAAGAATCCCCCTTTGACCTGCTCAGGCCTGTGGTCATTCTGCTGAAAGCCCTGTGGGCCTGGGGGAGGGGAGTGCTACTAAACCTCAAGTCCTAGGGACTCCCTCACTGCTGCAGGTGCCCCATAGCATTGATTATAAAACATTTAATGGGCAACAACCCAGTTTGCGTCCCCCTTAATGTGCCATTCTGCGATGAGCAATTAGATACCCCACATATCTCTTCCCTCTGAAGATGAAACAAACCGGCCAAAGCACAATGCACGGACAGTGGGTGTGCCCACTGAGACATCCCCAGCTCTGTGTGGTACTAACCCTAACGCACCGCATGCCAGTTTGTACCTATCATTCAGGGGTGACTACGCCCTAATGTGCCCCTTTCCCTGGATGATCCCCAGTATGAGGGTACAGACTGATGACCAAATGCTGCGACAGCCAATAAACAGGTAGACCTGTGTGTAAACCCAGCCGCTGCCAAACAAAACCACTAGAAGCAGTTTTCCACGGAAATTTAGAGACCACCGGAGTCCCTCCGCGCCCTCCGTACTTCCGCAACAGCCAGACAGGTCACCTGCATGTAAGCCAGGTACCGATACCAGAAAGCAGCTGCCCTTTGAAAACGGAATGGCGGTGCACAATCCCTGCGTTGGAGACAACATTTACCTCGTTATACTGCGAAAGAGGCACGTGGGGAGACAAAATAACTATTCTTTGCAAAACAGAGCCTGTCCATAACTTTTGTCTACATTGGGACAAAAGATGAACCATGATGTTATAACTGATCAAGTCTGTGATATCATATTCGCTACCTCTGGCATTTTTTTCATAAATCGCCATATATGACTGACACCGCACTCTCATCATGTGCTTTGTGTGATCTTGGCCCACTTTGGAATGAGCAGAGCCCCGCGATGTATACTTGGCTGCATGGCCGATAATGCACAAGTATTAGAAGAGAAAGATGAAACCATACGGCCAGAACTGACAACCATTTTACCATTTGTCATTAGTAGCAGCATTCATCAATAGACATTGAGAAGGGCCACATGCATAACTCCTGGTGGTACAAGGACCTTGCTGGCCAAGCAGCGAAATCTTCGCTCAATGCAATGATACGAAACAGACTTCTCACAGCGGACGCCACCCACAGCGCCACCCAGATGCCAAACAGGACACCGAGATTTACACTGACCATCCTAACTCCAAAGGAAAGGCACCACAAACCCAACCCACTGCACAAGTCACTCACCAAGACACCGCTGTAAGGACCCAACCATGAACAACGCCCCCTACCTGAAGCTTGAGTGCCCCCTGTGAATAATGTAGGTTGTTGTTTGCCAGACAGTGCACTTGAGCATGCCCTGTAACAGCAGGGTTCTTCCCAGACCCCATTGCTGGCACTGAGCAGCGGTGCACATTCCTACTAATCCTACACAACTGCCACTGCTCCACCGATGCCGCGCAACGTGCTCCATCTCAGGAGCCACCGAATGGAGCACCTTGGTAATTCACGGATGCACTGTGCCCGATTATAGCCATGAACTGGCATGGTGAACCAAGTGACCTGCCCGGGGCCACTCGGTGCAGAGCCGACACAGGGACCCAAAACTGGCTTTGCAGTTCCCAAGTTGCCTGTTTGGGTGCCAGTGCCCCATCCTGTCTCCAAACAAATGCAGATACTGCACTGGCAGTCTCGCAGTGCCAGTGGCATCCCAAGCCACCGCTGCCTGGCCACATGCCCAAAACTGCATCCACAAAGATGGTGGACTCCCTGGCCCCGTAACAACAAAAGGTGCCTGTTACTCTGTATATATTTGTTACTGCTGCTGCGCATGCGTGCAGTGTTCTGTTGTGTTTCCCAAGCACTGTCACGATGGGCTGAATCTTGTACGTACACGTTACACTTGATGTCACTGTACTTAACGTCTAGGTAAAGGACTGGGCCACCTATCCCTGACCTGGCACGTGCTATATGAGAACGCAAGCCAATAACTGACCGTATAAGCAGCAGGCGTAGGCCACTAGGGGTCACTGGGCACCAGGCGCTGCTACAATTAAATGAAGATTAAATAACAATATGTTTCACATAAGCATTCTACATAAAAGCATTCCTAACTGGATGCAGGCTTTCTTCTCCACCAGTGATAAGTTGAGGACGTGGCATAAATTACGTCAGCCTCCCTAAAATGTTCTCTGCCAGGCTACAAAGAATACAAAGTCGTGCAACCAGCCGGTCCATATATCCGACAAAACACAAGCACCGCACACCTATCTTGAACGGAAGGGTGTGCATTCACATTCTTCAAGCGTAGTTTCTGTTAAATGACAAAGTTCCTTTACCACCGGGCTCACCCAAGCCTACCGGCAAGCACACAGACCCACTCATGCCAAGACCCGCGAGGCCTTATACCAGTATAAGTCTGGCGAGAAAGCAGAAACAACAAAACAGTGGGTCAGTGCCACCCAGTAGCGTAAACACCTCATAGCACTCTGGAATAAACATAGACGAACAATAGGGTGTTAGTACGTGAGCCCCCGGTGTTTTCCTGATACTCCCCTGGTTCAAAGGCTATGACCTTCGGTTTGTATCCGCTGATTTTGGTGACATTTTTCTGCCCTTTCATATGCACAGCACCCGGTTATGTAAAACACATCCAACACAAAGTTTACAATTACCACGGCACAATCAATGGCAAGAAACCCTGCAAAAGTTCCCCAAATTGACCTCGCATTATGGTTTTGGAATGCCGATAAGACTGGTGTTCAGTGAGCGTGGCACCCTCTTCACAAAATGTCCCTAATGCTCCGCTCGCAGCCGTGTCCTTCGTTAACGCTGCAATAACGATGTTAACCGGTGCATCCTGGCACCGTTCCGCGCCCCAAGCTATTTATCCGGCGGGTACGATCTCCCTCGCCAACAATATAAGATGAGAAAGCTTCCCGGCCCATCGCTTGTGGATCAGGCTGTAATGCTACATCCTCAGCCCTGAAGAAGCCACCTGCAGCTGTAACACATGCCTCACGGCTGGGTGGACAGGCCCCCTCAAAGGGCTCAATGCTGATGTGACGCACCAACCAACTGACACAGAGTATATGACCGTCAGCCTATCTCTGCTTGCGCTCTAGAGCGCTACAAGCAGTAACTTGACCCGAGAATCGAAAACGCCAAGACTGCTCACCTCAAGCCACAAAAACGAAATTGGCTGCCTCTGCTCACCTCGCTGCATGCCTGAACAGCGTGAACAGCCTTCGTGCTGCTCGTATCCCCCCCTCCGATTCACATGTCCAGAGGCCCGCACTTCACCAAGGCAACACGACCCCTGCGGAACTCCAGACCCAGGACCTTGACACGGGGACGGCCAAAACCAGTTTGAGGGCCAAGCCTGTTACCTGTTCCGGGCAGGCCCTACTCCCAAGAGGGTTTACTAATGGCAAGGCCAGTTACCCCTGCACCCGTCGGCAGTGTGCCTCTGCCTGCGACCGGTGGCTGCACTCGCTGCGCTGGTCTACGCCAGCACGTTGCCCCCTCGCCACCAGTAACCCTATTGAGATGGAGGAGGCGGGGGGCAGTGGCGACCTCTATTAAACATGCCTATGGGCAGGGGCTTCCAGCCCCATCAGAAGCGCAGCGTGCGGCTTGGGGACACTCCGACAGCCAGAAGGCCACATGTGACAAACAGAAAGCCCAGCCGTGCGATATGTAAGCTAAAACGCTTACTACAATGTGCTGCCATATACCCAATGCTCCCGCGCTCACCTTGTTGTTCACGCCGCGATTGCCAACTATGCAGCAAAACTCTTCCCAATACCAGCGACAAAGCCAATTATTTGCACCCATGCTAACTAGCCCCGGAAGGTTGCCGAGAGAAGGGGACGACTGTGGCCACATAAACTCCACCGAGCGCATGGGGGGGGGGGGTAATAAACAGCTACACTAAGCATGGCTATCTGTTCAATACTGCAATGGCATCATGAACCGATCGTGAGATATTTTGTTTGAGGCTTGCCGCAGAAGAGGGGACCCAGGGGGAGCGGAGCGCGAGCCAGTCTCCCCCTGGGTGGTTTCGCACAAGGGAGCGGCCACCCAGGTGCGGGGTAGAGTTAATTAGGGAGGCGGGAGGCACGAGGCAAGAGGAGAGGTAATAAGTAGAGGCGCTGTGGGGCGGGAAATTCATTGTGATCAAGGGAGTGGGGAGGAAGGGTTTTTGAATTTGCTATTTGACTCACGTCTGACACCGTATTTTGGGGGTGGTAGAGGGTGTCGCAGGTGGAAGTGCGTGACGCTGTCCGGGTGCGCTGCGAGGCCGGGGGGGAGGTTTTACGAAGCCGGGCGTCCCAGAGCAGGCTGGTTTGGGACTGGAGTGTCGCCCGGGAAGGCTGCAGGTGGCGTCGCGATGGCGGTGGCGGCGTGTGTGTAGCCCCAGCTTGGAGACGGCGGCGTGGGCACTGCGGCAGGACAGGAGGGGGCCATGGAGGCGGGGACTGCACGTCTGGAAGCATCGGCCGTGTTTCTCGGTGAGCCTGCTCGAGAGTTACAGGTATTTGGGGCCGCCCGTAGCGTTGTCAGCGGGCGGCGCACGGCAGGGGGAGGCAGGAGAGGGCGGCCGTTAAGCGCAGCTGGTGGGCGGGGGGGAGGCGTTGGGAGCCGTGCAGCCGCTAGTGTTGTGAAGTGTGAGGTTGGCAAAATGTGTTAGTGGTACGGAGGGGCCCCAATTCCAGGGCGAATGTAGTGTGCAGACACAGTCGCTTGCCCCAGTGCATAACGGTATGGCGGGGCCGAGGGGTCCGCAGTTGTTGAATTTAAATGGGTGGCAGTGGGTTATTCGCCCTGCCCCGACGGTGTCCTGCGTTGGCCCCCCCCCCCCCCCCCTGTTGTTTTGGAGCACAATTAGGCTGGACCGCCCGTTTTGATGCCACATACGGGCGTTAGCTGGTCTCAGGGCGCCTTGTTTTAGGTCCAACTCCCCAGGAGGCGGAATTTTCTCGGCAAGTCGGGTCCATGGGAGCTTCAGGGGAGGCGCCAGTGGCGGCCTAGTCCTCACAGTTACAGGTTGCAGGAATATTAGGTCAGACAGAGGTTTGTGGCAAGCAGGTAGCTCGGTATTTTGGCAGCCAGCAGGCGGGATTGGGGCGACAGCGAGGACGCTTGCGGGGTACTGCCAGGACGTTGAGCGCGGGCACACCGAGGGCCAGTGGGTCTGGGTGAGCGTGGGTGGCGCCCCTGGCACGGCGTGGGTGGTGAGTAACGGGTCCTAGGGGGCGCATAAGAAGTTCCGGAGGAAACTAGTCAGAGCGGCTCGGTTTCCACACTGCCAGTTTTGACCACACGGTTGACGGCTGGCAAGCTTTCACTGCGGATAGAGCACGCAGCGGCTCTGTCTTGGGGGCATGTCGAGGGAGGGAGATCTGGAGCGGTTTTCCCTTTCTGGCACACAGCCCCCCATCTGTCCAGTCAGGTGTTCACTGTTATTTGGTTTCTGGCGGCAGGGGAGTGCGGGGCATGCAGGGTGGAAGTGGGGCTTTGTGTGGTGATCATGGCGCTGAAATGATATTTGATACTGACAGTGATGCATTGGACGTCGGGGAATGGAGTGAGGGAGTTGGTGGGGATGACGGAAACGATATGTGACATCATGGAGGGGTCTGAGGGGTTTGTCGGGGCTACCCATTATGCTTCTTTTGCAGACGTCTTGAGCGGACCACGCAAACAGCGGGAGCATGATACTGGCACCCACCTACGGGAGGAACGTCCATTTATACAATGCGGAGTGGGGCATTTGTGTGGGGTTGCCGTGATGGCGTGGGTATTTGGTCACTGACAGTGATGTTTTGGATTGAAGGGGCATTGCGTGAGGGAGCTGGTGGGGGATTTTTTGAGGCACAGTATGTGACGTCAATGAAGGGTAAGAGGGGAGTGCTGGGGCAACAAAGTATGCTTAGTTTTTTGCAGGCGTCTTGAGCGGACCAAGCAAGCAGCGGGAACAGGTCACTGTCACTCAACTGTAGGAGGTACAGCGGAACGTACAGAACAGAGCGGCCCAGTTGCCAACAGGTACGGCAGGATGGTGGTCGGTTTGGCAACAGGGGAGTGAAATGCACACAGCACTAAGGTCCCCTTTTTGTGGGGGAAGAGTTGGTGGGGGTTAATGCTCATGCTGGGGTTGTGCGCCCTGGGAATTTGCTAGATGCTGTAAGGTTGGGGGGGGGCCTCGCTATTGTTGGCAAGGCACGGTCCCTGAGACGGGTAAGGACGTGTGGGATTCAGTGGAGGGAGACGAGAATATACACAACAATTGCCGTATATGGGGTTTGGTATGATTTTAGGATCACATTGATTGGTTCAGGTCACAAGCAGCATTTTGACATATGAATTTGGGGCTGTTTTTAAAGTGCTGCATCAGGTTATTCTGGTCAAAGAGGGTTTCACAGAGGGGGTTTTCCGGTTAGGAACCAGGGCCCAAGTCAGGGTACGTGTTTGGATGATCTGACATCTGCTAAGGGCTTCCCGCAGGTGGTCCAACATACGTTGCAGTACAAGGTTGCAGCGGGCAGGGTGGCTGGCCCTTTCGGTCAATGTCACATACGCATTTTGATGGTCTCTCCATTGGGGGTGGGCCCACAACAGAAAGCTGGGGATTTTTTCGCCTGATGCCACATCTGTCGTGGCCTGAGGGTGCCTCTATGACCGATTTCATATTCGCCAGAGGATTCTTGCGTGTCTTACGCTTCAGTGGATATGCACTGGGTTTGGTACGCTCTGCAGGGCGTCACGTGCAATTGGCTAAAAGTGATATACTGTCTGCTTTCGTTTCCTCCCCATCCATCCATGCGATTTTAAACTGTTAGACATGCCTTTAGGGGGCGTTTACTTAGCTACGATGCTGCCAAAGGGGTTTATTCTCTTTCGGGTGCAATATTTGAAACATTTAGCCCCTTTTTTACAGTGGCGTTTTTATTCACATCTCGGGTCACCCCCTCGTATGCCATTATTTGGTTAATTTTTGGTTCCTTGGTGCTCAGAACTCGGGGCAATGTCATGCGGCTTTGTCTGCTTTTCAGAGTATGGCACAGGAGATCGGTGCCGTTGGCTTGGGACGCACCGGAGGGCCTCAGCTCTACATGGTTTTCTTGGGTATTGCAATAGATACAGTGAACATGGTAGCCCGGCTGCCGGAGGCACAGTTGCCGGAGATTTCTTCATTTTGTCATCAAGTGATCGGGGAGCCCGACTGACTCGGAGGTCAGGGGAGTGCAGACGTTATTGGGATACCTCATGTTTGCATGTAGGGTGGTGCGGGCTGGGAGATCTTTATGCAGGAGGTTGGGGTTGGTTATGTCTGGGGTTTTTTTCTTCCGCACCAGAGCGTAGGGATGTCTGCAGCCTATAGGGCGGATTTGCGATTGTGGCTGATTCTCTCGAAGGGCTTCAAAGGAGTGCCTTTGTTTTGCGGTCAAACATATGGTCTGGCAGGTTCAGGTTTTACTCAGTGGCGGTGGGAGCAACAGGTTTTGGCGTATTTTGGGCAGGGCGTTTGGTGCGCCGTGAGTTGGCCAGAGGTTTGATTAAGGCAAGGGAGCAGTTTCACGATTTTCGACTTCTTTCTTTACTAGTGGCATTGTATGTCTGGGGTGAGATGTTTCGGGATCGTTCAGTGATGTTTAATGTCGACAATCTAGCGGTGGTTGAGTTGATCAATCGTCAGAAGGCCAAGGGTTTGAGAGTTGTTACGTTTGCTGAGTGATGGCTTGTCGAAATGTTTACAGCTTATCATTGTTTTTAAGGCACGTCATATTTCAGGTGTCAACAATTTTATGGCGGACTTTCTGTCTCGGTGGCTGCGGGAGAAATTTCGCCGGCTGGCTCCTGGGGCCGCACTTCCCATAGACTCCGGTCCCACTGTGTGTCTGGGGGTGGGGGGCCTAAGAATGGTAGAATTGCTAGAGCACTTTGTAGCGGACACTCCAAGACAGAGCTATCAGCAAGCTTGGAGCGCGTTCTTCTATTATGGATACGCGGGTGCTCTCGGGAGGGGTAGGATGGCTTATGATCAGGTAGTTTTTTGGGTTTGGCTTTACACCTGTTGGTTCAAGGTTTTTCCCACAATACCATTTTTTCGGTAAATTGGCTGGGATTTCGTTTTTACGGACAATGAGGTGGGGGAAGGACACGGTAAGGGGGGGGTTGAGTGTGCAGAGAGTTCTCAAAGGTTTACGTAGACTTTGGGCTGGGAACGAGCAGTTACGCCGACCGGTGTCATTTGATTTGTTGCAAAAGATGCTTGGGCGGCTGCCACTTTGCTGTTCTAATGAGGATGAATGCGGCCGTTTTAGGCTATGTTTGGTATTGTTAATTTTGGAGCATTTTGGGCATCCGAGCTGCTCGGTTTGTGTCATAGGGTGGGGATTGCCAGCGAGGAGGTTTCACGGGAAGAACACAGGCGGGGATTTGGTTGAGGGTCTATAAAAACGGTTCAGTTGGTTTGGGGTAATTGGGTTTTCCTAAACAGGTGTGGAGTGGGCCTCTGCGGTACAGTGAGGGTATGGGAGGGTTTTTTAGGGCGTTCTAGTTCCTTTTCTCTTGAGGACACTTTTTGCCATGCAGCAGGGAGTCAGATTTCAGTTGCACAATTGTTGGCAGTAATGAGGACAGTGCTGGTTCTTGTGGGAGAGAACCCTTTAATGTTTGGAACACATTCGTTTTTTGTATAGGGCTGCAACAGAGGCGGCGAGATTGGGATGGTCATAGACTAACATACGTCGGATGGGGAGCTGGAATTTCAAGTGGTGCGCGAACTATGTTCGAAAATAAATTTTTATTTCTACTGTGTTTCCTTTTGGTTAACATTTGTTTTTCTACCTAGGTACGTCTTCGGGGCTGGTAAATGCGAAACAGTCATCATGGATAATAGGACACTCCTTCGTAAAGTGGGCCGACGTTTATGCTGAGCAACAGATTTGTGGGAGATCGCTCGGACTACAAGGTGTTAAGCATGAAGTGGTTGTTAGGGTAACGGGGGTATGCGTTGGGGTTAATTTTTGTTTATTTGGTCCTGAGTTGTTCCAACAAGGGCCCGCCAGACTGGCTGATTATTCATTTGGGTGAGAATGATCTCGCGGCCCTGTCTTGGGCCGACACTCCTAAGCTAATGGAGCAAGTTCTAGCACACATCGAGTCTAATTGGTCAGGCACCAAGGTAGTTTGGGACTGAGTTCATACCGAGGATGCACTGGAAAGGAGCATGGAGACATGTAGCTATAGAGAAAGCGCGACGGAAGCTTATTAGAGCCATGAGAATATTTTGTGTAGGTGGGATTCCAGTTTCTTTCTTATTCCCATATACGGGGCTCTGAAGGGCATCTTTGTGGGGATGATGGGGTACTTTTGTCTATCATGGGGCAAGTTTTTTATTTGCTGGAGCTGAGGGTCATGATTGCTCGAATTTGGAACGAGAGCTTTTGGTGCGCATCTGCAAGATGGTACCCCTTTTATCTTGGGTGGGGCAGGAAAACTCTCTGGGTTTTCCTGGTTGGCGGGTTTTTGCTGGGGGGATGGGCAGACTGGAGCGGGATTGCCCATCCTCCAACGGGGGAAGTGGGGGACGCAGTCATGGGGACGGGAAATGAGAATGAGGGGGATCTATCAACAGGAGTCATTGAGTTGTTTTTGCTTGGGGTCTACCTTGGGGTTAGGTTTTTATAGATGTCAGAGAAAATTTGGGGATTTGATTATCAGATAATGGAAAAATAGTGTTTAGAGAAAAATTATAATTTGGCACCTGTCTTAATAAAGTGGCCTTTTTTGCTAATAAAGAAGTGGTGGATTGTGAGTTATTGTGCGAGAGGGGACCCAGGGGGAGCGGAGCGCGAGCCAGTCTCCCCCTGGGTGGTTTCGCACAAGGGAGCGGCCACCCAGGTGCGGGGTAGAGTTAATTAGGGAGGCGGGAGGCGCGAGGCAAGAGGAGAGGTGATAAGTAGAGGAGCTGTGGGGCGGGAAATTCATTGTGATCAAGGGAGTGGGGAGGAAGGGTTTTTGAATTTGCCCCACCCACCCTTCCCCTTTTTTGTGTTTTCCCTTTCCCTCTACGGGGTTTTTCTTCCAGGTTTGGCTACGGCCAGGCCTGGGGTTTTTTTCTTTTTGCCACGATAAGACAGGTTTTTTCGGTTAGCTAGTTTTTCTGGTAGGCGGGTTTTTGCTGGGGGGGTGGGCAGACTGGAGCGGGATTGCCCATCCTCCAACGGGGGAAGTGGGGGACGCAGTCATGGGGACGGGAAATGAGAATGAGAGGGATCTATCAACAGGAGTCATTGAGTTGTTTTTGCTTGGGGTCTACCTTGGGGTTAGGTTTTTATAGATGTCAGAGAAAATTTGGGGATTTGATTATCAGATAATGGAAAAATAGTGTTTAGAGAAAAATTATATTTTGGCACCTGTCTTAATAAAGTGGCCTTTTTTGCTAATAAAGAAGTGGTGAATTGTGAGTTATTGTGCGAATACACATTCCCGTCAGGATGACAGTATAGACTGTGATGAAGGAGATTACGTGTGATATGTGGACTATTGAAGCGCTCTGAAGACCACTTCCTTTCCGCAGACCTAGTAACATTTAAATAGCAGCCTAATATTTTCAGAATTGTGACATTTGAAATCCGAATTCACGCCAAAATAGTTTTAAATTATTAATGCTTTTGCTGCCGTTAACAAAATTTGTTAACGCTAACCGGATTGCTTGTTTGACGAGTATTTTTATTGTGATATATGTCTGGCTACAGTAATTGAATACTCACATACACGCACATACTAATCGTTGATTTGATTTACTCCCAAGGAAGGGTCTTTCGAGGTGTTACCCCTTCAGCACGGATCGAACTCCAAATTGCTTGGAAGAGCAACCTCCGCTAGATCAGACCCCGCATACCGCCACAAGGCCCCTCGGCTCCTGTGCAGCAACGCACCGCCGGGTCATCATACATTGGGAGAACCTCTGTGCTAACCAGAGATTCAACAAAGAAGGCCTCAGCGATGAGGTCAATTATTTATACCCCTGCTGTTTAGCACTGGTCAAGAGAAGGGGTCAGCTGAGGGCCCACGTGGACCCACTGGCCCCTTGAATTACCAGGCCGCGGGCCCACTGTCCAGCCTCAGAGCCCACACCCACAGGTTTGGTAAATCGGCGATGGCTCCCGGGGATGAAAGCTGAGGCGTGGACGGGCGGCGGGTAAGGAGGTTCCGATATAAAAGGCCTGTAAATGTGGGGCCATGGGGGGAGGAACGGGCAAGATGGGTAACCCCGCATCTTGCCTACGGCCCCGCCTGCTGCCCCTTCCAGCATAACCTCTAAGCCCCTGCGGGTGCCGATGCCGGGCGAAAATATTGCTGCCGGTGGACCGAGCATCACTTGGAAGCGGGCAGAAAGACAAACACACCCTCATATTCTATCTAATTTTAGGGTGTATGCCCCGACGGCCCTAGCGGCCAACATGAAACCCCGTGGTTCGGGTCACGGACGCGCAACATGCGGCCGAGCCGCATGCACCACCCCCCCCCCCTAGCCTGCCCCCGACCCGCTCCCTCACCACAACCCCGGGCGCGGGCACCACTCAGCGTGCATCCACACGTCGGGCCCGAGGGAATGTCACATTACTCATGGCCAGCGTGGGACAAGGGGGGGTGCGCACTCACTTCACTTCCAACCTCGGGGCACCGAGCCGCAGCAACACGACGATGGCGTGTCTGGCGCGCAAAAGAGACGGCGTGTCCGGTGCAAAAGAGGATGCCCGGATGGCGGGGGAAGGCCTATATACCTTCCCGCCAATCCTCAGCATGCTGGAAGTGACGCGCCTAGCGCGCCACAGGCAAGGATGAGGGGACTCCTCCCTGAGTCGCCGCAATAGAGAAGGGGGTGGGTTGGTGCCCAGATGGCACTAGAGGGCCGTCCTCTTGAGTGGCCCCCTGCGTGGGCCACGGGCAGCCGTAAGTACTTCAGAGAGGTGCCTTGATTTCATTAATGTGCTTCAGTGAACACCAAAAAGCATACATGTAGATTAAAAGTAAATAGCCCAGAAGCGCAGTGTCTCTGACCTGAGTGCCACCTAATTAGGAAGAGCTCAGTCTCAACAAACACTTCAGGAAAGTGTTCATGTGTTTGATAGGTTTGTGCCCTCAAACTTATATTGGTTTGTAGGGTAATCCCAGATTCCGTATTCAGCGTGGTAGGTACAAGAAGTGGAGTACTCTATTGTAGTGGTCTTTTCTTCTTTATTCGAAAACAAATGAAAAGTGTAGAACAGCCAACACGTATTTCGCCCAGGAGGCCAAAAGGCCAGGGCTTTTTCAAGGCAGGTTATCTCTTATTAAGTGTTTGATCAGGTCTACAGTCAATAGAGAAGGGTCGGCGAGGATGGTTGGATTCGTGAAGAGAAATGGCTGTGGTCTGATTACTGGAAAGTGCACAATTACATAAACTGCCGCTTTAAGTGGAAAATTCTCCGTCTGAGCAAACATTTGAGGAAAAAAGGGATACTTTGCGCTTGTTTACTGTACATGTTTTCATTTCCTGGAGAATAGGTGCACAGCACATTACACTCATACGGCTGCCGATCTGCAAGCATCTACACAGAAATATGGGTATGACGTCATTATGCTACGGATTGTAGGTATGCTTATCTTCGGCAGGAGCTAGCTCCTCCTTGCTACCAGCTGCTGTGTGTACTCTTTCTACCGGATATCTATATACCCAAAAACTTTTGCCTGCATGCTGCTAACACTGGTAAACTTGTCATTCATTTGGATGGAAATAAATCAATGGTATGGTTTTCACATATGCAACTGTTCCCAGTGATGTTCAGTTTACCTATTGAGAATAAGAACCGTTTACCTATTGAGAGTAAGAACTGTCTCGCATTAACACTGTAATGTAGCTTACTTACAGCACCATATTTCTTTCACGCAAAATAATCTATATTTTTGACCCGATATTCATATCCTAGATTCAGTGCACTGCGCATGGTATCAAATTTTTTATTTATTTTTATTTTTGCAATTTTATACAGCGCGGACATGGCCCGTAGGCATGAGAGTACTTTACAGCCGTAGCATGATACAAGGGTACAGTAAGTTACAGTTACAATAATTACGTTCAGACATATGGCATCTGTAGCTGCGACCATGACAAATGCAGCCGTTGGACAAAAGACATAAACAGTACAAGCATTGATTAAGATGGTGGAGACACGCAATGAAGGTAGTTCATCCACTGGATAGAGTACTTGGGTATGGTCAAGGGTGACTAACCCAGGTGTCTGTCAAATAGGAAGAGATTGAGGTCCTTTTTGACGAGGGCTATGCAGGCTGTTAGGTGAAGGCAGGGAGATAGGGAGTTCCAGATTCTTGTGGAACTACCAGAGAATGTCTGGCTCATGTATCATTCTCGACTGAAGGTGGAGGGTTCCAGGAGCAGGGATTGTGCATTTCTGGAAGCCCTATTTGCTACAGAGATTTTCAGTTTCTCAATTAGATAGGAGGTTGAAGAGGAGTGCATCGCTCTGTGGGTAATGCAGGTGGTTTTGAATTGGGCAAGAGCTTCAATGGGAAGTCATTGGAGAGTTAGCAGGGCTGGGGAGATGTGGTCACATTTCTTGAGACCTAACATGAAGCACGCTGCTGCATGTAGAATTGCTCTCAGGGTGCTTAGATGGACTTTGGGAATGTCTGAGAGAAGGGCAATTCTGTAATTTATTCTGGAGGGGACGAGAGACTGCACCACTATTTTGAGGCACTGTTCTGGGATCAGTTGTCTGACGAACCACAGCTGCCTGAGTTGATGTAGTGCGCTATTGGCCACGGCTATGATGTTGCTGTGAAGGTTTAGATGATTGTCAAGGGTGATACCAAGGGATCTAGGACTCTGGACAATGTCAGGGCAGCCATCCAGGGCAGGAAAGTTGGCCATCAATTCCTGTACTAGTGTTATTGCTTTTGGAGATAAGATAAAAATAAATTATTTTTTTGTTGGATTGAGTTTTGGATGTTGGTTAGACATCCAGGGGTTTATTTACAAGCCCATTGTGCCACTGGTGCGTTTATTTTTTTTAGACGCACAAGCGGCACAATGGGCTTATATTTACAAGGCCACGTAAAGTTTTCTTTTCAAGGCCATGACTTTTTATGGCCCTGTAAATATGGGTCCCTTTCACGCATTACTCTGTGAAAGGGGCGTTCCATGGGTGTTGCTGTCGGTGTTCCAATGCAACATCCATGGAACTTGACGTATTCCCAGATTTACAAAATATTCTAAAACTCGGAATGCCTCATAATCGAATGGCGCAACGAGGAGAAATACTTTTATTTCTCCTAATTTTTTCCTCTTTCTATGCATGCTGCATTATGCACATATCGTCAGAATCACACATAGTGGTTCTAGGTACAGGTTTAAGAGGGTTGGGGAGAGGATCGAGCCTTGAGGGACCCCTTGATGTACATTGACTGGTCTTGAGAACAAGTTGCCCATTTTCACAAATCGGGAGCGGTTGGTTAGGTAAGAGGAAAACCACTTGAGAACTGTGCTTTCACAACCCATGCGTTGTTCAAGAGTGTGAAGGCGGTCCAAATGGTTGACAGTGTTGAATGCAGTGGACAAGTCCAGGAGAACCAGAAGGCAGGAGTTTCCAGAGTCGAGGATTCCAAGGGAGTCGTCAACTATTTGTAGGATCGCAGTTTCTGTACTGTGACCCTGGCAGAATCCTGATTGGTGCGAGCCTAGGAGGTTGTTTGTTTGAAGTGAGCTGGGAAGCAACGCAACTTTCAATGACTTTGCCTTAAAATTAAAGTGTGGAGACTGGGCAGGAGTTTTTCATGTTCTCTGGGTCGAAAGACTGTTTTCTCAAGAGAGGAGAGACTTGACCTTCTTTTAGTCGCTCTGGAAATCGGCCCTGTTGAAGAGAGGTTTTGACCATGTTGGTCCATAAGGGGAGTAAGTAACTGGCAAGAGATTTGCTGATAGACCCTGGAATGGCATCCTAAAGGTGGTTCGAGGGTTTCACTTTGGAGATTGTTCGTTATAGGTCTTGTTTGGAAATGGGGGAGAAAGAGGACCACAAATGAAGCTTCTGGAGGTTCACTGGTGTGTAGCGAGGTATGGATGACTATCAAAGAAATTCACAAAGTTTTTGCAGCGGGCCACTGATGGCTCGAGAGCTGAAGAGGTGGAGGAATTTGTAGTTTCTGAAAGAACCTCAAACAGGCACTTTGGTCTTCATGAGCAATATGAAGTGAGGATTTTGCTCTAAGCAATTAGTCTTTGTATTGTTTTCATGCTACGCTATGCGTAGCTTATTCATACTCAGTTGAGAGGGTGCTAATCTCCATTCTTTCTCACACTTTCTGATAAGTTTTCTTTCTTCATAAAATTTTGGAGAACCAAGTATTGGAGGGTTTTGGTTTAGGTAATTTTTCTTTCATGGGTTCAAATGTGTTTATAAGGGATTCCATGCAGGAGTTTTATTTGTCAGTGGCCTTGTTATACTCACGGAGGGGTGTTAACGAGATTAGGGTAGGAAGGGCCATGATGGCCATGGCTTCTGTGTTAGGGTTGGATATATCCCTGAACCATAATTTCTCTGTCCTGGGTTTCCAGAAGTGTTAGTATAATAACGGGATCTGCATGTGGTCAGACCAGTCGACTGTAATGGGGTCGTATTACTATAGTTTGGGGTAATTGGAGAGTTTCAGGTCAAGGATGGTGCTTTTGTGGTGTGTTGGTTTAAGGCAGTGTTGGTGGAGATCATTGTCTTTGAGAAAGGCTGTAAAGATGCCCACCTTGCTGTTACTCTCGATTCCCCAGTGAATGTTGAAGTCTCCAAGGAACATCGTTCTGTCTGAGCTGATCAGTTGAGAGGTGAAGAGATCCAAACATTCTTCAATGAAGGAAGTGTTATGACTCAGTGGATGGTAGATCACATTCAGTCCAATGTTGGAGGTAGTGGATGTGGACATTCATGAGACTGAAACTGAGTCATTTGGAGGATCCTGCATCTCAGTGAGTTTCTGTGAATGAGTGTGATACCTCCGCTGAGCCTATCTTCCCGGTCTCTACGTAAGATGGAGTGATTGGGAGGAAGTAGAAGGTCTAGAGCATGGTTAGATGAGTGTTGAGCCATATTTTAGTAAGAATCAGGATATCAAGATTATGGTCCAGGATAGAGGCTGATATCTCTAGACAGTGTTTGACTGTAGACCGACGATTGTGTAACATGCAGTTCTGGGAGAAGCTGTTTACTTTCCGGCAATGCTGTTCAGGGAGGGAGGTTGAGATTTGTATCAACTTAAAAGGAGGTGAACGTACACCAGGATGGTGTATATAGTTTGACTGCAGTCTGAGATAATGGCGGAGATCGGGTAGCCCACTGCGGGAATAGAGGGTGGTGAACCTGAAGCTGCATAACTCTCTAAGAGATAGGATAGTTCTGAGATGTCTATGGGAGATTGTGTCCATTTGGGTCTGGGTAGACGTCTGTCTCTCGGTATGTAGGAGGGTGTGAGGTGGAGGGTCGGTTGGGTGAAAGAAGGGGCAACGACGGGAGGATAGAGCGACGCTTGGATAGGAAAGAACCAATGAGAGGATGTTGATTCTTCGAGAGAGGTGCGAGAATGAGGAAAGGCACTTGTTGAGCACAGTCCAGTTATGCTAATTAGTTATGATTGGGGGAGATGTGGGTTGTTGGTATGGGGTGTTGGGAGAAGTTGGGGCAGTGGGCGATGAAGGAAGGGAATGACAGGGAGGCATATGGGTCGACTAAGGGGCAGAGAAGAGGGTGGGGATATACTGGTCGGTGGGAGGCTGGAGACGGGCAGTGTGGAGATGGTCTATTGGGGGTGTTCACAGTCTGGTGTTTCTGGGTGGACCATAAGGGGTCGGTGAGGGGTGTTAGGGATGAATGGAGAGGAGTAGCTTGAAGGATCGTTGGAGGGCTTTAGGATGGGATAAATAAGCTTGACTGTGGCCAGGATTGTGTAGTTGGGTTGGAGCATGATTTTCCCGTTGTTGCAGATGGAGATAGCAAGTTTGCCTGAGAAGCCAAACAGATAAAAGCATTAGAGTTTACGGCCAAAGGGTATGTTAGTAAGAGGGGAGGAGGGGAGAGTATTACATAGGGACCTGCCTGATCCATAGGTCCATGTTGTGTGTGAAGAGGAGGAGGTGGGTTTTGAGGGCACCTTTGCATTGGCAATGGTATTGGTCTGCGAAGAGGGTTTGCGTGTAATCTCTAAGAGGCCTATGTTTCAGGTTTTTCTTTGCGTATTAGCAAATATTTGTGGGGGTATTTGGTCTTGAAAGCATTGGTTCTGGACATGTCCAGGTGCGATGGGGGG
Source organism: Triturus cristatus (assembly GCF_964204655.1). Lineage (NCBI taxonomy): Eukaryota > Metazoa > Chordata > Amphibia > Caudata > Salamandridae > Triturus > Triturus cristatus. Next base: position 1,706,294,390 of record NC_140590.1, read on the forward strand.
GAGCTGGGGCCAATAGGTGTCTCCGTCATGTCAGAGAGTGGTACGGGATGGAAGATAATAGGTATGATTTAGATAACCATTGCTAGGGTAAATGTTGGCGTTGTGCAATCGTCCACAGCCTTGTGAAGCGCACTATGTTCTTGGAGGTAGAGGAATGCAATCTCAATGTCATCTGTATGTTGATCAGATGGGATTGTACAGATATTTGGAAGTTGGCAGGGCTGGTCCTGTTGGGCAGGAGGGACTGGCTATTAAAGGAGAAACATGTGAGGATGGTCCCTGTAATTTGTAACTCCCCAGAGGATGAGATCAAATCCAATTCAAGATGGTCGCCGCTTAGTGGAGAAATTAAGTCCTCTTTCTATTGCAATGAATTTCAGAAAGGTAGTTACTCACAAACAGAAGGTTCAGAAGGAAGCTGTCCGACCTCAACATAAATTAGGTCAGTGGGCATAATAAAGTAAATAAAGTAATATTAATTTATTGTAAGGCTTTTGATTCTTAAAAGCCCCAGGATCAACGGTTATCACAGTAGCGAGCGCAATGTCCATTGGTAACCATTTTATTGTCAGGCAGAATGGCATCAGTAGAGTAAAACAAAGCTGATATCGGCAGAGCTCTGAAACACAGGAGGAGAGAGGTACTTCCCTTCCTTCCGTCCTCCCTACTTGAAACACAGGACTCACACAGGGAATGGAAGGGGAAATATTCCATATGTATTTACTGGAGCTGCTTAGTTTCCATATGGGAAACCCCCACATGGTTTTAAAACTGCCCTCACACATGCAATCGTGTCACGCTTCATCATAGGGCAAGAGTCTCACTCCCACACAGACCAACATCAAGAGTGGAGTGAAAATTTGTTTTTTTGCATATAGAAGAGCCAAAACATTTTTGGGCCCCATCAACCTAGGATGCTCCTTATACAAAATAGAAATGTTAAACTACCTCAGATAGTATCCACTCAATTTTTATTCTAGATCTCTCCTCGCAGGATTGAATGTATATCTGTAGGGGGTGTACTTGTATTATTAGTACCCGTCACCCCTATTGGCTGTGTTCTTCATCAACATGTTTTGGCCCCCAAGTCACCCCATAGGGTTGTCAGCCTTCATCAGGAAAGGGACACTATTCAGCGCAGTAGTCACTATCTCCCTAATTACTGCTCAACACACCTTTTGTTTTTATATGATGTTATCATTGGAGGTATTCATTTGCATTATCGCCATACGCAATGTATTGCAACTTTCCTCAGGAACAACCTGTAAAAAGACATCTCATCATAAATGTCTGACCATTGAAGGAACGGCTCCTAATATTTGTTTTTAAATTAAAAAATCATCAAAATACTCATCACTCCCACAGTGCACTTAACAACAGAGCGACACTGTTATCTACATATCTATAACAATGCTAATCTGCATATAAATTGCAAGTATGCTTTATATCATAAATTCATAAGCACATCCGGGGTTTAGCAAATATTAGGAGCCATTCCTTCATTGGTCTGACATTTACGATGAGATGTCTTTGCATCTGCAGGTTCTCACGTGGGCATTCATATCTGGCCAGTAGCTGCAATATGGCCTTGGATATGCGCTGCTAGGGCTCTGGTGCAGTGGCGCCTGTAGACACTGATATCCTGGTGCCCAAAACCTCTCCACAGGTGGCTCGGGCCAGACAACTGACTCTGGGAGTGGGAACGCTCATAGACAGGCTCATACAGCCCCGGAAAGTGCACCCTGAGTCGGAAGAGAGCAGAGCCACAGAGAAGGCAAAGAGGCTGAGTGATATTTTGTAGACTCAGAGGCTTTGGACAGACACATTAGATCCAAGGGGGAGAGGAAATATTCCCCTAGGCAGAGTTGGTGGCCCATGTGGGAGGTGACTGCTTCCTAAGTTGCTGCGACGGTCAAGGGGACTGCTTACCTCTCCTGCTGGGATAATAGTTATTCGATTCAACTGACTGGAGCGACGCTCTGGTTGTTCATCAGGGTGTAGAGTACTTTTCAGTCTGCTACTGTGTCCTGGCTCTCCGCCCAGGTGATGATATGATTGTGGTCTCTGACAGCTTGTTGTAAAGCTCACGGTTTAGTGAAGACACGCCATGAATGGTTCCAGCCCCCTGTAGCAGTTCTTGGACAACACATTGATTCACCTTCATTGAACAAGGAACATAAAAACTGGTGCCGCTCTGAAACATGAAGCGTGGCACCCGTGTGAATAAAAGATATGCGCGCAATGCACTGCGTGGTGCATCTGTTGACACGAGGTAGCAATAAAAAAAAAACATAAAAGCCGCCGCTGTGCTGAAACATGAGGTGCAGCGCCCGTGTAGATAAAAGTCATGTGGGGCGGCCGTAGAAGCGCTTGCCGTGATGATCAACTAAGCAGTGCACGGTACTAGGAACAGGCACCCACAGTGTAACAGGAAATAAATGAGTGAACATATAAACACCTTTAGCGTAAGGAAACTGTAGTTGGCCAGTGCTCCTGAGAGCAAAATGGAAGCGATGTATCTGGAGTGCCAAGCAATGAGGAGCCAGCAAAGAAGAGCGACGCAGGAGTGAACCAATGGCAAACAGCAGGCAGCATTACACTCCATATACTGATTACACCTGTTTTTTTAGACAGCGCATGCACGCTGCCTACGCATGACCTAAATAGGACCACCCAGTAATCTCTCACCAGCAGCAAAACTTGACAAACCAGGCAGACCCCACAGTACCAAACACACTTCACCACAGTCCCATACGTACAACTGTTGCCATATAAACAAAATACACAGCAAAACAAAAAACAATACCCCAACAGTTCCCCCAACACCCCACAAGGACTGAGACATGCAACCATCCTGTCCACACATCACCAGACAAGGGCAGCAGGGAGGAACCAGTTGAAGGCCAAAAGGCCAACTAGATCCATAACGAAAGATAGCATGTGAGGATGGAGCCACCAGCAATAGGTGGAAAACCATCAATCAGAAGAGACAACAGTGTAATAGAACGCTTCACACAAGCCCCCCTCCACTCGGACCCCTGTCGAACCCCACAGGTAAGAGTAAAGAAAGCAAACATTAATAAACAGGTAGTAAACCAACCCATCTTACAAGCATTGTATATATGAATAAAGCAAAACACTCATGATAACCTCAGTGGAGCGCTTCAAACCAATTCATGCATGGACCCCAGGGTTAACCCAGGTAGAACGCTTTCAAGAACAGAAGTTTTGAAGTCCTTAGAATCTGAAGCAGAAGAACAGCACTCTAGAGATGTGGGTCACATGGAGACCCCACCATATCCCATAGTGGCAACAAACTTGACCTCCCTCGAATTTTCCAGTGCTACCTATATCTTGGAAGGGCGGGTCAACCCTCATGCTGAGAACATCGGTGCTAGGGGCATGAAGAGTGAGTACGTCCAGATGTCTCAGGTCACACCATGCCCTTGTCGTAGAGTCCAATCTAGTCCCATGCCACAGATGAATCAGTGAACAAATGCCCTCAGACTGGATCCGTAGGCGAGTACAGAAGAGCAAAGATTATAGCAGGCCCAAATTATGCAGCTCTCTTTTTACTGCCATGAAGGATGCCCTCTGTGTTTGAACCTGGAGAGTAAAGTCAGAGTACAGGGATGCCGTGACATTTTACACCACAAATGGGCCATGTGCACAGGCCTGCTGTAGGGAACGTGAGGGCACCAGGTTGAGGCTCCTGGGCCAGCACCCTGTGTGCACGTTCCAAGGCACAGAAGCTAGAGATACCCTCGGAGGCCACAACCTCCTGGAACCAGGTCTCAAGGAAAGCCAACAGCGAGTCCTCCTCAGCATGCTCAGGTAGTCCTTACAATGTGGACGTTATTATGCCTAGCCCCTACCTCCTGGTCATCTGGGTAGATGGCGAGATGCGGAGTCTACTCCTGAAGAGTCAAAATGCGAGGATCTACTGACTGAACAGGTGGCATTAGAGTCTGTACACAGGTCTCCAGGGCAGTGACAGCGAAAAGTAGTCGATTTTTGCCCTCCAATATGTCCCTTAGAACCGTCAATGGCAGCCAGCAATGTGTCAAACTTGATGTCCGGTATGCCGTGTCTCTGCCGTTTGCACCCTCCTTGATCCCCTGCAGGTAGGCGCTCGCATCTGCATTGCCTTAGAGAATTTGGTGCACCCCATAACAGCACCCAGAGAGTGCATGGGCCCCCGAGGAATGCCAGAATCAGAGACACATGAAAGGCCACCAACTTCCCCGATGGCAACAACTCCCCGATGGCAAATTAGAGGGTGTCCAGGGCTCTGAAAAAAGCACAGGAGCCCCCCCAAACCAGGCAGGATACAGGGCTAAAAACAAGGAAGTGAGGGGGCGATTCCCCATAAAATTCACTGCAACCAACTGTGTCCCCACCTAAAAATAGTAGTGTAGGGCCTCAGTGCCTCTATATCAGCCCACCTCTGTAGGTCAATAAGAAGGGGTTTAGAAACCAAGAAACAGAGAGGCTGGAGAGGGGGGGGGGTCAAAACAATTCATGGGCACCCCAGAGCAAAGTAAGAAATGGAGCACTTATCCTGCAAAACAAACTGCTATGACAACAGATGTATTGTAAATCGGCCTTGAGGAAACAGGGATGGAGCCAGCAGAAGAACGAAGGATCTCAAGAGCTCTAGGGCGGTATGGCTGGGGGCTGACCCCTCCTGCAAAATAAGAAAAGAGGGCCACTAGGCCCGCAATACTCACTGATGCGGGTGAGCTGGAAGGCAGCCTCGATGAACAGGGAGGGGCTGCAGTGTTCATCGAGTCCCAGGGCCAAACACTGCCGATTTCCATATGCCCACTGCCACAGGTTGCAAAGGAAGGTCGCAGGGGGCTCAGAAGTCAGCGAGCTTCCACAAAACACCAACTGAAGAGGGGCACTTCAGTTGGTGAAGAGGGGCGCTCCCCCTGAGGAGTCCTCACTGCTGCAAGCCTCAATAATGGGGCCACAGCAAACAAAGTAGGCCACCATCTTGTCCTGGGCACTGGCACCGGAGCTGGGAGAATGCAGCAGCCTCACATCCTCGCCGGTAAAACACAGGTGCACCACCGAGGTCCCTGGGAACGTCAGGAAGTCTCCCACGTTGAAGCAGTGAGACAGCAGCCATTGTATGGGGCGGGGGAGATCGGGGGCAGCGGGGAACTCCGTCTCCCTCGTCCTCAGTCCAGGGTGACTTGCTCCACCACCACAGATGAGGTTAAGACATCATCTTCTAGGGAGAGACTTTGAGGGAGCTAAGAATGTCAACAAGGTCAACAGCGCATAGCGATATTATTTGAATTGTAAAAGATTGATGACTGCCGAATGTGGGACTACACTGTTTATAGTGCAATGTAAATAGTCACAAAACATTATTAAAAAGAAACCAAACAGAAGAAAGAATGTCAACAAGGACTACTAGAGACAGGGGTTTGAAAAATAACCATCACAAGTCAACGATGGAGACAAAAGTAAAAAATAAAATTGTCAGGTTCATGATGTGGTATTTTAAGATATCTAAGGAAATTCTTGCAGATGCTACCTTTCCCCACTAGAAGGATAGTGGTGCAGAGTCTTATAAACTCTCCCCTTGATTACAGCAACTCCCTGTATCTTGTGAGCCTGAAATATGTGTTCAAAAGGCTCCAAGTGGTACAAAATGCCGCCGTAAAAAGTCTTAAAAAACTACTGAAGCATCAACCAGCCAGACCAGCCCTCGAAGCCCTGCTCTGGCTGCCAGTTCAAAAATAAATTCACCTCGAGGCTCTCTATAGCACACATCAGCCCATCCATGGAAAAGGCCTGTTATAACAGTAGGCTGATGATTTGAATAAAGAATATTTCTTTAAAGTAATAAATATTGAAAAGCCCACACGCAGGTGAAAGCCAGATGCACCGCTCCTGACAGAAGTGCATGCAAATAAAAATCCAACATTCCATATCATTATATAAATACAAGCACAGGGATTCCATGATGTAATATCATAATGCGGACTTCGCCTAATTGGTCATAGGAGTCAGGTTTATCAAATTCACTAGTGTAGTGCTAACATCGAAATACACAAACCTTGAAAATGTAAAAGATTATGGGGCCGATTCACAGAACTAACTTAAGACAAAATCCTAAACTTACTACTTTTGGTATTCACAGAAGTTAGGATTTTGTCTTAAGTTTGTCTTAAGACAAACTTAAGACAGACTTAAGAGAGTCTTAAGACAGACTTAAGACAGTCTTAAGACAGACTTAAGACAAACTTAAGACAGACTTAAGACATACTTAAGACAAACTTAAGACAAAATCCTAACTTAAGTCTGTCTTAAGTTTGTCTTAAGTCTGTCTTAAGTCTGTCTTAAGACTGTCTTAAGTCTGTCTTAAGTCTGTCTTAAGACTGTCTTAAGTCTGTCTTAAGTTTGTCTTAAGACAAAATCCTAACTTCTGTGAATACCAAAAGTAGTAAGTTTAGGATTTTGTCTTAAGTTTGTTCTGTGAATCGGGCCCATTGTATGTACAACATCTCCTTTCTTTCCAATGAAAAAGAGATATAATTTAATCAGTCAGTCAGTCAGTCAGTCAGTCAGTCAGTCAGTCAAAGTATGCTTTATTCGAATATAATTCATAAAAGCAAAAACATTTTACAATAGAAATTCATACATGGATAAAAAGGAATTAAATTGAGATCAATATATACAAAGCATAAACATGTCTTATACATGACCATAACATGTTGTTCTTAGGCGGTAAAGGGTTAAAAAATAGTTTTAAAAAAGATAAAACATAAGAGAGAATAATCAAAAGACTAGCAGTCTCTCCTAGATCATGAGAGTAGTCAAGTGACTAGCAATCTCTGTCTGATTGTCCACGCCCAGCCTAAATATTTTGCAGTGGCTACTGTGATCCATGGCAAAGTATTAGTACGTATTATACGCAGGGCTACTGTGCCACTAGTTTTTCCTAGATTTTTGCACATCGGAGACAACCAGTAACGCCTTGGGGCCGCGTAAGACCTGCAGACAAATAAAAAGTGTCCAATAGTCTCCTTGTCTGCGCCACAAGCAGGACATCCATCACACGAACCCCCTGCCCACTTAGATGTCAAAGATTTGAGGGGAAGAGCGCCTACTCTCAATTGGAAAAGGAGCTTTCTTTCCAGGGGCCTCGTTATGATATCCCAATATGGTTCCAGACAAGGATACATCTTGACCTCCATAAAGTCTGCAGTCATGGAACCAGCACACAAGCTGCTCCAGTTCCGTCTAGCAGCCGACTCCCAATATATATTCTTTAAGGTGCTTTTAGACGGAAAGCTTGCTCCCGCCGGGTCATCCCAAAGTGTGCGCAAACCAAGTTTATACAAAGATGTCCTAAGTGCCTTTAACCATTCTATTTTATGGAAAGCATCTGACCTTATAATATCTAAAAAAACATCTACATAGTGAGAAAGGGCAGGAGTTGTCCATATCCTGCGCCAATACAAAATAGGGCGCAGTTGTACCAAGTCTGAGATTGCTTTTCTGCCCAGGTCATATTTAAGAGGCAACAATGGGGTGCTTTTAGGTAGGCCTGTTATTGCCCTTAAAAATTTATTTTCTGAGATTTGAAGAGCAGCAACCTTCTCAAAGCCCCAGAGCTCAGCACCATATAAGGCGGAGCCTATAGCTTTAGCTTCGTACACCTGTAAGACCGGTTTTATAGGTTTGGTCAATGATTTTCTATGCTCTGAGGAAATAGCACCTGCCAATTGCCTATGCCTAAGTGTAGCTATATCAGTGTGATGCCGCCAATTTTGCTCGCTGGAGATATGCATGCCCAAGTACGTAAAGGTGTTCACTACTTCCAGCGGGCGATCATTCAAAATAATTTTTGATTTAAAGCTACAGTGAGGATTGAATGTCATTAACTTTGTTTTGGCAGTGTTAATTTCTAATCCATATTCCCTACAGAATTGGTCAAAGATAGATAAGGCACGCTGAAGTCCACTCGGAGTTTTAGATAGGATGAGCGTGTCATCAGCAAACATTAAAATGGGAATTCTAATCCCAGCTAAAAAAGGAGCGTCCACTTGTGCAGAGGTCATGCGGGCTACAACATCATTAATATATAGGGTGAAAAGAACAGGAGCCATCGAGCATCCCTGCCGCACTCCCCTTTCAACAGGAAAGTCCGTGGTTACCGAACCGAGTCCTCCCCACTGGATTCTGGCATAGTTAGATTCGTGCAATCTCATAATCAAAGACAATAAATCGCTAGGAAGCCCCTGCTTGTTTAGAACCATCCAGAGCTTGGAACGGGGAACGAGGTCAAAAGCGGCCCGTAGATCGACAAAGGCAGCATACAAGCTACCTTTGCCCAGCGTCACCGTCTTCCATTGTATTAGGGTGAAGCGGAATGCCTGGTCCACCGTACTTGTGGACCGTCGGAAGCCAGCCTGGAATTGTGAGAGAGCGTTGGTCTCATCCACCCATTCCAGGAGCCTATTGACGATCACACGTCCCACGACCTTCTGAATGGTATCAATAAGGCTTATTGGCCTATAATTGCCTGGCAGGGATCGATCGCCTTTCTTGAAAATAGGAATAATGACTGCACCCTGCCAGGATTTTGGGACCCTAGCACCCAGGGCAATAGCGTTAATAAGGAGAAGAATATACTGGCACCAACGGTCCTTATCATTTACAAATAAATCTGCTGGGACACCGTCGAGACCAGGCGCACGGCCGCAGGCAACCGTGTTCAGGGCCGACATGATTTCATCTGTGTCGAAGAGATTCACTTTGGGAAGGTCTAACCTAAGCTCCTCAGCCGTGCTATCATTGTTATTATTTGGGGCAGCATACTGATTTTTGAAAAATTTTATCCATTCCTCTTCAGGCACATTGTTATTTGGGGACCCTGGAAAACCCGCTTTACCCCATCTAACAATATGCCAAAATAACCGGGAGTCCCTGCTGTCACTGGCTGCCTTTAGCTCAGACCAGTGATGTTCATCCCAATCTTTTTTAGCCTTAGATATACTTATTTTATAATTCTTTCTAGCGGCTTGAATTAGAATAGATTGCCCCCCCTTGATAGCTTCGCCCAGGGTTAATCGTGATTTTCTGCATTGTTCGTTATACCAATTGGCTGGCTTAGGAACTCTATTAACTTTATTTTTTACAGGTTTGAAGAAATACTCCTTAATTTTACAAAAGAGAGAATTGTGTAAACCTTCAACCTCACCTAAGCCAGTCCCAAGTGAATTAAGGAGTTTTATATCCGATATTGCAGTGTCCACCCGAGAGTTAATCTCGGCAACGGCCTGGTGGTTAATAACTACCTTTTCCCACCTTAATCCCCGCATGTCATTTGTGGGGACGACCCGGGGAGGGGCAGTCACAGAGAGGCAAGACGATAAGGTGGTATAAAGCCACCATTTGTGAGTAGCACACAAAGGATTGTGGTCGCTCTCTATCCTCTTCACAACCTCCATATCACAGATCAAAGGCCATAATTTTAGACTACAGATCACATAGTCAATTCTAGAGTTATGCCGGCCATTGTCAAATGTGCTTGACCCATTTCTGTCGCCAATAGTCCTGCCATTTAGAGCTCTGAGGCCCTTTTCATAGCATAAAGTGTTTAGGGCTATAATATCTACCGTCCATCGCAGAACTGGTGGAAGTTCTAATTTAGGAACACCCCATTGTCGATCCTCTTCATCGTCAAATAAGTCATCGTTATTCAATAGGGGTTCGAATGTTCTATTAAGATCACCCGCAATAATGATATTGTTATTTGGAGAGTTAGTATCTATTAAACTGCTTAAAGCACCTAAGATATCAGACCTTCTCCCCTTATTACTCCGGACATAAACATTGTAAATGTCCAGTATGCCTGATTTATCTGTTGCCAGTCTGATCAGTTGGATATCTTGGTTCTTAGTGTCAATAACTTTAATAACCAGCTTAAGACACTGGCGAACCCATATTGTTAGTCCTCCCATGGGTCTGACCTAAGACCCTTAGAAGCCGGCACAGAGTAGTTCAAAAATCCCTGTACAAAACAAGGTTCACATGACCATGTCTCCTGAAAAATACAAAGGTCATGATTATTAACAAAACCAATCCAATCTTCTGATTCCAATTTGGAATTCAGGCCAGCAATATTCCAAGACAATAAACTCCCCCTGGTTCCCTGAGCATTATTGGGGCAGGTATCAGGTGATAGAGGATCATAGGTTTGTTTAGAACAAATATCTATAATTACCTCCTTTTCTTGGTTTGGTGTCATATTGCTAAGAGGGAAAGGATCAGACGGTGGCTCAGCAGGCTCAGCAGCTCTTGCTGACATGAACTGATTATTATCAAGTCAATCTACCTCTTCGAGGTTAGCTAGCACCTCAAATCGATTTCTCATCGGGATCGATACATTTGGTTGAGCCCTTGTTGAGGCCCCAGAATTGAAAGTAGAAACTAACCTAGGTCTAGGAAAAAAATAAGTTAGTTCCCAAGTACTAATGGCAGACCTCCCAGAGTCAGTATGCCAGTTTAAAATGTAGTTAACAGCCCTGGAATCCCTAAAATTAACCAAAATGATATCTCCACTGATATTTTTCGGTGTGTTGCCCAGCCATGGTAAACGCCTGACATGTAAAATTTCTCCATTGATGTAGGAGGGAAGGGGACGATTTTGTCCTAACCAGTGAATAACCTTATTTTTTAATTGAGAGTATCCCTCTATAACCTCGCCTTTCAAAATAGGGACACCAGCAAGCACCACTGCAAGAGGGACAGCTTCTGGTGGAATGTTGACAGAAAGAGATTCGTGCAGCTTTGCCATTAGAGCCGAGCATCGACTCTTTCTGTCAGAATTGGCAACCCCAACTGGTGGAGTAACCCCTCCCTGACATAAAATGTCCTTTTTTAGCTGGGTTGGCATAGAAGTAGTGGTTCTCGCTGCGCAATTATTCGTCGGCTTAATCACACTACTCTCACCCTGTCGTACTGTCTGGTGTGAAGGTAAAATAGGAAATTATACCTGGGGGACAGACACAGTAGAAGACTGCACTGTTAACTTCACAGGACTCGGAGATATGACTCTTATGTTACCCATTAAAGATTCAACTTTCGCCAGCCTAATTTCAATAGTTTGTAGGCTGTCGACAATGGGTAGCAAATGAGTTTTAAACAGTTTCTCTATATTGCCCATTAATTCCGCTATTGTAATATCATTTATGGAGCAAGATAACGAGGTACCAGGAGAGGGCATGTCAGTAGAATCATGAACGGGGCCAGAACCAGTGTGAGCCAGATTGGGTTTGTTACAGGCTATATAATTCCCTTTATTCTTGCGAACTACTAAATCCAACTTTCTCCTTTTCTTAGGTAACGGGCCTGCTAATTTAGGTACCCCTGGAGAAATAGTAGTTTGAGACGGGGGTGCCACTAATTGTAAGTTATTCAATACAGCTGGGTGACAGGTTACCTCAGTGGGACGAGATATGATAGTGGAAGACAGATCTTTACACGGTTCATACATGGTTGGATTACCAGGGGGTGGTGACATAATGATAGTGTCCGAACTTGATGTAGTGTCGTGGTAAGAAAGGGCACTATTATCAGATAAAATAGCTTCGTGGGGCACGTTGGGAGTGTGAGACAAGCTTTTTATATGCTCTATAGAGCTGCGTCGTCTCGCCCTTATTTCGGCTAAAGTCGCTTCTTTATCAGCTCCAGCATTAACTTTCCAAACGTAACCATCAAGAGTACCCTTATTCGAATTACTAGTCATGATGATATAACTGTTGATTCACAGTCCCCCTAAGGTACGTATCTAACAGTGACTAAGCAAAACACACAAAACCTACTTGAACCAATGCAGCATCACATAGTGTCTATCTCGCAATCACTGCAGTACCGCCAAGAGTCCAGAGTCAAGAGGGTAGGCCCAGCCCGGCCTCCGAGGGCCACAGAGGGCCCGCCCTTTGCCCGGGCTTAGCCCGGCTGAGACCGCGCGCGAGACCGCGACGCGGGGAGTGATTTCAATTTTTAAAGCGCCTCCTGGCGCAGCTTCCGGGATGTTGGGGCCGGGAGGCTGGGTACTGTAGTCCTTTCCCCCTCCTTACTCCGCACAGCGGCCACGCGATGAGAAGCGCGGCAGCGGGAGGGAGGGAGCGCCAAGGACAGCAAACTCTGCACCACGCTGACGGACCACGGTGAGGATTCAGGCAAGCACACTGCGCAAACAGGACGCCCGCTCCACCGGGAGTGATTTCAATTTTAATATAACACGTAAATTCTCGTAACGTGTAGATAGCTTAAACTGCCAGAAAATATTAATTTGTCACATTGAAAAGCATTTTGAATGTTAATATTGCTATCCAAACTAGCTTCACTATTCACAGATTCTCGTATTTCATAAGAATCCATTTGTCCTTTAGAAAGTATATTATAATCTTCAGAAACATCAAGATTAGTATTATAATCCATTTAAAAAAAATGGGTGACTCTAAGTTGGCATTAGTATCAACCTCAACTTCACCAGACAATTAACTGCTTTTGTTAAACTCATATTTAAAACTGCCCCATACACTCTCTTCACTTCCACCGTCTTTGATGACCTCATTACTCATGAGAATTTCCTCTTGACCTGGTTTTAATCTTACTACATCACTTTTACTCCACCATCCTTTGTCTCCTTAATTTACAGCACCTTTTGACACTTCAATAACATTAAATGGTGAAGTGAAAGTTGATTGTCCTTTCTGACGGGTTTTTGATGACCCAATCTCTTTTCTCAATGACTTTGGTTTTTTTTTCTGTTACAGATATCATGATATTTTTTTAGTTTACGTCTATCTCTCCATGATTTTTTGCACCTTTATCTGTGTGTCATCAATTTCATCACATAGAGTTTTAGCTTTGTACGAATTCCCAAATTTAGGTGTGACCATAGTGTTACATTTTCTTCCTCTCATTAAATAAAATGTGTAAAATTAGTAATTTTATTATTGGTATTGTTACAGCTATTGACTTTGTCACAAATGTATTCTTTGACTGATAATTGAGCAGCTATGGCTAGCTGTACTCCTCCCTTCAAAAATCTAATAACAAATTCCACCTGACCATTTGAAGATGGACTATACATAGGACTTTTTCTTGTCTAATACCAAGTTTAGAAATAAGTTATGTACCATTATCTGAAACCAAAGTTTTGCATAGACCTTCAATTGCAAATATATATTTTTTTAATTCACTACTAACTTCTGTGGTTATGTTATGAATGAATTCATAATGAATCTCCTTTGTGTAGTAATCTTATAATACAACTAGATATTTACAATTGTTGGTCAAAATATTGTACGGTCCCGAAAAGTCTATTGCAATTTTGGACCAGAGACCATCAGGAATGTCAACAAGTTGCATTTCATTTTTGCTTCTTTTGCAATGTTTGTCTGCTTTCAAACATTCTACACATTGGTCAACGTGTATATTAACATCAACATTATTGCCTGGTCACCAATAATGGTTATGTAATATTTTATTTACAGTGGTTGAACCAGGGTGTCCTTTGTGGGCCATACAAATACGTTTTCTCACGTAGAAGAAAAGGTGGTACAAATAAATCATGTCTCATTAATACACCATTCTTCACAATCAATTCATTAGTAACTTGTTGATAACACTTCAGTTCTTGGTCTAAATTTCTTAATTGTGGCCATTTATGAGTTAGATATTCTATCACTTTTATGTCTTTTTTTTTGTGAATCCATCTACTCGCTCTCTGAGATTACCCCATCACTTAAAATAGTTGCATCCATAGATGCTACAACGCATTCCATATCCTCTAGGCACTCATCATCAAAATCATTAATGGGTAATCTTGCTAAACAATCAGCTCGACAAATTACAGCCTCCAGGAATAAGTCTGATTTCAATTCATGTAATTTAGCAATTAATCTCACTAATCTTGATGAAGCTTTTACATTGTCTCTTCCACATCCATCCATCATATACACCAAAAGATTATGGTCTGTAACAATTTCAAACACTTTACCCCACAAATACATTTTGAGTTTTTCGACCGCCAAACACATGCTAGTGTTTCTCGTTCGGTTGTGCTGTAAAAACTTTCTGCATTTTTTAATCTTCTTGAAATGAATGCAATGGTGTATACTTCCTCCTTTTTTTTTTTAACTAAAAACTGCTCCAATGCCTATGGCACTGGCATCTACAGTAATGATGTTTTTGTGATTTTCATCATAAGGGTACAGAGCTGGAGCTTCAACAATTGCTTTTTTTGTTTCTTCAAAAGCACATCATGTTCTCTACCCACCTGAAATGTAATCCTTTTCTTAACAGTTTGCGCAATGGTTCTACTTTACCAGCATGACCTGAGATAAATCATGAATAGTACTCACTAAGTCCCATAAATGATTTTAATGTTTCTTTGTCACTGTGCCTAGGTGCTTCTCTTATAGCTTTTACAAAATAATTGTTTGGTTTGATTCCATCTGCAGTAAGTAGGTGTCCTAAATATTCAATAATGTCCTGTAAAACTTTTCATTTGTTCCTTGACACAGTCATACCTCTTTTCTCAAGTATGGATAACACAATATTTAATGTTTGATTGTGTTCCTGTACAGTGCCTGCATGTACCGAAATATAATCTTGAATTTTTTCTACCCCTTTTACATCTTCAAAAATGATGTCAATTAAAAAAATTTTCAAACGCTAGCTGTGGAGGCTCGTCCAAAAGGTAATCTAACATATCTGTAGGCTCCAAATGGAGTAACAAAATGTTGTCAAATCTTTAGATTCCTCAGATAATTTGATCTGGTGATATGCTGACTTGAGATAAATTAATGAGAAAAACTTTGATCCAGAAGTAGCTGCTAATATCTCTTTTTTTTCTAGTCCTCCTTTGCAAATCTCCAAGCTAGAGGTCAATGAGTCCAAGTGGCTGCAGCTGGCTGAAAGATCTCGGCCTCTTCCGCTAGGGAGGGATTTGAAGACATCCTGAGTCTTATTTTGTGATGCCAACCTGGAACTAAACATTGGATCACGAATCCAATGGGTGGGAGGCACCTTCCTCCCGATTCAAGCAACCTGACTATATTATGCTGTTAATCATTGGACCAATAAAAAAACATATTAAATCAGAAACAATAGAAAAATATTTATGAAGACAAACATAACAAAAGGAAAGGAGAAGAAACCAATCAGAGGCGTGTTGTGTTTACCCAATTACCCCATAAGTCCCAAAACCTCGTTTTCTTAGAATTTAATATAGTTCGATCTAATATTGCTATTTTTTGTACTGATCTCACCCACTCAGCTTCTAAGGGGGGTTGGGCAGTATCAATTTAATACAGAGCTCTCTACATGCAACAAGCATTAACATGAATACAAGAGCTTTATGTGCTTTCGTAAAGGCCCTGTTTCCCTCTCCCTCTAGCATCACCCCAAAAATAACCAAAGACAAGCTCACCTGAATTTCTTGACTCAAAATTCCCAATAGTGTCATACCCACTTTCTGCCAGAAGGTCTGGATAGAGGGACACTGCCAGAACACATGGACTTCATTTGCGTTGACCTCGTCGCACTTAGGGCACCTCTTCACCACCTGTGTTCCTAGTTTTGAGAGTCTCCGCGGGGTCCAGTAAACCTTATGGCTGCTAATATCTCTTGAAGTTTTGGTAGTGGTTGGCAATCCACAACAATGTTTTTATTAAGCGATCTCAAGTCATCACACAGCCTAATATCTCCTGTCTTTTACTTAGTTGCAACTGTAGCGGAAACCCATTCTGATGAGTCAGTTGGCTCAATTACGCCTTTTTAAAAAAGTTTTTCAAGTAATTCATTTAATTCACTTGTTACTGATAAGGGAACTGGTCTTACTTTGTGTGTTACTGATATGGTACTTTCCTTAAGTTTAAATTTGTGTTCAAACTCTTTAAAACACCCTATATTATCTGCTAAAACATCTTTGTTCTCATTCAAAACAAATTCAAATGTTGGTTGTTCTCCAGATACGCTAATGTAATCTATAGAATGTTCATCTAACACATTAGTTTCAGAAGAACCTGGTTTTAAAATGATCCCAAGTTTTTCTAAATATTACCATCCTACTATATTTCTCCCTCTTTCTGCCACATACATTTTAGTTTTTATGTTTCTTCCCTTGAAACTTAGACTATCATAAAAATATCCTACCATATCAATGTCAAAATCTCCAAATGCTTTGGGATTAACATCAGAATCTCGAAGAACAACATCTTGCCATGAATTTTAAAAAGCAGTGTCTGATATAATGGGTATTGGGGATCCAGAGTCTGCCATTACCTGTAGTTCAACCTGGTCTATGTGTTTGATTTCCAATGGTGCTCTTATTTTACCTTCCGACATGTCAACAGTTAATACTATATTCGAACATATTTCTTCATCAAACTCTTCAATAGAATTTACCTTTACCTTTGTGTTGAAACTACTTATAGTATGTTTACAAGATGATGCAAAGTGACTTATCTTGCCACATTTCACACATCTTTTGTCAATTGCTGGGCGTCCCTGAAAATAAGCAAAGTGGTTTTTAGAACCACACCTGTAACACATGCAAGCTTTTCCTTCATTATTCTTTCCACTCTTGTTTCTATCAGTAGATTTATGCTCAAACTTCTTTTATCCTGTAAAGAAAATACGTTAGTTATTTGAGCATTTTCATTTGAAATCACATCAGATGATATTAAAGAACTTTCAATTCCCTTCGCAATGTCAATTACATCTTGCAATGTTGGATTTCTACAAGCTAATAATCGTTCTTGAATCTTCTTTGAGTAACAATGAAACACAAATTGGTCTCAGATATAAATATCCACCATTTCATTGAATTCACAACTACATGCAAGAACTTTAAGAGCTGCGATGTATTCCTCTATGTTTTCACTTTCTAATTGGTTTCACATTGAAAATCTATGTCTCCCAACCATTATATTCAGTTCCTGTGTAAACGGTTTTTCCATGCCCTTGACTGCCTCCTGGTACTCATCCATTGGTATAAACTGACCAGGTGCATACTCAAATTCTGGCAAACTGCCAAATATTTCCTGGCCGGCATTACCCAGCAAACAGAACATTACTGCCTTTCTCCTCTCTGCATTATAATCTTTTCCATCTATTGCTACCTGATTTTCAAAGGCTCTATGCCAATTTTTCCAATGCATGGGTGGTTTTCCTGGTTCGCTCAGAAAGGGAGCTGATACACATACGGCACTGCTCTATGCCATTTTATTAGTTTTGTCTTCTTTGTCGAAATTGTATGTTCCTTTAAACATGTGAGTTAATATTAATTCTCTTTTGGTTGTTTGTATTTCCGGATTCTAAAATATTAATTTGTATACTGGTACTGTAATGTTAAGTCAAGATATACACTTTTAATTTAGTAAATGCAATCATGCAAAATGT
Source organism: Triturus cristatus (assembly GCF_964204655.1). Lineage (NCBI taxonomy): Eukaryota > Metazoa > Chordata > Amphibia > Caudata > Salamandridae > Triturus > Triturus cristatus. Next base: position 1,706,311,835 of record NC_140590.1, read on the forward strand.
TTTCATAGCTTCTGTTTTTTTGTTTGTTTAAAAAACACAGATATGCGATGCTGAGGAGTCGCCTGTAATGAATGGTTTGGAGGAATGCTTGAGAGAGAACTGAGTTTTTGAGAGTTATGCATAGGTACTGTTCTGCACTTGCCCCTTAGTGATCTACGATGATGGGGGTTACGTAGGTGTAAACACAACAGGATGATGGACGGAGTGCTGAAACTTTTCATACGCTCATTCCCAGTCAAGAGGTCTGGGTTCAATCCATCGATCTTTTGCACAACATGCCGCCTCAGTTTTGACCCAGCCATACACAAATCAGTCTTGACCCTGCTCCTTCTGGGAACAGTCAAGCCGAACTGCCTGGCCAGGTCCTCCCTGGTAGGTGTTACTTCCCAGATTTAGGCATAACCATTTTAAATGGACCATAAAGACAATAGCAATCTAGACTCCACAAGCATTTATGTAGAAATGACGGAATTCACAGCTATGATGCTTCCAGTATGACTTATTTATGTACAAGCATGAGCAACAAAGCGAAAGGATGTTGGCGTCTACCTTCTTCCAGTGCTCTCTACAACTCCCTTCAAACACCACACACCATTCCAAACTCTACCACACGCAGCACATGTTCTCTTTCCACCTACACCCTTTAGATCCACACCATTATCCTTCACTACCACAATTCCCTAGCCTATATAAGTAAAGAATAAAATAATCCATGGGCCCTACACACTTTTTTTAGGCTGAAACCTTCTTTGAACAGGGAGCAGATAAGATACTGACTCTAAAGGTATTTTCTGTGTTTGCCACTGCCCATCTTTCCATCTTGGCCGTAAGACCCCATACAGGACATCCTCCTGGTTGGTGATCACTTATGAACTTGAAGGAGAAGCACGCTGGCATGCTTAGGAGATGAAGCCAGTGGCAAACTTGATACTATGTTTACCTTTATACTTTCTTGCATCTACGAATTGGCAGTGCCTTTTTGTCTAGCTTTTGACTGGCAAAGCTGCTAAATGTTTTTACAGAATATGCCTCTTTTTTCCGCAGCCTGTCACCCCGCATGTTGTTACAACGCAGTCATTACCACTACCGCGGTGTAACAATGCATACCATTACCCCGCAAGTTGTAACAACGACTTGCGAAGGGGGGCGCTGGATGTTGGAATAGTATAATTTGCTATTACAACCCCAGTCTGTGCAGACAGTGGGGAAGGTGCAGGATTTTAAATCCAACACCTTCTCCCCCCTCCGCAAGTCATTGTTACGACTTGCAGGGTAATGGTATGCACTGTTACACCGCGGTCATTGTAACAACTGTACTGTAAAAAAATGCGGGGTGATGGTTTCGTGGTCAGGGTTTTTTACCGTTTTTACAGTCGCAGAAGCCCAAAAAAGAGCTCTGCCTGTCGTAAGAAGTCCTCAATTGAGGTCAAAGTTAGCATATTTTGAAGGAATCTTCCCAACCATGCTGACTCCTCTGCGGTGGCCTATGCTACCTATGTAATGGATCTACAGAGGCACAGAGACTGTATTGAACTTCATCTTTCGGAAGCTCACAGGCTGCTTTGGAGCCCGGGCCGGGGAAGGCGAAGCCGGACCCAATGGAGGCCCGGGACAAACGCCACCCGGGGGTGGGAAGCCCCCTCCCAAGGCGAGAGCCCGCGAAAGGGTTGGTCGCCCCTGGGCGGTAGATGGCCCCCCAATCAGGGGGCGCGATAGTAATCCGCGAGGGGATTTAAGAAGCGGGCAAATTGCCACGCTATGCAAATACTCCCCCCTCGCTGAAGAGTAGGGAGGGGCCAAGAAGGGGGACAAAGCCGAGCAGGACAGCACTTGCAGCCCGGGCTGGTCCTGGAGGACACCCACCAAATCAGTAGCAAGTTGAAGCCTAACATCGTGGAAACAATGGCCCAGGTGGTTGGGCCCCTCCCCAGAGAGTGGCCTGCCTGAAGGCAGACAATAAACAAGAATGGACTAAAAGGACTATAACTGCAAAGACAATATAAGTGTCAACAGAATGTTATGCATGAGCATGAAATTGGCAATATGTAGAAATGTTATGTTATAGTAAACTGCGACCATTTAAGGCACCAAGCACATGGCCTGTTGTGTATGTCAGAGGTTAAGAGGGACGCAGTTGGAAAGTGTGACATCAGGATTATAAACTGCAGGTAACAAACTGATCTCTGTGACAAAAGTAGTAACCCACTGACCTATTTATATTATATGCACATTGTGATCTGCATGGTACAAGTTCTTTGCATCAGGCATATTAATCCTCTGTGTTACCTTAGGATGGGTAAAAACGACCAGGAGACAAAACTTCGAACTTTCTCTCTCTCCAGAAAGAACATTAATCACTGGAGTAACTTTGACATTTTTATTGATGGCTGAAAATTGCTGGAGGCAAAGAGGAAAGAAACTGATGCTTTTAAAACAATAGTAAACGGCGCCCCCACCGGCAATCAGCACCCGGTGCGATAGCACAGTTCGCACCGCCCTAAAGCCGGCCCTGAGTGTGAAGGGTGGGGGAGGAGACTTGCCACCTGGGAGGAGTTTGTGAATGTGAACACGTGCATGGACTTGAGGCATTGTGGTCTTAACCCCTTCGCTGCTGCGGACATTCCGCTGCAGCACTGGGGGGGGCAGGGGGGCAGCGCGGTGGGCCTGTGCTCATGACGGAGCCGCTCCGTCATGAGCCACAGTTGAGCTGTGCTCATGACGGAACGGTTCCGTCATGACTCCGCCCATTTGCGTTGTCCCCCCGCACAGGCGGGGAAACAGCGCCGCGCAGGCGGAGCGGCCGCCAACAGGATTGTCATGACGGAACCGTTCCGTCATGAGCACACGGCAACCGTGGCTCATGACGGAACGGTTCCGTCATGAGCGGGGAAGGGGTTAAAGGCAATGTCCCGCTCTTTATTTATTTTCGTTCTGTGTGTCTTCAGTGAAGGTGCTGCATCCTACAAGCAGTTTAGGTGTGCCTGTTAGATTTATAACCTGCTCGTTCTTAGGTTACAGCCACTGTTGACCCACTTTGCCATGTTTACTCTTTATTTTTAGCTACTTCTGACTTATGTCAAAGCACCTGAGTGTTTAAAATAAAAACTTATTAGCCTTTGCTCACATAAAACCATAAAAAAATCCCTCCATGATATTTATGCTTGTAACTAGCACTTTAACAACAAAATGACACTCGTAGAACCTTGACTTTTAAAGGTTGCCATTTTTTGGGGTGAAATCTCATTGTGGTAAATGTTTCTATAACTTTGAACAAAAGTTACTGCCAGTCACAATAAATGACCAAAAGAAATGGGTTGGGTTTGGAAATAACGTGAGTTACACTGTGGCGCATCCAGCATAGCACTCCATTCTGCTTTGCTCTTCAACGCTATGCAAACTTGGGGACAGATGTACGACACGCAAAATAGCGCCTCGGAAATTGCGAGTCTTTTGCGACTCGCAATTTGCGAGGCGCTATTTTGCATGTACAAAAGTGTTTTCAGGCACATGCATCAATGTTAAAGATTGCGATTCCTTATTTGCAAATAAAGACTCACAAAACGCGATGCAACAAAAAAATTGCGATAAATTAAAGAATCGCTAAAAATCGCAAATACAATAGCGATTTCGGTAATTGCGAACTCGCTATTAGCGTTTTCGCTATTTACGAAATTGCAATTACTGAAATCGCTTTTTGATGCATCTTGATGACATCAGAACCAGGAAGTGAGCAGCTCCAGCCTAATTTTCAGTGCACAGTCTCAGGGAGAGGAGGGAGCTGGCTCTGGGAGCTGGACAGGAGTGGGACAGAGACATTGAAAACACCTGGAATTTCAACTAAATGAAAGCTTCACAAACAGCAGAGGACAGCCAAACAGGCAGGAAGAGGAAAATAAAGTTTTCTGAAAAATAAATTGACACCCTCATTGAGGGAGTAGTCCACAGCCATGATAAGCTTTTTGGCAAATTATCATTAAAAGTGGCAGAGCAGGGGAAACGCAAAATATGGATCTGGATTCAAAACAGGGTGAATGCCACTGGGGTGACACACCGCACCATCGAAGAGCTGAAAAAACGATGGAACGACTTGCGCAGTCGGGCTAAGGTGCACATTGCTGACCGGCTCAAGGAGGCAATGAAGACAGGAGGGGGAACACCGACAGACACTGGGAACACTCCCATGGAGGACTTGGTCGAATCCACAATCCAGCCTGAAGCTGTTGTTAGTGTGACACAGCTAGACACGTCAGGAGCAGCAAACACATCTGAAGGTAAGATGAATGCATGTTACCATTGTCCTAAATTATGAAGTTAGAACATGACCTCAGCACAGCATGAGCGCACACTTTGAACATCCAGTACACAATGTATTCATAAAGGGAGGTGCATTATGGGAGATGTAGTCAGGTCAAGCAGTTACAATGACAAACACACAAATAAACAACTCTAAATAGTGTAATATATTCTCAATTTAATAACAAAGCCAAAAATATATTACTGTGACATGACATCACAGACATTAATTAATGCTGTTTTGCACTGTTTAACCTCACAGATGCAGGACGTGTAGAAGCTGAGGATAGTGATTTCCAGGACATGCAGGACACCAGCGCAGTTGAACATATGGACACACCCATGTTGCCAAAAAAATCTGTCACGTGCCCCAAACTCACGCAGGGCAACTGTCCCACCACTGGTCACCATGGATTCTGATGATGAAGCTGATGCAACACCAGATGGCAGCCATGGCCAAGCCACTCCCATCCCAAATCCACAAACACAGGTCCGCAGAAGCAATGTCAGAGTCCGGCGTAGAAGAGCTAGATCACTCGAACACAGCAGGAGGAGCAACCAAATGATGTCTGGGGTGGTCTTGAGGGACAGATGCTCCGTATGCAGCGCCTGCAGACCAAGAACACACGTTCAGTACAGTTACAAATTGGGAAGATGGCAAGCAACATTGCAGTACTGTCCGATAGTGTGCAGCAACTGACCAAGGTCATGCAGGAGGGACATGTGTCCCAAAAAAGACACCATTGTGAACTAATGCAGCACCTCAAAATGTTTGCAAAATCAAACAATAGGCTGGCCATGACAACTCCACTGCTGGCACGTAGGTCTGTGACCATGCAAACAGAAATGTGCCATTGGAGCGGGGATGTGGCTAAAGCACTGGACCAGGTGACCAATGCAGTGGAATTGATTAATGCCTCCACAATTGCGGCAAACATTTCCACGCCGGAAGAGGGTAGTGAGGGTGCCTCAAGCATAAGTATTTTGGCAATGCCAGTCGCCACTGCAGGAAGACGCAACACACGTAGCAGTACCCCCTCCGCTTCCAACATTAGGGATGACGATGCTGGCTCTGACAGGCGTCTGGGTGTTCGTGGTAGAAAGCGCTAGACTGGCATGTACAATTACATTCCACTATGGTGACGTAACCATTGTTGTGATCTAACCTTTTGACTGACTTACAAGTCATTATTCATTTTCAATTCACTTATGTCCAATACTTAGAATCCTGTGCCACTGGTCACATTAAAAGTGTGCTTCAACACTCATGTCATTATTTAGTTAATTAAAGATTACTTTGATTGCAATATAAACCTTCTGTGTCATCATTACTCACCTCAGAAATAATTTTGTGTGATGTCCAATCTTCTCCTGCGCCCTTCTGCTGCGCTTGCCCTTTGTGCTGCACGGTGGTGTGGCACTTGCTGGCTCCCAACCTCCGAGTCGCTGTCAAACACCTCGATTTCCATTCCTCCCTTTGTCGCAATATTGTGCAGCATGGCACATGCTGCTACTATCTTGCAGCATTGTTCAGGGTTGTACTGAAGTTCTCCACCGGTCTTATGGAGACATCTGAATCGGCTCTTCAGCAGCCCAAATGTGCGCTCTATGATGTTCCTTGTTGAAATATGTGCTGCATTGTTCCTCTGTTGATTGGCAGATGTGGGATTGAGGTAAGGCGTCATAATGTAATTACGCAAGGCATATGCGCTGTCACCTACATATAAGTAAGCAAAGGGTCAGTGGCAGTTTGACATTGACATGCGTACAATGACTGTGAGAATCAATTACACATATTTACCAAGCAGATGTCCCTTTCCAAATTCTCCCCTGACAAGACGGGTGTGTATGCCACTTTGCCTGAATATATAAGAATCATGTGCACTCTCTGGAAATTGCGCAACAATGTCAGTTATTATGTTTTTGGCATTACAAACAACCTGAATATTGAGGGAATGGTAACATTTTCTATTTCTAAATAAATATTCCTGTGCTGCAGGGGAACATATTGCCACGTGGGTGCAATCAATACAACCCACAACATGTGGGAAGCGAGCAATCTGGTAGAACTCCTGTTTAGTTTTCGCAAGGTCCAGCGCCGTGGTAGGGAAATTGATGAGTGACCCGATCAAGGCCATCATGGCATCAAGGAATGCTTTGAATATTCTTGAAAATGCACTTTGTGACACACCTCCCGCTACAGAAATGACCCCCTGAAAACTGCCTGACGCCAGTAGGTGTAGGCAACATAGGACCTGCACATTCGTTGGGATAGCATTGGTCCTACGTGTCTGTCGTTGCAGAATGGGATCCAATTCATTGATTAGATCATGGATCATTGCTGCATTGAGCCTATACTTATCGTATATCTAATCCTCTTGCTGTCCTTCAAAGTTATGCGGACTCTGAAAATGCGCTCATTTATTCGCCTTTGTCTGTGTGCAGCAGCCTGCAGCCTCATCCTCCTCGCCATCAGGTAATTCCCTGCCATTGTGAAATGTGCTAGCTCATTCTGGGTGTGTTTAAATAGGTTTAAGTTGATTTTCACCTGTATCTGATTTGCACTCATGCTTATCACCTGGTTGTGATCCTTCTTATGTAGCTCTTGCAAAATTGCGATTTTCTGTGAAATCGCAATTTGCGAGTTTTCATGCATATATTTTGCGTATCTTTATTTGCGATTCGCTATTTGGGAGATGCAAATACAGAATAGCAATATAAATCGCAGAATGTTTAGCGATTCTTTATATTTGCAAAAACTTGTGTTTTTGCAAATATACAGTTGATGCATTGCTACACGGTATTTTGTGATTGCAAAAGCCATTTTTTTGCGATTCGCTGATTTTGCGATTTTTTTAAACGCTTGATGCATGTGCCTGTTTGACCACTGTTTGAGATTCCCAATGGGGTCGCAAATTGCAAGGCTCATTAATATTCATGAGCCTCTTGCAACTTGCAAGCCCATTGGGAATGACAGGCCCTCCCAGGTATGGTGGCCTGCTGGGGTCAGCAGACCACCATGTCTGGGACTGCTTTTAAATAAAGCAGTCCTTTTAAAAATGCAGCCTGTTTTCCTTAAAGGAAACGGGATGCATTTAAAAAAAAAAAAAAATGAAATGTTTTCGTTTCATTTTTTAAGGGCAGGCTGTGGTCCCTGGGGCCACTGCCTGACTTTAAAAAATATTTTTGGAGACAGTCACAAAGTGGAAGTGGTCCCCTGTGGACCCCTTCCAAATTGCGACTCCATTAGCACCCTCTTGAAGAGGGTGGCAATTTGCGAGCATTTTGCGACTGCAATTACGGTCACAAAACATTTGCACATTGATTTGCAGACGCAATTAGGAAGAGAACGCCCCCTTCCTAATTGCGACTCGCAATTCCTAAATAGCGTGTCGCAAATAAATTGTCACTCGCTATTTAGGAATTATACATGCCAACAGTGATTTTGCATGCGCACACAGGTTCGCAAACCCGTTTGCGCATGCAAAATCACGTGACATCTGGCCCTTGATGTCTTCCGAGTAGAAGGTTGCTGCGCCTCTTTGGATGATTTCTCAACCAAACAGTGGTAGTGAATTGTCATCGAGCAGTGAAACCCATCAAACCGTGTCCACCCACATCTTTTTCCAGGCCAGGAGCCAGGAGCATTGTATCAGGGCAGGTTTGTGGGGGAGGGCGGATGCAGGGTACCCTAGCCTCCTCATCCCACCACAGGAGAACCTGAGGCAGCACTTCCTCTGCCCACTGCCCCTCTCCCCTCCCCATCTGCTAGCGAAACTTAATACAGTTTGACGTTAGGAGAAACTAACCAGTGACCCATGAATTGGGTTAAACCCGCCCGCAAGTGAACATATATAACCTATCAAGAGTCCTTTTTTTTAATTAATTTTTTTAGTTTAACTGACCCATTTGCCACCGAAGTACATCATATTTCATATCTGCTGTGTCCAGTCTGGCCTGCTTCAGAATACAGATTGCAATATTGCGAACGAGGGCATCCACTAGTCGGTGGGAGCCATCCTCAAATGGTGGCAATCGTTTCAAGGTGAGCGCACCTGCAACATTTTTCCCAGACACCGCTTGCCCAGATGACCATAAACAAATGCGCGTTTCCGTGAAATGTAAGCAAGTAACAGCACAAAGTAATGGATTTTTCTTAATGATGGACTACAGGCAAAATCCCACCTATTTCTGCCAATTTTGCCAGATTGATAATTCTGCCAGATTGATAATTCTGCCAGATTGATAATTCTGCCAGATTGATAATTTAGCCAGATTGATAATTCTGCCTGCTTCACTGCTGTGAGAAAACGATTTTAACTATTATAGTGTATGGTCCTGTCTGGACTGCGGAACCAGTTGTGATCAAATGCTTCTTTTAAATGTATGCCTGGGAAACAACCGTTCTGAAGTGCCTCGACTAGTAATTGTCTGTATAATTTTTCTTTTTAAGTCCTACTCATATTGCTGATATGCTTTTGAAGGGTGGACTAAACAGCATTCCTTGTCAGCAAGTAGATGACGTACCCTCACCGAGGTCTATCTCTCACTATTTTTTGGAAACTAATGTCTGACCCGACCTTTTCCCTTCTGGGTAATTGCTGGGCATCACAGTTGAGCCTTAACCAGGCACACATTGATTTTTCAATATGCAGCTGCAGAACCCAGGGAGAGTCCCAGTTGTCTAGCAGGGGTTCCAGTGCTATTGTAAATGACAATAGCTTAAACTCTTGCAAAGGCGAGACCTATTGCATTGAAAATACTTTTTGGTAAAAGCGCCCATGCCACGCTTTAATGTTAAAAGAGGCTACACCCGTTTCTTTAGATGAGCCGCTGCTAAAGAAAGGTCTGTTGCCGCCATTAAAGTAAAATTGCGGTATAGGGAGCTTTTACCCCAAAAGTATTTGTAATGCAACAGGTCTCGCATTTACGATACTTTGAGCTATTGACCATTGAAAATGACAATAACTTAAACTCTCGCAAATGCACAACCTATTGCTTTGCAAATACTTTTATCACGTTAGTAGAGGCCACGTCCCTTTCGTTAGATGAGCCGTGTCTAAAGAAAGGTGTGCGGCTGCCATTAAAGTAAAAGTGAGGTATGGGGCGCTTTTAGAAAAAGGGCATTTGTTTGTCAACTTGGTGCTTTTACAAAACAAAGCATTTGTTTGTCAACTTGACAAACAAATGCTTTTCTTTTGGTAAAAGCGCCCCATACCGCAGTTTCACTTCAAGAGCTACCGCTGCGCTTTCTTTAGACGCAGTTCGTCTGAAGAAAGGGGTGTGGCCTCTATTAACATGGAAGCGTGACATGGAGTGCTTCTAAACAAAACAAAAAAAAAAGGGAAATAAAATATGCGGCTGCCTTTGGTGCCACAAATAAAACAAAGGAGCAGCCGCCACTGTGGCGTGACGTGCTATTAAAACAAGCATTGAAAATGCAATAGGTCTTGCTCTCGTTTAAGTTAAAGCAATTGTGTTTGTAATTAGGTGGCTTTTAAGCTTTGCTTTTATTAGTGTTTTTCAAACTTTCATGTTCATAACATGCATATGTATGTGTATATGCATGCATGCATTTATATTTGTATTTAAATAGATATGCAAATGTATATATATGTTTATATACGTATGTATGTGTATATATATACACATACATATATAGAAATGCATATGCATATATATGCATATATATACATATTTATATATATATGTGCATATGTGTGCGCGTAGAGAGGTAGAGAGAGGTAGAGAGAGGTAGAGGTAGAGGTAGAGAGGTAGAGGTAGAGATGTAGCGAGGTAGAGAGGTACAGAGGTAGAGATAGAGAGGTAGAGAGGTAGAGAGTAGTAGAGAGAGAGGTGAAGATAGAGGTAGAGTGAGAGAGAGAGGTAGAGAGAGGTAGAGAGGTAGAGTAGAGAGTGAGTAGTAGAGAGTGAGTAGTAGAGAGTAGAGAGTGAGTAGTAGAGAGTAGTAGAGAGTGAGTAGTAGAGAGTAGTATAGAGAGTGAGTAGTAGGGAGTAGTAGAGAGTGAGTAGTAGAGAGTGAGTAGTAGAGTAGTAGAGAGAGATTAGTAGAGACTGAGTAGTAGAGAGTGAGTAGAGAGAGAATAGTAGAGAGTAAGTAGAGGAGAGTAGTAGAGAGTAGTAGAGAGTGAGTAGTAGAGACTGAGAAGAGAGAAGGGAGTAGAAAGTAGTAGAGAGTAGTAGAGAGTGAGTAGTAGAGAGTAGGAGAGAGTGAGTAGTAGAGAGTGAGTAGTAGAGTAGAGAGTACTAGAGAGTAGTAGAGAGTGTAGTAGAGAGTGAGTAGTAGAGAGTAGTAGACAGTGAGTAGTAGAGTAGTAGAGAGTGTAGTAGAGAGTGAGTAGTAGAGAGTAGTAGAGAGAGAGTACTAGAGAGTAGAGAGTAGTAGAGAGTGAGTAGTAGAGAGTAGAGAGTAGTAGAGAGCGAGTAGTAGAGCGTAGTAGAGAGTGAGTAGTGGAGAGTAGAGTAGAGAGTAGTAGAGTGTAGTAGAGAGTGAGTAGTAGAGAGTAGTAGAAAGAGAGTAGTAGTGAGTGTAGTAGAGGGTGAGTAGTAGAGAGTAGTAGAGAGTGTAGTAGAAAGTGAGTAGTAGAGAGTTTTAGAGATAGAGTAGTAGAGAGTAGAGCGTAGTAGAGAGTGAGTCATAGAGAGTGAGTAGTAGAGCGTAGAGTAGTAGAGAGTGATTAGTAGAGAGTGAATAGTAAAGAAAGAGTAGTAGAGAGTAGTAGAGAGTGTAGTAGAGAGTGAGTAGTAGAGAGTAGTAGAAAAAGAGTAGTAGAGAGTAGTAGAGAGTGAGTAGTAGAGAGTAGTAGAGAGTAGTAGAGAGTGTAGTAGAAAGTGAGTAGTAGAGAGTAGTAGAGATAGAGTAGTAGAGAGAGAGAGTAGAGAGTAGAGAGTAGTAGAGAGTGAGTAGTAAAGAGAGAGTAGTAGAGAGTAGTAGAGAGTGAGTAGTAGAGAGTTAGTAGTAGAGAGTAGAGAGTAGTAGAGAGTGATTAGTAAAGAGAGAGTAGTAGAGATTAGAGTAGAGAGTAGTAGAGAGTGAGTAGTAGAGAGTAGTAGAGAGTGAGTAGTAGAGGGAGTAGTAGAGAGTGAGTAGTAGAGAGTGAGTAGTAGAGAGTAGTAGAGAGTGGTAGAGTGTAGTAGTGAGTGAGTAGTAGAGAGTAGTAGAGTGTAGTAGAGAGAGAGTAGTAGAGAGTGAGCAGTAGAGAGAGAGTAGTAGAGAGTAGAGTAGAAAGTAGTAAAGAGCGAGTAGTAGAGAGTAGAGTAGAGAGTAGTAGAGAGTGTAGTAGAGTGAGTAGTAGAGAGAGAGTAGTAGAGTAGTAGAGAGTTTAGTAGAGAGTGAGTAGTAGAGAGTAGTAGAGAGTAGTAAAGAGTGTAGTCGAGAGTGAGTAGTAGACAGTAGAGAGTGAATAGTAGAGACTAGAGTAGTAGAGAGTGATTAGTAGAGAGTGAGTAGTAAAGAGAGAGTAGTAGAGAGTAGTAGAGAGTGAGTAGTAGAGAGTTAGTAGTAGAGAGTAGAGAGTAGTAGAGAGTGATTAGTAAAGAGAGAGTAGTAGAGATTAGAGTAGAGAGTAGTAGAGAGTGAGTAGTAGAGAGTGAGTAGTAGAGAGTAGTAGAGAGTGAGTACTAGAGGGAGTAGTAGAGAGTGAGTAGTAGAGAGTGAGTAGTAGAGAGTAGTAGAGAGTAGTAGAGTGTAGTAGAGAGAGAGTAGTAGAGAGTGAGCAGTAGAGAGAGAGTAGTAGAGAGTAGAGTAGAAAGTAGTAAAGAGCGAGTAGTAGAGAGTAGAGTAGAGAGTAGTAGAGAGTGTAGTAGAGTGAGTAGTAGAGAGAGAGTAGAAGAGTAGTAGAGAGTTTAGTAGAGAGTGAGTAGTAGAGAGTAGTAGAGAGTAGTAAAGAGTGTAGTCGAGAGTGAGTAGTAGACAGTAGTAGAGTGAGTAGTATAGAGTAGTAGAGAGAGAGTAGTAGTGTAGTAGAGAGTGAGTAGTAGAGAGTAGTAGAGAGTGAGTAGTAGAGAGTAGTAAGAGAGTAGTAGAGAGTGAGTAGTAGAGTAGAGAGTAGTAGACAGCGAGTAGTAGAGAGTAGTAGAGAGTGAGTAGTAGAGAGTAGAGTAGAGAGTAGTATAGAGTGAGTAGTAGAGAGTGAGTAGTAGAGTGAGTAGTAGAGAGTGAGTAGTAGCGAGTAGTAGAGAGTGAGTAGTAGAGAGTAGTAGAGAGTGTAGTAGAAAGTAGAGTAGAGAGTAGTAGAGAGCGAGTAGTAGGGAGTAGAGTAGAGAGTAGTAGTGTAGTAGAGAGTGAGTAGTATAGAGTAGTAGAGAGAGAGAGTAGTAGACAGTGTAGTAGAGAGTGAGTAGTAGAGAGTAGTAGAGAGAGAGAGAGTAGAGAGTAGTAGACAGAGAGTAGTAGAGAGCAGTAGAGAGTGAGTAGTAGAGAGTAGAGAGTAGTAGAGAGTGATTAGTAGAGAGTGAGTAGTAAAGAGTGAGTAGTAGAAAGTAGTAGAGTAAGTAGTAGAGAGTAGAGAGTAGTAGAGAGTGAGTAGTAAAGAGTAGAGATTAGAGAGTAGTAGAGAGAAATAGAGTAGTAAAGAGTGAGTAGTAGAGAGTGAGTAGTATAGTAGTAGAGAGTGAGTAGTAGAGAGTAGTAGAGAGTGAGTAGAGAGTAGAGTAGAAAGTAGTAGAGAGTAGTAGAGAGTAGTAGAGTGTGAGTAGTAGAGAGTGAGTAGTAGAGAGTAGTAGAGATTGTAGAAGAGAGTGAGTAGTAAAGAGTAGTATAGAGGGAGTAGTAGAGCGTGAGTAGTAGAGAGTGATTAGTAGAGAGTGAGTAGTAAAGAGAGAGTAGTAGAGAGTGAGTAGGAGACAATGAGTAGTAGAAAGTAGTAGAGTAGTAGAGTTTTAGAGAGTGAGTAGTAGAGAGTGAGTAGTAGAGAGTAGTAGAGAGTGAGTAGTAGAGAGTGAGTAGTAGAGAGTGAGTAGTAGAGAGTGAATAGTAGAGTAGTAAAGAGTGAGTAGTAGAGTAGAGTAGTAGAGAGTAGTAGAGAGTAGTAGAGAGTGAGTAGTAGAGAGTGAGTAGTAGAGAGTAGTAGAGAGTGTAGAAGAGAGTGAGTAGTAGAGAGTAGTAGAGAGTGAGTAGGAGAGAAACCCAAGAGTCCAGAGTATGGTAGCCCTCGTTTTTTGGACATGCAGTTCTGTGTGTCCAATTTTGCCTCGGAAACAAGGTGTTCAATTTTAACATCAGGATTACAAGCACCAGAATGGAAAATCAAAAACCTGGAAGGCGAAGTAAATCGGGAAACTAAAGCATTCTGCTACACTCTACTGTGATTTGGAACTTCCCAGAATACTTTGTGTCAAAGGCCAGGAACGCACAATGTTGTAGAGTAATCTGCTGGTAACTTTGAATAAATCGATTGCTTCCGTGCTTAAAATGATGTCCCCCGATTGACGCTGGTCTGAAAGGTGCTAGTAGGAAGCGGAAATGAAACTGCAGATGCGTTCTTCCTCGGACTAATATCCGGATGTGCCCTCTCACAGGCTGTTGTCCTTCGGTCAGCTGCTTCTGCAGTTTGATGTACGTGCACCCGTGCATTACACAGCTTCTTATACATTAACATTCGCAGGTTGCTTTTACAGCTCTTTTGCCGTATCATCTCAGAGAAGTGAATCTTAACAGAGCTGCGCCTGCTTTCCTGTTTCTGCCCACGTTTTGTCGATTTCAGCATATTTTCCGATCACGATAATTACTTTTGAAAAAGGACAAGGCTAGGAAAAGTTTATCTTGTGTTCTGTGGTAAGGAGGTAAATGCACATGCGATGGAGCGGACGTATAAAGCATACCTTTCAACAGAAGAGAAAAAATACATAAAAAGCTCTCGGCTTTGGCAAAGGCAGCCACGTGTTTATAATTGCATCGCGATGCAATTATAAACACACGCTGCCTTTGCCAAAGGGAAATGATCACAAAAAAGTGCGTAGCGGCTAATTAGGAGACACTGTCTCCCGCCGCAAGTAAAAGATCAAATCCCGGTGGGCGGGGCTTAAAGGAGACAGGGTTGCAACAAGCGCCTATTGACATGCCTTCAGTCCAATCACTGCACTACCTTTGGCATAATTCGTGACGCAAAACGACGCGCACAAATCAAAACTTAAGGCGGATCTGAGACAAGGCTTCTGGAATCGTATCGATTCCGAGAAGCCTCGTAAGACGAGAGCAGCACATGCGCTGCTTATGTCAGGCCGAGACCTAAAAAAAAGAATAGTAGAGTGTTAGGGGAGAGCGTGTCTTGCATGCAACAGCAGGCAAGTGAAAACTATTGAAAGAAATAGTGCTGGGAGGCTGTAATTAAAGCCTACCGAGTAACAACACAAGAAGAGAGACAGTCCTTTTGGGAGGTTACAAGATGAGGCAAGGCAGTACTAAGGAGGGACTACTAAGCCTATAGACAAATGAATAACCACAGTTTGCAAAGGACAATGACACAAGCCAATGAAAATTATGGGCAGAGAATGGGCGGAGCTTCAAGCCCATACCTGAATACAGCATTCCTCGCAGAGCAGGCTCGACCTAAAAATCACTAACAACGTGTTTTTAACCATAATCAGTTTAATATATTCTATCACTTTGGGCCTTTATGACCTGTGGAGCTGTAACAGCATCGAGAGACCCCATTCTGGGTGATGCATCGAGAGACCCCATTCTGGGTGATATGTGCACTTAATAAACAAACCTTACAATACCAAAGCACGCTCCTTCAGGTTTGCCTACACGCACAACCAGTTACGGCCGGCATGACCCGTGTGTGGGCAGGGGCTGGTGGGGGAGTCGCGCTGGGTTCGCGCAGGGGGGGACTTACCTTACCGGTCCCGCGCCACCTCCGCTCCTGTCCGGGTCTGCATTTTCCTGCTCTCCTGCCTCCGTCAGGAACCCGCAGAAGGCAGCCTCCCTCCCCATAGCCAATCACAAGGCTGCAATGGCAGCGTTGTGATTGGTGAGGACGGTGCCCAGTCAGGCGCCTATGGGAAGTCCATTTTCTCTATGTAGGTGCAGCCTACATAGAGAAAATACAGAGTGTGTATGACTGGTTTGGTCGGCCCCAGAGGGCCAACCAAACAGTTAGGGCCCACAGCATTGGGCAAGCCACTCGTCTCCGACCCAAACCAACCCGTCCGCCGCCAACTAGGCATACCCTTCTGCTTTCTCGCAGTGCCAGAAGCGGAAACATAAAATGGTATTTAAAATACCATTTTATGTTTCTGCTTCTCGCACTGCAAGAATTACAGTGGGGCGGCTCCTCCACCCTAATGGAGGAGCCGCCCTCCGGCGGCCACACCCTAGTGAGACTTTCTACAAACCGTCCATCCTCATAGGGGAGTCTGGCATGCTTATCATACTCTGATGACCTACCTTGGTCCTAAGTTGCGTATTTAGGGCCCGATTCACAGAACTAACTTAAGACAAAGTCCTAAACTTACTACCATTTTGGTATTCACAGAAGGCACTTACTCATTTTGGTATTCACAGAAGGCACTTACTCATTTCGATATTCACAGAAGTTAGGAGTCCTAACTTTAGGACTCCTAAATGCCTTCTGTGAATACCGAAAGCCTTAAAATTAGGATTTTTCTCAGTTTAGTAATAGTAAAGTTAGGTGCTTAATTCCCAAAGAAAACAAAGATCCCGCTTTTTGCAAAAACTACCGACCGATCTCTCTAGTTAATTTGGACTATAAGATTTTCGCAAAGATTCTTGCCCTCCGTATTGATCCCGTTTTACCTAACCTTATCGGTCCAGAACAATCAGGTTTTGTTAAGGTTCGTTTGTCCTCAGATAACTCAGGAGTTTTCTTTAACATTTTAAGTAAGGCTTCCTCTCTCGATTACCCTATTGCCGCGATAGCACTTGATGCTGAGAAAGCTTTCGACAGAATTGGGTGGGATTTTATGTTTCAAGCACTTAAATGGATTGGTTTCCCTGTTAAACTGATTTCTCTTATTTCTTTACTCTATTCTGGCCCTAAAGCTTCTATTTTTGTCAATGGGAAAACTTCTGAGTATTTTTCTCTCTATAGAGGAGTTCGTCAAGGTTGTCCTTTGTCCCCTCTGTTATTTATCATAGCATTGGAACCCTTTTTAACGAAAATTAGATTAGATACCAGTATTACCGGTTTTACGTTGGACACTGCTCAAGTTAAAATGTCCGTTTATGCTGATGATATTCTCCTATATTGCTCGAATCCATCTACTTCTCTTCCAGCCTTTCTATCCCAAGTTAATACCTTTTCTCATTTATCTGGCTATCGTCCTAATTCAGATAAATGTGAGGTTCTCCCCTTAAATATTTTCTGTTTAAAACAAGATTTTATTTCCACTGATTTCTCTTGGAAGACCTCTAAAATAAAGGACTTAGGTTTATGGTTCTCTCCGACTATCCCAGAAACTTTAAAGGGCAATTTTGATAATATTATTAAAAACTTTATCTGAATCTATTGACCGATGGCACCCGCTTTTTCTCTCTTGGTGGGGACGGCTGGATTCCATCAAGATGATGCTCTCGCCGTTAATTCTCTATCTTCTGTCTATGATCCCAGTGAATATTCCTAATTTCTTTTTTTTTTAAATTGACTCTTTGCTGAATAAATTCCTATGGAAAAACAAATCTCCTCGAATAGCTCTAAGCGCTCTCAAGGCTGATAAGAATTCTGGTGGTCTCAAATTTCCTGATTTTAAATCTTATCACTATGCTTTTTCTCTAAAACAATCCGCTCGCTGGGTCTCTTCTGATCAATGTGTTCATCCTCCTCTTTGGTTGGACATAGAACAACACTTTATAGCCCCTTTCCAATTTAAAGAGTCTCTCGCTTTTACTAATAATATTTCTTCTTTTCGTTCCAAGTCATCTCCCACACGCGTAAGATATTAGCTCCTCTTCTTCCATCTTCGTACCCCTCTTTTTCCTCGTTGGATCAATAACCCATTTGGCATAATCACTTATTGCGTATTAGAGGCCACACTTTTTATTGGAAAACTTGGAGACTACGGGGAGTAATTTGGATTTTGCAGTTGGTACATAATAACACTCCTTTATCCTTCTCAATTCTTCAATCAAAATTTTCCTTACCTTCGTCCTGTAAATCTCAATATGCCTCACTCCTTCCTTCTCTCACACAATACCTTCTTTCTTTATCCCCTGTTCCAGTCATCCCTACAAGATGCTCCATTCTTTTTCCTTTATTGTCTACTAACCCCTCTGCTTCTTCTTTATATAAAAATGTATTCTTTTCCTCAGACAGGGCTAAGGGGAAGGCTGAATTGGCTTGGGAAAAGGATTTAACAGAATGTTGGTCTATACCATTTTGGGATAGATAATGGCTCAAGATTCATAAGACATCGAGAGCAGCTAATACTTCTCAGACTCTTTATTTTATCTACAAACACCTTTTATTTACCCCAGCGAAGTTAGCTCCTTTCTCTGCAGAATCTTCTTCAGCCTGTTGGTCCTGCTCTTGTGTCCCAGCTGATTTAAAACACATGCTTTTTGACTGCCCCTCCGACTCCCGTTTTTGGCTATTAGTCTGGTCCCAAATCAATAAAAAAATGTAAAACCCACGTTTCTTTTTCTCTCACTAATGTATTTTTAGGTTCCTTATCACCATCCTGGACACAATCTTCCATTAGCCCCTCTTTAATTGACTTATTATTAGCAATAGCCCTCCATTTAATAACTTCTAACTGGAAACAAACTGACAAAGTTACTTTCAAAGCATGGTGGAATGCTGCTTGTTTTCACCATAGACTGGATACAAGCAATGTCACTCCCATATCCTTATCCATTAAAAGAGATCTCTTTTGGCTCCCTCTATCCACGTATTTAACTGATATGGCCTTATCCTCCGCTAATCTTCCTGATGAAGTCAGAAAACCTCCATGAATTACTTGTTGTCTTTTCACCTAGGTTATTTCGATATAATATTAGGCAATCACTATGCATCACTATGCACCATAAATGAAAAGAGGGGCTCTTGGCCCCCCCGCCCGCATGGCGGTGCGGCGACCGCCCTTACCTCCTGGACCTCTCGGGGGTGGGGCGTGTCCTTTGGGGCGCGCCCTGCCACCAATTGGTTGCCACCCTCCCTTGACCCGGATGACGCTAATCGACATCCGGGTCGGGGGGGAGGGGGCGGGCTGCTGAGGGATAAAGAAGCGGGGAGCGCCCAGGTGACCCCCTTGTTGCCTGGTCGCTCCCCCACACCGGACGTGCCCTGGGCTCGGGGCTTCTTGCTTTTCCCACCCACCATCCCTGGAGTACGCGGTTGATGCGTTACTAGTCCGATTTAGTGTGTAAATTGCTAGGATGTTAGCTTAATTTTCCAGGCGTAGTAAACTGTATCTGGAATGTTTATTTTCTGATGAGGTTTTCTTTCAGGACTTTCTCTCCCATTGTAGTGACCGATACTGTATCTGGAATGTTATGTTGATGATGATGCTTTCTCGTAGGCCTTTCTCTCCCATTGTAGTGAATGGTACTGTATTATGTGTTGCTGCTGCAATTGTGTTTAGGCCCTTTTTTCCCTTTGTAGCTCTACGGTGTTATACATGATGTATGATTTAGTCAGTGTAGTTGTCCTTTAGAATTTTTTCCCATAGGTCGTCGTATTTATTAGGAATGGGGCGTGCGGTAAGGTCATGACCGGTGAGCAACTATTTTAAGGTCTGAGGGGGCGGGCATCATCCTATGGAGGTTCCCGCCCAGGGGGAGGGGCCATTGGCCCCTCCTAGAACTTCAGGGGCAAGGTAACTGGTGCTTCAAAGGGGCGCGGGTTGGGGAGTCACGCTTTCCTTAGGCTGGTAGCCACCCCGCGCGCGCATACTCATGACGTCACCGGATGGCGCAGAGTAAGGGCCCTCCTTAAGTGGGTAAATGAAGTTCACGGCGTGGGCCGGGTAATTACCGGGCCCGGCTGCGCATGCGCACATCTTTAGGGGAGGCGCAGCTAGTAGGACCTGACACCGGTTAGCGACCTTGCCATATGGCCCAGAAATGTTAGTATACAAAAATGCAGAGGAGGATGTTAGACTCGGTTAGGAAACAATCTGTATTAGAGTTTTTGTTAAGGATAGTCACTCACACCTGTTGACAATAATGTATCTAATGTCCTGCTGATTTTTGTATAACTGTTTATCGTGCAATCATAAATAATCATAATACGGCCGGAGGTTCTTGCGACCTCCCGCCTTCCAAAGATACCATGTTTTATGTTCCTGTGTCCGGGGGTTGGTGAGGTCATAGGGAGGGGGGCGGCAGCCAGTCACTGACCATGTGTCTGAGTACAGATCTGAGTACATAACAACCAGGGATGGCCATATGGATGTGGCTCCAGAAGGAGGCCGAGGGATGGGCTGGTCACTCATGACAGTAGACAAGGAGGCAACGGAGCGACGCAGCCCAGACAATACATGTCAGAAGTTCCCTTCACGCAACAATTCTGGGGAGCGGTAAGCATCCACTTCCAGGTACTGAACAGTATCACGTTCCCATCTCAATGGCAAGGCTGTGGGAACTGGAGCACGTACACAGATACCCCCCATTCAGGGGGTAAACACATGACTTGTTTCAGTTGAACTCGAGTCAGGAGTGAACCCCGAAGTCCAAAAACGCCTCTACCGCCGCAAAGAGGTCAATGTCTCCCCCCGCCCCCAAGATACAACAACATGTCATCTAAAGACAGAGAGAGGTAAGTACAGTTAGAAGTGCGGTTCAGGCCCTGATCGTGCAGTCCTCGGCTAACCGTGCAGGCAAAATGCTCCATGGCCAACGTAAATAGGAATGAGAGGGGGCATATCTGCCGAGTGCCCCGCTCCACTGGTAAAGACCTCTGAAAGCAAAGTCCCATTACGAATCCTGACCAATGGGCAGTGTAGAGGAGCCTTGTCTACCTGACAAAGGTCAGACCCAGGACCATGCCAAGCATAGTAACATATAGGAATTCTTAGTGGAGCAGGTTGAACGCCTCCCAAATTTCCACGAGATAACCAGTGCCTCCAGCGGGAGTAGCTTCCAATGGTCTAAGGCCAGAAACAATTGCTGAATATTAGGCATAGTCCTTTGAGTAGAAACGAAGCCTGTTTGATCCAGATGAATGAAAGAACACATATGGGAGAGTAGCTGAGTCGCCAAAATTTTACTCACAATGTTGTAATCTGCATTAAGCATAGAAAGGGTGAGGTACAATTGAAAAGAGGGTCTTTATCTATCTTACGGAGCGACACAATGGCAGCCTCCCTCAGCGAGGTGGGAGTCGGCCAGGCTCCCGGGAATCATTGAAAAGCACCACTAGTCTCGTAACAAGTTCTGACGCGAAGGCTGCGTAGAACTTTATCGGAAACCTATTGAGGCCAGGCACCTTTATCCCTCGCCTTGCCCTTAATCTCCCCCCGCACCTCCTGTTCAGTAATATATAAACCCAGTTGATCCACCACTGCCGATTCAAGGGATTCTGGGGAAGCTTCCGCAATATAGTTCAACATTTCCCTCTCACTACTTGTCACTCTTGAGGAGTACAGTTTCCAATAGTGCTGCAGGAATACCTCATGGATCTCCTGTGTGAGGACATCACACCCGAAGAGCCACATAACTGAAGTTTAAAATTCCCTCCCCCGGCATCTCATAAAAACCATGCCAACATCCTTTCTGACTTATCCTGCTCCTCATGATCCCTAGCCACATATGCCTTAAAATCAGTGGCAAAGGTGTTCTACTAGCTCAAACAGCTTCTACTACTCATCCAGCAGGGGTCCCTGCCATCTGGGGTTCCCTGAAGCCCACCCGAACGATCATTAAATACCACCTCCACTGTTGAAAATACGAGAAGAGCTGAGTACGAACACCCCCATTATCATTCTCAGGTAGTCACACATTGCGGATGTTATCACGCCTAGCCTGTCCCACCTGGTCAACCAGGTAGGTGGCCAAATGGCCAGTGTTCTGAAGAGCCGAGATGCGATAATCTGCACCTGAACCAATGGCATCAGGGTCTGTACTGCAGTATCCGGGGAAGTGACCTTCTCAGAGACCATCAGTGATACCTCGTAGATAGGACGCAGCTCAACGGAAAGGGAGTCGATTTTGCCCTCCAACCATTCCGCAGAAGCTTCTATTTCAGCCAGAAGTTTATCAAACCTGTCGTCCATATGTGCGTCTCACTGCCGCCAGTGCCCTGCTTGATCTCCAGCAAGGAGGTGCTCGCAGCCACATCATCATTAGAGTGTTAGATGTGCCCCATAATGGCACCCAGAGAGAGCGAGGGTTCACAAAGAACACCAAAAGCAGAGCCACAGGAAAGGCCACCAACTACCTCTTGCTGAAAAATGTAAAAATACAAAAAAATAAGTTCTCATTGATATCAACACTGCTGCTGATAGTGGTATCCAACAGACAATTTCTGGAGAAGCTAGTCTGTGCTCATGAGCCTACAGTGGTAACCATTTCCTGTGACCTCCTCGCGCACTTGGGGGCCTATTAGGATGGCGGGAGGACTTTAGTCCGCCCGCCACCCTAGCGGTGCTGAGACGGGCCGCCAGTGGTGCGGTGGTCCCGCACCGGCAATTAGGATGCCACTGCCACCGTGGCGGTGGCATCCTCTATTCCCAGCATTGTGGCGGGCAGTGCTCACAGCACCGCCCCCGCCACAATGCTGGGAATGCACGTTGTGCATTGTCATGAACAAGGTGACAGGCACTCCTTAGTAAAGTGACACATGCTGGATAAAGTTTCTGGCAGATACATATCAGGTGGGTAAGATCTTCTGTTTGACTGCCACACAGGGATCACATTTTTGAGTCAGTGTTTTTCCACCTTGGAGCATCTGAAAGTGAGGGATACTTTCCAAAGCGCAGTGCCATTAGCTGTTTTTTTAGATTAACCGAGAAAGTTAGATCTAAGTAAACTGCCGGTTTGAGGAATTTATAGTGGGTGAGTACTGTCCAGGAATGGGATCTTCAGCTAAAAATGCTTTGTCCAATAATAGAGAATTGAGTTTTGCGGCATTGTTTAGTGCTAGCTTAAATGTTGAGAAGGGCGGATTTTTTGTTCCAGAGATCCAAAGTGAAAGTGGATTTAAGTCCATTGTGCAAAAAATGAGTGTATGGTGAATTTTTCCCTTTGTCAAGTTCTAACCAAAGTGCCTTGTTAAGGCTAGAGTTCTCCATGTTTTGTTTTATGCAATACCACACCTTTATTGATGAATAGAGTCTGCCCAATGTTTAGTTCATTAGGCCGAATTGCAGGCAAATATGTGCAGGCGAAGTGGTTTGAGGAAGTTGAAAAACCTTTTTAAAGATGCTAGTTGTTAAGTTATTAAGAAGAATTGAGTCTTTTGATTGAAGGGCTGCGGTCTCATATGTTAGAGTTAGATGTGTTTTGGCTGTTATTACCAAAATCAGTGGTCTGAATGATGGGCCCTCCAGTTTTGTTGCTAATGACTTGCAAGCAAAAGTTAATGTGCTTGCCCGTTGAGCCATGTAGTTTTTATGTTCATGATGAGTTAGTTTATTATCAATGTAGATTCCCAGATATTTATAGCCAGACAAATTCTCCAAAGATTTGCCTTCTATCCAGATGCTATACCAATGGACTGGCCGATTACTGATAAGCATTGTTTTTGTTATGTTGATTTCTAACTTATTTGCTGTTAGAAATTCTGCAAGATCAGTTTATAATCTGGTTAGACCAATCTTGGCTAAACTGAGTAAGACGATGTCATCAGCATAGGCAAGGTTTGAGAGGGGTAAAGTACCATGATGCAGAGAATGGGAGTTAATTGCATTATGTCTTACAGACAGGTCAGATAAGAATAGATTACATAAATGTAGGACCAACACACACCCTCTACGACAACTTCAGCGAACCAACGATGAACCCCACCCCCTACCCACCGCCCCTGATGAGCAGACCATCACGTTCTGGGATCCCGCTACCATCAAACTCATCACTGTGAACATGAAGAAAACTCACTCAGGAGCCCCAACTGAACCCTGCCACCGCACATATTCCACAGGGCCGCCACCATCATCGCACCCGAACTAGGACGCACCATCAACGCCTCCCTCAGAACAGGCATCTGCCAAGACGACTGGAAACAGACAGAGGTAAAACCCCTCCTCAAGAAACCAACAGCCGATGCAACAGACCTGAAAAACTACCGGCCCACTCTCTCCTCCCCTTTGCAGCCAAAGTCACGAGAGACTCATAGACGCCCAGGTGACCGCCTTCATCGAAGAGAACTCCATGCTGGACGCATCCCAGTCTGGATTCCGCAGCAACCACACCACCGAGACTGCCCTCCTCGCCGCCACTGACGATATCTGCATGCTACTGGATCAGGGACCCACTGCGGCCCTCATCCTTCTAGACCTCTCTATGGCCTTCAACACCGTCTCACATAGCACGCTCGCAGCCAGACTTCACGACGGAGGAATACAAGGAGCTGCCCTCGACTGGATCCAATCCTTCCTCTCCGGCAGAACCCAGAGGATTCAACTCTCCCCCTTCCTCTCCAAACCCACGGAAATCAACTGCGGAGTACCACAGGGATCATCACTCAGCTCCACGCTCTTCAACATCTACATGGCCCCCCTCGCCCCCCATCGTCAGACAGCATGAGCTCAGCATCGTATCCTATACCGACGACACCCAGCTCATCCTCTCACTTACGAAGAACGTTAAAGACAGCAGACTCTGCTTCCAGGAAGGAATGAAGAACGTGGCAGCCTGGATGAAAGACAGCTGCCTGAAGCTAAACTCAGAGAAGACTGAGGTCCTCATCCTTGGACCCTGCACCTCTGCCTGGGACAACACCTGTTGGCCCGCCGCCGTCGGGAGCCCACCCACCCCTACAGACCACACCCGGAACCGGAGCATCATCCTTGACTCCTCCCTCTCCATGAACCGCCAGATGAACGCCATCGCCTCCACTAGGTGTAACTGCCTTTGCATCCTCCGTAAGACCTTCAAATGGATCCCCCCCCGACCGCGGAAGGACCGTCACCAACACTCATAACCAGCAGACTGGACTACAGCAACGCCCTCTATGCCGGAATCAACAAAACTCTTCTACACAAGCTCCAAACCATCCAGAACGCCGCAGCCAGACTCGTCCTCGGGACACCGCGTCACGAGCACATGACCCAACACCTACGAGGCCTCCACTGGCTCCCCGCCGAGAAGAGGGTCACCTTCAAACTCCTCGCCCACGCCTACAAATCTCTCAACATCAGACCCAAATACCTCAACGAGAGAGTGTCCTTCCATGTACCTAGAAGGAACCTCCGCTCCGCTGACCTCGCCATGGCAGAGGTCCCCCGCATCCGCAGAAACAGAACCGTCTTGAGAGCTTTCTCCTACATTGCAGCCAAAACCTGGAACGAGCTCCTGTTGAGCATCAGACGCTCACCGACCCTGTACACGATCAGGAAGGACCTCAAAACCTGGCTCTTCGACTGATCCGGAGCCGTCTCCCCCCAGTGCCTTGAGGCCCTCACAGGTGAGTAGCACGCTATATAAACCCCTGATTGATAGATTGATTGACTTCTGGCCCTTATTGGTGTACAATTTTCTTGAAACTCTAGAGCGGTACCCAAGTTATTACCCAATTATCAGTATAAAATAACATTAATCCTTTTACAATTCTTTCTGGGATGTTCCATGCTCGTAGTTTGGCCCACAGAAGTTTCCGGTCCACACTATTGAACTCCGCTTTTAGATCAATAAAACAGAGTTACAAACTCTGTTTGTTTTACTTATATTTCTTTGCCATTAGGGAGATAGATAAGATGTTAGAAATGGGTCCACTCCCCTTTCTAAAGCCCGTCTGGTTTTTAGGGATCAGGTTGAGTTCTTCAGACCATTTGACCAGATCTTCCAGGATCAAGGAGGCAAGTTATTTTGATTCAACATCCAGTAGTGCAATAAATCTGTAGTTAGATGGATTAGTTTATGCTCCTCCTTTGTATATTGGTGTTATAATTGATCCTTGCCAGCTGTTAGGAATTTGATATAGGAACTCAACTTCGGCGAAAAGGTTCTCTAGTTAAGTGCTCCAGAAAACTGGGTCATGTTTAAAGATGGCTTGGGGAACCCCATTGGGCCCTGGAGCACTGTATCTTTTGATTTTGCTCATTAGACTTTTTATAGCGTCCACTGAATAAGGGGAATTGTTTTTCTTAGATTCCCCTTGTTGGCCAAGGTTCTCATTCATGCCATTTGTGTGTATGGGATGGTCACCAACACCTAATTGATGAGGATAACTTTGGAGGTCCTACTGTGTCTGTATCTGTTGAGGAGTATGATACTGCATTTTAAATTTCTGAGTTATATAGTTTGCCCAGTCCTGTTCCTACACATTGGATGCGTAATGTTCCTTGGTCAATTCAGCTGGTTAATCGTTTGCCAGAATTTATTTGAGTTGTGATGTCTTGCGTTGTGTATTAATTTGACCCATAAATTGTCCACACACGATCTTTTGTTATCCCATAGCTTCTTTTTGTAAGATTTTCTCTGTTGCCGAAATGCTTCCCATGTGGCATCTTTACTGTTATTTGTGTGTAATTTCCTTAATGATCTTTTTAGGTACCTTTTTAATTTTTGTACCTCACTTGTTAATCTTTTAAATGGATTGGAACATGTTACCTTGTGCCGAGGTTTTGTCCTTACAGTTGGAAGTTCAGTCAGAAAATTAGACCATGCTTGTATCCTGTTGGTATTCACTAGTACAGACTCAGCTAGTTGCTCCTTTATTGTTGTAAATTCCTGCTGATTCGTTTAGCTTGACCAGGTAAGGCGTTTTAGGTTTATTGTGTTCAAGTTGCCCTCCTATGATGTGGTAGTTTGTAATCTTGACAAATTCAAGTTAAAGACAATCTGTTGGATTGAGTGATAGCTCAGTGTGGTATACTCTATATGGAAATGAGCAAGGAACGGCACTAATGGGAGCGTTATGATCGTGTAGTGAAGTGTCGATTGGGACCTTGGGCCGTGATACATGTATTTTTGTGGATTATGATCTGGACGAGTCGGCCTATTTGAAAGCTGTTGCTTTACGCTCCCAAAAATATTGTCAGCTGTCAAGATTTCCTCTTCGTCTGGTGTGTGGAGCAAGTTTTAGTTAACATCTCCGGTCTTAATTATGTTCCAAGCTGGTTCAGCCCAACGTAAAGTCGAAATGGTTTTCATTAGAAGTGCGTTGTTGTCTCTTTTTTTTTTTTTAACCGTTGGTTGTGTATAAAAATTAATCAATATTACTGATCTCTTTTTTCCTAGATGTTGATATGTAAGTTTAATAAGTTGAATACTAGGATCTGGTGAATTCAGCTGTTCTGATGTAACACACAATAATACTTTTGTCATAAAAATACATCATATACAGAAATCAATTATTATTTCACTGCAACACGCTTTTTTAGTTATTTAGTTTTTAAAATCTTTTAATCAGGACTGAAAAATCAACCCAAACATTTTTGCTTTGACAATGACTGTAGTTTGTTGCACTTTTGTGTCTCAAGTCTGATGGTTCCATGTTTGTGGATGTGCTGAAAGCCACTGACAATCATGAGCTTGTCAGTCAGATTGGCGTGGGTTTAGTTGGATTTGAAGCTAGTGCAGACTGACAAGAGAAGTCAGTGGAATTCTATCAAAGAGAGGGTAATGTGGCTATATTTTTTGTGTTCCTTTATAAGGAATGTTTTGTTGTGTAAGATGTCCTAAAGGGCCCAGTATGGAGTCTACATAGTTGTATTACAGGGCTCAGTCACCATCCAAATGCAAGAGTATGAGGGCTTGAAAAGCAGTTCTGAATACAATTTCTGGAAGGAATGTGTTTAATTTCTCTAGCAGAGAGAGCAAGGCTTTCCTAGTTTTCTTGATGATGTGTTCTTTGAGGGTGAGGTCAGTGCCCAGGGTGATTCTGAGTGACTTGGGATTGGGTAATATTTGGGGCTCAAATAGGTTCAGGTTCATGTAGTTGAACAAGGTTTCAAATAGTTGTTTTTTTGCTCCTTGGAAATTGGAAGAATTCTGTTTTGTCGGGGTGAGTTTCAAGCAGGTGGTATACATATAGGCCTGGATAAGATGCATGCTGTTTTGAGGCACAGGATTTCTGGAGCAGATGAGGCTTTCTAATGTAGTTTTGTTCCAAATGCATAGTGCTGGATGTTAAGCTCTTGTTGGTGAGTAGAGTTCCCAGTGGTCAATGTTGAGGTCGAATACGACATGGAAAAAGAATGAATCCTGGAGGACTATGCAGGTGATAAGGATTTTCTGGGATCTGAAAGTACCCATGTGAATGAACTGGTGTCCTTTGCCTAGGTAGAGAAGGAAAAGCAAAGAGGATCTTTGCCAGCAAATCTCATTTGTGACATCAGGGTGTTTGATGAGGTTGGGATGGTCAATGGTGTCCAAGGCACCTACGAAGTCCAGGAGTATGAGGCATAGCTTATCTTTTTATGTGGCTAGGAGAATAAATATATGCTGTATCCATACGAAAGCATGATATGAAGTCAGATTCATAGTCATGCAAGATATTGTGCCTCAACTTCTTTTTGGATGATACTGCCAATGAGGTGTAGGAGAGTGATAGGACAGTAGCTGGCAAGGTCATCTGGGTTCAGTGTCTGCTGAGGGTATTCTCTTGAGTATAAGAACCTGGCCTTGAGTGAGGGAAGCCTTGACAATTGAGAGTAGGAGGGAGAGAGCTGCTCAGTAGAGGGCTTTAAAGCCAGATGAGGTTAAAAGATCATCTTCATAGGTGGTGATTTTGAGGGAGCTAAGAAGGTCAACAAGGTCACCAGTGCATCATGATATCATTTGAATTATACAAGATTAAGGACTACTGAATGTGGAACTATACTGTTTATAGTGCAATGTAAACAGTCACACAACTTTAATAAATAGAAATTAAAAAAATAGAATGTCAACAAGTTCTTCTAGAGACCACCTTTTCCCAGAACTCATGGCTCTCTTTTACCAGCCATGGATCCGAAAGCTGCTTGGTAGAGGCAAAGTTGGAATGCCCCAGAAATAGGCTTTACATACAAAAGACGGTTCTTCCATTAAATTAAGTACTACATTTAAGGTACATGTACACATTAATACAGCACAGACATTGTTCCTCCTCACAAAATGTGTGTAAAGAAAATAGTTCAGTTTCTGTATAAACCTTATCGTGAACCTATTGACTGGCTGAAGATAGATGTTTAGCAATAGAAGCTGATAAATTCATTTTCTCCTTCAGTTCTATTTCCTGTGAATTGTCATACCCTGCATTTATATAATCTATTCTGCAGTTAAGGGTATTTAAAACAAAGGTGATTAGTCCACATGTTGCTCTGTGCACCTGTTCTATTTGATGGCAATAAAAATTGTTCCCTACAGGACCCCCAAAAATATGTCTTACTCAGGCACCCAAAGACCTTAAGGTGATGCAAGATGCTTGTAAAGTTCTTAGAAGTTATGTACAACAAATTCTACCATCATGGATTACCTAAATAAATCTGGGTAATTTTACTCCATGGTTGCTTTAACACTTACTAACATCAACAGATTTTCTAAAAGAAGGTAGTAAAGTCATGGCCTTTCTTAACACCTGATGTAGGAGGTAGCAGCTAGAAACCAGATAATTGATATGTTTGTTAAAACACATTTGGCATCAATAGTCATTCCTAGATTACAGGCTTTAGGACTGACATTGGAGGAGGGCTTAGGTTAGAAGGTCATCAGACACTGGACCAGGCTTAATTGGTATTTTCAAACGCAGGTATACCCATTTTACTGGAATTAAGATGGACTGTATGAGCATCCACCTCATAGGTGACCCTATGCTTTTTCGGCCCTATGGTGAAGGCCTGTGCAGGCGTACAGTTGAGTCGTGAGCCTGTCTTGACCCTGGTGAGTGGGTATGTGTAGAGCAGCATAACCTGGTGAAGAAAACGGTCTCCTAACCATAGCGGGCCGCACGGCAAAGAGGAAGGCCCACTCCAATGAATTGAAGGCCTTCTCAAGGTGCAGCACAAGGCAGCCAGCACGAGGGCCAATTGTGCAGGGAGTATTCTAAGATACAGGTGAAATGCTGTAAATGTAGGGAACTGTTGAGGGCTGGGACAAAACCGTTCTGGTCCGGATGGACCAGTGTCAGGACAAGGGTGCCAGACAGTCTACAAGTAATTTAGCTAGCACTTTGCAGTCAGTGTTAAGCAAGGCCAAGGTCCTAAATGAACCCAGTGCGGTAGGGTCTCTGTCTGCCTTGGCTAGTGAGATGAGTTATGCTTCACGAAGGGATTCAGGGAGGCAGGCAGCAGAGAGGGCTTCAAGCGATGAGCAAGTAGGAGAGCGAAGGCTTTATAAAATTCAGACGGGAGGCCATCTGACTCCGGAGTATTGCCCATGGCAAGGGCAGGTATTTCCTCTTGAATTTGAAGAGGGTTAATGAGATCAAATAAGTTTCACATGTTGGGTCAGGCGTGATGTGGTGTAGAGTAATGGTGGAGAGGAAGGAGTTGATGTCGTCTGTGTGAGTGTCCATTACTGACTGGTATAACGAGGTGTAGTGACATGTTAGTTCATTGTGTATGTCATGTTGCGTATAGAGCAGGCAATCGGCAGAGGAGCACAATGCCATTCTGGGATGCCGTAGTCGATCTTGGCTTATCAGCCACGCCAATGACCAGTCAGATCTCTCAGCTGAGGCATGGGTGCTGGTAGAGTGGGTAGGGTAATTAAGTAATCTCAGTCTTTTCAACAATGAGGCATGCTCACACATGCCCTGATGGGCAGCGGGTGCAGGATCGATCCTGCACTGTCTGGGTTTCATGTCCTAAGAGGTCGCACTCGACACAGGAGATGCCACTCTCAAACTGCTTGCCTATGTTCCATGTTACCCCAAGACAGTGACCAAAGATGGTCACCTTAAATGCATCCCACCAGGCAATCTAGATGTCAAGGTGTTGCCGCTTAACTCAAAGTAGTCTCCGATAGCATCACAAAGCGAGGTGCCAAAAGTGGGCTTTTCCAGTGTGACCAAGATAATCCGTGGGTGTGATGGACTGTAGCAAATTGGCTGTCCCAACAAACCAGTCAATTCTGACACGTAAGTGGTGTGGTAAGAATAAAAGGAGTTTATTTTTGTGTCAGGGTTGAGCGGGTGTTAGATGTCTATGAGCTGCCAGTGTTCAAACCAATCAGAGTACCTGGGCATTGGAAGTGGCAAGATACAGTGTGTGGGGGAGCGGTCAACGTCAGTACTTAGGACACAGTTGAAGTCTCCCCCAGATAAACTATGCAGGAATGAAACCTGATCCGTATTTGGTGCGTAAATAGCACCTAGGAGGATGTTGTAGCCTTCTAGGTGGCCCTTTACAAAGACATAGCATGCTGTTCGTATAGCTTGGTGTCGTTCCAGAATTACTTGCTCCAGATTCAGAATAGTGTTAGGCTGAGGAGAGTGGTACAATTGGCAGTGGCAGCTAAGACTTTATTCACCATTTATATTAATGTTTTAGAGGATGTGCTGCTGGGAAAACAATGTGACGCTCCTCGTGCTGGTGCCCACCCATTACCAGTCCTTTTGTATGCAGACGATGGTGTCCATATGTCTAGGACGGCATTAAGGTTCTTACTGCTACTTGACTCTTGCTGATTTTATGGCCAATTGAGACCTCTTGATAAATAATACGAAAACCTTCATTTTGGTCACTGGCGTTAAACCTCCCAAAATGAAAGCCCATTTTGCAATAAAACAAAGATCATTCAAGCACACACATTTAACTACCTGGGTAGCCTCCTGGAGGACAGGAACACTTGGGGCCCCTTATTAGTCTCGAAAAGACTCATGCTAGCTCGTTCTTGTGGGTTGATCATGGCTTTTAGTGCCAGGGTGTTGGAAGGCGTTCCCCGGGGAGGCTGCGGAGTGCGTTCCCGACCACCCGGAGGCCCACCTTACCCAGAGTTAGGCCGAGCAAGAGCAGGGAGGCCCTTCCTGGAAGGGTCTCGCACCTAGGATCGCACGCGCTGCGCTTACTCTCTCTCTTCGGATAGAGGGACACCATGCAGTAAGTCGTTATACGACAATGCTTTTATCGGTAGTTGTCAGGGATCTTTATGATCCGGCAGGCAGGTGCAGAATTAATGCCACAAGCGGCAGCGATCTCGTGAGGAGGGAAAGGGGTAGCGGGACAGTCTTTGAATTAGTGTCTCTGCGAGGTATCCGGCGCACAGCTCTCAATCCTCGAGCTGCGGGGATGTTGCTTCTCTCGGCAATCTCTGCCGATTCTCTTGGAGGAGCGGGCCGCGAGTCACTCAGCAGGCACCGGAGGGTCGTAGTTCAGGGAGCCGCGACGGCGTCAGCAGGGCTCAGATGGTTCAGAATTCGGGGAGCCGCGACGGCGTCAGCAGGGCTCAGATGGTTCAGAATTCGGGGAGCCGCGACGGCGTCAGCAGGGCTCAGATGGTTCAGAGTTCGGGGAGCCGCGACAGCGTCAGCAGGGCTCAGATGGTTCAGAGTTCGGGGAGCCGCGACAGCGTCCGCAGGGCTCAGGTGGTTCAGAGTTCGGGGAGCCGCGACAGCGTCCGCAGGGCTCAGGTGGTTCAGAGTTCGGGTAGCGTTCTTCTGTTTGGTAAGCGATCGAGCCGCGACCAGGTCAGCAGGCTCTCATCAGTCCAGGTCTTCTCAGCTCCCGTCCTTTCCGCACCCCTTGTTATACTCCCCCTCCTCTTTGAAGTCCGGAGTCCTCGCGGAGAGGGGTCTGGTGCCTGGGGGGCGGTGTGTCGGGGTTTCCTGTCGCTCGGCCCTTTGATCTGTTCAGGTGGGTCTGGGAGGGACTCCAGACAACCAGCAGGCGAGGCGCCCGCTCACCGGGGGCCTGGTGGTCGATCGAAACCTCCCTCGGGGGAGAGACCAGAGGTGTGACTGGGTCGGCGCCTCTCGGTCTGGTTTGGGGTGGGGGTTTCGTTCTCCCTCGGCCGGGCATGCGTGTTGGGGATCTGGTCGGCCCTCGGGATGTTGGCCCACGGGAGCCGGAAGGCGGTGTCCACGAGGTTCGGCGTGGTTGTAAGGTAACTTGCTGGTCGGGAGGGCCCACGCCACGAGGCCGGTCTCACACGTGCCCCCCCCAGCTGAAAAGCGGAAAGAACTACCCATCCACTTGGGGGTTCTCCTCGCTGAAGCGGAAGAATCGGGACAGGCCGTCCGCGTTGGCGTGGTCCGTCCCGGGGCGATGTTCCACCGTGAAATCCATCCCTTGGAGGGAGATGGACCAGCGTAGCAACTTGGGGTTTTCCCCTCGCATCTGCATCAGCCACCGCAAGGGGCGGTGATCCGTTTGTACTTGGAAGTGGGTTCCGAACAGGTAGCGTCGTAGCTTTTTGAGGGCCCAGACTACTGCGAAGGTCTCCCTCTCAATGGTGCTCCACCGTTGTTCCCGGGGCAGCAACCTTCGGCTGATGAAGGCTATGGGCCGATCTATGCCCTTGTCATCGAACTGGGAGAGGACTGCCCCGATGCCGTGTTCCGAGGCGTCCGTCTGGACTACAAACTCCTGGCCATAATCGGGTGCTTTGAGCACTGGAGCTGCGCACATGGCGGCCTTGAGGGTGTCGAACGCATTCTGGCAGGAGGGAGTCCAGTGTACTTTCTTGGGGTGTTTTTTGGAGGTTAGTTCTGTGAGGGGGCCTGCGATGCTGCCATAGTTCTTGATAAACCTTCGGTAGTAGCCGGTGAGGCTCAGGAAAGCCCGGACTTCCGTTTGGGTTGCAGGGGGTTCCCAGGACAGGATGGCGTCGATCTTCGGCTGGAGGGGGGCGACCTGCCCACTTCCCACCTGGTGCCCCAGATAGGTTACGGAGCCGTGCCCAATTTGACATTTGCTGGCTTTGATGGTGAGGCCGGCCCGCTTGCAGAGCCAGCAGGACTTGACGGAGGTGCTGGAGGTGCTCGGTCCATTGGGAGCTGAAGACTGCTATGTCGTCAAGGTATGCTGCGCTGAACCCCTCTAGTCCGGACAGGACCCTGTTCACCAGCCGCTGGAAGGTGGCCGGGGCATTCTTCATTCCAAACGGCATCACCCTAAAGCGGTAGTGCCCATCCGGGGTGGAGAAGGCGGAGCGCTCCTTGGCTCCCTCGGTGAGGGCAATCTGCCAGTATCCACTAGTCAGGTCGAAGGTGCTGAGGTAGCGAGCGGCCCCAAGGCGGTCAATGAGCTCGTCGGCACGGGGGATAGGGTGAGCGTCTGCTCGGGTGACCGCATTGAGTCCTCGGTAGTCTACGCAAAACCTCAGCTCGGGGGCAACACCCGGGGTAGTTGCTTTCGGAACCAGGACTACCGGGCTGGCCCAGGGGCTGTCGGAGGGTTCAATCACCCCGAGGGCTAGCATCTTCGCCACCTCGGTCTAGATGCAGGTTCGGACCCGATCAGGGACCCGGTAGGCCCGATGTCTTACTGGCGGGCTGTCGCCGGTGTTCACGTCGTGGACACACCAGTTGGTGACCCCAGGGGTCAGGGAGAAGAGGTCCGCGAACTGCCCTAGTAGCTGGTGGCAGTCGTCGGACTGTTGGGCTGTGAGGGCAGTTGACAGTTTCACTCCCTACACGGACCCATCGGTCTCTTTCGCCCCCAGGGGGGTCTGGAAGGGGCTCGGTGTCTTCTTCGGCCCCATCGTCGGTGGCCAGGAGTAAACTCAATTCTGTCCGTACGAAGTGAGGTTTGAGGCGGTTCACGTGGAGGACCCGGAGGGGGTTCCGCGGGGACTGTACATCGCCGAGATAGGTGACTTGGCTCTTCCGCTCGACCACCTTGAAGGGACCAGTCCATTTATCTTGGAGGGCGCAGGGTCTCACCGGGGCCATGACCCAGACTTGTTGGCCCGGCTGAAACTCGACCAGCGTAGCATTCTGGTCATACCAGCGCTTCATTTCTTCCTGGCTAGCCTCGAGGTTCGCTTCTGCGAGTTCTCTGAACTTCCGGGTCTGGTTGCGGAGCGCCAAGATGTATCGGAACACATCCGGAGGGGTCCCCCGGGGGGTTGTTTTCCACCCCTCCTTGACCAGGCTCAGGGGTCCCCGGACGGGGTGTCCATATAGTAGTTCAAATGGGCTGAATCCCAGGGATTTTTGGGGAACCTCCCGGTAGGCGAACCGAACAGGAGGCAGGGGAGGAGGACGTCCCACCTCCGGCGTAGGGGTTCCTCGAGGCCCATGATCATCCCTTTCAGTGTTTTGTTAAAGCGTTCGACTAGGCCGTTTCCTTGAGGGTGGTACGGGGTGGTGAATTTGTACGATACTCCGCACTGCTGCCAGAGGGACTTCATATATCGGGAGATAAAGTTCGTACCCCGGTCACTCACGACTTCGCGGGGAACCCCATGCGGGAGAAGATCCCCATCAAGACCCGGCCCACCACGGGGGCCGTCACGGTGCGGAGAGGGATGGCTTCGGGGTAACGGGTGGCATGATCCACCAGGACGAGGATGAACCGGTGGCCCTGGGCGGTCTTGGGGTCCAGCGGTCCTACAATGTCGATTCCTACCCGCTCAAAAGGGGTACTGACGACGGGGAAGGGTTGTAGCGGAGCCTTGCGCTTGCCCCCACTCTTTTCGCTGGCCTGGCATGTGGGGCAGGACTTGCAGTGGGCCTCCACATTTGCTCGCATCTTGGGCCAATAGAAGTGGGTGACGAGTCGTTGGTAGGTCTTATCTTGGCCTAAGTGTCCGGCCAGGGGTACATCATGGGCCAGGCCCAGGAGAAGACTTCGGAAGCGTAGGGGTACCACTAGTACTCGGGCCGAGCCCAACTCGGCCGACTTCTGTTCGCTGTACAGCAGTCCGTTCTCCCAGTATACCCAGTGGTTGCCAGTCCGGTCACCTGCTGCTTGGGCCTCGGCCTGTTGTCGGGGTCCAATGAGGGACGGGCAAGTGGATTGTTCTTGGCAGAACTCTTCCCGGGAGGGGCCCTCTTCGCAGGGCCACGGGGCCAGTTCTGGCAAGTCCCCGAGTTTGGTCAGGGTTTCGGGGTCGGAAGGCACTGATCCCTCGTCGGGAGTGGTTGGTTCGTCCAGAAGGGGGTCGTTGGCCTCTGGAGGTGTATTCTGGATCTCGGGGATGGTGGCGGTGCTCAGCGGCATGGCCTCTCCCCCCTCGGAGGAAGGCGCCCTGAGAGTCATCGAGCGCGTGGTGGCGCATACCCACTCGGGTAGGCCCATCATCTCGAGGTGGGCTCTTCGTTCCACTTGTCCCCACGGGGAGTTCTCAAGGTCGTTGCCCAGGAGGCAGTCCACGGGCTGGGAGGTGCGGACCGCCACCTTTAACTTGCCGGTGACTCCCCCCCATTCGAAGGGGACTAGGGCCATCCGGCAGAGGCTCTCGGAATTGTCGGATGATATGACGGGGCAAAAGGCACCAGGCAGGATCTGATCTTCGGAAATCAGGTGACAATGAACCGCCGTGACACTCGCCCCCGTGTCCCGGAGGCCCTCGATGCGGTGACCGTTGACCGTTACCTGCTGTCGGTACTTCTTCGTGTTGGCGGGCAGGGACGTACCGGGGACCATCTCCCGGTCCCTCAGGGAGACCAAGGCCATGGCGGCTGGTTCCCATTCTTCTGAGTCTTCCATCTCTTCCCCCAGGGCTACGGAGGCCATCTGTCGAGCCGGCGGGGTTGTTGTGGCGGTCCGCTGGTACAGGGGACATTAGGGTCACTGGCATAGTGTCCGGTCTGTTGGCAGCGGAAACAGGTGATCCTCACTCGGGGCCCCGGCCTCCCTGGTGGCCCGGTGCTGGCCGGAGGTGGAGCTGGAAAGGGCGGAGATTGTCCTCTGGGAGGGCTGAGCGGGGATCCCCCCGGGAGCTCCCTTTGCCGGCCTTGATTCCCTCCGCCCCTCTGGCGGGGGGGTCCCTGACTGTGGCGACCGTAGTCTCCCACGGGGCCCCGGGAGGCCCGGGTGTTCACCCACCGGTCAGCTTCGACAGCCAGTTTTCGAGGGTCTGTGAGTTTGCTGTCCAGGAGGTGCTGGCGCAGCTCTACGAAGCAATTAGCGGACAAGTGTTCCCATGCGATTAGGTCGAACAGCTCCTCAAAGGTGGAAACCTTGCTGCCCTTGATCCATCCGTCCAGGGCCCGGCTGTAAAAGTTCACGTATTCCACCCAGGTGGTACCGGGTATCTTTTTGCAGTCTCTAAACCGTTGCCGGTACATTTCAGGGGTGAGCCCATATCTGGCTACCAGGGCCTCTTTCATGTGACTGTAGGAGTTCATCACTGTGGAGGGCAGGTCCAGCAGGGTATCTCTCCCCTCGCTCAGGAACCGGCCCCACAGCCCAGCCCCCCAGTCTTTCTGTGGGACTCGGTGGGAGGTCATGGCGACTTCGTAGGCCTTGAACCATTGCTGAATGTCGTCGTTCTTATAGTATTCTTTCACCACATCTTTGGGGATGTGGACCTTTGGTTCCGTGGTGGAGGAAATGGGTTGGGTTTCCGAGGGTCGGGCCTCCGCTTTCTTAGCCCTGAGCTCGATTTCTTTGAGGCTACGTTCGTGCTCTAGTTGGAGTTTTCTTTCTTCGTGTTCCCTCTGTTGTTTCTTTTCCTCTAGTTCTCCTTGTAGGCGTAACTGTTCCACCGCCAGTTTCTTTTCAGCCAGTTTTATCTCTCCTTCGATTTTTAATTTTGCTAGTTCCAGTTCGTGGTTGCGACTAAGCCTGCGCGTTGAACTACGCTCCGTTCGCGGAGCTTGCGAAGTTTAGGTAACTTCGCGCTTCGCGTAGAGCGCAAAGTTGCAGATTGCTACGCAATCTAGCGCGTAGCGTAGTAAATTTGCTTCCTCGCGCGCTCAATATTCATTCTCGCGCGCGCAGTAACGTCTTACCTTGATTCTGCGATCGCCAACTTGCTTTTCTGTCTGTTTGCGAGCGCCACGAGATTTGTACTATGGCTGCCCAAGCCCGCGAGAGTGTGCGACCCCGAACACGTCATTGGTGCGCGCGAGCTGACTTCCGGCGGCTGTTTTGGTAAGATCGCGATCCCGAACATGGAAAAACTGCAATCTGGCAAAGAATATCTCGCGAGCTTCATAAAACCTTCTCTAAAATGATCATTTTGCTCAGAAAACTCCTCAGATTGTGATCTTGCTGTAGTCTTTTGTGTAAGAAAGAGTCCTTTAATTTTTTTAACACTTTTTTTTCAAGAGGAAGGAAGTGCCCCTGAGTCTACAACTTCCTGTTCCTGTCCAGCAGGCTCCTCCCACGTGCTTTGTGCATGTGTTATTCACTTTCATTTGGATTTGGAGCTGGAAGGATCACTTTTTGTGTCTGTCTGCTGCATCATACCATTTTTTTGGATTTATTTGAGGAATTTTTGATTTGAGATTTAATTTACTACAAGTAAGTTGGAGAATTGGTGTGTTCGTTTCATTGGGGCTTGTTTGTACCTACATTTTTCTGGGATTTTTATTGTTTTTAAAAATTATTGTTGTGGTGGGTGGCCTGTACTACTTTCAATAGGGGCCTAGTTGTTTTTCTCTGCAATTTCAGCCAGTAGGGTACCCATGGGTCCATGTTTTGTGGTGTCTGTAGAATTTCTACATCATGTAGGGCATGGATGGCATAGGATTGAAATGCTAAACGTGGCTGTGGTGTATTTCACTGTTGGTGTGTGTGTGTGATTTACCTTTGTTGGATGTGTGTGCTTGTGGCCTAGTAGTCTTCCACTAGGCCCAGAGGTAGTCAGCCTCCAACCTGTGGTGCGTGATTTAAATGTACAGTTGGTGTTGTCTGGTGATTTTCCTTTACTCCATGGATGGCTTTGGATTTTATTGCAAAAGGTGTGTTTGGGGTGCAATAGCATTTTTTGGGTGTGTGCTAAACAAATTGGGCTATTTTGGCCTGCATGTAAGGCAAGGGATTCAGCTCGCGAACTTTCGGTAACTCTGCACAGCGCGACAACGCGGACTTACAGTTTTCGTCATTTTTGCGCTCGCAATATGCGTGTTCGCGCACGCGAGAAAGCCTTTTTGTACAGTTTGCGATCCCGAACACGCAGCTTTTGCAATCTGGCAAACAATATCTCGCGAGCAACATAGACCCTTCTCGAAAACGCTTTTTTGTGCATTTCTGCACAAAAAACTCCTCAGGCTGTCATTGAGCTGTAGGTTTGGAGCAGGGAGAAGCTGTTATTTGTCTGGAAAACATTTTTATGAGAGGGATTAAGTTCCGCAGACACTACAACTTCCTCTTCCTGTCCTTTGCAATCACTTTTTGTGTGTTATTGTGGTGGGTGGGCTGAGCATGTGTGTGGCGGCCATTTTAGGAAGGCATGCATTGTGCCTTTGCCATAGGCGTCCATTGACTGTCTCCCATTTCTTGTGGTTGTTGTGGGTGTGTGGCGGCCATTTTGTGAAGCCATCCAAGCAGTGTGCTTGCTTTTGCCATCCGGTTCCAAGCTTGTGGCCTAGTAGTCTTCCACTAGGCCCAGAGGTAGTCAGCCTCCAACCTGTGGTGCGTGATTTAAATGTACAGTTGGTGTTGTCTGGTGATTTTCCTTTACTCCATGGATGGCTTTGGATTTTATTGCAAAAGGTGTGTTTGGGGTGCAATAGCATTTTTTGGGTGTGTGCTAAACAAATTGGGCTATTTTGGCCTGCATGTGAGGTAAGGGATTCAGCTCGCGAACTTTCGGTAACTCTGCACAGCGCGACAACGCGGACTTACAGTTTTCGTCATTTTTGCGCTCGCAATATGCGTGTTCGCGCACGCGAGAAAGCCTTTTTGTACAGTTCGCGACCCCGAACACGCAGCTTTTGCAATCTGGCAAACAATATCTCG
Source organism: Triturus cristatus (assembly GCF_964204655.1). Classification (NCBI taxonomy): domain Eukaryota; kingdom Metazoa; phylum Chordata; class Amphibia; order Caudata; family Salamandridae; genus Triturus; species Triturus cristatus. Next base: position 1,706,350,982 of record NC_140590.1, read on the forward strand.
CGAGCAACATAGACCCTTCTCGAAAACGCTTTTTTGTGCATTTCTGCACAAAAAACTCCTCAGGCTGTCATTGAGCTGTAGGTTTGGAGCAGGGAGAAGCTGTTATTTGTCTGGAAAACATTTTTATGAGAGGGATTAAGTTCCGCAGACACTACAACTTCCTCTTCCTGTCCTTTGCAATCACTTTTTGTGTGTTATTGTGGTGGGTGGGCTGAGCATGTGTGTGGCGGCCATTTTAGGAAGGCATGCATTGTGCCTTTGCCATAGGCGTCCATTGACTGTCTCCCATTTCTTGTGGTTGTTGTGGGTGTGTGGCGGCCATTTTGTGAAGCCATCCAAGCAGTGTGCTTGCTTTTGCCATCCGGTTCCAAGCTTGTGGCCTAGTAGTCTTCCACTAGGCCCAGAGGTAGTCAGCCTCCAACCTGTGGTGCGTGATTTAAATGTGCAGTTGGTGTTGTCTGGTGATTTTCCTTTACTCCATGGATGGCTTTGGATTTTATTGCAAAAGGTATGTTTGGGGTGCAATAGCATTTTTTGGGTGTGTGCTAAACAAATTGGGCTATTTTGGCCTGCATGTAAGGCAAGGGATTCAGCTCGCGAACTTTCGGTAACTCTGCACAGCGCGACAACGGGGACTTACAGTTTTCGTCATTTTTGCGCTCGCAATATGCGTGTTCGCGCACGCGAGAAAGCCTTTTTGTACAGTTCGCGATCCCGAACACACAGCTTTTGCAATCTGGCAAACAATATCTCGCGAGCAACATAGACCCTTCTCGAAAACGCTTTTTTGTGCATTTCTGCACAAAAAACTCCTCAGGCTGTCATTGAGCTGTAGGTTTGGAGCAGGGAGAAGCTGTTATTTGTCTGGAAAACATTTTTATGAGAGGGATTAAGTTCCGCAGACACTACAACTTCCTCTTCCTGTCCTTTGCAATCACTTTTTGTGTGTTATTGTGGTGGGTGGGCTGAGCATGTGTGTGGCGGCCATTTTAGGAAGGCATGCATTGTGCCTTTGCCATAGGCGTCCATTGACTGTCTCCCATTTCTTGTGGTTGTTGTGGGTGTGTGGCGGCAATTTTGTGAAGCCATCCAAGCAGTGTGCTTGCTTTTGCCATCCGGTTCCAAGCTTGTGGCCTAGTAGTCTTCCACTAGGCCCAGAGGTAGTCAGCCTCCAACCTGTGGTGCGTGATTTAAATGTACAGTTGGTGTTGTCTGGTGATTTTCCTTTACTCCATGGATGGCTTTGGATTTTATTGCAAAAGGTGTGTTTGGGGTGCAATAGCATTTTTTGGGTGTGTGCTAAACAAATTGGGCTATTTTGGCCTGCATGTAAGGCAAGGGATTCAGCTCGCGAACGGCCATTTTAGGAAGGCATGCATTGTGCCTTTGCCATAGGCGTCCATTGACTGTCTCCCATTTCTTGTGGTTGTTGTGGGTGTGTGGCGGCCATTTTGTGAAGCCATCCAAGCAGTGTGCTTGCTTTTGCCATCCGGTTCCAAGCTTGTGGCCTAGTAGTCTTCCACTAGGCCCAGAGGTAGTCAGCCTCCAACCTGTGGTGCGTGATTTAAATGTACAGTTGGTGTTGTCTGGTGATTTTCCTTTACTCCATGGATGGCTTTGGATTTTATTGCAAAAGGTGTGTTTGGGGTGCAATAGCATTTTTTGGGTGTGTGCTAAACAAATTGGGCTATTTTGGCCTGCATGTAAGGCAAGGGATTCAGCTCGCGAACTTTCGGTAACTCTGCACAGCGCGACAACGCGGACTTACAGTTTTCGTCATTTTTGCGCTCGCAATATGCGTGTTCGCGCACGCGAGAAAGCCTTTTTGTACAGTTCGCGATCCCGAACACGCAGCTTTTGCAATCTGGCAAACAATATCTCGCGAGCAACATAGACCCTTCTCGAAAACGCTTTTTTGTGCATTTCTGCACAAAAAACTCCTCAGGCTGTCATTGAGCTGTAGGTTTGGAGCAGGGAGAAGCTGTTATTTGTCTGGAAAACATTTTTATGAGAGGGATTAAGTTCCGCAGACACTACAACTTCCTCTTCCTGTCCTTTGCAATCACTTTTTGTGTGTTATTGTGGTGGGTGGGCTGAGCATGTGTGTGGCGGCCATTTTAGGAAGGCATGCATTGTGCCTTTGCCATAGGCGTCCATTGACTGTCCCCCATTTCTTGTGGTTGTTGTGGGTGTGTGGCGGCCATTTTGTGAAGCCATCCAAGCAGTGTGCTTGCTTTTGCCATCCGGTTCCAAGCTTGTGGCCTAGTAGTCTTCCACTAGGCCCAGAGGTAGTCAGCCTCCAACCTGTGGTGCGTGATTTAAATGTACAGTTGGTGTTGTCTGGTGATTTTCCTTTACTCCATGGATGGCTTTGGATTTTATTGCAAAAGGTGTGTTTGGGGTGCAATAGCATTTTTTGGGTGTGTGCTAAACAAATTGGGCTATTTTGGCCTGCATGTAAGGCAAGGGATTCAGCTCGCGAACTTTCGGTAACTCTGCACAGCGCGACAACGCGGACTTACAGTTTTCGTCATTTTTGCGCTCGCAATATGCGTGTTCGCGCACGCGAGAAAGCCTTTTTGTACAGTTCGCGATCCCGAACACGCAGCTTTTGCAATCTGGCAAACAATATCTCGCGAGCAACATAGACCCTTCTCGAAAACGCTTTTTTGTGCATTTCTGCACAAAAAACTCCTCAGGCTGTCATTGAGCTGTAGGTTTGGAGCAGGGAGAAGCTGTTATTTGTCTGGAAAACATTTTTATGAGAGGGATTAAGTTCCGCAGACACTACAACTTCCTCTTCCTGTCCTTTGCAATCACTTTTTGTGTGTTATTGTGGTGGGTGGGCTGAGCATGTGTGTGGCGGCCATTTTAGGAAGGCATGCATTGTGCCTTTGCCATAGGCGTCCAAACTTGTGGCCTAGTCGTACAGTAGGCCCAGGGGTACAACTCAGCAATCATCACGGCGGGTTTTTGTTCCTTGCTATTCTTCTTCCTAAGTGTACACTACACAGTACAAATACAACAGGATCCCTGGCCTTGTCAGTCTCTTAATGGCTGGCTATACTGTTGATGTTGTTCACTGACTTCATGAAATTTAATAATTGTGATGACCACCCACGAGACACTAATAAGTTATATATTATATTATGGATCTTTTGACTGATGTTCTTCTGGCTTTTTTGCTTTTAGGTGCACAAAAGACAGAGGTGTGTCATCATCATCCACTGTTGTGGTGCCAGACCGACGTCCTGCTGCTGTAGTGTACACAACGTGACGTGGCAGTGACCTGACCAGGCATCTCTGCAACTTGTGCAACTGAGTGCTGTTTTGACATCTGTTGAAGATGCCCCCAAAGAAAGCAGGTAGCAGGTCCTCCGGTACCAAGAAAGTTGCCATGGAGAAGAAGGAACAGAAGAAGAAGGAAGTGTCACTTAAGTCTGGTGTGCCTCCCAAAACCTTTTTTGGTTCACCAAAAATGAGGCCTGCAGCAGCGGTGTCGGGGGGGCAAGCTGGGGGCAGCACCTCCACATCAGTGGGCCCAACCCACCAACCCATGCCCAAGCAGATGAGTGTGGAAGAGGTAGCCAGCCTTATGGTAGAAAGCAGTGATGCTGAGCCTGAACTAAACTTATCGCTATCTCAAAGTAGTACACAATCAACGCAGGAGGGAACATCATCAACACAGCAGATAAGTGGTCAACAGCCGCAGCCACCGCCCGCAATAGTAGCTGTTCCTCCCGAAGTAGGGGCAGTTCAGGAAATTGAGCCTCATGCAGAGGAAGAAGAGGAAGCCACTCCTTTAGAAGTTGCATTGGCTTTTAAATCCCCAGCAAGGAAAAGGAGGGTTAGTACATCAAGTTCTTCACCAAGCCCCCCTTCTGATGATCTAGATGTCACTTGGAAGCCACAAACTGAGTCTGAGAGGGAAACACATCACAAGAGCAGGCATGGCAAAAGGAAGGTTCCAGAAAGCCTTACACTTATGGATGTTGATGTAGAAGAGCAGGTTGATGATGATGATGATGATAAGCCAGACATCACAAACATCACTCCCGGGCCTGAGGAGATGGAGAGCAACATTTTTACATTATCCAAAATGGATGCGAGGGATGTAGCACGCATACCTCCAACACAGGTAACACCAACACGACCTCCAGCTTCCATATTTACATTAGCAAAGGGCCGGCAGCGTCCTACATCCAGCACAACAAGCACCACCTCAGCAGAAGTAGGTAGTGGTCCTGCACAGAGTCAAATTCAACACACACCCTCCAGTTCATCCGGCATTGGAAGTGGGAGTGGCACCTCCAGCAGGAGACAAAAGTTAAGCTCCCCAGTGTGGGACTACTTTACGGTTAGCCCAAAGGAGGAGAACATTGCTGTATGCTCCGTTTGTCATTCCTGTGTTAGCCGTGGAAAGCTTGGTACAAACTATGGTACCGGAGGCCAAATGACCCATCTGAAAAAACACCACGCAATCCAGTGGGAGGAGACCTTAGGCTCATCAAAACTGGAACCATTGCTGTTGGGCATAAACGAGTAGAAAGTCCGCTCACGGTGGAACAGGAAGAAGAGGGAGACATTCTCTGTGCTAGTGGTACACAAAGTAGCCCTGTCCCCAGCACTGCAGTGGTAACGCCCACATCTTCAGCCACATCTCATTGGCACAAGAGTAAGAGCCAGCCTGAGACACCAAGGAGTACTGCTGGCCCAAAAAGTGCGACGTCGACCACAGGAAGGAATACCATGCAGCCTACCATTCTTAGCATGTTTAGTAGGCCGGAGGGGCAGTACGAACGCAATCACCCAATAGCACGTTTGTACAATGCTAAGCTGGCAAAAATGTTAGCACTGGACCTTCTCCCTTTTTCTTTTGTTGAAGGGGTGGGTTTTCTTGAGTTTGTGACCACCATCTGCCCAAAATGGAAAGTTCCCAGCCGCTACTATTTTGCAAGAGTTGCTGTTCCAGCACTACATCACGACGTGCTGGAATTGCTTGGAAAAGCCTTAAAAAAGAGTGCTGTTCAGAGTATACACCTGACAACAGACATGTGGACCAGTTGCCAAGCCACTGATTACATGTGCATCACTGCACACTGGGTCTCTTTTTCGGGTGTTAAAGATAAGATATCTGACGGCGTTGTTGACACCGCTGAGATTTTTAAAGACACTCGCAAACATGCAACTGTAGCCATGTTTGCAATGGAGAAATCTCATACTGCTGCTAACATTTTGGATGAGTTTAACAGCAAGGTGTTTGAGTGGCTGCGACCAAGAGGTCTTACCATTGGTTTTGTTGCCACGGACAATGGCAGTAATGTAGTTCGGGCCATGAAAGATGGTGGGTATTTCAGGGTGCCATGTTTGGCACACTGCATTAACATTGTTGTGCAAGACTTTCTGAAAAATGAAAGCAAAGTCAGCAGCTTACTGACCACCTGCAGAAGAATATGCACACATTCCAACCATTCTTTTAAAGCCCGGAAGGAGCTGAGGGTGATTCAACGTGAGCATAAAATGCCAGTCAAAGCACTCATCCAAGAGGTGCCAACACGTTGGAACTCAACGTATTACATGCTTGAGCGTCTGTTTGAGCAGTACATACCACTTAATGCTTATGTCATGAAAAGGTCAGGGGATCCTACAGTGAAAGGCATGAGAGTTGAGATGGCCCAATGGGACCTTGTCAAAAGCCTGACAGAGATGCTACTTCCTTTTGAGGTCTTCACCTGTGAAGTGAGCCGGGAGGACTGTACTATGGGCCAAGCTATCCCATTGTTGTACATGCTAGAGCAACAGCTGAAGGAGGTGGCAGAAATGTACGCAGGTGTGGATGACAAAGTAGATGCACATTCTTTGGCAGACACCTTATCCGCTCGCTTATCTCACAATACAAGGATTCAAAATAACATTCTGTCAGATCCACATTACATTACTGCCTCAATTTTGGATCCACGTTACAAATTATTGCTGCGCAGTAATGAAGTCATTCCTTTTTCAGAAGTGAATGTTGCCCAGTACAAAACTTTGATAGCTGAGGAAGCCACTGAGTTTGAAAATGAAAGGATCTTCATTAAAGGCCCGCCCCTCCAGGGCAGAAAAAGTACTGCAGGGCACCCAGAACGAAGTTCTACTTCAGAAGCCAAGAGCAGTGCGTTTGCCTCCCAGCAGTCAACACTGCCAGCAGCAATAACATCAACAGCACCAACAGGATCATCAGGCACATTTACAAAAACGGCAGGTGATTGGTTTCTACGGAAATGGTATTGCACATCAATGACTGATGCAAAGGCAAAAGAGGCCCAGGAAATCGGAGCACCCCTGAACATTGAGCGGATGGTTCAGGCCTATCTAGATGACACAACAGAGGTCTACATGGAGCAAAGCCCATTGGTGTATGGGTATGGGAAAAGAAGCCAATGGCCAGTGCTCAGCAGGCAGGCGATAAAGTATGTGGCTTGCCCTGTTGCAAGTGTCTCTTCAGAGCGTGTTTTCAGTGCTGCTGGTACCATTGTTACTGTCAAAAGGACCAGTCTCTCGCCCAAAAGTGTTGAGAGGTTAACCATGATCAAAATGAATCAACACTTTATACCACCGGAGTACAAAATACGTGAATCACAGGAGGAAGAGGAGAGTGACTTTGATGACATAAGTAGTGGATTGTTAGACGTACTGCTGTCCGAACCACCAGAGTTTGAGGACGAGCTCCTCTTCCCTGACAACTAGGCTTTCAAAGTGTTCTCCCTTCCTTTATTTGTGTGTGACTGTGTGTATCTGTTTTTCTGGTTCAAAATCTACATTCACAACAAAGCCATCAACAGTCTCCTCTTTTTATTTCCCTATTGGAGTTGCACGTCTGTGCATAACTGTCCACTCCACTCCTCAGGGTCCTGCTCCATGTTCCTTACTCTCCCTAAGTACATTTCAAGCAAGTCAGACATTGGATGGAGATGGAGAATAGTACAATACATGTTGCCTCTAACAGTCCCTCCATAAGAAGTGAAACGTGACTCAACCTATATTCCATTTTGTTTTCAATCCGAAAGAAACTCATCACTGACTGGCAGAAGGCTAGGCAGGCATCAGATCAGACAGCCAAAGAGAACACCAAGACAGGTAATGAGTGATTATTGTGAATGATGGTGGCATGCATTGCATTGGATGCTGGCTGACTACGAAGAATTGTGCATGCCATGAAGTAGAACTATACTAGTTTATCGACAAAGTACAAGTGACTCAGGTGTGGTGACAGTTAATGTTTCCTTGTTGTTTAATAATGACCACATTGTACTCCTACCACTGCAGGTGCCGGCCAATATCTGTTGCAATTTGGTAATATGGAATATATTATAAACTTAATCAGTCACTACAGACTGAGTTGGTGTTGGAGAATACGTACCACACGGTCACCATCATTGAGGATGCTGAGCATACTATCTTTGCACACAGTCAGTTGGATTGGAGAAAATTTATGGAATAACTGCGTTTCATGGGCTGACATAAAAGGTAAAAAGTTTGAACAAGAACCACAGCAGACCTAGGCTAGATGTCCGTGTAGTGGTGTGGACTGGAGTAGAGTGTAGTGGTATGACGGACAGTGGCGCATTGATTTAGTCACTTCATTGGGAAAATTCTAGGTTGCTGCAGTGCATTTGACATTTCTCTGGCTCGGTCAAAATGTAAGTAAGGGTAGGGTGCCTGGCCTGTGCCGCGGTTCTCCTGTTCTGTGGCTGTGCTGGCTCCTGAATCCTGTCCCGTTGTTGTTGTACCTTAATGCTGTAGAGTAGACAGTCACACTATGTAGCCTATCCAAGCTGCCTCAGTCTGAAAGTGTTCTCTCCAGAGTGTTGTCTTGCACTCCACTGTAATTGAGTTTATTGTTGTAAAGGCTGTAATTTTTCAATACCCCGTTTGTTTTCCCATCTACACTTACAGGCCGGCCTTTACCCTGTGCTACAGTGGGAGAAACGACTCACACGTACCTTACCAATACGCATCAGGCAGGCAGTGATACCCAAGATTGATGTGCGGAGTGTCCATGGAAGGGAGGACCAAGAACAATGACGAGAATGATGCAACTCCTCATTTGGACCAGGATAATACAGTAACTTTAGTATCATCATTCGTCTTTACATTTATTTGCTTCCTTTTTTCTCTTTAATCATTACGACTGTGTGTTGTGGTTTGTTTGTTAATTGATCCAACTTTTTTTTAGTTTCCTTAGCTAGCTTGAAAAATAAAAGTAAGCCCGGTACAGCATGTAATTGGGTTCGGTCTGAGCTCTGAGGGCGTCAGACAGGCAAGGCAAATTTCTATTTCGTCCCTGACTGTACTGTCTCATTGGGTCATAGTAGTTATAGTACAACTCATTATCATTAACCATCAAGTTATCCTCCTCAGCATGCATGCATTTGCTTTCTCTCACTTCATACTTTGATTTCTTTGATAATGGATCATGGTCGTCTTACAAGATTGTGTTTTACTTTTGTTGTGTCCATGCATATTGTCTGTTTTTCTTTCTCAAACCTTTCCCAAAACCCCACTTCCCATCCAATCATCAATCCCTAACCCTCTTCCCCCGGGCTGTGTGATTTATATTGAGGTGTGATGTGATGACTATGTACACCAATTGATCACACGCTTGCTGGGGCAGATGTGGTGAAAGCAACACTAATTGAATTTCAACTAAGGCAGGGCAAGGATCTTCTTCTGCTTGACCACCCATGCTGTAGTTTACTTTGTGTTCTGTTCCACTCCTCCTCCCAGAGTCTCAGTCAAGTGACTTTCTCTTTCTTTTTTCAAACGCGATTGCCAGTGTCTACTACTACCACCACTATAATGGCATCTACTCCGTCAATTTGGGAAACCAACCATGCAGCCATCAGTGTGCCGAACTTCATCATCAATCACAGGTAAGATAAGTTTGGTTGGAGGTATGGACTAGGAGGAGAGACTGACAGTACTATGACAATTAAAAATAACTCAGTGAGGGGTACTGCATCTATCGGTTTGTGTGTTACAAAATCGGCAGATCTTTTAAATCAAACACTGGTTGTGGGCATGCAGCAGCACGGAAACAAAGTAAACAACCATGTAACTTACATTGAATTCGGAAAACTGTAAACCACCACAAAAAACATTAACATCGTATAAATAAATAGTAAGTATATTTTTAATGTCCCCTAACAAAAATAAACTATCCCGCTCTGACCTAACCCACCCCCCTCCCTAACCCCAACGAAACGAAACGAAAGTCCAAAGTCCCAATGTCCGTAGAAATCCCCAACGCCCACAAACCCACCCACCAACAAAAGGAATTAAAAAAGGGGCAAACGACGAGGTCCTCTATTGTCGGCGGGCCTTAAGATGTTTGTCCACCAGGATCTTTACCCGCTCCTCCATGTTCTCCTCCCAGCGGGCCATCCGGCGGAGCAGCTGGCGGCGAAATGCCCTAAAGTTGCTTCCAGGGTGGGGGGCAGCAGTGCTGGAAATAGAGGCGCGGCGGCGGGCGAATGCCGGACCACGGCGCCGTGAAAGTGGAGGCCGGGCCTGACTGGGGCCCGGGGCATTGGAGGAGGCTGCAGCTGCAGCCGCCTCCTCCTCCTCCTCCTGAGCCACCAGCCGGCGATAATGCTCGCAGATGGCCTCCAGTTTCCGGCGCCGGGCCCTAGCAGCCAACTCCTTCCTTGATGGTTTAGTGGAAGGAGTATCATCTATATCGAGAAAGAAAAAGAACATGTTGGAGCCAATACTCTTAGCAAAACAGGAACACTAAAATCATTCAACACATATTGTCACAGTATCACTAGCAAGCACAGTTCATAACATTTGGGATTTGGTGCTGGGGTAAGTATCTCTAATCCTACTTCCTTGGACTCTAACATTTGTGACCGTTTCAGACATTATTTATAAATATAATCGTACTATGTATGTACTCCGGTACACCAGTCGTGCTGTTCTTATCTGTAGTTTAGCCCAATTACATAACCTTGTTGTAGGCGGCATGCCAGGTCCATCAGCTAAGCTTGCACCCAAGAGAAACAGATATGAGCCACATGATGCAGACTCACGTTAGTTTTATTTACTACTACTGTCTGCAGGTGGGGAAGCTCATCTTTTTGTCTGACGCCTTACGGCCGTTGGCACTGGTCATACTCTGTTACATGAGGGCAAATGGCATGCACAATTTCACTTACACCCTGCCATGGGTACTACAAAAAGGCTGATTATTTATTTATCGGATCCAACGATCATTGCTTATATTCATATTATAGATGCTGCTAGTGCTAATACGATATACGACATCAGGTCGGTAGCGGTCGGTGGTGGGAGTGCTGCCGGTCGGTGACGTGGGAAGGTGCAGGGTGGGGATAGTAAACGATGGATTGAGGACATTCACAGGTAATTAAAGAATACATAAAAAAAAAAACATTGCTGCACACAGTAGCACACACTGCATCGCATTCGGCGGTGCAGTGCGCACCTTGAAAATAGTTTTATTTATTTTTATGTTGATTACCTGTATTTGGCCGTAACAGTAATACACAGTTTACTCGCCAGTGCCACCAACCCGTCCCCTCCCCATGTCACCGCCCGCCAACAATCCCACCACCAACCGCTACTGCAGAGGGTACTTTGCTTTCATTGATTGTGTAACCAATATACATAAACATTAAACAACAGATAGGCCACCCTTTGCAGGCTGGCTGCCCCAATCGAAAATACATTAATAATAATAGGTAGGGAGTGGTCCCCAGAGTGGGAGGAAGGGGTTTCCGCTTGATAATATATGACGTGCTTGCAAACTACTGCAAGTGTACTGTATGCTCATAATACTACCTTGATTCCTCTAGGCTTTGCTACTGTCGCGCAGTTTCTGTTACATTTTCTTCAAAGTAAGAATCTCCAGTGACACTTTCCACCTATACTGTCTCTTGGTGATAGTACATCCAGGCATACATCCATTAAAGTAAACGTCTATCCTTTTGTATATATCTCTTAACAAACCTTAGTTGGTTTCACCAACAAACACCCATGCTTCTGCTCCTTCCTTCCTTGTCTTGGCTTTGAGTTTGAACCAAAAACACCGCTGATTCTTGCTATCTAGTATTATCCACCCATACTGTGTCGCCCACCCAGGCAGGCATTCTTTCACCTTCTACCCATCCTTCAACAACCCATGCATCTGATCTTATTACTATCAGACTCCTATACATGCTTCCAACAACATATCCTTCTCTGCCGGTCAGTCATATTGTTTATCTCGCCCGTCCTTCCACCCTTAGTGCTTTCCCTCTATGTTCAACACATCCATGAAGGTCATCTGATCTGAGTTTGTCTTCTCCATAAAACATTCACAGCTGATTTTGGAGTCAAATAGAAGAGGCCATTGGTTACTCTACTCACGCTGGTAATGCTACGTAAAGGGTGTCTTCTTCAACCGTTGTATAAAGTCGCACAGTACAGTGAAATAGTGAACACAGTTCCATCTAGCTGTAATGTCAAGAAGTAATGAATATAACTTACCGCCGCCGGCCACTGCTGCTGGATCCCCCCTGGGCCCTGTGTCTCCTGCAGGTGCCGCCAGTTCGCCTGCCCCCTCCGGAATGGCCGCATCGCTGGCCCCGACGGCACTGGTGGATGGTAGTGTGCCTAGAAAAAAGCATCACAAATTTTTTAGATGCCTGTAAACCTCCCCCTATTTTAAGTGTTCACTTGGAACATTGAAAAAAAAGTTAATGCGATGCAACATACATCAGCACTAGACAGTAAGTACAGTCAGTAGACAGACACTAGTAGGATATGGTTCCACTTCCTAGGGTCATCTAGTCCTACTCTACTCTTTTGAAAGTTAGCCTGAGCCATGAGTAACCCTTTTAGATTCATCATGTCGACTACTACTCTTTTGGTGCATATTATACCTGCCAGCTTATTGACATGTGCAGTAGATGCCTTTAAGGCCGCTTGACTGTTGCGTACAAGTGAAGAGGTCGAAAAAAAACCAACATATTGACTTTGTTTAGTTTATATTGCTTAGCCATCACACATACATGTTACACTTTTTGGCATGACTGCAAAATGCTAGCATCATTCACCAGTATACTATCTAACGGCTAACTCGCAGCGTTTTTCTCATATATCATAGGCGGAAGATTCCCTTCTACAAACCAGAGATTTACAGAGCATAGTGGATGCAAGATGATGTAACCAGTATTTCTACGTTCTACGGTGAGGGATCTTCCAGAATTATAAAGATCTTGGCTCTTGTTCTTGTTGTCAATCATGCACTTGTAAATGTTTACTGTTTTAATGTTAGGCTTTTTGCTGGCTTATTGACTATGGCTGTCGTAAATTAAATTTCATATTAACGATGTACAGAGTTTGATACTTGTTTCAAATAAACCTTTTGAACTTACACATAGACTCTGTGGTATTTGGTGTGGTGGAGTGGACTTACACAAGTGTGTGAGCAAAATGGTGTTTGTTATTATGTTCTGGGTTGTCTCTGTCTCAGTCATCATCAACATTGTGTATCATCTTCGTGGGGGGGTCGGGAGTGGGACCCTAATGTGAGACACTATAGCTAGTCTGTTAGGGGATCCTGGGTTCTTCGGACTGAGGTGTGATCAGTAAGATCCAACCTCCCATCAGCACCATCCTATTTTGTTGTGCATAGTTCTGTATGTGGCTCTGCAGAATCCTAGACAATAGTAGTATCATGTACTATCCGATCAAAAATACTAGTCAAATATCTGGTTGGGCATTTTGTTTGTGGTAATTGTCAAAGCCTCAACATTGAGAAGACTTGAAGAGGACAACCCAAAGGACAGGACCCAGTGGCTAGAGCTATTGGTCAATCAGAGTTTTATTGTTGCAAAGAAAACCTTCTATTAAAGAGTGGGCAACTGTGCAAGCTTCGCTACACACAGAGTAATAATAGTAATAGTAGTAGTAGTATTAGTAGCACAGAGAGTCATAGCAGAGGGAGTTAGAAGCAACTTCGAGGCAGGGATAAACAGAATTAGTAAACAGATAGTCACGGTCAAAGAAGTAAGCTTTTGTAAACAAGCATTTACAATGCAATGGTCTCGGCATTGGTAAAGTTAGAGCTATTGGCATTGCTCATGACATTATTTCTGTTTTATGTTTTTTGTTTTTAAAACATTTAAAGAAACGGCATTGTCATGAGCAATGCCAATAGCTCTAACTTTAACAATGCCGAGACCGTTGCATTGTAAATGCTTGTTTATTTTGTTACCTCAAAGGAAAGCATACCAGCCAATGGGGCGTGTAAATCCATTAATCCAAGCAGTGGGAGCGGTAACTGCCGACCGATTCGGTCTTCATAGGCCTCATCAGCAAGATGGGAGTTCTTTCCTGTGGCACAGGGAGCAAGGGGAAAAGCCGACACCAGTCTGGGGTTACTTGTGACGAGAAATCTGAAAAGCTTCGAGGCAGCTGGCAAAATGTTCGAGAACTACAAAACGTGAATCACTGGAGCGAAATGAAGGAATAAATAATGCATCACCAAACAAACAGAAGATCCCTTTAAGATGGGGGGGGGGGGGGGATTCGGCAGTAGCCACGTGCAGGGATCTGCCTTTTGTGCCGCGGCGGAGGCTCGAAGAGTGGCTTGGGAGCTGGAAATGTGGCAGACTGCGGTGCCCTGAGCTGAGCCTTGCTGCCTTTCTCCGTGGTGAAGCAGAAATGCCTCGGAGAAAGGCAGTGTCCTTTTCGGATTCGGGGGCGTGTTTGGAGAATGAGACTTTCTTTAAAAAACACGCCCCCCGATCCGAAAAGGACGGGGCATGATTGGAGTGACGGGACCTCTTCTCCAATGGCTGGCCAGCATTTACGAGGCCAGCCAATGGAGAACAGGGCAGAAGAGGGGCGGGTTCAAGCCCCTCTTCTCCCAAGTCATTAAATCTCTGGACTTCCGGTCTGCCGACCGGATGGTCCCGAGACCTAAAAAGGGGGGGTGGATACAAAAAAGTGCACGGATTCGTTTACACTGGTGACTGAAAACAAGTGAGGCCACTTCTGCTCAGGCCCCCTGCCCCGCTAGGTATGCATGCATTAATGGGCCGGCCCAGCGAGAGAAAGGGAGTGACACCTCTGCCTATTGATAAACATGAGGTAATGAGCACCCATCTGCCACCAGAAAGGCCACTCAGACACTCACTGGGCCACTGGCTGTATCTGAATAACAGCGACACCGCCCAAATCTGCTACCCAGACCGCTCCAAAAAGCAGCCAACAGTTAGAACTAGGCACTGGCCCCTCGGGCATTGCCCGAGTGCCTGCGTTACCAATCCGACGCTGGCCTTCTCCATACCTGCCAACTCACATGGTGCCACTGTGACACACTATGTCGGCTCCCATCACACGGTCTCCCAAAGAGGAGCCGATATCACACCGTACCAGGGAAAACAAGCTGAAAACCATTGTAAATAGTGGTTTTACAGCTCGTTTTCCGAGGCTTTGAACTGCTGAAGTCCATTAAGGGGTGCCAAAAACACCAGGACATTGGCACCAGCCTCAGCAAGCTTTTTTTGGGGAGGAGGGGGCTTGGGGGTGTGGTTCAAAAGTTCCCCGTAGGTACTTCTGGCATGAGGCCCTTCAAGGGCCTCTCCCTCCTCACACGGTGAGATTGTTCATCAATTTGGCAGGTATGCTTCTCGATTACATATTAGTCACGTAGGGTAATGAGTCCTGTTCCATCATTTTCCTCTGCTTGCCATAGTATGCAGCATATGAAAGTTGAGAACCCCGAGCTACAGGCTTTTGTTAGGCAGACTACATGAATGTCTTTTATTAATTTTGTTCACTCTGTTATTTTAAGGGTCGTGTTTACGTGAATTAACCTTTCGTTAAGCAGGCTGCCTTGTTGCATTCGCCTGGATTATTCAGTGTACTTGTAGAGGCAATCAAGTTAGCAAGACTTTATTAATCAGATAAAATCATGTTTTAGATCTCACTATTACAGACGGAGAGTGTTGGACCGCAGAGCCCCGTTATCTACAAGCAGGGCCCCCCCGCTCATGAAAGCACATTAGGCTTTTCATTAGTTAATTGCATCACTGCCTTCTGAATGGATCGACGCTTTGTGGTAGTGTAAAGCGATCATCGCCTTTGTGTTCTTGCTGATTACCCATTATGTAGCCACCCCCCGCTTCCCTGAACAAACAGCATGAAGTGGGCATGATGAAACTGATCTGTGGTTGATTCGGGTGAGTTAGGGCGGGAGTGACGGTGTTTGGATTGAGACCAGACAGTGCTGTATTTAGCAGAGGGGGGGGGGGGGCTGCGGCCTCATTTTATTCAGCAGCGAGGGCGCCACTTATCTGTCCACCTAGGCACTATCCGAGCAAGGGCTAGCTCGGAGTGCACGGATTTAAAGCATTTTAAATGTGCTGCCCCCACCACACCCCGTTTGGTATATGTGTTGGACTTGTCTTTCTTCTGACCAAAGGTTGAAAGAAACTATAGTCTTTCTACAGTTTCTAGTATAGCCGATCGTGTCTGTTTCATGCCTGAGTTTTTGTCTCTTTTCTGTGTCTATGCTACGTTTCTTCCGCTCCCATCCGCCATCGAGGTCATGGGCAAAACAAACCCAATAGTTGTTGTGGTTAAACGTTTAATGCGACCATTTACACTGTGGCTCGCGCCATCATTAGCGCGACATGAACCTGATCCAGGAAAAAGAGACACGTCGGATAAGGCGCACCGAGGCAGATTACTGTCAGTGCCGAGCCCTGCCCTCATTAAACATGGCGGCTGGATCACGTGACGGCGAGGGCGGTACACCGAGCTGGGGATTCCCCAACGCATGGTTAACGCTGCAGCAGAGGTAGAGCCGGTCGGGGTACAGAAGAGCGGCGGCTGACGAGGAGCTGGGCAGTCAGAGGTATGGAGGGCTGAAGGGGGAAAAGGGATGCAAACATGTGAATCACTGGAGCGAAATGAAGGAATAAATAATGCATCACCAAACAAACAGAAGATCCCTTTAAGATGGGGGGGGGGGGGATTCGGCAGTAGCCACGTGCAGGGATCTGCCTTTTGTGCCGCGGCGGAGGCTCGAAGAGTGGCTTGGGAGCTGGAAATGTGGCAGACTGCGGTGCCCTGAGCTGAGCCTTGCTGCCTTTCTCCGTGGTGAAGCAGAAATGCCTCGGAGAAAGGCAGTGTCCTTTTCGGATTCGGGGGCGTGTTTGGAGAATGAGACTTTCTTTAAAAAACACGCCCCCCGATCCGAAAAGGACGGGGCCTAATCGGAGTGACTGACCTCTTCTCCAGTGGCTGGCCAGCATTTACGAGGCCAGCCAATGGAGAACAGGAGAGAAGAGGGGCGGGTGCAAGCCCCTCTTCTCAAAGACATTAAATCTCCGGACTTCCGGTCTGCCGACCGGATGGTCCCGAGACCTAAAAAGAGATTCAGAAAGTGGAACCATAATTTAGAGTTTGGGAAAAAAAAGATGCAGTAACATAACATTTAGGGAAATATAAATGTCAATCTAACCAATGGAGGACTTACTGGGGCCAGCTGCAGGAGCCTCAGTAGAGGAGAGGTCCTGGGGTTCCCCCGCCGACTCCGACCCCGTCTTCTTGCCCCTGGGTGGTGCTGATGATCATGTAAAATATAATAAAGAAAGAGACCAACATTAAGGAGTGCTGTGAGAAAAATAATAAATCATTTGGAAAAACAATAAGTCAAAGAACATTTTAGGAAACAACAAGTGCAATAAAATTGACCTATCTAATCAGATGGATCGACTACTGGCTGCTTCCTAGTGCATTTACGGATCGTCTACTTATTTATGAACACTCCAGTGTTCCTTGATCATTCTGATTCCAAATACTAACAAAGCTTAGTAAGTACCACCTGACCTACACCACCTATTCCAGACGGGCCAATTGTTCACTAAGTCGGCACTTCAATTTTTTTCAGCCATCAAATGCATAGATGATGAGATGGAGGACACATGCATAGTTGCATACATTAGTGCATACATACAACAAATTGTGGGTTGGTTGCATAATGCTGATCTAGTTCTGCTACTGACTGACCATGCTAAGCCTACCACTCACTAAACAAAGTACAAAAGGTTCGACGGAGGACTGGGGTAAGCAGCACTCAGTGACAGAGGATGCGTCACGCAGACCGCATAAAACAATTAGTAACTACTACTAACAAACTAAACCTAGTATCCAATATCCATCCACCACTATTTCACAGTAGGACAATGGAAGGACTAGAGTCTCTCTAGCAAATCGCATTACCTAACTTCAGTTCTGTAAAGTAAACTCTTACATAATCAGCATCAGCACAAGCTAGCGCAAACTACGTTGCAAACAAGTAAGAGTACCACCGTGCACCTGGGTCCTTAAATCAAAGAACATTTTGCTTTTTGGAACGTAATTTACCAGCAACGCTTG
Organism: Triturus cristatus; assembly: GCF_964204655.1. Lineage (NCBI taxonomy): Eukaryota > Metazoa > Chordata > Amphibia > Caudata > Salamandridae > Triturus > Triturus cristatus. The sequence goes on from NC_140590.1 coordinate 1,706,368,418, forward strand.
GCACGCAGCAGTAATCTTGTTATTCATCTAATTTAATATACACAATCAGTTACTCACCAAGCCCGATGACCTCGACACCTAGCAGGTCCAACAGGTCCTGCTCCCGGTCCAGGATGTCGGACCACCGGTGAGCTAGCTGGTTGTGGGTGCGCCGGATCCCAGTGCACCGGAACACGGCCCGGCGCACCTTCGCCCACCGACGGTGCCGCTCCTGGGTAGCGTACCCGGAGCCGGGCCTGCCGCCTGCTGCCAAGGTCAAGGGGAGGAGGCGCTGGATGAAGAAAACAAGAGCCGCCACCTCCTCCTCCCCAAACAGTTGCCGGGCCTGCACCCCTGCAGGACGCATTCTGCCGCAAGGCAGGCGGCGCTTCTCTGCGCCTGCAGGTCCCTTGCCCTTGGGACTTGGTGTGCCCTTGGCCATGGTTCTGGGGTGGGTGGGAGGCGGAAAAGAAAAGTCCGAAGGGGAAAAAAAGTTAGGGGGAAGAAGATAGAAAGAACTTTATAAAAGTAACAAAAACACAGTAAAAGTAGAAATAAAATGCAAAATATAAACTGAGGCAAACAGAGAGATAGATAATAACTAAAAAAAGTCAGGAAAAAGGCTTTAAAGACAAAGGATTGCTATGATAAAGGGAGGATACAAAAGTAGGCCCAGAAACATGGCATAGAGTGAAAAACAAGATGGCCGCGCCCATTCGCGACCGCGTGGGTAAGTTCGCGCGATATTTCTCGCGAACATGTACTATTTATCGCGAACAAGTAAAATGCGCTCCCGAACACGTCAATGCACATCGCGAACACGCTATCCGCGACCCGGAACAGGAAATAAGGCATCGCGAGCGGGCGGGACTATAGAAAAACAAGATGGCCGCGCCCATTGGCGACTGCATGGGTAAGATCGCGAGATATATCCCCCGAGCATGCAAACAGTTCCCCGAACATGCTTACCGCGCTCGCGAACAAGAAAAAGCCATCGCGAACAGGTTGCCACAAGCAACTACGCAAGCTCGCGAAGCTTCGCGAAGGTCGCGTAGTGCAATGACATCTTCGCGAAGCTTCGCGAAGCGCGACTACGCGAACTACGCCCAGGGTTAGTTGCGACCTCTTTCTCGGTCCGCTAGTTCCTCTGGGGATAGGCCCCCCTCGGGGGCACCGTTCCTCCCCGGGGTGCTTCGTGGTTCGTTGGGAGGCTCTCCCTCTGTTCGTGTCCAGGGAGTTCCCGCCTCGATCCAGGTTTTTAATGCCCCCTGGAAGTCCTCTTTCGTGCTTAGCCCGGTGGTAGCGATTCCAAAGTCTTTGCAAAATTGTTCCAGTTCTTGGTGCGTATAAGATTCTAACTGGTCCTTTTGAAATGCTGTGCTCGGGTTGGTGCCTGCGGCACCTAGGGAAGTTTCTCCTTCCATTTCTTCTTGGTAGTGCGTGAGCCGTCTACTGCACGATCTCTAGGTGTTGGCTAGTATCCCGTCGCCTGCCACCAAATGTTGGAAGGCGTTCCCCGGGGAGGCTGCGGAGTGCGTTCCCGACCACCTGGAGGCCCACCTTACCCAGAGTTAGGCCGAGCAAGAGCAGGGAGGCCCTTCCTGGAAGGGTCTCGCACCTAGGATCGCACGCGCTGCGCTTACTCTCTCTCTTCGGATAGAGGGACACCACACAGTAAGTCGTTATAAGACAATGCTTTTATCGGTAGTTGTCAGGGATCTTTATGATCCGGCAGGCAGGTGCAGAATTAATGCCACAAGCGGCAGCGATCTCGTGAGGAGGGAAAGGGGTAGCGGGACAGTCTTTGAATTAGTGTCTCTGCGAGGTATCCGGCGCACAGCTCTCAATCCTCGAGCTGCGGGGATGTTGCTTCTCTCGGCAATCTCTGCCGATTCTCTTGGAGGAGCGGGCCGCGAGTCACTCAGCAGGCACCGGAGGGTCGTAGTTCAGGGAGCCGCGACGGCGTCAGCAGGGCTCAGATGGTTCAGAATTCGGGGAGCCGCGACGGCGTCAGCAGGGCTCAGATGGTTCAGAATTCGGGGAGCCGCGACGGCGTCAGCAGGGCTCAGATGGTTCAGAGTTCGGGGAGCCGCGACAGCGTCAGCAGGGCTCAGATGGTTCAGAGTTCGGGGAGCCGCGACAGAGTCCGCAGGGCTCAGGTGGTTCAGAGTTCGGGGAGCCGCGACAACGTCCGCAGGGCTCAGGTGGTTCAGAGTTCGGGTAGCGTTCTTCTGTTCGGTGAGCGATCGAGCCGCGACCAGGTCAGCAGGCTCTCGTCAGTCCAGGTCTTCTCTGCTCCCGTCCTTTCCGCACCCCTTGTTATACTCCCCCTCCTCTTTGAAGTCCGGAGTCCTCGCGGAGAGGGGTCTGGTGCCTGGGGGGCGGTGTGTCGGGGTTTCCTGTCGCTCGGCCCTTTGATCTGTTCAGGTGGGTCTGGGAGGGACTCCAGACAACCAGCAGGCGAGGCGCCCGCTCACCGGGGGCCTGGTGGTCGATCGAAACCTCCCTCGGGGGAGAGACCAGAGGTGTGACTGGGTCGGCGCCTCTCGGTCTGGTTTGGGGTGGGGGTTTCGTTCTCCCTCGGCCGGGCATGCGTGTTGGGGATCTGGTCGGCCCTCGGGATGTTGGCCCACGGGAGCCGGAAGGCCGTGTCCACGAGGTTCGGCGTGGTTGTAAGGTAACTTGCTGGTCGGGAGGGCCCACGCCACGAGGCCGGTCTCACACAGGGTTAGCAGGAAATCAACAGAGGCTCTGCTTAACATCTATAAAGCCAAATGTGTATCCACCACATGCTAATATAGTGATATGTGGGGGTATCGGGATTGCAGTGCTATCCAGGTTGAAGAGAACAAGTTTGCCAGGTGCCTACTGGATGTCCCTCAAAGTTCCTCAACCCATGTTGTTCAAGTGGAATATATCTCGGATATTATCAAACTTAGGCCTTTGTTACGCTAGATACCTATTTGGCGATTCTGAATTCATAGTTTAAGGTCGCCCTAGTCTGTTTTCCAGTCCTGAAAGAATTGTTAAAACAGATTATGCATGGGTCAAACAGAAGTTTTTAACTCGGATTACTGTTGACAGGGAAGGAGTTGAATTACGGAAATCTGCTGTTTGTGCCCATTATCTGACCAAAACTGTTCTCTTAATTGAGCCGTGTTTGACCTGGTTAAACAATGTGTATCACCACCAGCTTTTAACTGGGTTCAGAATGAATCTTATCTTGTCATTCATCAGTTTTCCTAAGGACTGGGCCGCTCAAGGTACCCATGGTCCCTGTCAGTGTGACAACATTTAGGTCTAGACTAATGTTCATTTAGTTTTGTTCTGCAGTTGTTATGCTTTTCCTAAGAGAAAATGCTTAATTCACATCCTAAAGGCTCTCAAATGTAATCAAGTAAGGGATGCCATGTGGTTTCTTTTTATGCTAAGGAATGTTCCAAGTTGCACGAATGTATGGTTCTTTTTAAGCAGCATTGTTAAATTATGAGTGGCCTGGCCTTAATTTAGGCTTTGTTTGGTTGGAATATCTGAGGCTGTTACTTGCTGTTGGAATTTGTATTTTTGATTGATAAGATCCATCTCGTGCCCAGGTAAATTAGCAATGTGTTAATGTTTATTACATTGTGGTTATGCACTTTGTCCCTTTTTTCTGCCGAGGTAATTTTATGCTGTTGATAACTGTAACTTAGATTGGAGAGATAGATGTGTTTCTCAGGAAGAATGGGTGTTTGCCAATGTTTATTGCACTAGGGAAGTGTACTTAGTCTTTTTTCTCCTTTCGTGGCTGAATTGTTTTATAATACTGATGTGATGTATTGATTGTTATATTTGATTTTATGCATCTTCCTATATTAACCTAATAAAGAATAAAGAATCTGGAAAAAACACCAGATTTACAATCCCTACATAATTATGAAACGGCCACAGAATTAAACATCACGGGGGCTAGGGAGGGCGCCATACATAAGAGGTTAAATAAGGGGGCGAACCCACATGTGCATTTATTAGTTCCACCAAATGGTGGGATTCCTAGCAACCTGAATATAGACAGCAACAACACCGTACTGTTGCAAACACCATCACCAACCAATAGTGTGATTCTAAATACGCCCCCACGGAACATCACGCCACTGGAGAACCTTGATACATTAGGCGCAGTAGGGGGCATACAAAAACCTTGTACCTCATGTGTGACACTACACGACTTTCTCACAAACAGCATGGGGGAACTGTTAAAATACCATCTGAAACCCCTGGAGAAAAGCCTAAGGGTAATTGAAAAACAACTCGCCAAACTAAATACTCCTGCATTTATGCAGAAGTCACTTAGTACCTTAGACATGGGAGAGGGGAAGATCAAACAACCAAGTAAATTGGCCAAATCGGCTAAACCAATTCAACCATCTACAACACCAGCCGCTTGCCCAAAGTCCTGTGGACCAGATAAAGTAGGGAACATCCTGACTACCAAAAACGTCAAACAGAATCCACAAAATATTCCTAAACCCCAAACTGCAGAGGGAATGGGCCAACTCGTCACCACTAGCGATAACGCACAACCCACCCCAGCTCTAGTAGCCCTAAATACTCAGCTAGCAAACCTAAAGGAGAATACACAAAAACTCCAGAAATCTCAGCCCTCTCAAGCACAGGGGAAACAGAGGACGGGATTTAGACCTAGACGGCCATTCCATCTCCCACCTGAGGCCACCCCGTTCACTGTTGTCCTAACAGGGGTCTCAGAACTAATAGAGGGAGCGGATGAGTCCCAGTGGTCACTGAGAAACAAAGTTCTGCAATGGCTTAGCCAAAATAGACCTATACAGCCATCGCATTATAACAGAATTAACTCAGTTAGAAGAGTGTTTTGGATCGGGGAAACTAAAAAAAGCTTACAGGGTGACTGCGTTATAGTCAACTGTGACGATCCTGCTATGGCTGACTATATCTCTTCCTGGCCAGCACTTGAAAAAAGGGGGGGGGTGGATGTACAGCGCCTTTCCTATTTTTATCCCCCGTTAAATATCCCGAATTATGAAAATAAAACTGGATGGGAGGATGTTCAGGACTGGCCTTGGACACAGGTGGGGTATACTAATAGAAACAGAAATAGGAATAACAATAATAATGGATGGAATAGAGGCTGGAATTCCCGCCCCTGGTACCATAGTAGAGGCAACTCAAATTTCGACTACTGGGAGGGGGTTCCCATGAGGAACAGATTTGACTGTCTAGATATGGTCGATTGACCAATAAAGGTCACCACAGGGGTTTTAGAAGTCACTGCTCCCCTACATAAGATCTATGACGCCCCTTCCCTTTTAGAAGTCACTGCCCCCTTACATAAGATCCATGACGTCCCTTCCCTAGTAGAAAATACAAATCCCGTGATGCCAGAGATTACACTAGTGCAAGACTCGTCTGGAGGCAACCGACTAAGCCAGGAGTTAACAGAAAATTCCAGCAGGTTATGGTCTGAGAACGGAACTGGGATAATAACTGAAATTACTAACATAAAACCATATCTGAGTACAGTAGATAGGACCAAGACCCAACTCGATAATGAGATCGAAGCCTTGCAAGAGGGCATGGTCTCACAATTCAGGCAGGAAGAACCCTGCCTCATCACTGAGGGGTTTCATATGCTTAAGATATCTTCCTGGAATATTGCTGGGCTTGCGAAAAGAGCGCGTGACCAGCTATTTTTAACTTTCATGGAAAAGCAGGATATAGTCTGCCTACAGGAGTGTTGGGACCCATATGAGACATCAGTAGAGGGTTTTAGTACTTTCTATGTTCCCCCGATCCAGGGTAACCGAGGCAGGGGTTCGGGGGGACTTTGTATTTTTACCTCTAACCTCTGTAATATAGAACAGAACATGTACGAGGCAAATGGGCCAAAAGCAGGTGTAGGGAGTTCACTACTAGGATTGTCTTTTAAATTAAATGGGCGCTCCTTTTTTCTGATAAACCTTTATAATAATATGCCAAAAGTAGAGGTAAAAACTCTAATAGCGGAACTGGATTCATTGCTAACCAAAGGCGGTCAGGTGGCAGACTGCTTAATCATAGCAGGGGATTTTAATTGTCATTTATGTCCCTATAGCCAAACAAAAAAATGTGGCATTTTTGACTCACAAGGGGATCCCACCACACATTTTGAACATTCCCTAGCGGGAAATCTGCTAAATCAATTCATGCATGAATGGGATTTGGCTTTTGCAAATGAACTTTGCCAGCCACCCGTAGTGTTTCAAACAACCTTTTTTGGTCATGGGGCAGGTACCGTAATAGACTTCATCCTGGTCTCAAATAGGAACCAAGGTTGGGTGGGTGGGTTTGAAACGGAGGGCCTAGCAATAAGTGACCATTTTCCCATTAGCACTTCCCTTAAATTAGGGAAACGGGGCACGCAAAAAATAACCACCACGGATATATTGCATGGCCGTTCAGTGGCACTGGCCAGGAAAAATGGCTATGCCATTAAATGGGCAAAAATTGAACCCACGAATTTTCTGAAAGATCTCCTACTGAAAGAAACTAGTCAATTTAACACCTGCCTGGAACCAAGCATTAACCCAGAACAAATAATACAGGCATTTGATGAGATTAAAGCAGAAATAAACGCCAAGCTAACTAAAAAATTAAAGGCAAGGGAGGAAACGAGATCATATGGCTGGTTTAACCGAGCCTGCACAGGTGCCCATAAAACACTTTTACAGGCTTTAAAGACTATACCCAGGGATAGCAGACAAGTCAAGGAGGCTAGACAAGCTTATAAGCTGACTCTCCTGACAAGAAAGAAAGAACTCAAAAATGCAGCTTGGGAAGCCTTGATAAAGGCAAGCGCACTAAGGGATAATACGTCCTTCTGGAAAGAGGTAAATGCCCCCTTTTTTCTAGACAGGAAGGTAGATTCCATGGAAATTGGCATAGCTGAAGATGTCTGGGTCAAGCATTTTACTGCTCTTTATAAGAAAGATCTATTTATGTCGACCTCACAAGAGGAGTTGGCTGAGGGGAGGGAGATCCTTTTACAACCACAGGGAAATTTCCCACTAAAAGTAATGTTCACCCCTGCAGACCTGGAACAAGCGATTTCCCAGAGTGCAAGCCTAAAAGCTCCAGGGCCTGACGGTGTACCCATTGACCTATTTAAAGGGAATGTAGACCTCTGGGCTCCCTTACTGGCAAATGTTCTAAATGCTTATACCAATTTGGGTTTCCCTAAAACATGGAAGGAAGCGATAGTCATTCCAATATTTAAAAAAGGAGATAGACAAGACCCAAAATGTTATCGCCCAATTTCTCTGTTAGATAATTTAATGAAGGTTGCTGGCAGGGTGTTACTAACCAAACTACAAACCTGGTCCAAGACTAACGGGATACTTTCAAAATTCCAATATGGTTTTAAGTCGGGGGTGGGAACCATAGAGCAGGGTTTAAACCTGTCCCTTATAATAAACAAGTATATTGGATCAAAAAAAGGGAACTTGTTCCTGACATTTGTCGATTTAACTTCGGCTTTCGATTGTTTGGATCATGGAACCCTGTGGAAAACCCTGACTAATATGGGGATAGATAAAAACATCCTAACTTTTATCCAGGAACTCTACAGAGATGCAGGAGCTACGGTGAGATATGGCAAAAATGGGGAACAAACCAGAAAATTCCCAATTGCAAAGGGCGTTCGCCAGGGTTGCATCCTTGCACCGTTTTTATTCAATTTGTATATAAACGAGGTAGCAGACTCGATGAATGACCTGGAGGTGGATTACCCCAAGATAAACGGACTCGCAGTCCCGTTATTGCTATACGCTGATGATGCGGTGATTATGGCCCGCACTCAGCGGGGACTCCAAAAGGCACTAACAGGCTTTGCAACTTTCATGAGCTCTAGAGGCCTTATAATAAATGTGGGGAAAACTTTCACGATGTCATGTACAACGAGAAAAAAAGTACCAGACTGCAAAACCTTTGTTAATAATTCAAAGATAGCGATGTCGAAAACTTTTTCCTATTTGGGCATCATTTTTAATAATAGGGGGACATGGCCTGCCGCGGTTACCTCCCGAAACCTGGCTTTTGCCCGCGCAATAGGGGCGGTTAAGCAATTTGCTAAAAAACTGGGCGGGAAACCGGTAGACACACTACTTAAGATCTATACAGCTAAATGTGTGTCCACAGCTGTTTATGGGGCGGGGATTTGGGGACTTGCAGATAGTTCCGAAATTCAAAGGGTGGAGAATGCCTTCCTGAGGTACCTCTTAGGAGTTCCGCGTTCCACATCTACTACTATCTGCCACAACGAACTGGATAGATCTCACATTAGTGACATTATAAAGATAGCGCCAGTGATGTTGTGGCATAAGATCTGGACATGCGAGGACACAACCTTTAATAGGGAGGTAATTCAGGATTGCCTGCAGCAAGGAAATGGCGCTAAACAACCTTGGCTAGCTTATGTTAAAAAACTCTTGAACTCCATCGGCAACCCAGAACTCTTTTCAGACCCAATATCATGCGCCCAAATCCCCAAAAAAGCACTAAAAGAGACGTGTCTTGGCCTATTGGAGGAGAGGAGATACTATTTAGATGGGAATAAATCTACCATTATAGCCCACCGCCAGATTTTGCACAAACATGGTTTACATCCTTATCTAGCGCCAAATATCTCCCCTTACCATAGAATGCTGTTGGCTCGTCTGAGGACAGACTGTTTTTTCAGGTTAATAACGTTCCCTACACCGAATGATTGGTCAGTGAAAATGATTAAGTGCCCGTGTGACGGAATAGCCACCCAGTCTAACATACATTGCATATTGTTCTGCAAGTACTATCAATGGGGTAGGAAAAAACATCTATTGCCTCTGTTAAAACTGTGGGGCCTGAGAAGCTGTAAAGCAGCTCTCCACAGATTGTATCTGCTTCAAGACGAATGTATTATTGGAGTGATGATAAAATTTCTGTCGTTTATTATAAAATGTAGAGGGTCTATGAGAAGTGATTAGAAGGTTGAGGGTTTGTAGAAGTATTATTTTGTGCCTAATAACATCATATAATACATAAATATGTCATATTTACCTCGACCCTTCAAGCACCTTTTAGTATGTAAATAACACTGTTTTAACCGTATTTTTGTAATGTTTGCTTATATGGTGTTTTGTCAAATACCGAATAAAGCTATCTTTGAATTTGAATTTGAATTTGAATTGAACTCTCTAGTCCTGTTAAAGACTAAGGTCTATATGTTTTAACATTTTGAACATTTTGCAACAGCTGCTGTCACAATCCTAGATAAAATATAGACCAAAGCCATGTCATTGTCCAATTGTTTGCTCCTAAAGTGGTACAACGTTTTTAAGTTACACTGATAAGTGATATCCTTTCATTAATCTACACATCCTTTGTAAGAAAGTTAGATTAAACCTAACACCTCCCAAAAACACTTAGAATGGCATAAAAGTTGCAAAATTACTAAAGCTAACTCTAAATGTAACAACCACTAGAAGCCAAACAATGGACAATTGCACACCAAGTATAAAAAAAATAGCAATGCTCTTCAGCATATAAATTCATGGCTATGATCTATTAATCTAAAATACCATTTCTATATTTGCTATTAAAAGTGAGAAGGATAGAGGGTTCATTGATTCCTTTCTGTTTAGGTCACAACAGTGTGCAAGGCCCATGCAGTTTCACACTTTCCCTTTCTGGAGTTTTAGGAGACTTATGCTGATATAGGCTTCTAGTATTTTGGATCATGTTCTACTATTTTGCAGCTTTCACCTGGCCTCCTCTTCCTGATTCCTCCTTTCCCCCAAGCATGGTCTACTGCTGGGCCTGGACTACTAAAAGGCTTACTTAGTTTGCTGCCCATCGTAAGCCTGGCCTCCTGATATTAGATGTGAGCTTATGTTAGTCTGCTCTCCTGGGCATCTCTGCCCTGCATTAAAGAGAGGGGGAAATGGACTAAAGTGAACTACATAGTTCAGACTGTCACACTGAGACCCTACGCTGAATGGCCTTCCTTTTCCAAATAACTGAAAACTAATGCCCCTGACCCTCTCCATTACCACCTTCCATTGGCCCCAGTCAGCCCTGTCCTTTCTAGTTTGGATAACCTCATTGCTTGTTGGGAAATCTCAGACTCACACCACCCTAAAATGACTAACTAAGCTTTGCCTCTGTGTTGCACATCCACCTAAAACCGGTGAATGTCCCGGCACCCCCATTTAGATTCTATAAATTCTAAATAGTGTGGCACAAACATCTGCTGCATTTTGGCCAGTGTCCCACAGCTGCCACATCCTAAACCCATCTCTATGTCTCTTCCAAATCTAAAACTCCCAAATATTATTGATTTCAAACTCCCCCCTAAGCATCACCACTGGCGCTTGTCCCCTGTACAGTGCTCAGGTGCTAGCCAGCTAGGTCGTCACCTTAGAAATACTAAAATGTACATTCATGCATTCATACATACAGACATACATACATACATACATACACAGATCCATATATATGTACAGTATTAACCTAATATGAGGGCTTATTAGTGTCCACATGCAAAGGGTTGAGCACCACCACCTGAGTTGTGGTGAGCAGGTCAGTCATTTCACATATTGCTTGGAACAACCTGTAACAGTGGTCATGATTAGAGCCTGTATAGTTCCAGGTAAAAGGGTTGTTACCCATTCAGTCACTGCTGAGCCAGATTACTGCCCATTGAAAATCCTTCAGTGCCAAGCCATTTAATGACTTTTTGGAGTGCTTTGCTTCAACATGCTGTAGTTTGTGTAATTATGATCATAATGTTGGGAAACTATATATTTTTGGTTTCAGTACTTCTTGTACTATTTATTCATATATAAAACTTACATTTATAAAACACCCTGCAGTCACATGACACAATTCAAGATGGCCGCCAGGTGACTGTGAAAATGATAAGAGTAAATGACCGCGTTGGTAGGGTATTAAAAAAAATTGCGTTTTCCAAAAGCAGACACGCAGAAATATTTATTAGTCTGTTTGCTCACCTGGTAATAGGACAGATTTTGATTTAAATTTTGTTTTTGTGTTTTTTATGGCTCTTTGTCATACAATGACATAGATATAAGGCACATACATTTTTCATGTTTTTCTATTGTTGTGCAGAATCTAAACTTATATAAGCCTAGCAGAATTGGTTCGCAGAAGTAAAATGGATGTTTCAGAGACTACTGTTAGTAAATATATGAAAATACATATTTTTGCTGCCTTTCACAGCACTTTACATGCTACAAAATGGCCGACATGCTGTTTCGTCTGTTGATGTTTTTCATATAATGATCTTAGTCTTGTTATTGGACATTTGTTCAACACCTCAAAATGTATTTTCTGACTTTTATGCACAGTAGTGATGCATATTTTGTGAATAGTTGGCATATGATTTCATGCATATAACTCCTGAAGGTCACAGTCCTTGACCTTTGACCCTAAATGGTAGCTCCTGCAAGTGTACAAAGGATATATCTTTGTAACAGTGAACTTGTTTTTGCAAAGTGAGGTATCTTCGGAAAGGTCATTGTCTGTTCTCACAGGTCAACTAGTTCAATTTTATGAGAGGTGAACAAACGTGACCTTTGACCCCTAAATACACATCTTGTTTAACCTTTTTTCTCTTTATTCTGTTACCCTTGGATCAATTTTAAGAAGTGTGGCATTATTGGACTCAACATGCAAAGTACTATTTTTTTCCTTTTTCAAATTATTGTAGAGGTCGTAATATTTGACCTTTGACCTCTATTTGCCATCATTGTAGGTGTTTAAGGTGTTTATTCCATTATGGTGAGACCATTGTTTACAAGTGTTGCAGTGGTTGAATTGTAATGATAAGTACTTACATTTTTGTTCATTAAATTGGTGATAGGGGGTCATGTAATTTGACCTTTGACCTCTATTTACACTGTTCTAAGTGTTTCATGGTCATTAATCCATTACTGTTAGATCATTTATTACAAGTGAGGCATTATTGTAATTGTAATTATGAGTACCAACATCCTCCTTAGTTACTGTGTTGGAGGAGGTTATGCTTTTTGACCTTTGACCTCTAATTTTACTTGTTTAGGTTTATCAAGGTCGTTATTGCACTACCCTTGGATCATTTGTTACTAGTGTTGCATTGTTGTAATTGTCTTGATAAATACTTGCATTTCCATTGGTTTAATTGGTGTCGGGGGATCATCTCTGTTGACCTTTGACCTCTAATTACACTTTTCTAAGTCATTAAATGTCAATGCATTACGGCAGGATCCTTCCTGCCCCTATGACTCCCTACACCTCTACTTACCTCTGCAATCATTGGTCTGTCACATGCAACCTCCAGTACCACTCCTGTAAACTTTTTGTCAAAAGAAGAAACTCCATTGAGAAGCATTGGGCGTCTGGCGCTTAATTGGCACCCTGCACTTGGCCACCCCTGTGCCCCTGGCGGTGTATGTTTGGTTCTGCTTTGAAGCCCCCCTGTGCTTGAGCTAACCCCCAAAGCTTGGCACCTGCAACCGATCTACTTATCTGCAAGCAGTGTGGCTCTAGGCACTCCCAGTCTCCATGGGAAAGCATTGGGCCAAGCTCCGACTTTGACCTCTGCACCCGCCAGCAGTTCAGGCTGGACTGTTCCCATGAGGCACAGGGTCAAGACTGATTTGCATATGGCTAGGTCTAAACCGGGGTGGCATGGTGAGCAAAATAATGATGGATTTAACCCAGATCTCTTGACTCGGGTGAATGTTTTGATTTGTTCTGCATTCCGTCCATCAATTGTGTGTCTTTTGCTTTCCCAGCCGCCCCTGTGCCACTGGTGGTGCAGTTTTGGTACTCTCCTTACCCTTTGCCCTAGCTGACCTTTGGTCCCGAAGACTGAAACTACAAATGTGGTACTTACCTGTTTTACTGCTATATTGTTTTCACCATAGGATATTGAACTGTTCTGAAAATATTCTGTCAACTTATGAAAGTGAAAAGTATTTTTATTTATAAACGTACTTACCTGATTGTGAAGATCTTAGTCTTAAAATAAAATACAAACAAAGTATATTTTCTAAAATTGTTGTGGATCTCCTTTTTGAGTCATATGTCCTTTATTGATCACGGTTGTGCAATCCATGTTTTACAGTCCTCTGTGTTAGGCCTAATGCTGCTTGCTAACACTACCACTAATAGAGTATTTTGGGTTCAACATTGAGCCCTGTACACTTGGAGACCCCTTGGACTCTCTGCATGGTATTATCACCTAGTGGCAATATATCACATACGGAGCCAGCTTCCTACACTTTTTCACATAATTCACTTTGAAAACTCCTTTCACTTTGCAGTCAGAGAAAGAAATGTAAACACCAATTCTGCAGCAATTTGTCAGAAGAGATAGCCAGACATTTGACCTCTGTATTTGAAGCACTTGCAAATGTGACAAGTTATACACAGAACTTAAAGGCATCTTTATTTTTTCTAGGACTTTCCCAACTTTCCAAAATGACACAAAGTATGATTGAGGATGACACCTTTTCATTGGGCCATTCCCTTATGCCTACAATCAAACACCAATGTGCACAGACACCCATAGATCCCACTGCTTGAATATTGTTGACAAATGAATTGCTTGATTTATCCCTACAGAGAACCCTTTCTTTGCAATACTGTTAAATGCCCAGGTTTTAGACAGGTTATTCACCTCCCCTCTAATTTGCTTAATATCATCCAATATAGCAGTCAGGTATGCAACTCCCTGCAGGTGTCAAAAAGCACCCACACCAGGCAACATGTCAAAATTCCCACATTGCGTTGTATGCGGACGATATGGTCCTCTACACTACACACCCAGATAGACACCTAAACTTGCTCATTAGGGAATATGTTAGATACAAGAGATATGCGGGCCTTCGCATTAACTGGGACAAATCAGTGGTGATATCCTTAACGGCGGAAACAGGGAAACCCCAACTGGAATATCCTCTTAAATGGCGGACAGACCCAGTTAAATACTTATGGGTCTGGATCCGTCGGGACCCAGAACTGATTATTAGAGAGAATTATGGGAAAGCACTGGTGAGAGTAGAAGATCAAGTAGATAAATGGATAAAAATGCCACTCTCAATGGCGGACAGGATAGTCTTACAGAAACGATTGTATTACCACGGTTTCTGTATCTGTTCTGGAACGTACCAATCTGGTTAAATGCAGCCTTTTTTGGGAGACTGCGTTCCAGTATGCAAAGGCTGACATGGGCAGGCAAACAGGCCAGAACGAGCTGGAAGGTCTTGACCCAACCATACCATTTAGAAGGCTTTGAGGCACCGGATTTCCATCTATACTACCTATGTGCACAAGCACAACATGCCCACTATTGGACGAGACCTCATGCATATATACCACACATTGCGGTGGAAAAATATAGCGTCAACCCTTTACCATTGTCTGCGCTTATAGCAGATCCAACAAGGCACACACCAAGGGACAAAATTCACACAGCTCTATGCACCTCCAGGGCGTGGTACGCGATGGCGCAGAGGGCGGGCAAGTTGCCAGTGAACGCAAGGGCTTTGCCCTTGGAACAACACCCTAGACTCGCGGTGACGCAAGAAAAAAAAAATGAATGCGCTACTGACGGAGATGGGGCTGACCTCTATGGGACAGTTATACCCTTGTAACACATTCACCAACTGGACAGACCCTTAATTGTGTGTCCATCAGATCCCCCTAAAAAAATTGCATACTTACGATTACGTACAGCGGTTAGATCTTTGTACACTACATTTCCGGACGAACCTACACAACTGAATACATTACAAATACTGTTAACCGCTCCCAACCGGAAAAACCTGGTAACACGCTTATACAACGCAGTCCAAGAGGAACAGGCTGATGAAACTACCGCAGAGTTGGATAGGTGGGAAAAGACACTAGGAGATACAATTGATAAACAGGATTGGCGTTATTGTTGCACACAACTTACACTCCTCACGTCAAATTGCAACTTGCATATCATTCATTTTAAATTCATCCATCAAGTATATTATACACAGGCTAAACTACACAGGTTGGGCCTACGGGAGACCGATAACTGCCTGAGGTGTGGTGCACCAGACGCGGACTTCTTACATACATCATGTTTATGCTCACAACTGCAGACCTATTGGGAGGAAGTCACTGACACACTATCCGTAATGCTGTCAGAACAGATACCTAATACCCCCTTGGTATTGGGCGCTAGGAAGCTTAAACATGCTAGACGCAGGAAATTTCTGGCGGTGGCATTGCTGCTTGCAAAAAGGAGGATTGCGATGACGTGGGGAAGTAAAAGGCCCCCCAGATTTAAGGACTTGGTTACAGATATGACCTATTGTAAGACGACCCTAGAGGGTAATGCGGAGGATATTCCGCAGACATCGCGGCCCAAAGACTTCTGGGAGCCACTGGTTCAATATTTGCAGGCAGTCCCGGAACTCGACGCATGACCAGAATCAAGGAGAGACTGACACTTGTGATGTTACGCTTGGGGTACCACACAGGGAACAGATACTACGGAATACAGTGAACTGGTGGTTGCTGGGGAGGACAGGGTCATATGTAAATTGATATAACATCTGCTGCTGCACATACAAAAAACGCAATAACTGATATGTAGGTGGTGTGGGTTGTGTCCCCGAGTGTTCTGTACTACTGAAAAGTGAAGATTGATAACATTGTATGATTTGTGCCTACTGTTTGGATACAAAAAATAAGATTTTTAAAAAAATAAAAAAAAAGAATCAAGCAAAGGTAGCTATAGTGTCCCCAAAAATACCTATCAAGCATCCCTAACACAACAAGAAACCAAAAAATCTTTTCACAATTGATTCAGGTTTTCCATATCTTCTGAGGGTTGCAGAACAGAGCTCAAAAAGTACTTGTGCCAGGATCGTGTTTATTTAGGTCAGGTAAAACTGAGTGCACTAACTCAAAGCACGGAATCATGATTGACTCTCTACTCCTCTAGATCCCACTCTGTCATGCGAAACCAGAAAAGGCCGACTGGTGAGACAATCTTTAAGCCATTTAAACGCTGAGTGCTATGAAGATATGATTGGAATGTATGTTGTAAACTGGCAATAAAGATATGTTAAAATAATAACATTCTTGGCAGAGCCAGGAGACACACAACAAGAGCGAGGTTGCCTTGAACCAACTGTACAAAGTGGTTATGTGGCTCTGCTGGTAGCAAACGCACCTCAGTGAGGGCATTAGCTCAAGGCAAGCTGCAAAGCATGTACCTACAAGATGTCCCTAGGCTAAACATGTCTAGTTGACGGTTGTCGAAGTTCTGGTCCACCTAGAAGGGGAAAAAGAGAGAGAGTGTGCTAACAACCTGTCCCTGTTCTAAACATTCATGGCAGAGCCAGAAGACACAAATCAGGAGCGAGGTTGCCTTGAACCAACTGTACAAAGTGGTGCTGTGGCTCTGCTGCCAATAAACGCACCTCAGTGAGGGCATTAGCTCAAGGCAAGCTGCAAAGCATGTACCTACAAGCTGTCCCTAGGTTAAACATGTCTAGTTTACGGTTGTCGAAGTTCTGGTCCACCTAAACGGGGAAAAAGAGAGAGAGTGTGCCTACAACCTGTCCCTGTTCTAAACATTCATGGCAGAGCCAGAAGACACAAATCAGGAGCTAGGTTGCCTTGAACCAACTGTACAAAGTGGTGCTGTGGCTCTGCTGGCAATAAACGCACCTCAGTGAGGGCATTAGCTTAAGGCAAGCTGCAAAGCTTGTACCTACAAATTTTCCCTTGTCTAAACATGTGTTGTTGATGGTTGTCGAGGTGCCTGGTCCACCTAAAAGTGGAAAAAGAGAGAGAGTGTGCCTACAACCTGTCCCTGTTCTAAACAATTATGGCAGAGCCAGGAGACACAATACAGTAGTGAGGTTGCCTTGAACCAACTGTACAAAGTGGTGCTGTGGCTCTGCTGGCAGCAAACGCACCTCAGTGAGGGCATTAGCTCAAGGCAAGCTGCAAAGCATGTACCTACAAACTTTCCCTTGTCTAAACATGTGTAGTTGATGGTTGTCGAAGCGCCTGGTCCACCTAGAAGAGGAAAAAGAGAGAGAGTGTGCCTACAACCTGTCCCTGTTCTAAACATTCATGGCAGAGCCAGGAGACACAAAACAGTAGTGAGGTTGCCTTGAACCAACTGTACAAAGTGGTGCACTGGCTCTGCTGGCAGCAAACGCACCTCAGTGAGGGCATTAGCTCAAGGCAAGCTGCTAAGCATGTACCTACAAACTTTCCCTAGTAACATGTGTAGTTGATGGTTGTCAAAGCGCCCGGTCCACCTAGAAAGGGAAAAAGAGAGAGAGTGCACCTACAACCTGTCCCTGTTCTAAACATTCATGGCAGTGCCAGAAGACACAAAACAGTAGTGAGGTTGCCTTGAACCAACTATACAAAGTGGTGCTGTGGGTCTCATGACAGCAAATGCACCACAGTGAGGGCATTGGTGGAAGGCAAATATTGATTCAATAAACTGATGCTAAGCTAACTCTGTGTCTATGTTGCCATGTTTAGTGGTTCACCTGCAAAAACATAAGGTATGCCTATAACCTGATCCTATGCTAATCATTTGAAAAGAGTAGGTTATAGATTCGGATTCCTAGAAAATATACCAAGATGCTTTTTTTGGACCCCCAGGAGGTCCACTGATTTGGTATACCTTCTAGTCACCGACTTACCTTAATGACACCTTTACGGCAAAGGCCAACAGTCTTGCATGCAGGGCATCGTGTTTGATCAGGTTCTTATTCACTTCACCTCCAGTACAGCCACCACCATCATGGTATGGTTTCCACCATGTAAAGAAAAAAAATGATGTTAACAATTAAGTGCTAGTAGTCAACAGCTACCATTGTCTTCACAACAATAAAAGATGTTGAGTCTTTCAATTATCACTGCATTTACAGAAAGCTGTGTAAATAAAGCAATAACTGAATGTATTGTTAAGGGGGCAAATGCTTGGAATCGTAGATGCTGAGATCCCACTGTAGATAATTAAACTGAAAAGTCAGGATTGTTGACAGAAGTTAAGTTGCCATTCTCCCTCCAGGACAGTCCCAAATATGAAAGCATTTTTGACCATTCTAAACACACTGCTGTGTGATCCATTCCTGTCGAAGGCACTAGGCCCAGGCACACAAGAGGGGTAGATTTTTTATCGGGACAAGTGGGGGAACGTTGGCTGGTAGAAAATGTGTGGATCCATTCACATTCCTGTCATTTACGTCACAAAAATGCAAGGAAAATTAGTGTTTTTATTCAACATTACACATTTGTAGGGTATTCTGAGTAAGAAAACGTTGGGGGATCCATGCAACCCACACCTCTCTGGACACCACAGAAAACACAGCTGGCTTCCAAGACCTCCAGCATCTGTGAAACTTACTTGGAGGTGCAGTGCAGGCATGGAGTTGCGGGGGGCATGACCAGGCTCCAGACTGCAAGGCTGGTATGTTCTTTCCTACCACCTTCTGTCGCCATAGCAGCCAAGATTTCTGGTCTATGTGTGATAGCCTGCTTTTTCCATGCTTTTTAGGTCTCGCCTGACCCAGCGCATGCGCTGGTCTGGCGAGACTTATTGAGAGGGCTCCAAAAAGTGCTACCAGGCCAGCCTAGAGCTACAGTGCATGTGCGCGGGTGTGCGTGCACCGCGATTACTTTCACTTTCGCGGCCGCTTTGATGTTTGATCGCGATCACTTTCGCGGCCGCACGGCCACTTGTTTGTTGTGGGAATCTGGTCACCCTAACCCTAACTGGTTTTCCTGGGTAGTGTAAATGCATTCTTTTATTTTGTGGACTAATGGTGCATGTATTGTGTGGACTTTTGAGATGTGGCCAAGTAAAATTTTGCACACTTGCACCAGAGCGCTGTGGGGAACGTGCTAGCTTAACTAAACTGATCAAACGACTCTGCGGTGTAACCTGACAGATAGGATCGGCTTCTCCCTAAATCCAGCTTGGGCATATCATCGATGTGGTGCTGAAAGGAAGCTCACAGGATCACACGGAGCAGCGAACCTCACCTGCATTCTTACATGACATGTTTCTGCGCGCAGGCAGTTCAGTAAAGAAAGGCGTCCATTAAACGTTCACAAAACCCTGTCGCGAAAACTCAGTTTTAAGCACTCTTTCACTACTTTGGCAAGAACACAAAACAAATGTCGAAACAAATAATTTGTGGGCACACGAACTGTACACAACGCATACACGTTCACATGGTTTGGACGAGGTACATACATTACTTGCAGTTTTATTCAATAATCTGACCCATTGCGCGCTGTTGGTTTGCTGCTTGACAATCGAGAGTAGTGTTGCAACTAATGTGTATTGTAAGGGGCAGGGAGCGTAGTAGGGGAGAGATTCGAACCCCGACTGCACAATAAACAAGCAGACCCAGTCCTACTGTCTAACAGCTCACAAGAGCACGTGCAGCTTCGTGAAAAGAAATCCCTGCAAGCTGGACCAAACTGCGGGTTTCATGCAAGGCGTGACTGTGGAACTCTTGCCGCAGATCACACATTAGAAGGCTGCACGCCAGGCTTGGAAGAGGAGCACAGCACGGGTGCGTCCGGCTGTGTGGGGTGGACCCCCGGCATTATGTAGATAAATATTAGGGGCGACGGACACATCGTCGCTGAAAATCATTTTATGCCGATTCGATGACGAATTTAAGAAGCATTGCTTCTGGTTTCTGTGGCTCTTCTAGGACGGAAGAGTTGCTTTTTGGTGCCTTATATTTTGATTTGTGATTGTCCGAGGACAGGGCCGCATCTCCCACCCTCACCTGGCTCCCTCCGTTAACGGTCAATCCTATAACATTCATCTCTGTAGTGCTTTATTGTGTAGTCCAGAGACTTTGTGGCGCTGTTGCAGGTAATTTAGTTGCCCTGCTCACTGGAACTCTGCTGCTGTTCCGCATATGTCCATGATGCGACGCTCTGGGCTCACTCTGGCCTGGCTTCCTTCCTCCTCTATCAACTCGTCTATCGGTCTTTTTTTCCTCTTCACGTTTTTTCATTACAGTTACATGAAGATTGCAGAAATCCTGCCTTTTGGACATGTTGGTGTCGGTCGGTCGCTGCCTGAAGGCCTGGGCCGGTGGCTGTGCGCGCTTCAGCCGTCGCTGCTGTGCAGTGCCGCAGTGTTCGTGCCCCACTTGTGTAGTGTCGGGCGTGCACCGAGGGACCCCACACGCGTCTTTATTTTGGAAGGGATTGCTCCACTGTAGGGCGCTGCGGTGGGTTGTTGCACGCCGTGCGTGTGGTGCTTCTGCAGAATGCGGTGTGTTGCACACGAGGAGACCGTGCAGTGCGGCGATGATGTAGCATGTCACCGTGCACTGGTGTACAGTGGTGCTGAACAAGATTACCGTGCACTTTGTGGCGCTGTAACGTTTGTTGGTGCACATTAAGCTGCTGAACACCGCTGTGCCACAATTTACGCTGGGTACGCACAGACACTATGCCATGTGGCGCTGCGCTTTGTGTTTGCTGATGTGACGTGTACCGCTTAGTAGCATGGCGGGCGCTGCACACTTTGCTGCTGTACATTAGGGCGCTATACAAGATGGCTTTTGTCAAGGGTCGGTGTTGTTTGCGGTGCTAAATGGCTGTACATATGATGCAGTGCAGCTACGCGCTTTATAATATTGCGCTGCACTTTTTGGTACCACACTTGGTGGTGAGAACTGCGGCCAGTGCTCAGTTGCTAAGGGACATACCTTAAAGCTCCTGATTCAGCATTACGGTGAATTTGCATTCTGGGAGCATGAGGAGGACCTGTCTGGAATATGGTACGTATCTTGTGCCCAACGGAGAGTATAAATTCCCTGAGGTGGGGTTTCAAACAGGGTTACACATGAAATGCCTGCCTGTCTTACGAATCTGGCTCCACTTCATCAGTAAAACATGCTTTTTTCCTTTAAATAATAATCACTCCACTGCAAAGAAAAACATAAATAAACAACATTGCCATTTACAATACAAATAGCTCCAACTCCAACAAATGCGAGACCTATTGCATTGCAAATGCTTGTTTTCTATGAATAGAGGGACTTGCAGTCTTGTTTTATTTTGGAACAAAACAAGACTGCAAGTACCAGAATTCGAAAAAAAGACTATACTTCAACAGCACATTATGCATGGACTTGGAAATATTAGCAAAGCTGCTGTCCCCTCGTGTGATTTTTGAAGATGGGAAAGCAGGGCCTGGGGACAGCAGTCAGTCAGCATGTACACAAATAGGAGCTCGGTTTGAGAAATGTGCTGAGTCTGGGGTTGCTGTGCATACTGGGGGGGGCAATCAAAACCCGCATTAGGCAAACACAAACGTATCAATAATTTAATTATGTAAGCAAAAGACTTGAAAAGTCTGCAGAAAATAGATTTTTTTGTGTTACATGCTGCAGAATTCATCTTCACCATTTCCCCAGCAGCATATGTCTCAAGGCCTTTATAGATCCACTGAAAGTTTCATTCCGAATATTTTAGAAAGAAAAGATGCCCATAATTAAAAATGTTCATTACATTTAATTTGCAGTTCCTTTGCAAATTGCATGCTGCCAAGTATTGACCACATTCCCAGTTTACTTTTTAGGAAAGTGTTCCAAAGACCTAGCATACCCCATTCTCATACTTTCAACCCTGCAGAGCTTTATGCACCACCAATAAAGACGACATGCTGCCAACTGCATTTTGAAAATATAAACCATTGTCCATTTGCACTTGGAGAACAGCTGCTTGAGGGGCAGGTCATCTGGTACTATCCCCAAAAATCTAATAAAAACGTATTAGCACAGTAGTGAACTTTGCCTGCTGTTTTCAAAGCATACACAGCTAAAACGAATACCTCCCAGCAAAGGCTTTCCAGACACTAAAGTTTTGAATCTGACCTCCCTCCCCCCTAAACCTCAGAGAATGCCTCAGCCACACGTTCTTATAAAACAAGGCTATCAACGAAGAACTGTACAATACCTGGTCATACGGGACTTAGGCTGTGTGTGGGGCCCGAGCAAAAGCCATGATCTGACAAAGCCACGTGCTGCACTGTCTCTAAGGCTGCAGGGCAGACTCCGGTAGCCAATAGCTGTGTGAACTGTTCCCCACCCCCATCTGGTGCTCTGGGTTCATGCTTTTGCCTGTGAATGAAAAATAACACCAAACGAGGCAAGTAAACCACAGATTGTTGTTCTAAAATGACGCCTGTAGTCAGGTTGTTTCTGAAGCTGCATTTGTGCTAACTAAATTCACTTCATAGAGTAAGTAACATGTATAAAACGTGGCAACGTTCATTATTGCTCTTCAGTCTCGGCTGGTCCCTGCAAGATTATAGTATGGTTCTCGATCGTGTGTACACATATTTGCTGTAGCAAGATAAATATGCAAATCAGTTTTTTTCACGTAGCAAGAAATGACAATGTGTTTGTACCTGGTGCACATTGAGCGGAAGTGTTCAATCCAGCAACACACGTATGGGAAAAAGTGCAAAAGTAAAAAATGCACCTAAGTAGTTTCGAAAAGAAAAATGTTAGGGAATTTCGTCACTCTGTTCATTCGGAAAATTACAGTACAGAACAGACATGAGGATCGCTGAAGCAATTGTTTTAATTTCAAAATAACGAGGAAGCAATCGTAATCTGTGGAGCATTTGCTCATCAAAACATACCTGGTATTCAGTCCTTGTTTTGCTGCTCAAATGACTTTATCTGAATTTTTCTGGAACAAGTTATGCTGCCGGAATGTTTTTTAGGTCTCGTCTGAGACAGCGCTTTAGCGCTGCTCTCGCGAGAGCTTTTGTAAATGGGGGATCTGGAAGTGCAAACGAGTGCTTTCAGGCCTCCAAATACAGTGCATGTGCGCCGGGCGCGCGCACCATTTGGCAGCCTGAAAGCACTCGTTTGCTTTCACTTTCGCGGCCGCTTTGATCGCGATCACTTTCACACAGTGCATTGGCAGCCTGCGTGTACATTTCGCGGGCGCTTTGATGTTCGCAGTGAGCCGCGTGGCCACTGCGAACATCAAAGCGCCCGCAAAATGTACACACCATTTGCCACCCCTTCCCTTATCCCACTTCCTGCTTGTCTTGTTTCAAATGTCATCTGTATTAGTATTGCGCGCGAGGAGTCGCGCCAGGCATTCGTTTCTTTCTAGACCTTCCTCCAGTCTGTGGCATCAGTCGGTGACAAGTGACATTACAGAAGGTCATGTCACTTTTAACTGCCTGCATTACATCTTTCTGATTTCCCCCGTGCTCTCCTTCTTTGTGTGATTAATGATATTTAATTTCAGAGCCTGCACAGGAAAGCGTGATTTAAAAAAACTTCGCGGTTTCATGTAAATCGTGTTTATCTCATAATCCGCTTTTGTGCAACCTGTGTACAATGCAATTTAACATTTTTCGGGTTTTTTTGTACATCATTTGTGTACACAGTTCAGAATCTACAGCCCAGGGTCGGGTGCCTGACGTGTAATTATAAGGTATATCGCGGATCCTCGCCTTCCTGCACCATCACACCGACGGAATAAGAGCCGGATGTTGCTTGTCACCACTTCAGGCTTTCAAGATTCCCAAACAATTTCCACCGCAAGCGTAAAGCCGATAGGCCTGGCATTGGCTGTCAAACTTTCAGTTGTGCCATTGCTTGTTTCTGTTTGGGAATTGTTTTTTTAAAACTTTATTACAATAAGATGGCTAACTGTGTATGCACAGGCCTGCACATGCATGAGCGTCCATCTAGCAATTATTTTCATAGAAAAGTTTTCAAAAACATCAAACTGGCTTTCTATGCATATTCATAGGCAACATCTTGCATTTCTTTTCCCCTGTAAAAACAACAAGCATTTGCAATGCAACAGGTGTCGCATTTGCGAGAGTTTAAGCTATTAGTATTGAAATGGCAATGCCTTTTATTTACGTTTTTAAACCCAAAACATAAATAAAAGGCATTGTCATTTACAATGTCAATAGCTCATACTCGTTTATTATTACTGATGGAGTCAGCAGAGTAGCACTTGTAGGGCTGGGGCGCAGTGAGTTGTACTGTTTTCTCTGCACCCCTCCCATCCCCCCAGCCCTGCTCCTTGCTTTGTCAAGACCCCTCCTGCCCCCGAGTTCCGTGTTAAACAGGAGCGACCATGCACGCTATTTGTTATTTGGCGCTTGGAGCCTAGGCAGACCTCAGAGCACCTTTCTGGCGCAGGCACGTTATCCATACAAGCTATCTTATGCCCTTACATTTCTGAGAAGCTTTTCTTCTTTATAAATAAAAACGGTTTACGTGCCCTGCTGATGGTTAACGGTGGGTGGGCATCTTCTGCGGGGGGGTTAAGAAGCGGCAGAGTGGCCAGGTGGGGAAATGGAGTCACTGAGTAGAGCTTGTAGGGCTGGGGCGCAGTCAGTCGTACTGGTTTCTCTGCCTCCCCAGCCCTGCTACCTGCTTTGCCGAGACCCCTCCCTTCCCCCGAGTTCCGTGGGCTCAGGGCCTCTTGGCTCAGGCGCGCGTTGCTATAATCCTGCTCGGATAAAATCAGGCCTTCGCCAGCCGCCGGCGCGGTGACCTGCAGTGCTCAGACTGGAATGCTTTTCACAGCTTTGCTGTGTTCTGTTTTCAAGCTTTTACTTCCAGCCCTTTAATTGCCCCATTCCATCTCCTTGGGGTGGAGGAAAGGCATTCAGAGAGGCCACGGGCCAGTGGCTTAAACTACAATGGCCGCGCTACATAAGCTCATAAAAGTGCACTGTGCACTAAATAGCCTCAAGGCGCTATTCTAGCAGCGCTTTGTTGTA
The DNA here is from genome assembly GCF_964204655.1 of Triturus cristatus. Taxonomy (NCBI): domain Eukaryota; kingdom Metazoa; phylum Chordata; class Amphibia; order Caudata; family Salamandridae; genus Triturus; species Triturus cristatus. The sequence goes on from NC_140590.1 coordinate 1,706,393,247, forward strand.
TGACGCCGCTCACAGCACATGATACATTCTGCTTTACACCCCCATTTGTTGTAGTTATGATGGCGCCTTTATAGATTATTTGTGTTTTTATCCATTTGTTTTTGTTCAGTAAGAAGCATTTTGCCTGCTGGACATGCTCGCCTTTTATTTATTTACATGTAGTAGTGTTATATAGCGCAGACAAGAGGGTGTCAAGGCGCTTTACATGTTGCATATTAGTCAGCGTTTTCCATCAAATGAACATACGCTGCATGCATCGCTGTCTTACGTGCAGGAGCAGGTCCATTCTTAGAACCCGGTGTCTGCCTACCCCGTTCTGCCCACAGTTTGCTTGTTTTAAGTGCAAGCATAAAACAGCAAGGAGTCCTCTCCATGCCTCTGCAAATGATACCAGGCTTAAATTAATTGACAATACTCCTCAAATACTTGTGCCCTGACGTTACGGTACGTGGCTTGTCTAAAGAAAGTGGCGTAGCTGACATTAACGTGAAAGCTCGGCATGAGGGCCTTTTCCAAAACCTACATTTTAAATGCAATCGGTCCCGTATTTGCGAGAGTTTAAGCTGTTAGCAATATCATTTACAATGCCAATAGCTCAAACTCTTGTAAATGCGAGACCTATTGCATTGTAAATGCTTGTCTCCTTTGACGCTCTACTCAAGCATGTCGTTCTTGCTGAGTCATACAGTTCAGCTCCCTCTACAGGTGAGCTGAAGCATATGCGGGCTGAATTTCAAGTATATGTACAAACTCCCGGGGAGCATATTTTGAGTCCGTTTCTTCATTGCTCCCTTATTTTTGACCAGGCAGAGCATGGCGGAAAGGGCCTTGAGACCTACCGGGGCTAGGAAAATGCAAGAAACAATTGAAAAAACAGGTGCCCGGGGCTTGTAAGCAACAAATGCTGACTCCCGTAGCTAAGCACTGTAAGACCAAATAAACACTGAAGTGGAGCGTGAACAGTGCTTTTTGGAAGCTCTTTTTTGTCTGTTAGGGGAAAGCACATAACTGGAGCTGAATCCCTGTAATAACAGAAAGGGTTATAAATTGGTAGAAACAAATACAGAAAGAATTCATGAAACGCAGGCTAATAAAAATTCTTTCCAATAGAGGGCAGAGCTCAAGGCCGATCAGATCGGCCCGAGCACACTCAGTTTTAACACAGGGCCGATTAGATCGGCCCGTGGCACATTCGACCAATAAATCTTTTCCAAGGAACTAAAATGTTGTGTTGATTTACTAGACAACTGTGAGTCACTCAACAAGTGGGATAATTGAAGAGGGAGTGTATTGCCAATGAGCCTGGGAGGGGCTTGAGCCAGTCTTATATAAATTGGGTGCCAGGCAGGGAAATATGAGGGGTGCAAGACACAGTCGTCTCCTGGTGAGTACTCTGCATGTTTGATTGTAGTTTGGTTCACTTTGATATTCTCAGGGGGAGATGTTTTACAGGAGATGTTGGAGTGCAAATAGATTCCAATTGTTCTTGCTATGGTGACTCATAGGCTCTGTGCATGCATCCTACTCACATACACACACACACACATTACACACATCAAATCCATACACATCAGGCATGTAGACATTAAACAGATAAACACCAACTCAGATATACACACAAACATACTCACATCCTACACAAAGATAAAAACATATCCAAAAACATACACAGATCCATAAGGGCACACACATTATTCAGACAGAAACACATAACAATACTATATATAAACAAAAACAAACACACACATTTACCCACACACCTCGCCCCTGCAAATAGAACCACTTGGCAGGGAGTAAATCAATTGGAACTTGGGGAACATCAGTGTGAGGGCAGGACTATACCAAGTAGAAAGGACATAAAATACCTGTATCTAGGAAGGGTGTGAAATATATCATTTTTTAAGAATTTCTAGTTGCAGTATACCTCCACAACAGACACAAGCGCAGGGGTGTGGAAGCAATTCATTAGCAATGTAAGCCTAAGGAGAGGAGCACCAAAGACTGACAGAAATGTGAAATAACTTTGAGATGCAGGATATGAATCTAATCAAGCTACATTAGCTACCACAGTCTTGACAGAAGTAGCCCACTCCCTCTGTAACATGTTGACCTCTGTGAAACAGCATCACAAAATAATGGACACACCAAACGTGGATGACATAGGTGACTGATGCACAGCACTCCTGCATACAGTGTAGTAACGCACATGTGTATTTCCAAGCACTTATATGCAATGTGTCACTGCTCACCATGACGATATATGCGTGAGGAGTCCCCAGCAGAACAATCACTGCCTTAAAAGAGGATCCTTAGCCATTCATCTCATTAAAAAGACAGACGTTTCACAGCTGTAGAAAAGTGAGTTTCCGTTTGCAGTCATCCTCCCACTTTTTGCCAGATTTTTGATGCACTTTGACTTGATGTGCCCTGGGTCTCTGCGATATGGTTCCCAGGCCTGTGTTCTTTCCCAATACTGTACCTTTGTACCCCTAATTGGCACCTCCATGGCCACGTGTAAGTCCCTTGTAAAAGGTACCATGGGTACCAACGGCATTGTGACCAGGGAAGGCCTCTAAGGGTTTTAGCACATATTGTGCCACTCTTAGAGGTCCTGTATCTTTACACACAGCTGTAGAAAAGTGGGTTTCCGTTTGCAGTAACCCTCCCACTTTTTGCCATATTTCTGATGCACTTTGACTTGATGTGCCCTGTGTCTCTGCCAATCAGGTTCCCAGGCCTGTGTTCATTCCCAAAACGGTACCTTTGTACCCCTAATTGGCACCTCCATGGCCACGTGTAAGTCCCTTGTAAAAGGTACCATGGGTACCAATGGCATTGTGACCAGGGAAGGCCTCTAAGGGTTTCAGCATATATTGTGCCACTCTTAGAGGTCCTGTATCTTTACACACTCTCACTGCCATTGCAGGCTGAGTGTTTTGGTGCAGAGAAAAGTGAAGACTTGATATAGCACACATACCTGTGTGCCATGCCTGCAACCCAGTGCCTATGGTATAGGTAAGACACGCCTCTAGCTGGGTGCACTATACCACTGGTGAGGGTACAGTTGCATGAGCACTGTACAACTACAGTGTCTAAATCAATTTTTTGACATTGTAAGTGAAGTAAAGTCATAAAGATTATATGGTCTGTGAGTTTGTCATTACGAACTCCACAGCACTGTAATGGCTTTACTGAATTCTAGGATGTTTGGTAGCAAACTTCTCTGCATAATAAACCCGCACAGATGCCAGTGTGGGATATATTCTACAATGCACTCAGAGGGCAGCTTAGAGATGCCCCCTGAAAAACACCCAGCCTCTGGTGGGTTCCTTGACTGGTAAACACCAACCTGCCACCACAAAACAATATGCTGGACCCCTGGGGTGGGAGCTTTCGCTCCCTGAGCCCAGAAACCAAGCCTTTCTGGATGGAGGTGTCCACAACTCTCCCAGGTCAAGAACAGACTTCTGTGGCAAGGGAGCTTCATAGGCATTGCCGCCTTACTAATGCCACACCCAGCCTCCCCTGCTATCAGGAGCAGGCCCCCTTCCTGTGCCACCCCCTTTTCAGTGGGAAGAAAGGCGGGAAAAATTAGAACAGTCCAGAAGGTGTGCCCATGAAGGGGAGGGGATGTAGTTTGAGTATATTAAAAAGGGTGGTTGATTTAAATAATAGAGCACGGATAGAGAATTGGGTTTGTTCTGCATGGTATTAAGGGTGAAAGTAATAAAAGAAGTACAGATTATGTAATATGTTTTATGGTGAACAAATCAGTAATGGTGGTTTTTAATTTTAAGTTACCCCTGAAGAAGGGCGTTGAGAGTCCGAAATGCATTGGGTTGGAAAGAAATACGCTGCCTAGGACGAATTATGCCTTTTTCAGCGTGCTCTAGAAAGAGGCCTGGATGTGCACATCTATAGCATTAGAAGTTTTGGAATAGCATTCAACCTTATATGTGGACTAAGAATGAAAAAACATTAAATGTTTGGAATAAAGTGTCATGAAATGGCTAACAAAATGGATGATACTATTGAACTGGAGGACCGTATATTCACAACTGCGACTGGGTTTGGGCGGAATGTAGCCCCATACTGAACGGATTTTCACTGGCGTGCCACTGGCGCAAGGCACGCGCCCAGTTAGCACGTGTACATGCATGACTATTTATGGATAAAGATTTGATTCATTATAAAAATAGGTGTGCATTTAAGTGTGTATCTTACTCCTCTTGTAGAACCTGGGTGGAATGTGCAGAACATGTGCGCAGACCAGCACGCCAATCGGAATACAGATGATTGGGTTTGCTTACTAAAACCCCTTTATGTCACTAACAAACATCAAGTGGCCAGCATGTATCAACATCACATTCATCACCTTGATGGGGATTTATAAAAAGCTGTTTGTGAAATCCTGCTTGTGAATAACTCATTGTGTTGGTGAGAGCACGACAAAGCAGTGCAGGACAGGAATCACTCTCAGAACTAGTTGCATTGCTGCTGTCTTGCAACTGTTGTAAAGCTGTTGCTAGTCTCTATGATTGGCAATACTTTCAATGGAAAAGCACATTTCCATGAATATCTGTGATTCCCCTTATGTTCAGTGGATTCTCTTTTGTGTGGTGTGACTTTCTAGGCCTTGCAGGGTGTAGATGTCCTTCCTCTATGTCTTATTTTTTGCCATGAGGAACAATAGTGAATAACTATGAGCCCCATCCGAATATATATGCTGTTGGTGGATCCAAGCCTGAAAAGTAATGCACCTCAGTGCCAAGACCTGTGTGCGTTGACCATATTTTATTTTCATACTTTTCACGTTGATCAAGATATTTTGTAATTTGCATGTTTGCAAATAATAATTACACTTGCAGACCTATTGTTAATGCCAATGGTTGTTGATTTGGCGAGTGGTTTGGGTTTCATTAAGTACTGAAAATAGTATTTATCACTCCTGGTGAATATTTCAAATATATCTTCATAGAGGTATATATCTTTAGTATATCATTATATCTGCAGTATTGTAAATGGCCTTAGGTGGGATATTTTTGTTTTAAATACCATTCTGCGGTATTGGACACTTACCGCCTGCATCTAAATGAAGGTAACAGTGTAGGACCGATCTTATGACCATTAATGAGAAGTGTTATTGGCTTAATTTTTTATGGTCTGGCTTGACAGTGCATCCCTCGCCAGGCATACTGTGAGAACCATGATGAGAGGGGCTTTGGCTCCATGCACATGTTGAGAGCTAGGAGTGCATGTTTTGCTTGGTAGAGAAGTTGTGTGCTTCCACAAAGTGATTGCACTCCACCAGTGGTGGCTAGTGACAGTTGAAAATGGTTGGGAGTAAAAGCAGGGTATAAGTGTTATGTCGCAAGTGTGAGAAGTGCACAATCCAGAAAACAGAAAGGGTGCTTGGGGGGGGGGGGGGTCCTTACCCAGAGAAAACGTTTGAGAAAATAGTGGCAAATTGTACATTTCAAAGCAAATTTGACAAAGGAAGAAGGCTTATAAAGCAATTGTGATTGTGTAGTGTTGAAATATTTAAATACATCAAAAACTGTCCCGTATCTTACTGAATTAAATACTTTCAATCGCTACTGCTGTGAGCCATTTGTTAAATTGGACATAAGTACACTGAAACTATGGAAATGTCACTTCTAAGCAATCTGAAGACTTGACAGCTATAAGCAAATACTTTGACTGTCAGATCACCATAGTAACAAACCTGCAACTGAGAGCAAATGGGCCCTGCAAAGAATGACTAACACTTAGCTATGACCCCTATGGACATCTCCAACATGGTGGATCCCTCCATACCCAAGAGCACCACCCTTGAGTGCAACACCACCTGAACACCTTGGCTGAACTATGTTAAGAATTTCCTGCTCTGTAAATATGTAATATATAATTTTTCAAGCCTAATCGCTGTTAAAATGTAATCCTGAGTGAATTTGTATATATTTATATCTCTAATCACTAGTATATGTAGTAGACCTTTGCACTTACTACCATTCCTGTGTGATTTTAGAGTTTATCTGTTTGTATCTCTTCCTTTACAACTTGTACATTTGCAATTTTTCCCTCCTTTCGCTCCACTTGTACATTTGCAATTGTTTTCTTCCTATTTATATCTCTTATGTAACTCATGTAATCCAAAGTCCTTATGTAACGCAACTGATTCTTTTGTATAGCGCTCTGACACCTTTGGGTAATGTTCGCGCTATATAAAATCGCTTTAAATAAAAAAGAATTTAAATAAATACATAAATAAAAATAAATAAACAAATATGACCAGCGTCTAGGGAATGGATTATTGTTTTTGAGTCATAAATATGGAGCTGGAATATAGTCCTGCTAGAGTGTGTAAAGTGAAAGTAAACATGCACAATGCTGCACAGTCCTGAAAAATGAAAATCTGGTCTTGAATAGAATTTGCCTCTGTGTGTTTGTAATTGCCAATTAACAATTAAAACCTCACTAAAAAGAAAATTCAATTGCTTCAAATCTGAATGTCACCATCAAAATGTTTTCCCTTTTCCTTTAATTTTGCTCTACACACTCCAGCAGGCAGCAATCACCTGGGAGGAACACATTCCAGCTCACAATTTATGACTTCCCAGCTACTAAACCAGAAGTTACAGAGCTTTTGCTTGCAACAATAAAGAGTTCGCTGGTTTGGACAAATGCCAGGCACCTTTCCAAGCAATGAAATCTCTTAGCTTTCCAAGTCTCTCCCGTCTGCAATAAAACGACACATCACTCTCCCTGTACTCACAGGGGCACCTTTCTGTTGGGCAAATTCTGTACACACAAGAACTCAGCAGTCACTGAAGAAATGCCTCAAACTCAAGCATCTCCTACAATCGGCACTCAAACTGAGTCCACCACGAGCTGTACCAATAATGATGAGAAACAGGGACAGAAGGGGCGCAGCCGCCCCCTTGAAATCAGCAGCGGTAGGTGTGCGGGGGCAGCAGGTCTTAAAAAATTAAATAAAAAACTTACATTCTCGCCACTTCCTTGCCGCGTCTCTCCTCAGTAGTCTTCTCTAGCTGGCTTGAACAGGAAGCACACCCAGGCTCCCAGCCAGACAATCACAACACTGCCGTAGCCGCGTTTCGGTGCTCAGATGCTGACCGTGAGCCTGGGCATGTTCTCCGCGCAGGCTGTATTGCAGTCTGCATGGAGAACACGCAAAGAGCGCAGGACTGGCCAAGCAGTCATTGCACACTTAGGAGGTTGCTACCACTCCTCCCATGTCCTCGCCCCCTCTAGGAAAGCCACAGAAGTAGGAAAAAATACAATTATAATAACGCAAGTTATTGTCATTTAATTTTCCCTCTCTTTCACTGCTAAAAAGTAGTGAGGGAATGCTTCTCCGCCTTAGCGGAGGAGCCGCCACAGCTTAAACCAACTGAAGACGTTGCTTTCTGTGATTAGATCCCTGATGTGTGCAGTGCTCTCGCTCAGAAGCCTGCATCCTGCTTTCTTTTGAATTGTTTAGAGTTGGTGGAGACAAAGAATTTGAGAGGTGTTTTTGTGGCCAGCAACTCCTGAAAAACTCAAGTGACGTTTTACAGCACTTTCTCCACAAAGTAGTTCTGGCTCAGAGACTGATTAACTTGCACCGTCCAAAGTGTATTCAATACAATGATAGTGTCTGGCAAGGAATATAGTGCTAAACAATGCATTCATCATTGTAAATAACTTTACTCCTTTTGTGGCATTCATGGCCTCACCACAGAATCATAACAGGAGGAGGCTGCTTTGTTTGGACTCGGATTCTGAGAACATGACATTTGTTAGCAGCAAACACTTGCTCAGTGAGCCATCCTCTCTGATGGTAACAACACCCCCTGCTAACCTGCGATACAAATTGAAATCTCTGTCAGTTTTACTTCAATTGTACTTTCACTAAGGTAATAGCATCCCAATTGCCTTGTGACAGGATGAGAAATAAACATGTTTACAGATCAAAAAAGATCATATTGCATACAGGAGACGTGTGATGGAGGTGTGGTTCGGAGACCTTCTGCCCAATCGCAAACAACTCAACCACTCAGTGCTTGCCAGTGCTTTAAATGGAAAAAAAATAAGTACAGGTACTCACCAAATTGAGATGTGGACTAGGGGGCGGAGCTTGGGGTGGGGTTTGGGGTGCGGGGCTATGGGCAGTGCAAAGGGATCCGGCCAGGGGCACACATTTAATGTGATTGAGATTGAATTGGTGTGCAGATGTGCATAATGATACGAAAGCATTTCTGGTATATTTTGATTATTCCATTTCCCTCATACGTACAAAAGGGTACATTTATTATTAAAGTGGGCTTCTCATGGTGCACACCTAGATCACATATACATTTCACAAGATTTTTCCTTAAAATTGTTTGGAACGGTTTAACTATGGTTAACCCTCTTGTCCCACTGCCACCTAGCAGACATCACCAGCACCTCCAAAGACACAGCTTTGCCTCAAAGCTGCTTACCTGCTGTAAAGTCTGATTCCCTCTTTCTGGAGTCAGGCAAGCTGCTGAAAGCTCGAGCCAGGATACCTGGGTCTGGCTCAGTTCCAGGTCCTCTTGCACCCTCAAGCCAAAAATGAACTGAACTGTGATAGTGCATGTGCCTGCTAACCAAACTCTAATTTCATGTGCAAAGAATAAAGACAAACCTTTGACCTTAATTGCAATACAGGAGAGAAAGATAGATGAAGCCATCTAGAGGCTGAATTGCACAATGCGATAGCAGAAATTCTGGCATCAATCCCAGCTTCCCCACATGACCAAATTGTGTGATCGCAGACAAATGTTTTATATCACCAAGCCTACATTTTCTTTGTTAGCACAAATGATATATTCAAATGCACAAGTTCCAGATGTGTGCTGTACAATCACATCTTGTGTTAGATGTAATACACTATAATGTTGCTTAATTCATGAAAAGAATATAGGCCATAAACGATATACACCTGAACAGTGACTTGCTTCCTAGATCACTTATGGTATTGTCCTCATGGTGGTAGCACAAGCTCCTCTCAATGCAGTGATATAAGCTTATGCACCAACGTGAAATGCTTCCACATTAAAAAAATACACTTTTATTTCAATGGTAATGTTTTCAGGGCTCGACTTATGTATGAGCTTTTAAGGCCAAGCCAGACTTCATGGTTCGGCTCTGACTGGGCTCTCCTTGTTAATTTGTTGGTTCACCCATATCTACCCTTTCCAGAGTCCCTCCATTAACCCAAGAAAAAACGGCCTGTAAAAAACAAAATAGAATTGTGTTGAAACACTGCTGAGAAAGCAGATCTGCACTGAAGAGAGAGTGGCCTTGTACTAGCTACAAGGCGCACCATTTCACGTGAGCTTCATGCGCAGAGTGTGGTAGTACAGGGCTTGTCGGGCTTAAAACTATATATGTGCAGTGCTGGACACTGCAGACAACACTCACTCATGCATGAATGCGCATAGGGACATTCGTGCACACACCCAGGGCATTTAGTACATATGTTTTAGAAGCCCTTAAATTAGTTGCTGCCCACATTACCAAACCTTGATTCTCATCAGCTGTGCTACAGCGTCACTGTCACCACCTTCCTCCTCGTTCTGGCTCCAAACAAGTGCTGCTGTACTCTGCTATGACAGCAGGAAGCCTTCTCTTCGATTTCCCGAGAGTCAGGAGATATGCCTGTTAGCAGGCCCTGCCCACACACCTACTGTTCTATTGACTTCACAGAGCCTGTATCACTAATCACAGTGGGACTCGGGCCCCTCGCAAACTTCCTGTCAGCTCTGAATGAATGTCTACAGCCACCGCTCAATTAGCAAATAGTAAGGGGAGATTAGCACTCGATCAGAGTGCTTCTCGAAAATGGACCCCCTTGTTGTCAGCTGTGAGGCGCTTCTTTTTGTAAATGCCAATTTCACTGAACTTGGCTTACGGCCCGATGAGTACCAGTACTCTCTTTGGACAAAGAGAAGTTCTGGTACTCAAGTGCCGGGAATTTAGAAGTGCCCGTACTCAGTACCGGTGAGTACCAGCCCATTTAAAGCACTGGTGCTTGCCATAATGAATCACTTGAATTTAGGAGGGACAGACTAGGTCAGGACAGCACATGAGGTGAACCCGAGGTTCAGGGAAAAAAACACTAAGGTGCCGATCACGATCTGGCAAAAACCGGGTACGAACCGTCGGACGGAGCACAATCTCCGCCCGACGCGTACCCGATCGTCAATTTTTACAAACAAGGAATTACGATTCGCACGGGAACACCATTACCGTACGAGTCGTAAAAAAGCCCGACCGAACAAAAAACACCTACCAATGCGATCCGGGAAAGCGCCGACCTGACGTCGGGACGCTCGCAGCCAGCCATTCACGACCCAGGAATCACGATTCGCACCGACGTCACCCCGCACGGTGAATATTTTGCGGCAGCCAAAAACTGCCGGGAAATCAGGACGACGCGAACAAGGACCACCAGTACGCGACGGACAGACGACGCCGCGAACAAGGAGGACCAGTACGTGACGGACACACAGGACGACGCCACCAAGGAGGACCCGTACGCGACAGGACGACGCGATCAAGGAGGACCCGTACGCGACAGGACGACGCGAGCAAGGAGTACCAGTACGCGACGGACAGACATGGACCCGAACCTACGAGTCATCCCTGCCCTCATAGCAGTACACCTCCTCTACAGGTTACGACGCAGACGCCGCAGAAGGTCAGAATAACTAAGGGAGGGGGGAAAGTGGGGTGGGGTGGGGGTGGCACGACCAGGGCAGGCCACAAAACAACCACATAAGTCACACACCACACATGGCCTGGACATACCTGACTCCCATGCCCTGGTCACCACGAGGGGGTGGGGGCGTGTCCTGATAAGCCAGCGACCGCCACAACGGAAGTCCGTCACCACGCGAACCGGCAACACAACCAGACAGGTACGTCCCGTACCCACGCCTGAAGAGCGTGGGTACGAGTCGGACCACGCCCACACACGTCACCCCAACAATGGCGGGACGGATCGCACCCACGTGGCAAAGGCCTGGGTACGGGCCGCACAAACATCACATAGCGTGGGGACGGATATGTACGGACCCTACCCCCACCCCGTATGCAAGGAGCGTACCCCCCAGCCCAACAGTGCAAGTACGACCCGTACCCCCACCCGCGTATGCATGGAGCGTACCCCCACCCCAACAGTGTAAGTTCGACCCGTACCCTCACCCGCGTATGCATGGAGCGTACCCCCCATGCCAACAGTGTAAGTACGACTCGAACCCCCACCCACGAATGCAAGGAGCGTACCCCCCAGCCCAACAGTGTAAGTACGACCCGTACCCCCACCCGCAAATGCAAGGAGCGTACCCCCCAGCCCAACAGTGTAAGTACGACCCGTACCCCCACCCGCAAATGCAAGGAGCGTACCCCCAGCCCAACAGTGTAAGTACGACCCGTACCCCCACCCGCAAATGCAAGGAGCGTACCCCCCAGCCCAACAGTGTAAGTACGACCCGTACCCCCACCCGCAAATGCAAGGAGCGTACCCCCAGCCCAACAGTGTAAGTACGACCCGTACCCCCACCCGCAAATGCAAGGAGCGTACCCACCAGCCCAACAGTGTAAGTACGACCCGTACCCCCACCCGCGAATGCAAGGAGCGTACCCCCCAGCCCAACAGTGTAAGTACGACCCGTACCCCCACCCGCGAATGCAAGGAGCGTACCCCCCATGCCAACAGTGTAAGTACGACCCGTACCCACACCCGCGGACGTACGGAGCGTACCCCCACCACACCAGTGTCAGTAGACTCGTACCCTCACCTCGCATGCATTGAGCGTACCCCCACCGTGTATGTGCCAAGCGCACATATCCTGAAATCAGAGGTGTGTGTGCAGAGTCCACCCAGCAGTGCCCTGAGACAGGAGGGGTGGGTGTGGAGCCCTCCCAGCAGTGCCCTGAGACAGGAGGGGTGGGTGTGGAGTCCTCCCAGCAGTGCCCTGACACAGGAGGGGTGGGTGCAGAGTCCTCCCAGCAGTGCCCTGAGACAGGAGGGGTGTGTGCAGAGTCCTCCCAGCAGTGCCCTGAGACAGGAGGGGTGGGTGCCCATCACTCCCAGCAGTGCCCTGAGACAGGAGGGGTGGGTGTGGAGTCCTCCCAGCAGTGCCCTGACACAGGAGGGGTGGGTGTGGAGTCCTCCCAGCAGTGCCCTGAGACAGGAGGGGTGGGTGCAGAGTCCTCCCAGCAGTGCCCTGAGAGAGGAGGGGTGGGTGCCTATCACTCCCAGCAGTGCCCTGAGACAGGAGGGGTGTGTGCAGAGTCCTCCCAGCAGTGCCCTGAGACAGGAGGGGTGGGTGCCCATCACTCCCAGCAGTGCCCTGAGACAGGAGGGGTGTAACACATGTGTGTGAGGCCAGAATTATCCACATGCATACTGGCTACAAGGGAACATGTCCCCATGAACTCATGTCAACAGACTCCACACACAAGTACAGTGATCACCAAGGATGCCACGATTGTCGCAGGTGGAGACATGGCCCTGCATGCATGGCCAAAGTAGAAGGGCTCCGTCACACACACAGCTCATGTAGACACAGCTCTGCGCTAAACATTGGGAACACCCTGCAGGGAAGAAAGCTGGGTGGAATACACCCTGGGACAAGTGCACCATGCAGTAACTGCTTACATGAACAAAGAAAGTTAGCCAACACCTTGTGATGGCACACAGATCACAGGGTCCCACCAATGAGCAGTACACTACTACATATCCCACACACCCAAACCCTTACACACCACCCAAAACCATGTAGCAGCCCCACCAACACCAATACCAGCATAGCAGTAGTGTGATAATGAAAACAAAATTAAGCTTTATTCAGCATGAGTACAATGTCCGTGGATCGCAGGCAGTTCAATCTTCACAAAGCCCATAGGGCAGTCAATGATTCTCAGCTGGATGGGGGACACAGTGGGATGCGTGTCCCCTACCTTGCCTGCACAGTCAAATGGCATCGTCTTCCACACTGGTGAGGGCATCAGGGGGGGGGGAAGCAACAGGCACCGCAGGGACATCAGGGCAAAGGGGCGGCGTTGTGGGTGCAGGGATGGAGGACTCCACCACAGGGGGTGGGTCAGTGCCAAAGGCGGAGGCCAGGATGGCACTACACACCTTTGCAAGGTCCTCCAGGGAGTCCCCTGCACCCGAAGGGACCTCAGGCCCCAAGGAGGGGGGGGGGTCAGAGGGATGGGTCGCAGCGCCACCGGGGGAGGGTGTAGACAGGGGGGGAGACTCAACCACCCTGACCGGGGACCTCCTTGACCGCTTGCGTGGTGGTGTAACTGTGGGGCTCAGGGACAGAGCGGCCATGAAGGAGTCCTTGGGGGAGATGTGGCCAGGAGAGCTGAGGAGAGGGGATTTGGAGGGAGTGGACTGGGTGGAATGCGGACTCCCACTATGGCTGCGTGTCACACGTTTGCCCCCCGACCCAGTGGGTGTGCCTACCTCACCCTGTGTGTGCGTGTCAGGAGGAGTGCGGTGGACCTTCCCTGCTGGTGTGGTGCCCGTGTCCGTTGATGTGGGTGCATGCCGACGTCTGGGTGTACGTGTGACAGGCATGGGAGTGGGAAGTGTGGATGGGGCAGGGGTAGGTGGGGGGAGGTCGCGCTGCAGGAGACCCACTGCTGCAGTCAGTGTGGAGTCGATGGACCTCAGCAAGTTGCGTTGGTCAGCCTGCGATGAATGAATGCCCTCCAAGAAAGCCTCGATGTTGGTGAGGGTTTTGCCGTGGGCATGGAGGACATTAAGGATCGCAGCCTGACCAACCTGCAGTTGCCGCTGGATGTCCACAGACTCTGCATTGGCGGCAGCAGTGGAGACAGGGGCAGGGGGTGCGGTGCCTGGCAGGAAGGAGACATGCTGTGACCGGGCACGCTGGGAAGGGACACGAGCAAGTGGGAGGCGGCTGGTGGAAACTGAGGGGGCGGTGCGAGGTGTTGTTCCGCTGTCAGCTGCTGGTGCAGCCTCCGCCCACTCGGAGACATCGTCCCCGGACCTGTCAGCTTCGTAGTCTGATGTGCCAGTCGACAGGTCCTCGGCCACACTCTCCTCCGCCTCTGTCCCACTCGATGTGCCAGACCCGATGTCACGGCTGGCACTGGTGCTCGGTCCCTCCGCCTGGTCTGTGTCCATGTCTCCCTCTGTGTCCCCCGACGATGCTGTGGGCAGGGTGGAGAGACAGAAATTAATCAGACACCTGTACACATCTGTCACATGAGTCCAATCTACATAGGTAACATTGCATGGCCTGAAAAGGAAGATCCCTAACATCTACTGAACAGGGTACCGATGTAGGGCATGAAACACACAGTTGGTTGAGCCACCATGCCACTGAAATACCATGGAGAGCATGAGACAATAGCTAAACACAGGAAAAGGAGTCTGACATAGCACCCAGGCCCTGGGGACAATCCAGCACTGCATCTGCACCACACAGCGTTGGCAAAAATACCGATGACCAGGGACCATATCCATGAACTTGAGACACATGCTGCATAGGTAATGCTGAAAACATGCACAACATGACTCGGTCACTGCACATTGCGTATGTGTCCAGACACATCACACACTGCCCAGACCCAGCAAGTGGTAATCAGGATTTAACACATAGGCATTGCCCGCCCCAACAAGACCCTACACAAGGCAAATTGTTGAGACACAGGTGGCACCAACATCTCATAGTCTGGGTGATACACACAGGGGCAGGCAAAAAGCAAGATTGGACGCCAAACAGCCAAGGTGCGCCTGTACAAATAATGAGGTACCAGTGCCCATCCTCAGATGAGTATAACAAGACACACAGGCACTGGCAACTGTGAGTATGAAGAAGGACAATCAGGTCAGGCTGCACAGTGGACACCTGTACAAAATAGCACGTCTATATACATGGTGACAGGGGACAATGGCACAGAGCACAACTTACGCTGTAGACACTGACAGTGGCCACGTTTATGATGACACATACACCACTGAGGAAAAGGTGCCCCAGGGGCCAGTAGTGGGCACGCAACTACATGCTACTGAATGGTAATGACTGCAACACACGTCACCATCCCTGCACTATGTGTATCGCACACTCATGCACATCATGTCACAGGCCACTACATGGGACATGCGCGCTGTAAGGCATGACACATGAGAGACCAACTCCCATGTCTGGAGTCAGCATCAGTGCCAACTGACATGGAACCCACATGCAGTGAACTTGACAGTGCACAGGCAAGGTCCCACAACCTGTTACACACCACCCCCACACATGATGCTACAGTCATTGTTCCCGTGGACAAAGCGCCAGCCTACATTACCCTGTGAAGGAGTGACTACACACAGACCAGGGAACACATTGCAAGGAGGGGAAGTGTGGCAGGGGCACAGCGCTATACTGGGGCAAACAGGATCTGCACAGCACCTTTAAACCCTGCCAGTGAATTCATGCTACTGTGCCCTTACAAATGCCGGTGACACACAACAAACACACATGTACCTACCCCCTTCCGGCTGCTGCATCGCCTGTAAGCGCCTCTCCAGGTCTGGAAAGACCACCGGCAGCACACGCCTGTGGAGGTGGCTCAGACGGCGGCGGCCGCGGTTCTTGTGGCTCTCAGGTGAGTCCCCCAGCAGGAGCCGTGCAATCCTCCGCGTCCAGCACCGGATATCCTGCCAGCGTTTCCTCACCTGGGGCAGGCTCCGCCTCCGACCATCCACACCCCTCACGGCACTGACGGCGGTCAGCCAGATCTGCTCCTTGGCAGTGGCGCCTACCTGTGAGGAGGAACAAGTGACACCACATCAATACACCAGCCACATGTCACAGAGAGACATATGGGTACAAATTAGCTGGTTACAACAAGGCATGTCATGCAGCCAACGCATTGCACCTTTGTCATAGGGACATCATCCCCTGGTGAGGGAAAAAGCACTACGTGCCACAGTGGGTACACAGGTGGAATGATGGCAATGTCACAATCAATGATCAAGGCTCACACTGTGCATCACACCCACCCCTCCTGTCTCAGGGCACTGCTGTGAGTGATAGTCCCCCACCCCTCCTGTCTCAGGGCACTGCTAGGAGTGATAGGCCCCCACCCCTCCTGTCTCAGGGCACTGCTGTGAGTGATAGTCCCCCACCCCTCCTGTCTCAGGGCACTGCTGGGAGACATCAGGCACCCCCCCCCTGGGACCCCCCCGACAGTACATGGCATGTGTGTTACACCTGGACGCAATGGCAGAAGTCACAGTCACCACATAGGGACAGTCTGTGGCAGTGGCCTATGCACTCACCTGATACCCTGGTCGCCCATACAGCATGGAGTACTGTGGGAGGATCACATCCAGCAGAGCCATGTTCTCCTCCAGGGTGAATGGCTGTGTCCTCTCCACAGCCCTTGACATGGTTCCAGGGAATCAGTAGCAGCAGCTGGGTCGACGAATGCAAAGATGTGCAGGCAAGTGCTCCCTCATGGGACCTGGCTGCCTTATATGTGCCCTTCTGCCCAGTCTCATGCACAGGAGTACAGAGAGATTGGTCACTCACATTTGCATCCTATGTTTCCACCAATCCCTTCAAACCTAGCAGTCTGTGGGTTCTCTATCGGTTTCATTCTCCTGCATGATGTCAGCCCCACAAACACATTGCAACAAAGTAGACAAATTCCAACTGACTTCTGCTGTGCACCTTCCAGAACAATTTCGAATTTTGAACTTGGTCTCCATGACAACCAGCATGCATGTCGGCCTTAATACTTGTCCCCTATGTAATTTGGAGCATCACACACAGGTACGGTGCGTGTGGGGGCCCTAGGGCACCCCAAATGCATGGCAACGGCCCGTACATGCATGCCTACGCTCTCCATCACTATGGGTCTGCACGCGTATGCGTACCCGTAGTGGTACGGAACGTACACTCGCATCTACGCTCTCTATCACTATGGGTCTGCACGCGTATGCGTACCCGTAGTGGTACGGACCGTACACTCGCATCTACGCTCTCTATCACTATGGGTCTGCACGCGTATGCGTACTCGTAGTGATAGTGAGCGTACATGTGAGTGTACGGTCCGTACCACTACGGGTACGCATACGCGTGCAGACCCATAGTGATAGTGAGCGTAGATGCGTGTGTACGGCCCTATCACTATGGGTCTGCACGCGTATGCGTACCCGTAGTGGTACGGACAGTACACTCGCATCTACGCTCTCTATCACTATGGGTCTGCACGCGTATGCGTACTCGTAGTGATAGTGAGCGTAGATGTGAGTGTACGGTCCGTACCACTACGGGTACGCATACGCGTGCAGACCCATAGTGATAGTGAGCATAGATGCGTGTGTACGGCCCTATCA
This sequence comes from Triturus cristatus, assembly GCF_964204655.1. Classification (NCBI taxonomy): domain Eukaryota; kingdom Metazoa; phylum Chordata; class Amphibia; order Caudata; family Salamandridae; genus Triturus; species Triturus cristatus. The sequence goes on from NC_140590.1 coordinate 1,706,410,654, forward strand.
CTATGGGTCTGCACGCGTATGCGTACCCGTAGTGGCACGGACCGTACACTCGCATCTACTCTTACTATCACTATGGGTCTGCACGCGTATGCGTACCCGTAGTGGTACGGACCGTACACTCGCATCTACGCTCTCTATCACTATGGGTCTGCACGCGTATGCGTACCCGTAGTGGTACGGACCGTACACTCGCATCTACGCTCTCTATCACTATGGGTCTGCACGCGTATGCGTACCCGTAGTGGTACGGACCGTACACTCGCATCTACGCTCTCTATCACTATGGGTCTGCACGCGTATGCGTACCCGTAGTGGTACGGACCGTACACTCGCATCTACGCTCTCTATCACTATGGGTCTGCACGCGTATGCGTACCCGTAGTGGTACGGACCGTACACTCGCATCTACGCTCGCCATCACGATGGGTACACATACGGCAGCACTCCCGCAGTGATTTGGGAACATGCACAGGCCCTCTCAGCAGCAGTACGGCGGATTTTACACATCACTGTGGTGATAGGCGACACACATGTAGGAATAGGGCGGACATACTTGTCCATGGATGGACATACTTGTCCAGGAATGGACATCAAGGCATCGTCTGTGCATTACCACATGTGTGGGGCACAGGTGTCACAGGCTGTGATGTGGAACATGCCTCCTGAGTGGAGAAGGCACCAGATGTATGATGAGATGTGTACATGTGTACTGTGTGAGGGTGCAATGTGTGCCAGGCATGCCCTTGACTCCTTTGACATGTGTGCATGTGGGACTGCGCACTTGGGGTGAGCGTCACTGGCATGGCACGGATACCAACACACGGAAGTGTCCCATGATGCCCGGTACAGGGGTCATGACACATGACTTGTCACTACCCACAGTGCACAATGTGACTATGCCATATATGTGTCCGGGATTTACATCAGGTTGATGTTGTAGCACCCTCAAAAGCTGCAGCCGTTGCAGCAACCAACATGTGGCTGTGTGTAGATTGTCATTGCACACTGTTCCCAACACCATGCCACATGTGTTATCGGATGTGAGGTGCACATGTATGCAAGGGACACGGAGTAGCGTGACAAGGCCATGTCAGCAAACTCACAAGGAATGTGTGGTGAGTCATGACATGTGCACCTTCATGGCAAGGTGTGTGGGCTGGACTAGTGTAATGTCATGTGACCTGTGGCTCAGGTGTTCCGCTGCCAGTCTCTGCAATCGGCATCACACTTCTGCTGATGTGTGGGTGTATGTCACTCCTGTCTTGCGTCGGGCAGTGCACTTGCACTGGGACACAGCTATTTCCATGGCGTGGCATGGGGAGGTTCTCAATCACCGTGTGTAGCTGGGTCTTGGAAGGAGTGTCACCTTGCATCCATACGTGTCCTGGGCATGTAGCACATGCCTGACTCCCTATGTGGCATGTGTGTATTGCCAGATTTACATGTGCTCAGTAGACATGAGTTGTTCTCGTAGTGCACTCACTCTTCCTTGTCACTTCCAAATTACTGCAGAGCGCCTCCTGTTGCCCGAAGAATTCCAGACTTGGCCACCATGCAGGAGAATGACAGGATCCGGCTCTACCGCTTCACCCAACCGTTGATTCTGGAGCTGACGGCGAGACTGGCACCACACCTGCAACCGCAGCACAGGTATCCTACGGCACTGACACCCCAGCTGAAGGTAATGGCTGCCCTACATTTCCTTGCCACGGGTACCTTCCAAAATACCATAGCTCATGTTGGTGGCATGTCCCAGAGCATGTTCAGCGGTGTGCTGCATGATTTCTTGGAGGCCATGTTGATTCACCTGGATGACTTCATCAAGTTCCCAACCCCTGAACAGATGACTGAGGTCAAGCGTGGTTTCTATGCCCTGGGAGGGATGCCCCATGTCATTGGGTCCATAGATGGGACACATGTAGGTTTGGTACCACCACACGCACGGGAGGTGGCGTACCGCAATCGGAAGCACTACCACTCCATCAATGCCCTTGTGGTGTGTCTGTCCAACATGGTGATTTCACATGTCTGTGCTCGTTTCCCAGGATCAGCACACGATGCCTACATCATGAGGCGTAGCGGGATGCCTGATATGATGATGCAGCTGCGCAACGAACGGGCATGTGTTGTTGGTGGGTACAGTCTGTCTGTCCTGTATTCTGTTTGGCCGAGCAGCACTACCGCTTCGCCAGTTCTAACGATATCCATGTGCTTTCCATTTAGGGGACGCTGGCTATCCCAACATGCCTTGGCTGCTGACACCTCTCCGCAACCCCATCACGCCGGCCCAGCTCCGCTACAACACCGCCCATGGCCGGACAAGGCGAGTGATAGAGAGGACGTTTGGCATGCTGAAGAGCCGATTCCGGTGCCTCCACAAGACCGGCGGCGCACTCCCATATGCCCCGGCAAAGGTTTGCAAGATCTTCATGGTCTGCTGCATGCTGCACAACATGGCAGTTGAAAGAGCTGTGCCACTCATCCTGAATCAACATGACGAGGACCATCCACCCGTGGAGGACGAAGGGCTTGGCAATGGGGCTAGTGATGTGGAGGATGTGGAGCCGCAAGAGGACATCCGGACTCGGCTCATACGCGACTTCTTTGCTTAGTGGTGAGTACCAGTGTCTGAGTGTGCACGCCTTGGTCCCCGTGTGGCATGTGTTGTGATGCGTGTCTCCACCTGCATGTATGGCACGTGAGTCAGAGGTGTGTGTGGGTGTGTCACTGGAGTGATGGTGGCAGTGATGGTAGTATTTCCCCACTCATAATTGTGACCTAGCATGTTGTCATCCATACATGTGTCGAGTCAATGCACATGCAAGTGGCTGTGCTTTTTGTGGCTGACTTCTTGTGTGTCTCTCTTCCCCAGGTACCTGCGCATGCCGTCTTCTGGTTGCATTGTTGTGGCACTGCTATTCCTCATGGACATGGCATCGTGGGCTGACTCAGCGTTACAGGCACGGACACGTTTGGAAGTCTCCATGGGGTAAGGGATGCATCTGGGGTGTATTGGGTGTGGCAGTTGTTCACGATGTGTGCACACTGCCCCGGTCGGGGTTTGGTTCCTCTGCAGACATGTGGCATCCCCATGGGACACGACATGCAGCTGGGTACACCTGAATAGATGGGCTGCCTGGTTGTCAGTCATCAGTGATGGGATAGTGGATTGTGATGAAGGCATCAATGTGTGTGACACTGCCCTCGGACACATACGGTTAACATTGTCTTGACATGGCGTGGGACTTCCACATCAGCGGATGTATGGTGTATGGCAGTCTCTCCGTGAGCAGCTGTGGGTATTTAGCTGTTAGCCGACACTTGTGTGCCAGTTCCATGGCTATCACGCATTTGTGCTGCAGAAGGGGGGTGCCAGTGTTGGAGCCACATGTTACTCCACATGATGTGTTCATGTGTACTTCAAGTTGCCTCTGCAATCCCAAAAACATGACTATTAAAGGTGTCCCTATGCCTCCAAGGTGCCTCTTCTCAGTCAATGCTGGTGTGTTGCCACGGTGCATCCTGCATGTCTGGCATGGTATTCCCTGATTGTGGCTATGTGTCAATGTGTCGAGTGGCAAGATGCAAGCTGTGTGTGTGTGCTGAGACTGTGTATTGGGCATGATGTCCATGACTGTGTGGGTATTGTGACATGTGCCATCCCCATGCATCCAACGGTGTCCATGACCCCATTCTCTGCATCCACCGGACTCAAGCTTGCAGGACATGGTTCTGCCACCTGTCTACACATACCTGGGTGCCCCCCAGGACACGGGCCAGGATCCCTGACCTCTGCGCATGACTGTTGCTGTACTCAATGTGTCTGTCAGCACGGTTGTTCGGCCACCCCCTCAGCTGGTTCTGACCATCACGGGTGTGTATGGTGCTCCATGTCTGTCTTGCCTAAAAAACTGTGACCCATGTGTCCTGTGCCAGACTCAGGCCCCAGGGTGTGGATGGTTGAAGTGAACAGATGACTCAGGCATGTTTAGACTGTACAAGACACATGTTAGGTAATAATGCTACCAGCAGGCATCTACTCTTAATAGTGTGATTTATTATTGGGGGGTGGGGGGGGTGACAAAGTGAGGGGCTTTCCGGGATTAGGGAATGCAAAGTTCAGTAGGGGAGTTGGTGTCCTTGCCATTGGAAATCCTCAGAGTCCATGCCACAGTCTTTGTCAACATTGGTCAGCCAGTGACCAGCAGGGCCATGTGGCAGAGAATGTCTCTTGATGCTGTGATGCTGTTGCTCCAGTGGGCCAGGTGCCAGGCCAGGTGTCCTGGGAGATGGTGATGTAGCAGCCACCCTCACGGTCCTTTCCGTGGACGACCCGGCTTCCTGCGGGGAACCTCAGCAGCAGGCCGTGACGACGTCTGGGATGCTCCGTCGGATGTTTCCTCCTCCTCCTCATGATCCCTCCCTGTGGGTGGTGATGTTCTCCGCCTTCTGGCACAGGGAGGGTCGGCCATGGTGTCGGCCATCCGACGGAGTTCAGCGTGAATCCCCTGGGACGCCGTCACTTGCTCAGCCTGTCTGTCCTCCATCCTCCGTTGGTGTCCCTGTAGACAGGCTATTAGCTCCGCATGTTGCTGGGCCTGCTGGACCTTGATCCCCTCGAGGACGGACACAACCTGGGCCATGCCCGTGGTGTCCTGCCGGTATGAGTCCAGGATGTTACGGACATGGGAAAATACCGGATCCCCAGCCAACTGGTCAGGCTCGCGCCTCCGCCGTCCTCCACTCCCACCACCCCTGCCCACTTGCGTCTGGCCTGCACTTGTGGGCACATCGGGTCTCCGGGACCCCTGAGGGGTGGCATTGGCGTTGTCGCCTGCCTCCTCCTGGGTGCCCGGGACACCGTGTCCCTCCTGGCGAGCCTGGCTGCATTGTGGTGTTGGGGCAGGGATCCTGGGTGTCTCCTGGGATGTGGCAGGAGTGGGGGTGGTGGTTGGCACGGTTGTACCTGACGCAGGTGCTGCAGGTGGTTGGACACCAGAGGGGCCAGGTCGGTCGGGGTCGTCCGCAGAGTGGTGAGAGTGGTCGCTGCCGGTGGGATCGGTCTCCTGCAGATCCGGGTCCTGTGAGTGTTCCCCCCCAGTGTTGGGGGGTGCAGCACGACGTTGACCTGGGTGTGAGAGAGAAAATGTTAATTTGGATCCATGCAACATCCATGTTTCATCCGTTACAAAGTTGGCACATTTCCTCTTGGAATTAGGATCTGTCTTGCATTCCACTCACAGTGCACTTGTGCATGGGTGTGTCCCTTGGGCACCAATTTGGCCCCTTTAACTATGTGTGGCACAGTCTTACTTGCTGCGTCAAGTGTGACTGCAGTCAGCAGTGGAGTGTGCATGTGTGCCGAGCTATGCATTTGCGCCTTCCTTGTAGCACTGTACATGTGCACATGGAGTGGATCCACACACTTATATGATGCAGGTGGCTGTCCTTGTGCTCGTGTACAGGTTGTGACATGGCCCTGCGTTTTGCCATGATGAAGAGGGGGGGTTCTGGCACTGGCCACCCTTGTCTACATGCACGCAGTCCACCTGCTGACGAGCAGACATTCCCACACACCAAAGGACTGATTTGCTCTCCCTGTGTCTCCCTCCTTCTCTGTCCCCCTCTCCCTCCCTCTCTGTCCCCCTCTCCCTCCCTCTGTGTGTCAGCCTCCTCCCTGTGTCCATCTTCCTGTGTCTCCCTCCCTCTCTGTCCCCCTCTCCCTCCCTCTCTGTCCCCCTCTCCCTCCCTCTGTGTGTCAGCCTCCTCCCTCTGTCCATCTTCCTGTGTCTCCCTCCCTCCCTGTCCCCCTCTCCCTCCCTCTCTGTCCCCCTCTCCCTCCCTCTGTGTGTCAGCCTCCTCCCTCTGTCCATCTTCCTGTGTCTCCCTCCCTCTCTGTCCCCCTCTCCCTCCCTCTCTGTCTCCCTCTCCCTCCCTCTGTGTGTCAGCCTCCTCCCTCTGTCCGTCTCCCTCCCTCTCAGTCCCCCTCTCCCTCCCTCTGTGTCCCCCTCTCCCTCCCTCCGTGTGTCACCCTCTGTCACCTTGGCCCAGCTTCCTGGGCACACACTGTTAGCAGATCTTTGAGTGGCCCTTGGCCTGTTGATGTGAGTTTGTTTCTGATCTCCAGGCACCCATTTTGTCTGCTGTGTGTCTGTGCGCTGCTGCTGTGGTGGTGTGTGCTGCCACTCTTTCACACTGTTGGCTGTTTATTAGCTGCTGGCATGTGCTAAACAGTGCCTTCACCCCCATGTGTTGATGCAAGGCGTCCGCCATTTGCTGGCAAGTCATTCCTGTGTTGGGACACAGTGTTTGTCTGGCTGTGACCTAGGCCATATGGGCAGAGGGCATTGTTGTCTGCTTTGGAGTCGCACTATGTGATTCTTGGTGCCCAGCCTCCCGCCATCCGGGTTACCGTGTCATGTGTTGTTGTCTTCAGTGGCTTGTGACTTGACATTGTCCAGCTGGGTGCATGGGGCATGGTGGCAGCAGTGGCATGTGCCTGCTCATGGAGTGTGGTTGAGTAATGCGATGGCTTGTGGTGGTTGCGTGGCTGTTATTAATTTTGGTTGTGGTTGCAGTTCCCCCCATGTGAGGTGCGTTGTTTGTGTACTCACCCGGGTCTCGGAGTCCTTCTACTCCTTCAACTGCCTCCACCGGCAGCATGGCCATCACCCTCTCCTCCCAGGGATGGTACTGTACGGCTCTGCGGGAGGGCCCTCCTCCGGTGGCGTTGGCCTGGTCGTGTTCCTCCTGTCTCTTGGCTCTGACCCTCCTCCGCAGATCGTACCACCTGTTCTGGCAATCCTGCTTGGTCCTCCTGGTGTCCGCAACAGCATTCACAGCATCGACGATGGTCTGCCACATGGCTGTTTTGGCTGCCTGGCTGGTGCTTCTGACCAATGTTCCAAAGATCTGTGGCTCGACTCTGAGGATTTGATCAACAAGGACCTCCAACTCTCGGTGACTGAACTTTGGATTCTTGGTAGTGGGCATGGTGAGGGGTGTGGGTGGGGATGGTGTGGGTGTGGGGGGGGTGTGGATGTTGGGGGGGGGTGTGGATGGTTGTGTGTGTGTGTGAATGTGATGAGAGGGTGTTTGTGAGGGTGGTCGTGTGAAGGTGTGCAAGTGTAAGATGTGGTGTCGCTTGTAGTCTGGTTCTGTGGTGTCTGGCAGCAGTGGGTCTGTTGCAAAGGCTCATGGTTTGTGTGTGTGGGCCCTTTTCATTGGTCCATGGGTGGGTGTGGCAGTGTTTGAATTTTGGGTGGGTGTGTTATAAGGAGTGGTGGTGTATTGGGCCTCTGTTTGTTTTTGACAGTTGCAGGTCAGTGATTGTGTTATTTTAGTGGTTGTTGGCCATGTTTAGTGGCTGTGTGCCTTTCGAATGGTGTATTGTTGTGTTGTTTTGTTTTGTCCTTGTTGTGTACGTGCGTTTTGAGCGTGTGTACGGTGTGTACATGGGCCATTTGGTTGTACGATTATGTCCTTGTGTGTGGCTTTGTACGACTCGTACATGCGGTTGTGATGTTGGGGCATGGGGTGCGCTCCGTACTTAGGAGGTTGTGTTGGGGGTGCGCCAGGAACGTACTGGGGTGGGGGTAGACGGGGCTATGACACGTCCTGGGGTGGGGGTGTGGCTCGCACGTACTGGGGTGTAGGTACACGGGGGGTACGACACGTACAGGGGTGGGGGGGTGTCCATGGACGATGGTACGACACGTACTGGGGTGGGGGGGTGTACATTGACGGTGGTACGACACGTACTGGGGTGGGGGTACGACTGGAACGTACTGGGGTGTGGGTGGACGGGGCTATGACACGTCCTGGGGTGGGGGTGTGGCTCGCACGTACTGGGGTGTAGGTACACGGGGGGTACGACACGTACAGGGGTGGGGGGGTGTCCATGGACGATGGTACGACACGTACTGGGGTGGGGGGGTGTACATTGACGGTGGTACGACACGTACTGGGGTGGGGGTACGACTGGAACGTACTGGGGTGTGGGTAGACGGGGGGGTACGACACGTACAGGGGTGGGGGGGTGTACATGGACGATGGTACGACACGTACTGGGGTGGGGGGGTGTACATTGACGGTGGTACGACACGTACTGGGGTGGGGGTACGACTGGAACGTACTGGGGTGTGGGTAGACGGGGGGTACGACACGTACAGGGGTGGGGGGGTGTCCATGGACGATGGTACGACACGTACTGGGGTGGGGGGGTGTACATTGACGGTGGTACGACACGTACTGGGGTGGGGGTACGACTGGAACGTACTGGGGTATGGGTAGACGGGGGTACGACACGTACAGGGGTGGGGGGGTGTCCATGGACGATGGTACGACACGTACTGGGGTGGGGGGGTGTACATTGACGGTGGTACGACACGTACTGGGGTGGGGGTACAACTGGAACGTACTGGGGTGTAGGTACACGGGGGGTACGACACGTACAGGGGTGGGGGGGTGTACATGGACGATGGTACGACACGTACTGGGGTGGGGGGGTGTACATTGACGGTGGTACGACACGTACTGGGGTGGGGGTACGACTGGAACGTACTGGGGTGAGGGTAGACGGGGCTATGACACGTCCTGGGGTGGGGGTGTGGCTCGCACGTACTGGGGTGTAGGTACACGGGGGGTACGACACGTACTGGGGTGGGGGTACGACTGGAACGTACTGGGGTGTGGGTAGACGGGGCTATGACACGTCCTGGGGTGGGGGTGTGGCTCGCACGTACTGGGGTGTAGGTACACGGGGGGTACGACACGTACTGGGGTGGGGGTACGACTGGAACGTACTGGGGTGTGGGTAGACGGGGCTATGACACGTCCTGGGGTGGGGGTGTGGCTCGCACGTACTGGGGTGTAGGTACACGGGGGTACGACACGTACTGGGGTGGGGGTACGACTGGAACGTACTGGGGTGTGGGTAGACGGGGCTATGACACGTCCTGGGGTGGGGGTGTGGCTCGCACGTACTGGGGTGTAGGTACACGGGGGGTACGACACGTACTGGGGTGGGGGTACGACTGGAACGTACTGGGGTGTGGGTAGACGGGGCTATGACACGTCCTGGGGTGGGGGTGTGGCTCGCTCGTACTGGGGTGTAGGTACACGGGGGGTACGACACGTACTGGGGTGGGGGTACGACTGGAACGTACTGGGGTGTGGGTAGACGGGGCTATGACACGTCCTGGGGTGGGGGTGTGGCTCGCACGTACTGGGGTGTAGGTACACGGGGGGTACGACACGTACTGGAGTGGGGGTACGACTGGAACGTACTGGGGTGTGGGTAGACGGGGCTATGACACGTACTGGGGTGGGGGTGTGGCTCGAACGTACTGGGGTGTAGGTACACGGGGGTACGACACGTACTGGGGTGGGGGGGTGTACATTGACGGTGGTACGACACGTACAGGGGTGGGGGGGTGTACATTGACGGTGGTACGACACGTACTGGGGTGGGGGTACGACTGGAACGTACTGGGGTGTACCTAGACGGGTGGGGGTATACATATACGGGGGGTACGTGTCGGACGTACGGGGGCTGGGGGGAGTGTTGGGCGCGTATGCGGGCACATGTCTCCATGGTTGCTGTAGGAGTTCGGTGCGGACGGTGTTTTTTCCATACGGTTGTAACCTCGGACGCACGGGATGGATCGTGATTCCTCGGTCGGACTTGGCTTTTCACGTTTGTAAGGTAAATCGTCCGAGGACGTGTCGGACACATTTTCCGACCCAAGGACGTGTGGGGAATGATTCCCAGTGCGGTTCGTATGGACTTTTTACCATGCGAATCGTGATTGCCAGTTCGTACGGCACTTGTACGATTCGTACGGTAAAAAGACCCGATACGAGTCGCACGGGGGAATTTTTTACCGGATCGTGATCGGCACCTAAGTGTTGTTCAAAGCTCGGCACCGACTCTAGTATAGCATGTGATTCTGGGCAAAATGCTTAACTTCCTGGTACCTTAGAATTTCTGACCTTGTGTAATGTAGCCAGGGTGCTTTTGTAATGAGCGCCAATACCTTTGGGTCGAGGTTGTGGAGCACTATGTAAAATCCTACAAACTCTCCCCAGGCAACACCATAAGGCAAATAGGTGACAAAGTGCAAATTGCCTAGTGGGTTAGTTCATCGTATTCAGTTAGTTTGCACATGCCATACACTTTAGGTGCCAACTAACCTGAATTATTTTGGGGCTGTGCTGCAACACAAACAAGATGAGAAAAGTGCCCTCTTAAAGGGCTCAGGCTCATCTTAACCTAAATACCATTTTTGGAAGTGAAATCACTCAACACGAGCGGAGCTTCCTACTGCCCACCCCCTTCCTGATGTCTATTACATTGTTACCATCCATTACCTTGTTTTCCTTATCAGGCTGGCCCACCCCTTTCCTTTGAAATGAATGGAGATCTGTTAACTCCTCCCCAGGCCATTGTGTAAGCGCCCGTCAAGCAAACGTTTCCATGGCATTGTTGTTCGGCACACCCTCTGCCATGATGTCACTGCTATAGCTTGTGCCTGCAGGTCGAAGAATCCATCGCCCAGCAGGCACATGCACAGCAGGACGTCTGCAAAGTTTATCACAACTGCCTGCCTCATTATTAATAAGAGAGCAGCTGCTTGACGTTTTTAATTCTCTTCCTGCCTCTCCCCTCAGGGAGTAGGGCGACACCCCTTTTGCCCTTTAACACCTGCAGCCCCTGCACTCCACACAACTGTGATCATTTTCTTTATTTATCCAGCTGCCTCAGCTGGAACTCTTCAGAGAAACCTGACAGTGTATTACTATTAAAATGTCTTAGATAACTAGATAATTTACAGTGATTTTCTCTGATTTTCTATATGCTTTGTACATAATAGCTGCACAACATTCTCCTTCATGAAAGCGTAATCCACCCCTCTTCTCCCCAAACACAACATTCTACATTGCAGGTGTTAGACTTGGGGGTCTCTAGTTGGCACAGGTATGCACTTGTGACAAATAGGGACCTCCTCCTCTAGTCAGGGTAAGGGGGTACACTTCTAAAATAACCCCTGCTCACCCCCTTGGTAGCTTGGCACAAGCAGACAGGCTTATCTCAGAGGCAGTGTGTGAAGCATTTGTGAACACATACAGTAATCAAGTGACAACACTACTGATGGACACCACACAGGTTTTATATAAAAAATAAGTATTCTTTATATAGATTTACCACAAGACCATTAAACGACAAAAATACACAATACAGTTTCTTTAGATGGTAGAATTTTGCTTAGTTCTCTTAAGTTCTTAAATGCAACACTTTAAGTAAAAGTACCTTTTAGATGCGACACGCAGGGCAACGAAAAAGTTGCAACGATGTTGATGCAATGAAGATTTTGGTGCAAAGAAATAAAGACGTGAAGATCTTCCAGATGCGGCACACTTCTCCGATGTTGCGAGAAGACTCGACTCGATGCTCCAGCTGCAGCGGCGACACACTTTACGCGATGCGACAACAGTGGTCTTGGCATTGGCACTCTTCTGCGAAGTTGCGAGATGCTTCCGCTCGATGCGATGCTGCAGCGGCGTCACCCCTTTACGCGATGCGACAACAGCAGCTCCGACAGTGGCACGCTTCTCCGTGGATGCGAGGCGCTTTTCTTGATGCGGTGCAATACGACAACTACGATGACTGCGATGGCGACACGCTTCTTCCTCGATGCGAGACTCTTCTCTTGATGCGGTGCAATGCGTCAGCTACGATGGCTGCGACGGCGACACACTTCTTCGGCGTTGAGGGACACTTCCTGGATGATGCGAGACGCTTCCGCTAGATGCGATGCTGCAGCAGAGACACACTTTACGCGATAAGGCGACAACAGCTCCGACGGCGGCACGCTTCTCCTTCTTGAGTCACGCTTCCAGCTCCTTGCGACACGCAGTCCCTCAGAAGGCCCAACAACAGCAGCAGGCACTTCCAAAGAACTCTAGGGAGCTGGGGGGTAAAGTCTGTTGTTCCTGAGACTTCAGCAGGAGTCAAGCTCTTTTTCAAGCCCTTGGAGAGCCTTCACAAGTTGAGCAAAAGTACACAACAAGTTCCTTTCTCCTCTCTTTGGCAGGAGGCAACCCCTGCAGGCCAATCCCCCAGTTTCAGGGATAGTCTCTCCTCAGTTTCTTCTTGGTTCCTCTCCTCAGAAGAGTTTCTTCTTGTTTCCCAAAGTGATCTAAATTTTTGGGATCAGGGTCCCGACACTTATACCCCAAAATCCTTTGTCCTCTGAAGGCAGAGGGGCCTTTGCCTTGTTCAAACCAGTTCTGGTCAGTCCTGGAGCCCTTTGTTTACCTGACTCCTTCTTTCCTTTCAGAGTGCAGGGCAGAGACATCAGACGCACCACAGGAGGTGGAGCCAGCATTGTGGAGGGAAGGCACAGCCCTATTCAGGTCCCAGGTGCAACTCCTCCCACCCATCTAGCTGCAGATCTCATTATTCACCACTGGGGCACCTCACCCTGTCTCCTGGATTTCCCCAGCCCTGTCACTCAAAACTCCAGACAGGGAATACACAGCCTAGCAGAGGCAGGTTTGAATGGTTAGACAAGAAAATGCCCAAGTGGCATTTTCAAACACAGAATGTTAAAACCAACTTCACTAAAAGGTGTATTTTATCATTCTGAGTTCCGGCATACTAACTTCGAATTTCTACCATGTTCCCCGAGTAAGTTAGGATAATAAAATGTAATAATCAAACTGGCCATTCTGGCCTATGGAGAACAGGTCGCCTTGCAATAGTGAAAAACGAAAATGGCTGTAATTCACTATTAGAACATGCCACACACACCAGGGCATGTCCTACCTTATACTAACAATGCACCCTGCCCTTGGGCCTACCATAGGGGTGTCTTATATGAAGAAAAGGGAAGGTTTAGGGACTGGCAAGTGAGTGCACTTGCCCAGTCAGTATGACAGTACCAGACTGCACGCAGGCTCTGCAATGGCAGACCTTAGACACACTTTTACAGGTTGCTTCTGTGGGTGGCACAACCAGTGCTGCAAGCCCACCAGCAGTATTTGGATTTACAAGCCCTGGGCACTCCTGGTGCACTATACTAGTGTCTGACAGGTAAACCAAACCAACCAATCATGGAATCACAAATTCATACATTAATTTACAATAGGGAGAGCATATGCACTTTAGCACTGATCAGCAGTAGTAAAGTGCCCAGAGTCATAAAACAGCCAACAACAGGTCAGAAAAAATATAGGAGGAAGGCAAAAAGTTCAGGGATGACCCTGAAAAAAGGGCCAAGTCAAAGAGCAGGAGAGTGGTCTGCTGTGGAGCTTTAGGATCTGGGGGGCATATCTACTAGACAATGCCAGAGCGTGGAGCTGTGCCAAATCTGGATGAGCAATATGGCGCACCCATGTGTTTCCAATAGCACTGGCACTAAAATTAGCTGCCTACCACCAACGCAAGCACCCTTGCACCATAGTGCAGGGGTGCTCGTGTTGCAGGGAATGATTATTTATGTGCAGGAAGTGATACCTTTCTGCACATAAACAATTCATAATGGCTATTTGTTACTTCTATGTGTGCTGCATTTTGTAGCACACATAGAAGAAGCAAATTGCCATTATTTAATGAACGTTTATGAGTAGGAATGGACATCTTCCTGCACATAAACAATCATTAATGGTTTTTTGCTCTTTCTATGTGTGCTGCACAATGCAGTACATATAGAAAAACCAAACATAAGGAGAAATAAAAGCATTTCTCCTCATGCACCATTCTAAAGCCTGCTCTTGCATGGTGTTAGTTTTTTGCTCTGCCACAGATTTACAGATCCATGTAAATCAATGGCAGCATCAAAAAGCAATGGGTGTTGCAGTGGAACACCCACAGCAACACCCATTGCATGCCCCTTTGCCACAGAGGACTGCGGCGGAAAGGGGCATATTTACAAGGTGGCATTAAGACATGCTAAGTGGCTTAGCGCTACTTTGTATATATTAACAATGGCGTTACGCCTTCAGTGTTTAAAAAAAAGTGATGCTCCGGTGGCGATAGGTGCTTCTAAATATGCCCCTAGGAGATGCAAAAAGTGGTACTCTGTAATGAAACTGAAGATACCTGTTTTCTTTTTCTGCAATGTGTTTTTTACTACATTTTGTAAGCTTTCTAGGCAAGCTCATCTTTCACTCTTGCTGTACTGCTTCCCTATGTTTTACTTAGCATTACACTGTCAATGGACAGGTAAATAGCAGTTTTACAAAGCTACAGGAGCAGCCTCAGGTTACATTTGCTCTATTAAAACATTGACAGGGAAATAACAAAGACATCCTGGTCCTCAGAAGAAATAGTGAAGAGAATCCTGGATGAGGAACCCCAAATAAAAGTATGGGGGAATAAAAATACTACTCTACCAAAGGCCATGCTACCCGGAACCACTGACTCTAAACAAAAGCAAAGACGAAAATGCAGCTACCTCATCAGCAGGTTTGCAACCACACTCAGTACTTAAAGGAGCACGTAGCATGGACACACGGACAACAGGAAGGAACGATCAATTTCGAGCAATGAGGTTGGAAGACTGGTCCTGGCTAGCTAGGACAATAAACCGTCAGGAGGAAAGCACTTGACGCTAGACAAAAAAAACACCTCCAAGTAACCACCACCTACGATTTTTCTCCTGGTACATAAACGGCATGGCCAACAAAACATCGGACAAAGACCTCCTGGATTATTTTCAAGGCTTCGATCTCATCCTACTACAAGACACTTGGTTAGAGGAACCCTTCCATCTATTTGGCTTCAGAACCCACCAAACTCCAGCAGTGAGAGGCTCAAAATTTGGACATCTAAAGGGCGGTCTAACAATCTACTCATCAATAAAAACAGTAACAGCGACTGAAGACGTCGATACCTTCACATCTTCCACCAATGCAATTAAAGCACTAAGAGTGAGCATACGGGATGGGAACACCTTACAACAAATACTACTCTTAAACTCCTATATAGATCCCTGTGACAAAACTAAAGGTGCCAAAATGGTGGAGGCAGAAATTATTAGGCTCCTCTCGGAAGAATCAACTTCAAAACTACTGCTGACAGGAGACTTCAACATGTACCTAATGGGGCCACAGTCAAGGAACGGCTTACTCGAGGAACAACACTCAGCCTGGAATATCCCTAGTCAGGAGCTGAGCACCAAGAGACAACAATCAGCACTCGCCAGGAACTTCGTAAAAGATCTGGAACATCTAGGCTTTGTGGCCCTAAATGGGTGTTTTCCAGGAGATCCGCCCCCGGAGGCAACATTCCACAGCTCAACCTAAAGCACGCTAATAGATTACACTTTTGTATCCCTACCACTCTTCAGCTGGATCACAGGCTTCCAGGTAGGGACCCAAGATCAAAGTGACCACCTCCCGCAAGAAATTTCCACAAGAATAACTGGATCCCCACCGGACCAACCTGCTGAGGACCCCAAGTCTATTTATATGGTCAATTTCAGGAGAATCAAATTCAAAACTAACCAACTGGATGATCTACTGGCCTCAGCAAAGTTATTATGGAAACAAAGGAAGGAGTCCAGAAATGAGATAATGCACTGGGAAGAATTTACCAAAACACTTGGAGCAAAGCACGCGGCTCACGCTCTTAAAGACTCAGCGACAAACAGGATCTCAGACAATCAAGGCAAACACTTTCTCATCACTAAAACTCCACATCTTCGAATTCTCAAAAAAGCAATAAACAAAACACTGCGGCTCATTCAGCGTACAGGGCACTACTTGAGTTTACAAAGGGAGTTAGCGAAACTCAAAGCGGAAAAGAAAAAAATAATATGGTAGGCAAAAAGGAATTCGGACGAATATCTTCGGGCTAGACTACTAGATAACTCAAAATCTAATAACAGCGCGAGATTCTGGGCACAGTAAATAGTCTAACTAACCTGAACGCCCTAAGAATCAACTCACACCTAACTGAGGAAGCTTGGGCCTCCCATTTGCTTCAACACTTCTGTATCAGAGCATATGCCGAACTTCAGAGGGAATCCTTATCAATCTCAAAGCTATCCAAGGAAACAAGTATTTTTTGCTTACAATTGACCAGGTAAAGGTCAGGATAGCCAAAGGCAAACGGGAGGGTGCTCCGGGTCCCAATGGGAATCCTCCAAGCTTATTTAAAAAAGACCCGGAATACTGGGCTTCCAAACTGTCACCGTTGTTTGCACAAATCGCAGGAGGAAACATTATCCTGGACTCCTGGAGGGGGTCAATCATATCCCCAATATATAAGAAAGGGGACAAGAACTCAGCAAACAGCTACAGGCTGGTGGCTTTAATTAATATCGAAGCGAAATACTACGCTGGACTAATTCGGGAAGATCTCATCGCTTAGACAGACGATAAAACAATCATCCCCATGAATCAAACAGGTTTTTGCAAGGGCATGGGAACAACCACAAACATACTTGCCCTGTCCCTACTGATAGATAGGATGAAATTAGCAAAACAACCTCTATTCATATGTTTTATCAACTATTCGTCAGCATTTGACAACATTGATGGGAGCATACTCTGGCATAAGCTAATGAAAAAAAAATACCATCTGCTCTCCTACACCAGCTAATACTCCTCCACACAAAAACGTGGGTTCAAGTCAAACTAGGAGATGGCAGGTTCATGTCCCGGAAAATTCCACCAACCATGGGGCTCAAACAGGGGTGCGTACTGGCGCCGACACTTTTTAACTTATAAATGTCTGATTTATCGTCGGAAGTAGACACATGTAATTCACATGCGCCAACTATAGGAGGGCTGACAATCTCCTGTACGCAGACGACCTAGTGCTGCTGAGTCGAACCCCCATTGGGCTTCAACATTTACTAGATACAACTAGCAGTTATTTAGCAAACAATGGTCTAGCCATCAACTATGACAAAACAAAGGTAATAATGATTCATCCAAGAAAGGATACCTCCAAGTTCCGCAGGCATCTGGCCGACTCGACAATCGCAGTGGTAGACCAATACAAATACTTAGGAGTGATTTTAGACAATAGAGGCACATTTAACGCACAAAAAGATGTCATCAAAAGAAGAGGCAACTCTATCGCTGCAGCAATAAAATCCATTAAGCATATAACTACCGGTCCAAATCTTACTCCACTATTACAAGTCTGGCGAGCAAAGCTCATTCCGGCAATTACTTATGGGAGCGAGTGCATGACGGGAAGAGACACAGCCATATTAGACAGCACTGCCTCAAGAGCGGCCAGAATGATTTTCAGTCTACCTTAGTACGTTTCACAGGCACAAATAAGGTTGGAATTCAGCCTGCAAAGCCAATAATTAGTTCGTAAAGGAGCCTACGCCAAGAGTTGGTACAGAATCAAAAGAGCTGAAGCAGGAACACTGAATTCTTACCTATGGGACGAAATACAACAAAAAAGGGACTGTGCAGCCATGAGCTATCTGACCGCATCAAAAGACCGTCTAGGACTGGAGGAATTTTTGGCAGCATCAGGGTCTTACCATTGTTTTAAATAAATAGTAAATAAGACAGTGAAAAAACTATCATTACTAGAAGACAAGGCGGCCCTCACAGAAAGAACCCATGAATGGTTTGTTGTGCAAAGCTACGTCAAGCCCTCCCCACAATCTTACCTCGGGGTAGGCTTCAACCGGAGGAAGAAAGAAAAATATCTTCATCTTTGAATGGTTATTTTACCATCAGTGCAGCACCTTCCCCCTTGGAAACGATCGCCGGGCGAGACAACATGCTGTTTATGCAAGGAAGCAAACGAAAGCATAACACACCTTTTGTGCATCTTCAAAGAATTACAAGGAGAACAACGCCAAATACTGAAGCCACACTTCATAAGCGAGAGGATAAGAACATGTAGGCAAGCAGTAATGGTCTGCCTTGGAGGAGGGAACGTCCAGCTGGCATGTTGATTCGTACAATTCATGGAAGCGGCTGGGGTGAAACTCGGCCGATAAACCATTCGCATCATCCACCATTGCATCACTCTTCAGTTTTTGCTTTCACAGCAAATAAGTCACACTGAGATTGCCCCTCTTCCGGACAATAGATGCCTCAGTACGACTTTCAACTGCAACTTACTTCTACCGCAGTCAGAAAGAAACTGGTCTATTGTATACTTACTCCTCTAATCAAACTGAGCATGTGTTTTATTAAATGGTAATCTTTTAGAATCTTATTTCCCTCTTAAAAATGCTCAGGATCTGAAAACCCGTCAAGATATAGAACGAATAAATCGCTTATCAATGTACTGTAATGGACACAATCGCGGACATTTGCACAAAAGATGTAAATACAATGCACTGACGTTTTATGAAATGATATTATTGAGAAGTTTTAAATCATGAACTCTGTTGCTGTAATTTTTGCTACTTTCTTTCAAAGAGAAATTGTAAAGGTTTTAACTGACCGGACAATAAACTATTACTTACTTACTTAGTATTAAAACACTGGTGTTGTTCTTCAGCCAACAGGGGAACTACATTTCTGAAAGAGGCCATGTTCCTTTTGTTGATGTTTGAGTGCTCTGGAAAACTCTGGTCTAGTTTCACCTCTCTGGGCAGCAATTCTACGGAGATGATGTTAGTTGAGAATGCACGATCTGTATTCTACACATTATTGTAAAACAACACTTTGCAAGCATGCTAAGCAAATTAACTGAAGCTCGCTGCTTGTTTTCAATATGATCTCATGTAACTACACAAAGGTCAGTCAGTCAATAATCTTTATTCGGTCATTAGAAAGTCCATAAAAGCATAGAATAAAACATATACCATCAATAGCTCTAAGAGAAATTCCAATTTCAGGAAGCATATCTCCGTAATTTGATAGCCGTAGAATTATAGGTAAGAACAGCAAAATAGATTCTGGGGGAGATTAACATTAAAAAAAATCAGTCCCTTCTTTATGAGATGTAAACTGCTCAGACAATAAAATTGGTCGTAAAAAGTGAACTCTCAAAGTGCAGTATAAAGTGCAAAATCGCATAACATGCATAGTAGTTTTAGTAGAAGAAGCATCACATGAACAGCATGGTAGAGCTACAAACCAAGACCCAGTGCAAGGAAAAGCAACTAGGAAATGGATTGTATTTAATCTTAAACTTGTTCGGTAAAATCTATGTTCTGGATTTGCTATCCATTTTAAATAGGGTTCCATTCAAGAAGTGATAGAGATTTGCATGAAGTTCAATACTGAAGCCATGTCTAAAACTCTCACCATTCGGCCATAAAATGTGATTGGTGGCCTAGGTAGACACAGCTTCTATGTAGTTTTTATGTTGTCATTTGGAAATCATGTATTGTTTTTGAAGCAGTTCAGTAGAGCAGTGGCAATGTCTCTGAAAGAATGCACATATGAGGATGTCCTGTTATGTTAGATTAACTTATTGAGCGCACAAATATCCGGAGGTGGCTTGGCTCTGGAACTAAAGTAAGCCCAAGTACCATAAGCTAGTTATTGAATAACCAGTGTTCAAGACTCTTTCTAAATGAGGCTAGTGGGGGGGCGGAGCTTGCCCGGCTGAAAGATGGCCGCATCCCGCTAGAGCTCCGCTCTACGCCGCCACCATATCTTCAAGATCCGTGAAAAATCTGACAGCAGCAACTTACCCGAAGCAAGGGCTGGTCCCCTGGACGTAGGCGATCCCGATATTAGCACCCCCGCGCCCGAGCGCCCGTTTCCAGAGACATGCGGGGGCCCGGCGGTCGCGGAGTGGTGCGGCCTGCACATCCCCGGGCTGGAGTTTGTGGCTGCCCGGTGCTCCTGTCCCCTGGGCCGCGCTCCCTGACGCCGCACTGGGCACCCCTGTGGCTGAGTTTTAATCTGTGGCGGCGGTGGCGGCGCTTCAAGGGGGCATACAGCGGGGGGGCCACGGCGGCTCCTCACTGCCCGCTGGGGTTTCCTGAGGCCTGGCTCCGCTCGATCTGGGGCTTCCTGGCCTGTAGCTGTGCCCGGAGCTGGAGGAGCGGCCATATTGACTGCCAGCTTGGAATGCCTGCCGGAAGGTACTTGACCCTCACTCATTGAGGCAGGTCGCGCCCCTGGCTTTGAGGCAGATTCAGGATCTTCCTGGTGACTGCCCTCACCTACTGCACACCTGGGGGCACTTCTGTAGCCTAGAAACAACGCTGTTTGGGCAGACTGGGGCATCATAGGCGGACAATACTAGCTCTGGTTCCCTTGCGGCTGCTGCTGACTCGGAGACTGCTCTCCCCCCATGGGCTGCCCTCTGCCACCTTTGCCTCAGGAGACACTGGGACGCGGTGCTGCTCCCCTTGCTTTGGGTCTGGGCCACTGGACACAGCGCAGAGAGCTTTCCTTGTGCCTTGGGGACCCTAGTGTCTCTGCTGTAGCGAGTACTTACCCGCTCCACTTGACGACATGGGGAAGGTTGATAGGACCCAGCCTAAGCTCCAATTCGAGCAACGCAAATCCAGGCGCAACGAGGAGGGTGCAGAAGGGGGGCCCTGCCCCTCAGAAACAGACACTTCGACGGATGACCCGGTTGGAGACATTAAACAGATCATTGCCTCCATGCAACGGGGCCTGACTGCTATTGACACCAAGATATACTCGCTGGCTTACAGAATGGACCAGGTCTCCGAGCGCGTCGACAAACACTCTGAGCGCCTGGACATGGCGGAGCGCCGCATAACCGAGGTGGAGGAGGCTCAGACGGACGCGGGAGACACGCGGAAGCAGATGGAACGCGCACTTGCGGCCCTACGAGACAAGGCTGAGGATCTTTAGGTCCGTTCGTGCCGCAGCAATCTGTGCATCACGGGCCTGGCAGAGTCCACTGCCACAGGCAACATGGAGCAATTTGTGGAGCGCCTTCTGACCTCCCTCATAGGCGCAGAAACATTCTCTCATCTATTCGTGGTTGAGAGAGTGCACCGATCGCTTGGCCCTCGACCCCAGCCAGGAGCCCCGCCTCGCCCCATCATCGCAAATTTCCTGAATTATCGGGACAGGGATGCCGCGCTGTGGAAGGCAAGGGAGCTGGGTCCCCTGTGGTATGAGGGATCGGACATCTCTCTGTTCCCCGACTTTGCCCTAAAGGTGCAGGAGGCGCGGCGGCAGTTCACCTCAATGAAACGTAAACTGCGGGACCACCACATCGAATATGCTATGCTGTATCCCGCCAGATTGAAAGACCTCTTTGATGGGACGCCGCATATATTCCAAGACTCGCAATCCCTTCAGAAGGCCTTCCGAGAATGGGAGAGGGCCATAAGCGTCTGAACACTCAACGAGCCTCCCCAGCACCGAATGCTGACGTCAGAACTATGGCTGACAATGACTGAGTGCCTGGTGATATCTCCTTTGTTTGTAATGCTTTTTTCCTGCTCTTATAGCCAATGGTTTCTAGACTGGTTGCAGTACTCTCTAATGGCCCACTGGGGCCCTGTGGCAAGTGAGATGAACCTGACCACATGTTACCCTAGGTTCTCTGACAAAATATCGACAGTCAGAAATTCGACCTACAAAAATATCGCAACACTAATATCGATGTCAAGAATATCGACATCCTATCTACAACATGGTAAGTACAAAAATATCGAAAATAAAATATAGATGTCAAAAATATCGTTGTTAAAAATATCGTTTTTTTTTTAGTGATAAAATATATGTAAAATAAACATTATAATACTTATAAATAAAATAAACATATTTAAATATATTTCACAATGTTAAAAATTAATAATTAATAAAGATAATTTAATAAAAAATTATTTAAACATAGACATATAATATATATTATATATACTTACTTAAGAATGTTTTAATAATTATTTTAATAAATTATAAATTATTTAAAAATGTTAACAATTGCAAAACCATTACACACATAAAACAATAAAGTAAATAAAATTAAATAATTATGTATAACAAATTAAAAAAAATTACATTTAATTTTAATATTGTTAAAATTAATTATATACTACATTAGCTAAAATAATACAAAAAATATTAAATAGCAGAGACAATAAAACTACTACTCCAGCTCCAAAAAAAACAACAGAAAGGAAATGTTGGATAGCGTAAGGGTAAAAATTACTATTCCAACTCCAGAGAGAGCAACAGTAGGGAAAATGTTGGATAGCGTAGGGGTAAAAATTACTATTCCAACTCCAGAGAGTGCAACAGCAGGGAAAGTGTTGGATAGCGTAGGGGTAAAAGTTACTATTCCAACTCCAAACAGTGCAACAGCAGGGAAAGTGTTGGATTGCGTAGGGGTAAAAATTACTATTCTAACTCCAGAGAGTGCAACAGTAGGGAAAGTGTTGGATAGCGTAGGGGTAAAAATTACTATTCCAACTCCCAAGAGTGCAACAGTAAGGAAAGTGTTGGATAGCGTAGGGGTAAAAATTACTATTCCAACTACCAAGAGTGCAACAGTAAGGAAAGTGTTGGATAGCGTAGGGGTAAAAATTACTATTCCAACTACAAAGAGTGCAACAGTAGGGAAAGTGTTGGATAGCGTAGGGGTAAAAATTACTATTCCAACTCCAGAGAGTGCAACAGCAGGGAAAGTGTTGGATAGCGTAGGGGTAAAAATTACTATTCCAACTCCAGAGAGTGCAACAGCAGGGAAAGTGTTGGATAGCGTAGGGGTAAAAGTTACTATTCCAACTCCAAACAGTGCAACAGCAGGGAAAGTGTTGGATTGCGTAGGGGTAAAAATTACTATTCTAACTCCAGAGAGTGCAACAGTAGGGAAAGTGTTGGATAGCGTAGGGGTAAAAATTACTATTCCAACTCCCAAGAGTGCAACAGTAAGGAAAGTGTTGGATAGCGTAGGGGTAAAAATTACTATTCCAACTACCAAGAGTGCAACAGTAAGGAAAGTGTTGGATAGCGTAGGGGTAGAAATTACTATTCCAACTACAAAGAGTGCAACAGTAGGGAAAGTGTTGGATAGCGTAGGGGTAAAAATTACTATTCCAACTCCAGAGAGTGCAACAGCAGGGAAAGTGTTGGATAGCGTAGGGGTAAAAATTACTATTCCAACTCCAGAGAGTGCAACAGCAGGGAAAGTGTTGGATAGCATAGGGGTAAAAATTACTATTCCAACTCCCAAGAGTGCAACAGTAAGGAAAGTGTTGGATAGCGTAGGGGTAAAAATTACTATTCCAACTCCAGAGAGTGCAACAGCAGGGAAAGTGTTGGATAGCGTAGGGGTAAAAATTACAATTCCAACTCCAGAGAGTGCAACAGCAGGGAAAGTGTTGGATAGCATAGGGGTAAAAATTACTATTCCAAATCCAGAGAGTGCAACAGTAGGGAAAGTGTTGGATAGCGTAGGGCTAAAAATTACTATTCCAACTCCAGAGAGTGCAACAGCAGGGAATGTGTTGGATAGCGTAGGGGTAACAATTGCTATTCCAACTCCAGAGAGTGCAACAGCAGGGAAAGTGTTGGATTGCGTAGGGGTAAAAATTACTATTCTAACTCCAGAGAGTGCAACAGTAGGGAAAGTGTTGGATAGCGTAGGGGTAAAAATTACTATTCCAACTCCAGAGAGTGCAACATTAAGGAAAGTGTTGGATAGCGTAGGGGTAAAAATTACTATTCCAACTCCA
Source organism: Triturus cristatus (assembly GCF_964204655.1). Taxonomy (NCBI): domain Eukaryota; kingdom Metazoa; phylum Chordata; class Amphibia; order Caudata; family Salamandridae; genus Triturus; species Triturus cristatus. The sequence continues at coordinate 1,706,434,266 of NC_140590.1, forward strand.
GAGAGTGCAACAGTAGGGAAAGTGTTGGATAGCGTAGGGGTCAAAATTACTATTCAAACTCCAGAGAGTGCAACAGCAGGGAAAGTGTTGGATAGCGTAGGGGTAAAAATTACTATTCCAACTCCAGAGAGTGCAACAGTAGGGAAAGTGTTGGATAGCGTAGAGGTAAAAATTACTATTCCAACTCCAGAGAGTGCAACAGCAGGGAAAGTGTTGGATAGCGTAGGGGTAAAAATTACTATTCCAACTCCAGAGAGTGCAACAGCAGGGAAAGTGTTGGATTGCGTAGGGGTAAAAATTACTATTCTAACTCCAGAGAGTGCAACAGTAGGGCATGTGTTGGATAGCTTAGAAGTTAAAAAGTATCATACTTATAAATAAAATAATTCTTTAAAATAATTAATAATTTAATTATTAAATAACTCAAAATTACTTACAAATACCAATAGATATTTATTAAAAATATAACTACCAATAAATAATTAATTAGCAATAAATCATTAATAAATACCTATAAATAATAATTAATGAATATTAATTACCAATTACAAAATATTGAACAATTACATTTTTTATACCAAAAAATAATTATTAAACACTAATTACCAATTAAAAATTATTAAACAATTACATATTTTTTATACACAAATTATTAATTATTATACAAAATTTACCAATTATTAATTACTTATTAGCATATTAATTATACATATCAATAAATAATATTTAAACATGTTTAATTACAAATTGATTACTAATCAACAATAAATTATTTTTCATAACCAAATTATTATAATTTAAAATATTTACCAATTCATAATTAATCTCCAATTAATTAATTATCAATACCCAACAACAAATTTAATAATTACTTAATTAGATTTCAATTACTTCCAACACTATTCCCCTATAAACACACAAAACACTCAAATAATAAAATAATAGAGTTAACATAATTATCAATTAATCAATTAATAAAAACGAATTACCAATTAATAATAATTAATTACCAATTAATACTTAATTATCAATAATATAATTATCAATACCAATAAATAAATAAAAATATTACTTAATTACAATTAAATTACTTCCCACCCTATTCCCCTATAAACCCACAACCCGCTACAGAATTTAAACGCAAAAATTATTTTAAATTATTTTATAATTCCTAATAATTTATAATTAATTTCATATAATTAAATTACTTCCCACCCTGTTCCCCTATAAACCCACAACCCGCTACAGAATTTAAACGCTAAAATGATTTACAATTAATTTATAATTCCCAAAAATGTATAATTAAATTCATATAATTAAATTACTTCCCACCCTATTCCCCTATAAACCCACAACCCGCTACAGTACTAAAACACAAAATTAACTTAAAAAAACCATTATTAACATATAAAAATTGTATACATATATTTTTAAACCAGTAGAACACTTAACAAAAAATAATTAACACATACATATTAAATACATAATAAAACACATAGTAATATTATAAATATAGATATTAGTGACATGTATATTAGTAACATCGATATATTTCATATTGATATTACTAATTTCGATATTACTAACATCGATATAAATGAAATCGATATTACTTACCTTAGGGTCGATATTCTGTCCATAGATATTCTTGACATCGATAATCTGTCCCTTCGATATTGTAAACTCGATATTATTGTAGGTCGACATTAAAGTTTCGATATTTAGACTGCTCACCATTACCCTAGTATACGTTATTTTCTCCGATTTGGTGTTCCTTATTAACATGCCCCTCTGGCTACTCATAGTGTGTGGCCTAGACATCGGTCTTTTCCTTGGGGACTTGCCTCCCTGCTGATATCCTGGTTCCCCAAAACAGAGTTGTTCTGCATGCTCCTTGCACTTAATTAATCACAGATAAGCTGTTGTAGTATTAATACTTGCGTGCGGTGTTTGAGCGGGGGGTTGGCTCAGTTTGTGTACCCGGGCAACATCCGCCCCACTGCGTTAACCGCTGTTCTACTTTTTGTTGTCGGTTGTTTCATGGGAGAGATGGGTGGAACTCCCTCACCTTTGATTCCCTTCTTAGTGAGGGTTGGGTGGGTGATGGCTTGCCTTTGCAATGTTGGGGTATGCAGGGCGTGGGTGGGGGATGGTGTGTGTTTATGGAATGTTTTATCTATTGCTTAACATTTTCTGCTTGGATCACCTTTTTTCGTTTACAGGATGTGGGGGGTGGCGGGCGAGGCTTACCTCTGTACAGTTGTTTTTCACTCCCTTTCTGTACGCCACATGTCAAATATGCAACCCAAAGCTGAAGCGCCACGGCGCCTGTCCTTTTTAACTTGGAATGTGAGGGGCTTAAACGATGGTCGCAAAGTGCGCAAAATCTTTGCATACCTGAAGCTCAGGGAAATAGATATAGCACTTCTACAGGAGACGCACCTGCGTCCGGGCGGAGCTCTCCCCGCAAAGCACGGGCTATCGAAAAACTCCCATGCGGCTTACTTTACCTCACACTCAAGGGGTGTCTTAACATGGATCAATCCTAAAGCAGACCTCCGTCTCGAGCCTTTGCATACAGACACAGCAGGCAGATACACAGTATCACGGTGTTATGGCCCCCTATGGGAATTCTTAATAGTTAACACGTACGGCCCTAACTATGATGACCCCAGCTTCTATCGAGCCCTGTGCACACTACTCCAGAGCCGCAGCTCCCTTCAGATTATCTGGGTTGGTGACTTTAACTGCATCATGGACACAACTCTCTACTGCTCACGAGGTCCTCCCCGCCCGCTCTCTGCTTCAGCTAAAGTGGTGTTAGATGTCACCCTACAATTACATTCAGCGGATGAGTGGAGGTCGCGTTCGCAGGTCTATTCTGCACCACATGACATTTATACACGCAGTGACTATTGGTTCATCCCACGCAACATGATTGCTGGGGTGTTAGACTGCTCAGTCCTTCCACGCACCTTCTCGGATCATTCCCCAGTTTTGTTTTCTCTTGCTGCTCCTCCCCGCACCCCTCCCCCATTTTTATGGCGATTCCCCCCTACTCCTTATTGGACGCTGTTTTTCACTCTGATCTGCATGAAAACATCCATGAATTCTTTACTAACAACGTGGGCACGGTCTACTCCTTTGCTACGGTATGGGAGGCGTTTAAGGTATATATTCGTGGAGTGGCTATCAGTAAACATGCAGGAGTCCTTCGTGCTATCCGGGACCGCTTAACTTTACTAGAGTCCCGTCTGGCTGACCTTGAGGCGCGGCGGACCAGTGCTGATGACACTGCGCTTAGTGAACAGTTTAAGTCCACTCTAGCTGAATTCCACGAGGAAGCTGATCGGGAAATCAAACATATGGGCAAGTACGCATCTGCCAGAGCCTATGGCAAGTCTGATCGTCCGGGCTCGGTACTGGCGGCATTGGCGTGGCACCAGGCAGGATCTGGGGCAGTCGTTGAGATTGAGGACGAGGATGGTTCCTTGCTGACGGAGAACGCTGCGATCAGTGTATGATTCCGTTCCTATTACCAAGATTTGTACAGTTCTAAGCTCTCCCCTAGCGATAAGGACATAGCTGACTACCTGGAACATATACAACTCCCATGGTTGCAGAACTGGCATCGTGAATTCTTGATGCGGCCTACTGAGGTTGCAGAGGTCCGCCTTGTGCTCGGTTTCATGTGGGAAGGGAGTGCCCCTGGTATGGACGGCCTAACGGTCACATTTTATAAAAGCTTCAGCGACCTTCTTATCCCCTATCTTATCACTTTATTTCATGACATTGCCGCTGATGGTTCTATGCCCCCTACCATGTGTGGGGTGCTAATTATTACTCTCTTAAAACCCAATAAAGATCCACATAAATGCTCGACCTATCGCTCCCTATCACTCCTCAACGTTGACGCCAAATTATACGCCAAAATTCTTGCGAACCGACTATCTCCACTTCTCCCTCAACTGATTGGACTTGAGCAAGCCGGTTTTATTCCTGGTCGTACACTCATGCAGAATATCTGTACTGTCTTTGGTGCCCTACAGCACGTGAGGCCGGAGGTCAAGGCCGCGGCAGTCTTTCTTGACGCTGAAAAGGCCTACGATTCAATCGAATGGAAATGTATGAAGGCTGTACTGACCCGAATGGGTGTTGGCGGAGTGTACCTGCAGCTGGTTTCAGCGCTGTATCACTCTCCTGTGGCCAGGGTCCGAGCGGGCGATGCAGTGTCGGCTAAGTTTCCAATCTCCCGAGGCACCCGTCTCCGCTGTTATTCGCGGTTGCAGCTGAACCACTGCTGCAGGCTTTACAAGAATACCACAGTCATAGGGGACTATGTTTCCCCTGATACAATCTCATAACAACTGCATACGCTGATGACACCCTCCCATATGTTAGGGACCCCGAAGTCAATCTGTCTCCTGTAATCCGAGAAGTCCTTCATTTTGGGGGCCTCTCAGGTCTGTCGATTAACTGGGATAAGTCTCTCATATTCCCCTTGACACCTGCGACGCAGCAATGCAAGTTAGAATACCCTCTGCAGTGGACTACGGAACCTGTGCGATACCTGGGCATCCAAATCCACTCTGATGCGGACGTGATCTTGAGGGCCAACTACGGTACAGCGATGGGGAAACTCACAGATGATGTTGATTGTTGGATATGTCTTCCTCTGTCTTTGATGGGTCATGTCGCACTGATGAAAATGGTTGTCCTCCCACGCCTACTTTTCCTCTTTGTTAATATACCTATAGTCCTCCCTCAGCACGTTTCGTAACCTCCACGCATTAATGACTAAACTAGCATGGGCGGGTAGGACTCTGAGGTTGGCGTTGGACACGCTAATGCTCCCATATTCCTCTGGGGGATTAAACGCCCCGAACCTGGAATTGTATTATAGAGCTGCTCATGCCTCGCACCCTTATAGCTGGGTACACGGGCCCCTGGAGCTACGCCACCTTCAGGTGGAGGGGGTTGCGGCTGCCCGGTACTCTCTGCCACGTTTTCTAACACAGACCCCTTCTCGTAGATGTGGATTACTCAACTCCATCAACTCCGTCTCTCATGCATGGAATGCGCTCCTTGATATGTACGACGGCGCGCAGCTTTATTCCCCCCGATTACGGGTTGAGGGGTGCCAATAGTTTGGACCTAGCTCGGACAGGGGAGCCCTTGACTCACTTTACAAACTACATATACAGACTATGCAGGATCTATTTCGAGGGGGGCGGGTGCGCACATGGGAGGAGGTAGCGGGCACTAATGACGAACACACGGCATTTTTTTAGAACTCATCACGCCTTGCAGGCGGTCCTCGGTGAGGAACTTCAGGAACCCTTGGACATTCCCCCTCTAACTCTGCTCTTGGGCACCCAGGGCCCGAGCAAGCTGATCTCCAAATTGTACACCTCGGCCCTTGCCACGAAGGTACCCCCCTAAACAAAGCTCGACAAGCGTGGCAATCTGACATTGACGCCCCTATCACGGGGGATGTCTGATTCTACTGCTGCACAGTAACTTGCCAAATTTCAATAAACGGCCGACATTGGCTTGCCCATTTTAAGTTTCTGAATAGGGTGTATCATTCCCCTTGCGCCTGTGCCGGTTCGGATTACGGGACACTGATAGCTGTGAGCTGTGTGATGCCCCCCAGGCGGGTTTTTACCATCTGGTTTGGCTCTGCCCCCCAGTAGCTCAGTATTGGGCTTCGTTCTTTCATAGACTCAGCGACATCGTTGGATCACCCTTATCCCCGGATCCACTGTTAGCCTTGGTAGGATACACTAAACCTCTTAAGAAGAAAATGCGCAAATTGGTTGCTTTGGGCCTCCTCTTAGCCAAGCGCAGACTGGCGATGAGATGTGTGAGAGAACCACTGCCCACCCTGGTGGAATGGGAGTCAGATATATTATATTGTCATACTCAATCAGAGATTTACAATGAGATGAGACCCCCAAGTAATCGCCCGAAGAGTTTCTGGGGTCTCTTTGCTCAATACTGTGCACGCCAAAGGTCTAACCCTGATGCTTCTGATGACTAATTATTGTCAAGGGTTGTTTTCATACCATACATACACTGATGTGTGTTGGCCGTTGTTGCTGATCCCCCTTTTCTTGCTGTAAGGGGTCTACGCGGCAGTCTGGCACCCTGCTAAAAAATATGTACTATATTGCCTTCTCACCCCCTGAGTCGCTTCCTCACCAAACGCGCTTTCCTTCCCTGCCTGCTCATTGCTCCCCAATCCCATCTTTATCAGTATTGTTTATTTGATCTAAGGATTGTGATATTATTGATATGCACTTGTTTTCTATTGTTTATTGTCTTGTCTATTTTTTTCAGCTATGTATTGATTTTTGTCTTTACTCTTATGTTTGGTATTTGAAAATTTAATAAAAACAAATTAAAAAAACATTTTTAAAAAATGAGGCTAGTAAACTTGCAGCCCTAATATGCATCGGAAGCATATTCCATAGTTTGGCCGTGCCATAACCAATGCTTTGGCCCCCCCAACTCAAGGTGTGAATCCTAGGAACCATGAGATGCCTAGTATCCGTTGACCGTAACTCTCTGCAGGATGATACCAACAGAAAATATATTTTAGGAATGCAGGTCCCATATCATTCAAGGCTTTATAGGCTAAGCATAGCGTCTTGAACTTGACGTGGCTTGCTGTTGGGAGCCAGTGGAGCCGCCGGGTTTCCTTAGAGACTGATTTGTGTTTAGGCAGATTCAATAGGAGTCTTGCGGCTGCATTTTGTACCAGCTGCAGCTTCTTTAGATGTTGTTTTTGCATATTCTGATACAGTCCATTGCAATAATCCAGTTTTGATAGCACAAGTGCAGTCGCCACTGTCCTCCTAAAATCGATAGGATGACACTTCTTTGTTTCCGCCTGTAAGGTGGGGTACTTTGGCATGTGTGCATGTTTTTCTACCCAGCATTACAGTGTCAGTATAGCGCCATGTTCGTCAGCAGTGAGCTAGTCGCCTTTTACATAGATTTTCGATGCATTTGCGAAAACGACAGGGCAGGGGGACAGGTGAGGCATTATGTGCGTCTGTCAAGCGACTTGTTCGTGTTTCACAATCGATAGGAATGTGCCCACTTTGTATACTGTTGGACAGGCAGCAGGACAGAATAACAGATGCGCTTTGACATGGCCTACAATTGTGTTCCAAGAGAAAGTATTTGTGTTACATTTCACTGCTGTATATTTCCATTGCTGGACAAAGTTTGCATATTGGGATTAATTGCGAAACCTGCACAAGGGAGTTTACATACTATACATTATTGCCTATGAACAGGCAGGCTCTCCCTCACTGGTTTGGTGTATGCGTTAGTGCTATGGTTTTAGGAAACTGGTAAAAGAATGAAGCCAGCAGAATGTATGGGAGATCTGAAGGCTTGCTGCTAATGTAATGCAGTCAACTCATGCTTTTCACCTTTGTGTAGGTCAGTAAATGGAGTATAATAAAGTGTGTATGTATAACTTGCTATTTACAGCACTTAGGCATGTCGAAGTGCAGTAAAAAGCACTTTATACAAAAAAGCTATTTTTTGTTCTCATCATTTATTCTCACTTACCAGTAGTATGCTGGTGACTAGCACATTGCTTTTGTGCATTATTCTCCGCAATTAACCTCAGTAGATGCGTTATTCTTGTGTGGTATTGTGTTATTAGGAAGCAGGTGGCAACAATCCCTGTGTCTGCGAATCCTTCATGTCTGTTCGGGGCACACCGGTGATACGTTTGTAAACGATTGTCTTCAATCCATATTGCCCTCCTTCACCTATGTTCTTAGAGTCAGTTGTTGAAGCCAATAAGATCAGAAGTTTTAGCAGTCAAGTGTAAGCACCTCTTTTCTTTAGAACGAACTATGAGAAAGATCTCTTCTTGCTGCCATGCTTGTATGTTTTTTGTAAAGCGCTACAAGCCACCAAAGGAGCTTCAGAGCACTTTTGGTTTAGTTTAGAAATGGTCTATATGAGTATGGTAACAGTAACCCTAAACCACAATATCCCAACAATGGTAATCAAACACCAAGGCCTTAGAGGATGCCCCTGTTATGGGGGAGGCTGGGTTTAGGCGCTAAGCAGCGCGGGTCAGGAGCAAGTGCAGACAGCAGAAGGGGTCAGGCCTTTGCTTGATGACAGAGGCAGGTTTTAGATGTTTTCTGGATCTGCTGAAGTCGGCTTCAAGATTTAGGTGCTCTGGGAGGGAGTTTCATGGTGATGATCCCTGTGTGTGGAGAGCCCTGACTCCAGACTTCTTACAAATTGTGGTTGGCAGCTCGTGGGCTTCTGGATGGGTGATAGGAGGGGAACGTCTTAGACTTCTAAGGTTGTGAGATAGATAGATAGATATTGAGCTTTATTCGATATGTAAATACAATATAAAAAAAGTACACATGAGTAAAAATCCTTAAAACAGCTAAAATTACATGCAGTTAATAACATAAGTAAAATCACAAAAGTTAAAAAGATAAGTACAGCAAAGCAACAAAATGTAAAACAAGTTAGGGTTGCATTGATGACCTCTGCCTCATCGTCATTTTCAGGTAAGATGACATAGCTGCCAGGACTAAAGGGGTTTCCAGGGATTTTAATTTGCAGTATGCCAGTTTGCATGTGCGTATACCCCAAGATCTCAGCAGTGGTTTTAAAAAAGTAGTCCTTGGCAGATGATAAAATCTGCAGAAAAGGATGCAATAGATATTGGATTGGGGCGAGAGGCCATCGCAGGGGCATTTTTGTAAGTCAGTGTCCCAGCAGTTTGGGTTAGGGAAAGTAAGGAGTCTGAAGAACGTGTTAGTGCGAAGACGGGTCAGGAGCATACGGATGAATGGAGATGGTTCCAGTAATAAGTATTGCTGTATACCAGTCACAGTGATCGAATTTTGGTAATCAACAGTGGTGGACTTCTGTGATTCTAAGAGCCAGCGTTTACGGTACAGATGATTTAAAACAAGTCGCTTAAGCTCGGCTTTGGATATGTGAGATAGGGTTGATGGATCAGCAAAAAATTCCGGATGCCCGATGTCAGTGGATAACCCTTTTACATAGTTCAGCCATTTAATGTTCCTGACCTCTGTCAATTTTAGACAGTCTACTATGATTTCCCTATTAAATGGTGTTTCTTCATTAATCCAAATTTTGTGCCATAGGATGAGGGGAGAGGAGTTGATTGTGTCTGCAATGTATGTGAGGCCCAGTTCTGTATGCACCATGTGGGTAGAGGTGCCGGGGGGAACAGCCAAGAGATAACGTAGAAAAGCATTCTCAAGGCGCAGGAGATGTTCGACAGATTCAATCCCCCAGATCCCTGACCCATAGGTGCCGGTTGAGGTGCACTTCGCCCGATAGATCTGGAGTAAGGGGCGTAATGGGCGACCCCCTAATTTTTTGGAAAAGTTTGTCAGTGCACCTATTGCTTTAGTCATTGCTGAGCCTCTGGCTTGGGCCGCAGCTCTCCAGGTGCCCCTCTTATTAAAAGTAATACCCAGGTAAGGGAAGCTATCGACATTGGATAATTTGTTGCCATTCAAAAAGATAGTACATGGCTTTTTCCCAATCCCTGGACCACAGGACATGCTATGGGTTTTGGAGGTGTTAACTTTTAGGCCTCTCTTTGACATAAAGTCAGAAAATTCAGAAACAGCCCTCTGAAGCCCCATGGGACTCTGGGACATTATTGCCGCGTCGTCGGCATAAAGCAAGATGGGGATCGATTTACCGTTAATTGTTGGGTAATCGTGGAAAGTTCTAGACAGGTGGTGACTGACAGAGTTGATATAAAGGGTGAAAAGTAAAGTAAAGTCTAAGGTTGTGAGCAGCCGTGCAATGCTTTGAGGATGAAGCAAAGCTATTTCAGTTAGTGTCTCTAGTGTGGGTGAGATGTTGTCATAGCAAGTCAGGCCCAACAGGAGATGTTCATCCTGATTCTGGACCCGCTGGGGCCTAGATACAGATTTATAATGGAGTCCATGGGTGAGGCTCTTGCAATGGTCAATGCTGGAAATCGCCGCTGTGAATGTGGTAGCGACTTTCTGGCTAGGTGATAAAGAAGAAGGAGGACAGCTTGAAGTAGAAGCAAATGGTGGAATGTAGATTTAGACACAGATCTCATACGGGGTTTGAAGGCAAGACTGCTGCCAAGCAGCGCGCTTGGAGTGCATGCTTTCTACACTGGCGGGTGGTAGGAGTCTGAGGACTCAGGGCAGGGGAAAGGAAGAGGGATCAGAGAGATGAGATCCATCCAGTGATGGAGCACATATAAACAATCAGAGACTTTCAGTGAGGTGCAAGAGTTGTTGTTAGGTTTATATAATTGCACATCATCACCACACGTACAATATTATTTATTTTAGGAGTCAGTGATCCTAATGAGAGGGTTCATGCAAACGTGGGACAGGATCGGTGATAGAAGTGAGCCTGGCCGGACTCCGCGGGTGATTACAGCTGATCCTGGAGAGGAACGAGCTCAATATGACCTGAGTGTGGCTTAGGGGAAAGGAGGAATACTATGATAGAGCAGCTCCAGTGATGCTAGCTGAGAGATTGAAGACATTGAGCAGTGCATGATGGCCAAGGGTACTGAATCATGCTGAGAGGCCCATAAGGAGTAAGGTTAAGGTTAGGCCTTCACGGAGAGAGTTAAGAAGCTCTTCCCTTATGTATAGAAGCCTAGATTCTGTAGCCCTCTCTGCTTTAAAGCTGCATTTAAATTCGATGAAGAGGCCATAAACTGGAAGCAGGTCTCTTTCTCACTCGTACTAACACAATGTGCATTTAAGGATGCCTAATGCAGGAGCCTCGATGTATTTACCATGGGTATTGTGAAACATCGCTTTGCAGCACGTTAAGCACTTTAATTAATTTAGATTTGCAATATAATGCTTTCAATCAATCAGGGGAACTGTAGGCGCGGTACTCACCTGTGAGGGTCTTAAGGCACGGGGGGGGGGTGGCAGGGGGAGGAGGGTGCGCAGATCTGTTAGCCGAAGAGCCAGGTCTTGATAAATGCTGTACAATTATCAGTGGTATAGAAACTGGGCAATCCACATTTGACAAAAAACAGGAAGACACAAAGTTTTCAAAATCTCTGAGAAGCTGGCATTGATAAATATATATATATATTTTTTTAACAATTCTTTTTATTAAACAATGACCGGTGAATGGTACATTACAGAGGACCAGGTGGTTGACATTTCACACAACGCATGAATGGAAGGATATACAGATAGTACATATAAGAAGAAAATCATGGAGAAATTGGGTCATCATGCTCAACATTTCGAGGTGGTGTACAGATCTCTCCTCTATAAATATTCCATGGGTTCCAGATATGGGACCACTTCTTAGGGCACCCCTTTGCTAAATACACTGGTGCCAATTACGATCCTGTAAAAACCGGGTACGAACCGTCGGACGGAGCATATTCTCCGTCCGACGCGTACCCGGTCTGAACAATATACAAACATGGAATTACAATTCGCACGGAAACACCATTTCCGTACGAATCGTACAAAACCCCGACCGACGAAAATAAACGTACAAATGCGATCCGGGAAAGCGCCGACGTGACGTCGGGACGCACGCAGCCTACCATTCACGAACCAGGAATTACGATTCGCACCGACGTCATCCCGCACGGTGAATATTTTCCGGCTGCCAAAAACTGCCGGGAAATCAGGACGACGCGAACAAGGAGTACCGGTACGCGACGGACAGACAGAACGACGCGAACAAAGAGTACCTGTATGCGACGGACAGACATGGACCCGAACCTACGTGTCATCCCGGTCCTCATAGCAGTCGACCTCCTCTACAGGTTACGACGCAGACGCCGCAGAAGGTCAGAACAACAAAGGGAGGGGGGAAAAGGGGGGGGGGGTGGCAGGACCAGGGCAGGCCACAAAACCCCCACCAAAGCCACCCAGCACACATGCCCTGGACATACCTGACCCTCAGGCCCTGGTCACTACGAGGGGGTGGGGGCGTGTCCAGCTAAGCCAGCGACCGCCACAACGGAAGTCCTTGACAACGCGAACCGGCAACACAACCAGACAGGTATGTCCCGTACCCACGCCTTAAGAGCGTGGGTACGAGTCATACCACGCCCACACCTACGTCACCCCAATAATGGCGGGACGGCTCGTACCCACGTGGCAAAGGCCTGGGGACGGCCCGCACAAGCATTCCACAGCGTGTGTACGGATATGTACGGACCGTACCCCCACCCGCGTATGCATGGAGCGTACCCCCCACCCCAACAGTGTAAGTACGACACGTACCCCCACCCGCGTACGTATGGAGCGTACCCCCCACCCCAACAGTGTAAGTACGACACGTACCCCCACCCGCGTACGTATGGCGCGTACCCCCCACCCCAACAGTGTAAGAACGACACGTACCCCCACCCGCGTATGCAAGGAGCGTACCCCCATGCCAACAGTGTAAGTACGACACGTACCCCCACCCGCGTACGTATGGAGCGAACCCCCCACCCCAACAGTGTAAGTACGACACGTACCCCCACCCGCGTATGCAAGGAGCGTACCCCCCACCCCAACAGTGTAAGTATGACACGTACCCCCACCCGCGTATGCTAGGAGCGTACCCCCCACCCCAACAGTGTAAGTACGACATGTACCCCCACCCGCGTATGCAAGGAGCGTACCCCCCATGCCAACAGTGTAAGTACAACACGTACCCCCACCTCGTATGCATGGAGCGAACCCACACACGTGTATGTTCCAAGCGTACATATTGTGAAACAGGAGGGGTGTGTGCAGAGTCCTCCCAGCAGTGCCCAGACACAGGAGGGGTGGGTGCCTATCACTCCCAGCAGTGCCCAGACACAGGAGGGGTGTGTGCAGAGTCCTCCCAGCAGTGCCCAGTCACAAGAGTGGTGGGTGCAGAGTCCTCCCAGCAGTGCCCAGAGACAGGAGGGGTGTGTGCAGAGTCCTCCCAGCAGTGTCCAGAGACAGGAGGGGTGGGTGCAGAGTCCTCCCAGCAGTGCCCTGAGACAGGAGGGGTGGGTGCCTATAACTCCCAGCAGTGCCCAGAGGCAGGAGGGGTGGGTGCAGAGTCCTCCCAGCAGTGCCCAGAGACAGGAGGGGTGTGTGCAGAGTCCTCCCAGCAGTGCCCAGAGACAGGAGGGGTGGGTGCCTATCACTCACAGCAGTGCCCAGTCACAAGAGTGGTGGGTGCAGAGTCCTCCCAGCAGTGCCCAGACACAGGAGGGGTGGGTGCCTATCACTCCCAGCAGTGCCCAGACACAGGAGGGGTGTGTGCAGAGTCCTCCCAGCAGTGCCCAGTCACAAGAGTGGTGGGTGCAGAGTCCTCCCAGCAGTGCCCAGAGACAAGAGGGGTGTGTGCAGAGTCCTCCCAGCAGTGCCCAGAGACAGGAGGGGTGGGTGCCTATCACTCCCAGCAGTGCCCAGAGACAGGAGGGGTGTGTGCAGAGTCCTCCCAGCAGTGCCCAGAGACAGGAGGGGTGTGTGCAGAGTCCTCCCAGCAGTGCCCAGAGACAGGAGGGGTGGGTGCCTATCACTCCCAGCAGTGCCCAGAGACAGGAGAGGTGTGTGCAGAGTCCTCCCAGCAGTGCCCAGACACAGGAGGGGTGTGTGCAGAGTCCTCCCAGCAGTGCCCAGTCACAAGAGTGGTGGGTGCAGAGTCCTCCCAGCAGTGCCCAGAGACAGGAGGGGTGTGTGCAGAGTCCTCCCAGCAGTGCCCAGAGACAGGAGGGGTGGGTGCCTATCACTCCCAGCAGTGCCCAGACACAGGAGGGGTGGGTGCCTATCACTCCCAGCAGTGCCCAGACACAGGAGGGGTGTGTGCAGAGTCCCCCCAGCAGTGCCCAGTCACAAGAGTTGTGGGTGCAGAGTCCTCCCAGCAGTGCCCAGAGACAGGAGGGGTGTGTGCAGAGTCCTCCCAGCAGTGCCCAGAGACAGGAGGGGTGGGTGCCTATCACTCCCAGCAGTGCCCAGAGACAGGAGGGGTGGGTGCAGAGTCCTCCCAGCAGTGCCCAGAGACAGGAGGGGTGTGTGCAGAGTCCTCCCAGCAGTGCCCAGAGACAGGAGGGGTGTGTGCAGAGTCCTCCCAGCAGTGCCCGGAGACAGAAGGGGTGGGTGCAGAGTCCTCCCAGCAGTACCCAGAGACAGGAGGGGTGGGTGCCTATCACTCCCAGCAGTGCCCAGAGACAGGAGGGGTGGGTGCAGAGTCCTCCCAGCAGTGCCCAGAGACAGGAGGGGTGGGTGCCTATTACTCCCAGCAGTGCCCAGAGACAGGAGGGGTGTGTGCAGAGTCCTCCCAGCAGTGCCCAGACACAGGAGGGGTGTGTGCAGAGTCCTCCCAGCAGTGCCCAGTCACAAGAGTGATGGGTGCAGAGTCCTCCCAGCAGTGCCCAGACACAGGAGGGGTGGGTGCCTATCACTCCCAGCAGTGCCCAGACACAGGAGGGGTGTGTGCAGAGTCCTCCCAGCAGTGCCCAGTCACAAGAGTGGTGGGTGCAGAGTCCTCCCAGCAGTGCCCAGAGACAGGAGGGGTGTGTGCAGAGTCCTCCCAGCAGTGCCCAGAGACAGGAGGGGTGGGTGCCTATCACTCCCAGCAGTGCCCAGAGACAGGAGGGGTGTGTGCAGAGTCCTCCCAGCAGTGCCCAGAGACAGGAGGGGTGGGTGCCTATCACTCCCAGCAGTGCCCAGAGACAGGAGGGGTGGGTGCAGAGTCCTCCCAGCAGTGCCCAGAGACAGGAGGGGTGTGTGCAGAGTCCTCCCAGCAGTGCCCATGGAACGCAAAGGGTGGAGTAGCCACAGATACCATTCCCACAAATGTCAGTCAGGAGCACAAAGACCCTGCAGTACATGTACCACATGTGTGCGAGGCTGGGAGTATACGCATGCATGGCGCCGAAAAGAAAACATGTCCACATGAAGTCATGTCAATAGTCCACATACACAAGTACAATGACTACCAAGGATGCCACGAATGATGCAGGTGGAGACATCGCTCAGCATGCATGTGCAAATTAGAAGGAGTCCGTCACACACCCAGCTAATGTACACACAGCTCAGCGCTAAATATTGGCAACACCCTGCAGGGAAGATGGCAGGGTACACAGAGGAAGGAATACACCTTGGGACTATGTCACCATGCAGCAACTGCTTACATGAACAGAGAAACCTAGCGAACACCGTGTGATGGCACAAAGATCCCAGGGTCCCCCCTATGAGCAGCACACTACTACATTTCCCACACACCCAACACATGAACACCACCCAAAACCATGTAGCAGCCCCACCAACAGCAATACCAGCAAAGCAGTAGTGTTCCAAGGTAAAAAAAAAAAATTGCTTTATTCAGCATGATCCAAAAAATCTTGCTTGTAGGAAGTTCAATATTTACTAAGCCCATAGGGCAGTCCAGAAGTCACAGCTGGATGGGGGACACAGTGGGATGCGTGTCCCCTAGCTTGCCTGCACGGTTACATTCCGTCGTCTTCCACAGGGGTGAGGGCATCATGTGGGGGGGAAGGAACAGGCACCGCAGGGACAGGATGGGGAAGGGTAGGCGTTGTGGGTGCAGGGATGGAGGACTCCACCACAGGGGGTGGGGCAGGGCCAAAGGTGGACTCTAGGAGCTCGCTGCACACCTTAGCAAGGTCCTCCAGGGAATCCCCTGCACCCGAAGGAACCACAGGCCCCAAGGAGGGGGGGTCAGAGGGATGGGTCGCAGCGCCACTGGGTGAGAGTGTGGACGGGGGGGGGGAATCAACCACCCTGACCGTGGACTTCCTTGACCGCTTGCGTGGTGGTGTCACTGTGGGGCTCAGGGACAGAGCGGCCATGAAGGAGTCTTTGGGGGAGATGTGGCCAGGAGAGCTGAGGGGAGGGGATTTGGAGGGAGTGGATTTGGTGGAATGCGGACTCCCACTCTGGCTGCGTGTCACACGTTTGCCCCCCGACCCAGTGGGTGTGCCTACTTCACCCTGTGTGTGCGTGTCAGGAGGTGTGCGGAGGACCTTCCCTGCTGATGTGGTGCCTGTGTGTGTTGTGGTGGGTGCATGCTGACGTCTGGGTGTACGTGGGACAGGCATGGGAGTGGGAAGTGTGGATGGGGCAGGGGTAGGGGGTGGGACGTAGCGCTGCAGGAGACCCACTGCTGCAGTCAGTGTCGAGTCTATCGACCTCAGCAAGCTGCGTTGGTCAGCCTGCGATGAGTGAATGCCCTCCAAGTATGCCTCCATGTTGTTGAGGACCTGGCTGTGGGCATGGAGGACATTAAGGATCGCAGCCTGACCAATCTGCAACTGCCGCTGGATGTCCACAGACTCGGCATTGGCGGCAGCAGTGGAGACAGGGGCAGGGGGTGCGGTGCCTGGCATGAAGGAGACATGCGGTGACTGGGCACGCTGGGAAGGGACACGAGCAAGTGGGAGGCGGCTGATGGCAATGGAGGGGGCGGGGCGAGATGTAGTGCTGCTGTCAGATGGTGGTGCAGCCACCGCCCACTCGGAGAGATCATCCTCGGACCCATCAGCTTCATACTCTGTTGTGCCAGTCGACAGGTCCCCGGCTTCACTCTCCTCCGCCTCAGTCCCACTCGATGTGCCAGCCACGATGTCACCGCTGGCACTGGTGCTCGGTCCCTCTGCTCCGTCTGTGCCCATGTCTCCCTCCGTGTCCCCCGACGATGCTGTGGGCAGGGTGAAGAGACAGAAATTAATCATACACCTGTATACATATGTCACATGAGTCCAATCTACATAGGTTACAGTGCATAGCCTGAAACAAAAGAAGAGTTACATCTACAAAACAAGGTACATATGTAGGGCATGCAAGACACAGTTGTTTGACCCACCATGCCACTGAAAAACTATGGAGAGCATGACACAATAGCAAATGAGATGAAATGGAATTTTGACTGAGGAGCAAGGCCCTGGGGACAATCCAGCACTGCATCTGCACCACACAGCGTGGCAGGAAATAGGGATGAGCAGGGACCATAGCCAGGAACTAGAGGCACATGCAGCATAGGTAATACTGAAAACATGCCCACCCTGACTGGCTCACTGCACCTTGAGTGTATGTCCAGACAAACATCACACACTGGCCAGTCCTAGCAAGGAGATATCTGGTTTTGACATGTAGGCCATGGCCGCACCACCCACCCCCTACATGAGACAATTCTTTGGAGACACAGGATGCACTTACATCTCTTAGTCTGGGTGAAATACACATGGGATGCAAAAATTCAATATTGCACACAAAATACCCAAGGTGCGCCTGTCCAAATAATCATGTACAAATGGGCATCATCAGATGATTGTAACAAGACACACAGGCAATGGCCACCGTGAGTATGAACAAGGAAAATCAGGTCAGGCTGTACAGTGGACACTTGTACTACATTTCACGTCAATATACATTGGGCCAGGGGACAATGGCACTGAGCACAACCTATGCTGTAGACACAGAGATTGTCGACATTTTCGGATTACACACATGATACCTAGGAAAATATGCCCCTGGGGACAGTAGTGGCCACACAACTCCATGCTCCTGAATGGGAATGACTGCAACACACGCTACTATCCCTGCACTATGCGTACCGCACACTCATGCACATCATGTCACAGGCCACCACATAGGACATGCGTGCTGTAAGGCCTCACACTTGAGAGACTAACTCCCATGTCTGGACTCAGCATTAGTGCCAACTGACATGGAACCCACACGTCCAGAACTGGACAGGGCACCGGCAAGGTCCCAAAACCTGTTACACACCACCCCCACACATGATGCTGCAGGCATAGTACACATGGAGAAGGTGCCAGGCTACATACCCTTGTGAAGGAGTGACTACACACAGACCAGTGAACACATTGCAAGGAGGGGAAGGGAGGCTGGAGAGCACTGCAATACTGTGGGTAACAGGATCTGCACAGCACCATTAAACCCTGGCAGTGTATCCATGGAACAGTGCACTTACAAATGCTGGTGAAACACAACAAACACACATGTACCTACCCCCTTCCTGCTGCTGCATCTCCTGTAAGCGCCTGTCCAAGTCTGGAAATACCACCGCCAGCACACACTTGTGGATGTGGGAGAGACGGCGGTGCCCGCGGTTCTTATGGCTCTCAGGTGAGTCCCCCAGCAGGACCCGTGCGATCCTCCGCGTCCAGCACCGGATATCCTGCCAGCGTTTCCTCACCTGGGACAGGCGCCGCTTCCGACCATCCGCACTCCTCACGGCGCTGACGGCGGTCAGCCATATCTGCTCCTTGGCAGAGGCGCCTACCTGTGAGGATGACACTACATCAATACACCTGCAACATGTCACAGAGACACATATGAGAAGAAATTAGCTGGTTACAACAAGGCATGTCATGCAGCCAACGCATTGCACCTTTGCCATAGGGACATTCTCCTCTGGGGAAGGGCAAAAGCAGTACGTGCCAGTGAAAGTACACAGGTGGAATGAGGGCAAAGACACAATCAATGATCAAGGCTCACACTGTGCATCACACCCACCCCTCCTGCGTCTGGGCACTGCTGGGAGGACTCTGCACCCACCCCTCCTGTCTCTGGGCACTGCTGGGAGGACTCTGCACACATCCCTCCTGTCTCTGGGCACTGCTGGGAGGACTCTGCACACACCCCTCCTGTCTCTGGGCACTGCTGGGAGTGATAGGCACCCACCCCTCCTGTCTCTGGGCACTGCTGGGAGGACTCTGCACCCACCCCTCCTGTCTCTGGGCACTGCTGGGAGTGATAGGCACCCGCCCCTCCTGTCTCTGGGCACTGCTGGAAGGACTCTGCACCCACCCCTCCTGTCTCTGGGCACTGCTGGGAGGACTCTGCACACACCCCTCCTGTCTCTGGGCACTGCTGGGAGGACTCTGCACACACCCCTCCTGTCTCTGGGCACTGCTGGGAGTGATAGGCACCCACCCCTCCTGTCTCTGGGCACTGCTGGGAGGACTCTGCACACACCCTCCTGTCTCTGGGCACTGCTGGGAGTGATAGGCACCCACCCCTCCTGTCTCTGGGCACTGCTGGGAGGACTCTGCACCCACCCCTCCTGTCTCTGGGCACTGCTGGGAGACATCAGGCATTCCCCCCCCCCTGGGACCCCCCTACAGTACATAGCATGTGTGTTACACCTGGACACAATGGCAGAAGTCACAGTCACAAAAAAGGGACACAGTCTGTGCTAGTGGACTCTGCACTCACCTGATAACCTGCTCGCAAATACAGCATGGGGTACTGTGGGAGGATCACATCCAGCAAAGCCAGGTTCTCCTCCAGGGTGAATGGCTGTGACCTCTCCACAGCCCTTGACATGGTTGCAGGGAATCAGTAGCAGCAGCTGGGTCGTGGAATACAGAGATGTGCAGGCAAGTGCTCCCTCATGGGACCTGGCTGCCTTATATCTGCCTTGCTGGCCTATTTCATGCACAGGAGTAGAGAGTGATTGGTCACTCACATTTGCATCCTATGTTTCCTCCAATCCCTTCAAACCTAGCACAGTCAGTGGGTTCTTATTCTGTTTTTTTCTTCAGCATGATGTCAACCCCACAAACACATTTCAACAAAGTAGAATCATTTCAACTGACTTCTGCTGTGCACCTTCCAGAACAAATTCAAACTTTAAACTTGGTCTCCATGACAACCAGCATGCATGTAGGCCTTAATACTTGTCCCTCATGTGTCCCCTATGTAATTTGGAGCTTCACACACAGGTACGGTGCGTTCCGGGGCCCTAGGGCACCCCAAATGCATGGCAACGGCCCGTACACGCGTGCGTACGTTCACTATCACTATGGGTGTCCTCGCGTATGCGTACTCGTAGTGGTATGGCCCGTACACACGCCTGTACGCTCCCTATCACTATGGGTGTCCTCGCGTATGCGTACTCGTAGTGGTACGGGCCGTACACACGCCTGTACGCTCCCTATCACTATGGGTGTCCTCGCGTATGCATACTCGTAGTGGTACGGGCCGTACACACGCCTGTACGCTCACTATCACTACGAGTACGCATACGCGAGGACACCCATAGTGATAGGGAGCGTACAGGCGTGCGTACGGGCCGTACCACTACGAGTACGCATACGCGAGGACATCCATAGTGATAGGGAGCGTACAGGCATGTGTACGGGCCGTACCACTACGAGTACGCATACGCGAGGACACCCATAGTGATAGGGAGCGTACAGGCGTGTGTACGGGCCGTACCACTATGAGTACGCATACGCGAGGACACCCATAGTGATAGGGAGCGTACAGGCGTGTGTACGGGCCGTACCACTACGAGTACGCATACGCGAGGACACCCATAGTGATAGGGAGCGTACAGGCGTGTGTACGGGCCGTACCACTACGAGTACGCATACGCGAGGACACCGATAGTGATAGGGAGCGTACAGGCGTGTGTACGGGCCATACCACTACGAGTACGCATACGCAAGGACACCCATAGTGATAGTGAACGTACGCACGCGTGTACGGGCCGTACCACTATGGGTGTTCTTGCGTATGCGTACTCGTAGTGGTACAGACCGTACACATGCCTGTACGCTCACCATCACTATGGGTACACATACGGCAGCACTCCCATAGTGATACGGGAACATACACAGGCCCTCTTAGCAGAAGTACGGTGGTTTTCACACATCACAGTGGTGACAGGCAGCACACAGGAAGGAATAGGGCTGACATACTTGTCCATGGATGGACATCAAGGCATTGTCTGGCCAGTACTACATGTGTGGGGCACAGGTGTGAAAGGCTGTGATGTGGCACATTACTCCTGAGTCGAGAAGGCACCAGATGTATGATGAGATGTGTACAGATGTAATGTGTGACGGTGGAATGTGTGCCAGGCATGCCCTTGACTCCTTTGACATGTGTGCATGTCGTACTGCACACTTGGGATGAGCGTCACTGGCATGGCACGGACACCAACACACGGAAGTGTCCCCTGAGGCCCGGTACAGGGGTCACCACACCGGACATGTCACTACACACGGTGCACGATGTGACTATGTCATGTATGTGGGGGGGGGTTCCCATTAGGTTGATGTTGGAGCTCCCTCAAAAGCTGCAGCCGTTGCAGCAACCAACATGTGTCTGTGTGTAGATTGACATGGCACACTGTTCCGCACACCAGGCCACATGTGGTATCGGATGTGAGGTGCGTATGTATGCATGGGACACGGAGTAGCGTAACAAGGACATGTCTGCATCATCTCTATGAATGTGTGGTGAGTCATGACATGTACACCTTCATGGCAAGGTGTGTGGGCTGTCCTAGTGTAATGTCATGTGACCTGTGGCTCTAGTGTTCCGCTACCAGTCTCTGCAATCGACATCCTACTTCTGCTGATGTGTGGATGTATGTCACTCCTGTGTGGCGTCTGGCTGTTCACTTACATTGGGACACAGCTAATCCCATGCCATGGCATGTGGAGGTTCACAATCTCCGTGTATATCTGGGTCTTGGTAGGGGTGTCACCTGGCAGCCATACGTGTCCAGGGCATGTGGCACATACCTCACTCTGTATGTAGCATATGTGTATTGACAGATTAACATGTGCTCAGTACAAATAAATTGCTGTTGTGGTGCACTCACTCTTCCTTGTCACTTCCAAATTACTGCAGAGCGCCGCCTCTTGCCCGACCAATTCCGGACTTGGCTGCCATACGGGAGAATGACTGTATCCGGTGCTACCGCTTCCCCCAATGGTTGATTCTGGAGTTGACGGCGAGACTGGCACCACACCTGCAACTGCTGCACAGGTATCCTACGGCACTGACACCCAAGCTGAAGGTAATGGCAGCCCTACATTTTCTTGCCACGGGTACCTTTCAAAATACCATAGCTCATGTTGGTGGCATGTCCCAGAGCATGTTCTGCCGTGTGCTGCATGATTTCTTAGAGGCCATGTTGATTCACCTGGATGACTTCATCCATTTCCCAACCCCTGCAATGTTGACTGGGGTCAAGCGTGGATTCTATGCCCTGGGAGGGAGGCCCCATGTCATTGGGTCCATAGATGGGACACATGTGGCTTTGGTACCACCACAGGCACAGGAGGTAGCGTACAGGAATCGCAAACACTACCACTCCATCAATGCCCTTCTGGTGTGTCTGTCCAACATGGTGATTTCACATGTCTGTGCTCGTTTTCCAGGATCAGCACACGATGCCTACATCATGAGGCGTAGCAGGATGCCTGAAATGATGACGCAGCTGCCCAACGAACGAGCATGTGTTGTTGGTGGGTACAGTCTGTCTGTCCTGTATTTTGCGTAGACTTCCAGCACGACCGCTTCTCCTGTCCTACTTATGTCCATGTGTTTTCCATGTAGGGGACGCTGGCTATCCCAACATGCCATGGCTGATCACACCTCTCCGCAACCCCATCACACCGGCCCAGCTCCGCTACAACACCGCCCATGGCCGGACAAGGCGAGTGATAGAGAGAACGTTTGGCCTCCTGAAGAGCCAATTCCGATGCCTCCACAAGACCGGCGGCGCCCTCCCATATGCCCCGGTGAAGGTCTGCAAAATCTTCATGGTCTGCTGCATGCTGCACAACATGGCAGTTGAGAAAGCTGTGCCACTCATCCTGGATCAAGATGACCAGGACCATCCACCCATGGAGAACGAAGGGCTTGGCAATGGGGCTAGTGATGTGGAGGATGTGGAGCCGCAAGAGGACATCCGGACTCGGCTCATACGCGACTTCTTTGCTTAGTGGTGAGTACCAGTGTCTGAGTGTGCACGCATTGGTCCCCGTGTGGCATGTGTGGCGATGTGTGTCTCCACCTGCATGTATGGCACGTGAGTCAGAGGTGTGTGTGGATATGTCACTGGAGTGATGGTGCCAGTGATGTGTGTATTTCCCCAGTCCTAAATGTGACCTAGCATGTTGTCATCCATACATGTGTCGAGTACATGCACATGCAAGTGGCTGTGCTTTTTGTGGCTGACTTCTTGTGTGTCTCTCTTCCCCAGGTACTTGCGCATGCCGTCTGCTGGTTGCATTGTTGTGGCACTGCTATTCCTCATGGACACGTCATCATGTGCTGACTCAGCGTTACAGGCACGGACACGTTTGGAAGTCTCCTTAGGGTAAGGGATGCATCAGGGGTGTATTGGGTGTGGCAGTTGTTCACGATGTATGCACACTGCCCCTGTCGATGTTTGGTTCCTCTGCAGACATGTTGCATCACCATGGTACACATTACATGCAGCTGGGTACACCTGAATAGATGGTCAGACTTGTTGACAGTCATCAGTGATGGGATTGTGGAATGTGATGATGGCATCAATGTGTGTAACACTGCCCTCGGACACATACGGTTTGCATTGGCTTGACATGGTGTGGGACTTCCACATCAGCGGATCAGTGGTGTATGGCAGGCTCTCTGTGAGCAGCTGGGGGTGTTTAGCTGTTAGCCGACACTTGTGTGCCAGTTCCATGGCTATCACGCATTTGTGCTGCAGAAGGGGGGTGCCAGTGTTGGACCCACATGTTACTCCACATGAACTGTTCATGTGTACTCCGAGTTGCCTCTGCAATCCCGAATACATGTCTAATAAAGGTGTCCCTATGCCACCAAGGTGCCTCTTCTCAGTCAATGCTGGTGTGTTGCCACGGTGCATCCGGCATGTCTGGCATGGTTTTCCGTGATAGTGGCTATGTGTCTATGTGTCGAGTAGCAAGATGCAAGCAGTTTGTGTGGGATTAGACTGTGTATTGTGCATGATGTCCATGACTCTGTGGGTATTGTGACATGTGCCATCCCCATGCATCCAACGTTGGCCAGGCCACCATTCTCTGCATCCACCGGACTCAAGCTTGCAGGACATGGTTCTGCCACCTGTCTACACATACCTGGGTGCCCCCCAGGACACTCCACATGATCCCTGACCTCTGCGCATGACTGTTGCTGTACTCAATATGTCTGTCGGCACGGTTGTGTGGCCACCCCCTCAGCTGGTTGGGCCCATCACGGGTGTGTATGGTGCTCCATGTCTGTCTTGCCTAATACACTGTGACCCATGTGTGTCCTGTGCCAGACTCAGGCCCCAGGGTGTGGATGGTTGAAGTCAAAAGAGAACTCAGGCATGGTTAGACTTTACAAGACACATGTAAGGTAATAATGCAACCAGCAGGCATCTTCTCTTCATGGTGTGACTTTTTATTTTAGTGGGGGGGGGGGGTTTGACATGAGGGGCTTTCCGGGTGTGTGGAATCCAAAGTTCACTAGGGGAGTTGGTGTCCTTGCCATTTGAAATCCTCAGAGTCCATGCCACAGTCTTTGTCAACATTGGTCAGACAGTGACCAGCAAGGCCATGTGGCAGAGAATGTCGCTTCGCTTGATAACTTTATTTCGGTCAAAAGACCATAAAAAGTACAAATAGACATATCATCAATTACATTAGTACAAGTAGAACAATAAAACAATAAATAGCATTTTAAAGTTAAAATCTTTAAAAAACAAGATTAAACTTTAAGTCATCAAGATGAGGATGATTAAGTTAAAAACATTTGTCTCCTACGCCACATGCCGTAAAGATAGCGAGATACAGCAAAAACAATATGTGGGTCAGTATCATAAATTAGAGTCCTGCAAGCCTGTTTAAAATGGCGAAAACCCAGATTCCTACAAATGGGAATCAGCCAACTTTTCCTGATTGAATGGTAAACAGGACAAAAAAACAGCACATGTTCAACAGACTCAATTTTGTAATTACAAGCAGGACAACTTTCCAGATTTCGTGCCTGCCACTTGGATGAAAAGGACCTGATCGGTAGGGTGCCATACCTTAATTGAATGTACAGTTTGCGGGCAAGCGGGGGTTCTATTTGATCCATGAATTCCTCTAGTTTAGAGTCCTGTTTAACCAAGAGGAATTCTAGGGTCAATCTACCTATAGCTAAAGAGCTCGAATGTAGAGAAGAATTTATCGAGGACACCAAAGAGAGAATATCCTTCCTTGGGATCCCAGGACAACTTGCCTCCGGGTTTACCCACATTTCCGGAAGTCCTAATTGAAAACAGACTGCATTAATATGCAGAAGCCAAGGGATTTTTTTAAATTTAAGTGCAGGCCAGATCTCTGCAAATTCTAATTTATACGAAGACAGTTCAGGCACTGACCACAGCCTTTTCCAGTACAAGATAGGCCTTGCACTAATAGTCTCCTCTATTGGGACTAACCCAAGATCGAGCCTAAGAGGGATCGACGGTGTGCTAGAGGGAAGCCCTAGAAGACGTTTTAGAAAAGATAGCTCAGCCCTTGAAAAGGATACAGACTGCTTATGTACCCAGAGTTCGGCCCCATAAATTGCAGCCACTCTTGCCTATCTACAATAAATTTCAAGGGCGGGAGACACTGGTTTAAAACTTGATCTTTTAAAAACTTTATTCAGACCCCCGGTCAATTGGACAAGCTTAAGTGTTGACTTAGTGATCTGAGAATTCCAACTAAAATTCTCCGTTAAGGTCACACCTAGATAGACGAAAGTTTTGACTCTCTCAAGGGGAATATCAAATAAAACTGGGTTTGGACGCACCCGTTTGGGGGGGTTAAAAATCATGTATTTAGTTTTCCCCAGGTTTATTTCAAGTCCTCTGGACTCACAAAACTTTGCAAAACCGTTCAGGGTATTTTGTATACCCGAAGACGTTCTAGACAATAACAAAGTATCGTCCGCGAACATTAATGCGGGCACGCGTCCTGATACTAATTTAGGGGCATCATTATTTGGTATACGGTTCAGATGGTCAATAAGACCATTTATATAGAGACTGAACAACGTGGGGGCCAAGACACACCCTTGGCGAACACCTTTTTGAACGGGAAAGCGGTCGGTAAGCTCACCATATTTCCCACATCTTACTTGGGCATAGTTATTGGCATGGAGCCTAGATAGAACAGCCAATAAGTAAGATGGGAGACCCATATCTGCCAGGACTTGCCAAAGTTTAATTCGGGGAACCAGATCAAAAGCTGCCCGCAGGTCCACAAACACCAGTTAGAGGCTGCCGCCCTCAACCAGGGCTGTTTTCCAATACAGGACCTGCAGGCGAAAAATCTGGTCTAAGGTGGAAATACCAGTCCTAAAGCCTCCCTGAAAGGTGGTCAAAATCCCGTTCTCCTCGATCCAACCCAGGACCCTGTCCAAGAGGACCCTCCCCATTAATTTTTGTGAGGTGTCTATAAGACTAATGGGTCTATAATTAGAGGGAGTTAATGGACAGCCCTTTTTAAAAATAGGTACTATTTCGGCCCCAAGCCAAGTAGAGGGTACATCACCCCCCTGCAGAATGCGATTGAATAGGACGACCAAGTAGGGTGCCCAAATCTTTGGCTGGGCCCTAAATAGGTCCCCAGGCAGTTTATCCAAGCCCGGTGCTTTGTTCGGGAGCATTTTCCCAATTGCTTTTTCCACCTCGATCAAAGTGAAGAGCTCCGGAGAAGCATGGACCACTGGGACTAAAGAGAGGTCGGGGGTATCAACAAACAGACTATCAGAATCACGTATACCATATAGGTCACAAAAGTGGCTTTCCCAAGATGAGGCTGCGATATTTGAGGCAGGTACAGATGAATACCCACTCACTCCCGTTGCAACAATAGACCAGAATAACTTAGCATCCTTACAACTGAGCGCATGGCCCAACTGCTCCCAGAGTTCAACCTCCCCTTTTTTCTTGGCGTCACTAATTGCCTTTTTGTACAGGGAACAATTCATTCTGATAGCTTCTCTGTCCTTGGTTTTTACTGCCAACAGCAGGGCCTTTTTGGCCATACGACAGGCTTTATTATACCACCCTGCTGATTCAACCCTTGGCTGTGTAGCCCTTTTTACTGGGTACAAGATGTCCCTTAGTGCAATAACCAGTTTGCAGTGGATATCAGTAGGACTGCCCAGAGGCCCAGCTTCCCCCATCTCCTCAATAAATGGAATTATTATTCCATACAATTCCGCCAGTTTACTATTCGACATTTGGAATTCTGGCCACTTTACTCTCCTTCTACAAGTGCTGATTGTTATTGGATCAAACATAGCGTTTTCACCCGGGACCGGATTTTTAAGTCCAAAACCTCCTAATTTAAGGGTCAGGGCTAGAGCATTATGATCACTGTCCAACCTCTCAATGACCACAAATTCATAAAGCTTGTCCCAATGTTTAGCTTCAATGAAGATGTAGTCAATTATTGAGGTATGGCTAGCTCTGTATTCTGCTTGGGTTTTTGGATCAGATAGAACCCGCTCAACAGAGCCTCTCTAACCCAGCCAGAACGTTACCCCCTCCCTAGGGCCTATTCATACCTAAGAAACCACATATATACATACCACCTAAGGACAGGGAATTCCTACTCATATATATATATATATATATATATATATATATATATATATATATATATATATATATATATATATATATATTACCTACTGGCGGTCGCCAGTAGGTAGTTATAGTTAGGACCACGTTTCCATAGGAAAACCTCAACATTCTATTTTGAATAACTTGGGCGCCGGTCGACGAATCCTCGCGAATTTCTCAAAATAGGTGGGGCGCTACGCTCCGCTCCTACCCTGAAAGTCTCGGGGGGATCCGTCAAGCGGGGGCTGAGATAAAAGGGGGGTCCCAAAACGCGTTTTTCCCATGCATTTTTCCATAGGACCTTTAGAACGAGCTACAGCCCGAACGGCTGAACAGAATTACTCAAAATTTGGCAGAGAGGTAGTCCCTAGGTCAAGGAAGTGCCTTTTGTAGGTTTGGTGTAAATCTGTTCAGTAGATTCTGAGAAAATAGCCTTTAAATCAATATATATATCTGAGCCCGCTTACGGTACGCTTACCGTACGCTTACGGTAAGCGTACGGTGGCGTGCGCGATTCTGATTGGCTCTTAGATCTTAGTAAACATTTGAATCGGCCGAAACCAGGAAGCGGCGGCCGCCATTTTGTGTATTTCACTCTGAAAAAAAAGAGTGAAAACAAGGAAAGGGGGCAATGAGGAGAGTTACAGACCCCCTAACATTTGTAAGGGGGTCAAAGAAGGACAGAAAAGCATTTATTGATTTTAAAAAAAATCACGGGGTACGCGTACGGTAAGCTTACGGTAAGCGTACGGTAGGAAAAAAAAAAAAAAAAATGAAAATCAGATTTAAGTGTTTAGATATTAGGGGGCTCTAAAAAGAGCCGTTGTGTTTATGAAATGATTTTTTAGTGGTACCTACAAGTAAGTACCGATGCAGAGTCTAAGGTTCAAGAGGAAGACTCTGTTCCCTTCATCATTGAAGTGCACACCATCTCCTCTATAAATGTCTTGCATGTCATAACGCAAGTTGTTGTGGTAAATGGCACCCATACCATAGTCACGGAGGAAAGCAGAAACAGATTTGTTGACGTGCTTTCTTGCTTTGTCATCGCACCGCGTGCCCACCGTGCGTGCACGGCACTAACTGCGTAAAGTGGGCGCGCACGCCACGAATGGCGTAAAGTAACTTAGCATTTAAAAAACCGTACAAATTCACTGAAAAAACCATAGGTTTCACACACGTTATAGTTAGGAATTAGCATTTAAAAAACCTTGCAAATTCACTGAAAAAACCATAGGTTTCACACATGTTATAGTTAGCGGAAATTTTACTGATAAAAAACCAATGAAATTCCCCCGTTATAGTTAGTGCAGGCAACTATAACTCACGCGACCGCAGTCTTCTGCTGATGACATATGTGTCTTTATGAAAAAAAAATATTTGTAATATATGTATAGCTAAAAATGTATGGAAGAAGACATGGGCAAATAAGTGTCTAAATACAGTATTAGCATCAGCAGAGGATTGCGGTCGCGTGAGTTATAGTTGCCTGCACTAACTATAACGGGGGAATTTCATTGTTTTTTTATCAGTAAAATTTCCGCTAACTATAACATGTGTGAAACCTATGGTTTTTTCAGTGAATATATATATATATATATATATATATATATATATATATATATATATATCAAGACCTCTTATAATACAAGTGGCGGCCTCGCGGTCCCAAATGGACCCAGGACTTCCTGCCCAGACGGCAGCCTCAGCCTCGCGGTCCCAAACGGACCCAGGACTTCCTGCCCAGACGGCAGCCTCAGCCTCGCGGTCCCAAACGGACCCAGGACTTCCTGCCCAGACGGCAGCCTCAGCCTCGCGGTCCCAAACGGACCCAGGACTTCCTGCCCAGACGGCAGCCTCAGCCTCGCGGTCCCAAACGGACCCAGGACTTCCTACCCAGACGGCAGCCTCAGCCTCGCGGTCCCAAACGGACCCAGGACTTCCTGCCCAGACGGCAGCCTCAGCCTCGCGGTCCCAAACGGACCCAGGACTTCCTACCCAGACGGCAGCCTTAGCCTCGCGGTCCCAAACGGACCCAGGACTTCCTGCCCAGACGGCAGCCTCAGCCTCGCGGTCCCAAACGGACCCAGGACTTCCTACCCAGACGGCAGCCTAAGCCTCGCGGTCCCAAACGGACCCAGGACTTCCTACCCAGACGGCAGCCTTAGCACAAGTTCATCCTATAATTACCACGACATACAACAAGGGAACCAGTGTTACTATGTATCAGATCACACAAAGACTACTAGTTGAGCACAACCTGTTCCCCAGTTCGAGGGGCTCCTTTCTCCCTTATTCAGCTACCACTTACCTGATCAGGATTAACATCTGTTCATATCAAGTCACAGCTGACTAGAAGAATAGGCTACCCTCTTATACAAGAACACGCAGCACATGTTGATTCACTACAAACTGGATACTTTATTTAGTTACTACATACACACTTACAGAACATAATACATATTACATATGACCTGCAAAGAAAAGTGATAGATTAAGTTGTACACTCTAATAATAAAGGGGTTGACATCACCTTGGTCGTATGTAGCCTGCGCTCAATGGTCATCTAGGTTCCCTTCTCGTCTGTGCCTCGGCTTCGCCTGGAAGTCACACCTCCGCAGTCACGGATCTACTCCCTTCTCCTTCTCCGAGTCACTGGGACCTCTTCCTCATCGGCTACTCTCTTTTCTTTGGCTATTCTGTTAGAAGAATATCTGTCTCTCGGTTTTTCTCCACCTTCGAGTTTGTCATCTGTCTTCCCTGGAATAAGTAGTAGCTTTACTGCTTAACGGCCAGGTGCCGCCTACGGACTAAAAAGCAAGTGCCAGTATCTGCCTCAGACTTTCACTAATATAGAGGTGCATTTTCTCATGGAAAATTCCAGCCCGTAACCTGCCGCCCACCAAATTCTTGTACCTCCCCGTACCAAGGACACGTTCCCAGCCGGCCGGCCTGATGTAGTGTCTTCGGCATGAAGAAAAATACAATCCTTCGATAAGGGCCGGCCTGAACCGGTTCTCTCCAAGCGAATAACACCTCGTAACTAAAACATCACCCTCGACCTAGAAACTTTCCAAGCTGCCGGAGAGGAAAGAAAGATGGAGTCTCTCCCGTTTAAGGCCTACCAGGCCTGGATTCAGCACGACTCCATGAAATACCCTCACTATAGAACAGATTACCCCTAATACTAACGGATCTATCCTCTAGGATATATGTGCAAACCCTAATCTATGGGGAAGAACACAGGATCATGTCGAAGTGCCTAATAAATAGGCTCTATACACTACTCTAACCCTTAGACTTGGATGGAAAGAGACTGAAGTCACATTAGTCCCCTTAATCACAAGAGAGCCGGGAAAATCGAGCAGTACATTTCACCCTTGACTTCAGTCTATTATACATTCATTAAATGGAGCTAACATCTGTGGAAGAATAATATGAAACAAAGCTAACTGATCTATGTCTAGTACCGAGCGTACAGAATGGAAGCAGTGAAGGAATACACTGAATAAAGCAACAGATAGAAATCAAAACAGCAACAGCAATCAGAATACCACCTAATGTTTGACGTAGCATGTGTACGTCAGGCAACCAATTAAAGAGCCAGTCAAACCAGCCCTGGTCAACGTGTTTTCTAACTTCTTCCGTTAAATCACGCAACTTGTCAATGTGTGCACGTATGGATTGTGTATGATCGGACAAGTTAAAACAACAGAGACCTTCAAAATCGGAGCAACCATGTCCATGTTTAAGCAAAAGATAATCAATGGCCGCTCTGTTTTGCAAAATGGCCCTACGTTCACCCTGGGCATCTAGTAACATGTCGGACAGGACTGTAGAAGTATGATTAATGGATTTCACCATCCAACAGGCCATTTTCCCAATGGATTTGGCATTATAAACTGCCAGAGCAGGAACACCAATAATTGAAATAGCTAGGCTAAGGTATTCAGACTTGGAATATAAATGCAAAGATGAGTCACAATCCTCCTGTAACATCACAGTATCTCGAATCACACGAGAGTTGGCATTCGGATGTGATGAAAACATTAACAAACTGAGTCTTGTAATAGCACAAGGGCCTCCGGAAATGTTTGCAGGGACATATGGCCAGGAAGTATTACCACATGAGAAAAGCCATCCGGCAGGTAGTAACATCGTGCGATAATGACTGGGGGTAACTACCAAACTATTGCAAGTCATATTGTTCTGAACTGAAACACATGTGGTCGGTGTCCTTTGAAAGCACAAAGTCCGTTCATGAGCGGTAAATGAAGTGGCGCCTTTTAGTTTGAGGCGTAGACATTCAGAGATCGCACTAGGATTACACGTAAGAAAGAAGCATAAATCACCTTGTGTGATATTATAGGTAACTATTTGGGACTGGATGGGGGGTGGCTCGTTCGGCAGTTCAATGCATAAAGGGCAATATACATGGGTAGCAAAATCACCCAGGAGAACATTGGGACGAGCCTTTGAAACATTAAAAATGTGAATTAGGGTTTCCAACGAGGCAGGGACAGCAACCAGACAGGTCGCCAGAATATCATGTACAGATCTCATCGGTGTCAAACAGAAGTGAGGGGCATCAGTCACCCTCCTGGCTAATGATGTCCAAAAGTTCGATGATGAATCCCACGCAGCGAAGGAACGCAACACTCGGGTCCTCAGTTCATCCCGGATTGACGGGATCCCTCCTTTCCCGTCGTACCATCCCAAAAGGAGTCCAGTACCGACACATCCTGCAGCAACAGTCCAAAGAATGATCTGAAAGAGAATCAAATACAGGCATTAATCATTCTCGTAAATAACATTTGTCAGCCGGGACCGCCTCCCAGCTATCTTTCCCTGGTCTCATAACCAAAATGGTATTGTCCTGACCAGTGGCAATAACCTCTGCTTGTTCAGGGGGATTTTTAGGCGACTGCACCCAAACCCTAGCCCCAGGGTTATCCGTAGAGCCAAAACCTTTCTGGCCTCGTACAGTGAGCAAAGTTGGGGCAGTGCCTTTCATTAATGTACCACTGAAAACAGGCATAATGAGTAATTGAGCCACTCGGTCAGTGCGGTGTATCAGTAAGTCAACCTCACTGCTATTCAGCAGGAGCACCTTAATCTCTCCCTGATAATCACTGTCAATTATTCCTCCAAGCACCTGAATGCCTTTTACAGCCAGCCCCGATCTAGGGGCGATTAATCCGAAATTCCCAGGTGGTATATGAATACCAACACCGGTAGCAATGATGACCCGATCCTTACTTTTTAAAACGGTGTCATCCATGGCATGCAAGTCTAAACCTGCCGACCCTGGGGTCGCTCTACATGGAGCCAAAGCTCCAGGAGTAATTTCCCAGTACATCACAGTCTCTCTTATTTCATTGGGCTTAGCATCAACATTCGGAGGAAACAAACGCATAAGTGGGGATTCAGCATTTAGGAAAGGACGGTTATTCAAAATCAATAACGCTTGAGGCAAAAAGTCTCGCCAATTCTTATACTTGTCATTTGTTAACTTACGCAGCTGGTCCTTTAGCAGGCCATTCAATCTCTCCACCAGGCCCGAGGCCTGTAGATAGTAGGGTATATGGAATATCCATTCAATATTGTTTTCCGCACAGAATTCCTGTACCAATCTTCCACGAAAATGGGATGCATTATCAGATTGAATTTGGAATGGCACACCATAATACATCATAATCAATTCTAATGTTTTAATGGTATTCAATTGGGTATCTTGCTTACAGGGAAGGGCTACCAGCAGGCCACTGTATGTATCAACAATAGTGCAAACATATTGACAATTCCTACTCATAGGAAGTGGACCAATGTAATCAATCTGCCAAATTTGAGCGGGCAGTTTTCCGCGATGTAAATGATCTTTAACAATTTGGGGCACTTTACGCTGTCTGATATGCTGACAGACGGGACAGTGTAAGATAACATTTTTAATTAAATCTAGGGGAATATAAATTCCTCGATCAGCAGCCCACCTGCTAGTGGCCTTCTCTCCAAAATGTCCTGCCTTCTGGTGTGCCCATTTCGCCAATCCCGCAATGTCAGAATCTTGCCTGTCCACCACTGCCTCAGCAATTTTAGATTTCTCATCTGCAATGTTATGAAAAAATTTGTCAAGAGAATCTATCGGGGTGTGAGCATCCACATGGAAGATTGTAACAGTACTCTGTGGGAGCATCTCCCAAATCTCTTGCCATAACTCTTTTCCCCACAATTCCTTGGAATGTAACTTCCAATTATGGGAATGCCAAGTCGGCAACCAAACAGCCAGTCCATTGGCAGTAGACCAAGAATCAGTGAAAATATGACATGTACCAGGTAACTCTTGTTTCAAAACTTGATAAACAGCGTACAGCTCGGCAAATTGGCTGCTTTTACCTTCACCAGTTGTGCTCAGCAATTTCTGTGTGACCGGATTATAGGACACCGCCTTCCAGTGCCGTGTCGTCCCTATAAACCTCGCTGAACCATCCGTGAACCAAACATGGTTTCTGTCCGCTGCGGACAAATCATCAAAAGGCTTACCCCACTTGACAGGAGACTCCTGTGCTAAAGGTACGGAACATTCACTCTCAGTCTCAGTCGACGGCGCTCGCGCCACCTGCTCATGTAAAGAAGCAACTCCTTTCGGGCCCACACGTGCCCTATCTTGTATATACCATTTCCATTTAATCACACTCGCCTCTTGAGCATGTCCAATTCGGTGAGTTTTCGGCGAACTCAGAACCCACTGCATGACAGGAATTTCAGGGCGCAAAACTATATCATGTCCCAAAGTCAATTGCTCGGTATCCACCAGAGCCCAATAACAAGCAAGTAACTGTTTCTCAAAGGGTGTATAACGCTCACCAGCATCAGGTAACTTTTTTGTCCAAAAACCTAACGGTACTCTACTCCTGCCTTGTTTCTGCCACAAACTCCAATTTGCATAAGGGCCCTGTACAGACACATTCAAATCCACATCACCATCACGTACAGGCCATAAATCCAGAGCATGTTGAATTGCTTCTTTTGCCAGACTAAACGCATCTTGCTGTGGTTCATCCCATTCAAATGCATTCTTTTTACGCGTGACCCGGTACAAGGGGGCCAATATTTGACTCAAATGAGGAATATGCTGGCGCCAAAAACCAAACAGGCCAATGAAGCTCTGGGCTTCTTTCCTATTCCTCGGAACTGCAAAATCAAGAATCTTCTGTTTAACCTGAGGGATCACTTCACGGTGCCCTTCATGCCAATTAATACCCAAAAATTTTACAGACTGGGACGGACCTTGCAATTTATCTGGGTTGATTTCCCAACCTTTCCCACGCAGGCACTCAATGATCCTGTCCAATTGGGTCTGAACTTCCTCCTGTGTATCGCCTTGGATCAAAACATCGTCAATATAATGACATATCTGAATTTGGGAATGAACCGGTACCTCAGCCAAATGCTCTGCCACCAGCCGGTGACATATTGTAGGACTATGCACATAGCCCTGAGGAAGAATCCTAAACGTCATCTGACGCCCGTTCCACGTAAAACTGAACTGTTCCTGACACTCAGGGGCAATAGGAATAGAAAAGAAAGCATTAGCAATATCAATGGACGCATACCATGTACCTGGATGCTTTTGGATTCTTTCAATTAGGGTAATAACATCCGGCACTGCAACAGTCAAAGAGGGCGTGTGTTTGTTCAATTCTCGATAATCAACAGTCATGCGCCAAGAATTATCACTCTTACGTACAGGCCAAACAGGATTATTCCAAGCAGAAGTAACCGGGGTTATAACACCTGCATCCACCAACTCCTGAATAGTGGTACTAATCTCCTCATGGCCACCTGGAATACAATACTGCTTCTGACAAACCACTTTTGTCGCCTGGGGAACTTGTATGGGAGGCATTCTTAAACGACCAACCCGTATAGGTCTGGACGATATATAATGCGTGGTTCCAAATTGGTAACACCCATCATCTAGATGCAACGTCATTCCTTTCAAGATATCAATTCCAATTATGAATTCTAAGAGTGGCACCACTAGTACAGAATATTCTTTTCTAGGGATTCTACCTATTCTCATTTCAAGCAAAGTTTGAACTGCAGGGGTTTCTTTTCCACCTAATCCGGTAATAGTAAAAGGCTGACCTGTAAACTTCTTTGATTTTCCATGAATAAGAGTGGCCTCCGCTCCTGTATCTACCAATGCTCGGGCCCTTTGGATATTACGATGTCTCCAATAAATATCAATATCTACATAGGGTCTATCATCTCGGTGAGCCCATCTGTGTACCGGAGCTTGACCTATTTCCTAGTCATTCTTACTGCATTCTGTGTACCAGGACAAATCAGGATAAAGACTCTCACGTTTCTTAGGTATCGGTACCTCCTGTTCATATCCATTCCCCGTACGGAACGGATTCGAGTCTTCAGCATTGTACTGCAGGTTACGATCGACCAAACTGTGACGATCCTCTCTCCTCCTCAACTCAGGGGATTGATCCCTATCATCTCTACGTCTGCTGTAAACATAATCATTTCTCCCCCTTTCTCTTTCCCCCTCTCTCTCCCTGTCTCCCTCTCGACGGGGGGACACATCACGTACATAACGTCGATCATCACGACGAACAGAGCGCCCACGGCGGTCGTCATCACCGCTACCGTCAGAACCACCACGATCACACTCAGTGGTCCGAACACGCCGGGCACCCTCCGTCCGATCCAAACCACGTTTGCGAAACAACTCCCACAAACGAGCGGTAGTCTCACCGTCAATGTCCTCCCTACGCACACCATCAGCTAGAAGACCAGAAAAGATATCACGCCTAGTAAGTTTATTTTCACCAGGAGTACGGGTGTCAGGCCGGGACTGACGTTCAGGTTTAAACCACTCACCCAACTCACCGAGTTGGCGTACCGACTCCAGTACCGTAGATAACACATTACCAGTCTGATTAATCAATAAAGTCATCATGACCTGCTTATAGGCAACAGGGGAAGACCGAATAATGCGATTCCGCACAGAAGACGTCAACAAACCATCAAGCAACCTGTCAGCAGTACCCAAAAAAATTGCCGTTTTCATCACCTCCTCTTTGAGACGTTGTGCAGCGTCGCGCAAAGTATACCACGGTTTGTCATTCACAGGCCAATCAGACTCAGTAGGATACTTTTGATTACAACCCTCAGTCGCCAATTGAAGCAAAGAAATTTGACCACCACCATTATAGTAACGAAAATGATCCTGTACAGTAGAATCCGAACTCAGGGAACAAAACTTCAAACAATCGCCAATATCTAACATAATACCAGCAGCGCCCAGTTCATAAAGGCGCACCATCCATGTGAGCAAGGTCTCACCAGCTCGCTGCCGAAATCGCTGCAAAATATCACTAATTTCCTGTTGAGTAACGTCCTCTAAAGAGTCCAAAGAAATACCCTGCGGAGCAGCGGGAGACTGCTGCAACTTCCGACGAAAAACTGGATGCGCAGAGACCGCGGGACGAGCATCACAAGGAGCCCGATCAGTACTCGTAGAGGGATAATCAGTGTAAGAGGCATCGATCCCACCCGAAGAACGAGCGTAATCACGGGGTGCACCATCAGAGGTGCGAGAAGCAGACTTACAATCATGACGGGAACGAGAAGACTCGCGCTTGACAGACTCCTCACCCGAGGAACAAGAATCACTCGAATTCCAGATATTACCATCCCATTCATCAGGATTCCAATCCAGTCCGGCTTTCGCCACGACCAGACGCACCTTTCGCGTCGAAACCCGACCGCGTCTGTTCTTGTATTTATAACGAGCAATTCGCACAGCAGCCCTTTCGGCAATAGTTTGGTAAGTCTCCAGCTTATCAGCAAGCAACTTATTTTGACACCGCAACAAAGTATGAGAATTCTGAATCTCAACAAAGTGCGCTTCCACATCTTTAAGAGATATCTGTAATTTCAACAATCTCTCATGTAGAATCCGATACGCAGACAGAACAATCCAACCTCTGCGCCCCAAAATAGGAATCTCTTCACCCTTCGATATGGGTGCCTTCTGCAAACAAGTAATCACATTAGCCGGCTCCGCCAGCTCCAAAGAAGAATTCCAATTCTCACTCAAACCAGTAGAATCAGCCCACTCACGGGCCAAGGCTTCATAAGGCGTTGAATCCCATCCGGGAATATCAACGGGCAACTTAAAAGTAGATTTAGATCTTCTAGAAAACATCGTGGAAAAGAAAAAGAAGAAAAAGAAGAAAGAAGAAAAACAAAAACTATACACACAAGTATACAAAAATAAAATGCAAACAAAACCACGCACGCGCCGAAAGCAAACACAAGACAACCACAACGCACACAGGTTTCGTAAACGGTTCGTGACGCCAAATGTTCTGCTTGGGTTTTCGGATCAGATAGAACCCGCTCAACAGAGCCTCTCTAACCCAGCCAGAACGTTACCCCCTCCCTAGGGCCTATTCATACCTAAGAAACCACATATATACATACCACCTAAGGACAGGGAATTCCTACTCATATATATATTCACTGAAAAAACCATGGGTTTCACACACGTTATAGTTAGGAATTAGCATTTAAAAAACCTTAGAAATTCAGTGAAAAAACCATAGGTTTCCAACACGTTATAGTTAGGAATTAGCATTTAAAAAACCTTAGAAATTCAGTGAAAAAACCATAGGTTTCACACATGTTATAGTTAGCTGGACATTTTACTCGTAAAAAACCAATGAAATTGCCCCGTTATAGTTAGTTCAGCTAACTATAACTCGCGCGCCCGCAATGCACTGCTGATGACGTCACATATTACATCACTCATGACATGGTCAGTGACATCACTCATGACATCACTGATGACATCTCAAATGACATCACTGATGACATCACTGATGACATCATCCAGTGAATGTGTGTTTTTCTGAAAATTAAATATGTTTTATATATGTATATCTCAAGGTCGATGGAAGAATAAATGGGTATATAAGTGTCTAAATGGATGATTTGTTTTTGAAAAATTGATTGTTTAACTGACTGATTAAGTGTATCTTAGTGAATACATGGCTTAGTGAGTAATGTTTAAATATGTATATATCTGTATCAGTCTCTCACTTTGTGTATAAGTGGCTGCATGGGTTGGTGAGTAGCTACATGGGTGACTATATAGGTTATTAGTTGGTTTTTTGAGTATCAGTCTGAGTGTCTGCATGGTTCGGTGGGGGGTATTACGTAGTGCATAGGTGCATGAATGAGTGACTCACTGTTTGTATGTGTTGAACAGACCATGTGTGCAGGACTGCATGGGTGGATGAGTGTGTGTATGGGTGTGTTAGTGAGTGAATGACTGTCTCAATAGTGTCTTTATGAGTAACTACATATGTTTAAAACTAGTATATGTGACTATTGGTGTATATATGTGAGTATATGCAAGGGTGAGAGATTGGAAGAGTTCCTGTATGAATAAGTATGTGTTTCTATAAGTGATTGTTTAAAAGACTAAGTATGTGTAAGTTTCCGTAGAAGTAAGTATGGTGGTGTGTGTATAACTGTATATGCAAGTAAATGTATGTTTGATTCTTTATTAGCACGAGTGACTATGTGTGTGAGTAACTCTATGCATGAGTGGCATTGTGTAACAGGATGTATAGGTGTATGAGTACATATGATGAGTGAGTACATGTATGAGTGACTGTATTGGACTGTTGGTGAATGAGTGGATGTGTATGTGGATCTTAGAATTACTGAAGAGGTTGTTGTAACTGGTATTGGTATGTCCATTGTTTTGAAAATTTTAGTCTCTATTTTTGAATGTGTGTGTCAAAGGTTATATTAGAGTGAGAGGAGGTCTACCACTCTATCACAAGGATGATGTCATCAGTGATGTCATCAGTGATGTCATTTGAGATGTCATCAGTGATGTCATGAGTGATGTCACTGACCATGTCATGAGTGATGTAATATGTGACGTCATCAGCAGTGCATTGCGGGCGCGCGAGTTATAGTTAGCTGAACTAACTATAACGGGGCAATTTCATTGGTTTTTTACGAGTAAAATGTCCAGCTAACTATAACATGTGTGAAACCTATGGTTTTTTCACTGAATTTCTAAGGTTTTTTAAATGCTAATTCCTAACTATAACGTGTGTGAAACCTATGGTTTTTTCACTGAATTTCTAAGGTTTTTTAAATGCTAATTCCTAACTATAACGTGTGTGAAACCCATGGTTTTTTCAGTGAATTTGCAAGGTTTTTTAAATGCTAAATTTTTTTTTTTTTTTTTTTTTTTCTAACATATTTTTAATTTAATTATCTTACCTTTTATAAAGACTATGATTACATTTTTAAAATTCTTTAATATGTTTTTTTAAATATATTTTTTAAAATAAACATGTAAAATTTATTTGCAGTACTTTTTTTTAAAAAAAAATATTTTTTTAGTACGCGTACCGTAAGCTCACGGTAAGCGTACGGTTTACGCAACGTCCGTAATCTATCTACGCTGATTGCGTATAGTTACGCACTTTGCGTAGCCGCGCGTACTGCGCGTGGGACGCGTGCGCTTACGCCACACGCGCAC
Source organism: Triturus cristatus (assembly GCF_964204655.1). NCBI lineage: Eukaryota > Metazoa > Chordata > Amphibia > Caudata > Salamandridae > Triturus > Triturus cristatus. The sequence continues at coordinate 1,706,474,275 of NC_140590.1, forward strand.
GTTACGCGGAAGTGTCGGGTAGTGACTGTTATGCGCATGCGCGCAAGCGCGTGTCTTTTTTACGCGCATGCGTACTTTTTGCCGTAAGCGTACCGTAAGCGTACCGTAAGCGTACGGTAGGTCATGTGATCATGAAACACAACTTTTGATTGGTTGAAACTACTTTCAGTTCTAGAACTCTCCTACACCACACCCATTCCCCTCATTTCTGCTTGTGATCCCTTGGGAGAAGGAGCTGGTTTGTCTTTGGGATACGATGGCAGAACAGCAGAGCTCTTCTGAGAGTGAGGCTAGCACTAGCAGCACTGTCTTGAGGCAGAGATCGAGGAAACAAAAGCCCTCTTATGTATGGGATTATTTTACTTTTCCTGAAGGCCAGCAAAAGGTAAATGCACCCTTAGTGACTTGTAAGCTGTGTAAGCGTGTACTTTCTAGAGGTAATCCTAACAGGAAGTATTCCTTTGGGAATCACACCATGAAGAGACACCTCCAGGATGTACACAGAAGGACACATGGTCATCTTTTTGGAGGTAACTCTTCAGAAAGACGAGCCAGTACATCCACAGTAGCTCAGCCTGGACCATCATCTGCAGGGCTGACTCCTTCTTCTGCAGGTCAGGTGAGCCCTTCATCTGTGGGGGGAGAATCTCCTTTTGCTGGCCCTCTGGAAATGAACCCTCGATTTCGGAAGGTTGATATTCATTGCACATTTTGTAAAGATCTAATTTGCCATAGGGAGACCAGTGTTTCCCTAGTGAACAACAAAATAGATCAGCACATTTGTCGCTTTGAATAATTTTCCCATGCTTCCTTTCCTCTGTCCCTGCATGAACACAACGGTTCTTTTAAGAGCCAACCTTATCTTCCATCTTTTTTTTACATATGTTTTTAAAAACTTTTTTTTATTTTTTTTTACCGTACGCGTACGGTGCGCGTACTTTTTTTTTTTTTTTTTTTTAAAAAACACTAAAAATCATTTATCACATTACATTGTCCTTGAGAGACTACAATTATTATTATTGACTTACCATACTCACTGAAAAAATATTTATTCATTTGTTTTTTTTAAAAATAGTTTTAAAAATGTTTGTAGTTTTCGAAAATTTTCTATATCTATCTGGAAAAAAAGAAAAAAGTATTTTTTTTTTAAAACATTTTATAATACAGTACACATATTTACATTTTTTTCCAAAAAATATTTTTGCCTTATTTTTGCTGTTTTCAGAATATATTGCATTTCACTATAAATTGTGAAAGCAATTGCATTCATCATCTTACAGCGGGCAAAAAAAAATAACAATCACAAAGATTGTAATAAAAAAGCCCAGAATCTCTTTTTACTTAAACTTAACATTATAGAAATGCATAATATTCTAAAAAAATATCATCTAATACCAATACTTATTTCTTTAAAATACCGTCTGATATGTTTGTTTCAGAAGTATAATCACAATATGATATCTCAAATAACTCCAAAATACATCTGATTCCATTTCCTTTAGACCAAATAGTAATTTTAAATTTTTTTTTGGAATAAATTACCAACGGTAATCCAATAAAATTCTAAAGTTTAATTTGTCCAGATCTCACCGATTCTCTGTAACATTTTGGTTCACGAAAATTTTTTGAATAATTTATTAAGTCCACAATAGAAATGGTTACTTTTCCACATGGCCAAATAGTAATTTTTTAAAACATTTTTGAAAAAATTTCCAATGGCAGTCCAATAACATTCCAAAATTTAAAATGTGCAGAAGTTACCGATAATCTCTAAATTATTGGTTTTTCAAAGTTTCATTAAAAATTAAAAAAGTCCACATTACAATTGGTTATCTTTCCATTAGGCCAAATGATAATTTAAAAAATCTGTTTTTTACAAAATTGCAATGGTAATCCATTAAAATGGTAAAATTGTTTTGTCCAGATCTTGCCAAGTCTCTCTAAAATTTAGGTTTCAGGAAGATTAAATAGGAATTTGCTAAATCAAAAGGCAAACGTTGCTTAAAAACCAATTGGGAATCATTACACAGTGTCCAGCCTTTTTCACATTTAAGATAAACTGTGTAATGTCCAGAAGTAACAGTAGGTCCTTCATGGAAAATTATTGCAACAGTTACAAAAGTTTTTCCTGAAATTGATAATTGCTGTCCTGTAAACTTCTTTATTAAAGTATCCAATTTTGAACCATCAGCTCTACATCGTTGCATCATTAAAATTACATACTGTCCGTATTCCTTTAAAATTAATGTTGAAAACATGTCAGAATTACACTCACTACATTTCATGCTATGATTAGCATCTTTAACTAATTTTGCAAAAGTGACTGTTTTACTCTCTGGCAATGTCAAATAAATAAACCTTTCATTATCAACAATAGAGCCACATATATTATAACAATTATCACAACTATGTTCCCATTTATAAGAGAGACCAAAAAAAATGTCAATGGGAACTCCTTCTTCTTCCACTACCTGAAGAAAATACATCAAAAATTCATGTGCATCTTGCTGTTCATTTTGAGAAAACTGTGTTCGTCCTGAACATACATCTAAAAGTTTTCTAATGTCAGTAGCACTTTCTATTTGAGTTTTATCTTTACTCAGCTTTTGAAAAAGGAGACTCAGCTCTGAACAGAATCTTTTTCCCTGATTTACTATTATCTGCTCTTGCAAACTTTCCAGATAAAATGCAACATTCAGCACTACATTTGCGTAGCAGTTGACACCAGAGCTATTTTCAAAATGACATCCTACAACCTGTTCTTCATTTTCCTTTTTCTTTTTGCTTGCAATTACATCACTCCTCTTTTTTTTCCTCTTCTCTACATCTTCATTACAGATATTCTCATTTTTTCTTTTACGAGAAACTACACGTTTCTCCAACACAGGATACTGACCTAAATGAGGAGCATAGCTTCTTCTTAATCTATTATACTCTTTTACACAGTTTGTATCAGCACTAACTTTTGACTCATCAAAGTCTATCATGAATAAACCTGATAATGTTTTGACTCGTGACAAAGCAACATATGCCATACCTTCTTTGAACACAGTTGAACCAATGTTCACAAATGCACAATCTACAGTCAATCCTTGAGACTTGTGAATAGTTACAGCATATGCTAGAGAAAACGGAAACTGCTTCCTACGTACATATAAGTCTTTCACAAGCATAAAACGAACTGTACAACGACAAATATCTTTAACTTCATCTATCTGATCAAATTTTATTTTTAAACATTCAACTCCTTCTTTTTTCTGGTAATTAATAAAACCCACAACTCTTCCCATCGCTCCATTAACTAAACCTTTCTCAACATCCAAATTTCTCCTTAAAAACACTCTACAGTTCATGCAAACATATAGATTTTTTTCTAATCCAGCTGTTTTGGAGATGTTCTTCTCTAGTGAGTCCAATTTATTTTTCAGTTTGCCTGTTACTGTGACAGTAATTCTTCCATCCTCAATTTTGTCCACTGCTTCCAATTTCCTGATCTTTTCCAATTTCAAAAGCTCCTCATTGAATATTGAGCATTCACGTAGAGTTGGCATTAAGCAGATGACACTTTTGTTTTCTGCAATGTTCTTGTATATCTTCTCTGCAACTATTTCTTCCTTTGGAAATAAATTATGTAGCAGCCGACTCTGTAATGCTTTTTTGCCAACTTCTGTCAGTAGTCCAATCCTGATATCTTTCAGAATACTTCCATATTCTTCATCGTTTGCTTGCCTCATATTAGTAGTAAGTTCCTTGTACTCAAAGAAGGACCAAATATTTGTATTTCCGATGCTTCCCAATGACTTCTTCGTGTCTTCATGTGTCACAGTATTAAACACTGGTTGTCCTTTAACTGGAGTAAGTTGCAAAAGATCTCCAAAAACTATGACGTGTTTTCCACCAAATAACATGTCATAGTCTGTCTTCAAAATTTGCTGCATTCTTAAATGCACAAAGGCAAGCATTAGGTTTGATACCATGCTCACCTCATCAATAATGAGAACTTGCATCTTCTTCAATACTCTTGAAACTTCCAAGGATGCTTCTCCAGTTAGCTTGTTGAATTGTATTTTGTTCTCATGCTCCACTGGTAACATTAGCAAACGATGTAAGGTGATTCCTTTTATGTTATATGCTGCTAACCCAGTTGGAGCAGTAACCACACAAGACAAAGTAGAATCCGTTTTTTGCTGTAGGTAGCTTCTGATGACTTTTATTAGGAAACTTTTTCCAGTTCCAGCTTGTCCGCTTACATACATCCTGATTGGATGAAATGATGTGCATGAGCACTCTTTTTTTACATGTAGAAATCCGTGATCAATTTTGTTTTTGATCTCTTCATAAATTTGTTGCTGCTCTTGATTCAGTTGTCTTTCCAAATTTTCTAAGTCTATAAATTCTTCTTGAGCTTGATTCATAGCCGTTTCCACTTCATTCATGGCTATTGATGCTTCATTTTCAATGATTGGTTGTCCTAGGGGATCTTGACTGTGTGTTCCTGAACTTTGGCTGTCCTGAGAACTGTCTCTAGCTATTTCTGCTGCAATTGTAGTTTCCTGTTCAATTTCTTCATTTAACATTTGCAGATAAGTTGTGAATGTATTGCATTGTATGCTGTCTTTGCAAGCATTAAATGAATCTTCATAGCTTTGAAATTCTCCCAGTAGTTCATCCTCTGTACGCCATGGTTTAAACAACTGTAAAAGAGCCAAGTAGTAAAATTCTTTCTTGTCGGTAGTGTCGCAACTCAGCTTCCGGTGATTTATCAAACTTCCTTTTGTTTGCTTCACCAAACATCCTTCTTCACCAACGACTTTATATTTTCCATTATTGATGTCTTCTGCGGCTTTCCTTGAATAAATGTAGTTCTGCAGCACTTCATAGAGACACATGTTCTCCAGATGTTGACTTCTCTTGGGATAATATGTGTCCAACATGTTTGTTTTCAATATATCTGTACTTTCTGGGTCATTCTCGACCAAATATTCAATTTCTCCTACAGATTTCAGTACCCGATTTCTCATTGCTGCAAGGCCTAAACTTGCCCAAATTATTCTTCTTGACTTCGAGTAGAGACTTGCAGAAGATAACCTATCTGAACATTCGTAGGATCCAATTTCTCGATGCGATAACATCTTCAAACTGAAACTGTACAGCTTCTTACTGACAGTTTTCTCGTGAGAAATCTCTTCCCACATTTCCTTCAATTCTGTTTTTTCTGATTTCGTAATGTAAGACGTTACATATCGTGCAACAGCAATGGAATTGTCAGCTACATACTGTATATCCATGTTAGCGTTCCACATGGATAAAATGACTGGGTTGTAGTCATTTATATTTTTTCATTCTTCTTTTCTTTTAAGGTTGTAGGTATTCTTAGGTGATTTTCTTGTGATAGTATGTCTCACAGCTGACATAAAACTGTTTACTCTTCCATTTGAAAGAACAGGTCTAGGAAATCCAAATCGATATTTAGTGTAGTATTTTTCTTTGCTCTTGTATATCCGTCGACAGTATTTTCCACACCGATGACTTTGGAAACGTAAAACTTGCTCCTTTAACTTGTTCTCTTCTGTGCTTTTTGGTATAGCACATGTTGCATATTCTTGAATGTAAGATAACACTGCTTCATCAGCATCTGTTCCAAACTTTGGGGCATCCTTGATCCACAACAGCATATGAATATGAGGAGCACCTCTTGCCTGGTACTCTTTTCTCCAAAAGAAATCCACTACTTCTCCAAGGGGTGGATTTTTTTTATTGCAGATGAAGGACATCATAGCCTCAAATCTATGATTGAAATATCTGCAAACATTAACCGGATCCAATGAGCACAGTTCTCCTGCTGTCTTGTATTCGATGTTTTTAATGTTTGAATTGGCCTCCCGTAGAAAATCCAGTAAATCATCCCAAGCGTACTCGGCACAGCTTAGGGTAAGGAACCATGTTGGTGTTCCTAAATTCCGTAACATGCATTTTAGTTCACCATGGCGTCGGTACCAATATTCATTTGTCCCACGCTGACAAGCCATCAGATTGATCAGTTGTGTTTCCAAATGATCATCTCGGTGCTGCACTTTCTCCATAAAATCCTTAGCAGACACATTTTGTAAATGTACTCCACTTTTTAAAATGTGATTTACTGCATAAGACAGTGCAGACAAGTCGCTTTCAAATAAAAGATGGAACAAATAAGGAATACTTTGTCGAAATCTGGGATCTTCAGCATATAGTCTTGTAGTCCGATACTCTGAAGCTGGAATCTGTTCTGGACGTTCATCGTATCGTCCTCCTTTTCCTTTAGGAAACAGCTGAGGAAAACATCGAGCTTCCAAGCTCTCCTCCCATACACTCACAGGAGTTCCTTTTGCTTTCTTCATCTGAAAGAGATCAATATTGTCTCCCATAACTTCTTTCGAATGAAGAGGATGTATGCTAAAATGTTCATAAATTTCTTCTTCCTTTGACTTGTCCACTTTTTCAATTTGTCCAGTTGGTGTTTCTGTGTCTTCTTGAAAATCTTCTTCTTCTTCTTCTTCTTCTATATAAATTGATTCATACCATTTGTTATTTTTTTTCAAATACAAATTTGCTCTTTGTACTTTCCGCACATCTACCAGCTCCTGCCAAATCTTCTTATTCTTTGTAGGTACACCATTAACCAGAATAATTAATGGTTCAGTTTCCAAAGTATCCGCATCAATAGTTTCCATATTTTTTTTCAAATCCAAGGGCAAATACACCACTCTACCTTTTAAACCTCTCAGTAAATCTGAAGGAGGTAATTTACCAGTTTTGGGCTCCATACGTACTATGGTCTGGAACGGATGAACACATTGAATGAGTATAGACTCATATGTATTTAATTCAGAAAGTTCAGCAGGAATAGCATCCAATTCTAAATTATTATGTACAGCTCTGGTCGGCATTCTATTTTCCTCTAACTTGTTGTAACAGTATTTACAAATACGCTGATCTTCACCCAATTCAAAACAATTTTCTAGAAATATATATGTGGCAAAATCCTTCCACTTATAATTATCTTCATTTTCACTCTTTCTGTAGAGATCAACATTCCTAGTTTGTTTTCTATAATGAGTTCTGCGGCAACAAATACAAGTAACATTTGGTCTTTCATTAGAGACTATTGCAAATTTTGTTATGTGATCATTAAATGTCTTACTTACAGAAGGTTCTACATTCTCTTCCACTTCTTCCTCATTTACTGTGTCCTTCTCTGCACTGTTTTGTTCAGGACCAAAGTAACAAAACTGAATTTCATCAACAACCTTCTCTACATCTGATACCGTTCCTCGGAACAGAGCCCTATTCAATTCATTTAACTTTATTGCTGGACTTTTGGCAAAATACAACCGTCTCACAAACTTTCTCATTCCAGTATGATGAACAGCCAGCATCCTAAAATGATGGAAAACACTATTGCACACTTTTCTAGATAGACAAGCCAGAGAATGACCCTGCAAACCAGTATTCTCTCTCACTCTGCATGGATCCAGACTTTGAAGCACCTTAATCTTCTGTTTTACACTTTTTTTACTATATTCTCTTAGAAACTCTCGAAATTTGTCAATAGATTCCTGACGCACAGTGCAAATACTACTACAATTCCAAGTGTACACTGGGGCTTTAGGACGTCTCCCCATTGCCTCATCTGCCATCACTTGTACCTCATCTCTTGGAACCATTATCTCCTTCTCCATTATGCAACCATTTGTTACTTCGTATGAACGACCTCTGGTGTCAACTGCATGCAGCAAACTATTACTTTGAAAATAGCTCTCTTCATTAAAAAAAGGTTCACTACTTGAACTATGCATCCACTTTCCTAAAAACACTTTACAAAAGTTTGTTCTGTTCACTACTCTTTTCCTTTTGCTATGTGATTTCAGTACATTAACCATTTTGTCTAATGTACGCATCCTATTCAAAATTAATATGAATAGTTTCCTTTTTAATTCTAATGCCTTTGCTGCAATGGCTTCAATTTCTTTTTTTCTCTTGTAATATTTTGCCTTTTGCTTATATTTCTTCACATCCTTTATCAAATTGGACATAACTCTTCTCTGAAACATTTTTCTACGTATCTCTTTAAACGCTGTTTTTCTGTTTATGTAAATCTTTTCAGTTGCAGAAGGTATATTTGCATTAACTAAATTCTCAATTTTTTCCTGTTCTCTTCCTTTTGTAACATTCTTTCCAGTACAGACATTTTGTACATTTTTCTTTGTTTTGAATATATTTTTAAGAAATTGTTTTTTCTGCTTACCAGAAGATTTTTTCTTTTTCCCAACATGAGCATCTTCTACTAACTTTGGTCCTCCAGTTGTCTTCAAATATAGTTTTTTTTTTAGCGTTTTTTGAACTCTGGATTTTGTAGGCATCTTAAATTTTGTTCACTGCTCTTCAGCAATACCTGAAAAAAACTAAAAAAAAAATCCTTTATTGTATTTAAATATATTACTACATTTCTTTTCACAATAGTCACAAAACGAAATTTCTTTGCCAATTTGAATGCACACAAACTGCTCTTTTTTTTGGGCAAGTGAAAATCACTTTTACAAACTGTCACATTATGAAACCACTTTTCAGATTTTTTAAAAAGCCCATGTCCAGAGTGCTACACTCCAGCAAGGGCAACCAGCCTTAGTGATGCTGAATGTATTTGCATTACAGACTGAAACCTGAAAACCCCACTCGCTTGTAAATACTGTGCATGACTATACATGGCAAGCACATGGGTGTGTGCTAAGACTCTGCTTCTTCCCCCAAAAATTCGCTCCCCCTTTCCATCTAATGCAACTGTGAAATCACCAGAGCAAGACGCAATAAATCTCTGCCTATAATTCCTCTCTGCACACAGAGTCATGTTTTCACATTAGTCCCAAAACGAAATTTCTTTGCCAATTTGAAAGCACACTTACTGCTCTTTTTTTTTTCGGGGCAAGTGAAAATCACTTTTTACAAGTGAAAATCACTTTTACAGACTGACACATTATGAAACCACTTTTTTTGATTTATTTAAATGCACATGTCCAAACTGTTTTTTCAGACCACCACCATGTGTATTCTCGGTGACTGCCTACACTCCAGCAAGGGCAACCAGCCTTAGTGATGCTGAATGTATTTGCATTACAGACTGAAACCTGAAAACCCCACTCGCTTGTAAATACTGTGCATGACTATACATGGCAAGCACATGGGTGTGTGCTAAGACTCTGCTTCTTCCCCCAAAAATTCGCTCCCCCTTTCCATCTAATGCAACTGTGAAATCACCAGAGCAATACACAATAAATCTCTGCCTATAATTCCTCTCTGCACACAGAGTCATGTTTTCACATTAGTCCCAAAACGAAATTTCTTTGCCAATTTGAAAGCACACTTACTGCTCTTTTTTTTTTCGGGGCAAGTGAAAATCACTTTTTACAAGTGAAAATCACTTTTACAGACTGACACATTATGAAACCACTTTTTTTGATTTATTTAAATGCACATGTCCAAACTGTTTTTTCAGACCACCACCATGTGTATTCTCGGTGACTGCCTACACTCCAGCAAGGGCAACCAGCCTTAGTGATGCTGAATGTATTTGCATTACAGACTGAAACCTGAAAACCCCACTCGCTTGTAAATACTGTGCATGACTATACATGGCAAGCACATGGGTGTGTGCTAAGACTCTGCTTCTTCCCCCAAAAATTCGCTCCCCCTTTCCATCTAATGCAACTGTGAAATCACCAGAGCAAGACGCAATAAATCTCTGCCTATAATTCCTCTCTGCACACAGAGTCATGTTTTCACATTAGTCCCAAAACGAAATTTCTTTGCCAATTTGAAAGCACACTTACTGCTCTTTTTTTTTTCGGCGCAAGTGAAACTCACTTTTTACAAGTGAAAATCACTTTTACAGACTGACACATTATGAAACCACTTTTTTTGATTTATTTAAATGCACATGTCCAAACTGTTTTTTCAGACCACCACCATGTGTATTCTCGGTGACTGCCTACACTCCAGCAAGGGCAACCAGCCTTAGTGATGCTGAATGTATTTGCATTACAGACTGAAACCTGAAAACCCCACTCGCTTGTAAATACTGTGCATGACTATACATGGCAAGCACATGGGTGTGTGCTAAGACTCTGCTTCTTCCCCCAAACATTCGCTCCCCCTTTCCATCTAATGCAACTGTGAAATCACCAGAGCAAGACGCAATAAATCTCTGCCTATAATTCCTCTCTGCACACAGAGTCATGTTTTCACATTAGTCCCAAAACGAAATTTCTTTGCCAATTTGAAAGTACACTTACTGCTCTTTTTTTTTTCGGGGCAAGTGAAACTCACTTTTTACAAGTGAAAATCACTTTTACAGACTGACACATTATGAAACCACTTTTTTTGATTTATTTAAATGCACATGTCCAAACTGTTTTTTCAGACCACCACCATGTGTATTCTCGGTGACTGCCTACACTCCAGCAAGGGCAACCAGCCTTAGTGATGCAGAATGTATTTGCATTACAGACTGAAACCTGAAAACCCCACTCGCTTGTAAATACTGTGCATGACTATACATGGCAAGCACATGGGTGTGTGCTAAGACTCTGCTTCTTCCCCCAAAAATTCGCTCCCCCTTTCCATCTAATGCAACTGTGAAATCACCAGAGCAATACGCAATAAATCTCTGCCTATAATTCCTCTCTGCACACAGAGTCATGTTTTCACATTAGTCCCAAAACGAAATTTCTTTGCCAATTTGAAAGCACACTTACTGCTCTTTTTTTTTCGGCGCAAGTGAAAATCACTTTTTACAAGTGAAAATCACTTTTACAGACTGACACATTATGAAACCACTTTTTTTGATTTTTTTAAATGCACATGTCCAAACTGTTTTTTCAGACCACCACCATGTGTATTCTCGGTGACTGCCTACACTCCAGCAAGGGCAACCAGCCTTAGTGATGCTGAATGTATTTGCATTACAGACTGAAACCTGAAAACCCCACTCGCTTGTAAATACTGTGCATGACTATACATGGCAAGCACATGGGTGTGTGCTAAGACTCTACTTCTTCCCCCAAAAATTCGCTCCCCCTTTCCATCTAATGCAACTGTGAAATCACCAGAGCAATACGCTTTAAATCTCTGCCTATAATTCCTCTCTGCACACAGAGTCATGTTTTCACATTAGTCCCAAAACGAAATTTCTTTGCCAATTTGAAAGCACACTTACTGCTCTTTTTTTTTTCGGCGCAAGTGAAAATCACTTTTTACAAGTGAAAATCACTTTTACAGACTGACACATTATGAAACCACTTTTTTTGATTTTTTTAAATGCACATGTCCAAACTGTTTTTTCAGACCACCACCATGTGTATTCTCGGTGACTGCCTACACTCCAGCAAGGGCAACCAGCCTTAGTGATGCTGAATGTATTTGCATTACAGACTGAAACCTGAAAACCCCACTCGCTTGTAAATACTGTGCATGACTATACATGGCAAGCACATGGGTGTGTGCTAAGACTCTACTTCTTCCCCCAAAAATTCGCTCCCCCTTTCCATCTAATGCAACTGTGAAATCACCAGAGCAATACGCTTTAAATCTCTGCCTATAATTCCTCTCTGCACACAGAGTCATGTTTTCACATTAGTCCCAAAACTAAATTTCTTTGCCAATTTGAAAGCACACTTACTGCTCTTTTTTTTTTCGGGGCAAGTGAAAATCACTTTTTACAAGTGAAAATCACTTTTACAGACTGACACATTATGAAACCACTTTTTTTCATTTTTTTAAATGCACATGTCCAAACTGTTTTTTCAGACCACCACCATGTGTATTCTCGGTGACTGCCTACACTCCAGCAAGGGCAACCAGCCTTAGTGATGCTGAATGTATTTGCATTACAGACTGAAACCTGAAAACCCCACTCGCTTGTAAATACTGTGCATGACTATACATGGCAAGCACATGGGTGTGTGCTAAGACTCTGCTTCTTCCCCCAAAAATTCGCTCCCCCTTTCCATCTAATGTAACTGTGAAATCACCAGAGCAATACGCAATAAATCTCTGCCTATAATTCCTCTCTGCACACAGAGTCATGTTTTCACATTAGTCCCAAAACGAAATTTCTTTGCCAATTTGAAAGCACACTTACTGCTCTTTTTTTTTTCGGGGCAAGTGAAAATCACTTTTACAGACTGACACATTATGAAACCACCATGTGTAACTACAACAAAAACAATTTCCATTTCTATTATTCATTTCTTAAGTTACCACATACATCCCCTCTCAAACTGTAAACTCACCTTTAAAATTAGTTAGTTGTGAAAGAAATGTGACACTCAAACAGCAGATTATCAGAGCCAGGATCTCTGTTGTGTTCACCTCTCTCCTCTCAGCAGAACCAGATAATGGCAAACTTTCCCTCTATTTTTCCACACATATACTTGTAAGTTTCAAATCTCAGTGCTTCCCCCTTTTTTTCAAATGTAATCACACATTTCTATTGGTTGAAAACCAACCCTTTTCCAAAAGTACCCTTCCCCCAACTTGACTTCTGCCTAGTACCCTTCCCCCAACTTGACTTCTGCCTGCTACCATAGCAACAGCTCATGGAACACTGCTGTGTTGAGTTAGGTCAGAAGTTCGCCAAACAATGTTTCAATTCCACAGAGCAAGAGTGCTTGACTTTTCAAACCTAACAGCAAATCCATAGTACTGTTCTTTGGTTACACATTTTTTTTTACCAATACAAAACATGCTTCTATTAATTTACACATACAGCCTAGTTTTTATTCTAGAATGGTATGAAACAGCCAATCAGTTCTTTTTGTTTTGAAAAAAATATGTATGCCTCCATTTCCAAACTGTCTTTCTTTTCATATTGCCATTCTACTGAAAGACACCTCCTGAGTGCATCCAGTTCTCCTTTGAAGATGTTCACAGTGTGGATTGTAGGGCACAGCTATGTCTTCTGGAGTGAAAAGTTTGCAGAGAAAACAGGTATGGTGAGAGACCTTGCTTTGCCAAATGTAGACATTAAATGGATTGGTCAGAGAGGGTTAAAGTGGCACCAATTGATGCCATTGGTGAAATCCTTCATTCAAATCCAACACCCTGACCTCATAATAGTGCACTGTGGTGGCAATGACCTAGGCACTTTGACTGGGGTAGGCCTGGAAATGCTTATGAAGGACACCTTTGCACAACTGTTTACACTTTTCCCTAAAACTGCCTTTGTGTTTTCCAACATATGCCAAAGGCAAAAATGGAACTGGTCCAATCATTTCTGTCCACAGATTGACAAAGAAAGAAAGCACGTCAACAAATCTGTTTCTGCTTTCCTCCGTGACTATGGTATGGGTGCCATTTACCACAACAACTTGCGTTATGACATGCAAGACATTTATAGAGGAGATGGTGTGCACTTCAATGATGAAGGGAACAGAGTCTTCCTCTTGAACCTTAGACTCTGCATCGGTACTTACTTGTAGGTACCACTTAAAAAATGACTTCATAAACACGACAGCTCTTTTTAGAGCTCCCTAATATCTAAACTCTTAAATCTGCTTTTCATTTATTTATTTTTATTTTTTTTTACCGTACGCTTACCGTAAGCTTACCGTACGCGTACCCCGTGATTTTTTTTAAAATCAATAAATGTTTTTTTTGTACTTTTCTGTCCTTCTTTGACCCCCTTACAAATGTTAGGGGGTCTGTAACTCTCCTCATTGCCCCCTTTCCTTGTTTTCACTCTTTTTTTTCAGAGTGAAATACACAAAATGGCGGCCGCCGCTTCCTGGTTTCGACCGATTCGAATGTTTACTAAGATCTAAGAGCCAATCAGAATCGCGCTTGCGCACGCCACCGTACGCTTACCGTAAGCGTACGGTAAGCGTACCGTAAGCGGGCTCAGATATATATATTGATTTAAAGGCTATTTTCTCAGAATCTACTGAACAGATTTACACCAAACCTACAAAAGGCACTTCCTTGACCTAGGGACTACCTCTCTGCAAAATTTTGAGTAATTTTGTTCAGCCGTTCGGGCTGTAGCTCGTTCTAAAGGTCCTATGGAAAAATGCATGGGAAAAACGCGTTTTGGGACCCCCCTTTTATCTCAGCCCCCGCTTGACGGATCCCCCCGAGACTTTCAGGGTAGGAGCGGAGCGTAGCGCCCCACCTATTTTGAGAAATTCGCGAGGATTCGTCAACCGGCACCAAAGTTATTCAAAATAGAATGTTGAGGTTTTCCTATGGAAACGTGGTCCTAACTATAACTACCTACTGGCGACCGCCAGTAGGTAATATATATATATATATATATATATATATATATATATATATATCAAGACCTCTTATAATACAAGTGGCGGCCTCGCGGTCCCAAATGGACCCAGGACTTCCTGCCCAGACGGCAGCCTCAGCCTCGCGGTCCCAAACGGACCCAGGACTTCCTGCCCAGACGGCAGCCTCAGCCTCGCGGTCCCAAACGGACCCAGGACTTCCTGCCCAGACGGCAGCCTCAGCCTCGCGGTCCCAAACGGACCCAGGACTTCCTGCCCAGACGGCAGCCTCAGCCTCGCGGTCCCAAACGGACCCAGGACTTCCTACCCAGACGGCAGCCTCAGCCTCGCGGTCCCAAACGGACCCAGGACTTCCTGCCCAGACGGCAGCCTCAGCCTCGCGGTCCCAAACGGACCCAGGACTTCCTACCCAGACGGCAGTCTTAGCCTCACGGTCCCAAACGGACCCAGGACTTCCTGCCCAGACGGCAGCCTCAGCCTCGCGGTCCCAAACGGACCCAGGACTTCCTACCCAGACGGCAGCCTAAGCCTCGCGGTCCCAAACGGACCCAGGACTTCCTACCCAGACGGCAGCCTTAGCACAAGTTCATCCTATAATTACCACGACATACAACAAGGGAACCAGTGTTACTATGTATCAGATCACACAAAGACTACTAGTTGAGCACAACCTGTTCCCCAGTTCGAGGGGCTCCTTTCTCCCTTATTCAGCTACCACTTACCTGATCAGGATTAACATCTGTTCATATCAAGTCACAGCTGACTAGAAGAATAGGCTACCCTCTTATACAAGAACACGCAGCACATGTTGATTCACTACAAACTGGATACTTTATTTAGTTACTACATACACACTTACAGAACATAATACATATTACATATGACCTGCAAAGAAAAGTGATAGATTAAGTTGTACACTCTAATAATAAAGGGGTTGACATCACCTTGGTCGTATGTAGCCTGCGCTCAATGGTCATCTAGGTTCCCTTCTCGTCTGTGCCTCGGCTTCGCCTGGAAGTCACACCTCCGCAGTCACGGATCTACTCCCTTCTCCTTCTCCGAGTCACTGGGACCTCTTCCTCATCGGCTACTCTCTTTTCTTTGGCTATTCTGTTAGAAGAATATCTGTCTCTCGGTTTTTCTCCACCTTCGAGTTTGTCATCTGTCTTCCCTGGAATAAGTAGTAGCTTTACTGCTTAACGGCCAGGTGCCGCCTACGGACTAAAAAGCAAGTGCCAGTATCTGCCTCAGACTTTCACTAATATAGAGGTGCATTTTCTCATGGAAAATTCCAGCCCGTAACCTGCCGCCCACCACATTCTTGTACCTCCCCTTACCAAGGACACGTTCCCAGCCGGCCGGCCTGATGTAGTGTCTTCGGCATGAAGAAAAATACAATCCTTCGATAAGGGCCGGCCTGAACCGGTTCTCTCCAAGCGAATAACACCTCGTAACTAAAACATCACCCTCGACCTAGAAACTTTCCAAGCTGCCGGAGAGGAAAGAAAGATGGAGTCTCTCCCGTTTAAGGCCTACCAGGCCTGGATTCAGCACGACTCCATGAAATACCCTCACTATAGAACAGATTACCCCTAATACTAACGGATCTATCCTCTAGGATATATGTGCAAACCCTAATCTATGGGGAAGAACACAGGATCATGTCGAAGTGCCTAATAAATAGGCTCTATACACTACTCTAACCCTTAGACTTGGATGGAAAGAGACTGAAGTCACATTAGTCCCCTTAATCACAAGAGAGCCGGGAAAATCGAGCAGTACACTCTGTTGAACGTTGTTTTCCCAGGTCTGTCAGGCATCACCCTTCCATTGCATGCTCGCAATGATGCAGCTAAGGAGAGAGACTGCAATTGCAAGACTAGGGGAGTCCATACCTTGACTAAAGGGGTAAGTGGGTCAGGAATATTCCATAATGAATCCACTTCATCGCAATCTCCCGTATTTGGATCCAGTAAAGGCTCAAAGTGGCAGTTAAAATCCCCGCCTATAATTAGTACAGTAGAGGAGTCGAGCGACTGTAATAGTTTGAACAATACAGTAAATGCCTCTGATTCAAGGCCCCTCTTAGTAGGTCTAGAGTAAACATTTATCAGAGCAATACTCGGGCCCTTCTCTACGTCCAATAATACGAGTTGTACATCCTGTGAGTCCGTTGTAATGTCCTTTGCCTTTACTCCCAAATGGGAGCCGACCCATAGAGACAACCCCCCTGAAGGCCTTCCCCGGCCACTTTTGCATGCCATAATATCAAACGTTGCGAAGCCCGGAGCCACACTCTCTTCAAGCATCCAGGTTTCTTGCAGCATACAAATGTCAAAGGAAGTGATAAAAGAACTCCACTCCGGGTTGGGGAGTTTATTTTTGAGTCCGGCCACATTCCATGAAATAATTTTAACACCTTCAACATTAGATGATTGCTTAGATGTTTGGGAGTCCGGTAGGCCAACTAAATTGCCCGATGTGGAAGGCCCAGCAACCGCCCCCTGGCTGGATACACAATTAGAAGGGGGTATAGGATAGAACAGGAGGCAATTTGTTCTGGACTCAGAATCCCCTTCAATGGACTTTGTCGTTCCATTGAATCAGATTTATATGGTAACCCAGAATTAATTGATGGGTCAGATTGGATTTTAACTAAGGGTGGTTTGGTAACTTGTCTCATCTGTCAATCGCAACCGTCAAGGTTCGAAAGAGCCTCGTATCGGTTTGAGACATCCAAAGGCGTAAATGGGACAAAATGATCCAACCTCCCAAAGCGATTCCCGTATTTCCATGGGGATACAGTATCCTAGTTCAGAATATTATCGTGGGTCATTAATTGGGGATTAGATTCAAACATTTTGTACTTATTTATGCGAAATGCACTAGGTTTAATCAAAGGCATAGGCAAAGGGGGAGCCCCGAAATGTCTACCTCTACTCACTTGATTTCTAGGATAGAAAAAAGTTAGCTCCAAGGGAATAATAGAGCTCCCCAGAGTCCCCGCAGGGTAATTAAGAATATGCCTCACTGCAGCGGGGTCCCTGAAATTGACAATAACTAAATCCCCATTAATATCCTTCGTTCTGCTTCCCAGCCAGTCTAATCGGCGTACATGGAGTATTTCACCATTAGCATGGCAAGGGAGAGGGCGATTTTGGCTCAGCCAATGTACAATCTTATTTTTAAGCTGGAAAAATCCCTCCCTCTTGCCATCTGGCAGTTTAGGAACACTCGCCAGCACAACCACATAGGGAACCGCTTCTGGTGGTAATTCAACCCGGGGCTCCCTATGAGTAGTACCTCTGCTAAAACTAGGACTCATACACTCTTCAATGCCCGTATTTTTTACCTTACGTTTGTCCCTGCTCTTCGGGGATTCAATTGGGGTTGGCGAAGCCAACTGTCTTGCAGGTCGAGGGACTAGTTTAACCAACTCTTTAGGGCCTGTAATCGTTTCTTTAGGGTCAATGATCTTCTTAGAAGTACTAGCTGAACCGTCACCCACGATAAAACACGAGGGTTGTTTAATTACAGCGGAAGGGCAATCCTTCGACACTTTATCTCCAGTTTTGCTCACCTTATTACTGACGGCCAATTCGATGGTCCCCAACCTTTCCTCGACCCTCTTGAGCCTCTCAATTATTGGTAATATAAAGGACCTTATGAGATGTTCAATACTTTCCAGAGGGTCAATTAAGTGTGTTTTCTTAGGGGAACTGTATTGGAGAGTGCCTACGTCTGCTAAGTTTGATGAAATATTGGAAACGACCTTTGGAATTTGCACAGACATCGTGGGGATTTTGTGAATGGGAGCTGTTTGTTTAATAATCTTGTTGTTTTTCCCAAAGTCGGTATTGCTAGTCCTAATTCTGCATACATCTCCCCCCTTTTTCCTCCTTTTTTTAAGTGGTGGCCCGGGAATCTTATGCACCAATAGATTTCTAATCCTTTTTTTAGGAATTTCTTTATTTATCGTAGGAGAAGTTGTTATCGCTTCTATTCCTAATGGAGAATCATTCATACAAGAAGTAGTAATCGGGTGTGAAGATTCCAAAGAGTTAGGTGGAAAAGGTAAAGGGGATAATTCCCGAAGGAGTATGGGGACATCATCTAAAGAAATAAGGTCATCACTAGGGGAATTTGCGGCAGGCAGGATAGTTTGTTGGGATAGATCAATTAGTGGTCTTTTTTTCAAACACTCAATCGACTGGCGACGCTCAGCCCTTCGCTCAGCTAATATGTCCTCCCGCTCTAAGTCTATGGTGGCCTTACTAGAATAATGGTCCAAAGTACCCTTAGCCAGGCCCCCAGGCTTTACAGAGGACAAGGATTCTTGACTCTCAGCCATGGAATAATGGAGGAACAACCAATCACTATCAAAAAAGAAGGGAGCGAATAGCCCTAGGGAACGAGTAACACAATGTAATGAACCCACAAAAAAATCAATGGCCCACAATAGGCCTAATCTCCAAGAAGGGGAATGATGGAATGTGTCGTATCAGTCAAAGACGAGACACAGTGACAATCTAAGTAAGTCCAGATTCACAAACTCGAGCTGTAATTAACTTTACACACTATAGAACTCACAGTTCAGGAGGTCTGTAGCAGATGTCAGAGGGGTGGCCCAGCCCGGCCTCGGACGGTCCTTGACGGGCTAGGACGGGCCCGCCCTTGGCCCGGGCTTGGCCCGGCGCATCCCGCGCGCGTCCCGCGAAGCTGGCTTCCGCGGTGTTTGTAGGCGCCACCTGGCGCGTTCACGGCGTCACCTCGACGCGCCGCCGCTGGGGCTGCTGGGAGTTAGAGTCCCGAGGCGGCGACGCGGAGGATTGCACCCGCTGCTGCTTCCGATGGCTGTTGGTTCCCCCTGTGACTCCTGGCGGTGGCGGCAGTGTAAGGAACGATGAGGTAGGTTTCTGCTGCTTTCCCGCAGCTCCGCCGGCCTCCGCGGTGTTTGTAGGCGCCACCTGGCGCGTTCACGGCGTCACCTCGACGCGCCGCCGCTGGGGCTGCTGGGAGTTAGAGTCCCGAGGCGGCGACGTGGAGGATTGCACCCGCTGCTGCTTCCGATGGCTGTTGGTTCCCCCTGTGACTCCTGGCGGTGGCGGCAGTGTAAGGAACGATGAGGTAGGTTTCTGCTGCTTCCTTGGTCCTCCCGCCTGTTGTTTCCGTGAATTGGTCCTTGGGAGTGTGCGGCAGTCCCTTCTGCTACTACTGGGGTGTGTTTATGCCCATGTCAGTCATCTATGAGAATGTCTTTTGATGCTGTGATGCTGTTGCTCCAGTGGGCCAGGTGCCAGGCCAGGTGTCCTGGGAGATGGTGCTGTAGCGCCGACCCTCACGGTCTTTTCCGTGGACGACCCGCCCTCCTGCGGGGACCCTCAGTAGCAGGCCGTGACGATGTTTGGGATGCTCCATCGGATGTTTCCTCCTCCTGATCCCTCCCTGTGGATGGTGATGTTCTAGGCCTTCTGGCACAGGGAGGGTTGCCCATGTTGTCGGCCATCCGACGGAGTGTACTGTGAATTCCCGTGAACACCGTCACGAGCTCAGCCTGTCTGTCCTCCATCCTCCGTTGGTGTTGCAGTAGACAGGCATGTAGCTCCGCATGTTGCTGGGCCTGCTGGGTCTTGATCCCCTCGAGGACGGACACAACCTGGGCCATGTCCAGGATGTTTCGGACATGGGCATATACCGGTTTCCCAGCCAACTGGTCAGGCTGGCGCCTCCACCGTCCTCCACTCCCACCACCCCTGCCCACTTGCGCCTGGCCTGCCGTTGTGGGCACATCGGGTCTCCGGGACCCCTGAGGGATGGCATTTGCGGTGTTGCCTGCCTCCTCCTGGGTGCCCGGAGTCCCTTGTCCCTCCTGGACAGACTGGCTGCTTTGTGGTGGTGGGGCAGGGATCCTGTGTGTCTCCTGGGATGTGGCAGGAGTGGGGGTGGTGGTTGGCCCCGTTGTACTTGACGCAGGTGCTGCAGGTCGTTGGACACCAGAGGGGCCAGGTTGGTCGGGGTCGTCCACAGAGTGGTGAGAGTCGTCGCTGCCGGTGGGATCGGCCTCCCGCAGAGCCGGGTCCTGTGAGTCTTCCCCCCCAGTGTTGGGGGGTGAACCACGACGTTGACCTGTGTGTGAGAGAGACAATGTTAATTCTATTCCATGCAACATCCATGATTCATTAGTTTCAAAGTTGGAACATTTCCTCTGGGAATTTGGATCTGTCTAGCATTCCACTCACAGTGCACTTGTGCATGGGTATGTCCCTTGGGCACAGCTTTGGCGACTGTAACTATGTGTGGCACAGTCTTACTTGCTGCGTCAAGTGTGACTGCAGTCATCAGTGGAGTGGGCAGGCGTGGCGAGCCGTGCATTGGCGCCTTCCGTGTTGCACTGTACGTGGGCACATGGAGTTGTTCCACACACTTCAATGATGCAGGTAGCTGTCGTTGTGCTTGTGCACAGGTTGTGACATGGCCCTGTGTTTTGCCATGGAGGAGAGGGTGGTGCTGGCACTGGCCACCCTTGTCTACATGCACGCAGTCCACCTGCTGACGAGCAGACATTCCCACACACCACAAGGCTGATTTGCTCTCCCTGTGTGTCCCTCCCTCTCTGTCCCCCTCTCCCTCCCTCTGTGTGTCAGCCTCCTCCCTCTGTCCGTCTCCCTGTGTCTCCCTCCCTCTCTGTCCCCTCTCTGTCCCCTCTCCCTCCCTCTGTGTGTCAGCCTCCTCCCTCTGTCCGTCTCCTTGTGTCTCCCTCCCTCTCTGTCCCCCTCTCCCTCCCTCCGTGTGTCAGCCTCCTCCCTCTGTCCGTCTCCCTGTGTCTCCCTCCCTCTATGTCCCCCTCTCCCTCCCTCCGTGTGTCAGCCTCCTCCCTCTGTCCGTCTCCCTCTGTCTCCCTCCCTCTATGTCCCCCTCTCCCTCCCTGCGTGTGTCAGCCTCCTCCCTCTGTCCGTCTCCCTCTGTCTCCCTTTCTCCCTCCCTCGGTCAACCTCCTCCCTCTGTCCGTCTCCCTCTGTCTCCCTTTCTCCCTCCCTCTGTCAGCCTCCTCCCTCTGTCCGTCTCCCTGTGTCTCCCTCCCTCTATGTCCCCCTCTCCCTCCCTCCGTGTGTCAGCCTCCTCCCTCTGTCCGTCTCCCTCTGTCTCCCTCCCTCTATGTCCCCCTCTCCCTCCCTCCGTGTGTCAGCCTCCTCCCTCTGTCCGTCTCCCTCTGTCTCCCTTTCTCCCTCCCTCGGTCAACCTCCTCCCTCTGTCCGTCTCCCTCTGTCTCCCTTTCTCCCTCCCTCTGTCAGCCTCCTCCCTCTGTCCGTCTCCCTGTGTCTCCCTCCCTCTCTGTCCCCCTCTCCCTCCCTCTGTGTGTCACCCTCTGTCACCTCAGCCCAGCTTCCTGGGCACACACTGTTAGCAGTTCTTTGAATGGCCCTTGGATTGTTGCTGTGAGTTTGTTTGTGATCTCCAGGCACCCATTGGGTGTAGTGTGTGTGTCTGCGCTGCTGCTGTGGTGGTGTGTGCTGCCACTCTTTCACAGTGTTGGCTGTTCATTAGCTGCTGTCATGTGCAAAAACGTGCCTTCACCCCCATGTGTTAATGCAAGGCGTCCGCCATTTGCTGGCAAGTCTTTCCTGTGTGGGGACACACTGTTTGTCTTGCTGTGACCTAGGCCATATGGGCAGAGGGCATTGTTGTCTGCTTCTGAGTTGCACTATGTGATTTTTGGGGCCCACCCTCCCGCCATCCGGGTTACCGTGTCATGTGTTGGTGTCTTCTGTGGCCTGTGACTTGACATTGTCCAGATGGGTGCATGGGGCATGGTGGCGCCAGTGGCATGTGCGTGTTCATGGAGTGTGGTTGAGTCATGCGATAGCTTGGGGTGGTTGCGTGCCTGTTTGTGAGTTTGGTTGTGGATGACGTTCCCCCCATGTGAGGTGCGTTGTTTGTGTACTCACCCGGGTCTCGGAGTCCTCCTAATCCCTCCACTGCCTCCACCGGCAGTATGGCCATCACCCTCTCCTCCCAGGGATGGTAGTGTACGGGTCTGCGGGACGGCCCTCCTCCAGTGACGTTGGCCTGGTTGTGTTCATCCGTCATCTTGGCTCGGACCCTCCTCCGCAGATCGTACCACCTGGCTTGGCATTCCTGCTTGTTCCTTCTGGTGTCAGCAACAGCATTCACAGCATCGACGATGGTCTGCCACATGGCTGTTTTTGCTGAAATGCTGGTCTGTCTGACCAATGTTCCAAAGAGGTGTGGCTCGACTCTGAGGATTTCATCGACAAGGTCCTCCAACTCTCGGCTAGTGAACTTTGGATTCTTGTTGGTGGGCATGGTGAGGGGTGTGGGTGTGGATGGTGGGGGTGTGTGTGTGGATGGTTGTGGGTGTGTGGGTGTGGTTGTGCAGGTGTGTGTGTGAATGTGATGAGGGGGTGTTTGTGAAGGTGTGTGTGTGAAGGTGTGCAAGTGTAAGGTGTGGTGCAGCTTCTAGTATGGTGCTGTAGGTTGTCTGTGGGGTCTGGCAGCAGTGAGTCTGTTGCAAAGGCTCATGGTTTGTGTGTGTGGGCCCTTTTTATTGGTCCATTGGTGGGTGTGGCTGTGTTTGAACTTTGGGTGGGTGTGTTATAAGGAGTGGTGGTGTTTTGGGCCTCTGTTTGTTTTTGGCAGTTGCAGGTCAGTGAATGTGTTGTTTTAGTGGTTGTTGGACATGTTTTGTGGCTTTGTTCCATTCAAATGGTGTATTCTTGTGTCGTTTTGGTTTGTCCTGGTTGTGTACGTGCGTTTTTAGCGTGTGTACGGTGTGTACATGGCCCATTTTGTGGTACAGTGCTGTCCTTGTGTGTGGCTTGGTACGACTCGTACATGCGGTTGTGATGTTGGGGCCTGGGGTGCGCTCCGTACTTAGGATGTTGTGGTGGGGGTACGCTCCATGCATACGTGGGTGGGGGTACGACTCTAACGTACACGGGTGTAGATACACGGGGGTACGACACGTACACGGGTGTACATACACGCGGGGTACGACACGTACAGGGGTGTAGATACACAGGGGGTACGACACGTACAGGGGTGTACATACATGGGGGGTTCGACACGTACAGGGGTGTACATACACGGGGGGTACAACACGTACACGGGTGTACATACACGGGTGGGGGTTCAACACGTACAGGGGTGTACATACACGGGGGTACGACACGTACACGGGGGGTACGACACGTACACGGGTGTACATACACAGGTGGGGGTTCGACACGTACAGGGGTGTACATACACGGGGGGTACGACACGTACACGGGTGTACATACACGGGGGGGGTTCGACATGTACAGGGGTGTAGATACACGGGGGTTCGACACGTACAGGGGTGTAGATACACGGGGGTACGACACGTACAGGGGTGTACATACACGGGGGTACGACACGTACACGGGTGTACATACATGGGTGGGGGTTCGACACGTACAGGGGTGTACATACAAGGGGGTACGACACGTACACGGGTGTACATACACGGGGTGTATGACACATACACGGGTGTACATACACGGGTGGGGGTACGACACGTACACGGGTGTACATACACGGGGGGTACGACACGTACACGGGTGTACATACACGGGTGGGGGTTCGACACGTACAGGGGTGTAGATACACGGGGGTACGACACGTACAAGGGTGTAGATACACGGGGGGTACGACACGTACACGGGTGTACATACACAGGGGGTACGACACGTACACAGGTGTACATACACGGGTGGGGGTACAACACGTACACGGGTGTAGATACACGGGGGTACGACACGTACAGGGGTGTACACACACAGGGGGTACGACACGTACACGGGTGTACATACACGGGGGGTACGACTCGAACGTACGGGGGCTGGGGGGAGTGTTGGGCGCGTATGCGGGCACATGTCTCCATGGTTGCTATGGGTGTTCGGTGCGGACGGTGTTTTTTCCATGCGGTTGTAACATCGGACGCACGTGATGGATCGTGATTCCCCGGTCGGACTTCACATTTCACATTTGTACGGTAAATCGTCCGTGGACGTGTCGGACACTTTTTCCGACCCGAGGACGTGTGGGGAATACTTCCCAATGCGATTCGTATGGTCTTTTTCCCATGCGAATCGTAATTGGCAGTTTGTACGGCACTTGTACGATTCGTACGGTAAAAAGACCGGATACGAGTCGTACGGGCCATTTTTTTACCGGATCGTGATCGGCACCACTGTCTTTTCTCTGAACATGCACCAATCGAGGTTTCTCTCCCAGGCTTCCAATGTGGGTGGATGTGCTGCCCCCCAAAGTTGAGCGATGTTTCTTTTTGCCAACATGAACCCCAGAGTGGCCCACTGTGTCAGAGAAGTGTTTAAGTCCGTGGGCTTCCAGATATTCAAGAGGCACCGTCTCGCCTCGGGACGGAGGGAGATATGTAATAGATAAATAATTAATTTAAAATAGTAAAGCCTTTCACAATTTCTATGCTCAGAGTATCATCCCAAAGTCAATAGGCCTGGCTTTTAACCTGCTAGGGTAAGCACACACAGTCATGAACAAATGCAGATCTATTGCAGTAGCACATTAACGTCAGACCTATAGTCTTTGCCTATGCTTGTCATAGTTATCTCTTTATAAAGTGTTATTTCGATTAGACCTTCAGACATTTGTCGTCATTGTGAGTGAGGTATTTTTGCTTACTAATTTCCTGCCTCCGCATTAGGAAGTTACAATCGGTGACAAGCAATGGTGTTTGCAACAGTCATAAACATCTGCTGTGATGCAACCTGGCTGTCAGCCATTCAGTGCAACTGACACCTGGAAAGACCAGTAGAAGATCGCTTCATTCAAAGTATGAGGCTAGTTCACTGAATGGGGGCATAGGACATGAGGTGGCATGCAGTGTGAGTCTCACTATCTTTAAATTAATCATGGCCTCATCACTCCCCATCTTTAGCTCATGATGAGGTTCTTGATTCCTTGTTTCTCTTGTGGGATTCATCAGTTTCACTTTTTTTGAATGACTTCACCCATTGACTGAGCACACTCGGCTATGTTGCTAGTCGTCATACTGCACAAATTAGAGATGACTGACTCAGTCGACTTCTGGCTCTTGAGTACACCGTACCCATTTATTTGCCTACGCATTAGTGCTCAGACAGAGGGGCGTGTACAATAGACAGTGGTGGGCTCTTGGTCCGGATGTTAGACAGCAGCTTTTGCAGGACACAACAAATTTACAATATCTAATTTTGCAAATGTTCCCCAAAATTGATGCTTGATAGTGCTTTCTGAAGCACCCATGGTCAGTTACACTGGCCTAAATGCAATACATATTTTACTGGCCACTTATAAATTTCCACAACTGGCAGCAGGTCCTAGTGGCTGCTAGTGAGAGACTGTTGTTTTTGCTTAATTCTCTTCAATATGCTACATTAAATTCTTATGTTGACTAGTAATACAGGTGTGCTTTGTTTCTCTTCTCCTTGTAGATCCAGTGAGAATTGTTAGCTGTGTGCTGCAAGAGTTGCTAGGAGCCAGGAGGAGTTCTTCAGAAGCCACCTTAGTCGTTGGGAAACCACTTTGTGGAGAGGTAAGAGGGAAGGTTTTTCAACAAAGGTTTCTCATTGTAAAGGACATGTTCCTAGAAAGATGGGGATACAAGGACCCTGGTTTCTATGTTGACTGCCTAATTCTTACTAGAAGACCAACTCTGGGAAGGCTTGAGAGAAAGTGCTGTGGGATTTGCCAGACCTTAAGTGAGAGGACATTGATGTATAGGAGCAGTTCCATGATACATTCATTTTTAACACTTTGACACCGCATGACTATTTCTTGTGTACCAGTGGCATGGTTTTCATCTTAGTGATCAATATGTAGGCAGCCTACTAGTTGCTACATTGCTTTCCCTGTTTATACAGGTTGAATGCCTTGTGCTACTGTACCTAGATGGCACTGGATAAGGGGGTTCCTGACTTTACTGCATGCTCTAGGCTCAAGTGCATGTTCTAGGCTCTATCCCTGGGCCTGGCCCTTTGAGATGCAACTGATGGAAGTGCTGTGTAATTTGAAGGCTATGAATCTGCGTTGCCAGTTCCCAGGTCTCTCCATTGCCACCATGTCCATGGTCAGACCAAGTCACCTAAACATCACGTCTTGCCCATTTTTGTCTTTTAGTGACTGTTTTCTGCTGCAGGACCTAGGTTTTACACACAGCTATTCTTCCATTTAAAGTTTACATCTCAGTGGCTACTACACAGTCAGTCCAATCATGAATGCAAGTTCTTCAAGCCCCTAAAGTGAGCCCTGGATCTCTTCATGGTTTCCAGGCCTGACTCTGAGTTAAACCTGGATAAAACTAAGCACTGCACGGCAGCATGTGTTTTAGAGTGTCCCATCCACTCACCCTCTCTCTATCTGTACCATGTGCAGGGTGTCGAAGAAGAGGTGGAGGTACAGGGAAACTCCTTTCAATTAGCCCAAGCACACCTGATTATCATCACTAGTTGGTACGATCCATTCTCATTTAGAATGTTTATTATAGTGCGTTAATGACTCGAAGTGACCATTCGAGAGAGACAGCAGTGGTGTCTGAGGGGGCATTAAACAGAACCTTCCTTAATTACTTTACTTTATTTACTTTATTTTGGCTGATAGAACCATAAATGTACATTGAAAACATGCAAACAATTTTTAAAACCTGAATTATTTTTAGAGACATGTTTCATTTTAGTGAGTTAGTTAAAAGATTAAAACAAATTGACATCCAACATAGTTTAAAAACAATGCAATTCAGTCAGTAGAGGAGAAACAATTAAACAGTGAAAACATTGGCACAAGAATACATTCTGAAAAAAAACTGATTTCATTCAACATAGATTAAGAACAATACAAAACACCCAGTTAGAAAAAATTGAGCAGTGAAAAAGTTGGCACAAAAGTGCAGACTAGTATTTGTCTAGCACACTCAGCAGTAATTTTAGTTAAACTATTTACACAGGGTCAATAAAATCACAAATACCTTTGTATAGTACACCTGAACAAAACTAAGCACTGCACTGCAGCATGTGTTTTAGAGTGGCCCACCCACTCAATCTCTCTCTATCTGTACCATGTGCAGGTGTGAATGAAGAGGAGGAGGGTATTGTGGTACAGTGAATCTCCTTTCAATTGAACAAGCACGGCTGATTGTCATCACTAGTTAGTACGATCCATTCTTATTTAGGGGCTTATTACCCCCTCGTCAGACCTCCCCATCACAGTCATAACCACATGAGAAATAGCCCCTCCCCAGAACTTCCAAGCAAAACTCCTCAGCCCATCCCTACCCT
This sequence comes from Triturus cristatus, assembly GCF_964204655.1. Taxonomy (NCBI): domain Eukaryota; kingdom Metazoa; phylum Chordata; class Amphibia; order Caudata; family Salamandridae; genus Triturus; species Triturus cristatus. The sequence continues at coordinate 1,706,501,930 of NC_140590.1, forward strand.
CCAGGCCACTCCCACATCTTGTGGCATATTCCCTTTGACCCAAGGAAGCACATACTGTTGTTTTTTTCTGTGAACTACTCCTTGCAAGACCCTATGCTGTTTACAGGTGAGTGTGCAGCGGTGTGCTCTAGCGGCCGTTGTGTGGGTTTGGGGGTCAAGTCCCTAAAACATTTTTGTGTTATGATACCAAACTTCTGGCTAAAATCAGAAAAAAACATTGTGTATTCTGGTATCCTTTTATTGTGTATTCTGGTATCCCACTATTTGAAATAATTGTCTTTGTCCACGGACATGCAGTGAGAGGGGACTCAGTGAAATTACTGCCCTCCATACTCTCAAGAAAAATAGTGAGTTAACCATTAAACCTTGCGATAAGGGGGGTGGCATTGTCATCTTCGATACTAACAAGTACAAAAAGAAAATGTGGGATCTACTTGGATCACCAAGACATTATCGTAAGATCAATGCCAACCCTGAACCCAGAGTCAAACGCAGGATTTTACGTGCAGTAGAGGATGCAGTAGAGAGAGGGGAAATCTGCCAAAGCGAAGCAGAATATCTCACCCCAACATATTCCCGCATACCAATAATCTACAGGGTACCAAAAACGCACAAGGACCAACTGGACCCCCGATGAGACCAATTGTCTCCACCATTGGATCGGCCACAGAGCCCTTTTCCAAATATATCGACAAATTCCTTCAACCAATGGTCACGGCTCTTCGTTCATATGTCAAGGACATGGGGGATTTTATCTTCGAGATAGAAGGTCTCCAGTACAACCCAGACCGAGAGATCTTAGTAACCCTAGATGTAGAATCGTTATATTCGAACATCCCTCAAAAAGAAGCGTTAAGGTAGTCAGTGACATCATCAATACTAAAACTACGCTGCACGATGGGCAATTTTTAATCCAATGCCTTGAGATCGTTCTCGAAGAAAATTTCTTCGAATTCGACGGTGACCACTATCAGCAGGTACAAGGAGTCAGCATGGGGGCAGCTTGAGCCCCCATCGTGGCATGCCTATATATGGGCAATTTTGAAGAAACCAACATCTATAACGAGCTTGCTCCGTTCTCCGAGAACGTTTGCCACTGGTCGCGGTTCATAGATGATGTTTTTTTCATCTGGAGCGTCGACCAGGAGGCTTTAGACGAATTCATTCTATGGATTAATGCTGCAGATGACAACCTTAGGTTCACTGCCCACATCAGTACGTACAAGTTGGAGTTCCTGGACGTGTGGGTGGGACATCAGGGTCTCAAACTGATGGTGTCCCTATATACTAAACCCACAGCCAGGAACACTCTTCTCCACTTTAGTAGCTTCCACCCGAGAAGTCAAAAAGATGGAATTCCATTTAGTCAGTTTCTACAACTTCGTAGAAACTGTACTTCCATCAAGGATTACCTCTACAATGCTGACCTGATGAAGGAGAAATTCATCCAGAGAGGGTGTCCTCATAGACTGGTCAGAGATGCCCTGAAACGAGCACGGTTCTACAATTGCGACACTATGTTCCAAACCAAACCATCAGAACAAACAGACAAGCTAGTCTGTGTCACGAAACATTCATCAATTGATAACAAAATCCGTCAGATCATAAATTCACAATGGCACCTACTCAACCTGGACAGCCAAACAACACGGATTCCCAAATCACTCTTTGCATTTCGTCGCAATAAAAATTTGAGAAATCTACTGGTAAAAGCAAAGCTCCCAGAACAGAAAGGATTGGTTCAAATATCTATCACAGGTGACTGCCCCATAAATGGAAATCATCAATGTGGGACATGCCATGCATGCGCCAGTGCTATTTTGAGTGATGTAATCTGCATCAACAACCGTACCATACAGCTAACAGAGATGACGAACTGTAGGACGTCTAATTGTATCTATGCCATCCTGTGCCCCTGCAACTTAACCTATGTAGGGGAAACAGCTCGAGAATGCAGAATTGCAGAATAAGGCTGGGAGGCTATGTGCCTGACTGGGGTTGGCCCTTGTTGAGTTGTATTTTGTGGGTACTGTCCGTATATATATATATATATATATATTCACTGAAAAAAACATAGGTTTCACACATGTTATAGTTAGCTGTACATTTTACTGATAAAAAACCAATGAAATTCCCCCGTTATAGTTACTGTAGGCAACTATAACTCACGCGACCGTAATCCTCTGCTGATGCTAATACTGTATTTAGACACTTATTTGCCCATGTCTTCTTCCATTAAATTTTAGCTATACATATATTACAAATATTTTTTTTTCATAAAGACACATATGTCATCAGCAGAGGATTACGGTTGCGTGAGTTATAGTTGCCTACAGTAACTATAACGGGGGAATTTCATTGGTTTTTTATCAGTAAAATGTACAGCTAACTATAACATGTGTGAAACCTATGGTTTTTTCAGTGAATTTGCAAGGCTTTTTAAATGCTAATTCCTAACTATAACGTGTGTGAAACCTATGGTTTTTTTCAGTGAATTTGTACGGTTTTTTAAATGCTAACTTACTTTACGCCATTCGTGGCGTGCGCGCCCAGTTAACGCAGTTCGTTCCGTGCGCGCACGGTGCGCTTCGCGCACCGTGCGCGCACAGTGAGCACGCGGAGCGCTTCGCGCACCGCGCGCCCACTTTACGCAGTTAGTGCCATGCACGCACGGTGGTCACGCGGTGCGCGCAGCTCCGCTCCTTCCCTGAAAGTCTCGGGGGGATTCGTCAAGCGGGGGCTGAGAAAAAGGGGGGGTCCCAAAACGCGTTTTCCCCATGCATTTTTCCATAGGACCTTTAGTCCGAGCTACAGCCCGAACGGCTGAACAGAATTACTTGAAATTTGGCAGAGAGGTAGCCCTCAGGTCAGGGATGTGCCTTTTGAAGGTCTTGTGTAAATCTGTTCAGTATTTCCTGAGAAAATAGCATTTAAATCAATATATATATCTATAGGCGCGCTCCGAGCGCGTACCGTAAGCTTACTGTACGCGCACGAGCGCGATTCTGATTGGTTGTTAGATCTTAGTAAACATTCGAATCGGTCGAAACCAGGAAGTGTCGGCCGCCATTTTGTCTCTCGCAGTCTGAGGGGGTGAAAAACAAAGGTGGAGAACGTGAAAAGGGGGCAGGGTGGACAGTTCCTGACCCCCTAGCCTTTGTCAGGGGGTCCCAGAAGGACCCCCAATGGCAAAAATTAATTTGAATTTTTTTTCGAAAAATCGCGGAATGCGCGTAGCGTACGCGCACGGTATAAACAGAAAAATTCCGCGAACTTCGCGTAACGATTCCGCGACTACGCGTACCGTGTGCGCACGGTGAAAACCAAAAAAATAAAAATAAATTTATAATACGTAGTTTATTGTAAAATAAATATATAAAAAAAATAATTATACATAAATAAATTAGCATTTAAAAAACCGTACAAATTCACTGAAAAAACCATAGGTTTCACACACGTTATAGTTAGGAATTAGCATTTAAAAAACCTTGCAAATTCACTTAAAAAACCATAGGTTTCACACATGTTATAGTTAGGTGGATATTTCACTCGTAAAAAACCAATGAAATTCCCCCGTTATAGTTAGTTCAGATAACTATAACTGGCACGACCACCACTCTATCACAAGGATGATGTCATCAGTGATGTCATGAGTCATGCCACTGACCATGTCATGAGTGACGTCATGAGCAGTGGATTGCGGGCACGCAAGTTATAGTTATCTGAACTAACTATAACGGGGGAATTTCATTGGTTTTTTACGAGTGAAATATCCACCTAACTATAACATGTGTGAAACCTATGGTTTTTTAAGTGAATATATATATATATATATTATTCCTCAAATCGCCCAAAGCATGCCTGGAGGCACTCAGCTGCTGTTGCAAAACCGGAGGTTTGTATTTATTAAATCATGGCGGCCAGCGATTTCATCCCGGCATTATAGTCTCTGTGCCGACGCGTTTCGAGAATTTCATCTCTTCTTCATGGGCAAAATGCATTGAAGTGATCTCGGAAGGTCCAGAATGCCTTTATTATATCCCGCCCTTAGTGGGTTTGGCTAGTGCCCAGGAGCATGTTGGAACATATAGTTCAAACCCTGGGCACTACTGTTGCGGCATAGAATGGCCAGGAACATACCCGGAGCCCTATGCAGGGAAAAAGTTTAACTTTGCTAAGAAGTTGTCGGAGCCCACTCAGGGTTTGAACTATATATTCAATACCACTCAGTAATTACTGATGGTCGCTAGGACCTGATATTTTAATTTTGCTTGAATATATTGGGTTTATTCAAACGCAATTTTGGTCAAGTTGATAATCTTCGGTTATTTAACCGAATCAGGCCATTATTGACCACTATGGTCGACAACAAGGTTCAACACGTCCTACAAAGTCAGTCTGTTTTGACAAATGTTACAATGTAATTTTGTATTGTAACGTAATGAAACACATACTGTTCAATTATGCAATGACTATGAAGAAACAAGTTTGTATTTGGGTATTTTACCTTTATTAACTTTTTTCCTGTGTCTCACTATGAAAAACTACAAGTCTGTTGTCCAGTTTTATTATTGTAGTTCACATGTGACTTAATCACTTTCACGGATAAAAAAGCCATTGTAACTTTATTGAATTGCTAGTGAACAAGCCTGTAGGAAAGGCGAAACGCGTCTGGCATTTTCAGCTGGCATTAAACATTGATTTTTGCGCACAGACACGGCGTCGATTACTTTTGTGGTGAAAGTTTGGTGGAATATTGATGACCGTGACTGGGAGGTCATTTCTTCGACGCGCCCTTTGATCTGGAGACAGCGGATATTCCCATTCGCTTGTGGAGTGTGTTTAAGTACCGCTGTCCCCCCCGTGCCGTTTATACAGGAGAGCGGGATCGCAACCTGGAGAATTTCAAACAGCGACTCAGCTGAGAACCAACACACCATTACGAGTCGGCTGACCCGAGGCGTGTGGAAGGCTTGCTGAGGTGATCGTTTGGTTTCGCGACACTGGGGAAAAGGGAAAGCCATTGAAACATTAATCTAATAGTCACACACAGTTTAGTGGTTGTGAGCTTTGGCGGTTCTGTGCGCGAGGATTGTTCCTCAAACAACATTATTGTTTAATGATGTCAGCTGCTGAAATCAAGGAGCGGGAGGAAGCTGCATTATCGATTTTCTGTGATAGTATACCTGGGAATAGAAAAACTGCAACAGTTACTCCAGAAAGTAAAATCACGGATGTAATGGCGCGTTTAAAACGATTGGAAAAGCTAAGGCGTACCGAACTTTCTAAATGGTGGGAAGCAAAATCACTGCACCGTTACTTGGAAGTGAAAAGAATTCCGAGAGGGCTACGAATCCTAGTGGCCCCCACATATGAGGACCCTAATCCAAACATGTTGAGGGAGTGGTCTGACAACAGCCAAGAATCCTCGAGCAGAATGCTTGCGATCCTCATAAAATACACTCGCCCAGAAAAAAATCAACAACGCCTGCTCATGTACCTGTACAAATGCAATACAATAATTTGGATGTTGACGACATGAATCTGATGTTGGAGTTACATGATCTTGGCCATTTGGAAGCTTCCAACATTCAATCCAGCGGTTCCTTTGATGTGATGAGCACCAGTGACCAAATGTCGATACTGGCCCACAAGGAAGGAATCGATACGAACATTGAGACATTAACAGACTTCAAACCGATCTCTAAATTTACCCCTATAACAGCAAGGGATTCAGTGGATGTGTTCAATGAACTGGTCACCAATGAAATAAAAAGTCTATGCAAATCATTGAATGGAAAGAAAAAGTCACTTACTCAACAGTCTAAAGAGTAGTATAACTTGGTTGACAAACTAAGTAACAACAATGATTGTATTGTTCGCAATGCAGACAAGGGGGGAAATGTAGTTCTTTGGGGTACGCAGCAGTACCTAACAGAGGCATACAAACAGCTCACTAATAGGTCCAACTACGTTAAGGTAAAAGAAAATGTCATGGAAGAATGTTATTCTATGTACAATTCCTTGTTGGTGGAATGGAATCGACAAAGTTTGATTAGCAAGGATGAAATGTCTTTTCTAAAAATTACTTGCCCGACCACTCCAGTCTTATACCTGATCCCAAAAGTCCACAAAGACATCACAAATCCTCCTGGCCGGCCTATCATCTCGGCCATAGGTAGTGCATTTGAACACACTTCTAAATTTGTTGGTTCATTTTTATGCCCCCTTGTCAAACTATTACCTTCTTTTATCCTAGACACAAGTGACTTTTTACGTAAAATCTATGATATTCCATGGGAAGATGATTTTTTGTTACTCACCATAGACGCCACCACTTTATACACCAGTATTCGCCACAAAGATGGCTTAAATGCTTGTCAATATTTCTTAGGGAACCGTCCCGCAAAGTTCTGGCACCATACCCAAATGTTACTCAAAATGATTTCCATCTGTCTTGAGAACAATTTTTTTCTGTTTAATGGTGAACTGTACCATCAAATATGCGGAACCGCGATGGGCACCTGCTTCGCCCCCAGCTATGCTAATTTGCATATGGGCTGGTGGGGGGAGCAGGTGGTCCAGTCGCTGTGGCAGGTTGAGTGGCAAAACAACGTTGTTCATTGGAGTCGTTATATTGACGACCTTTTTATCATTTGGAAAGGCACCAAGAGTAGCGCAGAGGATTTTGTAAAGAAACTCCAAACAAATGATTTAAACTTAAAGCTGACCAGTGAAATCAGTGCTTGTGAGATCAATTTTTTGGATTTGACAGTGTATGTTAGTGATGGTAAACTTCAGTCCAAACTTTACCGCAAGGCTACAGATGGAAACACATTGTTAAATGCCACTAGTTTCCATCCAGCTAAACTAGTCAAGAGTATCCCCTATGGGGAATGCCTCAGGGCTTTGCGTAATTGTAGTAAGGAACAGGATTTTGAAAAAGAATTATCATGTTTGAAATCCCGTTTTCAAGCCAGAGGCCACTCCGAAACATGTTTGAACCAAGCTGTCTTTAAAGTAAAACAGAAAACTAGAGAGCAGATACTCTTTAATAAAGATAGCAAGGTAGCCAAACTACATCAATCAGAGACCAATAAGTGTAGATTCATCACTACGTACAATAACCAGCAAAATGAACTAAGAAATATCATCTACAAACATTGCAATATCATCCGCAATGATCCTGTATTAGGTAAATTTGTACAAAGGCGACCACAGTTTAACTTGAGAAAAGCCAGATCTCTCCATCAGGCTCTGGTTAGTAACATGTTACCCAGTGATACTAAGACGAGACCAATCAGTTCATGGTTAAGTAGAAAGGATGGTTTTATCAAATGCCTTAAATGCAAGGCGTGCATGTTTGGAAAAAACATGACAAGTTTTCCAGTAGGCTTTGATCACAAGTCTGTACAGCAAATCAAAGGAAAATTCTCCTGTAAAACAGACTATGCAATATATGTGCTTCAATGCCCTTGTGGCTTAAAATATGTAGGCTCCACAATCCTTCCTGTCCACAAAAGAGTGTTGCAACACTTGCGAGCCATTAAGAATGGGGACAAATCCTACCCCGTGGCCCGTCATTTTGAGCAATACCATACCAAGAGCGCTGAAGGTCTCTTTTATTTTGTCATTGATGCCATCCCAATTAACAGCAGGGGGGGCAACCGTGAGAGAAAATTACGCAAACTTGAATCTTGTTATATCATTAAACTTAACACTAAGATTCCAGATGGGTTAAACATGGAAGAAGATTTACACACCCACCTATAGATTCCTCCCCACTCCTTTCTTAGGTTTTGTTTTAAGGTACTTGGACACTGTTATACTACAGACAATATGTGTCACACAGGTTCTAAACTTTGTCATTTTGTGTATTTTGCCCACTTGGGCTTTACTCCACTCAGTAATTACTGATGGTCGCTAGGACCTGATATTTTAATTTTGCTTGAATATATTGGGTTTACTCAAACGCAATTTTGGTCAAGTTGATAATCTTCGGTTATTTAACCGAATCAGGCCATTATTGACCACTATGGTCGACAACAAGGTTCAACAAGTCCTACAAAGTCAGTCTGTTTTGACAAATGTTACAATGTAAGTTTGTATTGTAACGTAATGAAACACATACTGTTCAATTATGCAATGACTATGAAGAAACGAGTTTGTATTTGGGTATTTTACCTTTATTAACTTTTTTCCTGTGTCTCAGTATGAAAAACTACAAGTCTGTTGTCCAGTTTTATTATTGTAGTTCACATGTGACTTAATCACTTTCACGGATAAAAAAGCCATTGTAACTTTATTGAATTGCTAGTGAACAAGCCTGCAGGACAGGCGAAACGCGTCTGTCATTTTCAGCTGGCATTAAACATTGATTTTTGCGCACAGACACGGCGTCGATTACTTTTGTGGTGGAATATTGATGACCGTGACTGGGAGGTCATTTCTTCGACGCGCCCTTTGATCTGGAGACAGCGGGTATTCCCATTCGCTTGTGGAGTATATATATATATATATATATATATATATATATATATATATATATATATATATATATATATTTATATATATATATATGCAAGGAACTTCGTCTTCAAATTCCAATCCACAAGGAAAGACGACCACAGACCCAACGAAATAAAGTGCAAGGTGTAGTTTTATTTCATTCGTGCACCTCGTACCACCATGACGCGTTTCGGCCTCAACACGGAGGCCTAGATCACATTGCAAGCTTTTGCACCCGGAAAACAGCGAAGCAAGTTAAGTCTTGCCAAAATCAACATTGAAAACCAATAAAAGTAAGGTAAAGGGCGGTTAAGAAGCATCATGGGAGCTGCAGTCCATACAACTATGAGAATAAAAACAAATGAATTTTTCAACGAGGGAACACACGTATTGAAGAACCATTTGGGGGTTAAATGAATAACCTGAAGCATGAAACTGTACGCACCCTCGCTGCATTGGCAATATTTGCACAAACTATGAATTTAAAACCAACAACTGACTGTCCCTTTAAACCAACATTGGAAGAATAGACGATTGTCCTTTTTCAATGTCTAATAAGTTACGTTTTAAAAGCAACGAACCCACTGATGTAACAGCGTGGCATATGATTAAGAGTTGTTAGACTCGAAACGCGTAATGCCTGTTTGTTTGGAATTAAATAACTTTCTTTCTAAGAATTGTTGGTGTGGCCCGCATTACGTTGCTGTAAGAGCGCGTGTTGCTTTGGATTTTAATGAGGTGTCTGACACACCTGAAAATGGGCCCCGATCCGTGAGGAAGTGGCACTCCTATTTGTCAGGATGTTGTTCTGAAGCTTGGAGCTTTTTTGTAAGGAGTGCCCTCCGGCTGGGATATTCTGCAGGAACGAATATATATATATTAGTGTGTGCTCCACTGGCTATTATTTATCATGGATGGGATGCGGTCAGAGATGAGATGAGTGGGATCACGGAGAAGGAGGTGGTGGTTGAGGGACCTTCCACAGCGCCTTCCTTAAATGTGGTGCAGCATATGATTGAAGCTGCTGCGGCTTGCTTGCGAGGGAATTCAAGGGGCCTTTCAGGCAGAAGTTTGATGCCCTGGCTGTCCTGGATCCTGATGAGGATGTGCGGGACAATTTGGGGTTCCCGGGTCCCCTTGCAGGTGTTGAGTCAGTGGATATTTTTGCCATTTATCAGCTTTGGGGCCTGTGTGGATTGTGTTGGGAGGGGGAGGGAAGAATATTTACATGCATTCTTTTCTCCGGTTTCTGGCTGGGAGATATCCTTTGCAAGGGTTCTCAGAGGAGTCTCCGCCTGTGGTGTATGTACATTCCCTGCTGGCGGGTCTTGCATCTCAGAGCCTGGTGGTTTCCGGGGATGTGGTTCCCTCTGATTCTGGGGAGTAGCGGGTTGAATAGGCTTTGAAGAGGTCCCTTACAACCTCTAATCTTGTGGTTTGTTCCGCGGCTTGCACTTGCTACCTGGTTCTGTCTCTTCTGAGGGACTGTCAGGGTGTTTCGGAGCAGCTCTTACAAGAGGATGTCCCCTCTGAGTCTTTGACTATGTTGGAGCAGCAATGCAATTCCTGGCTGATTTGTCCTTTGATTCCCTTACTGCTGCAGCTGGGGTCTCGGTGGCGGCTAGGAGACAGTTGTGGCTTACGCCTTGGAAAGCAGAGGTAGCACAGAAGCATGCCCTCTTGAAAATTCCTTTCACAGGCTCTTTGGGTTCCGGTCCGCTCTTCACAGAAGGGGAAATTTGCTGGGTATCAGCGGGCTCTGGATGGGTGTTTCATTCTCCATGGCCTCCCAGCCCTTTTTCGTAGTTGGGGACGTGGCTGGGGTGTCCCTTCCTTTCACAAGTCCCGGGGTCGGCATGGTGCCTCCACTTCTTCGGGGCCTTCCAATACATGTCTATGTTAGGGGTTCAGATGTGACGCCGGTTGGGGTTGCCTCAGGACTTTTTTTCTGGTCTGGGGAGTCCTTTCAGGATCGATGAGTCCTGCGGATTGTCCAGCTTCGATATCAGTGCGAATTTAGGGTTCCACTGGTGGTTGTGTTCGGGCTACCCCTGTTACTAGATCTCGGGTCAAGTGTCGGGCTCTGTTGGATGAGGTTCTGGACCTGGTTTCGAAAGGGGCTGTGGTAAGGGTGCCAGGGAGTCAACAGGGTCAGGGGGTTTTGCTAGATCCTGTTTCGGATCGAGATACCTGATGGGGACTCCGTCTTGTTCTGGTTCTGAAGGCAGTGAGTTTGTGCATCCCTTATCGGTCCTTCGAAATGGTGTCGCTACCATGTTCCGGTTCGCATGGCTTCCCTGAGGTTTCTACGGTTCTATGTGGGCGTTGGTTGTTTCCAGTCCCAGGTATTACCATTTGGCCTGTCTGCCTCTCCTAGGGTGTTTCCCTACGGTGTTGGCACCCTGGGTGGGATGTTGCATGCTCAGGGGAGCCAGGTGTTTCCTTACTTGGATGTATGGTTGATCTTTTCCTCTTCTTTCCTTGAGGCTCATTCACATACCCAGGAGGTTTGCCGGCTCTTTCAGCTGTTCGGGTGGATTCTGGCCTTGGTGTAGTCCCATCTGTGCCCCACTCAGGGCCTGCTGTTTATTGAGGGGGTCTTCTGTACTGAGATGGGGAAGGTTTTCCTGTCAGAATTCTGCAAGCTGACTCTGGTGCGTGGGCTGAGGAAGGGGTTGGTTGCCCGGTCTTCCACAGCTTGACTGTGGTTGCGGCTTCAAGGGATGATGGTCTGCTGCCATTATGTTTGTTCCTTGGGCCCATTTGCACTTGTACCCCCTGGTTACTCATGTTATGGGGCTTTGGTGTCCAGGGTCTCAGATTTATGAGCAGTTGATTCCTGAGGGTGTGGAGTTTCCCAGGAATTGTTGTGGGGGCTGGCGGATCAGTCCCTCTTGTAGGGTTCTCACTTTGTGTCCCAGGAGCAGTTGGTGCTGACTACAGTTGCCAGTGAGCTGGGTTGGTGGGCTGTGTTGGCCCTGGAGTCTGTTCGCGGGGTCTGGTTGGTCCAGGAGGTGAGATTTCTTACTCTTGGAGGGAATGGAAGGTTGTTCAGTCGTCCTTGACTCATTTTCTTCCTTGGGTCCTACAGAGGGATGTGCTGGTGAGAACGGTCAACACGGTGGTGGTGTGTTATGTCAAACCGCCAGGGGAGTGCGAATGTGGCCTCCCTCAACTTGTTGGGGCATCCAATTGGCGGGTGGGCAGCGTTGATTGTGTTGTCTCTGAGGGCATGGCATCTGCCGGAGATTTTGAACTCAGAGGTGGGTCGTCTGAGCGGGGGTTTTTCACTCCCCATCGGACATGTGCTTGACACCAGTGGTTTTTGGGGGCTGATGGAGAGGTTTGGGGTCCCTGTGGTGGACCTGTTTGCTGCCCCGGGAAATGCCTTGAGGGGGATGTTGCTCGCTGGTTCAGTGTGATTGAGTTTGGTGAGTGGCTGGCTGTCCTTTCGGTGGGAGGGGGCTTGCTGTCTGCCTTTCCTCAGATTGCCTTGTTTCTGGGGGGCCTGCTGAGGGTCAGGCTGGACCGAGCTACTGTGTGGTCTGGTGGCGACTGCTTGGACCCAGGGGCTTTGGTTCCCTCTGTTGATGCGGTTGACAGTGGGCGGCTGTGAGGGCCTTTAAGGGTTCGGCCTGTGACCCTGTGGTTACGTTGATGTCCTGGTTGTTGAGGAGGTGTTTCCTCTGGTAGCCCATGGTTAAGTCCTTGGCTCCTTGTTGGGGTCTTCCATTGGTGCTGTGGGCTTGGAGATCGGCTCTCTTTATGCATCTGGGTGAGGTGCCTCTGCGTTTTTTGAACATCATGGTGGTTTTTCTGGTCACTATTGCTTCGGCCTGAAGAGTTGGGGAGTTGGTTTCCTTGCTTTGTTCGGAGCCCTTGTTGCGTTTTTTACAGTATCGGGTTCCGGGCTGATCCTTCCTTGTTCCCACGGTCCCTTCCTCGTTTTGCTGCTCGGAGGATCTGGCTTTCCCTGTGTTCTGTTCTGTTCCTCTTTCGTTGGTTGAGGTGCGACTGCACTGTTTGGACGTTAATCGGGCTCTTGAGGTGTACATGGTGCATACTCTGCCTTTTCGTATGGTGTATTCGCTTTTTGTGACCTTTGGCCTGGCTGGGTGTCGTCTGATGCACTCTGGTGCTACTCTCCATCAGTGGCTGTGGGGACTTTGGGGCGGCCTATGCTGCTTGTGGTGTGATGGCACCCGCGTCGGTACAGGAGTGGTCAGCTCGGGTGTGGCTGCTTCCTGGGATTGTTTTTAGCGGGCATCTATGGTGGAGTTCTGCGAGGAAGCTACTTGGCCTTCTCCTCCCATCTTTATGTCCCATTATCATTTGGTGGTGGGTGGGGCTGGTCAACTGGTTTTGGGGACGCTGTGTTGCGTTCTGTTCAGGTGGTGTGACTTTCTGCTTGTGTCAATAAAGTCTGTTTCCTGCTCTCACTTGAAGCCAATTCTTGCTTTGGTATCTGCTCATGTGGTAATGACTGTGACGGGGAGGTCTGACGAGGAGGTAATGACCGGTTACTTACCGGTAATATTCATTACTCCGAGTCATAGATCTCCCCATCACAGTCTGGGTTCCCATCCCTCCCTCCCTGTTCAGCTTCTTGTGTTTGGGGGTACAGGAAGTGCTTCCTTGGGTCGAAGGTTATATGCCACAGGATGTGGGAGTGGCCTGGAGGGTAGGGATGGGATAAGGAGTTTTGCTTGGAAGTTCTGGGGAGAAGCTATTGCTCATGTGGTAATGACTGTGACGGGGAGGTCTACGACTCGGAGTAATGAATATTACCAGTAAGTAACCGGACATTTACAAGCCCCTTGCGCTGCCGGTTCATCACTTTTTTCCATTTTAAAAGTGACGCACCGGCGGCGCAGAGGGCTTGTAAATAAACCCCTTAGAATGTTTATTGTAGAGCGTTAATGACTCAAAGTGACCGTTGGCGAGAGGAGGCAGTGGTGTCTGAGGGGACATTAAATAGAACTTTCCTTAATTACAACTGTGACTGGAGCTGGGGAAAATTGAGAGGGTAAAGTGTCACCTCAGCACGTCTGGAATAAGAGACCTGCAGATGCTGCTGACAAAGAATTGCGTGCATTACAGCACAGTGCACAGAGTCACGCGCGCCTCACCTCTTGTACCGTGCCTGGCTCGCGCTTCTGGTGCTCACGCGCAGTGTATAACCAGCTGCCCCTACACTTCCATCCTGCTTTTTTTCAAGACCTGTAACTTCCTCAGTGTTCAAGGAGGTTAATTATTTACGTCACCTACTCTGTTAATAACTAGAGATAACGCTGTTCTGCTAATGTTTTCCCCTCTGGTTGCTTTCATTTCTGTTGCAACATTGCCAGCCAATGAAGACATATTTTATTGCTTTTCAAGTTCAGCTTATATCAGTGATTTATTTGCACACTGTAGCAAGTTGTTTAGAATTGACGTACAGAATAAGTACAATTGGGCTCTACAAACTAGTTATTATTTCAGCCGTTTTGTCATTCACTGTAAGCATGTTTTAACCAGGTTGGAAGGCCGCCGCCGCCGCCTAGCTCTCGTACTGTGAAATCTCTCTGATGTGCGTGCACTGTCAGTCTTACGGCTCTTGATAATATTATTCTGTGTTTCATCAGCCACGCAAGTGTTTGACTTTAGTTGAAATTCAAGGACGTTTTGAACATCAGCGTGTGTTGACCTATTTGACTTTTTCTCCTCGTCAGAACCTTAGGTTGTGATTTATATTTTCGTTAGAGAGAGACTGCACAAAAACTGTGGGATCCTGCTCAGAAGGAAGTAAGATAGACAACTGGACGATAGCGTTTATATATTTTTTTGCAGAGTTTTATATAGCGCGAACTTGACCCGAATCCAATCGGTTATCAGAGCGCCTTACATAGCACCAGTTACGTTACATGAAGACACACATTCATCTTTTTTTTGTTAGGCACGGGGAGATGAAGTGATTTACCCAGAATCACCGGAAGTTCATTACCGAGACTCGAACCCAGTTCCCCAGGTCCGCGGTCAAGCGCCCTAGTCGTTAGGCCAACTCCTCTCCCTGACAAAGCAACAGTACCAAGCACACCTCGAAAAACACGTTCGAGAGGAGGAGCCTAGCGCGCAACCAAGATGGCCGCGTAGGTGCGAGGCTCCCGAGGACCTCCGCGACCTCCTGCATAAATCCTGACTATATCCTGTCCTTGACGAGGGGACTGTGTTCGTGAGACCGAGCTGAGGTGCCACCCGTTTTCCGTTTCCAAATCGGACCTCGGACACCGGCGGGAGCATCGATTGAGGTTTGCGGCCTTCTCCACGCCGGCCCCCCGGATTGGAGTTGTGGGGCGATCCGGAGACAAAGTGAACAACAGCGGCGGGCGAGGCTGGGCGATTCGCGTACCCCGCACTTTCACTTTCGCTTTCGCGCCCTCCTTGCTGCCAAGCGAGGTAGGGTCGCGAGGCAGCGTGCGGTGGTGTGACTTCATCGGGGTGCCCTGCCGGCCTGCCAGCTGTGATCTGCCCTTCGGAGCTGTGGTCGCCCTCCCCCGGAGCCCGTGAACCGGTCTGTCAGCCCCTTTCAAGGAGATTGGCACGATTTGGGGACTGGAGCCATGTCCACGAAACAAGATGGCGACCGGGCAAAGGTGAAATCGACCCGCCGCGGCGCAGCCCCTCAGTCTAACAGCATGGACCGCTACACCCTCCAGAAGGGATCTCCAGAGGCGCCGCGTAGGTCCCCTGTTGGCCCGACTGATGCTCCTGCTTTGCCCGCGGATCTGACCCTCCGGGACGTCATGGGCGCCATCGCCGAGATGAAGGCCTCAGTCGACCAGCGCTTTGACACCCTGGCGCAAAAGATTGACTCGGTCCTCGTGGATGTGGGCCTGGTGAGGGCCGATCTGTCCAAGACAAATGACCGGGTCGACTCTTTGGCCCACACCACCTCGGGCCTCACAACGGACGTGGCGGCCCTCCAAAAGGAGGTGCGCCGACTGGGCCAGGCGAGCGCCCTGATGGATCGTCGACTGGAAGATTCCGAGGGTCGGGCCCGGAGGAACAATGTTCGCATTGTCGGGGTGCCGGAGGGACGTGAGGAGGAGGCGGCGGATCTGTTTGTGGAGGACCTGATCCTCACCCGTCTCCAGCCCCGGGGGCTGAGTAAACTCTTCGCAGTGGAACGTGCCCACAGGGTCCCCGGAGGGAGACCTAAGATCGGAGCCCCTCCGAGGCCTCTCATTGCCCGGATCTTCAACTTTCGGGACAGAGACGCTATCCTGCAGACTTCTAGGCAACAAGGACCGGTTAGACTCGACAATATGGATGTAAACTTCTATCCTGATTTCACTCCGGCGGTCCAGAAGCAGAGACTGAGTTTTCTCGGAGTCAAACGTCGCCTACGGGACCTGAACCTCAAGTATGCGATGCTTTTTCCAGCGAAGTTGAGGGTAGAGGTGGATGGCCGCACGCACTTTTTTTGATCGTCCCGAGGCGGCCGGGGACTGGTTGGACACTTTGCCCGGGAATCGGGGCCGGGGGGGTGGGGGGGGCACGGTTGGTGGGGAGGGCTTGCCGGATCAGGACTGAGGGACTAATAGTAGGCCTTGCTCTGGACAACATTATTGTCATCATTGACTGATTGTGTAAGTTCCCCTCCCGTGGAGGTCGTACGGGGTCTCTTGGGGGCTTTCCCTCCTCCTCTGGGGGACTAGTTAGTGTTTTCATCTATGGGGCGACAGGCACACTGCACTTTGGGGGGGCTGTTCGGGCTCATGCAGGGGTGCAGGGAGGGGGGAGTTCTGTTGGGACGGGTGGGTTGGGGTGGGGTGTTGTTCGTTTTTACCGCAAGGCAAACCCTTTACTGTATTGGTGTTTTTGATGTGCTCTCGGGGGGACGAGTGATGGCTTCTGTATGTGAGGGGGGGTAGGGACTTGACTTTGTTGTCTTGGAACGTTAATGGACTGGGGGACAGGATTAAGCGAGGTGTGGTCCTGCAGTATCTGAAACGAATTTCGCCAGATGTGGTCTTTCTGCAGGAGACACACCTTATTGGTAATTCCTTCTTTGCCATGAATCGGCGTGGCTATCGTTTGGTGGCCCACTCGGGCTTCACGTCTGGCTCGCGGGGGGTGGGCATCATGGTTAAGAACTCGCTCCCGCTGGAAATAGATGAGGTGCGCCATGATGAGAGGGGACGCTACACTGCCTTGGTGGGGAGAATGGAGGGCAAAGTGGTTGTCTTTGTTTCAGTGTATGTCCCACCGGGGCTACAGTCTACCACTTTTGCGGATCTGGGGCGCCTCCTCCTTGACCTTCCGGGGGGGCTTCTGGTGGTGGGGGGGGACTTCAATGCGGTGGTTTCTGGGACTATGGATCGTCACCCCCCTACGGACCTCCCCCGGGCGCAGGCATGGCTGTCCGGCCTTTTAGATACATTGGGATTGGTGGACTGCTGGCGCTTAAAACATCCCACGCAGCTGCAATACACCTTCCATTCGGGTGCCCATGGTAGCCTCTCGCGGCTTGATCATATCCTTGTCCCTGCGGCCTATGCTGGGAGGGTGGGAGAGGTGCGCCATCTGGCGCGGGGTATTTCAGATCACTCCCCGCTCCTGTTGCACTTTGGTGTCCTCCCGAGGGGGGAGGGCAGGGTAGCTCCAATCAATGCCTGGTATCTGCGCGACCCCACTATTCGCGCTGACCTGATTAAATCCTTGCAGCGGTATTTCGAGGAGAATGTGGGGTCTGTCCCTTCGGCTATCTCCCTTTGGGAGGCCTTCAAGACAGTTATTAGGGGGGAGGCCCTCTCCTTCATATCCCATGCCCGGAGGCGCGAGCAGGAGGAGGTGACCCGAGTGGAGGCCGAAATTACTGAACTGGAGGGTGATTTGGGGAGTGGGGTGACGGATGCTGCACTGCATGTTTTGCACCTTAAGCAAGCGGCCTATAGGGCCCTCGTCACGGAGGCAGCCAGGGGCCTCAGCAGAGAGCAACAGGGGCGATTGTATGATGTGGGTGATAAGGCTGGTAAATTGATTGCGTGGTTGGACAAAAAGGAGAGAGCGAGTCGTGTGGTTCCGCTGCTTGAGAGGATGGATGGTGTACGTGTCACCGAGCCAGAAGACATTGTCTCTTGCTTCGCGGATTATTTCCGCGAGGTGTATTCCCCGGTCTCTCCCTGCTCGGAGGCGGATTCTCATGCCCTGCTTCGAGATATCGCGCTGCCCTCCCTTTCGGTGGAGGACAGGGAGTCTTTGGATGCTGCTCCTACCTCGGACGAAATTGCCCTCGCTATACGCTCGGTTGCATCTGGCAAGGCCATGGGCCCGAACGGCATTCCTATCGAGTTGTATAAGCTGCGACCGGACGTACTGGCACCCCACATCCGTGCGATGTTCCTTGCGGCCCACTCGCGGGGCTCCCTCCCGCCGGACCAACGTCTGGCTACAATCGTGGTGATCCACAAGGAGGGGAAACCCCGAGACCGGGTTACCTCCTATCGGCCTATCTCGCTCTTGAATGCGGAGCCCAAAATCCTTGCCAAGGTGCTTGCCAACCGGCTGGTCGGCGTGGTGGGCGATTTGGTCCACCAAGACCAGTCTGGCTTTATCCCCCATCGCAACACGGCCCTCAATCTGCGGCGCTTGCACGGGGTGCTCGCGCGTGTTCCGTTTGTGCGGGAGCCGGCCATCTTGGCGTCCTTAGACGCCACCATGGCGTTTGACACGCTCGAATGGCCATACATTTGGGCGATGCTGGCGAAGTTCGGATTTGGACCGGGATTCATCAGCTGGGTCAAATTGTTGTACTCGGGCCCGTTAGCGCAGGTGGTAGTGAATGGGCGAGTCTCGGCCCCGTTCGCGCTGGGACGGGGCACGCGACAGGGTTGTCCCTTGTCGCCGCTCCTGTTTGCATTGGCCTTGGAACCCCTGGCGGAGTGGCTACGGTGGCACCCTTCCATCCGTGGTCTCCGTTGGACCCCTGAGTATGAGGACCGCGTGTCCCTCTACGCCGACGATATCCTTTTGTACCTGGCCTCCCCGCGCAAATCACTGATTGTCCTGGTTGATGTCCTGCGCTCCTTCGGCCGTAACTCAGGCCTCGTCATCAACTGGGCTAAATCGTGTGTCTATGTGCTTTCCGGGGAGGCTCCCGTCCTCCCGCGGGGATGTCCGATCCAGATTGCCTCGCAGGGGTTTCGGTACCTGGGTGTCTATATCACGCTGGACCCGGCGGCCCGCTACGAGCGAAACTTGCTTCCCCCCCTCCAGCGCTTGAAGGAGGACGTCGCGCGCTGGCGGCACCTGCCGCTTTCGCCGCTCGGCCGGGCGGCATTGTTTAAGATGATGTCGTTGCCGCGCTTCCTGTACGCTCTCCAGAACACTATGGACCTAGTCCCGGCGCGCTACTTCCGTGAGGTGGAGAGTCTACAGCGCCGCCTGTTCTGGGACGGGAGGCCGCGTATAGCCCTGGCGAAGTTGACGCTCCCGTGGTATGACGGGGGGATTGCCCTCCCGGACATTAAGCGGTATTACTGGGCCTCCCAGCTAGCTGCAATTAATCACGGCCTCTATGGGCCCGCCTTGAACCCGGCATTTGAAATGGACAAGATGCTCCTGCCCGGTGGCGACTACAATCGAGCACTCTACTCTGGCGCGCCGGATCCCCACTTGACGGGGCCCACGCGTGTCATGGTGCGGGTGTGGCACGCGGCCAATGCAGCTATGGGGTGGAAGGACCGTTTGACCCGGGCGTCGCCGTTGTATGCGCCTCAGCGGTTGGGCTCCCTGTGGACCTCGAAGGGCTTCGAGAAGTGGGACACGATTGGCATCAGTAAAGTGGGGGACCTCTGGACGAGAGGGGGATTTAAAACATTCGAGACGCTGCAGACGGAGTTTCAGCTGCAGGGCAGTGAATACTTTCGGTACTTGCAGGTCCGTCATGCGCTGGGCTCCGTCTTCCCAGACGCCGCCTCCATCCCGGAGTCTTCCCCCCTGGAGGATAGAGTGCTGGATGGCCACGTTCCGGATAGCACGATCTCCCTCATTTACAAAAAATTGATTAATGACCGCTCGGGCCTGCTGACCGGCCTCCGTGAGGCGTGGGTTGCCGACGGGCTGGAGTTGGACGACGAAGAAGACTGGATTTCCGCGGTGGCCTCTCCGAAGGAGGTGGCCATACCGGCTCGCCTTCGCTTCGTCCAGCTTAAGATACTCCACCGGGTTTACATGACGGGGCCAAGGCTTCTGCGTATGGGTTATGCTGAGGATGGGTTGTGTAAGCATGGGTGTGGTGCTTTGGCGACTTTTTTGCATATTTTGTGGGAATGCCCGAAGGTGGAGCGATTCTGGCGTGGTGTGCATGAGGTCCTGCGTCTGGTTACACATGTTGCACTGTTGCCTGAAGCGAGGAGATGCTTGCTGAATGTGTGGGAACCAACTGATTACTCGGTTCCGCAGACGCGATGGGTGACTCTGGGATATATGATAGCTAAGCGTGACATCGCTCAACTGTGGGGATCCCAGCGGCCCCCGGTGGTGTCGGCCTGGAAAGAACATATGGATTGGTGCATGTTCCGAGAAAAGGTGGTGTATGTGGCGAGGGGCAAGCCTGGGGCGTGGGTGAAAATATGGGGCCCCTGGAACGCCTACCGCGGGGGTATTTGCGAGCCACCACTGCTGCCTGCTGCCTCACCGGCTCCGTCCCCCTAGTTGACCCCCCCCCCCCAAGTCCCGGGCACAGAGTTCCCCCAGTCCTGGACTTGTTTCCCTTCCCCCTCTTCAGATTCCTGTGTGATGGTCGGGGTCCCTCATTCGAGGAGCACGTGTGATTACCTTCGATTGCGGGTTGCCTTGCGGGTGTGTTTTTCTATGTTGTTGCGTGTATATAAAATGAAACCGTATTGTGGGCTTAGAGACATGTGGCCCACGTCGTTGATGTCTCCTGATTTGCTTCTCTGTAACGCCAAGTGCCCTATTGTAAGTTTGTCAGGTGCTCCTGTCACTCTAGCGGCCGGCCGGAAGGTTGTAGGCCCATGCTTGTATATACTTGAGATTGCAATAAACGGTTTCAAAAAAAAAAAAAAAAAAAAAAAAAAAGAAAAACACGTTCGAGAAAACATTTGATCAGTGACAGGCACACTACGGGGCTTATTTGCGAGAGCCTTGTGTCACATAAAGTGATACATGTGTGATCCAGGACTCTCATTTTGATTTATGAAACCACGCAAAGCCACCCTGTGTGGCTTTGAGTGGCCTATAGATCATGAGTATGGCGATGCAGAGCAAATCGATGGGTTGCCTTACTCTGCTCCCGTGAGGAGTTCCATGGAATTTGTTGCTGCCCCAGATGTACAAAGTGATGTAAACCTGGAGATGAGTCAAATCCATATGCCTCCCGAGGTGAGGCGTCACGAGGAGAAAAAAAAATTCTCCTCGTTTTTTCCTCTTTCCATGTGTGCTGCAAAGAGGAAAGCACCTTTCGGATTATTTTGTGTGAAAACAATCCTGCATGCAATGGAGGCACCCTTGCACCATGGTGTCTACGTTAGGTCTAGGCTGCCAAAATTGTGCCAGCACAAGGAGAAAGGACCAGATTGCACCGTATTGCTTATCCCTTTAACCGCGGCGTAAAATCCGCCGCGGTGCAGGCGGTTCCGTGCGCGGGCGGGGCCGTGTCGGCCAACGGACGTGCGCAGCACTACGGAGGTAGTGCTCGCGACAGCCGTTGGCCGACGAACGCAGCGAACGGGTTAAATGGAATGCATTCCTGCTCTTTCACTTTGGCGTATGGCATTACAGCAGGGTGCCTTGCTATGCTGGCCCACACCAAAATGCTGTAAATAATCCCCTAAATCTGCTACAGAAGCTTCCTGTCTGTCATTTGTATTGCTTGGTTTGAAGCTCTGTATCATATTTGTAAACCTTAAAAGCATATTTACAGAATATGTATGTGTATTCTTTCTAGTCAGTCTAGCTGGCAAGAGTTTCCTTTTTATTTGGATTATATATTTTAAGAATATAAAGATGCCGATTACGATCCTGGAAAAACCGGGTACGAACCGTCGGACGGAGGCTTTTCCCCGTCCGACTCGTACCTGGTCGTAAAACTTTACAAATATGCAAGTACGATTCGTACGGAAACACTGTTTCCATACGAGTCATACAAAACACCGACCGACGAAAAGAACCATACGAATGTGATCCGGGAATGCTCCGACGTGACGTCGGGACGCACTCAGGCAGCGTTTCACGACCCAGGAAGTACGATTCGAACCGACAGCAGTCCGGACGGCAATATTTTTACGGCACCCAAAAAGTGCCGGAAAAGCGAAGTACGGCACGAAACGACCAGTGTAGGGGGCCGGGTACGCGCCGTACCCCCCCCCGTCCCTGTGAGTACGCGCCGTACCCCCACCCGTGTATGTACGCACCGTACCCCCACCCGTGTATGTACGGGGCGAACCCCCACCCGTGTATGTACGCACCGTACCCCCACCCATGTATGTACGGGGCGAACCCCCACCCGTGTATGTATGCGCCGTACCCCCACCCGTGTATGAACGCACCGTACCCCCACCCGAGTATGTACGGGGCGAACCCCCACCCGTGTATGTACGCACCGTACCCCCACCCATGTATGTACGGGGCGAACCCCCACCCGTGTATGTACGCGCCGTACCCCCACCCGTGTATGTACGCACCGTACCCCCACCCGTGTATGTACGGGGCGAACCCCCACCCGTGTATGTACACGCCGTACCCCCACCCGTGTATGTACGCACCGTACCCCCACCCGTGTATGTATGCACCGTACCCCCACCCATGTATGTACGGGGCGAACCCCCACCCGTGTATGTACGCACCGTACCCCCACCCATGTATGTACGGGACGAACCCCCACCCGTGTATGTACGCGCCGTACCCCCACCCGTGTATGTACGCACCGTACCCCCACCCGTGTATGCGCTGGGGGTTCACCCCGTACATACACGGGTGGGGGTACGGTGCGTACATACACGGGGCACGTACATACACGGGTGGGGGTACGGCGCGTACATGCGGGGGCTGGGGGGGGTACGGTGCATATGTGGGCACATGTCTCCATGGTTGCTATGGGAGTTCGGTGCGGACGGTGTTTTTACCATACGGTTGTAGACTCGGACGCACGGGATGGATCGTACTTGCGCGGTCGAACTTCACTTTTCACATTCGTACGGTAAAACGTCCGAGGACGCGTCGGACACATTTTCCGACCCGAGGACGTGTGGGGAAATATTCCCAATGCGATTCGTATGGACTTTGGCAGTTTGTACGGCACTTGTACGATTCGTACAGTAAAAAGACCGGATACGAGTCGTACGGGAAAATTTTTTAACGGATCGTAATCGGCACCAAAATGTGAACCCACTTGTATTCCTTAATTTTACCTGGATAACCACCCATTAAGGGATCAGAGTGGAAAAAAGCAATTCTGTGCTTTGCAAGAGTCTCTGGAATTAATCTAAAAGCCAAAAGAAAATGGTCCCTCTTATTACATTGTTTGGGTGCAAAGGCGCAGGAGATGGTGTAACATTTACCTGACCAATCACAGTAAGAAAAAAAGGATTTATTAAACTTGAGATATATATATATATATATAAAAAACTTGATTTACACTATGTACCTCATGTATGTACCATTTCAGAAAGATAATATTTTAGAAAACAAGAGTGGTCAGAGTATGTTGGATATTATGTAACAGCTCTAAGGAATCTGTCATAAGTTGTGTGACGAACACATTATGGATCAATTTGTTTTCTGCTGTAATAGTGAGAGGATATGAGAAGATTTGTGGCTATAGGATGAACCCCTTTGTGTGAAGTGATTTTGATTGCAAAAATAGTAGAACACATGAGCAAACTTATGGAAGTTGTTAAGAAGGATGTAGCTAAATTTGGCAGTGTTTCTCTAAACAAGTGATAATACGATAGATAAAGAAAAAAATCAAAGTAGAGTTTTGTCATGAAAAAAGACAACAAGTTGGTTTTTAAATGCTTTAGGTGTGGTGAAACTGGGCGTCTGGCTAAAAACATGTCAGTCCAGCACTCAAAGTATTATACAACCCATGTGGAAGAAAATGTCACTTTGCTCTGTTTTGCAGGTGCAGAAGTAAATGTGAGGCAATGAACAACAAAGAGGTCAAATAAATATGTGAAGATGTTGTTTTGCAACTAGTGTGCAAAGTTGATGATCATCCTTTTGATTGTGTGATGTGTAAAATGTAAAATTGAGGATCATGTTTGATTCATGTTCTAGAATCACAGGTATTTCAGGGAAAGTGCTTAGTGAACATTTCACCAACACTGTGAAATTGAATAAAATTAACATTCATCCTGGTGGTTATGGTGGTGAGTCAATAGAAATGGTAGGTTATTTTGAGACTGTGATGGAATTTAAAGGAAAAATGACAGTAAGAAAGGTCTGTGTCACATAAATGTAATAGCATTATTGGAATGCCACATCAGAAGGATGTTGGTGTCGTATTGGACCCAAATGTCAATCAACAACATCAAGTTAAAGAAATGTCTCTAGTGTGTATTGAGATTTACAGTGATGCACCTCGTTTTGAAAAAATATTTCCTGAAGTTTTCAGTAAGTGTTTAAGAAGTTTAAAGAACTATGCTCATCGCATTCGACTTAAGCAAGATGTCAAGCTTGTAGTTTTGAAGCTGAGGAGATAGCCAGTAATGGGTTTATGAAAATTTAAAAAGAAAGTTTGAGAGATTATCACATGGTGGGATTATTGGGCCAAATGTACAAAGAGTAGGAATAGCAATTTCCAAATAGTAATTTTACCTGAATCGCTATTTGAAAATCACTATTTCTTATGTATGAAACCTTTTTGCTTCGTACTTGTGATTCCTAGTGGGTCGCCAATTGACCTACCTCATAAATATTAACTAGGTAGGTCGAAGTTTGCAACCTATTTGGAATGCCTGCCATCACAGACCACCATGCCTGTTGTTCCCTGTGAATAAAGTTTTTTGTTGTTGTTGCAATGCAACCCGTTTTCCTTAAAGGAAAATAGGATGCGTTTCAACAATTAATAATGAAACATTTGTTTTTCATTTTTTAAGAGCAGGTAATGGGCCGTGGGCTCATACTCTGCTCTTCAAAAATGCTTTCCCAACATTCACAAAGGACCCCTTCCATTTTGCAAATTCATTACCACCAACTTTGAGTTGGTGGTAAAATATCAAGATTTTGGTTGTAAAACCTTGATTCATACCACTGGAAATCAATAAGTGGAAGGGACGTCCTAAACATGCCCCTTCCAAATAGCGATTTCTACACCCAAACTGTGATTCTGATCACAGTTTGGATGTTTGTACATTTGGAAAAGCATTTTGCCATTGGAAATGACTCAATTTTGCGAATCGGGACATTTGCGTTAGCAAAAATGTTTCGTACATGTTGTCCATAGATCCTGTAGAAGCCTTTGAATGGTTGGCCCTCGTGGTTGTGGTAAAAACAACTTCAGGGGAAATGAGAATTTGCATAGATTTGAGAACAGTTAACAAAAAGGTAATTGTTGATAAGTGTCCTTTGCTCAATATAACTGAACATTTGCAAGAATTATTTAGGGCTAATTTTTCACCTAACTTGATCTAGCCTTGGCGTACCATCAAATTAAATTACGTCAGGAGTGTCAGGAACACACCTTGTGCATCACTCCAATGGGCTCTTTAAAATTTGTTTGCATGCCTTCTAGTTTGATATCAGCTGCTTCTGTATTGCAGAGAGCCATGACTGGTATTTTGGATGGTATTGATGGTGTCAATTATTATTAGGATGATATGCTTATTTGGGGAAAAACTTGGCTGGGACACAAAACACTGTTTGAAGTTTGTGAAGATTTGCTGAGCATGGTTTAACTCTTTGTGCTAATAAGTGTTTGTTTTGGAATGGAATAGGTTTGCTATCTTTGACATACAGGGGCAGATTTATGTTTCCTGGCGCATCCCTGCAAATCAGCAAGGATGCGCCAGGAAAGATGCGTCACGCAAGTTTCCCCTTGCGCCACACATGATGCGCCGCATTTACAATGCGGCGCATCATGGCGCAGGAATAAACAGATGCGTGACGCATCCGATGGCGTAAGGTTGGCGCAGTGCTTAAGTTGCGTCGCAAGCGCGACGCAACTCCAGCACTGTTCCAACCTACCCTATCCCTAACATGGTGCGTCAAGCCTTACGCCTGCTTCAAGCAGGCGCAGGGTTTTGGCGCATCAGCGTTGGGAAAGTGACTCAGTCAAATCTTATAGATTTGACTGAGTCACTTTTCAGGGGCGTTCCTGTGACGGAACGCCCCCCCCTCTGTCGACACGCCCACGTGAAACCTGACGCAGGTTTTACGTGGCGCAGGGCTTTACATCGTGACGCATCTCCATAGATGCGTCACGATGTAAATATGGCGCAACGTGGCGCAGGGTTTATGCCGCCGCTGCGTCACAAAAGTGACGCACCGGCGGCATAAAAGTGGCGCATCTCCAATATAGATCTGCCCCACAGTTAATTGCAAGGGAATCATACGAAAAAAAGATTTGGTTAGTGCTATTGAGAAAAGTATAACTCCAAAATATATGGGATGAGTTGCTTTCATTTCTGGGCATGGTGGGAGTCTATGGAAAATCTGGGCGGTGTCTTGCTGATAAAACATATGTGATGCATACCTTGTTTTGTAAAGAAATGGAATTTTAATGGGACAAAGAATTACAACAAGGCATTTAAACAGATCAAAAGGCATCTGAAACTGGCACTGTGTTTGAAAGCTTTTGTGCCAGGAAAATCTTGCATTGTGACTACTGATGCAAATGGCAAAGGCTTAGCTGCAGTTCTCACACTAGTCAATAATGGAGTATAAGAAACAATTTCTTTTGCCTCTAGAGCTCTCAAATGAGCAGAGTTTTATTACTCTGTCATTGGGAAAGAGGACTTGGGAGTTCATTAGGTGATTAACAAGTTTAGGAATGTTTTGGTGGGCAGGGTAATTGTGGTGCACACCGGTCACAAACCGTTACAAGAAAAATTTGGTAAGAAACGGATAGATGAAATATCCTCAAGAATAAGAAACTGGGTTATTGGTTTCCATTAATGCATTTTTGAGATTCAGTATCTAACAGGTGTGCAACATTTTGTGGCAGATTTGTTTGTCACAACTGATTAGTTTAGACAACTTTGATAAATCTTGTGTTGATGATTTGTGGAAGGATGAGAAAATGTATTCCATCATAAATGGAGCTCAGAGGGCTGAATTAGATGAAGATGTGGACATTAGGGGATTAGTATTTAGAGGATCTAAATGTATTCCTGTTAACATGTTGATAAGGAAGTGTTTAGTTTAGCACATGAGGGACATCTTGGTATAGTGAAAACCATAGAGAGATTGAAATCAGACTTCTGGTGGCATGGGACTGGTCTTGATGTTAAAAGAAGGGTGAGAGTTGGTTGTGAAAGTGCCAAGAGTGATAAGATCTTAAACACTTTCAACCCACCATTGTGTTGTAGAGAGTTTCCCCAGTTTCGATGGCAAGAGGTTTCTCTGGATTTGATTGGACCTTTGCAAGGTGAATTTATTTTTCTCTATGTTTTAGTCTTAGTTGATTAATTTTCTTGATGGTCAGAAGATAGAAATGTGTGTGACATTACTTCAAACAGTGTGAAGAATATTTTACAAGGCATTTTCCGTAGAGAAGGTTATACTAGTTTTATTTTGACTGACAATGATATCCAGTTTTGCCCCAAAGAAATAGAGGATTTGGTATTAAGCATGTGAAAGGTGCTTTGTACCATCCTGAATGTAATGGTATGGTTGAAAGATTTAATTTCAATTACATTCAGCTGTCTGAATCAGCTGGTCCACAAAATCCACAAAAATAATTGAAACATATAGATTAGCTCTCCATCAAACCTTTTGAGTTGTTTAGAGGTAGAAATTTCAACTCCAAACTAGTTCCAGGATAGATGGACTGGAGAAAAGGTTGTGTGATTGTTTGTACTGAAGATGAATGGCGATGGCGATTGTGTGAGAAACAATTACAAGCAAAGCCGAAGGAAGATTTTGACTGTAGAACAATATAAAAAAAAATTTATAAAGAAAGGAGACTGGGACTCTATTAAAACACGAGTAAGATCTGAAAAATTCTTCAGATTCACCAAGCTACTTAGAGTTCTAAAACTTTTCAAAAATGCAGTTAAAGTCACTGATAGGTGTATAGCAATCGAAGGACCCGATTATGACTTTGGCGGTGCAGCGCCCGGTCTGCCCCACCACCGCACCACCAAAGTCATGGTCAGGCTGCTCACCAGATTAGGAGTTTCCGCCTGTCTGGTGGGCTTTTTTTGCATTCTCATGGTGGTGCCTCTAAAAACAGGCTCCGCAATGGGAATGCCAAAAACCGTCCCTGCACGGCATGGACTGAAAAGTCCATGCTGTGCAGGAACTAGTGTGCATGCACACAGAGGGACATATGTTGTGCCCCCCTGTGTGCATCCACAGGGCGCACAGGCACTAGGGGGGCCTTTAGGGCCCCCTTTGTTTCCTCTCTGCCAGGATTTTCATGGAGGAGGAACCACCATGAAAACCCTGGCAGAGAGGAAACTCCTAATATGCTTGGTGGGACTGCAGCGGTCCCGGCAAGCATATGGATGCCTCTACACTGCTGCAACCTCACCAGAGAACGGCAGTTCCCTGGCAGCTGCGTTGGAGCTGTGGCAGTCCCACCACCCATCTTGTAATAGGGTGATGGGGAGACCGCCACCGCAGCGCGTCTGTGGACCACCAGACTCATAATCGAGGCATAAGTTGTGTTGCCAAATGTGCTCAAAACTTTGGTGATTGTGTTACACCTATTTGTTTGAAAGGGAAGGTGATGGGAATTAATGTTTGAGAGAAAGTGACAGTTGTTTAAGAAGGTAATTGCATGATCATAGTTTGTTGAGGAAACCCTGTTACCTTAAAGATTTTGCATAAAACAGTGTGTTATTTTTGTACTTCAAGCAACTTGTACTTTAAGTTTATTTCTTACCGCCTCTCACTGCTTTTCATTTTCTTCCAATATGTTTTGCTTACATGGATACATCTGTTGTTTTGTTAAAGCAAGATGTTTGTTATATTGAAACTCCCTTCAATTGACCCAAGCATACATGATTGTTATCACTAGTTGGTACAATCCATTCTCAATTAGAATGTTTATTGTACTGCTTTAGTGGGTTTGAATTGACTTGTTAGAGTGGTAGGCAGCTGTGGTTGAGGAGACATTAAACAAAACCTTCTTTAATTACTGCTTTGACTGGAACTTTCATTATTACAGGTATGTTATGTGGCTTTTCCTGATTGAGGAAAGTTTTGAATGAGCTTGTGCCTTTCTTCCTTGGTATAATGCATTAGTATCACTTTACTGCTCCATCTGTTTCATAGTCTTTGATAGAGCTATTCACACCTTCCTGCAGAAGGAATCAGTTGTTGGTGAAGTGAGTTCAGTTAATGCTGCCAGAAGGCATGAGGTGAAGTGCAGTGTGATTCTCACCATCTTTAGGTCAATCATGTCTTTATCATTCCCATCTGCAGCTCTTAATGAGGTTCTCACTTGTTTGCTTCTCTACTAGGATTGGGATCTCACCTCTCATCAGCTGGCTTTTTTGTGTGACTGATTGTTGCTACTTGATGCCCTGCGCTCATTAGGCACTGCGTTCTGCCTTTGTCCAGAAACAGGTGTGAATATTGCACAAATATGGGCTCTGATCTTGACAAACGACATGAGCACCATCTGTATGATAACAAAATTGAAATCTCGAATTGTTTGGCACTTTTGCACCACATTTATGCAACATAGTTTGATCTGAAGAAATTATGGACAGTTACACTGGCCTAAATTCAGAAAATATTTTACTGGCTCCCTCATGAACATTCCACAACTGGCAAAAAGCTAATTGAGGCTTCTTCTGTGGGGCTATTTATTAAGTTATTTGGCTATTTGAAATTTTTAATTGCCTACATTTTTTCTCTTCTCTTTGTAGATCCAACCAGAATTGTTAGCTGCCTGGTGTTAACGCTGTTAAGAGCCTGTAGAAGTCCTCCCAAAGTAACATAATTAATTGGGAAAGCAATTTGTGGAGAGGTAAGTGTGATAGCTTTATGTTCTTGTGTCAAAGGTTCATATATTAGGAAACATATGTTCAGGGAGGAGAAGGGGTAACAGGGCCCAGCCTTCCATGTTGCGTTCCTACGTCTAACATGAGGAACAACTCTTGTGAGAAAGTGCAGTGCCAGACCACGACAGATAAGATGGAGATGTACTGCAGTGACTCCACTCTTTTTTTAATGTATTGTGATTGGATGGCTCTGGATGAGGTAGTTCCTGACTTTACCCTATTTTCTAGTCTCTGTCTCAGCTTTATATATGTTTATTGAGATGCAACTGGTGAAGGTGTTGCATAAGTTGAACACTATGGGCCCGATTCACAAAGGTAAAATGAGACGAAATTCTAACTTTACGACTTTCGGTATTCACAAAGGTCATTTACTACTCGTAAATGCCCTTTGTGAATACCAAAAGTCATAAAGTTCATCTTTTGGTATTCACAAAGGGCATTTATGAACAGTAAATGCCCTTTGTGAATACCAAATGTCGTAAAGTTAGACTTCCGTCTCAGTTTACTTTTGTGAATTGGGCCCTATGTATCTGCGTAATCAGTTCCCAGGATCTTTCTACTCAATTATGTTTTCCAGTTCATGAGATAATTGACTGCCTTTAGGACATCCCTAGAATCTTACATGGATTGCAATTCATAGTGCAAGTCAGACACCACAGGTCAAATGCCAAACCAACAGGCTTGCGCGGGAATGCTAATTGTGTGCCAGGTTCAAAAAGGTTATATCAAAGAAGTATGGAAAACCAGAAGGACGTGACGCATGGTGGTATGGAATTGGAAACAGGCTTATGGAACAAGGCTGAAAATGTCTTTTTGCGTCAGACTGTAGTTATTTGTTCATAGACAGACCGACTCTGATGAACATCACTTCTTGCTCGTTTTTGTTTTCTACTGGCTTTTTACTGCTGTCAGACTTACTTAAAATTTTTGTATTAGCAAAAAACAAAGAAACAGGCAGGATGAATGGCAGTAGCAAAATGCAATATCTATAGATAAGACACAAAAAAATATCCATACAGTCTTTGAGAAAGAAACAAAGGGGCTTATTTATGAGCCTTTTGCAACGCCGTTGCGTCACTCTTTGTGACACTGTGGTGGCTTAAAAAATGAGCCGCTTTGTACCATATTTTCATAGCTCCCTGAAATATTGGTCGAGCCTACCCTGACTTTTAGGCATCAGGGTGACCCGATGATGAAGCATGACACCACTAGGGTGTGTGAGGGTATATAAAACAAAAAGGACTTGCTTCCTTTCCCACTTCCCAGTGGTGTACTACTTGTAGCTTCATTTAGGGACTTCCCATTTCTGTTTGATCAGAATCCATCTAGTGGAATACGATTTAGGTATCAGGGGAGTACTTGGTGTGATTAAAGTGTTCTAACACGGGGGGAAGTACTCCCTCTTTAGAGTTCCTCTCTGCCCTTTTTGGTAACGAGTGTTACCTTTGTGTATGACGGCTTAAAAAATGAGCCACGTTGTGCCAAATTTTCAAAGTGACGCATCTAAGCAGATGCATCACTTTGTAAAACCCTGTAGCTTCTACATTATACCTGCATCACATATAATGTATGCAGGGTGGGCATTCCCCTGCTGAAAAGGTTAATAGAAGTGTCACAGGGAAATCTATGAGATTTCACTGTGACACTTCTAGTACGCCACTGCGTCAAAATCTTACACCTGCCTCACAGCAGGCATAAGACTGACGCAGGCCCTTTCACATGGGGCTTGCCCCATGTGAAAGGACACACTGCTGGAGTTGCATCTGTTTTCAGACACACCCCAGCAATGCACCACTTTTGCACCGACAGATACAAAAGGAATACTGACGTATCTGTAAATCCTTACGAAATGGAGCGCCGTACAGTAAATGAAGGGCATCCATGGTATCGCAAGGAGGGCGCACTGAAAAGTGTTGCATTGGTGTTTTCACGCAGCGATGCAACATTTTTCAGAAATGAAGCCCAGAGATCTTAGTCCAGATAAATGGAAAAAATATAGTACATGCAAAAAATATCTTAAAGTCTGCAGTTTCATTTGGGTTCTGCACTATGTAAATGGTATGTTTAAGTTTCTACGTTATGCTGCTGTCAGTCTATCTATATATGTCAGCAATATATATACAAATATTAGGTAATATATCACAACAAATTGCAAAAACTTAGGCGACTACGCATTAATTCTTTGTTTCCAAAATGTCACTTCAGTTAGTCTATAACTACAGAAAGCATGCATAGGGCTTTGCCCAATAAGTCCTTTGAAACCATTTCATCGCTTTCTCTGGACAACACATAATCAATTTCCTCAAAATTAATGGATTTGAATTAATCCATAAAACGTGTCAATCATAGTTCATCCTTTAACTATAATGCTAATTTATTACCAGCTATTTCTGTCTAGGATAGAGAACCATATTTAGAGTTTGGCTGGAAGGTTACTCCGTCATATCTGTGACGGATGTTCCATCTGCTGTCTTCCATGTGCTTTGTATCCAATGGCACCTTTAACATGGTGGATAAGATATCCATCATGATTGTGATGGAGTAACCTGTCCAGCAAACTCTAAGTAAGTCACCTAGTATCCCACCGCAATCCACAGCACAATCCCATAAAGGCCTGAAATGTCATCTTGGTTGAAGGGTTTTTTAGGGAGTGGCCTTTTAAAATTGGAAGGAATCTAATATGGTTTTGTTTTTGTGTAAGAATTTAGCTAGCTGTAAGAGTTCTGCTCATTTTTAGGTTGAGCGTACAGCGCTTGCGCTGTTGCTTAGACCTGTTGTGTATGCTTTAAGAATTGAACTGCACCCATTGCTTGCAGATTGCTTTTTATTTGTCTCGGTTAGTGTCCTTTACAAATACTTGCTTGCCAATGGGCAATCCGCCGTCTTTGTCCCTCCTTATTCTTTCTGGTTTTCTCCATGAAGCACCGACCAAGTACTACATCCTTACACTATACGCATTTATGTCTTCATTTAGGGATATACTTTTCTTCTTGTTGTGTATCCCTGCCTCGGACCCACACATGCTTTACGTACTCCTTTCCATTTGTAAAAAAATCTCATCACGCAAACTCCACTCCAAGTGTGGTGTAGTTCCCGTTTTGTTCACGCTACCATGGGAACTCATTACCCCCTGCAAGGCATTCCTGCATTAATGTATGTGTCTTTTGGGTGCTTTATTTAAAAAGAAAATATACATTGCGTGAACTCCGCCCGAAGGGATGGGGAGCGCTTTTTCAACTCCTAACATCTTTCATGGGATCACCCACACATAACATGGCCGCCGCAAACATGGCCAATAATTTACAATTGAACCTTTGTGGATTCTGCTATCTTTCATGGAATCACGCACATGTAACATGGCCGACTCAATAGAACGGGGATGGATTTGGCTTGATGCAACCAGTTATTTTGAACGCAAAATAATATTTCATAGTACAGCAATCAATATAATGTACTGCATGGCTAAATACTTATAAGGTCCCAAAGGTGATACAGATTGCATTGCAAGGTGAGGCACTGTTTGCATTTGTCTTGTGTATGTGTTGTTTTGTAAAAAAACGTATATGCTGTCTAAAAGTGCTGTTTACCCTCGACAGGCTATGGCATAGGACAACCCCCACTTCCTATTATCCCACTCTCCCCCAGTCCCCAATGCACTCCAACACACACAACTATGCCTTCCCCCCACCGATCCACCATGCACCAACTATGCACAAATATGTCTTTATTTGTTTGTCTGAACTATGTATGTTTGTGCACAGAACTTAAGAAAACTCCAAAACACTGCGTGTTTGGCATGCGTGCCAATGTGTCTGGTAATAACATTTTTTACCACAGCCGCGCCTCAGTCGATACCCAGGTGTTTAACTGCTATTTAAAGCGCACCATTGCTGTCCAGTATCCCCACCTGAACTCTCCCTAATTATTGTATTTTAACGGATGAGATGCATTCAACTCGCCCCCATCCTCTCTGGAGGTGCTGTGATTTTCCGGCCTTCCCTTCTGCTTCTATGGGGAGTTTTTGTGATTAAAGCGGGCCTCCGACAGAGGGCTGCAAGTGCAGTCAAACCGCACACTGCTGCCCTCACGCATCCATCATCCTGACATGGCATACATGGTAGGCTGCACCCGGCCTCGCTGCTTCCACCACGCAGCTCAACTTTTAATGGCCAGGCTAAGGCTGCAGAGCCTATCAAAATCCCTCTTCCTCAAGGCTGCATTAACAGATTCATTCACAGCTTTACAGCCTGGGGGTTGTGTGTGAGCAGCAATGCCAAATATGCCTGCAAATGACTGGAGATAGTAAGTTTGAAACGGGAGGAACATGAAATTCATGGCGGATTTAAGAAAGTGATTTATGCCTCAGTTTAACAACCATTCATGTAGCTGGGGGACTGAGCTTTTACTGCAGAGCTCCGTCTCTCTCTCTCTCTCTCTCTCTCTCTCTCTCTCTCTCTCTCTCTCTCTCTCTCTCTCTATATATATATATATATATATATATATATATATATATATATATATATATATATATATATATATTCACTGAAAAAACCATAGGTTTCACACACGTTACACTTAGGAATTAGCATTTAAAAAACCTTGCAAATTCACTGAAAACACCATAGGTTTCACACATGTAGACATTTGACTCGTTCAAAACCATAGAAATTCCTCCGTTATAGTTAGTTCAGCTAACTATAACTCGCGCGCCCGCAATCCACTGCTGATGACGTCACATATTACATCACTCATTACATGGTCAGTGACATCACTGATGACATCACTGATGACATCTCAAATGACATCACTGATGACGTCATCCATTGAGTATGTGTTTCTGAACTTTTTTCATACGTTTAATATTTAAAGAAAAAGGCCTGTTGAAGAATAAGTGGATGTAAAAGTGAGTGAATGGATGATTTTCTAGGTGTGTAATTGACTCTATAAGTGAGCTATTACATGTATCTTACTGCAGACTAGTGACTGGACTGTGTGAAAGTCTGTATCTGTCTGTCTGTTGGTGTATAAGTGGCTACATGGTTTTGTGAATAGCTATATGATTGTCTATATGAGTTATTGATTGGTTGTCTGAGTATCTGTATGGGTGCCTGAGTGTATGAGTGGGTGAGGTGTGTGTGACTTTGTGCATAGATGTATGAGTGGGTGATTTTATGGGTACATGGTTTTAAGAGTGCAACTGATATGGACTGTATGGTTGGGTGAGTGTATGTAAGGGTGTGTTAGGGATTGAATGTATATCTCAGTTGTACATTTGTGACAAACTACATATGTGAAAGACAGTATATATACGTGTAATAGTATATAAGTGGGTAGATGTGAGGGTCTGTGATTGTGAGAGGGACTGTATGGATGAGTGTGTGCTTGTATCAATGATTCTATTAGCGCGTAAAAATGTGGTACTATTTTTATGAGTAATTGAACTTGAGTGTGTATAACTGCATAGGTAAGTAAATTGAAGTGTGATTATTTGCATGACTGACTAGGTGTGTCAGTACCTCAATGGATGATTGGTAGTGTGTGAGTGTCTACATAGGTTTATAAATGCATATGTTAGTCTTGTACGGAGTGACTGTAAGTATAAGTGTCTGTACAGGTGAGTGAGTGGAGATGCATGTAGATCTAAGAGTCAATGAGTAGGTATGTATTTTTTGGTATTAGAGTATCATTGTTTTTCAAAATAGCCATCTGTAATTTAGAGTTGGTGTTTCTAAATTTATATTATGGTGGGAGAAGGAGAACTATTTCATAACATATATGACGCCATCAGTGAGGTCATCAGTGATGTCATTTGAGATGTCATCAGTGATGTCACTGACCATGTCATGAGTGATGTAATATGTGACGTCATCAGCAGTGGATTGCGGGCGCGCGAGTTATAGTTAGCTGAACTAACTATAACGGGGGAATTTCTTTGGTTTTGTACGAGTCAAATGTCGAGCTAAATATAACATGTGTGAAACCTATGGTTTTTTCAGTGAATTTGCAAGGTTTTTTAAATGCTAATTCCTAACTATAACGTGTGTGAAACCTATGGTTTTTTCAGTGAACTTGCAAGGTTTTTTAAATGCTAAATCCTAACTATAACGTGTGTGAAACCTATGGTTTTTTCAGTGAATTTGCAAGGTTTTTTTAATGCAAATTTATTAATATTTTTTTATATTTTCTATACATTTATTTTACAAAAACTTTTATCTTTATTGTTAATCTATATCCTTTAATTTGGTGTGGATCTTTTTTTAAACATTTATGAATTTGGATAAAGTTTTATAACATACTTAATATCTTCTATTAACTTATGTACAGTGTAATTCCTTTTTTTTCTTAATTTTTTAGGGTGCGCGCTCCGAGCGTGCACCCAGTACGCATGCGTACGTTTTTCGTGTACGCATGCGTACGTTTTCTACGTATGCATGCGTACGTCATAGTGCGCGCTCGCTACGCGCACCCAGTACGCATGCGTACGTACTTTGTGTGCGCATGCGTACGTTCTCCACGTACGCATGCGTGCGTCGTACGTGTTCCGCGTACTACACTGACGCATGCACGAGGAGTACGCGCGCGGAATCTGCGCATGCACGTGGATTACGTGCGCTGACGTTCGCGCATGCGCGTGATTACGTATGCGCGGTACGTACGCGCGTAATACTTATGCGCATGCGTGCGTACACGTTCGCGCATGCGTAATTGCACCGTGCGCGCTGGGAGCTTGCTCCGTGCGGGCACCTCGAGTTATCTGATAATAAAACAATACTTTTAATTGGTTTTCAGTACTTTCAGTTTTAGATTCTTCCAACACCACACCCAATCCCATCATGGCAAGTCATGTGATCAAGAAACATCACTTTTCATTGGTTCAAAGTACTTTCAGTTCCAGATTCTTCCAACACCACTCCCACTTCCCTCATTATTAGTTCTGATTCCCTTGGAGAAGGAGCTAATCTGTTGTTGAGAGACAATGGCTGAGCAGCAACCATCTTCTGAGAGTGAACAGGACACTCTTGAGAGACAGAGGCAAAGGAAGCAGAAAGACTCCTTTATATGGCAGTTGTTTACTTTTCCTGAGGGGCAAAAGAAGGTGAATGCACCGAAAGTCACCTGTGTATTTTGTCAAAGGACCTTATCTCGTGGGAATGCTAACAAGAAGTACTCTTTTAGCATCCACACAATGTTGAGGCACGTTGAGAAAGTTCATCCTGCGACTTTTCATCGAGCTTCTGGAGCAAACCCTCCACCTGCTCAGCCGACGACATCTGCAGCAGCTCAGCCGAGCACATCTTCGGCAGCTCAGGCGAGCACTTCTTCTGCGATGGTGCCTTCACCTTCTTCCACACCTCTGGTTACTCGACCTTGTTTTGCGAGGTTGTCTACACGGTGCATGGACTGCGGTCTTCTTATTACTATGGGTGAGAGCAGTATTGATCTCATTCTGAGGAAATTTGATGAGCACTCTTGCACTAGGCCATAGATGTTTTTTCTTTTTGTCGTTTTTCTCTTCCTCTGTCCCTACATTAACTCAAGGGCTCTTTTTAGAGCCACCTAAAATCTAAACCCAAAAACAAGTTTTTTTGAATTCATTTTTTTTTTTTTTTAGGGTGCGCGCATTTTAGTGAACCTTCAGGGACTCCCTGACAAAGAGAGGTGAAGAAAAGGAAGCATGAAAAATATTTTTAACTTACCTGACTATCAAACTAACTTATTTAGAAATAAACATTTCTACTAATTTGCAAGGAAACAGATTTACATTTTTTTTAATTTTCTTTCTATTTCTGAAAAAAAGT
This sequence comes from Triturus cristatus, assembly GCF_964204655.1. Lineage (NCBI taxonomy): Eukaryota > Metazoa > Chordata > Amphibia > Caudata > Salamandridae > Triturus > Triturus cristatus. The sequence goes on from NC_140590.1 coordinate 1,706,539,416, forward strand.
ATTAATATTCAACCATACATTTTATTAAACAGTACATGTTTTTACATATTTAACAAAGCCATTTTTTGCCCTTTTTTTGCTGTTTTCAGAATTTTTTATTTTTCACTTAAAATAGTGAAAATAATTGTATTCATCATTTAACAGCGGGCAAAAAAAAAACAATCTGAAAGATTGTTTTAAAAAAGCCCCAAATCTATCCTCACTAAAACATAACTTGATAGAAATGTCACATATATATTATAAATACCTTTTAAGATCAATAACAATTTTCTAGAAATTCCGTCTGTAAACCTTGTTGCAAAAGCACATACGCCAAAATAATATCTGTCAAAGAAGTCCACAATTGTTTGTATTACTATTCCTTGAGGCCAAATAGTAATTTCAAAATCCTTTTTCAGTGATATCTTCAATTTTAATCCTTTAAAATTAAAATAATGCTTTCTTCAGATGCAGATTTTAGTATTTAAAATTTAGGTTTCAGAAAAATTAAGTAAGAATTGGGTAAATCATAAGGCAAACGTTGCTTGAAAATCAATTGGGAATCATTACACAGTGTCCATCCTTTTTCACATCTAAGATAAACTGTGTAATGACCTGAAGTTATGGAAGGACCATTATGAAAAATTATTGCAACTGCAACAAAAGTTTTTCCAGAAATTGATAATTGGTTACCAACAAACTTCTTTAGTAAAGTTTCCAGTTTTGTTCCATCAGCTCTACAACGTTGTACCATTAAAATTACATACTGTCCATATTTCTTAAAAAATAACGTTGATAATATTTCAGATTTACATTCATAACATTCCATGTTGTGATTAGCATCTTTAACTAATTTACTAAAAGACACTGATTTACTTTCTGGTAATGGTAAATATATGAACCGTTCAGAATCAGCATTACTACTGCATGTGTTCATACAGTTTTCACAACAATGTTCCCATTTATAAGAGACACCAAAGAAATGTTCTACTTCTACACCTTCATCTTCCAGTGCCATCAGCATATATACATTAAGAATTCCTGTGTATCTTGCTGGACATTTTCTTTAAACTGTGTAGATCCAGAACATACATCTAAAAGATTTCTAACATCAGAAGCACTTTCTATTTTAGTTTTATCATTACTCAGCTTCTCATAAAGGAGACTCAGCAGAGAACAGAATCTTTTTCCCTGATTTAGTATTATCTGCTCTTGCAACATTTCAAGATAAAATACAACATTCAGCACTACATTTGCGTAGCATTTGACACCAGAGCTATTTTCAAAATGACAACCAACAACCTCTTCAACACTGTCCTTTTTATTTTTTCTTGCAATCACATCACTCTCTTTTTGTTTTCTGTTCTGTACATCCACATTACAGATATTCTCAATTCTCCATTTCCGAGAAACAACACGTTTTTCAATCACAGGATACTGACCTAAATGAGGAGCATAGGTTCTTCTTAATCTATTATACTCCTTTACACAATTTGCATCAGCACTAACTTTTGAGTCATCAAAGTCTATCATGAATAAACCAGATAATGTTTTCACTCGTGACAAAGCAACATATGCCATACCTTCTTTGAACACAGTAGAACCTATGTTTACAAAAGCACTATCTACAGTCAATCCTTGAGACTTGTGAATAGTTACAGCATATGCTAGAGAAAATAGAAACTGCTTCCTACATACATATAAGTCTTACACTAGCAAAAAACGAACTGAACAACGACTATTGTCTTTAACCTCTTTAATCTGATCAAATTTTATTTTTAAAAATTCAATTCCTTCTTTTTTCTGGTACTTCTCAAAACCCACAACTTTACCCATAGCTCCATTCACTAAACCTTTTTCAACATCCAAATTTCTCCTTAAAATTACTCGACAGTTCATGCAAACATATAGATTTTTTTCTAATACAGCTGTTTTCGAAATGTTCTTCTCTAGAGAATCCAATTTATTTTTCAGTTTGCCTGTTAATGTAATAGTAATTCCTTCATGCTGAATTTTGTCCACTGCTTCCATTTTCTTAATCTCTTCCTTTTCCAATTTCAAAAGTTCCTCATTGAATATCGAGCATTCACGTAGTGTTGGCATTAAGCAGATTACAGTATTTTTTTCAGCAATGTTCTTGTATATTTTCTCTGCAACTATTTCTTCCTTTGGAAATAAATTATGTAGCAACCGACTCTGTAATGCTTTTCTGCCAACTTCTGTAAGTAGTCCAATTCTGATATCTTTCAGAATACTTGCATAATCTTCATCGTTTGCTTGCCTCATATTGGTAGTGAGTTCTTTGTACTCAAAGAACGACCAAATATTCGCATTACCAATGCTTCCTAATGACTTCTTCGTGTCTTCATGTGTCACAGTATTAAACACTGGTTGTCCTTTAACTGGAGTGAGCTGTAGAAGATCCCCAAAAACTATGACGTGTTTTCCTCCAAATAACACGTCATAGTCTCTCTTTAGTATTTGCTGCATTCTTAAATGCACAAAGGCAAGCATTAAGTTTGATACCATGCTTACCTCATCAATAATGAGAAGTTGCATCTTCTTCAACACTCTTGAAACTTCAAAGCATGCTTCTCCTGTTAGCTTGTGATATTCTATTTTGTTCTCATGCTCCACTGGTAAAATTAGCAAGCGATGTAAGGTGATTCCTTTTATGTTATATGCTGCTAACCCAGTTGGAGCAGTAACAACACAAGACAAAGTTGAATCTGTTTTTTGCTGTAGGTAGTTTCTTATGACTTTTATTGAGAAACTTTTTCCAGTTACAGCTTGTCCACTCACATACATCCTGATTGGCTCAAATGATGTGCATGAGCACTCTTTATTTTCATGTAGTAATCCATGATCAATTTTTTTTGTGACTTCTTCATAAATTTGTTTTTGTTCTTCATTCAGTTGTTGTTACAGATTTAGTAAGTCTATTGAATCTTCCTGAGCTTGATTCATAGCCGTTTCTACTTCAGTCATGGCTATTGCAGCTTCATTTTCTACGATAGGTTGTCCTAGGGGATCTTGACTGAGCGTTCCTGAACTTTGGCTGTCTTGAGAACTGTCTCTAGCTACTTCAGCTGCAATTGTAGTTTCCTGTTCAATTTCTTCATATAACATTTGCACGTAATTTGTGAAAGTACTGCATTCAATCGTATCTTTACATGCATTAAACAAATCTTCATAGCTATTACAGTCCTACTTGGCTGTAAAAGTGCCAAGTAGTAAAATTCCTTTTTCTCAGTAGTGTCACAACTCAGCTTCCTGTGATTAATCAAACTTCCTTTTGTTTGCTTCACCAAACATCCTTCCTCACCAATGACTTTATATTTTCCATTGTTGATGTCTTCTGTGCCTTTCCGTGAAAAAATGTAGTTCTGCAGCACTTCATAGAGACACATGTTCTCAAGATGACGACTTCTTTTTGGGTAAAACGTGTCCAACATGTTTGATTTCAAAATATCTGTACTTTCCGGGTCGTTCTCTGCCAAATATTCAATTTCTCCAACAGATTTCAGTACCCGATTTCGCATTCCTGCAAGGCCTAAACTTACCCAAATTATTCTTCTGGATTTCGAGTACAGACTTGCAGATGATAACCTATCTGAGCATTCGTAGGATCCAATTTCTCGATGCGATAACATCTTTAAACTGAAACTGTATAGCTTCTTACTGACAGTCTTCTCGTGAGAAATCTCTTCCCACATTTCCTTCAATTCTGTTTTCTCAGATTTAGTGATGTACGATGTGACATACCGAGCAACAGCAATAGAATTGTCCGCCACATACTGAATATCCATGTTAGCATTCCACATGGTTAAAATGACTGGGTTGTAGTCATTTATGTATTTCGACTCTTCTTATCTTCTTAGGTTGTGGGTATTTTTCAGCGATTTTCTTGTAATAGTATGTCGCACAGCTGACATAAAACTGTTTACTCTTCCTTTTGAAAGGACAGGTCCTGGAAATCCAAATCGACATTTTGTGTAGAATTTATCTTTGCTCTTGTACTTTCGTCGACAGTATTTTCCACACCGATGACTTTGGAAACGTAAAACTTGCTCTTTTAACTTTTTCTCTTCTGTGCTTTTATGTATAGCACATGTTGCATATTCCTCAATGAAACTTAAAACTGCATCATCAGAATCTGTTCCAAATTTTGGGGCATCCTTGATCCACAGCAGCATATGAATATGAGGAGCACCTCTTGCTTGGTACTCTTTTCTCCAAAAGAAATCCACAACTTCTCCAAGAGGTGGATTTTTTTATTGCAGATGAAGGACATCATAGCCTCAAATCTATGATTGAAATATCTGCAAACATTAACCGGATCCAATGAGCACAATTCTCCTGCTGTCTTGTATTTGATGTTTTTAATGTTGGAATTTGCCTCTCGTAGAAAATCCAGTAAATCATCCCAAACGTACTCGGCACAGCTTAGAGTAAGGAACCATGTAGGAGTTCCTAAATTCCGTAAAATACATTTCAATTCTCTATGGCGTCGGTACCAATATTCATTTGTCCCACGCTGACAAGTCATCAGATTGATCAATTGTGATTCCAAATGATCATCTCGCTGCTGCACTTTGTTCATAAAATCCTTAGCAGACACATTATGTAGATGTACTCCACTTTTTAAAATGTGATTTACTGCATAAGATAGTGCAGACAAGTCGCTTTCAAATAAAAGATGGAACAAATAAGGAATAATTTGACGAAATCTTGAATCTTCTGCATATAATCTTGTAGTCCGATACTCAGAAGCTAGAATCTGTACTGGGCGTTCATCGTATTGTCCACCTTTTCCTGTAGGAAACAGCTGGGGAAAACATCGAGCTTCCAAGCTCTCCTCCCATACACTCACGGGAGTTCCTTTTGCTTTCTTCATCTGAAACAGATCAATAGTGTTTGCCATAACTTCTTTTGAATGAAGAGGATGTATGCTGAAATGTTCATAAATTTCTTCTTCTTTTGACTTATCCACTTTTTCAATTTGCCCAGTTGGTGTTTCTGCGTCTTCTTGTAAATCTTCTTCATCTTCATCTATATAAATTGATTCATACCATTTATTATTCCTTTTCAAATATAAATTTGCTCTTTGTACTTTCCGTACATCTACCAGCTCCTGCCAAATTTTCTTATTCTTTGTAGGTACACCATTAACCAGAATAACTAATGGTTCAGTTTCCAAAGTATATGCATCAATAGTTTCCATATTTTTTTTCAAATCCAATGGCAAATACACCACTCTTCCTTTTAAACCTCTCAGTAAATCTGAAGGAGGTAATTTACCGGTTTTGGGCTCCATACGTATTATAGTCTGGAACGGATGAACACATTGAATGAGTATAGACTCATACGTATTTAAATCAGAAAGTTCGGCAGGAATAGCAACCAATTCTAAATTATTATGTACAGCTCTAGCCGGCATTCTATTTTCTTCTAACTTATTATAACAGTATTTACAAATACGCTGATCTTCACCCAATTCAAAACAATTTTCAAGAAATATATATGTTGCAAAATCCTTCCACTTATAATTATCTTCATTTTCACTTTTTTTATACAGATCAACATTCCTTGTTTGAATTTTATAATGGCTTCTGCGGCAACAAATACAAGTAATATTTGATCTTTCATTAGAGATGATAGTAAATTTTGTCATTTCTTCTTCAAAATTTTTACTAACAGTGAGTTCTACATTCTCTTCCACATTTTCCTCAATAACTGTGTTTTTTCTGCACTTTCTTGTTCTGGACCAAAGTAACAAAACTGAATCTCATCAGTAACCTTCACTACATCTGATACAGATCCACGGAATAGAGCATTATTCAACTCATTTAACTTTACTGCTGGACTTTTAGCAAAATACAATGTTCTCACAAACTTTCTCATTTCAGTATGATGTACTGCCAGCATCCTAAAATGGTGAAAAACACTTTGACAAACTTTCCTAGAAAGACAAGCCAGAGAATGTCCTTGCAAACCAGTATTCTCTCTCACTCTGCATGGATCTAGTCTTTGAAGCACCTTAATCTTCTGTTTTACACTCTTTTTACTATATTCTCTTAGAAAGTCACGTAATTTATCAATAGATTCTTGTCGTACAGTACAAATACTACTACAATTCCAAGTGTACACTGGGGCTTTAGGACGTCTCCCCATAACCTCAGTCGCCATCACTTCTTCCTCATTTCTTGGAACCATTTTCTCCTTTTCCATTACACAACCATCTTTCACTTCATAAGCACGACCTCTGGTGTCAACTGCATGCAGCAAACTATTACTTTGAAGATAACTCTCTTCATTAAAAAATGGTTCAGTACTTGAACTATGCATCCATTCTCCTAAAAACACTTTACAAAAGTTATTTCTTTTCACTTCTCTTTTCCTTTTGCTTTGTGACTTCATTGCATTGACTAATTTAGCTTTTCAAATCCTATCATATTTGCTGACCCTTTCCTATGAGTGCATGTCTTACAAAATAAGAGAAACATTAATTAAATCCCTGACAACAATTCCTGTGTGCACACAGACTCATGGTGTGATTCTAGGCAGAAAGTGTTATTTTCATTGGCAGTTTCAATGCACATTTACGACTGTGGTGGAGCAAGTGATAATTACCGTGACAGCCTGACACATTTTCTTTTTCATTTAGAGAGGCAGAAAAGAGCACATGTCCTAACAGCTTCTTGAGTCTATAATCATGTTACAGAGTGAGTGATTAGACTAGAGCAAAGGAAATAAGCCTTGGTGACGTTCAGTATGTTTGCGTTACACACTGCTATCTGAAAACCACACAGAGCTGAGTACTATGCATAGGAGTGTAGGAGAAGCTGCTGCGTATGTGCAAAGAGTGTGTTTCTTGAGACTGTGTATTGTCTGGTGCAAGAGACATGAGCAAGGAAACTTCCACAACTGCATGAAGACTGCAGGGATGTATGTAACAGTGCATGTGTGGTAAGGGTTAATTTGAGTTTTGAACATGTGACAACTACCTTTGCATTTGCAAGTTTGAAAGGAAAATCTACCCTGTTGGTTTCAAATGTGTTAGCATTTGCCTCTCATTTGTGATTTAGTGATTTCTGCTGAGTGCTAACCACCACAGTTGAAGAAAACAAGCTGTCCCTTTCCTGCAAGTGCATGTTTTACAGAACAACTGCAACACAAATTAAATCTCTGGCAACAATTCCTGTGTGCACACAGCCTCATGGTGTGATTCTAGGCAGAAAACAGTATTTGATTGGCAATTTCAAAGCACATTTACTACTGTGGAAGAGCAAGTGATAATTACTGTAACAGCCTGACACATTTTCCTTATAGTTTAGAGAGGCAGAAAAGAGCACATTTCCTAACAGCTACTTCATACCATGAGCATGTGGAACCTGGGTGAGTGATTAGACTAGAGCAAAGGAAATGAGCCTTGGTGACGTTGAATGTGTTTGCGTTACACACTGCTATCTGAAACACCACACATTGCTGAGTAGTACGCATGGGAGTGTTGGAGAAGCTGCTGCGTGTGTGCAAAGAGTGTGTTTCTGGAGACTGTGTATTGTCTGGTGCAAGAGAGATGAGCAAGGAAACTTCCACAACTGCATGAAGACTGCAGGGATGTATGTAACAGTGCATGTGTGGTAAGGGTTAATTTGAGTTTTGAACATGTGACAACTACCTCTGCAATTGCAAGGTTTGAAGGAAAATCTACCCTGTTGACTTCAAATGTGTTAGCATTTGCCTCTCATTTGTGATTTAGTGATTTCTGCTGAGAGCTAACCACCACAGTTGAAGAAAACAAGCTGTCCCTTTCCTGCAAGTGCATGTTTTACAGAACAACTGCAACACAAATTAAATCTCTGGCAACAATTCCTGTGTGCATACAGCCTCATGGTGTGATTCTAGGCAGAAAACAGTATTTGATTGGCAATTTCAAAGCACATTTACTACTGTGGTAGAGCAAGTGATAATTACTGTAACAGCCTGCCACATTTTCCTTATAGTTTAGAGAGGCAGAAAAGAGCACATTTCCTAACAGCTACTTCATACCATGAGCATGTGGAACCTGGGTGAGTGATTAGACTAGAGCAAAGGAAATGAGCCGTGGTGACGTTGAATGTGTTTGCGTTACACACTGCTATCTGAAACACTACACAGAGCTGAGTAGTATGCATGGGAGTGTTGGAGAAGCTGCTGCGTGTGTGCAAAGAGTGTGTTTCTGGAGACTGTGTATTGTCTGGTGCAAGAGAGATGAGCAAGGAAACTTCCACAACTGCATGAAGACTGCAGGGATGTATGTAACAGTGCATGTGTGGTAAGGGTTAATTTGAGTTTTGAACATGTGACAACTACCTCTGCAATTGCAAGGTTTGAAGGAAAATCTACCCTGTTGATTTCAAACGTGTTAGCATTTGCCTCTCATTTTGTGCAATACTGATTTGTGCTGACTGCTATCCATCACAGTTGAAGAAAACAGGCTGACCCTTTCCTGGGAGTGCAAGTCTTACAGAACAACAACTTCACAAATTAAATCTCAGACAACAATTCCTGTATGCACACAGACTCATGGTTTGATGTTAGGCACAAAACAGTGTTCCTGGGTAGTACCAACACACCTTAATTTATGGGGAAGACATACTCCATAATATCTTACAATTTCAAGGCAGATACATATCTTCCACAACATAAAATGTAATACACAACTTTTAAAGTAGAATGAAAATCTACCATGGCAATTTCAAATGTGTTTGCATTTGCCTCTCATTTCTTTGAAAGTGATTTCTACTAAATGCTAACCATCACAGTTAAAAAGAAGCTGTCCTTTTCCCACAACTGCAAGTCTTACTTTTCAACAGCAACACAAATTAAATCTCTGACAACAATTCCTGTCTGCACACAGACTCATGGTTTGATTCTAGGCACAAAACAGTATTCCTCATTGTTACCAGTACACCTTAACTTATGGTGAAGACATACTCCATAATATTTTACATGTTCAAGACAGTTAAATATCTCCCAAAACACAAAATGTAAAACTCAACTTTAAAACAAGAATCAAATTTCTATTATTTATATCAAAAATCACCACATACATCCCCTCTCAAACTCAAAACTCACCTTTAAAATTAGTTAGTTGAGAAAGAAATGTGGCAGTCACACAGCAGTTTATCAGACCAGAATCTCTGAGCTGTACACCTCTCTCCTCTCACCAGAACCAGTAAATGGAACAGTTTCCCTCTCTTTTTTCACACATATACATGTTAAATTCAAATCACATTCCTTCCCACATTTTTTCAAATGGAATCACACATTTCCATTGGTTGAAAATTTCAACCCTTTTCCAAATGATCCCTTCCCCCAACATGACTTCTACCTGCTAGCATAGCAACAGGTCATGGAACTCTGGTGTGAGCAGAGAGGTCAGAAGTTGAGCACACAATGTTTCAAATCCAAAGAGCAAGAGTGCTTGACTTTTCAAACCTAACAGCAAATCCAAACTAATGTTCTGTGGGTACACATTTTTTTGAACCAATACAAAACATGCTTGTAAAAATGTAAACATGCAGCCTAGTTTTAACTGTAAAATAATTTGAATCAACCAATGAGTTCTTTTAATTAAAAAAAAAGTATGTTTGCCTCCATTTTTCAACTTTCTTTCTTTTCATATTGCCATTCTACTGAAAGACACCTCCTGAGTGCATCCAGATCTCCTTGGAAGATGTTCACAGTGTGGATTGTAGGTCATAGCTATGTCTTCTGGAGTGAAAAGTATGCAGAAAAAAGAGGTATGGTGAGTGACCTTGCATTGCCTAATGTAGACATTAAATGGTTTGGTCAGAGAGGGTTAAAGTGGCACCAATTAATGCCCTTGGTGAAATCCTTTCTACATCTCCCACACCCTAACCCTATTATTGTGCACTGTGGTGGAAATTACCTAGGCACTTTAACTGGGGTAGGTCTGGAAATGCATATTAAGGACACCTTTGTGCAATTGATGTCACTTTTTCCACAAACTGCCTTTGTTTTTTCTAATATATGCCAAAGGCAAATGTGGAACTGGTCCAACCAACATTGTCCACAGATTGACAAAGCAAGGAAGCACGTCAACAAATCTGTTTCTGCTTTCCTCAGAGACTATGGTATGGGTTCTATATACCACAACAACTTGCGTTACAACATGCAAGACATTTATAGAGGAGACGGTGTACACATCAATGATGAAGGGAACAGAGTCTTCCTCTTGAACTTAAGACTCTGCATCGGTACTTACTTGTAGGTACCGAAAAACACTCATTGAACACAAGGGCTCTTTTTAGAGCCACCTAATATCTAAACACTTAAATGTGATTTTTTTATTCTTTTTTTGTTAAAGTTTTTTTTTGGGTGCGCGCTGATTGCGCGCTGAGTGTGCGCACTCCGCATTATTTAAAAAAAAAAAAATAATCTTTTTTTTTGCCCTACGAGGTCCTACTGTGACCCCCTGACAATGGCTAGGGGGTCAAGAACTCCCTACTCTGCCCCCTTTTCACGTTCTCCCCCTTTGTTTTTCACCCCCTCAGACTGCGAGAGACAAAATGGCGGCCGACACTTCCTGATTTCGACCGATTCGAATGTTTACTTACATCTATCCACCAATCAGAATTACGCTCGTGCACGGCAGGGTGCGCGCACAGGGCTTGCACAGTGCGCCCACGCTGCGCGCGTATAGATATTTATATGCTTTTAAATGCTATTTTCTCAGAAAATACTGAACAGATTTACACCAGACCTGCAAAAGGCACTTCCTTGACCCTATGGCTATCTCTCTGCCAAATATCACGTAATTCTGTTTAGCCGTTCGGGCTGTAGCTGCGACTAAAGATCCTATGGAAAAATCCATGGAGAAAACGCGTTTTGGGACCCCCCCTTTTTCTCGGCCCCCGCTTGACGAATCACCCCGAGCAGAGTAGAGCGCCCCATTAGTTTTGAAAATTTCGCAAGGATTCGTCAACCGGCGCCAAAGTTATTCAAAATAGAATTTTCAGATTTCCTATGGAAACTCGGTCTTAACTATAACTATCTACTGGCGACCGCCAGTAGATAATATATATATATATATCTATATATCTATATATCTATATTTATATGTTTTACACCAGGATATGATCCGAGTATTCTCCGAAATAAATCCAGCGGCACACCAAGGACAACACAATACGCCTTTATTGTGTCACAAAAACAGAACTACGCGTTTCGGCGAAGCCTTTGTCAAGTTGCTGACCTGTGCCCAAATTCCCCTAGAAATACAGGTCAAAGTTCATAGACATGAAAGAAAAACTTTGCGAGCGCCCCGATTGAAACAAAAACAATTACATTCATCAATGATCGTTTTTCATCCAAATATGTGCAAATAGAATTCACAGTTATATAATTTATAAAGGGCGAAGGAATAATTTCTTTTCAGTTTTCGAAAAAACATAAGTAATAAACCCAACATTATTATTATTATCTCCTAGGCAAGTGCCTATGTCATCCATTGTTGCACATTTTTTGTCAAGCGGAAAAGTTTCATGATCAAATTAATTAAGGGCAAGATGACTCGAAAAAAACTTGATATACGGCACTTTCGGATTCATGGAAAATGAGAAAATACATACAAATTAAGCAATTATAATTATACAGACGAGGGTAATGTACCCACAATGTCAACATCTGATAGACAAGTGCCTATGTCATGTAACAGCCCAAATTATGCATATTTCATCAGAAAAAATTATTATGGTATGCACAATTGCTATGGGTAATGTACCCAATCCATCTATCTGCGAACAATCAGTAAGCAATCACTATGCACCGGGCTATTTTAGAGAAATCAGATTCCGTATCCAACCCCAATCAATTAGACGTTAGGACACGTATGTATTATTTTTCTGCCAATCAAGTTCATATAACATTCCACATCATAAAGGGGGAATATATAAGTGGGCATATAGGTCAAATACTGTTTGTAATATGTGCAGGGCGACCCTAGTGAACCAATAATCATACAAATAACCAATGAAAAAACCACCAAGTGAAAAATAACAATAAAGATAAAAATAAGATAGGTGCAGATAATCTCAGTTACTATGCTAAGCCTAGCTAATAGTATGGAGATAATGAAACATATTCAATCGATCAAATCACTTTTCCCAGATAATATTCCCATGCAATCATTATATCTGTCTACTCTATAATGTCATGTTAAAATTAGTGTGATGTTTAAAAAGAACACTCAGTACGGTAGTGCAGATAGAAACAATGTAGCACAAAGGTAAATCAATTAACCTATATGGGTGGCAAGTTCTTCTCCATAATTCATCCTATTAGGGATTTTCGTGTTAAGTTCAATAATGTACTTGGACTCAGTGATTCTCAAGAGTTTTTCACGGTCACCTCCTCTAGGAAGAGGTAGGATTCTATCAATGCCGAAGAATTTAATCAAGTCGGCGTTGCTCTGATGTTTGTCTTGATAATGCCTCGCTACTGGGTAATTGAGATCATTATTTGTTACAGCCCTCATATGTTGTAGTATTCGGGTTTTCAACTACAGTTTGGTACTACCCACGTAGTTTAACCCACAAGGGCATTCCAGGACATAGATCGTATAGTCACTGGTGCAGGTGATGAATTTCCTGATAGGCTTTCTCAATTTCGTATTCTGGCCCGGAATGTAGCTATCACGATTATTGCTGTGTTTACATGCCTTGCAGGAACCACATTTTTTGTTGTTAGATACATTTTGATAACTATGTACAAGTTGGTCTCTCAATGATTTGGATTTTCTATATGTTATCGCAGGTGTTGTGCCTATATCTGAGCCAATTATAGGGTCCGATTCCAGCAATCCCCAATGTTTTTTCATCATGTACCTTAGAGTATTAGATCTACGATTGTATGTGGTAATTAATCTAGGTATCCCTATATTTTTCTCTTCTTTTTTATGTGATGAAAAAAGGGCTTCAGTTCTTGGGATGTTTTCAAATTTTTGACTTGCAGTGGAAATCACCTTGGGCGCATAACCTCTCTGTTCAAATCTCCTCTCCATGACACGTTTTTCATTCAAGAAACCTCCTTTAGTATTACAGTTCCTTCGAGCTCGTAGGAACTTCCCATAGGGAATACTATTTAGTAATGGTGTAGGGTGATTACTATTAGCATGTAGCAAAGTATTCCCCGAGGTCTCCTTACGGAATAGGGTGGTCACTATTTGATTATTTTCTATGTTAATGGAGATATCGAGGAATTCACAATGAGAGCTGCTAATAGAGTGGGTGAATGTTAGGTTGAGATCATTCTTCCCCAGAATGTTAATGAATTCTTGTGCTAAATCTAGGGGTCCATCCCAGATCAGGAACAGGTCATCAATATACCTGATCCAAATCGGGATGTGCTGTATGAATCTTTCATTCTCATCCCCCCACACTACACATTCCTCCCACCATCCTAGGAACAGGTTGGCTAGGCTGGGTGCAAAAGATGTTCCCATTGCTGTACCGGACTTTTGGCGATACAGTGTTTTGTCAAAAATAAAAATGTTTTCCTCTAAGCAATAGAGCATCATTTTTTCGAGTCATCTTGCCCTTAATTAATTTGATCATGAAACTTTTCCGCTTGACAAAAAATGTGCAACAATGGATGACATAGGCACTTGCCTAGGAGATAATAATAATAATGTTGGGTTTATTACTTATGTTTTTTCGAAAACTGAAAAGAAATTATTCCTTCGCCCTTTATAAATTATATAACTGTGAATTCTATTTGCACATATTTGGATGAAAAACGATCATTGATGAATGTAATTGTTTTTGTTTCAATCGGGGCGCTCGCAAAGTTTTTCTTTCATGTCTATGAACTTTGACCTGTATTTCTAGGGGAATTTGGGCACAGGTCAGCAACTTGACAAAGGCTTCGCCGAAACGCGTAGTTCTGTTTTTGTGACACAATAAAGGCGTATTGTGTTGTCCTTGGTGTGCCGCTGGATTTATTTCGGAGAATACTCGGATCATATCCTGGTGTAAAACATTTGAGGCGGAGTTGTGACCGTTGCTGGCACCGGCGTCGCGAGGGAGGAGAGCGGTGAACTCACAACAAACTTCTGGAAACATCTATATTTATATATATATATATATATATATATATATATATATATATATATATATATATATATATCCCCTCTCTCTCTCCACCTGTGTTTGAGGTGTGTATGCTGGTAGGAAGTGGTAAGGAGTTGCATGATCGTACGCTTCTACCTTTCATCCTTCTCATGCTGATCAATAGGTTAATAGGTTAATGCACATACAGGAGAGCAAAGTAGGCACTTTGACGCCCACGAGCTGGGATACTGTGTGGGCTGGCTGAAACTGAATTTCTTCTGAAGGTGGTAACGTATATCAGTGGGTTAATGTGCATACTTCAGAGCCCAGCTTGCAACCTTAAAGGAAGGGACCGATTGAGTCTTTCATCCGTCCTTAGTGCCAACTAAGCTAGGCTAATCACTAGCCTAATAATTATCGAGGCCAGTGCTTTAAATGGGCCAGTACTCACCGGTCCTGAGTACCGGCACTTATTTTTTCCCCCTCCAAGAGTACCGGCACTTCTCTGTTATTAAGTAGAGTACCGGTACTCACTGTCACACAAAGTCATGTGAGCATGCATCGCATTTCTACACTGCGGCGCATGCTCACATATTGGTGATTTCACAAGCAGAGCAGTGACGCCATGGCGCCAAAGCAGAGCAACGTGTGACCCAGGCGCGCAATGCCCATTGGACTCAAAGGCCTTCGCCCCTCCCACCCCCTCCTCGTGTGTTGCAGCCCGGGATGAGACAGTTTCCCCGGGTACAAACACAGCTGCACCCGAGTACTTCACAGGTCTTTAAAAGACCTTTTGCTCGTTAACGAGGCTTTGATGTTTTTCACCCCTTAGAGCCCCTGCACCTCCACTCTACCTTTTGCTTGAAGAATCAGACCCCCCTCGCCACACGAAATTTGACTCTAGTTGTGCCTCAGGTGTGACCTCCCCCCACCAGGAAGCTATGCGGCGGGAAGAAAGGGAAGCTCTTTAAAAATCCCAATTTGCTCTGGCTTTCCCCTTCTTCTGTGCAAAAAAGACGGAGAGGATAGCATAGCAGCTGGCAGGTGAAAAAGGGGACAACTGAGAAGAGCTTTCAGAAATGAAGGGGTATAAGCACAGTCAGCTAAATAAATCGAGGGGTTATCTGAAAAAGAAGCAAGGGGCAATCAAAGATATTTGAGAATACACTGCGGGCGTGGGGCAGTGCAGTGGGTTTAAAATAATATACCTGATGGATGAGATGGGGATCAACTGATGAGAGTCGGGGGTGGGTAGGTGTCCCAAGAAAGCCAAGGCTTTCGAGAATGACACAGTTCGGTGGAAGGGGCCTGTTATGTGAGGACAGAGCGACAGCTACAGTGGCAGAGACTGGTATTTTAAATGGGGAAGGGGTATCCCAGAAAAGCAAGAGAAGGAATTTTATTAGATGAACAAGGGGACATTTAAGATGAAAGGTGGCGTGACCACCTGAAAAAAGAGAAAATGTAAAGAGACAAATGGGGCATCGGAGGGGACATGGGGCTAAGTAAGTAAGGGCTAGGGACATCAGAGGGTAGAGGTAGGAGAGTATCTCGTCATCCAAAAGAGTGTTATCTAAAGCGGGGGCGGCAGCTGAATAGAAAAATAATTTTGAGGGGACAGTGGTATTTTTTTTTTAGCAGCTAATATGCTAATATAAAGTTTACCATAATGTGACTCATTTTTTTGTAACAAAGTTAAACAATGAAAGGCTCAACAAACAATCATAAGAATTCAGATCGCAAACTTGGAGGAAGAATGGATTTATCAAAATACTTAAACACAGTATAGACCTTACTAGGGCACACTGGAAGGGGAAGAATAATGTGCACGGAGTTAAAAATGCGCATTTACCAGAAAACACTGAATGTAGCTAATAATATAAGCATTCAAACACGACTAAGACATGACATCCCATGGCTTGGTGAATGTTTCTCGTTCATTTCTATGATGTAAGATCACACTTTGAATTGCTTCCAGAATGCTTGTGTCTGATATCAAGCATTTCTCAGAAACGAGGCCTATTCCAGATTGTCAAGTATGCTTTTTTGCTGTCATACACATGCTCAGTCACACTTTTTGGTATTTTTTTGTTGTTTAAACCCGATAAGTGCTACTCTCCAAACAAAAGCGCTTCAACACCCCATCAGGGGTAACAAGCGCTATATAAATGCAAACCTTTTTCCCTCTACTATCTCTCTGCTATCCTTCTGAATCCAAATAACTGACTAACCTATCCACCACTCAAATTACTTTCAGATTTTCACTATACTAATTCAACACTAATCCTTCTTGGGTTCCGGAGTAGTGCGCTACTCGCCGAAAAAGTGCTTCGACGCCTCGTCGGGGGTAGTTTGCGCTATATAAATGCAATTACAATACAATACAATACCTTCAGTGTGGGTGGATTTGGCCAACTTCTACAAGCCCTTGATGGAATGTGTTACAGTGGTTAAGGTGTTTTCATGGGTTTCTGAATATTGTTAAGGAGGCTAATGGGGAGAGAGTTGCCTCCATTCAGGTGGGTGAGGACCAGGGCTTCGACTGACACCGACATCTGGAAGGAAGGATGTCTGGAGGCAGAGCTCTTACCATACTGGGACAGGCCCATATCCAGTTACCTGCCACAGATGCAGAAATTACTAGATTCCCCAAACAGTGAATGTTACTGACATCCTACAATAATCACAAACGGGGAAATTCTGTTTTATTTCTGCATGTCAAAGACTCTCTGCCTTCGGGGAGGGACACTTACAGCCAGCCCTTCACCTCCTTTTATAGCGAACTGATGCAAATTCACATAACTTTCTGGGGAAAATAACTGCAGTTTTCAGCTAAATAAAGTAAAACCATCTATTTTAGGTGTGGTTTATCTTTCATTTACTGCCTTCTTCTGGATGTACACCCAGCACTCCCGCTTGGGAGTTCTGCACCCACAGAGTGCCACTAGTGTGTTGTGACAAAAGTATAATATGAAAATGGATTTCCATCCATGTAAAATTAGTGAATTAGCAAAGTCGTACACAGACTACTGTAAATATTGTCCCAAGAATGTAGTTGTCATTTCAGATGTGGCCAGAGGGCTAGACCCCTCAGGCTAGGCATGGAGCTTAAGAACCACCCACACTACTACATGCCAGGACGCCATATCCCCCCACTGGACGGAGGGATCAGGCAGAGAAGTCAAAAGAAGGAAGGATCATGGTTAGCCGGGGAATCGCAGGCATGTGTTTTCTGCTGCAATGCTGTGGACGCATCCATAAGTGTGCGGCTGTGAACAGTACAGAGATATGAACGAGAAGTGCCATATGTCTGCCCCTCCCAATGCCCCTCCCAATTTCCACTACAGCAGCTTAGAAATCTGTAGGGTTCTACTGCGCTATGAGGTGCACCAGACTGGTCATCATCAGTTGACACAACAGCTGGCTGTATCTGGTATTCATGAAAAAAGTGAGCCACGTTGTAGGAGTGAGAGCACCAGGGAACCCAAAGCACCCAAGTGAGGAAGCCAAGCCTTGGTCTTGAGGTGAAGGAGCAGGCGTAAGGGAAGCTTTGAGCATCAAACACATGTGGGTACAGGGTGCCTCCCATATCAGAAACCGTGGCTACAGCAGGCCTGCTGACCACCATCATCAGTGACACTGTGGTCATATGTACATGGTTATATGTGCCTCCATCCCTTTACTAGCCCGTCAGAATTTTGGACTAGATTTTGCTGGGTGGCACAGTATCTGAAAGTGAATGAAAGGGTGAAATATTATTGCTCTGTAACTCAGATAACTTTCTTCACCCAGGATCACTAGCATGACAACTGATGGCTTCCTTTCACCCGATGCGAGTCAGAATTGCATTTTAGGATGTAGTCTTTTTTCCTTTAATTAATTTTCAGTAAAACAAGTCTCTGCACCTTTTAATGTTTTGTTTAATATACAGGTGCCTCTGACAAAAAGGAAAACCTGATAGTTACCTTTCAATAGTCTGTCAACTAGTACAACTTAATACATGCAAGGGCATCAACAATAAATTGCAGACGGAAGCAATTTGTCATCATTCAAAAATTCTTGAGCCCTTCAAATGTTTTTCATTAGACCCACCCTTAGTCCCGCCTCTAGCCCCACCTCCTTGCCACGCCCCCAACTCGATCTGATGAGTACCTGCACTTTTTTTCCCCATTTAAAGCACTGATCGAGGCTCATTTTATGCACCCACTGTTGAACTGTCTGGGCACACGGCTGAAGCAGCGGCGTTTCCGTTCTCTTAGTATTACACAGATGTTAAATTGTGCTTCAAATGGCGTCACATGCGCTGTAACTACTAGTACGTAACCACGCACACTTCAGTAGCTACAGAATAAACCACAGAAATCGGTCTACAGTTTTTAGCACTCTTTGTTATCTCTTTCCCGTCTATCAGCCCCTTCACTTTCTCCCCACCCTCCCCATCACTCTTCCTCTCTTTCTCTTCCACGCTTTCCTCCCCTCCCCCTTCCCTCTTAAGAAACCCATAACATCCCGCAGTTTACTTTCAGAGGCATGTATGTGCCTTGCTTATTTTTGCTTGTTTTTTCTTGGGATCCCTGTCACTGGTAAATTTTACGGTCATACACAAAGAAACATTGCTTTTTGAAACTCCAATACCTCAAAATGTAACTAATGACAGACTTTTGCATTGCAAATGCTTGTTTCTACTGTAGAGGAAATAACACCAGCATTTTTACACATCCTGATCACCCTCTTTGTCTGTAGGTGATCATACTAGAGAAGTTATAGTAAAAAGAGTAAGGAGAAATACTTATGTTCGACTGTGTAGAAACATAGTAAAATATGGTATAATACCATCCCGATGCTGTGCCGTGTGCAAAGGTTTTAAAATAAAAGAAAAAATGCTTTTGACACAGCCACCTGTGTCATTTCGTAGGTGTGAACACCACACTTCCATGGGCCTACAAAATGTTGTGGATACTTGTTTTTCTTTCTATTTATCAATCCAAGCTTGATCGGAAACTAAAAAGAAAATATAACACCCAAAAGCTTTTTTTAAGCAAGTGATCAGAAGCAACGAGGGGGAGGCAACACTGGGGAGGTCAGGTGAACATAGAAGGAACATGGAGGAAGGAAAGAGGAATGCCAAAGAAACACGGGGGAGGATGAAAGGGTTGTCAAAGCAACACAGGGCAGGGTGGGAAGGTTGGTAAAGCAACACAGGTTATGCGAAAGCAACACTTCAAGTGCAGTTGGGAGAAGGAACAACGTGAGTGGGGCACAGGGAGGCAATGGGGAGAACTACATGGGTGAGCCAAACAGGAAAGGTTGCAGGGAGATTCATCTGGGTGATAGAGAGCAGCATGAAGTACAAGAGGAGAGAAGCACACAAAGGAGAGAGCTTGAAAACACATGCACTACCATGGAGTTCTTCATACAAATAAGCATTTGCAGGAGTTTGAGCTATTTGCATTGTAAATGCCAACAGCTTAAACTCTCACAAATGTGAGACCTATGGCATTGCAAATAGTTCTTTTGTTGCCAAAGCTGCCATGTCGCACTTTCATGTGCGGGAAGGCCATGCCCCTTCCTATAAAAAAGCTGTGCCTAACAAAAAATGCTTTTTTAGGTCTCGCCTGCGCTTGCGCTGCTTAGGAGGTCCTTTAGCCGTCGTTCTTCACTTTTTCAAGTACTGCACTCGTGCTTGTGGCCGCATTCCACCTTGCGTGAGCGCCCAGCGGCGCACCAGAAGCATGAGTGCAGTGCTTGAAAAGTGAAGGCTGCGCACATGCACGCGCACGCACGCACCGCTCCCGGGCTTGATAAAATAAGAGTTTAACGTGTTTTCTCAGGTTGTTGTAATCCTTACCCGATGTGCTGTCTCTCTATCTTAATTGAATTACTTTAAAATGAAATTGATTAATATAAATTAGCAATGATGAGCACAAGTGCTTTAAAACAGCTGCTGCTTGTGCTCTTTTGAAAGATGGGAAATTACAGGTTTTCAGAACATGCGGATTCAAGTCTTCACTATAATTGTTTCTTTTATTTGTTCTGCATGTATTTATTTGCATATAATAATGTAGTATCCTCACAGCATTAGGAATAGCCACAAATCGTTAAACTCTGCAAATATGTACGGGTTTTATATTCAAACCATTGTCACAATGAAAGTTGAGCTTTAGATTACTCACCCTAACTGCAGATGCCTTGCATTAATGGCAGACTCACTCTCACTGACTATCACTCTCTCACTGACACTCTCACTATCTCACTCTCTCACTGACACTCTCTCAAACTCTCACTCTCTCACACTCTCACTGACACTCTCACTGAAACTGACACTCTCACGCACAGTCACACTCTCACTCACACTGACTCACTCACATTGCCTCACTGACTCTCTTACTCACACTGACTCTCACTCTCACTGACAGACTCTCCCACTCTCACTGTCACTGACTGACTCTCCCACTCTCTCACTCACTCACTCTCTCTCACTGACAGACTCAATGACAGACTCTCACTGACAGACTGACTCACTCACTCTCACTGACAGACTCTCACTGACTCACTCTCACTGACTCACTCTCACTGACTGACTCTCCCACTCTCTCACTAACTGACTCTCCCTTTCTCTCTCACTGACTGACTGACTCACTCACTCACTCTCACTGACAGACTCTCACTGATAGACTCTCACTGACAGACTCTCCCACTCTCTCTCACTCACTGACTGACTCTCCCACTCCCACTCACTGACTGACTGACTCACGCACTCACTCTCACTGACTCACTCACTCTCACTGACTGACTGACTCTCACTGACAGACTCTCACTGACACTCTCTCACTGACTGACTGACTGACTCACTCTCACTGACTGACTGACTCACTCTCACTAACAGACTCTCACTGACTGACAAACTCTCACTGACAGACTCTCACTGACTGACTCTCCCACTCTCTCAATGACTGACTGACTCACTCTCACTGACAGACTCTCACTGACAGACTCTCTCACTGACTGACTCTCCCACTCTCTCTCACTGACTGATTGACTCACTCTCACCGAATTATTGACTCTCTCTCACTGACTGACTCTCTCTCACTGACTCTCTCCAACTGACTGACTGACTCTCGCTAAAAGACTGACTCACTCTCACTGACTATCCCACTGACTCACTCTCTTTCACTCACTGACTAACTTACTGACTCTCTCACTCTCATTGGCTGACTCTCACTCTCACTGACTGACTCTCTCACTCTCACTGACTGACTGACTATCTCACTCTCACTGATGGACTTGACTCTCTCACTCTCACTGACTGACTCTCTTACTCTCACTGACTGACTCTCTCACTGACTCTCACTCTCTCACTGACTCTCACTCTCTCACTGACTGACTGACTCTCTCACTCTCACTAACTGACTAACTGACTCTCTCACTCTCTCACTGACTGACTAACTGACTGACTGATTGACCCTCACCCTCCTGTTATTTATGCTCCCCATAACAAAACAAGCATTGGCATAGCCAATAGGACTCGCCGTTGGGACCTTATAAGTGTTTAGCCATGCAACAGTTGATGCTGTTGTACCAATGATATTGTGCTGCATAACTAAATGCCAATGCTTGTTTTTGTAAGAGCCCCCAAATCACTTTATTAGCTGCCGCGCACCTTTCCTTAGACACGGCTCTTCTTAAGAAGGGGACACAGCCTTCATGCACGTGAAAGTACGACATGGGGGCTTTGACAACAAAACAAATATTTGCAATGCCATAGTCCTCGCACTTGCGAGAGTTTAAGCTATTGGCATTTACAATGCAAATAGCTCAAACTCTTGTAAATGCGAGACCTAAGGCATTGCAAAGAAGTGGATGCCGTTTTCCCAGATGCTTGGAAAGTGAAAGCGCTAATGGCGCGCTGAATGTAAAGAAAGCACGTCGTGCCTGCAGTAGGGAAAAACCCATTAAAGAAAATAGTGCTTACAGACGAAATAAAATATACCGTGTCGCAACAGAAGTAAAAGGGCCAATCGCTATGGGAGGTTTCAAATTAAGACAAGGCGGTACTAAGAAGGGAATAACAAGGTGATTAAGGAATCAGAATCCAGCATTTACAAAGGACAATGACACAAGCCAATAAAAAATATGGTCAGAGAGTGGACAGAGCTTCAAATCTCTAACTCAATAAAGCATGCCTCGCAGAGCAGTGCATACCCTGCCCAGGCTCGACCTGAAGAAAAAAGTAGCGCATTAAGTGCAAGTAGTGGTAGCAGAGATACCAGCCAATCAAAGAGATGGAGAAAGGAAATGCTCCATGGGAGGGACAAACACAAGATTGACAATCTAGAAATCGAATAAGAAGCAGGCCAATGATAGAGCTCTTATATGTTCTTGGTAAGCCACAAACTGATTTGCACAGTGCAAGTGCTGTCTAGTAGGCTCAACCTAACAATTATGCAGCCATAAAGCTATCTTTAAAAAGTAAAACAACAATAGACATCTCAAATGCCTAGAAACCTCTTTACTTTGTGGACTGGGCATAAAATTATCTACCACTGGCTACCACTGCCTAGAAATTAAACTGGGAAATAACATGGATTGGCATTTTACCGCAAGATATACAGCGTATATAATACATAATTTCTATGACGCCAAGTGGACGTGTTGGACATGCTCTGGCATAGTACCTGGAAAAATCAAGAAGGGCATGTACGATTGGTTTGCAACCGGAATACGGTTGCAAACCAATTGCAGCTTGCCGCCTACTTCAAGTAGGTGGTAAGCCAGTTGCAACTAGGAAGGTGTACCCAGGGGACCCCTTTCCCTTTGTGTCTAGCAGCGAAAATGTCCCATGGACCACTGCCTTCTCTTTAAAAATGAAACTGAAACGCTTTGTTTTTCTTTTTGAAATGCATCCCATTTTCCTTTAAGGAAAACAGGCTTCATTTAAAAAACAAAAAGTTGATTTATTTAAAAAGCAAACGCAGACATGGGGGTCTGCTGTCCCGAGCAGGACCTCATTCCTGTGTTATTGCCCATTCCTAATGGGTCGCAGATTGCGTCCTGACTCATGAATATTGATGAGGTAGGTAATTTTCGACCCCATTAGTGCATTTCATTTTGCTACTCATGAATCGCAAAATGAAATGGCCTTACATGTGCCCCTTCATGTTTCTCGAGCAGGAAAATATAAAGAGCTGGAAAAATCTGATAAAATCAGGAGCAGGTTGGCACAATGGCACTGGCCAAGTGACTTAGGTCTTTCACCTTCTAAGATAGATTTGTGAGCCAAAAAGTTTTGGCCATCTCTTCGGTTTTTAAAACATAATTGTATTTAAATCTTTATGCTAGATACCATTCCATTACCATATTTGAATCAAGTGAGATCCTTGCTCTTGACTTTGACAATGTTCTGCTCCACAGGAGCCATTGATCTGCTGACAGTCTTCCTGCCATTTCTGTCCTGATATACCTCTTCGTCTTAGCCATTCTGAGACAGCTTTGCTGTACTGTCAACATGTCCCACATGTTTCTTTCCATTTCAGGCAGTTTCTTTAGTAAAATGCAATTCACTTTGAAGGTGCTCTAAACACAGATTGTATGTAGTTGTGTGCCACGTTGGAAAGGAGAAAACGTGTACATTCTGTTTGTTTTTAAAATAGCTGCATATTTTTGCAGTTGGTAAAAATACAGTTACTATCTGAGAATTCACCACTGATACAAGGATTCTTTATTAGTATGTGGCTATATTTATGTTTATTGTTCAGGCCAATCCTGTGACTTCCTTATAGTAAACCTTATGGGTTCCTTGCAGCCTACTCTTATACTAAACCATGAGCCATCTGGTTCGCCTGCAGGAGTCAAGTGCTATATGTGGCTGGGCTTCATATTAATGGTAGATTGAAATCGTAGGACCTGACTTGGCAGTTCGGGCTGGACTGTTCCCATGAGGTACAGGGTCAAGACTGATTTGCATATGGCCAGGTCTAAACTGGGATGGCATGGTGAGCAAAAGAATGATGGATTTAACCCAGATCTTTTGACTGGAGGAGAACGTTTTGATTTGCTCTGCATTCCGTCCATCAAATGTGTGTCTTTTGCTTTTTTGCCCTAAGTGCGCCAGGTATACCCAGACGTGGGTCCTGGTCTCACTGTGCCACTAGAATCAAGCTATCCTGGCTGAAGGGGGGTGAAACCCCGAAACTGGTCCTAGGATGCTTGTTTGCGGTCCAGGGAGGACCTGGTTTGGCAGTTCGGGCTGGACTGTTCCCATGAGGCACAGGGTCAAGACTGATTTGCATATGGCCAGGTCTAAACTGGGGTGGCATGGTGAGCAAAAGAATGATGGATTTAACCCAGATCTTTTGACTAGGAGAGAATGTTTTGATTTGTTCTGCATTCCGTCCATCAATTGTGTGTCTTTTGCAGGCCCACTGGCAGCATTTGATTTACAGGCCCTGGCACTTTACCAGTAAATCGAATATGCCAATCAGCACTTTAACACTGAACAGCAGTGAGAAAGTGTGCAGAGACACTAAACCAGCAAAAACAGAGTCAAACCCAGGAGGTAAGAAAGGAAAAAGAGAGAGGAAACATGCCAAAAGATGCCAGGCTTAGCAATACTTTTATGTTCTTCCACTTAAGTATTCTGTCCAGTCCTGTGACATCTTTATTGTAAACTTTACGGGCTCCTTGCAACCAACACTTTGCTAAATCCTGAGCCAACTGGTTCGCCTGCAGGAGACAAGTGCTTTATGTTACTAGGCTTCATATTATTGGGAGACTGACATTTTAGGGTCTCATTTACAAAGAATTGGGGTTTTGCCCTATGCTAATTCGAAAGGTCAGGAATTCACCGTATTGACAAAATAGGGGGTATTCCACTCCTTTCAGCCAGTGCACAATTTGCAGATTAGCGCCAACGCAGGTACCCTTGAACCATGGGGCAAAGGTGTCTGCATTGTTAGTATGATTGTTTTTGTGCATGAAGGTGTCCCTTCCTGCCCAAAAACAATCCATGGAGACTTTCTCCTCATTGTATGTGTGCTGCAGAATGCAGCACACATGGAAAGAGGAAAAACGAGGAGAGGCACATGGTTTTGGTGCGGCCCCAAGTTAACCCGATTTTGTCAATCTGGCGCAGAGTCAAAATCCATGGATGTTGCTAGGGCACACCCACGGCAACGCCTCCATGATGCAGTGTAAGGCAATGCAGTGACTTGCACTGCATTGCCTTGCACCATATCTACAAGGAACATGAAAAGCCACACAAAGTTACTTTGCATGGTCTTGTACATATGGGTCTGCACACTGTGCATCCTGAGCATCACAAAAGTGCCTCTCCAGTAGTGCAAATGTGCCACAAGGGGCTTGTAAATGAGCCCCTTATATTTAAAACGATGGATTGTATATGTATCCTTCTTTTCTATTAAAAGAGAGGAACCAGTGATGTTAGTTTTCACACAACCCTGCATGATAGTCCTCCTCTGACTGCCTGTTGCTTTGAATTACAGGTTCGATTAAAGGAAACACATTGAAAAGACAGGAGCTGACAACCATGAACACAATCACTGTCTATGAACATCCCAATTTCCAGGGACTGCACAAGACATTTACTGCAGATGTGCCCTCCCTGGGAGACGAGAACTTCGAAGACTGCATCTCGTCCGCAAAGGTGGTGGGGCAGCCATGGCTAATGTACGAGCATCCCAACTATCAGGGCTGGTGTACTCCCCTAGAGGAGGGAGAACATTCACAGACTCATATGAATGACATGGGTTCTTCTCTTATGCTGATAACTAACGATCTGAACAATCCAAAAATCACAGTGTATGAACATCCAGATTACTCTGGTCAAGTGATGGTTCTGACTCAAGAGGCTAATCTAACATGTGGAAACATGAATGATAAGATATCCTCCCACAAGGTCCAGAGTGGAGCATGGCTTCTGTATGAGCATCCAAATAGAGATGGATGGTCTATTCTGGCCAAGGCAGGTGAAAGTTTGCCAAATTACTGGAATAATGGTTTCAATGATAAAGTCTCCCATGTGTATCCTCTGTGCCCTGGGAAAGCCTCTGTGACAGCCAAGATTCTGTGGGACAAGAAAACGATTGAAAGTGAAAGAAACATTCAGATAGATCAATATTTTTACACCAACAACACAGACATCGAGCAGGGGTTCACCGCTACTTCTACAAAAGAGTTTGAGAAATATGTCTCCCATAGCTTTGAATTTAGCAATGAGACGTCAGTCAAGGCTGGTGCCTCCTTTACTTTGCTGGGAGTGGTCAATATTGAGACAGAGGTGTCCAACACCTTCACAGTGAAGAAAGGAGAGTCTGAATCATTCACCACGAGGAAAAAGGCAGAGTTGAGTATGCCAGTGAAGGCCCCCCCACGCACAAAAGTGACTGTGAATTTCATGTGCATAGAGGTCACAATCTCAGTACCAGTAGAGCTGAAAATTGCCCAGGGCAATAAGATTGTGACCGAAAGTGGAACATACCGTTGTGAGTCTGGCACAGATACCTACATCGATGTGCAGTCGCAATCCATTGGTACACACTAGTTTGAACCCCTCTTTCTTCTTTTTAGGGGCCACGCCTCAACATTGATTTTCTATTCTTTCGGTGATTGTGCTTTCCCTAAAACTGAGAAATATGAGAAGGATCATTTTCTGGCAACTATTTTCCCACATCATAACACAAAAAACATCTGTTTGTTACAAGAGATCAATGAGGCTGACCAAGGTTCAGCACTTCACTTCCAAAGTGAAAAAAGTCCTTTATCCGTGCACGCCCGTCCGGAGCCTGCCACACTTCTGCTCCACTGAGAATCAGACAAGATCATGAGGGTGAGGACGGTGCACCAGAAACGAAGTCAAGGGAAAGCCTCAAGTTCATTCAAAATATCCTTTATTCTATAAATTTGTTTTTAAAATTTCCACCACAGCCAATGCGTTTAGTTCCATAGGAACTTTGTCAGGGCTCAAAAAAGTGTCTCACGAGGGCTCAAAACAGTCCTATGCCCATATAAACAAGATCATAACCACCTCCATAAGTATCCGGAGGTTTGTTCCCAAAAAAAGTAGTCACCCCTAGTTAGTGTTGGGAGAAGAGTGGGCCAGTGTAGTGGCCTGCCATCCTTTTCGATAGAGACGCGCTCTTCGGAAGGATGGCAGGCCACTACACAGGCCCACTCTTCTCCCAACACTAACTTGGGGTGACTACCTTTTTTGGGAACAAACCTCCGGATACTTATGGAGGTGGTTATGATCTTGTTTATATGGGCATAGGACTGTTTTGAGCCCTCGTGAGACACTTTTTTGAGCCCTGACGAAGTTCCTATGGAACGAAACGCATTGGCTGTGGTGGAAATTTTAAAAACTCATTTATAGAATTAAGGATATTTTGAATGAACTTGAGGCTTTCCCTTGACTTCGTTTCTGGTGCACCGTCCTCACCCTCACAAAAAACATCTGTATCTAGAAGGTAGTCCTCCTGTGACCCAATGAATATTCCAAGCCATAAAATTGGGTTTCCAGCAGGGTAGCCATGAACTGGGGATCCTGACCAGAATTTCATCCAATGCCATATTGGGCCTGGAACACTGGGTGTCATTGCTACATAGCAGTAATCCCGGCTTTTCGATTCAGTGAGCCAAGGCAATGCTCTGCCCTCTTCGTGGATGTCACCGAGGCACCAACGTATGACTGAGTGCTTTATAACCGGGACTCGTGCTGTACTGTGGTTGGCCAGAGTGTCTCTATACTGCACCTCCAGCTGACTTCAGATGCTGAGCAGCGATGATCCACTGGCATCTGCATGTGACACTGCTTCAGCCATTGCTGTGCCCTCCCTTGCTATTGAGGTTAATTGAGGCATCAGTGTATGTCTGCTCCAAGCAGAAATGCTGCAAAGACCTTACCCTGGCCACTTTGTGACACTGCAGCAACAATATCTGTTTTGTACAGAACATAAGATGATATCCCTGAAGCACCTCTGCTGAAAAGGGCTCTGTCTGAAATTGTGTGTAAAACTATCTAATTCGCTGGTCGCAGTTGCACATTTGTCGTTCTGCTGTCCACAGGGCAGGAGTCAAACCCATACTCTGACTGGGCATTACTGCTGCTCTGAAATCTAACTCCTCGCCCAAGGGCCTTAACGGGTCTCACAATGTGACAGGTCACTCGGTGCCTCGCTGCAGATTTTAGTTTCAGCCACATATTGAAGCCAAGCGTGTGAGTCTGGGAGTGAGTCTGACCATCCCAGTGGTTTTCACACTAAGAAGAGGGGTCATGGTATACATTTTCAAATTTGTATCTTGTACACTTTGGACCCAATTCACCAAAAGAGTTGTGAAGCTGCGTTTGCAGATTTACACCGCATGCAAGTGTAGAGTTCACCCTTCTGGAATTCCCAGACATTTCAAGGAATATGCATTGAGTATGGAAACTACTCAAGTTGCAGGTTTTCATGTGTATTCTTTAAGGGTTATGTGCTATTCCAAGAAAGACCCCTTTCCTGCTCTGCAGGGTTCTTCATAGCAGAGAACTAAACACAGGGGCAATAGAAGCCCCTGTGAAGACGCATACCTAGTTTTGTTCCCCTACAGCCCCAGTGAATTTTCAGGTGATCCATTCCCCTCCTCACTTGGCTGCAATAATTCTCCTCTGTACAAACTAGAAAGGAGAAGAAGAGAATTACCAAATTCCACTTTTTCCAAGGCTCTACACCCCGCCCCCCTGGAGTGGAATTCACAGCTGCAGGGATATCTGACACCTAAACAGGGTTATGCCTCCCAGAAACCATTTTGTGAATTTCTGGCATCTGCAATAGAATTCAATTTGAGTTTAAAGATATATGTATGGCTGAATTCCCCTTTGTGACATGATAATTATGGCAGAGCTGTGAACCAAAGCTGTTCGGATGAACAAGGCCAAACGAATGTTTTTGTGATGCCGCTGATATAACTGTAGGACAGAAAGCAGTTTTTTGGCAAGTTATGGCCCACTGCATTGCCGCTGATTCTTTTTTGATTGCCCGTTGAGATGGAATGTTAAAATAAACACAGATTTAATCCCTCCATGCGTTGCTTCCTGATATGCACATTTCCTTTACTTCATTAACATGTTACAGCATTCATCCATTGAATGATTCAGTGGCAGAGCAAGGGCGCCTCAAGGCCCTAATGCAAGCATTGACAATGGCCCACCTCTACCCCTTTTGGGGAATAGCGTACACTCATAATTGTGGCGCAGAGAGCCCCTCGTGGCCCGAGCCCCAGGTGCCACTGCACTCGCTGTACCATCGATGGTTACAGCTCTGAATGGAGATACATTATGTGCAGCTCTACGGCTTGTGCTAAACTGTACTTTCCTTTAGATTTTTTTATCATAATATTGCATGGTTTAAGTAGGATATCTGTGTGCTTCTTTCAGATATAAAGATATAACCCCAATCACTGATTTCAAATCCACCTCCCCAGAAGATAAAATTAACAAAGTTAATTTGTGTGTCTGTTTATGAATTAAGGATTACTTTTGACTCTGTGCTTTTCTCCAGTGAAGCAAAAAAGTCAATGATCAGTTTTAGCATTTTAGCGATGGTTTTGCTTGTGTCTGGTCAATAACAATAAAATCTAATTTCTCAGCACTTGTGTCATTATTTCATTTGCATTGGAAGATTTCATTGTCAGTAACATATCACTGATCTAATGTGACAGGGGAAGGAGATGTGACAGCAGATATTTTGCCCTACCCCATCATGACGTCACACGTGATGGCCCCTCGTGACCTTTGACTTTGAGGCTTCAAGTAAAGTTGCACAATTTCAGCCTTGAGCCTGATGTTTTTACAGGGAGTAACATCACTCAACATTAAACACACCTGCAATAAAAACAAGTATAACAAAGTAACAACGATTCTAAAGGAGATAAACCTCTCATTAAGATACCACACATATATTAACTAGGGTCCTAACAGGCTAAGTCAGAGGTGGAAAGATGAAAGACCATAGAAAGGGCATCCTTGGTCAGTAGTAGAGCCATCCTCTGCTCAAGTACAGTGAGCGTATTCCCAAGTATAGCCTCAAATGCTCCATCTCACCCATCATTTCCACATTCACAATCCTCATATTCCCAGACATTGTCTCACCTGCCCAGTCATATCCTCAGAAGGTCATGTGGGCAGGGTCTTTCCTCTCTCTGAACCACTCTGCACACGGCCTGCATGGGTGAGCCCCTGGGTATAAACATGTCTGTCAAGAGATGAATCTCTCCAGCTCAAAGCAGGAGCCAGATCCTCTGCATCTACGTGTCACATATGTGTGTGTGACAGGAAACCAGTATCTATTCTAGAGATACCAGTCTTAGTTTAGCGACTGAACTGTTTAGCACAAAGCCATAGTCACAAGTGCCTAGATGTTTATAATGATCTAGTGATACATATGAGAAACGTGTTTGAAAATTATAAAGAAACACTCCACAAACTGAGTTGCCTTCTCTGGATTTTTTAATAAATGTGTTTCTTGATGATTCCCTCAAAAAATATCTACCATGAATGAATGCATTCATTGGTTGCATGTCGACCTACTCAGTACAGAAAGACTGAGGTACCAAAATATGAAAGTATAAAAAAATACTACACATTGTGTAATTTAGAAAAAACAAGACAATGAATTAGATGGAATGATGGCCATCATGAATCAAAATGAGACAAAGGAAAAAAGATAACTGACAGAAAGATATCATGGGATTCATGACATTGAAAATTGCAATAAGGTATAATAATTATAAGGTATAAGTGCTCATGTCTCCAGTGATCCCACGGAGGGGTGACAGAGTGAAATTAATGCATGTAGAAAGTAGCGGAAACATGACATATACAAACAGCACTACTGTTCAATAATGATCAGTTACAGGTAGCATTAGTTCATTTCCTTTGCCAATTGCTCAACTGTTGCAACACTTTGATCCCACAAGGAATAGGGGATCAACATCAACACCAAATCACTGAAGAAGTCAGATGCATATCAAATACCCAGAGGAATCGACAAAGGAAACAGACGAGTACCACGGCCCGAGAGAAGAAACGTAGGAATCAAGACATGGAGGGTAGCCGGCCAGCCAGACATTAGAAGGAGAAGTGGTTCAAAGCTTCTTATGAAATCGACTACATGAAACTATCAACCAAGGGTCTGAAACATTTCTATTCATTATCATAACAAGTGCCAACAGCACAGGTGTCAAACATAGCACACAGGGGGAAAGGTGTCCCACACCAGGTACTTACAACTGGCAAGGCCCATTATGGGGGAAGTCTTAA
Source organism: Triturus cristatus (assembly GCF_964204655.1). Lineage (NCBI taxonomy): Eukaryota > Metazoa > Chordata > Amphibia > Caudata > Salamandridae > Triturus > Triturus cristatus. The sequence goes on from NC_140590.1 coordinate 1,706,570,826, forward strand.
AATAAGGGGACATACTAAATAAATATAGCACACAGCAAAAAATAACAATGAATACATGTAAAGCTGCTAAGGGTGAAGAGACTTTAACAAACAATTAATGATGGACCCCAACAGTTACACTTTTCAACCATGGCCAGAGGTCCCACCACTTAAACTCATCATCAGTTGAATGCAATACTTCAACCACTTCCTGTATAGTTTTGGTCTTTTTATGCATCTCTATAGCAATATCAGTGACATAAGTACAGCACTCTTCCCTGATTATAGCACAAACTCCACCCTCAGCAGCTAAAGGAAAAGATAGTGCTGTTCTGTGAGGTAACAGTATCATGATTCACTAAATGATTAGTTCTGATTAAGCCAAATTACGCCCCTGTCTGCTTCCATGAATTTGTCGCTGATGGACTTTTATTAACCCATAAGTGGAAACACTTTAACCGTTACTTCACTTTAGCTTACCTGAAAAGACCACTGACTCCTTCCGTAAAGTTTGTCAATTTATTACAAGACCAAAAATAATAGGATGTATACACATCGCAAAATCAACATATATAGGTATTGGAAAATCAATACAGAGCTGATTCTACGAATATAAGTAATTTGACACAAAGGGAACACAATTGTAAATTCCAAGAGCAGGATACAACTCAAAATAGAAACGGAGTCCAAATCCTTTTTCATGAGGAAATAAAACAAATCTGTCCCTACGCTATACTAAAAGGAACCACCATCTAATACCTTTCTATCAGATCCCAAAGGTGTCAGCACGCGGTTGACTTCCTAGGAATTACTCACGTCAAAATGGGTTGAAATGCCTAGGGCCAGGAGCTCATTCTCAGATACTCCTTTCTCTCCGAAAGTTAGCAGAAGTCTGGGGCTCTGTCCCTGCACATCATACAATATAGAATTTGATTGTTACTTAGTCACATAAAACTTTCCATTGCAACTTTTTCTATGTGGCAAGTTCATATCTCTTTTCTTTAGTTCTTTGTTGGGCCAGTTGGCCTTGGTTCCCAGGCAAGCCAGACACAGAAGGCATACTCCCTTCTCGCTTCCGACCATCTTCAAAGCATCCCTTGTATCGGTTTTAATCTGAAAATAACGAGCTGGCATTCCTTCACCTGCAGTAGGATGACAACACTGCTACTTTTCGTAAACAACATGCATTTAATTATTTATTTCACAAGAGGCCAAGGAGATGCAAAACAAGTACAGTTTGCGGCCTAAGAACTCGGGCAACTTAAAATGAATACGGTTATTTTGTGTAACTATAAGACTGTCCTGCTCTTTAGATGCAGGCATTACGATACATACATAATCATATTATGACATTTCAATATAATGAATGTTTCACTGACTCTACTAAGTACATCTTAATGATCAAAAACACTGCACACATTAGGAATGTATATATGTTGCGCCTTAATCAGGAATATAGTGCACCCATAAATAGAGAGTGCTGAAAGCGCTCTATCAGTTCTTAGCTCGTCTGTATTAGCAGTCAAATTAGCCACCTCCTCCATTACTTTAGCAGCACAAAAAAAGCTTGTGGATGGAAAAGCTTATCCCACAAATTCACATCTGGGTAGCAAAGAATTGTATAGTGTCTGAAAAGTCTATCTGCGAGTAGATGCAGCTTACCCATAGCAAGATGCCAGATTAGGGTTTGGGTTGCTGGTTCCAGTGTGATCAGAGACACCCCTATGGGTAAATAACACACCAAACAGAAAACGAGCTTGAGGGATCTCGACTTGGATAAAAACTGGAAAAGGGAAGGGAGTTCGACTAGCAATAGCATCATTTCCCTCACTGTGTCCCATGAAGATGTTGCCATGTCCTTCTTCATAAACCAATCCTTTGCCACTACGGATAGATTACAGGGGGCAGCAGTTCCTAACTGGGCAAGGACATATTCATCAAGGCTAGCGTGGTTAGTATGGTTATCGTGTTCAGGGACACAGTGCCAATGAATGAGTAAAATGGCACAGTGTTACTTCAATTCAAATGAAATTGGAAGATTAGGAACCCCTTAGCCCCCATTGGAATCAGTAGGTTTGTGCCAGCATGAACAGAAATTAAAGTCCTGTATGTATTGTTCTAGGGTCTGCAGAATTTTTTTCCCCTCGTATTTGGAATGCTATTTCTGAAAATAAGCAGTGGATTCCATGCATTTAACTTGTTCCAGCCGACTGCTTGCACCCACCTAATACAGCCCACACAATCAGCCAAACACAGAAGAAAGCTTCAGGTGTGCCACACGTTTGTCATAAAGACAGAATGTCAACACACTAGCTGTTCGATAGAACACTGTGGGAAGCTGCAGTAAAACACTGGGGAGTTAAATGACGCACTGCTGCTGGTGCTGAAAGCTCAAGTTTCAATCTGCACATCAGAATGTTTTACTGAAATGGATAAGAAAGATATTTGAAAACTCATTGAAAATATGTCCTGATTTCAGCTTTCAATAACACTATCCATAATTTCTATAACAAAACAAACCCCTTCATTTTGTAAAATTCTAAAGAAAATTCTTTAAGTTTTACAGGATTGATTCCCTCAAGATGACTTCAGGTGTGCCGCTGCTTTATCAGGCATATGGGATGCTTGTGTTCTAGGTGCTGATTAGAATACTACGACAAAGCCGCCATAGAACAGAGGGAATAAACTGGCAGGCTGCTGATGCTTTTGGAGGTACATGTTTTACTCGGAATATCACACCGTGGGCCTGATATCAATGTCCTCCCCACCAACATTATGGCCCGCCCACCCAATTTAGAATTGGGCAGGAATAGGATTGGCAACTTCAGAGGCTTCTCTGGCTTCGCCGTTGTCAAAATCCACCAACGGCCCAACGGAGTAAGGGCCTTCGGGGTTTTAGCTGTATGTCCAACCACCAAATTAAATGGGTGGACATACAGCCGATTTTCAATGCCTGTCACCATCAGGAGAAACCTCTGTGGTAAGGGATACTGAAAAGTTCTCTGTGTTTCCCTTGTCAGAAACAGGCTACACACCAAGATTTAAATCGGGTCCTTTATTCTCCCATGTTTGAGGAAGATAGTTTGAACTTATTGAAAGTGTGCTCCCATTTTAGCCTCTGAAGCGGCTTCTATAGACTATATGAGAGAATCATGAGAGAAAACATCTTTCTCTCAAACATGAATCATCAAATCACAGCAAAGGTTCAGCAGAGGGTATCTGTAATCAACCTTTGTATCTGCCCTTTTTAATGACCCTAAAATCCTGGAATTTACAACAATGCATTGCAATGCAAACCATGTCCCCGAGCCCTGCGTACACAACATGCTGCCCATTTTGTGAAAAGACAATCAAGAAAGGGTCTAATTGTGCCCCTGTGCCTACCCTGCCCTCTTATATCTTGTATTTATTCTTTTTAGGGTCGCAGGGATTATGACCCTGAGTCTTGAAATGGCTGCCACTAAATATTGATCATATTGCTGCCATCCAAACAGGAATTACTAGTCCTCTTTATCTAGGCAAATCAAAGCATACACCCCCTTCATGTCCAAACTGAGCCTTTCTTAAAACTGTTATTTTGGAAAAGCTACAAAACTGATATACACCTAATTTAAAAAAAAAACATACTTTATAGTAATGCTATTGCCCAGGGGATGGCTGTTCCTAACACATGGTAAGGTGCTGAAATTGTACCTGTTTATAAAAAAGGGGATAAGGCCCTTGCGGCTAATTATAGGCCGATTAGCCTGATCGACTCGTTACAGAAAATAGTGGGTAGACTGGTCCTGGGAAAGATACAGGCCTGGATGGACGAGGGGGATATCCTGAGCCCATTGCAGGCAGGTTTCCGACCTAGGACCAGTACGATAGACCAGGCTTTTAGATTGATTGTCCTATATTGGCGTACAGTTGTTTTGGATAAAGGGGTATTATACGCAGTTTTTGTCGACCTTAGGGTGGCGTTTGATCTTGTCCCGCGAGTGAAGCTTTGGAAAGTACTGGAGGAATTGGGTATGCCCTTGGAGTTGGTGACTTTGATTGCTCGCTTACACGAGGATACCTACGCCAGAGTGAGATGGGGCAAGCCGGGTGAGGTCACAGATGTATTCCCGGTTAAGAGGGGAGTGAGGCAGGGTTGTGTTATGGCACCAACCCTGTTCTCACTCTTCATAAATGGGGTAGCAAAATATCTTTCCCTGGTTCCAACTGATGCCCCCATGATCGCTGGAGAGCATGTCCCGATCCTTATGTTCGTGGACGATACATTAATAATCTCGAAGACTCCAAGTGGTCTCCAAAGAGCGCTCCAACGTTTTACTGATTTTTGTGACATGCGTGGCCTAGAAATAAACTGCACAAAAACAAAATTTATGGTCTTCACCGAACCTAATTGTCACAAGTCAGTGAAACGGTTTAAGGGAAGATTATATATGAACAGTAATCCTCTTGAACAGGTTGAAGCTTTTATGTATCTTGGGGTTAACCTACAGAGCAATATGTGATGGAATGCCCAGTTAGAAATGATTATATTAAGGCATAAGCAACAGGCAGGCATTTTACTTAAAAGATACAAGTCCTCCTTTACAAAACCGATTAGGCCATTACTTGAGATTTATGGGATGAAAGTTTTGGGTTCTGTCCTATATGGTGCAGAAATATTGGGATTTACAAACATTAAGCATTTGACGATATTTGAAAATGAGTTCCTGAGGAAAGCTACGTATGTACCTCGTAGTACTCCTTTAATCCCCTTGTTTTGGGAACTTGGTAAGAGATCAGTGCAAGATTTAGCCATGTTACATCCAATATTATATTGGCGTAGACTTTGGACAACTGAGGAATTGAATCATTATGCCAAGGGATTTAAGGACCTTATAGAGATGGACCACTTTTATAAAATTAGTTGATTGAACTCAATAAGGGTCCTTTTAGGGAAAATGGGATTGACAAACTTATGGAGCGATCCCGTAAATGCTGTATTTCCCTCTAAAATAGAAATGAAGCGGATATATTGGGAGATGATTATTTCTGAAAAATGCGCTGCTAATGTTTCTACCCACCTTGCAGGGTGCTTTCTTCAATTCAAGCCCCTTCCTGCATTAGAACCATATTGGGACGCAATCGAAAAACCAATGGATCGCAAGTTAATACTTTCAATTTAGGGTAGGTTGTTTAACAATAAGGTCTTTTACCTCAAGGTGGGCAGGTCTTGGTGATGACAAATGCCCAAAATGTAAGGACAAGATAGAAAGTATGAGTCATTTTTTGTTCTTTTGCCCTTTATATGTTGCCCCAAGAAGTAAATGGATAATACCTACATGTCGCATAATCGGTTTCCAGAAACATGAGGAGGCACTGAGGATACTGTGTACAGACTCTAGCCTCTTAATATCAATATCCATAGCAAAAGTTTTAAAATGGGCTTGGCTTATTCGATCAAAGGAAGTCGATCAACTAGATAAAAGTCTTGTAGGAGCAGTCTGTAATGAATTAAATGAAGCAAGGTGATTAATCCCCTATAATCTATTTTTTTCTTTTTCTTTTTAGAATTTTCGACAAAAAATTTGTATACAGTTTAATTAATTTTTAAATGTAGTGATACATTTTTAACTATTTATGTAATTGTTTTTTTAATGTATAATGTATTTGTACATGTGATGCTTTTATGACTCTTTGTCGAATAAAGTTTATTGAATTGAATAAAGTTCTAAATTTTAGTCATATTTGGTGCAAGTTCATTCACCCTTTTTTCTGTGGGCAAGAGCAAAGTTTCCTACAGAAATTAACATGGTAAATCAATATTTTTGGCCCCCATTTTCCTTTTTCTCCTGCTTGAAGAATCAGCAGTGCACTTTCCATGAAAGAGCCAAATTAAAGGACATTATTTCTGGAAAGTTTTGCGAAGATCCATAAAACCAAAGTTATTAGCAAAGGAAAAAACTGGTTCTAAAAAATCAACTATAACTACACTTCAGCAACCATCAGTGACAACCATCTATATCTATAAGTATATTTATATCATTGTCTATATCTTTATTTATATATCCAAATACACATACATATTATATATATATTATCTACTGGTGGTCGCCAGTAGATAGTTATAGTTAGGACCGTGTTTCCATAGGAAATCCGCAACATTCTATTTGGAATAACTTTGGCGCCGGTTGATGAATTCTCGCGAAATTTTCAAAATAGGTGGGGCGCTCCACTCCGCTCCTACCCTGAAAGTCTCGGGGGGATTCGTTAAGCGGGGGCTGAGAAAAAAGGGGGGTCCCAAAACACGTTTTCCCCATGCAATTTTCCATAGGGACCTTTAGTCCAAGGTACAGCCCGAACGGCTGAACAGAATAACTTTAAATTTGGCAAAGAGGTAGTCCTCAGGTCAGGGATGTGCCTTTTGCAGGTCTGGTGTCAATATGTTCAGTAGTTCCTGAGAAAATCAAAAGTAAAATCATATATATATGTGGGCGGAGCCTAACCACACATCTCATCCTGAGATCTGATTGGCTGTCAGCACTTCATCCAAGAAGTGTTGGCAGCCATCTTGGGACCAATATACATGATAGCACCTCATTAAAAAGCATTGCAGTTAATAGAAGGTTTTAAGACTTTAGTTACATTAGAAATCATTTGTTGATGGTACCATACGCATTTTAGGAATTGTGGTATGTTCTAAGGTGATTTCACCATGTGAAAAAGCCTTCTACTGGGATATCATGATTGAGAGAAAAATATTTTCTCATGCTTTTCCCACAGAGGTTTGGAAGGTGATCTATAAGCTAAACTGAGAGCTTATTTTCTGTAAATTCACATTATCTTTCTCAGTCATGTGAGAATGAAGTCTGACATTCTCAGTAAAACATGTACATCCAACAAGGGCAGAGACTGTCAGTTGATTCCTTTGTGTTCTACTGCAGCTTCCCAGAGTGTTCCAAAGAACAACTAGAGTGCTAACAGTCCTACTTATGATAAACGCATGGCACACCTGAAGCCATCTTGCTTGGATTAAAGTGGTAACTCTTAAAACATTTATTTTAAAAAGGAACAAAATGAGGGGGTTCATTTTTCCCTAAAAAGTATGATTAGTGCTGCAGAAAGAAAAATTAGGGCACATTTTGAGTGACTTCTCAAATCCTCTTCTATTTCATTAAAAAATTCTGACATGCAGACTGAAACATGCACTTTCAATACCAGCAGCAGTTTTCCCTGGTGAGCAGTAGCTTTACTACACTGATCTAATGAGCAAAAAGAGTGCTAACATTCTGAATTTATGGCAAATGTGTGACACATCTGAATGCCTTCTTGATGGAATCAAAGTAAAAAACTGAAACTATTTCCTACTGAGGAGACTGCAGTAAATGAGGAAATTAGGAAACTTCATAACAAATAAGTCTCCCAAGATGGCCACCAGAGACAAAAGAGCCCAAATGTAGCCCAAATATCACCCAGATGTAGCCCAAGTATAGCCCAATGACAGAATGTCCCAGAGTGTTCTTAAAAACAACTAGAGCGCTTACTGTCTTCATTATGACAAAAGTATGGCACACCTGAACCCATCTTGATTGGAATAAACTGGTAACACTTAAAATATTTAATTTAAAAAGGAACACAATGAGGGGGTTCATTTTGCCATAGAAATTATGATTAATGCTGAAGAAAGAAAATGAGGGCACATTTTGAGTGACTTCTCAAATCCTCTTCTATTTCATTAAAAAATTCTGACATGCAGACTGAAACATGCACTTTTAATACCAGGAGCAGAATTCCATGGTGAACAGTAGTTTTACTACAGTGATATAATGAGCAACTAGAGTGCTAACTTTCAGAATTCATGGCAAATGTGTGACATATCTGAATACCTTCATGATGGAATCAAAGTAAAAAACTGAAAGCATTTCCTACTGAGGAGACTGCAGTACATGAGGAAATTAGGAAGCTTCCTAACAAATAAATCTCCCAAGATGGCCACCGGAGACAAAAGAGCCCAAATGTAGCCCAAAATCACCCAGATGTAGCCCAAATATAGCCCAATGACAGAAGTGTGCAAAACACTTATTATTTTGTGTTTTTGCAGTGTTATATAGTGCAGACTTGTCAGGTATTGGAGTGCTTTACATGAGCATAGGTTACATCACACAAGAACAAATTCATTTTGGTTGTAGACATGGGGAGACTAAGTGATTTGACCAGAATCACAGAATGTCGAGCTGAAGCAGAAACTCCAACCTGGTTCCCCAGTTGCAAAGTCTGCAGTTCCGGAAGTAACACCACATCCTCTCCTCTAAGTGCAACATTTAATCAAGTGGTCAACTGGATAAAAAAACATAAAGATAACAAATAATTTAAAAGTGCTTTGTCGCTATTTGAAAACTCAGAAAATATGTCCTTATTTTAGTCTTTTAGAGCACTAACCATAATTTTGATGCCAATAAGACCCTCTCATATATGTAATTTCTAAAGGAAATGCTCTAGTTATTACAGTTTTGATTACATCAAGATGACGTTAGGCGTTCCACACTTTTGTAATAAATATAGAATGTTAGCAATCTAGTTGTTCATTAGGATACTGTTGAGAGGCAGAGGCCAGGGGCAAGGACTCTGAATGAAAATTGAAGGCAGGTAGGAGGGTGCAAAGGCAACAATTTAACCACACTGAGCAGGCAGGAAGGGCCGTGGCAGCACAACAGACTATGGAGGGCAGTGGAAAGGGGGGCAGGGGCAACAAACCAACAATACAGGACTTGCAAGAGAGGCTGTGGCAAAGTAATAGACCATTGTGGGCAGAAGGAAGAGGCAATGGTAGTACAACCATACATGCCAACAGACCCGATTCAGCCAGGAAACGTCCAATGTTTTTTACCTCAAATGGTCTTTAATTGATCTGTCTCCTGTCTACAATCTCCTCTTTTTCAATGTAACTCAAAGGGGAAAATCAATACCCCAGTTCTTTTTCAAAATCTCCCTCTTACCAAGCTCAAAATGTTCGCAAGTATGGTACATTGGATCATGGAAGGAAATGGGGTAGGGACATGGACTTGGATAACAGAGGACAGGAGGGACATGGAGAGGTGCACCAAACTGACCCTGCAGGGCAGGCATCAGGGCTTGCAGCAGCACAATACACCACACAGGGCATGTGGGACGGGAGTGCAGCACAACAATTCATAGAAAGCAAGAGGGAGGCGACAGGACCATGCACATGGACAACAGAGAACAGAGGGGCAAGAGGCAATGGTAGCTAGCTGACCATAATGGACAGACAGGAGAGAAAGCTGCAGCATAACAGACCATAAAGGGCAAGAGGGACGGATCAGGGGAATTACAATGGAACAGACAAGCCAGGAGGGAGGGAGTAGGGGTCTTCACATGTAAACAGAGGCTGGGGGCAAGGGGGCAGGGCAGGAGCAGCAAGATAGCCATGGAGGTCAGGCAGGATGGGCACTAGAAGCAAGACACACCATGAAGAGCAACAGTGAGACTGTGATGGCATACACACAGACCATGGAGGAAAGGTGGGAGGGGGTCAGGGGCAGCTAACTGACCACACAGGGAAGGTGGGAGGGGCCATGGCAGCACAGAAGACCATGCATGGCAAGTGGGAGGGTTAGTGGCAGCACAATGGCTATGATGGGCAAGAAGGAGGGTGCAGGGGCATGCACAAAGGACGATGGAGGATAGAAGGGAGGGTCAGGACCTGTGCACAGACAAGAAAGTTCAAGGAAAGGGGCCTCACAACAGACCGCACGGGGCAGGCAGGAGGAGCAGTTGCAGCACAACAGACCAGGGAGGGCAGAAGGGTGTGGCAGTACAATGGACCATGTAGGACAGGAGGAAGTGGATAGGTGCATGGCATGTGGACAGGCAGGGTGGAGGTGGCAGGGACAGGTTACAGTCATCTGACAATGCTAGGCAGGTGGGACGGGAGTGGCAGCTCAACAGAACACTCAGAGTAGATAGGAGTGGCAGGTCCATGGAACATTGGGCGCAAAAAGGATGGAGCAGGGGCATGCACAAAAACATCGGAGGGCAGGTGGAAGGAGAGTAGGGGCAGCAAGCTAAGCACAGAGTTTAAGCAGCAGGTCAATGATGGGGCATAGAATTGGGCAATGGAGGGCAGGAGGAGTGGACTGGTACATCATACTAAATTGAGGGCAGTGGCAGCACATCAGACCATGCATGGCAGGAGGGAGGAGGCTAGTCCATGGATTCACACAACAGAGGATAGGGAGGAGGGGGATGGGGCAGCAAGCTAACTGTTCAGAGAAGGCGGGTATTAGGAACTTTATTGTTTTTAAAACGTGTGTCTGTGCGAACTACTTAAAATATGAAAAAGTATGCAGCATAATCTTACTTTTATTCAGGAAGAAGAGGGCGTTTGTGACTGTGACTCCAGGCTCACTTGGCAGAAACACCCCCTGACCCTCCACCCCCTATCGCAAAATGTAATGCCCGTGAAAAGGGTAGGTGAACACAGTGTTATATAGAACATACTCCTGAGAGCACGATTGAAAATTAAAACTAGATATAGTGTATGGTATAAACTATGCACCAAAAAGTGTGATATAAGATGAACCGGGCGTGAAATATAATATGCAATACATTGTGCGCAATGACAGATTGATTGGAGAGCACGAGATAGCACAGGCACTAGCGCGTGCTATGCAAAATGCGCCTTGGAGTGTAATATGCACAGGGCAGTGTTGTGTAACCTAACTAGTCTCTAAAGTTGTAATATAAAATATGTGCTGGGGAGTGTAACGTTGCATATGCACTGTGACAAAGATATGGATCCCAGATTGTAATATGTATGGCATAGCACTGTGCATTATAACATAGGCATCGAAGAAGGCTTGTTAGATGGGGCAATATAACCCGTGCGAAGTCAAGTGTGGCATGACATATTCAGGGGGTGGTGTTACAGTGCACATGGGCTAGAGAGTGTCATAGCATATGCACTAGCTGGTGGAATACAACACAGAGGTGTTTTGGCACTCGGCAGGCAATGGTGGGTGTAACACAGCATTGGGCTCTGCCAGGAGCGCGCTGTGACTCTCAAGTGATGTTCGTCCCCTTTCCAGAGAGTAAAATAAAAAGTATTACGCATCCGGCAGTGGATGTGTGTTTTATTAACCATGAGGGGGGTTTCTTGCATAGTTTTGGTCGAATTCTTGTCGAATCCCCTTTGAATGGCTTGGTATGCATGTGTATTAAATGTGCCCGTCAATAGCTACCCATGTTTGTATAAATAAATGACAAGGGTGTCTACCGGGATTAGGCACGGTAGGGCATCAGGCATGTCAGAGCTTCACTAGTGGTGTAAATACATTCCACGTGGATTCATTGTATGCATAGTCGCCTTTTAATGAATATCACGCAAATCGTCATGGTGATAGGTACGTACGGTTTGTCCAGCATGTCCTAGGTGTGTCTATAAATATATATTTTTTTAAAATAATAAATAACAGTGGCCGGCCCTGGGGATTGGGGTCAAAAAAATATAATTAGGAGACAGGCCCTGGGAGATGGGGTCATCAGGGCCAATAAATTAGAATAAGAAGGGGAACCACACAGCCCCCCTTCTTAAAAAATTAAAATAAATAAAAGACTTGCATCGTGCCGGAGGCCACGCCCCCTCATTGCAGCACTCTGCAAACGCGTCCCCTGGCGAGTTGTAAGTTGGGGAATTAATTCCTCTTCAATACTGAGGGTCCCTGAGGGCCAACTAGCCCAACAGGCATCTCCAGTATGCGCCAGGCAGCTGCGCTGCAGAGAGGTGTTCTGAGGGCAAGCCCCTTTTTACACCTCTCTGCAACGCAGCTCTGTGGCGCTTACTGGAGGTACCTAGTGGTCTAGTTTGACCTTAGGGACCCTTAGGATTCAAGGGGACTTAATCTCTCAACTAAGAACAGCCACAGGGCGCGTTTACACAGTGGTGAAGGGAGGGGACGGGGCCTGAGGTGACGTGTGCAAACACGCACTATGGCACGTTTTAAATTGGGGATATAATTTCCCTTCAATACTGAGGGCCCCTGGGGACTAACTAGCCCACCAAGTGCTTCCAGTAAGCGCCACTGAGCTGCATTGCAGAGAGGTGGTCCAGGCCGTGCCACTTTTTACACCTCTCTGCAATGCAGCTCTGTGGCACTTACTGGAGGTACCTAGTGGGCTAGTTGGACCCTAGGGACCCTCAGGATTCAAATGAACTTAATCTCCCAACTAAAAACGGACACAGGGCGTGTTTACACAGTGGTGAAGGGAGGGGACGGGGCCTGAGTTAACGTGTGCAAAAACGCCCTGTGGCCTGTTTTAAGAGGTAGTTTTAACCCCCTGCCCTATTATATACTAGGGGCTTACAGAGGAGGTCATGCTAATCACAGGGGGACCCCAACGCATAATGTTCCCTAGTGTATGTAGGTGTTTTCACTGCATTCTAAGTGTCTTTTAACATAGCACTGGCTCTAGGACTGGTTAGTCAGACTCAGTTACCACCAGTATCCGTCTGAAAAAGTTAAGGGTACAGGATGATTTTGCAACAAGGATTCTTTCTGCTCTTCTTTTTGTTCTTTCTGCACGTTATCCTTCTTCCTGCACTTTTCTTAGTCTTTGAGGACTTCTGTTGCTTCTTTCTGCACTTCTTTTTTTTCTTTCTGTGCATTTTTTCTTCTTTCTTCACATGTCCTATCTCTGTAGGCATAGTTAGAAATTAGCATTTAAAAAACCTTTGAAATTCACAGAAAAAAACATAGGTTTCAGGCACGTTATAGTTAGGAATTAGCATTTAAAAAACCTCAGAAATTCACTGAAAAAAACAAAGGTTTCAGGGGTGTTATAGTTAGCTGGACTTTTCACTTGTACAAAACCATTGAAATTCCCCCGTTATAGTTAGTTCAGCTAACTATAACTCGCGCGCCCGCAATGCACTGCTGATGACGTCACATATTACATCACTCATGACATGGTCAGTGACATCACTCATGACATCACTGATGACATCTCAAATGACATCACTGATGACATCACTGATGACATCATCCTTGTGATAGAGTGGCAGACCTCCTCTCACCCTAATATAACCTTTGATACACACATTCAAAAATAGAGACTAAAATGTTCAAAACAATGGACATACCAATACCAGTTACAACAACCTCTTCAGTAATTCTAAGATCCACATACACATACACTCATTCACCAATAGTCCTATACAGTCACTCATACATGTACACACTCATCAAATGTACTCATACACCTATACATCCTGTTACACAATGCCACTCATCCATAGAGTTACTGACACACATAGTCACTCATGCTAATAAAGAATCAAACATACATTTACTTGCATATACAGTTATACACACACCACCACACTTACTTCTACGGAAACTTACACATACTTAGTCTTTTAAACAATCACTTATAGAAACACATACTTATTCATACAGGAACTCTTTCAATCTCTCACTCTCACATATACTCACTTATATACACCAATAGTCACATATACTAGTTTAAAACATATGTAGTTACTCATAAAGACACTATTGAGACAGTCATTCACTCACTAACACACCCATACACACACTCATCCACCCATACAGTTCTGCACACATGCTGTCTTCAACACATACAAACAGCGAGTCACTCATTCATGCACCTATGCACTACGTAATACCCCCCACCGAACCATGCAGACACTCAGACTGATACTCAAAAAAACAACTAATAACCTATATAGACACCCATGTAGCTACTCACCAACCCATGCAGCCACTTATACACAAAGTGAGAGACTGATACAGATATTTACATATTTAAACATTACTCACTAAGCCATGTATTCACTATGATACACTTAATCAGTCAGTTACACAATCAATTTTTCAAAAACAAATCATCCATTTAGACACTTATATACCCATTTATTCTTCCATCAGTGTTTAGATATACATATATAAAACATATTTAATTTTCTGAAAAACAGACATTCACTGGATGATGTCATCAGTGATGTCATCAGTGATGTCATTTGAGATGTCATGAGTGATGGCATGAGTGATGTTACTGACCATGTCATGAGTGATGTAATATGTGACGTCATCAGCAGTGCATTGCGGGCGCACGAGTTATAGTTAGCTGAACTAACTATAACGGGGGAATTTCAATGGTTTTGTACAAGTGAAAAGTCCAGCTAACTAGAACACCCCTGAAACCTATGGTTTTTTCAGTGAATTTCTGAGATTTTTTAAATGCTAATTCCTAACTATAACGTGCCTGAAACCTATGGTTTTTTCTGTGAATATATATATACATATTTTTTTTTCCCACAATCAAAACGCTCCTCCTGGGAGCTCCGCCCGTGGTTTAGTGGCGTGATAGCTGCCGGTAGAGCAAAACCGGCGATGCAATCATAAATCCAATTAAATAATGCGCGCTCTCAGAGTCCCGTGTCAGGATGATTTATTCAAGATTCAAGGTTACGCGTTTCTGAAGAGAACTTCCTTGATCACACTGTGATTAAGGAAGTTGTCTTCCGAAACGTGTAACCTTGAACCTTGAATAAATCATCCTGACACAGGACTCTGAGAGCGCATATTATTGAATTGGATTTATTATATATATATATATATATATATATATATATATATATATATATATATATATATATATATATATATATATTTTTTTTTTTTTTTTTTTTTTTAAGGTAATGGTATTCCGATAAACTTAGGAACTACCTGGATATGTAATTACAATGTTTGATTTGTATATATGTATATATGGATGAAATTTGGAAAATTAGGTATAGGAATAGACATTTCTGTACTAGTCCAAAATGGCCGCCAATTAGATCTGCCTTTTGGAGGTTTCTACAAATGTGACAGTCCTCTTTCTGTTGTAACCTAAAATGACGTAGGTTGAATAATGATTATTTAAACCGTGCAAACAGAATGTGCGTTGACATTGACAAAGGCCAGCATGGCCGAAACGCGTTTGTCTGCCTTGAAAACGGAATAAATAAGGAAATTTGATTATCATCGAGAGTGTGCGCCACGTTCTTGTGTCTTTGACGAGGTAACGTTTGAAGAAATCTATTGACGAATGCACCTTCGTATCCGGCGGCACCCATCCAGGAAGCAGTGCGGCGTAGTATCGGTGTACTTTGGAGGAATCTCTATTTTGAAAAAAACGCCGGCACCGTCAGTAGATCAAATCAAGCGAACCGACGAAAACGGGAAGCGGAGATCGCATCAGGCAAAACGCAAAACCAGGACTGGAGCAGTATCGGAGGCGACCGAGTCGGAGGACGCGCAAGCCTATCGAGAAACCAGCCCGGGTGAGTCGGAGATGCCATTTGAAATGATGCACTTGTGAATTTACTGGCTGGATGTTTGATATCTCGAACTCTGCAAATAATCAAGAGTTAATACGTAAAATATGGGAAGGTGGTAAAAACACAGACCCTGAATCAACCCGCGAGTGTTCAAGGCAAGCGCAACAATGTTTAGCAAAGAGGAGAGGCTGGAGGCAGCTGCCACAGTCTTCATAGTAAAAGCGAATGAAGGAAGTAAATATAAAAAACAACAAGAGAGCAGCATACCACCAAATTCTCTGAAGGGGCTCTTTCAGAAACTTGAAAAAACTTACGAAAAAGAAGTGCGCAAATGGTGGGAATCAACATTGTTAACACGTTACCTCGAGGTTGATCGCATCCCTCGTGGATTAAGAATCTACACGGTGCCATCCTACGAAAATCCGGACCCTAACTTGTTATTAGAATGGTCAGAACACACAACACGATCAGCAAAGGGGATGGTAGAGATCCTGATAAAATACGCGGTCAGCGATAGAACGAGGCTCTTGGAGCAAATAAAGGAGCTCGAGGAGCAAATCGCAAAGGATTCAGCAACAGAGACAGCTGACAACCTAAGGCAACAAATGAAGCAGCGCTTGTTCAAATACGAAGAAGTAATAAAAAAGCGCAAACATGAAAAATTTGCCCGAGACCAACATGATTATGAATCGGGCAGAGTACTCACATTTGCAAAGAAATTCGATATACCAAGAAAATCGGTACAAGAGGCCAAAAAAGGTAATGTAGAAGCGACAAGAGATACATCAGAATCAGAAGTGGATCCAGAATTATCGGAACCAGAGGGTCCGACAGAGAACATGGGAGCAGGAGTAAATTTTCCAAAAGAATACGAGGTTATCCAGCAATCATGGCGCCAACTCCCACAGAGAACGAGACCCCCGGACGGAGAAAAAGGAAAACAAGAAGGGGGAAAAAAGGCAAGTGTGCAACACACCCCGAGGGTCACCAGAAGCAGAAGAGGAATGAACAAAAAGTAAAACCTGATGACCTAACAGTAGTAAACCTGTCAAAAAGAAAATTAACAAAAATAGAAGAGCAGGTATTACGAAAAGGTTTATCATTTTGTCCAACAAATGATTGGGACTATGTTCAAACAAGAATTGACCTTTACTTATTCATACGTAAACTGAAACTAAATAAAATGTTCCATGGAAGACCTCAGAAGTCTGTGAAAGATCCGAATCAGACAACTGACCCGATAGATCTATTGACTGGAAGTGAATTACCAGCTTTAAGAGCTCTCCACAGTTTAAGAGAAGAAATTGAAGGAGATGACATAATCCAACCGTCCAGCGACACAGCATTCTTGGAACAGAATGAGATAATACAAACAGGAATGGTCTCAAATCTAAAAAAGAAATCTAGATTCATACCACGAACAGCGTATGACATGATTGACAGCTTCCATGATGTAGTAATCAGAGATTTGGATAAATTAAGATCTAATCCGAAAGAAACAAGGAAGAAAAATCAAAACATCACGTTGGAACAACGTCAAGCCATAAAATCTCTACAAGAAGATTTGACAATTGTAATAAAACCGTCAGATAAAGGCGGAAATATTGTCATTCAAGATGGTGCAGCGTATGAATATGAAGCCTTAAGACAATTAAATGATAACATGTGCTATGAAAAAATTACAACTAGAGACTATAATCAAAGTATTTTGGAATTTTATGGGATGATTGATTTCTGGAAAAACAAGGGAATCCTTGGTCAAGATGAATATGACTTCATCAAAACAGAACATCCAATTACTCCTACCTTTTATCACATTCCGAAACTCCACAAAGATGAGAAGAGGCCCCCAGGGAGACCAATAGTCTCATCGATGGGAAGCCTCCTGGAAAACACCTCTATTTTGGTAAACAGCATATTATGCCCATTTGTGTATGAACTGGTGTCATATATAAAAGATAGCACAGATTTTATCAAGATAATTGATAACACAAACTGGGAAGACTCTTTCTTTCTTGTAACGCTGGACATTACGAGCTTGTATACAAGTATTCACCATGGCCAGGGAGAAATTGCTGTAAAATCCTTCTTGAAATCGAGATCATTGAAATATATGGAACACAGTGAAATGATCCTACAATTTCTGTCATTCTGTCTGAGAAACAACATTTTCACCTTTGGTGAACAACTGTACATTCAAAAACAAGGTACTGCGATGGGCACGTGCTTCGCCCCCAGCTACGCGAATCTCTTCGTGGGCTGGTGGGAGAAGCACGTGGCATGGGCAGGAACCAATGAAGCATGGGCACAGAAAATAGGAATCTGGACCCGCTTCATTGATGATATTTTCTTTACATGGATGGGCAGCAGACAAGAATTAGATGAATACCTTGAAAGCCTGAATAAAAATGATGTTAATCTTCATTTTACGGGAACCATCAGTAAAAGGGAAGTACCATATTTAGACCTTATGGTATATGCTGAGAATGGTACACTCAAAACCAGATTATTCCGTAAACCCACTGCAGGGAATGCAACTCTGCATTTCACCAGCCAGCATCCACGCTGTCTGGTGAATAGCATACCGTATGGGGAATGTCTGCATTTAAAAAGAAATAACACCACCAAAGAGAACTATGAAATTGCAACCAGAGAAGCGATGGAGCGTTTCAAACAGAGAGGGTACCCACAACAAATTCTCAAGGTAGCAAAAAATAGGGCAGAAACTCGTAAACGAGAAGATCTTTTACACAAGGCCCCAAAAATCAACGATGATGATGTCACCAGACTCATTTTCACCTACTCCGCAGACTCGGGAGAAATTTATAAAATTCTCAAAAGACATTGGGGGATTCTCCAAGCAGATATAACCATCGGCAGGAGAATGACTAAACAACCTAGCATCACCTATAGGAAAAACGTTTCCTTAAAGGATATGTTAGTGCACAGTTACTTTTCCAAAAAGGATACATGCCACCATAACATCAAAGGCTACTACCCTTGCCTAAAATGTAAGGCATGTAAGAACAGTAAAGTTATAAAAACTTATCAGACCCCAGGAAGTAACCAACTAAAAAGTATTAACAAATTATTGAACTGCAATTCAGACTTCACAGTGTACTGTTTGGTGTGTCCGTGCAACCTTCAATACGTGGGAAGCACGATACACCAAACGAAGAAGAGAATCTTGGAGCACATGCGTGCTATCACTAAAATTGACACCAACTACCCGGTAGCCAGGCATTTTGCCGAAAAACATAACAGCAATAGTAATCTCCTGAAATTTTTCTGTTTAGATCGAGTTCCACCGCTCAGGAGAGGGGGCGACAGGATAAGGACTCTTAGACAGCTGGAATCAAAATATATCCTAGAATTACGCACCTTGGCACCGAATGGTTTAAACTGTGAGGAAGAAATGTGGATTCATGTTGGTTAGAACATCAGAAGGAAATGTGAAACTGTTAGAAATAAATGTGATATAAGAGGATGTTACGGTATCAGGTGAAAATGATGAAATACCAATATGTGGGATAAGAGCTGATGGTGATAAATGAGAATCAATATTGAAAACAACAATAAGGAAAAATGGCATGGTGAAACTAGAGCAACTCAAATGAATTAATGGTATGCTACTCAGAACAAGTTTATATACTTTATAGACATATGTTTTGAAGAAAACTTCTCCCTCCTGAAAGGAATTATATTTTGTTAAATATTTTGATTGATTTTATTTGTAAAATATCTGAACCTACAGATGGATCAACAGAAAGTGTGATCTAGTATAGACAATGGCCCATCCAGGGCGAGATGGAACATGAATGAAATAATTTCTGGTGTCTATTATTATATACGTATGTCTCTGCCCATCCAGGGCGTAACAAAACATTAAGTAATGGTATTCCGATAAACTTAGGAATTACCTGGATATGTAATTACAATGTTTGATTTGTATATATGTATATATGGATGAAATTTGGGAAATTAGGTATAGGAATAGACATTTCTGTATATATATAGCAAAAACCCTACTCCAAACGAAGAAGCAGAGACCTCACAGGGGAACGTTGAAAAACCTTTAATCCAGCAAATAAAACGGGCATAATGCATTTTGGCTAAAGAGCCTTCTTCAGATGCCGCCATGTTTTAGGGTAATGCTCCACCCCGCATTTAAACAGTACATGCCTCTCCCATAGGCGGTAGTCCGCTTGACCACAGGTCACATGATAACAGCTTCACCGCAAACTACAGTTCCCAGAAGGAAGCTGGGTCAGATAAGTATTGCCAGGGGAGAGCTTTTCAAAATGTTAGCTCCTGTGGGCTTGATGTCAATATGAAAATGCAGGATGTCCGATTGAAAGTCCCAAAAGAAACATCAGCTGTTAGGTTTCCTCTGCTCCCCAAACGCTCAAGTCCCAATGCACAATCACGCCGGGTCGTGAGTCAAGGTTTCAGTAAACCTGACTACTCGTGGAGTCACGAGCTGCACAAGGCAGCAGCCCATGGCACGGTAAGCATTGCGGGACGGGCCGGAATCCTTCTGATCCCTCGGATAAAGCAAGAACTGCAGCAGCAGGTACCAGCATCGATCCGGCCTCAAATGGAACGGAGTCTCCCACGCGCCACTGGTAAGTGCAAAATTATAGCAAAAACCCTCCTCCAAACGAAGAAGCATATATATATAATCTACTGGCGGTCGCCAGTAGATAGTTATAGTTAGGACCTATTTTCCATAGGAAATCTGCAACATTCTGTTCCCAATAAGTCTGGTGCTGGTTGATGAATCCTCGCGAAATTTTCCAAACTTTTGGCCAGCTCCGCTCCTACCCTTAAAGTTTCGTGGTGATTCGTAAAGCGGGGGCCAAGAAAAAAGGGGGGTCCCAAAACGTGTTTTCCCCATGCAATTTCCCATAGGATCTGTTGTCGCAGCTACAGCCCGAACCGCTGAACGGAATGACATCAAATTTGGCAAAGAGGTAGTCCTCAGTTCAGACTCGTGCCTTTTGCACAAATGGTGTGAATCTGTTCATTAGTTCCTGAGAAAATTAGGGTAAAAAAGTTAGTGATATCTATGGCCGGGGAGGATCCCCGGACCCTACCCGCACCGTAAGCGCACCCTCCCCGAATCGAGCGCGCACCCTCCCGATCGCGTGCTGAATGCTAATTGGCTGTCGAGTGTCTGTCTACATTCGAAACTAAGAACTGTTGGTGCCCATTTTCTGCCTCGGTAGAAGCGAGGCTGAAGAAGCAAGGGGAATAAGTGTGTAAAACATATAAAGGGGGCAGAGTGGAAATACTCTGACCCTCTAGAGGTGGTTAGGGGGTCCCAGAAGGACCCCCTGAGGCCCCCTTTTTAAAAAAAAACAAACGGCGAAATGCGCGCAGGGTGCGAGCATTTTATCGCGTTTGGTGCACGGATCCTCTCGCGTTGGGTGCGCGGATCCAAGAAAAACAAATTTGAAAAAAGACAAGAAATCATTGGTTGTATGACAACTTTCTACACTGAAAGGTAGGGTGTATATCTCTGTTTTTTAAAGGCATGATTCTTATTGGTTAACAAAAACTGATTGTAAGGAACATTATATATGATAAGCTGGTATGTTGAAAAGTCAAGCACACTTGCTGTTTTATTTAGCAACATTGTGTGCTGAACTTGTGACCTGTGTGCTCAGTGCAGTGTTCCATGACCTGTTTCTATGGTAACAGGCAGAAGGCAGATTGGGGGAAGGGTTGAAATGTATTTGATTTGGAAAGGGTTGAAATGTTTAACCAATAGAAATGTGTGTTTGCTTTTGAATTTATTTGTGAAGGATTGTGATTTGATGTTTACATGTATATGTGTGGAAAATGAAAGGGAAACTTTGCCATTCTTTGTTTTTGCTGAGAGGTGCACAGTGCAGAGATTCTGTAAAAGAAAATGTGGCGTGTGACTGATATCTGGTGTGTGACTGATATACTTCTTAATCTACAAAACAACTTGAAAGGTGAGTTATTTAATTGTGAGGGGATGTATGTAGACTATTTTGATTTTAATCAGACTAATGTATTTCTCCTGCTAAAGTGTAGGGAGTACTTTTTTTTCTACAATCTTATTGACAGTGTGTGTGCATGTAGAAACCATTCTGTGGTAAGCATTTGTGTTTTTCATGTTAGCAGACAGATAACTGTGCTGTTTTTATATTTTGGTAGAATTAGAAACCATTGTTTATGAATTTGTGAAATGAAGTATGTTTCTATACTAAAATGTAGTACTCCTTCTAGATGAAGAAATGTGTTTTGGTATAGTGCAAGGGATAGTGTTGTTTGTCTAGAATCACACAGTGAGTATGTGTGCATTTGGGAACCACTGTGAGAGAAGCATTTGGTAACATCGTGTATTTGCTGACAGATAACTGTTTTAAAACCTGTCATGTTGTCAAGTTTTAGTAGCATTAGAAGCCAGTCTTTGCTTATGCATTGATAAAATAAGTAATGCTTTGACACTAATGTGCTGTACTTTAATATGTAGATTGTGTGTAGTCTCCTTACCCCTTGCACAGTAGTGAATGAGTTTTTGTAAGCTGCTAGGGATAGTGTTGCTTGTCTAGAATCACACGGTGAGTCTGTGTGCATTCGGGAACCACTGTTAGAGAAGTATTTGATAACATTGTGTATTTGCTGACAGATAACTGTTTTAAAACCTGTCTTGTTGTCAAGTTTTAGTAGCATTGGAAGGCAGTTTTTGCTTATGCTTTGATTAAATGAGTCAGGCTTTGACACAAAAGTGCAGTCCTGAAATATGTAGATTGTGTGCAGTTCCCTTACCACTTCCACAGTAGTGAATGATTTTTGGTAAACTCCTAGGTATAGTGGTTGTTGTCTAGAATCACACTGTGAGTCTGTGTGCATTTGGGAACCACTGTGAGAGAAGCATTTGGTAACATTGTGTATTTGGTGACAGATAACTGTTTTAAACCTGTCATGTTGTCAAGTTTTAGTAGCTTTAGAAGCCAGTCTTTGCTAATGCATTAATAAAATGAGTCATGCTTTGACACTAATGTGCTGTACTTAAATATGTAGATTGTGTGCAGTTCCCTTATCACTTCCACAGTAGTGAATGATTTTTGGTAAACTCCTAGGATAGTGCTGCTTGTCTAAAATCACACTGTGATTCTGTGTGCATTTGGGTAAGGATTGTGATAGAAGCATTTGGTAACATTGTGTATTTGCTGACAGATAACTGTTTTAAAAACGGTCATGTTATCAAGTTTTAGTAGCTTTAGAAGCTATTCTTTGCTTATGCATTGATAAAATGAGTCAGGGTTTGACACTAAAGTGCAGTACCATGTACTATTCTCTTCACTGTGCCAGAACTGAAAATGTAAAGGTTTTACCCAGGCACTGTCCTAGCATTAGTCTGGTGATTTAGTCAGTTTCCAAGTACTCATGTTGTGAACCATACATTACCACATAGACTGCTTCAAATGTCTATGCAGTCTGCATGCAGTCTTCTAACATGCTATACACTTGTCTTTCACATCTTCAATTCCCTAGTCAGTATCCATACAGTCCAGCAAGCACCCTTTGCACTCCTCTAGTGACCCATTCAGTACCAAGTACTAATCCATTTACTGTGTCAAAAGCCAACCACTTATAAATTCACCCAGGCACTCTCTTTGCTGTACTCTAATCTTCCGTCAGTTCCCAAGTACTCATGCAGTGAGCCAGGCCTTAGCACATAGACTGCCTCAAATGCCTATTCCCTATGCATGCAGGCCTCTAACCACCTACACAGTTGTCTTTCACACCTTCAATTCCCCAGTCAGTATTCATACACTTCTAGAAAACACCCTGTTACTCACCCAGTGTGTCTCCTTATAGTACTGTAATCATTCAGTCAGTTAGCATTTAGTCTTTTAGTGAGGTAGGCTTTAGGGCATGAACTGCTTCAAAGTAGTATGCACTATGCATGTAGTGTTTTAACCATCGTCACACTTGTGGTTCAGGGCTATAGTTTCTTAGTCAGTTTTTATATAAAATGTGTTTGTACAGTAATGGAATAGTATACATTTTAAAGTTATTAATATACATTTATTTGTGATTCTTTTTTACAGATACTGTTTTTCAACGTAAAAATAGAGAAATCATGCCAGAAAAAAAAGAAAAAGGTAAGAAAATCAGAAAGGTGCAGGAGCAGGAGTGTTTCTCCTCCGTTTGCACTCTTCTCATGCAAGATTATTTGGATGAAGGGTCCTGAGGTGTTTCATCATACTTGCCGTGCCGTACGAGTATTTCTTGTTAGGATCCCCTCGCAACAGAACTCTTTTGCAAATCTTGCATGTGACCAAGGTGGCATTGATCTTTGTTTGCCCCTCTGGAAAAGTAAAACATTTCCACACCACTGAAGAAAAACGTTGTGGGCGTGGTGCCTCCTCCAAAAATTCATCCTTAGATTCAGTGAATATTTTAAAGCGACAACATTTAACGTTTTTGTAAGTTAAACTTATAAAATTTTGTTAGCCGTAAGCATTTTATATATCTGTGATTTGTATCTTGTGGTATTTTGATGAGAATAGCATGTTGGTTTTTTTTAACAATCTTTCTGATAGTTCTTTTTTTGCCCTCTGTTAAGTGATGAGTATGATTGAAATCACTATTTTTAGTGAAATTCAATATATTCTGAGAACAGCAGATTACTTTGTGGAAATTATGCTGTGTTGTAAAAAATGTATTGTTACATTTTATAATTTTTTTTTCCTTTTCTTTCACAGATCCAAATTTAAAAATAAGCAATTTGTATGAATTTAGATTGCAATGAAAATCTGAAAAAATTTGCTATTACTGTGAAGGTAAGTTTAACTAAGCATCAATATGCAGAATGAGGAGGTCTGCAAGAAGCTACAACGTTGAAACACGTTTCTAAAAACACTCTGTTGATACCTATGTAGTTTTGAAATCTGACCATAATCAGATATCATGTGACCTGCAAAAAAAGAGATTTGAGTGTTCCTAATATTTCCCAATGTAGCTATTGAAGGACCGCAATCATTTCAATCATTCTTCTTTGAACATCTTTGCAGACAAAATTCTGTGCTTACCTTCTATCATTCGCAAGGAATTTTAAAACTGGACATATGTCACTTTTTGTAACATAGTTATTGCGCAAGACACTCTTTCATATTTACAAAGAGAAGAAAAGGCACTCTGTGCACTTTTTATACTCCATGTAAATACAACCTCATTATGCACACCAGTTTGCGTTGAAAGGGTGTTCTATATGTGTTGTTGTGCATGATTGCACTGAATACTCATAGAACAAGACACATGTCTAGATTTGTCAGAAATCATAAATCTCGATATGTGTGTGAATGCTGCACCATTCTAAAATTGGTATAGGAAAGCACAACAAGGAGAATTGTTTTCATTCCTCCACATTTTTATATCTTCAATGCATGCTACAATGCTCAGCATATATTGAAGGAGAAAAATGCCTTTACTGATTGTTTTTGTGCAGGAAGGGGTGTCTTCCCTGCACAAAAACAAACAGCACATGACATAGATATCCTTGCACTATGGTGCAAGGGTGCCTGTGTCAGCACATGGCTGCAGTTTAAGCAGCCGTGCAGAGAGAAGCATAGATTTGCAACATATTTATGTACATATGTTGCATCCCTGTGCTTCGGAAGTACTACAGCATACTGTAGTTAAAGAGGTTACTGTGTGATGCTGCAGCACTTCCTCATAGTTCTGCACTTAAACATTCACCATACGCTACTAATGCATTCATTCAGTCAATTACGTACTGCACATACATTCATCTAAACTTTCACACACTAACAAAGAAATGTAGCTCTTTTTTTAAACCAGGAAATTTAGTTCTTACAAGAACTTTTTTTTTTCTTCTTTCTTCATTTATATTTTTGGGGGGTTTTCTGAACAATTTTTAATCTTTTTTGGTTTTTCTGCACAAAAAAAAACAAAAAACAAAACAGGAGGAACCAAACAATGAACTTCAGGGAACAATAAAAAAAACAAAAAAACTAGCAAATGTGACCTTCTTGCCGGCGGCAGATCAGATCGATCGACTGCTCACCGTAGCACAAAGTCGCATTGCACTTAGTGCAGAGCACTTTTAAAAATTGAAATTGAGGACGGATGCCCAAATTTTGGGCTGATGGATGCACCCTTGAAGTGCTCGGCTGCGATGAGGTGGAAGGCGCAGGAGCAGGAGTGTGTCTCATCCATCGGCATTCTTCTCGTGCAAGATTGTTTGGATGAAGGGTCCTTAGGTGCTTCATCATACTAGCCGGGCCGCATGAGTATTTCTTGTTAGGATCCCCTCGTGACAGCACTCTTTTGCAAATCTTGCATGTGACCAAGGTGGCATTGGTCTTATTCTGCCCCTCGGGAAAAGTAAAACATTTCCACACCACTGAAGAAAAACGTTCTTTGCGTGGTGCCTCCTCCAAAAATTCATCCTCAGATGTATGAGGAGATGCAGGTGATGCCTGCTGCCCTGAAGCCATTTTTAGTTGAAAAAAGTTAGAGCTAAGTGTTAACTTAGTCTAAAAAAATCTTCTTCTCTGCAAAGAGATGCTCCTCCAAAGAAGGTCAAAGAAGAATGATTGAATTGGGTGGGGTCTTTCAATAGTTAAAAGAGGAAGTGTAATGAAGCAATCAAATCTCTTTTTTTGCAGGTCACATGGGATCCGCGCACCCTGCGCATAGGTAGCACGCACCCAGCGCGCATCCGTGAAATTGAATTAAAAAAAATTATAAGATTAGATGTAAAAATATATTAGTTTTAAGACTAGTTTAGAGTTTGTCTTCAATTAATATTCACATGAAATACATATATATATGTGTTTTTTAAATGTTAAATATTTTGCGGGATCCGAGCTCCTACCGCGTCATAGACGCAGATGACGCATCGTGGAAGCACGTAAACGTCGCGTTACATACATCGAACATGTCCCGTATAGGCTGGGAGTTGCGTACCTGTAGCATTGCGATCGCGCACTAAACACGTACCCAACACATACCATGCGCGGATGCTAACGCGTAGGGATCGAGAACGGTGCGCATAGGGTGCGCGGATCCAAAAACATGGGGAAAAAATATATAAAAGAAAGTTTTGAACATATAGTTAAAGAAATATTTTTAAAAATATAAAAAACTATGTTTGAAAAACCCAATAAAAACAAATAATGTTTTTAATTTCTTAAAGAATTAATTAAAAAAATAAATTTAAAAAATGGTGATAAAAAAGAATTTCAAAAAAACATAATTAATGAAATTGACACACTGAATTTGAGAAATATAGAAATCCAATGAAAATCATTAAACATGATATCTTTAGAGATAAGTTATAGATAAGAATTAGCATTTAAAAAACCTTTGAAATTCACTAAAAAAAACATAGGTTTCATGCACGTTATAGTTAGGAATTGGCATTTAAAAAAACCTTTGAAATTCACTGAAAAAACCAAAGGTTTCAGGGGCGTTATAGTTAGGAATTGGCATTTAAAAAACCTTAGAAATTCACAAAAAAAACCATAGGTTTCAGGGGCTTTATAGTTAGCTGGACATTTCCCTCGTACAAAAACCTAGAAATTACCCTGTTATAGTTAGTTCAGCTAACTATAACTCGCGCCCCCGCAATGCACTGCTGATGACGTCACATATTACATCACTCATGACATGGTCAGTGACATCACTGATGACATCTCAAATGACATCACTGATGACATCACTTAAATTTTATTTTTAACTCTATTTTCTTTTTTTTCGTGCGCGCACCTCGCGATTAAAAAAAAAAAAGAAAAATGTTTTTTTCACTTTTCATGGTCTTTCATTGACCCCCTAACAAAACCTAGGGGGTCAGGAACTCTGTACCCTGCCCCCTTTTCACGTTCTTCACCTTTCTTTTAAATGGAAACACACATTTCTTTTTTTTGCAAATTTCAACCCTTTCCAAAAGATTTCTACCCCCAACATGACTTCTGCCTGCTAGCATAGCAACAGATCATGGAACACTGGTGTGAGCAGAGACGTCAGAAGTTCAGCACATAATCTTTATAATCCAAAGAGCAAGATTGCTTAACTTTTCAAACCTATTAGCAAATCCAAAGTAATGTTCTGTAGGTAGTGGACACTAATTGAAGCTTTATGCACCCTACAGCCTTTTACTTATTTCTACATATTGTTGACGCCTGAAACTCATTGATTATATTATCTTGCATTTTGGTGTGCCGTCTTTCCCTGTTTTCAGGGACACTACTACCTACTTTTCTCATTGCATAATGTTCTGTGGGAACACATTTTTCTGGACCAATACAAAACATGCTTTTAAAAATTTAAACATACAGCCTAGTTTTTATTGTAAAATGGTCTGAAACAGCCAATGAGTTCTTTTTTTTTTTAAAAAAGTATATAAGCGTCCATTTTACAACTACCTTTCTTTACATTTTGTCATTCTACTGAAAGACACCTTCAGAGTGCATCCACATCTCCTCCTCACTCCCTGAAATACACTGCTGTTCTACCATTTTCAATTAAAATTGATTGCTGCTCAGCTCCTTGTCCCAGGTAATAAGAAGACATAGTGGGGGGAGTGGCTAAGGTGTATGAAGATTCTGGAAGAGAAACTACTATGAACCAATGCTTCTGAGCGCATCCAGATCTCCTCCTCACTCCCTGAAGTAGACTGCTGTTCTGCCATTTTCTATTAAAAATCATACCTGTTCAGCTCTTAGTCCCAGGAAAAAATAAGAAATAGTGAGGGGAGTGGCAAGGCATTTATAGAGGAGTCAGTGTACATTTCACAGATGAAGGGAACAGAGTCTTCCGCTTGATCTTTAGACTCTGCATCAGTACTTACTTATAGGTACAAAAAAAACTCAATTAAAACAACGGCTTGTTTTAGAGCTAACCAACATCTAAACAGTTTAACACAACATAAGAGACTTTTTTCCTCTTTTAATGCGTGCTGTAGAAAACAGCATGCACTGAAAGAGGAAAAAACGAGGAGAAATGAAAATATTTCTCCTTGTCGTGCCTCGCTACGCCACCTCTAGGGTGGCCTAGCATTCACACGCAACTCCAGACTTACGATTTCTCGTAAATATGGAGATATGTCTAGTTCTATGTGTGTAGCATGGGAACACCCACAACAACACCCATGGAACGCCCCTTCAACACACATTGCTGCGTATGAAGTGGCTGTAATTACAAAGAGAGGAAAAGTCACGCAGGGTGGCTTTTCCTCTCCTTGTAAATATGGAGGTGCTCCGTGCAACACCAGTACGTCATGAAAAGTAACGTAGTGGTAGGGCAAGGAGCTTGTAAATATGCCCCAGAGATGTTAATGAAATTAGGGTTAAGACAGACAAAGGGAGAGAGACAGAAACAGAGACAGAGAGCAAGGAACTGAGAAGGAGTAAGGCATTTAGAATGACTGAGACATATGGAGACAGGGAGAGAAACATGGTTGAAAAAATAGTGATGGAGGCAGTAAACCTAGGGGAGTAGTAGAGAAGGAGTGAGTGAGTTATGAAAGAGCAGTAAAGCAGAAAAAGAGAGGGGAGAAGAATGAGAAAAGCAGAACGAGGACAAGTTAAGAAAATGGAGCATGAAAGTGAAGGGGTGAGAAATACAGATATTTTAAAATTACCTCACTAACAAAATAACTTAATTTACAAATAAATGTTTATTTTTGATTTGCAAGAAAAATGGATTAAATTACCTAAATTTTCTTTCTAGATCTGAAAAAAAAGGAAAAAAGTTTTAATTTTCAACAATACATTTTAGAAAACAGTACACATATTTTCATATTTTACAAAGTAATTTTTTGCCCTTTTTTTTGCTGTTTTCAGAATATATTGATCTTCACTGAAAATTGTGAGATCATTTGTATTCATCATTTAACAGCAGGCAGAAAAATAAACAATCTGAAAGATTGTTTAAAAAAGCCCTGAATCTATCCTTAGTAAAACATACCTTGATAGAAATGTAAAATATATATTAAAAATATCTTCTAAGAACAATAACGATTTGCAATAAATAACGTCTGTAAATCTTGTTGCTTAAGCACATACACCAAAATAATATCTGTCAAATAAGTCCACAATTGTCACAATTACCTTTCCATGAGGCCAAATGGTAATTTTTAAACCCTTTTTAAGTGAAATATTCAATCTTAATCCTATAAAATTGAAACAATGGTTTCTTCAGATGCTGGAATTTTTTCTAAAATTTTGGTTTTAGAAAAATTAAGTAACAATTTGGTAAATCATAAGGCAAACGTTGCTTGTAAATCAATTGAGAATCATTACACAGTGTCCATCCTTTTTCACATTTTAGATAAACTGTGTAATGACCAGAAGTTATAGAAGGTCCATCATGAAAAATTATTGCAACTGCAACAAAAGTTTTTCCTGATATTGATAATTGATTTCCTACGAACTTCTTTAATAAAGTGTCCAATTTTGTTCCATCAGCTCTACAACGTTGTATCATTAAAATTACATACTGTCCATATTTCTTAAAAAATAACGTTGATAACATTTCAGATTTACATTGAGAACATTCCATGTTGTGATTAGCATCTTTAACTAATTTACTGAAAGTCACAGTTGTACTCTCTGGTAATGTTAAATATATGAACCTTTCAGAATCAACATTACTGCTGCATGTGTTCAAACAATTTTCACAACAATGTTCCCATTTATAAGACACACCAAATATATTTTCTATTTCTACCCCTTCATCTTCCAGTACCATAAGCATATACATTAAGAATTCCTCTGCATCTTGCTGGACATTTTGTGTAAACTGTGTACATTCAGAACATACATCTAAAAGATTTCTAACATCAGTAGCACTTTCTATTTTAGTTTTATCATTACTCAGCTTCTCATAAAGGAAATTCAGCAGAGAACAGAATCCTTTTCCATTATTTAGTATTATCTGCTCTTTAAAAATTTCAAGATAAAATACAACATTCAGCACTACATTTGCGTGAGAGTTGACACAAGAGCTATTTTCAAAATGACAACCAACAACCTCTTCAACATTGTCCTTTTTCTTTTTGCTTGGAATCACATCACTCTCTTTTTGTTTTCTCTTCTGTACATCCTCATTACAGATATTCTCAATTCTCCTTTTCCGACAAACAACACGTTTTTCAAACACAGGATACTGACCTAAATGAGGAGCATAGCTTTTTCTTAATTTATTATACTCCTTTACACAGTTTGCATCAGCACTAACTTTTGAGTCATCAAAGTCTATCATGAATAAACCAGATATTTTTTCACGCGTGACAAAGCAACATATGCCATACCTTCTTTAAACACACTAGATCCAATGTTTACAAAAGCACTATCTACAGTTAATCCTTGAGATTTGTGAATAGTTACAGCATATGCTGGAGAAAACGGAAACTGCTTCCTACGTACATATAAGTCTTTCACAAGCAAAAAACAAACTGAACAACGACTAATGTCTTTAACCTCTTCAATCGCATAAAATTGTATTTTTAAAAATTCAATTCAATTTTTTTCTGGTATTTTACAAAACCCACAACTTTACCCATAGCACCATTCACTAAACCTTTTTCTACATCCAAATTACGTCTTAAAATTACTCGACAGTTGATACATACATAAAGATTCTTTTCTAAACCAGCTGTTTTCGAAATGTTTTTCTCTAGAGAATCCAATTTAGTTGTCAATTTGCTTGTCAAAATAATAGTTATTCCTTCATCTTGTATTTTATCCACAGCTTCCAGTTTTATAATCTCTTCATTTTTCAATTTCAAAAGTTCTTAATTGAATATGGAGCATTCATGTAGTGTTGGCATTAGGCCTGGGCAAAATTTCCGTTCCGTTCGCGGAATTTGCGATAATTTGGCATTTCCGCGTTCCGCGGAGAGCGCGGAAATGTCAAAATTTCCGCATTCCGCAGCTTTGCGATAATTTGGTTCTTGCTCGCGCTGTAAAATAATACATTCTCGCGCGCGCGCGATCGCCTTACCTGAATCCCCGCGTTCGCCGACAAGTTTTCCCGATCCGGTCGCGTTCTCCATGAGATGTTGTATTGTTTTAGCCATTTGCGCTGTCTCGCGACAGTTTGCATCCGCAGTGACGTCATGCGTCGCGCGATCACGTCTTTTTTCTCGCGATCATGCACCGCGAGACAACTGAAAACAAGATGGCCGCGCCCGCAAGCAACCACATGGGTAAGTTGGCGACCCGCAACCATGCAGAAAATCTCGCGAACATGCCGGAAAAAAACTTCCGCATCTTCGTGATATTTCCGCTTGTTTGCGGAGATTTTTAACATTTTCGCGATAATTTTCGGAAGTCGCTTTCGCAAATTCCGCCCACCCCTAGTTGGCATTAAGCAGATTACAGTATTTTTCTTGCAATATTTTTGTATATTTTCTCTGGAACTATTTGTTATGTTGGAAACAAATTACATAGCAATCGACTTCCATGTTCTGTGAGTAGTCCAATTCTGATATCTTTGAGAATACTTGCATAATCAGCATCATTTGCTTGCCGCATATTGGTAATGAGTTCTTTGTACTGAAAGTATGTCCAAATATTCACATTACCTATACTTCCTAACGACTTTTTCGTGTCTTCATGTGTAAGAGTATGAAATACTGGTTGTCCTTTAACTGGTGTGAGCTGCAGAAGATCCCCAAAAACTATAACATGTTTTCCTCCAAATAACACGTCATAGTTTGTCTTTAGAATTTGCTGCATTCTTAAATGCACAAAGGCAAGCATTAAGTTTGATACCATGCTTACCTCATCAATAATGAGAAATTTAATTTTTTTCAATACTCTTGAAACATCAAAACATGCTTCTCCTGTTAGCTTGTGGTATTGTATTTTGTTCTCATGCTCTACTGGTAACATTAGCAAACGATGGAGGGTAATTCCTTTTATGTTATATGCTGTTAACCCAGTTGGAGCAGTAACAACACAAGACAAAGTTGAATCGGTTTTTTTCTGTAGGTAGCTTCTAATTACTTTAATTAAGAAACTTTTTCTAGTTCCAGCTTGTCCATTCACATACATTCTGATTGGTTCAAATGATGTGCATGACCACTCTTTATTTTCATGTAGTAATCCATGATCAATTTGTTTTGTGACTTCCTCATACATTTGTTGTTGTTCATCATTCAGCTGTTGTTCCAAATTTGGTAAGTTCATTAAATCTTCCTGAGCTTGATTCATAGCTGTTTCCACTACATTCATGGCTATTGCAGATTCATTTTCTACGATTGGTTGACCTAGAGGATCTTGACTGAGCGTCCCAGAACTTTGACTGTCTTGAGAACTGTCTCTAGCTACTTCAGCTGCAATTGTTGCTTCTTTTCTATGTTATCTTTGCATGCATTAAAGGAATCTTCATAGCTCTGAAATTCTCCAAGTAATTCATCCTCTGAACGCCATGGTTTAAACAACTGTAAAAGTGCTAAGTAGTAAAATTCCTTCTTGTCAGTAGTGTCGCAACTCAGCTTCCTGTGATTAATCAAACTTCCTTTTGTTTGCTTCACCAAACATCCTTCCTCAACAATGACTTTATATTTTCCATTGTTGATGTCTTCTGTGGCATTCCGTTTAAAAATGTAGTTCTGCAGCACTTCATAGAGACTCATGTTCTCAAGATGATGACTTCTTTTGGGGTAATATGTGTCCAACATGTTTGTTCTTAAAATGTCTGTAGTTTCCGGTTCGTACTCTGCTAAATATTCAATTTCTCGAATAGATTTCAGTACCCGATTTCGCATTCCTGCAAGGCCTAAACTTACCCAAATTATTCTTCTGGATTTCGAGTACAGACTTGCAGATGATAACTTATCTGAACATTCGTATGATCCAATTTCTCGATGCGATAACATCTTTAAACTAAAACTGTATAGCTTTTTACTGACAGTCTTCTCGTGAGAAATGTCTTCCCACATTTCTTTCAATTCCGTTTTCTCAGATTTAGTGATGTAAGATGTGATATACCGAGCAACAGCGATAGAATTGTCAGCTACATACTGTATTTCCATGTTAGCATTCCACATGGATAAAATGACTGGGTTGTAGTCATTTATATATATTTGACTCTTCTTTTCTTCTTAGGTTGTAGGTATTTTTCTGCGATTTCCTTGTAATAGTATGTCGCACAGCTGACATAAAACTGTTTACTCTTCCTTTTGAAAGAACAGGTTGTGGAAATTCAAATCGACATTTTGTGTAGAATTTATCTTTACTCTTGTACTTTCGTCAACAGTATTTTCCACACCGATGACTTTGGAAACATAAAACTTGCTCTTTTAAGTCTTTTTCTTCTGTGCTTTGAGGTATAGCACATGTTGCATATTCTTCAATGAAAGATAAAACTGCATCATCAGAATCTGTTCCAAATTTTGGGGCATCCTTGATCCACAACAGCATATGAATATGAGGAGCACCTCTTGCTTGGTACTCTTTTCTCCAATAGAAATCCACAACTTCTCCAAGAGGTGGATTTTTTTATTGCAGATGAAGGACATCATAGCCTCAAATCTATGATTGAAATATCTGCAAACATTAACCGGATCCAATGAGCACAATTCTCCTGCTGTCTTGTATTGGATGTTTTCAATATTTGAATTTGCCTCTCGAAGAAAATCCAGTAAATCATCCCAAGCGTACTCAGCACAGCTTAGGGTAAGGAACCATGTAGGAGTTCCTAAATTCCGTAACATACATTTCAATTCTCCATGGCGTCGGTACCAATATTCATTAGTCCCACGCTGACAAGCCCTCAAATTAATCAATTGAGATTCCAAATGATCATCTCGCTGTTGCACTTTGTTCATAAAATCCTTTGCAGACACATTATGTAGATGTACTCCAGTTTTTAAAATGTGATTTACTGCATAAGATAGTGGAGACAAGTCACTTTCAAATAAAAGATGGAACAAATAAGGAATACTCTGACGAAATCTTGGATCTTCTGCATATAATCTTGTAGTCCGATACTCAGAAGCAGGAATCTGTACTGGACGTTCATCATATCGTCCACCTTTTCCTGTAAGAAATAGCTGGGGAAAACAACGAGCTTCCAAGCTCTCCTCCCATAAACTCACAGGAGTTCCTTTTGCTTTTTTCATCTGAATAGTGTTTCCCATAACTTCTTTAGAATGAAGAGGATGTATGCTGAAATGTTCATAAAATTCTTCTTCTTTTGACTTATCCACTTTTTCAATTTGCCCAGTTGGTATTCCTGTGTCTGCTAGTAAACCTTCTTCTTCTTCATCCATATAAATTGATTCATACCATTTATTATTTCTTTTCAAATATAAATTTGCTCTTTGTACTTTTCGTACATCTACCAGCTCCTGCCAAATTTTCTTATTCTTTGTAGGTACACCATTAACCAGAATAACTAATGGTTCAGTTTCCAAACTATCTGCATCAATTGTTTCAATATTTTTTTCAAATCTAATGGCAAATAGACAACTCTTCCTTTTAAACCTCTTTGGGCTCCATACGAACTATAGTCTGAAACGGATGGACACATTGAATGAGTATAGACTCATACTTATTTAAATCAGAAAGTTCTGCAGGAATATCAACCAATTCTAAATTATTATGTACAGCTCTAGCTGGCATTTTATTTTCTTCTAACTTATTATAACAGTATTTACAAGTACGCTGAACTTCACCCAAATCAAAACAATTTTCCAGAAATAAATATGTAGCAAAATCCTTCCACTCATGATTATCTTCTTTTTCACTTTTTTTTATAGAGATCTACATACCTTGTTTGAATTTTATAATGGCTTCTCCGGCAACAAATACAAGTAATATTTGGTCTTTCATTAGAGACGATAGTAAATTTTGTCATGTGATCTTCACATTTTTTACTAACAGTGGGTTCTACATTCTCATCCACATTTTCTTCAAAAACTGTGTAATTTCCTGCACTTTCTTGCTCTGGACCAAAGTAACAAAACTCAATATCCTCACAAACCTTCTTCACATCTGAAACAGATCCACGAAACAGAGCACTATTCAACTCATGTAACTTTAGTGCTGGACTTTTAGCAAAATACGATCTTCTCACAAACTTTCTCATTTCAGTATGATGTACTGCCAGCATCCTAAAATGGTGAAAAACACTTTGACAAACTTTGCTAGAAAGACAAGCCAGAGAATGTCCTTGCAAACCAGTATTCTTTCTCACTCTGCATGGATCTAGTACTTGAAGCATCTTAATCTTCTGTTTAACACTTTTTTTTACTATATTCTCTAAGAAAGTCACGCAATTTATCAATAGATTCCTGTCGTACAGTACAATTACTACTACAATTCCAAGTGTACACTGGGGCTTTAGGACGTCTCCCCATAACCTCATCAGCTAACACTTCTTCCTCATTTCTTTCAACCATTTTCTCCTTTTCCTTTACACAACCATCTTTAACTTCATAAGCTCGACCATTGGTGTCAACTGCATGCAGCAAACTATTACTTTCAAGATAACTCTCTTCATTAAAAAATGGTTCAGTACTTGAACTATGCTTCCATTCTCCTAAGAACACTTTACAAAAGTTATTTTTTTTCTCTACTCTTTTCCTTTTGCTTTTTGACTTCATTACATTGACTAATTTATCTAATGTACGGATCCTGTTCAAAATTAAAATGAATAGTTTTCTTTTTAATTCCAAAGCCTTTGCGACAATTGACTATATTTGTTTCTTTTTCTTATAAAATTTGGCTTTCTTCTTATATTTTTTCACATCCTTTAGCAAATTAAACATCACTCTTCTCTGAAACATTTTTCTACGAATGTTTTTAAAATCTATTTTTCTTTTTAAGTCATTCTTTCTTACTTCTGATTGTACATTAGCATTTAGTATTTTCTGTCGATTATCTTGTTGTTTTCTACTTGAAACACTATTTGCACTGGATATATTTTTTACATTTTTTCTTTGCTTCAGGATTTTTAAAAAAAAATCCTTAGTCTGCTTACCAGAAGACTTTTTCTTTTTTCCAACATGAGGTTCTTCAACTAATTTTTTTTGTGCAGTTGTCTTCAAATATACATGTTGTTGCTGTTCTTTTCTCTTTCTTGTTTTTATAGGCATCTTTAATTTATTTCAGTGTTGTTCAGCAATACCTGAAAGAAACTGGAAAAAAAAATACCTTTATGTAATTTAAATATATTACTATATTTTTTATGAGCTTTTTAAATCCTATCATATGAGCTGTCCACAGCATGACACATTTTCATTATAGTTTAGAGAGGCAGAAAAGAGCACATGTCCTAACAGCTACTTGAGACCATGAGCATGAGTTACCTGGGTGACTGATTAGACTAGAGCAAAGGAAACGAGCCTTGGTGACGTTGAATGTGTTAGCATTACACACTGCTAATCTGAAATACCACACAGTGCTGAACAGTAAGCAAGGGAGTGCAGGAGAAGCAGCTGCCTATGTGCTAAGAGTGAGTTTCTTATGACTGTGTATTGTCAGGTGCAAGAGAGATCTGCATGGACGCTTGCACAACTGCATGAAGACTGCAGACATGTATGTAAGAGTACATGTGTGGTAAGGGTTAATTGCAGTTTTGAACATGTAGGAATTACCTCACCCATTGCAGGAGTGGAAGGAAAATCTACCATGTTGATTTCAAATGCGTTAGCATTTCCCTCTCATTTGTGAAATAGTGATTTCTGCTTAATGCTAACCATCACAGTTGAAGAAAACAAGCTGCCCCTTTCCTGCGAGTGCAAGTCTAACAGAACAACAGCAACACAAATTAAATCTCTGACAACAATTCCTGTGTGCACACAGACTCATGGTGTGATTGTAGGCAGAAAACGATATTTGATTGGCAATTTCTAAGCACATTTACTACTGTGGTACAGTAAGTGATAATCACTGTAACAGCCTGACACATTTTCATTATAATTTACAGAGGCAGAAAAGAGCACATGTCCAAACAGCTACTTGAGACCATGAGCATGTGTTACCTGGGTGAGAGATTAGACGAGAGCAAAGGAAATGACCCTTAGTGACGTTGAATGTGTTAGCATTACACACTGCTATCTGAAATACCACACAGTGCTGATTAGTAACCATGGGAGTGTAGGAGAAGCAACTGGCTGTGTGCTAAAAGTGTGTTTCTGGAGACTGTGTATTGTCAGGTGCAAGAGAAATCTGCATGGACGCTTGCACAACTGCATGAAGACTGCAGACATGTATGTAAAAGTACATGTGTGGTAAGGGTTAATTGGAGTTTTGAACATGTAGGAATTACCTCACCCACTACAGGAGTGGAAGGAAAATCTACCATGTTTTTTTTCAAATGCGTTAGTGTAGGAAGGTGGATATCTGACTATGGTTACCCCCAAATTTTTGCCTAGTGTCTAGCTGGTTTTTCGACTTAGTTGGCCTGAGATCCTGCCATTCAGGATCTCAGCCTGGCTGTTCTCTCTTTAAAATGGACTCCATGTACCCTAGGTACATACCCTATTGGTTGGATCACCCTATCAGCCCCTGTACCAGTGTACACTAGGTACCCAGGGCATTGGTGTATCTAAGGCCTGCCCGGGGCTGAAGCATGTATTATGCCACCCCAGGCTTGGCCTAACAAATTTGACACAACTGGCTGATCACTCAGCTGGGGTAAGTTGGTGTAACCACCTCTTACTTAGGTGTAGTATACCTATACCTAACCTTAAATGGGACACCTGGTAACCTATAAGTCACTCCTATGGCAGGCCTTAACAATCCTGAAGGCAGAGTGCTTGGTTCCATGTGAGATGGTGCTCTGGCATGAGCTGATCCTGTCTGCAGTGGTCGGAACAACTTCCTTCTACTGTTTCCAGATATCGTCATACCATATACTCTTAAGTGCATTATGAACCTCGCGGTTAAATGCTAACTTTGGTTTGGCTTTATCAAAACATGTCGAGTAAGGTGTCATACGAATTGGAATACTAACCCCTCGCCAATTCTGGCGACGGGGTTAGCATTCCACCCTTCTAGAGGGACACGACATGTACAGTACCTGAAACCCAGGTAAAATCAGACATAGCCTCAGCTCCACAAAATGGATGCTGCCACCACAGACACAAGTCTGCCCTCCTGCTGCTGGGAGTCCTTCCAGCTTGGGAGGTGTGGACAAAGGGTTTCCTGCCAGGGGAGGTGCATGCACCACCCCAGACAGGATTTTGTGTATTGGTCAGGTAGGGCTTGAAAGTAACCAGACATGCCTGAGGCTCACAAGGAGCCTCGGTGCATATGCCAGTTCAATCCGGTCCTGGGGCACACCAGTCCCGGGCCTGGGGCGAGCTGGACAAAGGATTGGGGGTGTAACCACCCCCCTTCCTGGTCCCACCCTTAGGGAGGGACCTAGCAGGTAGTCCGGCCTCTAGAATCCGCTTAAAGGTAGGAGCTGTGTCCTAAGACTTCAGACATCCTGGAATCAACTTGAAACTAAGAAGAAGACGGGAACTTCGATGCTCTGCCGCACAGAGGACTGAAGCCAATCTCCCCTGTGGTCAGGGAGTGACCACCTTGCTAACGCAAGCACCATCCAGCGAATCAACGTCTGCTTTGCCGCCGCCTCCCGCCGGAGCCCGAGCCCAGAGACTGACAAGACCTGGACCTCCAGACCTCTCACCGCCCGATCCACAGTCCCTGAGAAGAGGAGACCCGTGGAGGCACCGAGACACGTGGAGCCAGCCATCTTGAAAAGACCACGACAAGCTGCAAGCGCAACAACCGAGGCTCCCTCCAAGTTGTGCTTTGGGATCTGAGAAGCCCAACACCCGAGCAGCATCTGCACCAAAGGTGAGCCCTCCAGCATCTCCACGATCTGCGTGGGGCCCTTCTGCATTTTGCCACTCGACGCGCCTAACCGGTTTCTGGCCCGCTGGCTAGTGGCCATCTTGGCAACGAACTACGAAAACTACACCACTGGTCTGGTTGCTCCAGACTGGCCCTTGCTTCCCTCCAAAGGAGCAATCCCTCTGACCTTGCTGGTCAGAACCATCAGCTTATTTCATCTTCCACAACAATTGCTTTTGCCAAGGCTTGTTTGCTTCGATCAAGTCGCCGACACCGCCGACAGCGAGAGCCTGCGTGGGACAGCTCGTGACTCGACTCCTGGACGTCGTCGACCTTCAGGGACCACGTGGCTGCAGAGACAAGCTACACCTTTCTTCCTGTTTGCACCCGACATTGCCTGGTACCCACCTGGTGCCACGCTGGTCACTGGCTAGTGACTGTGAACACTGTCCCCTCTGCTTACAGGTCTTCAACATCTCCGATCCACTCTTGGATCCACTGCATCTCTTCCGGACCGGTCGCCTGCAGCATCTTTGTCCACAGGCTCCATTGAACAGATAGAAGAAACCCGACGCACTTCGACGCCTATGCACCCGCTTCCTGTGGGTGAGGTAAAGCTGGCACTCCGGTGCCCAAGTGTAGAGAATCATCTCTAGTGTCTGTGTTTCCAATCTTAAGTTCCCAGTCCATCCGGAAGATCCTCTTTGCAGTAACTTTGTACTTTTTACGCACCCATTGAAAACCTATGGGAGCACGCGTGTGACTATTTGCTCTGCACACGCAACCCGTGGACCTCCTGGTCACTAACTGAAGTTAGCTCCTTGTAGGCCCAGCGATTCTAGAGGCCCTAGGCCTTTTCCCTTTTCTGTTCGTGGTACTTATACCACTATTTTAGTATATGGTTTGAGCGGCCACCAGGGCCTATCCATATAAAGTGCAACTTCTGTGTATTCTACTGTAATCTTGTTTGACGATTTGTGCTCCTGTGCTCATAAAGAGACTAGGGGTTAAATTGAGAAATAAATACATATATATTTTGAATATATATCTGTGTGGTGTCCTTTCATTGGTATAAAAGGGGGTTACATTTGGTAAAACAGCTTGCTTAACATGTTTCACGAGTTTAGCCTCAAAGACTGCTTAGCCTACGCTACCACTAGGGCAGCTAGTCCAAAAAGGTTGACTTACAACCACACCATAAGGGTTGCTTGGCATGGTACAAGGTGGTCACTTTAACTAGTGAACATCATATACCAGGCCAACTTCTCACATTGGTGAGCAGCGGTTGGATTTGAGCTTGCTGTGTTTTACCATTGTAATCTCTTGGTTACCAATTGAAAGATCACATAGGTACCTGTAGGTACATATAAAACAAGATTAGATATACTTAAGTTCTACTGAACTTAGTTGTTGTAGAGCAAAGGGAGTAACACACCCTGACTACAACTACTAGATAGGTTTAGTAGGTAAACCCAAGTGTAGGTAGATTGCAACACATCCACCCACACTTAAGAGCAATGGCTGGGGCAGAGGGGTCCACTGTACCCATCTCTGTTGAGAGTGACCCCCAGAGGGCACCATCCATCTTTGCTACCCTTAATCAGAATGAGCTCAGGCATTTGGCAACTCTTAGAGGCCTTAAACAGCCCAAGAACCCTACCTCTGCTGAGCTCAGAGAACTCTTGCAAAATGATGAAAATCAAAGAGAGCTCATGAAAGCGTCCCAGTTAGCCCCCTTAGGGACAGGAACAGGAGGCCCCCCTTCTGAAGATGCTACCGAGGTACCCCTTTCCAATAGTCACCCCTTAGAAGAGGTTCCTACTACAGAGGATGAAAGTGAGAAGGGTACTGATACAGAAGGTAGTGGGGATGAAGGGAGAACTAGCCCAGTGTCAAGTGTTATACTTGGCCCAGCTAAACTAAGGCTATTGGGGACTGACAGTGGGTTTACCCCATTGGATCTCCCCAGTGGACTTAACACAGGGCTTGGGAGGCAAAGGCATCGCTCAGGTGAATCCAATGCTTCCCATGGCTCTAGAGGCTCTCAAGGTCACTCCAGGAGAAGGATGACCACCCCTCAGAGGAGGGAACATGAGGCCAGAATGCAGGAAGCCCAGCTGAGGATCAGGAAGCAGGAGCTAGAAGTAGCCCTGATGGAAGAAAAACTGAACAAGGCTAGGCAACCTAAAGAGAGCGGGTCTATACCCACTGGTGGCAGCATTGTCCCTAAGGACAAAGATAGGGTCTTTGATAATAGGAACCTGTCTAAGGCTGTGCCCCCCTACAAAAGTGGGGATGACATCCACAAATGGATGACTGCTCTTGAGAGAGCCTGCAAAGTGCAGCAGGTTCCTGAAGACCAGTGGGCAGCAATCCTCTGGCTCTCCTTTGAAGGAAGAGGCAGAGACAGACTCCTCACTGTTAGGGAGGAGGATGTCAGAAACTACAGAGTCCTGAAGAGTGTCCTAGTTGATGGGTTAGGCTTAACCACTGAACAGTACAGGTTAATGTTCAGAGACA
This sequence comes from Triturus cristatus, assembly GCF_964204655.1. Classification (NCBI taxonomy): domain Eukaryota; kingdom Metazoa; phylum Chordata; class Amphibia; order Caudata; family Salamandridae; genus Triturus; species Triturus cristatus. Next base: position 1,706,612,487 of record NC_140590.1, read on the forward strand.
CACAGAAGACACAGACTCAGGACTGGTCTGAATATGTTGAGTGTGCCACTAAGGCTTTGGAGGGTTGGTTGCTGGGAAGTAAGGTATCTGATTATACAGGATTGTACAATTTGATGATGAGAGAACAGATTTTAAGTAACTGTCAAAACCAGCTCCTCCATCAACACCTGGTAGACTCAGATTTGACCTCTCCCCAAGAATTGGGAAAGAGGGCAGATAAATGGGTCAGGACCAGGATCAGGCCTAAGAATCAGGGTGGTGACCAAAAGAACGATACCACCAAACCTCAAGAGAAGGGTGGGGTAAAGCAAAAGAGAAATCTTCCTCAGGGCCCCAAAACTCCACACAGGGTGGTGGGTCCCAAGCTCCCTCCTCTACCACAGGTAAAAAGCCTTACTGCCATGAGTGTAAAACTCCTGGGCATTGGAAATCTGACAGCAGTTGCCCAAGGGCTAAAAACAAAACTGTTCCTCCAATTACTCCTGTCACACCACCTATTACTGTCAGCAGTAATCCCCCAGGTGGTGGGAGTGCCCCCAGAAATCTGGGTGGGTTCACTTGGGGAACACAGGGGGACCCTGGCTTAGCCAATTCCCCTGCAGCAACTACTCTTGTCTGTGATGGTGGCATGGGGTTTGCCAACTTCACTGCCTGTCCCAACACTTTGGGTAGGTACAGACAGGAGCCCTACATCAATGGTACCAAAGCTGAGGCCTACAGAGACACTGGAGCTAGCATCACAATGGTGGCCCATTGGCTAGTTCCCTCTGAACAGCTTTTGCCTGGTTGCTCCTACCAGGTAACTAACATTGATGGCAAACAGAACAGTCATCCCATGGCAGAGGTGTGTCTCAGCTGAGGAGGGGTCACTGGCCCTAAAAGGGTGGCAGTGTCCCCAACCTTGCCTGTAGACTGCTTACTGGGGAATGACTTAGAACTCTCAGCTTGGGCTGGAGTTGAACAAGACACCCATTCTAAAATGGTAGGCCTTTCACAAAAGGGTAGTGGGGTTGTGCCATTCCCAACCCCTGTCCAAATAGATTTCCTCCCTGGAAAGGTTGGAAGGGCAGTGATATGCACAGCCCAGGCACAGACAGACTTCCCTGTAGAGACAGGCAGAGCTGTGGCAGTCACAGCTCAAACACAAACTGAGTGCCCCCCTGAAAAGGTTGGCAAGGCTGTAATGGTCTCAGCCTATACTCAGACTGATATAGGTGTAGTGAAGCCTGAAACTATGGATCACTCCACACAAACAGAGAGTAGTGGGGAGGAAGAAAAGTCTCCCTCTCCCCAGACATTAGGAAAAGGTCAGCCTCCTCAGGGATCTGACCTCACCCCTTGTGAAGGAACTGCCCCAGAGGTAGCCAGGCCTGGCCTGGCAGAGCCTCTGATGTCAGTGGCCCCTGCCAAGGTGGGACCCAGTCTGGTGCAGGTAGCCTGCCTCTCTCTACCCTGCCTCAGTCAGCCCAGGGCTGCAGAGGTCAGGGAGGCCAGTGGACCCCAAGAGGGCCCCTGTCCCCAAGAACCCCCCCATCAAAAGAATGAGGATTGCCTGGCTAGTAGCCCTAGTCAGGTGATGGTTAAAAACATTCCTGAGGGATCTCCTTTACAGGTAGATAGGGACCTCCCCCAGAGGGATTCTGTTGGGCACAGGCAAACATGGGACCTTAGGGCCCCAAACCTGACCTGTCCCTCCAGTAAGCCCACAAAAGGGACCCAGCCTCCAGCTTTAGGTAGCCAGAGGCTGACCCTGAGAGAACAGTGCAACTCAGTTAAGGAAAGAAAGGCATCCATGGTGGAGGATGATTGGAGGAAGCTGAGGCCTCACTTTGAGGACACTCACTTCAGTACTCCATCTCAACACCAGCCTTTTACTTTGCCAAGACACACCAAAGGTAGAGATTCCCTATGGTGGAGACCCTCTGATACCCTTAGGGTGAGGGATTGCTTAGTGGACCATGAGACAGGGGGTAACCATGCCAGTGCTGGTTCCTCCTTATATGGCCACTTGGGCAATATAGGCTTACCTGGTCAAGGTCAGCCTTATCTCCCTTCGTTTTGGGGGGGGGTTGTGTAGGAAGGTGGATATCTGACTAAGGTTACCCCCAAATTTTTGCCTAGTGTCTAGCTGGTTTTTCGACTTAGTTGGCCTGAGATCCTGCCATTCAGGATCTCAGCCTGGCTGTTCTCTCTTTAAAATGGACTCCATGTACCCTAGGTACATACCCAATTGGTTGGATCACCCTGTCAGCCCCTGTACCAGTGTACACTAGGTACCCAGGGCATTGGTGTATCTAAGGCCTGCCCGGGGCTGAAGCATGTATTATGCCACCCCAGGCTTGGCCTAACAAATTTGACACAACTGGCTGATCACTCAGCTGGGGTAAGTTGGTGTAACCACCTCTTACTTAGGTGTAGTATACCTATACCTAACCTTAAATGGGACACCTGGTAACCTATAAGTCACTCCTATAGCAGGCCTTAACAATCCTGAAGGCAGAGTGCTTGGTTCCATGTGAGATGGTGCTCTGGCATGAGCTGAGCCTGTCTGCAGTGGTCGGAACAACTTCCTTCTACTGTTTCCAGATATCGTCATACCATATACTCTTAAGTGCATTATGAACCTCGCGGTTAAATGCTAACTTTGGTTTGGCTTTATCAAAACATGTCGAGTAAGGTGTCATACGAATTGGAATACTAACCCCTCGCCAATTCTGGCGACGGGGTTAGCATTCCACCCTTCTAGAGGGACACGACATGTACAGTACCTGAAACCCGGGTAAAATCAGACATAGCCTCAGCTCCACAAAATGGATGCTGCCACCACAGACACAAGTCTGCCCTCCTGCTGCTGGGAGTCCTTCCAGCTTGGGAGGTGTGGACAAAGGGTTTCCTGCCAGGGGAGGTGCATGCACCACCCCAGACAGGATTTTGTGTATTGGTCAGGTAGGGCTTGAAAGAAACCAGACATGCCTGAGGCTCACAAGGAGCCTCGGTGCATATGCCAGTTCAATCCGGTCCTGGGGCACACCAGTCCCGGGCCTGTGGCGAGCTGGACAAAGGATTGGGGGTGTAACCACCCCCCTTCCTGGTCCCACCCTTAGGGAGGGACCTAGCAGGTAGTCCGGCCCCTAGAATCCGCTTAAAGGTAGGAGCTGTGTCCTAAGACTTCAGACATCCTGGAATCAACTTGAAACTAAGAAGAAGACGGGAACTTCGACGCTCTGCCGCACAGAGGACTGAAGCCAATCTCCCCTGTGGTCAGGGAGTGACCACCTTGCTAACGCAAGCACCATCCAGCGAATCAACGTCTGCTTTGCCGCCGCCTCCCGCCGGAGCCCGAGCCCAGAGACTGACAAGACCTGGACCTCCAGACCTCTCACCGCCCGATCCACAGTCCCTGAGAAGAGGAGACCCGTGGAGGCACCGAGACACGTGGAGCCAGCCATCTTGAAAAGACCACGACAAGCTGCAAGCGCAACAACCGAGGCTCCCTCCAAGTTGTGCTTTGGGATCTGAGAAGCCCAACACCCGAGCAGCATCTGCACCAAAGGTGAGCCCTCCAGCATCTCCACGATCTGCGTGGGGCCCTTCTGCATTTTGCCACTCGACGCGCCTAACCGGTTTCTGGCCCGCTGGCTAGTGGCCATCTTGGCAACAAACTACGAAAACTACACTGCTGGTCTGGTTGCTCCAGACTGGCCCTTGCTTCCCTCCAAAGGAGCAATCCCTCTGACCTTGCTGGTCAGAACCATCAGCTTATTTCATCTTCCACAACAATTGCTTTTGCCAAGGCTTGTTTGCTTCGATCAAGTCGCCGACAACGCCGACAGCGAGAGCCTGCGTGGGACAGCTCATGACTCGACTCCTGGACGTCGTCGACCTTCAGGGACCACGTGGCTGCAGAGACAAGCTACACCTTTCTTCCTGTTTGCACCCGACATCGCCTGGTACCCACCTGGTGCCACGCTGGTCACTGGCTAGTGACTGTGAACACTGTCCCCTCTGCTTACAGGTCTTCAACATCTCCGATCCACTCTTGGATCCACTGCATCTCTTTCGGACCGGTCGCCTGCAGCATCTTTGTCCACAGGCTCCATTGAACAGATAGAAGAAACCCGACGCACTTCGACGCCTATGCACCCGCTTCCTGTGGGTGAGGTAAAGCTGGCACTCCAGTGCCCAAGTGTAGAGAATCATCTCTAGTGTCTGTGTTTCCAATCTTAAGTTCCTAGTCCATCCGGAAGATCCTCTTTGCAGTAACTTTGTACTTTTTACGCACCCATTGAAAACCTATGGGAGCACGCGTGTGACTATTTGCTCTGCACACGCAACCCGTGGACCTCCTGGTCACTAACTGAAGTTAGCTCCTTGTAGGCCCAGCGATTCTAGAGGCCCTAGGCCTTTTCCCTTTTCTGTTCGTGGTACTTATACCACTATTTTAGTATATGGTTTGAGCGGCCACCAGGGCCTATCCATATAAAGTGCAACTTCTGTGTATTCTACTGTAATCTTGTTTGACGATTTGTGCTCCTGTGCTCATAAAGAGACTAGGGGTTACTTTGAGAAATAAATACATATATATTTTGAATATATATCTGTGTGGTGTCCTTTCATTGGTATAAAAGGGGGTTACATTTGGTAAAACAGCTTGCTTAACACGTTTCACGAGTTTAGCCTCAAAGACTGCTTAGCCTACGCTACCACTAGGGCAGCTAGTCCGAAAAGGTTGACTTACAACCACACCATAAGGGTTGCTTGGCATGGTACAAGGTGGTCACTTTAACTAGTGAACATCATATACCAGGCCAACTTCTCACAGTTAGCATTTCCCTCTCATTTGTGAAATAGTGATTTCTGCTGAATGCTAACCATCACAGTTCAAGAAAACAAGCTGCCCCTTTTCTGAAAGTGCAAGTCTAACAGAACAACAGCAACACAAATTAAATCTCTTACAACAATTCCTGTGAGCACACAGACTCATGGTGTGATTCTAGGCAGAAAACGATATTTGATTGGCAATTTCAAAGCTTATCTACTACTGTGGTACAATAAGTGATAATCACTGTAACAGCCTCACACATTTTCATTATAATTTACAGAGGCAGAAAAGAGCACATCTCCTAACAGCTACTTGAGACCATGAGCATGTGTTACCTGGGTGAGAGATTAGACTAGAGCAAAGGAAATGAGCCTTGGTGACGTTGAATGTGTTAGCATTACACACTGCTATCTGAAATACCACACAGTGCTGATTAGTAACCATGGGAGTGTAGGAGAAGCAACTGGCTGTGTGCTAACAGTGAGTTTCTTATGACTGCGTATTGTCAGGTGCAAGAGAGATCTGCATGGACGCTTGCACAACTGCATGAAGACTGCAGACATGTATGTAAGAGTACATGTGTGGTAAGGGTTAATTGGAGTTTTGAACAGGTAGGAATTACCTCACCCATTACAGGAGTGGAAGGAAAATCTATCATGTTGATTTCAAATGCGTTAGCATTTCCCTCTCATTTGTGAAATAGTGATTTCTGCTGAATGCTAACCATCACAGTTCAAGAAAACAAGCTGCCCCTTTTCTGCGAGTACAAGTCTAACAGAACAACACCAAAACAAATTAAATCTCTGACAACAATTCCTGTGTGCACACAGACTCATGGTGTGATTCTAGGCAGAAAACGATATTTGATTGCCAATTTCAAAGCTCATTTACTACTGTGGTAGAGCAAGTGATAATTACTATGGCAGCCTGACACATTTTCCTTATAAATTAGAGAGGCACAAAAGAGCACATGTCCTAACAGCTACTTGAGACCATGAGCATGTGTTACCTGGGTGAGAGATTAAACTAGAGCAAAGGAAATGAGCCTTGGTGTCATTGAATGTGTTAGCATTACACACTGCTATCTGAAGTACCACACAGTGCTGATTAGTAACCATGGGAGTGTAGGAGAAGCTCCTGCCTGTGTGCTAAGAGTGAGTTTCTTATGACTGTGTATTGTCAGGTGCAAGAGAGATCTGCATGGACGCTTGCACAACTGCATGAAGACTGCAGACATGTATGTAAGAGTACATGTGTGGTAAGGGTTAATTGGAGTTTTGAACATGTAGGAATTACCTCACCCATTACAGGAGTGGAAGGAAAATCTACCATGTTGATTTCAAATGCATCAGCATTTCCTTCTCATTTGTGAAATAGTGATTTCTGCTGAATGCTAACCATCACAGTTGAAGAAAACTAGCTGCCCCTTTCCTGCGAGTGCAAGTCTAACAGAACAACAGCAACACGAATTAAATCTCTGACAACTATTCCTGTGTGCACACAGACTCATGGTGTGATTCTAGGCAGAAAACGATATTTGTTTGGCAATTTCAAAGCACATTTACTACTGTGGTACAGTAAGTGATAATTACTGTGACAGCCTGACACATTTTCATTATAATTTACAGAGGCAGAAAAGAGCACATCTCCTAACAGCTACTTGAGACCATGAGCATGTGTTACCTGGGTGAGAGATTAGACTAGAGCAAAGGAAATGAGCCTTAGTGACGTTGAATGTGTTAGCATTACACACTGCTATCTGAAATACCACACAGTGCTGATTAATAACCATGGGAGTGTCGGAGAAGCAACTGGCTGTGTGCTAAAAGCGTGTTTCTGGATACTGTGTATTGTCAGGTGCAAGAGAAATCTGCATGGACGCTTGCACAACTGCATGAAGACTGGAGACATGTATGTAAGAGTACATGTGCAGTAAGGGTTAATTGGAGTTTTGAACATGTAGGAATTACCTCACCCATTACAGGAGTGGAAGGAAAATCTACCATGTTGAATTCAAATGCGTTAGCATTTCACTCTCATTTGTGAAATAGTGATTTCTGCTGAATGCTAACCATCACAGTTCAAGAAAACAAGCTGCCCCTTTCCTGCGAGTGCAAGTCTAACAGAACAACAGCAAAACAAATTAAATCTCTGACAACAATTCCTGTGTGCACTCAGACTCATGGGGTGATTCTAGGTACAAAACAGTTTTCCTTGGTAATAACAGTACACCTTAACTTATGGTGAAGACATACTCCATAATATCTTACAAGTTCAAGACAGTTAAATATCTTACTGATTTCTGCTGAATGCTAACCATCACAGTTCAAGAAAACAAGCTGCCCCTTTCATACAAGTGCAAGTTTTACAGAAGAAGAGCAACACAAATTAAATCTCGGACAACAATTCTTGTGTGCACACAGACTCATGATATGATTCTAGACACAAAACAGTATTCCTGGGTGATACCAGTACACCTTATCTTATGGTGAAGACATAATCCATAATATCTTCCAAGCTGAAGGCAGTTAAATATCTTCCAAAACATAAAATGTAAAACACAACTTAAAAAGAAGAAACAATTTTCTATTATTTATATGAAAATGCACTACATACATCCCCTCTCAAATTCACAACTCACCTTTAAAAGTAGTTAGTTGAGAAAGAAATGTGGCACTCACACAGCAAATTATCAGAGCCAGAATCTCAGAGCTGTACTCCTCTGACCAGAACCAGTAAATGGCAAAGTTTCCCTCTCTTTTTTCACACATATACATGTTAACTTCAAATAACATTGCTTCCCACATTTTTTCAAATGGAAACACACATTTCTATTGGTTGCAAATTTCAACCCTTTCCAAGTGATCCCTACCCCCAACATGACTTCTGCCTGCTACCATAGCAACAGGTCATGGAACACTGGTGTGAGCAGAGAGGTCAGAAGTTCAGCACACAATGTTTCTATTCCAAAGAGCAAGAGTGCTTGACTTTTCAAACCTAACAGCAAATCCAAACTAATGTTCTCTTTGAACACATTTTTCTGAACCAATACAAAACATGCTTTTAAAAATGTAAACATACAAACTAGTTTTTAGTGTAGAATGGTTTGAAACAGCCAATGAGTTTTTTTTATTAAAACAAAAGTATGTAAGCCTCCATTTTACAACAATCTTTCTTTTCATATTGCCATTCTACTGAAAGACACCTTCTGAGTGCATCTAGATCTCCTTGGAAGATGTTCACAGTGTGGATTGTAGGTCATAGCTATGTCTTCTGGAGTGAAAAATATGCAGAAAAAAGAGGTATTGTGAAAGACCTTGCTTTGCCAAATGTAGACATTAAATGGATTGGTCAGAGAGGGTTAAAGTGGCACCAATTAATGCCTTTGGTGAAATCCTTTCTTCATCTCCCACAGCCTAACCGTATAATTGTGCACTGTGGTGGAAATTACCTAGGCACTTTAACTGGGGTAGGTCTGGAAATGCTTGTTTAGGACACCTTTGTGCAATTGATGTCACTTTCTCCACAAACTACCTTTGTATATTCTAATATATGCCAAAGGCAAAAGTGGAACTGGTCCAACCAACATTGTCCGCAGATTGACAAAGCAAGAAAGCACGTCAATAAGTCTGTTTCTGCTTTCCTCAGAGACTATATGGTATGGGTTCTATATACCACAACAACTTGCGTTACAACATGCAAGACATTTATAGAGGAGACGGTGTACATTTCAATGATGAAGGGAACAGAGTCTTCCTCTTGAACTTTAGACTCTGCCTCGGTACTTACTTGTAGGTACCAAAAAACACTCAATGAACACAACGGCTCTTTTTAGAGCCACCTAACATCTTAACACTTAAACTTGATTTTTAATTCTATTTTTTTTTCAAATTTTTTGCACCGTGCACGCACCGTACGCGCACGGTGCGCACACCGTGCGATTTTTAGAAAAAAATAAAACGTTTTTTTTCACACTTCAGAGTCCTTCAGGGACCCCATGACAAAGGCTAGGGGGTCTGGAACTCTCTACCCTGCCCCCTTTCCACAAGGACAAGGAACCAACAATACTGGTGGTAGATAGTACTACTATTGATAATAAATCTAGGGAAGTTGATACATTACCTATCTACAACTTATCCAAAATAGATTTAAGTGTAGAAGAGACCTCAGTACTTAGCCATGGTTTGTCGTTTGTACCAAGCATACAAATTGATAAATTTAGACTTCATGAAGATTTATTTGCCTTCTTCAGAAAGGTGAGATCGAAAAAATTCTTTATGGACAGGCCACCTTATGAACAAGACACCAATTTGTCACAGTGCAAACCTCCTTCAATATTCACACCTACATTAGATATGGTAGGCTCAGAGGTATACATTTTTAAACAAAATGTTCTAAAAGACATTTCCCGTATCACTAAACACCCGACCAAACTACGTTTTAATCTATCTAAGAATGATAAAATAGCTCTTGATAGAATTAAATCTAATAATAATCTTGTGGTGAAACCTTGTGATAAAGGTGGAGGGATTGCACTGCTGAACAAAGTGGACTATAATAAAAAAATTTGGAGATGTTGTCAATAACCGAACATTACAGGACAGCACAACCAAGAGAACTTACTAGACTAAATGCACACATCTTGGAGATGACTCATAAGGCTTTGGCTGACGATCTCATTTGTGAAGATGAGTGCAAGTTTTTGAATAAAACCAGTCCGGTTACACCGGCCCTATATGGTCTTCCAAAAACGCACAAAAATGAGGAGAATCCTCCCATGCGTCCGATCATTTCGACTATTGGTTCAAGTACTGAGCCATTGTCGAAATATGTGGACTCCTTTCTGTGTCCACTGACTCAGAATTACGCCTCATTTATACGCGATACGGCTGATATCATCAATAAAATTGAGGGTGTGCCCTTCAATCCAGACTCTGACATTTTAGTAACGCTTGACATTGAGGCTCTTTACACCAATATTCCTCAATGTCAAGCGTTACAGCTGTGGCATCCCTTTTGTTGAGGTTCCCTGGAAATAGACCCGATGGTTTCATACTACAGTGCCTTGAGATAGTATTGTTAAACAACTTTTTTGACTTTGATGGATCTTTGTATAAACAGATCAAAGGCACAAGTATGGGTGCTTCTTGCGCACCGAGTGTGGCTAACATCTACATGGGCGAGTGGGAATTGAAAAATATTTTTAACGAAACAGCACTCTTTTTTGAAAATGTTTTTTTATGGAAGCGTTTTATTGATGATATTTTCTTTATTTGGCGAGGCGATGTGGAGAACCTTCAAGAATACATACTCTGGCTTAATGCAAGTGATAAGAACTTAAAATTTACTGCCAATTATAGTTCTAGTCAAGTGGAATTCTTGGATATCAAGATTGATGGCTCGGGAGGTAACATACAGGTTAGCCTCTTTAGGAAACCCACGGCCAAAAACACTATATTACAATACTGTAGTTTCCACCCAAGCTGCCAAAAGGATTCTATCCCCTTTGGTGAGTTCCTTCGAGTTCGTCGCAATTGCACGAACATGGAGGACTTCCACAAACACGGGGATGCATTGAAAAAACGATTACTATGTCGAGGATATCCACATCGTTTTGTAAGACATGCCTATAAAAGGGCAAAATATTACAATCGAGATGCACTCTTACAAGGCATGAAACGAGCACCCTGTGACCAAATCACATGTGTTATTAATCATTCAGCATTAAATTTCAAAATAAAAAATGTGATTAATAAGAATTGGAGGATTTTAAATACGAATGAAAACGAGACTCAACTTCCACTGCCATTAGTGGCATATCGTAGGAATCGTAAACTCAGAGATCTTCTGGTCCATACCCGGAATGATACGAGAAAATCCACACATCAGATGACAATCACTGGATTACCAATGGTTTTGGGTAATCACAGATGTGGTTCATGCCATGCGTGTAATGCAGCAGTAGTCACAGTATCCTTTTGTTATAAGGATGTTATGGTCCACTTGAAGCACCTTACGAACTGCAGAAGTAGCAACATAATCTATATACTCTTCTGTCCATGTGGACTTGCATATGTGGGAGAAACGGGACGCGAATTCCGATTTAGATTTATTGAGCGCAAGTCCGCTATAAGAACTAGGAAAATCACTGCACCAATAGTACAGCATTTTTTAGACAAACAACATTTAGAATCAGAGCTAAAATGGTGCATAATAGAAAAGGTACAGAATAAAGCAGGTCAATCTACAGAACTTACACATAAAAGACGCAAGACATTTTGGATCTTCCATTTGTACTGTATACGGAATGGACTGAATGAAGATATATCTTGGTTCATTACGAAACCATGAATTGGTTTTTGATTGGCTATTTTGTTAAAAATGAACAGGATATATTGGAATATATATGGGAGATTGTCCCCATTTATTAGAGAACGATTATAAGATTGAGAAATTCTCAGGGCATAAAGCAAGGGTATGCTAAAAACAGGATTATCTCTTGAGTTCATTTAAAGATATGTATATACTAAACCCCTTACCTATGTTCTCTAGGGTGGCAGACAAGACATTATAGGACATATATAGGGTATGCCCTTTGGCTGTTGAACATTGGATCATCTGTGGAGACAAGAGGAACTCAGGGCTCTGGGTCCTCTTTAAAGTGAAGAAAGTGGGTTTGGCCAAGGTTACAGAATATATTAGGTTTCCATCCCTCTTCAAAACATTTAAAAATAATTGCACTATTCGGTGGGGGAGCTGCTGTAAGTCTCATTCAAATAATGTTGGTATATCAACTTGCTTCAATGACTCTCCAGACACATAGTTTCATATGTTTGTCTTGTCTTTCTACTTTCTAGACAGGCAGGGTTTAAATGCTTGCATTAGATAATTGGTCGGTTTCTTCCGTTTTCTATGTATGTTGGCTTTGAACATACATTGGAATGGCTCGATAATTACCCGCAGAATATCTGGGTGGAATGATTACTACATTTTAAAATATTTTTTCTTTTTAATTTTCCTTCTGATCTAATTTCTCTCTCTTTTCTTATTCTTACGAGCCTTACATCACATATGCTAAGATGGCGACTAAATCTAACTTAGATCTAGTCCTCTGTTTATCTCTATGCTTATACAGGTTCCGTGTCATTGGATATAACAACATGGCACCCAGTTCTCACAGAGGCGCAGTCCTATCTTTATAGAGACGATCTGAAATCACGAAAACTCCTAGTGAGGTCTCGCGTTACTTGTAACTGGAAAACGGGGCTATTTAAAACCCCGGGTTAATTGTTAGTAACTTAATGAATTTCACTTGGAAAACGTGAGGGCCACTATGCGGATGAGTTTGTACTTTGGAGTTAAAAGTAAGTAGGTTAGGAGTCCATTGACTTACGGAGATGAAACAATGTAGTTCACCCGCTGTTTATTGAATAAGCGTAGTTAAGCAGTTGTTTGTATTGTATCTCGCCTTATGGCAAAGCTCTATTTGAATAATGGCATGGTTGTTTGTCATCATCCATTTATTATTATACATTTTCAACTCTATGACGCTGTTTTAGTCCTGTTTTTAGGGAGATAGCCAAAAATCATACGAACTTTACGGGATGCTTTCGCGCCATAAATAATTTGAAATCGGAGCTCTTTAGCTCGGCAGCTCCTAATGGAAACAAAGAGTACTTTACTGAGGGCTCTATGGGTTAATGGGTGGAGTAAATTTAGTCTGGGATTTAACAGCAGGCGGGATGGCGCCCTAGATGGTTGAGCCAGGGACATCAAATAATATGGAAATCTCGTCTTCTCTCTGAAAGCGTTATAACATAGCTGTCACCACTGTACTCGCTATTTCAGGAATTAGTGAGATGGCAATGAGCATCATTTATGCGTCTGTTTCACTATTTTAATCCGCACAGTAGTAGATGGGATCTATGTTTAGATCATTCTCTAAAGTAACAGACATGTATGAACCATTTTCATCAGTCTGACAAGATTCGGTTTATATGGGGTTCTCTCGTATATATATATGCTTTATGTCAGCTGTGAGCACTGAGAGAACTATGGTAAATGGGGTAAAGCAGTACATTGTAGTTGGTAACTGTATTGAGTTATATTAGGAACTAAGATTGGTATGCTAATTGAATGCCATTATTTTCTTTTAAGAGAATACATATATTATTCAAGCTAAGCCATACATTGAAACAAGGCATGGTTTGACGATTAAGAATGCTGGAGGACTAGAAGTGCATTTCTTTCTAAACCATTTGGGACCAGTTTGGACCCTTTGTTGAGCGCCTTGGAGTTTGAAATTAAGAAAATGAATCGGCATACCTCTATTATAGGAAACTCTTTATGGTAAGGATACATAGGAATTCGGACTATATGTAGAATATGTGTGAAATTCCATTTTTTGACAACATTTTTTAATGACTTACCCTACTATCTAGATAGACACAAAGGCCCAATTGGCCGAACGTAGTGGAGGACGTTATTATAGAGCAACTGGCGAATAAATCTTGGAAGGCACCTCCTACTTTGTGACCTTGTGAGTAATAATGTGGAGCCTTGTTTAAATAGGATTATATAATTGACATTATCGAATTCTTCTTTTTTTTCTTTTTTTCTTCCTTGTTTTCTCTTATTGTTTCTCCCTAGTTTTTGTCACGTTGTTTAATGGCTTAAAATAAAGTCTGTCATCAAAGAAAGGTATTCAGAATGGTACACACTTTAATTCCTAAGTGAGGGCTGGGTTTCTTTGGGTTATAACTTTCCAGTGTTGGGAGGTCCTCTGATTGACAAATCGACTGTACGTTCATGTTTGACCCACTCAAAAATTGAATATTGTCTTATAATCTTAGTATTCACGATGGTGACTATTTTGTATATATATTTTTTAGGTCCCTTGACTGCTATGACACGGATGGAATTGACTTCTGTATAGGTCCTGATGAAGGTGGTTGAATTATCTTCTTACACCACCGAAACGCGCGTCGACCGTTTACTGAGCTTACTTGCACTGTAATGTTACATCTAATCGGCCGCAGAAGTGTTATTTGTCACTTATAACCTCATTTCTATGTACAGATGTTCATTGTATGAATTTTTGTGATAGTATGGATGTGTTTGAATGTATGTGGTATGGTTGTATTTATTTGAGTCATTTATAGGGACATTTTTCTATTTGAATGTAATTGTGAAGCTTTTGTAATAACTGTGTTTCTCTTTTGTATTTTGTATAAATTGTGATTATTAGTTTGGCTAATAAAGAAAAAAAGAAAAAAATATATATATGTAAAAGACAATATTGAAATGCCATGATAAATATTTACGGAAATGGATATAATAAAATAATGGAAAAAATTCATGTTCTTTGTCACTATTGAGAGTTAATGGATGAGTTAATTTGAAAAAATTATATTTCATTGAAAGTGTTAAGGCTATGAGGGAACATATTTAGCTGTTTGTAGTTCTTTCCCCTCTTTTCCCTAGCCTGATAAGTATCCCGTAGAGGGGGTCCCCCCATTTTGCAGCAACCCCTTTCCACGTTCTACCCCCTTCTTTTTCTCTCTCACACAAGTCAAACACAAAATGGCGGCCGACACTTCCTGATTTCTACCGATTTGAACGTTGACTGACATCTAACCACCAATCAGATTTACGCTCGCGCACGGCACCGTGCGCGCACGGTGTGCGCACGGTGCGCGCATATAGATATGTACATGCTTTTAAATGCAATTTTCTCAGGAAATACTTAACAGATTGACTCCATATGTGCAAAAGGCACTTCCCTGACCTGAGGACTACCTCTTTACCAAATTTCAAGTAATTCTGTTCAGTCGTTCGGGCTGTACCTTCGACTAAAGGTCCTATGGGAAAATGCATGAGGAAAACGCTTTTTGGGACCCCCCTTTTTTCTCGGCCCCCGCTTGAGGAATCACCCCGAGACCCTCAGGGTAGGAGCTGAGCGGAGCGCCCCATTAGTTTTGAAAATTTCGCGAGGATTCCTCAACCGGCGCCAAAGTTATTCAAAATAGAATTTTCAGATTTCCTATGGAAACACGATCCTAACTATAACTATCTACTGGCGACCGCCAGTAGATATATATATGTATATATATATATATATATATATATATATATATATATATATATATATAGAGAGAGAGAGAGAGAGAGATAGCAATAGATATAGATTCTGATATAGATATATAGATATATATTACCTACTGGCGGTCACCAGTAGGTAGTTGTAGTTAGGACCTAGTTACTATAGGAAAATGGCAACATTCTATTCGCAATAACTTTGGCACCGATTGATGAATCTTCGTGAAATTTTCCAAACTAATTCTTTGTTGAGATCAGCTCCTATGTTGAAAGTTTGGGGGTGATTCGTCAAGGGGGGGCCGATAAAAAAGGGGGGTCCCAAAACTTGTTTTTTCAATGTTAATTTCCATAGGAAACTTTAGACAAGGCTACAGGTTGAACGGGTGAACGGAATTAACCCAAATTTGGCAGGGAGAAGGGTCTTGGTCTAGAAAGCACGCTTTTGTTTATTTGGTGTAAATCCATTCAGTAGTTTTTGACAAATATTGAAATTTACAGATATCGATATTTGGGAATTCTGCCATCTGACTTCCTGAGGCATTACGAGCACAAGCTTGCTGCTGATTGGCTGCAAGCGATGCGAGCGTTTGCAACTGGGAAGTGTTGGCCGCCATTTTGTAATTCCGTTGAAGCGAGTAAGGGGAAAAAAGGGCGAAAAAAGTGAGGTATTGGCTAGTGTGTGATGTTTCTAAGGTGAGCTTGTGCGCGACTCGAGGATTAAAGCGTGAGCCCACACTGTGTGTCTTATGCTGTGAAGTCATGTGGCCTGGCCCCTGCAGTTCAGTTATGGAAGTAGTGTCAGCATGTTATACCTACTAGGATGAACTACTGACTGACCCGTAGTGGTGTGAAAGTCCTTGGTACGGAAAATATGTGAGGTAGTGTCTAGAGTCTCATGGAAGGAGGAAGTGTTGGATGCCATTTTGTGATTCCGTTGAAGTGAGTAAGGGGAAAAAAGGGTGAAAAAGTGGGCAATAGGAGGGTAGGAGCACTGTAACCTCTGTGGGGTGTTTAGGGTGTGCTATAGAGGGGGTGCGAAGTGAACTAATCATACCTACCGGTGTGAAAGTGCTAGGCTACGAAAATTAAGTGAGGTATTGCCTAGAGTGTGATGCTGCTAAGGTGAGGTGGTGCGGGACTCGGGTATTAGAGCGTGACTCTAAATTGTGTGTCTTATGCTGTGAAGTCATGTGCCGTGGCCGCTGCAGTACAGCTGTGGAAGTAGTGTCAGCATGTGTTTATAACTACTAGGACGAACTACTGACCCGTACTGGTCTGAAAGTTCTGGAGTATGGAAAATATGTGAGGTAGTGTGTAGAGTCTCATGCTGCTAAGCTGAGCTGCTGCCGGACTCGGGGATGAAAACGTGAGCCCAAACTGTGTGTCATATGCTGTGAAGTCATGTGCTCTGGCCGCTATGCAACATCTGTGCAAGTAGTGTCATCATGTAGTTATAGCTACTTGGAGGAACTTTTGTTTTGAACATTGTAACTTGTGTATGGTGCTTAGGGGGTGTTATATAGGGAGTGCAAAGGTAAATTTGTGTGTATGAAATGAATTTGGTATTTGGAAAGTGGAAAGCACTGACTCCTACGGGTCTGATGGTGCTGGGGGCTTAAGGTGAGGTGCTGCTGGAGTTGGGAATAAAGCTTATGAACTACTGACCCCTATTGTGAACTTTTAACGTGCCGTTGAATGTTCGATAAAGTGTTGCAAAAGTATATCATTAGGTTAAAAAAAATGATGGGGGGTTTTGCCTTAGCAGGCCATCATGGCGGACGTGTGCTAAGCGAGCTCCGTCCAGTCCGCTTTTAATCCTACATGTATCCTGGTTCCTCTGACCCCCAAACGATTCTGGAGGAGTCTTCGCAGCGTTGATTCACCATAGCTACTGCCCGATGTGATCTGGCGGCGGCCAAGTAGGTTCCTGCCGGAGTGATCGCGCTAAGTGTGCAGTGCGGCCTGCCTGCTGTGGAGGAGCCGGGGAGTTGCGTGATTCCTCCTGGAGGTGCTGGGTGTCCTGCTGAGTCCCACTCGCAGGCGGAGTTGACTACCTGAGGGGCCGGAGGACTGCGGGGGATGGCAGCATCAGCGGGAAGATCTGCGATGGCCCAGATACCCCGCGGAGACGCTGGTGAAGGGACGGCGGGAGATTAGACAGCGGCTGGATCGGGCCACGCGGGTGAGGAGATGTGCAGTGCGGCCAGCGTAGCGGTAGTGCCTTAGACCCCAAATGGGCGGAGCGTGTTTCAGCGGTGGGTGCCTCCGTGCAACGGTACCAGTGGCTGCGTGTGATAGATCCGTATCCTTTACACTTCTCCCCCCTGCTAGGGACCGCAGTCTGGGATCGGCGGCACGATCGAGCCGCGGGGGGCTGCTAGACAGTGAGACTTGGTTTTGAATGAATGAATGAATTAATACAGACTTATACAGCGCAACTTAGCCCAATGGGCGTCAAGGCGCCTAACCAAATAAAGCTAACTAAATAAAAAATAAGGAACTTACTGGTAGGCCTTTATAAAATACCAAGTCTTGAGAGCTTTCCTGAAAAGGGCCAGAGAGGGTTGGGACTTAATCTCCAAAGGGAGAGTATTCCAGAGAAGCGGAGCAACGATGGAAAAAGCTCTGCTGCCCCATCTGACCTTCTTGGAGCGAGGGACTACCAACTGATTAGAGTCTGAGGAGCGAAGACGCCTACTGGGATTGTAGCGGGTCAACAAGGAGCCCAAAGCATCTGAAGGGCCAGCCAGAAGGGCTCTATAAGTAAGGCAAAGGAGTTTAAAAGAAATCCTAAAATTAATAGAAAGCCAGTGCAGATTCTTCCTGGCCAGTGTTACAGAGGAGTCCATTGGAAGTGCCAAAACAAATCTGGCAGCCGCATTCTGCACAACCTGAAGACGCTGGATAAGATGCTTATTGGACTCCGCATACAATGCATTACAATAATCTAGCCTAGAGCCTACAAGGGCAGTTACGGTCTGCTTACGTGCCTGAGGGGACAGATAATGAAGGATTCTTTTAAGAATCTTAATGACTCCCCAACAAGTGGCCACCGTCCTGTTAACCTGGAGATTCATCAACAATGAGGTATCAAAAATGAGCCCTCTTCCTCCTCATTTATACCGAGCGCTTGTGGTGGCGGCCTGCATGACATTGGCCCCCTGCATGCGTGGGTGGCGGAATATCTAGGAGGCCCTAGAAATGCTGTGGGTCGGCAGTGGCGGCCTCTGAGGCTGGCTACCCCATTTCGGCGCTGCACGGTGACCTGAGCAGGATTGGAGAGAGTGGCACGGCGGCCAGGTCGGGCCGCGCAAGCGAGGAGGGCAGAGGCGCATTGAGTGCAGTGGCCTGCAGTGGTCGATACTGGTGAACGTGAAGAGGCGACCTGCTGGGACTGTTTCCCCCATACACAGGGTAGTAACAGAATATCGGAGGTGTAACTTGGCAGCTGGGGATCGGCGGCGCAGTTCTGGCTGTGGGGGGGGGGTGACTGGAGCCTCTGTTGTCCCGCCTTGGGGTCGCCAGCGCTAGTGGCTAATTAGACCCTAAAGCCCTGGAGGTTGGTGAGTGTGGCATATCGTGGGAGGCGCTTGGACTGGGATGAGCCTGGGCCCCCTTTTCTCACCCCCCATCATCTAGCAAGCGTCCGACTATCCGTGGTTAAATCGGACCGCGTGCGTGCTGCAAGGAGAACCTGGTGGCTTTGGGGCCCCGGGGGCCATTCACTGGCCCTGGTGCAGCTGCTGATAATATAGACAACTAACCGGGACTCTGATTGCCCTGGGTGGACCTGCCTGAATGGCGATCCTTGCATGTGTGCCAGGCCCGGC
Source organism: Triturus cristatus (assembly GCF_964204655.1). Lineage (NCBI taxonomy): Eukaryota > Metazoa > Chordata > Amphibia > Caudata > Salamandridae > Triturus > Triturus cristatus. The sequence goes on from NC_140590.1 coordinate 1,706,631,237, forward strand.
TCTCCCTGGGTCTGATCGGGACCCTAGAGGCAGCTATGACGAGGGATAAGAGTGGTAGCGGCTCAACCAAGCCTGGGCCCATTGACAAATTCACCGGTCCGGGTGCAGCGGTGGGCACAACTGAGGGCCAGCCAGAGCCTGTTCCGGACAACGCAGCCCTCATGGCGGCCATCACCCAATCTAGGGACATGCTGGAGGCTAAAATAGGAGCTGTGGGGTCAGACGTCATGCTGCTGAGGCAGGACTTGCGCAATGCAGTGTCCCGTATCACTGAAACTGAGACCCGCCTCTCGGGAGTGGAAGATGAGGTCGCAATCCTAAAGCAGAAAATGGCGAATATGGAGACGGCTCAGAAGGGTCTGGCGCTCTGTGTTGAGGATGCAGAAGGGCGCGCCCAACGCAATAACCTCAGATTTGTGGGATTTCCAGATGGCTGCGAAGAGGGTAAAATGGAACACTTCCTCACGCGGTGGCTGGAAAGCTGGCTTCCCCCAGAGGCTATGTCACGGAGCTTTGTTGTGGAGCGGGCCCACGGAGCCCTCATGCAGAAACCACCGCCGGGGGATCGCCCATGACCAGTGATAGCAAAACTCTTGAACTGTCATGATTGAGATGCCATACTGAAACAGGCCCGGGCTAAAGAACCACTGCTCTATGACAATGTGCGCATCTTAATTTTCCCTGATTATACGCAGCTCGTTCAACAACAGCACCACCAATCGTTTATGGCCACGAAGGCTCACCTAAGAGAACTCAAGCTCCCATATGCCCGCCTGTTTCCTGCTCGTCTGCGGGTGGTATACCGATCCCGCACCCATTTCTTCGACACCCTCGAGGAGGTCTTCTGATGGACAGACGAAACAGTATGAGTGCGAGCGCACACACCGCCTGGGAAGGAATCCGACTCTTCTTCCAATGAGGTGGCCCGGAGGAGTTCCACAAGACAGCAGCGGAGGGACACTAGACGGTCGCGATCCCGGAAGCGTTCCTTGTCTTGCGGGACCTCCTCTTGGGGGGGCCCCACTCCTGGGCGCCAGGTGTTGAAACCCTGATATTCGAGGTGGATATAGTGCTGTGGAGTTCCATCTGGTTCAACATGTACTCTGGCACATACTGGTCGGGGGAATCTGAATGAGGGCTGGAACTCTGCCAGTCTCGGACTGGTCAGGGCCATGCCCAAGGACTATGGGCTGTAAGTGGGGGATCCATTGGTTGGGGCGGTTCTTGCTCCCCCTTTGTGGATCGGGAGCTAGCCCTGCCGCGACAGATACTTCAATGTTTTTGAGGTATAGAGCGGGGGGTTTGTTGGGGGGTGTTGTTTGAGGTTCTAAGTCACACTTCCGCTTGGGGTCCGCTATTCTGTACGCGTGCATCACCACGGTCTGCCCACGGTACTGCATGACACTTCCCTTCCCTATGGCTAGTGTTCTAAATAGAGATCAGGAGACCCCGGGTGTCCTTCGCATTATAAGCTGGAATGTACACGGGCCTTAGACAAAATTAAACGTGGGGCCATACTACATCAGGCAAAGAGGGCTAGGGCCGACATCCTCATGCTGCAGGAGACACATCTTATGGGGACGAAGGCGCTATGTTTGCAGAGGTATGGATTTCAACAAGTTTTTGATGCGGGGTTCACGAGAGGCTCCAGGGGAGTGGCGATCCTGGTTCATCGTAGGGTCCCCTATGTACACGCGCAACAATGGACCGACACACAGGGACGGTACCTGTTCATCCGGGGCAAGATTGGGGAGGCCCTCTTGCTGCTAGGCTGTGTATATGCTCCCCCTCCCCTACAGTGGACTCTTGTGGAGCTGCTGCATGCCATATGGGCGGATATGCCGGATGTGCTCTCCGTGGTGGGTGGGGATTGGAACGATGTTATGGAGTTAGCCAGAGACAGGAGCTGGGCTGGGGATGGCTCAGGGAGTGGTCATCCCACGAAATTATACTCACTAGTGACAGGCCTAGACTGGGTGGCTGTGTGGAGGCGTGACCATGGGGATAGACGAGAGTTTACATACCTCTCGGCAGTCCATAAATCCTTTTCCAGGCTCGAATACCTCTTTATCCCCCGAGTGATGATGAGTAGGGTGGCGTCGGCTGAGATCCTACCCCGAGGCCTCTCGGATCCCTCCCCAGTGTCTCTTGAGCTTTATATAGGTAGGAGGAGACAACCCTTACGATGGCACCTTTCGGTGTGGCATCTACAGAATGAAGAATATGATACGCATATGAGAGAGGCCATTGACCAATACCTAACCTTAAATGAGGGGTCAGTGCCTGGCGCTGCGACTTTATGGGAGGCCCTGAAGCCTAACCTGCGAGGTGTGGACATATCCTGGTGTGTGGCGACTCGTAGGAAGCGTAAAGAGGAATTGATTCGGGCGGAGGCCGAAATAGAGGCACTTGAGCGTCGGGCTCGGGAGGGGGGAGATGGATGACATGTGATACAACTACTTCTGGCCCAACAGTCCAACGCCACCCTCATGATGGAGGAGGCCCGCCAAGTCTTGTTGGCAACACGTAGCAGGGTATATCAATGGGGGGACAAGTCTGGCAGGATGCTCCATCGGCTTTGTCAGGGCACCTTCCATTCTCAGGCCCTTCCAGGTATTCGGGTCGAGGCGAGAATGCCGATTATTTACCCCGCTGCTATAGCAGAGAGCTTCACCGCATACTACGCTGATCTCTATGCCCCCGGGAGTGTTTGCCAGACTACACTGTAGACAAATTACTAGCTGATCAACCGCCCCAAGCGGTGTCAGGACGAGGTGCATGACCAATTGGAGCTGCCCCTGACTGAAGAGAAGCTGGGCATGGCCTGGGGTGAACTCAATTCCGGGAAGGCTCCTGGACCCAACGGGTTCCTGAGCGAGTTCTTCTGGTGCTACAATACGCAGTTGGCCCCTCACTATCGGATGGTGGTCGAGGAGGCCCGGGAACTGGGCCTGCTTCCCCCAGATTGGCGGCAACCAGAGTTGGTGGTGTTCCTTAAGCCCGGCCGGCCCCCGGAACAGCAAGTCTCATATCTCCCCATCTCCCTCCTGAACGTGGAGGCTAAAATCCTGGCCAAGGCATTGGCCAATCGCCTTTTGCCTCATATCTCAACCCTTATACATCCCGATCAGGCAGGGTCATGCCCCAGAGGGCGACTAGGCACAATATAAGGCTGGCAAATATTGCAGTGGCGGCTGCTCGACAGACGGGGAATCAGCGGCACTCCTATTAGCTGACATGGACAGGGCATTCGATTCCCTTAGTTGGGTATATCTATTTACATTGCTGCGCAGACTTAACCTTGGCCCACGCTTCCTTTGATATCTCATGCTTCTCTATACAGATCTTATGGCGACAGTACGGGTGGCTGGAGCGGTCTCTTACACATTCTCGATCCAGAGGGGTACTCGGCAAGGATGCCCCCTATCTCCATACTTATGTCATGAATCATTATGCATCCCTTGAAATCTCCCTATACCAAAGGCACGCTTTTCTAAAAAGCGTGAAAGATCATCGCCGTTTGAAACCCACCCCTGTCCCGTGCTACCAGCACTCCAAGTGTGTGGTTATATTTTATGTGGTGACTTATTATGATTGTGCAATATAATATCATATTGTAATATTCTGTGACATGTATCAATGCTTGTTGTGGATCGTAGGCACTTACGATGTAATACTTATTGGTTCACTTATTTATGTTCATGATTTGTTGTACACTTCTTCGCTTTCTGGTATGCGCTTCCGTGATAGGAATTAACGTTTCAATGCAGAGTTAATGCGCAGCATGGAAGCGCATGGAAGAATCGTTCCGATCCGGTCTTTAAAACCGGGATCGGAAAAAATGAATGTCGCGCTACGTGCACAAGGCACGTAAAGCGCACGGAAGAATGGGGCCGATCCGGTCTTCAAACTGGGATCGGAAGATGAACATTGCGCTACGTGCGCAGGACACGTGATGAGCTTTTGGGTGTGGCATGACTATGTAAAGCCACACCCAGCCTTCGCCCCTCGCTTAGCCTTCCGTCTTCAACCTGGAGTGGAAACTCACCTGGTTTTCGCCGAGTCTTGCCATCTTTCTGGAACCACTAGATGGCAGCTTGACACCACGGAAAGAACCTGAGAAGAGAGAAAAAACAAAGAAAGAAAGCTAAGTAGCAATAATTTATTTCTGGCGCCCATCGCAAGAAAGCATGAAAACCAACTACTGTTAAGTTGTCAACAACTAATTTTTGGAACGTTTGGAGCTTTTGCTTAGTAACCAAGACTTCAAGAACATTTCATAAAGAAAAAACATTAAGCAAAGAGTGTATCTTTCGTTGTATTGCATATGTTTTCATTATATCTTTCATAGGTTGTGTGATGGCATATTATTCGACTGGTGTATCTGAACTGAAGTAAGTCAAGGTCTAAAACAAAAGGTTTATTGGAAATATTTGTTTGAGTATTTACCTTGAGGGATTAGAAACTACTTAGTGTTTTAATGTTTTAGATAAAAATCGTTCAATACAGGGGCAGTCACAACTACACACTGTCAACAGCATCTCAACGCCTTCACAAGACCACTGGACTTACTTCACGAATCCTTAAGATCGCAGGTAGGAAGAGTAGTTATTTCGTACTCATCTTAGTGAATAACTCAAGGTAGCCAATATTATCTTTGTGTTATAAAGACAATTAGGATCCTACCACTTACACATATGCCTTGTTGCCTCGCAGGTCGACAACAGGACATCATAGTGCATCCAGTATCCGGCCCTCCTCCCGGGGCTCTATTTCGTAGCCTCGTGTAAGACAAATTCATAGGTTATCCAGTAGAGTTCTTGGAAGTTGGCTTATAGCATCTCTGCCAAACATCGTCAAGAATTCTTGAGGTAAGAGAGTGTTTGCTAACCTGACAGAAGGCTAAGCCCACGAAGAAGGTTTTGCCCAGACGCTATGAATCCAAATCCACAGATCTCTTTACAGGATATTGCTGCTCTTTTAACTGACATTAAAGCAGAGAATGCAGCATTACGAAGAGTTATTTCAGTCTTGCAAACAAATATGCAAGCAACCGCTTCTCCTAGTGCCAACCCTTGGAGGTCCGTCGTAACGGAAAAGCCCATTTTAAAGCCATCTAGTTTTAACCCAAACATGCAAACTTTGCATAGTGCTACGGCTTCAACTCCAACGCAAATTCAAGTTGTAACCCCCGTTCCAGTTCCATTAGCTCCTCCTGAGCGGTTTTATGGAGATAGTGCAAAATTTACTATTTTTATGAATCAATGCCATCTTCATTTCATAGGTAAACCCACGGCCTTCCCTGATGATTTTTCTAAGGTGGCTTTTATCCTATCATATCTAGGGGGAGATGCAGCCTCATGGTCAGTACCAATTGTGGATAGAAATGATCCCTTACTATATGATCTGAGACGGTTTAAGGAAACCATGAAGAAACTGTTTGCCAAGCATGTATTCGTTCAGTCGGCCCATCATGCACTTCTTAATTTAAAACAAGGATCGACCGATTTAATTCATTACATTTCTTTGTTTAATCGGTTGGTCATAGAAGCTGAATGGCCAGAAGAAAAGAGAGTATCATTATTTTACAGAGGACTACGAGACGAACTAAAGGACATGGTAACTCAAATTTTAGACCCACCAGAAGACTGTGGGGAATTTATAGATTTAGTAGTGAAATGAAATCACCGGCTCAGTGAACGAAAGGGAGAAAAGGGGAAAACAGACTCTAAGATGTTTGTATTCAAAGACAAATCTACTCTTAGGAATGATCCATCTTCCAAAGTTGATATGGGGGAGCCAATGCAAATTGGTACAGTGAGAGTCCTCCTCATGAAGGAAGAAAAAGAAAAACGTAGAAAGATGAATCAGTGTTTATATTTTGGAAAACCTGGACACATTGTAAAAGAATGTCCTACATGTCCTAACAAAGTGAAAGGGAAAAACGAAGTGGCAGTCTTAGATCAGTCGGAAAACTAGAATGCTCGGCAAACACGGAGGCCGCTTTGTCGAGTGAGCAGGAAAGTTTGGCCTCCACTGTTCCTACAATGACGTCCAATCACCTTAGTATGAAAGTGATTTTACTATCCCTTGACAATAAAACCTTAACATGGTCTATCGATGCACTAAGTGATTCTGGAGCTACGGGCAATTTTATAGATACCAAATTTTTACGTGAGTTTGGGTTTCCAAAAGTACAAAAAAATAACCCCGAAATAGTTAGAGCAGTGGATGGAAAAGAATTAACTTCAGGCCCAATACAGTTTCAGACTGACACTTTACTCATGACTTGTTCGGCACAACATGTTGAAAACATTGCCTTTGACATTATCGACGCACCACAGTTTCGGTTAATTTTGGGAATTCCATGGTTAGCACTACACAATCCTCAAATAGATTGGGTTAAAAAGACATTGTTATTTAAATCTGATTATTGCCAATCTAGTTGTTTACAACATCACATTCCTGAGTTATTGGTACATGGATATGATTTTCCAAAAACTTCAGAAACAGTGTTAGCCATTAAGGGGTTCCATCAGAGTACTCCGATCTTTTGGATGTCTTTGAAAAAAAAAGGCAAACACGTTACCGCCTCACAGAGATTTTGATTACCGGATTGACCTCGTGCTAGGTGCGACTCTCCCTTGCAGTCGCATCTATGCACTCACTGAGTCAGAAAATCAACATTTACGAACTTATTTAGATGAGTATTTAGAGAATGGATTTATTAGACATTCTAAATCCCCAGCCTCGTCGCCTCTTTTCTTCATACCGAAGAAGGGGGGAGATTTGCGCATGTGTATTGACTACCGCTCCCTGAACAATGTGACAATCAAAAACAGGTACCCTTTACCGCTCATTCCAACTTTATTAGATCAGATAAAAGATGCCACCATATACACAAAACTGGATTTGCATGGGGCATATCACCTTGTAGGAGTCCGAGAGGGTGATGAGTGGAAGACCGCCTTCCGTACAAAATTCGGTCTTTATGAATATCAGGTCATGCCTTTCGGACTCTGCAATGCCCCAGCAGCATTCCAGTTTTTCATTAATGAAGTATTACGAGATTTTTTAGATATTTGTTGTGTTGTATATATCGACGATATCTTGATTTATTCAAAGAACCAAGAAGACCATGTAAAACAGGTAAGGGCTATTTTTCAACAGCTTTTATGTCATTCTCTGCTAGTCAAATTGGAAAAGAGCATGTTTCATGCTACCAAAGTTGACTTTTGGGGTTATATTATTACTCCATCTGGAATTGAAATGGACCAAAAGAAAATTCAATCCATACTTACTTGGCCTAGTCCAACTTCTGTGAAGCAAATCCAAAGTTTTTTAGGGTTTGCTAACTTCTATAGGCGGTTTATTCACGATTTTTCAAGGCTTATAACCCCTATTACGAGGTTATTATGAAAACATGTCAAATTTGAATGGGATCATTCTGCAGAACAGGCTTTTCAGAAGTTAAAGAATCAATTCACCACAGCCCCGATTTTGATGCATCCTGATCCATCTCAACCTTTCATAGTCGAAGCTGATGCTTCACAATTTGCAATTGGAGGTATTTTGTCTCAAAGGCATAAAGAAACTGGGCAAATGCATCCAATTGCTTATTATTCTAGAATATTAACTCCTACAGAGCAAAATTACGCCATAGCAGACAGAGAATTATTGGCTATAAATGCTGTTTTTGAAGAATGGCGCCATTACTTGTTGGGTGCTCGCCATCCGGTCACAATCTATACTGATCACCAAAATTTACAGTCTTTGAGATCAGCCAAAGCTCTTTCCGCTCGTCAATTACGTTGGACATTGTTTTTTAACGATTATAATTTTATCATCACATATCGTCCTGGGAAAGAAAACAACAAGGCTGATGCTTTATCTCGTATTGGAATGAATTAAGACAGTATTAAGACTCAGGAATTAACACAGACCATTTTACCTGATCAATGTTTCCAAGTCAGTATTCTTGACAATGATATCATACTTGAAATCAAAAAAGAATTAAAGACTAAAAAAATACAAGTCTGGCAAACGGAGCATCCAATGTTACAATTGAGAGATGATCTTTTGTATATGAGCGATCAAATATTTGTACCAACTTCGTCTTTACAAAATCAGGCGATACATTTACATCATAATAATATTTTGTCTGCTCATCCTGGGGTCACTAATACTTATCAGTTAATTAAAAGAAGCTTTTGGTGGCCAACAATGTTTGACGATGTAAAAAAGTTTGTATTCACATGCGCTATATGTAGTCAGAACAAAGCTATGCATCAATCTCCTAGTGTTCTATTACAGCCTTTGCCTTAACCTCCACAACCCTGGCATACTATTTCTCTTGACTTTATTGTAGAGTTGCCATGTACTTCAACAGGTTTTACTACCATAATGACTGTAATAGATCACACGCATGGCTCACTTTATTCCTTTGAAGAAATTACCTACAGCTAAAGATTTCAATCACATTTTCATGAAAGAAATCGTTAGATTACATGGAATTCCCTCTATTGTAATTTCAGACAGGGGCCCCCAGTTCATTTCTCATTTTTGGCAACAATTGGGAAAAATCTACAAATGGCCATCCGCACATCATCCAGCTATCATCCACAAACGGATGGTTTAACTGAACAAACAAATCAAACTAAAGAGCAATATCTAGGCTGTATGTTAACTAGTTGTGAACAACAATGGTCAGATATATTGTGGGCATTAGAATTTGCATATAATAATTCTGATCATGTATCTATTGGAATGTTCCCGTTCTTTTGTTCTCATGGTTACCATCCACAAAGTGTTTACGGTGAAAAATCTCAAACAGTATTAACTCCATCTGCTTCTACTTATGTACAAGAGTTGGTGTCTATTCAACAATTAGCACAATACCACCTTGCAGGGGCTAAAGAAACCCCAAAGAAGCGAGCAGATTCCCATCGCTCTTTGCAACCATCTTATACTATTGGAGATAAAGTGTGGTTATCCACAAAAGATTTAAAGATTCAAAGTGGTAAAAAATTCTGATCTCGCTTTATAGGACCATTTCCCATAGAAAAAGTATTAAATCCGGTTTGTGTCTGTCTGACTTTACCATCTCATCCTGTTTTTCATGTCTCATTGTTAAAACCATTCCATCCATTAACTCGAGTAAATACCCCTTCTCCTACAGTTGAAATTGATGGGTGTCCTGAATTCGAAGTTTGAGCAATTCTTGATTCAAAGCGAATCAAAAAGAAATTACATTATTTGGTGGATTGGAAAGGTTACGGTCCTGAGGAAAGATCATGGGAACCTCTTGCAAATCTTCAAAATTCTTCACGCCAAGTGAAGCTTTTTCATAAAAAATATCCTGATAAGCCCAAGCCAATCCCTCTAGTTTTAGGAGGGCTTTTGAGAGGGGAGTACTGTCATGAATCATTATGCAGCCCTCGAAATCTCCCTATACCAAAGGCACGCTTTTCTAAAAAGCCTGAAAGATCATCCCCGTTTGAAACCCACCCCTGTCCCGTGCTACCAGCACTCCAAGTGTGTGGTTATATTTTATGTGGTGACTTATTACGATTGTGCAATATAACATCATATTGTAATATTCTGTGACATGTATCAATGCTTGTTGTGGATCGTAGGCACTTATGATGTAATGCTTATTGGTTCACTTATTTATGTTCATGATTTGTTGTACACTTCCTCGCTTTCTGGTATGCGCTTCCATGATAGGAATTAACGTTTCAATGCAGAGTTAATGCGCAGCATGGAAACGCATGGAAGAATCGTTCCGATCCGGTCTTTAAAACCGGGATCGGAAAAAATGAATGTCGCGCTACGTGCACAAGGCACGTAAAGCATACGGAAGAATGGGGCAGATCCGGTTTTCAAACTCGGATCGAAAGATGAACGTCGCGCTACGTGCGCAGGACACGTGATGAGCTTTTGGGTGTGGCATGACTATATAATGCCACACCCAGCCTTCTCCCCTCGCTTAGCCTTCCGTCTTCAACCTGGAAACTCACCTGGTTTTTGCCAAGGCTTGCCATCTTTCTGGAACCACTAGAGGGCAGCTTGACACCACAGAAAGAACCTGAGAAGAGAGAAAAAACAAAGAAAGAAAGCTAAGTAGCAATAATTTATTTCTGGCGCCCATCGCAAGAAAGCATGAAAACCAACTACTGTTAATTTGTCAACAACTACATTTTGGAACGTTTTGAGCTTTTGCTTAGTAACAAAGACTTCAAGAACATTTCATAAAGAAAAAACATTAAGCAAAGAGTGTATCTTTCGTTGTATTGCATATGTTTTCATTATATCTTTCATAGGTTTTGTGATGGCATATTATTCGACTGGTGTATCTGAACTGAAGTAGGTCAAGGTCTAAAACAAAAGGTTTATTGGAAATATTTGTTTAAGAGTATTTACCTAGAGGGATTAGAAACTAATTAGTGTTTAATTGTTTTAGATAAAAATCGTTCAATCCAGGGGCAGTCACAACTACACACCGTCAACAGCATCTCAACGCCTTCACAAGACTACTGGACGTACTTCATGAATCCTTAAGATCGCAGGTAGGAAGAGTAGTTATTTCGTACTCATATTAGTGAATAACTCAAGGTAGCCAATATTATCTTTCTGTTATAAAGACAATTAAGATCCTACCACTTACACATATGTCTTGTTGCCTCACAGGTCGACATCAGGACATCCTCCCGGGGCTCTATTTCGTAGCATAGTGTAAGACAAATTCATAGGTTATCCAGTAGAGTTCTTGGAAGTTGGCTTATAGCGTCTCTGCGAAACATCATCAAGCATTCTTGAGGTAAGAGAGTGTTTGCGAACCTGACGACTTATTCGCCCTGGCCAAGGAGCCGTTGGCGGCATGGGTGCGTATCGATGTGCAGATTCGGGGATTCAAGTGGGCTTGGATTGCACTTTATGCGGACGATGTTCTGTTTTTTCTCACAGACTTGGACAGGACGGGGCCGCGCCTCCTGCAGATTAAGCAGATCTATGGTGACACCTTGGGACTTCCGCCACCTTTTTCCCCGCTTGGAATCACAACGCGGTCGTTACAACGACGGGTTGTGATTCTGCATACCATTACTTCACAAGTCGGAACAACGACTTGCAGAGGGGGGGCGCTGGATGTTGGAATAGTATAATTTACTATTCCAACTCCAGTCAATGCAGACACTAGGGAAGGTGTTGGATTTTAAATCCAACACCTCCCCCCCCTTCCGACTTGTGGAGTAATGGTATAAAATTGTAACGACCGCGTTGTGATTCCAAGCGGGGAAAAGGTTTCGGGGTAAACTCTATATGAACCCCGCAAGTCTACACTGTGGGTTCTGGGCGACCGACCGAGGGTGGGCGATTGGGCGAAAACAATCCAGCTAGCAGTTGGGGGTCTGAAATACTTGGGGTTCTTCCTCACAGACGTGCCAGCCATCTCCTGGGAGCGGAACCTGGCCCCGGTATGGGAGCGAGTTCATGCAGACCTTAAGTCTTGGGCGCGTGTGCCCTTGACACTGTATGGCAGATCAGCAATTTTTAAGATAGAAGCGCTTCCTCGGCTGCTCTACCAGCTGCAGAGTCACCCGTACCCGATCCCATCTAGATGGATCCGACTGGTGAATTCTGTGCTTTGACAGTTTCTGTGGGAGGGGGGCAACGTGCGTGTGGCTCTGTGAACATGCTTTTTATCCACCTATTGTGGAGGACTTGCGTCCTCCGATATCCTCTCATATTTCCGGGCTTCACACGTACCACCTCAATGAATGGTGGTACGGGGACAGGGGAGACCCAGCATATGCGCTAGAGCAGCGACTCATGGGATCAAAAACACTCCATACCATTTTGTACTCGGCGCAGCTGCGGAGTGGAATGCCGTCGGTCACACGGGTGGCATTCTCAGTATGGAAGGAGGCGCTGCGCCGCATGGGTTGGTGGAATACCCTGACTAGGGAGACTCCCCTTTGGAATAATGGGCATCTGCCTGAACTGGCGGCCCTACAGGGGTTCCGGGGATTGGAAGATATAGGTATTTTGATGCTGGGAGATGTTGTGAGGGGCACGACACTCAAATCTTTTCGAGACCTACAGAGGGAATTGTGTATGCCGCAATCACAATTCTACAGGTACCTCCAGTTTCGTCATGCGCTGTCCCCTAGTTTGGAGGGGATGAAATCTCTCCCCGAATTCAGTCTGTTGGAGGTGAAGGTCTTTATGGGGGATCTAGAGACCAAAAAGATTTCCAGGATCTACCAATCCCTGGTTACGCATTGCTCTACCCCACTCCAGAAGCTGCGCGGGGACTGGGAGAAGGATGTGGGCACACTGGAGGAGGAAGACTGGAGGGAGGCCCTGGCGGATCCACGGGGGGCGGCAATAGTGATGCACCTTCGCCTCATCCAATTTAAATACCTGCACAGGGTCTATTTTACCAGGGCTCGACTGTATCGAGGTGGATTGTTTGCCTCCCCGGAGTGTCTTAGATGTGGTCGGGAGGCGGGAGGAAGGTACATTCATACACACTCTCTGGCAGTGCCTCTACCTGGATTGATTTTGGAGGGGGTGTTCTCCTGTCTCTCAGAGGTTCTGGGGTGGGAGCTCCCGCAGACGCCGCGGCTAGCTCTGCTCCATGTTATGGAAGGAATAGGGGGTAACATCTATAAAAGGCACCTCATGCAACACATGGCAAAGCGCGATTTCACCAGGGCGTGGAAAGTGCCGCGGGCCCCATCGGTGGCCGCTTGGAAGAACGGCTTAGACTTTTGCATGGGGCTGGAACAGCCTGTATTTGTAGCTAGGAGATGTCCGCGTAAACATTTTAGAATATGGAAAAAGTGGGCGGAATACCGGGGTCTGTGGCTGGAGCCACCAGTGGCTGTAGCAGCTCATTAATGGAGATGACTTCTGATGTACACAGAGATGAGGCGTTGCAGGTCGGGGGGGAGGACAGGGGGGGCGTGTGTTATCGTGCTATGACTCTATTGTTGTATATAACGGCAGCGGCTAGGGCTATGCGGACTTGGTGTGACTTGAGGGGAGAGGATAAGGGAGGTGGGAGTTGGGCGGGGTTTGGTCATATTATTTTGTGTATTTTCATTATTTATCTTGTTGCCACCTACAAAAGTCAGTTGCTCCTGTGTCACTGTATGGTTTGATGTGGCAGTTGTCTCTGGTGTACAGAGCCCTGTGATGTTTATGCAATTGACAAATAAAATATGTATTCCAAAAAATAAAAAAAATGATGAACTTTTAACCTACAGGTGTCGTAGAAGGTTCCAGAAATTGTGGTGATAAAATAGGTTGAACTTGTGACCTGTATGTGGCGCGGAATAATAAGTAGCTTTTCGGAAGGAAAATTCCAAATTAACCAATGGAGGTAAGTTTTGGAATGTCGTTGAAGGAATGAAGTATTCTGATTTGTTTTTTACATGTATTTATGTGGGAGAGACAGAGACATTGTGCCATTCCTGGTTTCATTCTTGATGAAGTCGGAGCTTTACAAAAAGAGAATTGTATGCGTGTGTCATTTGAAATCTGGATAATAACTACAAAGGTTAGTTAGAAATGAACAAGGTGTGTTATGTGTTTTATAGTATTGATTAAGTATTTGAGGTGATGTTTTTAATTTTGAAAATATTTTTTATTTCAAAGTAATATAGTGTTAGTAAAGTGTGGTGTTTGATATTGGTTATGAAGTATGCATAAAATTTGAGCTGTTGTTTATATAAGTATTTTAAATATGTTTAGGAATTTTTCACAGAGAAGAAGTGTAGTTTGTCATCTTTATAGGATTGTATTGTTTTGAAAATGAGCTACAGTGTTAATTTGAGTTTGTAATGTATTTGGGAGATAAAGAAAATGTCGCACGTTTGCAACTGATACTTTTTGTGGAAATAGTGGGGTGGGGGTGGTGGTAGGAGACGTATTTGTTATTAAGTTAAAAGCGATAAAACGAAATGCAGAAATTTTATGTGGGCAGGTTGTGGTCTTATTTGTGACACTGATAGGTAGGTTTGAATGCAAGTAAGGGTAGGTTGTTGTACAGTGGGGCCGTGTACAGTGTTTGGAGATTACATGGAGAGGAGATGGAGATAGGAAAAGTGATACGTTCCTTTTATATGTACGCATAGTTTGAATCATGTGATCCCAAGTTGAGATATAATAAGAATGTGGTTTTTGGTTTGCATTTGGGTATAGTTAATAGTTTTTGTAGTTTCTGACTAGTGAATAATAAAAAGGTAGATATACTAAAATATATGGTAGTCAACGTATTAATTATTGTCTGTTCTTATGGAATAGAAGTAGTTGGGGAGTGCTTCTTTAGAAGAGATGTTTTATAAATGTGTGAGAGATAAAAAAATGTAAATGTGAGGTATATTTTCTGTATGACTTTGTTGACATTAGAGAACTACATGTGATTATAAGTGATACTATATGTCAGGCTGTGTCGCGGTGGCGGATATATGTAGGTGTTGAAGTGGTTCGTGTTTTACTGATTGTGAGCTTTACTATCCCTTTTGAGACACTCTTCAATTTATTCATTCCATTTAATATCTTTAATATAGATACAGTAAAGGGACTGTATATCAAAAGTTTGGAAATTAGAACTTTTTTTACTCTCCCCATGCCCTGCTATACACTATACAGAGTGTTTAAACGACTTTTGTAACATATAGATGTCTAGCTAGTAAAGGTGGTGTAGTTCGACTGGGCCCATTTATAAACCGTGCTATGGGATGGTTTATGTTTTACCCGCCAATTTGCATGTATGAATACTTTTTGCTGATAAGTGTTCCGGCAGACACTTGTTAAAATTTACGTCGTATATGGGTATAGTGGCGCTACTAGGAATGGGGGGGTTTCTGTTGGATTTTGTTCTGTTAAGCAAGGGTGAGGGTGGGTGTGGGGGAGGTAGTTATGTTGCTGTTTGAAACACAGAATATAGTAACGTGGAGATGTGGAGGTACTAAAGGTGATGTAGTACCACTGGGAGCACTTATAAAGGGCCATATGGCATGGTATATGTTTTACCCACAAATTTGCATGTTTTTTAATATGTTTTGCTGATGAGCTTTTCGGGAGACATCTGTTGAAATTAAGCCTCTGAATGGCTGTAGGTGCACTTCTACGTTTGTGGGGCTCTTTCTTTTATTGCGTAAAGTTAAGCAAGGGTGAGTGTTGAGGTGGTGTAGTGGTACTGTGACTATTTATAAACTGTCTTATGGTATGGTCTATGTATGGCTATAGTGGCGGCAATGGGAGTGCTGGGGCTCGTTATTTGATTTTGTAAGTTTAAGCAAGGGATGGGTGGGGTGGGGGAGTTGCGTATGTTGCTGACTATAAGATGGATATTTGTAACGTGGGCATGTGTAGTTACTAAAGGTAATGTAGTTTCACTGGGCCCATTTATAAACAGTGCTATGGGATTGTTTATGTTTTATCCGCCAATTTGCATGTTTGAATAGTTTTTGCTGATAAGTGTTCCGGTAGACACATGTTAAAATTAAGCCTGTATGTGGGTATAGTGGTGCTACTAGGAATGGGGGGTTTCTGTTTGATTTCGTACCGTTAACCAAGGGCAGGGGTGGGTGTGGGGGAGGTAGATATGTTGCTGTTTGAAATACAGAATATAGTAACGTGGAGATGTGGAGCTACTAAAGGTGATGTAGTACCACTGGGAGCATTTATAAAGCGCCCTATGGCATGGTATATGTTTTACCCGCAAATTTGCATGTTTTAATACGGTTTGCTGAAGAGCTTTCCAGGAGACATCTGTTGAAGTTAAGGCTGTGTAAGGCTATAGTGGCAATTCTACATTTGCTTGGGCTCTTTCTTTTATTGCGTAAAGTTAAGCAAGGGCGGGTGTTGAGGTGGTGTAGTGGTACTGTGACTATTTAAAAACCGTCTTATGGTATGGTGTATGTTTGAGTTGCAAAATTGTAAGTTTTAATAGCGTTTGCTGATGACCGTTCCGGCAGATACCTGTTGACATTAAGTCTATCTATGGCTATAGTGGCGGTAACTGAGTGCAGGGGCTCGTTGTTTCATTTCGTAAGGTTAAGCATGGTATGGGTGGGGGTGGGGGATGTGCGTATGTTGCTGATTATAAGACGGACATTTGTAACGTGGGCATGTGTTGTTAGTAAAGGTAATGTGGTTTTACTGGGCCCATTTATTAACCGTGCTATGGTATTGTTTATGTTTTTCCCGCAAATTTGTATGTTTGAATACTTTTTGTTGATAAGTGTTCTGGCACACACCTGTTAAAATTAAGCCTGTGTATGAGTATAGTGGCGCTACTAGGAATGGTGGGGGTTTCTTTTTGATTTTGTACGGTTAAGGAAGGGCGTGGGAGGTTGTGGGTGTAGGGGAGGTGGGTATGTTTCTGATTAAAACACAGAATATAGTAAAGTGCAGATGTCGAGCTAATAAATGTGATGTAATACCACTAGGAGCACTTATAAAGTGCCCTATGGCATGGTATATGTTTTACTTGCAAATTTGCATGTTTTAATACGCTTTGCTTATGAGCGTTTCAGAAAGTGAGGGTGCTCTAAAAGGGCCGGGGGCAAAGCTCTTAAAGGGGTGTGGGCTATGCAAGTTGGGCCGTGGTCTAAATCAAGATAAGTATCATTGTGTGCTTTAGAAAATCCTCTCCAATTATCCTACGTTTGGAAAAAAACATTCTTTAAAGGATTTCCCTTCCTTCTACAATGTGGGTAACGTAGCGTGATGTTTCCAGTTCTCAGTAGTGATCAAAATAAGCATGCGTACATCAATGTGCATGCTCTCACTGCAGTGCAAAAAAAATAAAAAAAATGTACTATGTTTGCGAGGGCCGAAAATAAAATTGACTATGTTTGTGATGGCTGAAAATAGAGCCTGATAGAGACTCTTTTGGAGGCTCCTTGAAAATAAGTGCTGGTCCTCAGACCCGGCCCAATTAAAGCCAAGCATTCATCTATCCTAAGTACTGCGCCATCCAACCATCTTTTAATTGATGCATACATTCCTACTCATATACATACATACATCTGTTCCTGCACTTATCTTAAGCATCTATGGGCGCACTTGCCTATTGTAAGCACTGTGTCATTCATGCAGCCATATGCCTATATATCCATAGATACATCTGTCCCATAACCAATCCTAAGCATCTATCGGTCCACCAGTCTATCATAAGTACTGGTCCCTGTATTCATTTATCGTTCCATTCATACATTGATACATCCATCTATGTATATATGCATTGATGCATCTGGCCATGCATCCACTCGCCTTTTATTCAACTATATGTTCTTATTTTCGGGCATTGTCTGCCCCCGATCCTAAATAGGACGAATTATACTCATCCATCCAGCCTGTTAAGGGGTCGATAAGGTTTGCAAAAAGCATTGACAGGCAGATTTTTTTATAAAGAATAACAAAGCTTTGAGTTGCTCTTTATGGAGCATACTTCACCATCCTTCTCTAGTGGTGTTTTAAAGAAAGGTACACATAGCGAAAGAAATGTAAAGGAGCTTTTAAGTGTAAGACGTTAATTTAGAAACATAACGTTTTGTCGAGTTGTATATAGGTACACTGTTTAAAAGTGGCCGTGACTGACAGATACTGAAAACCTGTATTTCTTACATTTAAGAAAGTATACCAGAGAGATAATTTGAGGTGGTGAAAACCTTGATTTCTATATTTCCATGTGAGGTACAGTATAGGAATATAAAAGTAAGTGGAAAGCTTTTATGTTCATATTAAAGAGGGGGTTTGAGAACTAAGTGAGGCAGGCAAAGCGTGTGTTTTTGTAGCCCTAAAACAAGAGAATGTGTAAGGTCAGAGCAGGTTCATGCTGGAGTTGCTTGCTTGTGGTCGTTTCAAGAGGCGCAATCAGAGCGAAATTTCGGGGGAGCCTAATTTTTTCAGCAATAGGTAGAGTGGGGATGTAGGGGCTGTAAAAAGGGGTGAAAAAGAACAGAGTCTTCTTTACCAAAAAATGATCTTTTGAAAACCTGTGAAGTACTCGGGTGCGGCTGTGTGTGTGCGCTCGGGAAGCTGTTTGAGAGAGTCCGGGGCAATGGGCGATGCGCGCCTGGTGGTGTGTTTGCAAATTACCCCACGATGATGTTGCTCCTGCGTTGCAAAAAGAGAAGGGAAATTCTGAGAGAAAAAGTGTCTTTTTAAAGGATTTCCCTTCTCCTACAATGCGAGTCACCTGGCATGATGTCTCCACTTCTAAGTAGTGAGTAATGTGCATGCTCTCACAGTCTCACTGCAGTGCAATAAAGAAAAAAAAGGGGGATGAGGTTTGCGAGGTCCGAAAGTAGACCCCCATAAAGACCTGTTTCGAGGCCACCGAAAATAAAGTGCTGTTGCTCAGACACCCCCCCACGCACTTAAAACCGGGGGGGCAGTGTTATGTTTGGAAAGTTGTAGATAAAATTGTAGGCTAATAATGGTCATTTTTGTGTGTGCTTTTTGGTTGATGATATCATCTTAAATTCATAGATTACAATTTTTTACAAATACTATCTATTAAGTTGTCTGTGGTGGGTTGCAGAGAGAGTGGTGTGGGGTGGTGGGGTGCGGCAGAGAGGTGAATAGTACGAGGTAGTGCAGTTACATATAAATTGTAAAGGTGTTTGTAAATAATTAAATAAATACTTGCTGTATGTTCTATGGCACTACTTGTCATGTTAGTGCTGCTCTGCCGTGTTCAATCACGTTGCAGCACTGGGTGTGGAAGTCGTTAGTGGAAGTTTTGTAATTGTATGTTATAATTTTAACAGTGAACAAATGTGAAAAAGTAACTGAATCTATTTTTTTTTCAGAAAATTATTTCGATGGATTAAAATTTGGAAATGCTAAGAAAAATATATATTTGTGCAAAAGGCAAAAGTTTGTATTTGGAAAAAATAGGAGTAGTACAGAAAAACTTTGTTCTACTATAAGTACAAGATGAAAAAAGGATCACACAAGAGGAAAAATAGGAATTTTTCAAGTAAGATGAAGCAGAGTTCAATTTCAAATACCAGGAAAAGGAAAGATGATAAAGAAATAGGAATGTTTTTGAATTGAAAGATAAACAACGTATTGTAAGTATATTGGATAGTGCTTTCAATTTGAAACAGAAGTTATTCATTGTGATTTTGAAGAGAAAGTATTAAACAGAACGTTAAGTTGTTACAAGGACTAGATCTATGTCACGTAAGAAAATATTCTGAGCAGTATGGGCATTCTCTGGCTTGTCTTTGAAGAAAAGTTTGTAAAAGTGTTTTTTATCAGTTGAGGATGTTAGCAGTATGTTATTCAGAAATGCGGAAGTTTGTGAGGAAAGTGTATTATGTAAAAAGTTCTGCATTATTTTTAAGTGAACTGAGTACAAGTCTTTTATATGCTTCTTTATTAGTTGTTAAAAAAAAGTGTGATGATATTGAAATGCGATGTTTTGGTTCAGAGGAGCAGTTCATAGAACCTGAAAGTTTGACAATTACAGATGTTGGAGGAGATGGGAAAGTGATTAGCACTCATCAGTTTGAAGAAGAAATTGGAAAGTTTAATGTAGTGTGGTGTGAAATACGAGACTGTGTTTGTGTTTGTTGTCGACGTACTGATTATAAAAGTCAAAGTAGGAATGTTGATTTGTATTTGAAAAGTGAAAAGGAGAACAATGGTAAGTGGGTAGAATTTATAATTTACTTGTTGGTGGAAGGTCAATTTGAGTTAGGTAGTGGTCAACGTGTATATATAAATATTGTTATAACAAATTAGAAGAGAACAAAATGCCTTTTAAAAAATATTTATACAGTTGAAAAGGCTACCTTATATCTTATAGAGAACAATATTTATACAAAACTGTAAATGTGGGTGAACAGGTAATAAGTTTAGAAGATGAATCTTGTTGATCGATATTCTGAAGCTGCAATCGGTACAGGTGGATCATTATACCATCGACCTTATCCTGTAGGAAACAGCTGGAATGGTGTCTTGATCGTAGAATGGACGATGTCCAATATAATGTTTTGCTGGGTTTTCACAGAACTGTCTCTGTTGAGGTGCATCACACTTTGTGCTTCTGTAGTTAACTGCTGCACATGATTATTGGGCTTGGTTGACTGCTGTCGCTGGAGTGGACCGTGGTATAGCAGGTCCGTACAGTGAAACGGGGTCTTCATTCTATGATTGAGGATGTCAGAAGTTAAAGTTTGTGATGATTTCTGTGTACTCCCTCTGATGAGGTGCATCAAACTCTAGGTACCAACAGTGGAACGGTGTCTTGATCCCACAATGGATGATGTTAGAAATGCATCTGAGAGTGGAGATGAAGGTACTCCTTTTGACCAGGTGCAACCAACTCTAGGTCCCAACAGTGGAACGGTGTCTTGATCCTACAATGGACGATGTCCGATATAACGTACAGGTGAATTTTCAGAGGTCCTTCTGTTGAGGTGCATCAGACTTTGTGCTTCTATAGTTAACTGCTGCACATGATTAATGGTCTTGGTTGACTGTAGTTGGTGGAGTACACCACGGTACAGTAGGTCCGAACAGTGGAACGGGGTCTTGATTCCATGATTGAGGATGTCAGAAGTTACAGTTTGTGATGATTTGTGGTACCCCCTCCGATGAGGTGCATCAAACTCTGGGTCCCAACAGTGGAATGGTGTCTTGATCTGACAATGGAGGATGTTAGAACTTCATCTGAGAGTGGAGATGAAGGTACTCCTTTTGACCAGGTGCAAGCAACTGTAGGTCCCAACAGTGGAACGGTGTCTTGATTCCACAATGGAAGATGTCCGATATTACTTCTTGCTTGGTTTTCATAGAACTCCCTCCGCTGAGGTTCATCAGACTCGGTGTTTCTGTAGCTAACTGTTGCACATTATTATTGTGCTTGGTTGACACTAGTCGGTGGAGTACACTGTGGTACAGCAGGTCCGAACAGTAAAATGGGGTCTTGATTGTATGAATGAGGATATCAGAAGTTGAAGTTTGATAATATTTCTGTGTACCCCTTCTGATCTGCTGCAAGCAAGTCCATGCTTTCGAATTGAACGGTAATTGGCTGTCAGGTGTTAATGAATAGTGAGTCTGGCCTACAATGCAAACAGACGTGTTCACAATTCAGATCGAGTGCTGATTGTTTAATAATAGAATCCAGTAGCCACGGAGCTACGTCTATTAGAATATACATATTATGTTTTTAGTATACTTCTTTGAAGACATTTTTTTAAATGACTTATAGGTTTAGCACAATGACCAAATTTAATTTGCAAGTGCGAAGGAACACTGAATAGTCTACACTGTAGACAGCAGAAATGGTATTTGAATTGTTCTGTTTTATTTATTGCAGATTTTTCTGCAATTTATGTTGTTGTCTTTTGTTAAGAGGAAGTGAGAGAAAACATTCATGAATGTCTGTGTGAGCACTGTTTACAATTAACACTGCAGATAGCAGTGTTCACAATTTGGATCGAGTTGGTCTTGTAGATGAGGAAGTTCTGTAGGAAAAGACATTGCTCCAGTGTGCTCTGTCTACGTCATGAATACGTATTATTACAGGCTCCAGACTTTTTGATCAAATCTTTTTGTGTATTATTTCTGATCTATTAATTGTGTCTCAGTATACCATACATTGTGTTTCTTTTACGATAGAATATTTTTCTGTATTATTTCACATCTACTGTCCCTACCTTACTGCAGTACAAACTATTGATTCTTTTATTATTGAATGTCTGTGTGTGATCCAATGATTACTGTTGTAGTAGATGATAGCAGCAACTATTCCTTGAGGAATGGTTTACACTGACTCCACATGCATCCACCACAGACGTTACTGGATATTTGACCCTGGTAATAAAAAGGTGTCGAGCGCATGTGCTCATACCCACTTCCACTATCTATCTGTGTCCGTTTGTTCATTATCTATGCATGATAGTGCCCCTGGGCTGTATGATATTACATTGTGCTGTGGGCCTTTGGTAGTAGGGAAAACTTTTGTTATGTAACTTGTAGGTGTATGGCTATCACAGATGGAAGGCTACTTTACAGACCATGAATATTGATGAAGATGATGGTTGCATGTTGAGTGTAGTGTAAGATATGTGTACATTGCAAAAAGTTTAGAAAAAAGCTCTCTAAGCAGAAGAGGTGTGTCTCATCAAATGCAGTACAGAGATTGACAAAAATGGGTGGTGTTTTCCAACTGTTACAATGGGAAATGTTATGAACTAATGAAGTGCTTTTTTTTATGGTCACATGGCAATCGCGCAACTAGTGCGCAAGGAGATCGCACCCAACGTGATTTTGAGAAAATATAATTGCTAAAATATAAGTTTATTACAGTTAGAAATATATAAATGTTTAAAATATGTTAGATTATCGCTTGCTCTCATATACACTTTAAAGTTATTTAGATATAGTTTTGAGACAAAACAAAATGAGGGAATGGTGTTCGTGGAGCAGCACCGTATGTTTATGATGTAACACAGGGTGTGGCAGCGTGCACTCGTCGCATTCGCAACGCGCAGCGGGCACTGCCCCATACGTACATGACGTAACGCACGGCTTGGTAGTGCATACCCGTCGCATACTAAAGTAGCAGCTGGCATGACCTCATACGTACATGTTGTCACGTGGAACGTGGTGTCACAAACCAGGCGGATACGAAATGCGCATCATTTAAATGTGGTGGATAGGATTCGCGTGCTGATCGAGGTTGGTAGAGTACCGGTACGGGACTGTAGTTTTCTCCCCAAAAATAAAGTTTGATATGCATATTTTTGGGGGAAGATATAAAACATTACATAATTTTTTAAGTTAAAAAAAGGATAATAGAGTTGCAAAATATAACAAAACAATTAGAAAAAATATAGGTTTTATTAATATTAAAATATGAAATTAACATTTAAAAAAACCTTTGAAATTCACTGAAAAAACCTTAGGTTTCAGGGACATTAGAGTTAGTTGGACATTTGACTCATAAAACCAGAGAAATTCGCCAGTTATAGTTAGCTGAGCTAACTATAACTCGTGCGCCCGCAATGCACTGCTGATGACGTCACATATTACATCACTCATGATATCACTGATGACATCATCCACGTGATAATCTGATGCACATACTGATGCACTAATATAAACTATGATACACGCACTCTAAAATACAGACTACTATTTTTTAAACCATACACACAAGAATGCCAGATACTACATAGCACTGACTATTTCCTAGGTCTATAAACACATTCAGTGTCTTACACATACAGCTACTCATCAATACAGTACTATAATATGTACTGATACACCTATACATAGTCACACTCTACCACTCATCCATAGAGTTAGTCACACACCTAGTTAGTCATGCAAAGAATGAATTACATACTCACTTACTCATGTATACAGTTATATACACCAACTGAGTTATATAAACACAACATCACTTATTTATGCAGATACTAAGACATACTTATTGTCTTACACAATCAGTGATACAAGCAGACACTCATTTATACACCCACTCTTCAAAAAACTTACTCTGACATATAGTCATTTATATACTCCAATACTCACATATACTGCCTTAAAACATATGTAGTTACTCATATATATACCACTGAGACATTCATTCTCTCACCACACACCCATACACACACTAAGTCACCCATACAGCCCTTCCCAGATGCACTTTTGAATCCATACAACCAGTGAATTACCCACTCAGACATCTGTGCACAGAGTCACACCCCCCTCCACCGACCCACACAGACACTCAGGCACTCATACAGATACTCAGAAAAGAAATCAATAAACCATATAGACACCTATGTAGATACTTACCGACCCATGCAGCCGCTTACACACCAACTGAGAGACTAATACAGACTTTCACACAGTTTAGTCACTAACCCATGCATTCAGTAAGACACGTTCAATCACTCACTTATACAGTCAGTCATGTGCCTAGTAAATAATCCCTTCAGGCACTTGTAAATCCACTCATTCTTCAATACACCTTGGTATAGATATATATGAAAAATATTTAAAGTTTAGAGAAACACACATTCACTGGATGATGTCATCAGTGATGTCATCATTGATGTCATTTGAGATGTCATCAGTGATGTCATCAGTGATGTCACTGACCATGTCATGAGTGATGTAATATGTGACGTCATCAGCAGTGAATTACGGGGGTGCGAGTTATAGTTAGCTCAACTAACTATAACTGGCGAATTTCTCTGGTTTTATATGAGTCAAATGTCCAACTAAGTATAACGTCCATGAAACCTATGTTTTTTTCAGTGAATTTCTAAGATTTTTTAAATGCTAATTCCTAACTATAACATCTGTAAAACCTATGTTTTTTTCAGTGAATATATATATATCTACAGGTGTAATATCTTGCCTACTGGCAGTCGCTGAAATGTAGTTATAGTTAGGACCTAGATTCCATCAGAAGAACATTTTTTTTTTTGGTGTTGTTTGATGACGAACCCTCACAACATTTTCAGAACTAATTAGACGCTCCATTCAGCTGCTGTTTCGGGGTGATCTGACAAGCAGGGATGGAGAAAAAGGGGGTTGGAGACAAAATGCATTTTCCCATGTTAATTTCCATGGGAAATTTTAGACACTGCTACAGCCCGAACTGCTGAACAGAATTACACCACATTTGGCAGGAAGGTAGATGCTGGTTCAGGGAAGCACCACTTTGTGATTTGGTGTAAATCCGTTCAGTAGTTGCAGAGTTATTTAAAGAAATTTTCAGTTGTATATCTGGGAGCGCGGAGGACCCGCAACCTCTATCGATCTCGTGCTGAGATCTAATTGGCTGCCAACACTTCAAACCAGGAAGTGTTAGGAGCCATCTTCTGGAACAGAATAAAATGGAGAAAAAAAATGGAGAGGACAGGGTAGAAACACCCTGACCCCTAGGCCTCTTAGGGGAAGGCCCAAAAAGTATTTTCTATTTACATTTTCGGCTGGAGTTTCACTGGATCCGCGAATCCCGCTGAAAATAAAAAAAGACAAATGATGAGAATGATGTCATTAGTGATGTCACAGACCATGTCATGAGTGATGCAATAAGTGAGCTCAAAAGTAGTGCATTGCAGGGCAATATGTTATACTTAGCTCAGGTAACTATAGCTGCCGAATTTCACTGCTTTTGTATGAGTGAAATCTGAGCCTAACAATAACACCCCTGTAACCTTTGCTTCTTTCAATGCGTATACAGTAGATACACACACACACACATATATATATATTAATATATATATATATATATATATATATATATATACCTGTAGGAATGTGTGCTATTCAAAACCACGGTAGTGACGAGGGACAGAGAGACTGTCAATATGGCACAAGGCTTTGTGGGAGATGGAGGCTGTTAATTTGCTAAAGGACTGCAAGGAGATGTCTGCATGCAAGGTAAATTGAAAAGAAGTTTCGTTTTTATTCTATGCAAGACTAAATGCTGCATTGTCTATGAAAGACTAAAAGAAGTTACTAATAATGGCAAAACGAAATGATTACTGAAAGGTTTGAAGTAATGGATGTGCATGCAGACATGGCTGCCATAACATCGGTATTTGCACCAAGAACTCAGTCCTTCGTTGTTGTTTACTCTATGCATTCCTCCAATGAAATCACCCGTGAAGCAATTTAAACTTGTGTAACTTTGATGGCATTTGAAATGAGCACTGAAGAAGGCAATGCGCCGAAATGCATTTGCTCTAATTAAAACAACCAATGTGCCGTGAGTGCTGTGTGCCTGTTTTTGGAGCTGGAATATATATATATATATATATATATATATATATATATATATATATATATATATATATATATATATATATATATATATATTACCTACTGGCGGTCGCCAGTAGGTAGTTATAGTTAGGACCCCTTTTCCATAGGAAATCCGCAACATTCTATTTTGAATAACTTTGGCGCCGGTCGACGAATCCTCGCGAATTTCTCAAAATAGGTGGGGCGCTACGCTCCGCTCCTACCCTGAAAGTCTCGGGGGGATTCGTCAAGCGGGGGCTGAGATAAAAGGGGGGTCCCAAAACGCGTTTTTCCCATGCATTTTTCCCTAGGACCTTTAGAATGAGCTACAGCCCGAACGGCTGAACAGAATTACTTGAAATTTGGCAGAGAGGTAGTCCCTAGGTCAAGGAAGTGCCTTTTGTAGGTTTGGTGTAAATCTGTTCAGTAGATTCTGAGAAAATAGCCTTTAAATCAATATATATATCTGAGCCCGCTTACGGTACGCTTACCGTACGCTTACGGTAAGCGTACGGTGGCGAGCGCGATTCTGATTGGCTGTTCGATCTTAGTAAACATTCGAATCGGCCGAAACCAGGAAGCGGCGTCCGCCATTTTGTCTCTCGCACTGAGTGTTATTTTTTTAAACATGATGCCCAAAAACATGTTACGGGGCTGTTTTGACAACTCCCTCCCACATAGTCATGTTGAGGGAGTCCCCAAACATCCCCCAAGAGCAAAAACGGTTTTATTTTTTTTTCGGCAATTTCGCCGATTACGCTTACCGTACGCTTACCGTACGCGTACGGTAAAAAATTATAAAAAAAAAAAAAATCCACACATTCTCCACCCCGTGTGCAAATGGTGGCCGAAGTCCACCATTTGTGCATGGCTTATTTGAGCACAGCATATGCTCAAAAAACCCTTCAGGTCGGTAGGTTAGTATTTGCGAAATGCATTTGCTCTAATTAAAACAACCAATGTCCCGTGAGTGCTGTGTGCCTGTTTTTGGAGCTGGAGTATTGTACGTGATTCACCCTCACGTTTGCAGGAGAAGGTACCCATCTTGAGTTTTGGCAGATTGGGTGAAACCTGGAGCTTTGTATTAAATGACTGCCTGAACCGCCGTGGCTGAAGTGAAATACTAACCTACCGACCTGAAGGGTTGTCAGTTATTTAACTGATGGATTCCAGTCATACAGACTGCAACCTGTAGGAATGTGTGCTATTCAAAACCACGGTAGTGACGAGGGACAGAGAGACTGTCAATATGGCACAAGGCTTTGTGGGACATGGAGGCTTTTAATTTGCTAAAGGACTGCAAGGAGATGTCGGCATGCAAGGTACATTGAAAAGACGTTTCGTTTTTATTCTATGCAAGACTAAATGCTGCATTGTCTATGAAAGACTAAAAGAAGTTACTAATAATGGCAAAACGAAATGATTACTGAAAGGTTTGAAGTAATGGATGTGCATGCAGACATGGCTGCCATAACATCGGTATTTGCAGCAAGAACTCAGTCCTTCGTTGTTGTTTACTCTATGCATTCCTCCAATGAAATCCCCCGTGAAGCAATTTAAACTTGTGTAACTTTGACGGCATTTGAAATGAGCACTGAAGAAGGCAATGCGCCGAAATGCATTTGCTCTAATTAAAACAACCATTGTCCCGTGAGTGCTGTGTGCCTGTTTTTGGAGCTGGAGTATTGTACGTGATTCACCCTCACGTTTGCAGGAGAAGGCACCCGTCTTGAGTTTTGGCAGATTGGGTGAAACCTGGAGCTTTGTATTAAATGACTGCCTGAACCGCCGTGGCTGAAGTGAAATACTAACCTACCGACCTGAAGGGTTGTCAGTTATTTAACTGATGGATTCCAGTCATACAGACTGCAACCTGTAGGAATGTGTGCTATTCAAAACCACGGTAGTGACGAGGGACAGAGAGACTGTCAATATGGCACAAGGCTTTGTGGGACATGGAGGCTGTTAATTTGCTAAAGGACTGCAAGGAGATGTCTGCATGCAAGGTACATTGAAAAGAAGTTTCGTTTTTATTCTATGCAAGACTAAATGCTGCATTGTCTATGAAAGACTAAAAGAAGTTACTAATAATGGCAAAACGAAATGATTACTGAAAGGTTTGAAGTAATGGATGTGCATGCAGACATGGCTGCCATAACATCGGTATTTGCACCAAGAACTCAGTCCTTCGTTGTTGTTTACTCTATGCATTCCTCCAATGAAATCCCCCGTGAAGCAATTTAAACTTGTGTAACTTTGACGGCATTTGAAATGAGCACTGAAGAAGGCAATGCGCCGAAATGCATTTGCTCTAATTAAAACGACCAATGTCCCGTGAGTGCTGTGTGCCTGTTTTTGGAGCTGGAGTATTGTACGTGATTCACCCTCACGTTTGCAGGAGAAGGCACCCGTCTTGAGTTTTGGCAGATTGGGTGAAACCTGGAGCTTTGTATTAAATGACTGCCTGAACCGCCGTGGCTGAAGTGAAATACTAACCTACCGACCTGAAGGGTTGTCAGTTATTTAACTGATGGATTCCAGTCATACAGACTGCAACCTGTAGGAATGTGTGCTATTCAAAACCACGGTAGTGACGAGGGACAGAGAGACTGTCAATATGGCACAAGGCTTTGTGGGAGATGGAGGCTGTTAATTTGCTAAAGGACTGCAAGGAGATGTCTGCATGCAAGGTAAATTGAAAAGAAGTTTCGTTTTTATTCTATGCAAGACTAAATGCTGCATTGTCTATGAAAGACTAAAAGAAGTTACTAATAATGGCAAAACGAAATGATTACTGAAAGGTTTGAAGTAATGGATGTGCATGCAGACATGGCTGCCATAACATCGGTATTTGCACCAAGAACTCAGTCCTTCGTTGTTGTTTACTCTATGCATTCCTCCAATGAAATCACCCGTGAAGCAATTTAAACTTGTGTAACTTTGACGGCATTTGAAATGAGCACTGAAGAAGGCAATGCGCCGAAATGCATTTGCTCTAATTAAAACGACCAATGTCCCGTGAGTGCTGTGTGCCTGTTTTTGGAGCTGGAGTATTGTACGTGATTCACCCTCACGTTTGCAGGAGAAGGCACCCGTCTTGAGTTTTGGCAGATTGGGTGAAACCTGGAGCTTTGTATTAAATGACTGCCTGAACCGCCGTGGCTGAAGTGAAATACTAACCTACCGACCTGAAGGGTTGTCAGTTATTTAACTGATGGATTCCAGTCATACAGACTGCAACCTGTAGGAATGTGTGCTATTCAAAACCACGGTAGTGACGAGGGACAGAGAGACTGTCAATATGGCACAAGGCTTTGTGGGACATGGAGGCTGTTAATTTGCTAAAGGACTGCAAGGAGATGTCTGCATGCAAGGTACATTGAAAAGAAGTTTCGTTTTTATTCTATGCAAGACTAAATGCTGCATTGTCTATGAAAGACTAAAAGAAGTTACTAATAATGGCAAAACGAAATGATTACTGAAAGGTTTGAAGTAATGGATGTGCATGCAGACATGGCTGCCATAACATCGGTATTTGCACCAAGAACTCAGTCCTTCGTTGTTGTTTACTCTATGCATTCCTCCAATGAAATCCCCCGTGAAGCAATTTAAACTTGTGTAACTTTGACGGCATTTGAAATGAGCACTGAAGAAGGCAATGCGCCGAAATGCATTTGCTCTAATTAAAACGACCAATGTCCCGTGAGTGCTGTGTGCCTGTTTTTGGAGCTGGAGTATTGTACGTGATTCACCCTCACGTTTGCAGGAGAAGGCACCCGTCTTGAGTTTTGGCAGATTGGGTGAAACCTGGAGCTTTGTATTAAATGACTGCCTGAACCGCCGTGGCTGAAGTGAAATACTAACCTACCGACCTGAAGGGTTGTCAGTTATTTAACTGATGGATTCCAGTCATACAGACTGCAACCTGTAGGAATGTGTGCTATTCAAAACCACGGTAGTGACGAGGGACAGAGAGACTGTCAATATGGCACAAGGCTTTGTGGGAGATGGAGGCTGTTAATTTGCTAAAGGACTGCAAGGAGATGTCTGCATGCAAGGTAAATTGAAAAGAAGTTTCGTTTTTATTCTATGCAAGACTAAATGCTGCATTGTCTATGAAAGACTAAAAGAAGTTACTAATAATGGCAAAACGAAATGATTACTGAAAGGTTTGAAGTAATGGATGTGCATGCAGACATGGCTGCCATAACATCGGTATTTGCACCAAGAACTCAGTCCTTCGTTGTTGTTTACTCTATGCATTCCTCCAATGAAATCACCCGTGAAGCAATTTAAACTTGTGTAACTTTGATGGCATTTGAAATGAGCACTGAAGAAGGCAATGCGCCGAAATGCATTTGCTCTAATTAAAACAACCAATGTGCCGTGAGTGCTGTGTGCCTGTTTTTGGAGCTGGAATATATATATATATATATATATATATATATATATATATATATATATATATATATATATATATATATATATATATATATATATATATTACCTACTGGCGGTCGCCAGTAGGTAGTTATAGTTAGGACCCCTTTTCCATAGGAAATCCGCAACATTCTATTTTGAATAACTTTGGCGCCGGTCGATGAATCCTCGCGAATTTCTCAAAATAGGTGGGGCGCTACGCTCCGCTCCTACCCTGAAAGTCTCGGGGGGATTCGTCAAGCGGGGGCTGAGATAAAAGGGGGGTCCCAAAACGCGTTTTTCCCATGCATTTTTCCATAGGACCTTTAGAACGAGCTACAGCCCGAACGGCTGAACAGAATTACTAGAAATTTGGCAGAGAGGTAGCCATAAGGTCAAGGAAGTGCCTTTTGCAGGTCTGGTGTAAATCTGTTCAGTATTTCCTGAGTAAATAGCATTTAAAAGCATATATATATGTGGGCGGAGCCTAACCACACATCTCATCCTGAGATCTGATTGGCTGTCAGCACTTCATCCAAGAAGTGTTGGCAGCCATCTTGGGACAAATATACATGATAGCACCTCATTAAAAAGCATTGCAGTTAATAGAAGGTTTTAAGACTTTAGTTACATTATAAATCATTTGTTGATGGTACCATACTCATTTTAGGAATTGTGGTATGTTCTAAGGTGATTTCACCATGTGAAAAAGCCTTCTGCTGGGATATCATGATTGAGAGAAAAATACTTTCTCATGCTTTTACCACAGAGGTTTGGAAGGTGATCTATAGGCTAAACTGAGAGCTTATTTTCTGTAAATTCACATTATCTTTCTCAGTCATGTGAGAATGAAGTCTGATATTCTCAGTAAAACATGTACATCCAACAAGGGCAGAGACTGTCAGTTGATTCCTTTGTGTTCTACTGCAGCTTCCCAGAGTGTTCCAAAGAACTACTAGAGCGCTAACAGTCCTACTTATGATAAACGTATGGCACACCTGAAGCCATCTTGCTTGGATTAAAGTGGTAACTCTTAAAACATTTAATTTAAAAAGGAACAAAATGAGGGGGTTCATTTTTCCATAAAAAGTATGATTAGTGCTGCAGAAAGAAAAATTAGGGCACATTTTGAGTGACTTCTCAAATCCTCTTCTATTTCATTAAAAAATTCTGACATGCAGACTGAAACATGCCCTTTCAATACCAGCAGCAGTTTTCCCTGGTGAGCAGTAGCTTTACTACAGTGATCTAATGAGCAAAAAGAGTGCTAACATTCTGAATTTATGGCAAATGTGTGACACATCTGAATGCCTTCTTGATGGAATCAAAGTAAAAAACTGAAAGTATTTCCTACTGAGAAGACTGCAGTAAATGAGGAAATTAGGAAACTTCATAACAAATAAGTCTCCCAAGATGGCCACCAGAGACAAAAGAGCCCAAATGTAGCCCAAATATCACCCAGATGTAGCCCAAGTATAGCCCAATGACAGAATGTCCCAGAATGTTCTTAAAAACAACTAGAGCGCTTACTGTCTTCATTATGACAAAAGTATGGCACACCTGAAGCCATCTTGATTGGAATAAACTGGTAACACTTAAAACATTTAATTTAAAAAGGAACACAATGAGGAGGTTCATTTTGCCATAGAAATTATGATTAATACTGAAGAAAGAAAATGAGGGCACATTTTGAGTGACTTCTCAAATCCTCTTCTATTTCATTAAAAAATTCTGACATGCAGACTGAAACATGCACTTTTAATACCAGGAGCAGACTTCCATGGTGGAGTAGTTTTACTACAGTGATCTAATGAGCAACTAGAGTGCTAACATTCAGAATTTATGGCAAATGTGTGACATATCTGAATACCTTCATGATGGAATCAAAGTAAAAAACTGAAAGCATTTCCTACTGAGGAGACTGCAGTACATGAGGAAATTAGGAAACTTCATAACAAATAAATCTCCCAAGATGGCCACCGGAGACAAAAGAGCCCAAATGTAGCCCAAAATCAACCAGATGTAGCCCAAATATAGCCCAATGACAGAAGTGTGCAAAACACTTATTATTTTGTATTTTTGCAGTGTTATATAGTGCAGACTTGTCAGGTATTGGAGTGCTTTACATGAGCATTGGTTACATCACACAAGAACAAATTCATTTTGG
The DNA here is from genome assembly GCF_964204655.1 of Triturus cristatus. Lineage (NCBI taxonomy): Eukaryota > Metazoa > Chordata > Amphibia > Caudata > Salamandridae > Triturus > Triturus cristatus. Next base: position 1,706,663,629 of record NC_140590.1, read on the forward strand.
TTGTAGACATGGGGAGACTAAGTGATTTGACCAGAATCACAGAATGTCGAGCTGAAGCAGAAACTTCAACCTGGTTCCCCAGTTGCAAAGTCTGCAGTTCTGGAAGTAACACCACATCCTCTCCCCTAAGTGCAACATTTAATCAAGTGGTCAACTGGATAAAAAAACATAAAGATAACAAATAATTTAAAAGTGCTTTGTCGCTATTTGAAAACTCAGAAAATATGTCCTTATTTTAGTCTTTTAGAGCACTAACCATAATTTTGATGCCAATAAGACCCTCTCATATATGTAATTTCTAAAGGAAATGCTCTAGGTATTACAGTTTTGATTACATCAAGATGATGTCAGGCGTTCCACACTTTTGTAATAAATATAGAATGTTAGCAATCTAGTTGTTCATTAGGATACTGTTGAGAGGCAGAGGCCAGGGGCACGGACTCTGAAAATTGAAGGCAGGTAGGAGGGTGCAAAGGCAACAATTTAACCACACTGAGCAGGCAGGAAGGGCCGTGGAAGCACAACAGACTATGGAGGGCAGTGGAAAGGGGGGCAGGGGCAACAAACCAACAATACAGGACTTGCAAGAGAGGCTGTTGGAGGGAAGATCTATTACGGGTCAAGGAAGCTAGGGGCGGTCCCCAGATCCCCGGGAGCCACCACAGAACTGAGCAGGAGAGTGAGTCAGGGACAAAAGGGGCACCTTAATTTGAGCCGGGGTGCCTAGGAACGCTTGCTCCAAAAATGAAGAAAACAGACATATGAGACATGGAATTGGAGGCAGAATACAATGGCAGTTTAATGAGAAGATGCAACTTCAAAGAAACCGCAGAATAGAGACATAAAGTACAAAAAACAGAATCCAGATAATCATACAGCTGTCATAATATTCTCTGTATCTCAATTAATGTACTGACAGAGAGAGAGAGAAAACACATCTATAAATGCATCATGAGAAACAAGTTACACCAAGGAAAATGTTACCTAGGAACACTCACGTTTACTCTTAGAGCAAGCATTCCTGCAATTACAATACAAAATCTTTTAAATGCAAAAGTAAAGAGAACAATGGTTAAACATAACATGACATTTCATATAGGTAAAATAGAATAAGATACTTCAAGCAAAGCAGAGCAAGACATTTTAAGCAAAGGAAGACAAGAGCTCCCAGCTCTTGGGGAAAACCTGCACTGCCTGTTAACCTACATACAGACGGCGAGGTAGTCCGTCGATATCTGTGGGTGCTCCCTTTTTATATCATTTTGTGGGCTCCTTTGCACGCTACATCTACCTACGTATGCTACCCAAAAGCTTCGACTGCAGATTTTACCAGACATTTCGTCATTTACCCACTTAATGCTGACAATGGACTGGGTGAAAAGGTCAGTCTCTCAGGCCAATCGCTTATCGTAAGTTCCATAGAGCAAGCAGAAAATAATGGGTATTGTACGGGAATTCAATATATTCATGTATAAAATCTCCTCAGTTCTCCTAACTTGACGCTCTGCGGTTGCCACTTCCTTAAAAGCGGGAAACCTGCCCAGGAAGCAAGTACCAGTCCAGGATGCAGCCTACTGTATGTCGACAGCTTCAGGGGGATGTTGAACTTTGATACCGAGCACGGAGCACTCGGGTAGGGTGGGGGCTACTAGTTTGGATCAGAAGGCCTCGCAGACCTGCCTTCAGACTGCTATACACTAAAATTGCAGAGCTATGGTCAATTTAACAAAGAGGCCTACATATTGAACAGAAGGGCCTACACAGGGGTTTTATGCTCGCTGAGTGGTAAGGATGTCTCAGGATAATTATATAGCAATACAGGACCCGCTGGTCAATTTAATACGGCCTACAAATGCAGCTGGCAGGGCAAGGACAAGGGTCTCATACTTCAGGTGTGGACAGAACGGGCCAGGGGCCCCCTGTGATACAAAATCTACCCTCCTTCAAGGCTGTGGCAATGTAATAGACCATTGTGGGCAGAAGGAAGAGGCAATGGTAGTACAACCATACATGCCAACAGACCCGATTCAGCCAGGAAACGTCCAATGTTTTTAAGCTCAAATGGGCTTTATTTGATCTGTCTCCTGTCTACAATATCCTCTTTTTCAATGTAACTCAAAGGGGAAAATCAATACCCCAGTTTTTTTTCAAAATCTCCCTCTTACCAAGTTCAAAATGTTCGCAAGTATGGTACATTGGATCATGGAAGGAAATGGGATAGGGACATGGACTTGGATAACAGAGGACAGGAGGGACATGGAGAGGTGCACCAAACTGACCCTGCAGGGCAGGCATCAGGGTTTGCAGCAGCACAATACACCACACAGGGCATGCAGGACGGGAGTGCAGCACAACAATCCATAGAAAGCAAGAGGGAGGGGACAGGACCATGCACATGGACAACAGAGAACAGAGGGGCAAGAGGCAATGGTAGCTAGCTGACCATAATGGACAGACAGGAGAGAAAGCTGCAGCATAACAGACCATAAAGGGCAGGAGGGACGGATCAGGGGCATTACAATGGAACAGACAAGCCAGGAGGGAGGGAGTAGGGCTGGGGGCAAGGGGGCAGGGCAGGAGCAGCAAGATAGCCATGGAGGTCAGGCAGGATGGGCACTAGAAGCAAGACACACCATGAAGAGCAACAGTGAGACTGTGATGGCATACACACAGACCATGGAGGGAAGGTGGGAGGGGGTCAGGGGCAGCTAACTGACCACACAGGGAAGGTGGGAGGGGCCATGGCAGCACAGAAGACCATGCATGGCAAGTGGGAGGGTTAGTGGCAGCACAATGGCTATGATGGGCAAGAAGGAGGGTGGAGGGGCATGCACAAAGGACAATGGAGGATAGAAGGGAGGGTCAGGACCTGTGCACAGACAAGAAAGTTCAGGGGAAGGGACCTCACAACAGACCACACGGGGCAGGCAGGAGGAGCAGTTGCAGCACAACAGACCAGGGAGGGCAGAAGGGTGTGGCAGTACAATGGACCATGTAGGACAGGAGGAAGAGGATAGGGGCATGGCATGTGGACAGGCAGGGTGGAGGTGGCAGGGACAGGTTACAGTCATCTGACAATGCTAGGCAGGTGGGAGGGGAGTGGCAGCTCAACAGAACACTCAGAGTAGATAAGAGTGGCAGGTCCATGGGACATGGTGGGCAAAAAGGATGGGGCAGGGGCATGCACAAAGACATCGGAGGGCAGGGGGAAGGAGAATAGGGGCAGCAAGCTAAGCACAGAGTTTAAGCAGGAGGTCAATGATGGGGCATAGAATTGGGCAATGGAGGGCAGGAGGACTGGACTGGTACATCATACTAAATTGAGGGCAGTGGCAGCACATCAGACCATGCATGGCAGGAGGGAGGAGGCTAGTCCATGGATTCACACAACAGAGGATAGGGAGGAAGGGGATGGGGCAGCAAGCTAACTGTTCAGAGAAGGCGGGTATTAGGAACTTTATTGTTTTTAAAACATTGTGTCTGTGCGAACTACTTAAAATATGAACAAGTATGCAGCATAATCTCACTTTTATTCAGGAAGAAGAGGACGTTTGTGACTGTGACTCCGGGCTCACTTGGCAGAAACACCCCCTGACCCTCCACCCCCTATCGCAAAATGTAATTCCCGTGAAAAGGGTAGGTGAACACAGTGTTATATAGAACATAGTCCTGAGAGCACGATTGAAAATGAAAACTAGATATAGTGTATGGTATAAACTATGCACCAAAAAGTGTGATATAAGATGAACCGGGCGTGAAATATAATTTGCAATACATTGTGCGCAATGACAGATTCATTGGAGAGTGCGAGATAGCACAGGCACTAGCGCGTGCTATGCGATATGCGCCTTGGAGTGTAATATGCACAGGGCAGTGTTGTGTAACCTAACTAGTCTCTAAAGTTGTAATATAAAATATGTGCTGGGGAGTGTAACGTTGCATATGCACTGTGACAAATATATGGATCCCAGATTGTAATATGTATGGCATAGCACTGTGCGTTATAACATAGGCATCGAGAAAGGCACGTTAGATGGGGCAATATAACCCGTGCGAAGACAAGTGTGGCATGACATATTCACGGGGTGGTGTTACAGTGCACATGGGCTAGAGAGTGTCATAGCATATGCACTAGCTAGTGGAATACAACACAGAGGTGTGTGGCACTCGGCAGGCAATGGTGGGTGTAACACAGCATTGGGCTCTGTCAGGAGCACGCTGTGACTCTCAAGTGATGTTCGTCCCCTTTCCAGAGAGTAAAATAAAAAGTATTACACATCCGGCAGTGGATGTGTGTTTTATTAACCGTGAGGGGGGTTTCTTGCATAGTTTTGGTCGAATTTTTGTCGAATCCCCTTTGAATGGCTTGGTGTGCATGTGTATTAAATGTGCCCGTCAATAGCTACCCATGTTTGTATAAATAAACGACAAGGGTGTCTACCAGGATTAGGCACGGTAGGGCATCAGACATGTCAGAGCTTCACTAGTGGTGTAAATACATTCCACGTGGATTCATTGCATGCATAGTCGCCTTTTAATGAATATCACGCAAATCGTCATGGTGATAGGTACGTACGGTTTGTCCAGCATGTCCTAGGTGTGTCTATAAATATATATTTTTTAAAAATAATAAAAAACAGTTGCCGGCCCTGGGGATTGGGGTCAAAAAAATATAATTAGGAGACTGGCCCTGGGGGATGGGGTCCTCAGGGCCAATAAATTAGAATAAGAAGGGGAACCAAACAGCCCCCCTTCTTAAAAAACTAAAATAAATAAAAGACTGGCATCGTGCCGGAGGCCATGCCCCCTCCGTGCAGCACTCTGCAAACGCGCCCCCAACAGGCATCTCCAGTATGCGCCAGGGAGCTGCGCTGCAGCCAGGTGTTCTGAGGCCAAGCCCCTTTTTACACCTCTCTGCAACGCAGCTCTGTGGCGCTTACTGGAGGTACCTAGTGGTCTAGTTTGACCCTAGGGACCCTTAGGATTCAGGGGGACTCTCAACTTAGAACAGCCACAGGGCGCGTTTACACAGTGGTGAAGGGAGGGGACGGGGCCTGAGGTGACGTGTGCAAACACGCACTATGGCATGTTTTAAATTGGGGATATAATTTCCCTTCAATACTGAGGGCCCCTGGGGGCTAACTAGCCCACCAAGTGCTTCCAGTAAGCGCCACTGAGCTGCATTGCAGAGAGGTGGTCCAGGCCGTGCCACTTTTTACACCTCTCTGCAACGCAGCTCTGTGGCACTTACTGGAGGTACCTAGTGGGCTAGTTGGACCCTAGGGACCCTCAGGATTCAAATGAACTTAATCTCCCAACTAAAAATGGACACAGGGCGTGTTTACACAGTAGTGAAGGGAGGGGACGGGGCCTGAGTTAATGTGTGCAAAAACGCCCTGTGGCCTGTTTTAAGAGGTAGTTTTAATCCCCATGCCCTATTATACACTAGGGGTTTACAGAGGAGGTCATGCTAATCACAGGGGGACCCCAACGCATAATGTTCCCTAGTGTATGTAGGTGTTTTCACTGTATTCTAAGTGTCTTTTAACATAGCACTGGCTCTAGGACTGGTTAGTCAGACTCAGTTACCACCAGCATCCGTCTGAAAAAGTTGAGGGTACAGGATGATTTTGCAACAAGGCTTCTTTCTGCTCTTCTTTTTGTTCTTTCTGCACGTTATCCTTCTTCCTGCACTTATCTTCGTATTTGAGGACTTCTGTTGCTTCTTTCTGCACTTCTTTTGTTTCTTTCTGTGCATTTTTTCTTCTTTCTTCACATGTCCTATCTCTGTAGGCATAGTTAGAAATTAGCATTTAAAAAACCTTTGAAATTCACTGAAAAAACCATGGGTTTCACACACGTTATAGTTAGGAATTAGCATTTAAAAAACCTTAGAAATTCAATGAAAAAACCAAAGGTTTCACACATGTTATAGTTAGCTGGACATTTCACTCGTAAAAAACCATTGAAATTCCCCCGTTATAGTTAGTTCAGCTAACTATAACTCGCGCGCCCGCAATGCACTACTGATGACGTCACATATTACATCACTCATGACATGGTCACTGACATCACTCATGACATCACTGATGACATCTCAAATGACATCACTGATGACATCACTGATGACATCATCCAATGATTGTGTGTTTTTATGAAAATTATATATTTTTTATATTTATGTATATCTCAAGGTCAAAGGAAGAATAAATGGGTATATAAGTGTCTAAATGGATACTTTTTTTTGGAATTTTTTTTGTGTAACTGACTGTTTAAGTGTATCATAGTGAATACATGCCTTACTGAGTAATCTTTAAATATTTAAATATCTGTATCAGTTTCTTACTTTGTGTATAAGTGGCTGCATGGGTTGGTGAGTAGCTACATGAGTGTCTATATAGGTTATTAGTTGGTTTTTTATCACTATGAGTGTCTGAGTTTCTGTATGGTTCGGTGGGGGGTATTACTTAGTGCATAGGTGCATGAATGAGTGACTCACTGTTTGTATGTGTTGAATACAGCATGTGTGCAGGACTGTATGGGTGGATGAGTGTGTGCATGGGTGTGTTAGTGAGTGAATGACTGTCTCAATAGTGTCTTTATGAGTAACTACATATGTTTTAAACTAGTATATGTGACTATTGGTGTATATAAGTGAGTATATGTGAGAGTGAGAGATTGGAAGAGTTCCTGTATGAATAAGTATGTGTTTCTATAAGTGATTGTTTAAAAGAGTAAGTATATGTAAGTTTCTGTAGAAGTAAGTGTGGTGGTGTGTGTATAACTGTATATGCAAGTAAATGGATGATTGATTCTTCATTAGCATGAGTGACTATGTGTGTGAGTTACTCTATGGATGAGTGGCATTGTGTAACGGGATGTACAGGTGTATGAGTACATATGATGAGTGAGTACATGTATGAGTGACTGTAGAGGACTGTTGGTGAATTACTGTATGTGTATGTGGTTCTTAGAATTACTGAATAGGTTGTTGTAACTGATATTGATATGTTCATTATTTTGAACATTTTAGTTTCTATTTTTGAATGTGTGTTTCAATGGTTATATTAGGGGGAGAGGAGGTCTGCCACTCTATCACAAGGATGGTGTCATCAGTGATGTCATCAGTGATGTCATTTGAGATGTCATCAGTGATGTCATGAGTGATGTCAGTGACCATGTCATGAGTGATGTAATATGTGACGTCATCAGTAGTGCATTGCGGGCGCGCGAGTTATAGTTAGCTGAACTAACTATAACGGGGGAATTTCAATGGTTTTTTACGAGTGAAATGTCCAGCTAACTATAACATGTGTGAAACCTTTGGTTTTTTCATTGAATATATATATATATATATATATATATTACCTACTGGCGGTCGCCAGTAGGTAGTTATAGTTAGGACCACGTTTCCATAGGAAATCCGCAACATTCTATTTTGAATAACTTTGGCGCCGGTCGACGAATCCTCGCAAATTTTTCAAAATAGGTGGGGCGCTCCGCTCCGCTCCTACCCTGAAAGTCTCGGGGGGATTCGTCAAGCGGGGGCTGAGATAAAAGGGGGGTCCCAAAACGCGTTTTTCCCATGCATTTTTCCATAGGACCTTTAGACACAGCTACAGCCCGAACGGCTGAACAGAATTACTTGAAATTTGGCAGAGAGGTAGCCATAAGGTCAAGGAAGTGCCTTTTGCAGGTCTGGTGTAAATCTGTTCAGTATTTCCAGAGAAAATAGCATTTAAATGCATATATATATCTATATGCGCGCAGGGTGCGCGCACCGTGCGAGCACCGTGCGAGCACCCTAACGTGCGCAAGCGTAATTCTGATTGGTGGTTACATGTTAGTCAACGTCGGCCGCCATTTTGTTTGTTTTCAGTGCGAGAGTGAAAAAGGAAGGTGGCGAACGTGAAAAGAGGGATTTTAAAAATCGCGGGGGTGCGCGCACAGTGCGCGCACCCTGAAAAACACAATTTTTTTTATTTTTTTTACAAAAAAAAAATAATAATTCGCAGGGTGAAAACCCCCCCCCAAAAAAAATAATAATTTTTAATACGTAGTTTATTGTAAAATAAATATATATAAAAAATAATACATAAATAAATTAGCATTTAAAAAACCGTACAAATTCACTGAAAAAACCATAGGTTTCACACACGTTATAGTTAGGAATTAGCATTTAAAAAACCTTGCAAATTCACTTAAAAAACCATAGGTTTCACACATGTTATAGTTAGCTGGACATTTCACTCATAAAAAACCAATGAAATTCCCCCGTTATAGTTACTGCAGGCAACTATAACTCACGCGACCGCAATCTTCTGCTGATGACATATGTGTCTTTATGAAAAAAAAATATTTGTAATATATGTATAGCTAAAATTTAATGGAAGAAGACATGGGCAAATAAGTGTCTAAATACAGTATTAGCATCAGCAGAGGATTGCGGTCGCGTGAGTTATAGTTGCCTGCAGTAACTATAACGGGGGAATTTCATTGGTTTTTTATGAGTGAAATGTCCAGCTAACTATAACATGTGTGAAACCTATGGTTTATTAAGTGAATATATATATATATATATATATATATATATATATATATATATATATATATATATATATATATATATATATATATATATATATATTCACTTAAAAAACCATAGGTTTCACACATGTTATAGTTAGGTGGATATTTCACTCGTAAAAAACCAATGAAATTCCACCGTTATAGTTAGTTCAGATAACTATAACTCGCGCGACCGCCACTCTATCACAAGGATGATGTCATCAGTGATGTCAAGAGTGATGCCACTGACCATGTCATGAGTGATGTAATATATGACGTCATGAGCAGAGGATTGCGGGCGCGCGAGTTATAAATATCTGAACTAACTATAACGGCGGAATTTCATTGGTTTTTTACGAGTGAAATATCCACCTAACTATAACATGTGTGAAACCTATGGTTTTTTAAGTGAATATATATATATATATAAAATTCACTGAAAAAACCATAGGTTTCACACATGTTATAGTTAGCGGAAATTTTACTGATAAAAAACCAGTGAAATTCCCCCGTTATAGTTAGTGCAGGCAACTATAACTCACGCGACCGCAATCCTCTGCTGATGCTAATACTGTATTTAGACACTTATTTGCCCATGTCTTCTTCCATACATTTTTAGCTATACATATATTACAAATATTTTTTTTTCATAAAGACACATATGTCATCAGCAGAAGATTGCGGTCGCGTGAGTTATAGTTGCCTGCACTAACTATAACGGGGGAATTTCACTGGTTTTTTATCAGTAAAATTTCCGCTAACTATAACATGTGTGAAACCTATGGTTTTTTCAGTGAATTTGCAAGGTTTTTTAAATGCTAATTCCTAACTATAACGTGTGTGAAACCTATGGTTTTTTCAGTGAATTTGTACGGTTTTTTAAATGCTAAGTTACTTTACGCCATTCGAGGCGTGCGCGCCCACTTAACGCAGTTCGTTCCGTGCACGGTTTTTATCAACTTTAATAAGCCCTGTACATTTGGTGGCCTTCGGCCACCAAAAGCACAGGGGGTGGGGTCAATGTGCATAGTGTTTTTTTTTATTTCGATTTTATAATTTCATGTTGCCAAAATTTAGTTTTTTTTACCTATTAATAAGCCCTGTACATTTGGTGGCCTACGGCCACCAAAAGCACAGGGGGTGGGGTAAGTGTGGATAGTGTTTTTTTCCCTTATAATAAGCCCTGTACATTTGGTGGCCTACGGCCACCAAAAGCACAGGGGGTGGGGTAAGTGTGGATAGTGTTTTTTTCCCTTATAATAAGCCCTGAACATTTGGTGGCCTTCGGCCGCCAAAAGCACAGGGGGTGGGGTAAGTGAGGATAGTGTTTTTTCCCGTTATAATAAGCACTGTACATTTGGTGGCCGACGGCCACCAAAAGCACAGGGGGTGGGGTAAGTGTGGATAGTGTTTTTTTCCCTTACAATAAGCCCTGAACATTTGGTGGCCTTCGGCCACCAAAAGCACAGGGGGTGGGGTAAGTGTGGATAGTGTTTTTTTCCCAAATTAATAAGCCCTGTACATTTGGTGTCCTTCGGCCACCAAAAGCACAGGGGGTGTGGTAAGTCTGGATAGTGTTTTTGTTATTTTTGTTTTTTTTACCGTACGCTTACGGTAAGCGTACGGTAAGCGTACCCCGCGAAATTGCCGAAAAAAAAATAAAACCGTTTTTGCCCTTGGGGGATGTTTGTGGACTCCCTCAACATGACTATGTGGGAGGGAGTTGTCAAAACAGCCCCGTAACATGTTTTTGGCCATCATGTTTGATAAACAACACTCAGTGCGAGAGACAAAATGGCGGCCGCCGCTTCCTGGTTTCGGCCGATTCGAATGTTTACTAAGATCTAAGAGCCAATTAGAATCGCGCTCGCGCACGCCACCGTACGCTTACCGTAAGCGTACGGTAAGCGTACCGTAAGCGGGCTCAGATATATATATTGATTTAAAGGCTATTTTCTCAGAATCTACTGAACAGATTTACACCAAACCTACAAAAGGCACTTCCTTGACCTAGGGACTACCTCTCTGCCAAATTTTGAGTAATTCTGTTCAGCCGTTCGGGCTGTAGCTCGTTCTAAAGGTCCTATAGAAAAATGCATGGGAAAAACGCGTTTTGGGACCCCCCTTTTATCTCAGCCCCCGCTTGACGGATCCCCCTGAGACTTTCAGGGTAGAAGCGGAGCGTAGCGCCCCACCTATTTTGAGAAATTCGCGAGGATTCGTCGACCGGCGCCAAAGTTATTCAAAATAGAATGTTGAGGTTTTCCTATGGAAACGTGGTCCTAACTATAACTACCTACTGGCGACCGCCAGTAGGTAATATATATATATATATTGTTTGGACAATTATGTGGAAAACTCATCCAGGACCAGCTTTGCCAGTCTGTCCCTCCAGAGATAAATTTCATATCGATGGCTAAGACAGTTAATGACTCTGACTCAGAGACAATAGCATGCCTCTAAGCATAGGTGAAACAGGGTAGTGTTAAGTAATGACAACGTACCAGAAATTATCTATTTGGGAGTAGGAAGGAAAATCTGGCAGAGGAAACAACAGCCTTAAGAAGCCTCTGTTACATTTGGAGATGCCTGAGAGGGATACTCCTATTTATCTCTAGGATACTTCCTGAAAGCCTGACACAAGTCAAAGCCGGGGAGAGACCTAGGTTGTCTCTGTTAGGTGAGAGGAGAACAAATCGAAATTGGGTAGTGGCTAGAGAGATGGCGAGAAACCTGTCCAGTTGCAGAAGTGTTCTGCCATTTGGAAACACGGGGTACTTGCTAAATAAATGTTACAGTAATTCAAATAGGAAGCTATAAAAAAAGGGATGGGACTTTGGATAACAATAGTTATGTTTGGTGGCAGAAAAGTCTGAAATAAAGTAGTAGCAATTAGGATATATTTGGCACCTCAAACTAAGTCTTCTCAGAATAGTCCTAGACCTGATAAGACGGCTCTATGGGAAGAAAGATGTCGGACTCCTGATGAGGAAAAAGACTCAGGGACACCTGCTGAAGAAAATAACTCACAAATCTGGGTTTTCTGCTGATACAAGAGGGCTTAAGGGCCTCTGACTAATGCTGGCACCCGTGGACTAGAATTGCTCTCCAAGGATCAGGTGGCTGACCCCCTGTTAACCATCACCAGGGACATTAAAAAGCAGAAAGACTCCTCACTCCAAAGGGCCACACTAACCACAGAGCAATGGCTGGAGGGTGTGGAGGGAAGCCACATGGATAGAAGCCTGCCCCAAGGAGCTAATGGCTGTAGGAGTGGCCAGAATGAACTTTTCCGGTAGACAGAGAAAAGTGTGACTTAGTCATTCTTCCACTTCCAGAGGAGTAGGCCAAGCTAATGAGCTTTGATGAGAAAGGTCCCAAATAAAACTTTCAAGAAAACTAGAGCTCAAAATCTGAGCTTTTTTGCCACCCTGAAAATGGATTTAGTGTAACCTTGTGGATGGGGTTATTGGGGATAGTGGAGTTCTGTCTGGCTATAACTCCATCACTGCCCGACTAAAGGATTTTGAGAACCAAAAAGTGTGAAATCTCAAGGTATAACCTCGGACTGAGACAATGTCAAAAGGTAAACTCTTTGACAGGGAGGCTTGAAATTGTGCCTAGATACCTGTCAGGGCATGCGTGACCTCAGAGCTTGCTCGATGTTAGAAAGTACACCACCAAGCAGCACCAAGTCTGAATGTTATTATGACACAGATCGTTGGAGTGGCCAGGTGGGGGAAAGGGGTTTAAGGAAGGTAACAGCGGGAAAGGAGACCTGTAAGAAAGAAGCAATACGGTGAATCCCTTGTTAAATACTCAGAAACCTCCCCATGTTTAACTCAAGACATAGAAAAGAATATTCACCTATATAAACAATGAAGTGCTACTCTAACTCCAATATGTTCTCTAAAACGAAACAATGATAATGGTGAATACTGTACATTTCCAGTATTCTATAGGAACGATGCAAAGAAATGATAACTATGAACCTTTTCCTACCTATGAGGCTTGACCCATTTTTTAGGTCTCACCTACGCAGCGCGCATGCGCTGCATAGGAGGGCCTTTAGCCATCGCTCTGCTCATTTTCAAGCACACACTCGTGCTTGTGGCGGCATCCACCTTGCAGGAGCGAGCAGGGGCACGCCACAAGCACGAGTGCAGTGCTTGAAAATAAGCAGACTGCTCTCCCAAGCGTGCGCGCCTCTCTCCTCGCCCACACGTCCCAGCCACTCACTCACTCCGAATACCGAATACACATCAATGTAAAAATAAATAATTCTCCACTGATGGACTGTGGAAGTCTTTATTTCTATCTGCATGTCATATAATGTTTATACTGAGGAAAAAATATTCAGTCGTACACATGTTCTTAAAATTATGTAATATGTGACAAAAGATCTCTTTCTTTGAAAGTATTGTAGATGATGTTATGTTTTTAACCACAAGGATTGCCATTATAAAAAGACCCCTTCTTCCCAATAACAAGGCCGAAAGAATAAGTTCGGTGGGAAAAGACCTAACAAGTCCTTCTTCTAACGGAGTCAGCTGTGACTCATCCGTTAAATCTTGCTCGTTGATGTCTTCTCTGGAACAAGGCATATGCCCCTCCTCTCATGTCCATTGGTGACAAAAAGTCATGTGACGCCTTGTTTTCATTCCTGTCTCATCACAGTTGTGTGTGACTCTTTCTGGCCTTTTCTGTTGCCTCCCGTGACCTGGGTAGCGCGAGGTGTCCGAAGCGTATAATTATTGATGTGCTCACAGTAATCAGTTTTCAAAGCTCCAAATTGACATTGTTCTCCCATAGTAACCGGGGACACACCACATCATTTTTTTTAAATTAAACCTTTTATTAGATTTTGATAACAAAGACAACTTGTTGCACATTGTTAAATGCAACCCAATGACAAAAAATTATTACATCCAGACCGAAGGTTTATTCAACAGCAGAGTACCACAGGAATCAATGACCAAGTACTGTTCTTCTCTGCCAGCCCCTCACATTCCATTCTAGAGTTCCTCTACCTCATACTGCCAGGCCCTAATTAATGCATGCTCAAACAACCCCAATCTACATAGGTAATAACATACAGCACATCCTTCCCCTATAAATAGCACTTAAAACGAATGCATAAAGCTATATAAAGAGAAATATACATTCAAAAGTTGATGACATCATATTCAAACAAAATAAAGTACTTGTACAACATTTTCAAATTTGGTCGGTGGTCGTCTCCCACGTGCTCCCAGCTTCACACATAAGGCTATGGACTCAAACCACTTGGTCTCTCACCCTCACCAACATCAATTCCGTTTGCCAGATCGATCACTGACAATTGACACTATCCTCTTGCCTGTTATGTAATGGTAAGGCTGCATCACTTTCTAATCCCACTCTCACAAAAGACTCTTCACACTTTCCTTCATGTAGAAGTACACTTTCTTGATTACATTTTGCCAATGTTCTCACGTTCCAGAATTTGCCATCTTGTGTCACCACACTTTTATGATATACTTTGATCACTGTCATTGCTTTGCTAAAAAAATTTTAAGTTTGAGTTTATTGAAGAAATAAAGAAGGGAAAGGGAAGGGAGGGGAAAGGGGAAAGACATCGTAATAAGCATATACAAAGAATAAGCAGTTCAATAGAAACTCTCATTAAAAGGAAATATAACAAGCATGAAGTTTACATAAACCGAACTTTCGTATAGAAATAAAAAAAAGAAAAAAAAAATACCATATAATATAGTACAACGCAATATCATAGTAAAAAGGCAATAAAGAAACAAGAAAATGGAAGCAGACTGCATTCCACCAAGATTGATAGGAGACAGTTGCAGCCTGCTTCCAATTAGAAGTAATGATATGGAAAGCCACAGCAATTAGACGGTCAAGTAATAGATAATGGGAAGGAGATTGTGGGAGACTCGGTGGTAAGGAACCTAGAAAAACTTGCGGAGGGGAAAAGGAAATTTGAAGTTGGAATATCTTTTGTATTTGCGTCCATACTAGGTGCCAAAACTTGGAGATAGGAGGGCATTCAAACAACATGTGTTTGAGATCTGCAATAGGACAGGAACAGGACCAACAAATAGGGGATGTGTTTGGTGAAAAACGGGATAAAGCAAGTGGAGTACATAAAGTTCTGTTATAAATAAAATATAATGTTTGGGTAGTATTAGCAGCCCTAGAGGTCTTATGAAGCTTAGCCCATATTTTGTCGCAAAGGAGTATTGGCCAATCCTGAGAAAGATCCAATTCCCATGTATTCTCGATTTCAGATTTTAGTCTGTCAGTGGAGTAACCGAAAGAATTATAAATAGCAGAAGCTGAGGGAGACGTCTCCAATAATAAAGAAGTAGCTTTGCGGTCGAAAGGAATATCGGTAAATGGCGTCAAGGAGCGAAGATATGAGATCAGGACTGGGAGAAGGGCAAGGTATTGCGATTGAGCAGAAGAGGGCAATGAGAAAGCAGATTGAAGTTCCTGGAAAGAAAGTGGGGTATCCTGGGAAATTAATTGAGAAATCCAACACAGTCCTCGAGAATGCCATGTCTTCCAAAATATGGTGCGATTACGAATTTTAAAAAGAGAGTTGTGCCACATCGGTTGTTCGTGAATGGAAAGGAGGGAGTGATAAGATGATGTTATGTAAGGGGGAAGAAGAGTACGGGAATGAGAGATAACAGGCGTACGAAAGCGAACTAAAGAAGACGAGAAGGCTAAGAACTCGCAAAAGGTAAAGGGGATAGAAAGGAAGTTTCCATACTTAACCAGACGGGCGGATAGTGCGGGAGATCAGAAGAGAACCAACGGGTTGATTGTTTCAAAGAGAATGCTCGATGATATTCTTTGAAATCCGGAAAGCGCACACCAGATTGGGCCTTATCCTTGCGCAATGAAGCCAAAGCTATCCGAGACCGCTTGCCATTCCATAAAAATTTCAGCAGCAAAGAATCAATCCGTTTAAAGAAAGAAACTGAAATGTTTACTGGAAGCATGGAAATGGTATAAAGCAGAAGGGGGGATAACATCATTTTTATAGAATTGAGCCGACCCCACCAGGACAGAAAGAGCGGGTTCCAACGTTGAATAGCCGTGTCCATTTTCTTGAAGACATAATCAAAATTAAATTTGAGCGTATCGGACAAGAGAGGAGCGAACCAAACACCCAGATATTTGATCTTCGATGGTTGCCATGAGAAACTCGTTTGGGGAAAAAAGGTGCTTTTGACAAATAGGGTTTAAAGGTAGAATCTCACACTTATCAGCATTTAGGCGATAACCAGAGACCGCGGAAAAGGAAGACACCTGTTGGAGAAAAGAAGGAATAGAGGAAGCAGGATCAGAACAGTAAAAAAGAATATCGTCCGCATAAACCGAGAGTTTAACCTGACGCGAACCAACTTTAAAACCAGAAAAACTGTTATCCAGACGAATTTTGGTAAGAAAGGGTTCTAAGGCTAAAACAAAAAGTAGGGGAGATAGAGGACAGCCTTGTCGCACTTCTCTATGTAATGAAAAATAATCCGAGGTCATCCCGTTAACAAAAATGGAAGCCTGGGAATTAGAATAGAGTAGAGAAATAATAGAGATGAATTTGGAAGAAAAGCCGATCCAGCGTAAGGCCTGAAACATAAAATCCCACCCAATCCTGTCAAAGGCTTTCTCCGCGTCTAAAGAAATAGCCGCAAAGGGAAGCAACATAGAGGAAGCCTTGCTAAGTATATTAAGAAAAACACGAGAGTTGTCAGATGAGAGTTGGCCTTTGACAAAACCTGATTGTTCAGGGCTAATGAGATCGGGTAAAAGAGGATCCATGCGCAATGCAAGAATTTTAGCCAGAATCTTATAATCCGTATTGACCAGGGAGATTGGTCTGTAATTTTTGCATAACGAGTGGTCCTTATCTTCCTTGGGAATCAAACAGATTAAAGCCTGTTGGAAGGAACCACTTGAAGAACCCGCTGCAAGGAAGGATTGGAATAATAGTAACAGTTTAGGGAGAAGTAGAGAGGCGAAGTGGCTGTAAAATTCAAAGTGAAACCATCAGGACCTGGAGACTTACCGTGCCGCAATTTAGAAACAGCATGGGAGATTTCAGAAAGCGAAATGTCCCGTTCTAGGGCAATAAAATCAACGTGACAAGCCGGGGGGGGAGGGAAGCGAGTGAAAATATGAAAGAAGATCCGTAGACTCCGGGATGTGTTCGGGGGTATAAAGATTGTCATAGAATTTAACAAACTCAGAAAGAATGTCTTTATCTTTACAGCAAGAGGTCCCAGTGGAAGTCTTAATGGACTCAATCTTTGTACGCTCTTTTCTTATCTTTAAGTAATTGGCCAAAAGTTTCCTCATTTTGTTCTTACCCCCATAATACCTGGAATTACATTTTAGCAAAAGGTTAGAGGCTGCATCAGTTGTACATTTATTGAAGGAAAGTTTTGCATCAATAAGCTTTTTAAAAGAAAACTCAGATTTAGAAGCATGATAATCAAGCTCTAGAGTCTTAATAGTAGCTAAAATGCGTTCGGACTTGGCTACTCGAAGCTTCTTCCGTCGGGCTACAAAATTAATAATAAAACCCCTAGAGGCTGCTTTAAAAGAATCCCAAACAGTGACAAAAGAGGAATCAGGGGTATGATTAAGAGGGAAAAATTCAGTGGCAAAGGCAGTAAATTCAGAACAAAAAGTAGGTTCTAAAAGCAGAGCATTGTTGAAACGCCATCTACCAGAGTGAGGGGAAAAAGGAAGTAGGTCAAGGTCCACATGAATTGGAGCATGGTCCGAGATTAGGATGGAACCAATATCAGAACGAATAGCGTGTTGGGATAGGGATTTACTAAGGAAGATATGGTCAATGCGGGATTGTGATTGATGTGGGGGGGAGTAAAAACTGTATTCTCTAAGACCAGGATTACATAATCTCCAGATATCCACCAAGGCATTATTTTGAAAGGTGTTAACAAATTGAGAGTGCATCTTAGAGGGGACAAATTTAACATTGGAATGACGATCAAGGAAGGGATCAACAACTTGGCTACAATCTCCCCCGAGAAGTATGTAATTTCCAGAAAGGGAGGACAGCTTAGTTGAAATAGAGGGCCAAAATAACCTATCAATTCCAGTTGGGGCATACACATTAAAAAGAATGATAGGAATATTATCTATAAGCAGTGTAACAATAACCCATCGGCCATCATCATCACATTCATGAGAAATTGAGGAAACATTTAACTTTTTATGTAATAAAATCACAACACCATTTTTCTTAGAAACTGTGGGAGAGCAGAAAACATGACCCACCCAGCAACGCTTGAGTTTCAGAGCCTCCGTTTCCGAGAGATGAGTCTCTTGAAGGAGGGCAACATCAGATTTAAGTCTCGCTAGATGTGATAAAACACTTTGCCTTTTAATTGGGTTATTTAAACCCTTAACGTTCCACGATGTAACACGGAATGGAACAGCAAAGAAAAACAGCTAACAGCAACATGCTTATTATGACAGAAAAAATAACTTGTGAAAACTAAGGGAATTGTAACGAATTGATGAAGGAGAGAGGGCAGAAGGAGAGAGAGTAAAGAGGAAGAAAAGGAGAGGAAGAGAAGGAAGGAACCACTAGGAATATAATACTGAATCCAAGGGAAAACAGGAACAAGAAGGGAAAATGGGAGGTGAAAGAAAGTAAAAAAAAGTGAAAAAAGAGAGGAAAAAGCAAAAAGTAAGGGATCAAGTGTAGAAAAAAGGACAGAGACAAAAAACAACAAAAAGACAGTACACGTTCGAAACGAACGACTGAGAAACATACTTACGGAACGAAAAACTCAAGAACGAGGATGGGGTGATGGCGCCGGGAGACAACGACGACAACATCCAGAGCAGACATCAGACCTCAAATACCATGGATCCAAAACGCAGCATAAAGAAAGAAGCATGGTACATCGGGGTAGGAGGGAGGAAGAAGATGTCTGTAGAAACAAGAGATAAACAATTAAAGGGAAAGATGTGTCACAGGGAAACAGGAGAAAACAAACTACAAATGAACTACAGAGGGGACACATGAGAGTGAAAAAGGCTGTCGGAAGAAGAGACATTAGGAGATTCACAGCATCAGCAATAATGGAGAAAACAACAGAATCATAACACAACGAGATCCAAGAAGAAATAGCAGGTCTTGTCAACCAGGTCTGGATACGTCCATAACATCTGGGCCTTGCCGTTGGAGAAACGCCTGCAAGGCTGCAGGGTCTTCATATGTGGTTGTACTATCTTTATATGTGACCTTGAAGAGACAAGGATGTAGTAGTCCATATCTAGCGTTCAGGGACCGTAGTTGAGGCCGCATGTCTAAGAACTTCTTCCTTCGATCCGCAGTGGCTTTGGAGACATCCTGTGAAAGAAAGAGGCGATGACCTTCCCACATAATTTGCTTCTTGAGCTTGGCAGCTGAAAGGACCTGTAGGAGGTCAGTGAATTGCAGGATTAACATAATGACACCTCTAGGCTTACTGGCGACCTTCGGGCCAAGACGATGGGCTCTTTGGATGTTAACGGAAGATAAGGCTGGAGCATCTAAGATCTTGGCAAGAAAGGATTGGAAGAAAACGGAGGGGTTTGGCCCCTCTGTGAGCTCCGGAAGACCATATAGGCGAAGATCGTTCCTACGATTCCTATTTTCTAAATCCTCTGTCTGACGTTTAAGTAGAAGTATCTCCGCCTCCATTGACGGAATGTGGGAACAAGAGGATTGCAAAGAATCTGTGGAAGTTTCCAAAGTTTGAACACGTGACTCCAGAGAAGACCATTTTTCCTGCATAGCCTGCATGTTCTTTGTTGTAGCTTCCATAAAGGGTTTGAACGCACGAAGTTCTTCCAGAATGAGATCCATGGAAGCGGATGAGGAGTTACTCCCTGGAGAAGGCGGATCCTTCTTCAGGAGCTTAAAGGAAGCTAGAGAGGACGGCAGCTTTCCTTTGTTGCGCGCTTTTGGGATGGCTCCTCGTATTAAATCTGATTTTGGTGCCGTGGTGTCTACCATGGCCTGAGGAGAAGAGTCCGAATCTGAGTCCACAGGCAATTGAGAAGAAGCAGCCAGCCCTAAATTCCGGAGTTTTACCATGAGGAGTCAGGAGACAGTTGAACGAAAGCAGAAGGTCAATGATGAAAATACAGAAGACCTGAGACCAAGGAAAAGAGGCAAATGCAAAGGACAGGCTGAAGTCACCTGAAGGCGAAGCAATGCTGAGTCGAAGCAAAAGCAAGCATGGTCATGCAAAAGTAGAATAAAATAATAAAGGTGTAAGAAGAAACACAGTTGTGGCCTTGAAAGTGAATTCCCCGCACAATGTGCCTGAGTGTAAAAACTCTCTTCAAAATGGTGTTTACACCTTGCAAAATTGGCGCTTTACTGTCCCGGGGAGTGGCCAACGAAGATTCTTGAAGATGCGTGAAATTTCAGCGAAGCATGCCTCTGAATAGCTACGTATCAAAACAGCCTGTAAGTGCAGATTCATCGCGCCAGCTCCGGGAACGTCACTCCGACACCGCCATACTCCCTTGGCGGTAACAACGTCCCCCCAGCATCACTATAATAATGTATCAAGAGTTACAGGTACACATGTCATCCACTGCAAGGTTCAGCCATATTTCATAATAACATTCCCTCAGATATTGTTGAGAATCAGGAAGTGCTCAAAAGTGATAATTCTTATGTTCGTCATGTGTTATCTCAATGCCCAAAAATGATGTCTCAGCATAATATAAATAAAGAAATTTGAGAAACAAAACAACTGCTTCAAATGCGCTGAGAAAGGCTGAGGAGAGTTCACGGCATGACAGGCAAGAAACAAGCACGGTTATTCACAAGAAGAGCAGCTGGGTAATAAATAGTGTTCACAATGCATTCATTCAAGTAGAAACCAAGTGTCTACATGAAGTTGTTCTGTTTAGAGAGTGTAGGCAACCATTAATCCTTGAAAGTCAAACAGTTCCTTATGGAAAGAAAAAATAGTGACAGGAGACAAATGGGAAAAAAGAAAATTGCCGCCTCCGAGAACAGGCATTCAAAAAAAGAGCAGCTGCTTAATAAATAGCGCTTATTCCAGTCATTTACGCATAAACCAAGTGACTGCCGGTCATGAATAAGGCATTACCAGTAAAAACTTCGTTGCGCGCCGGAGTACGTCAGGCGCGATGCAAAATGGCGGGCGCTCCGTCACAGAAGCGCATTACAGCGCGGTTAAAGGAAAGAAGACGTTACGGGGCACCACAAGCGATGAAAACGAGCTCCCGTGAAGCTGCGATGTCTCCAATTTCAAAACCGCTACTCTGGGGGTCCAAATGTAGGTAATAGCTAGGTCATGTTCGTCCTTCTCTCCGCCGTCTCGGGAGAGTCACGGTCGAGCCGCCATCTTCTCGGGCGCTAGCCACGCCCCCCTGCTTTGCTAAATTTAACCATGCCTTTTCCTGCCAAACCAGGCTTCTGCACTCTAACTCTACTTCAAATGATGGACTTTTGACCTTTCATTTCTCATCATAAACCTCGACTTTCTCTTGCTTGCTCTGCACCCTTTCTTTTATTTTCTATAAACTCTCTTCAACTTGAACCATTCCTTACTTCTTCTTGAACCAACATGGACACAGTTTGGACACAGGAAGCCTGCCTCTCAACAATCTGAACAGACTAACCATGTGCTGCATAGGAGGGCCTTTAGCCGCCGCTCTGCTCATTTTCAAGCACACACTCGTGCTTGTGGCGGCATCCACCTTGCGGGAGTGAGCAGGGGGGCACCACAAGCACAAGTGCAGTGCTTGAAAATGAGTGGACTGCTCTGCCAAGCGCGCGCGCCTCTCTCCTCACCCACACGTCCCGGCCACTCACTCGCTCTGCCTTCTCCGTCTTCTTTTTGCTCGCGCTTCTTGTCTTTCCCTCTCTCGGTTTAGTCTTTCTTCCCCTGCTATCTTCTTACTCTCTTTTTCATGTTGTAATTTTCATCTCTTTCTCACCTTACTTTTTGCATCAGCGCCCTTTTCTCTATTTCTTGTTCTGCCCTACTTTCTCTTTAAATTTTGCCCCTCTGCTTATTTTTCTTCGTGCCTCTACTCTCTCTTCCCCCTTCTCTATCTCTCTTTGTATACCCTCCGTTACGTTTGCCTCCCCTGTTCTCTTGTCCTCCCATCTCTCCGCCCGCCAATCCGTCTTCTTTCCTAAACTGTAGCGTTTGTCTGAGACTCACCCGACCCCTCCCTCTCTCACCACCCTGTCTTGAAGAGAAAACGTTTTCTTTTCATGCATTGCTGCGCCAGCATTTTTGAGGTTCTTCGTGACAGCTGAAAGGCATTGTCTTTCAGTCTATTTCCCTTAAGCGTAGGCGCTGCTTTTTGTTTTAACCCTATGCCCCCGTCTGTTTCTTGTTCTGATGGAGGAATGGCAGCAGAAGCATTTGCACTACGTTCTATATCCGTAAATCACGACATGTTTTGATTTAAGTAGCTTGGCTGGGGTGACCATCTATCTGTTAGTTTACACGGACAGACCGTTGTCCATGATTTATAATATAACGGATAGGATTTACTGTGCTAGCGTTGTCCGTGATTTAGAATATAAGGGATAACATTTGTTGTGCTAGCATGGCTGTGAGGCAGATGTTTAAGTCAGCATTTTTTTATACCGTTTAAAGCTCTTTAGTGACCTTCGGCCAAGTTCTGCTTCCACATGCAGCACGTACTTTGTATGTTATTGCAGCTTCATATAGCACGAACTTGGCCCCACGGCATTTTACAAGAGAAGCAGAAGTTGTACTCTTAAAAGCATAATTTTTAGTTTTTTTATGGCACGAGGAGATTAAGTGAATCGCTCAGAATCCCTCCCCATGCCAGTGTTTAATTTGTGCTGGTGGTTTCCGGTATTCTGCATGGCACTGGTCAACACCGGCACTTATCACAGTCTGCCATATGTTGGCGCTGTCTGTCAAATTTTGAAATGAGCAATACAACAGTTGTTTATTAATTCAATATACATTCAACAAGCATTGGCAATAGGTCTCGCCTTTGGGACATCATAGGTGTTTAGCCATGGAACAGTTGATGTTGCACCAAGGATATTGTGCTGCTTAATTAAATACTTATAAGGTCCCAAAAGCGAGACCTTCTGGCTATGCCAATGCTTGTTCTTCTATGAAGTCTTTAACATATTTTAGCTTGTAACTTGATGTTCCATTCTCAGGTTCTCCTTTGTTGTGTTAATTATCCTCACTTGATCATTTGTGATATGCGGGTCCTGCCTCACAACTTTATACATTGATTGTTTGTTTATTCCAAGGGTAAACACTCTTCAAATGAACAAAGAATTATCTTATGTATCAGATACGTGCAATGCACTACTAAGTGCTCTATTTTCAAAAATAGCGTTTTTAACATGTCTTTGGAGCAACAATAATATGCAGATTCAAAACAACACAATCTTTGCTAAAGGAATTCTGAAGCTTCGTTTGTTTACATTGTCACATTCCAAAAATTTAAGTTGAGTATTTATCTTACCACAGAATCAGCCCAATTCAATTTTCCGATTGAAAGAAGCAGAGCAGGGTTATTAATTTTTCATCCACGAGGGGGCGCTCCTGCTCTTCATAGCATAGTCGCAAATCAAAATACTGGCACAAGCAGAGGGGATCCTGAACACCTCCGCTCAGCAGACGATGGAATAGCAAGCATGTGATAACTGGCTGGATTGTATTTATAGGGGAGTCTCTCTAATGCAGAGGTCTTCAAATTTTTTTACTCTGAGCCCCTCCCTCTCCCGCGAAGCAAAATGTTTTGAGGTCGGGCCCCCATCTTTATGGCAAGGATTGGGGGAGCAGGAGGGACATGGCTGTGTGCAGTGAGCGGGGTTTAGGAGATGATTTCAGGAATACTTTTTCTATAGCTTATGAAGCTCACTAAATATGAGACTTATAAAACAGCAAATACATCAAACAAAAACAGATATTATCCCAGATAAACTGATCCCATAATTGGGGTGTTGTGAGCCCCTCACGCTCTTTGACCCCAATGCAACTACACCTGCTGCACTAATGATAACTGCAGTCCTGAGTAGCAGGCTATCTCCTCTGCATCTTTTACCTCTTCCCCACCATGACGGATCATCAATTCGGTCCTAATGCTTGAAATGAAAATATATTCTGATGCCCTTTTTTTAAAGGTAGACAGTCATAACTGTGATGCTTCGGGCCCCTCAAATCTCTGGGCCCCAGTCCTGCTGCATCTGCCCCCTTAATGATAACCAGCAGTGGCTATGTACACACTTTGCAACAGAACAAGCTTCACTAATGAATGCCCATTTAAAAGAAGAAAAAATACACTTACATTGTGCCCTTCTTCGGGGTATCTATCTGAAGAAGCTCTCTCTTGACATTTGTAAACATAAAAATGAGTCCCCATAAAGTGCTCCCTATTCTGGGCCTTGTCTTGGACAATAGCTATGAATCTCACTCCTTTCCTCTGTCTCCTAGACCATTACTGTGAGGCCCCAGGGATCGAGAGGATTAGGGCTCTGCATCTGAATGCAGCCCTGTTGGCCTTCTACCTGCCACCCCATGGACTCAGTTTTCACACAAAAAACTGCCCCTGAATGGGTAATTCTGACTTTGAGGTGCCTCTGACTGAAAGTAAAGGGTGTGGTGGTAGTGCAGAAAGTTAAAAAAGAAACCAGCTTTCTTACCAGCCATTAATTGATTGAGTCACTTAAAGCCAGGGCTACTGGAATTATGAGTTTCTGCAGCAGCAGCGTTTTCCACATAATTATCAGTTTACTGCATTTGCTACATAATCTGCAAATTTCAACAAAAAAAACTTGATTCTAGCTCAAACAGAACAAAAGTTACGTGGCAAAGTGTTCCAGAGCAGTGGAAGGCCCTTTGCAAACATTGATTGGAAATCTTGCAGATGCTTACTGCTGTATTTGGGTGTTAAACTGGTACTAATGTGCTGAAATAGTTCCCCTGACAGCGTTACCTTGAGTTAAAATGACAAAATAATGAAGTAATGCTAACCACAAAATATGGCACATTGTGCCGCATAATTAAGCTTTCCTTGCTGCATAATTTAGTCAAACCTGCTGCATAATGCGGTCCTCTTCTGTTGAATAATTACAGTGGCTCTGCTTAAAGCTTCATGGTGGCAAAGATGTATTCTTTTTGAGATGTAATGTAAGTGTGTTATCAGCTGAGATCTGGAATAGTGGAGACACTTACACAAAAATGTCTGCATTAGATACAGTTTGATTACTTATTACTGAAAATAATATTTTGTAAGAGCTTGTTATATCTTAATCACTGCATCATTTTGCAGCAGCCTAGCTTAGAGAATGTAAATACTGTTTTAAAATAATGACTTACATATTCACAGTGCTTTCTGCCACAGGCTGGGACCTCAGAGCACTGCAAACAGGGCCACTGGAATTATGCGGCAGGAGAAGGCCAAATTATGCTGCAGGGTTGACTAAATTCTGCATCAAGCAAAGGCAAATTATGCTGCATAATGCTGCATATCTTGTGATAGCATTACTGCATTATTTAGCAATTTTTACATTTGTTAACACTGTCCTGGCTTTTATTGCCCCTCATAAGTACCACATTAACACTCACATAGAGCAATAAGCAACAGAAAGGTGACCAGTCAACCTTCGGAAAGGGCATTTCACTGCCAGGTAACGTGTTGCTGCATTTTGAGTAACTTTTGAACAGTTTGAGCCAGAAACAAGTTTTCTTTTAAATCTGCAAATTATTAAGTAGATGATGGATTATGTGGCAAATGTGGGAAATCCATAACTATGCGCAAAATGCCAAAACAGCACAATTGCATAATTCCAGTGGCCCTGACTATAAATACAAAGGTCACCATTCTTCTGCACCAACTAGGGTTCAATTATGTGTTGCTCAGCTTTAACACACACAGACATCTGCAGTGATAGTAGTCGCTAACTGTGGTTTCATAACCTAAAAGAGTGCTTTTATCACCAATTAGTTTAACTTGAATTTATTATCCAATTATGCTGTTATTGTATTGTTTTATACACACTTGCATGGCTGTGAAAACACAAAACACTGGCTTTTTATTTTTTTTAGCAACCTCTTTGACCCTGCCAGCACACCAGGGGCGCAACTAGACCCAAACTTCGGGGGGCTAACACTCCCAGCCAAGGCTGGCCCTAGCACTGGTTGCACATGCTGCAACAGTCTTTTTTGGCACCTACTGCCCCATTTCCACCTTCCCCATGAATTCCCTCACTACCACTAACCAACAATGCACCTCATATCTCTATAGCACCTTTCAGACAAACATTTCATTTTTTGATAGAGCTATTTATAGTTTACTCACACTCAGTTCTGTGATCTGCATAGTACAAATTCTTTGTAGCAGGCACCTTAACCCTCTGCACTGTGTGGGTGGCAGGAGTGCACATGTGAGTGCACGGTGAGCGATGCAACCGTGTGAGAGAAGGGTAAGAGGAGTGACTGCAGGATGAGTAAGGTGACCATATGATTTTGGGTGCGGATGTGTGATAAGTTGGCCTGGTATATGCTGTCCACTAATTAAAGTGGGCACCTTGTACCAGTCCAAACAACCCTTATTGATGATTAGGTTAAAGACAACCTTTATTGAAAGCTATCCTAGTGGTAGCTTTGGAGAGCAGCCCTCAGGCTAAGTCTCGAAGGAATGTAAAGCAGCTTGATCAGAACCTCCTGAATGACCAAATGAAAGGAGAACCACACAAGAGATACATAAAATATATGTATTTTTTTACTAAACACTCTCTACTAACCTCTTTATGAGATTATAGCACAAAGCACACAATATTAAATCAATAGAACAACAGTAAATAGCACAATACACAGCGGGCTCCAGGAGGAGACCGAACCATCTTCTAAGAAAGTGGTATAACACCCACGACTTCACTAGACACAGTTCCTAGAGCACGTAGAATCGCTGGGACCCCAAGGAGTGACACAGGGGACCCACAGAGGATGGGTGCAGTGTGTGAACATGGACGCGGGCTCCGTACAACTCTATGGGAAAGTCGTGTTTGGAAAATTAGAGGTTAAGGACACTTCGGAGAGGACTTCAAGCAATCCCTTTGGAACATAGAAGGTTCTAAGGTCACCACCCTTGTGAGTACCTAGGTACCCGTGTTACCTATCCCATAGAAGCCGGGTGCATGGGGGTCAAGTGGTGTGTTAAATATTACACCAAATCTTGTCAAGCAGTGATGTTTATTCTTTCAGCACGGCATAACATCCAAAGCAATCAACAGCAGATGACAAACTGATTGTCCTGGAATCTCCTGCCCCAGAAGCTCCACATGGAACTCTGGAATCTACATTTATACAAATACATGTCACATGCCTTAAAGTGAACATACATATAAATAATAACATAGTGGAAATGTAACACATCTCCCTTATTAAATAACAAACAATAAAGAACTACATTAAACATAGTCTCTAAACAATCCGGGTGCTATTCTAATGCGTCCATCACTTTTAACTCTAGAAGCAACCGATTCGTTCACACCTTCTCTATGTAATTTACTATCCTCATCAACTCCCTTGGTGTGCCCATTATTACCATTTTGCATTGGACACCTCGCTATTCTCCTTGAGTTCCACACTTTACCATCTTGAGTGATTACACTGTTTTTGAACACTTTTTTTATTTGTATGGGTCTGCCAAATTTACTTGTACCTTTATTGATTATAGTGGGTCTTAAGATCCTAACCCAATCACCCACTCTCCAGTTATGTGCTTTAGTTTTCCATTTGTTATCATACCACATTTTGGTCCTTACTTGTTTCCGTTCAACTCTGTTGGCAACCTCTTGTACATTATCCTTATGTTCCAATACCTCCTTACATTTTACTTTAAACCACCAAGGACACACCTCCGAAGCTGGATCTCTACCCTTTAACAATCTGAAAGGACTTATCTCAGTGGTTGAGTGTGGAGTAATCCGATATACCCAAAGTCTTTCTCTAAGTGCACTCAACCATTCTCCCTTCAATTTTAACGATTCCATCACAAAGTTTTTTAACACACGATTAAATCGTTCAACTTGACCATTCTCAGGGGGTTCATATAGGGAGGTGCAGATGTGTTGAATAGAACAACTTTTAAGAAACTTCTCCATCTCACTAGAGACTAACTGCACACCATTGTCTGATACCAGAGTAGAAGGACACCCTTCCCGTGAGAAAACCTCCTTGAAGAAATTAATCACTGCACTTGTTGCCTTTGCCACAAACTTGACTTCAGGCCATTTAGAATGGTAGTCAATTATAACCAAAGCAAAACGTGAATTCTCCGGCAACATGTAAAAAGGACCTGAAATATCGAAAGCTACCTTCCTCCACGGTTCTTTAGGCCATTCCACAGTTTTTAAAGGAGGAACATTAACCTTCAACATCTTGTCATTTGAAGAACAGTCATTACACTCCCTCACTGTACGATCAATTAACCTGTCCATTCCTGGCCACCAAAAATATGACCTTAACAACCGCTTCATAGAAGAGATGCCCGGGTGTGTTCTATGCGCCAAATTGAGTATCATTTCTTGAATTCCTTGTGGAGGAACACATTTCCCTGCTCTGAAGATGAAATCTCCATCGCAAAACAATTCATCAGCTACCATAAAAAATGGTAAAAGTTCTGAAGCTACATACTCCTTCCTGGGCCATCCTTCCATCACATATTTCTTGAGAGACACCCATTTGTCATCTTTAACTTGGCCTTCCTTCCAAGTTTCCTCTGTAATTTCTTTGTAACCTGTAGGGAAAACGTCACCAACACTTAACACAAAATCCAACTCATTGATCCTGTTGACCCTATCATTTGTATTCTCACATGGAAGTCGTGATAAACAGTCTGCTGTGACATTTTTCTTACCTGGCAAATATTCAACTGTGAAATTATACTCTTGTAACCTAGATGTTAACCGAGCTATTCTAGCTGTTGAATTCCAACCACCACCTGCTGACAAAATATGGACCAACGGTTTGTGATCCGTCCTGAGCACAAATCTGCTCCCCCACACAAACATCCTGTAATGTTCCACTGCCCAAACGCATGCCAACAATTCCCTTTCGATAACCGCATACCTGCGTTCCGTTTCGTTAAGAGTTCTGGAGGAAAATGCTACATTCCACTCCTTTCCTTCATCCTTTTGTGATAGCACACTGCCCAAACCATATAGACTAGCATCTACAGTAATTATACAAGTTTTCCTCATCTTAAATGGTTTGAGTGTCGGAGCATTTACAACATCATTTTTGATAACTTGAAAAGCTTTGTTTTGTTCATCACCCTACTCAAACACAGTTTTTTGCCTTAATAGTTTCCTTAATGGTTCCATTTTGGTAGCAAAATTTTGAACAAATTTGCTATAATATTCGCACATGCCCGAAAATGACAACAGCTGTTCTTTATTCAACGGAGCCGGTGCATTTAAAATAGCATCAACATGCGACTTCTTAGGAACCAAACCATTACCAGACAAAGTGTGGCCTAAATATTCTACTGAACTCTTAAATAACTTACACTTGTGTGCCTTGAGTGTAAGTCCAGATGTTTCTAGCCTTTTACACACTTCTATGAGATGTAATTCATGTTCAGCCTCATCTTTTGAAAATACCAAGATGTCATCTTGTAAAGCTTCCGTATAGACATTGATATTGTCTCCTTGACCCCCTTGAGGAATTACTTGGGGTAGGGATCTGAAAACCTCTTGGCCCTCAGAACCTAGACAGTGAAGTAAAATACTTTTCTTTATTTCAGCCCCCATGCGTTCCCCATCTATAGCCTTCATATAATTGAAGAATTCCTCTTTCCATCTAGGCCAGGGTAATGGTGGGTCACCTTTACTTTGGAGAAATTTAGCAGGGGCTTCAAATTGCATGTTTGTTCTTGACCTGAGTTATTTATGTATCTTTTGTGCCTTATGAATAGAGTTTAAATGTGCATTCTACTACTGCTTACACTGAATTAATCATTTGACATTTATATACTCTTTAAAATATTTTGGCCAACTAGTGTTGACTAAAGTACTGAAATATGCGTAATAAACTTGAAACAGCTTCTAAATTGCCACTGTGTAGTCTACTTTGTCTCTTTCCGGCATCTTCGTAGCTGAAACGGCTTCAATTTACTCTTCGTATCTCTTTTCCCCGTTGCTAGGTAACCAATTGGACGCTTCAAGTGTCCGTAGTACGTGCGTGATGATGCGCACGGTATGACACGAATGCAAACAAAGATCCCTCTAGATGCAGGCAATGACGCGCTGTGTGACGCTGCGCCGGTGCGAGAAACGACGCGTGATGAAGGCGCGCTCTCCACTTGAAAAATGCCCGACTCAACCGTAAGTCCTGTGGCCCACTGAATAGTCTTTTGGTTATTTTTAACACCAAAAAAAACAACAGTACTTGTACAGGGCTTGTTGCCTTCGCCTTGTTACTCACAGAACACTCTTCCGCATAACACGACTTCTTCCTCTCGTCGCACAGCGGTCACGTTCTCCTCCACCAAAGAGCACAGCTACCTCGGTGTTCTAGACGGACGGGCCGCGGCAGCGCCAGCAGGTCCCGGTGAAGGTGGTCGTTACAACGGTCCGCGGCAGCGCCAGCAGGACCCGGTGAAGGTGGTCGTTACAACGGTCCGCGGCAGCGCCAGCAGGTCCCGATGAAGGTGGTAGTCACAACGGTCCGCGGCAGCGCCAGCAGGTCCCGACGAGGATGGAGGATGCAGAAGGCCGCGGCAGCGCCAGCAGGCAGGACGATAGTTCACAAGGCAGGGCTACGGCAGCGCCGGTAGTCCGTCAAGGATGAGTTCTTCTCGGTGTCTCTCGACTCCAGGATACAACTGCCTTCCTGCTCTGGAGCTGCCCCAGTTATAGGTCTGGCGCCCTTTGATGTGCGGACCCTCGCACTTGGAGGTCGGGAGCTCCGGGATGAGGGAGTCCAGACACCCAGCAGGGTGGTGGAGCCAGCGCCCGGGGGAGCTGGGGGGCGATCGGCACCTGGCGGGGGAGAGCCATCGACACTTCTTTCTCCCATCGACCTGCCAAGTGGTCCGTTCACCTCCTGGGTGGATGGTGGTGCCGGGATGTCGGGGCCTGGCCGGGCCCAGGGGTAGGGTCGAGCTGAGGCCACGCGGCCTCGTGGTGCAGTGCCCAAGATGGCGGCCGGGCAGGGCGAGGGAGCCGGTAGTGGTTCGGCCCCATGATACAGAGATGTCCGGGGGCAGGAGTCCCATCTGGAGACGGGGTGCGGGTTGTTTCTGTGGGTAACACCTGGAGGGCCGGGGCTCGGGCCCTGTCATGCGGGGAGGGAGCAAGCCCTTCATGTGGCCTGTCCAACATGCGTCCCCCCCAGCTGAAGGCGGGGAGAGTCACCCATCCACTTGGGGACTCTCCTCGTCGAGGCGGAAAAAGCGTGACAGGCCATCTGCGTTGGCGTGGTCTTGGCCCGGTCGATGTTCCACAGTGAAGTCCATCCCCTGCAGGGAGATGGACCAACGCATTAGTTTGGGGTTTTCCCCCCGCATCTGCATTAGCCACTGCAGGGGTCGATGATCTGTTTGCACCCGGAAGTGGGTACCGAAGAGATAGGGCCGGAGCTTTTTGAGGGCCCACACCACTGCAAAGGCCTCCCTCTCGATGGTGCTCCAGCGCTGTTCTCGGGCCAGGAGGCGTCTGCTGATGAAGGCCACCGGTTGGTCAAGTCCCTCGGAGTTCAGCTGGGAGAGGACCGCCCCGATGCCATGGTCGGAGGCATCTGTTTGCACGATGAATTCCCGACTGTAGTCGGGGGCCTGGAGCACAGGGGCAGTGCACATGGCGGCTTTCAGCTTTTCGAAGGCCGCTTGACAGTCTGGGGTCCAGTTGATCTTCTTCGGGTGGTTTTTGGATGTGAGTCCCGTGAGGGGCCCCACAATGCTGCCATAGTCCCTCACGAACCGCCGGTAGTAGCCGGTGAGCCCCAAGAAGGCTCGGACCTCGGTCTGCGTGACTGGGGGCTGCCAGGACTGGATGGCAGCGATTTTGAGTTGCAGAGGGGCCACCAGACCGCTTCCCACCTGGTGTCCGAGGTAGGTCACGGACCCCTGACCAATTTGGCACTTGCTGGCCTTGATTGTGAGGCCGGCCCGTTGGAGGGCCTGCAGGACCTCTCGGAGGTGGTGGAGGTGGTCGGACCAGTGGCGGCTGTACACAGCGATATCGTCCAGGTAGGCGGCGCTGAACTCCTCGAGCCCCGCCAAGACCTGGTTCACCAGTCGCTGAAAAGTAGCCGGGGCATTCTTCATGCCGAAGGGCATGACTTTGAAGTGGTAGTGGCCATCGGGGGTAGAAAAGGCGGATCGTTCTTGGGCCCGGGGTGTGAGACCGATCTGCCAGTAGCCCGCTGTCAGGTCGAAGATGCTGAGGTAGCGGGCAGCCCCATGCGGTCGATCAGTTCATCCGCTCGGGGGATGGGATGAGCGTCGGTTCTGGTGACAGCATTCAAGCCCCGATAGTCGACGCAGAATCGGAGCTCAGGAGTGGTGCCGGGGGCAGCAGCTTTGGGGACCAGCACGACCGGGCTGGCCCAGGGGCTGTCCGAGGGCTCGATGACCCCGAGCGTGAGCATCTTTGATACCTCCTCTTGGATGCAGGCCCGTACCCGATCTGGTACGCGGTACGCCCGGTGTCTGATAGGGGGATTGTCCCCAGTGTCCACGTCGTGCAAGCACCAGGGGGTGACCCCTGGGGTGAGGGAAAACGGGGTAGCAAACTGCAGCAGGAGGTCCCGGCAGCCTTGGCGCTGCTCCGGGGTGAGGGCATCGGAGAGCCGGACCCCGTCCACGGAACCATCCTTCTCACGAGTCTTCAGGAGATCAGGGAGAGGCTCGGAGTCTTCTTCCGCTCCACTGTCTGTAGCCATCAGGAGGCTGAGCTCCGAGCGCACAAAGTGGGGTTTGAGTCTGTTGGTGTGGAGGACCCGGAGGGGGTTCCGTGGAGATTCCATATCGATGAGATAGGTGACGGGGCTCTTGCGTTCGACCACTTTGAAGGGCCCCGTCCACTTGTCCTGCAAGGCACATGGTTCGGTGGGGGACATCGCCCACACTTGTTGGCCAGGTTCGAATTCGATGGAGGAGGCATTTTGATCGTACCATTTTTTCATGTCCTCCTGACTGGCCTCAAGGTTCGCCTTCGCCGTTTCTCTGAATCGCCTGGTCTGATTGCGTAGGGTCAGGAGGTACTTGAAGACGTCTGGAGGGGTCTTTAGGGGGGCCATCTCCCAACCTTCTTTGACTAGGCTGAGGGGCCCTCGCACAGGGTGCCCGTACAAGAGTTCGAAAGGGCTAAAGCCGAGGGACTTCTGGGGAACTTCTCGATAGGCGAAGAGGAGGCACGGAAGTAGTACATCCCACTGGCGACGGAGGGGCTCTTCCAACCCCCCAATCATTCCCTTGAGCGTGCGGTTGAACCGCTCGACTAGTCCGTTTCCTTGAGGGTGATAGGGGGTCGTGAATCGGTAGGTGACCCCGCACTGTTGCCAGAGGGACTTCATATACTTCGAAATAAAGTTTGTGCCTCTGTCGCTGACGACTTCTCGGGGGAAGCCCACCCGGGAGAAGATCCCCATTACGGCCCGGCCGACCACCGGGGCTGTTACAGTTCGCAGGGGCACAGCCTCTGGGTAGCGGGTGGCGTGGTCCACCAGTACCAGGATGAACCGATGTCCTTGTGCTGTACGGGGGTCCAGGGGCCCCACAATGTCTATTCCCACCCTCTCGAACGGGGTGGTGACAACTGGGAAGGGTTGTAGAGGTGCTTTGAGCTTGCGGCCGCTCTTCCTGCTGGCCTGGCACGTGGGGCAGGACCGGCAGTGGTTGAGGACGTCGTTTCTCATCTTTGGCCAGAAAAAGTGGGTCACCAGGCGACTGAAGGTTTTGTCCTGGCCCAGGTGTCCAGCCAGAGGGACATCGTGGGCCAAATTTAACAGGAAGTCTCTAAAACGGAGGGGCACCACCAGTACTCGACTGGCCCCTAACTCCGCGATTCTCTGTTCACTGTACAATAGGTCGTTGTCCCAATAGATCCAATGGGCTCCGGTGGTGTCCCCTGCGATCTGGGCAAGGGCTTGCTGGCGGAGTCCCTCGAGGGAGGGACAGGTCTTCTGTTCTTGGCGGAACTGTTCCTGGGTGGGCCCCCCTTCTTGACGCCACTGAGCCAGGTTGGGAAGGTCCTGGGGCTGAGCGAGCCCTTCGGGGGTTTGCTCTGGGGGGTCGGTACGGTCGGTGTCCTCTACTGGAGCGATCGGGGGAGGAGGGGCTGGCCATTCTGGTTCCTCTGGTCGGGGGATGGCACGGGCGGCCATGGACCGGGTGGTTACGCACGCCCAGTCCGGGAGGCCCAACATCCCCAGGTGCTCTCTTCTTTCTACGGCGGCCCACGGGGAACTCTCAAGATCATTCCCCAGGAGACAGTCCACGGGGGCATCATTTCGGACCGTCACCTTCAACATGCCGGAGACTCCTCCCCATTCGAAGGGGACGCAGGCCATCCGACATAGACTCTCCGAATTGTCGGCTGAACGGACGGGGCAGAGAATGTTCGGCAGGATCTGCTCTGGCTTTACCAGGTGACAGCGGACGGCCCTCACACTGGCCCCCGTGTCACGTAGTGCTTCGGCCCGGCGTCCATTAATGTTCACCCATTGACTATATTTTCTGGTGTTGGCGGGTAGGGGAGCCCGCGGGACCATGTCTCTTCCCCCTAGGCACGCTAGAACCATGGCGGCCGGTTCCCACTCCTGTTGTTCCTGCTCGTACTCTTCCTGTTCTTCGGAGATTTGTTCTCCCCCCAGGGCGGCGGCAGCTACCTGGCGGGGTCTCGGAGTTTGGTTCTGTGGACAGTTCGGGTCATTGGCGTAGTGGCCGACTCGCTGGCATCGGTGACACGTGACATTGGCTCGGAACCCCGGGCGCATCGGGGGGGTTGCCCCGGCTGGCCGGGGCCGGGTGCTGGCAGCGGGAGCGGCCGGGACGGTGTCTCTTCCTCGTCCCTGGCCTCCTCCTCCTCCTCGGGGACGGTGCTGACCTTGGTTGTTCCGGTTCTGTTCGTGCGGCCCTCTCCGGCCCACTCGGGTGCTTTCCCACCGGTCAGCTTCGGCGGCGAGTTGCCGTGGGTCAGTCAATTTACTGTCGAGGAGGTGCTGCCTGAGCTCGACGAAGCAGTTGTTAGAGAGGTGCTCCCACACCATGAGATTAAAAAGTTGCTCGTAGGTCGTTACGTGGCTTCCCTTGATCCAACCCTCGAAGGCTCGGCTGAAATAGTTGACATATTCCACCCAAGTTGTACCCGGGATCCGGGTGCAGTCTCGGAACCTCTGGCGGTACATTTCGGGTGTGAGCCCATATCGGGTGAGGAGGGCAGCCTTCATGTGGTCATAGGATGACATCAGATGGTCTGGGAGCTGTAACAGGGCATCGCGGCCTTCATTGACGAACCTCCCCCATAGACCGGCTCCCCAGTCACTTCGATCGATCCGGTGGGAGGTCATGGCG
Source organism: Triturus cristatus (assembly GCF_964204655.1). Taxonomy (NCBI): domain Eukaryota; kingdom Metazoa; phylum Chordata; class Amphibia; order Caudata; family Salamandridae; genus Triturus; species Triturus cristatus. The sequence goes on from NC_140590.1 coordinate 1,706,698,801, forward strand.
ATCTCATAGGCCTTGAACCACTGTTGTATGTCGTCCTCTCGGACATACTCTCGACCGACATCTTTGGGGATGTGGACTTTCTTTTCTGTCGCTCCCGGGGTGCGCGGTTGCTCGGGCACCTCCAGTTCTTTGTTCTGCTTCCGTAGGTCTATTTCTGCCAGCTTGCGCTCGTGTTCGTATGCTAATCTCTTTTCTTTGAGCTCTCTCTGCCTCTGTTTTTCTTCCCGTTCTTCTCGGAGCCGCAGATGCTCTAGGTTCAGTTTTTGTTCGGCTAATTTTAGTTCACCGTCCATTTTGAGCCGTGCCATTTCTAACTCATGTAGTCTGTTTTTTTTCTCTCTCTTGGATCTCTTCCTGCGAGAGGCCCGTTCTTCGCTCTTCGGGAGCCGTGGTGTTCCTCTCTGATGCTGCAATGTTTTGGTCCGGGGATCTGGCGGCCCCGGTTTCTGCCCACGACTCAATGGCGTGCTTGAAATCGTCTTTGGTACTCAGGCCGGTGGTAGCAATGCCTAGTTCAATGCAGAATTGTTTCAATTCACGATGGCTGTACTCTTCCAATTTCTCCATCTGGAATTTCTCGGTGGATCCGCTCTCTTTGGTTGACATTGTGGTTTTGTCGTGGGGTGAGCTACTCTCTGTACGATTACGCGTTGATTCGGATCGCGCCGCTGGCCACCAATGTTAGACGGACCGGGAGGGTCGGCCGAGGACAAGGGGAGAGGTCTCCAGGGAGAGCCGTCTCCAGCGATCGTACAGACGAGTAACTTCCCCCCCACAGATGTACACCACACAAGGATAAGGTTTAACGTTCTTTATAAGCGATCTCTTAGGTACGATGGAATGGTACAAGGAGGTCAGGACTCAGGGGTCCCCTCGATACTAGTCTCTTGGTTGGGAAAGGGGGTAGCGGGACAGTCTTGTTACCAATCTGGTAGATGCGATGATATGATGGATAGCTCACAATCCTCGAGCTCGGTGTTCTAGATGGACGGGCCGCGGCAGCGCCAGCAGGTCCCGGTGAAGGTGGTCGTTACAACGGTCCGCGGCAGCGCCAGCAGGACCCGGTGAAGGTGGTCGTTACAATGGTCCGCGGCAGCGCCAGCAGGTCCCGATGAAGGTGGTAGTCACAACGGTCCGCGGCAGCGCCAGCAGGTCCCGACGAGGATGGAGGATGCAGAAGGCCGCGGCAGCGCCAGCAGGCAGGACGATAGTTCACAAGGCAGGGCTACGGCAGCGCCGGTAGTCCGTCAAGGATGAGTTCTTCTCGGTGTCTCTCGACTCCAGGATACAACTGCCTTCCTGCTCTGGAGCTGCCCCAGTTATAGGACTGGCGCCCTTTGATGTGCGGACCCTCGCACTTGGAGGTCGGGAGCTCCGGGATGAGGGAGTCCAGACACCCAGCAGGGGGGTGGAGCCAGCGCCCGGGGGAGCTGGGGGGCGATCGGCACCTGGCGGGGGAGAGCCATCGACACTTCTTTCTCCCATCGACCTGCCAAGTGGTACGTTCACCTCCTGGGTGGATGGTGGTGCCGGGATGTCGGGGCCTGGCCGGGCCCAGGGGTAGGGTCGAGCTGAGGCCACGCGGCCTCGTGGTGCAGTGTCCAAGATGGCGGCCGGGCCGGGCGAGGGAGCCGGTAGTGGTTCGGCCCCATGATACAGAGATGTCCGGGGGCAGGAGTCCCGTCTGGAGACGGGGTGCGGGTTGTTTCTGTGGGTAACACCTGGAGGGCCGGGGCTCGGGCCCTGTCATGCGGGGAGGGAGCAAGCCCTTCATGTGGCCTGTCCAACAGATAAGCTTGCTTATTTCTTTGTTTTGTGCCTTGAAAAGTCTCTCCACACGCCAATTTCCCAACGATTTGTTCTGTTTAAATAACCAGGAATGAATCCACTTCAGTAGCAATCACCAGCATTTAAGTGCATAATACGCAGAATAACGTGGGTAAAAATACTCCGCTCCCGTGCTGAATATGGCAAGAGTAGTTCCGCTCGTCGCCATTGTAAATATTACACCAAATCTTGTCAAACAGTGATGTTTATTCTTTCAGCACGGCATAACATCCAAAGCAATCAACAGCAGATGACAAACTGATTGTCCTGGAATCTCCTGCCCCAGAAGCTCCACATGGAACTCTGGAATCTACATTTATACAAATACATGTCACATGCCTTAAAGTGAACATACATATAAATAATAACATAGTGGAAATGTAACATGGTGTCAGAAACCCTTGTCGTTTTCAATGGTGTGATGCGAAGAAGTGCTGCTGCAGAGAAGATGAAAAGTGTACGGTGTGATCCAAGCCTGGATCAGAGGTCAGAAGAACCTGAAAGCAGAGGTGACAGAGTCTGGGTCACTTCAGGGTGACCAGGGGCACGAAAGACGAATGCCCACCGATGTCTGGTGCTTCAGATGATGCGATGCATGACTCTGCAGCCACGGGGACCAGGAGATGTTGACGATGACCAAAGTCCGGAGGTGAGCTGTCCCACGAAGGATGTCGAGTGCTGGGGGGTCAGTGTACAGATTGAACACCAACAAGCCTTGGCAACTGCACCCCATGCGGGCAGAGAAAATAAGCTTCGGTGAGGACCAGCAAGGTCCTGGAGGCTCTCGAAGCTATAGAGAGTCAGGGCACGTCTGGAGCAACCAGAAAAGCCCATGGAAAGTCAAAGTTACCTTCGCAGGGACCCACAGGCCAACGGACCAGGGATAGCGAAGGGACCTTGAGCTGAATCACAAAATACCTGCCCACGGAACACTCGTGGAGTGTAGGCCAGAGATCTTCAGTGGAAATACTGCTCGGGGTTAGGACTACACCTAGACCAAAGCACAGCCTCAGGGATCACCAGAAAGCATATCCTGCTGCAAATGTACGCGGTGCACAGGGGTTCGGGTTGCACGGTCCCCACGAGGGATACTGGTCTCAGAATTGCTGAGAGAGCAGATCGACCCCAGAGACCTTGGGAACCCACCTCCTGTGTTGCAAAAATCTTCGGAGTCCTCAGGAACTTGGGAAATGCGAACCGGTCAGATGCGTTAAAGGCCCCTGCCTTGCAGGGGAGTAACTCCTTTACTCCAAGGGAGATTCTTCTGTCGTCCAGCGAAGTGTAGATCGTCAAAAGTACTTGGTTTCTGTAGTAGAGTTCAGTCCAGGTAAAATCTAAAATCCTGTAGTCAGGGTTCCTACTTTATACCCAAGGAAGGGGTGGGACAAACTCTGGGGACCCTCCTATCGGAGGGTCAGGACAGAGGGGTGGCTACACCTGTGTCCTTTGTCCTGTTTCGCGTCAGAGCAGAAGCAAATGGCTCCTGCAACCGGTTTGAACTAGACTATGCACAGGGACACCAAATGTGCAGACAGTGCAGACTTCAAACACTCTTCACAGTGCACTCACCCAGCCCTAATACACCAAATCCTGTCTGGGAGGTGGTCACACCTCCCTTTGACAGGAAACCTATTGTCAAGCCTTCCCCTGCTCGAGCTTGGCTCAGCAGCAGGAGGGAAGACTCGTGTCTGTGGCTGGCAGCATCCATTTTGTGATGCCCAGGTCGAGAAGGCTGGTACCGGGTAGACCGGTGACCCACATTAGTGGTTCTTGAAGGGAGGAACCATACCTCCCACTCCAAATGCTGGTGTGGAGTTATGATTCAAAGGTGTTTGACACCAAACACGACATGTTTCTAAGCAGCCGTTTTAAAGTTAGCATTTACCGCAAGGTTATCATGCACTTAAGTATATATGGTTGGCTGCATCACAGATAACCCCCTAGAATAGGTTCCGAAGGCTGCAGTGGGGCTCTGCTCATGCAATGGCACCCTCACACATAAAACCCAGCACCCTGCCTTCAGGATTGATAAAGCCTGCCATAGAGGTGACTGATAGGTTTATATGTGCAGTGATTTAGAATAGATATAGTGAACCTATATCTAAGAAAAGGGTGCATGCACCACCTTACACAGGCTGCAGTAGCAGACCTGTGGTGTCATTTTGAATGGTCTCTCAGGGGTGGCATAATACATGCTGCAGCCCCTGGGAGGCCTCTGGGGTACCTATGCCCTGGGTACATGGTGTACCATATACTAGGGACTGATAAGGGTACCCCAGAATCCAATCTGGAGTGTACCTAAAGTACATGCACAACCAATTTAGGGATAAAGCAGATAGGCTGGGGTCCTGAACAGCAGGATCCCAGTCAGACTAAGTCGAAAACCAGCAAAACACCAGGAGAAATGTGGGGGTAACCATGCAGTCAGATTTCACCTTCATACAGGATGTACGTGCAGAGTGGGATGCATGAATGCATGGTTAGTGAAGGGCTTGTTTGAGTGAGATTGCAGATTGAGCAGTGAGGAGGACAGGTGGGTGTAGTGTCACATGAGTGCAGGGTGAGTAGTGGGCTTGTGTGACTGCAGGGTGGGGTACAGGGTGAAAAGCACAAGTGCATTGGGAGTGCAGAGTGATCGCTGTGAGTGCAGGGTGAGCATGAAAGTGAAGGGTGAGAATGAGGAGGAGTTGTCTGAATGCAGGGTGCATTCCCAGACACTGGAAGTAAATCAGCATTTATTTACGGCGGCGTAGGGTCTCAGATATAAGTTAATCTATTGCTATTATGGCACTAATCAGGCATCCAGGGTGGAGGAAATAAATAATGTCCTCACCCTGCAACAAACTTCCAGTCTTATGATTAGGGTTGCCAGCTCGTTATTTTGATATTGCAGACGGTACAAAAAAAAAAACCAGTCACCTAAAGCCGTATTTTCAGCACTTATCTGTGCGTACTTTGAACAGCAAAAATAAATAGAATAGCACTTTTAATTGTGTTCTAGGGCGGCCTGAATGACTCATGACTGATAATTAAAGGGAACAAAGACAGAAAAGTCACATTACAAATGAATACATATTTTTTTATTTCTAACCCTATTTAGTGTCAAGAGAGGTCTTTGCAGACTCTTTAAACACATGGCTCACATTTTTCTTTTGGCAACCCAACGTTATATTCCTTTTCATGAAATACATTCTCACACTAGTAAATGTAAAATACAAATGTAAGGAATCAGCAGGGTGGGGGCCCAGGGGGAACTGTAACCAGAAAAAGCACTAAGCCTTGGTAACCAGTTTACAAAGGCATGTAAATATGCAAACGGTCTTTAAAGACCTGTGAAAAACTCAGGTGTGCTGAAGATAAGACTCCAAACATCGCCCAGCCGAGCCCACAGCAGCACACTCACTGACCTCCGGCCCCATGGCATTCTGATCTCACTTCAAGGGCTTCAGAGCAAATGAAGTGAGCCTGGAAATGCAGCAAATAAACATCACCACACCTCCAGGCCATCTTCATTTACATGTGCTTGCAGAGGCATTTACGCCCCCCTGGGAACCCCCCCACACCCTCCCCCCACAGGGGGGCGCACCCCACAGTTAGAAGACTCCTGCTCTAAAACCTTCTGTCACGTTCCTGTGCATGCTGTAACTGCTGGTGACTCTTAACCCTTTTAGAACCATTTCCACACTCACAGTTAACTTTTACATGTGTGTTTCAGTACAGTGAACACAGTGAACTCAGTGGGGCATAAAACAGAAAACAGAATTTACGAAAGGAGACAAAAAGGAATAAACTTTGTTACATAGAACACAGTGGACAATACCACCAATACCGGGCAGTGTGACAAGGTTAATGGATTTTTCCACAGCAAGTTTTTCTGCACGTGTAAGCCATGAAAACCACCAGCCTGTACCGAATTGGTGGTGCCCCGAGAGCCGCAGCCAGTAACCATGACAATACCTATCAACAACAGAGTATTGTTTCTCAATACCAATTTACTCTTTCTAGGCACTATTTCGCCTTAAAAATTGAGAAATTCATGTCTCTGGTTCCCCCAGATAGAATTGTATTGAGTTTGGTGTATTTTTGCCCATTGTTCATTAAAATGCTCTCAATTTTTCTGAACTGGTCTGCAAATTATACCGTGCTGCTTTCTTTACCTTGAAATTGTCACTACTGCTTGAAATGAACACACATTTTTTGAGAATTGCCACCTGCTTGTACCACAGCTACCAGGGGTTGAGGTGAGATTCTTTCAAAACTCTGGATTCCTAACAGATTGTGATTAGAACTTTGGTAGAGTGTCAAATTACTGACAATAATAATCACTGGGAGAGCAAAGGGGTTTTGTGCAGTGAGGCACCAATTTTGCTGTTCCGTCTTATGCATAGACGTGTCATTAATTGAGTTTCAGCAAAAATATCTGCAACTCAGGACTGCAATGAAGGGAAACCAACCACATTAATGATGCAAGTGGGTAGTGTCAATTGTAGAAATTGGCGGCGACCTTCTTACAAAGATGTTGAGCACCTGCATGTATTATTTTACAAATTAGGCACTGCATACTGGGTTTCTAAGCAAGACAATATATACCTATGATTGGTATTTTTAAAAGTTTGAAGGGCAACGTGTGCTGCCCATCACTTATAGAGACTGTGGACATAATATCAGGATTTCACTCCAACCACTGGATCATTCTTCATTTTCTTCTTTTTTTGGTACCTCAAGTCATGTCGTTCACCAGAGAAGGGCGTTGTGACTAAAGAGCGTAATAAATGTACATCTGTATGCCCCATTATCAATTTCCAGTACCCCTAGACCTTCTGTGCCAGGGTGTTCATCGGGTGATTGGATTATAGAATATCAAAGCTAGAAATATCAAGTTACACTTATATCGTGGACCAAATATCGGGACACCAAATCTAGAAAGGTAAGTGCATATAGAGGTAGTGTTGATGTATTATTTTTAACACCACATCTATGCTAGGGGTGGGGGAGATGTTACATTCCACCTGTGGAATCGGTAGAAGTTGGTGACTCAACATTTCTCAAGATTTGGCAACCCCCTAGTGTGATTTTTCAATGCAGGTGGGCGGTCGCTGTCAGAGGGCTGTTTGTCGAGTAGATTTGCTGCCGCTCTAGTAGATTTTCTAGTTCAGCTGCACCAAAATCAGCTCAAATGGGCATGTGCTCCTGCACACTTCATGGTGCCATTTGTGCTGATTTTACAGCGTTGCTCACACTACCAGCGCTAACTTGCAGTGCAGCATGCATATCTTCCACCTGTTGGAATCGCTGTTGAGAGAAGAGGATTTGAGTGCTAACTGCATTGAATTAAATAAAAAAAATAGTGGAAGTCTCCTTGCTGTAATCTCTCTTTAGTTGTTATTAAAATTAAATTGCTTTATCATCCAGTCAAGAAGTAAAACACTTCTCTAAAAAATAACACACAACCCAATTGTCTTCTCAAGAGGGAATAGAATAAATCAGGTGAGTGGATATTCAGGTAGAACCATCCATCCCCTACATCACACCTGGAAGCAGGGTCTTCTCTTCATGTGCTATACGCTCAGTCATGTTTGTTTATTCCGGCTGTTTACCACGTGACAGGAATGAGCAATGAAGATATTCAGAGTGCTCAACAAGGGAACATATTCTTGAAGATGCCAGTTTTGAAAAGTGATTCATCTAAGACTTGGGTGGTCAGATTTCTAATTAAATCCAACTATCCAGTGTAAACAACTTTTCCACGTGTAGGAGAGGTTATGGGGCGATAAAAATCTGAGAACTGCACAGGACACCATGGAACAAGGATCGAGGAGAGCAACAACTCAGAGTCACGGGTGTAGCTTAGTCAATAATGTAAGTGGATTGTGAGCCTGAGATTTCCTAACAAGCAATAAGGTTTACCCAATTACCTAGGGCAGGGTGGGCTGGAGCTCTGGGTGGTGGTAATGTATAGGGTAAGGGGCATTAGTTTTCAGTTACTTAGAGCAGTAAGGCTGTCACAATGCTCATGTGTTCCTCAGGGCCAGCATGAAGATTTAGAAGTCCACCTTCAGGCACCATCAAGTCTGAATAACTTTTTTTAAAACCAAATTTTACTGGATGTACCAGTGCAAAGCATCATCTACTGCAACTTACAAATAAGTGTTGTGGCATTTCTTGACCTGATCATGAACATTTGTATTCTTCCGGCAGTTACACACATTACATTGGCAGTCCGTGATAATATTCATAGCGAAGATGCTCAGAACCAGTATGCAAGTATATGTCTGCAAGACCTGGCTGCCTCTGTATTAGTTAAAATTAACTTCGCTCCCACTCATGTAGCTGGCCATACCCTAGATCTTATTGTAACAAACTCTCCGGATATCAAGTGTGGTGATACCATCCCGCTCACTTGGACTGACCATTTGCTAATACATTTTCAACTTACCAGCCCTACTAATAGTACTCTTGCTGCACCCACAATCCCAGCTACTCGTCAGTATAGACCATGGCATAAACTGACCCCTGATCATTTTTTCTCTTTATTCTCCTCCTGGGACAGGATAACCATGCTCTACAATGTTGATCAACAACTCGACCATTTCAATTCTCTCATCTCAAATATGCTTGATAAGATAGCCCCTATGAAGCTTCTCACTCATCCACCGAAAGGCACCTCCACCGATTGGTTCACCTCTACTCTGCGGGAGGAAAAAAGCTCTTGTAAGAAACTCGAACGTCTATGGCGTTTTTCGCACAATGAGCAAGATAAAACTAACTATAAGACTGCAATATCCAACTATCATAATAATATCAAAAAGGCTCGCAAATTGCATATTGCATCCTTGTTGGATCAAGCAGGAAAGAACTCTAGGATGCTTTTCCAAATCTTGAAGGATTTTACTAATCCTAAAGCCTGTGAGACCAGAGATATTTCCTCTCAACTCCTTTGTGACAATATTTCCTCTTTCTTTATTCAGAAAGTTGAAAATATTTACCAAAAAATTATCTCAGCAAATACCTCCCTTCCCGTTTCTATTGTAGATCTATCGAATCATACTAATGAAGACTCTCAATTATTTACTTTCCCTAGGGTTACTGTCACAGAAGTGTCATACCTATTGGAATGTACTAAATCTGGTTCTCCACTTGATATTATTCCAGCTAAAGTTTCATCTAAACTTTCGGCTCAACTTGCATTACCCATATGTTGCATCATTAACAGCTCTCTAAACTCCGGTAGTCTCCCGTCAGAATGGAAACACGCCCAAATCATTCCCATTCGCAAAAACTCCAAAATCCATCCTTCTGAGTTGTCCAATTACCACCCCATTTCTCTGCTTCCTTTACAGAGTAAGCTCATAGAAAAACATATCAATAGACATCTATCGGCATTTATTGAGTCTACTCATTCACTTGACATCTCTCAATCAGGCTTTCAGGCTAAACATAGCACAGAGACTGCACTTGTGGAGGTAACGGACAATATCAGGATGGCCCTTGATAATGGTCAAGCAGCACTTTTGGTGCTGCTTGACCTCTCAGCAGCATTTGATACCATTTCTCATCAGATCCTGTTGTTGAGATTACAGGGGCTTGGAATTAAGGGACTTGCTCTGAAGTGGCTGACTGATTTTTTTAACGAACAGAACTCAGGCAGTTACTATGGGCCCTTACAAATCTGCCTCCTCTCAAGTTACCAAGGGTGTCCCCCAGGGCTCTTGTTTGAGCCCTACCCTTTTTAATATCTATGTGACCCCTTTGGCGAAACTCATGAGAAACTTAGGGTTCAGTCCTATCTCTTATGCATATGATACCCAACTCCTCCTCACCTTCGATATAAAAAGATCAGACACAAAACATATTTTCTCCCAGGGTATGATGGCTATTGCCTCTTGGATGCAAAGTAATTTCCTCCAATTAAACTCAGAAAAATCTGAGATTATGTTGTTTGGAGGTGCTGCCATCTGTTGGTCACCTAGTTGGTGGCCTGAGGAGCTGGGTAAAGCCCCTATTCCCAAAGAGGAGATAAAAAATCTTGGCATCAAGCTTGATCAAAAACTTACCTTAGATGCCCATGTCAATTCAACGATCGGCACTTGTTATCATGTTCTGGGCCTACTCAGGAGAATTTTTCCCCTGCTTCCTATTTCGACCAGGAAGACTCTGATTCAGACTCTGATCATGAGCAGAATCGACTATTGCAATGCTCTGCTTCTCTCAACACATGAAGCCTCCCTAGGTAAACTACAGGTCATACAGAATACGGCGCCCGTCTAGTGACGGGATCACCGCCCCGGACTCCCTCTATGCCTTTGTTAATAAAGCTTCATTGGCTCCCAGTGAAGAAAAGAGTGGAATTTAAGATAGGATGCATGATCTTCAAGGCCTTAAATAAGCTCAGTCCCTCCTACCTTGCCAGGAAATTCAATATCTATACTCCTTTCCGCTCTCTTAGATCTGGATCTAAAAGATTACTTTCTATTCCCAGAATCAAGAAGTCGCGTACTGGTGGTAAAGCCTTTTCTTACCTTGCCCGAGTTTCTGGAATAATCTTCCACAATACCTCTGTACTGACATGACCTTACTCCAGTTCAGAAAGCTTCTGAAAACGTATCTTTTTTAATCTGCTTGCCGCGGCTGTAGGTCTGTTACAAGCGCAGAGATAACCCTCGGGGTGATTCAGCGCTATATAAAATTATAAAAAAAATAAGTACTCAATCCACCCCATATTTTCTCATGTTTTTGGAGGCATCCTGAGCCTTGTAAATTGGTTGTTCCTAGCCCGTGCACCAATCAACAGCGGTCAGCCAAATCACAAGGTGATTTGTGGGGGTGGGGGGTTTCAGGACGCCTCCAGTAGCGAGCAATATCCTGCTTAGCCACGAAGGATGCTACCCCTATGAAAGTCCTCTCTGAGTGGGACTCACCAACTACCTGTAATAGACCCAAGAGCACCTCCCGAGGGCCTAAGTCAATTTGATGGCCCAGAACCCCTGAGATCTCCCAGTCCACCCCACTTTGAAGGATGTCAAGGTCGGCACAAACAGGTCACATGATAGAAGTCAGCAGCCGGTGTGGAGCAGGATGCACATACATCCTGGTCTGCATGATCCATCAACTGCAGTTGTTGAGGGGACAGGTATGTCGCATGGAGATAGTTAATCTGGGCCATCCGCAGGTGTGAAGAAATTGCCAGTTCCCTCTGGGCCAGGAATGCCTCTCGCCAGACATTGTTATCCAGATCACCCACCTTGCCCTCCCATCTACGACGTAGGGGCAAGAAAAGATCTGGTGCATTGGTCATTAGGGAGCAATAGAGCACCGAGATTGCACCCCTGCCCAGATGACCAGTCATGAGTTTCACCTCAAGGGGGCTATATTCAGGGATCTATGCATCTGCTGGAAGGTGACACCAGAGCATGGCACAGCTGAAGATAACAGAAGAATTGTGAGTGAGATAGGCTGAATTGGTCAAGCAGTTCCCGGAAGGACATCAGGGACTCCCGCTAGCGAATGCAACCCAGGTAGGGAATACCTTCACAATCCCATTGAGAGAAGCCTGCAAGGCCCACCACCTGACTCAGCCAGGTATCATGTCAGTGAGGAGGCAAGTCCATTGAGTGAGGCGCAAGGCTGCTCTCCAACAGAGCAGCATCACTTGAGTACGGGACAGTGCAGTGGATGGCAGGGGACTGCCATAAAGTAGATAGAGAAGCCCAGCAAGATCTATAAGGTGTAGTTCAAGACAGTATGTGGTATCATCCCAGCCCCTAGTAAACCATTCATTCACAGGGGCTGTGTGTGCTGCAAGATGATACATGTAGAGATCTGGAAAGCAGATGCCTCCATCACACTGTGATTTGTGAGCCAAGGCAAAACCCCCATTATGTTGCCCACCTGCCCAGACATAGGATATCAATTTCGAAGTTAAGGAGTGAAACTACGTCCAGGTAAAGGGATGAGGGTAATTCACCAAGACACATAGATATCGGGGTAGACACATCATTTTAAACACAGCATTGCACCCCATTGGGTAAAATGGCAGGCGTGCACTTGCGCAAGTCCTAGGGCCGATGCAAGAGGGCAAACGTTGAGGGACCAGGCCAGGTCTTGTGGGCAGGAAATGTGGACCCGCAAGTACATAAAGGATTTGCTTGGAATGTCGTTCCGCCACATTACCAGCTACATTCACAGAACAGATTTTCTAGTATTAACACACAGGCCAGATGCCTTTGCGTAAAGTCGGAGGATCTCAAGGCATCTAGGACCCAAAGCCTGTGGCTCTCTAAGGAAAATCAGGACATCATCGCAGTTCAGCCTTTCATACCACCCTTCCCATCGACAGCTGCAAACACACGCATCTCATCACATCTCATCAGGTGCACCAGCGGCTCTATAGAGAGGGTGAAGAGTAGCAGGGACAAGGGGCAGCCCTGATGCATTCCCCTATAAATTGGGAAAGTCAGGGAGAGGATCCTTTTCACCCAAACCTGAGCAGTGAGGGTCCTGTACAGCAGCCCCAACAATCTGCAGAAGGTGGGTCTAAAGCCCGGCCGTTGGAGCACGGCCTCGAGGAAGGACCAGGAGACCATGTCAAAAGCCTCTTAGAAATCGAACAGAAGGAAAGCCAGATCGTCCTCATGATGGCAAGTTTGAGAGAGTGTCAGCTGTTCCCTCCGAATACAATGGCGGGTGCTCCTACCCTTCATGAAGCTGCACTGGTATGAGTGTTTGAGGTATGGGAGAGCTAACGCCTTCGTGAAAATCTTGATGTCTGTGTGTTGGAAGGCGGACCCTGAGGAGTCGGTGAGACCACCAAGGGGGGGCCCTCACACTGCACGAAGTAGCCGAGCGCTGCCGAGAAGTCCCCTGAGAGATCCTTCCCCTATCACGTACTAGCACAGTAACACCACCACACCGGACTCAAGGAGGTTGTCTATAGACAAGCAATTCTTTATCAGCAATAAAAAGGTTACGAGGTCAATATTTACACGAAGGGATCGAGGGATCCACCAAAAGTCTCAGTGTCTCTTTGGAAGGGTAGAGGTAGCGGGACAGTCTTTGGCAGGAGCGCGGTACGAAGGTACCTGGGGCCCAGTTCTTATCCTCAAGCTGGAGGACCCCCGGGTCTCGGAGGGGTCGAGCCGCGACGGCGTCAGCAGGGCTCTGGCGTACAGTTCGTGGAGAGCCGCGATCCAATCAGCAGGGCTCTCAAGATGGTTTCTGCCCAGCCCGAGCCGTGACGTCGTCAGCAGGGCTCCGAGGGAGGCTTCAGCGAGGTTGGGCCGCGACAGCGTCAGCAGGGCTTCGATGTTCCGGGTGGCTTCAAAGTGTTCACAAGAAGGAGCCGCGATGCAGTCAGCAGGGCTCGTGATGGTTCCGACAAGAGTTCTTCTCCGTAGGGTCAGCCGCGATTCAATCAGCAGGGCTCTCGACTCCGGGATACAACTGCCGATCTGTGGCGGGGTCGCCCCAGATATAGGTCTGGAGCCCTTTGATGTCCGGACCCAGGCGCCCGGGGGGGGCGGAGAAGCCGGGTGGAGGTGGCCAGACGCCCAGCAGGAGAGGCTCCAGGCCCAAGAGAGTTGCAGGGCGATCACACCTAGAGAGGGGAGGACAGTTGGGGGGTCCCATCGATACTGTCCTCCGCCGGGGGCGATGAATGGTTCCTGCGGCACCCCCTGGCCAGTTCGTGGTGCCTCGATGTCGGGGCTTCGCTGGGGTCGAGGCCGGGTTGAGCGGGGTCGCGCTGGCTGGCGCACAGAGTCACGTGGATGCCAACAAGATGGCGGAGCCACGAGGGGTATGCGACCTCGCGCAGCTCAGGATGAGGGGCTTCGGTGCAGTTCAGGAGGGTGGCCCGTGAAGGCCCGGGTGGGGAACGGGCACAACCCACGGGGGTAAGGACCACGCCACGAGGCCGGGTCCAACAGGCGTCCCCCCCAGCCGAAGGCATGGAGAGTCACCCATCTCCTTGGGGATTCTCCTCGTCAAGGCGGAAGAAGCGGGACAGGCCGTCGGCGTTGGCGTGGTCATTGCCGGGCCGGTGTTCAACGTCAAAGTCCATCCCTTGTAGCGAGATGGACCCCCGCAGCAGCTTGGGGTTCTCGCCCCGCATTTGCATTAACCACCGCAGGGGCCGGTGGTCGGTCTGGACCCGGAAGTGGGTACCGAAGAGGTAGGGTCGGAGCTTCTTGAGGGCCCATACTACAGCGAAGGCCTCACGCTCGATGGTGCTCCATCGTTGCTCCCCGGGCAGTAGCCGTCGGCTGATGAAGGCCACTGGTCGGTCGAGCCCCTTTTCATCGACCTGGGACAGGACGGCCCCGATCCCATACTCGGAGGCCTCCGTCTGCACCACGAACTCCTTATTGTAGTCAGGGGCCTGCAGCACCGGGGCCGTACACATTGCTGTCTTTAAGGTGTCGAAGGCGGCTTGGCAGCGGGGTGTCCAGTGCACCTTCTTGGGCTGCTTTTTGGACGTTAGCTCTGTGAGGGGGCCAACAATGCTCCCATAGGCCCGGATAAACCGCCGGTAGTATCCGGTGAGACCCAGGAAGGCCCGGACAGCGGTCTGGGTAGTGGGGGGTTCCCAGGCCTGGATGGCATCTATTTTCGGTTTGAGAGGGGCCATCTGCCCGCTCCCCACTTGATGGCCCAGGTAGGTCACGGATCCGTGGCCGATCTGGCATTTGCTGGCCTTGATCGTGAGCCCGGCCCGCTGGAGGGCGGCCAGGACGGCTTCAATGTGAAGGAGGTGTTCCGCCCAGTGGTTGCTGTACACGGCAATGTCATCTAGGTAGGCCGCGCTGAAAGCCTCAAGCCCGGCCAAAACCTTGTTCACCAGTCTTTGGAAGGTGGCCGGGGCGTTCTTCATTCCGAAGGGCATCACCCGAAAGTGGTAATGCCCATCCGGGGTTGAAAAGGCGGATCTTTCTTGGGCGCCGGGGGTGAGCTGGATCTGCCAGTACCCGGCGGTGAGGTCCAGCGTGCTCAGGGAGCGAGCGACCCCTAAGCGGTCGATGAGTTCGTCAGCCGGGGTATAGGGTGGGCGTCCGTCTTGGTCACTGCATTCAGGGCTCGGTAGTCCCCGCAGAATCATAACTCCGGGGGTGGCCGGGAGCTGCGGCCTTTGGCACCAGGACGACAGGGCTGGCCCACGGGCTGTCGGAGGGTTCGATGACCCCCAGGGCCAGCATCTTTGTTACTTCGGCCTGGATGCAGGCCCGCACTCGGTCGGGTACCCGGTAGGCTCTGTGTCGCACGGGGGGGGCTCTCCCCGGTGTCGACGTCGTGGACGCACCAGTGGGTCACCCCCAGGGTGAGGGAGAAGAGGGCTGCGTAGTCCTGCAGCAGTTGCTGGCAGTCGTTGCGCTGTTCCGGAGTCAGGGAAGAGGCGAGTTGGACACCTTTGATGGATCCATCATGGACGTCGGACTGCAAGAGGTCGGGCAGGGGCTCGGAGTCGTCCTCGCCCCCCTGGTCGGTCGCCAGTAGCAGGCTCAGTTCGGTCCGGGCAAAGTGGGGTTTTAGCCTGTTAGCATGTAGGACCCGGAGGGGGTTCCGGGGGGACTCCAGGTCAACCAGGTAGGTGACGGGACTTTTCTTCTCCACTACCTTGAAGGGCCCGGTCTACTTGTCCTGGAGGGCGGCGGGTTCAACCGGGGCCATGACCCATACTTTCTGACCTGGCTCGAATTCTACGGTC
Source organism: Triturus cristatus (assembly GCF_964204655.1). NCBI lineage: Eukaryota > Metazoa > Chordata > Amphibia > Caudata > Salamandridae > Triturus > Triturus cristatus. The sequence goes on from NC_140590.1 coordinate 1,706,714,327, forward strand.
GAGGAGTTCCGATCGTACCACCGCTTCATGTCCTCCTGGCTGGCCTCGATGTTGGCTTCGGCCATGGCTCAGAACTTGCGGGTCTGGTTTCGGAGGGTCAGGAGGTATCGGTAGACGTCAGGAGGGGCGCCTTGGGGCTTCGTCTCCCAGCCCTCCTTGACCAGGCTGAGCGGTCCGCGGACCGGGTGTCCGTACAATAGTTCAAACGGGCTGAACCCCAGGGACTTCTGCGGGACCTCCCGATAGGCAAACAGGAGGCACGGCAGCAGGACATCCCATCTCCGCCTGAGGGGCTCTTCCAGGCCCTGGATCATTCCCTTTAATGTTCTGTTGAACCGCTCAACCAGTCCGTTCCCCTGAGGGTGATAGGGGGTCGTGAACTTGTACGTGACTCCGCACTGCTGCCACAGGGACCGCATGTATCTGGAAATAAAGTTCGTGCCTCTGTCGCTCACCACCTCGCGGGGAAATCCGACTCGGGAGAAGATCCCCATTAAGGCCCGGCCTACCACGGGGGCCGTTATAGTTCTTAGCGGGACCGCCTCCGGGTACCTGGTGGCGTGGTCCACGAGGACCAGGATGAAGCGGAGGCCCAGGGCGGTCTGGGGGTCCAGGGGCCCCACGATATCGATTCCGACCCGTTCGAACGGGGTGCTGATGGCTGGAAAGGGTTGGAGGGGGGCCTTGACCCGACCCCCCGTCTTCCCGCTGGCTTGGCAGGTCTGGCAGGACCGGCAGTGGTTGTCCACGTCTCTCCGCATCCGGGGCCAGTAGAAGTGGGTCACCAGACGGCTGTACGTTTTGTCTTGCCCCAAGTGTCCGGCGAGGGGCACATCATGTGCCAGGTTGAGCAGGAACTCCCGGAAGCGGAGGGGGACCACCAACACTCGGCTGGCCCCGAGTTCCGCCACTTTTTGCTCACTGTATAGCAGGTCCTCGGCCCAGTAGACCCAGTGGGTGCCGGTCAGGTCCCCGTTGGTTTGGGCGGACGCTTGTTGGCGGACCCCTTCGAGAGTGGGGCAGGACTGCTGCTCTGGCCGGAACTGCTCCCGGGTGGGACCCCCTTCGTGTCGCCATTGTGTCAGCTCTGGTAGGGCGCACGGGGAAGCAATCTCTTCGGGGGAGGATTCACTAGGTCCAGGGTCGGTGTCCGCCTCCCCCTTGCTGCTGGCGGGAGGGGGTGCGAGCCCCTCGGGCTGGGCGGCCCCGGAGGCCGAGGATGAGCAGGGGGCCCGGGCGGTCATGGACCGGGTGATGGCGCAGACCCAGTCAGATAGTCCCAGCATTCGGAGGTGCTCTCGTCGCTCTACTTGAGCCCAGGGGGAGCTCTCCAAGTCGTTCCCCAGGAGGCAGTCTACGGGGGCGTTGTCGCGTACCGTCACCTTCAGCAGGCCCGTCACCCCTCCCCACTCGAAGGGGACCAGGGCCATCTGGCACAGGCTTTCGCTGTTGTCGGCCGTCCGGACGGGGCACAGCACATTCGGTAGGATCTGTTCGGGGGTCACCAGGTGGCAGCGGACAGCGGTGACACTGGCGCCGGTGTCACGAAGGGCTTCGGCCCGTTGTCCATTGACCGTGACCTGCTGCCGGTACTTCTGGGTGTTGCTTGGGATGGGGGTGCAGGGTACCATTTCTCGGCTACCCAGGCAGACCAGGCTCCCATTCAGTGGTTCCTCGGTCGAGGGTCTCTTCTTCCTCTTCTCCTTCTCCCAGGGCGGCGGCCGCCAGCTGTCGGGGCGGGGGCCCGCCGGCCCTGTTTCTTCGGTTCAGGGGGCAGACCGGATCGCTGGCATTGTGTCCGGTTTGTTGGCAGCCGTAGCACGTTACTGGTGGCCGTGGTCCGGGTCTGGCCGAGGGCGGCCCCCTTCGGGCTAGGCTCGGGGAGAGTTGTTGCTGCGGTGGCCCTCGAAGGGGGCTCCTGGGGGCCCCGGCGGGAGGGTCTCGGTTCCTGTTCGGCCCTCCCCCTCCACCGCGTTGGCGGGGGGGTCCGGTGGGGTTCCTCGGGTACTCCCCCATCGAGTTCCGGGGGACCCGGGAGTTGACCCATCGATCGGCCTCGACGGCGAGTTTTCGCGGGTCGGTCATTTTGCTGTCGAGGAGGTGTTGTCTCAGTTCCACGAAGCAATTGTTGGAGAGATGTTCCCACACGATGAGGTCGACCAGCTGCCCGTAGGTGGTAACTTTGCTACCTTTGATCCACCCTTCTAGGGCCCGACTAAAAAAGTCCACATACTCCAGGTGGTACCCGGGATTTTCTGGCAGTCTCTGAACCGCTGGCGGTACATTTCCGCGGGGAGCCCGTAGCGGGTGAGCAGGGCCTCCTTCATGTGATCATAGGAGGTCATCACCTCCTCCGGCAGCTGGAGCAGTGTGTCTCGACCCTCACTCAGGAACCGCCCCCACAGGCCCGCGCCCCAGTCTTTGCGGGGCACCCGATGAGAGGTCATGGCCACCTCGTAGGCCTTGAACCATTGTTGGATGTCGTCATTCTTGTAGTATTCCTTGACGACCTCTTTCGGGATATGTACCTTGGTCTCGGAAGGCGGTAGAGTGTCTCTAGTACTGGGGGCGTTGGTCCCCCCATTCTTGGCCTTGATTTCGAGCTCCTTGAGACTGCGCTCGTGCTCAAGGGTCAGTTTCTTTTCCTCCAACTCCCGGTGTCGTCTCTTCTCTTCTATCTCCTCTTGAAGCCGTAGCTGTTCTAGGGCCAGTTTCTTTTCCGCCAGCTGGAGTTCGCCGTCCAGCCGCAGTCGTGCGAGCTCTAGCTCGTGGTTCCGGACCTTCTCCCGCTCTCGTATTTCTTCTTCGGAGAGGCCGGTTTCTAGGCTCTTTCTTCCTCCGGTTGCCGGAGTCAGTGCGGTTGATGTGGTCTCAGTCAGGGGCAAGGGACCTTCTTCCTGGGAGGGGCCTGCCCCGGCCTCCAGCCATGTCCTCAGAGCTTTCTGCATCTCCTCTTTGGTACCTAGGCCGGTGGTTGCAATGCCTTTGTCTTTGCAGAATTGTTTTAACTCTTTGTGCGTATATTCTTCCAGCCGTTCGGGCTGGAACTCCATTGTCGCGTTGCTTTCCTGGCTGCTCATGATTACTGTTCGCTTGGATGGGTAGCTAGTGGGAACTGGCTGGTACGTACTGCGTTCGGCTCGGATCCCGTCGCTGGCCACCAAATGTTGGAAGGCGGACCCCGAGGAGTCGGTGAGACCACCAAGGGGGGGCCCTCACACTGCACAAAGTAGCCGAGCGCTGCCGAGAAGTCCCCTGAGAGATCCTTCCCCTATCACGTACTAGCACAGTAACACCACCACACCGGACTCAAGGAGGTTGTCTCTAGACAAGCAATTCTTTATCAGCAATAAAAAGGTTACGAGGTCAATATTTACACGAAGGGATCGAGGGATCCACCAAAAGTCTCAGTGTCTCTTTGGAAGGGTAGGGGTAGCGGGACAGTCTTTGGCAGGAGCGCGGTACGAAGGTACCTGGGGCCCAGTTCTTATCCTCAAGCTGGAGGACCCCCGGGTCTCGGAGGGGTCGAGCCGCGACGGCGTCAGCAGGGCTCTGGCGTACAGTTCGTGGAGAGCCGCGATCCAATCAGCAGGGCTCTCAAGATGGTTTCTGCCCAGCCCGAGCCGCGACGTCGTCAGCAGGGCTCCGAGGGAGGCTTCAGCGAGGTTGGGCCGCGACAGCGTCAGCAGGGCTCCGATGTTCCGGGTGGCTTCAAAGTGTTCACAAGAAGGAGCCGCGACGCAGTCAGCAGGGCTCGTGATGGTTCCGACAAGAGTTCTTCTCCGTAGGGTCAGCCGCGATTCAATCAGCAGGGCTCTCGACTCCGGGATACAACTGCCGATCTGTGGCAGGGTCGCCCCAGATATAGGTCTGGAGCCCTTTGATGTCCGGACCCAGGCGCCCGGGGGGGGCGGAGAGGCCGGGTGGAGGTGGCCAGACGCCCAGCAGGAGAGGCTCCAGGCCCAAGAGAGTTGCAGGGCGATCACACCTAGAGAGGGGAGGACAGTTGGGGGGTCCCATCGATACTGTCCTCCGCCGGGGGCGATGAATGGTTCCTGCGGCACCCCCTGGCCAGTTCGTGGTGCCTCGATGTCGGGGCTTCGCTGGGGTCGAGGCTGGGTTGAGCGGGGTCGCGCTGGCTGGCGCACAGAGTCACGTGGATGCCAACAAGATGGCGGAGCCACGAGGGGTATGCAACCTCGCGCAGCTCAGGATGAGGGGCCTCGGTGCAGTTCAGGAGGGTGGCCCGTGAAGGCCCGGGCGGGGAACGGGCACAACCCACGGGGGTAAGGACCACGCCACGAGGCCGGGTCCAACACTGTGATTATAAGGGAAATCAAGCAAAATTAAGAGCACCAATCTGCAGGTTGTCCTACCTTAGGTATAACTACAATGGTGGCCTCAGTGCCTCAGCATAAAGGGCCAATAGATGCGGAGTCAAGAGATCTTGGTAACGTTTAAAAATTTGATGGGGAACCTATCAGGACCAGAGGTCCTACTGGACTGAAGATCAGATATTGCCTGCCCGACTTACTCCACAGATAGTGGCAGGTCCAGCTCTCATGCCCATGAGGAAGGAATAGATGACAAGGGGCACAGCTCTAAGAAGGGTGCGGTCAAGCTCACCCACTGGAGTTGGGCTTGCCACGTTTAGTCCCTGCTAAAAGGTCCCAAACATTTGAGTAATTGCAGCTAGTTCCTCACATAGGACGCCAGAGGGATCTTTAATAGCTGGGACCACACTATTGGAGACCTCCGGAGTCACCAGTCAATAAGGCAGTTTGTAAATTTGTCTACTGAGGCATATACTCTCTTGGTAGATATCCTCCAGCATTGCAGAGCCTGGTATAGAGAGACCTGATGCAGTTTGGCCCTCACCATCTGCAACAGACGATTGGCTGTCCCAGATCCAGAGTCACCCGCTTGCCACTCAAAATCAAGGATCTGGGCCTCCAGCTCCATCACCTGTGCCTGCCGTTGCCGATCTTTATGCAGCCCATACCCCTTGAGATGGCCTTGTGAGGTGGGTTTACTCGCCGCCCGTGAGGGCCCTGCAGAAGGCACTGAGCCCCAATTGTTTTGGAAGAAGGTGTGTATCTCCTCCTCCCCACAATCTGCGCAGTCTTGGTCAGACAGGTGCCATGCATTGAATCTCCTCACTGGATGAAAGGAGCCACAGGAACACCTCACTGAAGAGGGAGATAAGCAGGATCAGATATGCCTCTCAGTAGGGTCCAGACACACTGCACTTACAGCAAGTCACATGCTGGCAGCCAGAGGAGAATTCTGGATTCAGTTTTATGGACTGCAGATAGGTGTGTGTAAGAGCGCAGTACAGGGTTCTAGGAACACTAGGCATCACAGAGATCCATGGATTCTGCCCATAATGTGAGGCTCGCAGACCATGCAAACCCACCTGGGGGAAGAGCACATGATGTGTCTTGCTTGAAGTTGCGAACCGTGTTAAAGTCCCTTCTGCTCATGGTTGTCTGCAATGGGAGAACTGCAATCACGGATTGGAATGTCCATAGTGAGGAGTGCAAGAGTTGGGGAATAACATATCAGGAAATTAGGTTAAGCTGATTAGCCCTTCAGGCGCCCCTCAATGCCCACATACCACCCCTGGGGATCATCATGGACAGAAGACACAGCTAGTTGGAAGATTTTATGTAAGAGAATCGCAATCTCTCTTGAGCATCTAGAGTAGCTCACATGGTACACACAGTCATATCCAATGTGGCCCAAAAAGAACATCAAGGTTCCAGGAGATGTGTCTCCTGAAGCAGGACCACATCTGGTTTGTGTTCCCTAATGCATCGCAGAACCGCTGATCTACTAATGTGGTCCAAGAGACCATTTATATTCCAGGAGGCGATTCTGATCATTTGGGAGAAGAGGTAGCAAGCGCCAGGGCAGGTCCAGGTTCTCCAGGAGCAATGCCAGGATGGTGGCCAATGTTCAAGATTCTGCCCAGAGGTAAAATCTAGTACAGTGGAGAGCTTGTGTTGTGAGTACCTGAAAAGACAGCAATTCAAAATAGCATTTCTATCTAAAACAACATACCCCCAACACCCCACTACCCATACGTCCACACACAAAGCATCTCTTTGCCCCTTTAAAGAATATTTTACAACAAAGTTGAGGGGGAAAACCACACAGTTGGGAGCCTCATTCAACCATGTAAGGATAACCTTGTCTAACAGCAACATCTAACAAGTTGGTGATGGGTTCATACATACAGCTAATAGGAAAGGAACATCCCCTCACGCCCAATCAGTTCAGCAGTCCAGCCAGAAGTTATACATTACCACCTCTGCCGTGGCCTTGATCATTTTCAGTATCTCAGTGCAAGGCCCTCTTCGTGTCTCTGTTGGTGCCCATCAGGCATCTAGGTCAACAAGAATGTCAAATTCTCTTTGACTTAAGGAACACGGGAGTGTCAAGAGAGAAGCTCATGAACTGCAGGGCACAGTGTTCTAGTCGTTATAGCTGGACTTGATTAGGTTTGTCGCCCGCCCCAGTGTCGGACCAGTCTCGCGTTATCTGGTACGTCTTCTGCAAGGAACCCAGGCAGGAAGAAGCAGCCGGTGCTCCCTCGTTTCAGACTCCCTCCAGAACCCAGCACACGCAGTGGTTGTTGTTCTGTCGCCCATTCCCAGGCCCACTCAAGGCTGTTGAAAAAGTAGGTGAAGAAGCAAATATGACGGAGGCAGACAGGAAAGTGGAGCATATGAGGGATGTTAAGTGCCTGGCTGCTGGACTGCCTCGATGTAATCGGGAAAGATCTGAATTTTTGCATTGGAGTGTCTCAAATCGGGATGAGACCAAGCCTCTCGGAAGATGGCATCTCGGTCCTGGTGGTTAAGGATGAGTGCTATCACAGGATGAGGAAAGGCCCCCGGGCGGGGCTTCTTGGGCAGGGCTCAGTATGCCTGCTCCACCACGAAGAAGCGGGATAGCTTATTAGCTGGAACCTAGTTCCAGAACCATTCCTCCAGAAGATCGTCCATCCAGGAGCCCTCAACCCCTTTCGGTAAGCCAATCAGGTGCAGATTATTTTACCTTGAGCAATTCTCAATGTCTTCTGCCTGCTCGCCGAGAACCGCCACTCAGGACAGCAGTTGGGAGACTTGATTTTTGAGAGTTCCAACATCATCTTCGGTCATTGAGATCCACACCTCTGCTTCGGTAACTCTTTCCGCCATCTTACGGAGGTCCTCTTATATAATGGAGAGGTTGATGCGGATGCCCTCTACTTTGGACTCAACCTCCTCCCTGGAATCTTGGACAGTAATAGGGATGTATGGGAGGTCTGTAGGAGGCTGGGCCAAAGTTGTCGGTGGCGACTCTCCTGCAGCATCTCTGTTGTCGGTACGGCGGTGGTCTACTGGTCCATTTTAGTTTGGACTGCCTTTGATTGTGGGGGTTTTATGTGGCCCATCCATGCTTACAAGGGGATTGGCAAGACAGATCAAAACAAATCAGAGATCCGGCCCACCTGCCCCAGGCCAGCACTAATAGCCTGCTCCACCAAGCTTGGTGGGCTGGTTCCAAATACCAGGGTGGGTCCCCCGTACGGTCACAGCAAAAGTGAGGCTGGACTGCCAAGTAGTTGTAGGGTCAAGTGCCGCCGACCCGCTTGCCCAGGGGCAGCACAAGCAGTCAGATGCTGGTTGTCCAGGGGACCACTTGTGGGAAATGTTACAGCTTTATACAGGCAGAGATGCTCAGGCAAAGGGTGGCCAAGTCACAGGCAGGTGTCCCTTCAGCCTCCTCCAGCCAACAGCAGTAATTGTGGGAAGCAGCAGTTGTGCGAGTAAATACACTCCAGGACATGAATATTCAACATTCTCAGGGGGGGGGGGGGGGGAGGAACACACAGTCCAGCTGATGATGTTCAGTCCAGGGACACAACGGCTTTCACTGCATAGGGGGGCCCACCTGAGGGAGGCAAATCCAGTGGGTTGGCAGACAGCGGGGGCCAGAAGCACCCCAGGGGGTGCCCCGTGCTCATCACCATCAGGCACCCCCCACAATAGCTGATTTGCTACACTAGGTCCCCTAGCCAATCAAGGTACAGCCATGTACCCCTCCCCCAAAGTCTAACTGGCCCTGCAATATCCAGTTGTCAGGGCCCCAGAGCACTCCTTCAAATAGCGCTGTATTCACTGGCCAAGCTGCTCCTGAAAACTGGCCTACAGGTGGCCAATGCACAGTAGGTGTTTTTTTGGCCAGTCCGTTAGTTGACCAGGCGCAGTCCTAAATGGGGGATGGTCTGGCGGCACTGCACGGCCATCTATATTTTTGAAAAACAAGGGAGGGGGGCCCAAGGGTACACAGTTTGGTTCTCCTACCGCCACATGATGAGAATGCAGCACCCGCTGCATGAGTAATCAGAAGGCCCACTCGATATACCTCACACGCAACAGCAGTCAAGCTGCAACGAGGCTCGGCCCGGTTCCAAGGCTCCGCGATGGCCCCTTTCAATTGCAGGGGGCCTCTCTCTTCACAGCATGTACAGGCAGCCAGCAATTAACCTCAGGTGGGTTCATGTGGTGGGCCCAGGAGTTCCAAGAGCTCACTCACCAGCCACTGAACAGCAATGCCATGGCTGCCATCTTGACCGCTCTTCCCTCAAAGCGCGGGCCATGCAACACAGTACCTACCAGTCCACCTGTTGCAAAAAAAGGCCCAGGCAGGTGCCCACCATGTCTCAGCAGGGTCAAAAGGAGGGGTTCTGACTGGTGTTGTCAGGCAGGATGCGGGCGATTACCGTCGGGCATCAGGAGCACCATTAAGATTCGACTGCCATCTAGGCCTGCTTGGCCACACCGCTTAAGTCCAAATAACTTAATGGCACAGACTATTGGAGTGGCCAGGCAAAGGAAAGGGTATTGGGGAAAGGAACAGCTGGGAGGGAAATCTGAAAGAGACGACAGATGTTATTTCTCTCTTGTACTTTTACCCAACCCTTTCCTAAGTTATCAGATATCGTCATTTGTTTTAGGTTACCTGGGTTAGAGTAGACTGCCAAAAATCTCTAACCAGACATGTAAAGCCAAGAAGGAGCAGTACTCCATGGAAATAGATGGTCCTTGATGCGTTTGACTTCGTTTTTTTCCTTTAATCCTGTAACTGCGGTTAGATGCCACCCAGCTAGACTTGGAATCTTACTGCGGACAGTTTCACAATTGTTTGGGCCTTTGAGTATTAAGCTACACTAATCCTGTTTTGACCTTTTGCTATGGAATAAACAAAATGGCAAATGTTTATTCACACGCTTATCTGTTTTTTTCCTGCTGAATATGGTTAGGAAAGCCAACAATACTCCTTGAACAATCAATGGTAGAATCCGGGTTGTTAAGTGGCGCTGTACACAGCAAGGAACCAGTAGTTGTTCTTTCTTACTCCTTTCCTCTTAAAAGAAAATATCGAATTTTTATTGTAAATGGAAATGTAGGAATATTATAGTGATAGATTCTGGTGCTGGAGGACGTTGTGATTTATTTTGTTCTACACTTGGTAGTTCAATGGCTTTGATGCCATTCTAAGTGTTTTAGATGTGATTGGTTTAGTTTATCTTTTTCACAAAGGATGAGTGGATTGATGACAGGATAGAGTTTGTCAGTATAAATTGACAGGATGCACCACTGTGGGAAGCAAGATTTAGACAAATGTATGACTGTGATCTGTATTGTGCAGGTAATGGTGACAGTAGTTGTGTCTTATGTGTACCGTGTGTGTCACTTGAGAGGGATGCAATATTGGCCTAACAAACACTGAACAATCTGGATAGCTTAAAGCTGACTGATGGTTCCAGGTGCTAATTCCTCTCCCACTGGCATGTGACAGGATCCACCAATGTGAAGACCTGAAGAAGCAGTAGATAGAACTGGTCTGGGCAGGAGGAGGGTGAGAGACATTGAGCCCAAATCAACACCCCCATCTCCACCCCCTGTGCAGCAGCTGAGGATCCTTCAAGTAGACATCAAAGTAATGACACAATTGGAGGAAAAGGGTACACAAGGACATCTGGTACAACATGATGAGTGTGTAAGCATCTTTTTTAGATAACAAATTTGAGATCTAGCATTTCTTAAAGGCTCTGGGGCAGGTACATTCACCCACTGTGTTCATTGGTCTGGGCGGAACTTTTATGCCCAGTTAGATAAAGAAGAAAATCATGATAATCATCACAATTTAGTGTTTTTCCCCTTTGAAATACAAACATAAAGCAAATACACAAAGAATCACGTCAAATACATTTTAGCACAGTCTTGGCTAATTTTGATTATTTTTAATGCAAATAGAGGCAGAATTGCCATGATGAAGGAAGAGAATCCAGAACCTTTTACACAAATTGATATGTAAATACCTTCTTCTGACTCTTCCATAACATCAGAATACAGAGAAATATCGCAGTATTTTTCTTTGAGAAAGGTGGCAACCCTTCCTGCAGGTTTTGAAAGAAGACGGGCACACCCACTGATGCCCACAGCCACATGGATGTGACCCTCAGCTGGCGTGCCCGTCATATAGAACCCACAGTCTGATGCACTGCGTGACACCAACAGACAGGTATGCAACAGTGGGTATGACTAATGCTTCTGAAACATGAGGGAACAAGCTTCCCTCCCTCACAGAATAGCAGCACACCATCAGCAGTGCAAGCTTCACTCACAAAACAGACACAGCTGGGCATTAGAGGCAGGAGTGGAGCTTCGATTGGTGCAACAGGTGCAGCGTCACCAGGGCCATGAGGCCTGAGGGACCACTCAACCCTGATTACTGTTGCATTTTACAATTCAAACAGAAGCAAAGGGGCACATTTGCCTTCCTCGCACTAGGGCCCATGAAACACTCGATATCCCACTGATTAGCAGTGCAAATGTGCCTTCCTCACAGAACAGATACACCGTGTGCACCAGCTGCCATGTTTGACAGCAGTATGACAGCAGACCTCATGCAACAGGTACAGCTGGGCCCCCACAGTGCAGGCTTCTACTCCTCATGGAACAGCTACAGCACGGACAGAAGCACAAGCTTCTCTCTGTCACGGACCGGATACAGCCTTGCAACTGCAGTGGAACTGCCTCCCCGACACCATAGCAGCAGGAGGAGTCCACCTCTCACAGAGCAGGTGAAGCTCAGGCAGGGCCAGTGAAGGCTCCTATCTCAAATAGCAGGTAGAGCAGAGGCTGTAGTAGCGGTGCGAACACCCTTCCCTAGATGATGGATTTCAGTGGGGTGTGTGGATTGGTGAGTGCAGAAGTAGTTGAGCATTAGAATGGTTGGGTATGGATGATTGAGTATGAACATCTGTTATTTCACCACCAAGATGACCTAAGGGATGAACGTGCTCTTAAAAATGCATATGTCACATTAGGTATGGAGGGGTGAAGGGCTGTATTGCTATGTGAGTAAATGGATGGCGAAGTGGATGCTGGTGTTAGAGGGTGGACAGTTGGGTGAGTGGGAGGCTGGGATGTTTGTGAATTTATGTTCTGATAAATGCTGAATTTGTATGGACAGATGCATGACGAGGTGAATGGAGAATGTGGGTGGAGAATGCACGTGGAAGGAAAATATCTGTGGATTGATGGGGATTTGTGAAAGGATGTGTGATGGTTACTTTGTGTGTAGGGGTGGATTAAAGGTCACTTTGTGTCGGTGGTATATGTGTATACCTTAGTCCACTGTGCAATTTAAATTACGCCACCACAATTGACGTCACTTGGGAAGTTCACTTTATGCTTTTGACATGAAATTCCTGAAATTGCATCTGCACTCCAAGTCACATGGATGCATGTGTTCATGAATGTGTGTAAATGAACGTGATTGGGCTACCTCTGAAGCTTCTTCCCTTGTGCAAAAGCAGAAATAGGATAACGTGACTTTGAAGGGCTTTTATATCTACTTGCTGAGCTATGAAATACAAGAAATATCCGTGATGGGCAGGCACTGTTCCCAAATCTCATTGAGAATTCTATTACTGCCCACTGATTCCACACTATTTAATTAGTGGAAGAGGGCGCTGGGAACGACCCTAATGTTTCAGTTCTGGGTGGGAACAATTACATATGTATTATATTTCCCGCTAGGCTTCCAGAGAAATCTTGAATTGTGTTTGTGCCCATGCAATGAGACTTCGAGGGAGTCGATGTTGCATTTTAATTTTTTTGTGGGTTTTAACAAAAAATCACTAAACTGTTTTTAACCCCTTTTATGAAGTCCAGAAATGTGCGGCATTGCACTCAGGCACGTTTCTTCTTCTAGAAACTTCATGATAAAGAAACACGTTTTTATTTAAGCTTCTTTTTATGTGCTGCAGTACATCTTCGGGGCACAATGCACTTTGAGTAAGATTTTTTTAAGTATTGTTTTTATTCCTTATTATATGTTTGCATAATGAAATGATTTATTATCACCTCGTGCAGATTGATATTTGACGATATAGTATTGTTGCATTTGTATATATGTGTTTTTATTGCAAACTTTGCACTTCTATAGTTGTTTAAAAACCTAATGAAGTTTTTGAATTGAATTCTTTGGGGGTTGCCTTATGTGAACTTACTAGTCATACACCAGTAGTAGAAGATTCTGCAATGCCAAACGGGATGTCTTTAGGGGTGGGCGGAATTTGCGTAGTTGCCCTACACAAATGATCGCGAAATTGCTCTAAATCTCCGCAGGCATGCGGAACTTTCGTGAAAATGCGGAGATTGTTTTTCCCGCCCGATGTGTTTTTACGTGCTCATGGGGAAATATATCTCTAACTTGCCCATGCGGTCGCTAATGGGCGCGGCCATCTTGCTCACGATGCTTATTTCCTGTTCCGGGACGAATGACGTGTTCGCGATTGCAAACTCTCGCGGAATAGTGCGACAGGCTACCAACAATCCAACATCTCGTGGCGCACGCAAATGGACAGGAAAACGTGTCGGCGAACGCAGGTATCCGGTAAGTCACTATCATGCGTGAGAATGCATTTTCAAACCCCGAACAAGAAAATACATCCGCTTTCGCAGCAGATCGCGGAAGTTGTGACATCTCCGTGTTCTCTGCGGAATGTGGAAATCCCAAAACTTCGCAACTTCCGCGAGCAGAACGGAAATTTTCGCCCAGACCTAATATATTTGATAGAACACAGTGACTTGGTTGCTGATGGCTGTAAGAGAAGGTCATAACAGAACGAATAGCATTCAGCTGTCTAATGTATAATTTGCTGGTGACTTATGTTCCAATTTTAAGGTCGCAAAGCATACCACCTGGGCATTAGTTGAGCACCTCTAGGTGAGTTTTATGTTATTACATCTAGACATATAACAAAAAGTAACTGCAATGATTTTGTTGTGAATAATTAAAATTGAAAATGTTTAAATTCTGAAAGTTTGAGACTGAACTAAACATTGCTAAGATCTATGGAAGGGGATGTAGTCTCCAGAATGTCTCAATCATCTCTATTTCCCTTCACTCCACTTTCATTAGCTGTCTCTCATGCTGCACTTACACACCATTTTCTACCCACATCTTTCAAAAAATTTCCATCTCATGCATCATCATTTTCCTCTTCAGACTGTCTTGCCACTCTTTTGTTCTGCAGGTAACTTCTGTTCATCTCCTCATTTCACCATCTACCCACACACAGCCGTGGTCCGTGCAGGCAACAGCAGTGAGGCGGTGGTGCCGGGTTGGGGGGGAATTCTAGGGACGATGACGAGGCCCTACTGCTGTTACCTGCACGGACCGCGGCTGCCCACACAAAAAACTACAACTCAGCTTTAAGCACTGAATTTAATTTCCATTCGTCAACATGCAGGGGATATGGACTTTATGATGAATCCTTTGAACACATTGGGGCAGATTTACAAGCCCCTTGCGACACTTTTATGCCGCAGTTGCGTCACTTTTGTGACGCAGCGGCGGCGTAAACAATGCGCCACTATGCGACATATTTACAACGTGACGCATCTAATGAGATGCGTCACGTTGTAAAGCCCTGTGCTACATTATACCTGCGTCAGGTATAATGTATGCAGGGTGGGCGTTCGGTCGCAAGGAAGCCTCGTAAAAGTGACGTAGTGAAATCGACAAAATTTCACTGAGTCACTTTTACGTCCCCGCTGCGTCAAATCCTTATGCTTGCTTGAAGCAGGCGTAAAGAGTGACGCAGCATGTTAGGTATAGGGAACCCCTGAGCAGAGCTGGAGTTGCGTTGCGCTTGCGACACGACTCAGGCCCTGCATCACCCTTACGCCGACAGAAGCGTCACGCATTGTTCTATCCTTGCGCCACGTTGGGCCACATTGTAAATGGTGGCGCAAGGTTTTTTTTGAGTCACGCAAAATAACTGGCGCATCCCTGCTAATATGCAGGGATGCCCCAGTTATTGTAAATCTGACCAATTGTCTGCAGTTGCCCAGTTCTACTTGTGGATCAAAAATCTCTTCTGAAGCGGGAATGGAATAAACTGGGTATTTGTCCATGCCGGCGGGCCATTATCATTTCCCTTTACCCTGATAACATTGCTTTGAATATATTGTTGGTTAAGCTTCTCGCTTTAGCAGCTAAGAAGCTCTGCTGCCTGAGGGCCCCACCAAGTGGTTCCAGTTTAAGCCCCCCATTGGATCCCCTGTTGGAGCCTCTACCTAAAGGCCTATACAATCTTTGGAATCATTGGATGCTTTAAGAAAGCGCTGTGCATGGCCTTGAGCAGAGTGATATTTACTTTTTATTAGTGTTGATGGAGCGCAATGGTGTTCTGTAATTTGTAGGGGTGTATCATAATCCCGGATAGTCCGCACCCGCATATACTCCTGTGTTGTATTAACATTTAACCATTAGAAAGTGTTCAGTAATAACACCTGAAAGTGGTAGGAAAAGTGTTGTGCCATGTAAAGAGACAACGTAGAATTCATGTTAGGATATTGTAATTCATAGTATTTGATGTAATTTGCCTAAAGAAATTGTTTATATGTGATGTGATGTGCATGATTAAAACGGGCACCATATTAAAGTTTCACATAGACGTGACTTAATTGCATTTAACATGTAGACTTTCATAAGCTGCTTGAAGTTAAAATGAATTTGATGTGCTTCTGTAATGTAATGAGATATAAAGGCCTAAATGAAATGTTCACCTATATGTATTTGAGAGGCCTATGTGTTTCACTCTTATGTTGGCCTATTTTTGTGGGCCTGAAATGTATTTTCCCCGGGGGCTCAGTAGTGAGGGTTTTAGTGAAACTTCATGTTCATGTTGAATTTGTTATGTTCTGACGTTTCTGTTGCCGGTAGAGAAAGTCGTCTTTGTTAGTTAGAATAATGTCTTTTGTTTAGGAGAGTTAGGCTCGGAAGGATGTGATACATTTTGGCGAGGAGAGCTGATAATTGGGAGACGGTGTTCTTCCCCATTAAGGGAGGTCTGGGAATCAAGGTCATCGAGCCAGGAGCTGGGAGCACCGACACCGTGTGGAAAATCACCTATGGAAAGTGTCCGGCAAGATGAGTTGATCTGTAGGCGTGTTCTATGTTTTTGTGATTTGTATTAGGGATAGTGTCCCGGGGTGGAGTCAGGAGAAGGGGTGAGGAGAGAGAAGGAGCATCTTAGAACGAGCTCTGTAGCTTGGCTACTTGACCCATACAATGTGAGTGTACTTTTTAAGAAGTCTTCACACGCTGACACTTTTCTCCTGCTCTTGCCTGGGAAATGCTAAGAACAGATGTCACGATTGTGGTAGTGTACGGACAGACTAATGCTTTTTATTCATTCTCTGCAGATGAAGACCGAACTTGATGTGAGGGCAATCATTGCCTGTGTTCTGCTTCTGGAGATTGTTATTTTTTTATGATTCATCACATCAAGTTAGCCCGTAGGTTTGGATTTGTATTAGTTCCCATGTACTTTTACAACCTCATAATGAGGTGCTTGTACATCCAGCTGTTTTTGGCTTTGTAATAAACCCCACTAACTTGGAGTCCGAAGTCTGTGATTCTTCAGAGACATAGTTCTCATAAATTGTGATCCTGTTTAAATGAATTGTTTCTCTCTTTTACACTTCTCAGCAGGTAATTAAGGTCCATCAGCCGTGAGTTCCACAGTAATTTAGTAGGAAGGAACTCGGCCCTTTCAGTTGGTAGCAGAGTGACAGTTGCCTCTGCAGTGAGGGGGGAATATAGGAATATTAGGGAAAGTTTAGTCATAGAGTCCCAAAAAGTCCAGAGGATGAAAGGTCTGATGATTAAAGTCGGAGGACGACGGACTTTGGCGAAGACTGACGGAGAGTGACGGTGCAGCGTGCACAGCAGTTGACGGTGGAGTGAGTATAAATAGGGGTGTGTGCGTTAGATTGCGGTGATGATTTGATTAAGTGATGTCTTGCGGAGTTTGGTTGAAAGTCGAGAAATGGTGGTTTTGGGCCGAACGCACGTGGTCCATGTCATACAATTTGTTTTGATGTCAGGCTCGACGAGTATCCTAAGATCCCGGGATAGATTTGTGGTGTAGAAGATACCAGAGCTGTAATTGTCTGACCAGTGATTCTGGGAGTCGTGAGGCATCATCGACAAAACCCACCGGGAGATAGGGAATGTGTGTGAGAGAGCTTGAGAGTTGTGTGGGAAGCTCGTGCACAAGGGCGGACCACAGCGATTCGAGTGACCTACGCAGGTCGTGGGCCACTGTGTGTGAATGATTTTGAGTGAGTGGATCCTATTGATTAGTTATATATGACTGTACGGCCGTTCGTGGACAGATGGTTGAGGTGACTGTCTGGCCGTTTTGCGGACAGACAATTACCAGAGGTGAGGCAAACAATTATTTGTGAGACTGTCCGGTCGTTTTGTGGACAGACAGTCGGTTATGTGACAGTACGGTCTTATGGTGGACAGTTACTTGTTTCTATGAATAAGGTATGTGAATGTTTAAGGAAGAGATTGTAAAGGAGGGTGAACTGCTGAGCTGAGTGAGGAGGAAGAGAGACAGTGGAGTGTGCCACGCTGCGATAGGTCAGTTGGTGTAAAGCCATGCTGGGATTGGTGGATTGTCATCAGGAAGTAAAAACGAAAACATCTTGTAAGGGAATGGAGTTTGTTTAAACATGCAATGCTTTAGGGTGTTACTTGACCTTTGTAGGGGAGATAGAGGAGAAGTAACTCGAGTGGGTGAAGAGGCACCACCTGAGGGCACACCAGCACATTACATGGCCACGAATGTAGGACTCCATACCATAGTTTGGCTTAAAAATTGGCACAAAGTTACTGAAAAAGAGTGAGAGTTGGCTTTTCCACATTATGGGTCATTTAGATTGGCTGTATTGTACCAGCAGAATGCAGTCATGGCTTCGTTGCGACCTCCACCCAGACCAAAAAAGTTTGAGGCTTTAGATGAGCAGCACATGCGAGAAAAAGGGACCGAAGTCAGAAAGAGTGAAAAAGTCGATAAGGGCGTTTCAAGATGCATGATGGGATGCATTGGTGAAAAGATGGAGAGTAGAGACCTTTGAAGGAGAAAGGCTATTTCCTATGTTGGTGGAAGTAGGCGATGCCCAAAAGAGAAAGGAATAAGAGAATGATAGCGACACAGACGATAGCTTGTTGCAAAGTATGTTAGCAGAGCGTCCGCCTCCATATAATCCAACGTCAGAGGTGGGAAGACAAGCGCTTACAGAAGGGACAGGTGAATCGCAGACAAGTCCTAGTGCGAAAATTGTGGGAAAGATTTCAACAGGAACGGAGGAAATGGGAATATAGCAATCGAGAGATACAGAGATGAGTGGAGCTAATGCTGTTACACAGTTACCGGATGCCTTTACAGTGCCGGTCACCATGGGTCCCATAGTGTCAGTGTATGATTCAGGTCAAGCAGGAAACGGTAGTCAAACACAGTTACCAGCAGCAAGAGAAGGTATCAGTGCTGGAGGAAAGGGTACAGTGAGTAGAATTGGTCCTCTTTTGCGACCTTTAGAGGCTAGTACTTCATTGGCAGCTACTGGGGACTCTTATAGAGGGCATACTGAGTCTAGAGCAGTAAAACAGTGTTGTTAGCAGACTCACATTCTGATTTGAGTATGTGGGAACCTCCAGTCAGAAGTTCCATGGGGAGAATTGCAGAAGGAGGGATGGATCAAGGAATTTCTGGGAGTCAAGGTGTCTCACGGACTATAGTTGAAGGGAGTCACTAGGGAACCAGAGCAGTAAAAGTGGCAAGCAAAGCAGTACATCAAGTCAGGGAACAATTAAAGCTGCCACATGGGCCAAAGTGCTACATGTGGTGAGGTTGAAGGCAGAAACTGATGAAATTATACGCAGAAACTTGCCTTTGGAAAGAATGGAACTTTATGAACAAGATGAGCTGTTGTTTGTGGCGAAGGATGTGACTCGTAAGTCAAGGAAAGCTCCTGAAAAATTAAAAGAGTTAACACGGAGGTATGATGTGGATTTGTTCAAAATGAAAATGTTACAGGGAAGTCATAGGCTAAATTAGAGTGATCAGAAATTGGAAGAGGAAAGAGTCATATGATTGAATATACACAATCGAGAATTGATTGTAGGGATACATGCATGGAGCATGCTTGATAAGTGGGAAGAGAGGTGGTCTAGGAAGAAGAGTGTCAAAAAATTGTATAGGTGATACACCGCCTATAGGAGGAGGAACAGCAGGAGTAGAGGCTTACCCATTGTGAGAGGTACCGAGTGGGGGGTATATGCATGTTCCTTGGAGCAGGGGTGATTTGGCAGCATTCACAAATGATTTTCCGCGGCTGAGGGTAAAACCTGTTGAATGATACAAGCAAGTTGTTAAAATCTCAAAGGCATTGTGGATTGATTTGAATACATTGTTTGACATTGTAGTAAAAATTTATTTGTGGTCAGCTTGTAAGATCTTCGTTGAATGGTCAATGTCAGAACCGGAACGAGATCCTATTTCCCATGGTCCTTCACCTGTGGTTATGAAAAAGTTTGAGCAGATAATCACATGGTTACAGTCAAAGATTTTGCTACAAGATGTTGATTGGGTTAAGATAGATCAAACTACCCAAGAGCCCAAAGAGTCAGTGCATGCTTACTATGAGAGGCTCTTGCAAGCCTTTAAGCAGTACAGTGGACTAGATACCTTAGATTCCAAAGACATGGGACAGTTTGTCTCCAAGTTTGTGATAGGGTTAAGACCAGAGATTAGCTTCATGAGCCAACAGCATCTGATCTGTTGGCAAAACAAGTCTGTGGATCAAATTCTACGGTATGCTAGATACTGTAGTGATGAAGTAGACTCAAAGCATAAGAAACTCAAGGATAAGTTAATGCTGGTCCAGATGAGAAATTCAGAAAGGATAGATCAGGCACAGCCGAGCGGAGGAACACTAGAATGAAGACAAGGAAACGACCAGAGGATTGTCCAAAACCGGTCAGTTCAGGACAGAGGAAAACCTTAGACCCCAAGACAGGAGTGGATTTTGCTACTCTGAAGAAGACTACTGCATGCCATTATTGTCACAAAATCGGATATTGGAAGCACGAGTGCAGGTTAAATCCCACAAGCTAGTAGAGCTTATCAGCAGATGTCACTCATTGAGACATTTGATGAGTTGCATCCAGACTCGTTGAAATGACGGTGTCTGAGGGGGGGAGGAAGACTGTACCCTTGGAGAAGTCTTGGAGGTAGACCAGAGAGGACCGTATGTAGAGGAAGATGTTGACGGTCACCCTATCACCTTTCTGATTGATACTGGTGCTACACGTTCTACTTTGAGATCAGCAGTAGTCCCAAACCTACCCCTCTCGGGACAATCGATCCAAATTGTAGGAGTTGCAAATAAGAGAATGACAAATCCATTGACAGATGAGATACCTATGAGAATAGGAGCATTTCACGATCTACACCAATTTGTGGTGTGCAATTTGAGTCCAGTCTGTTTGTTGGGTTGTGATCTTTTGTGCATATTGAATTGCTCAAAAATCAGATAGGAGGGAGAAAGAAGGGGCTTAGGTCCACTCAGCTTCCTTATCTCAATATATCAAAAATCAATGGGAGAGTGGATCACTGGTCCTGGGAGAACCAGGGTATTGCATTGTTAGTACTTTGTACTGTTTAAGAAACCCTCATTCACGTTTGGTAAAGGATCGAGATTAGCGGTATATCTTGATTCTCCGCTAGATTGTCATTAATGTGATCGCATAATCATTGGGTTAATCCAATGCTTCCTCCACCCGGAGGCTTTTACCACTGGTGGTCACAGTAGTGATCGTGAATAAAAAAAGTGAGGTGACTTGTGGTGAAAAGGTGTTGTTTAAAAGTCTCGTAAAGCCAGTAGATATCTTTATTGGTACTGGATTTGGGATATATTTAAAAAATGTTATTGTAATTGTGCACACGTCAGACTTATTATGGTCTAGTGCACTTTTAAAATTAATGTCCAAAAAAAGGTCGACATGTTTCAGCCCTCATCAGCCCCGAGGGGTCAAGCGGGCTTTCTTCAGGACCTGGTGCAGAATAGAGTGAGCTAATGTTCAAGGCACCCTTGTGGAAGTGCGGGAAATTATTGATTCCTTTCTTGGTCGCACATTCAGTCTAAAACCGTTGTAAAGTGTTTGTCGGGGGAGGGGGGAAAAAAAGGGAAAATAACAACACAGAAGTCATTGTGAATTCATTCAGTATATATGCAATTACAAAATGGCAAAACTTTTCAAGAGTGAGACCCACTTTCGTTTGGGAAACACTCGGTATGGCAAAATTCGTCCCTCCTTGTAAGAAAAAAGACCATTAACAATCCATTTTGTCATATTCACATTTGTGCAAATAAAACCGAATCTCCATACATCTCCTCATTACCATAAACAAAAAATGCGTGCTTTACGCTCCCCTGTGAATGGTTCATATTGAAGGGTCAGGAGAGGGCATGTTAAACAATTCTAGGTGATCACAGAGGGTGACTAGAATGTCGATCATAAATTGCGCCAAGTTAGATGTAAGACAGGACTGGTGATCCGTGCTGTATAATACGGATGGTATCGGTGAAAAACCGAGCCGTGTATAGGGCTCGCGTAATGGTTGGTATCAGACATTATTAATAGAAACATATATAATCCATGTCATAATTACACGTATATAAGTAAATTCGTGCATTACCTCGTATTATTGTCAAATTCTTATATTTAACAAAGGACAAAGCTATGTGGCATCTCTACGTTTAAAAGAACACTCGTTTGCGCTGGTTCCGTGACTGGTTGTAGGAAGTCTCAGAGGTTGTGGACTAGTAGCAAGAAGTGTTGTTTCTACAAGAAAAATAGTGGTGGTAAGCGACTATGCCTTAGGAAAGGAAAAAAATATATAAATAATATAGGGCGCTGAGTTGGTTTTCAAGGCAAGTAAAAATGACGAGTAAAAATGACTCTCAATTGGTTTTCAAGGCGAGTAAGACGAGTAATAATGACTCTCAATTACAAAATAATAAGATGTGCTTATTTAGTTCGTGGGTAACTCGATTGAGTGATGTCACGGTGTTAGCGCTATTCCCTATAGTGAAGAAAAGGAAAAGAAAAATGCGCGCTAAAAAGTACCCGTGCGGGTCTGCATGTGTTACCTGGTCTCCTTGCTTTCAGGCCACAATGAGTACTCCAGGGGGGTCGCCTCACGCTCTAGTAGTGGTTAAAGAGAAAAGCAATGCTTCAAAGAGATTGTATCTTAAGAATACGTTACGGTTTCTCGGCGGTCCAATTCTCCTTCTGTTACCTCTTCGGCGTTGGTCTGGGACCTGTGCTGACTCTGCCTCCTAGGACCCGGTGAAGACATGGGTTCCGGGGTGACTGATTCTTTTAAGGCATGGAGGTCATAGACATAAAGGAGAGCCTAACTTGGTTTAGCGTTTCCTTAAAGGATCTATTATTGGTGGATGGCTGTTTGTTGCCATGTTTTAAGGAAAACGAACAGGAAAGTACTTATAGTTATTAGCCAATAAAGTTATTTTTTCAAAGTTGGTTATTTTATATACTGACATGATTATGTCAGTTAGTTGATTCATAATATTCTTCATTTCCTCTGGGTGTGTGTTGCTGCGACCTCGTGAAACCTTTGATGATTACGTTTTTGTTGTCGCTACATTGTTCTGAATAGTTCTGATAATCAAGGGTTCGTCTCAGTTTTTCCGATATGTTGACATTATAATTGCGAGGTTCAGAGTTATTGGTAAAACATGCCTGAACCGGATTAAAGGTCTGAGTAAGTCAATAGCATGTCGAACACTTGTTGACACTTACACTTGCTGTTGGAAGTGAAAAGGTTGAGGATTCTTAAAAGTGTGTTTAAGGATGGTACATAATAATTTTGTGCCCGTGTGAACCATTGTTCTTTTTATTGGTGAAGTGCTGGCAACATCTGCTTCATTCTATCATAAGAGATGAGGAAATTAATCTTGGTTTCTAAAATGAAGCAAATGTTCATAGACTTCTTAGTTCTACATGTTGATGAGTGAGGGTGTCTTGATCATGTGTTCTTGAAGCTGAGCCATGGGATATTATCGTTCAGACCTCGTCTATGTGTTTGGAGACGATATACCCATCTTTGTTCCTTTTCGAATAGTATTTTTTCAGCATTGAAGTTTTTAGAGAGTAGAGTCTCTAAAATAACCCTTTGAAGACCATCAACAGTATGTCCTTTCTCAAGGAAGTGGCAACTCATTTTCGTGGTCATTTTTTTGCACTTTACATTGCTTCTGTGTTCACATAGTCTCTTTTTGGCTTTTCGGCTCGTCATGCCAATGTATCGTAGACTGCAGGGGCATGTAATCATGTAGATTACATGAGTGGTGTTGCAGTTGGTATGTGATCTGATTGTCCATTTTAAATCAGGCAGTAGTTGTAATGTCTTAGTTGCTGTGGTTAGATGACATACTGAACAGGTGCCGCATGGGAAGTGTCCAGTTATGGGTGAGTTGTTCCATGGCCCTCGTGGGACTTTGTTGATGGGTTTCTCCGGAGGTCTTGTGTGGACGAGTAGGTCTTTCAGGTTCCTAGTCCTTCTATTTGAGAACCTTGGTTTTGGCCATTTCAAGGATCCGGAGGTAAGGAACTTCCAGTTCTTGTTTATGATTTTCTTGATATCATTGGACATCGTGCTGTAGGTACTCACACAGGTGATGAGGTCTGGTGTTGGTTCTTTTGTGATGGTTTCAAGTAGGGCTTCTCTTTGTTGGTTTTTAGCCCTCTTTTGGCATTTTTTGATGGTCTTAGTAGGGTAGTCTCTTATGCGGAGTTTTTCACTGAGTTCCATTGCTTGACTCTTGTAGTCTTGAGTGTCACTACAATTACGTCTTAACCTCAGAAATTGCCCATAGGGGAGGTTCTCTCTTAGTGGACGTGGGTGAAAGCTCTTATATGACAAGAGACTGTTCTTAGCGGTTGATTTAAAGAATGTCTTTGTGTGTATTATGTCATCTTTGATGAATATTGTGACATCCAAAAAATCCAGGCTGTTCGAACTTGCTGTATAAGTGAATTTTAACCACTCATCCCTCGCGTTCATCCATTGGTGAAATTCGGTCAGGGTTTCTCTATCCCCTTCCCATATTAGGAGAACATCGTCGATGTAGCATTTCCAAAAAACGATTTTGCTTCGAAAAGGGTTAGAGATGTCAAATATATGGTTGTCCTCAAAGTCACTGACATAGAGTCCTGCCACAATAGGCGCAAAGGTGCTCCCCATAGATGTTCCGTGGCACTGCTTGTACATTGTTTTATTGTATTGAAAGTGGTTCTCAGTCAATGCTAGTCTGCAGCATTCAAGGACAAAGTGTCTCGGTGTTTTATGCTCCCATTGTTGGTTGAATAGTAATGTCTCTAGGGTTTCTAGAGTCTTTTGTTGGGGCAAGCTTGTGTATAAGCTTTCAACGTCTAGACCAACTAGTAACATCTTCTCTTCTGAAAATTGTAGGTTCTTGAGAAGTTTCAGAAGGTTTTTAGTGTCCTTCAGGTAGGTGACAGTCTGTTGTACTAGTGGTCTAAGATAGTGGTCAGCAAATTGTGACAATGGTTCTAGGATGGATCCTATTCCTGAAACAATGGGCCGTCCTGGTGGTGGTCGTTTTTCATTATGGATGTTGGGGAGGGAATAGAAGTACGGCATCCTGGGTGATTTTGTCAACAGGAAGTCCGCTTCTGACTTCGAAATCCAATTATTGGTCTCTGCTTCGTCGACCATTGATGCAATAATATTTTGTAAGCGTGGGGTTGGGTCTATAGTGATCACTTGATAGAATTTAGTGTCACTAAGAAGATCAGTACATTGTTGGTTATATCCTTCTTTACTTAAAAGTACGATTCCCCCACCTTTATCAGCTGGTTTGATTATTAGTTCGCTGTTTTGACGTAATGTCTCTAATGCTTTTTGTTCAGATTTGGAAAAATTGATGAAGGGTTTGTTGGTCGAATCTTTAAGATCTTCAACTTCCTTCATTATTGCCTGTTCAAAGGCAAGTATTTCTACTGGGACCTGATGGTTCAAAGGGCAGAAGTTCGACTTTCGACGAAGTGTGGTGTCACAGCTTTTTGATGGTTCTTCTTGGTTGTTAAAAAATGCTTTCAGCTTGATTGTTCTGCAGAAATCCGCCATTTCGCATTGAAGTTTGAATAAATCAAGTGGGGGTGTAGGGACATAGCTGAGACCTTTATTGAGAAAATTTTCTTGTTCCTCTGTGAGTAGAATGTCGGTTAGGTTGAAGACGAGGTTGTTGCGCTGGTCCCTGGTTTTCTGCTCGTCATGCTTCTTGTGTGTACCTGACGTTCTTGATCGAACCAGGTCACTCCTTTCCGTCTCGTTCTGCTGTTCGGCTGGCCTCTCCCTAAAAAAGGCGGCCTATGTGTGTAGCTCT
This sequence comes from Triturus cristatus, assembly GCF_964204655.1. Taxonomy (NCBI): domain Eukaryota; kingdom Metazoa; phylum Chordata; class Amphibia; order Caudata; family Salamandridae; genus Triturus; species Triturus cristatus. The sequence goes on from NC_140590.1 coordinate 1,706,739,190, forward strand.
GTCCCATATCTGGTAAGGGTGGATTCCCCATAGGAGGGGGAGGGATTGGGTAGAATGGATTTTCCCAGCCTTGAAGATTCGGATTGAAAGTGTTGAAGGGTATTGGGTGTGGTTGTGAGCCAAAGTAGGGGTTGAACCAATTGTTTGATCTCCTCCTATTTTGGCATCTGTATTGACCTCTATTTCTTCTTGGTGTATAGGATTCATCGCCACTCCAGTCTGATCCATTGTTTGACGAGCTCATACTTGAATTGCTTAGGTTGTCAGTTGTATTTTCTGGAATTTTGTAGTCATCCGCACTGTATGGGTGCATTCGTTCCATTGAGAATTTTTTGAGGTCTTTTCCTAGTTTTTGGATTTTGTTCTGTGTAATGTAGTCTTTAGTTTCATTAATTTCCTTGTTGATCTCTTCCAACCGCTTTTTGTATACTGTCAGATGTACCATGTTTTTGAGTTTAGTTTCGATCACTTGGATTTTGATGGTGAGTTCCTCGGTGAGTCTTGTCGCTGTCTTGATTATCAAAACTAGGTAATCTCTCGTGCACTTCCAAGAGATGGAAGACCAGTCTTTGCGAAAGACCAGGTCTTGTAGGAAGATGCGTGGGGCATTGTTCACCCAAAGTCCTCTGGGTGCCGCATTGGCGCGTAGATATTCCGTCATTATGACGCCATGGATAGCTGTTCGTACTTGTTCCTTTTTAATCTCTGAAAGTTCTTCCCAATCGGTGGTCTGGGCCAAGGTTTGTGTCAGGTCTTTGTCTTGCAAGAGTGAAGGGAGGGACAGGATTGCGTTGATTTCTTCTGTGGAGTAACTTAGGCCTAAGTTTTCGGCCATGGTTAGTACCGACCAGAAGAGAGGTACGTATATTTTATTTTTATTTTATTTTAGGGAGACTCCCACAGCTGCACGCTGCTCAAATACTCAAAAATCAGATAGGAGGGAGAAAGAAGGGGCTTAGGTCCACTCAGCTTCCTTATCTCAATATATCAAAAATCAATGGGAGAGTGGATCACTGGTCCTGGGAGAACCAGGGTATTGCATTGTTAGTACTTTGTACTGTTTAAGAAACCCTCATTCACGTTTGGTAAAGGATCGAGATTAGCGGTATATCTTGATTCTCCGCTAGATTGTCATTAACGTGATCGCATAATCATTGGGTTAATCCATATTGAATTGCACCATCTATTGCACGCCCAAAGGAGTGGAGCTGCAGACTAATGACAATGACATTGCATTTAAACTGGCGAACCAGAATCTCTGCATAGAGATGTTCCCTGTGTTGACAGTTGAAGACTTACTGCTTGATTTGAGAGATTCCATCTCTTTGGAGGTATGGATTTCACAGGGGAAGAGATAGGATTGATCAAAAGGGTGAGCCAGTTAAGATTCAGGTCAAGCCAAATGCTGAGTTCCCAAGAACGCCTCAATACAATCTGACACCAGAAACGGTGGTGGGAATTAAGCCTGTAATTGAGTCCATGATTGAGCAGAAAATCCTCGAGGAGATACCGTGGAGCCCATGTAATTCCCCTATAATGGGACTGCAGAAACTGAGTGGGAAGTTCAGAATCGTGCAGGACTTCCGAAAGGTCAACACATTTGTAGTTGCATGTTGTCCTGTGGTACCGAATCTGATCATGTTTCAGATACGGTGTGAAGCTGAATGGTTCACAGTGATTGACTTTTGTCAGGCATTCTTCTTGATACCCTTGCATGAGGAAAGCCAATTGTTATTCGCTTTTCATCTGGAAGATCGTGTGTTAACATGGTGTCGTATCCCACAAGGGTATGGAGAGAGTCTATCAATGTTCAATCAGATCATGAGGAAGAATCTTGAGTCTCGTACTGTCATAGATTTCAGTTCTTGTGCAGTATATTGAAGACCTCATGATTGCATATGAAATGGAAGATGCTTGCGAATTGATACTGTTGCATTGTTAAACCATCTAGCAGAGAATGGACACGAGGCGTCTCCAAGCAAATTACAGTACTGTTTGACTGAGGTTCAGTATTTGGGTCATTGCATTGAGAAAGGCAAGAGGAAGGTGTCACCAGACTGCATTGAGGCAATCATGAATATGACTGCGCCTACCACACAGAAGGAAGTCAGGATGTTTCATGGAATGGTTGGGTACTGCTGTCAATGGATACCATACTTTTCAGTGAAGGCGAAGCCCTTGCAGAGGTTGACACACAAGGATGTAAGTGATCAGGTACCATGGGAATACAACTGTTTGGTTGCCTTCTTGGAGCTGAGATAAAGTCTTTCTCGCACTCCAGCTCTGGGAAAAACTGATTTCAACAAGTCCTTCTCAATGTTTTGCTTTTAGAGAGAAGGTTGTGCACTATCAGTACTAACGCAGACTCATGGAGGTATCCATAGACCAGTTGCTTACTTCCCAGCTACCTTAGACCCGGTACCTTCAGCGTTTCCCGGATGTCTCAAATCCGTTGCTGCAACAGGTGTCAGCACTGAAAGATGTGAGAGTATAGTCATGGATCACCCTTTAACTGTGTATTTTCCACACTCAGTTGAGCTCTTGATGACGAGAACCAAAACACAGTATTTGACCAATAACAGACTCACACGCTATGAGCAAGTCATACTTGCTTCAGAGAATGTGACTCTGAGAAGATGTTCTGTACTGGATCCTGTTACTTTTATCTCTTTGCCAAATGTGATGATGAAGTTTGTGAGGACCATGACTGTCTCGATCTGACTAAAAGTTGCACCAAACCGAGACCCGACATTGTCGATGAACCTCTCTCAGAATCTGATGAGATCTTCTTTGTAAGATGGTTCATGCCTAAGAGACAATGTGGGCCATCTGAGAGCAACGTTTGCTGTGTGCCCCATTTCTGGAGATGTGGAAGCTGCTTGTTTACAGGGAGTATACTCAGCACAAGTGGCCGAGATCATTGCCTTGACACGTGCTTGCTTGGTTGCCGAGAAGATCTGAGTCACCATCTACACTTATAGCCAGTACGGTTTCGGTGTGGTTCATGACTTTGGACTGCTATGGTCAAGGAGGAGATTTTTAACGTCATCAGGATTTCCAATCAGGAACAGGGAATATGTGAGACAGTTGTTGGAGGCTTTGCAACCTCCAAAAGATATTGTTGTGGTTAAATGTGCTGCCCATGGGAGGGGGGAGGACTTTGTCACGCTTGGGAATAGGTATGCAGACAAAGTTGCCCGTTTCTGTGCTGAACGAGGGTGTATTTTTACAGGAGAATATACTGGAGAGAGCCCAGAAAGAACTAAGCTCAGCATGATATTAGCCATAGCAGGCCCTTCGGGATGAGCTCAAGCACCTGCAGGGGGGAAGTATCAGGACAGGAAGAAGCTGGTTGGATTAAAGCAGGTTGTGAGAAAAGAGGTGATGGCATTTGGGTTTCAGCTGATGGTCATGCAGTGTTACCAGATGATTTACTGAGCCCTATGGCACAACAGATTCATGGAGCAGTTCACATTGGAAGGGATGCCATTGTGCGAGTGTTTAGGCAGACGTGGTTCAATCCACAGTTTTGTGCGTTTGCTGAAGCAGTGTGTCATAGATGTGTTACGTGTCAACAAATCAATGCTGCAAAGAAGACTGTGGTTGCATTGAGTCACATTGGGAGGTCAGGGGGACCCTTTAACAGATTCCAACTTGACTTCGTAGAGATGCCTAGGTACAATGGATTGAGGTACACTTTGGTGGTGGTGTATGTTTTCTCACGGTGGGTGAAAGCTTATACAACAAGGAGGTGCGATAGTCTCACAGTAGCAAAGTTGTTGCTTAGGAAACTTATACCACATTTCAGATTTCCAACTTCATTGGAGTCGGATAGAGGAAAGCATATGTGCCACCTTACAAGTTGATCAGATGCGGCATTGTCACTACAGGCCCGAGGCATCTGGAATTGTGGAGCAAAAATGGAACTCTCAAGATGAGAATGGCAAAAGTGTGTTCATCCACATCTTTGAAATGGCCTGATGCGTTGCCCTTGGTGTTGATGAGTTTCCTTAGTATCCCCGACAGGAGGACAGGTCTCTCACCTCACAAGATCCTGATGGGGAGGGCGATGTGCTTGTCAGTAGTGCTGTCTACAGCCTGAATAAACAACACAGACGATTTGATAGTTGATTATTGCTAAGGACTAGCTGATGTAGTCCGTTCTGTGTCTCACCAGGTTAAAGCTGCGACTGCCCCCCCTCGAAGGACCTGTGTCACGATTTGTGTCCTAGTGACTGAGTACTCATTCACAATTATGTGAGGACGAGTTGCTTTTACACCCGCTGGAAGGGCACCTATCAAGTGATCCTAGTGACAAATACAGCTGTGAAGTGCAGAGGCTTGTTGAAATGGAACAGCGCCCCTCCAAGAAGGAAATCCAGCTCTGGTTGTGAGGACACAGGAGAGGACAAGCCAAGCTGTGAGTTTTACTGATGAAGCTGGTTGCCCACCAGAGCAAGCAGAGGGGGTCACGCTACACAAGGCCCAAGTATTGACTCCGAGGGAGACGGTAACCTTGTGAGTGATATAGAGTCAGACTCAGCTGAAAGAACTGGTGCGCAAGGTGGTCGGGTGCAGACAAGAAGGGCAGAGTGTGCAGAGGAAACCTGGTCTGGGAGACAAAGGAGATTAAATATGAGATTGGCACCTGAAAGAGATCTTGCGCCTGTGTGCGAGATGTATGAATCGGAGCAGAGTGATGCAGAACAAGCACAGGGGAATATGTGAAGCTCAAGAAGAGTGAGGGTGACTTGTCCAAGATATGCTGCTCCAGAGTGGACTTACCTAGCTACCGATACAAGGAGTAGTGGGGACCGGGAGGCTGAGGTATTTACGAGTGGTCAGCAGGACCCCTGAACTGAAAATTGATGTTGAACTGATAGTTCCTGGACTGAAAATAGAGGGGGTGTTGACAGTGACAGTACCAAGACCTCCGATTTAGAGCAAAGTGCTGGTTTTGATTCCACAAGACTTGTCTTTTCCAACTTTTGAATTTCAAGCCACCAGCTCAGGAAATTGCAGCTGTTCATCTTGATCTTTTGCAACGTGTCATAGTCAAAATTGGCTCCAAGCTCATAAGAGACTGCTGATTGAACTGTGAACTGTAAATACATTGAAAGAAGAAAACTTAGGCCCGAGTGGAAGAAGAATACATTTGGGGAGTTTTCCGTAGAAGAAGAAAGAGGGCTAAGGAAGTCTATTTGAACTGTGTAAATAAAAAGAAAAAACTGTGAATTAATTTTCAGAACTTCAGAGAATTGCATTGAACTGGATAGCAGCAATAAGAGGAGGAGAAAGAGACTTTGTGCAAATCCTCTTGCTGTGCTGAACCGACAATTTAAAATGGTGTCTGGAAATTTGAATCGTAGGTCTAAGTGTGTGATAGGTGCACTCATAGTAGGAGTGATAATAGTAAAAGCGGTAGTTATTATTATTTCTGTAATAAATTCACATGATGCTGAAGTTGAGGGGGTGGAAGTGAAGGGGACAACCACACCTGTTATTTCTAGCACAAAAAAGGGTATCTTAGGAGCTGAAAAGGATCAGACTAGTCGTATGTTACACGTAGATTTGTCTAAAGTTGATTACACGCTTAATGCTTATGCAAAGCTGCTATATGAGTACGTGAATACAATGGATGTGAGAGATTGCTATGTATGTATTTAATTGCCTGGTCTGCAGAGGAAGGTATTTGTTATCATCATCTTACTTTGACATATGGTATTACATGTATTTTGCTGCTTAGTATGTTTTGCGGTAAGGGACATTATGAATATTATTTCTCGAACTACGATGTGGTGCTTTCAGAGGTTCCAGATTATAAGCACCTGAATAAGTATGATTATTACAAGCAAGATTAGAGTGGAAAAGTATTTTGTGCCTACCGTCACCTTAGATACAGCTTATGCACATCGTCACAATTTGACATGTATGTTAACTGACATAGAGAAGAAATTTGTAGATCAAGTAGAAGATAGACATAGACAGTTGTCAGTGAAGACTATCAGCAGCGAGGGGAAAACTGCATTGACCAAGGAGAAATTAGCTCACAAGGCGAGAGGGAGTTCTGGTCCAATAGCTTTAAATTTCGAACAGAGAGGGAAGCTTTGCATTAGACAGGTACAAACATATTATGAGAATTTCTATGTGGGACATAGTGTATGTTATCACATCTTCACAATCGAAGCAACTGCGAAGAAGTTTTTGCAGGAGACGGTGCAAGTGGTACCAAATGTGTATTTTGTGTGTGAGAAAAATGCTTAAGTATGATTGCCATTGAATTGGTATGGTACATGTTATGTAGCTGTGGTGTTCCCCAAGATATATCATGTTGAGGATTTAGGACCCTTGGAAAGTAGAGTGAATCATAGGGAGACACGAGGTACCAGTTCAGGAAAGATAGTTATTTTTTTTTAACATTCTTTTTATTAAACAGCAGAGGTGGAGTGGTCTATGCATACAGTAAAACATTCATGGATTTTCTTCCAATAGTTGTGTATTAGCGGACACTCCCAGATAATATGTAGGAAGGATCCCTCTAGGCCACAGTGTCTTTTACACAGCCCCTCCTCGCTCCTGCCCATCAGTACCAGTCTAGGACCAGAGATATATATACGATGTAGGATCTTTAATTTGATCAGTCTCAGTTTTGCTGATATGGCGACCTCCTTCGGTGAGGAGAGTGCTTCCTACCACTCCTCGGCATCCAACTCCAAGCCGTCCCTCCCCCATTTTCCCCTCAATGACGTTAGAGGGTCTGGAGTATTGCGTATTAATTTTTTGTATGTGAGAGGGGGAACAACCTTTACAACGCAACTTTTACAACGCACTACCATTACAACTAAACTGTTACAACGCGAGTGCATTGACAACGCAGGACATTACAACGCAAGTCTTAACATCGACTTGCACTAGATGGCGTGCTAACATTAAAAATAGTGTAGTTTACTATCCCAACACCTTCCCTACTGTTACGTGGACTGGAGTTGGCTTGAAGAGAGTGCCTTACCTGCATGTATCTAAAATATTCTGATCCGGCTAGCTCGTGTGTCTGTTGTAGTGAGGCAAAGGAGACCATTCCGTTGTGTCCCCAGAGGTCCCCAATTCGGGAGTTTCCTATTACTTCCCATTTGCAAAAAACCCTTTTTTCGACCCAGCGTGCCCAGGGATTCAGAGTCCCATAGTGGAGTGGCAAGCGTGAGTTTTTTAGCCCACCCTAAGGTGCGGGTTACCGTGTGCCAGATTTGCACTGAAAGCTGTGTGGGGTCTGTCAGGGAGTGTTTGTTGGGTCTGGAATATAGTGCCCTAGTGAAGCTACCACCTGGGAGTATCCACTTGTCCATCCTGTAACCTGGGTAATCTCCATCGCGTTAAGTGCACTGGTTTATGGCTAAGAGGTGTGCCGGCCAATAGTATTTTTTGATATCAGGGAGTGCAATGCCTCCATCATACCAGCCGAGCGTCAATTTCTGCAGTGATTTGCGGGATTTACCGCCCCAAAGTAGATCTCTTTGACTAGTTTTGATGTCTTTGAAAAATCTCAGCAGAACTGGGTCTGGGAAGTTCTGGAGGGAGTAAAGAAAACGGGGCAATGTCATTTTAAAGAGGGCTGCTCGTCCCAGTAAAGAGAGCAGGAGTGTCTTCCAGATAGCTGTGTTGCTCCATTGAGACGAAGATGCCTAGGTATTTGAATCCATCAGTAACTGTTTGAATAGGGCAGTCTCGTGGTACTGCGGGGGGTGGGCGGGTTACCATGCAGGACGTTTAGCAACTATTTGCTCCAGTTAATTCTATAACCAGAGTTTTTCCCCAAAACTTGTGACTATATCCAGGACTTCCGAGGGGAGGTCCGATATAGGAGGATGTCATCTGCATATAGTGAGATTCGATCCTCCCAATCTGTGGCCCATCTAAATCCCCTAATGGAGTGATCCCTCCGTATCCAGGCTGCCAGTGGCTCAAGGGACAGAGCAAAAGGTAGGGGTGAGAGGGGACACCCCTGCCGTGTCCCTCTGCCGAGGGCGAAAACAGTAGATATCTTATTGTTTACTACCAACTGTGCTAGTGGTTCGGTGTAAAGGAGCCGAACCCATCCAATAAAATTGGGCTCAAAGCCTAGCTTTTGGAGGACCGCCATTAGGTATGCCCATTCGAGTGTGTCGAACGCCATTGTTGCATCCAACGATACCACTATGACGTCTTCTTGGATGGTGGCACGTCGTCCCAGTACACCGTGAAGTCGTCTCAAATTAAGTGCGGTGTTCCAATGTGGCATAAAGCCCGATTGATCGGGGTGCACTAAATTTCCTTTTACTTGTCTTAACCGGTTTGCCAGTAGCTTCGCCAGTATTTTGAGCTCAGCATTCAATAAGGAGATGGGTATGTAGGAGGTACACTCATCTTTTGGTTTCCCTGCTTTGGGTATGGCCACCAGTGTGGCGATACGTTGGTCTCGTGGGAGTATACCCCATTCTTTACTATCTTAGAACATGCTCTTTAGATAGGGGGCTAGTTTGTCAGGCTTGAGATTGTATAATTCAATGGGCAGACCGTTTGGGCCCAACGATTTTCCCGGTCGTAGGTCTCTGATCGCCTTGGCTAGTTCATCATTGGTAAGTGCACTCTCTAATGCCTCTCTTTCGGGGTCGGTGAAGACGGGTAATGGGATGTCTGCAAGTAGTGCGTGAAGGGAGCAGCGAACACGTGTACTATGTCAAGGGGTTCTGTCAGCACAACTCCCAAACTACTCTTAAGCCCTGGAACCAGCCTATTTGCCCTTTCTCTTTTGTCCAACCAGGCGATCAATTTGCCTGCTTTGTCTCCTTGGTCGTATAGGCGTCCATCCTTGTCTCTTGCTAGGGTTTTGGCAGCATCTGTAGCTAGCGCTTTGTATTCAGCTTGTTTGAGCTGCATTCTGTGGAGAGCAACTGGATCTTCGCCTTCTTGTAATGTCTCCTCGAGGCAGAGGAGGTCGTGTTCAATAATAACCATCTGTTTTGTGTTTTTTACTTGCGTAGCCCAGCTATAGCCGAGAGCATGTGCCCCCTGATTACTGTTTTGAACGCTTCCCATAATGTAGTAGGGGAGCCAACAGTGCCTTTCTTGACTTGAAAATATTGATCGAGGGTTCGGGTGAGTGCAGCTTTCATTTCTGGGTTGCGGAGATACCACGGGTTGATGAGTGCTACACAGCCTACCCTGTTTTCACCAACAGTGATGTGGGCCCACAAAGGAGAGTGGTCAGAAATCCCCCTTGCTAGGTGCCTGACTTCTTGCGTAATCGTGTTTTGTTGTATGGGCATGAGAATATAGTCTATTCTAGAGAATGTATGGTGTGACCCAGAAAAGAAGGTGTATTGCTGGAGGTTGGGGTGGTGCATTCTCCAGAGATCTGTGAGGCCGAAATCCTCAACGAAGTTGGAGAGCCAGTTGTGGCCAGTGTTTATGTTCCGGGGCGGATAGGGGGCGAGGACCCCCGGAACAACTGCGTTGAAGTCCCCAACCAATAGGAGTTGCCCTTCAGAAAGGGAGAGTACAAGTGTCCCAAATCTTTGTACGATTGTGTTTGAAGACCCGGTGGAATATACACCACATGAAGCGTAAGGGTTTGCCCTTCCCAGTGTCCCGAGACCGCCGCATAGCGCCCTAGTGGGTCTATCCATGTGGGTTTGATACTGAGTGGGAATGTACGTTTGATTAAGATGCCTACCCCTCGGAACCCGGAGGTGAAGCCAGCATGGGCCACCATTGTGTATCCCCACCTGTTTAGTGCCCTACAGTTGTTACCAATCAGGTGTGTTTCTTGGAGCAAGGCGACATTATGGAGGGGCGCTTTATGTAATGGAGCATTATGCTTCTTTTCACCTTGCCCCCCAGCCCATTGACGTTCCAACGGAGGAGTTTTAGACTCTTAACTAAGGGTGGGCATTCGCGAAGCTACGCAAAGTGAAGTTCGCACTACGCGAGCTACGCGTAGCACTTCGCGAACTGCGTAGTAACATGTTCGCACTGTGCAAGATGTTGTTTTCAATGATTGCACAGTGCGGACAAGCAACCGGCACTGTGCAATCTTTGAAAATGGCATCTTGCACAGTGCGAGCTGTAGTTTTCTGCTGCTCGAGTAGATTTTTACTCGAGCGGCAGCTTTCTCAACGCGAACTGGTAGTTTCTCATCTCGAGCGGTCGCGAGCATACGTGACCCCTCGCAATGAGAAACCTGACCTCCTCGCGTTTGGAATCTCGCCGGGAGGTTTATTTTCCATGCTCGCGATCGCCAACTTGATGTTGCTGATTGCGAACAAGGAAAAAGTCTCGCCGGGATGTCATTTTGCTTGCTCGCGGTCGCCAACTTGACGTTGAGGACCGCGAGCAAGCAAAAAATGACCGCAGCACTACGCAACACTACGCTACGCGTGTTCGCACTGTGCTACGTGCAGTTCGCGAAGTAGCGCGAACTTCGCAAACTACGCGAGCCTAGCGTAGTGCTTCGCCCAGGCTTACTCTTAACCCACTGCATATTCACCTGTACAAAGCAAGGATTTGTCGCACCAGCGAATCATGTAACACAACCAAATCATGATATATTGTTTCCTGCATGACCAGTAGACATCTCCCTGACCCCCTCCCACACTCTTTGACATGGAAAACTTACAATAAAACTAAGAAAAACACCCTTCCCTCGAAGCCGTCCCCCCTCCCTGCTACCCTGCCATGTAGGTATAAAACTACCCACATCCCCAAATACCAGAGTGCCTATCGCCCCAAGAACAAGTCAACAATTTACGAGGTAACATGGGCTGGCACCGACTCCGGCCGTCAAAGGTCTACCCCCATCCTAAGTGAAAAATGTCAGGTTAAGGACCGAAGGATCTTGCCAACCCCGGACCTAACGGAGCATCCCCCGCCCACCTTATCATTGTAAAGTTTATACATTACAGTTTGTTGAAGCAAGTCCATGAGGTCAACACCACACAGTGTAGTTCGCTTAATCTCTTTGAACCACTAGTGTCCCCAGGCTACTGGACCTCGACCTCCAGGAACACTGACTCCGTCTTTCAATGTCTGATCTACCATCTGCTGAGCCTGGCGAGTGGGAGCGGGTGTCCCTCCAGTTGTCACGTGCCGCCATCGCTGGTCTCTGCGTGGCCACCCTATCCAGCCAGTCCTACATCTCCGATGGAGCCGTGAAGAAAAGGGGTTTGCCATCTACTATGATTTTAAGCTTTGCGGGGAAGAACATCATGTATTTAATTCCTCTTTCTCTGAGTTCTTTCTTGACCCCGTCGAAGGATCGTTGTTCCTGTTGCACTGCTAGCATGAAGTCTGGGAAGAATTGCACCGTCGCATTCTCGAGTTGCAGGTCACCTTGTGTTCGAGCTGCCTGTAGGATTCTGTCACGGTCTCTATAGATGAGAATGGGCTTGGGGATTGGTGCCCGGTGTGCCCGCTCGATTGTGAAGAGGGTGGAGAGCCTCTTCGGCTTAAGGTGATTCAGGATCAAGTCCTCCAGGAAGATGTCCCTTCTGAGCCCTCCGGGACCCCGACCACTCTTATGTTGTTTCTGCGGGCTCTCCCCTCCTGGTCTTCGAGTTTTAGGGCCATTTGGCGGTGCTGGTGGACTAGCTGCTGCTCCCGCTCTTTGGTCTTTTTTGTGGAGGTTGGAAGGTCCAGAACATTTGCTTTGTTGACCTTTACTCTCTCGGAGGTTTTACTCATGTCCGCTCTCAGCAGGTTCATCTCTATGGAGACTTTGTCAATTTTGGTTACAAGTGTGGCACCCAGCACTTGGATGGCCGCCATGATGGATGTGAGGGACGGTTCAGTTTCTTCATGTTGGCCACCTTGAGCTCCCTCTTCTGTGGGGCTATGTTTTGGGACTGCATATTTATCGAGTTTATTCGATTGCACTGCGGCGCTGCCCTTAGGTTTCATTGTGTGGGAGCACACAGCCGGTCCACCCCGTGGGAAGAGAATGTCTCTGTCTTCGCGTACCCGGAGTATAGCAGCGGCGTTGCGGTGTATCTCTCAAGTGATCCAGTCTGCACCAGTGTGAGTGTCTGAGCAGTGGTGGTGTCCGGTACGGTCCCCCACGGCCGCCTGTCAATGCAGCCTCGGAAAGTGCGCCAGTGCGATAAGGAATGAGCTAGTCCCGGCAGGTCCCAAGGGAGACCACAGCCGCTTCACCAGGTGTCAGTTATCACGTTGCCCCCCGGGCCTGGCCCCTCAGGAACACGCGGAGATCAGCCCAGGCCGTCCAGTAGATCGTGACCCTTTCCGGCGCGGGCTGCGCGGAAAGTTCCTGGTATTCTTCGCTGGAAGCCGGTGTACGTGTGAATATGTCCTGGCCATTTTGGATTACACTGGAGGAATAGGCTTTTCGCCCGAGTTTGTTGCCACCACCGCACGCTCCCGCTTCAGGCTCTAATGGCGCACAGACTTTTTGTAGGGGGCCTCACCGCCCCCCCGCACTCACCGTAAGGGCCGACTGCCGCAGCTCCTGTCCTCACCGTGTGGGCGCCCCGTCGGGCCCTGCCCGACTCTCGTAAAACTAAGGCCTGTGTGACCGCAGGCAGTTGGGGACAAGGAGGGGGTCCACTGCATCTGTCCCACTTGCGTGGTCAGCCGCTAGTTCCAAAGATGTGTGAGAGCGCAGCCCTGCTCAGTCCCTCCGGCCCAGCGCCCTGCAGCATCTGGACCGTCCCCCAGGGATTCTGGCGGTGTGTGTTCCCGCTCCCCTAGTGCGGCCGCCGAAATACACACCAGCCTCTGGTGCCAATGGAAGCAGGTTACGGAATTCTCTTATGGGGTATGGGGAGCGAGGGTACGAAGGTGCAGCTCCAGCAGGATCGTACAGGGCTGGGCCTCTGCAAAGAACGAGCTTGGAGGCGGCTGAGGGGTGTTACCTCTAGGCCGTGCGCAGCCTTCACCTGCAGCTGCGGCGTCTCCTCAATGTTACGGAGCAGCCCCAGATCGTCCTTCCACGGGCCGGATTTTGTGGTTAGCTGTTACGGGGTTGTGAGCAGATTTAGGTGAGTCCTAGTGGATCGATGCTGGATTTCAGGGTGTTAAGGGCACGGCCCCAGAGGAGCTCTCCGTTCAGGCAGCCATCGTCGTCGGTGCCAGGCCAAGCCCTCAGAAGAGATAGTTTGAGATGTATTTGAAGTGATGATACCAAGTCTAGGAGTGGTTCTCAATTATGTTAAAACTAGAAGGTTGTCTACGATTGTGGACAAGTTGTCAGCAAATACAGCTCACTTTTTGTTACTTGTAGATGGAGAGATGGTGTCGATAAGAGTTATGGTGAGGCAAAACCTTCTTGCTTTAGATGTTATACTAGCAAAAGAAGGTGGAGTCTGTAAAATGTTGAGGGTCCAACAGCACTGTACTTATATACCTGACAACAGCAAAGTCCTGAAAAAGGATATAAGTAACATCACTGAGATTCATAGTGAGATACATGATTTGGCCACAGAGGGTGTCTGGGACACGGTTGGGAAAGGTTTCCAGAAGGTAGGAAGTTGATTTGCGAACCTTGGAAAGGGAATACTTGGTTACATCTTGAAGCCCATTATCATAGTTGTGGTTTGCGTGATCATATTGTTGGGATTTGTGAAGACCTACAAATGGCATATGGAAGAACAAGTTGAGAGATCTCTTAGGGGGCGAGAAAGGAGAATAGAGAGACTGCAGGATAGTCACTATGAGAATCTCAAGAACCTAGAGAAGTTCCAACAGGGAAGACAGGCTACCACTTCTGTTTAGTTTGGTTCTTTCTCCAGAGAGTTGTGATTTGTTATGATGATACCTGTCTTCAGAGGGGAGGACTGATGGAGTAATGTAATGTAATTTGTAGGGGTGCATCATAATCTCGGATAGTCCGCACCCGCATATACTCTTATGTTGTATTAACATTTGATCATTAGAAAGTGTTCAGTAATAACACCTGAAAGTGTAAGTGGTAGGAAAAGTGTTGTGCCATGTAAAGAGACAACATAGAATTCATATTAGGATATTGTAATTCATAGTATTTGATGTCATTTGCCTAATTACATTGTTTATATGTGGTGTGATGTGCATGATTTAAACATGCACCATATTAAAGTTGCACATAGACGTGACTTTGCATTTAACATGTAGACTTTCATAAATTACTTGTAGTTAACATGATGTGCTGTAATCTAATGAGATATAAAGGACTAAATGAAATGTTCACTTACGTGTATTTGAGAGGCCTATGTGTTTCACTCTTGTGTTGGCCAATATTTGTGGGACTGAAATGTATTTTCCCCGGGGGCTCAGTAGTGAAGGTTTTAGTGAAATTTCATGTCCATGTTGAATTTGTTCTGTTCTCACGTTTCTGTTGCAGGTGGAGAATGTTGTTTTTGTTAGTTAGAATAACGTCTTTTGTTTAGGAGAGTTTGGCTCGGGAGGATGTGATATATTTTTGTGAGGAGAGCTGATAATTGGGAGATGGTGTTCTTTCCCATTGAGGGAGGCCTGGGAATCAAGGTCATCGAGCCAGGAAATGGGAGCACCGACACCGTGTGGAAAATCACCCATGGGAAGTGTCCGACAAGATGAGGTGATCTGTGGGTATGTTCTATGTTTTTGTGTTTTGTATTAGTGATAGTGTCCGCGTGTGGAGTCAGGAGAAGGGGTGAGGAGTTCGAAGGAGAGAGTAGAAGCATCTTAGAACAAGCTCTGTAGCTTTGGCTACTTGACCCATACAACGAGCGTGTACTTCTTAGGAAGTCTTCACGTGCAGACACCTTTTTCCTGATCTTGCCTGGGAAATGCCAAGTAGAGATGTCACGATAGTGGTAGTGTTGGGACAGACTAATGCTTTTCATTCATTCTCCGCAGATAAAGACCGAACTTGATGTGGGGGCAATAATTGCCTGTGTTCTGCTTCTGGAGATTGTTATTTTGTTTATAATCCATCGCATAATGTTAGCCTGTAGGTTTGGATTTGTATTAGTTCCCCTGTACTTCTACAACCTCGTAATGAGGTGCTTGTACATCCAGCTCTTTTTGACTTTGTAATAAACTCCACAAACTTGGATTCTTGATTCTGTGATTCTTCAGAGACATAGTTCTTATAAATTGTGATCCTGTTTAAATGAATTGTTTCTCCTCTCTACACTTCTCAGCAGGCAATAAAGGTCCATCGGCTGTGAGTTCCACAGTAATTTGGTTGGGAGGAACTCGGCTCTTTCAGTATATATCCATCAAGCGTCAGTCATTGGCTGCTGCTAGGCTCACCTTTAAATATGATTACTCTTGCACTCCTCTATGAGATTTGATTGGATCTCTCCTATTATTTTAATCATTGCCGTTTGCACGCAGACCTTATTGGATGTTGGTGCGCACCCCCGGTGGTCAACGTTCGCTGTTATCTTAATGCCGCCCGTTTGCTGCTTGATATAAATCACTGGCTAAGCACTTTATAGGTGCTGCCACTGTTCCCTTTACCTGGCACTTTTGTACTTTATTGGGGTTTCTTGATTTACTGTGGCTTTAGCACTGGGCTTGGGTGTGAATATCAGGACTGCCTTTGATGCCCCACTGTTAGCAGACTTGATTTATGGAAATTTGCTGATACCATTGTGATACTGCACTTTGTAATATAATCGAATCAATAAGACTTTTTAAACTTGATGTATGCCCTAACATGTTTGCAACCAGCAGTAATGCTTTACAATAGTCTTCTTGTGCCCTTTGGTGTTTTCCAAAAGCAGCACTTTTTATTGCATGTTGCACTTTGTATTCATAAATATAGGCTCATAGTCTAAAGTTTGCGAGTCACATGCGCTTACTCTTCTATGTATTTATGATATGACCTGGTTTATGGTTATGCTGTGAAATGTGTGTGGTTTTTCTCTTGCCTTGAAACTTTTTTATCATGTATGTGTCTGTGTTAACATTGTAATGGTTCCTTTGATGCTGTCAATATTTTGACAGATATGTACCTCTTTTACTCACTTTCCCATAAAAGCACAATTACAATTGGCACATATGTTATCACCACTCTGTGTGCTCAGTAGAGAGACCAAGGATTGCATGTCTTTGAAGTCAGAACACCCTTAAGACCTAATGACAATCACAGTGAGAAATGTATATGATCTTCTGACTTATTTCCGGGGCGCTCACTCCTCCGCCATCACGAACACTCACCCACATCCAAAATTCACCCAAGCGCCTTGAGGCTACTCAGTTGATGTAAAAGAGTCATGTGATGCATTACAGAAACATATAAAAAGAATTGTCTGCTGAATTGCAAGATGAAGTTAATATTAAACAAAACCAGAGATTGTATACCTCAAGGCTTTGTACAGTTGTTGTTTGTGCCTGCAAATACATGAATGTAGGACCCGGTAGGGACCCAATTCAAAAGCAGTTTATTTACTGCCACATTTGAGACCGGTCAGGACTCAAACCACTTAATGTCGAGCACACTGATGGGAGAGAGTGAAAGATGGAGGCCTAATCAGATCCATGCCCACATCACACCCACAACTTCATCGATCACTCTGGCATCCGGACCCAATCTTACAGATGGGTGAGATATTGAATGCTCACTTTAGATTCCTGGCTCTGGCTTATCGAGGGGTCCTCTTGGACCCGCAAGCTCAACACAAGCATGAGCTTCTAGTGACTTCTCTCTGAACCACGTTCTAACTTCACATGGCAAGACTTAATCACAAAGTGACGTTTAATGTAAAACAGGCAAGAAAAAGAGATACCAATCCAGCAGCTGAATTGCACAGAGTGAAACCTGAACATCCTGGCTCAATCCATGTGTCCTTGATTGAACCAATTGTGTGATCCTAAGCAAATTATGTATTTTACTGAATATTCTTTTCTTCATTATCACATATGAGAGTACTTTTCACTGTGTGAGTTCAGGAACTGCACCACTTGTTTGTTTGTTTTATCAGATCATAATGTGACTCCATCTATAATAAGGTTCCAGGCCACATACATGGAACACATGATAACTGATTTGCCTCGGAGGTCAATAGTGGCATGGTCATCAGGGTGGGGGAGACATGAATATTCCTAAATTCATTTTCATAGCTATTACTTTTAATAAATGAATCTCATGCAATGAATGATTTTAGTCTGAAGCGGTGAGGTGAAACTCTTCTGCATGTTAAACAAATACGCTATTTTTAATTTTGTTGTGATATATGATATTTGTGGATGATGTTTATGGAAAATGACATGGGTGCTAGTAATGCAGGTCCTGCAATGGTGATCCTGACAGATCATGCAGTTGTGTCTTTTTAATTACTGATGTGGTGCAAAAAAGTGTTTGATGTACACATGGGTGAAGTGATGATTTGGTCAATAGAGTACAAAGGACATGTGGTTGATTGACATTAAATTAGGAATTGGCTTACTATATCTATATGCTATGTGGGTGTAAGACATAAGAGATGTTCATCTTCCTGGGTAAGTATAGTGGGTGGCACATCTGGCAGGTCTTGGTTGAGCCCTTTCCACACATTTGCAGGAGTTGTGAATTGGAACAGTGTATGGAGATCAAGGACTGGATGCAGTAAAGTTCCCTCTTGTTTCCTTCATGATAGCTTGAAGAAAGAGTGCCTCCTCCCAATAGCCACTGTGCTTGCCTGTACTTAAGAAGCATGTAAACTGTGTCACCTGTCTCTTTGAGAGGGTCATGGTTTGGAGGAAAAAGCAGTAGAGGACATTAAAAAAAAATTCTTGGCAATATGGATAGTTCTTGATTAAAGATGGCAAGCTTAGTTAGGAAGCAAATCTACCGGGAGGCATAGAATAGAAAGAGTATAATATCATCTTGAAGTCAAAAACTCCAACAGATAAAACAGCTGCATAAAAAAAGAACCCCAAAACCACAAACAGAAAATAATGGTGATTAATAGAAAGAAAAGTAGGAGAATCAAATGACTTGTGATGGATCCTTCTCAGATCTGAGCTCATGCACATAAAAGTAGAATAGGAAGCAACTCCACAGGAAAATGGTCAAACTCTATCCTGAACAGGGAAGCTCTCAATCAATCAATCAGCCTTTGTATAGTACAGCACTGTAGCCACTTGGGGCTGTGGATGCAATGTCTCCATCGAAGATCCAGGTCTTGAGTTTCTTCCTGAAGTTCGCTAGGGGAGGAAACAGCAGGAGGAGGGAAACGGCTGGAAGAGGGAGGAGAGGAGCAGAAAGAGGCAAGATAAAGGTCAGAAGTGAGCAAAATGAAGGTCAGAAACTAGCAGAAAGAGGCAAAATAAAATGTAGATCGAGCAGAAAGAGGAAAAATAGAGGGTGGGAGAGCGCAAAGAAGAGGCAGAAAAACTAGCAGAAAAGAGCAGTAGGAAGACAGAAAAACAAGCAGAAAATGGCAAACAACAAGCAGAGGAGCCTCAAACTGAAGGCAGCAGAGGGTAGCGAACTGCGAACAAGCTGTTCAGGATAAATAACTGCCACAGGGGATGATGGCACGAGGACCTGCTCAATGGGGACGCGCTGCACCATGCATTGAGTGGGTCCTGAGGGGAGGGTGGATTGCTGGGTGGCAGGAGAAGGGAAATGGCACAAGGAGGGAAATGGCATCAACAGAGGGGAAACGAGTAGAAATAGGCACTGTAAAGGTCACAAACAACCAGAAATGTTGTAAATTAAAGCAGATTGCGGTTAAGCATTTACTGAAAACATTAATGCTTCCCTTTATCGTGTTCTCTTCAGTATGTTGGCCGAAGTCTGGACTCCATTTTGTATTGACATGCTGCCACGTGTTCGCCATGAGGAGAGTCCGGCCTCTGTGTTAGTTGCTCTTGTAATCTGCCTAGCAACAGTTTATAAATAGCCCTCTTGTCCATCTGGCGCATGCCCAGAACTGACCACGTCTGTTATAATTAGTTCTGCTTGACCATGTGTTTTTGCGGGCTCAAGGAGCGTGTTAGCTCCGCCCATGTATTGATTTAGAATTGGGAATGACCCTACATGGTAATGTTCTTTGACTCCATGTGCTATCCACCCACTCATGAGCCCCTCTGTTGTGTATATAAGGGGACTGTGTATGTAAGTTCTTTGTGCTACTCCTTGCAATACTGAAGAGTGTTGTGTGGATTGTAGGACCACCCTTAAGGGTTAATAAACGTTGTCTTTGTACTTTGCAGTTTCCGTGCCAACTTCCTTGTAGATTTCGTTACAGAAGAGCGAACCCTTGTCTCTTGCGGGCCTAGCTGGGGCTTGTATTCATCAATTGGCGCCCGTCACGTGGGGCTCATCGGCGACTCGGATGCTCGAAGGACTGGTCGCGACGAAGGTGAGGAGTTTGGCCGGGGACGTGATCACTGCCAGCGGCGTCTTAGCCCTGGCATCCCGAGGTTTTTCTTCCTTCCCTTCCGAGCTGACCGTCTGGGTGGCGCCGGTCATCGACTGAGACCTCTTCTGTCGGTCCTGCCGTGAGAGCCGTTTGGGCGATTGTGGAGCTTGGCAGTTGGAACCTGGACTCTTGATTGGTAAGAACCGTTGTACGGTACTTGCTCCGAGTTTTGAAGCCTGGGTTGGCTATTTGAGTTTGATTTGTGATGACTAGTCATATTTTGAATTTGTCTTTGTGAAATATATGCGTTGCAACACATATAGGCAGGTAATGTGGAGAAATTTCTCCGGAGCTGTGTAAACTTGGAACGGCGCAACGATTAAGTGCCATTTTATTTGATAATACTGCATATTTTGCATTATTTTTAGCATGCCTGCTTTTAGCGCACTCCGTAAGTGGTGTTGCTGCTTTGGAAGCCGGTTGAACCTCGAGGAATCTGCTCCAGCTCCCCCAGAGGGGACTCCTAATAGGGATATGTATGTGAAGCATGGTCTTTCTTCCATAATGTACAGCACATTGTGGAGGAAATATACCAGGAAGGATCCTGAGTTGCGATGGCCGTTGTATGGATCGTTTGATATGCGTAAGATTGAGTATGTGGAACAGTGTCTGTGTAAGCGACGTGCTCGTCAGGATATGTTTGAGTGTGTGCGATTATGGGTGAAGGAAGTGCGTGAGCGAGAGAAACGTGAGAAAGCGCTGTTTGATAAAGAGCAACGAAAGAATGATCATGTGCGAGCACAAGAAGCGAAGAGTCGGGAGGACAAAGAGCAGACGGAGAAACAAGAGAAAGAGCGTAGGCTCCAAGTTTCGGGTCAATATGTCGTTCGCCAGCCGCTTTATCCTGTCCTTAATAATCCTGATGATGATTTTTATCTACTAGATCGCTCTCCGCCTCCTTATGTTGGCGCATCTGCTCCACGGCCGCAAGATTCTGGCCCAGCTTCGGGTAAGGTAGACACGCGGTCCATGTTATCGGCCGAGAACATGGCTGACCTTCGGAAACTTTCCTTTCGTGCACTCAAGGGCAGGATGTCCATAGAGGACTTATTTCAAACTTGGGGGTCATGGCAAGATAGAGAGAGGGTGTATTTTTTGTCTCATTTTGCTGACGACGTAATTGCTGCTTTCCGAAAATATTCCGGTGTTTTTGAGCCTGCAGAGGTGACCTCGGAGGTTAAAGCATTACATGATGGTGTTTTTTCTCCCCCTAAGGCTCCAGAGGCGGCTCGACGACTGTTCGCCTTACGGGACGAAGTGCTGGAGCTTAGAGAGAAAGCACGTCAACGAGCTGAGGAGGAGCAGCAGGATTCGGTTGCAGCAGGGGGCCACTCATCCACCTCCCAGTCAGATAAGGATGTTGTAGTGCATGTTAAGCCAATGCGAGAAGCGGCGCCTTTGTACGTTCCTCCTAAAGGAGCGGGGACTAGTTCCGATATTAACTCCGCCGATGCTAAGGGATATTTTGTGTATAACTGGGTTTATACCCCTTGGCATAGGGCCGATGTTATGGCATTAAAGAATGCATTGCCTGACCCCCGCAAGAATCCAGCGGCCTTCTATGAAGAAGTTGAGGGGGCCTTGAATTCTTGCATTATGACCCTAGCGGATATAGATCTGTTCTTTGGCCTTATTCTACCACCAGACACGTGGCGATCTGTCCGAAAGGTGGATGATATAGTTGCTTTTAAGGCCCGGTGGTCTGACCTTGAGGATGAGGATAGGGAGCGGAAGCCCGCACAGAAACCACCCCAGAATATTCTAGATCTTCCGGCTGCTATTGTCGCCAAATTAAAAACAATAATTCCCCCTAAAAAGATTGATTGGAATATGCTGGCGGCATGTAAGCAGAAGGCTGATGAGTCAGTGGCGGATTTCTTCACGCGCTTTGAAGAAACGTTCCATGACTTTAGTGGTCAGTCGCTTACCGACGACACAGGCCGCCACCTTTTCGCGGACAAATATGTGGCTAATCTGCTGCCGGCAGTTGCGGCCCGGTTAAAAGCGAGTGAGAGTTCTTGGTCCTCCGCGACACCGACGGCCCTTCTGACCATCGCCCAGTATTATGAGCGTCAGGAGCAAGAGGCGAAGGGCCAGGAGGAGAAGAAATCGAAAGATCTAAAAACAAAAGTAATGTTAGCACAAGTATATGGCCCGCCCCGCCGGGGTAATACTAATAATAGGGGCAGGGGCGGATCTTATGGTCCCCCTTCGGGCCGATCTGATTTGAATAAAAACCAATGTGCGTACTGTAAGCAGTTGGGCCATTGGGCCAGGGAGTGCCCAGCGTTGCATGCTTCACGGCAAGGGCACACCCCGGGTGGCCAGAGAGGTAGAGGGGGTTTCTCGAACTTTAGAGGAAATTCTAACGATAATGTCCGCTTCGACACTGCGGGGCAGCACCGGGATAGCTCAAATGTGTTCGATCGTCAGCACCAGTATCATGTATCAGACGCCGATCATTCGGGATATCACGATTCTCAGCATGCATAGGAATGCGTTGGATGGGGGTCTGAAGCAGTTGAGGTGCCGGTCGATCAGACGGGTCCTTATGTATCGGCTGAGGTTTTAGGTTCTACTGATCAGTTCCTAGTGGATACAGGAGCGACACGTAGTGCATTGTCTAGGTACTTGGCTCCAGGGGCTCCCCCATCCGGCTCAATGGTTACATCGGTAGGGTTTGACGGTGCGCTCTCCCGCAGCCCTCTTTCGCAGCCCCTTGCATTTCAGGTTGATTGTTTCTCTGCACCCTGTTCGTTTTTGCTTGCCCCGTATACACCGGATAACATTATGGGCCTTGACATGTTAAAACACTTTAGGGCTACGATTCGTTGTTCCCCTGAGGGTGTGAGAGTGATTCTGAATGACAATTACCCCCGATCCGAGCGGATGTGTACGATCTCAGAGGAGGCTTTGTTGGCTACCCTCCCCCGCGCTTTATGGGCGACTTCGGACACGGATGTGGGACAAATGGTGATTCCTCCGGTCCACATTAGTGTCCAGGAGGGGGCGGTGCTACCACGCCTCCCGCAGTATCGCATTTCCCAGGAGGGCGAGGAAGCTCTCATACAGATTGTGCAAGATTTGATCGCAGTAGGAGTAGTGGAAGAAGTTCCCTATAATATCTGTAACAGTCCGATTCTTCCTATTCTTAAAAAGGACACGGATGCAAAGGTTTACCGGTTCATTATTGATTTGAGGGAAGTGAACAAGATCGTGATACCTCAGTACCCGGTGGTTTCCGATATCACGACGTTGCTTACCTTGGTCCCGCCTACGGCGACCGTGTTCTCAGTGATTGATTTGAAAAATGCCTTCTTTTCTATTCCCATTCACCCTGATAGCCGATTTCTTTTTGGGTTCACATTAAACAATAGATCTTATCGCTTTTGTAGAATTCCCCAGGGCTACACAGAAAGCCCTAGTATTTACAGTCAGGCTTTGAAACGACAGTTGGATTCTTTTGCTTTACTCGAGGGGGTCGCCCTCATTCAATATGTCGATGACATCTTGCTGGCGGCTGACACCCTGGAGTTGTGCGAGAAAAGCACACTATCCTTACTTTCCTTTTTAGCCTCCCACAATCATAAGGTCTCTAGGAAGAAATTGCAATTCTGTAGACCAAAGGTGACTTATCTAGGTCACCTTTTGTCTAAGGAGGGGCGTGCACTCACACCAGACCGTATCCAAGTGATCTTGGATACACCGAGACCATCCACGCAGAAGGATGTGCGTGCATTTTTGGGTCTCGTTTCTTTTTGTAGACAGTGGATATTGGGGTTTTCACACACGGCTAAGCCATTACTAGCTCTCCTGACAAAAGATACGCCCATCCCAATCCCTTGGTCAGATGAGTGTGATGCTGCTTTTCAGCAATTGCGACAGGCCCTTTGTTCAGCACCAGTGTTAGGGACCCCTGATTATGCAAAACCCTTTTCGTTGTATGTGCATGAGAAAGATGGATGTGCATTGTCAGTTTTAGTGCAAATGCATGGTGATAAGCAGCGCCCTTGTGCATACTTTTCGGCCGTACTTGATCCTGTCGCCCGAGCATTGCCGGGGTGTTTTCGCTCGGTTGCGGCGACAGCTGTGTCAATACGGCAGAGTGAGGGAATTGTGTTGTCCCATAAACTGTTGGTGTTAGTTCCCCATGCTGTTGATGCCCTGCTTAACCAAACAAAGACGCAGCATTTGACCAGTGCCCGTTTAACGGGATATGAGTTGACGCTTTTGGCTCCTCACATTACGTTGAAAAGGTGCGTGACACTAAACCCGGCCACATTGTTGCCATACCCCGAGACCCAGCCGGAGGCACAGAAAGCGCATGATTGTATTCTTGTGACTGAGGAACAGACAAAGGGTCGTGTCGATCTCCAGGATACGCCCTTTTCAGAGGTAGATGGAGAACTATGGGTAGATGGGTCATGTCTGAAGCTACCAGATGGTACGACTTCAGCAGCGTATGCAATTACCACGTTACAAACGATAGTGGAGACAGCACGCATACCACAGAAGTCAGCTCAAGCAGCAGAACTAATAGCGTTAACACGAGCATGTGAGCTCAGTACAGGATTGTGTGTGAATGTGTACACAGACAGCCGCTATGCCTTCGGAGTAGCACATGACTTCGGTCTACTCTGGAAGGAGAGAGGGTTTCTAACGTCACATGGGGTACAAATAATGCATGGAGAGTTAGTTCACGATCTTTTAACTGCATTGACGTACCCAAAGAAAATTGCTATTGTTAAATGTAGCGCCCATAGGAAAGTAGTTGACAAAGTTGGAGAAGGGAATGCGTTAGCAGACCGAGTGGCACGGGAGACTGCGATGCAGCCTGGTGCTACTGCCATGTATGTAGTGAAATCACAGATGGAGAGATGGCGTGATGCAAAGGAAGAAGTGCGAGAGATACAAAGAACAGCTTCTGATAAGGAGCGGGAGCAATGGGCTAGCGAGGGAGAGTTGGATGACGAGGGTTGCTGGAGAAATAAACAGATGGATAGATGGAAGTTACCCACGGCTTTCGTACAACCTATGGTTCAAATGGCACATGGGCTAGCACATGTTGGAGCTTCCGCAATTGTAAAATTGCTTACCCAAGTCTGGGAGCATCCAGAGATTGCTAGCGCAGCAAAGAGGGTGGTACAGACCTGTATGATCTGTCTGAAGTATAACCCAGGGAAAGGCACACGAACTCCAGCAGGAGGATTTGCGACGCCCACTGCACCCTTTGAGGTTTTGCAGATGGATTACATCCAGCTTGAGCGCTGTAATAATTTGAAGTATGTTCTAGTAGTGGTGTGCGCCTTTAGTAAATGGGTTGAGGCGTACCCTGCGAAAGACAATACTGCAATGACTACAGCGAAGCTATTGCTGAAAGAGTTTTTCCCTCGATATGGCGTCTGTAGACTTCTGTGGAGTGATAATGGCCCTCACTTTGTAGCGGATGTTATAAAGTATGTCTTGAAGGGCCTAGGCATCACCCAGAAGTTCCACGCCGTGTTCCACCCCCAGTCTGCAGGACTAGTCGAGAAGTACAATGGTACACTGAAGCTTAAAATTGCCAAAATCCAAGCTTCGACATCTTTGACTTGGCCAGACGCCTTGCCACTGGCGTTATTGTCCATTAGGTCGGTGCCACACTCTCGAACCGGCCTTACACCCTATGAGATTGTGTTTGGACGCCCAATGAATATTTGGGGTCCACCGAGACCTAAGGCTGTGTATGATGTACCCTGTGTGATGATGAGTGATTATCTGGCACAGTTAACGGATAACTTGGTTTCTATTCATCAACAGGTCCGAGAGGCGCTCCCTGATCGGTCTACTGGCGAAGGACATGGTCTCCGGCCCGGAGATCAAGTGATGATCAAGGTCTTCGACAGGTCGAACAGTCTGGAGCCCCGATGGACCGGCCCTGAGCAAGTTCTTCTTGCGACGAGGACGGCAGTGCGAGTCTCGAACAGGAAGAACTGGATCCATTCCCTGCACTGTCGGAAGGTGCCGCCCGGATTGGTGGAGTCTGCCGTGCTGACCGATCAACGAGAAGTCCTAGCAGCAGAGACAGGCCGTGCTGCAAAACCAAACGACACTGAGGAGCTCTTTTCGGACCACACGACTTCTGGAGGAAGGCGATATCATCTGCGACCAAGGAAGTGAGATCTTCAGTACCGGGACATACTGTCAGAACGGTCCTTGGGTTAGTGAAACGGAGAGCCGCTGTGGCAAGGGGGGGGGGATCAGCCCTGCATTAGTGTAGTGACACCCGTCTTGGCCCGTTGGTGAAGAAATCAACCGCTGCCCAAGGGGAAGAGTTCTGACAGACTTTTAGTTTCAGGAAGATATTAGGGTAGTGTTTCTTTGACATGGAGAAGAAGAAAATCTTTTGTGCGTTGGGGTTCATGCTACCAATAGTTATTGTTGGTATAACGACATGGTTTGTGGAGGAGGTTACCCCTGCTCGGAACACACTTGTGCTGACGACTCCGGTGCCTGCGGAGCACTACTTTTATACATTGCCGTATCAAGAACTGAAACATCGGCAGTCCTATTTAAATAACACCTTTATCCAGATGCTGCATCATACCCACGTTGCTACGAACGCTACGAACTGTTGGATATGTGGGATGATGCCAGCTCATCAGAAGAAAGGAGGTACACCATTCATACCACTTCCTTTCTCTCATAATGGCTCTTGTAGAGCATGGTACACTTTGTTGTTTGCTACTCGGAAGCCGACAGTGGGACGATTGCTGTTCAGACTTAATAAAGAATGTCATCAGGACAGAAATGGATACCCACAAGCGAATGGAACAATTTGGGAATGGGAAGAGTACCGACCAGACAATGAATCCATTCCCTATATCTTCACAAACACTAGAGACACTGTGGGGAAGGATAAGTTTGTAATCCAAGTGGCACAAGCCCAAGCGGACCTGTGTGTCCAGAGTGTGGGTTTTATCCCTGTTGGTGTCAGTGACTGTATAAAAGTATTAAATATTGACGGGCTGAACAACAGCACCTTCCTAGCATCCCATAATACCTACTTCGTGTGCGGGAATAAAGGTTATTACCGTCTGCCAGCTGGGTGGTCTGGGGTATGCTATGTATCATTCCTATTACCCCCTGTATTCCTAGCACCTGCATCGTATCACAAAGATCTGAAACTGCTGAATAATGTGACTGTAAATAGATATAAACGTACTTTATCTATTAATGAAGTAGATCAGACGGACACTAGCTTGCAACAGTATATTGATTTCAACTTGGGACTGTTCTTCTTTGTTGGAGCTGCTTTGAATAGTAGGAAAATCCGAAGATTAACGAGAGTGGTAGAAGCTGTGACTAATCAGACCGCTGCTGCTCTTGGGAATCTTACGGAAGAACTACAAATTACAAGAATAGTTGCATTGCAGAATCGTATGGTACTAGATGTGATGTTAGCTGATCGAGGAGGAGCTTGTAAAATTATCGGAAGTAGCTGCTGTGTGTTTATCCCTGATCATACGCCATCTGTTTATAGTGCCATTAATAAGTTGCATAAAATAGCCGCCGAAATTCACACAGAAAACGGCACATGGTCCTTTTCTGGATGGTTTTGGGCGTTGATTACTGCCTGGGGTTGGAAGGTTCTAACTGGCCTCTGTATTATCATAGCAATTCTGTTTTTTCTCTGTATGTGTATTCAATGTGGACCATTATGCTGTTCTGTATGCATTTCATTCTGCATTCCAGATAAGAAAGCTATCGCTGAGGTTGCTCGCCAGAAGGGTCTAGCTAAAGAGGTTAAAGGAATGATGATAATTGATATATACGATGATTATTCCTGGAAGCCCGATGTCTTCAGTAAATGCTGAAAGGGTCGACTGTTGTAAATTAAAGCAGATTGCGGTTAAGCATTTACTGAAAACATTAATGCTTCCCTTTATCGTGTTCTCTTCAGTATGTTGGCCGAAGTCTGGACTCCATTTTGTATTGACATGCTGCCACGTGTTCGCCATGAGGAGAGTCCGGCCTCTGTGTTAGTTGCTCTTGTAATCTGCCTAGCAACAGTTTATAAATAGCCCTCTTGTCCATCTGGCGCATGCCCAGAACTGACCACGTCTGTTATAATTAGTTCTGCTTGACCATGTGTTTTTGCGGGCTCAAGGAGCGTGTTAGCTCCGCCCATGTATTGATTTAGAATTGGGAATGACCCTACATGGTAATGTTCTTTGACTCCATGTGCTATCCACCCACTCATGAGCCCCTCTGTTGTGTATATAAGGGGACTGTGTATGTAAGTTCTTTGTGCTACTCCTTGCAATACTGAAGAGTGTTGTGTGGATTGTAGGACCACCCTTAAGGGTTAATAAACGTTGTCTTTGTACTTTGCAGTTTCCGTGCCAACTTCCTTGTAGATTTCGTTACAGAAGAGCGAACCCTTGTCTCTTGCGGGCCTAGCTGGGGCTTGTATTCATCAGAAAGAGGCATAATAAACGTCAGAAATGAGCGGAAAGAGGCAAAATAACGGGGAGAATGAGCAGAAAGAGGCAATATTGAGGACAGGAGCGAGCAAAGAAGAGGCAGAAAAACGAGCAGTAAATGAGCAGAAGAAAGACAGAAGAATGAGCAGAACAAGGCATAATATGAGCAAAAAATGAGCAAAGGGTAGCAGACTGTAGGCAAGCTGGAGAGGAGAACTGTAGCACAAGACTGCCACACTGGCACAAGGAGTTTTGGCATTTTGGTGGTGTAGCGGATTTATCCTGAAGTGTTTGCGACAATGGGGGGTACCAGGGGGGCTGGGTCGAAGAACTTCTCACAGGCGGCAGGGACCTGCGATGTAGACTCACCGCAGCCAATGGGGGAGCGGCCGGCCCAGGATGATAGCCAGGATGCCATACTGCAGACTATCGAGCGCACCAGCGCTTCCATGGAAACCAAACTGGATAAAGTGGCTCTGGACCTTAATCTTTTGCATATGGACCACAGGAACCTGAAGGATCGATTTGTGGCTGTGGAGAAGGAGATTTCTGAACTGAAACCTGCTACGGATTTTCAAGATAAGCAGCAGAAGTCCAGCTCCGGTATCTTGAGGATCGTATTGAGGATGCAGAGGGCGGTGGAACAATGTCCGGTTGATTGGAATGCCGGAAGGGGCGGAGGGACGCAACGCAATTGCCTTTCAGGAGGCCTGGCTTAAAACCCTCCTGCCAACCACTGAATTTTATCCTTTCTTCGCCATTGAACGTGCACATCGTGACCCGGGTAGAAAATCAGCCCCCAGTGAAAGAGCTTATCCGCTTATTTTTAGGCTCCTGCACTTCAGAGATCGGGATGTGATCCTCCGTATTCCAGGAAATTAGATGAAATTCAATATGAAAACACTAAGGTATTGTTCTTCCCGGACTATACGATGAAGGTACAGTGTCAGCTGGGATCTTTCTTACCTGTGAAACGTCAACTCCGACAGCTTATTCTCTCCTATTCGTTGATGTTCCCGGACAGGCTTCGTGTTGTCCCGGATGAGAAGACCAGATTTTTTAATACATCTCAGGATGTTTGGAACTGGCTGGAAATGACAGGTCGATGCTCTGGCCCGAGTGCCCACGGGCACGACTGCTACGGTATGGACTGGGGAAGCTGGAGATAAAGGAGCTCGGAGACGGCGGTCGAGACAACGGTTCTGTCGCTCAGCAGCAGTGCCAGGCCCAGATCAGATCCATAAGGAGTGGCAGGAGGTGGTTTGCATTGTGGAGAAGATGGCAGAAGCAGTGCCGCCAGAAGATAGAGTGGACACTTCCTATCACTCATCGAGGGATGGGGGCTCCTCAGTGGGGAACTCATCTGATAAGGTGTCCATGAAAATGCCGGACATTACACTCCAAACGGCAGATGGTATTGTATGACACTGCTTGTTCTCAAAATACGTTACTGGGTACTCCTGATTGCTGTTCATGTGGGGGGCACCTGATGTTCCTGGGATCTATGTGTTGGCATGTGGTGGGGTGGTTTTGATCAGATGATTCCTGGGGGTGTAGATCCTCTTTAATATTTCTTGGGTTTGAACTAAGGTAATGTCTATCTGTTGTTCTTGGGTGTGGGACTTTGCGTATGTACCCTGCTTGGTTTCACAACCCCTTTTTCTCCCTAACCTGTCGGAGTCAGTAGGGCAGGCGGCTAGGTTGCTATCTGCTGCATTTGAACGACTCCCTGATGTTTTGGGGGTTGCCCTTATATGTTATTTTTCTTCCCTAGTATGTTTTCCTCACTCCCCTTTTACTGCAGGAGTCTGGCGGGGGGATGATGACAATGCTGTTGTGTATATCAGATTGTTACATAGTGAAATGTGGGGCAGAGGGTTCAATGTCCATTGTTGTATGCTCTTCTTTTTGGTTCAGCCATGGGATACGTGATACTTACCTGGAATGTCCGGGGTCTCCGCACGCCTTCCCGCATATATGCAGTGTATTCCTATCTAAAACGTAACAATGTACATATAGCTATACTGCAAGAAACACACAAATGCATTAGCGGTCACCCGCTTGCAACGTAGGTGGAGAGGTAAATATATGCTACAGGTTACTCCCTGTTTGCTAGGGGGACCCTTATCTGGATCCATACTGGGACACCCTTTGCTATGGATGAGGCTCTTACAGATAAGGAGGGCAGATATGTGCTGGTGAAGGGTACGTTGGATGGACATTCTGTACTGTTGGGAAATGCGTATGCACCAAATGTGGACCAGGGCCAGTTCCTTGAGCAGCTATCTCTTGTTTTGGGAAAGTGGTGTGAGATCTCATGGTTGTTAGGTGATGATTTTAATAGTGTTTTAGATGTAGGGGTGGCTAGAGCCTTTCCTCCACTCGGGTCCACGGCTGCCACGACCAATTCTGTGGCATTAAATGGATGTGCACAGGGTTGGGGTCTAGTTGATGTTTGGAGACAACATCACCCAGAATAGAGGGTGTATTCCTTTTTCTCGATACCTCAGAACTTACACGTCAGGCTGGATAGGTTCTTTGGGTCCCCCTGCTTACTCCCTTATATTTTGAGATCGGAGTATTGGGGCGTACTCATTCCGATCATCATCCCCACTGTGTTGTGCTGGCTTGGGAGGGTGGGGTTTCGAGTATCCCTACGTGGAGGCTGCAACCAGCCATGTTTGACCCGGTGTTTCGGGAATCGATTGGTAAGGCGATAGGGGACTATTTAGAACTTAGTGCGGGGACTGCCTCCTCTGCGCTAGTGGAATGGGCAGCTACGAAAGTCACCCTGAGAGGGAAGTGCCTGGGATTGGGTTGTGGGTTGTGGGTTGCGACAACAGGTAATGTTAGACCTGCTTGAGGTGGAGAGACGCGTGTTGATGTTGGAATCTATGGCAGTGGTAGATGGTGGGGGAATGGCTTATCTCATGGAAGTACGGAAGAAACATGTGGAGCTTCTTAAAAGACAGAGCTGCCTTAATTTTGCAGCATACTCAGCGTTAGCACATGCCAAAGCAGATCGCTCTGGACCCCTTCTTGCTTAGTCGATCAACCAGAAACAGCCGGGTAGGCTCATCAAGGCTCTTCATTCTTCAGGCAGAGAGCTTCGGTACACACAGCTTGAAATTCATAGTGAGCTGTCGACACATTTCACATCGCTGTATGAAGCTGGCCCACAGGCCTCGGATGAGGAGATTCAGCAATTCTTAAGGGGTCTCCCGTTTCCAGTCCTGTCTTCATAACAGCTAATGGACTTAGATGCGCCACTAACGCTTGATGAGGTGCGAGGTACAATGAAGGCTTTGCCCTCTAGCAAGGTTCCTGGCCGGATGACCTTCCTCACGAATTTTTTAAAAACATATGCAGGCCCCCAGCTGCTCAAAGTGTACATGGAGGGGCTCGAATCTCTGGCCCTTCTTGCATCTCGATGATGGAGGCCACGCTGATTATGCTTCTCAAACAGGGTAGGGATCCTACTTCTGTGGGGGCGTATTGTCCTTTGGAGCTCCTAAATGGAGACTATGAGATATTGGCGTGCATCCTAGATAATAGACCGTGGCCGCTTGTACCACACCTGGTCCACCAAGACCAGAATGGGTTTCTGCCGGATCGTAACACATCGCTTAACATGCGGAGACTGTTCAGGGTGATGAGCTGCATCATCATGGATAGGCCGACGGCCTGTTGTGTGTGCAGTAGCTGGAGAAGACCTTCAACACGGTTGAGTGGTTTTTCATGTTTGCTGTGCTCCATCGATACAGATTTGGCTATTGAATGGGGCCCCTACAATTCGGTTGCGGTTGGGGTCTCTTTTTTCCAAATCTATTTTGATAGAACGGGGGACTCGTCGGGGGTGTCCCCTTTCTCCATTGATTTTTGCTTCGGTGATTGAACCATGGCTCTACGCACCTCTGCATTGGATTGGGGGATACGTCTTGGGGATGGCATACATGCCATTATGCTTTATGCAGACGACATCTTGATGCCGACGATACTCAATTGATCGTCTTGTTGAATCACTCAGATCCCAATCTTGCAGCCTGCCCCCAGGTGGTCTTTGATTGGATGAGCAGCTCCTTCCTGAAGCTGAATGGCTCTAAAACCGAGCTAATGCTCTTCGGGAAATCGGCTCCTGCTGATATTCATCATCTGTGGCCCAGCTGCTTGGGTGCCCCCCCAGTCCCAAAGAGCTGCGTCAAGAGTCTTGGTGTTTGGATGGATAATAACTTGGACTTTAAGGTACAATCGCGTAAAGTAGCAGCGAACTGTTACGGATTGCTTAGGAGATTCAGAAAGGTATTGCCACTGCTGCCTTTCCGGCAAGACGTCTACTTGTACAAGCTATTGTATTGTCACGGCTGGGTTATGCTAACGTGATCTACCTTGGAACCCCACTGGCCACAATTAGAAGACTCCAAATTGTACAGAACTGTGCAGCTCGTATGCTGTTGATCATCCTGAAACGGTCCTCGGCTAAGCCGGCTCTTGATACTCTTCACTGGTTTCCTGTCCAACAAAGAGTACAATTTAAGGCACTCTGTATCATCCATAAATCCTTGGTAGGAAAGGGCCCACCCCTGATCCGCATTTGGAATCAACGATATGTCCCTAATCGTAATCTTAGGTCAGGGAGCAAAGGCTTAATTGTTGTACCGAAGATCAAACGTGCTCGCAGTGGTGGCCGAATGTTTTCTTATAATGGGGCCAAATTATGGAACAGTATTCCACTACATTTGTGCTCTGAACCAGATCATCTTACATTCAGAAAACTGGTTAAAACCTTTCTTTTTCAGTAATTCTCTTGTTTCCCGCCGAGTGTCTGCTAGCGCTGGGATGCCTCCGGGTAACCATGCGCTCTATAAATACTCTTTCATTCATTCATTCATGTATGTGCAGGATTAACTGGTGATCCCACAAGTCATCCCTGATACGTTGAAACATTTTGCTTCATTATCTGGGCATGGGGTGCACTGGAGCAAGTCTTGTTTATACCCCTTCAATCCTAATGCGGGGGATCCGGGCTGGACAGTGAACGGAACGGAGCTACAGTGGCAACCGGTGGCATTTCAATATCTTGGTGTACGTACCTACCATAAAACACAAGATCTGATGGATGGCAATATCACGAGGGTGGCTACAGCACTCAAGTCTCAAATTGAATTCTGGAAGATGCTGAACCTTTCGGTCATAGGTAAGGTGGAGTTAATCAAAATGATTATGCTGCCACGCTTCCGTTACTACTTTGCTACATTACCACTCTACCTGCCCGGGTCCTTTTTTCGCTCAGTGGAAAGGATTGTTCGGGAATTTATCTGGAAAAACTCGCTGTGCAGGGTGGCATTGTCGAAATTATACCTCCCTCGCTCAAAAGGGGGGCTGGCCTTGCCCAACTTTGAACACTATTAGCTGGCATCTCAAGTCCTCTGGGTGGCGAAATGGGCGGAGGAATTACAATTATCAGACTCTACAGACCCCCTGTTTTCTTTGGACAAGATTCTCTGTATATTTCAACACCGTAGCAAACTTAATGGATCTCTCCCCTTACTCATTTCGATAGAACTGAAGTGTTTCTGTCGGGCACTTTGCCTTACTAGACGAGTCATACCGTACGCACATGGCGTGCCTCTACTAGGTATGCCGATCATGCGGTGGCGAGTTTGGAGTACGGAACTTGCTCCTTGGGTGGCAGCTGGTGTAACTACCCTAGGAGACTTATATGGAGAAGGTACTCTGCGGCCATTACTCAATATTTCAAACGAAGATGGTGTGCCTCTGGGCCAATTTCTGAATCATGCCTTCTGGTCGGCTGCGATGAGACATTGGTGTGGAGACGTAACACAGGGACCTCTGACGCATATTCAAATGCAATACGTGCACATTATGGACACAAGTCGCCACTTGGTGAAGTGGTTCGCGGAATCAATCAGGGAACATAACCTAGCAGATTTGAAGCCATTGCGTGATTAGTGGGAGGCAGATCGAGGGAGGCCCTAGAGAAAGAATTGTCACTGGTCCTAGAAAGCCCTAAGCAGATACCCAGGAATGCTTGTTTTAGACTAATTCAAACTCAATTCGTTCATAGAGCCTATCTCTTTCCGCAAAAAATTTAATCGCTACTTTCACAGACAGGATGAGTGCTGCCCGCGCTGTAAGATGGTGAATGCAGATATCTTACAAATGCTGTGGTCCTGCCCCACATTGCAGGCTTACTGGGAGGGGATGCTGGAGGTATTAGTTACCTGCAAAGGTAGGTAGGTACAGAGGATGTGGGAGACATGTATCACTTGCATGTTCTCTAGGAAAAAAACACAAAAAGCTTCCACCAGGTTTCTTGATTTGGTCGTTATTGTGGCCTAGCGATTGATAACTCGCAGGTGGTAGTCAGAGGACCCCCCTCCGATGAAATCCTGGTTCCTCTCCATGCTGACACGGGTGAAGGCTGAAGCGGTCTCCCTGATACGGGAGGATACGTTAGGTTTGCGTAAATTCCCCTTCTCGGCTGAATGGAATACTGTGTAGTGTGCACTACAAAGGTTGTTGGTACCGCATGATTCACTGGATGATTCTCTTCTTGATGACTAGCGAGGTCACCCTGAGCAAACCCATATCCTAAACTATGCATTGATATGTGGCGTGGACCTCTGCCCCCTTTACTAGATGATCACTTCTCCCAGCAGTTTGCTTATACACCTATAGGATAATTGATTCTAGGATTCTGGGGACTTTAGTTCCCCTTCCTCCCTTGCTGCGGCTCTTGTTTCCCTTCCCATCCCTTTTCCTGATAGTTTTCCCCATGTTTGGTGTTTTTCTCAAAAATGTTTGACTCTATACTCGGATTTACATGCTACGGCGGAGTGAAGCCACACAAATTGTGATGTTTTATTTATTTGCATGTTGCACTGTTGCAAATGTGATGCACCATAACGTGATCGTACTGATTTCGGATGAAGGGGGGCGATATTGTGGCTGACGAGATATGCTACAAGTTATTACCAATTTTGTTTATGCATATTGATGTAATTATGCCGCTATGTTGTTGAATTCTTGCCTGGATTTTTTTTGACTACCTACTGGCTCTGTATGGTGCTACCACGGATGTTATATTGCTCTGTATTCAAATATACAAAATGAAAAATCTTTAATAAACAGAACAAACAAAAAGAATTGTACCCTTTATCTTGTTGTACCTATACATCATGCACTTTTTGGATCGTACTGCTTCCATTTTTTAATCTCCCCAATGGTACCTATATCTACCTCTATCGCATAACCCTATCAGTGACTTTTTGCCAAATGGCCTGTTTCTCTGACCCACTGAGGGTGTGTTGTGGCAGGCTATGAAGTTCCCATAGTTGTTCACCGGAAGCTTTACCACAAAATATGCCCCCTTCTCACTGAAGTTCTTCTTCCTCTTGAGTAGTATGATTTGAATAGTGAGAGTCTGGCTCCCTACTAAGAAGCTCTAAGGGAAGAGGGCAGGGCTTTAGGACTTGCTCCAACTGCTGCGCGTTGGAGTGTTATTGGTGTGCTTGACTGTGATCAGGCATGGCTATTTTCCTATTCCCGTTATATGAAATATTTTGCAGCGGAAATTAGCCTTACTCAGTATAATCACATATCCAGACAATGAGGTACATTCATAGAATTTTCAATTGTAAAGTTGGATCAGATGTTAGGCATTGTATGCAAGATTTGTACGTGCACATATAGTCATCTAGTGCACGGATTATTAAGAATGTATTCTTCGTATAAGTTGATGAGTTAGAAAAACATGTAGGGTCAGAGATGTACACTTATGTGTAGTATCCGGTTGGATTTTACTGTTCATATTTCTCTCCCCTCCCCCACCACTGTTTTTCATTCTTTGTTAGTCTTTGTGTGTCTTTCCCTACTAGTAGTTCATTACAAAGTCTATCTGGGTACAGGCAGAGGTGACCTGGATAGAAAAAGAAAGAGGGGTTGGAATGCTACCCCGAGCAATTGCCAGTGGCTAGACTTATTGCTAACATTCCTCTCATCACTTTTTTTTTCTTTGCAAGCAAAGGTTGGCAAGGGCAAGACTTAACCTTGGGTGGCCTTACGGGTCTGACTGGAGAAGCAGCAAAGAGGCTATGAGGGAGGCAGGATCTTGCCTTTTTTCATAATCTTCCTCACTACCGTCATTCTCACCTTTTTACTCATGTGTACAAAGAATGCAGGGCTTTGTCCATAAAAGTTGATCGCTCTCTGCGTCGGCCATTGTTCTGTAGTTCTATATGTGAAATGCACACACAGAAAAACTAAAAAGGAGGCTGGAGCTGCTGCCTGTGATTTTTTTGTTTTAGGAAAGATTGCATAGCTGCTAAACATAATGTTCCTTGTGGTTGAAGGAAGCGTTAAAGTGCTTCTTCATGGAATGCTTAGTTTGTATGTGGTTCTGTGGATGGGGCTTGTGGTACGGCAAATTCTGGACCTCTTTTTCAGAACAACTAAAAATGCAGTAATTTTACAAGTAGTAACTTTGCTAGTAGTAAGTTTTCTAGTAGTATGTTTAACTGTAGTAAAGTCACCAGTAGTAACTCACCTTTGTGAGTACTGAAAAGTAGTAAAGTTATAGTTATGGTCTAAGTTATACTTTTGGTCTAACGTTACCTTTGTGAATCGAGCCGTAAGTGTTTGCCTTGCGGTGCTACTAAGTGACCAGCAGGGTCAGGCAGAGACCTACAGGCAAAATGTGCTCAATCAACAAAGGGCCAGATGTACGGAGCTATATAGCGGTCTCAAAGCATGCGATTCACTCAATCACAGGATTTGCAAATGTTAAATGGTTGTACCCATGTACTAAATCCCTTTAGCAATCTGGAAAAACATTACTGAATTTCAAGATGGGTTTCGAATATCATAAGGAATCGCTATTTGGAAGGGGTGTGTTTAGGGCATTTCTTACAAACAGCAATACCTTATGGAACAACTTCGCTGCCTCCTGATCAATGCCAGATCGCTCTGCAAAAACGCCTCAGAAGTCTGGGATGTTATCTCCTCCCTCGTCCCCGACATGACCTTCATTACACAAACCTGAATCGTCTCCGCACCAGCCCCTGACATCGCAACCGCAACACCCATCACCCATCACAAGATAAAACACTGCGATCATGCCAACAGACATGGAGGTGGCATCACGATCGTACTCTAGAAATCGATTGCCTGCACTATCACTGACAATGAAGCTACACCAACCATGGATCCTATGAACTTCCAGCTACGTACCGATGACAAAACCACCATCAAAGGCACCCTTGCTTACTGACTGCCAGCACTACGAACCGGTATCACCCTTCTCGCCAATGATTCCGAAGCCCACGTCTTCCTGGGAGACATCAACTTCCACCGACCTTCTGGAAAGATTGAACAACATTGGCCTCAAGCAACTGGTCACAGACCCCACGCACAAAACAGGACACAGACTGGACCCCATCTTTACATCTAGCAACAGAATTAGACACAGCCACCCAATGGAAGTCACCTGGTCGCACCACTCCATCGTACACTTCACCCTTTGTGGATCCTCTCATCACCCCAACCTCCACAGTGCCCCACTCCGCAGCTGGGCCACAGTCACTCAGCACCGGTGGATCAATGTCCTCAGTATCACAGAGCCCAACGCCACCACCAACTTGAACCAAGAAATTGAAAACTACAGCGACTTGATCACCAGCACCGCCGACTGAGTTGCTCCCACTAGAACAGCCAAAATGCACAGCTCCACCAAACGAGCTAACTGGTACACCCCAGAGGTCAGCATGTTGCAGCTCAGATGCAAGCAACTGGAGAGAAAATGGTGATTGTGCAGAACCACTCTGACCCACCTTCAAGTGGCAGACACACAGCACTATGGAAGGTCTCCTGATGGCCATCGGAGCTCGGACCAACACCTGCTCCAAAAGACAATTCCTGCAACCTCTGCATCATCCTGGACAGGAAACTCTCCATCAAACATCAAGTCTATGCTGTCTCCTCAGCCTGTTTCCACACTCTTCACATATACCACAAAGTCTTCAAGTGGCTCCCCATCAACACAAGGAAAACGGTGTATTATGCCCTCATCACCAGCCAGCTGGACTGCGGCAATGCGCTCTACCCAGGCACCACCACCAAACTCATGAAAAGACTTCAGACAATCCATAATGCTGCAGCCAGACTGATCCTCAGCCTATCAAAGAGGACCAACATCACCCAGCACCTGAAGGACCTACACTGGCTCCTTATCCAGGAGAGATACCTATTCAAGCTTCTGATGCAGGCCTTCAAAGCCTCGCATGACTAAGGACCAGTTGGCATGAGCCACTGCCGAATTTCCACCGACAACCCAGGAACCTCCGCTCCTCTCACCTTGCGCTCACACAGAGATCACACATCTGCCATTTCTGCTCCAGACACGTTCCTTCTCCCACCTCACTGCAAAGTCCTGGAACACCCGCCACACCCCACCCACTTCAGGAAGGGACTCAAGACCTGGCTCTTCAACTAAGACCCGTAGACAGCACCTAGATACCCTCTCGGGTGATAAGCCACGACACAAAAATACCGCTTGATATGTATTAATGTTTTGCGACCACATTCTGTGTGAAAAACAGTACGATTTTACCACCTCCTCAAAGGAGGTTTAAGTCAATCAAACAGGAAGGGGTCACCAAGGAATCACTTCTCCTTTAAGAGTTTTATAAAAATATATTCTTGGAAATATGCAGTGGTCTCATTAACCACTAACTATTCCTAAATAATGACTTACACATTCATTTCTTTTTTTAACACATCCCATTTTAATGAAGGGAAAACAGGATGCATTAAACATTTTAATAAAACAGGCCTTATTCCGGTGATGGCTGTCATTCCTAAAGGGAGGCAAATTGCAATCTACCTCATAAATATTCATGAACTAGTTCAATTTGTAACCCTCTAGGAATCACTAATTAAAAAATTAAAGTTTCATACATTAGTAATAGCAATTACCGAGTGGCGTTTCAGAAAAAAGCGCTTTTTGGAAATTGCTATATTTACTGTTCTTACATCTGGCCCATAGTCAGTAACATAAGTCAGTATAGTAGTGGGGCTGTGATCATCACAAGTCAGGCTTCAAGGTCACTTTGGAGGCATGCAATACATAAACAGCAGTGTCCAGCACAGTGGCAGGCAGGAATGATCCATCCTATATTTAGGGGAGAACACCTGACTAAACAAGAAATTTTCATTTTGATTTGTTCTATGTAAATTAATCTAGTGTGGATATACTGATAATCTACAATGGATCCGGCCCTTCTGAGTTTAGGTTGGAAAATCCATATTTTCCAGAATTATTTAATGACAATATTGTTCTGTCAAAATGTGTGCTTTTTGTGTTATATGCTGATATTTGTGTTTCATTTTTTTAGGCCAGTTTAGAAAGTCTATAACATTTATTTATTGATATTATGTCATGGAAGCTACTTTGTTAGTGATTGTATATCTAAGGAAGATTACATTTATTTTACGCTTAGCATAAAGATAATTCTAACACATCTATGTTAGACTTCTAAAACATGATATAGATGTACTGTTTGGCACTGTAAAATAAATAAATGCATAATCAAGATAAACAATGATAAAGGCATCCGGCAGGACTCTGTATACTGAATACAGATGTTGAAATGCAGTACGAGCACTGGTGTATATTCATAGTGCCCTAACTTTGTATTAAAGGTCACCTTCCGTTCATCGCTTTCTATTCTAAGATCCAGTTTAGTACAGGCATTATCATTCCATAACTATATAAGAACCACCAACGTTAAGGGTAAGGGGTACTTCTTTTTAATCATAATAACATTAAGTTCACAAGAGTTCATACAAGTTGCAGTTCACCATTGGCTTCAGAATAAAGAAAACATAAGATATTGCTGGTGAAACATAGGGGTGATTCATTTAGGTAACTTACATTTGTGAATAATTTACAAATGCAATTTACACTTTTTATAACTTTATTACTTTTGGCTATTCACAAACTTTGAGTGTAAAGTTCCTCAAAAGTGTAGACTTACACATCTGTAACCGGTGAAAAAATGGGAGGGAGGCAAATTTCGAGGTGCTAGTTGGTATTGTCAAAATAAAACAGTAGCAAGCTGTCATAGAAAACATACCGTACATAGAAAATAATAGAGACATCGACTTAAAATACAATTCCATATCAAATAACGTTTAATTAAATTAAAATATTAAAAGTAGTTACAAAAAACAAATATAATTTAATGTTAACAGATATATG
This sequence comes from Triturus cristatus, assembly GCF_964204655.1. Lineage (NCBI taxonomy): Eukaryota > Metazoa > Chordata > Amphibia > Caudata > Salamandridae > Triturus > Triturus cristatus. Next base: position 1,706,779,296 of record NC_140590.1, read on the forward strand.
AAAAGAAAACATATTTCACATTCCATCCCAGAACCTCTGCAACAAGCTCAGCTCCTACTTCCACCTCAAAATCAAGGCCTTCTATGATAACTTCAGCGAACAGACTCCAGACACCACTCTCCCCTCCGCTATCGACAGCCAGCCCACCATCACCACCTGGAAATCAGCTACCACTAAAGATACCGCCACAACCATGAAAAACTCTGACTCAGGGGCCCCCACGATCCCCTGCCCACCGCACATCTACCACAGAGCCACCACCGCCATAGCACCCGAACTTATGCCGGACCATTGAAGCCTCCTTCGAATCCAGAATCTTCCCCGATGACTGGAAGCAGGCAGTGTTCAAGCTCCTCCTCAAGAAATTCATCAACGCCCAGCTTACCACCTTCATCGAAGAGAACACCATCCTGGACTCCTACGAATCCAGATTCCGCAGTAACCACAGCACTAAGACCGGCCTCCTCACCACCCCCTGATGACATCTGCTTGCTACTTGAACAGAGCCACACCGTGGCCCTCATCCTGCTAGACCTCTCTGCAGCCTTCGACACCATCTCCCACCGCATTCTCGCAGCCAGACTCCACGACACTGGTATACGAGGAACCGCCCTCGACTGGATCTGCTTCTTTCTCGCCAGCAGAACCCAAAGGATCAGACTCCGACCCTTCCTCTCCGAACCCACAGAGATCAACTGCGGAGTACCCCAAGGATCTTCGCTCAGCCCCACGCTATTCAACATCTACATGGGTCCCCTCGCCGCCATCGTTAGACAGCATGAGCTCAGCATAGTATCTTACGCCGACGACACCAAGCTCATCCTCTCCCTCATGAATAACCCTGAAGACACCAGACTCAGCTTCCAGGAAGAATGAAAGATGTAACAGCCTGGATGAGCAACAGCTGCCTAAAGCTCAACTCAGAGAAGACAGAAGTGCCCGTCCTTGGACCCTCCCTCACAGCGTGGGACAACACCTGGTGGCGCTCCACCCTCGGAAACCCACCCACTCCAACAGATCCAACAGATGCCCGATACCTCGGCATCATTCTAGACTCTCCCCTCACCATGACCCGCCAGATCAACGCCTTCACCTCAACCTGCTTCAACTCCCTCCGCATCCTCTGCAAGACCTTCAAATGGATACCCACGCACTCATAACCAGCAGACTGGACTACGATAATGCCCTCTACAACGGAATCAACAAAAACCTGCTACACAAACTCCAAACCATCCAGAACACTGCAGCCAGACTTGTCCATGGAACCCCATGCCAGGAGCACATGACCCAGCACCTACAAGACCTCCATAAGCTCCCCATCGAGAAGAGTTACCTTCAAACTACTTACCCACACCTCCAAATCCCTCCACAACATCGAACCCAAATACCTCAACGAAAGAGTCTCTTTCTATGTACCCAAAAGGAACCTCAGCTCTGCCGACCTCGCTGTTGCAGAGACCCCACACATCTGTAGAACCAGAGCAGGTGGAAGAGCTTTCTCCTACATCACAGCATAGGCCTGGAACGAGCTCCCAGTCAACATCAGACGCTTCCCTACTCTGCACACCTTCAGGAAGAGCCTCAAGACCTGGCTCTTGGGCTGATCCAGAGCTGCACCCTCCGCCCCCGTGCCTTGAGCCCCTCACGGGTGCTCAAAAAAACCAGATTGTTTGATTATTTAATTGTAAAATACTTCAACCATATTTTTTTTATTTAAAAATTGAAGTAACATCATACTTTTGCGAAATAATTTACTTTCAATTAAATTTACATATCACTTTTAATAATTATTTTCACATAATCGAAAATGTATTTTGGTGGGTAAAGATTTAATTATCCATAAAATTAATTTTAATTTATTTTAATATATATACACATTGATTAAAGATTTTTTGTAACTAACGTTTATAGGGTTGTAGCATTTTTCTTTTGTTCTACACTTAAAATCAATATATAAAATTATAATATTTTACAAAAGAAAATGTACTAAAGTTTTCCAAGATTAATAAACTTTTGTTCCTTTTCCTATACCTTCCTATACAGAGACCTCCACACGGATTGTGGATTCTCCCCATGGTAAAGTACAGGGAAAGGTAAACAACTACTCATACATGATTCAATGAGGGAGCTTTAAAAATATATATAAAAGTGAAACATATTTGTTATTTTATTAAACACTATTTCACCCTAAGGTACCACATGTGTGTCAGGGATCACATTAATCTAATTTCCCTGGCCCAGAGAAAGAATCACACAGTTAGGAGAAGAAGGGCCAAAGATATTGTAAAATCTTACCTGATCAACCTTTGGGAGAACATTTAGCTTGGGGGGTTTTGCACTTTACAAGATGGCCGCTGTGTTTCCCAGTACTATGAAGCTGTTTAGAATTCTCGCAATACTGTAAATTACTTGTGGAGTGCTCGCACTAACTGCTGCGCACTTCAATTAGGATTTTGAGGAACCTGTACGTTTAAGTTACCGCTCTGCCTCACGTCTCCTGAGGAAGGTGGCAGTTGGATCCTTCCACTTGCCGATATCCTGTGGGCGATTGTATCTCCATTCTAGTGGCAGGCAGAAGGCAATTCCTGAATAGACTGGGTTTGCAGCCCGGTTTTTCTGAGGAGGAATTTGGCGTTTTTCCGTCGTTTACCCAGTCTCGTGGTAACTTGAGCTGAACTTACAGAACTCGCAGCAGCCTGAGAAGACTAAGAGAGAGAAGTCTTCCCCGCTCTGTTCCTTCATTGATTTCCAGGAGCTAAGTACCTGTTTCCTAGTCAGTCCTTCTTTTCAAGTAAGACGCTTTTCAGTTTACCGGCTGCAGCTCATGTTACAGGGACTCGAGCAGACTACTGCAGCGCACAAGAATCCACCCGAGTTTCGGACTCTTCTATTTTTTCGCTTCCCTCACTGTGCATCCTTCCTTTCCTTTCCTTCCCTTCCTTTCTTCCTTCTGTTCCTTTTTGAGCGCTCCTCCAGTGGAACGACATCTACAAGTTGGAGCTATGCATGTGTAACTGAAAGTCATTGAAAGGCATTGAATGTTAACTCTTTCCTTGCAGCAGAGACTTGCTTTCATGCATATGTAATATTTGAACTAAGTCTGTTGAGAAAAGACTACTTTAATTAGACTTAAAACAACCATTACTACAGTGCAAGCAAATAGAAGAGAGGCAATAACTTCTGCAAATGCTGGTAGGGAAGGAAGAGTTATGTGCGCGTAGTTTTTATGCTGCAGAGCAATAAGGTGATCAATTGTTTCTTGCTCTTCCCTTTCTGTGCATTAGGTCCTCTCTCCCTGGAACCCAAATGATCTGCTAAGAAGATCAGACGTAGAAGTTCTAGGAGACTGTGAGGTTGGCAGGCGTAGGAGTTTTCTCTTCTCTGTCCCATTCCCCTTTCCCCCTTGCTGGTGTAATCGTAGAATTTAGTCTGTACGACGGACACCGGCAGGTGGGCATTGGGAAAGATCATCCTTTCTGCTTCTGCAGAGATCGAGGTACTTGACAGATTGAAGTGCCCATGAAATTATTCCACCCGAGCAGTATGGCAGAAGTGTTTAGTTTGAAGTCCTTGGGGGAGATGTTGGAAGAGGGAGTTAGGGGCGGTCAGGCAGGAAAATAATTTTTTTTAAACAAGACATACTTGCTTCCCGTCAGGAAACTATGATGCTGTCACAGAAAGCAAATGGGTTGGCTGCAGGAACACCTCCAGTTTCTCAGGCTCCATCTGTTAGTTCCCCACTAGAACAAGACCCACGCACTGTAGCTCAGGTCATTCAGTCTCTCCACTGATTCCGTTAGCCTCCCCAGAAAGGTTTAGTGAGGAACCACAAAAGGCTCAACTCTTCCTGACACAATGCTATTTACACTTTATGTGTTGTTCCACTTTGTTTCCAGATGCACAGTCTAGAGTAGCCTTTATTTTGTCCTATTTGAGTGGAGACTCTGCCAATTAGGCTATGCCTTTGGTCTCCAGGGATGACCCGTTTCTTTATGATTTTGAAATTTTTAAAACAGAGTTCTTAAGGATTTTTGACAGAAGAAAGATTTCCCAAGCTACTGACAATGAATTATTAGAACTCCGTCAAGGTTCTAGGGATCTTATCACCTATTTGACTTAATTTAACAAATTGATTGTTGAAACAAATTGGCCAGAAGAAAAAAGGGCAGCACTTTTCTACCGTGGTCTTCATGATGAAATCAAGGACACTCTAGCCCAGATTCCTAATCGACCGACTGAGTTATCAGCTTTAGTGGATTTGGTTCTCGAGATCGACTTTCATTGGTCTGAACGCAAGGGAGAGAAGAGGATAATGTTTAAGTTGAATATTCCTCGATTTGAGCGAATTAGGTCAGAAGCTGGTAAGACTCCAGGAAGTTTGGCAGATGGAGAACCAATACAGATTGGAACAGTGCGAGGTCCATTGAGCAAAGAAGAAAAAGAACAGAGACGGATCAAGAAACTGTCTGTATTGCGGAGCTTCAGGACATTTCGTAAAGGAGTATTCCAAAAGACCAAAAATTACGTTTAAGGGAACGCTCAAAACTATCAGTAGACAGGGTTGCTCTGATGGCGAAAGAAGAAAAGACAACTCCAAATTTTCATCAGATAATGAATACCTTACAGACGGTGGCACCTCATTGGATAATGCATGTGACGATCAAGGTCAGTAATCAAGAACTCACTGGGGAAGCCATCATGATAGATTCTGGGGCCACGGGCAACTTTTGTGATATTAAGTACGCCCAAAGTATTGGAGTAAAGGCTATCCTTAAAGAAAGAAGTGAACCAGTGCGTGCGGTGGAAGGAACTAACCTCTCCTCCGGACTCATCGCACTGAGCCTTTGAAAGTAATTCAATCAGATGGACATCGTGAGATTCTTCAATTCAATCATACTGATGCCCCTCAATTCAAATAAATTTTGGGATTGCCTTGGCCGTCTGTACACAATCCCCTTATTGACTGGGAAAATAGAACAAATGAAATGAAATCCACTTATTGTTCAACACATTGTTATCATTCTCCAGAGGAATGCTTGGTACCTTCTCAAGCCTCTTTGCTGTCATTTGGAGGAGAATCTATTGGAGTAATCGATTCTGTAGAAATTTCCATTGAGTACCAAGACTTTCAAGAAGTATTTGGTGAACAAGAAGCAGAACGGTTACCTCCTTATCGTCCTTACAACTATACCATTGACTTGGAACCTGGAGCAGTTCCCCCATGTAGCAGGATTTATGCTTTAACGAAGGCGGAAAACAGCTACCTTAAGGAATATTTGGATCGCTATCTCGCCAACGGATTCATTAGACCCTCACAGTCCCCAGTCTCTTCACCATTATTTTTCATACCCAAGAAGGAAGGGACTCTAAGAGCTTGTATTGACTACCGTGCATTGAATCAAATTACCATCAAGAATCGCTACCCACTACCATTGATCTCTGTTTTATTAGACCAAATCAAGAAAGCCCAGATTTTTACTAAATTAGATTTTTGCGGGGCATATCATCTCATTCGAATGAAAGAAGGTCATGAATGGAAGACTGCCTTTCGGACAAAATATGGATTATTTGAATACCAAGTCATGCTCTTTGGCCTTTGCAATACCCCTGCTGCATTTTAACATTTCATCAATGACATCATGGGAGAATTAATTGTTAAAATTGCAGTGGTCTATCTGGATGACATTTTGATATTCTCAAAAGATCCGCAAGAACACCCAACAGACGTCAGAATGGTACTAGATCGACTACGCATCAATCAGCTCTACGTCAAATTGGAAAAGTTTGTTTTTAGTGCTCGAATTGTAGACTTTTTGGGATTTGTTTTGTCCCCGAGGAAATTACTATGGATCTGAAGAAGGTGCAATCTGTGGTCAATTGGCCATCACCAAAGGGTGTTAAGGAAGTCCAAAGATTACTTGGCTTTGCCAATTTCTATCGACGTTTCATTCAAGGCTTCTCTCATAAACAAATTCTCATTACACGACTTCTCAAGAAGGGAGTAGAATTCCAATGGTCTGAGGAGGCAGAACAGGCCTTTATGTATTTAAAGAAGAGTTTCACGTCTGCTCCTATCTTGTTGCATGCTGATCCAGTTGAGCCCTTCTTTCTGAAAGCTGATGAATTGGATCAAGTGATTGGAGGGGTGGTTTCGCAGCGTCATAAGGACACAGGCCAGCTCCACCTGGTTGGATATCAATCTAGAAAACTGAATGCAGCTGAGATTACTTACACCATTGCGGAGAAAGAATTATTGGCTGTTAAGGACGCCTTTGAAGATTGGAGGCATTACTTGTTGGGGGCCAGACACAAGGTGACTGTTTTCTGATCACAAGAATCTTCAATTTTTGAAGATCGCTAAAACCATAACTCCAAGACAACTCCGTTGGTCTCTTTACATCGCTGATTTTGACTTTGTAATTACATACCGCCCGGGGACCAAGAATGGAAAAGCAGATGCTTTGTCCAGAATTCAAATTGATACACAAGAACACTCCGTAGTGCCTCAGCCTATCATTCCAGAATCCAAGATTGTGTGTACTATCTCTTTTGGGGATCTAAAAGAGGAAATTTTGAAGAGTATGACTCCTGAGGAAATGTCTACTTGGTCTTCTCAAGGAGAAGGAAGGGAGATACGAGACCAGTTGCCATATTACAAGGAAGCCTTATATTTACCTACAAAGGTCCTCCAAGAAAAGGCATTACATGAATGTCACGATGAGCCGTTAGCAGGCCATAAAGGATTACTAAAGACTCTAGATTTGGTCCAACGTTATTTTTGGTGGCCAGAAATGAACTCTCAAATTAAAAACTACATAGAAACCTGTGACCTCTGTGCCCGGGGAAAAGCGGTTAGACAAGCACCTCAAGGATTGTTGCAACCTCTACCCACCCCTTCTTATCCCTGGCATATAGTAACTATGGATTTGATTGCCGAACAGCCTTTAAGTCAGGGGTTTAACATCATCTTAGTTCTAGTAGATACCTTTACCAAGATTGGGCATTTTGTCCCTTTATCCGGGATTCCCTCTGCCCAAGAATTATCTCAAAAGTTCAGCAAACACATAGTAAAAGCACATGGGGTTCCAAAGATTGTGATCTCAGATAGGGGTCTCAATTTGTATCCCATTTTTGGAAGCCTTTCATGCATGGGTTGGGAATAGAAGTCAGGCACTCCACCAGTTACCACCCTGAGACAGATGGTCAAACCCAGAGAGTAAACCAAGAATTGGAGCAGTATCTCCGGTTGTTCCTTTTAGATCAAGGATGGAATTGGTCTGAACTTTAATGGATGGCAGAATTCGCATTTAATAATGCAAAGAATGTTTCTACAGGGTATTCCCCATTTTTTTTAACTATGGAAGACATCCTAATCCTTTTGTTTGTCAGGAAGAGTTTGAAGTCCCTGCAGTGGAAGATTCAATGAAGAATTTAGCCCTTTTTCATGAGTCAGCAGAATCCAATCTAGTGAAGGCTAAAGCAAGCTATAAGAAATATGCTGACAAGCATCGAAAGTTAGCACCAGAATATCAAGTGGGTGATTAGGTCTGGTTATCTTCTCGTCATCTCCATTTAAGAGGCAAAAGGAAATTCAAACCCCGTTTTGTAGGTCCTTATCCTATCGAGCAGGTAATGGTGTCAGTCACAGTTAAATTGAAACTACCTCCCAGTTCAGGTATTCATCCAATCTTTCATGTATCCCTTCTAAAGAAAGTGGCACCAAACGCAAATTTATCTAAGCCTCCTGCCCCTCTTTTGTTAAAGGGTCATCCTGAATATGTTGTGAAGGTAATTTTATATCTAAAAGAATCAGAGGAAATCTCCTCTACCCAATTGACTGGAAGGGTTATGGCTAGGAAGACAGATCGTGGGAACCAATAGAAAATGTTCATGCCCCTCAATTAACATGACAGTTTCATTTGCAGTTTCCTCACAAACCAGGACCGATAAATCGGTCGTTGAGAGGGGGTACTGTCAGGAATCACACTAATGTAATTTACCTGGCCCAGAGTAAGAATCATACAGTTAGGAGAAGGGCCAAAGTTATTGTAAAACCTTCCTTGATCAACCTTTGGGAGAACATTTAGCTTGGGAGTTTTGCACTTTACAAGATGGCCGCTGTGTTTCCTAGTACTATTAAGCCATTTTGAATTCTCGCGATACTGTAAATTACTTGTGGAGTGCTCGTGCTAAGTGCTGCGCACTTAAATTAGGATTTTGAGGAACTTGCACATTTGAGTTACTGCTCTGCCTCATGTCTCTTGAGGCAGGTGGCAGTTGGTTTCTTCCGCTTGCTGATATCCTGTGGGAGATTGTATCTCCATTCTAGTGGCAGGCAATTCCTGAATAGACTGGGTTTGCAGCCTGGTTTTTCTGAAGAGGAAGTTGGCGTTTTTTTGTCGGTTACCCAGTCTCGTGGTAACTTGAGCGGAACTTACAGAGCTTGCAGCAGCCTGAGAACACTAAGAGAGAAGTCTTCCATGCTCAGTTCCTTCATTGATTTTCCAGGAGCTAAGTACCTGTTTCCTAGTCAGTCCTTCATTTCAAGTAAGACGCATTTCAGTTTACCGGCTGCAGTGACTCGACCAGACTACTGCAGCGTTCAAGAATCCACCGGAGTTTCGGACTCTTCTATTCTTTCGCTTGCCTCCCTGTGCGTCCTTCCTTGCCTTTCCTTCCTTCTGCTCCTCCCCTGTTCCTTTTTGCACGCTCCGCCAGTGGAACAAAGTCTAAAAGTTGGAACTATGCATGTGTAACTGAAACTCATTGAAAGGCATTGAATCCTAACTCTTTCCTTGCAGCAGAGACTTGCTTACATGTATATGTAATATTTGAACTAAGTCAGTTGAGAGAAGACTACTTTAAATAGACTTAAAACAATCATTACAACCGTGCAAGCAAATAGAAGAGAGGCAATAACTTCTGCAAATGCTGGTAGGGAAGGAAGAGTTATGTGCGCGTAGTTTTTATGCTGCAGAGCAATAAGGTGATCCATTGTTTCTTGCTCTTCCCTTTCTGTGCACTAGGTCCTCTCTCCCTGGAACCCAAATGATCTGCTAAGAAGATCAGACGTAGAAGTTCTAGGAGACTGCGCGGTTGGGAGACGTAGGAGTTGTCTCTTCTGTGTCCCATTCCCTTTGATGGTGAAGTCGTGGAATTTAGTCTGTACGACGGGCACCGGCGGGTGGGTATTGGGAAAGATCATCCTTTCTGCTTCTGCGGAGATCGAAGTACTTGACAACGTGGCATTACTTCTACTGGATTCATCTTATGTTTCAGGTCTTTGGTGTACCCTCCTTTGCTACATATTAGCCAGGATATGCATGGTCAGATGTTTTGGCCGCTCATTGTAGCACTGGACATTGAAATATTAGATTTATTTATCAGCTATGACGGAATCAGAGCATCCTGAACCCTCCTGACCATTGCCCTTTCTGAACATCTAGCCCTAGCTAAGGAGATCAGATGTTTCTCTTGTGGTCTTTCATTTGTCATCTATCCCACCATCCCCTTGGGGGATGTCTACCATCCCTAGGATTAAAATTTGAAGCAGAGATGACAGTTATCAGGGAGTGGGAGGTCTAAGCATCAAACTCAACTAAATCTGGCCGTGCCTGATCCCTGTGCACCCAAGGGATTCATGTCTCTTGGCTTGCTTCTTAATTGATACCCAGTGTGCAGGGCTATGCAGACTGAGGACACTTGAATCAGGGACAATTAGGTATGGTGTCTGATTCTTTCAAAGAGGATGGATTTCAGTTTGGTGGCAAGGCTGCTACTTTAAGGGTGGAACTGTTTGAATCGGGGCACAATAACTTGCAATGAGACTATTTGGACATCCAGTGTAAAGCAATACTTTGTGAATGTTCCTTAAGCCAAGTGTTGCAGCATAATTGGAAATAATAAGATATCATGTAGCAGTGACATGAACTTCTCCTGATGCTCATGTCTGGAATTGAATCAAGAGACTTATAAAATGTACTTCATTTAAGACAATTGTCTTCAGAATGGAAAATATTCTCTCAAAGTCCTAATCCACAGGAACTGAAGGGCTTAAAAAGGCTTCATCCACCCCACCCATTGACCTTCCTCCTCCCAAGGGTCGACGCCTCGTCCACGAGTTGCTTCTCTCCCTTCACATGGGAAACTACCTCTAATACCAGATATGCAGATCAATCCCCAAAGATGTATGAACATCTGTGTCTTACTAATGCCGCTCCTTTAAGTGCAATGTTTTGGTCACTGCACAACTGGATCATCAGGTTTTGAAGTTCCTTTGCAAGCTATGGAGTTATATCTGGAAGGGGATATACAAGTGTCTAAAAGCAGGTCGGGCTGACTTTTAGATCTTTTGCCTCACTTTATAATGCCATTTGACCATTTGTAAGGTGCCCATTCAGGAGTCTCTACCTTTGATTTCAAAATCATTTCCGGTTAGCTTTAAAATGTGGTTTGCATTTTGTATTAAATCCATCCTGTACACCATTGAATGGGTAAATTAATCAAGCCCAACCACAAACGGGCAGTGCTCTAGCCAATCGGGAATTACAATAATGTTCATGGTATGATGTTTGGGGGTAGTTTCTGAAAGAAATGTTTACATTTGTAGGCACTTTTGCCCTATTCCGAAAGGAAAGCCGCTTCCACGGCTTCTTGTATTTTGTCACCCATTGGTCTTACTCATGGGGATGTGTCCTTGGCAAAGAGGATAGTTTCTTCCTACAAAGAATGTCTGAGATACGCCATAGCCTTCCAAAAGTTGTTACAAGCCTTATAACTTGCATAATATTTGCCTTGCCATATGTCTTGCTATATGATGTAGATATCTCAATTTTATACTAGGAAATAGTTACATTATGTAAGTCCTGGAGGCAAACATTATTCCATCCTTCTGCTTAAGCTCTCAAATGTTTTTTTTTTCTCTTGTTCTGCCTGTTTTTGCTGTTTTCACTGAACAATTTTGCAAAAATGTGGCCTCCAAGTGTTTAAGATGTGATCAGGCCATTTACAATCATTTTCTTCTTGATTACCTTTCACACTTCAAAAGCATTGCCAAAGCCAATCATTCTCATGCGAGACACCAGGTGCTGACCTATTGGTTTTGCTAATGGTTCCTTAGAATGGGGATTGTTCTTCCCAAAATGCATTCCAGGTTTGCAGGAGCCTGCCTGAGAGCATTGCAGTCATCTTCTAATTTCTTAAAAACAACTCAAGTATTTTACAGGTTGGCTAAACTACATGTGTATGCTTCCATGGGGGTCATCCTGGAATAGGTTTGGTTAAATCCAAAAAGGCATTCCAAGAGGGCTGCATTGAATGCATTCCTATTGACTGCACCACTGCTCTTTTGCGGATGTTGCATAGCATAATTAGAAAAAAGGTGATGACGCAACATGCATGTGCATCGTCACATAAGCTTTACCCTGGTGTCACAATGCTCGAATGCATGAGTCATAATGCTGCGCTACTTAGTGTTTTTTGTTTTAATTTACTATACCAAGATGGCAACACAGTCTTGGAGTAGTAAATTAAACAAAAAACAAAAGTGTACCAAAGCAAATTATATTTAAAAAAATAAGTGTCCCTACAGTATTTTGAAGCTGCCCAGACAGCCCAAAAAGATAATATATATTTTAAAAAACGACAAGATTGAGAGGGAGGAGCACTGGTGGAGCGTATAGCGGAAGTAAGCGCCGATGAGCAGTGGAAGAAGCTAGGGGATTGACAGGGTGAACCTGGATGAGGATGCACAGACAAAACCAAGTCGAACCGGTGAGGGGGGGATATCATAGGACCAGCTGGTGTTCAAGAGAGGAGCAACATGGAGCACGTGGGTGGGAAAGGAATTTCAGTATGTTACCAACACCTGGGGGAGAGGGCAAGAAAACAAATGCACTAACATGGAATCAAAAGGAAAAAGCATTTGCAAAGCCAATAGGTTGCGCCTATTCGAGATCTATTGGCTTGTCAAGTTTTTTTGTGCCATATTGTACAGCAGAGCTGGCTTCAGTTTAGCATGGTTGAAAGTAAAAAAAAAAGAAAGTGCTCTGACATGGACAATGCTGGCTGTGTCATGCAGCTTTTTTATTTACTGTACAGGAGAGGTGTGGTGCAGCGGCCAGGGCAGCTGACTTTGGAGCACAGGGCTCACAGTTTGATCCCCGGCTTCAGCGGCAGCTAAGCTCAGGACCATGTGACTCTGGGCAATAGCTCGCTTAATTTCCACGACGACCCCCAGCGTCTTGAGACCCTTAGGGGTGAGTAGTTCGCGCTTTAAAAATACCGTATTTATGTTGCAACATGGCTAAGAAACAATGGCAAAGCTAATAGACTTCACATGAGGGAGACCGATTGCCCTTGCCAATGCTTGTTCAAGGGGGCTTCTTGAAACAAAGCCACCCAGGTGCCAAATGCGCAGATTAAAGGTATTTTCTTTTGTCTTCAGAGAGTAATGTGAATTCAAAATATAAGATGCCTCAAATGTATGGCAGTTTCTGATCATAATGGATGTGCAGCCTTTGACTGCACCCTTCGGATTGTGGATTTAGCACAATTGCAACCTATTTCATCCATTCTGTAGGTTGCTAAAATTGTCGTTAGTGTAAGTAGGCAGGGAAATATGACTGCATTATTATTGGTTTTCTGATTGTGAGCTCACTGGTGTGAGAAATACGCTCGCATTCTTCTGGGGGATCCCTGTGTTCAGCCACCCCTGCCCTAAGACGGTATAAATAACACACTGCCTGCTTGTGATCCCAGACCATATATTGATGAAGGGCTTATTTTGTAATGGTCTGGATCATCTGTGAACACGAGATGATGCAGTTTTAATAATTTTCTCTGTAGCCTGCCAAGGAGAGAGACCTAAAACCAATCTACTTTTCCTATCAGGTGGTCTTCAGGAGCTTGAACACATAGTGACCACGCCGTCATCCGCTCCACACAACACGCATGCACAGACGTCACCCAAGGATTACACTGACACTTTCATTGTGGGTGAAGAACTGCTGCAGGTTTATTTCATACAACATAAGTATGACGATAAATGGGTTATCTTACGGGCGATCCAGGGCAAGCAGCCCCTCGCTGCTCCGCCCGCCTGGTGAGCCAGCACGCACGGTGGGTCGATGCCCGGCAGTGCGGCACATATTTATTTTCAGATCATCCGCTGGGTCACGTGATCTGTCTCCTACTCCCGCCCCTTCTGACAGGGGCGGAGCGTGTTGTGGCACACCCCCGGTTGGTCAGGCCCCCCAACCGCCCGAAGGACTAACGGGGCGCCGTCGCGGTCTTCCCAGAACCCCCTTCGGCTCCTGGACCTTGGCTCGGGCACCCTTACTGTGCCGGACAGGGGTACCCTTACTGTACCGCCTGTCACAGAGGTACCCTTACTGTACTCTTCTGCCTCCAGATCGCCCTGTAACTCCGCCTGCAACGCAAAAGAGAAACATTAAAACATTCCAATAACGCGCTGTCTCCGCCACGCAGGGTAAGCGGAAAGGGTGGGAATACGCGTGTCCAGGCCGGAGCGGCGCGCAGGAAGCAGAGGAGGAACTGGGAGAGAGGGCCGGCTAAGTAGGGGGGGGCTAGCCTCGCCCCCCTGACGGCCCGCCTCCCACCGGCACACTCATTGGGCGCTCCCCACCCTGGGCGCAGCCTCGCTCACGAGGCGGAACAAGGGGGGGGGAAGGCTGCGACGGGCGGCCACTAGAAAGCTGCCCTGCTGATGTCCCACTGCGTGGGATGCGGGCAGCGGCATAGTGACCACACCGTCATCCGCTCCACACAACACGCATGCACAGACGTCACCCAAGGATTACACTGACACTTTCATTGTGGGTGAAGAACTGCTGCAGGTTTATTTCATACAACATAAGTATGACGATAAATGGGTTATCTTACGGGCGATCCAGGGCAAGCAGCCCCTCGCTGCTCCGCCCGCCTGGTGAGCCAGCACGCACGGTGGGTCGATGCCCGGCAGTGCGGCACATATTTATTTTCAGATCATCCGCTGGGTCACGTGATCTGTCTCCTACTCCCGCCCCTTCTGACAGGGGCGGAGCGTGTTGTGGCACACCCCCGGTTGGTCAGGCCCCCCAACCGCCCGAAGGACTAACGGGGCGCCGTCGCGGTCTTCCCAGAACCCCCTTCGGCTCCTGGACCTTGGCTCGGGCACCCTTACTGTGCCGGACAGGGGTACCCTTACTGTACCGCCTGTCGCAGAGGTACCCTTACTGTACTCTTCTGCCTCCAGATCGCCCTGTAACTCCGCCACAGCTCTGGGGAGGCTACCGTCGCTGCCAGAGCCCCCCTTCCTCCCTCCGCTGTTATAGGTGCCCTGCCCCTGCGAGCCAGCTTTTAGTGGGCTGAATTATGGGTCCTGTTCTGTAATCCGTAAATGCGGCATTAATTTGCAACACTACTCCGAAGCCCATGGCAGACTGACAAAGGATGTCTTTTGGCCCCACTGCCGTTCAGTTTAGACGTTACTGGTATTCGTAACTTTCTTAACGATGCCACTGCAGATCTTCCTAACGTAATTATGGGAAGATCTAGCACCTACCTATGGAGCCAGAACTGAACCCTAGCTGAATTCGTCAACCCATCGATTCCCTTCATAACCTAGCACGAAGGAGGTTTAATTTCCACTTTGTCTACAAAGGCGATGTATAGATAGCGTCATGGTTCCTGAATTGCTGCTGCTGCTGCGAGCATTGCATGATTTCTCAGCAGGGCAAAACATTTTAACGTAACTGCTAAATGGACGGCTTTTATCATGACTCCGGATAACGCCAATATGACTGACTGAGCTGCCGAAGGATACATCTCTCAGCTCCAAGACCCAAATTTGTGAACGTATCCCACCTCCCTGGCTCCAAGGAAAGGCTGAGCGAGAAGAGCAACACCTAAATCTGTTTCTCAGGCGCGTGACCATGGGCAAGGGGCGACTCCTGCCCCTGCCCACCATCCCCTATTCCTTATGGGAATTATGCCCCTACCGATCACTCAGTGATGTAACCCCCTAGGCATACCAGCTTTGGGAATCTGTCCGGCTTAAACATTGCGCGCTGACAGTAAAGTTCACGTATTGAGGATTGACTAAGTCCTGCTACGCCCTTCCCATCATGCTCCTCAGAAGGAGGGTGGCGGGGGGTGCCCCCCACCACAACCCAGAGCATCCCCAGCGGTGCCAAATTCCTGCTCCGTTGAAGTAGAGATTCAGTGCACCCTGGGCGTGCTATTGCCATAATGTCCCCTTGTGTTTGCCCCGCTGACACCCCAGTTATTGGGACAGCAGCCCCCATATGCTGGCTGGTGGCGCCCCCTGAAAACGGTAAAAGTGTCCGTAACCAGGATCCCAGTCTCCTGCAGCTGCAGTACGCGACCAGTGATTCCGGTGGAGAGTGCCACCCGAATGCGGCACGGTCAATAATGCCCTGACGCCCTGGGGCTCTACGTGGTCATTACCAAACTTTGAACGACCGCACACTTGCTATATAACAACTATACCACCCACAAGCCGGGTGGAAGGACTTCATTGAAGCAACCCGAAATCTGTCTTTGGTTGCAGGGGAATGCCCCCCAAAGTACATCTGGACCTATTCCTATATGGTTCCTTCAGCTGCTCCTCCTGCAGGCCTAACTCTTGGTTATGGTGCCCCGCTCAGTGTTCTGCAGGCTAATCGGCTTAACCATGAACTATCGGTCGATTTGAGACAGAGGTAAACCACGGGTTGCCATCCGCTCGCGAGCGGCGCACCCGCAACCACTTGGACAATCACGCCGGTAACCTTGTGCCGTAATTTAGGCCCTAGTGATGCGCTATGTGGTGACCACTTATTCTTTGCCGCTATGTCAGTGCGTCCCCGTATTCAATGCGATTGGGGCACTGAGCTGCACCCATATCTAACCCATCTAGTGGCTCAAACCAGACTTCCTTTAGCATTAGATAATAACTACCATTCTATCTCGGTTGCGTAGCCCTGCCCGACTAGGCACCCACCCGGGTGTCTAGGTTACAGTTAGATATGTGTGAGTTCCCCATATCAGTGACCGTTGAAGGCGGCCCACAGAAGCATGGTGGCGGGGCCGAGTTGCAGGCTTAAGCATACCTCTTTTAGACTGTCGGCAGCGACCCGTGTTTAACTGTCACTAACATGGCAATGACCGTTCTACGTTAGGACTATCTCCCCATGGTCCGCCCTGCCCAAGGACTGATGCACCTGGGAGGGCGAGGCCGTAAGGAATGGGGGGTGGGTGTCGAGACAAAAACAACAATGACAAACGACCCAAGCCCCCTTTCAGCAAAAGGTTGGAGACGAGCGACACGTGGTCACGTGTGGTCGGGATCGGACTGCGCGACCCTTGCTGTAAGTAGCACTTTTATGACGCGCGAACTCGACCCGAAGGTACGGCAACACTATGCATGAGCAACATATTTACACACATATTCGGGCACGGGAGTGAGATCATGAGCCGCCAGGTCCACGACCCTCGGGAACCCAGGCATACCAGGTCCAGCAGCTCGCATACATATGCGGGCACGGCGATAGTCATTGATTTACCCAGCGTCGCAACCCAGCGTGAACTCGATCCGAAGGTAATGGCGCGCCGTTCATGAGCACTGTATATACATGCATCATCGGGCACGTGGATATTAAATTATCTGCCCAGAGTCCCAGCGTGACCCGCCCGAAGGTGTTGGAGTGCAGTACATGAGCCATAGGTATTAACATACCTATTCGGGCACGGTCGATTAGTGATTAGCTCAAACCGTAATGTGCGTGAAATTCCTCGAGCGCCGGACACAAGCACCGACTGAATAACCCATTCGGGTGCAGGGGGTGTCGTAATGCCCGTAATCATCTAATGGCGCGAATGTGGGCACAAGCAATTCTTGTGAATAATACGTGCACTTGTATCATGTGTCTGCATTATAGGAAGCCAGCAATACATGCTGCATATTTATCTAGCGTGAACTCGACCCAAAGGTATCGGAGCAAAACTTGCGAACTATGCCTGCACTTGTATCAAGTATCTGCCTTATAGCAAGCCAGCACATACATGTTGCATATTGTATAGCGTGAACTCGACGCCAAAGGTATTGCACATCTGCACATGAGTAATGTCTTTACGTTACACATACAGTCATGGGGGGCGTGAGCGATTCGTACCATAGAACACGATCCCCATTCCAGGTCACGCGAGCACCGCACCAGATTAACCCTTGAGGTGCGTGGGGGGATTAGTAATACCCGTGATCGCCCGATGTGAACAGTGCATGTACTGGTATCATGTATCTGCCTCATCGGAAGCCTGGAATTACATGATGCATATTTATATAGTGCGAACTCGACAATAAGGCATTTGGAGCACTTTACATGAGCACCGTATTTACATTACATCCTCACGCAGGGGGTGCTTAAGAAATTCGTATCATATTACCCGATCCCCAAGACCGGATCACGCGAGCACCGCACCCGATTTTCCATTGAGGAGCGGGGGGTTTATTAATGCCCATGATCGCATATGTGAACAGTGCACGCACTTGTGTCATTTATCTGCCATATAGGAAGTCAGCAATACATGTTGCAGAATTATATAGCACGAACTGACCTGAAGGTGTTGGAGCGCTTTACCTGAGCACCTTATTTACATTACACATTCAAGCACGGGGAGCTTACAAGATTCGTATCATACTAAACGATCCCCGTGCCAGGTCCATTGCGCCAGCCGCACGCAGCCCACTGCATGCCCCCCCACCCTAAACGGCAGCGTAGCCGACGGGGGGCGATAACCTTAACCAGGGAGCGCCACAGGTGTTGCACCTCCCGCGATCAGCGGGGACCCAGGCAGCTCCCAGCCGTGCAGTGCTGGTGTATTGGGGCCGTGAACCCATGCTAATCTACAACTGGCTCCCACGGCACAGGGTATGCGGCTTCTTAGCCGGCCGCCCCCCCCTTAATTTACTCTGCTCGCGAAGCCGGACCGAATACGAACTATTCCCCCCTTACGGGTCTCAAGGCGCAGGGGGCCACTGTGGAATTGGAGGCCTTGTCCAAAGTCACATGGGGCTGAGGGTGTCACCGGGGATCGAACCGTGAGCTTTGTGCTCCAAAGTCGGGTGCCAAGGCCACCGCACCACACCGCTCCATTAGGCCACAGTGACTGTTGGCATCACGCTGCTGCGACGCTTGGGCAGAGGATAGTCTAATTGATGCCGAAAATAGATTTTCCACAGCTTGCATCTTTATAGACGGGGCCTCAACAACGCTGACTCATGGTCAAACAGGCTCCTGATACAGGAATCAGGACATCATGACCCACACCTCGCCCATGGCCGGAACCGGAAGATATGGTGCTTTGCTGGACATCCCCACAGTAACTGAAAGATGCAGCGAATTAATTTAACTGGAAATGGTGCCTGGCAGCTGCCGCCTGCATCGCGCCAGAGGCCCAGCCAGGTAGAACATATCGCGAGGGAGAGGGTTGTCTCGCGCAGCACTGGAATCGAGCTGCGGTGCAGGCCGCCACCGCGACCCTGGAATCAACCCTGGCGCAGATCCCTATCCCAAAGAGGCCTGCAGCCAGCAAATCCTGCCCTTTTCTTTGGCAAGGTGACAGGAGGGTTCTTATTGTACGTGCTTAAAAAGTGCGAAATGGACCCGAAGATATTGGAGCGCTCTACTGAGGACCTCTCTCCGCAAAGTAGGGGTTATCCTGTTACCTTGGAGTGGAGTGGGGTCGGGGGCAGTGGCGCACCGGAGACGGAGTAGGAGCAGCGCGGGAGCCGCTGTGCACCTCACTGCTTCCCGCCACGAGGGTCTGGTCTGGGCGCTGTGGGGGCAGTGGACGCGGCCCGAGACTCTAAAACACCAACCAGATTGAGATCGAGGACCTCAGCCTCGGTCCTTGACTACATGTAGCTCTTTATGCATATCTTCTTTATCTAGCGCGAACTCCACCCGAAGGTATTGGAGCGCGTAGCACCGTATTTACATACATATTTAGGCACGGGGAGATTAAGTGATTTGGCCCGAATCACAGAATGCGGCCGCGGCCCCGAGACGCGAAACACCAACCAGATTGAGGACCCGAGCCTCGGTCCTTGTATACGTTTCGCACTTTATGCATATATTCTTTATCCAGCGCGAACTCGACCCGATGGTATTGGAGCCCGTATCACCGTATTTACATACACTTTTAGGCACGGGGAGATTAAGTGATTTGCCCCGAATCACAGAATGTGGACGCGACCTCGCGGCTCGCCCCCTGTATTCCTGCACCAGAGAACGGGGCAACCAGAACACATGCGCGACTGTACACTGGGGGGGGGGGGTAGCACAGAGACTGGAACCCAACGGGCGGTCATACATATCACTTCTTTCAATATACCGCCTCGCCTGCCTCTACCCCCACGACCCCCCAGCCGCGGCACCTGGTACGGCACTGCGGCCTTGGAGGATGCTAATTTAGCCGGCGCCACCCGCCTAGATGTAGCGGCGCCAATTCTCGACCATGCAGCCCCCGCACTAGAAGCGCCTCCCTATGTAGCATTGGACCAACCCGAAGGTAATGGGAGTGCTTAACGTGAGCGCTGGTTAAAGCGCTGTTGTAATTGTGAGGGGGGGGGGAGCAGGAGTGCCTATCCCCCGCCCAATATTATTTATTTCATGTGCGTTTGAATAGCGCGAAGGTATGACGGCGCTTTACATGAGCATCAGTTACAAGCTTCCATGAGCAGCAATCAAAATATTTATTTCATGTAGGTTTTTACTGCGCGAAGGTATGATGGAGCTTTACATGAGCATCGGTTACCATATTCATTCAATGCAGGTTTGTACAGCGCGAAGTAAATGAGCACCGGTTACATTATCAGACCACAATCGCTCTCCTACAAGGCACGATGCAGCCGCGGGCCCGAGCTCGAAAAAACCCCGCCCCCCGGCTTGAGGACATGAGCCAGGCCCTTGTGAAGGTTTGCTCTCTAAATCTGTATTCTTTATCGAGCAACCGCACGACGCGAAGACATTGTAGCGCGCAGCACCGTCATTAAATTAATATTTAGGCACGGGATTAATCCCCGTATCACAGAATGCGGACGCGGGCCCAGGATTCAAACGCACCACGCCGCTTGAGATCGCTAACCTGGGCATGCCTGTATTCGTTATGTAGCGGGAAAACAGGCCGCAGTTATGGGCGCGAAGTAGCGGCGTAACGTATATTACATACATCTTTAAACATGGGGAGATTAAGTGATTTACCCCGAAATCCAAGATTGCGGACACGGCCCGCGACTCAAAAACCCCGACCGGATTCTGTTTGAGGACCTGCGCCTCAGTCCTCGCAATCAGATTCCTTATCATTGTTCCTTATCCAGCGGGCACTCGACCCGAAGGAATTGTCGCAGCGCCCAGGAGCAGGCAGGCCGCAGGGCCCAACCATCGACACCAGGGGCCGGGGCCGCAACTCAATGGCATCAGCCATGCTTGGCCCGCACTCCCCAACCTCCGCAACGGTCCAGGCGAAATCAAAACAGCGTGCTCTTTTGCCCAACCCCGCCTCCCCAACCCCCCATGCCCCCATCTTGCGTCCCCTCCGCCCGTGGCGATCCTCGTCACAGGGCCCCGTCAACCTGGTACTGCCCAGGGACAGGGCCGGGGCGGAGTGGGTACAGCAAGACTCACCAGAACAAGAAGCGCGGAGGCGACGACAATCAGCAGTGCCATGGGGACCGGAGGCGCACGAGCACGGAGCAGACAACGGACCGATGCAGCGAGGTTAGGAGCGAGATAAGGCGAGGTGGGAAAGCGCGTGTCCAGGCCGGAGCGGCGCGCAGGAAGCAGAGGAGGAACTGGGAGAGAGGGCCGGCTAAGTAGGGGGGGGGCTAGCCTCGCCCCCCTGACGGCCCGCCTCCCACCGGCACACTCATTGGGCGCTCCCCACCCTGGGCGCGGCCTCGCTCACGAGACGGAACAAGGGGGGGGGGAAGGCTGCGGCGGGCGCTAGAAAGCTGCCCTGCTGATGTCCCACTGCGTGGGACGCGGGCAGCGGCAGATCCTCATCTGTTTAGAGCTGCCCCCCTCTCCAGCTGTTCTGGAAATTAAATACGGCACCTCTTGGACTAGTATTTTGAAGTCTTCTTTAGCAACGGTGTGCATGAGGGGATGCAAACAGTTATGAATGGAGGAGACTGCAAGCAACAACGATGAGGAAGCAGTGATGTATTCCATGACAGAGTACAGGCCGGGTGGCTCAATTCAGTTCAAAGCACCAAACACTGTAACATTTCATGGGCGGTCAAATTCGAGTCTCTCCACCATCGGTTGAGTATCCTGTGATTCTGAGCAAACATGCTTAAACTAAAAAAAAAAACATGAATGTGACGTTCTTTCATTTGTCTCCGTGTCTAAATTAAGAAATAAAATATAAAACTTGAATGTAACGTAAATGGAGCTCATATTAAGCACTTCAATACCTTTGGGTCGAGTTCACGCTAGAGGGGAAAGAAGCACCAGGTACAAGGGGGGAGGAGAGGGGGGGGGCAATGAACAGTACCATAATCATAGCGAGAGCAGCAGACAGCCACTAATTAAGTTTAATTAATTTGTACTTCGTCCATGCTCCGCTGAAGGAACGGAACCGAGGCAATGGCCTGTGATGTCCAATTAAGAGTCTGCATTGAAGAGTTAAGATGGAGCAAACCAATGGCAAGTAAAGGGGGCTCCAACCCCTTTACTATGTACAATACCCCTTGCCTAAATAGTAGCTCTGTGAATGTAAGCTGTGGATGGATAGATGTCATTTAATGAAGGGATTCAAATGAAGCTATGCACCAGTGGAGAGACAAGCACGCTAAGAGGAGGAGAACCATGCAATAAGAAGCAAGCAAACAAGATGGCCATGGAATCCGCTTGTTTAGCTTTTCATTTCTGGTAGATTTGTTTTATTTTTACTTGTATGCTCTCCATCTTGCAACTATGGCCACCCTACCTTGAAGGGTCACTTCTGGGTAAAACCAGTGGTGCAGGAACAATTTTCAGAGTGTGGGTGTTGCCATCAATGTTACATTACTGAACTCATAGAGATTGTGAAAACTCCAAGCGTCACAAAAAGAACACGTGTAGCAAAAGAGCCACAATCATTTAGCAAGAGAGCGGTAAGGGTGCAGTATGTAGCTGGGGTGCATTTTGGAACATGCTGTCGTAAATACATTACTAAAGCGTGGTGTGGTAACTCACTGCCATTTTACAGACAGCACATTCTTCAGTTCATATATAGGTATTTAATATTTGTTGTGTGTTAGAAAAAATGACTTCTCGCAGCCTTTCTTTTCTCTTAAATAAACAGTCCATTTTTTTTTTTTACAAAATCCTCTCACTTTGCACAATCCTATAACTTTGCATTTAGAGAAAGAAAAGTAAGCAGCAAATTCAATGCGATAGGTGTGGCCGAAAGAGCGACTTTGTAGTGGAGCCCTTTGCAGTGACCGGTTTTGTGTGGGCACTGGCCCTGCTGCTGCGGATGACAGAGTGAGCCCCGCAGATAACTGAGAGGCCAGCAGATGGCATGAGAGAGTGGGGGGAGGCCAAGCCCGAGGTGAGAGACTGACCTCATTATGTGAAATTAAATGCGAGGCTGTTCCTATGTTAATGGAGAAGACCGCTAGCTCCGCAGATGCCCCGGCAGGTAACAGATGGGAGGCAGCGTGATCTACTAGTGACCCAATAGTGTGCTGGGAGATCGAGTGGTGGGCCCTAGGTGACTACAAGAGCCCAGGTGGTAGCAGCCATAGTGTCCCACACACAGTGCTGATCCCACCCAAACGAAGACTTGCGAGGAGATGGGGGGACAACAATCTCCACTCCAGTGGACACAAGGCCCCGTAAATGGCTGTGAACAAGTATTTGGCCTCTCCCTGGTGCAGCCTGAGCTCCAGACGAGAGATGGGCACTCACCAGATGCACGGGCAGGCGATTGAAGCACTACAAATGCAGGTATTGACTATTGTGAAGGAGCCTTATGGCTGTTGGACGGGTATGCATCCCCTGTTTGTGGAATGTGGTGACCCATCAGGGCCAAAGGAGTGGGACTGGAGGAGTGCACATGAGACCTGAGCATAATGAGGCCAACTGACATACGCGGAGCGCTTGCCTCCAAGTCTGCTATATACCCGATATATACTGCTGAATGGTATTAGAGGGCAAGGTGGGCATAATCACAACCAACTTAAGCAGGCAAAACAGATATGACTTTGCATGACAAACTGCCAGCCCTCAAAACACACACTGCATTGTAGAGACAGGATATCAGATAATACAATCTCAGAACGGATGGTTGGGAGGCTTGCGAAGCGTAGAAATCATCGTGCTATCATGGTGTGTACTTCCTCCTACGCTAAAGATCATGCAGCATCTGCTCCCACAAATCTGAATGTCTCCCCTCTCAACTGGTAGGTGCTACACCATGACTGGGCTTCGTGTGCACTGGGGCAAGTCTTATTTATACTCCTTCAGTCCTAATGAGGGGGTCCTGGGCTGGACAGTGAACGGGACGGTGGTGCAGTAGCAACTGGTGGCATTTCGATATCTCGGTGTCCGTATCTGTCATAACCCACAAGATCTTATGGATGGCAATATCACGATGGCGGTTACAGCACTTAAGTCCCAAATTGAATTCTGGAAGATGCTGAACCCTTCGGTCATAGGTAAGGTGGAGTTAATCAAAATGATTATGCTGCCATGCCTCCTTTACTACTTTCTGCTCCAGCACTACATTACCACTATCTGCCCGGGTCCGTTTTTCGCTCACTGGAAAGAATTGTTCAGGAATTTTTCTGGAACAACTCGCGATGCAGGGTGGCATTGTCAAAATTATACCTCTCTCTCTCAAAAGGGGGGCTGGCCTTGCTCAACTTTGAACACTATTACCTGGCATTTCAAGTCCTCTGGGTGGCAAAATGGGTGGAGAAATTACATTTATCAGACTCAACAGAACATGACCCCCGTTTTCTTTGGACAAGATTCTCTGTATATTTTATCCCCGTAGAAAACTTAACGGATCCCTCCCCTTACTGATTTCGATAGCACTGAAGAGTCATACTATACGCACCTGGCGTGCCTCTACTAGGTATGCCAATCGTGCGGGGCGAGTTCGGAGTTTGGGCCTTGCCCCTAGGGTGGCAGCTGGTGTAGCTACTCTAGGAGACATATATGGAGAAGGTACGCTGCAGCCGTTTCTTGATATCTCAAACGAAGATGGTGTGCACCCAGACAAATTTCTGAATCATGCCTCCTGGACGGCTTCGATGAGACATTGGTGGGGAGATGTAACACAGGAACCTCTGACGCATCGGATATAATGCCATTGCGTGATAAGTGGGAGGCAGATCGAGGGAGGCCCTACTCCGAGAAAGAATGGTCACTGGTCCTAGAAAGCCCCAAGCAGGTTCCCAGGAACTCACGTTTTAGACCAATTCAATTTTATAACATTTATAGAGCCTAACTCTCCCCGGATAAAATTAATCGTTACTTTCACAAACAGGATGAGTGCAGCCCGCACTGTAAGATGGTGAATGCAGACATCTTACACATGCTCTGGTCCTGCCTCGCACTGCAGGCTTACTAGGAGGGGGTGCTGGAGGCATTAGTTACCTGCACAGGTAGCGAGGGACAGAGGAAGTGGGAGACATTTATCACTTGCATGTTCTCTAGGGAAAAAACACAAACAACTTCCACCAGGTTTCTTGATTTGGGCTTTATTATGGCCAAGCGATTGATTACTCGCAGGTGGAGGTCGGAGAACTCTCCTCCGATGAAAGCCTGGTTTCTCTCCATGCTGAAATTGGGTGAAGGCTGAAGCGGTCTCCCTGATATGGAAGGATACGCTAGGTTTGCGTAAAATCCCCATCTCCGCTGAATGGAATACTATGTTGTGTGCGCTACAGGGGTTGTTGGTACCGGATGATTCACTAGACGATTCTCTTCTTGAGGACTAGCGAGGTCGCCCTGAGCAAACCCATGTCCTGAACTTTGCATTGATATATGGCTAGGACCTCTGCCCCCTTTACTAGATGACCACTTCTACCAGCAGTTTGCTTGTACACCTATAGGATAATTGATAGTACTTTGTTATAGTATGCTGGGTACTTTAATTTCCCTCGCTCCCTTGCTGAGTCTCTTGCTTCCCTCCCCATCCCTTGTTCTGATAGTATTCCCCATGCTTAGTGTTTTTCTCAAAAATGTTTGACTATACTCTGATTTATGTGCTATGGCGGAGTGAAGCCCGATGAAATGTGTTGTTATATTTCTTTGCATGTTGCACTGTTGCAAATATGATCCACCATAACGTGATCGTACAGTTTTCGACTTTTCGGATGGTGGAGGAAGATATTGTGGCTGACGGCTATGCTACAAGTTATTACAAATTTTGTTTATGCATATTGATGTAATTATGCCGCTATGTCGTTGAATTCAAACCTGGATTTTTTTTGTACTTCCTACTGGCACTGTATGGTGCTACCACAGATGTTATATTGCTCTGTATTCATATATACAAAATGAAAAATCTTTAATAAACAGAACAAAAAATATTACTGAGTAAAATTGTACCCTATATCTTGTACCTATACTGCATGCACTTTTTGGATCCTACTGCTTCCGTGTTTTTCATTTCCCCTATGGTACTTGTATCTACCTCTATCACATAACCCTATCAGTGACTTTTTGTCACATAGCCTGTTTCTCTGACCCACTGAGGGTGTGTTGTGGCAGACTATTAAGTTCCCATAGTTGTTCACCGAAAGCTTTACCACAAAATGTGCCTCCTTCTCACTGAAGTTCTTCTTCCTCTTGAGTAGTATGATTTGAATAGTGAGAGTCTGACTCCCTGCTGAGAAGCTCAAAGGGAAGAGGGCAGAGATGTGGGACTTGCTCCTACTGCTGTGTGTTGGATTGTTATTGATGATGTGCTTGACTGTGATCAGGCATGGGTATTTTCCTATTCCCGTCATAGGAAATATTTTGCAGCGTAAATTAGCCTTACTCAGTATAATCACATATCCAGACAATGAGGTACATTCATAGAATTTTCAGTTGTAAAGTTGGATCAGATGTTAGCCATTTTATGCAAGATTGGTACTTGCACATAAAGTAGGGTCAATATACATCTAGTGCACTGATTATTAAGAACGTATTCTTCGTATAAGTTGATGTGTTAGAAAAACATGTAAGGGGGGGCGTGGCTTGAGCGTCAGCGAGAATGGCGGCCGGCTAGAACTGCTCCGGGGCGATATTGAGGACACTAGTGAAAGCGGACCGATGAAAGGACTTTTCGGAAGATTTTAATGACAGAATTGACTGTCGGAACTTCCACCGAGTTTATCTTCGTATCTATTCTGCCGCGGTAAGCTCGCATTCCTGCCTAAATTTGCCTGTGATAACCGGCACGTTATGTGAGGCGCTCGCAACCGCCATCTTGTGCCCCGTATGATGTATTCCTCACAGAGTGGTCCTCACTTCAAAGAATACCGCCTCACTCGGATTGCTTCACTTGCTGAAACACTATCTTAACAAAGAAGAATCCCACAGCCTGCTGAAATGCTCATCTAAGTGTGTTTTGCTCCTCTTTTTTAATTTTAATTTTTATTCCATGGCTCGCTCTGTGAATGGACTGTGACCTCTTTCCTTCAGTTTTCCTCACAGGAAGTTGTGCCTTCATACTGCGCTATGACAAAAGAAATGTTAACTATAAAGTATTGATGCCTCCTATTTATAAATCGTTCTTTACATCATTTTGTCACCTGCTGTAATATGCAGTGAGCTTCTGACTGATCTATGACTGCCATCTTGTGGTTTTGTCTGGTATTTACTGATGAAATCTTTATGGATTTAGCTGGAAGCTTGTGAGAACCTCATGTATAATCCTATTTCGATCTTCACTAAGTAGCGCAGCGCAGTTGAGACGGCGTGGAGGATACCAACTAAAGCTCCTGTGTTTTGAGTCACTTTGTCAGAAGCATATCTCTGACACCCACTAAATGGACCAAATGATTTCCATGCTCCATTCCGCCTAGGTGGATTTTTTAGTGCTTAGGCGGATTTCTGCGCTACCTCATTGATTTTTCTGATGGCTCTTGGTTTTCTCATGAATCTTTCCTCAGTTGCCATTGATTGACAAATCTCTGCAAAAGTCGTGCTGTTCTGCTGTGTTGCACCTCTTCAATTCTGATATTTGGAATCAGTTTTGCACACAACTAATACACCAATCTGGAGGAGCTTTTTCATATTCCTATTTGTATTTGTCTCTGATACGCAGCATCCTTTCTTATATTGTGACTCCTACATATTCAACCTGTCTATTTCTAGTGGACGCTTCCATGCTCTAGTCACGTCTCTGCTTGTGCTTGTGCTGCAATACTCCCTTCATCTATTATACAGCCTGTCCGCTCACGTATCTATGGGCAAGTTACGCAACCCGAAGTTTGTTTTTGTGCCCTCGAAAGGTTGTTCTTCAGCACCATCTTCCTCTTCCTCAGCAACTGACTCTTCTTCTACCACAGATAAAATGGCGACACCAGTCCCTAATCGTCCCTCCTCATCCCAGCCATCTTCCAGTAAGTCCTCTCCTCCTACCACGTCATCTAAACGCTTGAAGCAGGACTCTCCTCCTCTAGATAAGTCGTCGTCTCCTATCTCCATGGAACTTCTCTTGGAAGAGATACGTGCTTTACGACCGTTTGTTGAGGAGACCAATAATAAAATGCAGCTTTTTGAAATGAAATGGTCGACTATGGAAAACAGAGTGGCTTCCGTGGAGCAGCAGACTTCAGAGATCCAAGTTAACTCTCAACGTATTTCCTCACTGGAAAAATCAGTTCTTGCCCTCCAGCAACATACTGAGGATTTGGAAAATAGAAATAGGAGGAATAACCTGCGCATTTATGGTTTACCTGAGTCTTTGGAAGGCGATGACCCTGTCTCGTTTTTCTCCTCCTTCATCCTGAAACTTTTGGACATGCCTGCTACAACTTCTCTCACTATCCAAAGGGCTCACAGACTTGGTCCTCGTTCATCAACCTCTACTAAGCCTCGAGGTGTCATTATTCTTTTTCTGAAATTCACAGATCTACTTCTAGTCCTCTCTGCGGCTCGATCCAAACGCCAAGTTTCCTGGTTGGGCCAGAGGGTATTCCTTACCCAGGATGTTTCTACGGCTACTGCAGCAAGAAGGAAAGAGTTTTTGAACCTCCGTGCCCCTTTGCGCTCTCTTGGTGCCAGATATGGCTTATTCCATCCCTGCACATTCAAAGTCACTCATCAAAATCAGACTTGGACTTTTCAAGATCCGGCCGAACTTAAAAATTTTATTCACACTCAGTCTAATGCCGGCATGGATACTTCTACTTCTGCTTGTGGTTGAATGTTTAACTCTACTTTTTTCTTGCAGGTTTTCTCTGTTAGTGTTTTTATATTGCCCTTGTTTATTATACTGTTTATTATACTGTTAATTGGCCTTTTGACTAACTTTTCATAGTTTCTATTACGTTTCCTCTCATTGTCTGTTGCTATTTTTGCTGGTTTCCTTTCTTTTTACTTTCTCTTATATCCTATTCTTAATATCACCTTTCATTTGTTTGATGGTCTGTTGTGTCATTATAAGCGTTTCTTATATTTATTTTTCTTATCCAGATCGATTGGTGTGCTCCCCTACTCCTTTATATGGTTCGTTCTTTTCATCTCTCATCTTTCGTCCTGGTGCGGTCTGATCTCCTGGTTCCGGGTGGTCATTCTTGTTTCGTTTCTCCATTGCCCCACCATCCTCTTCATGTCCCCTTCAGGTATGTTATTTTCAGTCGTCCTTTTTGGATTTGTACTGTCTCTTTTTGTATTCTTCTCTTTTTACCCTTCCTCTTTCTTCCCTTTGTATCCGTTCTATTTATTATTATTTTTTTTCTTCACTCTCTCTTTGTTTGTCTTATTATCTCCTCTTTTTCATGTTCTATTGCGTTTAAATTCAGAGTATTTTCCTTTTCTCTTCCCTGTACTGGTTGATCAATTCCGATTCTCCTTTGTTTCTCCTTACCTCTCTCCTTCTTTTCTCAACCTACTTTATCGATACTTCTCAAAGTTTTCTCCTTTTCGACTTGTCATTTGCGTATGCCTCTTCTTCTTTACCTCTTCTATTCTATTTGATTCTATGTTATTTGTTAATTCAAAGTTATTACCTGGAATGTAAAAGGTTTCATTAACCCTATTAAGCGGCAGAGAGTTTTGTCCCATTTGGCCTCCTACAATACAGATATTGCTCTCTTGCAAGAAACTCACCTTAATGATGTTGAATCTCTGAAGTTAAAAAGAAGTTGGGTGGGTACAGTTTTATTTTCACCCTCTGACAACAAAAAGAATGGAGTTGCTATCCTCTGTCACAAGAGGCTTAAATGTACGGTTCTGTCCCAGGAGACGGACTCTGAAGGTCGTTGGATACTGGCCAAATTACTGCTAAACTCTATCCCTTTGACTGTTTTTAATGTCTATGGGCCTGTACAAGCAGACTGTTCTTTTTGGCCTTTGATTACAGAGAAATGTGTTCAATATAAGGATGTATCATTTGTTTTTGGTGGTGATTGCAACCAGATTGTTGACCCGTTCCTTGACCGTAAATCCACAGTCCGTTTCACACCACACAAACCCCACAAACAATTTCTTAAAACTATTTCACAATCACACCTTATCGACTCTTGGCGTCTTTCACATCCTGACACGTTGGATTATTCCTTTTTCTCTCCTCCTCACTCTTCTTTCTCTCGCCTTGACTATATTTTCCTCTCTAAATCTTTATCTCAGAATGTTCTGTCTTCTTCCATTGAACCTATTGTCATCTCGGACCACGCTCCCATCGTGACAGATTTTGACCTACTCCCACCACATCCTAAACCCTCCCGTTGGCGCTTTAATAGTGCACTTCTTACAGATCCCAATTTTTCTTCTTCTTTTCGCTCTTTCGTTGAGGAATTTTTTTCTCTTAATTCAGACCCTAGCATTTCTTCCCACACTCCTTTAAAGCCTCTGCGAGGGGTTTCATCATTGACTTTGTCTCTCGGAAGAAGAAACAGTTTACTCAAAAGCGGAAGTCCTCCCTGGCCCATATAAAATTTCTGGAGCACCAGTTCTACACTTCTTCTGATAAACTTATGTCACCAGATCTCCTGCGAGCTAAACTAGAATTCAACAAATTAACTACGGATAATGCTTCTTCGATTCTTCTTCGCAGTAGTGCACGGTATTACGGAGGTCGCAATAAATCTGGTAAGCTCTTGGCCAATTATCTTAAATCCCGTAAGGAGCGCACTCTTATAGACTCTATATATTCTTCTGCTGGCAGTCTTCTCCACAAAGACAAAGAAATCCTTGAGCAGTTTCAATTGTTCTATCAGAATCTCTATACCCCAGAGTGTCCTCCCACTCCTTCCCTTATTCAGAGTTATTTTGAGAAACTCCCTAAACCGTCTAATTCTCACCTGAATTTTCCGGACCTTGACCTCGATCTCTCTCTCCATGAACTCTCTGCAGCCTTGACATCCCTTACTAAAGGCAAAACCCCTGGCCCTGACGGCTTTCCTGTGGAATTTTATTTGCACTTTTCAGACATTTTACTACCTAAACTTTTAATCCTCTTTCAATCATTTTCCTCATCTGGCAAGGCTGAAGGCACTTTTCAAGATGCTACCATCTGTCTGATCCCCAAAGAAGGTCGCGATCACCAATTCTGTAAAAATTACCGACCGATTTCGTTAGTTAATGTAGACTACAAAATCTTTGCCAAATTACTTGCAATGCGCCTAGACCCCCTTATGCCTCATCTCATTGGCAAAGAGCAATGCGGCTTCGTTAAGGGCAGGCTTACTTCGGACAACTCTCGCCTTTTTCTTAACGTCCTAAATAAAGCTCCCTCACTTTCAACCCCTCTTGCTGCTATCTCTGTTGACGCAGAGAAGGCCTTTGACAGGGTTGACTGGTCTTTTTTGTTTGCTTCATTGCGGTGGCATGGCTTTGGTCCCAAATTTATATCCCTTATCTCTCTCCTATATTCTGCCCCCAAGGCCTCGGTACTTGTGAATGGACAACTCTCTCCATCTTTTAATCTTCAGAGGGGTGTTCGCCAAGGTTGTCCTCTTTCCCCACTTCTTTTTGTCTTATCTCTCGAACCCTTTTTATCCTCCATTCGCAATAACACTTCCATTTCTGGTTTCCCATATGGCTCTAATCAGTTGAAACTTTCTGCCTATGCGGATGACATCTTATTATTTATTTCTGATCCTGAGTCCTCAGTTCCCCCCCCTCTTATCCGAGTTTCACTCCTTTTCTTTGGTTTCCGGTTATAAAATCAACTCGGACAAAACCGAAATTCTCCCTCTCACCTCATCCTGCCTCCCCCCATCTTTTCACTGCTACTGGTTTTGCCTGGAGTAGCTCCAAGATTAAGTACCTTGGCATTCTGTTTTCCAATTCCATCTCATCCTCGGTTAAATTGAATTTGTCAGCAGTTATTTCCAGGATTGATCAGTCGCTCTCAGCCTGGAATCCCCTCTTTCTTTCCTGGTGGGGTCGTTTGGATTCAATTAAAATGATGATTGCCCCTATTTTAATTTATACCTTCTCTATGTTACCGGTTCATATTCCTACATTTTACTTTAAAAAAATTGATTCTCTCCTTTCTCGTTTTCTTTGGAAAGGTAAGAAATCCAGAATTTCTATTGCCACCCTTCGCAAGCCTAAATCTAATGGTGGGGTTAACTTCCCTGATTTCCGTCTTTATCATAGATCCTTTTCTTTACGTCAAGCTTCGAGATGGATCTCATCAACTATTTCTCCTTTTACGGCCCTTTGGCTTCTCATTGAACAATCTTTACTATTACCCTTCTCCTTTGCTGAGGTGATGCGATTCTCTGCCAGGGAATCAGATTTTTGTTGTACTTGGCCGATTGCTCTGTGGGATAAGTTGTGGTCCAGATCTTTAAAAATTTCCCGCTCTGCTTCTCTTACTCAATCCTTATTTTATTTGTATCACAGGCTCTACCTTTCTCCCCTTTCTTTATCCCGCTTTTCTCCCTCCTCTGACTCTAAATGCTGGACCTGTGGCTCTTCTGATGCTGACCTTTTTCACATGTTTTTTCTGTGCCCAGTTGTTTCTACCTTCTGGGGGAAAGTGTGGTCATGCCTCTCTCGTATCTTCCCTCTCCCTTCCTCTTTCACAAACTCTTTTCTCTTTTTGGGTAGCCTCTCTGATTCCTTGAATCTCCCTGCTCATCTACACGGTCTCTTTGACCTGACACTTGCGCTTGCCTTCCAACACATTTCTTCAAACTGGAAATCTCTAGCCTCTATTTCCTTACAAGGCTGGTGGAATTCATTATGCCACTTTCACAGATTGGACGTCTCCTTTGCCTCCACTTGTAAACCTACTCGTAATGTTGATTTTTTCTGGTTGCCTCTTACCACTTATTTGGACTGCTTGGCCCTAAAGAAACCTATATGTCTCAATGCAGAAAATTTTAAACCTCCTTGAACGTCTAGAACTCTCTCTTCTTGCTTTCCAGTATGAGTTTTGTTTAATACTATTGCTTGTTTTATGATGGTAATTTTGCATCGCTGATTTATACGATTTGAATATATGTCGTAATTATTAGATAATGTATGGTCTATATTATGTTCTTTATGTCTTCCTTTCCCTTTCCCCCTCTTTTCCTCCCTTATCCTATCCCTCCCATTGCCTCCCTCAATGTTAAAATTCTCTTAAAATGCTTTGTAGGTTTTTGACAGTGATATTAGCAGTGTTAAGTTTTTCAATGGTTTCTGTATTATTGCAATGTATGCTGATATCTTTCTTTTGTTATCAACTCTTTAATAAAAGCTTTCAAACATAAAAAAAAAGAAAAACATGTAAGGTCAGAGATGTACACTTGTGTAGTATTTGGCTGGATTTTACAGTCCATACTTCTATCCCTACCCACCACTTTTTTTCATTCTTTGTGTTTATTGCCCAATGAGTAGTTCATTTCAGAGCCTGTCAAGGTACAGGCAGAGGTGACCTGGATAGCAAAAGAATGATGGGTTGGAACGCTACCCCGAGCGATTGCCAGTGGCTAGACTTATTGCTAACATTCCTCTCATCACTTTTTATATTTCTTTGCAAGCAAAGTTTAGAAAGGGCAAGACGTAACCTTGGGTGGCCTTGTGGGTCTGACTAGAGAAGAGGCTATGAGGGAGGCAGGCTTTTGCCTTTTTTCATAATCTTCCTCACTACCGTCATTCTCACCTTTTTAGTCATGTGTACAAGGAATGCTAGGCTTTGTCCATAAAAGTTGATTTTTCTCTGCGTCAGCCATTGTTCTATAGTTCTACATGTGAAATTCACATGCAGAAACACTAAAAAGGAGGCTTGAACTGCTGTTGCCTGTGATTTTTTTATGTTTGAGGAAAGATTGCATAGCTGCTAAAATTAATGCTCCTTGTGGGTGAAGGAAGCGTGAAAGTGCTTCTTCATGGAATGCTTAGTTTGTACGTGTGGTTCTGTAGATGGAAGAGTAAAAGAATGTTTCAATGGTTGGGAGTGAGTTCAAGGAAGCAGTACAGTCTTAATGATTTTGGGGCCTGTGGTAAGGCAAATTCTGGGCCTTTTTTTCAGAACATCTGAAAATGCAGTAATTTCACTAGTAGTAACTTTGCTGGCAGTAAGTTTTCTAGTAGTATGTTTAACTGTAGTAAAGTCACAGTAGTAAATTACCTTTGAGAGTTCTGAAAATTAGTAAAGTTATAGTTGTGGTCTAAGTTATACTTTTGGTCTAACGTTACCTTTGTGAATCGAGCCCTGAGTGTTTGGCTTGCGGTGCTACTAAGTGGCCAGCCGGGTCAGGCAGAGACCTACAGGCAAAATGTGCTCAATCAACAAAGGACCAGATGTAGGAAGCTATATAGCTGTCTTAAAGCATGTGGTTCACTCAATCACAGGATTTGCAACTGCTAATTGGCTGTACCCACGTATTAAATCCCTTTAGCAATTTGGAAACACATTACTGAATTGCTTAATCGGTTTCGGATATCATAAGGAAACGCTATTTGGAAGGGGTATGTTTAGGGCATTCCTTCCAAACAGCAATACCTTCGGGAATAATTTAGCTGCCTACTGATCAATGGCAGACCACTCTTTACATCTAGCAACAGAATCAGACACAGCCACACAACGGAAGTCACATGGTCGGACCACCCCATCGTACACTACACCCTGTGTGACACCTCCCCTCACCCCAACCTCCACAGTGCCCCACTCCGCAGCTGACCAAGGTCACTCAACACCCAGTATCACAGAGCCCAACGCCACCACCAACTTGAACCAAGAAGTTGAAAACTACGACGACTTGATCACCAGCACTGCCGACTGAGTTGTTCCCACTAGAACAGCCAAAATGCACAGATCCATCAAACGAGCCAACTGGTACACCCCGTAGGTCAGCATGTCAAAGCCCAGATGCAAGCAAGTGGAGGGAAACCAGAGAGCGAGCAGGAATCACAATGACCCACCTTCAAGTGGCAGACACACAGCACTCTGGAACATCTCCTGGTGGCCATCGGAGCTCGGACCCACACCTGCTCTGAAAGACAATTCCTGCAACCTCTGCATCATCCTGGACAGCAAACTTTCCATCAAACATCAAGTCTATGCTGTCTCTTCAGCCTGTTTTCACACATGCACCACAAAGTCTTCAAGTGGCTCCCCATCAACACCAGGAAAACGGTGTATTATGCCCTCATCACCAGCCGGCTGGACTACGGCAATGCACTCTACCCAGGCACCAGCACCAAACTCATGAAAAGACAACTGACAATCCAGAGTGCTGCAGCCAGACTGATCCTCAACCTACCGAAGAGGACCCACATCACCCAGCACCTGAAGGACCTACACTGGCTCCCTATCCAGGAGAGATTCCAATCCAAGCTTCTGATGCAGGCCTACAAAGCCTTCCATGACTAAGGGCCAGTTGACATGAACCACTGCCTGAATTTCCATCGACAACCCAGGAACCTCCGCTCCTCTCACCATGCCCTCGCACAGATATCACACATCTGCCATTTCTGCTCCGGATAGGTTCCTTCTCCCACTGCGCTGCAAAATCCTGGAACACCCTCCACACCCCACCCACTTCAGGAAGGGACTCAAGACCTGGCTCTTCAACTAAGACCCATAACACATCACCTAGATACCCTCTCAGGTGATAAGCCACTCTACGTATATACCGCTTGATTGATCGATATGTATTACTGTTTGGCGACCACATTCCGAGTGAAAAACAGTAACATTTTACCACCTCCTCAAAGGAGGTGTAAGTCATTCAGAAACAGGAAGGTGTCACCAAGGAATCACTTCTCCTTTAAGAGTTGCAGGCCACGTTTCTGTGATGGCGGTCATTCCTAAAAGGAGGCAAATTGCAATCTACCAGATAAATATTCACAAACTAGTTCAATTCGTAACTCTCTAGGAATCACCAATTAAAAAATTTACTTTTCAGACATTAAGAATAGCAATTACCTAGTAGCATTTCAGAAAAAATTGCTATTTGGAAAATGCTATTTTTACTGTTCTTACATCTGGCCCATAGTCAGTAACATAAGCCAGTATAGTAGCGGGGCTGTGATCGTCACACGTCAGGCTTCACGGTCACTTTGGTGGCATGCAATACATAAACAGCAGTGTCCAGCACAGTGGCAGGCAGGAATGATCCAACCCATATTTAGAGGATAACACCTGAATAAACAAGCAATTTCCATTTTGATTTGTTCTATGTAAATCAATCTAGTGTGGATATACTGATAATCTACAATGGACCCGACCCTCCTGAGTTTAGGTTTGATATTCCTGGCTTACTTACACTTGGCCCAAATTCAATATCTCCACACTGTGTATATGAGGAAGTCACTGGAAATGAATGCTTTACATATGTAGTCACATGTGTACAGAATGGCAAATAGAGCAGTACAATAGCCCGTAAACAGAGCAAATAGAGAACTTACTTACAGGTGCTTTTATATTTCTTAGCAAGGCCAGTGTTTCTCAAAGTAGAAAAGCAGCACATTTTGTCTTCTGGAATGATCCAGAGGGCAATACAGAAGAAGTAAATGTGGCATCTGCCCAACAGAGTGCAAACAATACTATCCCTACATGACAACACCTGTTTAACAGGTCACACTTATTAATACATAGGAATGTGCAAAGAATGGGAAAGGTTTGCTTTATTTTTCTGAAGAACCAAGTCCCAGGGGGCTGAGGGATAAGTGGTCCGATTCAGAATGCAGCACACACAGAAAAATGAAAAACGAGGAGAAATAAAGATATTTCTCCTCGTTGTGCCTCACTTACGCCTGCCTTGGGAAGGCATGAGCTTTTGGCCCTGCCTCAGATTTACGATTTCTAGTAAATCTGGGGCAGTGTCAAAATGCCATGGGTGTTGTTGAGAACGCCCCCAGCAACACCCATTGCTCGCCCCTTTAACGCAGAAAACTGCGTTAAAGAGGACAATATTTACAAGTCAACGTTAAGCCAAAAAAGTGACTTAGCGCTGCCTCATAAATATGGAGCTGGCTCCTGGGCCACGGGCCGTCACAAAAAGTGACGTTCCGACGGCGCAAGGGGCCTCATAAATGAGGTCCTCATTATTGTATTTATTTCTGCTATTTTTGCATGTTTAATTTTTTTACATCTTTTTATATTTATTTAAATACATCTAAATATCTATGTTTTACAATATTTTTAGCAATATTTTGGTTAACAATATTTTTGTGATTTCGATCATGCTTCTATTGCAAATTCGATATTTGATATTTCTATATTTCTGTTTTCAATATTTAGGCATTTTAAGATATATTTCATGACAATATTTTTCTGTCAAAATGTGTGTTTTTTGTGTTATATGCTGATATTTCTGTTTCATTTTTTTATGCCAGTTTTGGAAGTCTATAACATTTATTTATTTATATTATGTCATGGATGCTCCTTTGTTAGTGATTGTATATCTAAGGAAGATTAAATTTTTATATTATTTTAAGTTTAGCATGAAGATAATTCTAACACATCTATGTTAGACTTCTTAAAACATGATATGGATGTTCTGTTTGGCACTGGGAAAAATCAATGCACCATCAAGATAAACAATAATAACAGCATCCGATAGGACTCTGTATACTGGATACAGATGTGGAAATGCAGTACGGGCATTGATGTATATTCATAGTGCCCTAAATTTGTATTAAAGGTCACCTTCCATTCATCACTTTCTATTTTAAGATCCAGTTTAGTACAGACATTATCATTCCATAACTATTTAGGAAGAACCAACATTAAGTGTAAGGGGTACCTCTTTTTAATCATAATAACATTAAGTTCACAAGAGTTCATACAAGTTGCAGTTCACCATTGGCTTCAGAATAAAGAAAACATAAGATCACGCTGGTGATACATAGGGGGGGATTCATTTAGGTAGCTTACATTTGTGAATAATTTACACATGCAATTTACACTTATACTTTTGAAAAACTTTATTACTTTTGGCTATTCACAAACTTTGAGTGTGAAGTTCCTCAAAAGTGTAGACTTACACATCTCCACTCAGTGAAAAAATGAAAGGGAGCCAAATTTGAAGTGCTAGTTGGTATTGCCAAAATAAAACAGTAGCAAGCTGTTATAGAAAACATACTGTTATAGAAAATAATAGAGACATCGACTTAAAATGCAATTCCATATCAAATAATGTTTAATTAAATTAAAATATTCAAAGCAGTTAATAAAAACAAATATAATTTAATGTTAACAGATATATGAAAAGAAAACATATTTCACATACCATCCCAGGACCTCTGCAACAAGCTCAGCTCCTACTTCCACCTGAAAATCAAGACCCTCTACAACAACTTCAGCGAACAGACTCTAGAAATCACTCTCTCCACTGCCATCGACAGCCAGCCCACCATCAGTACCTGGAAACCAGCTACCACCGAAGATACTGCCACGACCATGAAGAACACTTACTCAGGACCCCTGCCTGCCGCACAACTACAACAGGGCTGCCGCCGCCATAGCACCCGAACTATGCCGGACCATTAACACCTCCTTAGAATCTTGCATCTTCAATGATGACTGGAAGCAGGCAGATGTCAAGCTCCTCCTCGAGAAACCCTCGGCTGACCCAGCGGACCTGTAAAACTACTGGCCCATCTCTCCCCTTCCCTTTGCAGCCAAAGTCACCAAGAGATTCGTCAATGCCCAGCTGATCACATTCGTTGAAGAGAACACCATCCTCGACTACTCCTAGTCCGGATTCTGCAGTAACCACAGCAACGAGACCACCCTCCTCGCCGCCACCGATGACAACTGCATGCTCCTCGACCAGGGCCACACCACGGCCCTCATCCTACTAGACCTCTCCACAGCCTTCTACACCGTCTCCCACCGCATTCTCGCAGCCTGACTCCACAACGCCGGCATACGGGGAATCACCCTCGACTGCATCCACTCCTTTCTCGCCGCAGAACCCAAAGGATCAGACTCCCACCCTTCCTCTCCGAACCCACAAAGATCAACTGTGGAGTACCCCAAGGATCTTCGCTCAGCCCCACGCTCTACAAAATCTACATGGGACACCTCGCCGCCATCGTTAGACAGCATGAGCTCAGCATAGTATCCTACGACACCCAGCTCATCCTTTCCCTCATGAAGAACACCGAAGACACCAGACTCAGCTTCCAGGAAGGAATGAAAGACGTCGCAGCCTCCCTCACAGGGTGGGACAACACCTGGCAGCCCTCAACCCTCAGAAACCCACCCATTCCGACAGACAACAACCGAAACCTCAGCATCATTTTAGACTCCTCCCTCACCATTACCCGCCAGATCAACGCCGTCACCTCAACCTACTTCAACTCCCTCTGCATCCTCCACAAGACCTTCAAGTGGATCCTCCGGGAATCCAGAAAGTATGTCACCCACGCACTTATAACCAGCAGACTGGACTATGGTAAAGCCCTCTACACCAGAATCAACAAAAACCTGCTACACAAATTCCAAACCATCCAGAACTCCACAGCCAGACTCGTCCTCGGAACCCCATGACACGAGCACATGACCCAGCACCTACGAGACCTCCACAGGCTCCCCGTCGAGAAGAGAGTTACCTTCAAACTACTCACCCACGCCTTCAAATCCCTCCACAACATCAAACCCAAATACCTCAATGAAAGTCTCCTTCTATGTACACAAAAGGAATCTCCGCTCCGTCGCCCTCGCAGAGACCCCACACATCTTCAGAACCAGAACAGGTGGAAGAGCCTTCTCCTACATCGCAGCAAAGGCCTGGAACGAACTCCCAGTCAACATCAGATGCTCCCCCACTCTGCACACCTTCAGGAAGAGCCTCAAGACCTGGCTCTTTGGCTGATCTGGAGCTCCACCCTCCCCCCGCCCCTTGAGACCCTCAAGGGTGAGTAACACGCTTAAAAAACCCTGATTGATTGATTATTTAGTTGTAAAATGATATTTTTTTAATTTAAAAATTGAGGTAACATCATATTTTTGCAAAATAATTATTTTACTTTCAATTAACTTTCTATATCACTTTTAATAATTAATTTCACATAATGGAAAATGTATTTTGCTGGGTATGGATTTCATTAAAAATCCAAAAATGTATTTTAATTTATTTTAATATATATAAATTAAAGATTTTTTTACCTTAGGTTTATAGTGTTGTAGCATTTTCTTTTGTCCTACACTTAAAATCAATATATAAAATTATATTAATGTACATTAATATTTTACAAAAGAAAATGTACTCAAGTTTTCCAAGATAAATACACTTTTGTTCCTTCCCCTATACTTTACTACATAGAAACCTCCACACTGTCTGTGGATTCTCCCCATGGTAGAGTTCAGGGAAAGGTAAACAACTACTAATACATGATTGGTTAAGGGAGCTTTAAAAATATATATATAAATTTTTGTTATTTTATTAAACACTATTTCAACCTAACATACCACACGTGGCATTACTTCTACTGGATTCATCATATTTTTCAGGTCTTTGGTGTACCCTCCTTTGCTACATATTAACCAGTGAATGCATGGTCCGATGTTTTGGCCGCTCATTGTAGCACTGGACATTGACTCTTTTAGTAATGAAATATCAGATTTACTTTTTTAGCTATGACGGAATCAGAGCATCCTGAACCCTCCTGACCACTGCCCTTTCTGAACAAACCAAAAGTACGCTCCACCACACGTCGTG
The DNA here is from genome assembly GCF_964204655.1 of Triturus cristatus. NCBI lineage: Eukaryota > Metazoa > Chordata > Amphibia > Caudata > Salamandridae > Triturus > Triturus cristatus. The sequence goes on from NC_140590.1 coordinate 1,706,819,623, forward strand.
TCATCCCATGCGCATCATTGTAGCGGACTTCAGCCAGGGTCCTGGGATTCCGCAGTGGGCTCATCAACCAGGGACGGTTGGGATATGCAGAGTCACCTAAGTATGCCAAACACAAATAGACATTGCAATGTCGCTGAGGCAGAGGGCAGTAGGTCACACACCCAGCATGCCATACGACTAGGCACACTCACCCACAATCCATGCACGCTCGGGAAGCAGATTAGCCATCAGCTGGGGTACAATGCTGTTCCACAGGATGTAGGAGTCATGGGCGGAGCCTGGGAATTTGGCACACATGTGGGAGATGATCATATCTGCCAGGCACATCACTTGCACATTTATGGAGTGGTAATGTTTAAGATTCTTGTAAATGTGCTCACGTGCCTCTGGTGGCACAAGCCCAACATGAGTGCAATCAATGGTACCAACAACATGGGGTATTTGTCCAAGGGAATAGAAATCTCACTTCACAGCTGCCAATCCAGTACCCCTGGGGAAATGGATATATCTGTCCTTGTATATCATCATGGCGGACAGAACATCACACAGCACCATGCTGAACATTGGTTGTGAAATCCCACCTGCACTGGCCACCGTGTGCTGGAACGATCCTGTGGCAAAAAAAATTTAGGGCCGCCATCACCTTATAATTTGCGGTGAAAGCTGTTGGATATGTCCTGCGAGGCTGCAGATGGGCCTCCAACATATCACAAAGGGTTTGTAGGGTGGCTCTATCCAGACAGCATTTCCAGATGATCGCCACATCCTCCATGTCCTCTAGCACTGTCAAGTGACAAAGCAGATTTGGTCTCCTCCTAGTTGAGATTAAAGTGGACACATGTCAATGCAATACATCATGAGATGGGCACAGCATCTAACGTTCTGGATGACACAACGCCAACAATGACTGTCATCAAAATTGAGTTACACACCAGCCTACATGTAGGGCCAGCTTCAGCTACACAAATGGCACAACTGACAACTTACACAAAACAAGTACCTCAAACACCACCCCGGTCACTGTGAATGTACATAGGGATATGGCCACAGTTGACATGGGCACGCCTGGGAGTATATGTTATAGTTCCAAATCAAAAGAAAGAAGACGCAGTGCAGGTAATAACGTGCTTCTTTATTCCATTCACCCAGTCACCGCAAGTGTTTTAGATCTCAACATTCTAACACAGGCTCTATCAGAACGTTCTATGAGGAGGGGAGGAGGAGGAAGAGGAAAGTACCAACAGGACATGGGAAGAGATAAATTACAACACATCTCCCTGCCTTGGAAAAGTGAGAAGAACATGCGAGGAGAAAATGAACCAGAAAGTACAACATTGGTTAAGTGACTTTGACCAATCTATCTCCACTCCAAGTCTGCCCATTGTCAAGGTGAACCACATTTTTGCTTGCTTTGATCACTCTCTGAGAAGGCAGATACTTACTCACACCTGGTTGAACATGAGTGGGTTTTTTTTTATCACAACAGCTGTGTTGGGATGAAGATCAAGCTCTTTAACTCCATATTTTTGGTCATACCATTGTTTGTATTTCATTTGATGTTGTTGAGTTTTCAGATGCATTTTTTCTTGGTTGAACGTGACCTTCTTCCACCTTCCAACCACCTGGGATTCAACTTCGTGCTAGGTTCTCTCCCTTTTAACATTACAAAAGGAGATATACCGGTGGCGAGATTAGGTGTTGTGTGATAAGCCCAAATACATTCTTTCAAGGATTCTTCAACTTTAAGGTTGTTTGAGATTGCTAACTGAATGTGATCTTTGATCATACGGTTGGCTCTTTCCACCAGACCGTTTGCTTTAGGACAATGGAGTGCAGTTTTCTCATGTTTTAGGTTTAGCTTGACAAGGAAATCTTTCATCATTTCGGAAGTGAACTGCACCCCATTGTCCGTGATAAGAGTGGCTGGTATGTCTTCGAAGAAAAATAAATTTTCCAAGAAGGAAATTAGATTTGTCGTGTTAGTGGTGGGAGTAAATTTGAGGTTGATCCAGTGTGATGTGTAATCAATAAGGATAAACATAAATCTTTTTTGAGTTCCCAAAATTTCCATGGGACCAATTATATCTAAGGCTAACTTGGTCCATGGAATCTCTGGAACTTCGGCAGGAGATAGGGGCACCATCCTTAAGACCTTGCTCTTATTACTTTTTGCACAACTGGTGCATTCTTTCACCTTCACTTCTACTAAGGAGTCCATCTTAGGAAACCAATAACAACTTCTGAGTTTGTTTTTTGTAAGGCTCCTGCCTAAGTGCCCTTCATGAGCCAGATCAACTATTTTGTTTTACATGTTTTTTGGAGGGACAATTTTCCCATTACGGAAAATTTTGTTATCCATGAGAGATAGTTCATATCTTACTCCCCAAAAGTCTTTGATAGTGTCAGGAACTTGGGATTTAGTCTCCGGCCAACCATTAATGATAAGGTCTTTTAGGACAAGCAAGTCTTTGTCATTCTTCATACTCTCTTCCCATTCCTCCTTAGTGATGGATGGAAGATGTGTAGTCAAGTTGATCTTCACCCTGACTGAAACTGAGGGGAGACCGTGATAAGTAGTCAGCAACAACATTCTCAGGTCCAAGTAAATACTCTATTTTGAAACAGTAATTTTCCAATCCCAATACCCATTTCATGATGCGAGGAGATTTATTGTCATTTTTAGATAAGAACATGAAAGTCAAAGGTTTGTGGTCTGTGCGAATAACAAATTTGGTGCCCCAGAAAAAGAACTTAAAATGGTTAACTGCCCAGAAGCACACTAACGCCTTGTAGGAAGGTGGATATCTGACTATGGTTACCCCCAACTTTTTGCCTAGTGTCTAGCTGGTTTTTCGACTTAGTTGGCCTGAGATCCTGCCATTCAGGGTCTCAGGCTGTCTGCTCTCTCTGTAAAATGGACTCCATGTACCCTAGGTACATAACCAATTGGTAAGGATCACCTTATTGGACCCTGTACAGTGTACCCTAGGTACCCAGGGCATAGGTGTACCCTAGGCCTCCCAGGGGCTGCAGCATGTATTATGCCACCCCTGGTCTGGCCTTCCAATCAGACACAACTGGCTGATCACTCAGCTGGGGCAAGGTCGTGTAATCACCCCTTGCTTAGATATAGTATATCTATATCTACCTTATATATAGACACATGTGTACCTATCAGTCACTCCTATGGCAGGCCTTAACAATCCTGGAGGCAGAGTGCTTGGTAACATGTGAGATGGTGCTCTAGCATGAGCTGAGCCTGTCTGCAGCTTTCGGAACCATGTCCTTATAGCTGTTCTATGATATAGCCTACCATATACTCTTAAAGTGCCTTATAATCTTAAACGGTTATGGTAACTATGGTTGGGCTGTATCAAAACATGTCGTGTAAGGTGTCTAACACTTTGGAATAATACCCCCATACCATTTCTGGTGATGAGGATATTATTCCTCCCTTCTAGAGGGAGAGACATGTTAAAATCCTACTTTGCTGTGTAACCTCTGACCAAAGCCTCAGCATCACAAAATGGATGCTGCTGCCACGACACAAGTCTGACCTCCTGCAGCTGGGAGTGATCCCAGCCAGGGAGGCCTGGACAATAGGTTTCCTGCTTGGGGAGGTGCTAGCACCTCCCCAGACAGCCTTTAGTGTATTGGGGCAGGGTGGGCTGAAAGGAATGAGACATGCCTGGGGCACACAAGGTGTTCCTTGCATAGTCCAGTTCAAACCGGTGCTGGGGCACTCCAGCCCCAGCTCTGGCGCGAAACTGGACAAAGGGAAGTGGGTGTAACCACCCCCTCCCAGGTCCCACCCATAAGGCGTGACCTAGCAGGTATCCCAGCCCCCCAGATTAGTATAAGAGTGGGAGTTGGGCCTCAAGACTTTAGATTATCCTGAACCTGCAATCTTGAACAGAAACTCTGGACCTTCGACATTCGACGAAAGAAGAAGACTGAAGAATCTCCCTTGTGGCCAAGGAGTGGCTACCCTGTGCAAACAGGCACCATCAAGAGACTACCCTTTGCTTTGCCCACGTTCTACGAGGAACCGACTGCAGAGCCCGACCAGAGCCTTGACTTTCAGACTTCTCCGACCCTGATCCACATCTACAGCAGAGCTGAGATCCATGGAGGCGACGAGCGACGTGGGACCGGCTACCTGGGAAAAGTGGCTAGTATCTTCAAGCGCAGCTTCTGAGGCACCCTCGAAGTTGTGCACCGGGGATTGAGAAGCCCCAACCCCAAGCACCATCTGCACCGAAGACCAGCTCCCCACACTCAACGAGTCCTGCGTGGGGCCCTTCAGCATTTTCCTGCTTGCCGCATCTGTCCGGTTGCTTGCCCACTGGCTAGTGGCCTTTGTGACGACGCATCCTGAAATCTTCTGCGCTGGTTTGGCTCCTCCAGACTGGCTCCCGCTTCCCTGCAAAGAAGAAGCATCCCAGACCTTCCTGGTCTGCACCAGAAGCAAGTCCTCCGTTCTTCGTGGGTTCCGCTTGCCAAGGCTTGGTGAGTCCTAGTCCAACTTCGATGCCGCCGACAGCAAGAGCCTTCGTGGGACAGCTCGCCTCCTGGTCCTGGTCGTCCTCGACACTTCCTGGTCCTCCTGGCTGCAGCGACAAGCTTCACCTTCACCTGCAACTCTTCACGACATCGTCTGGTTCCTTCCTGGTTCCACGTGGTCACTGGCTAGTGACCCTGACTCTGTCCCCTCTACTTGCAGGTCTCTTCTCTTCTTGATCCCAGCCTTGGGATCCACCGGACACTCTTCACTGACTGCCTGTCAGCATCTTTCTTCAGGCATCCATAGGAGTCGACGACGAAACCCGACGCAACTTCAACCCTATGCACCCGCAGCCTGTGGGCTAGGTAACTTTGGTACTCCGGTGCTCATCAGGATAGTGACTATCCTAGTGTCTAAGTTTCAAGTCTCAACTGCCTAGCTACTCCGGAAGTGTCCTAAATCTATCTATTTCTAAACTGTACTATTGCTAGTGACTTTTACGCATTACGCGTGAGTGTTTCCACTCTGCATACGAATCCCGTGGGCCTCCCACTTCCTAACTGTTGCTAGTGCAGTGTAGCCCCAGCGATTCCCTAGGCCTAGGCCTACTCTATTTCCGTGACAGTGGTCCTTATACCACTTACTTAGTATATGGTTTGCGTGGCCCCTAGGGCCTAACTGTATTACTTACCTGTGTGACTTACTGTATGCATAAATAAGACTGTGTTGTACTTACATCTAATCTCATAAAGAGTGCTGAGGGTTTGCTTAGAATAAATACACTTTATTTTATATATATATCTGTTGTGGTGTCCTTTCATTTGGTATTCAAGGGATTATATATGGTATCACAGCTGGCTTCACATGCCATTCAGAGTTTAGCCTAAGACTGCTCTTGTCCATGCTACCACTAGGATAGCTGGTCTATAAGGTTGACTTTACAACCAATCACCATAAGGGTATTTGGACTGATATAAGGTGTACACTATAACTAGTGACATCATACATTAGGCCAACTTCTCACACGCCTCCCTCTCAATAACGGAATAATTGCGTTCTGAGAGACTAAGGGACCGAGAGACAAACGCTATTATGGTTTCACCGTTTCCATTTTTTTGTGAAAGTGTCGCCCCCAACCCTTTGTTGGACACGTCTGTGGTTAAAGGCGTTTTCTTTTTGTGATCAAAGGCTCCTAAAGCTGGTGACGTCAGAATATGTCTTTTAAGATTGTCAATCATGTCATCATGTTTCTTTTCCCATGTGAATTCTTTACTCTTTTTCAAGAGATCACGCAACTCAGCAATTTGTTTTACATATTTTGCCATATATTCAGCAAGACCCAAGAAGGTTCTTAATTCGTCTTTATTGGTAGGATATGGGGCATCCTTGATTGCTTGAATTAGACTGTACTTTGGCCTGAAGCCTTCTTGGGAGATGGTATGCCCCAAGTAATCAAGTGAGTTTACCCTGATCTTACACTTGTCAAATTTTACAGTGAAGCCCGCATCCGTTAATTTTTTGCAGACTGAGTAATGGACCTTATCATGTTCTTCCATGGACGATCCTTACATTAATATGTTGTCTTGGAAAGTATTCTCTGTGCCTACCAGGATTTGTTGCATCATTTTCTGGAAAATTGCTGCCGCGGAGGCCAGACCGAAAGGCATTCTTATGAACATGTATGCCCCGAAAGGCGAAGTAAACGCTGTCAAGGGCCTGGACTCCGGGTGCAATTCTACCTGATGGTAGGCCATTGAGAGATCGATAACTGAAAAGAATTTAGCTCTGCCCATGGGACTTAACATTTCATTTATATTGGGTAAGGGGAATCTCTCTACCCATATATTTTCATTAAGGCTGCGCAGGTCCACACAGAGATGAATACCTTGATCATTGGCTCTGGACACTAAGACTAATGGCGCTAGCCACTCTGATGAATCAATGGGTTGAATGACTCCTAACTCGCACAACTTATCTAATTCAGCTTTAAGGGTTTCTCTCAACAATAAGGGTACTGGGTGAGTTTTGTGCACAACGGGTTTAGCTCCTTGCCTGACCAATGAATTTCAGGGTCACCACAATCATTTAGGAAAGATGGAGGTGTATTTATGCCTGGAGTACCCATTGATAATAATAATAATAGACTGCAAAAAGGGGTCAAATATAATGGAATTTCTAAATCACAGAGAACAGGAAGCAATATTGGATAATGTCACTAAAGGTAAACCAATTAAAAAATTTAAAAATGGTGCCGTAATTAAACTTTGGTTGAATAAAGAGACAACAATTTCTGAAGAGAAGGTGTGCGTATCACCGTACAACGCACATATCAGGTGAGTGAAACAACATGTACAAAGTTACTGCAAATGAGGTGTGCGTATCACCGAAAAATGCACACACAGTTTACACAGTCTACAGATTATCCTGAAAACAGTGGATGATAAAATGCAAAGGGGAACGAGTTAATTTGTTGAAGGAAAGGTGTGCGTATCACCGAAGAAACGCACCAACATCAACGTGTACAGTCAGTCAAAAATTGATTCCAAATTTCGAGAAATAAACTGCAGCACATGTAAATAAAGAAAGTCTTACTGACTCCTTGCTGGGGCTGACTAATGCTGGAACTAGGCTGTGAGGTGGTTGGGGCACCGGGTGTGTGTATCACCGAAGAAATGCACCAACAACAGATGTTTAAACAGTCAAAATAGATTAAAATATTTTGAGGAATAAACTGCAGCACATGTTAATAAAGAAGGTCTTACTGACTAGTTGCTGGAGCTTAATAACGCTGGAACCCGGCTGTGAGGAGGCTGGGGCACCGGGTGTCAACTGAAAAGGAACTGACGAGAAGACTCGGCTGTGAGGTGGCTAGGGCGCCGGGAGCGTCTTGAAGCAGGAACTTGTGGAGAGCTGGCCGAGGGAGGGGTTGCAGGGACACATCTCCAGGGAACTGGCGGAGAGGTGGCACCGATAACCTCCAAGAACTCACGTGAAACAGGCCAGGCAGGAATGATGAACAGCTTTAAGGGGAAGACAGCACAACAGCGAAAAAGGAAGACACCGCAGTGTACTTTGAGCGGCAGCCGGCAGCGTCCGATCAGGAGAACTGTGCGGCGTGAGGCGGAACACCCAGTCTCCGGGCGCACACCAAAGGCAAGTGCGGAGGAGAAAAGCCTCAGAAAAAATAATATAGGTCTCCAGATGTGGCTGGGAACCAACGCCAGGAAGGTACAGAAACAGCCAGAAGAAAGCAGACCACAAGGAGTTGGCGGCACTCCCAGCACAGCGCCACAGAAAGGAAACACGGCATTCTCCACAGGCAAAGTGTGAAAGAAGGAACTCCAGCAGGCAGTTGGATGAATCTTAAAAGGAGTATCCAAAAGTGCACAGATGCTCCCAGCAGTGAGGATGACACAGGATGACGAGGACAGCACAAGCCTCTACCGGCAGGTCACCTGAACAAGCACACCGGAGTGCTGGAGGATGTCAAGGAGCTGGACACTCCCAAAGAGGAGAAAGCAGAGAAAGGGGAGGTGAATGGCTGCCCCCTACGCAGGATCGTCGCCAGTGTTATAGTTCCAAATCAAAAGAAAGAAGATGCAGGCAGGTAAGAACATGCTTCTTTATTCCATTCACCCAGTCTCCTCAAGTGTTTTAGATCTCAACATTCGAACACAGGCTCTATCGGAACGTTCTATGAGGAGGGGAGGAGGAGGAAGAGGAAAGTACCAACAGGACATGGGAAGAGGTAAATTACAACAGTATAGCATCTAGCATATGTGTAACAAATCAACCCCACTGTCTCATACCTAGCTGCTGTACCTGATGCACCTTCATGCGTCACTTTAACCTGGCACACATCCACAACACAAGGACCACATTCGGAGCAGAAATGTTGATTGTGAGCATGATCAGACATAAGAGGACATGCAAAAAAGATCATCATTCATTGAGACAAACATTGCTGTGATTGTCAATGCAGCTCAACACATTGACATGTGTACACATTGTAGGGTACAGAACACTGTCCTGCGTACACGACCATCAGTATCGTAAGTGACATGTGAGGGAGTACAGGCCAATCAATGAAATCACATACACAAACATGGCATGTGTAGTCACCAGTGGAGTAAATGGAACATTGGCATTGTGGGCACAATGATGTGATATTGACCATGTGGGCACTGTGCACTGTTGATGTTTGCCAGATGGCCATTGCCATTATATGGCACCCAAATCGTGTTAGCTACCGCCTGGCCCTGGTGGTGTGTCACCAGCAATCCACAGTACACAAGTGCAGTTTTGATAGGCATGGAGACATGCCAAATGGCGGTTGGCATGCTCCACCGCCCAAATCATGGTAGCTACCGCCTGGCCCATGCGGTGTTTCACCAGCAATCCACAATACACAAGTGCAGCAGTGATAGGCATGGAGACATATCCAAATGGCGGTTGGCATGCTCCGCTGCCCAAATCGCGGTAGATACTGCCTGGCCCCTGCGGGGTGTCACCAGCAATCCACAATATACAAGTGCGGTAGTGATAGGATTGGAGACATGCCCAAATGGCGGTTGGCATGCTCCGCCGCCCAAATCACAGTAGCTACTGCCTGGCCCCTTTGGTGTGTCACCAGCAATCCACAATACACAAGTGCAGTAGTGATAGGCATGGACACATGCCCAAATGGTGGTTCGCATGCTCCGCCGCCCAAATCGCGGTAGCTACCGGCTGGCCCCTGCGGTCTGTCACAGCCATGGAACATTCCAGAACAGCCAATGGAAACCCTGATTGCGATGGCATGATGCAATTTTTGAATATCACGGTAGGCATGGTCCGCCACCGCTAAGGCGGTCATTAGATGCATTTCAAAGAGGCACCATCGCGGTAGCGCACACCGGGCCCCAGCGGTGTGTCACCGCCATGGAGCATGCCCTTACAGCCAATGAGAACCATGATTTTTTTTTTTTACTTTATTTATAATTTTCAAGCAAGAAAAAACAAACATTACGGTCAGGAAATATACATATCAGCACGTACAGTGATCCTTTGGGTACATATACAACACATTGTATCTGTGAAATCAAGCTTCTTTCTCTGAAAGATCGTTAGCAACTTTCGGCTCTTCCTGGGGTTCATCATGTCCTTCACCGCTGCGTTCTTAACCATTACACATAGATCAATATGAGGTTCACATCCATGCAAAAGGTCAGAGGGGCGCACATATGTCATCTGGAAATACATTTCGCCATTCCAATCATCTTCCCCTGCCCTCACCTACCGTTTCCACCACACCGCCCCAACAAACATCACTTCACTGTCCCTTTTCTAGATTTCAGGGTGGTACTATATTGGGGGGGGGGGGGGGGAGGGGGAGTGCTATCGTCCCCCCTCGCCGTCCCCCCATCCTCCAGTGGAGAGCCCATCGTATGTGCCAGCAGGTAGCGTTTGAGGGGATCCCATATGTCTAGTGGTCTCGAGGATCTGGGCAGTGTCTCTGCATACCTTGTAAGTTGGTCCTGACACTATATCATGTCTTTCAGCCATTCCTTAAACTTGGGGGCTCGCCCCCATTTGCACACTATTCTGTGCTTAGCCAATAGCAATGAAATTGTGACATATCTACGGCGCGCTTTAGGGATTTGCTTCGTGTAGCCTAAGAGCGCAACAAAAGGGTCACCCTCCATTGGCTGGTCTGTCATCTCAGCAAGCGCCGCAAAGACCCGGTTCGAATACTCGATCACTGTCAGGCACTCCCAGGCCAGGTGGAGGAATCCAGCCCCCTATCTACCGCATCAATCAAAGCAGTCTGTGTCTCGTAACCCAAAGCGATAAAGCCTAGCCGGGGTATAGTATATGCGCTGCAGATATTTATAGTGGATTATACGTAGCCGGGAACTTGCCGATATTTGCGCAGTTTGTAAACAGCAGTAGTGCCATTGGTCATCCGTTATATCCCTGCCCAGGTCATTCGCCCAGTGTGTCCGAGCAGCGCTGCAGGGGTGGTCCCCCTCTGTTCTAATCGTTCGATACAGGTTAGACACCAGGTGTCCAGGGTTTTTGCTCTGCAGCAGTTGCTGCAGCGGCTTCAGAGGCTCCGGCTCTCATGGGAAGCTTGGGAAAATGGCCCGTATGTATTCCCTGCCGCAGACACACGTATAGAAACAGTTCTAGTGGGGTGGGTTGTATGGCGTCAAAAAATTGAGCGGGTGTGCAAAAGGTCCCATTACAGAACAGAGCTCCCCAGGTTTGCCTGTGTACCCTAGCACATAATTGCCTAAAACCCTCTTCTTGCAGCAGCGATAGTTCAGGGTGATATGTCAGGGGCAGGGCCGCAGAGTAGAGATACGATACTCCCATGGTTTTCATAATGTGCTGCCATGCCTTTATCGTGCTCGTTATTGTTGAGAGCTCAACGCTATGAGGGCAGGGTTGTTCATATATCACTCCATCCAGAGGAATCGGGTCTGCCAGCCAGTGCTCCGCCGCAACCTGCGGCATGCAAGCTGGTGGGTTCACCCAGTAGTTTACGTAATGGGCTTGGGCACATGCGTGGTACAACTCAAAGTCCGGGATATCGAAGCCGCCCTGTGCTGCAGGCCTCGTGAGTGTCACCCATTGGACCCTCGGCGTCTTGCCACCCCAGAATAGGCATGTAAGTTCAGATTGCAATGTTTTAAAAAAGGAACGCCCTGGGTGGTAGGGAAGGTTTAAAAACAGATATAAAAACTGTGGCAATATCACCATCTTAATCAGCGAAGCTCTGCCCGCCATTGATAGCGGTAGGGCGATACATCGTGTAATATTAGAAGTAAGACGGCTTATGGCAGTTCCATAGTTGAGGCGGATCATTTCTTCCCTGTCTCCAGAAATCCGGATCCCTAGATATCTCAGATCCGTATCGCACCATGCCAGCGGGTAATCGAGGGGGAATTTGGTCACCGCCGGTGTCAGGGGGTAAAGCTGCGATTTTCCTCAGTTAATAGAGATTCCAGAGAGTTTCCCAAAGACTATGAATTCGCGCAGCAAAGGGTTCAAGTTACTTTGAGGGTCTCCAACATACAACGTCAGGTCGTCGGCATATAGCGAGATTAATATTTGTCGCTGAGGGCACCTGTTGGACCCGGCCTCGTAGAATGGCCCTACGTGCCCCCGCACCACCGAAACCGGGTACCTGCAGCCCAAGCACCCGGCCCAGCCGACCCTCCCCACCGGGACACACGCACCGACCCGGATGTCCCCGTCCATGGCCTCTCTCCTTTCGGCCACCCCGGGCCCGCGTGCCCACTTCATGCACCAAGATGGCCGCCCGGCTCCAGCGCGACCCGGGCCTAGAGGCGCCACTCCGGCTGGAGGACATCACGCTTCCAGGAGATGAGAGAGGGAGGAGCAGTTTCTATCGCACCTCTGAACCCCCCTGGGACGATGGGTTTCGATCGGCCCTCCGGCCTCCCTGAGGGCTGGCTCCGTGCCTGCTGGGTGTCTGGGACTCCTCCCGACCCGGCCCCGAAAGGATCAAAAGACAATAGCAGGAAATCCCGACAAGCGACCCCCAGGTGACAAGACCCCTGCCTGCACAGACTCCGGACATCAAAGAGGGGTCGACCTATAACAAGGGGTGCTCTGGGTCTGTCCGGGAGATTCGACGCTGGAACAACGAGAGCCTGCCGACGTGGTCGCGGCTCCTGGAACTTGGACCCTCCTGAGCCCTGCTGAGTGACTCGCGGCTCCCTGAAGATCGTAAGACCTCTGAACTTGTACCTGAGCCTGCTGAGTGACTCGCGGCTCCCTGAAGATCGTAAGACCTCCGAACTTGTACCTGAGCCTGCTGAGTGACTCGCGGCTCCCTGAAGATCGTAAGACCTCCGAACTTGTGCCTGAGCCTGCTGAGTGACTCGCGGCTCCTTGAAACTCGTAAGACCTCCGAACCTGCACCTGAGCCCGCTGAGTGACTCGCGGCTCCAACAGACTCTCACGGTCCCGCCGGACCCCGACTAAAACAACGTATCCCCCAGCTCGAGGATTGTGAGCTGTGCGCCGGATACGTCCCTGCCTTGAACCTTTACCAGAGACTGTCCCGCTACCCCCTTCCCCTTCCGAGACTCATCGAGCCCGCGGTCACCTTGTACATATTTGCAGTGATAACCTACTTGATAAAGATTGATTTCTAAGAATACCCGGTGTGGTCACTCTGTGTCGTGTGGTGCCAGAAGTACGATCCTAGATACGAGATTCCTCCCCCTGGGGAGTCTCCCGCCAGTGCCCGGCTACGATACTTCAAGGGTGGGTCTCAGGGTAGTCAGGACCCCTTCCAGGCTCCTCTGAGGTCGCCGTCTAACAGCACCGAAGCGCTCTGTCGTTATGATGTTGCCTCAGCCTACATGCCAAGGGCTCAATCGCTAGGGCAAATAGAAGAGGGGACAGCGGGCATCCCTGTCTAGTCCCTCTGGTGATGGGGACAACAGTTGAAGTACCGCCATTAACGAACACTCTTGCCGTGGATTCATGATATAGTAACCGTATCCAGGAGACAAACCCCGGGGGAAAGCCCATGCAGTATAAGATGCCAAAGAGGTAATCCCATTCTACCGAGTCAAACGCCTTTGTGGTGTCAAGAAATATTGCAGTTATCGGTAGTTCAGGCGACACATTCTGTACTATTGAGAACAGTGTACGAAGGTTATGGGAGGTCGCTCTTCCAGGGATAAATCCTGCCTGGTCTGGCAGCACTAATTTGTCAACCAGGAGGAGTACTCGGTTTGCGATGAGCTTCGCCAATATTTTAGTGTCGCAGTTCAAGAGCGACAGGGGTCTGTAGGAGGCGCAGAGCGTGGGCTCTTTGCCTGGTTTCAAAATGGATATTATCAAGGCTTCTCTCATCGAAGGGGGGAGCAGCCCATTCTCCAAGGACTCCCCGTACACCTCCCGCAGAACCGGGGCCATGATATCTACAAACACTTTATAAAACTCAGGAGGGAGGCTGTCAAGGCCCGGCGTTTTGCCAGACTTCTGCTGCATGATGGCCTCCCGTATTTCGTCCAATTCAAACGGGGCGCACAGGAATTCACGGTGGTGATCCTCCAGCCATCCCAATGCAACTTCCCCTAGAAAAGTTTCAAGCTCCGAAGTGTCCCCTCGTTGTGTAGCATATAATTTAGTGTAATGGTCCACAAAGGTGACCTGTATGTCTGCTGTGTTCCTATGCGTATCCCCAGCCGAGTCTACGATCTCAAGAATGGAGGTAGAGCCCTTGGGTTTCCTTATCATGTCCGCTAGCGTCCTCCCCGGGCGTTCCCCTTCTCCGTATCTCCGGGCCTGCCAGTATTTCCCCAGAAACTTTGCCTCGGCTATATATTCCGATAAGTGCTCTCTAAATTCAATTGGTGCCTGTCCTCTATCCCCCTCTGTCATGTGCATCTCTAGCGCCCTTAGTTACTCTTCCAGTTTATGATGTCGCCACCTAATGTCACAGAGTACTCTAGAACTTTTGGAAATACATATCCCTCTAATCGTGACTTTAAAGGCTTCCCATATAGTGGCTACCGACTACTGAGCCCCTGTTTCTCTGAAAGAAGCTTTGGATCTCTTCTTCCAGTTCTGCGTGGAATGCCTCGTCCAGCAAGGCTGTGGGCTGCAGGCGCAAGAGAGGGCGCGGCCCCCCACTTCTTAATAGATCGACCAGTAGGTGCACTGGCGAGTGATCAGAATATGTGCGTGCTAGATGGCTCACTCCTGCAATGAACGGACCCAGACCCCTTGATGTGAGGCAGTAATCAATTCTAGCCCAGGACGACGCTCCCGATGTAAAATGTGTACCTTCCGTGCGCTGTGGGTGTCTGTGGTGCCATGTATCTATGAGCCCACACTCTGCTAGGATGTCTCGCAGCGTTGCTTGTGAGCGAGTGTAATGATGCGGCATTGCCCTAGACCTATACAATTGAGGGTCCATGGCTACATTAAAATCCCCTCCCCAAATGATATGCGTGGTATCCAGTGCCACTATTTTACCCCATAGGACTGAGAAGAAGTCAGGCGCATCTACATTTGGGCCATAGCAGCTGATCAGTGTGATCGTGTCAGCTCCCAGCCCTCCCCAAACTATGGCATATCGTCCCTGTGGGTCTATCACCTCTCCCTGCGGGTGGAAGGGAACGTGCCGTTTAATAAGGATAGCCACACCCCGGGCATAAAAGGAATATGAGGAAAATAGGCGGTAGGTCGCCCACTTACTGGCAAATGAGATAGGGCGCTGTGAGGTGAAATGGATCTCCTGCAGAAACGCCACGCTGATGTGGTGTTGGTCCAGATACGATAGTATCTGTCTTCTTTTTCTAGGGTCTCCCATCCCTCTCACGTTCCAGGACAGAACCCCCAGACATTCATTCGGTGTCATATTGCCCTTTCTGAGTAGAAGTGGTGCATAGGGCTAGCCGTGTAGCTGTCATCGTACTATCATTGTCTGCTATCATATATCCCGAAGTTTCACTTGTTATCTTCACATTGCATTGTAACATAATCCCCTCAATTCTTCCCCCCCACCTCCCACTGAAACATCCTAATCATGCCAGTATGGTATTTCCCTCCTCCCTCCCATTCCCATTTACGCCTCTCCAACATGGCCAGTAGGCCTTACGTATTTGAGGCTAACAGAAAGAACACAGATCAGAGGGTTCTCCCAAGTGAGGGCCTAACGCCAGGCGGTTACAAGTAGCACTTACTTCCCCAGGGGCGCGAGGTGTCTCTCCGCACCCCATAGAGGTAGCAAGGGTGTCCGGTGTGTTCCATGCATGTTCCATTATGCCAAGTATATAGTGTCACTTAGAAGTATAGTTCGTATTGACAGAGGGTCCATATTCGCTTCAGGGTCCAACAATAGCATCCAGGGTTTGTATCCGAGTGTATGTTCATCTGCATCCTCGCTTCGTGATCAGTCAATATCTGATGTGGTGGGCGACCTAGATTCATCAGCAGAGCGTATCGTTTTGTTGCGTCGTTTCACGTGGTTCAGGTATTCCTCCGCTTGTTGCTGCCTGGTGAAAAACATCTGCTGTCCCTGGTGGGTGACGCGCAAGCGAGCTGGGTAGATCAAGGCATAATCAATTTGCGCCTGTCGTAGTTTCTGTTTCACAGGAAGGAATTTCCGTCTATCCTCCTGCACCGCAGCGGTGAAGTCCGTATAAATAGTGAAACTTATCCCGTCATAGTTGAGTTCTTTCTCCTCCCGCGCCACCTTAAGAGCTACATCTCAGTCCCGGTAGTTTAGGAGGCGGGCTATGATAGGCCAAGGCGTGCCTCCCACCGGAGGTTTAGGTCCCAGAGACCGATGCACTCTCTCCACTACAAACTGGGGGAAAAAGGAGTCCGCCCCCATCACCGCCAGCAACATTTTCTCTACGTACAGCTCCATCTTGCCCATATTGGTACTTTCCGGTATTCCTATAAGGCGGCGGTTGTTGCGCCGACTCCTCGCTTCCATGTCCTCGCTTCTGGAGGCAATCACTTTTAACAATTTGTCCATCTGGGTCACTGTTTTCTGCATATGTGTGGCGGCGTCTTCCGAGTCCGAGATGCGTTTTTCCACTTCATTGATCCGGTCTTCATGGCCGTCTATTTTGCGCACTATATTGTCCATCCTCGTAGTCATATCATTCATTTTGGAGAAGTGTGGCTCAGGGGTTAGAGGCGGCATACCCGTAAGCTGAGATCGGTCCTGGACCAGGGTTCAATTCCCCGCCTCGGCGGGTCTTGGGCTAAAAATGCCACGGACTCGATAATTCTCGCCCCGGTGCCTCCTCGACTCACGGGTTCACACTCTGCGACTCTGGGCAATAGCTTGCTTAATCGACACAACGGCCCCTCGCGGCGGGATGCCTGACTTTCACCTTGTGGATACCCTGCTGTCTCACAGGGGAATACCAGGACGGGTTCCCTAAGCAAGCGCCGGGAAACCCACTGCGGGTAGCTGTGCGCTATATAAGCTCAATAAGCTCAATTACATTACAATTACATTTTGCGTGCAATTGTCGCTATGCCCTGTCGCACTTCCAAAAGGATAGTTTTCATGTCAGTATCAGGTTCAGTTTGCGTCTCCCAACGCAGCAGCTCCAGCGTCACCCTCCAGGGAGCCTTTCTTGGTTTCAAAGGGGAGCCGAGACGGTCGTGCGTCCGTCTTCCCCATTCTGCGCTGGTGGCGTTGTATTCTCTCTATTGCCTCTGAGCTCCCACTAGGCAGACTCGCAAAGTGTTTTTCCCCGCAGCAGGGTCGGGCGGTGCTCACCCTCTACTCCAATTTCCGTGCGGCCCTCTAAGATGCATCCACCTCAGCAGGCCACGTCAGGCCATCTGCCCAGCCGGGGAGCGCATTCCCCCGCAGCGCTGCCGCACTCCCAGGTTGGCACGCGCGCGCCACCAGCAGCAGCCCGCCGCAGGTCGCAGTGGCCCCCCTTCCGGCGTTCTCCAGTGTTCTATGTCGGGCCATCCCTCTGAGGTATACAGCAGGTAAGACTCCTCTCAGGTTTCGTATCCCAGCAGTATCCCAGGTTAGTCAGTGCTCCTCCATCCTCCAGTACCGACGTCCCTAGGCAAGGCGCCAGGCCACCCCCGCGAGCCGCGCTCCTCAGACTCTTCGGGCCGCAAGATCACTCTTTCTCTGCATCCGGGCACTCACAGAGGCGCAGGCCAGTCAGCTCAGCACAGCATGCCGGGTTCGCCTTACCGCTACCAGTGCGTTGTAGTTCTTCATGGACAGGCCGCTTCCCTCCTGCGGGTCTCTCCGCCCCCAGGGAGCGTGCCCAGGGGGCATCAGTCGCCAATAGTAGCCGCAGCGCCAATTACCCCCGCAGCGGCAGGGCCAGCCGCCGCACGTCTGCCGTCCGAACAGCTCTCCCAGCGGCTCCACTATCTGGCACCTCGTGCGTTCAGTCGCCGCCTTCGTGTCTCTCTCTTGCTGCCCCCCGAGGTTTGCACCCGAGTTACAGTTCAGCCACGGCTATCCCCAGCTCGCTTACATCCTCGTTATCCGCCTTTCGACCGAGGTGCTCGCAGCACCGCCAGCTACCTCAGTGCAAGCGACACCTGCGGCTCTCTGTCTTCCAGCTCTCTGTGCCAGATCTTATCTCTTTACCGGCCCGTGTTGCTGTCTCCACCAACGCCCCAGCTCTCCGGTAGTGTTATTCGGGTCGAGGGGACTCGGCTCACCCCGTCCGCCGCATCTCTCAGGGCAGCAAGGCCTACGCTCCATGAGGGCACCGCGACCTTGCGTAGGCCGGCGCTACCCAGTTCCGACCTCCGGCGGGGCACATCTCCTCCCCGATCGGCTGTTTAATCGCCGCCCTCTGCCTGTCCACTGCCCCGTTACTGCCCCAACTTTCACCGGCGATGCAGGGGCACCTGAGCTATCATTACCGCTCCGTCATATCTCTGCGCTGACATGCAGGAAGGATTACTTAGAGGATATTAGGCACCAGACTGCGGGAGCTTCACCTGGAGGCAGCCATTCCGCACTTGTGCCACCTAGCGCCCCTAATGAGAACCATGATTGTGGTGGCATGAAGCAATTTTTGAAATTCGCGGTAGGCGTGCTCCGTCACCATGAAGACGGTAATTGGATGCATTTGGAAGATGCACCATCGTGGTAGAGCACACCGGGCCCCAGCAGTGTGTCACCGCCATGGAGCATGCCCTTACAGCAAATGGAAACCCCGATTGCGGTGGCAGGATGCAATTTTTGAGAATCACGGTAGGCTTGCTCCGCCACCGCGGAGGCGGTCATTGGATGCATTTGAAAGAGACAGACTTGGACCACCAATTGCCGCAGCTTGGCACCTTTGAAACAAACCCAGGGGGCTATATATGTGTGGGAGGGAGCCAAACATTTCCACTGCTCCCAGAGCCTGCTGCCAGAGACCCCTCACCTGCTGCTGCCTCCAGGGACTGCTGCCAGTGACCCCTCACCTGCTGCTGCCAGTAACCACTTACCTGTTGCTGCCTCCAGGGACTGCTGCCAGAGACCCCTCACCACCCAATTCTACCGCTGTTGTCTCATGTCCACAGTGATGGCAAGGACAGAGAAGATCCGTGCCAGTCCCTTCACGAGCATGGAGCTGGAGGTCCTGGTGGACAAGGTGCTCACACAGTACCCAAGTCTTTAAGGTGCCCCCAAATGTCATGGTAGGTCCTCAACAGTAGGGGGGAGTGAAGGGGGGCACACATGTTGTTGGACTGATTCAGTATGTGCCTGAGAGTGTGTGGTTGCATCATCCACTGCCTAACATGCTGTCTCCAAGGGGAAGGTGCGTGTACCCAAAGTATTCCCTGCCTGCACATGTATGTATGAGTGACCTCTGTTGTGTTGTCAGCCATACAGTGACGCAGCATTTTGGTTATGCAGGAGTAAGGACAGTGATTGCTTGGCTGAATGGCTGTGAGTGACCCTGTTGTCCATCTCAGTGTGAGCCCAGCTGACCTGCACAGATCCCGCCCACAAGGACATATGACTTCACTTACAGAGTGCTACGTCTGTCTTTTCTTTTTGCACTCCAGCTATGAGCTATCTCAGCACTGTAGTTTGCACATGACCAGCCTTGTGATGTGGATATATGATTTGTGGGATAAAGACCCTGAATGTGACATCCATGACACAGTAATCTATTCACAGGGCAGGGACATTGAGGGCTGCACAGTCTTTGACTCAGTGAGTCTACCCCCAGACACAGGTTGATATGTGATGTATGGACTGGAGATGTGGGCAGGCTACATAGGGGTTTCAGTGCTGGCATCCTGCATGTGTGTGAGATGTGCAGGGACTGTGTTCCCCCTCACACCTGCATGCATTTACATCAGCTTTTCCCTTGCAGATGTACCATGTGAGATGTATTCTTGTTTCTGTTAGAGATATCTTGGGATCTGTGATGAGTTTTGTTAGAAATGGGATTTCTGGCTGGCTAAGGCGTGCGCCAAAGCCAGGCAGAAACCACCACTCTAGTCAGGGCAAGGAAGTTACACACCAAAGATAACCCCTGCTCACCCCTTTGGTAGCTTGGCACGAGCAGCCAGGCTTATCCCGGAGGCAATGTGTAAAGCATTTGCGCACGCACACACCAACAACATCCCAGGCCCACCAAAAAAGAAACTCCACAAAAGCTTATATATAAAAATAGCCTTTGTATTATCATAACACATTAGAATAGTAAGCACATATTATACAGGGTGCCACCTGGCACTAGGTCATATTTACAAGGGATTATTTACACCTGACAGGGCCCACTGCACCACTATCAGCACCATTGCAAAGCGAACTTAAGTGTAGAATTTATCATAAACATAGAACACCACCAGCGACTACTGGTAATCGCTGTACTTAGCATTGGCCTGTAACATAAACTACATAATGCTCAGTATCACATCAGGCGCACATTACATTCTGCGCCAACCTCACCATCATAAACACCTGAGGCCATCATCTCACAAGTCTAAACCCATTAGACCTGGACCGCCTAAGTATAACTACATTAGGGAATAAATCTCGCTAGCATAAACTATAATATGCAAACCAACATTATAATCATAAACCACAGTTAGAGGTATAACACAGGGTGCGTAAATCATACTAAATGAATAACATTTCCTAGCACCACACTCACATTAGATGTCTAACGCATTAGACACTAACATCCTCATCATAAATCACATTAGGTATAACCACATGAACATACATCACATTAGGGCCTGGCACCCTACACAACTCACAATCCCCCCCTGGCCAACTGGCCATCTCAGAAAAGGGGCTCAAATGCCCTGTGTCCAGAATGTCAGGGTGCGCTGCCTAAGCAGCGCAAGTCAAGGATGCGCTAGCTGCGCAGTCCTAAACGTAGCAGCTGTCACTAAGTGCTGCACAGCTGTAAAAGGGATGGGGGCGAAGGAGTGCATCTCACTCCTAATTTCAACATGTCCCCTAAAGCAAAGAAAGACCTAATCGGTGCAGCTGCCCACTACTTGCTGGGCAGCTGGGAACATTAAAATGAGGCATGGGCTCTCAATGGCCCTTAAAACAAATGTACACCCTTTTTTGGAGCCATACGGGGCTCTGAAACAATTATGCGCAAACAGGACTTGCCCCCAAGAACACAACATGGGAACAGCATGGACTCCTCTGTGCCCTTTTAAAATAACTATGCCATCGTTGGAACCACCTAGGCTCTAAAAACAATTATGCCCACGTCGTTGGAGCCACGTAGGCTCGGGAAACAGCTGGGCCCCACGTTGGAGCAGCCCGCTGGCAGACAGGCCGCTCTGACTGTGCCCCACAGGCACCACAATGCCCTAGAGCCGTCACCCCCACTGAGCCTTACTCACTGGCTTTGGTTGGGTGTCAGGAATCAGACTCACGTGGTGTCTGCAGTGCACCATCAATGGCAAAAACCAAAGAGACAGCGAATTCTTGTGAAGCCGCAAATGGTGAATTTATATCGGGACATATAATGTTTCTATGTGCAGTTAGACCTTTCAAGATGGCCGCTGCTCTTGCCGTCATTAGCTGTGCATCCTTGACATGATGGTTGAGCGCGCGGCAAACTGCGCACTTCAATCGAGATATCCTGAGAGAAGCTAGTGTTTCCCGTCAGCTCCTGTATCCTGAGGAAGACGGCCCTAGAACTTGAAGAGAGATATTTTCAGAGTAAATTATAGAGCCGAATCTACCGCTAGTAGTCAGAGTCAAAGGAAGCAGATTCCTGAGTGGCTGAGTACGAGATTTTCCTGTGAACTATTAAAAGCCGAGACTGAGCCAACGACTAAAGTCAGTAAGCGCGTGCTAGCGCAGTACTCCAGTTTCCTCTCCTCCCTTTGGCGACCTTTCCTTTTCCTTTCCGCCCTATTTTCCCCTTCCCTGTGCCGTTTTGCGCGCTCCTTTTCCAAGTGAAGTTGTGGATTCTATCTACGCTGTGTGACTCAACCTTGACATTCTACGCTACAGAGTCTGCACGAGAGAGAGAGAGTTATCCTGCTATTCCGCAAATACGTACATACCTAGTTCATTGTAAAACGTTGGAACCTTGTTCTCAAGTTTAAAGATATTGTAAAGTCTGTAATAATCAAAAAGAGAGTACAATGAATATCATCATTTAGAAGAGCAGCAAGCCTGCAGGAGTATAAGGTAGGAGTAGAGGGATATATAAGGTCATTAGGAAGAATAGAAGAGTAGGATGTCTTTGTAATCCCTTTTACCCCTGTGCATTAGGTGTATCTCGTTAAGATTTGCCAGTGAAGAACCACACCCTCTAGAAGACTCAGCGGAGAAGGCAGAATCATCACCTTGAGGTCATACACCTTCCTGAGGCAGTCTCTTCTCTTCCACTTCCCCTTTCCCCCGTGCTAGTGCCGTTACCTAGTCTGGTGACTGTACTGATGCAGGGGCATTGGGAGTAGTCGTCATCTCTGCTTCTGTGGAACTTGAGGTACATTCTGACAGTTTGAAGTGCCCACAAGTTTATTTCCACCCAAGCAGAATGGCGGAAGGTTTTAGTTTAAAATCCTTAGGGGAGATGTTAGAGGCTATTCAAAGGGAATTAGGAGCGGTAAGGGAGGAAACGGTTTTGCTAACACGAAGAGTAGATGGGTTAGTAACGGGAGCCACTCCTGTAGCTCAGACCTCTTCCCCCAATTTGTCTTCAGAGTCCAACCCTAGAACAGTTGCACAAGTAGTCCATTCTGTTTCCCCTCTAATTCCATTAGCTCCGCCTGAAAGGTATTCTGGGGATGCACAAAAAGCGCAATTATTCTTGACACAGTGTTCCCTTCATTTCATGTGTCGACCTGCGTTATTCCCTGACGCGCAATCCAAGGTCGCTTTTATCCTCTCTTATCTGAGCGGGGATGCGGCTAACTGGGCAATGCCATTGGTGACCAAAGATTCCCCATTTTTGTATGACCTGGAGCATTTTAAGGCCGAATTTTTGAGGATTTTCGACAGAAGAAAGATCTCTCAAGTCACAGACAATGAACTTCTAGAACTTCGTCAAGGAAGTAAGGATTTGGCAACTTATTTAACCCAGTTTAATAAGTTGGTTGTGGAAACAGACTGGCCAGAAGAGAAGAGAGCGGCTCTCTTCTATAGAGGATTGCGAAAAGAAATTAAGGATACATTAGCACAAATTCCTAACCGACCTACTGAATTATCCGCTTTAGTGGATCTGGTCTTAGAAATTGATTTTCGTTGGACAGAACGGAGAGGTGAAAAAAGAAAAGAATTTCGTTTCCAACCTCCTAGATTTGATCGAAGTCGACAAGAGACCAATAAGGCGTCTCCTTCTGATGTGGAACAAATGCAAATTGGAATGGTAAGAGGCCCTTTGAGTAAAGAAGAGAAGGAACAACGAAGACTGAAAAGGTTGTGTATGTACTGTGGAACTTCAGGATACTTTGTAAAGGAGTGTCCAAAAAAGCCTAAGACCTTGGTGAAGGGAAACGAGCAACACCATCAGTAGGTGGGAGCACACTGATGGTGTCAGAAGATAAGATGGCTCCGAATTTCCATTATGTGATGAACACTTTACAAACCATGACACCTCATTTGATTTTGCATATGACTATTCAGTTTCGGGAGCAAATAATTACTGGAGTAGCTATTATGCTAGACTCCGGAGCCACAGGAAACTTCTGCGACATAAAATATGCACGAAGAATGGGTATAAAAGGGATCAGTAAAGAGAGAAGTGAATTGGTTCGGGCAGTAGATGGAACTAATCTCTCCTCTGGGCCCATCACTCAACACACGGAACCTTTGAAGTTGATTCAAGCAGACGGCCATAGTGAAATGATTCAATTCAATCTTATTGATGCGCCTCAATTTCAGATGATTTTGGGGCTTCCAGGGCTCACTATTCATAACCCTACTATAGATTGGGAAAACCGAACAGTATTCATGAATTCCCAATATTGTTTAGAACATTGTTACCATGATTCAGAGGAAAATACCGAACCCTCACAAGCATCCTTGTTATCCGGCGGAGGAGAATCAATTTGTGTCATCAGTACTACATAAATTCCTTCCGAGTATCAAGAGTTTAAAGAAGTCTTTTGTGAAAAAGATGCGGAAAAATTACCTCCACATTGTCCATACGATTGTACCATCGAATTAGAACCGGGAGCGGTTCTGCCTTGTTCAAGGATCTATGCCCTAACTGAAGGTGAAAATCGCTACCTCAAGGAGTATTTGGATCGATTTTTGGCTAATGGATTTATTAGACCTTCACAGTCCCCAGTATCCTCTCCTTTATTCTTCATCCCCAAGAAGGAAGGATCTCTTAGGACCTGCATAGATTATCGCGCCCTCAACCGAGTGACCATAAAAAATCGATACCCGCTACCCTTGATCTCCGTCCTCCTTGATCAAGTAAAGGAAGCTCAAATTTTCACAAAATTAGATTTAAGAGGGGCTTACCATCTGATTCGTGTAAAAGAAGGCCATGTATGGAAAACGGCATTTCAAACTAAATATGGGCTATTTGAATATCAAGTCATGCCGTTTGGCCTTTGTAATGCCCCAGCCGCTTTTCAACATTTCATCAATGATATCATGGGAGATTTGATTGACAAGATAGCAATTGTATATTTGGACGATATCTTGATCTTCTCTAAGATTCCTCAAGAACATGCTACACACGTAAATAGGGTTTTGGAAAGACTGCGTCTTCATCAATTGTATGTGAAACTGGAAAAATGTGCCTTCAGTGTGCAAACAGTTGAGTTTCTCGGATTTGTCCTTTCTTCAGCAGGAGTGACCATGGATCCGAAGAAAATTCTATCAGTTATTAACTGGCCCTCTCCAAGAAACGTTAAGGAGATACAGCGATTCTTGGGATTTGCTAATTTTTATCGCCGCTTCATTCAAGGATTCTCACAGAGAATAATTCCTATCACCAAACTCTTAAAGAAAGGTCAAAAATTTCAGTGGACTGAGGAGGCAGAGATGGCTTTTGAGTTTCTCAAGAAGAGTTTTACTACTGCTCCCATTTTGCTGCATGCAGACCCTGCAGAACCCTTCTTTGTGGAAGCAGATGCTTCAGATTTAGCCATTGGGGGAGTGCTGTCTCAACGCCACCGGACAACCGGACAACTTCATCCAGTGGCTTTTCGTTCCAGGAAGCTTACGCCTGCCGAGATTAATTATACAATTGCAGAGAAGGAATTGCTGGCGGTTAAAGATGCCTTTGAAGAGTGGCGACATTATTTGCTGGGAGCTCGTCATACCGTTACAGTTTACTCCGATCACAAGAATCTACAATTTTTGAAATCTGCTAAAACTTTGACCCCTCGTCTCTTAAGATGGTCTCTCTATTTTTCAGACTTCGATTTTGTGATTACCTATCGCCCAGGAAATAAGAATGGAAAGGCAGATGCATTGTCTCGAATTCAGACAGAAGTTCAAGAGCCTCCAATGACTCAAAAAACTATCATCCCAGAAGCCAAGATCATATGTACACTTGATTTGGTAAATTTCAAAGAGGAAGTAAGGAAAAGATTGACTCCAGAAGAGATACAGAATTGGGTTCAACAGGATTCTGAAAGAGAAATCTTCGAACAGTTACCCTATGTTCAAGGTGCCCTGTATTTACCAACTACAGAACTTCAACACAAAGCAATGCAAGCATGCCATGATCAACCTTTGGCAGGACATAAAGGTGTTCTAAAGACTCTCGAGCTCATTCAACGATATTTTTGGTGGCCAGAGATTCGGTCCAGTGTCATACAATATGTGGCAACTTGTCAAACCTGTGCCCAAGGGAAGGCCATGAGACAAGCCCCATCAGGACTTTTGCATCCCTTGCCCACTCCTTCCCAACCTTGGCACACAGTCACTATGGATCTCATAGTGGATCTGCCTTCAAGTCATGGGCATAACACTGTGATAGTTTTTGCTGATACCTTCACTAAGATGAGCCATTTCATACCTTTTAAAGGGGTTCCTACCGCTAAGGAGTTAGCAAAACTTTTCAGTGAGCACATTGTCAAGATACATGGAGTCCCAAAAATCTTGATTTCAGATAGAGGGTCTCAGTTTGTGTCTCATTTTTGGAGAGCCTTCATGCAAGGGTTGGGAGTAAAGACCAGATTCTCGACCAGTTATCATCCTGAAACAGACGGGCAGACCGAAAGAGTTAACCAGGAGTTGGAACAATATCTGAGAATGTTCCTTCTGGATCAGGAGGGTGAATGGTCTGATTTTTTATGGATGGCAGAGTTTGCATGTAATAATGCAAAAATGTATCTACTGGGTTTTCTCCTTTTTTCCTAAACTATGGTAGATATCCAAACCCTTTCATGGGACAGGGAGACATGGGGGTTCCAGCAGTAAAAGACCTCATGCAAGATCTTGTCAACACTCGCAAATCGGCAGAATCCAATTTGGTCAAGGCCAAAGCGAGTTATAAGAAACAGGCAGACAAACATAGAAACATGGCACCAGAATACAGGGTGGGTGATTTGGTGTGGTTATCTACACGTAATCTCCATCTCAAGGGTAATCGGAAATTCCAGCCACGTTTTGTGGGAGCTTACCTGATTGAAAAGTTGCTAGGTCCTGTCACCATAAAATTAAAATTGCCCTCTAATACAGGTATTCATCCAGTTTTCCATGTCTCTTTAATTAAAAGATGCACTCCAAACACGAGAATAGTGAAGCCTTCAGCGCCCCTAGTGATAAATGGACATCCTGAATATGAGGTCAAAGATATATTAGATTCCAAAAGAACTAGAGTTGGGCTTTACTACTTAGTGGATTGGAAAGGTTATGGTCCAGAAGATCGTTCCTGGGAGTTAGCTACGAATATTCATGCTCCTCGACTTTTAAAAAGATTTCACATTCGATACCCTTTCAAACCTGGGCCGATGAATCGGCCTTTGAGAGGGGGTACTGTCAGGAATCAGACTCACGTGGTGTCTGCAGTGCACCATCAATGGCGAAAACCAAAGAGACAGCGAATTCTTGTGAAGCCGCAAATGGTGAATTTATATCGGGACATATAATGTTTCTATGTGCAGTTAGACCTTTCAAGATGGCCGCTGCTCTTGCCGTCATTAGCTGTGCATCTTTGACATGACGGTTGAGCGCGCGGCAAACTGCGCACTTCAATCGAGATATCCTGAGAGAAGCTAGTGTTTCCCGTCAGCTCCTGTATCCTGAGGAAGACGGCCCTAGAACTTGAAGAGAGATATTTTCAGAGTAAATTACAGAGCCGAATCTACCGCTAGTAGTCAGAGTCAAAGGAAGCAGATTCCTGAGTGGCTGAGTACGAGATTTTCCTGTGAACATTTAGAAGCCGAGACTGAGCCAACGACTAAAGTCAGTAAGCGCGTGCTAGCGCAGTACTCCAGTTTCCTCTCCTCCCTTTGGCGACCTTTCCTTTTCCTTTCCGCCCTATTTTCCCCTTCCCTGTGCCTTTTTGCGCGCTCCTTTTCCAAGTGAAGTTGTGGATTCTATCTACGCTGTGTGACTCAACCTTGACATTCTACGCTACAGAGTCTGCACGAGAGAGAGAGAGTTATCCTGCTATTCCGCAACTACGTACATACCTAGTTCATTGTAAAACGTTATAACCTTGTTCTCAAGTTTGAAGATATTGTAAAGTCTGTAATAATCAAAAAGAGAGTACAATGAATATCATCATTTAGAAGAGCAGCAAGCCTGCAGGAGTATAAGGTAGGAGTAGAGGGATATATAAGGTCATTAGGAAGAATAGAAGAGTAGGATGTCTTTGTAATCCCTTTTACCTCTGTGCATTAGGTGTATCTCGTTAAGATTTGCCAGTGAAGAACCACACCCTCTAGAAGACTCAGCGGAGAAGGCAGAATCATCACCTTGAGGTCATACACCTTCCTGAGGCAGTCTCTTCTCTTCCACTTCCCCTTTCCCCCGTGCTAGTGCCGTTACCTAGTCTGGTGACTGTACTGATGCAGGGGAATTGGGAGTAGTCATCATCTCTGCTTCTGTGGAACTTGAGGTACATTCTGACATTGGGGCAAGCTCTCTCTGGGCGTGTGCTTTTCTTCGTCCGGTCCTCCTCCTCGGACCGGGATTTCACCGTGGAGCCTGGAGGCTCCGTCGCTCCTCTCTTTAGCGGTGCGGGGCTCTCCTTTCCACACGGGAGACCCGCAGGGACGATCTCTGGGTCGTGGCCTCGTTGCTACTTCACCCAGGCCCCCACCTTGAGGGTCCCGGGACTTCCTCAATGGAGTGCGGGGAGGCAGGTTAGGCTCCCGTCCTCTCCAGTATGTCCCGGCGTGGGGTAGGCTCCCGCTCAGGTTTTCTCATGCTCCTCATGCTTCAGGCTGTTTCCCCTTCCGTCCGCCGGCCCCGCCCACAACCAGGCGGGCCGCGGATCGTGGTGGCAGAGGTCTTCTCTTGGTGGCAACGAGGGGTAGGCTCCCTCTAATTAACATAAAGGTAGAAGCGGGGTGGGCACCCGCGTTGGAGATCAGATAAGCAAGGTGGGCACCCGCATTTGGAGATCAGATAAGCGGGGTGGGCACCCGCATTCGTAAAGGAAGAAATAAGCAGGGTGGGCTCCTGCTACAGCAGGACGGGGGAATCCCTATGCTGGGGATTCCCACTGGGGACAAAGACGGCAGCTCAGCGCTGCCCAGAACCCACGCATTCCCCCTTTCCATGGGGGAAATAAAAATAATGCGCTCACGGGGCACAGGAGGCAGAAAGGGTCCAAGCAAAAATGGTCTTCCAGGTCCAGGGGCCAGGGCAGAGCCCAGGGAGGAAAGTCTTCCCCTGGGCCCCAGCAGCAACACGCCCCTGGCAGATTAGAGTCCAAGAACAAGAACATTTTTATGGGGTCACAGCCCCTTCTTTTATACAGCATTTTCCTTTGTTCTGCAACTGTAGGGCAAGGGGAGAACCAGATACACCTGGTTCAGGAGCACTTTGTTTTGCTCAGCTCCCCTCTCTATTCACAGGACAGGTCAGGGACATCAGAAGCACCACAGGAGGTGGAGCCAGCATTGTGAAGGGAAGGCCCAGCCCCATTCAGGTCCCAGGTGCAACTCCTCCCTCCCATCTACATGCAGACATCTCCATTCACCACCGGGTAGACTCACCCTGGCTCCTGAAATTCCCCAGCCCTCTCAGCTCCTGTCAATCACAAGCCAGACAGGCAATTCACATCACACAGCACACAGACATGCCAACTTCTAGAAGTGGCATTTCTCCACCAGTCACAATAAATCTGCGCACACCATTGCGCCACATTTATTCTCACAAGTTCGTACATACCAAACTCGCCCCTGCACTCCTCTCAGATCAGGAACTACCATGGACACACATATCCCCCATGCATTCCTATGGGAGGGCAGGCCAGTCTCACTAGATGTAACACAGAGCGCACGCACTTTACACTGGGACACAGTGCTAAAGTGCCTAGAGGACTAAAACTACTAACACTACATAGGGGAAAAAGCCAGGATAAATGCAAAAAGTTTAGGGGTGAACCTGCCAAAAGGGCCAGGTCCAACACGTTTGTATCTTGCTGCTGTACTGAGAGATGTAGGTATATGACACTGTGTCACTGATCTTTTCCCCTCTTGTCTCCCATGCCTACAGCTCAAGGTACATCAGCATAAGGCCATGTGGAGGGCCATTACGGCCAAGGTGTGAGCTCTGGGGGTCTCAAACCGACGCCACACCCACTGCCACAAGAGGTGGGATGACATCAGCCGGCTGGCTAAGAAAGTGGCAGAGATGACTTTGGGGCTGCTTCCTCGCACTGAGCGCTTGGCACGGCGCAGCATGACACCACTAATAGCAAAATCTTGGCGGTGACACAGCCTGAGCTGGATGCACGTTTAAAGGAGCATCAGCAGCAAGCCATCGGTGAGCTTTCGGGGAGGGTGACTTTGGCTGGGAGTGGCTGCATGTGTTTAGAGCCGGTGCCAGCACTGACCAATGTGATGTTGGTAGTGTGATGCAGTGGAATGTGAGTGTCTGCTGGGATAGGAGCAGGTGTTACGCATTTGCCCTACCTGTACTTACAAAGGTAATTAGAATGCTGTGCATTCCCAAAGCATTCTGAGTTGTGGTCTTTAGGTATCGTCTGCATTGTGGTAGTCTGGGGAATCCCATGGGAGTGAAAGGCAGTGTGCCCGATCTGACTGTGCCTTCATCAATGCGTCCATTGCATGCACTCAGATTTCGGAGGCCTAGACGTCTGACAACAATGTGCACCAGTCTTTGGGCCCCAAAGTACAACATGGTGGGTGGCATGGGCTCATGGCCATTGTGGAATGTCATGTTCTAGTCTGTCTGTGGTGTCCACTCCTGTGCTCTCCAGATCTGTTATTGGCAACAAGTAGTGTGCCCCCATCATGGCCCTAGGTGTGCTCAGAGCTAGTTGTGTGTATGATTGAACGGAGCCACTAGCAGGGTGTTGTGCTGTGTGGTCACCACAAGGCTCCCTCATGCCAGAATTTCCAGTTCCCACGCACTGTTTGAGTGAATACAGTGAGTTAGCTCAATGTGGTTGCACAGGGTGGTGTGCAACTTGTAGATTTAGTCCTCTTTTGTCATGCATTGCCTACATATATTTGTTCTGTTTCTGCCACTGAACTGACCCTACATCTCTCTCTCTCTCATGCAGCATCTCCTGTGGTCACGGAGGGACAGGAGACGGACACCAGTGAGGGGTGAGACAAGCACTATAGCTGCACAGGAGCCCAGTGACACAGATCTGACCAGAGCCTCGGAGGGGGGACAGGAGTCTGCTGGAGGAAATCCCAGCCTGAGATGTAAAGTACCACATCATCTGATGCCAGTGGGGATGCATCCAGGTTGGCGGGCACAGCAATCGGGGACTCTGCATCATCTTCCACCACACAGCAGCCAGTGCCCACCCTCCCAGCCACTTCCTCTGGTGCTGCCCATTTCTGCCTCAGTAAGAGAGTGCCCTTCACCCCTGGCACTGCTGCCCCTGTCCCCCCTGCTGCAATCAGTGCTGAGTCTGTAGACCTTTTGCACCAGCTGTGTGTAGGCCAAACAGCTCTCCTCAATGCCTTCATAGACCAGGACAAAAAATTGGCACAGGTGCTTGCTTTCATGGAGGGCACACATTCAGACATGGGTGGGCTGTATCGGACTGTCCAGGCTTTGTCCTCCACAGTGACGTCAGACCTTCAACAGGCACATACTGAAAGTACAGCTACGTTCCCTTCGTCCACCTCCCTGGCATTGGCCACATCTGATGATAGTGACCACGGTCCACATACATCAAAGTCACGATACAGCACACGAAGCACACACCAGCAGCAACCCAAGCGGTCCCGGGCACAGACACCATCCCCACAGAAGACCAAAGCCAGCCCAGAGCGCATAGTGAAAAGCCTATCAGGCGACACCAGGGGACAAAATGCTAAGAAGCAGACCTCAGGCTCACATGCCTCAGAGGCATCACCAACCACAGACTCTCCTGTCCCTAAAGCATCTCGCAAAGAGAAGCATACAGTTTCTGTGCCCACCGAGAAGGTGGTGCATGCCAAGGTTAGACCTAGGAAGGGCTCGAAGGCAGATTCACCCACCACCTCGACTCCCATTCCACTGTAGGGGTAATACCTAGTAAACAGGGTAAGGGGGGCATAGGCGAAGCCAGGCAAAGCGTACCGCTGGATCCAGCATATTACCAGGGGGGGGGGGTTGTGCCAGCATCTGCACCTGATGCAGCTTTGGTGGTGAGTGTGCCTGCTGTGTCCACCCCACTTGCCATTGATCCACAGTCAGGCAAGCCATTTAGGATCCCCAAGAAGTGGAAGGGCACCCCTCCACAATCTCCGAGCCACACTGTGTCTCCCATGTGCACGACTCCACCTCCATGTGCCACTACACCACCTGTTCCAAGCAGCCCTCTGGCTTGCCAAGCCACTGATGGCTCTACCTCAGCTGTGCCGCTCTCTCCCCGGTTAGGTGGCCCAACAGTCCCCGAGACACAGCCAGCTCCCAGTCCGCCTGACAACCAAGGCTGAGTGGTAGTCACCCTCACACGCTTGTCTCTCACACAGGTGGGCCTGTACTGCACATTGTTACCCCCTTTACTGTTGCTGTCCATAGAACGGTGCAGTCTCACAAATTCCCTGTGCAGCTTCTCATGGACACCCTGCACTTCGTTTTTGCCACTGGCCTTGTTGCTCTTTGCTGTGTTCAAGTATTCCCCGTGCAGCTTCTCAGGGACATAGCCTGCACTTTGCCCTGGCCACTGGCCTTGTTGTTCACTGCTGTTTTGCCCTTGCCTGTGCAGCTTCTCATGGACATACTCAGCATTTTGTGCCTTGCTCTTCTCCTCTCATGGTGCCTATCTGTGCAATATATGAATAAAGACAGTTGCTCCTCTTGTCAGTGTCCTTACTGAATGAAGTTCTTTTGCTCTGCGTATATGGTTTACTGTGCCACATGGTCTGTGTGCCACTTCAACATGGCCAATGTCTTGGCTCACTTACTCTTTCTTTTTTTTTTACAGGGGTGACAGTGACTTCATTTCTTCCTGACCCAAATTCTTGTGGGGGCAATGGTGTCAATTAAAATGGAAAGCAGTAGTCAATTTCTTAATTTGTTCATGTTGGCTAAACTGTACACATGTCAGGTTAGAGGGCACTGCCAGCACAGTGTGATTCTTTACAGAGGATTGCAGGCAGGCTGGCCGGGGCAATCCTGTATGTGTATTCTTTCTTTACGTGTGCCCAGTAGTGTATGTGTGTGGTCATTTTGTGATGGCCAGTCATGCTAGTCCCATGGCTTACTTTCAATGTGTGCTCATGGATGGTCAGGAAGTGTGCAGTGTGAAGGGGGTGAGTTTGTCAGGATTGTTGTTTGCATGCCCCTGCATTGTCAAAAACACACGTGTCACCCAGGAGTTATATGCCTGTTTTGATTGTTCAGCCCTGTGGATGTGATTGTATGCACATGTGTGAGTTGTATGTTGTGCACTGTGCAGCGTATTGGTGTGTCCTTGCAGTTCTGGCTGATTCCTACTTTTTTTGTCACTTGTGAGTATGCAGTGTGTGACTGGCAAGTCAGAGTAAGGTTTTGTTGAACATCCATGTGTCTTGTTACTGTTTGTGGAAACTGTGCCAACCTGCTGCTCCATACTGCCATTGTGGTTGTTTTCTCATACATTGCTGTCAAATGGTGCCTTTTTGCCTCCAGTATGGCATGTTGTGAGTGGTGTCATGCCATCCCATATCTGTGCTTCAGATGCCTTCCCATTGTGAGTCTGCACTCCCTCTATTTGTGGATGGTACACTCCTGCCATGTCCCCTACTGACATGCAGTACACTTCACTTTGATGTCAGCTGTCCCCTTGCTTTACATGGGTGTGTGCCTCCACATCACTTCATTTGTGACACTGTGCTTTGTGGTGCAGTTCTTTGGCCAGGAGCAATGTGTCACTCAGGACATTTCACCAATGGGTTGTATGTGATGTTCGTGTGCTGTTTGGCAGTCATGGTTGCTCATATGCAGTTCAACTGTGTGTGCAGCCCAGTCCTCTGGTCAAGTTGTTGCCACCTTTCTGTCCCAGACGTGTGCATGTGTTGGTTTTTATGTTGGATGTGTGTGTGTTGGCAGTGGTACTGCTTCACTTCCTGAGTGTGCTGTTGTCTTTGTGCTCTGCTGATTGGTGTTGTGTGGATTGGTGTTGTGTGGTTTGATGTTGTGTCACTCATGTCTGTGTGAGGCCGGTATGCTTGGTGTGCACACACAGCTTGTTGTGCATGCAGTGCTGTGTGTGTCTGTTGCCTTGTCATTGCCTGGTGTGCATCCCCTGATGTCCTGCTGTTTGCTATGATTTTTTGCCTCTGCCTCTGTTGTGTGTTTGATGTGGCTGTGTTGTTCAGTGATGGTGCACTTGTCTGTGTTGTGGTATGTTGTCTGGACATTGTTCATGAGTGATGAGATTGTGCACTCCTGTTGTGTCTGAGCTCCCATTGCCTTTCCACAGTTTAGCTGCACAGGGCAGGTCTGTTCTTAATGTGGGTTCTGTGTGTGTCTGTTGGGTTATGTGTTTGTCTGTTGGTTTAGTGCAGACATTTGTTCTGGCATCCCTGTGTGTGTGTGTGTGTGATGTTTGTGGCTACCCCTAGGGTGTGTGATTATGTGTGTCCTTAGGTAAGTATTGCCAACCTTCAGTGTGTTTGACATTGGTGTTGTGTGCTGCTGGTGTGAGGGAGGTGTATGGTCTTCATGTTTTGAAGCAATGTCCTTTTCCCCAGGGCAGTCATGTCATTACCCCCTCCCACCCCCCTCAGATGAATAACTAGAACGTTGGGAGGACGGGTGCCTCCTCCAGTCTCTGCCGCAGTTTGTCAAACAACCCATTCCATCGCATGCCTGGGTGCCCCAGCCAAGTTCTCGGTGTTGGAAAAGCCATGCCTCCACTTGCTGCATTTAGCCCACCGTGCCAATCTCAAGGGGCCAGAATGGCCAATCACCCAGACCTTTGTTCCTGGCAAATAAGGAAATGTGATGTTGCAAAACGTTTGACATCACAGCACACCACAATTGCAAACCGTAAAATACACTCCACACCACACTGCTGCCAGTCACTAGGACTCCAGTGACTGAAAGAAAATTAAAGTTTGTGAGCTCATGGCTGTATGCATCTCTTGAAACATTGGGATTCCTACCGCCCCACTTGTTTGATATCTTCTGCTGGCAAGCCTTCCATAAATACGGTTGTTGCTGCCCCTATGCAGAAAGAGTGGCCGCAGAAGCGCTTGCCCGGGTCCATGTTGCCTGACAGCACCAGGCATGCATGCATTATGTGTCCCACCTGGAACTTGTAAGGGGCATGCCATCTGCTGCCTGGCACAGGGCCAGATAGGCAGCGGACAGGCCCACTGGGCAATACCTGCCATCACCCAGACTGTGAAGCCAGAACACCCTTCCCTTCCTGGACTGGTCCTTCTGAAAGTTATTTTGAGGGAAGCCCCAGAGAGCACCGCATCCTGTACCTTGAAAGCTACCCCAGACCTGTTGTGCTTCGAACTCGCCACTAGCTCACTAATTCTGAGGGCACCAAAGAAAGCCAGGCTGAAGGTGGCAGCAAACAATTCCACCTCAACTGTTGAGTGGGTAGCCTTGTGCACCCAGCCCAGCATCCCCTGCAGGGTCTTGGAGTCTATGGGGGACCTATTGTCCAGTGCCCTCGGTTCACTCCTGGTCCAACCTTTTAACGCTGCTCCGATCAAGAAAGATTTGGTGGGGTCAGACTGGCCCCTTAGTCTAGTGTGGTGACTATTGCTGCCAGAGGGCCTGAAATCAAAGAATGGCTCTTCCCATTGTCCTTGACACACAATATGAAAGACTGTACCCTGCCTTATAGAGATCACCCCGCCTTCCTCCCAGGATCCCACCACTTAACAGAATTTGGCAATGCAGGATCTCTTACTGGTCCTGAGTGCTAGGGACAGCTCCCCCAGCCCTTGCAACCGATTTTCCACTTCAGCAGGAAAAAGAGTAGGTGGGAAAGGGGCCATCTCCTCTCACTCTCAGCCAAGCCTCCCAGAACCTGTGCCACTGAAAACGAGAGAGAGCATAATCTGCTGTGTTCTGCACCCCTTGCATGGGCCACGCCCTGCATTCAACGTTATTGTACAGACACGCCCGCACCAACTCCCTCAAGAGGCACAAAAGCAGAGGGCAACTCGCTGACTGGGAGTGGATGGCCTGTACTACTGCCAGGTTGTCATGCCAAAAGATAGGGTGAACAGAAGCCCCGGATTTCGCCGGACGGTCCCCGTTTTGAGAGAAGTGTCACATGTCACGACACTAGCCCCAAATTAGGAAAATGTCCCGGTTTTTGTGTAGTGCCCGGGTGTAGCAGAAAAATGTCCCGTTTTCTGTTTAGTGCCTGGATTTAGCATACCATTGGAGCCCTTGTTGCAGGGTAGCACAAAGGGAAATCCATTAAAGAGACATTTTCTCCTGGATTTCCCTTCATTTTCTCCAAAGGCTAGCCACCAGTGTGACCCTGCTCTGCCATTGAAAGGGAGCAAGCCTTGAATGTGCGCATGTGTGTGTGTGTGTGTATATATATATGCGCGCGCACACACAGTTACATGTCTACTGTATATAGGCACATATTTACAAGCATACAAAAAAACCGGGACAGGCCAGATCTAGAAGTAAGACTAAAGGCTTTAGTCCTACTTTTATTTCTAGCCCGTCTCACTTTTTGATCCTGAAAATCTGGTCACCCTTCCAAAAGAGGACCCTCTTAGCTGCCAGAACTGCAGGCCACAGGTGGAAAGCTACCACTATTGGGAACAACTCTAACACTGTGATGTTGGCAGTGATCATCTTGTGCCATTTCTCCGCACACCATTCTCTAAGATGGCCCCGAAACCTTCTCTGCCTGATGCATCTGTAAATAGAGCTAGGTCCAGGCTGCCTGCCCAGGGAGCCCTCCAAATTACTGAGCCGTTAAAATTGGCCAGGAACTCCACCCACATGACCATATCCTGTCTCATTCCTTTGCTTAGTTTCACCATGTGGTGCTTATTTTTTACCATGGCAGTGGCCCTGGCTATCCTTCTGGCAAATACCCTACCCGCTGGGATGTCCCTGGCCACAAAGTTCAGTTTCCCCAGGAGGCATTGGTTGGATTTCAAGGTGTTATTAAAAAAATGGGAGCTAAGGGGGTAAAGGAGAACAGGTCGCCCCCCACTCATCAACTGTGCCTCAACGATAGGCCTGTTCCCTCGATTTATTTGTGCAACTATCAAAGTTCACCATATGATTAAACAGACAACACCCAACTTTGTGTTATCAAAGCAGAGGAACCAAATCTACCTTCTAACCCCCTGTGGTCGCAATCACTACTTCCAACAATAGTATGTGCTGTCTACTTCTGCGTAGTCCCCCACCAATGTGTGGATAAACCGAAAAGGAGAACAAAGTTGCGAAAAAGTAGGCAGTGCCTCACGGGAGTAACACCAAGGGAGGTTACAGGCTGGTGCTCGCCTGTGTCCTCAGGTTCTCATCATTAGCATCTGCCTACTTAAAATTAATGGGATAGTGAGGAATAAGGAACCAAAAAATAATAGAGAAAAGTGCTCTCAGTGACCCTTAAAAGGAAAACCGAGATCTAGCTTAGAAACCCGGTATACCTTAGTATTAAAAATGAGCTAGAAACACTGGCTATACTATTTTATTCCTTGCTGTGTGTCTGCTCAAATTAAACCAACAAGTTTCATTGCCTTACAAACTTCATGGCAATTTCATCAGGGTTAGGGTCAGTGTCCTCACTGTTCCTCTTGTCTCCGTTTGTTATATCTAAATGAGACCGCACATCACATAACACAAGCTCTCTCCACATGCCACATCAAATAAAATAATCACACTGGGAAATGACGCATATCAAGTGTTATCTTATTACCATTCAGTTGCCCAACGTTGGCATACCTGCAACCTCAATTTTTTGACTGCGGTGCATTCACAGTTCCCGTGTGTGTTACTGCAATGAGTCAGTCTGAAACAGGAGACTAGAAAAAAAATGTTTTTAAACAAATTGAGGTTGAAAATTAGGTAGAAAGGAGATTTGGTGCCTCTGCTTTGATAACAAAGTTGGGTGTTGTCTGTTTAATCATATGGTGAACTTTGATAGTTGCACACATAAAATCAGTGGATTCCAAGGTGGCCTTGTCCTGCCCCACCGCTGACTGGATTTGTTTTGCTAGGTCCCTGACCTTGTCTGTCGGCAGTCTGGTCTCCCCTGCGATGGTATCAAGCTCAATTCCCAGAAACGTTAAGACCTGCGCCGGACCCACCGTCTTATCAGGCACGAGGGGGACCCCCAAGTGACTAGCCAACTTCTTAAAGTCAGCAAGGGCCTGCTTACAGTCCTGCATGCCATCACTTCCTATGAACAGGAAGTCATCTAGGTAATGGGTCACCCCTTCCATCCCGTAGGTGTCCTGGAGAGCCCACTGCAGGAAGCAACTGAATGTCTAAAAATATGCACAGGACAGCGCAACCTATGGGCATGCATTTGTCGTAAAATGACTTGCCCTCCAGCTTGAAACCCAGCAGGTGATGGCTGCTCGGGTTGACTGGTAGCAAGCGAAAGGGAGATTTGATGTCTGCCTTGGCTAACCAGGCCTCTTTGCCCCACCCTCCTGACTAAGTCCAATGCCATGTACAGAGTACAATATGACATGGAGCAGGTGCCGTCCTCCAGCCCATGGTTAACTGATGCCCCTTCTGGGTATGAGAGGTGGTGAATGAGTCGAAAAGCCCCTGGTTCCTTCTTAAGCACCACCCCCAGAACGAGACCACAAAGTTGAGGCATCAAGGGTGAGGCACCACCGGCGTCGGTGAAAAAGAGGCCGCTAGGTGGGGGGGGGGGGAAGAGGAACTTATACCACTCCCTTTCCCCCACCTGGGCCGGACAGGACAAACAGTACCCCAATGGGGTCTCGTGACGCTGGGCAGTCCCGTGTGCAATCCTGTGGAACTAAAGGGGCCCCTACTTGGATGTCAGGCAGCCCCCCAGAGTTAAGATGGAGCAAACCTATTGTAAGTAAATGGGGCTCCAACCCCTTTACTATATACAATACCCCTTGCAAAAAACAGCACATGCCGGCTGTTTGGTGATGCCTAAATAGTAGCTCTGTGAATGCAAGCTGTGGATGGATAGAAGTCATTTGATGAAAGGATTCAAATGAAGCTATGCACCAGTAAAGGGACAAGCACACTAGGAGGAAGGAGAACCATGCAATAAGAAGCAAGCAAACGAGATTGCCGTGGAATTCGCTTGTTCAGCTTTTCATTTCTGGTAGATTTTATTTTTACTTGTATGCTCTCCATCTTGCAAATATGGTTACTAGAAACAAAACATTCAGGACCCTACCTTGAAGGGTCACTTCTGGGTAAAACCAGTGGTGCAGGAACAATTGTGTGGGTGTTGCCATCAATGTTACATCACTGAACTCAGATTGTGAAAGATCCAAGAGTCACACAAAGAACAAGCGTAGCAAAAGAGCCACATTTATTCGGCAAGCGAGTGGAATGGGTGTAGTATGTAGCTGGTGGTGCATTTTGGAACACGCCGTCTTAATTACTAAAGCGTGGTGTGGTAACTCACTGTCATTTTACAGACCGTACATTCTCCAGTATATATAGGTATTTAATATTTGTGTGTTAGAAAAAATGACTTCTCGCAGCCTTTCCTTCCTTGTAAATAAACAGTCAGGGTTTTATTTAGTTTTTTTACAAAATCCTCTCACTTTGCACAATCCTCCAACTTTGCATTCAGAGAAAAAAAAGTAAGCAACAAATTCAATGCGAGAGGTGTGGCCGAAAGAGCGACTTTGTAGTGGAGCCCTTCGCAGTGACCGGTTTTGTGTGGGCACTGGCCCTGCTGCTGCAGATGACAGTGAGCCCCACAGATAACCGAGAGGCCAGCAGATGGCATGAGAGAGTGGGGGGAGGCCGAGCCATAGGTGAGAGACTGACCTCAGTATGTGAAATCAAGAGTTTGATCTGAGGTTAATGGAGAAGACGAATAGCAGTGCAGATGCCCCGGCAGGTAACAGATGAGAGGCAGCGTGATCTACTAGTGACCGAATAGTGTGCTGGGAGATAGAGTGGCAGGCCCTAGGTGACTACAAGAACCCAGGTGGTAGCAGCCAAAGTGTCTCACACAGAGTGCTGATCCCACCCAAACGAAGACTTGCAAGGAGATGGTGGGACAACAATCTCCACTCCAGTGGACACTGGGCCCCATAAATGGCTGAGAAAAAGTATTTGGCCTCTCCCTGGTGCAGCCTGATCTCCAAATGAGAGATGGGCACTCACCAGATGCACAGGCAGGCAATTGAAGCACTACAAGTGCAGGTATGGACTATTGTGAAGGGCCCTATAGGCCATCGTCTAAAACAGATGTCCTGTTTGACGGGTATGCATCCCTCTGTTTGTGGACTGTGGTGACCCACCAGGGCCAAAGAAGTGGGGCTGTAGGAGTTCACATGAGACCTACTGACATATGCTGAGTGTTAGAAATGGGATTTCTGGGGGCGTGGCTAGCGCCCGCGGACAATGACGGCTTCTTTGTAGCTCTCCCGGGCAACGCGGTGAGGAGAGACCGCGACGAGCCTCCCGGCAACTCTTCAACACGGAGAAATCATGAATTCTGCCTTCGGAACGGCTGAGGCACGGCTGGGGTGACTTTGGGACCTCGTATTAACCTGTGGCTGTTTTTTTTTCCTCGACGAAGGTTTTGAAGTGATTCTACTCGTAGCATCCGCCATCTTGACTCAGCGCTGACGGAGCTTCATATTTCAGCGCGAACGGAGCTTCAGGTACAGCACTTCCCGCTTAATGGAGGAAATGGTGGACTAACCTGACTTTTCTTCATTTCAATAGCCTGCTTTATGCCTCGATGTGCTCTCCTCACTTTTGGGTGAGGTTTTGGCTCTTTTTAGAGTGTTTTTTGTGCAACTTGGGGCTTCTATTCCTTATGGCTCACCCTTTTTCTTCCAAGTGACGCTAAAATGTGTGAGCATTATTTTGAAGACATTCTTTTCTCTACTTCACCAGATATGGCCAGCATTCTAGGTCTTATTCCTATGTGACATGTTCTTATTTATATCATAACTATATGTGGAGTTAATTGTACCTGAGGCCGCCATTTTGCTGATGCTCCTAATTGAGCCCTAATCTTCACAGCTTTGCAGTGTTATAGGGTTTCTAATTGTGCTCTTTGCGGATTACTGCTTCATTTAGTCCTGGCTCTTTCAACTGTATTGTCACAGTATTGACTTTTTCACGCTTTTGGATGCCAATGTCATTTTTTGCTGCTGTCCATTTTTCCTCATTCTGTTGATATTACTTTTGCTTTTACTAATCCATCTATGGGCAGATTATATAAGGAGCTACGCAAGCCCTCACCAACTCCACATAAATTTCTTCTTCAAACGGGGTCTAGGTATAGGTGTCTGGAGATGGATGACTCCTCTGATCCCTCGGCTAAAAGTTCTTCCTCTGTCTCAGCTCCGCAAACTAGTGGCATCACTAAAGCTTTCACCAAAAGACTAAAAAAGGACCCTCGTTCTCCTCCCAAACAAACTTCATCAGTAACTATGGATATCCTTTTGGAATAAATTAAGTCTTTACGCCCTTTTATTGAAGACACTAAAACTACTCGAGGAAACTAAATCTACTCTTCAGATGCTTTCCGACAAGTGGTCAAATATTGATGGTCGTGTAACCCTTTTAGAACACCAAGTAGACACTCTTGCTTCCTCTGTTGCCAGGGTTGATCCATTGTGTGTTCAAGTGTCTGCACTCCACAAACAAATTGAGAACTTGGAGAACAGAAGTAGGAGAAATAATCTCCGCATTTATGGCCTGGCGAAAAATTCAGAGGGGTCTGATGCCTTAGCATTTTTTAAATCCTTCTTACCGAAGATTCTCCAGCTACCGGATACCACCAATCTTAACATACAAAGGGCTCATCGTTTAGGTCCTCCTCCTACTGGTTTTTCTACCCCTCAAGCAAAAAAGCAGAGAGGTGTTATACTCTATTTTTTGGAATACACCTATTTACTCACAGTTTTGTCTGCTGCCAGGGCACTTCCTCGACTCACCTGGTGTGGTAATCGGCTTTTCTTCTCACAGGATTACGCAAAATCCACTGCAGATCGGCGTAAAGACTTCCTTTCACTTAGACCACAACTCAGATCTATGGGAGCGAGATATGGTCTTTTTCATCCCTGCCTTTTCAAGGTGACTTTCAATAACAAGACTACTACCTAGGACGATCCGCTGAAATTGAAGAGCTTTCTATATTCTCACAATGCTACCAGTATGGATATTGCTGCTTCGTCCAATTCTTAATATTTGATTACATTTACCCGTTTCGTGTTATTGCCTGTGCGCTTTGTTCCTGATTGGTCTTTCATGATTGTTATGCTTACACAGTTTTTCCAATTGCTTGTTTCTCTGTTAATTGTATATTTTATTCGTATTTAACATCAATTCTTTCTTCCCCTTCATACAGATTTCTTCCTTCATATCACCATTCACCTTCATGCCCCTGGAGTTCGTTGCGGTTGTCCTCCGTTCCTGCCTTCCCTTGGGAGCTTATGACTCGTCATTGTTCTATGTGGCCTCCACCCTCCTCTCCTTTTGTTTGTTCGACAATATGTAAGTTTATTATTCTTCCTCTTTTGTTTTATTGTTCTTTCATATATCTGTCTTTCTTCTTTATGCTCTTTAGCTCTTTCTTTCTTCTTGTTCCAGTCCTTTCATTTTTCTTCGCTCTTGCTCTTGTTTATACTATTGCTCATTGCTTTTACTTTCTCTCTTTTTCCTCATCATGTAACTGGTTTTCACTTCGTGGTTCATTATGTAAATATTCTCCTCTATCTTTGCTGTCTCTTATTAACATATATATATATATGCTTTTAATATCTTTTTTTGTTGTTTATTTTTATGCTTTTCCCTATACTACTATATTGATATGTTATTCTAATATTGCTCAATGCCTTTGAAAATATTTTCTTGGAATGTTAGAGGTTTACATTCGCCAATTAAAAGACAGAGTGTTATCCCATTTGGCCAAACTCAATGCAGATATAGCTTGTTTACAGGAATCACATCTATCGGAAGCTGAATCTGCCAAACTAAGAAGGGGTTGGGTAGGTGATGTATATTTTTCTCCAGGTGACGGTAAACATAATGGTGTTTTGATTTTATTTTAAAAATCTCTTCCAGTCCAGTTAGTAACGCATATTGCTGATGTTTCAGGTAGATGGGTGTTAGTTAATTTCAATCTTGATAATGTTCCTATTTCCATTTTAAATGTGTACGCTCCCACATGTGGAGACACTTCTTTTTGGTCCTCTTTAGCTCCGCTAATTACTCAACATTATATTAATAATTTCATTTTAGTTGGTGATTGCAACAAAGTTTTTGACCCCTTTTTGGATAGGCACTCAGCTAATGCTTACATCCCTCACAAATCACAAAAATGTTTTACTCAACTCATTGCACAATTCAAACTTACTGATGCCTGGAGACTCTGCAACCCCAACTCACGAGAATACTCTTTTTTCTCACCCCCTCATCACACTCAATCTCGACTAATTACTTTTTTCTCTCACATCACCTTACTCAGTCCCTTGTTTCTTCTGACATTGGCTCCATTTTAATTTCAGATCATGCTCCAGTTTCTATTACATTGGATGTATTGCAGAAGCCTACTTCCTTTAAAAAATGGCGTTTTAATAACGCTCTCCTCCTTGATGCACAATTTGTTTCTTCTTTCATGTCCTTTTTTCATGAATATTTTTTGCTTAATCATACAGGCGAAGTTCCACTCCATGTAGTCGGGGATGCTTTCAAAGCGTCAGCCAGGGATTTCATCATCAATTATGTTTCTCGTAAACGGAAGAAAGCCCAACACGACACTAATGCTACTCTTTCCAAAATTAAAGCTTTAGAGCACTTATATTACACTTCTAAGTCAAAAGACTGCCTAAAAGACATAATTTCTGCCAAACTTCAATTTAATAAAGATTCCACATTCAACGCCTCTAATTTTCTCTTAAAATCCAGCGCCAAGTTCTACGGTGGACAGAACAAAGCTGGTAAGTTGCTGGCTAATTATCTAAAGGTCAGGCATAATAAAGTCAATATCGAATCGGTCTATGGTCGGGATGGCTTGCTGAAACACAAAAGTGAAGACATCTTACAAGAATTCTTACGTTTTTATAAAACATTGTATTCCTGCGAAACATCTTCATCTGAACAGTCCATCTCTCAATTTCTCTCCACCATTTCTAGTCCTTTTGATACCCCCCCAGACCTCTCTTCCTTAGAATCTGATCTTACTCACAGGGATCTCCTTCAGGTTCTTCACGCTCTCAAACATGATAAAGCTCCGGGACCGGATGGCTTTACTGTTGAGTTCTTTTCCCGTTTTTCAAATCTGCTACTCCCCAAATTGCATTTGCTTCTCTCTAACTTTCTTCAAACTGGTTCTGCTTCTTCCTCCTTCTCCGATGCCCTTATTTGTATCATCCCGAAACCGGGTAAAGATCCACAGTATTGTAAAAATTATCGCCCTATTTCTCTAGTAAACGTTGACTACAAAGTTTTTTCTAAGGCATTGGCATTGCGTTTAGAGTCTTTATTACCCAAGCTTTTCGGGTAAAGAACAATCCGGCTTTGTTAAAGGCAGACTGTTATCGGATAACACCAGATTCTTTTTGACATTCTCTCTAAGACTTCGCATCACCCTCATTCCCTTGCAGCCATAGCTTTGGATGCGGAAAAAGCTTTTGACAGAGTTGAATGGCCTTATTTGTTTCAATCTCTGAAGTGGTTTGGTTTTGGACTAAAAATTTCTTCCTTGATATCCTTTCTTTATTCTTGTCCTAGAGCTGCTATTTTGGCAAATGGAGGATTATCTTCTTATTTTTCATTAGGAAGAGGGGTTAGACAGGGTTGCCCACTTTCACCCTTTTTGTTTAATCTTGCCTAAGAACCCTTCCTTCTGCGAATTCGTCAG
The DNA here is from genome assembly GCF_964204655.1 of Triturus cristatus. Lineage (NCBI taxonomy): Eukaryota > Metazoa > Chordata > Amphibia > Caudata > Salamandridae > Triturus > Triturus cristatus. The sequence continues at coordinate 1,706,863,681 of NC_140590.1, forward strand.
AATGATGGTATACATGGTTTTAATTTTCATGATTCCAACATTAAAATGGCAGCTTATGCGGATGATGTCTTACTATTTATATCCCACCCAGTCACCTCCCTTCCAGCATTCTTAGACGAAGTTCATTCTTTTGCTCAGGTATCGGGCTACAAACTAAATAAAGATAAATGCGAAATCTTACCACTCACTAAAGTGACTTTCAAGGATGACTTCTCTGCTTCAGGTTTCACTTGGAGCCCTAACTTTATTAAGAGAAGGATATCCATGGTAGTATGAAATACAATCTGTGGTTGATAAATACCTGGACATGGAAAAACTCCTAGCTGTTATGTAGCCAGAAAATAAGGATTTAGAGTGGAACAATTTGCACATTCTTGGAGTCCTGAATATTACAAACAAGGGAAAAATTGTGGGGAACAAATGCTTATCACGCTCTTAGGGCCCAAAAATCTGCCACAGCTACTGGTGGTAGAGCATGCACACAAATAGCTTATGGCAAAGCCGCCTCCTGGGACACTGTCACACCCAGTCACAGTGAAATTGTTGAACTATTGGGAAGGCAATACAGTATTCAGGCTGGCGCAAGAAAAGATGGATCTACCGAGGCAATCAAACAGCTTTCTCCCCAGAATACACAGCGGCAGTACAAGCAGCACAAAAAGAGTTAACCCATCAAGAAGCAATTGCAAAAGGGGGAGATTCATTAAGCCATACTCTACCCAGGGCACCTCCGTGTCGAGCACAGTGGCAAACAGACATTTTTCGCAAATCCCAAAGCAGCCAAGGGGTTTCTCAAGACAGTCACCACATGAAAATGAGATGCCTAGAGGACAGCGATGGGTAGGGCATATAGCGCAAAGTGCAAGTATAAACAGGGCACGGTGTCATGTCTGAACTAAGCATGGCGAGCCAGGGCTTTGCATTGAGCTGAACGGCATGCACGATACGCTTCCTGGCTCCCTCCAACCAACAGGAGGGTAACTGGGAACCTGGCATAATATGCATTTTATTTTGTAATGTGTTTATTTTTGAAGTTACTAGGAATGGGCAATGACTTTGGCAAGGTTGAGATGCTGAAATAACCACTATCAACAAGGGGACCCCTGGGTTAGGATGTAGGTAGAGAAGCGGGGGGGTGGGGGGGAAGACAGCCAAAACACACAAAGGAAAAACTCTACCTATACCAATTTAAAGTATGCTATACGTCATATGTTTTAAAGACCACTCTGGCTAGACCAACAGCTTAAATATTCACATCATTCAGGACAGTGTAGACATTGCTGGATTTTTTTTTCTTCGTCTTTTCAACACAAATATATTAGACCATTAACAAATAAATATCCTAACTAAAAAATAGAAACATTAGACCCCAGTGCAACCTTCCACTCACCAACATACAATCAACTTCATGCTCAAACATCCTCATGCGAAACCACAAATATATACATCACATATACATCAAAAGAGCATATTATGCACCAAGTCCCCTCACAGTGTGTACCAATACAAAAAAAGATTCTCTCAACTGAGAAATACAAATCCCACACATTTGTTTTACAATTAGTGTGACATTACAAAATAACCTTCAGAATAAAAGTAATTAAACAGAAGTGTTTTCACATCTAAGGAAGACTTTCAAAAAAAAAAAAGATTCTCAGTTTTCAAAGACAAGTAAATCAGATGTATTCATGGAGGGAACTGACTCACAGCGCAGACCCGCGTTTCGGTGAAACACCCTTTCTGGGCATCACCTTCAGAGCGCATATGGTATATGTTCAACAGAAAAGGCAATGGGACCTATCTTGCTAAGATTGGAAGATGCTGATAAAGGGGCAACAATCCTTATAGCAGAAAACTAGGACCACTACTTGTTTTCAGAAAGTATTGCCGGAAAAGGTTTACGAAGCTCTAGGTGTTACGATTCCTCAAGTAGTAAAAGGAAACGAGAGATGAAGGTGGTTTAAAATAGAGCTGCAATGCAGAGGTTAGTCTTCAGTGCTGTAATTGCAGAGGCAGGAGCGTAACACAGGCCCCTGCATCCCCTGCAGTGTGGGGGGCCCCAAGCTCCAAGGGGCCCCCTCAGCACTGCACATCGGCCGGGGAGATCCTGATAGAGTCTGGAGTGGGCCCCTCCACGTACCTTGCAGGGGGGGCCCCCTCAATTATCGTTACACCACTGTGTAGAGGCAGGCTCCGCCTAGGTCCTCCTTTCTAACACGCGGTGAGTAAATATAATTGTCTATTATTTTTTAGCTAGGATATTGGAGAATGGTCTGATATATTTGTATTGAAAAGATGAAAATAATAAATTAAGCAAAGTCTACACTGTCCTGAATGATGTGATTATTTAAGCTGTTGGTCTAGCCAGAGTGGTATATACAACATGGCGTATAGCATACTTCAAATTAGTATAGGTAGAGTTTTTCCATTGTGAGTTTTGGGTGGAATGCTGTAATAGCTGGGAGAGGTAAGGGTGTTTTGTTGGCATGGTCACCTGTGTGCTGCCTCCTCCACTAATCTCAGGACCAAATATATGCTACCTACCACATCATATGACATAACTCAACAGCTGGGGAATGTATGACAACACAGGGGACAAATAACACTCACTTGTAATGTACAGAGGCTGAATAACCCGCATAAGGCAGATATAAAATTCAAATTGCCATTTTACTGGAGACTCATTGGGCAGGTAGTACAGATCAGACGACTGTCTCTAGGTGGGCAGTATAGAAATTGGCACCGTACTCCCGTCCTAATTTAGATGGATTAGGATACTGGTAATACTGGGGGTGCCATTCATGGTGACCCACTCGGTTGCCAATCAGTAAGACCATCCCCGAATGCACAGGGAAGTGTATGGGGTACCCCTCTCACTCAAGTCAATACCCATCATACCAATGAGGATGATCCAGGCTCCACTTACTGTCACATGTTATCTAGGGAGGTGATCTCAACACTTATCCAGATCCCACTGCAGACTCACCTGCACTGACAGGCATGGAAAGCAATCTGCTGGTGTCATACGCAAAGGCCTCCAGGAATATAGGCTGGAGGACATGGTGGTTGGATCTCCCAACGTTGCGGGAGGGTACATTTACGTTGTCGGTCTACAGGTCATGGATCCCGATTGATATCCTGGGAGGTGTGCGCTTGGGTGGAAGAAATAGCCCACATGCCCAAAATGCTATTGGGCCACGCTCCGATGAAGTGGTGTCTGGTGATTCCCACAATGGTTCATGTCCCATACATGGACTCCATATTTCAGGTTGCCTTAGATCAGCTCTCATTGAATACTATGCACAGAATGTTGACTGTAGCTGGGAAAGATACCACATGGGAGGCATCCAAAGCCACAATTAGGAGCGTTTGCATCAGCACAAAGGCGGAAGTCCTTAAATCAATACATTCACAACTACAGAAAACTGAGGATACTCTACGAACACTCAACTATGCCTAAGAGTAATCTGTGTTCTGCAACTCTGGCGGCAATTAGGTAGAACCTCACAAACTCTTGATTTAACAGCACCAGACAGCACCAGAGGTGCAATTTTTATCCAAGCGCCACACAGCACGGACATACAGGGATGGAGCACAGGACAGCTTGGCTGAGAAATGATGCACACCTAAAGGAAGGGATCATGTAATAGGAATTGTCATCCCAGAGGTGCATGAACATATGCCTTCAATAATAGCAACTTTTAGACACTACTGCAGCAGTCTGTAAAGTACTCATGCATCTGCTATCGCAAATACAATTGGTACATATCTCGAAGATGTGGTGCTAGCATGGTAGTCCCTTGGACAGGGTGACTAATGCAGCCCATAACACTTGAAGGTCAGTGAAGCTATGCGTGCCCCTTCCTAATGGGGAGGCCTGACTGGCGAGTTGTATTAAAAAAAGGTTTGCTCTGCTAGTGGCACCACAATTAAATGCCATGGATGAGCAGGCGTTTCAAAGGTAACAGTTACCCCCTCCCTGCGTGAAGCATTAATAGTAACTTTGTTGAATCCAGATAAGGGGCCTGAATATTGAGAATCATATAGACCACTGTCCCTAATAAATATTGATACCATAATCAAAACTTCTTGCGACTCGCCTTCAACAATTACTTACTGACCTGGTACTGCCGACCAGTCCAGGTTCATACCATCTAGATCCACCACACATTCTGCGCACCCCATTTGATTTATAGTACCAGCTGAATCCTTTTTTGCTGGTGGCAGCAGTCCTAATGGATGCTGCCAAGGTGTTTAATTCCTTTGAATGAGGCTATCTTTTTATGAGATGGCCCATATGGGGATACCAACTGCTTTCCTGCGCTGGATACGCCTCTACAGTGACCAGTCGCTCCAGATAAGCGCATACGGACACACGTTATAAGTGTTTCCTATTGGCAGAGGCACAAGTCGGGGGCCACTATCACCCCTATTTCCATTTACACTTGAGCCACTGGCTGTGTAATTAAGCAAAGACCTGCTGCTTTAACACTGAATTTCCATCTGTGCCCTATCAGCATATCACTTTATGCGGATGATATGCTGCATAGATTCACATGTAATAAGAATAGGTCTGGTTCAAATACTACTTCGGGCTGAGCATTAATTGGTCAAAAGTGGCCAGAATACCCCTCACACCTAGCATTCTGGAGTGCCCTCTTGAGTTCCCATTACTGTGTATTATGGATCTGTTAAATATTTAGGGATATGGATACACGGATCCTGAATTAGTTCCCAGGATCATTACGGCAAGGCGATCTCAACCCTGAAAGAGCTGGTCACCCGGTGGGCGCAGCTGCGATTGTTATTGGCAGATAGGAATGCCATCATGAAAATGGTGATACTACCCAAATTTCTCCATTTGTAAACATGCAAATTGTGTTACCAAAGCATTTCTTCAAAAAGCTTAGAGCCCATTTGCTCACACTGGTATGGGCTGGGAAGCAGCCCAGAATCAGATTGGGATATACTCACATTGCCATATGTAATGGGTGGATTTAATGTACCTTTAACCTGTATTACCTATGTGCACAGGCTCACTTTCCGCACTATTGGAATGCACACATTGCAGTGAAACAGGATGCCGCCTTTCCTACTCCACTCCTGGGCCTATTGCCACACGGAAGGGATAGCACACGGGGAAAAACAGTTGATACTACGGCAGCCTGGTGGTTACAGGGGGAGCAAGCAGAGAGGACTCCCCTGTATGCGCCGGCACTATCAGTGCGATACCACCCTGCAGTATATGTATTTGACTACTGCGCTCTAGCTGTTCCCTAGCCCATGTTTACACACTATGGGAGATGAACACTAATGGCACCTTTGGAGCCCTTGGCGATATTTCAAGCACCCCAATGCTGACATGTATGTATTATCACCTCACAGCCGCCATGCAGGAGTTTTATCCCCAATTTGCAGCTGAACCACCAACGTTGACCACTACAGATGCCACTGAAGAGACATATGTAGGCACTTTGTTACTAAGCTATATAATGCAGCGAAAATCGATAAACCGCAGACTCATGACAGGGCTCTAGATGGATCGACACTACAGTTTATCAACCCATCCAAATGGTCAACTGATTGATACACACCTAACCGTAATTTACGTAAAATCTATTTTTAAGTATAGACACCAAATATAGTACTCTCCTGCTAAGTTATTCAAAATTGGGCTGCGATCAGATACAAAGTGTGTACGATGTTGAGACAGGAAGCAGATTTTGTGCACTTAGCATGGCAATGCAACTCTGTTCGAAGATGTTGGGCTCAAGTAACAGACACTGATGGACATGGTCTTGGAGCAGGTATGCTGTGAGCCTAAAGTGTGCTTGCTTGGACTGGTTAAGAGCCATCAACCTGCTAATCGTAAATTTGTATCAGTGACTATTAGCAAAGAAGGAAGTGGCCCTCCAGTGGGGCACACAAGTGGTAACCACCAAGCAGATCTGGCTGGAAGCCATGGCACAGTAAGTTATAACTCGGTAGTTCCTCCTCGTAAAATTCGAGGACTTAATGACCTAAAGACTTTTGGGGTTCATTAACAGTGTACCTGCTCTTTAACCCAGGCGAGGCATAGAGAGGGATACACCCGAGGTGATGGTAAAGATCTTATGTGATATATGAATATGCACATTTGTTAATCTGAAGTAGTATGGCAGCCTTACTCAACTGCTGTATAGGCAACACATGTTATTGTTGGATTGTGCCTTGGAGCTAAAAACGTCAATTGCTTTTTTTAAAAGGTGCGTCTCCAGTATTTTTCTATATTGGAGAAGTGTTGGGGTGGCTTTTATGGATGCAGGTGCAGGAATGCTCCAGTAACAGGGAGTAGAGTTGGAGAACTTTTGGTGCCTTGTTTTCTGTTCTGTACCCCTTATAAGGATGCAGTCTTTACTGTGAAGTTGCCCTGGCAGCGATTGTGCTGGAAACCGCTAGACATGGTGTGCTTGCTTGCAATGCAAGCATATGAACTAGTCATTGTGGCTTTGTAAATGGTGCAGCTGAATGATGTGGGCTACAAGGGGAGCCAGAGTTCATCAGGACGAGGGGTGGTGCGATCATATTGCCTTAGGCCATGGATGAGCGGTGCTTGAGTGTAGGATCCTCTTACAGGTGACAGTATGGCAGACCATGGAGCAGGTTATCACCAACCAGATGCGAGAGCACCAGGGTTGAACAGAAGTTCTGAGCTCATTTTGTAGAAGAAAAAAAAAAAAAGGGGTTCACTTTCACTTCCAGAGAGCTGGTGCCAAGCTGTCCTTATTTTTTGTCAACGTGTTCCTTGAGGGTAATATTTGTACTGTGTCTTTGTTGCTCTTCCCAAATACAGGAATGGCATCTCAGTTGGGTTGAGCTTCAGGTAGGAGCTAAACATTCAAGTCTGGGTGATGTACAAGCAGTGTTTAAACCATTGGATATCTGAAGCTGGAAATACTTTAAGGTAGAGTTGTGTATCATCAGTATACTGGTGAATCTTGATGCGGTTATCTTGAGCAGAGTTCCAAGCAGGTTGTATGTGTGTTTATATTGGTGTCTGTATGTGTAGGCATACAAGGGCTTCTTGGCAGCAAGGAGCCTGGTGTATCTTCATCCAGATTGCCATGGTAGATAAGTAGCAAAGTAAGAGGTATATGTAAACTCATAACAAAGTATGTGGGATAGGTATTCTTAGAGGCAGGCATATGTTACCTTATTTATAGGCTGTGGCTGTCTCTTGAAAGTTTTTGTCATTGAAAGCTAGCAAGAGACTGTTCTCAAAACCATACTTGCAGACAAGTCAGTGCTATGATTTTGACATTGACGGATTCCAAATGATTATAGAATTAAGCGACAGGTGTACACTAGAACTGCTTATAAATTAGATTTATTTAGGTTACAAGGTCTAGCAAACACAGTTTTACAAGAAACCAGAACTCGATCATTGACTTTTTACATTTGGAAGGGAAGCACAGAATCAAAATTAAATGCCAATTACTACATTAGTTAACCTTGTTAACTAGCTTAATGGTACGTTTATTAGGTGATTTCAGATAATTGACCAGATTTCAAAGGATAACATAGAACCTCTAAATGTATCAGGTTGAGCGGCAATGCAATGAAAGCGAATATTTAAAAAGGAAACCATGAAAAGGCAATTAAAATTCACTTTAGGCTTTAAAGCATCACAAAAATTAACATACAGTGCACCACATTAATGAGGTTTATAAAACCTGTCCCTTCAAGTCACTTAATGGAAGCTTGTGGCACAACATCTTTAGAGGAATTATCCAGGTAACTTAGTTCATGTGTTAACCCATCAAAACCATAAACGTGAAACAGATTGAACTGTCGACGTTTGGCCATGCAGTGTACCCCAACAAAATATTGACAGGTTAAACTTTAGTGCCTTATCCTTTGCCATTTCTTGAAGGTAGAAATCCTAAGAGTAGTGTCACAGGATGAATGCCTGCTGCCTAAGGATGACTTTTAAAGTAAGATCTGGGAAAATGGCAGATCTAAAGGAAAAGATTCTTCTCAGGTTTTAGCAAAACACAATCATGATCACTGAAAGAATAGGTAATCTATGTTAAGGTATGACCACGGAAGAGAAGAAATTGTGACTGCCCCTGGGATCAATGTATGGTAAGGGACTGCAGATGAATGTATGTTTGTGCCAGACTCACATCGGTATGTTCCAGTTTCAATGTCAGTTTTACTGCCATGGACTATTTTTAGCTCCACCCATACTGAGATTTTCCAGCACGCAGAGGATACACATGGGAGACTACATCATTAAAACCAATATCACAGTAATTCGCCAAAGATTCACCAGCCCTGGCTATAATGCACCTTCCACCTTTATTTATATGCTCGTACAGAGCCCAGGCTCCTCTCTGGACTACGTGGGAGGATATTTGATCATGCATGCCTCCATACGCTAGATTGGACTCCCGAGTCAGCACTAATGCCTTACCCGCTCCATGGATATGCTCATAGACCGTGATCTGTGGATTGCTCAGGTCATCAGTGATCAGTCTAAGAGAAGATAGCTCATCATTCATGCTAAGCCCAGAGTATTCCCCCTCCTCTAGTGCCAGGCACTGTCCCTGATAGTTTATATGTTGGTACAGGATCCAGGGCTGCCCGACGATCTTCACGGATGAGATGCAGTCATTGAAGTTCTCATTTACCAGATTTGGAACATCTGCAGTAAATGTCCTATGGAGTCCTTGGAAGTTGGCGTGTTCATAGACAGTGATTGTATTCATGGTCAGCAGCTATGTAGGTGATACAGATCAGGGTATCAGAAATATGCCCACTACCACGGATAGAGTAATCTTCACAGTTACACGCACATGCATTCATCATACACTAGGGCCCATTTCACTAACATACGCTCTAATACTCTACCAGCAATAAACCTGTGGGAAGAAAACCTCTAAAGCACCCTGCATCTATATCTAGGCGATAGGACCAGTTTAGTGGCTGTCTAACATAATATAAACAATCTATAAACAATAATCAAAAAGTCTTCAATAAATGACAAGGAAAGAAACAACCAACACCATGTTTAAAAGTTATATTGCTTTATCTAAAATTAGTCAGAATAAAATCAGAATAAATCATTTCTCATAGTTACCTATTCTAACTAGTGTCAGAACGGGTCAGGACCAGTCTCTCGAAAAGTCTTTTCAGGATAAGGTCCTCAGCATCAGTCCTCAGCAACGCAAGTTCACGCAGCAAGGCGACGAAAGAAAGAGAGAGTGGGGAGAGCCCTCCCTAAGCTAACATTTTATAATGCAAAATACAATGAAAACCCACATGAATTTAACAAGTAAAATTGTATCACTGAGCAGAACGAGAAGGAAGGGATGTAACTTTGCAACATCTTGAAATCTCCGCTCAGGAAAAGTCATAATACGCAAACCTCGGAACAGGAACCAAGGATTTGAAACTATTAAAGTTCATTTCCCTCGGCAAACCAGCTTTAGCACAGAGTTCTTTCTGAGGCTCATTGTTTACCAAGGACAAATCATTTCTTTTGGAGATCCTCCAAACTTGCTGATGTCCTCCCGGAAATTTCCATATAAGGACTACGGTCAGTTTGTCTATAACCGAATTCCAGCAGGGGTCTCCCTTGTCACATCACAGATTTCGCCTGCACCACAACTCAGCCAGGCTTCAAATTATTCTCAGTTATTTTCATGAAGGCCTCCATAGGCCACAATAGACCATCTTTAATTAAAGAGACAAAATAAAGATTACTACATCATAATGATTAAACAGTGTTAACCCCACTAACACCCTTATGTGTATGCATTTATCTAGCTTTGCGACATATAGAGCATTAATTCAGACAGCGTTTTGTGCTCAAAATAAATAGCACACAGCAACGTTTAAACATGAAAAACTTGCATGTTATTGTGAATACATAAACGGCACACGCATGCTAACCCTTGTGTAACCTTCTCTTGTGTTAGGACGAACAGATTGATTAATGAGACGCACTTGCACAAGACAAATAATTAGTTGTTAATTATTAATTATTAATAAAACGCATAGACATGCCAGAGCTCCAAAAGCCCCAGAATTTTCTAACAGAAAACTCTGCTCCAGCAATCCCCCCTTTGGTGATTTTATCACCAAATAAACCCAAAAAAAAAATTAGTGAAAATTTAGTCCCATTTTAGGAGAAATCAGAAATGTCTTTTCCCCTTACACAACATTAAACACCAGTCACTCTTTCATCATCTCTCTTAGTCTCTAAATAAACACTCTCCCTCAATTCTTCTAATTCAATCTCTTCTGGTTCTCTTCTCGAATTTTTCGAATTCTTATTTTTCTTTTCATTTTTCAATTTCTCTTTCCCTCTCCTGTTTTTATAACACACACACACTAATCTCAATATGAGCACAGCAACAATTATACAAGACAAAGGAAACAATATTCTACCTACAATAGTACTACCTATCTTTGCAATAAAATCCTTAACAGCTATCATCTTATTAGCTAGTTTAGTCCATAAACTCCCAGTTTCAAGTGGTACTAAATCTTCATGCAAATCAGTAATATTTTTTATATAGACCTTCAGATCTTTACTTTCATCAGGAATGTAAGTGCAACAATGTTGAACTTTCAAAATTCCACAAACTCCACCCTCCTTAGCCAAAAGAATATCAAGAGCAAGTCGATTTTGCATAGACATGGCACGTACGGCACTTAACTCCGTATTTACCAAAAGAAATCCTCCTGCGGTATTTGTCGATAAACGATCAACCACTGTGGACAATTTCCTAATTCCATAAGCATTCAAAGAAATTCCCACTGCTGGAATCAAAACCCCAAAAATATCACCCACTATTTCAGACCAAGTTTCTCTCTTAAAACGTTTTAATAGGTTAATATCTTCTACATCACTTATTTTATCTGTATGAAAAATCTTAGGAAAAACCAAACCCACATAACATGTGCCATACCAATGGTCAGGCAACTTGTAATAAGCCTTGTTCCCACACACATAGTACACTCCTGGAAAAATAGTATCTTCTCCACCTCTAAAACCCCAACCGGTCGCAACGAAGTATGTATCATGGCACTCACTAGTTCCCACAAAATATGTATCATATTGGGATTTCCTTCTGGTAATGCATAGTTTACCCTTCTGCGGTGCATCTAGAGCCAAAGTTGGACTAGCCCCATTCCTCAACTCTTTTCCCATCTCAATGTCCCAAATTGTCTCACTCACTTCATATTTTCCCGCTTTCTCTTGCATGTTCACTCTCCTTTCCTCTACCATATCCAGGAAAGCTTTCTCCTCTTCTTTCAAACTGCAAGTTAAATTATTCTTAAAAATGTAATCTAATGTTAGTCCTTTTTCTTCAATAAAAATCTCACCAAAAGTGTTAGCTTCTTTAGCTGGATTCAGCTCTTTGTTCATTGTCAAATGCCCAAAAATACTATCTCTGTTAGACATCTTATAATCTATTTTCCCTAACAAATAAAAAACACTACTTAAAATACTACAAGAAATACCATATGTAGCCGGTAAATGGTGATAAGTAACACCCTCTGAAACAGATGCAGGTAACTGCATGCAGACATAGCAATCCCTCACTTCCATTGTCTTCACATATTCATATAACAGTTTAGAAAAAACATTACTAGAAACATTGTTAATTGACCTATCTTTGTGTATGTAACTACCACTTCTAATTGGGACTACTTTTTGTGAATTCTTCTCTATATTAGTCATGTTTTCTGTGTCCATCCCAAATTCAACCTTAAAAGTAACTAATAAAACTAAAACACCCCATAGAAGCATTAATATTCCAGTACAACAGCAGTACATCTTGCACCACCTTTTAAAGAAGGCACATCTATTTTGGTTATTCTCTATGTTAGCCATTCTGCTTTAACTTCTACTCCACTACTGTAATTAGAACTTTTCAAATCTCCAACGTTTGTTCCAAACTTTTCAGCTTCTTCAAAGATCTTTCTGTTCACTCAATCCAAGTGAATCCTTCTTTTACTCAGTTTGGATACTCATCATTTTTCACTCCAATTTCTTCAACATCAAATTGTATCAGATCTCCAACACTTGAATCCTCAGAATCTGACTCCTCTCTGATGTCAGTCAAGAGTACTTTCAGGATTTCACCAGTATCTTCTTCAACCACTTCTCGTACGGTCTCCTCTGGATTTCCTTGACTTTCCACCTCTTCACCTTCAGGCAGTGTCACATACGTCCATTCCGGCGACCTATACTTTTGGTTGGGTCTCTTAACTCTTTTTATTTCTACTGGTTCTTTTGTTTTCTTTGATTCTTCTTCTTCAGCTTTAGAAGTTTGACTGGATACTTCATTCACTTGTTCAGCTTCCGATGTATTTGCTCTTATTATCCTGTATCTCAGTCTTTTCACTCTGTTGTTAGGCCAACGATCTCCTTTCACAACCTTTTTCGGCTTCACTTCTTTAACACTCTTTTCTCCAATCGAGGTTCTCTTTCTCAGAACTTGACCTTCTGTTTGTTCATTCTCATCATCCGATTCTGTTTCAATTGCCTTTTGCTTTTGTTTCTTAGCAGTTTTCTTTTCTTTCACAGATTCTTTCACCACTGTTTGAGACTTCCCTACTTCTGTCCCTCCTCGGGTCTCCGACACGCAATCTTCTTGCTGTCTATTTATCCCTTTACCTAGCTCCTCATCAATGTTCCCTACACCTCCTCGGGGGTCTTCCGCAATCTGTCCCTCTCTATCTTCTTCTGACCCTGTTTCTTCAAGAATAATCTCAAGTGGTTCTTCAATCTCCTCCTCTTCTGATTCAGGAGTAGTCTCTATGTGTTTTCTCTTTTCTTTTCTTTTTCCTCCACTGCTACTTGAAACTTCAGGCTCTTTCACAGAATCAGAATCTGATCTTCCCTCTGATACTCGCAGTGAATCCCTTGAAGCTCTCTCTGCTTCTCTTCTCACTGATTCTGTATCTTCAGGATCTTCACCATCACTGGAATCTGACTCTTCATAATACTCTTCACCAGTTCCCTCTCTTGGACTTGGAATTCTCAGAGTATGACTTGCATGTACCCAGTGTCTCACTCCAGCACACTTTACTGCAGTCGTTGTAGTCAGAATAACTTGTCTTGGCCTTCCCCACCTTGGAACCAAGCAATTTCTTCTTCTGTGCACCTTAATCCTCACCCAGTCACCTGGACTCAGATCATGGGCTTGCTTTTTCTCAAGTGTGGTAGCTTCTTCTCCAACCTGGTGAAACACAGAATGAACTGCGTCAGCCAGGCCTTTACAGTAATCCAAAATCATGTCATCAGTTATTGTCATCAATTTATTCACAGGCCCGAATGCATGGCGCATTGCACGTCCCATAATGATTTCATGCGGACTCAAACCTGTAGTTCTATCTGGAGTAGATCTCATAGTCATCAAGACTAGAGGCAGAACATCTGGCCATTTCATGCCAGTGGCTAAGCACATTTTCCCAATTCTGTTCTTGATTGTGCCATTAATCTGCTCAACCACACCAGAAGCCTCTGGTCGGTATGCACAATGTAGCTTCTGCTGTATTTTTAATGCTTCACAAATTAAACCAATGAGTTCATTTTGAAAGTGTCTACCTCTGTCAGATTCAACTGTGACTGGAAACCCAAACCTAGGAATCAACTCCCTCAACAGTAATTTTGCCACTGTTAATCCATCATTCCTCCTTGTCGGGTAAGCTTCCACCCACCTTGAAAACAAACAGACTACCACTAGGACGTACCTTAGTCTGTTCACTTGGGGCATTTCAATGAAATCAATTTGCATTCTTGTGAAAGGACCTCCTTCTCTGCCAACTGTCCCTAAACTCACCACTGTCTTTTTCCCAGTGTTAAATTGCTGACAAATTAAACACCTTTGACAGATGCTCTCCGCAATTGCCCTAAACTTTGCATTGTACCAGGTTTGTTTGAAGGACCTAATCATCGCGTCCCTCCCCAGATGTCCCTGGCCATGATACATCCTTGCCATTGACGACAAAATTGAGTTTGGCATCACTGGTCTGCCATCTCTGTAGACCCAAACATGGTCTGTTTCTCTTGGAGCACATCCTGCTTTAACCCAATCTTGTTTTTCTTCCTCTCCTGCCTCATCTTGTAACTGTTTCACTTCATCCCACGTTTCTAGGACATTAGTAAACATCACAGAAGGGAAAGACATTTCCTTTTTTTCTCTTTCCCTGTTAATTGACTGATTTAGCTTCGCACAATACTGTGCCACATCGTTAGCATATCTATTGCCAACAGTGATAAAATCCTCTCCTGAAACATGTGCTGCACATTTTACAACTGCTAACTCCTTAGGCAGCTGTATCGCCTCAAGCAATTTTCCAATCAGCTCAGCATTCTTTATCGGAGTTCCACCCGATGTCAAGAAACCTCTTTGTAGCCACAGTTGGCCAAAATCATGCACCACTCCAAACCCATACTGACTATCAGTCAACACAGTTGTTCTCAAATCTTTCCCAATCTCACAAGCTCTTGTCAATGCCACTAATTCAGCAACTTGCGCAGATTTTACTCCTTTCAATGGTGATGCTTCCATAACCTCTGAAACTTTGCAAACTGCATATGCTGCACATAGCACACCATTATCATTTCTCAAGCATGATCCATCCACAAACAGCACATGATCATTCTCTGGCAAAGGAACATCCTTGATATCTGGTCTTGGTTTCGTACAGTACTCAAGCACATCCAAACAATCATGATCATCTTCCATTCTTATACCCACATTCTCAATATCCGGCAAAAGTGTCGCTGGATTCACATTCGTACATCTTTCAAGAGTCACATTCGATGCTCCCAGAATCACTTTCTCATATTTAGTCAACCGACTATTTGACATATGCTGAGTTCTGCTTCTTGTCAAAAGAATTGCCACATTGTGAGGTACGAATACCCTTACAGGATACCCCATTATGATCCCCTCACTCTGCTCCAGGCTTCTGCATGTTGCAGCCACAGATTTTAGACAACCTGGTAAACCCACAGCTACAGGGTCAAGTGTCGATGAGAAGTACGCAATAGGCCTTCTCAATTGTCCATGTTTCTGGATTAACACTGAAAGTGCACATCCATTTCTCTCACTGCAGTACAGTTCAAACTCTTTTTCATAGTCTGGCATACCCAGAGCTGGAGCTTCACACATTTTTGTTTTGAGCTCTTCAAATGCTGCCAATTGTTCTGCATCTAGATCCAATGGATCTGTCATGTCACTTTTTGTCAATTTAATCAATGGCTTTGCTATCAGGGAAAAATTAATTATCCACTGACGACAATATCCCACCATACCCAGGAACATTCTCACTTCTCTCTGAATTTTTGGAGCTTTCATTTCTCTGATTATTTTGATCCTGTCAGTAGTCACTTTTCTCAGACCTTTCTCAATATTATGTCCAAGATAATGCACCTCTTTCTTACAAAACTGCAATTTGGCTGGGGATACCTTTAACCCCCCATCTGCCAGATGATTCAGTAAAGCTATGGTATCCACTTCACAAGCTTCACGTGTCTTTGATGCCACAAGTAGGTCATCAATGTATTGCACTAGCACTGAGCTTTCAGGCATGATCAGACTTTCCAACGATCTCTTCAATAACTGATTGAATATCGAAGGACTCTCCGTATACCCCTGTGGGATACGACACCATGCTAAAATACGCTGGCCAAACCTAAATGCAAAAATCGGCTGGCTGTCATGATGCAATGGAATTGAAAAGAATGCATGACACAAATCAATCACTGTATACCACTCAGCATCATGTGGAATTTGATACAGAATCACTGATGGATTTGGCACGATGGGACAACATGCCACCACAATCTGATTAACTTTTCTCAGGTCCTGCACGATCCTGAACTTGCCATTAGGCTTTTTCAGTCCCATTATCGGTGAATTACACGGACTACACAATAGTTCTCTCAGGACTCCTTGCTGAATCATTTTCTCAATTATAGGAGTTATCCCTTCAATTATCTCTGGTGTCATTTTGTACTGAGGAATGTTAGGATATGCAATTCCCTCTTTCACTGCAATTTTCACTGGATCTACATTATTCATCAATCCCACATCTTCTCCTGTAAAATCACAAACTGCTCTTTTCACTGTCTCTCAACTCTTGAGGCAGATCCTCCGGATTGAACACTGGAAATGCACCAATTAACTCACTCTCTCTATTTTCTAAAGTCATCCGATAGAAAACATCATCATCTGGTGTCTCAAAAGCTATTCCATCTGGTGTACAGAAAATCGTGCAGTTCATCTTGCATAATAAGTCCCTACCTAACAGGTTCACTGGACTCGTGTCACAGACAATAAATCTGTGCATGTCTGAAAATTTCCCTATCTGTACTTTCACTGGTTCAGTAAGACGTGTTCTGATTTGTGTATTGGCTACACCAACTACTTGGATTGCTTCATCCGAGAGAGGAAGATTTCTAACATCTGTTGACCTGACAGTTGATCTTGTCGCACCTGTGTCTACTAAAAAAGTAACACCCTCTTCATTTATTTTCCCATCCACAAATGGTCCTGCCTGGTCTATTTCTAGAGTTGCACCAAGTATGCACTCTTCTTCCTCTCCTCGGCACCGTCAATAATCACCTTCAGACTCACTCCCTTCACTCTTTAACAAGTACTGCTGTACCTTGTTAGTACGTCTTGGTTTGTTTACCTGCTCATCATTGAAGAATCCCGAATCCTGACTGTACTTTTGTACCCCTCTATTCTGCGGTAAAGGTGGTTTTGGCTCTTGACTCTGCTGCTGTCTCACAACTTTCTGCTGTTGTTGCTGTTGCTGCTGGTTATTCCCTTCATTCTGCACCTGTTGATTCAAGGATTTACCCTTATTTAATGGTGGATTAGGACATTCAGATCTCCAATGTCCCAATTGGCCACAGTTGTGACATGGGAACTTTTTCTTTGCTTCCTCAAGACTTCCTCTTCCCTTTCCTGCAAATCTTGGTCTATTCCCTGTATTATTTCCTGTATTATTTGCCTGTTCCACTAACTGTGCTTCCTGTCTTTCTGCAACTTTCACTTGTGCCCACATTGCTTTTTCTTTCAGCTTTCTTTGCTTTGCTTCAATTTCATCACTGAAATATTTTGCATGTCTCAGAATCTCATCTACTTTCTTACTCTGCCAATCCACTGTGTGTTCACGAATTCTCTCACCAATTTCAGGTCTAAGACCATATACAAATCTGTATACAAAATGACTCAAATCCTTGTCACCCAGGTGTTCATCTCCACTGAATTGTTTAAAAGCCAGTATCAGCCTTTCGTAAAAAGCATGAACTGATTCTTTTGCTTCCTGTTGTGTTCGATCTATCTTAACCCAGTCTGTCTCTTTTGGGGGAACTTTACTCTTCAGGTATACCATCACCTGTTCGTACTTTCTCATCACTTCTGGATCTGGTGCCCCTGTTCTCGGATCTCTTGGATATTCCTCACTAGGCCAACTCACAACTATTTTACACTCAGTCCACAAGTCTGCTGGAACAATTATATCAAACAGACTATTCAGATCAACCCACAGCACTTTTGACAATTTCACAAACCTGTCTACCTGCCTATACCACTCGACGGGCTTTTCTCTCAATCGAGGGAAATCATTCGTAAATGATAAAATATCCTGTCTGGTCCATGGAACATGTACATATCCTCCTCCAGGTATTTCTCTCATGGGAAACTGCTCCACTGGTTTCTCTTTTTCTCTCACTGGAAATGCTGAGTAAGTTGTTCTATCTTCAGATTCATCTCTCTTTTTATACCACCTATCCTTCCACTTTTCTACATCACCCCATCTACGCAATAATGCCACCATTTCTTTAATCTGTCCTGTTCTACCAGAATTATTCAAATTCTCTATGTCCTTCTCTGTGAAATCCATCCTGTACGTTTTCTGCAAAGCCTTTACTTTATCAATATCAACTCCTTGCTCATTTGCTATCGCTCTCAGTCTATCATGTGTATTTTTCGCTCTCCATGTTATACTTTTGCACATGAACAATAATTCCCCATCATGATGACTTTTCAGGATTTCCGTTGGAATTGTTCCTGTCACAAGCTCTTCTAATTCTATACGTAATTTAACCACATCAACAACTGGTGCATCCTTGTCTTTTTTCTGAAGAACCTTCATCCAGTCATTTAGGTCATCAACTGTTATTTCTGCTGTCTTTCTCACTGGAACCCCTTTTCTCTGTGGTTCTAAAATTGGCATTCCTGAACAACTCGGTTCACTATCCATTAGTTCACTACCTGTGTTATGTCTTGTTTGTCCCGAGTCACTACTACTTGTGTCATGTCTTGTTTGTCTCAGGTCATTTCTCCCTGTTCTTTTATCCGAATCTCCAGAAGGACCAGCTGAATTTGTCACATCATTCCAAACATATGGAATCACCAGTCCATTCTCACCTGTCTTCTGCTTGTCAAATACAGGCATAACCGGACCTATAGTTACAGGTACCGTAACAGCTTCCAGATTCATCGTTAACTTTTTAATTTTCTCAGTCAGCTCTGTTGTCGTCTTCGCTAATTGTCTGGCTCTAGCACTTTCTTCACTACCTCGATTCTCTCTCTCTCTGAAAGAACTACTACTTCCTGTTTCAGGTGTCATTTTTCCTTTCTCAACTGTATCTCTTATCGGAGAAACCATTGGTGTACTCTCATCTGGTTCTGACCTATAGGGAGGTGGTCTCTTGTAAATCATGTCATTTAAAACCTCATCTTCATACTCTCCATACCTTCTCCTTTCTGTCTCAGAAACCCTTTCTTCTGAAGGAGCAGAAGCTTCAACTGTTCTCATAGGATATAATCCCTCTGTCATACAAGCATCTCGCCATCTTTTCATCCTTTCCTGATGTGTCTCACTATCATGTCTCCTCCCAAACATGTACCTGTAGTACCCTCTAGACCTTTGCTTTTCTCTGTCATGAACTTCTTCTTCCCATTCCACTAAAGCCTCGAACTGTGTAGGTCTCGGCTTCGGGTCTAAGCATAACATCTTTTCCCGTAAATTTCTCAACACGGCCATATTAAATGAACCATGTTCCGGAAATGCCAGAATACCATCTTCTTTAGTATACTTAACCCAATTCTGTAACCATATACAGGTATGTAATCCATATTTCGCAACCATGAAGGATGCAGGTGTTTTCGTTGGAGGTAGCAACTCACCCTCTCTTGTCTTAACTTCTTTATCCTTACTAAACCATTTCTTAACCTTTCCAAAGAACGTCTTTTTCTTTTTCTCTTCTTGAAAATACATTTTAGCTAACACTTATTAAACTCTCTACTTTTTTTAGGTTGAAAAACTTAATTCTCACTAACGCACCAGTCCTGGGGCGTCTACGTCACTAAGCAGCTCTTCCAATCCCTGCGCGACTCACACTAACGCACCAATCCTAGCGCGAACCCTACTCTGAGTCACTATCCAATCAATGCGCGAACCTTCTGACGTCAGCAGCCGCTGCAGTCTCTGTCTCCTGTCTCTGTCACTCGTCTACCCCTCCTTTACAAAAACTTTCAGTAGACTTGGTGTGTCAAAATTTCTACAAAATCTATTAGTTACAACATAAAAACATCTCCATTGTCTGCTTTGCTAACCACAGAATAGTAAAGAGAGTCTATTTCTCAAGAGTTAACAAACTTACATACATCTCATAACTGTTTCCTCTAGGACGTATCCAAAAGAGTCTTACAATCAATAAATGTATATGCATTCACGCACATTCATACGAAAAAATATATAGTACATACACACAGAATCCTGCTTCTTGAGAACAGCGCACAATCTGCCTCTGTACAGAATTATAACTCACAACAACTAAGCAGCTTACCTCTGCCCAGTTCTGCAATCAAGCTCAGAGAATACCTATTACTCCTCCCGCAATAAGCTTTAACGGCAATCCTTACGGATCCCTGGGACTTAAGACCAGAGTTTCACAGATAACCTTCACTACGATACACACTCCTTATATACCAGAAATTTCTAATAGTAACCTACAATGTCACTGATTCCGAACCCAGACAATGTGAACGCGCAACTTCAATTGTCACACGTAATTCCTTACAATCCCGTCTTTCCCGAGAGCAGCATATACACCTTCCTCTGCCCTACTACGGAACTGTTTCCAGCTTCCAAGTTCCAGAAGCACTACATATAACTCAACATTACGACTCCAACATTTATTATTAGTACATATACCAAAAACATCAAAATAAATCAATAATCAATAAGCTAATTTACAAGCAATCTTATCTTATCAGATCAAGACAACCATCTAAACCATCCTCTGCTACCAGAGAAATTGATACAGATCAGGGTATCAGAAATATGCCCACTACCACGGATAGAGTAATCTTCACAGTTACACGCACATGCATTCATCATACACTAGGGCCCATTTCACTAACATACGCTCTAATACTCTACCAGCAATAAACCTGTGGGAAGAAAACCTCTAAAGCACCCTGCATCTATATCTAGGCGATAGGACCAGTTTAGTGGCTGTCTAACATAATATAAACAATCTATAAACAATAATCAAAAAGTCTTCAATAAATGACAAGGAAAGAAACAACCAACACCATGTTTAAAAGTTATATTGCTTTATCTAAAATTAGTCAGAATAAAATCAGAATAAATCATTTCTCATAGTTACCTATTCTAACTAGTGTCAGAACGGGTCAGGACCAGTCTCTCGAAAAGTCTTTTCAGGATAAGGTCCTCAGCATCAGTCCTCAGCAACGCAAGTTCACGCAGCAAGGCGACGAAAGAAAGAGAGAGTGGGGAGAGCCCTCCCTAAGCTAACATTTTATAATGCAAAATACAATGAAAACCCACATAAATTTAACAAGTAAAATTGTATCACTGAGCAGAACGAGAAGGAAGGGATGTAACTTTGCAACATCTTGAAATCTCCGCTCAGGAAAAGTCATAATACGCAAACCTCGGAACAGGAACCAAGGATTTGAAACTATTAAAGTTCATTTCCCTCGGCAAACCAGCTTTAGCACAGAGTTCTTTCTGAGGCTCATTGTTTACCAAGGACAAATCATTTCTTTTGGAGATCCTCCAAACTTGCTGATGTCCTCCCAGAAATTTCCATACAAGGACTACGGTCAGTTTGTCTATAACCGAATTCCAGCAGGGGTCTCCCTTGTCACATCACAGATTTCGCCTGCACCACAACTCAGCCAGGCTTCAAATTATTCTCAGTTATTTTCATGAAGGCCTCCATAGGCCACAATAGACCATCTTTAATTAAAGAGACAAAATAAAGATTACTACATCATAATGATTAAACAGTGTTAACCCCACTAACACCCTTATGTGTATGCATTTATCTAGCTTTGCGACATATAGAGCATTAATTCAGACAGCGTTTTGTGCTCAAAATAAATAGCACACAGCAACGTTTAAACATGAAAAACTTGCACGTTATTGTGAATACATAAACGGCACACGCATGCTAACCCTTGTGTAACCTTCTCTTGTGTTAGGACGAACAGATTGATTAATGAGACGCACTTGCACAAGACAAATAATTAGTTGTTAATTATTAATTATTAATAAAACGCATAGACATGCCAGAGCTCCAAAAGCCCCAGAATTTTCGAACAGAAAACTCTGCTCCAGCATAGGTTTCAATGTGGTCCCTTACTTGACTCTGTAACACAAAATAAAAGCCAATAAGGAACGGTACACGAAGCAGGGTTGGTGCAACTGCACAGCACTATAGTTCACTTCAGACAAAGCTTCTGTCAAAAATGCATTGGAAAATGGATTTTTAGAATAGGTGCTTCATTTCCCAATAATTGTGCGACACCAAGGATAAAGCAGTTTGCTACTGCATTTCTTCTAGGTACATTAAGCATGAATATCAGAAGTAGTAATAGAAAAGTGAGAAAGCCACTGGAGGGGCAAGAATCCTAATACAGTTCCCCTCTAACAAACACACTGCCACCTACTTGTAGCATGACAGTATGTGCCAATAACTTCTTTGCAGTAAATGTAATCCTCCAAATTACATAAAGCAAAACTAGTGCAAAAAAAATACAAAAACAAAAAAAGAAACGTTTCTATTTTCTTCTCTCCAACTCAGCACAGAAGTAAATGTGAAGTGAGTTTGTAGAACCATTGTAGTCTATTGTGTTTTTCTTAACCCTGTGTGAGATGGAAAAATTACATATTTCAATTTTAAAGCACAGTAACTGAATCTCAGGTTGGCAAAGAAGCATATCAGGTAAACAGGCAGCAGATGAATAGAATATTGTAAAAGCAAGGGCAAAACCTGATTCAAGTATGTTAGCCAGGTGTTACCCAATGTTCAGCCTTACCAATATTATTCTTCTAAACTGCAGAGATGCCAGTCATTAGAAATTCCCCTAAAGATGTGCAGGGCCATAAGTCACTGGTGGAATACCCATGTACCATTCTTCTGTTCACATATGTTCTTCCGCTCAGTAGACCAGTGACCTGGGGGGTCGCTGCAACATACACACATTTCTTTTAGTATCTTGTTCTCATCAAAATACTCAACTGGGGATTAACCCATAGCGGTGAACTGCAACTTTTGCTGGATTGAAGGAAAGACAGGGCATCCCTTGAACTACAACCAGAGAATAGAGCTCATCCCAGACCTTGAGGAGCACATAAACCTGAACCTATAACCCACTTCCCACTCAGGAGCTATTGCCATTCTTAAGATCGAGCCCGAGTCAGCACGCATGCGCTGCTCTGCGAGACTGGTTGCAGTGGAGCATGGAATGGAAGCTCCACCCACTCTCCTCCCATATTGGTCATTGGCTTGTGTCAGTGTCCTTAGCAAAGTCTGCCTTCCGATTCCTTAGCAGCCTTGTTAGTCCCTCCTTAGTACTGCCTTGCTTTCACTTGTCCCCCTCACATGGCGGCTGTCCCTTTTACTTCGGTTGTTACATGGTACATCTTCTTAAGTCTGTAAGCACTCGTGTCGGAGTTTTACTGCAGGCAGCTTTCAATAACATGGGCGCCCACTTTTGGTGCCTGGCGTAAATAGATTCCCCCACCCATCACTGCTTAATCTAGCTCTGTCACCCTCATGTCTGTTTCCCCTCCCCCAACGAGACTGTCTACATTGCCTCTAGACTTGCAAGGTTTTCTTGCGTGCTGTAAAGTGTTACTCCTTTGGGAATTGATCGGCCTCTTAACAGAGCATAAATAATGTTTACATTGCATCCCTAAAGCTTTCCAGACTGTTTCATGAACAGGTTTGTCTGGCCATTTAAAGAGCTGGACTTTCAATACTTTTACTAGATAGGCAGTTTTACTCCGTCCACGTGATCTCGGCCAAAACTGAAATTAAATTTACACAGGGTTCAACAATATTTCCCAAGGCATTTAGCTACTCGTCATACATATTGGTTATGCTCGCTCTAAATATAACATGCAACTGCAACCAATGTACAAAAATGTACTAACCAATGTTAGAGTATTTTTGTGTTGCATAATTATTTCTAACTGTACAATTTTGCTTTATTACTAACCAAACTAACAACTTACGCTTACATGGTTTCCTAACTTCATTCTTCACAAACCATGTATGTTGCTTAACATTACTCTTACAGTATAACTAAAGCATATTTTAGAAACCGTGTTATTTGGTCGATGCTGCACAGCGTTGTTTAAACAAGCATTGGCACAGAGGTCCAAAAGGCCAAACCTGTTGGCTACGTTGTTGGCAGACTGACCCTAGCACTGCAGCACAATTGTAAGGTATTTACCTCAATTAAAAAAAGTTTTTTTGCTAAAAATGGCTTTCAGCTAGGATCCCAGCTTTGCAACACATGCTTTAAAGTTTGCTGGAACTACTCTACTGGTGAACCTC
Source organism: Triturus cristatus (assembly GCF_964204655.1). Lineage (NCBI taxonomy): Eukaryota > Metazoa > Chordata > Amphibia > Caudata > Salamandridae > Triturus > Triturus cristatus. The sequence continues at coordinate 1,706,887,583 of NC_140590.1, forward strand.
AACTTCACTAATTTGTGGTTTGGAGAAGCTGCACCTTCCAATGCATTATACCTCTATACATCTGGGTGGACTTCACTCACATAATTACAAGTGGTTTGGGAAAGCTGTGCCTTCTAGTGTGTTGTATTTTAACACCCCTGAATGGATCCCATTGACTGTTTTTAGCTGACCTTTTTGTGAAACTACTCCATCTAGGGGGTTTGACCTGTATTTTTTATGAACCATACTGCGCCTTTCAATTGGTTGTACCATCTCCCTTACTCCCAAAAGTATCCAGATCTCCAATATCAATCAGCTTGTAAAAATAGACATTATTTTTAAAACATTGCTGCGTGCTATGTTACTTTTCAGAGAAGTAATTTCTTGAGACACATTCCTCTTCCCATATAACCTTCGGTTGTCCCTTCTACTCATCTCATGCTTTCAACTGTCCGTCTTCAACTGAATTGGAGTCCCCTCCACAGCCCTTTTTGTAATAGTAACCCCATTCCTGCCACGCAGCTCTCCCACTGCTTTCATTAATTCCCCTTTTCTCATCCCAGCCTCTCTCCACTTACAAAAAGAATAGATGGACAGAATAGATGGACAGAATGCAGAACAATCACATTCACTCGTTTTTTTGCTAACCATGCCATTCCAGTTTGGACCCAGCCATATGCAAATCAGTCTTGACCCTGCACCCAATGGGAACAGTCCAGCCCGATCTGCCAGGCCAGGTCCTCCCTGGACTGGGCGGAAGCATCCTAGGAACGGTTTCGGGCTTTCAGCCATCAGCCAGGATAGCTCGACTCTAGTGGCATGGAGAGCATGTGACCACATCTGGGCATAATCCTCCCACTCGGGGTGACAAATGCAAAAACTAACAATTGATGGATAGAATTCAGAACAATGTCAAATGGCTGGGTCCAAATCGGGGTGGCATAGCGGGCAAAGGAACAATGGATTTAACCCAGATCTCTTGACTGGGGGAGAATGTCTGAATCATTCCCCATTTCAGCCATCGTTTGTTGTAGTTCCACATTTCTCTCCACTTGGCCAGCTCATGTGCATCGCTCAAATACATTCCCACTAATGGTCTTCAATTCTCTAACCGCTCTCCACACTCCGCATCAACCCATCTCACCTCTCCTCCCCGCACAACCCATCAAACCACTACCCAACAGAAGCAGTTGAATTTACCCTTCACATCTTATTTCCACCAGACTGCTCTTCAAACCCCACATACATTTTCTCTTTCTACTTGCACTCCCTCCCCTTTAATCCCCATTCTTTAACATTTCTCTGCTCTTCCAAACCTGACTTGCCTAAAACATACCAACTCCTCCTTCATAGCATGTCCCTTTAAAAGAAGTCTCATCACTATCGCACATACATTAGCTCAATAATCACACTAACATCTGTCTGCTCTCCTTGTTTGCTACTATTAGTCAGCGATACCAATATTCACTCTTAACCATGCTGAAGGACCCTGTTTTCTCATCTTCAAAAGGTAATGATCAATGAATGATAGCCACCTGAACATCTGTCCTCATCCCTAACTAAACAGACACTCTTCATTACTGGAAAAACGTTTAGCCGATTTAACTTTCCTGACTGAGATTGACCCTCCAGGCTAATCAATCCTCATATTAAATATACCTTCTACGGAGTCTGGCTGCAAAGTAACTGTCAAGCTTAAGAACCTCTCACATCTCCATCTGCTTAGAATTGGTTATCCACAGAATGCAAAGCTTTACTAATCAGCTGTTCCCCTTTTCAACCCTCATTTCTTGATTTGTTGATTTACACACTGCCACTGAACAATCCAGCCTCCATTCACCCCAGTACCATTACTATCTTTGCAACTGGGTGACCAAAACTTTGTGTTTGAAAAACTAGTCCAGTCTCACAACACCAGATCCTGTCTGCGAACCTAACTGAATATCAGCCATCTCATTTTACCAGTTCTGCATATAAATGTATACACCCATGTCCCAACCTCTGTCGGGCCTGCACAAATCATCATCATAGCAAACCAGCCTGCCATATGGATCACCAACCACTTCCTTCCAATATTATCACACCACTAACACCAGCTAAATGAACCTCAACTCGGTCATAGCCAATGGTAACTCAATAAGCTCTCCAGTCACCCGGGTCACTTGAAGAACATTGATCTATGGCTCTTCTGCCTACCCTACCAAAGTCATCATGAAGAAACCCATCTTGTATGATCTACAGTGATCTTAATGCCTTTTTGATTAAATTGGCCATAACAACAAAGGACCTTACACTAGCTGACCCAATCTTTTCTGACCCTTCTCAAATGGTTCTCTTCGTAAACTTTTTGAAGTGTCACTCTGCACCAGACCTCTGTCACCATTGCACCTGACTCAATCTGTCTTACATAAGCACTATGCGCACACACATGGAGTCACTCTGTTCTGGGCTTTGGGATGTTCATGCAGTCTGCCTTAAATCTAGCTACACAGATAATTGCATTTAGAAACATCAGTTCACCATGGTCCATTGGTCTCTGGCCATCTAACCCTTCCTTGCAATACCAGTCCAAAAGCCTTCAATCGGGGAGTGACATTTAATACCTTCGGAGTTTAAGAACATATCTATTAGATAGTCTCTAGCTGCTTCCTCCTTAGCAATGACCCAGACTTTCCTGCCATCAAGTCGCAGCCTTGCGTTACTCTGCCACAGGGAGGTGCTATATGGGTGGAGTGTGTATGTTCCCACACATTCACCTATGTATTTTGACATATTTCCTGATTCACCATCAGTTGTAGACCGATTAGAGCATCAAAATGCTTCACCTCCCCAGGGAAATATGCTCATGTCTCCTTGCCTTTTTCCTCTTTCTACTTGTACTGCATTCTGCAGCACACATAGGAACTGGAAAATGCTGTTGTGGATTGTTTGTGCATGAAGGTGTCCCTTTTGCCATAAATACAATTCTGCCTACAAAGCAGGCACCGTTGCATCCTGGTGCAACGGTGACTACATTGGCACTAGGCAGCAGTTTGTGCGCCAGTGCAGGCAGAGAGCAGGAATGCACCGTATAATGTTACATACACGGTGCATTCCTGCCCTTTTCCTTTCATGCAGGGCGCAAACACGGCTTGCTACGTTAACAAAACACTGATCCAGCACACCACATAAACATTGTATATAATATAATGTTGTAGTTTTGAATAATATCAGTCCAGTCAGTAGGTCTTGTTTCGAAATTCTTTATTTAATTTTCTTTCCTTTAAAATCTGTGTAGCCAACGCGTTTCGTCCTTACGGACTTCATCAGGGCACAAGGAAAGTGTAATACGAGGGTCTTCACTATATATTCCCTCAAAACTGAAATCAGTGATAAGCGCTCCTTTACAGACCAAATTATGTACAACCGTATTATTTTTCTTCAGATCTGTATAGTGCCCTCAGTGCAGATTTATCCTGTTTAAGGCCTACGATTGGTATCTGAGAATTAAGTTCAGAGATGCAGGAGCTGTCGTTCCATCGCGTAATCCGTGGATTGCTATGTTGCATGGAAATTTGATAAATATGCCCCTCAATCACTTGACGGTATGAAGAAAATCAAGCCAAGTGCATTTCTCTTAATCATATGGATTTCCTTAATATTGATCTTCTGCTTAGTCCTCTGTCAGAGTTTTAGTTAAACACCTGAAACAGAGTTCCATGACACCTGTAGTACTATGTAAGTGTAATACATAAACAAATTAATTAGATCAATAAAGATCAGAAAACGTCTTGGTGGTATAGCATGCATGAAAGAAAATTACCCATATGGCTCTTTAAGCCATCCCAGATAGTAAGAGCTGTCTGCAGGGAGCTCCATGATGAGCTTGTAATAGGTTCCAGCCTTTTTTAGCACTTTTGTTAAAACACCAGAAGAGGTTTGTTGGCTGATCTCCGAGGGCCCCCAGGGATCTGTCTTTGCTTTAAATACAGAGGCATTACCACTATTTATTTGGGAGGGTATTTAATGGCATTCAGGAGGCTGCTAGGAACCAGTGCGGTTCTTGCATGTCACAAGTGGTATGGGCAGTCTTAGGTGAGCAATGAACTACTCACTAAGGAGTTTCACAGAACTTGCAGAGAATGGGTTATGAAGTTCTTGCCTCTAGGACATTGCCATAATTGATAGTAGCACTATATTTGGCTCTCTGAATGGTTGACCTCCCACACCCATGGTGTGTCTTTAGAAGTGATGAAGGTGATTAGATTGTAAAATCAAAATGATCAACCTAGTTTTCGGACTTATGCAGGCTCACTTCAAATAGTTTGTGCTTCTTTTCACCAGCATACCATTGTAACCCACCATTAAGGAGTGGAGCGTTTAGTTCTTCAACCAATGAGCAGGAACTCAGTCTGAGAAATAGTCAAGCTCGGGGTCTCATTCATCCATTACTCAGTAGTGTTGGACAGGTCTGCTACCTTGTGTTCATCAGCTGCCCTCTAGCAGTGGACAACACCACCATTCAGGTATGTCACCAGAATATAATCGAAATAGTGCCTAACCAGACTACTGTGTTCTAAATATTGTTTTCAAAAAAACTCTCCATTGGAGTGAATAATAGAAATCTACAGTCAATGGAGATATGTTTGAGAATATTTAGACCATGATATTCATGTCAGGCCACATTCGTTATTGATGTTCTGAGATACAAACCACTATTTAAGTGTCTGCAGGATAACTTTAGAAACTGGTACTCTGATTGAAGAGTCACTGGTAAAGAGTCTTCAATATTAAGGAGTGGACACAAGCCTGATCCTAGCCCCATCCACATTGAACTGTAACAATTCTTGTCGATTCTTGCGGCTATACAAATCTAGCCTTGCGTTCACATCTGAAACCCTTCAACCTATTAAGAAACACTATTGACCGCCCCCCCCTGCCTTTCTTGCCAGTCTGTCTGAGATATTGAATTTGGCAAGTGAGATGTAAAGTGCTCAATCTTAAGGTTTGATATAATAGACTGGATATACATCAATGCAGTATTTCTCTTTGCAGGAGAAAACCTGATGGTTTGCCTCCAAGGTCACCATTCATCTCCATATGCTCATGAAGCTCCACTGAATCTGCCTTGAGTATCTTATGGAGCCAAGGAATATTTGTGACCTGCCCATTGTTTTCAGATCCTTTATCTCAAGTCTATGCCAGTGTTTCTTCAAAAGGGTTGATAAGCTCTTCGCCCACCCTCCAATGTTGATACAACTGCTGCATCCATTTGAGGCTGAGACTTTGAGGAATTGTCTATTTACTATTTTCCTGGTCATGCTCCTTGAGGAGTGAAAACAATATATATTTATATTATCTGTGATTGGCGAGGCAGGGGCCAGGCCCCCAGAGTATGCTAAAGGGGTGGACATTTGGGTTGGATGGAACATGTGACTGGGTGCTTGTATTTTTGAAATTCCTAAGCCCCATTCCTAAAGGTTGGCCTTACAGTCTAGTATATCTTCTGCCACTGAAGTTGATTTTAATGTTAAAAATGTGGCTTCCCTCCCATTGTGGCACTCCGGGGTAGTTTTAAATTCCACGCTCAGTAGGTCATCTGAGGTTAGCTTTGACTGAATAGGAGTAGCCTGAAGTAACCTTAGTATGTTGCGAATGAATGGAGGGCTCCAAGTGTCGAAATGGGGAGCTTTGATCGGTGATGAAGCAAAGTCTCTTGGTTGTGGAATGAACTAGTATCTCAATGCACTCGGATGAGAACGCCGGCTGTTGTCCTACTTCTGAATCTTTTGTTGTGTTACCACTGTTAAGGGCCGAGGGTTCCTTCTGGTCTTGCGTAATTGAGTGGAGACCCCGAAAAGGTGTGTTCCTGATGTAATGGATTGTGGTGCTAGACTGTACCAGAGTGGGTCTGTATTCGATTTAGGTAGTGTCGTTGTCAAGGCCTGGGCTGGTGGGGGAAAGGAAGCGGGTGGTTGTGCAGGTCGTAATGCATTCTTCAAGTTGCTGCAGCCTTTAAACGGTGGATATACGTTAGGCGAGTTGTCTAACTTGGTTTCCTTTGGTGGAAGCTGATGTGGTGGAAGCAGATGTGAAAGTCTTTATGCTTTGTTTCTGGCCTTTTGTCGTTTTTTGCTCTTTTAGCTAGAGCAATGGCCATTCGTCATTAGTTGGAGATTTACTATGTTGGTGGCGTGGCGATTTTTTTGTCCTTCACTTCAGGGCCAGATTCGTGCTCGGAGGGGTGGGGGAAAGTCTTCCCCCTGATTGTGATTTACTTCCAAGGCGTGTGATGAAAGTTTTGAAAGGACTTGCTTTGGTAGCATCGCACACAGCTGTGTGGTTTCCCCATCGGCTGTCTCCAGTATGGTAGCCTCTTTCCATGTTGTGACCAGATTCAGTCTGTTGGTTTTTGATCGAGCCTGCTTTTGGTACTACATAATTGCTGTAAGACCAGCTTTGTGTCTGTTACCATTAAGTTCAAAGCATCTGGCAAGGTGCATCATTTTTCCCGCAATCAAATTGCAGGAACAAGAAGTGAAAAAAGATTCCTTGCCTGCATCTTTAGCTTTTCATGCAGGGCACCGACTTTCCTCCATCTTTAGTATTGAAATAGCCAGGGTTTGAATTAGGTCTAGTTGCAACACCAATTTATCGTACTGCCATGTTAGGGCCCTTGCTGTATTTGCTAAAGATTCATTTATTGAGGCCAGTAGAGAGTCTTGCTCAATGTTTGTGATATTTTTAGAAGCAGATATTAGGCTTTCCATAATGCTAGAGCTTAACGTGGAGCTGTGAACTGCTGGTGGTTGGGGCTCATGCTGCTAGAGTGCTTGCCCGGACTCTGTAGATTTTTTGAGCATTTGCCCATGGTTCAGAATGGGATCGCAGGAAAGTCCTGGCTGGTGTTAGCTCCTATTGGCCGCCTTTTAAAAAATGTCAGTCTGCTTGATCAGTAGGCCAGAGGCTGCAGCCTACGATAACCTGTTGTCCTGCAACTCCTGCGCCCATTTTCATGGAGCGGACAATTTGTGCAGCCAAGGTTATACAGTTTAGTTTAACATGGGATGGTGCCTTCTCCAAGCTATCCTCGAGTATTGGGAGACAAATTCTTGGACTCCTGGGTCTTCCGTCATGCTAGTTCATCATTTTATTTTCAAAGGGAAAAAACCTGACAATTTCAAAACAAAGCCAGCATGATGGTACATCAGCACAAATAATATATCAGTCAAGGACGGAATATCACAATAAATGTCAGTGGGCGTCATACGTAAACACCGCATCAAACAGTATGGATTTCTGTACATCAGGCATCAATCTTTGACCTTTAAGACAGTCTTACCGTACCTACTGTAGAGAATGTTAGCTCCTAAAAAGGTACAAACAGGCCTAGCAGGTTGACATTGGAAAATACCGTATCTATATCTCCTCGGGGGCATCGTGAAGCCTGGTAAAGCACCACCGTGAGCGGGACAGGGGCCATAGCATCAATCTCAACCGCCACATGGGGCCGATGGGGCGTCGGATGGACCCAAAAGTATGCATATTCGGAGCACCCCTCCCCCCCCCCCCCAAGCCCCCTTGTTGCAACGGGAGAGTCAACAGGTCCCAGGAGACTCTGGCCTGTCCCGTGGCCCAAACCAGGGAAATCAGCTGCGATTTGAGGGTATGAAAAAAATGTTGTGGGATTGGAATATTGACAAATAAGTAAAGAAACTTCAGCAAAATGACCATTTTAGCCAATGCAGTCTTCCCGGCTATTGACAAAGGCATTTTGGACAAGAGTTTGACCTTCTCCTCCAACCAAGTGACCGCTCTCCCAAAGTTCAGGTTCCACACCTCCTGTGTATCCAGACTCAGCCACATACCCAAATATTTAACTGCCTCTGCTTCCCACCGCAAGGGAAACTTAGATGTCGTCTGGGGAATGCCATCCGTCAGAGGAAACACCACCAATTTTGCCCAATTGACTGAAACACCAGCGAGGCCACCAGCGAGGCCCCCAAATCGAATGAATGCTCCCAAACTGAATGAACGCTCCCAAACTGAATGAACGCTAACGCATGGGTTGCAGTCTATTAATCAATTTTGCGAGGATTTTAAACGTCCACATTGATCAGCGACAGTGGCCTATAGGAATCTTCAGGTTTTAACAGGGTGATAATTATTGCTTGTCATGGACTGGGGTAGGACACCTAACTCCAGAGCCTCCTCAAACCGCCAGCAACTTGGGCGCCAACTCCTCCACGTACGTCTTGGAGAACGAGGTGGTCAGGCCATCAGGCCCCGGGGGCTTGTAGAGTGGTAGGCTCTTTATAACCTGAACAACGTCCTCGACTAATGGGGAGATCCATATACTCCCTGTGGATGTTATTGAACCAGACTAGGACAATGGAATCCAGAAATTCTTGCATCCCCTCAGTGCATGTGCGTTGGGTAGCAGTGTAGAGATTAAACACCGAAAAGGCATCTAAAATCTCAGCTGGTCCCCTGGTAACGCCTCCCGTGCAGTGCAAAGTTTGTGTATAAACATGTTGGACCTAGGAGGACGGATCATACCAGCCAATGTCCAGCCCGGCATATCACCCTCGCCATACCTACGTGCCTCAGTGTATTTATCCAGGAATTTATCCTTGCGTTGGGACTCCAGCAAATTCCAACAGTTTGGTTTTTAGGAGGGCCACGGTTTCAGGCTCATGTGTGGAGTATAACTGGTTTCTGAGGTCTTTTATCTGGGCTTCCAACAAAGCGATCGTACCTCGAATGGCCTTCAATACTCTTGCCTGTCTGGCGATACACTGACCCCTACTGACAACTTTAAACGCCTTCCACAGCGAGGCTTTGGTGTCCACTGAGCCAACGTTATGGGTGAAATAATCGGTAATGTCCGAGCGGATCTCTTACTTTAAAGCCTCATCAAGGAGGGCATGTAAGGGGGGGGGGAGGAAGGCGCCAAGTGAAGGCACGGGGCACACCGGGTAATTGCAACCTAAGCATACAGGGGGCATGGTCTGATAGAGAGTGTGCCAAGTGCGAGATCACCGATGTCCAAGTTGCGATATCTTGCGAGACCAAGCACTGCGGTGGCTAGAAATGAATGTACCCTCCCTAATCAAGGTATGATGACTCCGCCATATGTCAACTAAATCCCCATCTGACATAATAGCTTGCAAAGCGGCACTAGCATTTGGAAGGAGCGAACCCTACCGCACCTGTCTAATTCGTCATTTAATATAGCATTAAAATCCTCGCCCCACAATATTGTTCTACAGCCGGTCGATCTAATCTTAGTCCAAATAGTTCGAAAAAACTCTGGTGAGTCCACATTAGGTCCATACACTGCTACTAAAACCAAGGACTTGCCACCCAGACTGCCCTGTATGGAAAGAAACCTCCCCTCTGGATCAACGTCAGTGTGCCCCTCCCGCCAGTCCACTCCCCTTCTTATCAACACCGCCACTCCACGAGCATAGTTGGAATAGATAGAGGAATAGACTATCCCAGATTGTGTTGGAGCCTCTGAGACAGTGTACCATGTAAATGTGTTTCCTGCAGCAAACATGTCAACATTGTGCCTGGATAGATAGGCATGCACTAACCTGGCTTTCCTATTGTCATTTAGCCCTCTGATGTTACAGATTTAAAAAAAGATCTTATCGTGCAGTCCTGTGTAATATATTAATATAAATACTAGCAGATGCAACGTGTTGTTGATGCCGAATAGACCTGTAATGCGCAAGCATACTGGCTATGAAAAAAACAAAACATCCCCGTCCTGATAATTCAACAAGTTTGCTAGGATTAGTCTAGGTGTCACGCCAACAGGAGGTTTCAGCCCCAGAGACCTATGTGCTCTCTCGGCCACAAAAACGGACGACAAATGAGGATCAAAGAGTTCATGCAGTAGGTCCGTGACGAAGGTCTCCATTTTAGAAGTGGCGGTGGTTTCCGGGATACCTGTAGTGCGAAGGTTATTCCTCCAAGAACTTGCCTCCAAATAATCATTCTTGGCCCTTATTATGCCTAGCAGTTTGACCATATGTAACAATTGCTCTTTAGTGTCCACCTAAAATTCATGGAACTCAGTTTGCTGATTTTCAAGGACATCCAGTCGGGGCTCATGTGTCGCCACCGGAGTCTTGACCGAATCTAGTAGTGCAGTTAAGGTGTCCAATTTGGTGTCTATTTTGCACAGGCTGGAATGCATCTCCAACATGAAGGTCTGCAGATCTTCCCCGTGATAGTCTGACAGCGGCTCAATGACCATCCCCCTGAGCGTGCGGATCCAGTTCTGTATGCCTCGTGGGACGTTTGTTCGCAAAGTTCACTTTAGGCTGTTTTGCATCCTGCTTGCCCATTGTGACAGCAGCTAGGAAGTACTGCAAAGCAGGGCAATGGCCACACTTAGGTTAGTTCAGCACAGCGGCACACAGTTGGACGTAAGGCTGCAAGATTAACCCAGGACCCCGGGCCATCCGAACTGCCAATGCAGCACCACACCTCACACCGGCCCACAGAGTACACCAAAGGCAAGACAGGAGGAGCTTCTGCGCAAGTCCCAAATTGGCCAGGCCCCCCCCCCCCCCGGCCAGTAGAAGTGCAATGCAATGTGTGCAGCGGCGAGGGTAGGGAAGCAAAGTCTCTGGATATCACAGTGCACCGGGTGTGCCGCCTCGTGCCTTCACACTGAGCTCTTAGCGTACCACTAGCTACGCGCACCTTCGCTTTATGGTGCAGCAACACTAAAATGTTTGTGCATGCTGCAATGATGACAGGTGCATCTCACCAGCCTCAGCTTACCCTGGCTCATCCAGGCCCCAGCTGCCAGTGATGTAGATCTAAAATGGCAGGAGGGCCAAATATTGGGGACAAGGAGTGTACAGGGCCCCTGTAAAAGCGGTGGGCGTACTGCAGAGGATCCACCTCATTCCGTTATGTGCCCTGCAGTGTTGCACTCTCCCACAGATCCGCAGCAACTACGCAAACATCAGCGGGAGCAGCACGTCACATGTCAGTCTGTCCTCATCTGACCACTAGCTGCAGAGGACTCTTCCTCAAAATGGTGCCCGCGGACCCCGGGAGAATGCATCTCAGGCCTCGGCTCACAGCCCCTAAGCTCACCTTAGCAGGTTAGGCTCCTGTCATGCCCTAGATCCGCATGAAAACATGTAGCTGGGGTCACCACCGCTACATCGCCGGCCTCGGCCCCGAATTGTAAAAGCAGCCGCAGGCTCGATTTCCAGAATAGCCCGGCTGTGACAGGAGGGTAGGTTCATTAGATCTCTCGTTACCAGGCAGATTACTGCACTGCTCAGTCTTGAAGTGTGATCGAGCAGCAGGAGCATCAGCAACAGGGTCCCATGACTTCCGACCACCCAAGGATTGTCCTTCAGTGCTGCAACAGCTCTCCGTTTTCAGGATTAGTGAAGGATTTCGTCCCGGCTGGCAGAGCTCGCTCAGAGCAGTCATTCCGCAGCACAGCAAGCCATTGCGCCCCCTTCGTCATACTAGTTAAGTCATTCACTGTCTGCCAATAGGCTATCTTAGGGACTTCCAGAAGATATCAATAACTACTAGGGTCTCACAAGTGCATCGGGGTTTTTCCGTGCACTTATAAGATGCCAAAATGCCCTCTCAAATTCAGTTGAAAGCATGAGCTGAGTAGAAGGGACAACAGAAGGTTATATGGGTAGAGGAATTTGTGTCTCAATTACTTCTCTGAAAAGTAACATAGCACGCAGCAATGTTTTAAAAATAATGGCTATTTTTACAAGCTGATTGATATTGGAGATCTGGATACTTTTGGGATAAAGGTAAAGGGAGATGGTACAACCACTTGAAAGGCGCAGAATGGTCCATAAGTAATACAGGTCAAACCCCCTAGATGGGAGTAGTTTCACAAAGGTCAGCTAAAAAGTCAATGGGATCCATTCAGGGGTGTTTAAATATAACACTAGAAGGCACAGATCTCCCAAACCACTTGTAATTATGTGAGTGAAGTCCACCCAGATGTAAAGAGGTATAATGCATTGGAAGGTGCATCTTCTCCAAACCACAAGTTAGTGAATTTGAGGTTAGCCAGTAGCAGAGTAGCTCCAGCAAACTTTAAAGCATGTGTTGCAAAGCTGGGATCCTAGCTGAAAGCCATTCAGCAAAACCTTTTTAATTGAGGTAAATATCTTACAATTGTGCTGCAGTACTAGGCTCAGTCTGCCAACAAGGTATGGTAGCATGATAAACCAGCGTTGTCAAAGCCACCAGGTCTGGCCTTTTGAACCTCTGTGCCAATGCTTGTTTAACCAACGCTGTGCAGCATCGACCAAAATAACACTGTTTCTAAAATATGTTTTAGTTGTACTGCTAGAGTAATGTTAAGCAACATACATGGTTTGCGAAGAATGAAGCTAGTAAACCATGTACGCGTAAGTTCTTAGTTTGGTTAGTAATAAAGCAAAATTGTACAGGTACAGTTACAGTATTTTTGTGTTTTATAATTAGTTCTAACATTGGTTAGTACATTTTTGTACTTTGGTTGCAGTTGCATGTTATATTTAAAGCCAGCTTAACCATTATGTATGATGAGTAGCTAAATGCCTTAGGAAATATTGATGAGCCCTGTGTAAATTTAATTTCAGTTTTGGCCGAGATCATGTGGATGGAGTAAAACTGCCTATATAGTGAAAGTATTGAAAGTCCAGCTCTTTAAATAGGTGGACAAACATGTTCATGAAACAGTCTGGAAATCTTTAGGGATGCTTATTTATGCTCGGTTTAAAGAGGCCGATCAGTTCCCAAAGGAGTAACATTTTACAGCACGTAAGCCAACATTACCCTAACAGCTCTGCAACTATTTACGCTTTGTGTGAAAAGTTCTCCATGTTACACATCGATGAAACAACAAGTGTACTTAGGAGCAGGATAAACATTACATATAACAAGCAAGTCTAGAGGCAATGTAGACTGTCTCGTGGTGGGGAAAAATAGACATGAGGGTGACCGAGCTAGATTAAGCAGTGATGGGTGGGGGAATTGATTTACGCCAGGCACCAAAAGTGGGTGCCCATGTTATTGAAAGCTGCCTGCAGTAAGAAACGCAAAGACAAGAGTGCTTACAGACTTAAGATGTACCATGTAACAACCGAAGTAAAAGGGACAGCCGCCATGTGAGGGAGACCAGTGAAAGCAAGGCATTACTAAGGAGGGACTAACAAGGCTGCTAAGGAATCGGAAGCCAGCATTTGCTAAGGACACTGACACAAGCCAATGACCAATATGGGAGGTGAGCGGGTGGAGCATCCACTCCATACTCCACTGCAACAAGTCTCGCAGAGCAGCGCATGCATGCTGACTCTGGCTCGACCTAAGAAGGGCAATAGATCCTGAGTGGGAAGTGGGTTATAGGTTCAGGTTGATGTGCTCCTCAAGGTCAGGGATGAGGTTTGTACTCTGGTTGTAGTTCAAGGGATGCCCTGTCTTTCTTTCCTTCAATCCAGAAACATTTGCAGTTCACCGCTATGGGTTAATCCCCAGTTGAGTGGTTTGAAAAGAAGATACTAAAAGAAATGTATGTACATTGCAGCGACCCCAGGTCACTGGTCTCCTGAGCGGAAGAACATGTGTGAACAGAAGAATGGTACATGGGTATTCCACAAGTGACTTATGGCCCTGCATATCTTTAGGGGAATGTATGTGCCAATGATTGGCATCTCTGCAGTTTAGAAGAATAATATTGGTAAGACTGAACATTAGGTAACACCTGGCTAACATACTTGAATCGGGTTTTGCGCTTGCTTTTACTATATTCTATTCATCTGCTGCCTGTATACCTGATAATCTTGTTATATGCTTCTTTGCCAACCTGAGATTTAGTTACTGTGCTTTAAAATTGAAATATGTAATCTTTCCATCTCACACAGGTTTATTAAGAAACACAATAGAACCATTGTAGTCTACAAACTCACTTCACATTTACTTCTGTGCTGAGTTGGAGAGAAGAAATTAGAAACAAATGTGGTTTGTCTTTTTTTTTTGCACTAGTTTTGCTTTATGTAATTTGGAGGATTACATTTACTGCAAAGAAGTTATTGGCACATACTGTCATGCTACAAGTAGGTGGCAGCATGTTTGTTGTTAGAGGGGAACTGTATTAGGATTCTTGCCCATCCAGTGGCTTTCTCACTTTTCTATTACTTCTTCTGATATTCATGCTTAATGTACCTAGAAGAAATGCAGTAACAAACTGCTTTATCCTTGGTTTCCCACAATTATTGGGAAATGAAACACCTATTCTTTAGAAAATGGATTTTCAGAATATAGCAGAATGCATCTTTGACAGAAGCTTTGTCTGAGAAGTGAACTATAGTGCTGTGCAGTTGCACCAACCCTGCTTCGTGTACCATTCCTTATTGGCTTTTATTTTGTGTTACAGGGTCAAGTAAGGGACCACATTGAAACCTACATAGCTGCTGACCATGAATACAATCACCGTCTATGAACACGCACACTTCCAAGGACTCCATAGGACATTTACTGCAGATGTTCCAAATCTGTTAAATGAGAACTTCAATGACTGCATCTCATCCGTGAAGATCGTCGGGCAGCCCTGGATTCTGTACCAACATATAAACTATCAGGGACAGTGCCAGGCACTAGAGGAGGGAGAATACTCTGGGCTTAGCATGAATGATGAGCTATCTTCTCTTAGACTGATCACTGATGACCTGAGCAATCCACAGATCACTGTCTATGAGCATATCCATGGAGGGGGTAAGGCATTAGTGCTGACTCGGGAGTCCAATCTAGCGTATGGAGGCATGCATGATAATATATCCTCCCACGTAGTCCAGCGTGGAGCCTGGGCTCTGTACGAGCATATAAATAAAGGCGGAAGGTGCATTATAGCCAGGGCTGGTGAATCTTTCGCGAATTACTGTGATATTGGTTTTAATGATCAAGTCTCCCATGTGAATTCTCTGCGTGCTGGAAAATCTCAGTAAGGGTGGAGCTGTGGCAGTAAAACTGACATTGAAACTGGAAAATACCAATGAGTCTGGCACAAACATACATTCATCTGCAGTCCCTTCCCATACATTGATCCCAGGGGCAGTCACAATTTCTTCTCTTCCGTGGGCATATCTTAGCATATATTACCTAATCTTTGGGTGATCATGATTGTGTTTTGCTAAAACTTGAGAAATCTGAGAAGAATCGTTTCCTTTGGATCTGCCATTTTTCCCGATCTTACTTCCAAAGTCATCCTTAGGCAGCAGGCAGTCGTCCTGTGACCCAACTCTTATGATTTCTACCTTCAAGAAATGGCAAAGGATAAGGCACTAAACCTGCCAATATATTGTTGGGGTACACTGCATGGCCAAACGTCGACAGTTCAATCTGTTTCAAGTTTATGGTTTTGATGGGTAAACACATGAACTAAGTCAAGTTACCTGGATAATTCCTATAAAGATGTTGTGCCACAAGCTTCCATTAAGTGACTTGAAGGGACAGGTTTTATTAACCTCAATGTGCTGCAGTATATGTTAAATCCTTTTTGTGAAGCTCTAAAGCCTAAAGTGAATGTTAATTGCCTTTTCATTGTTTCCTTTTTAAATATTCGCTTTCATTGCACTGCAGCTCAACCTGATACATTTAGAGGTTCTATGTTATTTGAAATCTGGTCCATTATCTGAAATCACCTAATAAACATACCATTATGATACATTTAACAAGGTTAACTAATGTAGTAATTGGCATTTAATTTTGACTCTGTGCTTCCCTTCCAAATGTAAAGTCAATGATCGGGTTCTGGTTTCTTGTAGAACTGTTTGTGCTAGACCTTGTAACCTAAATAAATCTCAAATAAAAGCAGTTCTAGTGTACACCTGTCTCTTAATTCTATAATCATTTGGAATGCGTCAATGTCCAAATCATAGCACTGACTTGTGTCTGCAAGTATGGTTTGAGTAGAACAGTCTCTTGCTAGCTTTCAATTACTAAAACGTTCAAGAGACAGCCACAGCCTATACATAAGGTAACAGATGCCTGTCGGTAAGAATACCTATCCCACATACTTTGTTATGAGTTTCCATATACCTCTTACTTTGCTCCTCATCTACCATGGCATTCTGGATGAAGATACACCAGGCTCCTTGCTGCCAAGAAACCCTTATATGCCTACACATACAGACACCAATATAAACACACATTCAACCTGCTTGGAACTCTGCTCAAGATAACAGCATCAAGATTCACCAGTATACTGATGATACACAACTCTACCTTAAAGTATTTCCAGCTTCAGATATCCAATGGTTCAAACACTGCTTGTACATCACCCAGACTTGAATGTTTAGCTCCTACCTGAAGCTCAACCCAACTGAGACACCATTCCTGTATTTGGGAAGAGCAACAAAGACACAGTACAAATATTACCCTCAAGGAACACGTTGACAAAAAATAAGGACAGCTTGGCACCAGCTCTCGCGAAGTGAAAGTTAACTTTTTTTTTGTTTTTTTTCCTTCTACAAACTGACCTCAGAACTGCTGTTCAACCCCTGGTGCTATCACATCTGGTTGGTGATAACCTGCTCCATGGTTTTCCATACTAGCACCCATAAGAGTATCCTACACACAAGCACCTCTCATCCATGGCCTAAGGAAACATGATCGCACCACCCCTCGTCCGGATGAAACTCTGGCTCCCCTTGTAGCCCACATCATTCAGCTGCACCATTTACAAAGCCACAATGACTAGTTCATATGCTTACATTGCAAGCAAGCACACCATGTCTGGCGGTTTCCAGCACACTCGCTGCCAGGGCAACTTCACAGTAAAGACTGCATCTCTATGACTCGCCTGGGTTAAAGAGCAGGTACACAGTTAATGAACCCCAAAAGTCTTTAGGTCATTAAGGGCTCGAATTTTACGAGGAGGAACTACCGAGTTAAAACTTACTGTGCCATGGCTTCCAGCCAGATCTGCTTGGTGGTTACCACTTGTGTGCCCCACTGGAGGGCCACTCTCCTCTTTGCTAATAGTCACTGATACAAATTTATGATTAGCAGGGTGATGGCTCTTAACCAGTCCTAGCAAGCACACTGCAGGCTCATAGTTTACCTTCTCCAAGACCATGTCCATCAGTGTCTGTTACTTGAACCCAGCAGCTTCGAACCGAGTTGCATTGCCATGCTAAGTGCACAAAATCTGCTTCCTGTCTCCCAACATCGTACACACTTTGTATCTGATCGCAGCCCAATTTTGAATAACTTAGCAGGCGAGTACTCTATTTGGTGTCTATACTTAAAATGGATTTTACGTAAATTACGGTTAGGTGTGAGTATTAATCAGTTGACCATTTGGATGGGTTGATAAACTGTAGTGTCTATCCATCTAGAGCCCTGTCATGAGTCTGCGGTTTATTTGCGCTGCATTATATAGCTTAGTAAACAAGTGCCTACATATGTCTCTTGTGAGTGGCATCTGTAGTGGTCAACGTTGGTGGTTCATCCGTAAATTGGGGATTGAACTCCTGCATGGCGGCTGTGAGGTAATAATACATACATGTATGCATTGGGGTGCTTGAAATATCGCCAAGGGCTCCAAAGGTGCCATTAGTGTTGATCTCCCATAGTGTGTAAACCTGGGCTAGCGAACAGCTAGAGCGCAGTAGTCCAATACAGATACTGCAGGGTGGTATTGCAGTGATAGTGCTGGCGCATATAGGGGAGTCCTCTCTGCTTGCTCCCCCTGTAACCACTAGGCTGCCGTAGTAACTATTTTTTTTTCCCCACGTGCTATCCCTTCCGTGTGGCAACAGGCCCGGGAGTGGAGTAGGAAAGGCGCCATCATGTTCCACTGCAAAGTGTGGCACATGCCTTGCATACCAATAGTGCGTTAAGTGAGCCTGTGCACATAGGTAATACAGGTTAAAGGTACATTAAATCCACCCATTACATATGGCAATGTGAGTATATCCCAAACCGATTCTGGGCTGCTTCCCAGCCCATACCAGTGTGAGCAAATAGGCTCTAAGCTTTTTGAAGAAATGCTTTGGTAAAACAATTTGCATGTTTACAAATGGAGAAATGTGGGTAGTATCACCATTTTCGTGATTGCATTCCTATCTGCCAATGACAATAGCAGCTGCGCCCACCGGGTGACCTGCTCTTTCAGGGTTGAGATCGCCTTGCCTTAATGATCCTGGGAACTAATTCAGAATCTGTGTAACCATATCCCTAAACATTTAACAGAGCCATAGTCCATAGTAATGGGAAGTCAAGAGGGCACTCCAGAATGGTAGGTGTGAGGGGTATTATGGCCACTTTTGACCAATTAATGCTCATTCCTAAGTAGTATTTGAACCAGACCTACTCTTTTATTACAGGTGGATCTACGCAGCATATCATCCGCATACAGTGATATGCTGATGGGGCACAGATGGAAATTCAGTGTTAAAGCAGCATGTCTTTGCCTAATTACACAGCCAGAGTCTCAAGTGTAAATGGAAATAGGGGTGATAGTGGGCCCCCCTGATGCGTTCCTCTGCCAATAGGAAACACTTATAACGCGTGTACGTATGCGCTTATCTTGAGTGACTGGTCAGTGTAGAGGTGTATCCAGCGCAGGAAGGCTGTTGGTATCCCCATATGGGCCATCTCATAAAAAGAGAGCCTCATTCACAGGAATTAAATGCCTTGGCAGCATCCAATAGGACTGCTGCCTCCAGCAAAAAAGGATTCAGCTGGTGCTATAAAGCAAATGGGGTGCACAGAATGTGTGGTGGATCTAGATGGTATGAACCTGGACTAGTCGGCAGCACCAGGTCAGTAAGTAATTGTTGAAGGTGAGTCGCAAGAAGTTTTGATTATGGTATCGATATTTATTAGGGACAGTGCTCTATACGATTCTCAATGTTCAGGCCCCTTATCTGGATTCAACAAAGTTACTATTAATGCTTCACGCACGGAGGGGGTAACTGTTACCTTTGATACGCCTGCTCATACATGGCATTTAATTGTGGTGCCACTAGAAGAGCAAACTTTTTTAATGCAACTTGCCATTCAGGCCTCCCCATTAGGAAGGGGCACGCATAGCTTCACTGACCTTCAGGTGTTATGGGCTGCATTAGTCACCCTGTCCAAGGGACTACCATGCTAACACAACATCTTCGAGATATGTACCAATTGTATCTGCCATAGCAGATGTATGAGTACCTTACAGACTGCTGCAGTAGTGTCTGAAAGTTGCTATTATTGAAGGCATATGTTCATGCACCTCTGGGATGACTATCACTATTACATGGTCCCTTCCTTTAGGTGTGCATAATTTCTCAGCCAAGCTGTCCTGTATGCCCTCCCTCCCTGCATGTCTGCTGTGTGGCGCTTGGATGAAAAATTGCACCTCTGGTGCTGTCAAATCCAGAGTTTGTGAGGTTCTACCTAATTGCCGCCAGAGTTGCATAACTCAGATTACTCTCTTAGGCATGTAGAGTATCCTCAGATTTCTCTAGTTGTGAATGTATTGATTTAAGGACTTCCACCTTTGTGCTGATGCAAATGCTCCTAATTGTGGCTTTGGATGCCTCTCATGTATCTTTCCCAGCTACTCTCAACATTATGTACATAGTATTCAATGAGAGTTGATCTAAGGCAACCCGTAATATGGAGTCCATGTATGGGACATGAACTATTGTGGGAATCACCAGACACCACTTCATCGGAGCGTGGTCCAATAGCATTTTGGGCATGTGTGCAATTTCTTCCACCCAAGCGCACACCTCCCAGAATATCAGTCTGGATCCATGACCTGTAGACCGACAATGTAAATGTACCCTCCTGCAACGTTGGGAGTTCCAACCGCCATGTCCTCCAGCCTATATTCCTGGAGGCCTTTGCGTATGACACCAGCAGATTGCTTTCCATGCCTGTCAGTGCTGGTGAGTCTGCAGTGGGATCTGGAGAAGTGTTGAGACCACCTCTCTAGATAACATGTGACAGTGTAAGTGGAGCCTTAAGGTCATGAAGAACGCTGGATCATCCTCATTGGTACGATAGGTATTGACTTGAGTGAGAGGGGTACCCCATAAACTTCCCTGTGAATTCACGAGATGGTCTTATTGATTGGCAACCGAGTGGGTCACCATGAATGGCACCCCCAGTATTACCAGTATCATAATCAATCTAAATTAAGACGAGAGTACGGCGTCAATCTCTATACTGCCCACCTAGAGACAGTGGTCTGTTCTGTACTACCCGTCAAATGAGTCTCCTGTAAAAAGGCAATTTGAATTTTATGGCTGCCTTATGCGGGTTATTCAGCCTCTGTACATTGCAAGTGAGTGTCACTTGTCCTCTGGGTTGTCATACATTCCCCAGCTGTTGAGTTATGTCATATGACCCGGTAGGTAGCATATATTTGGTCCTGGGATTAGTGGAGGAGGCAGCACATAGGTGACCATGCAAACCAAAAATGTTCATCCCTCTCCCAGCTATTACAGCATCCCAGCCAAAACGAACAAAGGAAACACTCTACCTATACCAATTTGAAGTATGCTATACGCCATGTTTTATAGAACACTCTGACTAGACCAACAGCTCAAATAATCACATCATTCAGGACAGTGTAGACATTGCTTAATTTATTATTTTCATCTTTTCAATACAAATATATTAGACAATTCTCAAATATCCTAGCTAAAAATAGACAATTATATTTACTCACAGTGCGTTAGAAAGGAGGACCTTGGTGGAGCCTGCCTCTGCACAGTGGGGTAACGATAATTGAGGGGGCCCCCCAGCAAGGTACATGAAGGGGCCCCCTTCCAGACTATCAGGAGCTCCCTGGCTGAAGTACAGTGCTGAGGGGGCCCCTTGGAGCTTGGGGCCCCCTGCACTGTGGGGACTTGGTTACGCCCCTGCCTCTGCAATTACAGCTCTGAAGACTAACCACCGCACATTGCAGCTCGATTTTAAACCACCTTCATCTTGAATACGTCTCGCGTTTCCATTTACTACTTGAGGAATCGTAACACCTAGAGCTTCGTAAACATTTCCCAATACTTTCTGAAAACAAGTAGCAGTCCTTGTTTTCTGCTCTAATGATTGTTGCCCCTTTATCAGCATCTTCCAATCTTAGCAAGATGGGTCCCATTGCCTTTTCTGTCGAATATATACCATATGCGCCCTGAAGGTGATGCCCAGAAGAAAGGTGTTTCACCGAAGCGCGGGTCTGCGCTGTGAGTCAGTTCCCTCCATGAATACATCGGATTTACTTGTCTTTGAAAACTGATGGATTTTTTTTTTTTAAAGTCTTCCTTAGATGTGAAAGCACTTCTGTTTAATTACTTTTATTCTGAAGGTTCTTTTGTAATGTCACATTAATTGTAAAACAAATTTGTGGGTTTTGTATTTCTCAGTTGAGAGAATCTTTTTTTGTATTGGTACACACTGTGAGGGGACTTGGTGCATATTATGCTCTCTTGATGTATGTGATGTGTATATATTTGTGGTTTCGCATGAGGATTTTTGAGCCTGAAGTTGATTGTATGTTGGTGAGTGGAAGGTTGCACTGGGGTCTAATGTTACTATTTTTTAGCTAGGATATTTATTTGTTAATGGTCTAATATATTTGTGTTGAAAAGACGAAGAAAAAAAAATCAAGCAATGTCTACACTGTCCTGAATGGTGTGAATATTTAAGCTGTTGGTCCAGCCAGAGTGGTCTATAAAACATATGACGTATAGCATACTTTAAATTGGTATAGGTAGAGGTTTTCCTTTGTGTGTTTTGGCTGTCTTTCCTCCCCCCCCTGCTTCTCTACCTACATCCTAACCCAGGGGTCCCCTTATTGATAGTGGTTATTTCAGCATCTCAACCTCGCAAAAGTCATTCCCCATTCCTAGTAACTTCAAAAATAAACACATTACAAAATAGAATGCATATTATGCCAGGTTCCCAGTTACCCTCCTGTTGGTCGGTGGAGGCCAGGAAGCATATCGTGCATGCCATTCAGCTCTATGCAAAGCCCTGGCCCGCCATGCTTAGCATTTCAGACATGACACTGCCCTGTTTATACTTGCACTTTGCGCTATATGCCCTACCCGTCGCTGTCCTCTCTAGGCTGATCTCATTTTCATGTGGTGACTGTCTTGAGAAACCCCTGGGCTGCTTTTGGATTTGCGAAAAATTTCTGTTTGCCACTGTGCTTGACGCAGAGGTGCCCTGGGTAGAGTGTGGCTTAATGAATTCTCCCCTTTTGCAATTGCTTCTTGATGGGATAAAACTCTTTTTGTGCTGCTTGTACCGCCGCCGTGTATTCTGGGTGGAAAGCTGTTTGATTGCCTTGGTAGATCTGTCTTTTCTTGCACCAGCCTGAATACTGCATTGCCTTCCCAATAGTTCAACAATTTCTCTGTGACTGGGTGTGACGGTGTCCCAGGAGGCGGCTTTGCCATAAGCTATCTGTGTGCATGCTCTACCACCAGTAGCTGTGGCAGAGTTTTGGGCCCTAAGAGCGTGATAAGCATTTGTTCCCCACAATTTTTCCCTTGTTTGTAATATTCAGGACTCCAAGAATGCGCAAATTGTTCCGCTGTGACTGCGCCTCTAAATCCTTGTTTTCTGGCAACATAACAGCTAGGAGTTTTTCCATGTCCAGGTATTTAGCACCACAGATTGTATTTCATACTACCCATGGATATCCTCTTCTCCAACGCTATGAGGAAGGTTGATTGCTAGTCTAATTTTGCTGCCAAGTGGTGCATGTGCAGGTTGAGGGAATCTATTTTCCCATCAATGTACGGGAGGCTCTGCTGCATAGCCATTAGAGTGGCTTCCAGCGTGGTCTCATCCTGCATGTCAGTCCTACTAAAGGTCTATTGGAGTGTCCTGCAGTGCCTCGGTAGCATGCCGGGATTCAAAGCATTTGATTGGCCCGCTTTCCCCATGTTCGCATTGAGGCCGTTGCTTCTTTTCACATGTGCTCCCTCTGTTGTGTATCTTGGTACTCCTATTTGCCCCTGTCTGCCTCTGTCACACTGTAAAGCTCCTTGTCTGCCTTTCAGTTTTGCCCTTTTTTTACCATCCCACTCATGGTTTAACACCTACCAGTTGAGAGGGAAGACATTCAGATTTGTGGTAGCACATGCTGCATGATCTTTAGCGTAGGGGGAAGTACACACCATGATAGCATGATTTCTACGCTTCGCAAGCCTCCCAGACTTCCGTTCTGAGATTGCATTATCTGATATCCTGTCTCTTTAATGCAGTGTGTTTTGAGAGCTGGCAGTTTGTCATGCAAAGTCATATCTGTGTTGCCCGCTTAAGTTGGTTGTGATTATGCCCACCTTGCCCTCTTATACCATTCAGCAGTATATATCCGTTGTATAGCAGACTTGGAGGAAAGCGCTCAGCATATGTTAGTAGGCCTCATTATGCTCGGGTCTTGTGTGCACTCCCCCAGTCCCACTTTGGCTCTGGTGGGTCACCACAGTCCACAAACTGGGATGCATACCCGTCCAACAGGACATCTGTTTTACAGACGAGGGCCTAGAGGGCCCTTCACAATAGTCCATACCTGTACTTGTAGTGCTTCAATCGCCTTCCCGTGCATCTGGCGAGTGCCCAACTGGAGCTCAGGCTGCACCAGGGAGAGGCCAAATACTTTTTCACAGCCTTTATGGGGCCTAGTGTCCACTGGAGTGCAGATTGTTGTTCCCCCCCATCTCCTCGCAAGTCTTCGTTTGGGTGGGATCAGCACTCTCTGTGGGACACTATGGCTGCTACCACCTGGGCTCTTGTAGTCACCTAGGGCCTACCACTCCATCTCCCAGCACACTATTAGGTCACTAGTAGATCACGCTGCCTCCCATCTGTTACCTGCCAGGGCATCTGCGGTGCTATTTGTCTCCTCTATTAACCTCGGATCAAACTAATTTGATTTCACATACTGAGGTCAGTCTCTCCTCTGGCTTGGCCCGCCCCCCCACCCACCCTCACACTCTCTCTTGCCATCTGCTGGCCTCTCAGTCATCTGCGGGTGCTCACTCTGTCATCTGCAGCAGCAGGGCCAGTGCCCACACAAAACCGGTCACTGCAAAGGGCTCCACTACAAAGTCGCTCTTTCGGACACACCTCTCGCATTGAATTTGGTGCTTACTTTTCTTTCTCTGAATGCAAAGTGAGAGGATTGTGTAACAAAAAAACCCACCCTGACTCTTTATTTACAAGAAAGGAAAGGCTGCGAGAAGTCATTTTTTCTAACACACAGAAATTAAATACCTATATACTGGAGAATGTACTGTCTGTAAAATGACAATGAGTTACCACCCCACGCTTTAGTAATTAAGAAGGCGTGTTCCAAAATGCACCATAAGCTACATACTACACCCATACCACTCTCTTGCCGAATAAATGTGGCTCTCGTGCTACGCTTGTTCTTTGTGTGACTCTTGGATCTTTCACAACCTGAGTTCAGTGAAGTAACATTTATGGTAACACCCACACAATTGTTCCTGCACCACTGGTTTTACCCAGAAGTGACCCTTCAAGGTAGGGTCTTGAATGTTTTGTTTCTAGTGACCATAGTTGCAAGATGAAGGAGAGCATACAAGTCAAAATAAAACAAATCTACCGGAAATGAAAAGCTGAACAAGCAAATTCCACGGCAATCTCGTTTGCTTGCTTTTTCCATGGTTCTCCTTCCTCTTAGTGTGCTTGTCCCTTTACTGGTGCATAGCTTCATTTGAATCCTTTCATTAAATGATTTCTATCCATCCACAGCTTACATTCACAGAGCTACTATTTAGGCATCACCAAACAGCCGGCATGCGCGGTTTGTTGCAAGGGGTATTGTGTATATAGTAAAGGGGTTGGAGCCCCATTTACTTACAATTGGTTTGCTCCATATTAACTCTGGGGGGGGGGCTGCCTGACATCCACGTAGGGGGCCCCTTCAGTGCCACAGGATGGCACATGGGACTGCCCAGCGTCACAAGACCCCTTTGAGGGTACCGCTTGTCCTGTCTGGCCCAGGTGGAGGAAAGGGAGTGGTATAAGTTCCTCAAACTCCCCCCCCCGCCCACACACCTAGCGTCCTCTTTTTCACCAACGCCGGTGGTGCCTCACCCTTGACGCCTCAACTTTGTGGTCTCATTCTGGGGGTGGTGCCTAAGAAGGAACCAGGGGCTTTTTGACTCATTCACCACCTCATACCCAGAAGGGGCATCAGTTAACCATGGGCTGGAGGACGGCACCTGCTCCATGTCGTATTATACTCTGGACGTGGCATTGGACTTAGTCAGGAGGGCGGGGCAAAGAGGCCTGGTTAGCCAAGGCAGGCATCAAATCTCTCTTTCGCTTGCTACCAGTCAACCCGAGCAGCCATCACCTGCTGGGTTTCAAGCTGGAGGGCAAGTCATTTTACGACAAATGCATGCCCATGGGTTGCGCTGTCCTGTGCATATTTTTAGGTGTTCAGTTGCTTTCTGCAGTGGTCTCTCCAGGACACCTACGGGATGGAAGGGGTGACCCATTACCTAGATGACTTCCTGTTCATAGGAAGTGATGGCATGCAGGACTGTAAGCAGGCCCTTGCTGACTTTGTGAAATTGGCTAGTCACTTGGTGGTCCCCCCATGCCTGATAAGACGGTGGGTCTGGCGCAGGTCGTAACTTTTCTGGGGATTGAGCTTGATACCATCGCTGGGGAGTTCAGACTTCCGACAGACAAGGTCAGGGACCTAGCACAATAAATCCAGTCAGCGGTGGGCAGGACAAGGCCACCTTGGAATCCAACCAATGCATCCTGGGGAAACTGAACTTTGTGGCCAGGGTCAACCCAGCGGGTAGGGTATTTGCCAGAAGGATAGCCAGGGCCACTGCCATGGTAAAAAAGAAGCACCACATGGTGAAACTAAGCAAAGGAATGAGACAGGACCTGGTCATCTGGGAGGAGTTCCTGGCCAATTTTAACGGCTCAGTAATTTGGAGGGCTCCCTGGGCGGGCAGCCTGGACCTACCTCTATTTACAGATGCACCAGGTAGAGAAGGTTTCGGGGCCATCTTAGAGAAAGGTGTGCGGAAAAATGGCCCAACTGTTGGCACAAAATGATCACTGTCAACAATACAGGGCTTAGGGGGTAAATAGGCTGGTCGCCCCCCACTCATAGACTATACACAAAATAAGACCTGCCCTACAAAAGTGAACAGAGTGAACTCACTTTCATCAGTATCCCTTGCAAATTCAAAGCTAATTAGTTTTGGTTTCTCATGAGCGGCCAACTTTTTGCCATGCAACAAACGGGTCTGATGTCACTCAATTCTTTAGAAAGACCTTTATCGTGTCTGTGTGTGTGTAAAGTGCTTCCCTGGTTATCCCCTTTCCTAAAAAATATATATATAGGAAGGGAAAGGCAGAGGGAACCATATACTTATGGTGTCCACTCAAGAACAACAGTAGTAGAAAAAGGTAGAAAGGGACCAGCAGTGCCTCACGGAAGTAACCCCATGGGAGATGCGCAGAAGGGTGCTCGCCTGCTACCTCACGTTCTCATCATAAGCAACTGCCGCCCAGAAAGGAAAAAAAGGGATAAATCAAAAGCCTCTTCTCAATCCCATCAAATAGTGCTATTAGTGAAACTTAAATGCTAATTTGTATCTATGTTCAAAAATAACAGTGTCGACCCAGATAGGAGAGACGGGGTCTGATCAGAACCCACGTCCGTCCAAGTTAAAACCGAGCGTGACTACACTAGCTGTATAACTCTTTATTCTGTGCTGTGTGTCTGCTCATTTAAAACCAACATGTTTCATTGCCTTAATATATTTGCGGCAATTTCATCAGGGCTAGGGTCGACTGGCCACACTGCACTTCTAGTTCACACCAGTGAACTTTCTGTCTGCACCATAAAGATTGCTCGTGTTTAGCATACCTCAACCTCTCTTCTAGATAGGTATATGCTACGTCCAAGTTTAGGAAAGGGGATAACCAGGGAAGCACTTTACACGCACACAGACACGATAAAGGTCTTTCTAAAGAATTGAGTGACATCAGGCCCGTTTGTTGCATGGCAATAAGTTGGCCGCTCATGAGAAACCAAAACTAATTAGCTTTGAATTCGCAAGGGATACTGATGAAAGTGAGTTCACTCTGTTCACAAAATGATCACTACCAACATCAGTGTTAGTTGTTCCCAATAGTGGTAGCTTTCCACCTGTGGCCTGCTGTTCTGGCAGCTAAGAGGGTCATCTTTTGGAAGGGTGACCAGATTTTCAGGATCAAAAAGTGAGATGGGCTTGAAATAAAAGTAGGACTAAAGCCTTTAGTCTTACTTCTATATCTGGCCTGTCCCGTTTTTTTCGTATGCTTGTAAATATGTGCCTATATACAGTAGACGTGTAACTGTGTGCGCGCATATATACACACATACATGTGCGCGCACATTCAAGGCTTGCTCCGATTCAAGGGCAGAGCAGGGTCACACTGGTGGCTAGCCCTTGTAGAAAATGAAGGGAAATCCAGAGAAAATGTCTCACTAATGGATTTCCCTTTGTGCTACCCTGCAACAAAGGCTCCAATGGTATGCTAAATACAGGCACTAAACAAAAAACCAGGAAATGTTTCTGCTACAATTAGGCACTACACAAAAACTGGGACATTTTCTTAATTTGGGGATAGTGTTGGGACATGGGACACTTCTCCCAAAACAGCGACCGTCTGGGGAAATCTGGGACTTCTGGTCACCCTATCCTGTGGGCTGACATCCTGGCAGTAGTGCAGGCCATCCACTCCCAGTCAGCGAGTTGCCCACTGCTTTTGTGCCTCTTGAGGGAGTTGGTGCGGGTGTGTCTGTACAATAAAGTTGAATGCAGGGCGTGACACATGCTATTTTTATATATAACCTTGTGTGGAGTTTGTTTTGTGGTGGGCCTGGGATGTTGTTGCTGTGTGCGTGCGCAAATGCTTTACACATTGCCCCCGGGATAAGCCTGACTCCTCGTGCCAATCTACCAAGGGGGTGAGCTGGGGTTATCTTTGGTGTGTAACTTCCTTGCCCTGACTAGAGTGGTGGTTTCTGCCTGGCTTTGGCGCACGCCTTAGCCAGCCAGAAATCCCATTTCTAATAAAACTCATCACAGATCCCAAGATATCTCTAACAGAAACAAGAATACATCTCACATGGTACATCTGCATGGGAAAAGCTGATGTAAATGCATGCAGGGGTGAGGGGGAACACAGTCCCTGCACATCTCACACACATGCGGGATGCCAGCACTGAAACCTCTATGTAGCCCGCCCACATCACCAGTCCATACATCACATATCAACCTGTGTCTGGGGGTAGACTCACTGACTCCAAGACTGCGCAGCCCTCAGTGTCCCTGCCCTGTGAATAGATACTGTGTCATGGATGTCACATTGAGGGTCTTTATCCCACAAATCAAATATCCACATCAAAAGGCTGGTCATGTGCAAACTACAGTGCTGAGATGGCTCATAGCTGGAGTGCAAAAAGAAAAGACAGATGTAGCACTCTGTAAGTGAAGTCAGGTGTCCTTGTGGGCGGGGACTGTGCAGGCCAGCTGGGCTCACGCTGAGATGGACAACAGGGTCACTCACAGCCATTCAGCCAAGCAATCACTGTCCTTACTCCTGCATAACCAACATGCTGCGTCACTGTATGGCTGACAACTCAACACAGGTCACTCATACATACATGTGCAGGCAGGGAAAACTTTGGGTACACGCACCTTCCCCTTGGAGACAGCATGTTAGGCAGTGCATGACACAACCCCACACTCTCAGGCACATACTGAATCAGTCCAACTACATATGTGCCCCCCCTTCACTCCCCCCCTCCTGTTGAGGACCTACCATGACATTTGGGGCACCATAAAGCCTTGGGTACTGTGTGAGCACCTCGTCCACCAGGAACTCCAGCTCCTCGCTCGTGAAGGGACTGTCATGGATCTTCGCTGTCCTTGCCATCACTGTGGACATGAGACAACAGCGGTGGAATTGGGTGGTGAGGGGTCTCTGGCAGTAGTCCCTGGAGGCAGCAGCAGGTAAGTGGTTACTGGCAGCAGTCCCTGTAGATAACAGCAGGTGAGGGGTCACTGTCCGCAGTCCCTGGAGGCAACCGCAGGTGAGGGGTCACTGGCAGCAGTCCCTGGAGGCAGCAGCAGGTGAGGGGTCTCTGGCAGCAGGCTCTGGGAGCAGTGGAAATGTTAGGCTACCTCCCACACATATATAGCCCCCTGGGTTCATTTCAAAGGTGCCAAGCTGCGTCAATTGGTGGTCCAGGTCTGCCTCTTTCAAATGCATCCAATGACCGCCTCCGCGGTGGCGGAGCACGCCTACCGCGATTTTCAAAAATTGCATCCTACCACTGCAATCAGGGTTTCCATTTGCTGTAAGGGAATGCTCCATGGCGCTTGCACACGGCTAGGGCCCGGTGTGCGCTACCGCATCTTCCAAATGCATCCAATGACCGCCTTCATGGTGGCGGAGCACGCCTACCACGAATGTAAAAAATTGCTTCATGCCACCACAATAAAGGGTTCTCACTGGCTGTAAGGGGATGCTAAATGGCGGTGACACACTGCTGGGGCCCGGTGTGCGCTACCGTGTTGGTGCCTCTTTGAAATGCATCCAATGACCGCCTTAGCGGTGGCGGAGCATGCCTACCGCGATATTCAAAAATTGCATCATGCCATCGCAATCAGGGTTCCCATTGGCTGTTATGGCATGTTCCATGGCTGTGACACACCACAGGGGCCAGGCGATAGCGACCGCGATTTGGGCGGCGGAGCATGCCAACCGCCATTTGGGCATGTCTCCATGCCTATCACTTCCGCACTTGTGTATTGTGGATTGCTGGTGACACACCGCAGGGGCCAGGCGGTAGCTACTGCGATTTGGGCGGCGGAGCATGCCAACTGCCATTTGGGCATGTCTCCATGCCTATCAAAACCGCACTTGGGTACTGTGGATTGCTGGTGACACACCACCAGGGCCAGGCGGTAGCTAACACGATTTGGGTGCCATGCAATGGCCATCTGGCAAACATCAACAGTGCACAGTGCCCACATGGTCAATGGCACATCATTGTGCACACAATGCCAATGTTCCATTTACTCCACTGGTGACTACACATGCGATGTTTGTGTATGTGATTTCGTTGATTGGCCTGTCTCCCTCACATGTCATTTACGATACTGATGGTCGTGTACGCAGGACAATGTTCTGTACCCTACAATGTGTACATATGTACATGTGTTGATATGCATTGACAATCACAGCAATGTTTGTCTCAATGAATGATGATCTTTTTTGCATATCCTCTTATGTCTGATCATGCACACAATCGTCATTTCTGCTCCGACTGTGGTCATTGTGTTGTCGATGTGTGCCAGGTTAAAATGACGCATGAAGGTGTGTCGGGTACAGCAGCTAGGTATGAGACAGTGGGGTTGATTTGTTACACATATGCTGGAGCTATACTGTTGAAATTTACCTCTTCCCATGTCCTGTTGGTACTTTCCTCTTTCCCCTCCTCGCCTCCTCCTAGAACGTTCCGATAGAGCCTGTGTTAGAATGTTGAGATCTAAAACACTTGAAGAGACTGGGTGAATGGAATAAAGAAGCACGTTCTTGCCTGCACTGCGTCTTCTTTCTTTTGGTTTGGAACTATAACACTGGCGGCGATCCTGCGTAGGGGGCAGCCATTCACCTCCCCTTTCTCTGCTTTCTCCTCTTTGGGAGTCTCCAGCTCCTTGACATCCTCCAGCACTCCGGTGTGATTGTTCAGGTGACCTGCCGGTGGAGGCTTGTGCTGTCCTCGTCATCCTGCATCATCCTCACTGCTGGGAGCATCTGGGCACTTCTGGATATTCCTTTTAAGATTCATCCAACTGCCTGCTGGAGTTCCTTCTTTCACACTTTGCCTGTGGAGAATGCCGTATTTCCTTTCTGTGGCACTGTGCTGGGAGTGCCGCCAACTCCTTGTGGTCTGCTTTCTTCTGGCTGTTTCTCTGCCTTCCTGGCGTTGGTTCCCATCCACATCTGGAGACCTATATGATGTTTTTCTGAGGCTTTTCTCCTCCGCACTTGCCATTGGTGTGCGCCCGGAGACTGGGTCTTCTGCCTCAAACCGCAGAGTTCTCCTGATTGGACGCTGCCGGCTGCCGCTCAAAGTACACTGCGGCGTCTTCATTTTTCGCTGTTGTGCTGTCTTCCGCTTAAAGCTGTTCCTCATTCCTGCCTTACCTGTTTCACGTGAGTTCTGGGAGGTTATCGGTGCCACCTCTCCGCCAGTTCCCTGGAGACGTGTCCCTGCAGCCCCTCCCTTGGCCGGCTCTCCACAAGTTCCTGCTTCAAGACGCTCCCGGCGCCCCAGCCACCTGACAGCCGAGTCTTCTTGTCAGTTCCTTTTCAGTTGACACCCGGTGCCCCAGCCACCTCACAGCCGGGTTCCAGCGTTATTAAGCTCCAGCAATGAGTCAATAAGACTTTCTTTATTTACATGTGCTGCAGTTTATTTCTCGAATTTTAGAATCAATTTTTGACCGACTGTACACCTGTTGTTGGTGCGTTTCTTCGGTGATACACACACCTTCCTTCAACAAATTAACTCGTTCCCCTTTGCATTTTATCATCCACTGTTTTCAGGTTAATATGTAGACTGTGCAAACTGTGTATGCGTTTTTCGGTGATACGCACACCTCATTTGCAGTAACTTTGTACATGTTGTTTCACTCACCTGATATGTGCCCTGTGCGTTGTACAGTGAAACGCACACCTCTTCGGAAATGTTATCTCTTTATTCAACCAAAGTTTAATTACGGCGCCATTTTTAAATTTTTTAATTGGTTTACCTTTATTAACATTATCCAATATTGCTTCCTGTTCTCTGTGATTTAGAAATTCCATTATATTTGACCCCTTTTTGCAGTCTATTATTATCATCAATGGGTAGTCCAGGCATAAATCAACTTCCATCTTTCCTAAATGATTGTGGTGACCCTGAAATTCATTGGAAAGACTGGGTAAAATTATTTGAATCTTACCTCATTGCCATGGGGGGTGAGAAACTTTCTGCGTTGCGTAAACAGCACATACTATTACATAATGTAGGTGTTCATGGGCGTAAAGTGTATGAAACTCTTGCTGAACCCGAGTTAGAAGATGATGATGATGACTCTGATGCCTATGATATTACTTTAATGAAATTAGAAGCACATTTTGGAGATAAAGTGAATGTGGCCTTAGAACACCATAAGTTCTTTAGCAGAATCCAAGGGAAGAATGAGTCAATTAATAACTATATAGCAGCTCTCAAAGGAATAACTCAATTGTATGAATTCGGAGATCTAAATGATTCTCTTATAAGGGACCAATTAGTTAGATGCACAAACAACACAAGAGTTCAAGAGAAGTTGCTTGTGAAAAACCTGTCCTTGAGAGAAGCAGTTGCAATTACACAATCCATAGAATATCGTACCAAATGTATAAGAGAAATGAAATCAAATATGAAGTTGTTGCGACTGTTCAAACAGAAACTTCAAATAGTGACGGTCTTAAAATAAAAAACAAAGAAGTTACAAGAGAAACTTCTTCTGCAAGACCAACTAGAGATGGCCAAAGTCTTAAATGTTTTAGATGCGGCAGCAACAATCAATTAGCTAACAGTCCTTTCTGCTCCGCACGTGGGGTCACTTGTAAAAAATGTAACAAGAGAGGTCACTTAGCTAGAGTGTGTAGAGAAGGGGAAAATGATACTTCTATAAAAATGGTTAATAAGGATAATGAACCTCCAGCAAAATATGTTTTTCAATTAAAAGACAATGATGAGACTTCCAAACCTAACTATCCTAAATGCACTGTATATATTGACAAGAAGCCCGTGGAAATGTTTGCAGACTCCTGCTCCCCATTCACGCTCATCAATATTACTCAAGAATGCTATGAGAAGTGTTAATCTAGAACTTAATTCTCCTGATATTTCACCGGAAGGGTATACCAAGGACCCCATTCCTCTCGTAGGTATGGTCACAGCCCTCATTGTTTTCAAAGGGAGATCTACAGTAGGAAAAGTGCATATAGTTGAGAGTGGAGCTAATCTTCTTGGATGGCAACATCAGAAAGAGCTGGGGATTATTTTGGACCCCAACAATAAGGACCAAGTCATTTTAGTGGACAATTCTGATAGCAACATGTCTTTATGTTGAGACTTTCCTGATTTATTTGCAGACAAATTAGGAAAATTGAAAGATTTCCAACATAAGTTTAAGGTCAGGCAAGGAGCTAAACACGTTGTGCACAAAACTCGCCAGTACCCTTATGGTTGAGAGAAACCCTTAAAGCTGAATTAGATAAGTTGTGCGAGTTAGGAGTCATTCAACCCATTGATTCATCAGAGTGGCTAGCACCATTAGTCTTAGTGTCCAGAGCCAATGATCAAGGTATTCGTCTGTGTGGACCTGCGCAGCCTTAATGAAAATATATGGGTAGAGAGATTCCCCTTACCCAATATAAATGAAATGTTAAGTCCCATAGGCAGAGCTAAATTCTTTTCAGTTATCGATCTCTCAACGGCCTACCATCAGGTAGAATTGCACCCGGAGTCCAGGCCCTTGACAGCATTCACTTTGCCTTTCGGTGCATGCATGTTCATCAGAATGCCTTTCGGTCTGGCCTCCGCGGCAGGAATTTTCCAGAAAATGATGCAACAAATCCTGGTAGGCACAGAGAATACTTTGTTTCCAGGACAACATATTAATGTATGGATCGTCCATGGAAGAACATGATAAGGTCCTTTACTCAGTCTGCAAAAAAATAACGGATGCGGGCTTCACTGTAAAATTTGACAAGTGTAAGATCAGGGTAAACTCAGTTGATTACTTGGGGCATACCATCTCCCAAGAAGGCTTCAGGCCAAAGTACAGTCTAATTCAAGCAATCAAGGATGCCCCATATCCTACCAATAAAGACGAATTAAGATCCTTCTTGGGTCTTACTGAATATATGGCAATATAGGTAAAAATAATTGCTGAGTTGTGTGATGGATTGCGAGATCTCTTGAAAAAGAGAAAAGAATTCACATGGGAGAAGAAACATGATGACATGATTTACAATCTTAAAAGACATATTCTGACGTCACCAGCTTTAGGAGCCTTTGATCACAAAAAGAAAACGCTTTTAACCACAGACGTGTCCAACAAAGGGTTGGGGGCGACACTTTCACAAAATAATGGAAACGGTGAAGCTATAATAGCGTTTGCCTCTCAGTCCCTTAGTCTCTCAGAACGCAATTATTCCGTTATCGAGAGGGAGGCATTAGCGTGCTTCTGGGCAGTTAACAATTTTAAGTTCTTTTTGTGGGGTACCAAATTTGTTATTCGCACAGACCACAAACCTTTGACTTTCATGTTCTCATCTAAAAATGACAATAAATCTCCTCGCATCATGAAATGGGTATTGGGATTGGAAAATTACTGTTTCCAAATAGAGTATTTACCTGGACATGAGAATGTTGTTGCTGACTACTTCTCAAGGTCTTCCCTCAACTTGATGTGCCAATCTTGTCTATACATCTTCCATCCATCGCTAAGGCGGAATGGGAAGAGAGCATGAAGAATGACAAAGACTTGCTTGTCCTAAAAGACCTTATCATTAATGGTTGGCCGGAGAATAAATCCCAAGTTCCTGACACTATCAAAGACTTTTGGGAAATAAGATACAAACTATCTCTCATGGATAACAAAATTTTCCGTAATGGGAAAATTGTCCCTCCAAAAAACATGTAAAACAAAATAGTTGATCTGGCTCACGAAGGGTACTTGGGCAGGAGCCTCACAAAAAACAAACTCAGAAGTTGTTATTGGTTTCCTAAGATGGACTCCTTAGTAGAAGTGAATGTGAAAGAATGCACCAGTTGTGCAAAAAGTAATAAGAGCAAGGTCTTAAGGAAGGTTCCCCTACCTCCTGTCGAAGTTCCAGAGATTCCATGGACCAAGTTAGCCTTAGATATAATTGGTCCCATGGAAATTTTGGGAACCCAAAAAAGATTTATGTTTGTCCTTATTGATTATACATCACACTGGATCAACCTCAAATTTACTCCCACCACTAACACGACAAATCCCATTTCCTTCTTGGAATATATATTTTTCTTCGAAGGCATACCAGCCACCCTTATCACGGACAATGGGGTGCAGTTCACTTCCAAAATTATGAAACATTTCCTTGTCAAGCTACACATAAAACATGAGAAAACTGCACTCTATTGTCCTAAAGCAAATGGTGGAAAGAGCCAACCGTATGATCAAAGAACACATTCAGTTAGCTATCTCAAACAACCTTAAAGTTGAAGAATCCTTGAAAGAATGTATTTGGGCTTATCACACAACACCTAATCTCATCACAGGTATATCTCCTTTTGTAATGTTAAGAGGGAGAGAACCTAGCAACAAAGTTGAATCCCAGGTGGTTGGAAGGTGGTTAAAAAGGTCCCTTTCAAACAGGAAAAAATGCATCTGAAAACTCAACAACATCAAATGAAATACAAAAAATGGTATGACCAAAAATATGGAGTTAAAGAGCTTGATCTTCATCCCAACACACCTGTTGTGATAAAAAAAACACTCCTGTTCAACCAGTGATCAAAGCTAGCAAAAATGTGTTTCGCCTTGACAATGGGCAGACTTGGAGTGGAGATAGATTGGTCAATGTCACTTAACCAATGTTGTACTTTCTGGTTCATTTTCTCCTCACCATGTTCTTCTCACTTTTCCAAGGCAGGGAGATGTGTTGTAATTTACCTCTCCCATGTCCTGTTGGTACTTTCCTCTTCCCCCTCCTCCCCTCCTCATAGAATGTTCCGATAGAGCCTGTGTTAGAATGTTGAGACCTAAAGCACTTGAGGAGACTGGATGAATGGAATAAAGAAGCACGTTCTTACCTGCACTTCATCTTCTTTCTTTTGATTTGGAACTATAACATATACTCCCATGCTGCCCATGTTAACTCTGGCCATATTCCTATGTACATTCACAGTGACCGGCGTTATGTTTGAGGTACTTGTTTTGTGTAAGTTGTCAGGTGTGCCATTTGTGTAGCTGAAGGTGTCCCTACATGAAAGCTGGTCTGTAACTCAATTTTGATGACAGTCATTGTTGGCGTTGTGTCATCCAGAACATTAGATGCTATGCCCATCTCATGATGTATTGCATTGACATGTGTCCACTTTAATCTCAACTAGGAGGAGACCAAATCTGCTTTGTCACTTGACAGTGCTGGAGGATGTGGCGATCATCCGGAAAAGCCGTCTGGATAGAGCCACCCTACAAACCCTTTGTGATACGTTGGAGGTCCATCTGCAGCTTCGCAGGACATATCCAACAGCTTTCACCCCAAATTATAAGGTGATGGCGGCCCTGCATTTTTTTTGCCACAGGATCGTTCCAGCACACGGTGGCCAGAGCACGTGGGATTTCACAACTGGTGTTCAGCATGGTGCTGCGTTATGTTCTGTCCGCCATGATGATATACAAGGACAGATATATCCATTTCCCCAGGGGTGCTGAATTGGCAGCTGTGAAGTGAGATTTCTATTCCCTTGGATGGCCATTCTGCTTCCCGAGCGTGCATGGATTGTGGGTGGGTGTGCCTAGTCGTGTGGCGTGCTGGGTGTGTGACCTACTGCCTTCTGCCTCAGCGACATTGCAATGTCTATTTGTGTTTGTCATACTTAGGTGACTCTGCATATCCCAACCATCCCTGGTTGCTGAACCCACTGCGGAATCCCAGGACCCCGGATGAAGTCCGCTACAATGATGCCCATGGGACGACACGACGTGTGGTGGAGCATACTTTTGGTCTGCTGAAGTCACGTTTCCGCTGCCTGGATAAGACGGGTGGTGCAGTGGCGTACTCGCCCGGGAAGGTGTGTCAGATTGTAGTGGCATGCTGCATGCTCCACAACCTAGCCATTCGCAAGGAGATTCCCCTACTCCTGGATGATAATGAGGACCCAAGGCCCACGCCTGCAAACTAACCCGTGTCCTGTGAGGACGACAGTGGAGAGGAGGAAGGTGTTGACTTCACTTGAAGGTGGGTGACAATGTACAATGTACCCATTGTCTGATGATGTTGCTGTTGTCATGAAGGGGTATGTGAGAATTGCAACAGCAGCGAGTTGTAGACTCAGTGGTGGTTGGCAATGTTTCTGGGACAAGTCATTTAGGAGTACCTACAGGATGTGTATGTTGACACTTGTTGCCCATTGTGACATGTGCAAGTTGGATTATCTTGGTGGTAGGTGTTGTGTGATGTCTGTGATGCAACACCCAGACCAGTGAATGTTGTTCTGTTGTATTTTCCTAGGTGCCTTCAACTTCTCCTTACCTACATACAGTCCATACTCCTGGTACATTGTGATAGAAGAATGTAAATCTGCAATAAAGACGGAGCAGACACAACAACATGTGTGTGAGGAATTTATTTTTACAATGGTGACATGTAGGGGGGTGGACATTTACATTGAGGATGTGGTGGAGCAGTGAGTTGACAGTTGTGGTACATGAGATAATCGAGTAGTCAACACATTGATGTGGTGACCCAGTCCAACAGTAGGATGCCATCCACAAGGCAGTGTGGGGAAGGACAGTCCAAAAAAATCAATGCAGCGGTGAAGAGGGTTGCCATCAGAGTTGGCTCCGTGACTGGCGTTTGGCAGGTGCTGTGCCTTCAGATACTCCCAGGGTTTCCTTAGGACGACCCCTTCATCGCTTGGCAGGGGGGCCGTGCTGCAGGGCCAGTGGGGTCTGAGGACTCACCCCTCTCTGTGGGCGCAGGGGAGGATGGTGACCTGTCATCCTGTGGCCCACTAGAGGAAGGTGGAGGTGTTGGTTGTGGCACAGGCCTGTCCCTCAGTACCGCCACTTGCTGGCCCAAGAGGTCCACAATTTGTCCCATGCGGGTGTCAATGGACCTCATCAGCAGGATGAGCTCGCGTAACAGTTCGTCCGACCGGCCCGCTTGTCCCTTGTGTTCATATGCACCAAGGACTGTGATGATGTGGTCCAGGGATTGGGTCCCAGCCTCTTGGTGTCTGTGGGTGACCCTGCCTCTCCCACCTGCCCAGCTGCCATGGACCGGTTGCCTCACCACTATGGGCACCCGCATCCTCTCCCTGCCCTCCTCTGTTGGTGGTGTGGGGTGGT
This sequence comes from Triturus cristatus, assembly GCF_964204655.1. Classification (NCBI taxonomy): domain Eukaryota; kingdom Metazoa; phylum Chordata; class Amphibia; order Caudata; family Salamandridae; genus Triturus; species Triturus cristatus. The sequence goes on from NC_140590.1 coordinate 1,706,925,757, forward strand.
CATCCTCTGGGACAGTGTGAGTGTTGCAGGCAGCGCAGGTGGTGGTGGTGAAGGACGCACAGGCAATGACAGGAGGGGTCTGCAGAGGTGTTTGTATTGCAGCAGAGGTGGTGGGGGGGACGACGGTGTCCTGGGACCTGTTGGTCCCTGGCACACCAGATGGGCCGGCTTCGAGCTCATCGTCCAGAGAATCCCGGGAGTCAACATCCGAGAGTCCATGTACCGGTGGGGGAGACAGCTGTGCAGGTTTCTGGTGTTCTCCTCTGCGGTGAGTTCTTGGTCAACTGTGGGTCAGATGGGAAATGGTCATTGTAGTGCACCCCGCAAGCTTAGTGTTAGCTGTGTGTCAATCACTGTTTGTACACTACACAGTTGGCTGATCATCACATTGTTTTCTATGTACACTATTGTGCCTCCTGACATGATGCAGTGGTACATGCATTGCTTGTCCATGGTGTGAGGTGTCAATACATACCATGCGCCACGTGCATAATTTGTGATTACAGGGACCTGTTGACATCTAGGGACTGGCACAACATCTTATTTCATTGTGGACTCTTTGTTGATTTGTCTGACCTGGCAGACGTCACATCTGGTCATGGACTGGCCGTTGTCATCTACTGCATCCCTCTGTCCTGTCATGTGCATATCTTGATTTATACCACCAAATATGCTTTCTTATTTTTCGAATGGTACTTGTTGCTCTGGCCCCATGGCACTGCATATGTCAATAGGTGCTGTGCATGAATGTGCCCAATATTTCTTTTACATGTGCATTGGTGTTTCACACTTTGGTAGCAGTGACAGTTTCCTTTGCTTACCTGTGTGCACACTGTGCGTGGCAACTGGGTCGGTGTGCATATTTGTGCAATGAGAGGGCCGGTGTTGTCATATGGCACCATTTCGTTAGTGACGAATGGGTGGGTGCACGTACTGGCTGCTTACCTGTTGTGTGCTCAAATTTGACATTGTTATGTGACACATCTGTGTGTGCATGGTGGAGGCTTACATCCTGCTCAGTGGGGTCACAAGACAGAATAATATGTTGTGGTACAGGCCTCCCACCCCCAGACACCCTTCCAGGGAAGATGGCGACCTACCTGTGAGTTTGTTAGCTGTACTGCAATGGCTTTCAACTGCTTCTAGGTGGGGGAGTGCTCCATCCTGCTGAGGAGTGGGAGAGGGGGCATGGTGGGAGTAGTGGTTGTGAGAAGGTGGCCTGATATATGCTGTCCACTAGTTCTAGTGGGCACCTTGTATCAGTCCAAACAACCCCTTAAGGTGAATTGGTTAATGACAACCTTTATGGGAAGCTATCCTAGTGGTAGCTATGGAGAGCAGCCTTCAGGCTAAGTCTTGAAGGAATGTTAAGCAGCTTGTTTTACCAGTCTATAATCTCTTGAATGATCAAATGAAAAGACAACCACACCAGGTATATATTCAAAGTATATGTATTTAAGATAAAACACACCCCTCTAGTCTCTTTGAGACTGGAGTTCAATGTACTTTGTTTACAAGTTAGCAATTATCAGTAATAGCACAAATACGCATTTGGGCCCTAGGGGCGTACCAAACCATATACCAAAAAAGTGGTATAAGAACCATGACTAGGCTAGACACAAGGCCTAGAGCCTGTAGAATCGCTGGGACCCCAAGGACCCACCCAAGTAAGTGACATAGGGGACCCATGGGGACTGTATGCAGTGTGTAAACACAAACGCGGTTCCCGTTATCTTCTATGGGCAATGTCGCGTTTGGAAATTTAAAGATTAAGGACACTTAGAATCGAGTCAGGACCAAATTTTTTGGACTTAAGAAGTTCTAGGGCTAGCACCCATGGGAGCACCAGAGTACTAGAGTTACCTCACCCAGGGAAGCTGGGTGCATAGGTGTCTTTTGGTGTTGGGTCGCGTCGTCGATTGCAATGGAAACCTGCAAATAACTGCTTCTGCCGTGAAGAGAAGTGTCCGAAGAGATCCAAGCCTGGATCTAGGATGTAAGGAACCTGAAAGCAGAGGGGACAGAGTCTGGGTCACTAGCCAGTGACCAAGGCCAGGATGGACCAATGCCCACAGATGTCGGGTGCCTCAGGTGAGTTGATGGGTGTCTTGACTCTTCAGCCACAAGGTCCAGGAGGTGTCGACTAAGTCCGTGAGCCGGAACACCTCACCAACTGTCTGTCCATCCCGTTTCCACTTCACCAAAGGGGAGTCTGGTTCTTCGTCTTAAACAGGAGACAGTAGTGACACTACACGCGCCACCGCCACAGCTGCACGTCTGCCCTGTGATCAACTTCCACCGAACAGAACCCAGAAACCTCCTTTAGTACAAGTGGAGACATAAGACGAAGCTCCTGGTGAGCCTCGCCCCCTTTTCCCATCAGAGTCCTTACCACTCCGCACTAAGGCCACAGCTTCAGCTGGCCAGGCGTCTGTTATGGCTTCAGAGCAGAGTGAGCACATTCCTCTGACAAGATCCAGTTCTTTCTGGTCAGTAAAGTGCGAAAAACAAGTGAAAAGGAAAACATGCACTAGTGAAGATCAGAAAATGGCGACAGCTCAGAAAATGGAGTCACTCAAGCATAAGCCTCTATTCATGCAAAAGAGCAAAATTAGTATGCAAGGTGGCATAAGATCAGGCCAAAGCCAATAGCAAGTACTGCCGTTAAGCAAGATAAAGTCAGAATCTGAAAGAGACATAATCAAGCCCTACTTCGTAGCTTATTCTTACTAGGCAGGCCTACACATCACTATATTATGTTATAATATGGTAAATAAGACTGAGATGGTGATGGGCAACAGTCATTATCAGGCTATTTATCCACATAAATAGCACATTCATTACAGAAAGAGTGAGAGAGGAAGAGAGAAAGAGAGAGGAAGCCAGACAAAGAGAGAAAAAGTGGGACAGATGAAGACAACTAGAGAAACAGTGTGAGAGACAGGAAGAGAGAGAGATAAAGAGAGAAACAGTGTGAGAGAGAGGAAGAGAGAGAGATAAAGAGTGAGAGAGAGGAAGAGAGAAATTAAGAATAAGACAGAGAAAGAGAGAAAGTGAGAGAGAGAAAGGAAGAGATGGAGAGGGTGTGTTGACACTCGAAAAAATCTTCTCAGCTCACCTTTGTGCCACGGGTGTGTCTCCAACCCCGTGCCGGGAGATAGTGCGGCCCTCAAGTTTTGTGATCTGAAAGATAGTATAGAATTAGTATCTGTAGAGTACATACAACTGCAGATACGTAATTCTTTGTTTTGCCAATGCAGAATGAGGCTGGTGCACCCCATCCACTCCCACTGCTTGGAGGTGACTGTGCGCTCTTGTGCGCCCAGACTGCTGCACACTACCCACTCCCAACGCCCAGAGGTGACTGCCAGCTGCTGCGGAAAGAAGTCTCTCTGCTCACCTTCCGCCACCGGCGTGTTGTAAGAGGGTCCAGTACATGCCGAATTAACTTTGTCTTAGTTTCGGGTTGGACATGCATCATTGCAGATTTTTCACACGTTCAGCTCTGGTGGTGTTGGGGGTGAATGTCGATTCATGAGTCACAGCCAGTTAGATAAAAAGAGCGAGAGAAAAGAAAGAAAGTGAGAGGAACATGGAGAGAAAGAGTGAGAAAGACGAAGACAGAAAGAGAGAGAGAGAAAAACAGTGCGAGAGAGAGGAAGAGAGAGAGAGAAAGAGGGAAAGAGTGTGAGAAAGAGGAACAGAGAAAGAGAGGAAGAGTGAGAGCGAGAGAGAAACAGAGAGAGAGAAAGAGGGAGAGAGAGAGTAAGAGATGAACAATGTAAGAGGAAGAGGGAGATAGAAAGAGTGTAAGGGAGATAAAGGAAGAGATGAGGAGGGATACTGAGTGCCCACACTGTGTACAAAACCGTCACAGCTTACCTTTACACCACTGCTCTGTCTTCAACCACGTGCCGCGACCTAGTGGTACTCTCAAGCTCCCACATCTGAAAGACAGTACAGAATTAGTAATGGCAGAGCAGGGTTGGATTAGGATTCAAAATCGGCCCGGGTACGCTAAGAAAAAAGTGGCCCACATTTGCATATTGCCTTTCCTCAAAACACTGCTTTGGCGAAATTGTATTTAAAAGAGAGGGGGGTGGGGGAGATACCAAAAAATGCACAGATTCGTTCACACTGGTGACTTAAAAACAAGTGAGGCCACTTTTGCTCAGGCCCCCTGCCCTGCTAGGTATGCATAAATTAATGGGCCGGCCCTGCAAGAGAAAGAAAGTGACACCTCTGCCTGTTGCTAAACGTGAGGTAATGACGCCCATCTGCCTCCAGAAAGGCTATTCAGACACCCACTGGGCCGCTGGCTGTATCCGAACAACAGCGACACCGCCCAAATCTACCCCCCAGACTGCTCCAAAAAGCAGCTCACAGTTGGAACTGGGCACCGGCCCCTCGGGCATTGCACCAGTGCCTGCGTTATCAATCCGATGCTGTAGTAGAGTATATACGAGTGCGTACGGCTAAATTGCTCTGCCATCTTTCTGCATTCAGGCTGCTGTATCCCATCCACTCCCGCCTCCCAGAGGTATCTGCTCGATGCTGTGCACCAAGGCCTCATTGCTCACCTTTTCGTGGTCACGGAACCCTCCACATCATGTAGCTCCGTTCTGCAAGGTAATAGGTCTCACATTTGGAACTGAGTCTTGATATCGCCATGGCAGAGGACATACTAGTGCACCTATCATCATCGCAAGTTGTACACCCACTCAGTGCTTGCGGTGCTACTAACTCAGTGAGAAGTGATGCCATGCACTCTAAGCTCTAAAATGGCATAGAGCACGTGTTTCTGGTCTTTTATATTAGCAGGGTCACGTGTCTTGTGATGTCTGTGCTGGATGGGTGTGGTGTGGGTGTATACCAACCGTGAGGGAGTGGCTGTGGCATCAGTGTTGCCAGATTGGGCTAGATCACGCACAATTGGGCTATATTTTGCCGGATGTGTGGTAACATTTTGGTTTGTGCTAGTTGCCAGATTAGAAATATATATACAGCGCTCCAGCAAAGTAGTATGTTAAAGCGGTTTATTAGAAAAATATTTACTTGGCATCCTGCTGCAACATCAATTCCAATGCATTTACCGCATGCTTGATGCTGTCCCTGCCCCTCCTTCCCTAAAGTAGCAATATTTGGCTACTTTTTGGTTGGCTTTGGGCTATTGAAAGCTTAAAATATCTGATAACACTGGATGCGGGTGTCCATGTTGGGGTGCTACCGTCGCCCGGGTTGCAAAAGCCAAAGTGTCACACTGTGAGCCAAGTCCAACAAAATGGCCAACATGGAAGGTACCAGGAATTACTGACCCTATATTCATCCATAGTTCCACAGAAGAAAGATGGTGGACATACAACATCTGTGTGGATATGAATGTTTATTGCACATTCAGTGGACTGTTGTAGCTGCAGCAATACAGGGCCATGGAAAGTTGAAGTTTCAGTTTTTGGCACATGGAGGGTAGCCAATTAGAGACAAGCTTGTTGTCGGAGTTAGGCTGCACCAATATATGTACTTATACAATCACTGCGACGATCCTCACAGACTTATAAATTCACTATACACTCTGCTTGCAGTACTCTAATGATGCAGTCTCTATGTACGTACTTGTACAATGACCGAGCCAAAGTTACATAACTAAAGTTTCCCCCCCCCTGTCAAAGGTAAGATGGTTGCATACGCTGTCCAGAGCACTATATAATGTGGAAGGGCCTAGGGGCAGCATGTTGCATACATAAGGAACACACGGACACAGATAGATAGTGGAACTGGGTACGGGCACGTGCGCTCGACTCCATTTTATTACCAGGGTCACATGTCCAGTGACGTCTGTGGTGAAGGCATGTGGGGTGATTGTAAGCCAACCCTCTGGGAATGGTTGTTGCTGGCAACCAGCACAACAGTAATTATTGGATCAGACACAGAGATTTAATCATAAAGGGTCAATGATTTGTGGTGCACTAAGGTATGGGTACTAGATATGAAATCATACAGAAAAGATTCTATCGTACAGGGTTCATGACTTCTGATACACTGAAGACAGCAGATGTGAAATTATACACAAAATATTGTATCAGAAAGGGTGCATGAGTTGTGGTGCGCTGAGACAGGGGCATCAGAAGCATTTAGCGTCTGCGCAGGCAGCGATGATGCGTGGTGCAGGCGAGCCACAGAATTGCAATTCAATGTGAATTGTGAGCCCTTCTATCGCTAGTGTACGTCGAAGGCAGTAGTCAGCATAGATATCGAGGAATGTTTTTAGTCACTTTCTCTTGATAAAGTTCGAGGAAATAGAGTACAATTCTCTGTAATAAATCAATCATGTTTCAATTTAAATAAATTGTAAGCTCTGGTGACCGCAGTGTAGGTGTATGGAACAAAAGATGAAACATTTATGGAATACACTGAGGAAATCTTGGTTGTTCTGAGTACAGTTGTAAAGTACGGTATTGTGAAGCTAGAATCGGAACTGGCGTTTATCATATCGTCCACCTTTTTCAGTAGGGAAGAGCTGTGGAACACACCGAGCTTCCAAACTTGTTTCCCACACACTCATGGGAGTTCGTTTTGCTTTTTTCATCTGGAAGAATTCAATAGTATGTCCTATCAGTTCTTTTGAATGTAGAGGATGTATAGTACAATGTTCATAAATTTCTTCTTTTCTTGAATTGTCCACTTGAAATATGTGTTTCATCTTCTAAAGTCATTTATTCTCCTGAATTTACAATTATAGGGTAAATATTGTTTTGCACCAGATATAATGTAGCCTTTTGGACTTTCGTGACATGTACCACCTCTTGCCATATTTTCCGACTCTTTGTGTATACATCATTAACAAGAATTACAACCTGTTCAGTATCGTCTCTTCTACACTAACAGTTTCAACATTTTTCTTAAAATCTAAAGGTAAATACACAACTCTTCCTTTTAAACCTCTTTATAGATCTGTTGAAGGCAGCTTACCTGTTTTAGGCTGCATACAAATTATAGCCTGAAAAGGGCGCACAGATTGTATAAGGATACTCTCATATATATTTAAATCTTTAAGTTCTGGAGGTATAGCTACTAATTCTATGTCATTATAGACAGCTCTAGCTGGCATTTTGTTCTGTTCTAATTTACTGTAACAATATTTACAAATACATTGTACAGCACCTAACTCAAAACGACCTTCCACAAACAGATAAGCAGCAAATTCTCTCCATTTATAATTGTTTTCCTTTTCACTTTATAAAAACACATCTACATTCCTAGTTTGAATTTTATAATGAGTACGTCGGCAACAAATACAAACATGGTTGGGATTTTCACCAGAAAACACTTTAAACTTTGTTATTTCTTTTTGAAACTTCACATCAGTATTATCTTCCATCTCTTCTTCAAAACCTACACTTATCAAACTGTTTTTTTCTGTACACTTCTCTTCACTAGCAAAGAAATGTAACTCTATATCATCACAAACTTGTTTTATATAATTTATATTAAATCTCGATTTGTTGCCGCAGCAAGACCTAGACTTATCCACATGATTCCTCTTCACTTTGAATATAAACTTGCAGATGTCTATCGATTCGAACATTAGTAGGATCCAATTTCTTGATGTGAAAGCATCTTCAAACTGAAGCTATGCAATTTTTTGTTAAGTGTCTTCTCCTGTGAAATTTCTTCCCACATTTCTTTCAATTCTGTCTTGTCAAGTTTGGTAAAATATGACGTGACATAGCGAGAAACAGCAATTGAGTTATCTGCAACATATTGTATGTCCATATTTGCATTCCACATCTTCAAAATCACCGGATTGTAATCATTAAAGTACTTCGATTCTTCTGTTCTTTTTCTATTATAAGTATTTTTGGATGATGTTTGAGTGATAGTATACCTCACTGCTGACATAAAGCTGTTCACTCTTCCTAGCAATGACTTATGGTGCACTGAGTTAGTAGTACCTTTGGCGCTCAGCGTGTACGTACTCTGCGATGATGCGTGGTCCAGGGGGGCCGCACTCGGACCAATGTCTTTTGTCTATCGAATTCTGCCTCAATACGGCCACGTGGAGATGACTTATTGTGCACTGAGTTAGTAGTACCTATGACACTGAGCGTGTACGTAACCTGCGATTATGCGTGGTCCACGGGGGCCGCACTGGAAGCAATGTATCTTGCGTACTGCACTGCGCCATCTGCAATCGATACTCCATCTGAATTGTGAGGCCTGCTGTTCACAGTGTAGATCGAAGGCAGTAGTCTGTACAGACATAAGTCTGTGATGCTGTGCTGCTGGGTTCGCAGGGGTCGTGTGTCGAGGAGGCCTGAGATCATGGCGGCAGCCACGTGGCAGGGTGAGGCCCGCCGCTCTGGCAGATGCGTTGGCCTTCACAGTTCACAAGTGAACCACGCCCAGAGCCCTGGCCTCTTTAGTCATACTCTTAAGCTGGAGTGGCGTATGTTGGATGAGCCCACTGCACTTCTGCTTCCAGGGGAGGACAACACAGCTACATGTCCAAGATCTTCCCCACTGCCTAAGGTAACATGGTTGCGTCTATTGTGCACAACAATACAAGCACCAGCAGTATATGTACAGATGGAGAGGTTTATGATCTGTATAGTGAGGTTTGTCCAGCACATCACCGCTACAGTTGGTATTGTGTGCATTATTATTATTGATGGATGAGTTGCGTCCTTCCCACATACTTGCTTGCAATATCTGGCAACATTCAAGTATTGTGTGGCTGAAGGCCCATGCCGTGTTTAGAAGGTCCGCTGTCCTGTTCTGCACTGCTTTGATGGTAGTGGGGAGGGGGGAGGTCAGGGAGGGACATCCTGAGGCTGGTGGCAGTGCGTGTTGTGGCCTTCATGGGTGTTTGAGCTGCGTGATTAGTAATGTTGCGCTTCAGATGTGATTCTGGGCTACGATCCCTTTCACATTGTAGGTAGTCGTCCTAGTTTACAGCAGTAAAATGCAGATGTTAGATTCATACTGCAAACGTGGCTTATTCCCTGTTTTTGGATCGCACCCCAGATTTAGCTGCTCCTTGAAAATATCGGGAACTGGTGCTTTTGTGTTAATTTTTGTACGGGGACGTCTACTCTGTATATTATTACCGTTAGTTGTTGTTCTCATTTGTAACAAATTCTTTTTTGTGGAAGCTATTGCTGGAAAACTGAAGATATTGGCTGTTTTTACTAGGTTGACAATAAAGTGATAATTTAAAATCACTGAAAAAACTATAGGTTTAAAGAAGAAAATAATTAGAAATTAGCATTTTAAAAAAACATTGAAATTCATTGAAAAAAACATAGGTTTCAGGGACATTATAGTGATGTTATCAGTGATGTCATTTGAGATGTCATCAGTGATGTCATCAATGATGTCACTGACCATGTCATGAATGATGTAATATGTGACGTCATCAGCAGTGCATTGCGGGGGCGTGAGTTATAGTTAGCTCAACTATTACGGCGGAATTTCTATGGTTTTGTATGAGTGAAATGTCCAACTAACTATAACGTCCCTGAAACCTATGTTTTTTTCAGTGAATTTATATATATATATGAAATCTTGGTATCCCATCATTTCTTCCATTCTCTTGATTGTTTTATTTTGTTTGTTGTAACGTACCCCTATGTGTGAAACGCACTGTGAAACTAGTGCCGTAGGGGTACGTGTGCAACGCACCATACCCACACATTCATTGTGTGTGTACGGTCCGTATCACTGTTCTACTGGTGCCGTAGGGGTATGTGTGCAACGTACCCACGCATTCATTGCATGTGTATGGTCTGTATCACTGTTCTACTGGTGCCGTAGGAGTACATGTGCAACGCACCGTACCCACGCATTCATTGTGTGTGTACGGTCCGTATCACTGTTCTACTGGTGCCGTAGGGGTACGTGTGAAACGCACCGTACCCACGTATTCATTGCGTGTGTACGGTCCGTATCACTATTGTTCTGGTGCCATAGGAGTACGTGTGCAACGCACCATACCCACGCATTCATTGCGTGTGTACGGTCCGTATCACTATTCCAATGGTGCCGTAGGGGTACGTGTGCAACGCACTGTACACGTCCACTTCCGTTGTTGCGGTACGCAGGGGTTGCTGGACATGCACCCCCCAAGTGACCAGACCCTGGTGGTAATTTATGGGCTCCATATTATAGGTTTGGATATGGGGTATGTTTCGTGCCCCTCACCCCCACCCTGGCCCCTGGGTGTTGTTCTCACCTTCTGCGGTGTGTGCGTCGGGTCCGGTGCACCAGGTTGTAGGCTAAGAGGACCGGGATGACACGTACGAAGGGTTCATTGTGTGTACGTCGCGTACCGGGGCTGCATTGCGTTGCGGTTCGCGTAGGACTCTGCTTTTCCGGCTGTGTTTGGCTCCCGTAAGAAAAGAGCCGTACGGAGTGCCGTAGGGACGAATCGTACTTGCTGGGCCGGAAACCGCTGCTTAAATATGTCCGGACGTCGCGTACAAGCTGTTCCGGATCAGAATCGTTGTTTTTTTTTAACCGTATGGTCTTTTGTACGATTTGTTCAGAAAAAGGCTTTCAGTACGAATCATACTTCCTAGGTTGTAAGAAAAGTTTACCAGGTACGAGTCGTACGGAGAAAACGTTCCGTACAACGATTCGTACAGCCTTTTTCCAGGATTGGAACCGGCCCCATAATAGCATATTTATTTACTATGTTACATAGGGCTTTGACATTTTTAACCCAGATCTTTTTCCATATATGTTTTTTAGGTTTTCAATCATCATGGCTTCCTGACGAAGGCTGTATAGCCGAAACGCACGTAGGTCACATCGGTTACATTCTTTAAGCCATGTTGTACTTTCACATGTTCCATTTTAACAAGCCGAACTGCTTCTGAAAATTCAGTCTCTATTTATCTCACCCTCCTGTTGTACATCATACGGAATGAAAACGTTTAGTCCTCAAATAAATTGCGATCCATGATTAAATAAATGTGACTTGATGCATATGATAAAAATACAATGTATTGAAACCTGTATTCATAAGGGTTTACATAGACATAGAAAAACCTATATGAATATGTATACTTAATAGGTCATTTTTTTATATAAACCATTGAATAAACATGCATTCATAATAGAAGGAAGAGTCTTGAAGCATGACTGAATATACAGGCTTGTTCCATTGTAATCTAGATGGAAGACTGAATAGTTTTTTAAATCAATCAAAATCATGAAAATATTCATTTGAATCATGTATTTACTTAATGTATATTGATTAAGTTTTTTTATATTAATAAATTGTTTTCAAATACAGATCTTGATCTGGGTTTCTGTATTTACATATATGCCCATTTTTCCACTAGTTGCCTAAGTATTTATACTTACAATTGTTGCTCATGCTCTGAACATATCCATTGACAGGGGTGCCCCCCTTTTTTGTACAATTGATTGATCGAGGGTTCCCCTTCCTTTCCTAAAACCGTAGTGAACTTCAGCCAAAAGCTTCTTTTCCTCTACCCAATTCTCAAGCCTATTTAGTAGAACCCTTACAATAAGCTTAGTCATACTGTCTATCAATGATATGGGGCGATAATTAGCCGGATTGGACGGATCACCTTTTTTATAGACTGGTATTATTAGTGAGTGCTTCCATGAGGGTAATGCTCCCTTCTTAGCTATCAAATTAAAAACAATTGTCAATAGGGGGACCATAATTCTACATTCGCAAGAACGGCATCCACTGGGATCCCATCTGGCCCTGCGGTTTTCATGGGGGGAGACTGAGAAAGAGCGAGCTCAATTTTTTCTAGGTGAAAAGACATAAAAGCTATCTCCTTAGAAGGGCAGATTACCTCATTTGGAGCGAGATGTTCGCCCTTTTGGAATATAGCTTGGAAATGGGTTACCCAATTTTCCTCACATAAAAAGGAAATTTACAGAGTTAGCCTTATTGCTCAGTTAAAGAAGAGTGGCCATGAGACGGGGGAGGGTTGCAGCCCCTAAAAAAGACAGATTGGTTGGTGGACCTTACCACCTGAAATACGTGGAAATGTACACATAACTAATGCCCATAAAATCTAGACCTAAAGATATTTGGTAACTACTAAATGCAGTTTTTACTGACATGAGAGGGGATATGATTAACTTATGGGCCGCATAGGCATTGATAATATATGATATGATTGTATACTCACACATTGCTTTAGGGCGTGGAGACCTCAGAAAGGAATCTGTAACTTGATTAGATGTACTGTTACATTGGTTGTTCCTTGTACATCTGTGTTTCCCTACAAGATTGGTTTGTAATACTAATTGCTTGTGTTAAAACCGAATAAAGAAAGTTAAAAATGAAAGTGCCTCTTCAATCACTGATGGCTTAGGCACTCAATAAGTCATACATTCTCTCTATAACTTATCATTGCACTTATGCATCCATTTATCCACTCACCAGTTAATTATTGAATTCAACCAGTTACGAAACAACTATAAAACAAACACCACATACTCAAAAACATATTAAAATATCAATTAACAAAATAAAAGTAGTAAAAAGAAAATATGCTGTATAAACATGGCATACCATTAGAGTTAATGAGGTGACCCTGTGTCCTTCAGAAAATGGGTATTTGCTATATAAGTAACAAGTTGGTTCTGTCGGGTAAATACAATTGCTTTGATCTGTGTACTCTATACAGAAAGGGATATCTCAATATATTCACCACAAATATAAAGCAAGGTAGCCTTAAAGAAAATTCTAGTCATGCCGCAGAAAAGGCACTGAGTTCAAAGTAATCAACCCTTTTTGGCGGCATATAAATATTTTATTCGACATTACACGACTCCAACCGGCAGGTGAAAGTTCAGTGTTTTGAGCCATCAACCCCCAATTAAGACTCCAGCCGGCTGGTGGAGGTCTTCATTTTCTACAGAAAAAGACCGGATGGTGGATGTCAAATAATTTGACCTATTACTTGATTTACTATTGGATCTACATTACACCCTGACTGTCTGCAGGGATTTTGAATCCAGATTGCCAGTGAGTTTTCCATTGCGATCACACTCTAATTATTGGATTATCTGCTCTTGTGGCTGTCTGCTCCATCCTTTTACTGTCCTGAGTAAGACCCATCTTTAACACATTTCAATCTGCGCTTTCTCCAGGGTCGAAACGTCAAAGTTTTTACTATACTTGTCCATACGGTCTCCTTGACCCTACTTTGAAATCATTATTGGGTGTTGTAATTATATTAAAAACAAACTAAGGACAGGACAAAAATCTTGAATCAAACCTCACTTTGAATGTCATGTATAAAGTGCACCACGGATTTCACTTGTCACTTTATGTCACTTATTTTCACTATATTCACGATTGTATCGCCATATTTGAATTGTGTTTGAGACAGCAATATCCAATTTTTTTGGAAATAACTAAAAAATAAACAAATGCCTTTTTTTGCAAAATCTTCTTCTGGTGTGTTTCTAGCTTAAAGGCTCCATTGCCATGTTCGAACTTGCTTTATATTTTTGGTGAATATATTGAGATATCCCTTTCTGTATAGAGTACACAGATCAAAGCAATTGTATTTACCCAACAGAAACTACCTGTTACTTATATAGTATAAACACGGCAGGCACATCCATGCAATTACATAAAATTAAATATAGCAGTAGTTGGCCATCTAACAATATTATTGATAATAGTGCATTATTGTTTTAATGTTCCAGCAAGATATGGGCAATATGTACTCTAGAGGCAGTGCATGCACGGGATGTGGCACATTCTAGATGGAATTACTATTCCCATTGAAGCAATGCAGCCTAAAGACTTGCCACCATAACCAAACCCGACCTACTGTGTTGGGCATGAGATCTCCCAATAGGATATTGTAGGAAATTATATTTTGCATGGCTTACACATCAGATTGTTCCCCTATCTGCTTTTGCTTTGTTTAGAACTCTGTGCTCTTTATCCCTGCTAACTAGTGGTAAACTGCATGTGCTCTACCTTATAACATGATGAAACTGGCATACTCCTAATTAACATATTTAAGTTACCTATCAGTCCCTAGTATAGGCTACAAAATGCACCCAGAACGTGTAAGTTAAATGTCACCAGTGGACTGCAGCACGCATTGTGCCATGCATAAAAGTGACAGTGAAACCATGACTGTAGGTCTGCCATTTGTAGCCTGGCTGTTGTTGTTTTTAACCCCAAATGTGGCCTGTCAAAATATCCTTTGCTTCCCAACAAATTGGTCAAAAGACCACCTGAAGTTATCTCTCTTGCCAGCGTTATAAAAGTAATCTCCTTAGTGTGCCTTGATGAAGCCCCATGGCATAATGGCCTCTCTCAGCTCATCTTCAAATAAAACTCACAACATTAGGCAAAACAACTGTGTAATCTCTTCAATTGTGTCTTTCTTCAGCAGGTCTTACCTTATAAAGAAGATTAAAAAGACACTGACGGCAAAGTAAAGGTTGATTGCTCTGATAGAAGACTGGGGGCATATTATCAAGCCCAATTCCGCCGCTTTATCGGCTGTTTTCGGCTGAAAAGCGGCGATATTTTCTACAGTCAATTATCAAGGACACGCTAACGCGTGTTTCCTTTCGTAAACAGCCCTTTTAACTCCACTTTGCATGTCAGCGATGAATATCGCTAATGACATGCAAAGTAGGCGTTCCTTTCCATTTCTCCATGGAATTCCACGCTGGCACGGCAGCACAATATTAGCAAGCCTGGAGCAAATCTGCGATGCGATAAAACAAACCACGTTAACCGCGCTTATCGCAGGTTTGTAACGCCTGGTTTGAAACTGACTTAGCCATACTCATAATGGCAAGTGGATTGTACGGCTGAGGCAAGATCTACCCATAACCAACGATGGGCTTATCGCTTCCGTTTTCACGCAGGATTTATTATCGCCGTAGAGATATGCGTTGATAATAGCGCGATATCTCTGCGATACGCCGCGTCACACAGATTCGGTCAAAGCGGGAAATGCGAGGTTTATTGCGTTTCCTTGATAATATACCACTGAGTATTTTGTAAACATTTTACTGACAGACCTAGCAGAATGAGCAGAAGAAAAAACATTAGTTCTGGCGAATCAAATTGGGTTCATCAACGATACAGGAACAATCACGATATACAAATGCTTTCTTCATTAATTGACAAAGCAAGTGTTAGAGACGGGGATCTCTGATTGGCGCAAGGTTGCCCTTGTGTCAAGCAGGAACCCTCTCCTCTACGTCAGGGCGCAGGATAACCCCTCGTGAATGACCCTTGCTCACCCTCTAGGTGCGTGGCGTGAGCAGCAAAGGCGATTGCTCAGGCGTTGTTGGCTAAGCACTTACAATCATACACCCAGCAAATACATCAATCCCCCCAGAGACGGACACCAGACTTGGATATGTAGAAAAATACGGTTCTTTATGTAAAAATAAGTATATATATCTCAGCAGACTTATCACAAGACCAATAACGTTTTCGCTATGCCACCAGGTTGTAAAAGTAGGCAAATGTTCTTTGTTCGTAGCTTCAAATAGATACTTTGCAGTCTCTTGCAAATGTCACTTGTGGTTCCAGTACTTACAGGGATCGACTCCTGCGAACGGGGAAATAAGGCGTTGCGGGCCCCGAGCCCGATACTGGAACTTCTTCCGTGATGTGGAGAGTCGGCACAGGTCGGTGCGACTCTCAGCTTGGGAAGTGGTCTTGGGTCCTCGATCAGCGGGTGTGGGCAGGTAGGCAGGCGCGGCCAGCGACCCTCAGCACGGCGGTGCAGGGGGGGTCTCCACAGCGGGGGCGGCGCGGCCTGAGATGTCCGGGGATAGTGAAGCGGGGTCACAGGGCATGGTCGGTGCAGCTGGATGACCCGGCGTAGATCACAGTCGTCGGACGGTTTCCGGCAGGAGGGGTGATAGCGCGTTCAGCGCGCTCCAGTGGCAGGCGGTGACAGGGGCGCAGGCAGCCTAGCCCGGGGACAGAGAGCGGCTCCGGACGGAGCGGGGCTCTCACGGGGTTGCGGCAGGCGAGCTCCTGAGTGTCACGGCCCTAGGAGGGGCGTTGAGGGGCGCAGTCTCTTTCCAGCGGGATGCACACACGGCTCGAATCGGAGGACGAGCAAAAGCACAGAGAACCCACTGGTCCTGGGGTTCAGTTCAGGGGGCAAGCTCAGATCAAGCCCTTGGAGAATGTTTAAAGCACAAAGCAGCAAAGTCTTTTCAGTAGTCTCTTCCTCTCCTTTCTCAGCAAGGCAAGCAGCAGGCCAGCTCCTCCAGCGTCTTCTTCTCCTTGTAGTCGGGCAGAGGTTCTTTGTGGTAAACCAGGATTCTGATTTCTTAGGAGCCAGGCTCCTACTTTTATACCATGATTCTTTTGTTCTTTAGCGCCAGGGGGCCTAGGCCTGGCTCAGTCCAGTTCTGGAGCACTTTGTTATGGTGACTCTGCTCTTTCCTTTCAGCAGCAGGGCAGAGACATCAGCCGCCCCACAGGGGGCGGCGCCGGCTTTGTGGTGGCAGAGCACAGGTCTATTCAAGAGTCAAGGTGTACTCCTCCCACCCATCCTGGTGTCATCTCCCTACCCACCACCTGGCAGCCAACCTGTCTCTGGGGATTCCCCAACCCTGCTCCTTACTGTTGCTAGGCAGAACACACACACAGCAGAGGCGGACTGAATGGCCAGGTCAGTAAATACTAACTTTCTAAAAGTAGTATTTACAAACTCAGGATATTAAAATAAACTTGACTACAAGAAGTATTTTATTATTCTGAGTTCAGGCATACTAAACTTGACATTCTACCATGCTCTCTGAGTCCACTGGGGTCACAGCGTGTAGTGACTCCAGCAGCCCGTTCTGGCCTATGGAGAGCAGGTAGCCTTCAATAGTGAAAAACGAAAATGGCTGTAATTCACTACTAAGACATGCCACACACATCAGGGCATGTCCTACCTTATGCCTACAATGCACCCTGCCCTTGGGCCTACCAGAGGGGTGGCTAATATGTAGGTAAGGGAAGGTTTAGGGACTGGCAAGTGGGGGCACTTGCGCAGTCAGCGCGACGGTCCCAGACCGCGCACAGGGTCTGCGGTGGCAGACCCTAGACACATTTTACAAGGCCGCTTTCTGTGGGCGGCGCAACCAGCGCTGCAAGCCCACCAGCAGCATTGGCATTCACAAGCCCTGGCACCCCTGGTGCACTTTACTGGGGACTGATAGTGAATCCAATAAACCAATCATGGACATCAATTACAGGTACACTTTACCTAGGGAGCACTTGCACTGCGGCACGGATTAGCCGTGGCGCAGTGCCCTGAGCGGACAACACCAGCAAAACAATCGAGGCACACCATCAAAAAGTGGAAGGGAAACTCACGCCAAGGTGCCAGGTCTAACACGTGTCCCCTCCAGCTGAAATGTGGGGAGAACTACCCTTGCCCAGGGGGTTCCTCGTCACTAAGGCGGAAATACCTGGACAGACCGTCAGCGTTGGTGTGATCTGTACCAGGACGGTGTTCGACCGTAAAGTCCATACCCTGTAGGGAGATGGACCACCTCAACAGCTTCGGGTTCTCACCCCTCATTTGCATCAACCATCTGAGGGGCCTGTGGTCCGTCTGAACCCGGAAGTGAGACCCAAACAAGTAGGGTCTTAGCTTCTTCAGCGCCCAGACCACAGCAAATGCTTCTCGCTCAATTGCACTCCACCTACTTTCCCGTGGAAGTAACCTCCTACTGATGAAGGCTACGGGTTGGTCCCAGCCCTCCTCAGTCATCTGTGAGAGAACAGCCCCTACACCATGCTCTGAAGCGTCTGTCTGCACTAGGAATTCCTTGGAGAAGTCAGGGGCCAAGAGCACAGGCGCCGTGCACATGGCAGTCTTCAGGGTGTCGAAAGCTTTCTGACAGGTGTCAGTCCAGATCACGTTCCTGGGCTGCTTCTTGGAAGTCAGCTCTGTCAAGGGGGCAACAATCGTTCCATAGCCCTTGACAAACCTCCTGTAGTACCCAGTGAGCCCCAGGAAGGCCCTCACTGCGGTCTGCGTCTTGGGGGGTTCCCAAGCCAGGATGGTCTCAATTTTGGGTTGCAAGGGTGCCACCTTGCCACTCCCCACTTGGTGTCCCAAGTACACCACGGAACCCTGCCCGATCTGGCACTTGCTTGCCTTGATCGTGAGGCCTGCTCGGCGCAGAGCCATCAACACTTCCCAGAGGTGGCGCAGGTGTTCGGGCCAGGTGGCACTGAACACCGCGATGTCATCCAGGTAGGCGGCACTGAACGCATCCAGCCCAACCAGTACCTGGTTGACCAACCTCTGAAAGGTTGCAGGGGCATTCTTCATCCCAAATGGCATGACTCGGAACTGGAAGTGCCCATCTGGTGTAGAGAATGCTGACCTCTCTTTGGCCCCATCGGTCAAGGCGATCTGCCAGTACCCAGACGTTAAATCAAACGTGCTGAGGAACCGGGCAGCCCCCAGCCGATCAATGAGCTCATCAGCTCTGGGGATGGGGTGCGCGTCAGTCTTCGTTACTGAATTGAGGCCTCTGTAGTCCACACAGAACCGGAGTTCAGGTGTGGCTCCCGGCGCAGCAGCTTTGGGGACCAAGACCACGGGGCTGGACCAAGGACTGCTGGAGGACTCAACCACCCCTAGCGCAAGCATTTTGGAGACCTCCTCCTTGATGCAAGCTCTGACCCTGTCAGTTACCCTGTAAGCCTTGTGCTTCACAGGTAAGCTGTCTCCTGTGTCCACATCATGGACGCACCAATCTGTGACACCAGGAACCAGGGAGAACCTATCTGGAAACTGCCCCAGCAAGTGGCGGCAATCTTCCTGTTGTTCGGGCGTCAGGGTGGGTGAGAGGTTAACTCCATCCACTGACCCATCTTTCTCAGAGGCCACTAAGAGGTCAGGAAGAGGCTCGGTCTCCTCTTCCATTCCATCATCAGTGGCCAGCAGCATGCCCACTTCGGTCCTCTCTAAGTGGGGCTTAAGGCGGTTAACATGTAGGACCCTCAAAGGGTTCCTGGGAGACTGCATGTCCACCAAGTAGGTGATAGGACTTTTGCGCTCCACAACCTCAAATGGACCTGTCCACTTATCCTGAAGTGCACAAGGCTCCACTGGGGCCAAGACCCACACCTTTTGTCCAGGTTGAAGCTCTACCAGAGTGGCATTCCGGTCGTACCACCGCTTCATCTCCTCCTGGCTGGCTTCCAGATTTGCCTCAGCAAGTTGCCTGAAACGCCTAGTCTGGTTTCGGAAGGCCAGCATGTAACTGTATACATTCTGGGGAGGTTTCCTGGGAGATTGCTCCCAGCCTTCCTTTACCAAACTCAGAGGTCCTCTTACCGGGTGACCATACAGAAGCTCAAAGGGGCTGAATCCTAGAGACTTCTGTGGCACCTCTCGGTAAGCGAAGAGCAGGCATGGCAAGAGGACGTCCCACTTACGCCTCATTGGACCGTCCAGGCCCATGATCATGCCTTTGAGGGTTCGGTTGAATCTCTCAACCAACCCATTTCCTTGGGGGTGGTAAGGAGTGGTGAACTTGTAAGTTACCCCACACTCCTTCCACAGGGATTTCATATATGTGGATATGTCAGTCAGTCAAAGTACTGTATTTCGATAAATAAATATCATAAAAAGGCATAGAAACAGTACAATCGATATTACATAAACTCTAAAATTCATATTATCTAAAATGTTTAAGAGAGGGGTCAGTAAAATAAGAACATCATAAAAGCATCATTTAACATAAAACATTAATGTTCTCCCAAATACACCAATGTTACATTTCATATAGACAATTAAATATTAGACCAATACATTATATTTAAAAGATCTGATTAATAGCAAACTTCGTTTTCTTAGCCCTGACAGCGCCCACTAAAAAACTGGCAACGTGGAACATAATCCTGGGGGTCTGCAGTAACTGTAAATACAAAAGGGCCGGTTTGACTTGTATGAACCCCGCCTCCTTTAAAATTGGGAACAAATATTTCTTTCTTAAGGCCGTGTAATGATCACAGAACATCAGGAAGTGCATTGTGTTCTGGATCGAAAAATCATCACAGTTACACGGCGTTCCATTTTCTGGGGGACACCAAGTTTGGAAGTGACCAAGAGTCAGATGAATCAGGTTGAACCGAAAACGTGTAAGTAGAAACCGGTGAAAAGGTTGATTAACAATAGACAAATATAATTCCGGCCCCGTATGGGTGCTCAAAATAATACTGGCCCGCACCGAGGGTTTCTTGTATTCTACTTGTTCTCTTTCTAAACATAACAGATCTTTCAACATACTTTTGATCAGGCCAATATCTTTGACTGTAATTGATTCCGGGGAATAAAAAAGATCCAGTCTCCCCACTCTATCAAAACAGTTTTTGATATAGACTAGCCATGCTATTTTATTTACTTTGTCCAGCTGCAGGCAATCTTTTAGAATGGAATGGTTGAGCGGAATTTCTTGGTTCAACCAAGTCTTAAGCCAGGCTAGAACAGGGGCCAGTTTAATCAAGTCTGAGATGTATCCCACACCCAGTTCAGTATGAACGATATGTGTGGAAGTAGACTGAGGGAGAGAGAGAACCGATCTTAAAAATTTGTTTTCCGTAATCTGTATACTCTCCACAGAGCAATGGCCCCATAACGCACTTCCGTACGTTGCCACTGTAAGGCATTTTGCTTCATAAATTTTTAACAGAGTAACAATTGGCCTAGCACCCAATTTGTTCATAAAACCCCGAACAGCAGAGGATGACTTTACTAGTGCGACATTTCTGTTTTTTATCTGGGGGCCCCAAGTGCCTTTCTCATCAAAGGTAATCCCTAGGTATGGAAATGTTGTTACTCTAAGCAATTCTTGCTTCCCACAGGTAAAAGTTTTGGGGGGTTTATTGTTGTTACCCTTACCCATGGTCATAACCTGGGATTTTTTAGCATTGATCTTTAAATCCAAAGAGGTCATAAAGATCTCAAAGGCGTCCAGCAATCGTTGGAGGCCAACCCCAGTACGAGAGAGCAGGACCGCATCATCAGCGTATAGGAGAACCGGGATGCCAAGCTTTCCTATCCGTGGGATGTCCTGAGTAGCATCTTTTAATGTAGATTCCAGGGCATTTATGTAAATAGTAAAAAGAAGGGGAGCCAGGATGCATCCCTGCCTAACTCCCCTTTCTGAGTTAAAATGGCTAGTACATCGCCCCGCAGAGGTAACTCTAACTGCAGCTATTAGGTCAGTATGTAGATCAGCTAGGAGGTTAACTAGAGCCTTGTCCAAACCCAAGTCAAGTAAAATTTTCCACAGTTTAGATCGATTGACAAGGTCAAAGGCTGACGAGAGGTCCATGAACCCCAAATACATGGACCCCTCCTTCGCCTTCGTGTATTTCTCTATTAATAAATACAAGTTTAGGCCTTGATCTATAGTGCCTCTTTTCTGTCTAAAACCATATTGTACATCTGCAAGGACCCCTTTCTCTGTGAGCCAGTCATTTAGTTTAGTTAGAATAACACGACCCAAAATTTTCACAGATGAATCGATCAATGAGATCGGCCTATAACAGGAGGGGTCTTGCCTATTACCTTTTTTGAACACTGGAATAATAATAGATTTCTTCCAGGAAGACGGGATTTTATCAGATGCGAGAGTGTTAAAAACCTTACATAATACCTGTGAGAAGTTGGCCTGGTATATGCTGTTCACTAGTTCTAGTGACCACCTTGTACCATGCCAAGCAACCCTTATGGTGTGGTTGTAAGTCAACCTTTTCGGACTAGCTGCCCTAGTGGTAGCGTAGGCTAAGCAGTCTTTGAGGCTAAACTCGTGAAGCGTGTTAAGCAAGCTGTTTTACCAATAGTAACCCCCTTTTATACCAATGAAAGGACACCACACAGATATATATTCAAAATATATATGTATTTATTTCTCAAAGTAACCCCTAGTCTCTTTATGAGCACAGGAGCACAAATCGTCAAACAAGATTATCACAGAATACACAGAAGTTGCACTTTATATGGATAGGCCCTGGTGGCCACTCGAACCATATACTAAAATAGTGGTATAAGTACCACGAACAGAAAAGGGAAAAGGCCTAGGGCCTCTAGAATCGCTGGGCCTACAAGGAGCTAACGTCAGTTAGTGACCAGGAGGTCCACGGGTGGCGTGTGCAGAGCAAATAGTCACACGCGTGCTCCCATAGGTTTCAATGGGTGCGTAAAAAGTACAAAGTTACTGCAAAAGGAATCTTCCGGATGACCTAGGAACTTAAGATTTGGAACACAGGCACTAGAGATGTATTACTACACATGGGCACCGGAGTACCAGCTTTACCTCACCCACAGGAAGCGGGTGCATAGGCCTCAAAGTGCGTCGGGTTTCTTCTATCTGTTCCGTTGAGCCTGGGACAAAGATGCTGCAGGCGGTCGGTCGGGAAGAGATGCAGTGGATCCAAGAGTGGATCGGAGATGTTGAAGACCTGTAAGCAGAGGGGACAGTGTTCACAGTCACTAGCCAGTGACCAGCGTGGCACCAGATGGGTACCAGGCGATGTCGGGTGCAAACAGGTGATGAGGGGTAGCTTGTCTCCGCAGCCACGTGGTCCCTGAAGGTCGACGACGTCCAGGAGTCGGCTCACGAGCTGTCCCACGCAGGCTCTCGCTGTCGGCGGTGTCGGCGACTTGATCGAAGCAAACAAGCCTTGGCAAAAGCAATTGTAGGAGGATTCGGAAATCAGCTGTTGGTTCTGACCAGCAAGGTCAGAGGGATTGCTCCTTTGGAGGGGAGCAAGGGCCAGTCTGGAGCAACCAGACCAGCGGTGTTTGTCGTAGATTTCGTCGCCAAGATGGCCACTAGCCAGCGGGCCAGCAACCGGTTAGGCGCGTCGAGTGGCAAAATGCAGAAGGGCCCCACGCAGATCGTGGAGATGCTGGAGGGCTCACCTTTGGTGCAGATGCTGCTCGAGGGTTGGGCTTCTCAGGACCCAAAGCACAACTTGGAGGGAGCCTCGGTTGTTGCACTGGTCAGCTTGTCGTAGTCGTTCCAAGATGGCTGGCTCCACGTGTCTCGGTGCCTCCACGGGTCTCCTCTTTTCAGGGACTGTGGATCGGGCGGTGAGAGGTCTGGAGGTCCAGGTCTTGTCAGTCTCTGGGCTCGGGCTCCGGCGGGAGGCGGCGGCAAAGCAGACGTTGATTCGCTGGATGGTGCTTGCGTTAGCAAGGTGGTCACTCCCTGACCACAGGGGAGATTTTCTTCAGTCTTCTGTGCAGCAGAATGTCGAAGTTCCCGTCTTCTTCTTAGTTTCAAGTTGATTCCAGGATGTCTGAAGTCTTAGGACACAGCTCCTACCTTTAAGCGGATTCTAGGGGCCGGACTACCTGCTAGGTCCCTCCCTATGGGTGGGACCAGGAAGGGGGGTGGTTACACCCCCAATCCTTTGTCCAGCTCGCCCCAGGCCCGGGACTGGTGTGCCCCAGGACCGGTTTGAACTGGCATATGCACCGAGGCTCCTTGTGAGCCACAGGCATGTCTGGTTTCTTTCAAGCCCTACCTGACCAATACACAAAATCCTGTCTGGGGTGGTGCACGCACCTCCCCTGGCAGGAAACCCTTTGTCCACACCTCCCAAGCTGGAAGGACTCCCAGCAGCAGGAGGGCAGACTTGTGTCTGTGGTGGCAGCATCCATTTTGTGGAGCTGAGGCTATGTCTGATTTTACCCGGGTTTCAGGCACTGTACATGTCGTGTCCCTCTAGAAGGGTGGAATGCTAACCCCGTCGCCAGAATTGGCGAGGGGTTAGTATTCCAATTCGTATGACACCTTACTCGACATGTTTTGATAAAGCCAAACCAAAGATAGCATTTAACCGCGAGGTTCATAATGCACTTAAGAGTATATGGTATGACGATATCTGGAAACAGTAGAAGGAAGTTGTTCCGACCACTGCAGACAGGCTCAGCTCATGCCAGAGCACCATCTCACATGGAACCAAGCACTCTGCCTTCAGGATTGTTAAGGCCTGCCATAGGAGTGACTTATAGGTTACCAGGTGTCCCATTTAAGGTTAGGTATAGGTATACTACACCTAAGTAAGAGGTGATTACACCAACTTACCCCAGCTGAGTGATCAGCCAGTTGTGTCAGATTGTTAGGCCAAGCCTGGGGTGGCATAGTACATGCTGCAGCCCTTGGCAGGCCTTGGGTACACCAATGCCCTGGGTACCTAGTGTACACTGGTACAGGGGCTGACAGGGTGATCCACTTCCAATTGGTTATGCACCTAGGGTGCATAGTTTTAATTTAGTAGAGAGAACAGCAGGCTGGGGGTCTGATTGGCAGGCCCACAGCCTCAATATGTCAAAAACCAGTGAAGCAAAAAGCAAAAATTTGGGGTGACCATAGGATAGCAGACCCTACTCTCCTACACAACCCCCCCCCAAACGCTGGGACATTAAACTAGCCTTGACCAGTCTCGTCTTCATGTCCTAAGTGGAAGTACCTGGAGAGACCATCTGCATTCCCATGGTCAGTACCTGGCCGGTGCTCCACTGTAAAGTCCATCCCCTGTAGGGAAATGGACCACCTAAGCAGTTTGGGGTTTTCACCCTTCATCTGATTTAGCCACAAGAGGGGCTTATGGTCGGTCTGAATCTTGAAGTGAGTGCCAAACAAGTATGGCCTCAGCTTCTTCAGGGCCCACACCACAGCAAAGGCCTCCCTCTCAATAGCTGACCAATTCTTCTCTCTGGGGGTCAACCTCCTGCTAATAAAAGCAATGGGTTGGTCTTGACCATCTACATTAAGTTGTGACAGCACAGCTCCCACACCCAACTCAGAAGCATCTGTTTGGACAATAAACTCTTTGGAGTAGTCAGGACTTTTCAGGATAGGTGCAGAGCACATGGCCTCCTTCAGGTCATCAAATGCCTTTTGACAGCCTACTGTCCACTGAACCTTTTTGGGCATCTTCTTGGATGTCAGATCATTAAGAGGAGTCACAATGGACCCATAGTTCTTAACAAACTTCCTGTAATACCCAGTCAAGCCCAAGAAAGCTCGAACTTGAGTCTGGGTGGTTGGAGGGGACCAATCCTTGATGGACTGTATCTTACTCTCCAGTGGTTGAACTTGGCCCCCACCTACAAGGTGGCCCAAATACACAACCTTACTCTGCCCTATCTGGCACTTAGTAGCCTTGATAGTGAGGCCTGCCCTTTGCAGAGCCTCAAGAGCCTTCTTCAGGTGGATCAGGTGATCCTCCCAGGTGGAGCTAAAGACAGCAATGTCATCAAGATATGCTGCGCAAAAGTCATCCAACCCAGTAAGGACTTGGTTCACCAGCCTTTGGAAGGTGGCAGGTGCATTCTTCAGACCAAAGGGCATCACCACAAACTGATAATGCCCACCTGGGGTTGAGAATGCTGTTTTGGCCTTAGACTCCTCAGCTAACCTGATTTGCCAATAGCCAGCTGTCAAGTCAAATGTGCTCAAAAACTTTGCAGAAGCTAGTTTGTCTATGAGCTCATCTGCCCTTGGAATAGGGTGTGCATCTGTCCTGGTGACAGCATTGAGTCCTCTGTAGTCCACACAGAACCTCATCTCTCTCTTGCCATCTTTGGTGTGAGGTTTGGGGACCAGAACCACTGGGCTAGCCCAGGGGCTCTCTGAGGGTTCAATGACACCTAATTCCAGCATTTTATGTACCTCAGCCTTTATACAGTCCCTGACGTGGTCAGGTTGTCTGTAAAGTTTGTTCTTTACAGGCAGACTGTCACCAGTGTCCACAACATGGGTACACCAGTCAGTTTGACTAGGTATCAAGGAAAACATATGTGAAAATGATTGTAGAACCTGTCTACATTCAGTCTGCTGATGGGCAGTGAGGTTGCCTCCAAGGGTCACTCCTTCCACTGAGCCATCTTCAGGGTTCTGAGACAACAGGTCTGGGAGAGGGTCACTCTCTTCCTCCTGTCCCTCATCTGTAGCCATGAGCAAGCCCATGTCTGCCCTGTCAACATATGCTTTAAGCCTGTTAACATGGAGTACCCTGTGGGGACTCCTGGGAGTTCCTAGGTCCACCAAGTAGGTGACCTCTCCCTTCTTTTCCAGGATTGTATGGGGTCCAGACCATTTGTCTTGGAGTGCTGCTGGGGCCACTGGCTCCAACACCCATACCTTCTGTCCTGGCTGATACTCAACCAAGACAGCCTTTTGGTCATGCCAAGCTTTCTGTAAGGCCTGGCTTGCCTCAAGGTTTTTAGATGCCTTCTCCATATACTCAGCCATCCTGGAGCGGAGACCAAGTACATAGTCCACTATGTCTAGCTTAGGCTTTTTGAGAGGTAACTCCCATCCTTCCTTCACCAAACACAGTGGGCCTCTCACAGGGTGCCCAAACAACAATTCAAAGGGGCTGTAGCCAACTCCTTTTTGTGGGACCTCTCTGTAAGCAAACAGAAGGCAGGGTAGAAGGATATCCCATCTTCGCCTGAGCTTTTCAGGTAATCCTTTGATCATACCCTTTAGGGTCTTGTTGAATCTCTCAACAAGCCCATTGCATTGTGGGTGATAAGGGGTGGTGAACTTGTAGTTGACACCACATTCCTTCCACATAGCTGTCAAGTATCCTGACATAAAGTTGGTACCTCTGTCAGATACTACCTCCTTAGGAAACCCCACTCTGGAGAATACTCCCAGCAGGGCCCTGGCCACAACAGGAGCTGTAGTGGTCCTAAGGGGAATTGCCTCTGGATACCTGGTGGCATGATCCACTACCACCAGTATAAATCTGTGCCCAGATGCAGTGGGAGGATCCATGGGACCCACTATGTCTATTCCCACTCTTTCAAAGGGGACCCCCACCACAGGTAGTGGTATTAGGGGGGCCTTTGTTGTGCCACCTGATTTGCCACTGGCTTGGCAGGTAACACAGGAGCGACAAAACTCCTTTGTATCTTCATTCATATGAGGCCAGTGAAAGTGAGGGACAAGCCTGTCCCAAGTCTTGTTCTGGCCTAAGTGTCCTGCTAAAGGAATGTCATGGGCCAAGGTAAGAAGGAAGCCCCTAAATTGCAGAGGTATGACCAACCTCCTGGTTGCACCAGGCTTGGGGTCTCTAGCCTCTGAATAAAGGAGCCCTTCATCCCAATACACTTTATGGGTACCTTGAGCATTCCCAGCAGCCTCAGCAGCAGCCAGCTGTCTGAGGGGTTCAAGAGAGGGACAGGATAACTGAGCCTGCCTCAAGTCAGCCCTTGAAGGTCCCCCTGTCCCCAGAAACTCAACCTGATCAGGTTCAAGCTCTTCAGGGACAGTTCCTTCAGGGTCCTCTAGATCAGCTTCCTGGGAAGGCTGATCATCACTCTGAGGCAGGGGGGAAGGCACAGCCTTGACCCTCCTGTTCTTCTTCTTGGTAGGTGCTTGGTCCATTGTTCCAGGATCCAAGACCTGAGGTTCAGTGAGGCACTTTTTGGCCTGTGACCTGGTCACAGCAAGGACATGTGATGATATACCTAACATCTCTGCATGAGTCCTGTACTCCACTTCTGACCATAGAGAACTCTCTAGGTCATTGCCCAACAAACATTCTACTGGGAGGTCTGCACTAACCACAACCCTTTTGAGGCCAGTTACCCCTCCCCATGAGAAGTTAACAACTGCCACCCTATGTGAAGTAGTGGCATTGCTGGCATTGGTCACCAGGTAGTTCTCACCTGGTATGAACTGTCCAGGGTCCACAAAGCCTGGTGTCACCATAGTGACACTGGCACATGTGTCCCTGTAGGCTTGAGCCACTTTGTCATTAATTAAAGGAGTCTGTCTGTACTTGCCCAGGTTACTGGGGCTCACAGTCAGGGACAAATCAATGTCCCCATCACAGATCAAGACTGCCTGTGTAAGGGTTCTGTCTAAGTCAGAATCTCCTTCAGTTCCCATAGTGATTCCCACTACACCCTTTGTCTGGGGACCAACACTGCTAACAGTAGTACTGGGAGCAGGTGCCTTAGGGGCAACAGTGTTGGGGGCTCCACCCTTTTTGCAATCACTAGTCCAGTGAGTTGTATTTTTACAATGATTGCACCAGGGTTTCTTCTGACCTTCTTTCTTCTTCTTGGACTGTTGGGACCCACCCTCCTTAGCAGTAGTTTGGGGCCCTGTTGAAGACTTCTGGTCTTTAGGTTTCTGATCTCCACCCTTTTGGTCTGTTTTCTTCTGATCACCCCCTTGGCCCTGGTTCTGGTTCTTTTGCTTAACCCTGGTTCTGACCCATTTGTCTGCCTTCTTTCCCAATTCTTGGGGAGAGGTCAGATCAGAGTCAACCAAGTGTTGATGCAGTTGCTGGTTTTGACAGTTATTTAAAATCTGTTCTCTCATCATCAAATTATACAATCCTGTAAAATCAGATACCTTACTTCCCAGCAACCAACCCTCCAAAGCCTTAGTGGCACATTCAATGTATTCAGACCAGTCCTGAGTCTGTGTCTTTTGGGTGTCTCTGAACATTAACCTGTACTGTTCAGTGGTTAAGCCTAACCCATCTACCAGAACACTCTTCAGGACTCTGTAGTTTCTGACATCCTCTTCTCTAACAGTGAGGAGTCTGTCTCTGCCTCTTCCTTCAAAGGAGAGCCAGAGGATTGCTGCCCACTGGTCTTCAGGAACCTGCTGTACTTTGCAGGCTCTCTCAAGAGCAGTTATCCATTTGTGGATGTCATCCCCACTTTTGTAGGGGGGCACAACCTTAGACAGGTTCCTATTATCAAAGACCCTATCTTTGTCCTTAGGGACAATGCTGCCACCAGTGGGTATAGACCCACTCTCTTTATGCTGTCTAGCCTTGCTAAGTTTCTCTTCCATCAGGGCTACTTCTAGCTCCTGCTTCCTGATCCTCAGCTGGGCCTCTTGCATCTTGGCCTCATGTTCCCTCCTCTGAGGGGTGGTCATCCTTCTCCTGGAGTGACCTTGAGAGCCTCTAGAGCCATGGGAAGCATTGGAGTCACCTGAGCGATTCCTTTGCCTTCCCAGCCCTGTGTTAAGTCCACTGGGGAGATCCAGTGGGTTGAACCCACTGTCAGTCCCCAATAGCCTTGGTTTAGCTGGGCCAAGTATAACACTTGGCACTGGGCTAGTTCTCCCTTCATCCTCACTACTGTCAGTATCCTTTTCACTCTCATCCTCTGTGGTAGGCATCCCATCTAAGGGGTGACTATTGGGAAGGGGTACTTCAGTGGCATCTTTAGAAGGGGGGCCTCCTGTTCCTGTCCCTAAGGGGGCTAACTGGGAAGCTTTCTTGAGTGCTCTCTGATTCTCATCATTCTGTAAGAGCTCTCTGAGCTCAGCAGAGTTTGGGTTCTTGGGCTGTTTAAGGCCTCTAAGAGTTGCCAAATGCCTGAGCTCATTCTGATTAAGGGTAGCAAAGCTGGATGGTGCCCTCTGGGGGTCACTCTCAACAGAGATGGGTACAGTGGACCCCTCTGCCCCGGCCATTGCTCTTAAGTGTGGGTGGATGTGTTGCAATCTACCTACACTTGGGTTTACCTACTAAACCTATCTAGTAGTTGTAGTCAGGGTGTGCTACTCCCTTTGCTCTACAACAACTAAGTTCAGTAGAACTTATGTATATCTAATCTTGTTTTATATGTACCTACAGGTACCTATGTGATCTTTCAATTGGTAACCAAGAGATTACAATGGTAAAACACAGCAAGCTCAAATCCAACCGCTGCTCACCAATGTGAGAAGTTGGCCTGGTATATGCTGTTCACTAGTTCTAGTGACCACCTTGTACCATGCCAAGCAACCCTTATGGTGTGGTTGTAAGTCAACCTTTTCGGACTAGCTGCCCTAGTGGTAGCGTAGGCTAAGCAGTCTTTGAGGCTAAACTCGTGAAGCGTGTTAAGCAAGCTGTTTTACCAATAGTAACCCCCTTTTATACCAATGAAAGGACACCACACAGATATATATTCAAAATATATATGTATTTATTTCTCAAAGTAACCCCTAGTCTCTTTATGAGCACAGGAGCACAAATCGTCAAACAAGATTATCACAGAATACACAGAAGTTGCACTTTATATGGATAGGCCCTGGTGGCCACTCGAACCATATACTAAAATAGTGGTATAAGTACCACGAACAGAAAAGGGAAAAGGCCTAGG
The DNA here is from genome assembly GCF_964204655.1 of Triturus cristatus. Lineage (NCBI taxonomy): Eukaryota > Metazoa > Chordata > Amphibia > Caudata > Salamandridae > Triturus > Triturus cristatus. The sequence goes on from NC_140590.1 coordinate 1,706,955,909, forward strand.
GCCTCTAGAATCGCTGGGCCTACAAGGAGCTAACGTCAGTTAGTGACCAGGAGGTCCACGGGTGGCGTGTGCAGAGCAAATAGTCACACGCGTGCTCCCATAGGTTTCAATGGGTGCGTAAAAAGTACAAAGTTACTGCAAAAGGAATCTTCCGGATGACCTAGGAACTTAAGATTTGGAACACAGGCACTAGAGATGTATTACTACACATGGGCACCGGAGTACCAGCTTTACCTCACCCACAGGAAGCGGGTGCATAGGCCTCAAAGTGCGTCGGGTTTCTTCTATCTGTTCCGTTGAGCCTGGGACAAAGATGCTGCAGGCGGTCGGTCGGGAAGAGATGCAGTGGATCCAAGAGTGGATCGGAGATGTTGAAGACCTGTAAGCAGAGGGGACAGTGTTCACAGTCACTAGCCAGTGACCAGCGTGGCACCAGATGGGTACCAGGCGATGTCGGGTGCAAACAGGTGATGAGGGGTAGCTTGTCTCCGCAGCCACGTGGTCCCTGAAGGTCGACGACGTCCAGGAGTCGGCTCACGAGCTGTCCCACGCAGGCTCTCGCTGTCGGCGGTGTCGGCGACTTGATCGAAGCAAACAAGCCTTGGCAAAAGCAATTGTAGGAGGATTCGGAAATCAGCTGTTGGTTCTGACCAGCAAGGTCAGAGGGATTGCTCCTTTGGAGGGGAGCAAGGGCCAGTCTGGAGCAACCAGACCAGCGGTGTTTGTCGTAGATTTCGTCGCCAAGATGGCCACTAGCCAGCGGGCCAGCAACCGGTTAGGCGCGTCGAGTGGCAAAATGCAGAAGGGCCCCACGCAGATCGTGGAGATGCTGGAGGGCTCACCTTTGGTGCAGATGCTGCTCGAGGGTTGGGCTTCTCAGGACCCAAAGCACAACTTGGAGGGAGCCTCGGTTGTTGCACTGGTCAGCTTGTCGTAGTCGTTCCAAGATGGCTGGCTCCACGTGTCTCGGTGCCTCCACGGGTCTCCTCTTTTCAGGGACTGTGGATCGGGCGGTGAGAGGTCTGGAGGTCCAGGTCTTGTCAGTCTCTGGGCTCGGGCTCCGGCGGGAGGCGGCGGCAAAGCAGACGTTGATTCGCTGGATGGTGCTTGCGTTAGCAAGGTGGTCACTCCCTGACCACAGGGGAGATTTTCTTCAGTCTTCTGTGCAGCAGAATGTCGAAGTTCCCGTCTTCTTCTTAGTTTCAAGTTGATTCCAGGATGTCTGAAGTCTTAGGACACAGCTCCTACCTTTAAGCGGATTCTAGGGGCCGGACTACCTGCTAGGTCCCTCCCTATGGGTGGGACCAGGAAGGGGGGTGGTTACACCCCCAATCCTTTGTCCAGCTCGCCCCAGGCCCGGGACTGGTGTGCCCCAGGACCGGTTTGAACTGGCATATGCACCGAGGCTCCTTGTGAGCCACAGGCATGTCTGGTTTCTTTCAAGCCCTACCTGACCAATACACAAAATCCTGTCTGGGGTGGTGCACGCACCTCCCCTGGCAGGAAACCCTTTGTCCACACCTCCCAAGCTGGAAGGACTCCCAGCAGCAGGAGGGCAGACTTGTGTCTGTGGTGGCAGCATCCATTTTGTGGAGCTGAGGCTATGTCTGATTTTACCCGGGTTTCAGGCACTGTACATGTCGTGTCCCTCTAGAAGGGTGGAATGCTAACCCCGTCGCCAGAATTGGCGAGGGGTTAGTATTCCAATTCGTATGACACCTTACTCGACATGTTTTGATAAAGCCAAACCAAAGATAGCATTTAACCGCGAGGTTCATAATGCACTTAAGAGTATATGGTATGACGATATCTGGAAACAGTAGAAGGAAGTTGTTCCGACCACTGCAGACAGGCTCAGCTCATGCCAGAGCACCATCTCACATGGAACCAAGCACTCTGCCTTCAGGATTGTTAAGGCCTGCCATAGGAGTGACTTATAGGTTACCAGGTGTCCCATTTAAGGTTAGGTATAGGTATACTACACCTAAGTAAGAGGTGATTACACCAACTTACCCCAGCTGAGTGATCAGCCAGTTGTGTCAGATTGTTAGGCCAAGCCTGGGGTGGCATAGTACATGCTGCAGCCCTTGGCAGGCCTTGGGTACACCAATGCCCTGGGTACCTAGTGTACACTGGTACAGGGGCTGACAGGGTGATCCACTTCCAATTGGTTATGCACCTAGGGTGCATAGTTTTAATTTAGTAGAGAGAACAGCAGGCTGGGGGTCTGATTGGCAGGCCCACAGCCTCAATATGTCAAAAACCAGTGAAGCAAAAAGCAAAAATTTGGGGTGACCATAGGATAGCAGACCCTACTCTCCTACAATACCTTAGACCAAAATTTAGGAAAACTTTTAAAAACGTCCCCTGGTACCCCATCTGGGCCCGGTGCTTTGTTTTTAATGGTCTGATCTATAGCCATTTCTACTTCTCTATCTTCAAATATCACTACATCCTTGATAGGGCGGGGTTCTCGGCCTTCGTCTTCTATAATTCTGTCATCGGGGCCAACAATCGAGTATATCTGTCTAAAATGTTTAGTCCAGCCCTCATCTGGGATATTTGCCTCCAAAGGAGTGTTAGTTTCTCCAGAGAAAAAGGGTTGATTTATTACTTTCCAGAATAAACCACTGTTTTTTAAGGTTTCAGGATCTAGAAGTTGACTCAGGGCGTTATCTTTCAAGATCTTTTTCCTTTCTAGGATAGTTTTTTTATACACTTTCCTAGCATTTGCGATAACTGCACGATCTTTAGGGGTAGTTTTTAAAGCATTTAATAGTACCCCATGCGCTTTAGAGCATTTTTTGTCAAACCATCTATTGCCCTCTGGTGCCTTCTGGCTAGATTTAACCTGGAGACTACGGTTAATTTCTATGCAGATCTGGTCAAATGCCCGTATGACCTCCTTTGGATCAGGGCTTTCCGATAAGCATATAGAGACTTCATCCTCCACTTTAGCTAGGACCTCTTTATGAAATGTTTCAGGGACTATTTTAGTCCACTTCAGTCTTCGATTCTGGTCTTTCACTTTAAGGTTCAAGCCACCACTTATTATTAACGATTTGAGAGAAATTAATTCAGTATTCTTAAAAACAAGAACAACAGGGTTGTGATCACTAAAAACTGACACCTCAGTACGATAATTTAACACATAGTTTAACAAAAAAGAGGACAACAAAATATAATCTATAATAGTACCCTTTTCTTTGCCTTTAAACGTAGGGGATCTATTATACCCATCACCACAACCTGACTCGTATAAATTCCATTTTGCAAGAAAAAACTCAAGACTGTCACCCTGCCTCGTATGTTCTGGGTGAATAGTTGAGGAGAGGGGGGGGCCTTCATCATCCCCCCTAATGCATGGTAAGGTACATGGGTGTATGTTAAAGTCCCCTAGTAACATTATCTCAAAACTATTTACATTTCTACCATAGACTGACAAAAATGTGTCCAAGACATCCAGATTTTGACTGGTGCATTCGCTAGCATGGGAATTATAAAAATGTATAAAAAGGATCTTGACCTTGTCATAAGAAGAAAGCTCAACAATTAGACAGTTTGCTGAGCCCGAGGGGCACTGAGTGAAGGTGCCTTTAATATCCAATTTGAAAAGACTTAATAGGCCCCCCTTAGGTCTTCCTGCCATACTATTGGTGGCTGGGATACAAAAATGACAATAGCCATCCAACGAAAAGCTGTTCTTTAAGTCCCAGGTCTCTTGTAAGGCAATGACATCAAAGGATATTAGTGTCCTTTCCCATTCGGATATCCCAGTCTTACTCTTTAGGACAGCGATGTTCCATGAGGCGATCTTAAGGGACTGTGCTGGAGACTGAGAAGAACTCTCCAAATCAATGGGCAGTCAATCATTTTCCTCCAGAGTAGATAGGGCAGCATACCGATTTTGAAGGGGGATGGTGTTAATGAACTCCCCGTTGATCAGCTGAGCACGATTTAAATCCCCACTGACTTGGGACCGGGACATATTCACAGAGATATTCTGGGTACGAGCAACCATCCCTCTACCCTTCTCATATAAAGGATGCCCTTGCACATTTAGCGGACGACGTTGGGTATTAACCACCTGATTATAAAAGAAGCCGAGAGGTCTAGCACAAACCACATTTACTGTGGCTGGCAAGTTAGCAGCTCTGAGGAGAACTGTTGCCACGTGTTGCGGATGTCTAAAGTTTATGATGATACAGTCACCTCCTAGATTTTTAGGGCCATTTCCAACCCAACTAACTCTACGGGTAAATAGGATGTCGTTAGCAAAGGCGCATGGGAATCCACAATTCTTGTTCAACCACGCAAGTGTCTTGTTTTTAAGAGCATGGTATGTTTCTACCCCTGGGCTATTCATACAAGGGTCATCCTCTGGGACATTTGTTAGAACCACAGTATATGGTGCGCACTCTGGCGGAAGATTGATAAAGATATGACTCTTAGAATTGCCTCTTCCAACAGAGAGTGCCCCTCTTGTAGTATCCCCAGTGCTCCTTTGTGTTAATTGTGGTAGACTAGATGTATTTTCAGCACCTGCTGGTGATATGAGCACAGCTGGGACATTCGGCACAGGTATGGTTAATGGAGCCTGAGCAATAGGCCCCGTGCTCTCTACCCTGTTACTGACCCTGGGGGGTATGGCTGGGTCCGCTAGGCAATTAGCCATAGGGCCTGTTGAGACTCGCAGAGGGCCCGAAAAGACAGTGGACCGAGTCAGACAGGATTCTACAAGGCCTTCAAGGCTAGTGACTCTAAGGAGCACCGATTCAACCTTAGCCACCAGGGGACTAATCAATAGTTCCAATTTTGACTCTAGCATTTTAACCAAAATATCAATTTGACTTGAGTGTAGGCTCGTACCCTCTATACTATTAATAGGCTCAGTAATATTACCCCTATTTGTAGCTTGGTTAGTTTTTTTAGGCTTCCAACCCCCCACTTTCTTAACAGGCCCCTTCCTACATGTACGCACTGCTCTCCTATTAGGAGATTGAGTTGGAGAGGACCTTGGTGATGGTGTCCGCTCTTGTACTTGACTAGATTCGGGACAACAAGCCTGCTCTGTCACAGGCACATCAGTGTTTAGATCCTTCTCGATATTAGATGTGGTCGGGGCACTATGTATCATTGGTGAGGGGGAAAGACATTGCCTTATTGGTGATGTTACTGGACTGACCCTACTTAATGATAATCTCCTGTCATTATTAATTTTGCTAACTACCTTGACAAGATAATTGTCCAATGTCCTTGGGTCCTTGGTAGTGACCGTTTTGGAGGACCTCAGCTTAGACATGGTAATAACAACAGAGACACCAACTAACTGATAAAAAGATCCTCAATGAGTTAGCCGGTACCCAGATAATCAAAAGTCCAGGTTTCACTACCTTGAATGTCCGCAACGACAGACCTGTGGCCCAGCCCGGCCTCTTCCGGCCCCTGACGGCCACAGACGGTCCCGCCCTTGTCCCGGGCTTCGCCCGGCACGTCCCGCGCGCGTCCCGCGAAGCGGGCCTCCGCGGTGTTTGTAGGCGCCACTTGGCGCGTTCACGGCGTCACCTCGACGCGCCGCCGCTGGGGCTGCCGGGAGTTAGAGTCCCGGGGCGGCAACGCGGTGGATTGCACCCGCTGCTGCTTTCGCCGGTTTTAGCTCCCCTTATGACTCCTGGCGGTGGCGGCAGTGTAGAAAACGATGTGGGCCAAATCAGGTAGGTTTCTGCTACTTTCCCGTAGCTCCGCCGGCCTCCGCGGTGTTTGTAGGCGCCACTTGGCGCGTTCACGGCGTCACCTCGACGCGCCGCCGCTGGGGCTGCCGGGAGTTAGAGTCCCGGGGCGGCGACGCGGTGGATTGCACCCGCTGCTGCTTTCGCCGGTTTTAGCTCCCCTTATGACTCCTGGCGGTGGCGGCAGTGTAGAAAACGATGTGGGCCAAATCAGGTAGGTTTCTGCTACTTTCCCGTAGCTCCGCCGGCCTCCGCGGTGTTTGTAGGCGCCACTTGGCGCGTTCACGGCGTCACCTCGACGCGCCGCCGCTGGGGCTGCCGGGAGTTAGAGTCCCGGGGCGGCGACGCGGTGGATTGCACCCGCTGCTGCTTTCGCCGGTTTTAGCTCCCCTTATGACTCCTGGCGGTGGCGGCAGTGTAGAAAACGATGTGGGCCAAATCAGGTAGGTTTCTGCTACTTTCCCGTAGCTCTGCCGGCCTCCGCGGTGTTTGTAGGCGCCACTTGGCGCGTTCACGGCGTCACCTCGACGCGCCGCCGCTGGGGCTGCCGGGAGTTAGAGTCCCGGGGCGGCGACGCGGTGGATTGCACCCGCTGCTGCTTTCGCCGGTTTTAGCTCCCCTTATGACTCCTGGCGGTGGCGGCAGTGTAGAAAACGATGTGGGCCAAATCAGGTAGGTTTCTGCTACTTGGATATGAAATTGGTCCCCCTGTCGCTCACCACCTCTAGAGGGAATCCCACTCGGGAGAAAATTCCCATCAGTGCTCGTCCCACCACGGGGGCCGTCACTGTCCTCAGAGGGATGGCTTCAGGGTACCGGGTGGCATGGTCCACCAAGACCAGGATGAACCTGTTGCCCAGGGCTGTCTTGGGGTCCAGAGGCCCCACAATATCAATACCCACTCGCTGGAATGGCGTACCGACCACAGGGAAAGGTTGCAGAGGAGCCTTGTGCTTTCCTCCGCTCTTACCACTTGCCTGGCAAGTCTGACAGGTTCTGCAGTAGGAATCTGAATTCTTGTGCATTTGGGGCCAGTAAAAGTGGGTGACAAGCCTGTCATAGGTCTTGTCCATCCCCAAATGTCCTGCTAACGGCACATCATGAGCCAGCCCCAGTAGGAAGGTTCTGAACTTCTGGGGTACCACCAGCACACGGGCTGACCCAGGTTCAGCAGCCTTAGGCTCGGAATACAGGAGGTCACTCTCCCAGTACACGTAGTGTGTTTCGGCTTGAACACCATTGGCCTGGTCTGCAGCCTGTTGCCGCATACCCACGAGAGAAGGGCATTCTTTCTGCTCCCTGCAGAATTCCTCCCTGGAGGGACCTCCTTCCTGCTGCCAATGGGTCAGCTCAGGCAGGTCTCCCAGTTCGGCAATCTGTTCCCCGGTAGGCTCCAGAGCATCCCCCTCAGGGTCTACTTCCTCCTGGGCCGTGGGAACTTCGGGGGCCGGTTTCCCGCGCCTCCTGCGCCTTCTCCCTAAGGCCGGTTCCTGGACCTCTCCCTCAGGCTCCAGGACCCTCTCAACACCCCTACTGGCTGCCATGGACCGGGTGGTCACGCACGCCCAGTCGGGTAGACCCACCATCCTCAGATGCGTGGTCTTCTCCACCTTTTCCCAAGGGGAGCTCTCCAGGTCGTTCCCTAGCAGACAGTCGACAGGCATGTCAGTTCTCACAGCGACTTGTAGAGTACCAGAGACCTTCCCCCACTCAAAGGGAACTTGAGCCATTGGACAACGACTCTCTATGTTGTCAGCATTGACAACCCTACAGTAGGCATTGGGTACAATCTGCTCTTGAGACACCAGGTGTTGCCTCACCGAGGTCACGCTGGCTCCTGTATCTCTAAGAGCCTCAACCTTCTTTCCATTGATGGTCACTACTTGCCCATATTTCTTAGTGTTAGAGGGTAAGTAAGTTTCAGGGACCATCTCACTGTCTCCTAGCGAGACTAGGGTCATCTGCCCGGGACCCCCACCCTCCTGGACTGCTACCTCCTCCCCAAAGTTAATATTAGCTACTTGCCGGGGTGGAGCACCAGTGGGTGCGGTCTTACCAAACAGGCGACACTTAGGATCAGAGGCAATGTGACCCGGGTCACCACACTTATAACAATTGAAGGGCCCCTTTGGAACAGGTCTACCTGTCGGGGCCCCGTTCTGCTGCGGGGGTGGGGGAGGCTGAGAACCCTTCTGCTGGTTCCCTTGGGAATTACTTTGGGGGCCTTTTTGGAACCCCTTCTGTTTACCCCTGTCCCCCCCACTCTTCTGCTGGGGACCCTGCCCACCTTTGGCGGAGTCTCCCACTTGACCCTTGTGGACCCTGGTGCTGAGCCAGCGGTCCGCCTCCTCAGCAAGCTTCCTCGGGTTGGACAGCTTGCTATCAATCAGGTGCTGGCGTAGCTCAGGAAAACATTGACTGGACAAGTGCTCCCATGCAATTAAATCAAGCAGCCCTTGATAATCATTCACTTTGCTACCCTTCACCCAACCATCCAGTGCTCTGCAGAAAAAAGTTGCATACTCCACATACGTACTCTCAGGGATCTTCTTCGTCTCCCTGAACCGCTGTCTGTATAGCTCAGGAGTTAACCCATACCTGGTCATTAAAGCTTCCTTCATATGGGGGTATGAGGCTTGGATGTCTAAGGGTAAATCTAACAGTGTGTCACGCCCCTCAGCAAGGAACCTTCCCCACAACCCCGCTCCCCAGTCTTTCTCAGGGACCCGGTGTGAAGACATGGCCACCTCGTAGGCTCTAAACCACTGCCCTATGTCATCCTTTCTAAAATACTCCTTTACTACATCTTTGGGGATGTACACCTTGGACTCTACCTGCACCGGTGGAGTGCTGCCACCAGAAGGAGCGGTGTCCAAACTTTTCGCCTTCAGCTCCAACTCCTTCAATCTTATATCATGATCCATTTGGCGTTGTTGTGCCTCCAGGGCCAACTTCTGCTTTTCCATTTCCATTTGTCCTGCCAACTTTGCCATCTCCATTGCATGCGCCCTGTCTGCTGCCCTGTCTGCCAGCTCCTCTGGCGACCGGACTCTGCTGGGCTCCCCCAGGTTGTCGGGTGGAACGATGTCCCCCGCATTCTGTGGGTCTCTTGACTCTTTCCAGGCTCTCAACGCCTTGAGGTACTGGTTCTTCTTCCTGAATCCAGCATGGGGAACTCTGAATTTTACACCTTAGCCTTTCAATTGCTCCGTTGTGTAACCTTCCAGTCTCTCCCAATCCACCTCATCCATTCCAGAAATCACAGAGAGTGCTCTTCCAGCGGAGAGTGAGCCAGGCATGGTTGCAGTAATCTTATATCAAAGGTAGGGACTAGGGGTGTTGTTGTTTAGAGAGGTCCAGTGTACATACCCCATATGACTAGTAACAAAGACGGGTACAAAGTTCCTCATGTACAGTGACGGAGAAGAGCAGGTAAGAGAATGTCTCAGCTGGTTAATGCTAAGAAAGACCAATCAGAAGAAAGCGAGGGAAATTCCCTTAATTTGAACTAGTGCTCTCACACACCCAGCAAGCTAGGTGTCATGCTTCATCCTATGAGCACTGCCCCTCGTCAAGTCGGCGCTGCAATCCTTGACGGGCTCCCGAAACCGGGGCTCTTTATCGGGGATCTTTTGTTCCTGCCGAAGGTGCTTGGGGGTGAGGGGCCTAGTGTGAAGTAATGTAGCAGAGAAGTGGAAATTAAAAGGGGTCAGGTGGTCCTACTTCAACTTTATTCCAAAGGTCAACTGCCCTGTTAAAAATGTGTAGAGTGGCTAAATGCTAGGAGTTAGGTATCTAGGCAAGAGCTCTACTCTATATGATCAACATGTTTCTTGCCGCAGGAGTCAGGAGGATCAGGGCAATTCATCAGGATCAAAATAATACTGTCTACAACAATATGTGGTAAGGTGATTTCTACATACCACTTCTTATGGTTTGTTTCTGTTGGGGAAAAAAAAGAAACTCTTTATAACAAATAAAAATAGCTCTTCATACTGTACATAGCTATGAATATTGTGTCAAAAGTGATCACCGTGCTTGGGCGTGCAACACGCAATTTCATTATATAGTGGTGTCTCGAACGCCATTCGGGAGTGCGGGGTAGGGCGGATAAATTAATATCCAGAGAATTCTACGGAAAGCAAAGAGACTCACCTACAAGGGTTGCTACTGTTGTTAGCAACGGTGCTGGTGGTTAAAAAGGAACCCAATTGGGTCCTAGAGGGGACAAAAAGTTGCCAGAAAACCGTCTCTATTAGTATCTGTGTGTTTTAAGAAATATATATATAAAAACGGATTCACCAAATATGAGGTGTAGGTGCGAGAAGGCAGCCGGGCAGAGCCGCAGTTACCATACCCCTAACCAATCCATCCGTATCGGACACAAAGGTCGAGTCAGAAAATGCTGGCCTCGGTACAAAGAGTCCGTTGGAATAGACCAGGAGGGTTCCGGTGGACAGTAGGCAGATGTGGCTCCTCGGGTGTAGGAAGACAAGACAATTTTAAAATCAAAATCAGTGCTCACCGACGTGGATTCACGTACAGGAAAGCGACCTACCCAAACCGCCAGGAACCGGGGTGGTAGGTTCCGAATAGAGTATGAGAAGATATACAGTGGTTCCGGGTACGTCATCGAGTGCGTAGCACGTCGTGACGAAATGCGCTCGGGGAGTACATACCTATGATTGGTCCCAGGCACGAAGGAGCGTTACAGTTGCTAAGCAACCTCGTGACGTTGTCTCTGGGCCAAATGAAGTGTCTCGCTGTTGAATTACGATGTGTAAAATAGTACGTGACCCATCATAGTGTGACGTGTTACGCAAATGGAGTCCGGACAAGTGATTGATCCCAGGCACAGAGAAGCATCTCTGTTGCTAAGCGACCTCATGACGTTGTCACTAGGGCAGATGATGTGTCTTGCTGATGGATTAGCCAAGCGAAAAATGGTACGTGAACCATCAGAAGGCGCCCAAAGCTACTGGCTCAAGGATTAGAGGGTCAGAGACCAGAGCAATAGTTATGACTGGAGCGCTCATAAACAGGGAGGGGGCGTCACAATGGTGAGTGACGTGGTCGTGTAGTATATGATGCCTCAGATGATAAAGGTATAAATATATCACTCCCGAATGGCGTCGGATGTGAAACACAATTTTCCACATGTGAAATTCATAACAGTAGTATATCGATCAGGAAATTGTGGCTCATCATTGGTGATATAAAGGCACTGCTTAGCTTGAGGGCTATGTCATGAAAATCTGTGTGTTTCCAACATGGCATATGATATGGGTACCAATGTTGTGGTCCTTATATAGTTCAACTTCCTGGGGGCCAGGTGTAAGACATGGTGTGTCAGTAATCACACAATGCGTGGACTGGTCCATTGTTATATGAAACAAGCTTGGAAGAGGGGTCCTGTACTCAGTGTGTTCATATAAAGCAATAGGGGAACACAGGGACCAAAAGGAGCCTCATATCCTGCCAATGAGAAAGCAAATTTCATGAACTATTCAACAGAATGGGCCAGAACTCAGAGTGGGATAGGAACAGTAGATTAGGGCATATAGTTCCCAGTTTAAGATAGGGTGCTCCAGGGTATGTCATCATTGAGGCCCTCGATATGACTTGATAATCTATGTACCCATCTCTGTTCGAGTCTGAATAGGGAGGATTTAGATATATGGGCATGGGATTCTAATATGACCCAATGTAATGAATCTGAAGTATGTTGTGTCTCCATGAAATGTCTGTATAGTCTTGTAGTTGTTCGTTGGCAACGTATGTTACTCCTGTGTTCAGTTATGCGAATTTTAACTGGACGCATGGTCATCCCTATGTACTGTAGATCACAGGGGCAAGTAATCAGGTAAATACACTGTTTAGTGTTACAATTAGTGTGTTTTTGTATGTTCCACTTAAAATTGGGTCTTAACGCAATTTCTTTAGTGGCTGTTGTAAATTTGCACACTGTACATGTACCACAGGGGAAGTGTCCTTTGACCGGTGGAAGACCCCACAGGGTGGTTTGTGATGGGGTAGTGTGCTTCTTGGGTCTTGTTTGGATCAAGATATCTCTCAGGCTACTGGTTCTGGTATAGGCAAACCTAGGTGCAGGTATCTGCAGGTCGCCTGTGTTTAGAATGCCCCAATTTTTCAAGATAATCTTTTTGGTGGGCGTGGAATTGGGTGTAAACGAAGTTACACACGTGATGATGTCCTCAGGTTGTTTCTGATGTACTTCTAATAATGCCTCCCTAGGACTATTTAAGGCTCTCTTCATTGAGTTTTGTATCACCTTCTGTGGGTAGCCTCTTGTCTTTAGGTTGTTGGCTAAAGAGGAGGCTTCTAGTTTGTAGTCATTCGTGGAGGTACAGTTGCGCCTGATACGTAGGAATTGTCCCACGGGAAGGTTATCTTTTAGCGCTCTGGGGTGATGGCTCTGGTACAGGAGAAGGCTATTGCGATCTGTGGGTTTTTTATAAAGGGTTGTAGAGAGTCGTTCGCCTGATAGTTTTATGTTCAGATCGAGGAATGGAATGTGTGTGTCTGAGATTGTATGTGAAAATTTCAGAAATGGATTTTGCTGATTAATCCACTGCACAAACCTGTTGCAAGTGTCAATAGGGCCCTGCCAGAAAATCAAAATATCATCAATAAACCTCTTCCAAAGGATAAGATGTTGTTGAAATGGGTTGTGTACAGTATTGATGACTTCTTTCTCAAATGTTGCCATATAGAGGCAGGCCAAGCTCGGCGCAAAAGTGCTGCCCATCGATGTACCCTGGCATTGATGGTATAATTGCCCTTTGTACTCGAAAAAGATCTCAGTTAGGGCTAGGGACGCACAATCCATAATTAATGTAACTGGGGTAGGTGAATCCCACTCTAATGAGTTCAAAGCTGCTTCTACAACTGTCAGTGTATCTCCTTGAGGAATGTTAGTATATAACGCCTCTACATCAAGTGTGATGAGGAGGTCGATACAGGATGAATCCTCTATGGAGTCTATGATTCTGAGGACATCAGTCATATCCCTGATGAAGGACGGGATATCCCTCACCAAAGGCTGTAGGAAATGATCCACGAATTTGGAAAGTGGTTCCAAAATTGAGCCGATTCCCGACACTATTGGGCGCCCAGGAACCGGTGTCGTGCCCTTGTGTATCTTTGGTAGAGTGTAAAAGTAGGGCGTGTAGAAACATGTTGATCATATAGAGTAGAGCTCTTGCCTAGATACCTAACTCCTAGCATTTAGCCACTCTACACATTTTTAACAGGGCAGTTGACCTTTGGAATAAAGTTGAAGTAGGACCAACTGACCCCTTTTAATTTCCACTTCTCTGCTACATTACTTCACACTAGGCCCCTCACCCCCAAGCACCTTCGGCAGGAACAAAAGATCCCCGATAAAGAGCCCCGGTTTCGGGAGCCCGTCAAGGATTGCAGCGCCGACTTGACGAGGGGCAGTGCTCATATGATGAAGCATGACACCTAGCTTGCTGGGTGTGTGAGAGCACTAGTTCAAATTAAGGGAATTTCCCTCGCTTTCTTCTGATTGGTCTTTCTTAGCATTAACCAGCTGAGACATTCTCTTACCTGCTCTTCTCCGTCACTGTACATGAGGAACGTTGTACCCGTCTTTGTTACTAGCCATGGTTGCAGTAATGGCAGATGTCTCAACAAAGTTCAAAAATGAAAACCTGTGGCTGCGTTACTTGGTCTGCTCTCACTATCTGGTGATTAATAATTTACTGTATGTCAATTACAAATGCAAATCCGAAATCCCAGCCGCTGCCAACAATGTTAGAGACGGGGATCTCTGATTGGCGCAAGGTTGCCCTTGTGTCAAGCAGGAACCCTCTCCTCTACGTCAGGGCGCAGGATAACCCCTCGTGAATGACCCTTGCTCACCCTCTAGGTGCGTGGCGTGAGCAGCCAAGGCGATTCCTCAGGCGTTGTTGGTTAAGCACTTACAATCATACACACAGCAAATACATCAATCCCCCCAGAGACGGACACCAGACTTGGATATGTAGAAAAATACGGTTCTTTATGTAAAAATAAGTATATATATCTCAGCAGACTTATCACAAGACCAATAACGTTTTCGCTATGCCACCAGGTTGTAAAAGCAGGCAAATGTTCTTTGTTCGTAGCTTCAAATAGATACTTTGCAGTCTCTTGCAAATGTCACTTGTGGTTCCAGTACTTACAGGGATCGACTCCTGCGAACGGGGAAATAAGGCGTTGCGGGCCCCGAGCCCGATACTGGAACTTCTTCCGTGATGTGGAGAGTCGGCACAGGTCGGTGCGACTCTCAGCTTGGGAAGTGGTCTTGGGTCCTCGATCAGCGGGTGTGGGCAGGTAGGCAGGCGCGGCCAGCGACCCTCAGCACGGCGGTGCAGGGGGGGTCTCCACAGCAGGGGCGGCGCGGCCTGAGATGTCCGGGGATAGTGAAGCGGGGTCACAGGGCACGGTCGGTGCAGCTGGATGACCCGGCGTAGATCACAGTCGTCGGACGGTTTCCGGCAGGAGGGGTGATAGCGCGTTCAGCGCGCTCCAGTGGCAGGCGGTGACCGGGGCGCAGGCGGCCTAGCCCGGGGACAGAGAGCGGCTCCGGATGGAGCGGGGCTCTCACGGGGTTGCGGCAGGCGAGCTCCTGAGTGTCACGGCCCTAGGAGGGGCGTTGAGGGGCGCAGTCTCTTTCCAGCGGGATGCACACACGGCTCGAATCGGAGGACGAGCAAAAGCACAGAGAACCCACTGGTCCTGGGGTTCAGTTCAGGGGGCAAGCTCAGATCAAGCCCTTGGAGAATGTTTAAAGCACAAAGCAGCAAAGTCTTTTCAGTAGTCTCTTCCTCTCCTTTCTCAGCAAGGCAAGCAGCAGGCCAGCTCCTCCAGCGTCTTCTTCTCCTTCTAGTCGGGCAGAGGTTCTTTGTGGTAAAACAGGATTCTGATTTCTTAGGAGCCAGGCTCCTACTTTTATACCATGATTCTTTTGTTCTTTAGCGCCAGGGGGCCTAGGCCTGGCTCAGTCCAGTTCTGGAGCACTTTGTTATGGTGACTCTGCTCTTTCCTTTCAGCAGCAGGGCAGAGACATCAGCCGCCCCACAGGGGGCGGCGCCGGCTTTGTGGTGGCAGAGCACAGGTCTATTCAAGAGTCAAGGTGTACTCCTCCCACCCATCCTGGTGTCATCTCCCTACCCACCACCTGGCAGCCAACCTGTCTCTGGGGATTCCCCAACCCTGCTCCTTACTGTTGCTAGGCAGAACACACACACACAGCAGAGGCGGACTGAATGGCCAGGTCAGTAAATACTAACTTTCTAAAAGTAGTATTTACAAACCCAGGATATTAAAGTATTTTATTATTCTGAGTTCAGGCATACTAAACTTGACATTCTACCATGCTCTCTGAGTCCACTGGGGTCACAGCGTGTAGTGACTCCAGCAGCCCATTCTGGCCTATGGAGAGCAGGTAGCCTTCAATAGTGAAAAACGAAAATGGCTTTAATTCACTACTAAGACATGCCACACACATCAGGGCATGTCCTACCTTATGCCTACAATGCACCCTGCCCTTGGGCCTACCAGAGTGGTGGCTAATATGTAGGTAAGGGAAGGTTTAGGGACTGGCAGTGGGGGCACTTGCGCAGTCAGCGCGACGGTCCCAGACCGCGCACAGGGTCTGCGGTGGCAGACCCTAGACACATTTTACAAGGCCGCTTTCTGTGGGTGGCGCAACCAGCGCTGCAAGCCCACCAGCAGCATTGGCATTCACAAGCCCTGGCACCCCTGGTGCACTTTACTGGGGACTGATAGTGAATCCAATAAACCAATCATGGACATCAATTACAGGTACACTTTACCTAGGGAGCACTTGCACTGCGGCACGGATTAGCCGTGGCGCAGTGCCCTGAGCGGACAACACCAGCAAAACAATCGAGGCACACCATCAAAAAGTGGAAGGGAAACTCACGCCAAGGTGCCAGGTCTAACAGCAAGAATATGCTCCCAGAATTTTGGTTTTTGCTTTGTGGATTTCTGCTCTGCTTTTGACTCTTTGCAGCGAAACATCCCATAGAGTAAACTTATGAATTGGGGGAATACCTCACTGTTCTAAAAACTATACAACTGTTATAGACTATTATACACCAATACTTGGACAAGAGCCTGCTGAGATCTGGGTCAACAGTTTTAAAGAAAGACTATACCAGCATCGGCTTGAAACAAGTTTGTGTCCTTGCCTCCTTTCTTTTTAACTTGTAACTAGTAGATTTGAGTACAGGTTTAAACAATATAAACTTGCACACCTCCAATCTGTCAGGACTCAATGCTTCCCATATGTTATACGCGGATGATGTTCTACTGATGAGCCTGACCAAAGTTGGCCTGCAGAGGTTAATAAATGCCACCACAAAGGATGTGCCTGAACATAGCCTCATAGTCAATCCTAAGAGAACTAAAACCATGCTAGTTAGCACAAGTCGCAGTCCGGCTCCCAAGTATCATCAGGAAGGCTCCGCTCTGGAGGCGGTAAAAGAGTGTAAGTATTTGGGAGTCATCTTCGGTTCGAGAGGCTCTTTTGCAATGCACAACTATGTGATATCAAGAAAGTGTAACACTCTAACAGCTGCCTTCTGCACTCTAAGGAACACACTAAAAGGTCTTTCTCTTAAACCATTAATGCAAGTTATAGCTGCAAAATTTGATTTCTCCGTAGCCTATGGCACAGAAGCTCTCAGGGGGAGAGCAGACAGAGCTGATTGTTTGGTGGGGGGAAGGAATTGTAGAAATAGACGCGCTGGAGCAGATGCGCAGCGCAAGAGAGAGACACGCCAAAGCTCACAAGGCGGTCATCAGGGTATTTTGACAGTTGGGTCTAAACACTGCTCTAGCACCTGTTTTAAATTGCACTTTTTAATGTGGTTTTACTTTTAGCCTCACTTTGCTGCTAGATACCGGTATTGAAGTGTCCATTACTTCTAAAAACTGCTTTTATAAACGTTGTATTTCACTTGTCCTACCCGGAAACTGCACTCTTGTAAATTGAATCTGTTCAGTTCCTCGCCGCCAGCGCCTCCCAGTTTACCAGCACTTCCGCTTTTTGAACGCGGTCTAGCGCTCAGGTGGGGAACAGCTGCTGCTCAGCAGAGCTGATTGGTTGGTGGGGGAAGGAATTGTAGAAATAGACGCATCTGGAGCGGACGCGTGCAGCGTACATGCGCAGAATACGCGCGCAGCGGGCGTGTCGCTGGCGCGCCATTGGCGTGCCTAAGGCAAGCCCGTCTGCGCCCATCCACGTCCGACCGGGGCCAGGGGCCAGAAACTCTGATCAGATTCGGACTTACACGGCGGCTGAACTTCGGACCCTAGCTACACACAGCCATGCTCTGAGCAATAATGTCATTAACAAATTGAAAGCTGACAAAATACTTAGGGCAAATGGAATAGATGGACTCAGGAACCCGTACTCAACCACTCAAAATATCAGCGTCCTTCTTCCACAGCTTTGGAATCAGCTGCCGGAGCAGACAGAGCTGATTGTTTGGTGGGGGGAAAGAATTGTAGAAATAGACGCATCTGGAGCGGACGCGTGCAGCGTACATGCGCAGAATACGCGCGCAGCAGGCGTGCCGCTGGCACTGACATGACAGCCTACGGGCCTGGCTTTTCTCTCCCTAGAAGCGCTTAGAGACCTGTTGGTGATTTAGCGCTATACAAAAATAAACTAACATAACATAACAATTTATAATGCAACTATTGGTACTTATCACCTTGTGTTTTTCCTTCCTCGGCATACATCTCCTGCCCAAATAAGGTTAGAATTTTGACTTCAGAGGCAGCACCTGTCCAGTTTGGGTGCCTACTTAAAAACTTGTTATAAATTAAAAAGAGCTAAAGGAGGCACATTAAACAGTGCTGTGTGGAGTGCACTATACAACCAAAGCACATGAATACATGAAACTGGCTATAAAAACCTTACAGACTTAGCCACTTTGAGATCTAACCCTTAGCCAGACAGCTTTCAACAAAGCAGCCAGCTCATTAGTGAAGAAGCTTTCCTCCTCCCTGACAGATAAAGCCCTGTGGTAAATAGATCACATGCAAGGATGGCAATCGGTACATATGGTTTCCTGAAGCCACAACCGCATTTAGGGGAACTGTTTGGGTTGAAGGCGGAGCTCAAGTCATTGAGTTACCGACTGGGCAGTTTTAACTTTCTATGTAGTATCCCGGTCAGGCTGAGACAATCTACTGTGACTACATGTCCGTTGTGCCAGTATGTTAAGGAGGACACTCATCATATATTCTATACATGCCCTGCTTTGATGGAAGAGAGAAAAGGATTATTGAAGCACCTTTTCATAAGAAGAGGAATACGTATGTTTCGAGGAGAGAACCTTGTGCTTAGTAGTGCATTTTTTTTAAATTATGTTGTTAGCAGACAAAAAACCTGCAAAGCAAAATTTGCAGAAATAGGGAATAAAAACCTAGCATTTTGATTTCCCACTGAGCGCTCCAACCCCAGATGCTGGACAATTAATGGCTCAGACGGTTAATTGCACAGAACATTTTTACAGTTTTTTTAAGTTGCAGGTCAGTAACCTTAGTAAGGTGGGGAGGCATTTATCAATCATGAGGCAGTGTTAGACGTGAACTTGTGTGGATTACTAGGGATATTTGGCACGTGAGTATGACCCGATGAGTTGGGGTTTTTGCAATCAATGAGGCAGGTGCTGCTGCACTTGCATTTAGCATCCTGTTTTATTTAGAGAGCCTTAAGTTATATGTCCAATATGGCTCACATGCACAACACATGTTTTCAATTGATGCCATGTCACTCCAATTAGTTGTTCAATACCTTTTTCTTTCTGAGCTCTTCCCATATTATGCTTGTACACTGGGGGGGGGGGGGGGTTATTTCTCTACACTTGAAGAAGTATCAGCACAATGTAACTCATATGGACTGCCACTGAAGTAAAGTGGAAAGTGCCTCTAATGTTGCAAAATCAGAAGGACAGATATTTTTTTACTGTGCTTTTAAATGAACAGCAGGTTGATTTTTTTTATTTTTTTTTAGCTGTAAGTTTTAATTAACTGATCAATAAAATAATTCATCTTTTTTGACAGGTTTATTGCACATAAGGCAGGGTGCATGGTATTTTTCAAGGAGAACATGTAAAATGTTAACGTTAAACTTGTCTTTACAGTGAAAAAGTCTTAAAAGCTATTTTCTCTGTAGCTATGTTGGCTGTCCCATAGAAAAACACTGGGCTGTATTTTTAAATGTAATAATGCTAATTCTGGTTAGAAAAAAGCTAGAAATATGACTCAAGGACTCTTTTTAGTAGGTATGCAAAACATATTCAATGGCAAAAGCAAATTATTATTAACCAATAAGGAAAAAGCACTTTTAGAAAGTTAACTTTTCCCTGCCTAAAGCCTGTCTGGGCTAATTTGCATGAGCTCTAACAGCCAACTGACAGTCGATTGGCCCCCTTGACGATGTGTGAAATGTGCTTCCTGAGCAGGACAAAGACTTAGGTGTGAGGAGGTATTTCTCTTTCTCTAGCAGTATAACCAACTGGGCTAGGACCAGGAACTTGATTAACTTCAAAGAGCCCTACCCAGTCATAGGCAAATGTTAGCTGGCACCTGGGAAGGGCCATTCTGTGTTCCCTTAGTCATCCAGGCTCCAATCACAGTGGGAGAGGAGCTGCCCCCAGGACTGGTTTAGGGTTACCACAGTGGCGGGTTTACTAATTTCCCTGGCCACACCTCTGAGGTGGGCACACAGGCTCTGCACAACGGGAGAAGTGTTTCACCATCTCGGATCAATGCAGAGAGCGGATGTGAGGGATTGTTTGCAGTAAGGCATACAGGAAGTGTTGGAAAAGTGGGTAGGGAGTAACCTCTTGGATTGTATAGACAGTTTGATTGGTTAGGAAGGAGCCAGGAGTCACCCCCACCCATATGCTGGTGGCAGGTATAAGTTTGGCACATAGAGCACTTTTCTCAGAACACTTCTGGAACTGTGGAAGATCAGAAGAGCGCTGAACCTGCTGTCTGAGACCTGAGAAGATCCTATGAGAGTGGTACTGCTCTCCCTCTTATACCCAGGTCACAAAAGGGGGCTCCAAGAGTCATAATACAAGCCTTCAGTTCAAACTACATAGACACAATAAGTTACAGAAGGTCTTTCCCACAATTGCCCAGCTGACCACTTGCAACTGGACTTTCCATTGACCCTTCTGTTGGCCTCTTCTGGACTGAATTTTGACCATCAAGTTCTTCCTCCATGGTCCTGAGACCTTTGGTTGTGTCAAAGTGTATTTGTGCTAACATTGCCTGAAACCAGGGATTTAGACACTTTTTGTCTCCGAAAACCTCTGGAGGACCAGAATGAACCTGTCAGTCAATCTGACAAACATGCGTTACCTCTGGAGCTGAAGATTCAGGTTGCTCCTGCTTGGAACCTTTCCACAACTGCAAATTTGAATGCTGGTCATGTCACAGTACTTAAAAAAAAATACTTTATGCCATTTTGCACAGAAGCTCAACTGCTGTGAAACATATAAAAAAAATTGAGAAACTCAAATGAATTGGCATAGATAAAACCTATTGGCTTTGCCAATGCTTGTATTTTATGGTTATAAAATGACAAATATGTACAAAATTACAGTTGGCAAAGCAATTTACAAGCTTTCTCAAAAGGGCCTAACTAGGAATATCACAGTGAAAATGTTCTACCCCAAGCATTTGACCATCACCAGCATTCTTGCCCACTATGGAAATATATGACATTGCATCAAACAAAATACCTGTTTACAGCCTACAACACATTGTGATAATAATTGTTAGAAATTGGGTTTCTGGTTGGCTAAGGTATGCACCCAGGCCAGGCATAACACACCACTCTAGTCACTGTAAGGTAGATACACAACTCAGATGACCAGTGCTCACTCACTGGTAGCTTATTGCAGAGCAGGCAGGCTTATCAATCTCTAGGAATTTGTGCAACACACCCACACAGTAACACAATGAATATACTACAAAAAGACTCCACACAGGTTTATAAAAATAGGCTATTATATTATAAACACATGAAGGCAAAAACAGCAACAACCCAATGTAAACTTTTCAAGTTATGACATGGAAAACATTAAAATAAAGATAGTGCAAGAGCACTCACAGGTTAAATGCTCCTGATCCAAGTAGTGGATTACTAGGCTTCTGCAAAAGCTCCTACATAGTATTGTGCCCAGCTGGCACTCAATGAAAGATCTTCACGGTCCCTCAGGACCAGGGTGTGCAAGAAAGTTCAGTTGCCCGAGAGCGTGCAGGGCAGCTGAAAGGACCTTGCAGGTCTGGTGCACAAATCACAGTACCTGTTCCTTGGGTGTAGTAGTAGAGATGTCGGCCTTGTGGTTCTGGGCTGGCGACCCTGGGGCTCTCCGTTGTCAGGAGACAGTGCATTGATGGGCCACGCCAGGCTGTCCTCAAGAAGTCGGGGCAAGTTTGGTGGTCCTATACTTAGCACCAGCACACAGATGTGGTGATCTCTCTCCCGGTCAGGCGCCTTCCTCGGACATTGCAGCAAAAAGATGACGTCAATGGAGACCTCTGTGTTGACAAGGCAACCCGGTGAGGCCATGATGGAAGGGGCTTCCCCTCGGCACTGCAGCATTTGTTATCACAGCAGAGAGCTCGGCCCTTACGAAAACAAAATCGCTCTGGATTTCACCCAACACACTGGTGATCAGGCATGCGCTGATCCTGGGTGAAGCGAGAAGCACTGAATCTTTCCCCAAGGAGAGCTCTTGTCAGAGTTGCAACTGCCAGACTCAGATATTGCAGAGCCCTACGGCCATGGTGAAGTCTTTGATGGGCCTGCCAGCAAGCCCTTGGAGAGTACTTTAGTTCAGTGCAGCAGAGAGCAGCAGTCAGCAGGCCAGCACAACAAGACATTTAGCAAAGTGGCAGTCCTCCTGCAGCACAGCAATCATTAACCAGCAGGCCAGCACAGCAGAGCAAGTAGCAGAGTGGCAGCCCTTCCTGGCAGCACAGCAGTCCTTCTGGCAATATGCAGATGTAGATCCAGCAGTACCTGGTTACAGGTCAAAAGATTGTCTGTCTTTAGGGGGTCAGAGATCCAGTACTCATACCAAAAAGTGCCTCTGATGTACGTGGTGATTTCAAAGGAACTCTCTGAGGGAGGTGGGTAAATCAGTGCTTTGAGTGTGGACAGTACACTACCTATTTAAGTGTAAGTGTCAGCCCTTCCAATACCTCCCTGCTCAGAAAGACCCATCAGAATGCAGATGAGTGCTCAGAATGCAGAGGAGTCTCACCTTCCTGTGTTTGCGGCTGTCTAGAGGAAATGCACAAAGTGGAGCTGTCACCCATCCCAGACGTGTTTTGGAGACATGCTGTCAGGCACAAAGTGTACACAAAGGAGGACCAGAAGAAATTTAGAGACCAGAAGAGGCCGATTCCCCACTCATACAACTAGACAACACAATGTGGGCTCCTGGGTCTAAAAGCATATTATTGGGGTGCTGGAGTATCCCTTTCTTAGGACGATTCCCCTCACTCACCCGTGGGTGGCATGTTTCATCATCGGGATCTCCTCGCACTACCAACCTAGTCTTAGTGCGTGCTACAACCCCCTGTCTGAGAGGGAGGAGCTCAGGGATGTTTTAGTGGAGATACTGAGGTGTACTAAACCTCTTGATGAGCAGGGTTTGGTGAGAACGGAGTGAAACAAGGGTGTAAGTGACTAAAACTGACTATGATATGCTAACCAACTTTAATATGGCATTTATAGGTCAGGATTCAAAAGTGGAGTTTAGACAGAGGGAGATTTGATCTGTCAAAGAATTAGAATGTTCGACAAGTTTCAGCTTAATAAATCCCAAGGGAATGTTGCAGCTTTCATCAGGACCGAGGTAAGTGAAAAAGAAGTGTTGTGCAATGTCCACTAATCCTATTTTAGTTTGGTAGAAAAAAAAAAAATATATATATACAACGCGTCGGATTATAATGGCAGATTGAACACTAACCCTGTGCCTGTAAGGATGTTTGAATGCTGCCTGGCAAATTAAAATACAAACACACGCCACGTGTGGTGTCTTCAATTTGGTGCGTCTCATTTGGAATGTATGGTGGCCTGCCCTGGTCGCGAGGACACCTCCCTGTGGATGAGTGGGCCTTGGCTGTCACGAGTGCAGCCAATTTGGATTAACGTGCGAATTTGCGAGGTGGAAATAAGCAGGACGAACAACCCCAAGGTACTTAGGACCACTTTGTCTTTTAATCGTATGAAGGAGAATGAGTGGCGGTATCCATTATGGCTCACAATGAACATTAAAGACTCAAGATACCACAATGCACTTTGCAGACACGCCCATGGGGCGGGACTCATAAATTTCGCAGGTGCGAGTCATTTTTCACCGCTACACTCCAGTGCCATTTCTGTGAGAAAAGGCGAGAGGACGCCCGAAACGCGTCCGATTATAATGGCAGATTGAACACTAACCCGGTGCCTGTTATGATCTTTGAACGCTGCCTGGCAAATTAAAATACAAACACACGCCACGTGTGGTGTCTTCAATTTGGTGTGTCTCAATTGGAATATATATATATATATATATACACACACACACACACACACACACACATATATATATATATATACATATATATATATATATATATATTCACTGAAAAAACCATAGGTTTCACACATGTTATAGTTAGCGGAAATTTTACTGATAAAACACCAGTGAAATTGCCCCGTTATAGTTAGTGCTGGCAACTATAACTCACGCGACCGCAATCCTCTGCTGATGCTAATACTGTATTTAGACACTTATTTGCCCATGTCTTCTTCCATACATTTTTAGCTATACATATATTACAAATATTTTTTTTTCATAAAGACACATATGTCATCAGCAGAAGATTGCGGCCTTGGGGGATCTTTGGGGACTGACTCAACATGGCTATGTGTGTGGGAGTTGTCTACACAGCCCCTTTACATGTTTTTGGGCTTTATATTTTAAAAATCACTCTCAGTGCGAGAGACAAAATGGCGGACGCCGCTTCCTGGTTTCACCCGATTCGAATGTTTACTAAGATCTAAGAGCCAATCAGAATCGCACTCGCGCACGCCACCGTACGCGTACGGTAAGCGTACCGTAAGCGCACCGTAAGCTGGCTCAGATATATATATTGATTTAA
The DNA here is from genome assembly GCF_964204655.1 of Triturus cristatus. NCBI lineage: Eukaryota > Metazoa > Chordata > Amphibia > Caudata > Salamandridae > Triturus > Triturus cristatus. Next base: position 1,706,979,881 of record NC_140590.1, read on the forward strand.
AGGCTATTTTCTCAGACTCTACCGAACAGATTTACACCAAACCTACAAAAGGCACTTCCTTGACCTGAGGACTACCTCTCTGCCAAATTTCAAGTAAATCTGTTCAGCCGTTCGGGCTGTAGCCCTGTCTAAAGGTCCTATGGAAAAATGCATGGGAAAAACGCGCTTTGGGACCCCCCTTTTATCTCAGCCCCCGCTTGACGAATCCCCCCGAGACTTTCAGGGTAGGAGCGGAGCATAGCGCCCCACCTGTTTTGAAAAATTTGCGAGGATTCGTCGACCGGCGCCAAAGTTATTCAAAATAGAATGTTGCGGATTTCCTATGGAAAAGGGGTCCTAACTATAACTACCTACTGGCGACCGCCAGTAGGTAATATATATATATATATATATATATATATATATATATATATATATATATATATATATATATAATAGAGACAAAATTGTGCCTTAAGCAAAATCATAAGCACAGTTGCAAAAACCGCATGAGATAGGAAATACTGCTGGAGCCGCCAGGACACGATTACCCTCAGAAAGAGGTAAGACCAGATGACTGACTGTCAATTGCAAGACAGCCTAGTGCCACCTAGTGCGTCAGATTGTGGCCAGAGGGAGGTCACGTTACGCCGGAAAATAACCAAATGGAAATGCCTACAGAGACATTGCGCCCCAGCTACAACATAATGAATACACATACCTTCAAAAAGGGAAATCGCAGCACCGTCTAGTACCCCAGAGCAAGTAGTGACTGAAATCAAACTCGTCAACATGCTTTCTGCAGGGCCATGGGTACTGCCCTACAGCTGTTGACGTGGAGCACACTGTGTCATGGAGGGCTGGTCCTCCGTTCTCTGCGAAAGCAAGAGGAATCTCTACGAGCTGTAGTGCAGGTAAAAAGCCAGCATATGGGTGGACTAAATAACCGTTACAAAATAAAACTTTACTGACTTCCATACTTGGATCAATCTAAGCAATTGTGTTGCATATAGGTGAACACTCACATTGTTTTTTTGACATACCTAAGTGTAAATCTAAAGACAAAAATCAGCAGTATCGGTGCATTAGGGAAAATGCACTAGTGCACAGTGAAGTAATATATTTGTAGAATTAACATAGCAAGTGTGGCACATTAATCAAACCGAGAATCTGAATGGCCACAGGTGAAACATGTTCAAAAAAGCAGCTTGTCTGATATTGCCTACAGATAGTTTATGGGGGAGACAGAGAGAACCGGGGAATTTCATCATTAAGGCCTGCACTGTCACTCTTAAGTCTGTGTACCCAACGTTGTTCCTTATTGCAATTGGTTGGGAAATGACTGGTTTGTCTAGTACGGTCCATATAAGATCAATGGCTCTGTGCTTCATGTCTTGAAAATGGGTTGTCAGTTTGGTAGTCGTTTTATTATAACGAATGGTGCTCTTATGCTCTTATGTTCAGAAATACGGATCTTTACTTTTCTGGTGGTCATTCCCACGTATTTAAGGCCACAGGGACATGTAATTAAATATACCAGATTTTCAGAATTACAATTAGTGTGTTGTTGAAGCACCCATGGTGGCTCTGTGCCTATGACGATGTGTGTTGTGTGTGTAGTCTGAGTACAAATACTACAAGAACTACACTGAAAATATCCTCTGACAGGTTGGAGATCCCAGAGTGTATTCTGATTTGCCATGATTTGACTAGTGTGTATGAGTTTATCTCTAAAATTCATGCTCCGTGTAAAGGCAAACATAGGTTTAGGCAGTGAGTATGTTCCTTTATTAAAAATCCTCCAACTCTTGTTGATAGATATTTGGATTAAGCTTGACCTATTGCTGAAAGTCCTCACGCATATCAACCGATCTGCAGGCTTCTAGAAGAACTTCTCGATTATTATTCTTGGCTCTTTTCACAGATCTCTTGATCACGATACATGGAAGGTGGCGGTCCAGTAGTTGTCTTTCTAGGATCTGGTCATGGTTCTTCAATTTCTCAGGATCTGTACAGTTACGTCTAAGATGTCAATCAATCAATAAAATACTTTATTTCGATTGAGTTTACAATCATAAAAAGTACATTTAAAGGATTACAACATTATAAAAATCAGTTTGCTCATTGGCTGCTTAAAAAGTGACGCATTTTACATATAAGCACTAACACTCTAAGTACAAAAATAATAACACAGTAATCAGTAAAAATCAGTTTGTTCAATGGCTGTTGAGGAAAGCAGGCAATTAGGAGTAAACGCTAACACTCTATATACAGGAATAATAGCCGAGCAATCAGTAAAATCTTAAGAAACAGTTGCCAATACTTGAGAATGAGTTTTCAAGCAGGCTTTAAGAAAGCAGGCTACGGTTTTGGCTATATACGGGGTATCCAGGTATTGAAGTGCCAAAAGAGCCGGTCTGCATCTTCTCAGCCCTAAATGTCGAAGCAAAGGAACCAGCCATCGTTTCCGCGGAGACTTGTAGAAACCGCAGAAAAAGGTTACGTGCAGGGTTGACTGGCGGGTTAGACCGTCACAAGGACAGTTTGGTAGTTCCCGTGACCAGACTAAGGGCTCAGGCAGTGAAACAAGACGATAAAATAGATCAAACCGAAATCTGGTTAAAACATACCTCTCATAATTTGACAGAAAAAAGATAAATACAATTGAATGCCATGAGGAGATTGGACCATCGTTAAATGAACGTTTGATTTTTTGGCAAGTTCAGAACACAAACGAAGATCGTTTAAATGATCAGCACAAAGCTTTTTCAAGGATTTTCTGGATATATCCGATAAGGATTCAGGGTCAGTGAAAAATGCAGGGCGATTCAAATCTGTTAAAAATCTCGATACATATAGCAGCCAGGGAATCTTTTTCCAATAGGACAAAGAGAGACAGTCAGATATTAGTGACCTAGTTAGATGACATTGCTCCTTAGTCCATATACGGTGCCATAGTAAAATCGGCTGGTAGCTAATGATATCAGTCAGATACTCCCGGCCGAGTTCCGCATGTGTGCCGAAAGTAGGAGCACTACGAGGGAGGGCTAATATGTATTTCAGAAAGCAATTTTCTATAATTTGTAGCTCGTCAGTGGACACATAGCCCCAGACTCCGGCACCGTATGTTGCCACACTCATACATTTGGCCTGGTAAATCTGCAAAAGTACAGTAGGGGCGGGCTTACCCAGTTTCCTAGAGAACGAGGTCAGTGCAGATGTTGTGCGTTGGAACTGCAGTTTTTTACTGGATATCGCAGGTTTCCAGGACAGTTGATTATCTATAAGGATACCTAGATACGGATAGGTAGCGGCAGTTTCTAATCTGGTCTTCTCAATAAGGAGAGATTTACATTTTTGGGCTCTCTTCCCGATGTTCATAACGAAGGTCTTAGATTTATTGACTTTGAGACCAAGAGAAGACATAAATTTGCAATATTTATCTAGTTGGATCTGAAGCTGGTTCGGTGTCCTTGCTAGGATAACTGAATCGTCTGCATACAGTAATGCAGGAATAGGGCGGGAATTTATGCAGGGTAAATCTTTGCTGTCAACCAACATCGCTTGCTCCAGTCCGTTAGTATAGATGTTAAATAGGAATGGAGCAAGGACGCATCCCTGCCTTACGCCTTTTTCGATATTAAAGGATTCAGTAAGCTCCCCTTTAATACCGTATCTCACACAGGCTTTTGCGTCCGAGTATAACTCTCGGAGAAAATTCAGCAGTGCAAGATCGATGCCCAGATGCTTCAAAATCGCCCATAACTTGGAGTGAATCACGCAATCGAATGCGGAACTCAAATCCACATAGACTAGATGAAGTTTACCACCTTTGGCCCCTACGTATTTGCCTATGAGTAGAGTCAGATTTAAGGCCTGTTCCACGGTGCCCAAGCCCTCCTGAAACCCAAACTGTAGGTCAGTTAAGATCTTATTCTCTGTAGACCAGTCCCTTAATCGCTCCAGAATTAGTCTCCCAGCTACCTTGCCGAGGGAGTCCAAAAGGGAGATAGGCCTATAACAGGCTGGATTGTCCCGATCTCCCTTTTTGAAAATGGGCAGGAGCACAGAAGTAGACCAAGAGTCAAGAGGGCCAATCTGGGTGACTGCAGACATAACCTGCATGACAATTGGAGACCAGAGATCTATATTGCTCACAAATATGTCTAAGGGAACCCCGTCTGGGCCGGGCGCCTTACCGGTCTTTGAGGCGGTCAGTGCTGCGATTATCTCCTCTAGATCAAAATGGAGGTCAATGGGGAAGATGTTATTACTAGTAGGAGCTTCCGCCTCTGGTCTGGGTGACTCAGTTGTCAAGGGGTAATCCGCGAAAATCTGCGAGTAGAGTGCTACCCATTTATCAGCAGGTACTGCCACATCTAGATGCTGTATCGCAGTTTCATCAACTAGGAAAGGAGCCCTGACTGTTCTCCAAAACATGGTGGAGTCCTTGGTTAAAGTACTCTGGTGTAATTGGGCCCAGAGATTATTTTTTATTTCCCGTTTACGGTATTGCTGTGCCATCTTATAGTTTTTCCTCAAGGAGGCAATTTGGGGCTTGTCCCTGATCTTATTTTGAAGTGCGTTTTTCAATGCACGCTGCGCTTTACGGCAGCGGAAATCAAACCACCCTCTTGAGTCCTTATCATTGATGCGAGTCTTATGAGAACGGGTGAGCTCTTGTCTGATGGCTTCTAATATTTTGGTGAAGCTGGAAAGAATCAGCTTTGGGGAAGATGACGTCTCCAAACAATGGTAGATGAGAGGAAGGGTTTTTTGAATGATCTTACTGGTGATCTCTGCGGGATTGATTGTCGTCCACTTAACAGTATAACCATTGGTTTTATTCATCTCCAGAGTGTGCTGCGCCAAGAAGCTTGTTTTTGTGCAGGCTGGAGATGGTGAATTTAGAGCTATGGTTATGCTATTTGGGTAGTGGTCACTTGAAGGGTCGGTGCCAGTTGTAAATTGCTTCAATCGGTGTTTTAAAGATTGAGAGCATAAGATCAAATCGATGGTTGTGGTAGCACCTCTACCATGAAAGGTCGTTTTGAACTCTACAGCGGGACACACTAGGGTATTAGCGAATTCGAGTTCTAATGTGAAAATACAAGTATTTAGTGCGTGACCTACTGCATTATGAGTGAAGTGGGCCAAGGGAACGTCATGCTCGTCTAAGAGCCCACAGATACCTTTACCATGATTGTTGCACAGATACACATTGAAATCCCCACCCCACACAATATGACAGTTTAACTCGTGACTCTTAGCTTTTTGGTCTTGTATATAGTGAGTAATTTCCGACAAAGATTTTACACAATCGCTAGGTGAGGAGTTATTATACATGTTAATGAGATAGTAACTGGAATTATTGTCAGGAACTAGTTTAAGGATTTGGAAAATTGACGAGTCTAGCTGAACTTCCGAGATCGTAAAAGGAATTAAGTTGGAAACATAGATGGCTAAGCCGCCCTTAGGTCTACCATGAGTGGACGGTAAGGGAGGAAGGTGAAATGTTTTAAAACCCTGTATATGAATAGGGTTAATTGCCCAAGTTTCTTCGAGACATATTAGCTTAAATTTATTAGTAAGTTCCACCCAAGACTGAAGATGGATTTTCGATCTTAGGCCAGCTACATTCCAAAATATGATTGGAAGATCCTGGGTTGGTGTAAAAATACAATTTGAAGGGTGAAGTTCGGCAGAGGGATGTGAAAGTTGGGACAGGGACTGAGTGGTTATAGCAGGAAAAGGAGGGATGGGTTCAGGCTCCCTGGGTTGGGGGGTAGGAGATTGAGGGTTTGGGGGCGGATCTGCAGGGGTAGCTGACATGCTATAGCATGCGTCCTGGTGAGGGGAGGATGACTGCTGTTGGGCCAGGGTATACTGAGGAAGGGAAGACTCAGACTGGGTACCATGCAAGAATGACAAGGAGGAGCCGGCCACCCGAATGGTCTTACAGGGAACTTTTGGGTTAGGAAATGCGCTGTTGTAACTGCTATCTTTCATAGGTAGAGATGATAGTCAATCCACCATGTCCAGGCAATCATATCTGTTGGATAGTAGTGGACCTCTCCAGTTACTAAAGTGGCCTGATGGTGGGTTGCTGAAACCATGCCCCAACCACTGGTTTCGGTCTCTGGTACCGCCCCAGTTCCCTACCCTCGTCCAGGACCATGGAGGGCCTGCATTGCGTCGCGTATTAGGGGGATAGAAGTACGACAAGTTATGGGTAGTGATCCCTTCGGGAGAAGTTTGATCACCCCAAGCGCAAATATGCTCAACTGTATTGGGATTTTCAAAGTTTACTATTATACAGTCGCCCTGTATATTTTTTGGTTGTTTGCCTAACCAAGGCACTCTACGCACTGTAGTAACTCTGTTGTCCATAAAGATTGGAAGCGGTCTATTGTTGGACAGCCAAAAGATTACTTTATTTTTCAGGGACCAAACTGGTTCATCCTGATTTGGGGGGAGTTCCGGAACCCCAGTCATTATTACTACGTATTGGGAGGCCTCGGGTGGGAGATGGATAGGGGGAATCTTTCTGTTACGGTTAATTGGAATGGTGTTGAAGCCGGTAGTGATGTTGGATTGGACAGGAGCGGGGGTAGGGGGTATAGGAGTGGGAAGGGAAGGAGGAGGGTTTGATGGGGGAAGTGCTATTGATTTAGAATTAATTACAGGGCAAGATGGTGGCGGGTTCAAGGATTTAGGAGGTGGTTGTAGCTTGCTCACAGATGCTAGGGGATGATTTTGAATAGGCTTCTCAGGGTCTTTTTGTTTGTTAGATTTGGGGTTCTGAACGGAGGTTCCTGGTTTTGACGCTTTGGCGTTAGGAGTATTTAAAATAGTGGACCTCCCTTTCACCAAATTGGAATCCTTCTTGTTTCCTGTACTTTGAGATATTACTAGAGACAGTTGAGTGAGTTGGGACTGAACCATGTGTAGGGCCTTTTCTATGGGTTCCAAGTGAGATTTAAACAGATCGCCAATTCTAGTAAGCAGTAAGCTATCGTTGGTGCATGCGTTAATTTTGAGATTGCCGTCCATCATATCTACACTGCTGTGATTGCTGGTTGAGCTGGTGGAGCTTATGTTCAAGTTAGCTGGAATAGAATCCGCTATTTGAACATTTGGCAGTGAAGGGGAGTGATGGAGGGATGAAAAATTAAGGTTTTCCAGAGGAAGATTTGAGACAAGAGGAGTTACAGAGATAATTGTGGCAGATGGAATGGTGGAATGGGGAGGCTTAACAATTGACTTCCTCTTTACTTTCTTAGGGATAGCTCCTTCTCGTGTACCCCTAGCCATTGAAGGGGGGGTGTTATCTGGTTGGGTGGCAAAAATAACTGGAGATTTTTCCAAGGATAGATGGGAGTCAGACAAATCCAGAGATGCAGAAAGATCCACTGTGCGAGGAACCGTATGCGTTTCTGCATGCACTATCGCTGGAGGAGGTAGATCAACAGGACGTAAGGGGGTTTTTGCAGTACCCAATAGGCCCATCGATGAGCGCCTGGCTATCGTCAGATCTTGTGAGATCCTTCGATCCAGTAGGATAATGCCCTGCTCAATAGCGTCATTGGCTTTGGTTATGAATTGGTCAATTGGGCCAATGATCTCACCAGCTAATTGAGCTTGCTTTTTAACAGTGTTCCTAGTGGTTCTTGGAGACATTGTGCCGTACAAGTTGATTACAATATTAATACTTATTCTCAAACCAATACTAATAATGTCAATGTGAGATATCAATGGTAATAAAATTCATAAAACACTAACTGTAAATGGGGTGGCCCAGTCCAGTCCTGCCCGGTCTTGAACGGGCTTAAACGGGCCCGCCCTTGGCCCGGGCTTCGCCCGCGCTTCTCCCCGCGCGCGTCCCGCGTTGCGTTTGGGGCTGGTCAATTTATAATATGACGGACAGGGGGTGTGACCTCCGGGGGAAGAGGCACCAGCTGTTAGGTGTAGGGGCTGCTGGTCCTCGCAGTCCCCCGGTGAAGTGGACAGGTAGCCCTGGGGTCTAGTGCACGCTGGGAGCGTGCAGGCTGTCCGCCGAATGCGGAATAACTCCCACCAGCGACACGACCCTTCGTGAGCAGAAGTTGAGCATTAGCAAAGCGCCCTCCTTGACGGCGTTCCGTGGTCCTTTCAAATGGCAAATTCAGCAAATTACAAGTGAGCGGCAGCTCTATCTCAATCTCTCCTGTTATCCTGGCGAAGTACCAAATAATACAGCTTTCCTCTGACCCAGAGTTAGCAAACACTCAAGGTCTCCGACGAGAGTTTTAACAAAAACAGTCTCCTTACATCCAGGGAAACATTCGTGGCGCTACTAGAACTCAAAAGGCACGTCTCACAAGATTCGAGTGTCCCAGCCAAGTCAGTGCTCGCAAAGCAACAGTAAATCAACAATATTGGAGTCGTCCTACCGACAGGTGAGAAGGGTCCATGGTAAAAGGAACGGGTACGGATGAGGTCGGGAGGGAGGAGCGCGTTAACTCACTGATCCGGCAGCAGCTTGTGAAACGTCGTCTCTTGGCAGTTTAAACGCGGAGCTTCTCGGAGGTTTCTTTACAGGCAGCGAGGCATCCGGAAGGCAGGGAGTCCGCAGGTTTAGGGACAGGCGAACGGTGGAGGTTTACCAACAGTCTCTTTCATGCAGGGTCCCAAAGGAGGAGGAGGCAGAAGGAAATACGCGCATTCCCCAGGGTCAGGAACGCGAGTAACTGGTAGCGGGGATGTAAAAACTGACTGTATGGTAAGTTATCTCTCAATGATTTGAGGTGATAATATGAGTATGATAAAAGCACATTTTTCACCATTGGTTTTTTATAGAGCTCTGTTTGCAGTCTTCCCTCTGAAGTATACATCCGTATATAGAGAAAAGGTAGTTCATCCTTACTGTATGCACAGGTAAACTTTAAGTAGTCATTGTAATTATTGAGCCAAAGATGAAAATTAGTTATTTCATTTGTCGTACCATGCCAGATAACCACAATGTCGTCTATATAACGCCTCAACAGCCAAATGTGGGTCCAAAATGGGTTGTGGGAAGTCAGGATAAGACCTGATTCAATAGAATGGACATACAGGTTTGCCAGACTAGGGGGCGAATGTACTGCCCATCGAAGTTTCTGATATCTGGAGGAACAGGTCACTTTCTAATTGAAAGAAATTTTCTTTCAGGGCAAGAGTAGCGCAGTGCATAATAAATGAAATAGATGTTATTGTGTCTAGTCCCTTTGTTCTTAAGAGGGAATCTATTGCAGTTAATGTTTGGTCTTGGGGAATGCATGTGTATAATGATTCCACATTGAAGGATATCAAATAACCCGAATCCTTATCAAACTCCACATTCTGGAGCAAATTAAAAACAGCTTTAGTGTCCTGTAGATATGTAGGCATATCCAGGACTAGCAGTCGTAAGAAAAAATCAAGAAATTGAGAGAGGGGTTCCAAAAGAGATCCTATTCCAGAAATCATCGGACGGCCTGGAGGCGGTCTCTGAACCTTATGAATTTTAGGAAGCACATAGAAATAGGGAGCGACAGGCTCCCTATTGATCAAGACATCTGCTTCTTTAGTAGTGATCCATCCTTGTTCCTTGGCTTCTGTAACTGCAGTGGTAATAGTTTTAAGTAGTTTTTTTGTGGGATCAGATTTCAAAGGGCGATATGCACTGCTCATTGAGAGTTGTTTGAGACATTTGTCTCTATAGGTGGAAGTATCCATGATGACGATGGCCCCACCGCTATCCGCTGGTTTTAGTAGTGATGGATTTATCAGTACTCAGACTTCTAAGTGACTCTTGTTCTCTTTTAGATAAGTTCTGATAGGAGGATTGATGGCAAGTGAAGGAAGTGGCCCTTAGGGGCCACCCGGGTTACTTACAACCACCTGCTATGCCTTCCCAAGAATGAAGAGTCGGTCAGACAGTAGAGAATACTAACAAACTTTTATTAGCAATACTCTGCAGAGGAGTCCAATCTGACCTGCACCCTAAGATGTCTGCCAAGGGACTGACCCCACAACAGTCTACAACACGTAATGATTGTTCCCAAAAGCCTCCAACCACACCCACAGTGGAAAGTGAATATGAACAAAGAGGGCACAGAGGGATGAGCTACTACCTGCCAGATGGGTACCTGTTATCTGCAACTATTGTTACCATGCTGAGCCTCAGCGTTTCCTAATGTGGGAGCAGGGCCACACACTTGGATAGGTATGCGAGGGCAGAGTCTCCCAACCAACTCACTCTGGAGGGCATATATTGGACCCTTTTTTTACAAATCTAACGGAAGCTTCAATACGCTCCGTGTCGCCCCTCGGATGGACGGATCATTTTCTAGTGGATATTCAGGTTCCTCTACCTGATACTATTCCAACTCCTTTAGCTCGATCTATCCCTAGAAGACATTGGGGCAAGCTTAGGTTAGAGGATCTTCATCTCGCTCTAACTGCTGATCCGCTCGAACTCTCGAGTGATGTTGAATTGGGCTATGATCAGTTCTGTAATTGGATTACCAGGGCGCTGGACTTTTTGATTCCCATTCGGACTAGTAAGATCAGTCCTAGAAAGTCTAACCCCTGGTATGACAGTGCGCTACGTGCACTGAAAGGGAATTGCAGGCGTGCCGAGAGAGAATGGCGGAGATCCTACGATACGGCGAAGAAAGCGCTGTATTTGGCCTCTATTAAAATCTACCACCGTGCCATCTGTAGGGCTCGCGCGATGTTCTACTCTCTGGAATTTCGTAATAGCCCTAATCCATCCAAGACTATCTTTAAAGCTCTTAAGGATCTGCTGTCTAAGCGCTCCATTTCTACAGTTACGGCCTCTACTTCGCACTGTGAAGCCCTAGCTTCTTTTTTTCTGGACAAAGTGCAGAACATCTACCGTGCCTTTCCTGGTACCGGGCCCTTTCAGAAGACCGCGGTGACTGCTCCTGCCTGTTCCATGCTGGCATCTTTCCCGCAACTCTCATCTGAGGCTTTTGATATTTTGGCTCAGAAGGTCAAATCTGGTTCGCCTTTGGATCCGGTATGTCCTGCCCTGTTTAGGAACCAGTCTTTTGTGGGTTGTTCTACGGTTTGTTCCTTGATTAATACTTCATTGGCTACGGGCACGGTCCCATCCAAATGGAAGTGTGCTGTGGTTTCTCCTATTTTGAAGAAGCCAAACTTGGACGCTTTAGGACCGGAGAACTATCGGCCCATTTCCTTGCTCCCATGGCCGGCCAAACTGATGGAAGCCCATGTCAATCAGGCACTTACTGACCATCTTACTCAAGCTAACATTCTGGACGAGACCCAGCACGGGTTCCGAGCTGGGCATAGCACGGAGACTGCCCTTCTCGCCATGGTTGAACATCTCCGGTCGGTGCTAGATCAGGGACAGACGGCGGCGCTAGTATTATTAGATCTGAGCGCCGCCTTCGACACGGTCTCGCACCGTATCCTTCTGCACCGCCTGGAAGAGATTGGCGTTACGGGGCTTGCCCTTCAGTGGTTCCGCTCCTTTCTCGTGGACCGGTCCTTCTGCGTTGCCATACCCCCCTATCAGTCCAAATTCCATCCTCTGGACTTGGGAGTACCGCAAGGTTCCTCACTGAGTCCCACTTTATTCAATCTCTATGTGAGACCGCTGGCTGATGTCGTCAAGCAATGGGGCATGTATATGGTCTCATATGCTGACGACACTCAGCTGGCGGTCACCATCAGTGGGGATACCGATGTGGATGCCCCCAAGTTCCAGAACGGGCTAAGGGAGGTGGCAAGCTGGATGACTGCCAACTGTCTCCAGCTTAACGCAAAGAAGACCGAGGTCATGATCATCGGGAAGGGTAGGGATCTCTGGGGTGACAGATGGTGGCCGCCGGAACTTGGTGTGGCTCCAACTCCAGTTATGGAGTTGAGAAATCTGGGAGTGTGGCTGGATTCTACTCTCAGCTTTGTGGGGCACACCAAGAAAACCGCGGCGTGCTGCTTTGGTGTCCTTCGGGGCTTAAGGCCTGTCCTTAAGTTTTTTGATCCCTCTACCAGGCAGATGGTAGTTCAGGCAACAGTTTTATCTCGCCTGGACTATGCCAGTTCGCTCCTGTTAGGGAGCAATCAGGCATAAATTGTTCGGCTTCAACGCGTTCAAAATGCCGCTGCCAGAGCAATTGTCGGCTTGCCTAGGTCTTGCTCGGCCTCCAGCACTCTTCGAGCATTGCATTGGCTGCCGATTAAGTCGCAAATTCATTTTAACCCCTTCCATGCTCATGACGGAACGATTCCGTCATGAGCATCGGTTGAGCTGTGCTCATGACGGAACCGTTCCGTCATGGCCCCGCCCGCGCTCGAACCCTTCAGCACCGCGGGGGAATCCGCGCAGCGCTGAAGGGGTTAAAGTTCTATGTTTGGTTTTCAAAATTTTGAAAGGATCTGCTCCCCAGCTTCTCTCCAATCTCATTTCCGGTTATGTACCAACCCGTGCATTAAGATCTTCGGAGCAGGCGCTTGCAGTAGTCCCGAGGTTCAGGCTTTGCCGAGCTGGTGGGCGCTCTTTTCGGGCGAAGGCTGCAGCGTTATGGAATTCGCTCCCACTTCAGCTCCGTACAACTAACGATCTTTTGTTATTCCGGAAATCCTTAAAAACTTTCTTGTTTTAAATCTGTTTCTTTCTTGGGGTCTTGTGTTGGTTGTGTTGTACCTTGTCGCGCGCCAGGACGCCCCTTAGCTGGGGCAGCTGTGCGCGTAATAAATGCTATTAACATAACATAACATAACAATGGCCTTTTCATTAGTAAGTCGAGAAACAGCCTTGAACAGAAGAGAAAATAATAACGAAATACAGTGTTCTGCTGAGGCAAGCAATACGAGTAATGAGGCCTATTTCAGGCACAGTCTAAGCAGCCTAATAGTGATTACGAGATACAAAATGGAGGCACACTCGCTAACTGAAGCCTGCATATTACGGGGATAACTCAGTGGGTTGCATAACGTGAATACAAATGGTGTCTATTTAGCCACACACTGCTCACCTCATATAGCATGAAACAAGCACATTGCAGGAATGGGATTTTCAAACCTAACAGACCCTCCTTTTAGCATGGGTTTCTAAATACTATAGTGAGGCTATCCTGTAGGGTCTTTCCAATTCTAAGTGGGGAGAAAGTAAATGCATAGTTACTCAAGTTACAAGGGAGAATAAAGCAGCACATGAGTATCAAATCCACTTAGTATTCAAAAATGCCCTCATCAATGAGCATCATGTCTTGAATATCCTGCATCATCATAGTAGAGACCTTGTTATTGTGTCCTGGCAAGTTAGGGGTAGGGGTGAGCTTGCTCACACAATAGGTGCAACATGCTGGAAGGCAATTAATACATAGGCAACATGTAAAGATGACACATGTGATAGCTATTAGGTCAAGTAGTATCTTCCAACCCCATGATATCAACAGACCCCAGAGTCACCCTGTGAGAGCCCATGAACCATTATCCTGATGGATATCTGATGCAAGTCGGTGTAATATCTGTATTGCGGAGTATACAGTAGGGGCGTTATCAGGAATGTACACACAACAGCTTCTGCCGATGACGCGGCAGGCTCTACCCCTATCAGCAAGAATGTCGTCTAAAATCCTTCGATTTTGAAGAGCAACGAACCTCGTAGCCTGGAACTCGACTGTAATTTTAGTCAGTATACCTGCAGTAGTATTAATAACTCCCTCAACTACTCTGGCAAGGCGATGAATATTACAACTATTGAACATGGGACCCCAGAACGGCAGAATGCCCTTCATTATGTCAGTTAATTGCTGTAGGGAGGTATCTGTCTGATCAATATCGTCTGGATTAACAATTCTATTAACTCGATGCAAATGGAGGTCCCTATGCTGTAGCCTATGATCCTTGTGGTAACTAGACGGTGCAATGTAAACGGGAGGTAAAAGGAAAGAGACATAACACCAGCCAGACCATCCCCTGGGAAGCCATGTATAAGCCTGTTCCCCACAAATGAAGTATACATTCGAAGGTGTAAGCAAAGGTGGGATACTAGTAGTGTTCAATTGGTATGTGTAGTTACAACTGCTCTGTCCTACTGGAATGCTCCCTGAGCCTTCAACACAGAAACTAGCCGTTGCATTGATCACAGAGACGGGCATGGCTTTGTCTTCAGTGATATTTCGTTCCCGGAAACATTTAAAGTATTCAGTAACATTAAATCCTTGGAAATCCAGCATTAAATATAGTAAACAAGTGACATTCTCATTAGCTTTGAAAATGTTCATACAAGCTTCTGGATGTAAGGTACCCTCCTTGCCATCTGCCCCAGGTGTATATCCCTGATGTACCACTTATACTCCAACACTGCTTCGTAATCAGACCTTCATTGAAAATAAATTGGATATTAATCCCTCCGTACTCTCTTTCTCTATCGTTGTATGATGTCCTATGCCCAGGTATAGGAGGGTAAATTGGGTATACCCCTGGTCTTTTGTCCTATACTTAGACTGTTATCACCATTGACATTTCCTGATAAGTTGGCAATAATAAAATGTAATGCCCACAAAGCCATCACAGACAATGTTGGAAGGGGATATGCATTTGCAGATCAGACAGCTAAGGAGACAGCTCGATCAAAAATGAAATAGATGTTTGTGGCAGGTCCCGCTAGGTGGGTCCCAGAAAATGGCATGTTCGAGGACACATTGGAAAATGTCACAGAAATACAAAGTGAGGCAACATCAGATGCACTGGCTATGGGAGGAGAGTACGGGGCGTTTGGATGATGATGGGTGCTTGACTGATCTGTCTGGGAAGCAGAGATGGTTGCTACCCAATGCTTATGTGCTCCCTGTTGTTACCATGGCCCATGGTCCAGCACACATTAGCGCCAAAGGAATATGCAAACTACTGGACCCAGTATGGCAGAACGATAATATCTCTATGATAGCCACACACCTAGTGAAGCAATGTATCATTTGTTTGAAACATAATCCTGGGAAAGGTACTCCTACACCCGCAGGTAACTTTGCACCGCCTTACTTCCCTTTCGAGGTTCTCCAGGATTTCATCGAAATTAAATGAGTTAACAATTTGAAGTATGTGCTAGTAGTGATTTGTGCATTCAGTAAATGGATTGAAGCTTAGCCCACCAAAGAGAATACGGCTATGGCGACAGCAAAGGCACTCTTAAAAGAGTTTTTCCCGCGCTATGGATTGCCACGTGTGATCTGGAGTGACAACGGAAGTCACTTCAATTCAAAATTCATTGAATTGGTGAGCAAAGGTTTGCATATTAAGCAGTAGTTTCATGCAGCGAACCACCCCCAGGCAGCAGACCTGGTTGAGAAGTACAATGGTTGTCTCAAACTGAAGTTAGCAAAGCTTCTAGAAAGCACAGGATTGCCATAACCAGATGTGTTACCTTTGGCTTTGTTATCTACCAGGGCGACAGCGCATTCTAGAACAGGGTTGTCTCCGTATGAGGTGGTGTTTGGATGCCCTGCCAACGTCTGGAGCGTCCCAAGACCCAAACGCTTTTCTGAGATAGAGTATTGCTGATAGATTATCTGTATGAATTGTCTAAAGAACTTTGTTCTATCAACCAACAGATTCATGCCAAGCTGCAACCAGAACCAGAGGGACAAGAGGGGCACAAGTCACCCAGCGTCCATCTAGAGCCTCACTGGTAGGCTTCTATTGTTCATCAACGACGGTGCTATGAAGCACTCCCACGGGGGAGCTGCGCGATCGCAGCCTTTGCTGGAAAACAAATCTTCTTCTTTCAGGATAAGGCACCCTCCCTCCTGGGCAAGTACCCTTAATGATCCTGTCCAAAGTCCAGAGCAGTGCACCAGTGTAGCTCACTCAAATCTAACACAGGCACATTAGGCACAGCACCTGCGCCCTAAGCCCAAGTCCTTCCCTAACTTCTGGACTGTCATGCTGGTGCACCGTCCTTCTTTCGGGGCAACAGGTTACACCTGGTGCCTCCGGGCACTGTCTCATCAACAAAAAGAGGGTGAAACTCAGGGTCAGTTGGGCATTGAGACTCAGATTCTTGTGCACTAGATGCAGCAGTATCCGTGGCAGCCGTTATTCCTGGGGGGACCGCCTCCACCAAGGCCGCATCGCTGTCTTTATCTGCCTGCGCACACGGTCAGTCGGGCGTCAGAGAAGGGAACGAAGCGGGGCACCTGCTCTCCTTACTGGTCAGCAATGTCATTGAGAACCCACTGATCATACGGAAGTGGGAGGGGGATCGTTTTGACATGTGATCTATGCACCCAGTGCCTCCTGCCTTCAAGCTTCACTGTGGTGTGGGTGGCGAGCAGGGCAAGCAGAGGCCCCTTCCACCTCGGCTCCAGGCAGTTCTTCCGTTGACAATTCTTTACAAGGACGAAATTCCTGGGCTGTAGCTGATGCCAAGTCCCTCTGGTACTGGTTGCAGCTTGGCATGAATCTGTCGGTTGATAGAACGAAGTTCTTTAGACAATTCATACAGATAATCTATCAGCAATACTCTATCTCAGAAAAGCGTTTGGGTCTTGGGACGCTCCAGACGTTGGCAGGGCATCCAAACACCACCTCATACGGAGACAACCCTGTTCTAGAATGCGCTGTCGCCCTGGTAGATAACAAAGCCAAAGGTAACGCATCTGGTTATGGCAATCCTGTGCTTTCTAGAAGCTTTGCTAACTTCAGTTTGAGAGAACCATTTTACTTCTCAACCAGGTCTGCTGCCTGGGGGTGGTTCGCTGCATGAAACTTCTGCTTAATATGCAAACCTTTGCTCACCAATTCAATGAATTTTTAATTGAAGTGACTTCCGTTGTCACTCCAGATCACACGTGGCAATCCATAGCGTGGGAAAAACTCTTTTAAGAGTGCCTTTGCTGTCGCCATAGCCGTATTCTCTTTGGTGGGCTAAGCTTCAATCCATTTACTGAATGCACAAATCACTACTAGCGCATACTTCAAATTGTTAACTCATTTCATTTCGATGAAATCCATCTGGAGAACCTCGAAAGGGAAGTAAGGCGGTGCAAAGTTACCTGCAGGTGTAGGAGTACCTTTCCCAGGATTATGTTTCAAACAAATGATACATTGCTTCACTAGGTGTGTGGCTATCATAGAGATATTATTGTTCTGCCATACTGGGTCCAGTAGTTTACATATTCCTTTGGCGCTAATGTGTGCTGGACCATGGGCCATGGTAACAACAGGGAGCACATAAGCATTGGGTAGCAACCATCTCTGCTTCCCAGACAGATCAGTCCAGCACCCATCATCATCCAAACGCCCCGTACTCTCCTCCTATAGCCAGTGCATCTGATGTTGCCTCACTTTGTATTTCTGTGACATTTTCCAATGTGTCCTCGAACATTCCATTTTCTGGGACCCACCTAGTGGGACCTGCCACAAACATCTATTTCATTTATGATCGAGCTGTCTCCTTAGCTGTCTGATCTGCAAATGCATATCCCCTTCCAACATTGTCTGTGATGGCTTTGTTGGCATTACATTTTATTATTGCCAACTTATCAGGAAATGTCAATGCTGATAAAAGTCTAAGTATAGGACAAAAGACCAGGGGTATACCCAAATTACCCTCCTATACCTGGGCATAGGACATCATACAACGATAGAGAAAGAGAGTACGGAGGGATTAATTTCCAATTTATTTTCAATGAAGGGCACAGTTAATTTCCCTAACATAAGTATATAATTCTACATGAATCATTTATCCAAATTAATTTAACACACATATATGCCATGGGACCGATCTCAGACCGTAGATTATTCCAAAACACATCAATACCAAAACATACAACAATACATATACATATAACGAAATGCCAGAACTACATATATATATATACACACTCTATATCAACAATACCCCAAAATGTAATTTAATAGCTAGTGTTAGATCTGGGTGATACACTCAGAGGTAGTCCTAACAGCACCTGAGGTGAAAACACCTCTCTATCTTTTCAACTCTATGTCCTATCACTGTTACAACAATATTTGAAATTTATAGAGACTCCTCTATTAGAAACTGTCGACGAGGGCGCGTTTCAGCTGTCAATTTCTTTTGGCCTCCTCAGGACAAGGGCAATGAAAACAATCTAAAATATCCATAGAAAATGTATTTACACAAAATGTAAAGAATCTACATCTGTCTCATATATTCACACAGTGCGCTGGGTTATAGTGTTACAAGCAACCAAAAACACAACTGCAGGGTCACCACCGAGTGAAAAAACTAAAGTGAGGTGAATTCAAATAAAAGTGATGGTAGTGTTGAGAACACCGTCACCGTGTGGGGGCCAAGCAACATATAAAACTTTGTGGGTCAAGGATAACAGTCTAAGTATCAATGGACCATGCTAAATTCGCAAACCTTGCGAGGTCAAGAACCCTCTCACAGCCCAGAGGTGCCCAAAATGATGGGCCATCCCAAAGACGTACTGGCTGTAGGTGTAGACATTAACAGCCAGTCCCTCACTCAACTCACAAGCCCTAAGGAGAGCAACCAACTTTGCAGCTTTGGCTGATTGGTATTGGATACGGGACGTCTCAACTACAGTGTGTAATGTTGTGATTACATACGCTGCATTGGTAGTGCCTTCTGGTAGTTTGAAACACGAGCCATCAAGATATAGTTCCCCTTGGGGGTCAGGTAAGGGAACATCCGACAGGTCTACCTATCCCTTTGTTTCATCTTCAGTCCGAAATAAACAATCATGGGCATCATTGTCCTTTTCTTCCGAAGGGAAGGGTAGTAAAGTGGCTGGGTTCTGAGTAGCACATCGTTTGATGGTAATGTGCGGAGCAAACAAGGTCAATTCATATCCAGTCAGACGCACACTAGTAAGGTGCTGAGTCTTTGTCGAGGACGAGCCCTGCCGATTGTCTGATAGAAACCGCAACTGCCGCAGCAGCTCTCAGACAGCTCGGGAGAGCTCTGGTGACGTTATCAAGAGTAGCAGAAAAAAAGGGCAGGGTCTCTGCTTACCACCGAAACCCTGTGGTAGAACAGAAAGCGCGCAACCATCCGCCTCGTGTACGTAGAGTACAAAAGGCTTCTGGTAATCAGGAGTACCAAGCACAGGTGCAGAGCAAAGTGCAACCTTTAATTGCTCAAAAGCTTGCTGGCATGCAGATGTCCAAGACAGGGGTTCTTGCACATCTTTGGTGGTCAGGTGCAGGAGGGGTTTTGTTAGTAATGAATAGTTAGAAATATATACGAAGTTATACCAATGAACATGCGTACCTCCCGTTAGGTCTTAGGTATAGGCATATTAGTAATAGCAGCTATGCGTTCAGGTGTTAGTCTGCGACCTTCCTTCGACAGTAGGTGACCTAAATAGGTGACCTCCTGTCGACAATATTGAAATTTGGTAAGTGACACCTTGTGTCCATGGTGTGCCAAATGCAGCAATAATTTAACTTGTGGCTTCTTTGCAACCATCCTCAGTGTCCGACGCCACAAGGAGGTCGTCAACATTCTGCAACAGCACATTACCAGGAGAAAGTTTCAAAGAGTTCAATTGAGCTAAAGCTCCGGCCGGCTATTGCAAATTCAAACAGATATCTACTCTCTGTATGTATGGGAATGCTGAAGAAAGCATTCTTCAAATCGATCACGGAAAATAATTTTGCTGATGGGGGAATCATTGTAAAGATCGTGGTAATGTCTGGAACCACAGAGGTACTGGGGAACCAGTATTTTGTTCACTGCTGTAAGGTCAATTACAAAGCTTTAAACATCAGGGTGGGCTTCGGGAGAATCCAAGGGTGTCTTTTTAAGAATAGGAAGAATAGGGCTATTACACACATTCACCACGGTTTCTTCAACCACACCAGACTTAATCAAATCCTGTATTATTTGCGAGGCATTGCTTGTCGCGGGCCGCTTGTCGCGGGTCACTTGTCGCGCCAAGCAATGCAATAGTCATGTAAACACCATCTGGAGAACAAAAAATTGTCGCAGGTAACCTTTTTAACAAATCCAATCCCAACAAATTCTCACCACAATTTGACATTAATAAAAATGGTGAATCGAACGTAAAGGGGCCAATAGTGAGAGCAAGGGGCTAACAACCGGCACACCTGAGAAACCCACAAGACATTGTTTTGGCCAGACAGAGCTGCCCACAGGACCAGTAAACGGCAAACAGAGCTATTCATAGTCCCTGTATCAACTACTCATTTCTCAGTCGTACCTTGTAAACCCACAGTGACATACAGTCCGCGCTGATCTACAGGCACCAGAACTGGTCCCTTGCCCTGTCCCTGGCTATCCTAGCTATGAGACTACCCTTTCACTTTGTCCATGTCATAGTCATCATGATAGTACTGCCTCCCTCGAGGTCATCAAAATAGTTCCCGCTCTGTCTCTTATACGATGTGTTCTATGATCGCATCTCCCCACGACCTCCTCCTCCTCGTCCATGTCCTCTAAAACCTCGACCTCTCAGGGCCTCACCTTTCTGCAACAACTCCGGACACTCGTTCTGCCGATGTCCCTCCTGCTTACAGTACGCACATTGATTGAACCCAATGGGTGCACTCGAAGCACCACCCCTGTTAGACCGGGGCAGCCGTTGGGCCGAACCCGAACCTCTGCCTCTTCCATTTCCCCTGGCTACTTGTTGCATCAACACCCTCCTCTTCAATTGCTTCGACTTTTTCTCCACTTTCTCTTTGTCCTCATTCTCTCTATGCTCGTAGTACTGTGGCATACTCAATATTACTGATGGAGAGGAGGTCGTCCAAGTACTTTCCGAAGCCTGCAACCTAGTTGCAATCTCGGGAAGCAAGTTAGTGACAAACCTGTTAACTAACAAACAAACTCTACCCTCCTGTGACAAGTCCTGACCACTAAAGTCTAAAAACACCCCTTTAAATCTGGTAACGAAATCCGACACACTTTCATCCTTCTTCTGATGACACGCAGTCAACTTATCCCCATCCACTCACTTCGATGGGATAAGGGAGTGCATGTAAGTGATAATACGCCCTGGCAAAGCTAGGAGCTCTGCTTTCGGCATCTCGCTGGGCTTACGCTTCTTATCCCATGCCTTGATCTCCTCCCATGTGCCACCCAACTCCAGTGCATGATCCTGAGTATGTACATGCCTCCATATCTCTACCGGTACCAGCAGGTTGAAAAATAACTCTATATCAGCTAATGTCATCACTGTGGAGGAGGCCGCCTCCGTCAATTCTTTGTAAAATGCAGTAGGGTTCTTCTGAGGGTGTGGGAGCTGGCTCTTTAGAGATAGAACCTCACTCCTCTTCCAAGGAGTAAGATCCACTGTTCCTGAAACCGAGCGTCGATTCGTGGTCTAATTACAGTGTCCGTGGGTTCACGCAATTCTGGTATTTCAGGGTGGTAAATGGGATGGACTTCCCTCATAGGGTGCTGTGTCCCTATCGTCTGAACCTTTTGGAGCAATCTGCCTCATATCGTTACATTACTAAAAACCTCATTGGGAGCCATACCTGTAGCATATACCCTTTCCCGTATGTCATAGATGATTTGCGGTGCAACACCCTGAAAACACTGCTCCCACAATCCTATCAACGTAGCCGACATATGCTTAAGAGCATGCTGCTGTATGAAGGTCTCATAATCTTTCATCACACTCCACACATCTTCCACACTATAGATCGCATTCCAGGCCCACTGAGCTGCTTGATTTGCTACCATTTGCTTTTCCTCATTATCCACAGCAGAACGCACCAACACTTTCTCCATGCGGTCCTGCGCTACTGCCCAATTCGCTTCATGCATCCCACGTACAGGCGTTTCAACATTCAACAGTGTTTGGGGTGTCACACTCAAGGGGGAAAGAGCAGATGCAGAAACAGGTACATCAGGTAGAGAGACAGTGTTGTAGGGATGAAAGGGAGCGTAGCAGTCAAAACGGAACTAATAGAGAGGACAGGAGTGCTAACGGCGCCCGCCCCTGTGACTTACGTGAGTAGAGGAGAAGCAAGTGGGGCCGGGGCTGAGGCAGTAGTACTAGAAACAGAAACACTAGAGGGCGGCACTAGGGGCCGAAGACTGGACGTCAGAACTGTCAGGTATATCCATTCAGGGGTATAATGGGGTGGGGGCGAGAATCCAATAGCCCTTCAACAAAATCATCACTTTCCTCTCTAGTAACATAACATTTATCAGTCTGTAATCAAAACTTTCTATCTGCGCATTCTATGCCTTTCTCTATCTTTTCTCTTTCATTGGCTACTTCTTTATGCATTATAGTTTGCGTCTGTCTCTTCCGGGCCTCTTTTTCTGCGCTCATACGCTGATGCTTTGCTTCCTTCTGCCGTAGTCTTAGAGAATCAAACATCGACTGCCTGCTCTTTTTGGCGAACAATTTGTCCTGCAAGAAATTCAATTTTTGTTCATCAAACGAGCCAGTAAGTGGCCATTGTAACTCAGCATTGTCCCTCGTATATTTATTCCACAATGTGCTAAACATAATAGGGCCAATACCATGCTTCGTGTATACGTAAACTTTGGGGAACTCTCCGGAGGCACAGGCTGGCTCTATTCCAGTCAGGCATCAGTGGAACAACATCGGCATCCAAAACATCCTAACTTACTTAAACAAGACATCTTAATATAAGACACATACGCTGTCCCCAACGAACAAGTATAACACCAACAAAAATAATAAAAGGAAAAATAAACAAGAGAAAAAGTGTTCAAGAACCAACCAAGACGATTCAAAAACCGCCCACTGCAGTCGGGAGACTGTACCAAGTTCAAGAAGACAGGCTTTAGCCCCAGACCTTTTCACGAGAAGACCAAATTACCAGCTGGCCTGGCAGATTGTTCGCAAACACTCTGTGTCTTTTAAAAGGGTCCGTAAACCCACCAAGTGCAAACCAAGACAGCCCAAAAGACCAAACCAAGACACAGCCCGTCGGCTCGTGCTGGTCAAGCATGGCACCATTTTTCCAAGAATCAAAGCACTCGCCTGGTGCACACAGGTCGAGTCAAGTTATTCTCCACTACCGACTCTTCGGACCAAATGGTCAATTCCAAGGTTTCCCCAGCCGGTGACCACTAGATGAGGAGTCGCCCGATCAGACAGGCGGGGCAGTTGCGAGAACCAAGCTCAATCGTGTGGGGTACCCAGTCCACCTGACCGACCGGACGCAACCCGACCCTGCAACCCCTTTGCTGGTGAGTCGGGTCACCTTGTGGGGTCCCTGTTCGGGCACCAACTGAAGGAAGTGGCCCTTAGTGGCCACCTGGGTTACTTACAACCATCTGCTATGCCTTCCCAAGAATGAAGAGTCGGTCAGACAGTAGAGAATACAAACAAACTTTTAGTAGCAATACTCTGCAGAGGAGTCCAATCTGACCTGCACCCTAAGATGTCTGCCGAGGGACTGACCCCCAACAGTCTACAACACATAATGATTCTTCCTAAGAGCCTCCAACCACACCCACAGTGGAAAGTTACCGGCCTGAGGCGAACATGAACAAAGAGGGCACAGAGGGATGAGCTACCACCTGCCAGATGGGTACATGCTATCTGCAACTCAAGGTTACCATGCTGAGCCTCAGCATCTCTAAACTTGGGAGAAGGGCTACACACTTGGATAGGTATGTGAGGGAAGAATG
Organism: Triturus cristatus; assembly: GCF_964204655.1. NCBI lineage: Eukaryota > Metazoa > Chordata > Amphibia > Caudata > Salamandridae > Triturus > Triturus cristatus. Next base: position 1,707,003,510 of record NC_140590.1, read on the forward strand.
GCCTATTCATTAGTAAGTCGAGAAACAGCCTTGAACACAAGAGAAAATAATAACGAAATACAGTATTCTGCCTGAGGCAAGCAGTACGAGTAATAAGGCCTAGTTCAGGCATAGTCTAAGCAGCCTAATAGTGATTACGAGATACAAGATGGAGTCACACTCGCTAACTGAAGCCTGCACATTACGGGGATAACTCAGTGGGTTGCATAACGTGAAGACAAACACACACTGCTAACCTAATATAGCATGAAACAAGTGCATTGCAGGAATGGGATTTTCAAACTTAACACAAGTGAGACCAATATTAACATCTTTCATGAGAGCCTTCTCAAAAGTGAATACCTCTGGGGGTGTTGAATGTAGATTTCTTACACAAGGTGGTATTGGACGTTTGATCTGATGGTGTGATGCTTTCTTTGTTAGAGAAGACAAATTTGAGATTGAACTTTTAAAAGAATTGTGCTAACTCCTGCTTGATCTTGAAGGGATCTACCTGGTACATGGGCACAAAGCCGTGGCCTTTATTGAGTAAGTTTGATTCACTGTCACTCAGAGTGCATTGGCTCAAGTTAACTATCAAATTGTTTCCCTGCTTGTCCCTGGTTGTAAAGCTGTCTTGCTCATGCTCCGTGTGGTTCGTGGAGACCGCGGTAAGTTCCAATGTACAAGAGTTTGTTGTCTCCTTCTGCCTCTAAACTGTCCTCGTCCTTCTTCTAAAAAAGACAGATTATTAAACGGTGGTGGCTGAAATTGTGCCAGCAGTTGTTGTCGTGACATTGGGTAGCTCCAAGGGCCAGGTGGACACCATTGTTGTTGAAAGCGGGATTGCCTCGCCATCTACCTCGGCCTCTTCTTCTAGCCATTGGTCAATCAATCAATCAATCAATCAATCAAAGACATTTATAGAGCGCACTACCTACCCGTAGGGTCTCGAGGCGCTTGGGGGGGGGGTGCCGCTACTGCTCGAACAGCCAGGTCTTGAGCTTCTTCCTGAAGGAGAGGTGGTCTTGGGTCAGGCGCAGGTCGGCCGGGAGGGAGTTCCAGGTCTTGGCGGCCAGGTAGGAGAAGGACCTTCCTCCTGTAGTGGCTCTGCGGATGCGTGGGATGGCAGCGAGGGCATGGCTGGCGGATCGGAGAAGGCGTTTGGGGGCGTAGAAGTTGATTCGGTTGTTGAGGTAGCTTGGGCCTTGGTCGTGGAGAGCTTTGTGTGCGTGGGTAAGGAGGCGGAAGGTGATTCTCTTGTTGACCGGGAGCCAGTGCAGGTCTCTTAGGTGTCCGGAGATGTGGCTGTGTCGTGGGATGTCGAGGATGAGTCTGGCTGAGGCGTTCTGGATGCGCTGGAGTCTCTTCTGGATCTTGGCGGTGGTTCCGGCGTAGAGTGCGTTGCCGTAGTCCATTCGGCTGGTGACGAGGGCCTGGGTGACAGTCTTCCTGGTCTCTGTGGGGATCCACCAGAAGATCTTCCGAAGCATGCACAGGATGTTGAAGCACGACGAGGAGACGGCGTTGACTTGCCTGGTCATGGAGAGGGAGGAGTCCAAGATGAAACCCAGGTTGCGTGCGTGGTCCGTCGGTTTGGGTGCGGTGCCCAGGGCGGGGGGCCACCAGGAGTCGTCCCAGGCGGAGGGCGAGGAGCCCAGGATGAGGACCTCCGTCTTATCTGTGTTCAGCTTCAGGTGGCTCGTCGTCATCCACTCGGCTACCTCTCTCATCCCTTCGTGCAGGTTGGCTCTGGCGGCGGCGGGGTCGTTGGTCAGGGAGAGGATCAGCTGGGTGTCGTCGGCATAGGAGATTATGTTGAGGTTGTGTTGGCGTGCGATGGCCGCGAGGGGGCTCATGTAGACGTTGAAGAGGGTCGGGCTCAGTGAGGATCCTTGAGGGACGCCGCAGATGACTTTGGTGGCCTTTGACTTGTACGGTGGTAGGCGGACTCTTTGTGTTCTTCCGTCGAGAAAGGAGACGATCCATTCCAGCGCCTTCTCCTGGATTCCGACGTTGCTGAGGCGCTGCACTAGGGTGCGGTGGCAGACCGTGTCGAAAGCCGCGGAGAGGTCTAGGAGGATGAGGGCCGCTGTTTCCCCGTTGTCCATCAGGGTTCGGATGTCGTCAGTGGCGGCGATGAGGGCGGTCTCGGTGCTGTGGTTGGCACGGAATCCGGACTGCGATGGGTCGAGGGATCCATTCGTCTCGAGGAAGGTGGCCAGCTGTTTGTTGACGGTCTTCTCGATGACTTTGGCTGGGAACGGGAGTAGAGAGATGGGGCGGTAATTCTTGAGTTCGGTGGGGTCTGCTGTAGGTTTCTTCAGTAGGGCGCTGAGTTCGGCGTGCTTCCAGCTCTCGGGGAAGGTGGCGGTGTCGAATGAGGTGTTGATGATGTCCCGCAGGTGGGGTGCGATGACCGCGTCGGCTTTGTTGAAGACGTGGTGAGGGCAGGGGTCGGTCGGAGATCCGGAGTGGATGGAGTTCATCGTGTGGACGGTTTCTTCGGTGTTAACCGGGGTCCAGGCGCGGAGGGTGGTGGTGGGTGGCGATGCTGCGGTCGTGGCGTGCGTCGGTTGAGTGCTGAAGCTGTAGTGTATGTCCGCGATCTTGTTGTGGAAGTAGGAGGCGAGGGAGTTGCAGAGGTCTTGCGAAGGGGTGATGTCGTTGTTTCCGGCGTTGGGGTTGGAGAGCTCTTTCACGATGTTGAAGAGTTCCTTGCAGTTGTGTGCGTTGTTGTCCAGTCGGTTTTTGAAAGCCGTTTTCTTGGCGATGCGGATCAGCTGGTGGTGTTTCCGGGTGGCGAGCTTGAGGGTGGTCCTGTTGTCCGGCGTGGGTTCCCTTCTCCAGGCTTTCTCGAGGGCTCGGCAGTTCTTCTTGGAGCTCTTAAGTTCGTCGGTGAACCAAGGGGCTCTCTTGCTGCCGGGTCTGCTGGGCGGGGTCCTCAGTGGGGCGAGTTCGTCCGCGCAGTTGCTGATCCACTTCGTGAGGTTGTCGGCGGCCTGGCTGGGGTTCGCTGAGCTGGCCGGAGGGTGCTGGCTCAGGGAGGCGGCGAGCTGGTCGGCTGTGATCTTGTTCCAGCTTCTTCGGGCAGCCTGTTGCTGGTGGTGGTGGGTCGTCGTTCTTCTGAAGGTGAAGTGGATGCATCTGTGATCTGTCCAGTGGAGTTCTGTGGCGTGGCTGAAGGCGATGTCTTTGCTGGATGAGAAGATGGCGTCGAGTGTGTGTCCGGCGAGGTGGGTGGGGGTGGACACCAGCTGCTTGAGTCCAAGGTTGGCGAGGTTGTCGAGCAGGGTGCTGGTGTTGCAGTCGTTGTTGTTCTCCAGGTGGAAGTTGAAGTCCCCCAGGAGGATGTAGTCAGCGGAGGGGAGGGCGTGCGGGCTGACGAAGTCGGCGATGTCCTCGCTGAATTGAGTGCGTGGTCCCGGGGGTCGGTAGATCAGGGTGCCTCTGAGGGTGGTCTTCGGGTCGGTGTGGATCTGGAAGTGCAGGTGTTCGGCGGAGGGTGGGGTGTTGTCGGTGCTGGTCGTGATGCGGATGGTGTTCTTGTGGATGATGGCGATGTCTCCTCCCTCCTGGTTGGCGTTGCGGTCCTTCCGGGTGATCTTGTATCCTTCTGGGATGGCGATGGCGATGTCGGGCGCTGAGGAGGCGTTCATCCAGGTCTCCGTGATGAAGGCAACGTCAGGGGCTGTGGTGTCGAGGAGGTTCCAGAGTTCGATGGCATGTCTGTGGATGGAGCGGGTGTTGAGCAGGATGCACTTGAGGTGGTTGCTGCTGGTGTTCGGCTTGGCAGGTGCTGGTGCCGGGCAGGTCCGGATGCAGGTGAACTTGCAGGCGTGGCAGCTGAAGGGTCCGTAGGTGTGCTTCGGAGTGGCTCGGTAGCATCCCTGGGTCCCGCCGGTGTTGAGTGCGATGAGTGTTGCGGCGTCGTAGGACTGTCGGGTCGTCTTCCGTCGGTGGGGTCCAGGGGTCCTGGCACTGGGCGCGGTCCAGGCGCGGACGGGCGTAGACGGGCTTGCCTTTGGCGCGCCTTTGGCGCGCCCGCTGCGCGTGACCGCTGCGCATTCGCACGGTCGCCATATAAGGCGAAGTGCGCGGGTGGGCGGAGCAGCTGGGAGGCGGGAGCGGGGAGGGTACAGAAGAGAAAAGGGGCGGGGTAATCGGCGGTGGCGGGAAGCGGGGAGGGAGAGTGGAGGGCGGCGAGGTAGGCGGGCAAACAGGAAGGAAAACGCTAACACGGGCACAAAATAACAATAAAACAGGCACAAATGGAAAGAAAAACAAGAGCAAAACTAGCAAAAGTTCAGGCAGCCGGCAGGCGAGCACGGACCACGCCGCTCGGAGGAGGGGGCGTGGTCAGCGGCAGCGAGGCAGGCAGCGAGGCAGTGGGCAAGGCAATGGGGCACACGCAGCAGCTGGTGGCTGTGCGGCGCGGGGGTGACCCACAAGTGGGTCACACTCACCTGCGTCGCACGGTCGCCATATAAGGCCAAGTGCGTGGGTGGGCGGAGCAGCTGGGAGGCGGGAGCGGGGAGGGTACAGAAGAGAAAAGGGGCGGGGTAATCGGCGGTGGCGGGAAGCGGGGAGGGAGAGCGGAGGGCGGCGAGGTAGGCGGGCAAACAGGAAGGAAAACGCTAACACGGGCACAAAATAACAATAAAACAGGCACAAATGGAAAGAAAAACAAGAGCAAAACTAGCAAAAGTTCAGGCAGCCGGCAGGCGAGCACGGACCACGCCGCTCGGAGGAGGGGGCGTGGTCAGCGGCAGCGAGGCAGGCAGCGAGGCAGTGGGCAAGGCAATGGGGCACACGCAGCAGCTGGTGGCCGTGCGGCGCGGGGGTGTCCCACAAGTGGGTCACAATTGGTCTATGTGTCCTCACAGTACCAGACTCCGAATCACTAGACCACGAATCAGGATCTGATGTGATATACTCAGATCCTGAAGATGAATAGCCTGAACCATAACCTCGTCCTTGTTGGTTATGCTCTGGTGGTTTGTATTCTTGAAACGTTTTGATTTTGGATGCCAGGAGATTTTCTTTGTGAACTTTGCTGGTTTTATTGACTTCATCCATATTATTTTTGAAAAGCGTTGCAGATATAGTTGTTTTAATTTGGCCCTCTTGGAGTTGTATCTCAACCAGGATGGCATCTGCAATCCGCTTGGCCATGCTAATTATCAAAATCAACCAGTCCCTTGTACAATGCCAAGCAATCAGGGACCAGTCTTTTCTGAATGGTTTATCCTTTAAGAACAACCTGGGTGCATTGGTGACAATGAGACCGGAAGGAGTGCAGTTCCCTCTCAAATATTTAGTCATTATTGCCCCAGGAGTGAGGGTACGTGTAAGAGTTCTTTTTAGGATGAGTAGTTTTGTCCAATCGTCTGATTGTGTGATAGTCTGAGAGATGGAAGGCTTGGAGCATTCAAGAATGTTCTGGACGATCGATTCGTCAAAAGGTAAACCCATAAGTTCTGTCATTGTTGTGAAAACTTATCTTTACCCAAAGGAAAAATGAAAATAGCAAGTCAACTGTATACGCTGGTGTATTGTCCCACCAGACAAGGTCCACAGCCATAGCTGTTCAATATATAGTGTACACAAAGGAGGACCAGATGAAATTTAAAGACCAGCAGAGGCCGATTCCCACTCATACAACTAGACAACCCCGATAATATGCTTTTAGACTCGTGGGGCTAAAAGCATATTATCGGGGTGCTGGAGTATCCCTTTCTTAGGACGATTCCCAGTGTGTGGAAGAGATTTTGCCCATACTGATTGAATACCCACTTCATTTATTGCTGTGTGTAAGAAAATGTTGGCTGGAGTTTTCTCGTTCCGTTGCAACTTTTGCCACATGGCTTTACACAGATGATTTCCGGAGGCAATTCTATGCCACGTTTTCACGTATGTCCCCCATCCTTGCTATTGTTTTGTTAGTGAGACCAAATTCCAGTCTTATTTGTTCTGGGATGCTTTCAGAGGTTCATGGAAAAGTGATCTAAATACTTTGGAGAGGATCAAGTTTAGGAGAGTTGCATCCCTGCCACGGAGGACTCCACTACCATATGAAATCACCAGTAACAGCCTTGCTGAAAACACTTTCAGTAATGGTGCAGAACTGGGACCTTCTAGATTTCTTTGTAAAATGCGAAAAGCCTGAGTTAAGACCACCTTTCTTTTGAGATCCATTTTATGGGGTTTAAAGGTCGCCTGATGATCAAAAAGAACCCCCAGATATTTATATGTGGTTGTCTGCTCCACCTGGTTGTTTCCTAAATACCATTTGTACTTCTTCATTATTTTCCCGATAACTTCCATAATTTTTATTTTCTTAAGTTGACTGTCAAGCCTGGTCAAGTCAAGTCATAAGTCTTTATTCGGATTCATAGATAAATCCATAAAAGCAGGTCAAATGAAAAACAACTACTGATCACTATACAAAGCCACATGCATGAGTTTAAATAAAACCATTTGACAGCGCATAAAGTTATACAAATTATAAAAATACAGATTCTGTTAAAATATTTAGATGAGTAAAAGCCAAAACCATTTTGTGCAAATGTGCAAAGTGTAAACAGACAAAATTGATCATTCAATCGAGACCAAAAGGTCCTCTTTTACTTAATTTAGCACCACTACTCCACTACCAACATGGTTGAATTGGTTCTAATATCATAAACATATCACTCTGAGACCTGAATGTCTTAACCAGTTCAGTAGAATGCAGAGTTTACATCCATTTAATACCTCTGATCTTAAGCACAGTACTAAAGTGCAGAGTCTTCCTAGTACTCTTACAACAACAACAACAAAGCTACTGAACACCTTATAAAAGGATCTGGAAGAGACTTTAAAAGGTAAAGTGCTACACGGGATTATTTGAAATTACAACTTTTTAAAATAGGAATAATATACCTTAAATGTGCAGATTTATAAAGACCACAAAATAAAACAATATGGAGATCAGACTGTGTTGATACTATGTTGCAAGGACAGGTTGATAGATTGGAATGGATGTACTTATTAGCAGGAAAACCCAACATCAAGGGGATTAAATTAATCCGAAATCTGATTAAACTGTATCTGTGCTCGGAGTTATTGGTAATTCCTAGATAAATATACCCTCACGCTAAGAGTGGAGGTATTTGTAGATACAGGATAACCAGTTTCTTTAGGCGGTTGGGTTCATAGCGATCAAAATAGGCTTTTTTTAAATAAGAGGTCTTGAGTTCGAACTTTGAAATTTTCTGACAAATGCTAAGGTCCTCAAACAATTTCCTGCCCAATGTCAGTCACAATCTTTTCCACGTACTGTAGCCAAGGTTTTTCATGGAAATTGTCTAGTTTAAGGCAGTTTTTTATAATTAATTGACTTAGGCTCACGGTGTCCCTACACCAAACTGAGTGCCATAACATGATTGATGCTAGCTTAAAACTGTTGGTTAGGTAGGGTAAGCCAAACTCTAAAGGACAATTATAGTTTGGAGAAGATTTGGGGAGAGAGGCTATACCCTTAAAGAAACCATCTTCCAGGTTTTGTAGAGGGTCTGTGGGCGACATGCTCCAGACACCAGCCACAAGTTGACAGCAGGAATGTTTTAGCTTTATAGACTGTTTTAATGGTTTCAATAGGTTTTAATCCCAACCTTCTCTGGTGAAGGCTAAGATTGTTCCTACACTCCTCTTCATCACTAGGGCCCTGTTTGCAACCATTTTTACCTGTGTCTTATCGAACATGACCACGAGATAAGGAAATTAATCTACCGCCTCCAGGTTTCGAGTGCCGCAATGCAAGCGAGGTGTTTTTTTTCCCACTGGGAGCCCTGATATAAGAATGAAGGATTTTGACTCATTCGCCCGCAAATCCAGTGATGCCATGAAGGCTGCATAAACCCTTATTAAGTGCTGTAGGGCCAAACCTGTTCTGGCAATTAAGACAGCGTCATCTGCATTTGCCGGTATCGGAACGCTGCAGCCGTCAAAAATAGGTACATCTGGTGTTGACCCCCTAAGTGTTGCCTCAACCCAGTTGGTGTAGATGGTGTAGATAGAGAATAGGAAAGGGGCAAGAACACATCCTTGCCTTACTCCTCTAATGAACTTAAAGGGGCGAATGCACTCCCCATTTTTGCTGTAGTGGACTGATGCTCTTGCACTGGCATATAGTTAGCGGATGAAAAGTATTATAGCATCATCGATCCCCATGGATTCCATCAGAGCCCAAAGTTTGGTGTGGGACACAGAGTCAAATGCGGCACTAAGGTCCATGAATGCCAGAAAGATTGGACCCCCCCCCCCCCCCCCTTGGCTTTAGTATATTTATCAATTATCTGGCTCAGGTTTAGGTACTGATCTATTGTGCCTTTCCCTTTTTGGAACCCATATTGCACTTCGATCAAGCCATTTCTTGGAATATATAAATAGTTGGTTTATGAGTCACTGCAAACCAATTTTTATCTGACTTAATAGTATGACATCATCTGCATGTAAAAGATTAGATATGGACATATAGCCCAAATTTAGGTGATGGCTTGTGGCTTCACTGCTGTGACATTCTTGCTATGAGGCACATCTATGTACATTTTTCCACATTAGACAGCATATCACATATGAGACATTGGAATAGATGTACTTCGTATAACTTTTTATATTGGCAAAGTCAACTGTATATTCTTTGTGTGTGTATGACTACGTCTTACGGTCATATGTTCTCACCACCTTTATGCTTCTTAAATCGGTGTTGGATGCTGCCTTGAGTATGACCTGCCGAGGTTCTAGGTGTCCATTTGCTTGCCCAACAATTCGGGTAGGTGATCTACAGCATCATTATGTTATAATATGTACTCTATTTAGAGCCATGTATACATGGGGGTGTGCTTATGATTTTGATAAATATTAAATTGTGTTTCTCTTTCTAGGGAGATTCCTGACCAGTATACTCCACGGTTGAATGAACCTCCACTCCATCTACTGTTTGTGTGTATATAAAGATATATATATATATATATATATATTCACTTAAAAAACCATAGGTTTCACGCAGGTTATAGTTAGGTGGACTTTTCCCTCATAAAAAACCAATGAAATTCCCCCTTTATAGTTAGTTCAGATAACTATAACTCGCGCGCCCGCAATCCACTGCTCATGACGTCACATATTACATCACTCATGACATGGTCAGTGGCATCACTCATGACATCACTGATGACATCATCCTTGTGATAGAGTGGCGGTCGCATGAGTTATAGTTATCTGAACTAACTATAACGGGGGAATTTAATTGGTTTTTTACGAGGGAAATGTCTACCTAACTATAACCTGTGTGAAACCTATGGTTTTTTAAGTGAATTTTCAAGGTTTTTTAAATGCTAATTCCTAACTATAACGTGTGTGAAACCTATGGTTTTTTAAGTGAATTTGTACGTTTTTTTTAATGCTAAGTAATATATTGTTTAATTATTTTTTTTTTCAGGGTTTTCACCGTGCGCGCTGTGTGGGCACATGGTGCGCTTCGCACACCGAGCGCCCAACATGCGTTGTGCGTGGCGTGCGCGCACGGTGCGCGCACCCTGCGATATTTTTCAAAAAAATACAATTTTTTTTTCACCCTTGGGGGTCCTTCTGTGACCCCCTGACAAAGGCTAGGGGGTCAGGAACTGTCGACCCTGCCCCCTTTTCACGTTCTCCATCTTTGTTTTTCACTGCCTCAGACTGCGAGAGACAAAATGGCGACCGACACTTCCTGATTTCTACCGATTCGAATCTTTACTGAGCTCTAACAACCAATCAGAATTGCGCTCACGCACGGTGCGCGCGTATAGATATTGATATGCTTTTAAATGCTATTTTCTCAGGAAATACTGAACAGATTGACACCAAACCTGCAAAAGGCACTTCCTTGACCTTATGGCTACCTCTCTGCCAAATTTCACGTAATTCTGTTCAGCCGTTCGGGCTGTACCTTCGACTAAAGGTCCTATGGAAAAATGCATGGGGAAAATGCGTTTTGGGACCCCCCTTTTTTCTCGGCCCCCGCTTGACGAATCACCCCGAGACTTTCAGGGTAGGAGCTGAGCGGAGCGCCCCATTAGTTTTGAAAATTTTGCGAGATTCGTCAACTGGCGCCAAAGTTATTCAAAATAGAATTTTCAGATTTCCTATGGAAACATGGTCCTAACTATAACTATCTACTGGCGACCGCCAGTAGATAATATATAGATATATATATATTATCTACTGGTGGTCCCCAGTAGATAGTTATAGTTAGGACCTATTTTCCATAGGAAATCCGCAACATTCTATTCCCAATAAGTCTGGCGCCGGTTGACGAATCTTTGCAAAATTTTCCAAACTTTTGGCCAGCTCCGCTCCGCTCTTACCCTGAAAGTTTTGTGGTGATTCGTCAAGCGGAGTCTGAGAAAAAAGGGGGGTCCCAAAACGTGTTTTCCCCATGCAATTTCCTATAGGATCTGTTGTCGCAGCTACAGCCTGAACCGCTGAACGGAATGACACCAAATTTGGCAAAGAGGTAGTCCTCAGTTCAGACTCGTGCCTTTTGCATAAATGGTGTGAATCTGTTCAGTAGTTCCTGAGAAATTTAGGGTAAAAAAATTAGTGATATCTATGGATCCGCGCACCCTACCCGCACCATATGCGCACCCTCCCCGAACCGAGCGTGCACCCTTCCGATCACGCGCTGAATGCTAATTGGCTGTCGAGTGTCTGACTACATTCGAAACCAGGAACTGTTGGCGGCCATTTTCTGCCTCGGTAGACGCGAGGCTGAAGAAGCAAGGGGAATAAGTGTGTAAAACATATAAAGGGGGCAGAGTAGAAATACTCTGACCCTCTAGAGGTGCTTAGGGGGTCCCAGAAGGACCCCCTGGGGCCCCCTTTTAAAAAAAAAAAAACGGTGAAATGCGCGCAGGGTGCGCGCATCCTAACACGTTGGGTGCACGGATTCTCTCGCGTTGGGTGCGCGGCTCCATGGAAAAAAAATTGAAATTTTTGGAAGGTCACATGGGATCCGCGCACCCTGCGCTTATGCATCACGCATCCAGCGCGCATCCGCGAAATTAAATAAAAAAACAAATATAGGATTACATGTAAAAATATATTACTTTTATGACTAGTTTAGAGTTTGTCTTCAATTAATATTCACATGAAATATATGTTTTTTTAAATGTTAAATATTTTGCGGGATCCGTACAGTTACTGCATCATAAACGCAGATGACGCATCGCAGAAGCGCGTAAACGTCGCGTTACGTACATCGAACGTGTCGCGTATAAGCTGGGAGTTGCGTACCGGTCACATTGCGATCGGGCACTAAACACGTACCCAACGCATACCATGCGCGGATGCTAATGCGTCGGGATCAAGAATGGTACGCATAGGTTGCGCGGATCCAAAAACATGGAAAAAAATATATAAAATAAAGTTTTGAACATATAGTTAAAAAAATATTTCTAAAAATATAAAAAAATATGTTTGAAAAACCCAATAAAAACAAATAATATTTTTTAATTTTTAAAAGAATTAATTGAAAAAGTAAGTTTAAAAAATGGTGATAAATAAGAATTTCAAAAAAACATAATTAATGAAATTGACACACTGAATTTGAAAAATATAGAAATCCATTGAAAATCATTAAACATGATATCTTTAGAGATAAGTTATAGATAGGAATTAGCATTTAAAAAACCTTTGAAATTCACTGAAAAAACCATAGGTTTCATGCACGTTATAGTTAGGAATTGGCATTTAAAAAACCTTTGAAATTCACTGAAAAAACCAAAGGTTTCAGGGGCGTTATAGTTAGCTGGACATTTCCCTCGTAAAAAACCCTAGAAATTCCCCTGTTATAGTTAGTTCAGCTAACTATAACTCGCGCCTCCGCAATGCACTGCTGATGACGTCACATATTACATCACTCATGACATGATCAGTGACATCACTGATGACATCACTGATGACATCTCAAATGACATCACTGATGACATCACTGATGATATCATCCATGTGATAAATTAGTGCATCTTCTCACACCCTAATATAACCTTTGATACACCGACTCAAAATTTCAGACGGCCATTTTGAAAACCATAGATACTCCAATACCAATAACTACATACCCACTCATTGACTCTTAGGTCTACATACATCTCCACTGACTCACCTGTACAGTCACTCATACTTACAGTCATTCCGTACAAGACTATCATATGCATTTATACACCTATATAGACACTCACACACCACCAATCATCCATTGAGGTACTGACACACCTAGTCAGTCATGCAAATAATTAAACACATTCCAATTTACTCACTTATACAGTTAAACACACTCAAGTTCACTTATTCATAAAAATATTGACAAATTCTGACGCTCTTATACAATTACTAATACAAGCACACACTCATCCATACAGCCACTCCCGCAATCACACACTCTAACATATAGATAGTTATATACTCTTACACACATATACACTGCGTTTCACATATGTAGTTACTGACACATGTACAACTGAGATATACATTCAATCACTAACACACTCATACATACACTCACCCAACCATACAGTCCATCACAGTTGCACTCTTAAAACCATGCACCCATATAATCACCCACTCACACATCTATGCACAGAGTCACACACACCCTACCCACACAAACACTCAGGCACCCATACAGATACTCAGACAACCAATCAATAACCCATACAGAGGGGGGCGTGGTCTGGCCACGCAGGAAGATGGCCGCCTGACGGATGAGCTCCGCCGCGGGATGAGCCCTTAACGGAATATTCTCACCTTCCACCGGCTTTCGAATCTCCTCTTCGTGCCCTGCTGCAACCGGAAGATGGTGGGCAGGATTTGGGCGGGTTTCGGAGGCATGACAACGGCTCTCTGTTGATGACCGCCTCGACGATGTTCTGTGGTGATGTTGCCCGGCGCACTCTGCCTGACGTGTTCCTTCAGGCCGCCTCACTCTCCTCATGAAGCCGCGCCCCCGACGTTGACAACGGGCGCCTGCCTGGTTTCACTCTGGCCGCGCCTCCTTCAATATGCCTGCAGCAACGCCTCCTTCAGAGTTCAGGAATTTCTGACAGGAACCATGATTTTTGCCGCGCTGTTCGTCAGCTACTGGTAGGGCTAATTTCTCCCATACTACTGCTGTAGCACCTTTGACGCGCATTTCGCACAGGATTTGTGCACTCCATCCTTTACATGGTCAATGGCTCTCTTGTAATTGGAAGTTCTGGTTCCTCAAGCTCAGCTGAAATTTACAAAAAACGGAACCTTTCGTTCCTTTGAGAGTTGTTTCCTCTCATCTTCACTGCAACTACAATTTTGCGCTTTTTGACTATTGTTTAAGCTGGTGCTTCATGAAAATGGCTTTCTTTAGAGCAGGCTGACTGACCTACATTAGACTGTGTCTCCTCATAATGTCGTCATAGCGCTCTTGTCAACTTTTTCAGTCAGGAATTGTGCTCTCTGCTCCTGCATGGTCCATGACTAATCTGCATTCTGGAATATTGATTAATTTAGTCTCGTCATAATCGCAAATTTGTCTGTCACCGCCATAAGCGCACATACGCTGTTTTTCATTCTATTACTGTTATATTTCTGCGCCCTTTTGACTATAGCGATAATTGATGCCTTGTTATTGCACAGATACCACTTTTTGAAAATATGCTTTCGCATTTCAGTGTTTGAAGGTGAGACATGGGTTTCTTCTTTTGGGGGGGCCAGTGTCCTACTATCATATATATGTACAGCTATTAATTGTGCTGCTCTGTATATTCCGACACTTTGCCATATTTTTTGTGCTCACATTTAAGTATTTCATCACACGGAAAGACGCCTTCACGTATTTTCAAAGTTTCCATCAAGCCTATTCTTCAAATGTCTGCTACCAAGCAAGGAAATAAGACTCCTAAACCACTTCTTTTCGCAGAAGCTCTTAAACAGTCTACTACTATGCCAACGAAAGGCCATGCATCCTCCTCGGCCCCTCACGCTGCGCCCTCTAATGGTGGGCAAGCGTCGGCGGCAACTATGCAGCGTATTCTGCATGAAATATCTGAGGTTAGTCGCCGACTAGATGACATGAACCTTACAATCACGTCCTTGGCTGCGGAGACTAAATCAATTAGAGCAGAAATCTCCAGCTTCCATGTGAAGGTTGAATCCCTGGACTCCAGAGTTCTGGCAATGGAGAAACGATTTGATTCCCTTCCAAACAAAGAACAAGACCTTTTATTCTTACATAGCAAGCTCATTGATTTGGAAGATCGTAGTAGGAGGGACAACATCCGTTTTTTTGGTTTTCCAGAGCGCATTGAAGGACAAAACTCCAGTGCATTTTTGTGTCGTATACTTCCAAAGCTGACTGGCATTTCTTTCACTCCACCTCTGGAGATACAGCGGGCTCATAGACTTGGCCCTCCACGCAATGATCCTGCTGCGCGGCCACGACCGATCATTGCCTGTTTCCTCCGTCACGATCAAACAAGACAATTATTGGCTGCTGCTCGGTTACAAGGTTCTTTTTCCTTTGATGGCCATCGGATTCATATGGCAGCTGATTTCTCTAAAGAAACAAATGAGCGGCGGAAAGCCTTTCTTTCTATGCGACCTCAATTACGTCAATTAGGCATTAAGTATGGCCTATTTGAACCAGCACGTTTTCGCATCACCAAAGATGGAGTTTCTAAGGACTTTCATGATCCAGAGCATCTTCAGCAATTCTTGGACTGTCTTCAACCTCAAGATATGGAGGTTCTCACTCCATCTTCGCAGCAGGACCAGTCCCATTCTCCCTATAAGTCTTCTACTCCATTGCCAGACCGCAGCAGACGCCCTCCTAGTAGTCCTCGGCCTCGTGGTAGGGACCTTGAAAGACTTCACCGCTCACAAGAAGATAGGAAGTCAGCAATACAGTCGGTCTCAGCAGCCACATTCCCACAAGACTTACAAAGGGACAAGTCCCGCTCTCCTCTTAAAACCCCTTCGGATGTGGACTGAATAATATTTCCTCATGTGGGAAAAATCACTTCTTGACTTATTGGCAGTTTATCGTAGACTTTCGGTCCTTGCGGGCCTTGTCTATATTGTTAAACCATTTTTATATATTTTTGGCATTTTTCGCTGTTATAATATCTGATTGCCTTTTCTTTCTCACCTCTTTTCTCACTAACTTCTTATCTTACCTCTTTTCCTTTTCACTTTGCCTTCTGCTATATCTCTGCCTTATAATGCTATTCTTTTTTCTCCCTGTATTTCTCACTTTTCATGTTACAATTTTATTGCATATTCTCAACTGGTTTTGCAGTTACTCGGGTGCATTGGCGCCTAATTGTTTGATTATAGTTGTATCACCTTATTTGCTCGTATGCATATTGGTATAGATTTTTGATATATGTGTATGATATGTTTTATACGCTTAGGTTACCTCACATTTAATTACTGTAAGATTTCTCCTCTTCTGTAGTGTTGCTTCTCAACCTCTATTTGGCTTTCTCTACCTTCTTCTGTTCTTTTTTATATTGCTCTTTTGGGCTTCCCTTCTATATTATTAATGCCTTCTTAATTGCTTCTCTCTTTCTGTGGGGTCTTTTCCCGCGGCGGCGCTCTAGTGCGCCCAGACCCGCGGGTAACAGTCTTACGGTTTCTTGTTCTTTACTCGCTATTATTCCATAATTTCTTTATTACTGTACTATTTTCTAAATCTTACCTTCTTTCGTCTTTATCTTTTTATTGTTTTCTTTATGCATTTCATCTAGATTAGAAGTACTACTTCCACTTATATTCTTTCTGTTTCCTCTTTCTTTTGTCATTTCTCTCCCTTTTTCTTTTTGTCTGGTTCACCTCGTTGTTTTGTGCTTTATATTATTTTCTTCCTCCTGATTTTTGCTCTATTCCACTATGACACAGGCACATTCTCTGAATGCGATCACCTGGAATGTACATGGCCTCACCCATTACATAAAGCGGAAGAAAGTACTCTCCTATCTCCAGACCAAACATGTAGATGTGGCCTTGCTTCAGGAGACCCATTTGGATGCTCTGGAGTCGGACAAACTTTGCAGAGACTGGGTGGGCAAGGTTATCCATAGTAGTGTTCAACAAGACGATTCCTCAGACACAGGCCCTCTCCGCAAATGTGGAGTAGCAATCCTCCTTCGCAAATCCCTCCCGGTCACTGTCTCTAAAACATGGTCATGTGTAAATGGCCGTTATGTATTTGCCAAACTTAAAATTGGAGAGTCTCACATTTGTGTAGGGTCTGTTTATGCCCCTACGGGTACCAAAAAAACATTCTTTCTTCAACTTTCCCGTTTGCTGCTTGAAATTAATGCATCACAATATTTGATTGGCGGAGACTGGAATGTGACGCAAGATTCCATTTTAGACAAAACTGGCCCATTAGATAGGGGCAATGCGTCAGACAGAGCCTTGTTGGGGGACATCATATCAGATATCGGACTGGTTGACCATTGGCGTTTTAGCCATCCAACGGATAAGGAATATACTTTCTTTTCTTCGACCCATGGTACATTTTCTCGTCTTGATTATTTCCTTATTTCTCATAACACAGTTCAATTTGTTACAGACTCCTGCATCCTGGAAGCGGCCTTGTCTGATCACTCTCCGGTTCTCCTTTCCCTTGATCTGGGTCTCTCTCGGCCTGGACGTAAACCATGGCGTATGAGCATCCAACGCCACAGGACTCCTGCTGGTAAGGCCCAACTGCAATCACACCTTCAAAATTATCTTTCTACTAACCAGGGGTCTGTCACCTCCAGCAGGACTCTTTGGGCCGCGGCGAAGGCTACTTTGAGGGGGCAATTAATGCGTGATGCAGCAATTGCTAATGAACAAAATGCAAGGAGACAAAGTGAACTCGAATCTGATATACAAACTTATTCTCGCTTATACACCGCATCTCCGTCTTTACAAAACCGCAAATTACTAGAGCAAGCTCGAATGGCCTTAAATAGCCTTTTTACATCCAAAGCAGAATTCGCTTTACAGAAAATTAAAGGCCGGCATTACGAGCAAGGGGAAAAGGCGGGAAGGTTATTAGCCGCGCAGCTGCGTCAGAGGGAGGCGTCCATGGCCATTCCGGCCATTAGATCTACGCAAGGTCACCTGTGCACGAAACCTCAAGACATCGTTAATGAGTTCGCCTCCTTTTACGAATCTCTTTACACCTCCGATAGTAGAATGGACCCGGATAAAATGACAGCATTTCTTGCAAAAGTACATCTTCCTTCTCTTTCGGCGGAGGGCAGAGCCATCCTAGAGGGTGAAATAACCAGAGATGAGGTCTCTAGTGCGATTACTGCCCTGCCCTATCACAAGGCCCCTGGTGAAGATGGATTTCCCCCTGAGTTCTATCGCTGGGCAGGTCACAATATTATTGATACTCTGCATACCGCATTCCAGGAGGCGGATAGTTCATCTTCACTAGGACCTCTTTCTAACAAGGCTATTATTGTTGTGCTTCCAAAGCCAGGTAAGGACCCCCAGCTCTGCAGTAGCTATCGCCCCATCTCTTTATTGAATACTGATATTAAAATCCTGGCCAGCATCCTTGCTTCGCGTTTGCGTAAGGTCTTGCCTTCCTTGATACACCATTCTCAAGTAGGCTTTGTACCGGGTCGATCCTCTAGGAATCATTTGCGTTCTCTGGCCCATGCATTATGGTCGGCTCAACATCTTAAGGATGATGCGTTAGCCCTTTCACTTGAGGCAGAAAAGGCGTTCGACCGCATCGAATGGAACTATCTCTTCAAGGTCATGGATAGATTTGGTTTAGGCAAGAAATTTATTGATAAGGTACGCTTATTATTCGATCATCCTTCTGCTCAGGTAAATTGTGGTGGGTTTCTATCAGACACCTTTACCATTAAGAGAGGGACACGTCAAGGATGTCCACTATCCCCTCTTTTGTTTCTTCTGGCTATGGAGCCCTTGGCCGCCACCATTCGTCAATCGGATGAGGTCTCTGGTGTCCCCCTTCCAATTGGACATTCTAAAATATACTTATATGCTGATGATATCCTACTCACACTTACTCGTCTTCCCCGGTCGATTCCTTCTCTTCTTCACATTATTAATGATTTCTCCTCTTTTTCAGGTTATAAGATTAATTGGGACAAGAGTGAAGCTTTGCCCATCTCTAACGGTACCACCAAAGCAGCCATTTTTGGATTCCCTTTTCATTGGCAGCCTTCACGCCTTAAATACTTGGGTGTCCTCGTTAATAAAGGATTGCAAGACATGGTTGCAGATAATTTATCTCCTCTTATATCCCAAATGCAACGGGATTTTGACAAATGGAAGGCTTTGGGCCTTTCTCTTTGGGGCAGAACTCAGGCGGTTAAAATGGTTACCCTTCCGAGATTTATATACATTCTAGGTATGCTTCCTTTGCAGATTCCTCTATCCTTACTTCGATCAATAGATGCCCAGATTAAAACTTTCATCTGGGGTACTATGAAGCCGCGACTTGCTATCACTAAGTTGAAGGCTCACCAATTATCTGGCGGAATCGGTCTTCCTTCTATTGAACACTACTCTTTGGCGTTACATATTTCCCAAATCTCATATTTTTTACCTGGCATCAAGGATTTACCACAATGGGTTCAAATAGAAAGACATCTTCTATCCTCGGAATCAAACCTTTCTCCTCTGTATGGTACTGGCTCTAGTCGTTCTGACCCAAAAAACCCGATACTATCCGCCATGCATAAATCCTGGCAGAGAAGTCATAGATTATTAGGCTCAAACTCCAGAATACATGCTAAGGCTCCCCTGTGGAATAATTCGGGGATCCGTATTAATGGCCGTATGTTATCCTGGTCTGAATGGCGAGCTGCAGGTATTCTCTATCCGGATCAACTCCTACATGATGGGGATTTTAAGTCATTCTCTCAACTCAGGGTAGAATTTGATCTTCCCCTTCATCATTCTTCCAAATATCTTCAACTCCAACAATGTTTAAAGACCCATATGGGATCATCACCATGGCTCCTGCAGGATTCCCCTATATTATCCTATTTGCACATTTGGGGGAAATTTAAGGGTGTTACTTCTGGTATATACAAAATTTTTTCATCTCATCTTTTTTCTAAATCTCTTTCACATGATCTCCAGCGTAAATGGCAATCTCGTCTTTCCATTTCCTTTTCCGATGCTGAGTGGGATTTGATTCTAGAGAATTTAAATAAGGGAGCTCGTGAATCAAGGCTTAAATTTTGTCTTTTTAAAATTCTGCATGATTGGCACTGGTCTCCTGTCAAATTACACCAAGCTGGTCTTCTCTCGCATTCTAACTGCTGGAGATGCTTCAATTCAGGTTGTGATATTACTCATATCATTTGTAAATGTCCTAGTATTCAACCCTATTGGACTTTTATTGGTGCTACCTTGAAATCCACCATGCCCCTAAAATTGCCACTTACATCTACTAACATTCTCCTACATGACTTACGTCATTCCCCAAAGCTCACGAAGCCACAACTCCGTCTTTTTCATACTTCAATTGCTACTGCCAAAATATGTATACTGCGTCATTGGAAATCAACTATGCCTCCATCACAGGAGGACTGGTTGGTGGCCATGATGCAAACTGCTTCCCATGAACGTACAATCTATAATCTTCAAGATCAAAACGACACCTTTCTTCGAATATGGTCTCCATTTCTTAAATCAAATGCTGCTGACCCTCCGGCCTCCACTTCTACTCAAACACACTAATCAACTTTTCACTTTTCTGTCCTTTGTTTTTTCTCTTCTCTCTGTTCCCTCACAATCCTTTGCTTCCTCCGTTGTGGTACTCCTCTGCTTTTATTTAATTATTTTCCCTTTGTTCTATTTCTTTATATTTCCAGCACTCTTTATCCTACTATGTTTTTCTTCTCTCTTTTTTCCCTATTGCTCACTCTTATTATATGTTATTCTGGGTTTTGATATCTTCGTTGCATTAAGTTGTATTTATCTATTTAAACGCATATTTATATCGTATTTATTTATCAATTTCCTATTCCATGATTCCTTCTAACATGTAATTATTCTCTTTTATTTACTATTGCATATGCTCTAATGTATTTGTCTTATAAAATTCAATAAAAAATTTCAACACAAAAAAAAAATAACCCATATAGACACTCATATAGCTATTCACAAGGCCATGCAGCACCTTATACACCAAAACACAGACACATACAGACATTCACACAGTTTAGTCACTAGTCTGCAGTAAGATACATTTAATGACTCACTTATAGAGTCAGTTACGCACCTAGAAAATCATCCATTCACACACTTGTACACCCACTCATTCTTCAACAGGCCTTTCCCTATATATATTAAACATATTAAAACTGTACAGAAACACATACTCACTGGATGACGTCGTCAGTGATGTCATCAGTGATGTCATTTGAGATGTCACCAGTGATGTCATCGGTGATGTCACTGACCATGTCATGAGTGATGTAATATGTGACGTCATCAGCAGTGCATTGCGGGGGCGCGAGGTATAGTTAGCTGAACTAACTATAACAGGGGAATTTCTAGGGTTTCGTATGAGGGAAATGTCCAGCTAACTATAACGCCCCTGAAACCTATGGTTTTTTCAGTGAATATATATATGTATATTACCTACTGGCGGTTGCCAGTAGGTAGTTATAGTTAGGACCAAGTTTCCATAGGAAGAGCATTTTTTGTTTTGCTTATAACTTTGGCGTCGTTTGATGAATCTTCATGACATTTTCCAAACTAATTTTTTGTTCATATCAGCTCCTATGTTGAAAGTTTGGGGGTCATTCGTCAAGGGGGGGCCAGGAACAAATGAGGTACAAAAACGTGTTTTCTCCATGCAATTTCCGTAGGGAACTTTAGACAAGGCTACAGGTCGAACGGGTGAACTGAATTACCCCAAATTTGGCAGGGAGAAGGGTTTTGGTCTAGAAAGCATGCTTTTGTTTATTTGGTGTGAATCCGTTCAGTAGTTTTGGAGAAATATCGAAATTTACAGTTATCGATATTTGGGAATTCTGCCATCTGATTGGTTGAGGCGTTATGAGCACAAGCTTGCAACTAGGAAGTGTTGGCAGCAATTTTGTGTTTCCGTTGAAGCGAGTAAGGGGAAAAAAGGGTGAAAAAAGTAGGAAAGAGGAGGGTAGGAGCGCTGTGAGCTCTGTGGGGTGGTTAGGGTGTGTTATATAGGGAGTGTGAAGAAAAGTATTCATCCTTACCAGTGTGAAAGTGCTGTTTTGCCCAGAGTGAGATGGTGCTGAGGTGAGGTGGCGGTACACTCGGGGATGAAACCGTGAGCTGATTGCTGTAAACTGATGTGCTCTGGGTGCTGTAGCATACTGGCCGCTATAGCATAGCTGTGCAAGTGGTGTTAGTATGCATTTAGGCTATAGCACTGTGATCTCTGTGGGGTCGTTAGGGTATGCTATACAGTGAGTGTGAAGCAAAGTATTCACCCCTACCGGTGTGAAAGTGCTGTTTTGCCCAGAGTGAGATGGTGCTGAGGTGAGGTGCCGGTACACTCAGGGATGAAACCGTGAGCTGATTGCTGTAAACTGATGTGCTCTGGGCGCTGTAGCATACTGGCCACTGTAGCATAGCTGTGCAAGTGGTGTTAGTATGGGTTTAGACTATAGCGGGAGTGGGAAGCAAACTACTCACCCCTACCGGTCTGAAGACTCGAATGGAGTGTTTTAGCAAGCAGGAATAAATAAATAATCGCGAAGAATATAATGCAGAATGTTGCAATGCCACAGAAGACAAATGGTGAAATCAGGTGTGTTTAAGAAAGTGGCTGTGTGTAATAAAGCGATGGAGTCTGCAAGTTATATAAAAAGTGTCTTTATTTAAGTGCCATAAATGGACCCACTGGTGCAAGAGCTAAGACATCCAGCTGAGGCAAACTCCAACTGCTTCTGCTATATTCAAACCTAAGCTACTGCATCAGTTAATTCCACATTACATGTTACAGTTCCATGTGTCATAAACAATACCTATTAGACATGAATGTCTGTAAATTGTATAATGAAAATAAAGGTAGGATACGATGACCACACTGTGCCATCCAGTTCCTAAACAATGCCGTGTTTTTTTATCTTGATCGCCAGCTCGTGAGCAGAGGCTGAGGATGAGCTAATTTGTGGGAAAGGGCTTCGTGGATAACAGGCAGGCAGAGAGATGTGTGCACAAAGAATAAACATGGTTTCAAAATGGATGTCAGGTTTAGGCTAATTTAGCAAGTAAATAGCGTATTTGCATAGGCCATACATCACCCATCCCTGGTTAGTCTGGAGACGTAATGGGCAATAATGAAAACAGAGTTCAAATGCCTAAGCATACTTAGAAAGTTATTATATGAAAATAGTTCAATTGAAGTGTATTAAAAAATTTTATAGGAAAAAGTAAAAAAAGTTGGAAAAAATCAATCCAAGAATAAAGTGAATTTCTTACAAGTCTTGGAGATTGCAGTCGGGAAGTTCTTCAGCAGCTTGAGATGCGTATTGTTCCAAGAGACGATTGTTGCCATCGTGTGAGAAAAGCCAAGCGATCCAATTCATATCCTCGAAGGGACAGTAACGTTCCTCGAATGTTGGAGCGGTAATTTGAATTGGCAGGCTATCTGCGATGTTGTCAAAGGTCGCACGTTGCAGGAGATCTTTTGCGGCTGCGCAGAAATCCAATCCCGCCAGGATACCTTTCTGCGTTGCATCCGCCATTGCTCCACTGCCCGAACAATCAAGTTCTTGGTTTTCAAGATACTTCATTACCTGCTGGATATCGGGAGCATTTGCTGGAGTGTTGGCAAGAGATAGATCCATTCGCCAGTCGAATGGGCAAGTTTTCCAATAAAAAGATGGTTGCACGCAGATTGCATATGTGTAAATAAATGTCATGTTGTAGCTGGCTCCGATAATAGATAGAGGCAGGCAGCCGAAAAGTTGTTCCATTTTTTCACGGTATTGATGTAGCTTCGCGTAGAGATGTATTCTGTCGGACATGATTGTTACGACAGGGAGCGCAGCCATTTTTTACAAGCAAAAATAATAGTAGGATGGCCGCAAACAGATTGAGAATTATGGGCACTGTTCCTGTTATTTCAGAGATCATCGAATGAATGAAGTCTGGTATTATACCAAAAACAGTTTGAAAGCCTGTGACAAGGCTGGAGGAGACAGTGTTAAAAAAGTGTGCCAGAGCTTAAATGTCAGATGTGTTGAAAATTGTGTAACAATTCACAAAGTGTAATGGGAGGTTCATTTTTAAAAGGGAGTGTATTTTACTTGAAGTTTGTGCTATCTGCAGTCGATAAATTACTTTTGGAGAAGTGAGGGACACTTCTGTTTGAAACAAAAGCGCTTTCAGTTTGCTCCGTTTAATAAAATCTGTTTTCAAAGTCAGTATTGAAGGCCAAGTTGAACTTTGGGAGTTACTTTGTGTGGGTGGGACAAGAGATTGCCACAGGAAGTTACCCGATTTGAAACAGTAAGGCCAGCTCACATTCCGTAGCAGTCAATGTTATTAAGAAGCAGATAACTGCCGTTAGAAAGCTGTGTGAATGTTGGTCTGATTGTGGGAGTTGGCGTGCTTTTAAGAAAGCAGACAAGATTGGGGGCTGTAAGCTTAGAAGCGTTGTGCTGTTGGACATTCTTGCATAGTAATGAATGACTGCCATTGTGGTCGCACTTTTCACCTGTGAGAAAGTTCTGTATCCTCTTTAAGACAGCGAGATGTAAATAGGAGAAACCACTGCTCGTATATAAACGCGCTACCTTATATAATCACATACAGCATGACAAACAACATGTACACCTAGCAGACACAATAACACTACGTACTGTGGGAACCGTGGCTAGCCATGTACACAAACCTAACATGGCATAGCACCTCTGCCACACAATGCAGAATGCAGAGAGAGATGGGAGCAAAGTATGTGCGAAGGTGGCAAGTGATTCTCGATTATAAAAGTATGCAATGCAAAGTGTTGAGGGGATGTGCCGGACAGACTTGAGTATGCAGAACACAGACATGTACATGTCAAGATACACTGATGGTCTATTGAGTGAAGTGGACAGTAGACGCAACCATGATAGTACAGTCAGTAGGGGAGATTAAGAAAACATAGCGCGTACGTGCCCCCTCCCCCCCAAATCTTTAGCGTAGTGGGCTGGCTCGGCATACGCAAGGCTAGCATGGGGTTTGAATAAAAGGCATGTTTCTCTGGGTGTGGTTCTCTTCCGGAATGGCGAACATGTCTGTGAGGTCTGGGCTGTTTACACCGCCACAAGGCTGATGCCATGAGTTAAGGTGGCTGCAGGAATAATGCTCTCAGCCTGCTGGTACCCAAAACTGTCATGGCCGCTGTGACGCAAATATGCCCCACAGTTCACCTTTCGACACTGCCGTATGTGAAAGAGGGCTCATCACGTGCCGGCAGAAACTTTTGGGCCGAGGTCTGCGAGCTGAGAAGGCTCCTGAGATCAACGCTGGCTACCGCGACACAGGCAGACAGCGCCCAGCCTGATGACCAGCACCGTGGAGTGCAATGTATACACAGTAGTCCAACAGGTACCAACAGTGGAACGGTGTCTTGATCCCAAAATGGACGATGTTAGAACTGCATCTGAGAATGGAGCTGAAGGTACTCCCTTCAACCAGGTGCAACCAACTCTAGGTCCCAACAGTGGAACGGTGTCTTGATCCCAGAATGGACGATGTCCGATATTACCTGCTGCTTCTTTTTCACAGAACTCCCTCAGTTGAGGTGCATCAGACTCTGTGCTTCCTTAGCTAACTGCTGCACATGATTATTGGGCTTGGCTGAATGCAGTCGGTGGAGTACACCGCGGTACAGCAGGTCAGAACAGTGAAACGGGGTCTTGATTCTGTGATTGAGGATGTCAGAAGTTAAAGTCTGTGATGATTTGTGTGTACCCCCTCCAATCAGGTGCAACCAACTTTGTGCTTTCGAATCCAATGGCACGTGGCTGTGAGGCATTAATGACCACTGCCTCTGGCCTACACTGCGGTCAGCAGGGCTCACAATTCAGATCGAGTGGTGATTGTTTAATTACAGAATCCAGTAGGCAACTAACTACAACATCTATTGAAATCTACACAATATCCTTTTAGTATTCTTGCTTGAAGAACTATTTTTAGATGAGTTATATATAGGTTTAGTACAATGACCAAATTCTTCTTGGTAGTGGAAAAGAACACTGGAAAACAGTCTACACTGTGGACAGCAGAGATCGCAATTCGAATTGTTTTGATTTATTTATTGCAGAGATTTTTGCAATTTATCTTGTTGTATTTTGTGAAGAGGAAGTGAGAAAAAGTATTCATGGATGACTGTGCTGACTAATGCCTTCAATTTACACTGCAGACAGCAGTGTTCACAATTCAGATCGAGTTGCTATTGTAGATGACGCACTCCTGTAGGTAAAAGACATTGCTCCAGTGCGCTCTGTCCACACCACGCATACGCATCATCGCAGGGTCCGCACATCGTTTTTCTTGCTTCGCGTATGACAAACTGGGCAGCTCAAGTCAACGCCACGTGGCTGTGGGCCCTTTCTGACAGCTCTCTGGCCTACACTGCAGACAGCAGTGTTTGCGATTCAGATCGAGTCGCTATTGCAGATGAGGCAGTCCTGTAGGCAACAGATATTGTTCCTAGTACGGCCCGCCCAAAGCACACATCATCGCTGGCTGTGCACATGCTGAATGCTTTTGATGTGGCTATCTGAGTGCACTAGACTAAGGGTGGGCGTAGTTCGCGAAGTAGCGCTTCGCGAAGCTACGCAAAGTGAAGTTCGCACTACGCGAGCTACGCGTAGCACTTCGCGAACTGCGTAGTAACATGTTCGCACTGTGCAAGATGTTGTTTTCAATGATTGCACAGTGCGGACAAGCAACCGGCACTGTGCAATCATTGAAAATTGCATCTTGCACAGTGCGAGCTGTAGTTTTCTGCTGCTCGAGTAGATTTTTACTCGAGCTGCAGCTTTCTCAACGCGAACTGGTAGTTTCTCATCGCGAGCGGTCGCGAGCATACGCGACCCCTCGCAATGAGAAACCTGACCTCCTCGCGTTGGGAATCTCGCCGGGAGGTTTATTTTCCATGCTTGCGATCGCGAACAAGGAAATAGTCTCGCCAGGATGTCATTTTGCTTGCTCGCGGTCGCCAACTTGACGTTGAGGACCGCGAGCAAGCAAAAAATTACCGCAGCACTACGCAACACTACGCTACGCGTGTTCGCACTGTGCTACGTGCAGTTCGCGTAGTGCGAAGTAGCGCGAACTTCGCAAACTACGCGAGCGTAGTGTAGTGCTTCGCCCAGGCCTACACTAGACCTGATGGACCCTTTATGATACAATCTTTTTGTGTAATATTTCAGATCTACTGTCTGTATCTCAGTATACCACAAGTTATGGTTCTTTTACGATAGAATCTTTTGTGTATTATTTCACATCTAGTGTCCCTACCTTACTGCAGCACAAACTATTGACCCTTTTATTATTGAATCTCTGTGTGTGATCCAATGATTACTGTTGTAGTTGATGCTAGCTGCAACCATTCCCTGAGGGCTGGTTTACACTCACCCCACACGCATACAGCACAGACGTCACTGGATATGTGACCCTGGTAATAAAGAGGAGTCGAGCGCACGTGGCCGTACCCACTTCCACTATCTATCTGTGTCTGTGTGTTCATTATCTATGCATGATACTGCCCCTGGGCCGCACCACATTACCTTGTGCTGTGGACAGCGTATGCAACCATGTTACCTCTGGCAGTGGGGAAAACTTAGGGTATGTAACTTTTAGGTGCATGGCTATCACAGGTGGAAGGCTACTTTACAGAGCATGAATATTGATGAAGATGATGGCTGCATGTTGTGTGTAGTGTCAGATATGTGTACATAGCAAAATGTTTTCAAAAAAGCTCTCTAAGCAGAAGAGGAGTCTCTCATCAAACGCTGTAGAGAGAATGACTAAAATGGGTGGGGTCCTCCAACTGTTACAATGGGAAATGTTATGTACCAATCAAATGCTTTTCTTTAAGGTCACATGGCAATCGTGCTCCGAGCGAGCAAGGAGGCCGCACCCGACGCGATTTTGAGAAAATATATTTACCATAATATAAGTTTATTACAGTTAGAAATATATAAATGTATAAAATACTTCAGATTATCGCTTGTTCTCATATACACTTTAAACTTATTTAGATATAGTTTTTAGGCCAAAAAAATGAGGGAATAGCATACCCAGCGCGACACAATACATCTATGACGTAACACTGGGCCTGGCAGCGTGCACTTGTCACATACGCAACGCGCAGCAGGCGCGACCCCATACATACATGACGTAAGGCGCAGCTTGGTATCCGTCGCATACCAAAGTAGCAGCTGGCGCGATCACATACGTATATGATGTTATGCGGGACCAAGAACCCGTCGGACACGAAATATGCATCATTTACAAGATTAGCAAGATGGCGGATAGGATTTGTGTGCTTGGTACACTACCGGTACGGGACTCCAGTTTTCTCAACCAAAAAAAAAGGTATACATACCTTTTTTGGAAGATATAAAACATTACATAATTTTAAAAATTAATTAAAAAAAGGATATTAGAGTTGCAAAATATTACAACTAAAAAACAGAAAAAAATAGGTTTTATAAATATAAAAATATGAAATTAACATTTAAAAAATCTTCAAAATTCACTGAATTTCTCTGGTTTTATATGAGTCAAATGTCCAACTAATTATAACGTCCCTGAAACCTATGGTTTTTTAGTGAATTTCAAAGGTTTTTTAAATGCTAATTCCTAACTATAATGTCTGTAAACCTATGGTTTTTTCAGTGAATATATATATGTGTGTGTGTGTGTATGTGTATATTATCTACTGGCGGTCGCCAGTAGATAGTTATAGTTAGGACCGTGTTTCCATAGGAAATCTGAAAATTCTATTTTGAATAACTTTGGCGCCGGTTGACGAATCCTCGCGAAATTTTCAAAACTAATGGGGTGCTCCGCTCAGCTCCTACCCTGAAAGTCTTGGGGTGATTCGTCAAGCGGGGGCCGAGAAAAAAAGGGGGGTCCCAAAACACGTTTTCCCCATGCATTTTCCCATAGGACCTTTAGTCGAAGGTACAGCCCGAACGGCTGAACAGAATTTCTTGAAATTTGGCACAGTGGTAGTCCTCAGGTCAGGGAAGTGCCTTTTGCATATATGGAGTCAATCTGTTCAGTATTTCCTGAGAAAATAGCATTTAAAAGTACATATATATCTATAGGCGCGCACCGTGCGCGCACGGTGCGCACACGGTGCCGTGCACGAGCGTTATTCTGATTGGTTGTTAGATGTCAGTCAACGTTCGAATCGGTCGAAATCAGGAAGTGTCGGCCGCCATTTTGTCTGTCGCATTGAAAAGGAAAGGTGGAGAACGTGAAAAGGGGGCAGGATAGAGAGTTCCTGACCCCCTAGTCTTTGTCAAGGGGTCACAGAAGGACCCCGAGGAGTGAAAAAAACTTTTTTTTTTTTTTGTAAATCGCGGGGTGCGCGCACGGTGAAAAACCCTAAAAAATAAAAAAAAACATATAAGAGCGTGAAAAGGGGGCAGGGTAGACCCCTAGCCTTTGTCAGGGGGTCCCTGAAGGACTCCATTTTATTTTTTTTTGCAAAAAATCCCGA
The DNA here is from genome assembly GCF_964204655.1 of Triturus cristatus. Taxonomy (NCBI): domain Eukaryota; kingdom Metazoa; phylum Chordata; class Amphibia; order Caudata; family Salamandridae; genus Triturus; species Triturus cristatus. The sequence continues at coordinate 1,707,032,257 of NC_140590.1, forward strand.
GGTGCGCGCACTGTGCGTACATGGTGCGTTTAAAAAAAAAAACCATTAAAAAAAATAAAACACTTTGGAAACTGTTTATAATTTTATAGATGATATTAACTATGCTGTTCAACTTCATCCTAATTCAGAAAAAAAATGGTGAGCCATTCCAAATTACAGGATACAGTCAATCTATAACTATATACATAGGTAGTTTATTGTAAAATAAATATATGAAAAAAAATAATAATACATATAGAAATTAGCATTTAAAAAACCGTACAAATTCACTAAAAAAACCATAGGTTTCACACACGTTATAGTTAGGAATTAGCATTTAAAAAACCTTGCAAATTCACTTAAAAAACCATAGGTTTCACACACGTTATAGTTAGGAATTAGCAATTAAAAAACCTTGCAAATTCACTTAAAAAACCGTAGGTTTCACACATGTTATAGTTAGCTGGACATTTCACTCGTAAAAAACCAATGAAATTCCACCGTTATAGTTAGTTCAGGTAACTAAAACTCACGCGACCGTAATCCACTGCTGATGACGTCAGATATTACATCACTGATGACATCATCCAGTGAATTTGTGTCTTTCTGTAAAATAAATATTTTTGATATATGTATATCTGAAGGTTAATGGAAGAATAAATGGGCAAATAAGAATCTAAATACAGTGATGTAATATCTGACGTCATCAGCAGTGGATTGCGGTCGCGTGAGTCATAGTTACCTGAACTAACTATAACGGTGGAATTTCATTGGTTTTTTACGAGTGAAATATCCAGCTAACTATAACATGTGTGAAACCTATGTTTTTTTAAGTGAATATATATATATATATATATATATATATATATATATACATATATATATATACATATATATATGTATATTCACTGAAAAAACCATAGGTTTCACACACGTTATAGTTAGGAATTAGCATTTAAAAAACCTTGCAAATTCACTGAAAAAACCATAGGTTTCACACATGTTATAGTTAGCGGAAATTTTACTGATAAAAAACCAGTGAAATTCCCCCGTTATAGTTAGTGCAGGCAACTATAACTCACGCGACCGCAATCCTCTGCTGATGCTAATACTGTATTTAGACACTTATTTGCCCATGTCTTCTTCCATACATTTTTAGCTATACATATATTACAAATATTTTTTTTTCATAAAGACACATATGTCATCAGCAGAAGATTGCGGTCGCGTGAGTTATAGTTGCCTGCACTAACTATAACGGGGGAATTTCACTGGTTTTTTATCAGTAAAATTTCCGCTAACTATAACATGTGTGAAACCTATGGTTTTTTCAGTGAATTTGCAAGGTTTTTTAAATGCTAATTCCTAACTATAACGTGTGTGAAACCTATGGTTTTTTCAGTGAATTTGTACGGTTTTTTAAATGCTAAGTTACTTTACGCCATTCGAGGCGTGCGCGCCCACTTAACGCAGTTCGTTCCGTGCACGGTTTTTATCAACTTTAATAAGCCCTGTACATTTGGTGGCCTTCGGCCACCAAAAGCACAGGGGGTGGGGTCAATGTGCATAGTGTTTTTTTTATTTCGATTTTATAATTTCATGTTGCCAAAATTTAGTTTTTTTTACCTATTAATAAGCCCTGTACATTTGGTGGCCTACGGCCACCAAAAGCACAGGGGGTGGGGTAAGTGTGGATAGTGTTTTTTTCCCTTATAATAAGCCCTGTACATTTGGTGGCCTTCGGCCACCAAAAGCACAGGGGGTGGGGTAAGTGTGGATAGTGTTTTTTTATTTTTATTTTTTTACCGTACGCTTACAGTAAGCGTACGGTAAGCGTACTCGGCGAATTTGCCGAAAAAAAAATAAAACCGTTTTTGCTCTTGGGGGATGTTTGGGGACTCCCTCAACATGACTATGTGGGAGGGAGTTGTCAAAACAGCCCCGTAACATGTTTTTTGCCATCATGTTTGATAAACAACACTCAGTGCGAGAGACAAAATGGCGGACGCCGCTTCCTGGTTTCGGCCGATTCGAATGTTTACTAAGATCTAAGAGCCAATCAGAATCGCGCTCGCGCACGCCACCGTACGCTTACGGTAAGCGTACGGTAAGCGTACCGTAAGCGGGCTCAGATATATATATTGATTTAAAGGCTATTTTCTCAGAATCTACTGAACAGATTTACACCAAACCTACAAAAGGCACTTCCTTGACCTAGGGACTACCTCTCTGCCAAATTTTGAGTAATTCTGTCCAGCCGTTCGGGCTGTAGCTCGTTCTAAAGGTCCTATGGAAAAATGCATGGGAAAAACGCGTTTTGGGACCCCCCTTTTATCTCAGCCCCCGCTTGACGGATCCCCCCGAGACTTTCAGGGTAGGAGCGGAGCGTAGCGCCCCACCTATTTTGAGAAATTCGCGAGGATTCGTCGACCGGCGCCAAAGTTATTCAAAATAGGATGTTGAGGTTTTCCTATGGAAACGTGGTCCTAACTATAACTACCTACTGGCGACCGCCAGTAGGTAATATATATATATATATATATTCACTGAAAAAACCATAGGTTTCACACATGTTATAGTTAGCGGAAATTTTACTGATAAAAAACCAGTGAAATTCCCCCGTTATAGTTAGTGCAGGCAACTATAACTCACGCGACCGCAATCCTCTGCTGATGCTAATACTGTATTTAGACACTTATTTGCCCATGTCTTCTTCCATACATTTTTAGCTATACATATATTACAAATATTTTTTTTTCATAAAGACACATATGTCATCAGCAGAAGATTGCGGTCGCGTGAGTTATAGTTGCCTGCACTAACTATAACGGGGGAATTTCACTGGTTTTTTATCAGTAAAATTTCCGCTAACTATAACATGTGTGAAACCTATGGTTTTTTCAGTGAATTTGCAAGGTTTTTTAAATGCTAATTCCTAACTATAACGTGTGTGAAACCTATGGTTTTTTCAGTGAATTTGTACGGTTTTTTAAATGCTAAGTTACTTTACGCCATTCGAGGCGTGCGCGCCCACTTAACGCAGTTCGTTCCGTGCACGGTTTTTATCAACTTTAATAAGCCCTGTACATTTGGTGGCCTTCGGCCACCAAAAGCACAGGGGGTGGGGTCAATGTGCATAGTGTTTTTTTTATTTCGATTTTATAATTTCATGTTGCCAAAATTTAGTTTTTTTTACCTATTAATAAGCCCTGTACATTTGGTGGCCTACGGCCACCAAAAGCACAGGGGGTGGGGTGAGTGTGGATAGTGTTTTTTTCCCTTATAATAAGCCCTGTACATTTGGTGGCCTACGGCCACCAAAAGCACAGGGGGTGGGGTAAGTGTGGATAGTGTTTTTTTCCCTTTATAATAAGCCCTGAACATTTGGTGGCCTTCGGCCACCAAAAGCACAGGGGGTGGGGTAAGTGTGGATAGTGTTTTTTCCCTTGTAATAAGCCAGGTACATTTGGTGTCCTACGGCCACCAAAAGCACAGGGGGTGGGGTAAGTGTGGATAGTGTTTTTTTCCCTTACAATAAGCCCTGAACATTTGGTGTCCTTCGGCCACCAAAAGCACAGGGGGTGGGGTAAGTGTGGATAGTGTTTTTTTCCCTTATAATAAGCCCTGTACATTTGGGGGCCTTCGGCCACCAAAAGCACAGGGGGTGGGGTAAGTGTGGATAGTGTTTTTTTTTTTTTTTTTTTTTTACCGGACGCTTACGGTAAGCGTACGGTAAGCGTACCCCGCGAAATTGCCGAAAAAAAAATAAAACCGTTTTTGCTCTTGGGGGATGTTTGTGGACTCCCTCAACATGACTATGTGGGAGGGAGTTGTCAAAACAGCCCCGTAACATGTTTTTGGCCATCATGTTTGATAAACAACACTCAGTGCCAGAGACAAAATGGCGGCCGCCGCTTCCTGGTTTCGGCCGATTCGAATGTTTACTAAGATCTAAGAGCCAATCAGAATCGCGCTCGCGCACGCCACCGTACGCTTACCGTAAGCGTACGGTAAGCGTACGGTAAGCGGGCTCAGATATATATATTGATTTAAAGGCGATTTTCTCAGAATCTACTGAACAGATTTACACCAAACCAACAAAAGGCACTTCCTTGACCTAGGGACTACCTCTCTGCCAAATTTTGAGTAATTCTGTTCAGCCGTTCGGGCTGTAGCTCGTTCTAAAGGTCCTATGGAAAAATGCATGGGAAAAACGCGTTTTGGGACCCCCCTTTTATCTCAGCCCCCGCTTGACGGATCCCCCCGAGACTTTCAGGGTAGGAGCGGAGCGTAGCGCCCCACCTATTTTGAGAAATTCGCGAGGATTCGTCGACCGGCGCCAAAGTTATTCAAAATAGAATGTTGAGGTTTTCCTATGGAAAAGTGGTCCTAACTATAACTACCTACTGGCGACCGCCAGTAGGTAATATATATATATATATATATATATATATATATATATATATATATATATATACACACATATAATTTTTCCACCAAACTAAAATAGAATTGCTGGACATATTGCACATCACCTCTTTTTAACTTGCCTCAGTCCTAATGAAAGCTGCTACATCCCCTCGAGGAGTATTAGGCTGAAATATGTCGACCATTCTAATTCTTTCAATGTATACAGAAGGAGCATACAATTATTATAATTTTCTCCACAAATAGTTATTGAAGTCCATAAATAATCCAAGTTCCAATGCAAGCTTCCTTGTTCACTCTTCTTTATTGACACTTATTCATCTCAGTTGACACTTGTTCTAATATCTTCACAATACAGTTCAATAAGAAATTTCTATACAGCCAGCCTACGCGTTTCGTCCCCCATGGGACATCATCAGGGCTAAATTATTTTCTTTTTATTGACAGCTAGATTTATCGGACCAGGCTGGCGAGGAGAGAACTTCCTAGAGGAGCTCCATATGCTAATAGAAGACACCAACCTATCAAAAATAAAGATTGTTAAAATTGCCATCTATGGCTGGTAGTAAAAATGATAATGAACTCTTCAGAGATTTAATTAAGAATAAGGATTTAGGTTGCATAAAGTTGGAACACAGCATTGGAACTCCAAATAAGAATAATAAAAAGAAAATAATTTAGCCCTGATGATGTCCCATGGGGGACGAAACGCGTAGGCTGGCTGTATAGAAATTTCTGATTGATCTGTATTGTGAAGATATTGGAACATGTGTCAACTGAGATGAATAAGTGTCAATAAAGACAAGTGAACAAGGAAGTTTGCATTGGAACTTGGATTATTTATGGACTTCGATAACTATTTGTGGAGAAAATTATAATAATTGTATGCTTCTTCTCTATACATTGAATCTTTTGTCAGATGACCTTTGGGCGGTGGATCATTACAAGTGAGCATTAAAAATTGTTCTGAATATTCACCCCAGAAATAATCACTTAGAATACTCACCTGTGCACACGAGTCCTGACCCTCACCACTCTTACATGTTGGTTAGACATTCTAATTCTTTGACAGATTGAATCTCCCTCTGTCTAAGCTCCACTTTTTAATCCTGACCTAAGAATGGCATATTAAAGTCGGTTAGCATATCATAGAGTCAGTTTTAGCCACTTACATCCTTTTTTCACTCCCTTCTTACCACACACACTTATCAAGAGGTTTAGTACACCTCAGCATCTCCACTAAAACATCCCTGAGCTCCTCCCTCTCAGAGAGGGGGTTGTAGCCCACACTACGACTAGGTTCATAGTGTGAGGAGCTTCCCGACGAGGAAGCATGCCACCCACAGGTGGGTGAGGGGAATTGTCCTAAGAAAGGGATACTTCAGCACCCCAATAATATTCTTTTAGATGTGGGTGAGGGGAATTGTCCTAAGAAAGGGATACTTCAGCACCCCAATAATATGCTTTTAGAACCAGGGGCCCACATTGTTTTGTCTAGTTGTCAAGCACAAAGACCAGTAAGTAAAGAGAAATTTCCATTGTCTAAAAGTATCAAACACAATAAGATGATGGATGGAGTGCTGAAACTTTTCAGACACTCACCCCCAGTCACAGATCTGGGTTGAATCCATCATCTTTTTTCTGCTCAGTAAGTCACCCCAATTTGGACCCAACCATATTCAAATCAGTCTTGACCCTGCTCCTCTTGGGAACATTCCAGCACAAACTGCCAGGCCAGGTCTTTCCTGGACCGGAAACAAGCATCCTGAGATCAGTTTTGGGGTTTCACCCCACATCAGCCAGGCTAGCTTGAATCCAATGGCAGCGTGAGCAAGGGACCTACATCTGGGCATACCAGGCCCACTTAGGGCGAGAAAGCAAAAGTCACACAAACGATGGACGGAATGCAGAACAAATCAAAACATTCACTCCCAGTCAAGGGACCTGGGTTAAATCCATTGTTCTTTTGCTCACCATGCCACCCCAATTTAGACACAGCCATATTCAAATCAGTCTTGACCCTGCTCTTCCTGGGAACCGTTCAGCCCGAATTGCCAAGCCAGGTCATCCTTGGACCATAAACAAGCATCCTGGAATGGTTTCGGGGTTTCACCCCTCATCAGCCAGGCTAGCTTGTATCCAGTGTCACAGTGAGCCTGGGATCCACGTCAGGGCATACCCGGTACAGTTTAACGCTTGACAAGTAGTTTTAAGGTTCAAGTTGAAGTGGCAGTAAACTGCACACAAAAGCACTGCAGTGACAGGGCTAAGACAGGTTTGAACGGCTACGTCTGTGGGTGGCACAATCAGTGCTGCAGCCCATTAGTAGCATTTGAAGTTCAGGCCTTGTGTATGTGGAATACCACTTTAAAAGGGACTTACCAGTACAATAAATGTGCCAGCTATGTATATACCAATTTCATCATGTTTTAGGGGAGAAGCATGTGCACTTTAGCACTGGTTAGCAGTAATAAAGTGCTCCGAGTTCTAAGGCCTACAAAAAGAGTTCAGCGAAAAGAGCAGGAGGAAGACAAAAAGTTTGGGGTGACCCTTCAGAAAGGGCCATGTTCCAACAATAATCCATTGTTAAAGGTCTATCAGCTCCAAGAAATGCTTTTGAAAATGAATACCAAACCTTCTGTCTTTGTCATAACTCTTCACAATAGATCATCAGACTTACAGCGTTGGACATAATGTTTGCCAGTTAACCAATCAGGCCCACAGCCTTTGCGATTGGCTTGTTACCATAATCCACTCAAGCCTACTGTTTTGAGAGTAAGCTTTCCAACAGAAATACTGTCATAAAATTACAAATATATACAAAATTACAATTGGCAATCCAAAATGCTATTTCTCATAAATGAGCCGAAAATGGATAATCACAGTGTAAATATTCTATCACCACGTTTTGTCACAAGTTTTCCATGCAACAAACTACCTCTGCAGGCTTTAATACAGAGTAACAACAATCCATCCTTAATTACATGTAGGCTTTAACATATGCTTTCATAAGTCAAGCCTGCTCCCTGTATCCTAATTTTTCATAATTTTCAAGACAGCCCTACAGCCTTCATAGCAGCTTCACCAGGTGTCCCGGATTTGCCAGGCAGCCCAGGTTTTTCATCAGCTGTCCTGACAGATTTCAGCAAATTACAGGGTTGACTGAAAACAGAGAGAGGCAGGTTTGTTATTTTTCTCAAAGCAGGACTAGTTATCAGCTTACCAGAAAGCAATTTAAATGCCAGGGGGCGGATTTACAAGCCCCGTGCGCCACATTTACGCTGCCGCTGCGTCACTTCTGTGACGCAGCGGCGGCGTAAACCATGCGCCACGGTGCGTCTTATTTACATCGTGACGCATCTAGGGAGATGCGTCACGTTGTAAAGCCCTGCGCCACATGAAACCTGTGTCAGGTTTCATGGGGGCGTTGTTGCGCAGGGTGGGCGTTCCGTCGCAGGAACGCCTAGTAAAAGTGACGCAGTGAAATCTACAAGATTCACTGAGTCACTTTCCCGAGGCCGCTGCGTCAAATCCTTACGCCTGCTTGAGGCAGGCGTAAGGAGTGGCGCACCACGTTAGGTATGGGCGGCCTCTGTGCATTGCTGGAGCCGCGTCGCGCTTGCGACACGACTCCAGCAATGCGCCGCCCTTATGGCACAGGATGCGACACGCATCACCCTATCCTTGCGCCATGGTGCGCTGCATTGTAAATGTGACGCATTCGAGGTGGCGCAAGGAGAGAATTGCGTGTCGTGTCTTTTCAGGTGCATCCCTGCTGATTTGCAGTGATGCGCCAGAACTTGGAAATCTGCCCCGAGGTATGAATCTGGGTTTAAAACTTGCATTTAATTTATTCCATTCGTGTCTCATATGTCTGTTTCTATTATGCCCCATGGTTGATGTAAAATTGATTTATTTTTGGGAAATATCTCGGTTTTTAGTTTCCAAAATGTGGTCACACTGCTTCATAGGCAGCCATAACTAACAGATTCTGTCTGTATTGAACATACGGTTTTCCACTAAGCAAAATAGTGTAATTCAAATGTTTTTTTCAACAGAAACACACAAACCCCTGCCCAAACAAACGTTGTGCTAAGGGAAGCCAACATGTGGGTGGAGCCTAAGTCCTTTCTTACTGGTGTTTATCTAATTCTGAAAGGTCTTTTTCTGTGGATCATATAAGCTGAAGCGATGGCTGCGCTGTCATCTAGAACTACAAAGGAATAGAGAAAGCATGGTGTCTTTCGCCACCTAGTGGTATAGCAGCAATCAAACTATACATCAGGCTCACTTGCAATGCAAGATCTGCTAATAAACTTTGCTGAAGCAGAGCATGGGTCATAAGGCCCTTTCTGTCTCTTATCCCCTGTCCTGTTCCAATCATATTAGAGTTCAATGTCAATTCAAGGAGTGTCGAACACTGTACAACCAAAAACTGGAAGCTGTCAGTGAACCCCCAGATGCTGTTCTCAGAAAAGCCATTGCTGTCTTGGTGTGGTGCTGGAGACAAGTATGCAGGAAGAGCGTTCTGAAATCTTACACTTAAATAATTGGTGTTGATGAAGCGTAAAAGTGTAACGATGATTGCCTCTATTAATTCTCAACATTATATGAAATTTAGGGCAATAATCTTGATAAAATTGTGCAAAATGGTTGAAAATGAAAAACATGAGGTTTTCTACTGCATCCTAAAATTATGCAGAGAGGTTCTGAAAATGTGAAAAAGACAAATAATGAGAGAGAAAAAAAGTTATTTGCATATGCAATGGCAACACGTGTTTAAGAATTCAAACATGAATAAATTAAGAAAATGTGCTGATGGTTTTTAAATGTGATAAATTAAACTAATGCTTTCGTAATTAAACACTTGAAAACAATTTACATGTTTAGATTTAAAGATGCTTGATAATGTGAAGATTTGCAGTGTTATCTTAGCAATATGTGATACAAACGTGAATAACAAAAGTGACCCGCATATTAATCTGTGTTGAAAAGAAAAAAAAAACATGAGAGAATTTTACTTTTGTGGTACCTAAGATTATCATGTAACTTCCGAAGAAAAGAATACTGAGTGAATTAATTAAGAAAATTGAATTATTCCTATTAACATGTATTTTATATTAACCTTAATGTGATATTGAATCAGCAAGTTTCACGTAGGTCTCAAATGCTTTCTTTTCCTCGTTTCGAAAAGCAGAATCGAGCTGAAGTAGTCCTTTCAGACACTATGAGAACTTTTCATTAAGGGCCAGATGCATCAAGGCAAAAACCGGTCGCAAAGGGGCAGATTCACAGAATCTGCCCCTTTGCGACGGTGCTTCTGCATTTGGGATGCAACATGCCAAATGCAAAAATCGCAATGTAAGTAATAGCGAAAATTGGGATTACTTAAATTGCGATTGCATTTAGGGCATCGCAAATTGCGATTCCTTTAATGCAATGCATGAAGCAAAATGAAATAGTGATTTCGCTATTAGGGGTCGCACATTACCATGAAATTAAATTGGGCGGTAATCTGCGAATACTTTAAAAAATGCACTAAAGAGCATTTTTCAAAGTTACATGTTACACACACACATGCCTTTGGGGCATGTGTGTGTGCAGCATGTGGGCACATGGCAATATCAGGGGTGCAACAGGGTGTCCTTTTGGCACCATTGCACCATTGAAATTGCATGCGCAATTTGCGAGTACCTATTTGGTACTCGCAAATTGGGCATGCAATTTCCATTGATTCCTATGGGCCTCTAGGCCCATAGGAATGAATGGGTAGCAATTCCTTAATTGCGAGTCGCAATTTGCGAGTCGCAATTAAGGAATGTTTAGGAATCGCAAATCTTTTTGCGATTCCTACATGCATAGGCAATTGCGGTTTTTTTAATTGCGATTCTTTAAAAATCGCATTTAAGAATCGCAATTGCCTATTTTGATGCATGTGCACCTAAGTTTCTGATTGAAGAAATGTTTTTTATGGCACTTTTGCAAATTCAGTCACATTTGCCAAAATGTTTATGTGTTCTATTTTGTAATAAATATTGTATTTTATAATTCTATGACATGTAGATATGCCCTTTGACTCCCCTTTGATTGTAGCCCCTCTTTGGGGTGTTACAGCGGAAATATAAAATATTAGATGAGTAAAAATGTAATTACTGGGGTGTTTCTCACCCCGGGTTTTGAGTGACATCATAGACAAGTCGAGCTTTGCTGCTGTTGCCTATTTGATGGCACTTAGAACCCCTCAGTGAAAAACATCTCCAGAATTCACTGTTACCTATCCACACTTCTATATAAAAATTCCTTTCTAACATATATTGATTTCCACCTCTTAATAATCCTAAATAGATTTCTTAAAAAACGATTATTTTCAAGGACTCTCGCATAGATGGATGTGAAGTAAACTGTTGCCTATTGATCAATGAGTCATGAAAAGACCTTCCTTTCATCTACCTTTCTCGAACCATGCATCTAAACTATGTAACCTTATGACTGTCTCTTTTAGGATTGTTAAACCTTTCAAGGTTTTAAAACTGTGAAGACTCACCTGCTCGAGAAACCTTTGCACTCAATATGGATCTGATCACGTTACTCCTGGAAGCCAGTCAGATACACCGAGGATATGACTATCGTGATGCAAGAATATTGTGGACAACATATCAGTTACCAAACTATTTAAAGGTAAGGGCATAGAGAGGAGTATAGGTTTTACTATATAGATCTATATATCGTCACAGTACATATATGTGGAGTTAGGTATAGAAAATCCACACTGACCTTTCGATTTTTTTGGATTCAATATTTTGTTCTCAATATTTCTATTCCCTTATTCTATGTTTGATAATCAGGGGACAGATCCTAAAGATTGTTGAATGACTTGCTTAGAAGAATTCAAGCTTGTTTTTATGCCTTTTGAAAGTTTTGCTGCATTAAATAACTGTCAGAAAGGTGGGGCAATTTTACAGCAAGCCCTCTGTGTAACCTATCTGTTGTTCTGAAGCAACTGTGTAACTCAAAATGTTTATTACATCTCGTATTACGGGTTGTAAATTGCTATCTCCTGAGGCTTGAGCCGGGAGACCACATTAGCGTGATTTGCACATTTTGTATGGTTGCAATCTCTGGGAACTTAGATACAATTTTAACTGATTTAAGGTTTTTTTAACAAGCAACAATTTTCAAAAATACCTGGTTTCCTGTGGTTTTGCCGCCGTACTGATCATTGCGGTTTTGCAAATCACAGCCCAGAAACGCTTAGACTTTGGCGGACCCGTAATTGTAGAACGGGAACAACATCTTGGGGGAATATATAGGTCAGCGGGCCAGCTTCTCTACCCTGCCTGACTACAAATGCACGCTCGGATGCGTCCGCGCAGCAGGCGCACCGGCGGCGCGCCAAAGGCAAGCATGTCTGCACCAGTCCGCGCTCGGGTCGCGCTCAGCGCCAGCACCCCTGTGCATTTCAAACCAGGCGATAACACTATTGTGAGCTATACAAGATTGAAGCTACTTGATCTTAAGCCGACTGGTAAGACCACTGGTTGTGTATGTCTCATGTTGGATTCAAGTCCCTTGCCCCTCTGGTCACCTCCTCTAATGGTAACTGCACATTGCCCAGTCTTGTATATCAGATTGTCAGTACCATAAACTCCAAAAAAGTTAAAAGTTCGTAACTCGGGAAAACAGTGATAAAATGTGTGATGCTTAACGCCAGATCCCTAGTGAAGCACAGCATAGAGTGTGCAGCACTATTTGAGGGAGAAGATATTAAAATGGCTTTTATTAAAGAGACTTGGACTGACAAAGCCTCAGGCCCTGACATTGTAAAAGCTGCCCCTCCTGGGTTCCTGTTTCATACTCTAAACAGACCACTCAGGAAAGGGGGGGTAGCGATAATTTAAAACAACTCATTGAAGGCGGGCTTATGCGCAGCTTCAAACTCAGCCTGTGAGGCACTCTCTTTTAGCTTCAGTCTATCCCATCACCACACATTTAAGGGCATTCTACTATATAGACCTCCAGGGCCCAGGAGCACATTCATAGCCTCTATTGGCAATTTGCTGGAAGAGGGGCTCTGTACGGACTCCTTTACGATCATGGGAGAGTGGGGACCTTAGCCTACAGGTGACAGCCCCACCCACATAGCAGGGCACACTCTAGATGGCATTTTCTCAAGCCATCCACAACTCACCGGTACGGGTTTGTTGCTTTTCACATGGACTGATCATGCAGCTGTATTATTTGAACTGACCCTTTAAATTCACTGTGTTGTCAGGGGGCGCACCAAGAGTCAGATTGAAAGCAGGGCATGGAACAAAATTGAGGGCACTGATTTAGAAGATGCTCTTACAGTAACTGCTGGTCAGTTACCCACAGGAATAGATGAGGCGACCACCTTCTACACTAATTGGGTGGAAACAGCATGTAATAAACTAGCCCCAGTAAAAGTCCAGTTTGCGAAAAGATCTCACCCATCGGCTCCTTGGTATACGGAGGAATTGAGGAAACAGAAACTCACCTGCAAATCCCTGGAGTGGAATTGGAGGAAAAAATATGAGGAACCAGATAAAAAGATCTATAAACAAAGTCTTGCTTCCTACAAGCTACCATTATTTAATGCTAAGAAAACTTTCTTCGTAAATCAAATCAACTTTGCAAAAAACTCTGCTAAAGAACTTTTTAAAACTGTATCAAGTCTGGCCTCCCCCCACCCAGCAAAAATGCAGTCAAGTCAGGAACTATGCAAGGATATCGCTAGGTTCTTCCTGAATAAGGTGGAGGTCATTTTTTCGGCTTTTAATCTCCCAAGTTCCACAGAGTCTGCAGTTTTATTGGAGAGAAGGAGACCAGCCGTGGACCCTCCCCCTGTCTTTGACAAATTTGCCGCGCTTTCTTTCACTGATACCAAGAGGCTCCTCATGTCAGCAAGATCAGGCTCCCCCTTTGATCCCTGTCCTGTTTCAGTGATCAAACGTGCCCCAGCACCCATCGCCCTTGCGCTCACCTCCCTTTTTAATGCAATTTTTGAAGCAGGGCACTTCCCTAAACTGTGGAAGGTCGCTTCAATACTACCTCTGCTAAAGACGCCTAGTCTTGATCCCAAGGACCCCAACAATTTTTGACCAATTTCCCGCCTCCCGCTACCAGCAAAAATGATCAAGAAGACAATGAACTGGCAACTCAGTGCCTTTCTACGTGAAAACCAAGTGCTAGACCCTACTCAATACGGGTTCAGAGAAGGTCATAGTACTGAATCTGACCTTATAAAATCTACTGAAGAGATCAGGGAAGTCCTGGATAAGGGAGGTTAGGCCGTCATGGTTCTGTTGGACCTGTCAGTGGCCTTTGATACGGTCCATCATGATCTATTGTTGGACTGTCTGCTGGCATGCAGGGTTTAGGGTAAAGAGTGGAAGCTACTAAAATCCTTCTTATCTGGTAGATCACAATTTGTGGCGCTGGACGAATGTCACTCTAAACCCTTCATCCTGCCTTGTGGAGTGCCAGAGGGATCTTCGCTTTGCCCCCTACTTTTTAATGTGTACATTTCATCCCTAGCCTCAATAATCAGCTCCTTTGGATTTAACCTGACATCCTACGCTGATGACACACAAATTGTTGTGGCTTTGCGACCTGGACAGAGAGTTGGTATAGACAAGCAGTTCCACAACTGTATGGAAGCTTTTGGAAGGTGGATGTCACAAAACTGCCTAAAATTAAATTCAGACAAGACGGAAGTCATCCTTTTCAGAAATTATGCCAATTTTTGGACCCCAAACTGGTTGCCAGTAGCAATGGGCATTCCTCCAACACCCTCAAGAAAAGTAAAAAACTTAGGTGTTATGGTTGATGACATGCTTAACTTTGGTGACCAGATTAATGCAGTGTCTTCAGCCACCTCCTCTGTGCTCAGAATGATTAAGAAAATTCTGTCCTTTTTGCCCTTTGATAGTCAGCGGACAGTGGTCACAGCACTTATCCTGTCCAGGCTTGATTATTGTAACAGCCTTTATCCTAGCCTGCAGGAACGTTTCATGAACAAACTCCAAGTGTTGCAAAATGTGGCAGCGAGATTGCTCTCTGGCACACCTAAATTTGCTTCTGTCTCCAAAGAAATTAAGAAACGTCACTGGTTGCCTGTTAGGAAACGGGTGCGCTTTAAAGCCCTTTGCACCGTTTACAAAGCTCTCCAAGGCACAGACACAGATTATCTGAGACAGCATCTTCAGTGGTACTTGCCTAAAAGAACCCTGCGTTCCTTGGGAGCCAAGTTGTTGGTAGTACCACCCACAAAAAAAGACTCATGGGGTGAAAAAAGCTTTATTATGCATGCTGCAAAAGCCTGGAATGACCTTCCTTTTTACCTGAGAAACACCTCGGACCTCCTGACATTTAGGAAGGGATTAAACACCTGGCATTTTCACATGTAATCGTGGTCTACCTCTTATTTAGCCAGGGGATAGCAGCTAGCGCCAGGACACCTTTGAGTAACCGTTGTGCTTTATAAGTTCCTATAACATAACACAACATATTGTGGAGAGATCCAACGTCCCTGAGGGCATTGTTAATGTCAATATACAATGTCAGGAAAATGTGTATTTATTTATTTGTTTCTTTCTTTCTTAATTCGAAACCTATACCTGGAAAAAAAATATTGCAGAGCACTACTTTTGCAATACATTCATGAAACATCAGCAAGTGGACAAGGAGATTTAAAGAGCTGAAATTAAGTCTTCAAACAAAGACAGTTGGGATATGATGTTAGTGCATGACCACTGGGAACAAATTAACTTGTGCTGTTACACAAAGCCAATTTAAAGATTTACAAAAACTTGTGGTATAGACTTTATCTAGACCAAAGATGAATTGTATAGTCTGTTTTGGACTGCTGGTAGCCGCATGATGGAATATTTAGGTGAGTTCAATACATGGCGGCCAGGCAATAAGACAACCTAGAAAATGCAATGGCTAGTTATTCAATGTTTGATATTGGCTATTGTGCAAAGCTTTTCTGGGTTATACATAAGGTCATGTGCAGTAGCGGCCCATGCAGGTAAGCGTGGTGAGATGTTGAGGAGATGTGGGGGTGGGGTGAAAGTGACAAACGATGGGATAGGTAATGTAAAATAAATAAAACCACTTACCTTGTGCTCGCGCATTGCTGAGTAAGTGATGCAGCCAGCACAAGGTAAGTGGTTTTATTTACTTATTTATTTTATATATGCTATCTTGTCGTTTGTCACTTTCACACCCTCCCTCCCTTGCCCCGCCGCCTCACCGTACTTACCTGCACGGGCCACTACTGATCAAGTGACATCTTCACAACTGAGAGAATATGTGGTGTAAAGGACAGATGAACCTCAAATATCACCCCCAAGTTCCTAACTATTAAAACTGGTCCAAACAGTGGGCCCAACTGCACAGGCCAGCTGAAAGTTTATGCCTATGACCAACTGGAGACAGCTTTTAGGTATAAATAATCTGGCATCTACTGGACATCTTACACTGGCCTACTTATCTGCGGCATCATCATTCCAATTCAAAGGTTTGAGGACCATCTGTATATTTCTGACACCGCGGACCTTAGGCCTCCGCTGATCCTGTCAACGGTGTCATGTAGATATTAAGTAAGAGTGGGAATAGGCTTTAGCACTGGGGTACACCATGATTTGTAGACTTCAATGTTGGCTAGGAATTAAATATATTTTGTTTATTTTTAACTTCATGAATAAGCATTGGGAAGGTCACAATTACTATGAAATGGTTAATTTCTATTCAATTAATTTGCAGATTATAATTTCGAATTGCCATTATATGAGACTATCAATATGTTCAATAATAATGATTATACAACGTGGTGCTCCATTGCTCTAGACAGCACATTGTTCGGCCTTCCCTAGAGAACTGGTATACAAGTGAGATTCTGACTTTTTACTTGCTTTGAAGTAAATGGGTATGTATTATTCTTCATTAATTAGAAGAGACAGATTTCTAAATTCAGCGCTTGATCTACTTTAATTTCAATCAATTATGTATATGATCATCAAATCAGGTGCGGTCCGTACTGGTAGGAGCAGTGGGTGGGTGGGGAGTTGACATAAACGACGGGATAGGGAAAATAGTATAAATGAATAAATAAAACCACTTACCTTGCGCTCACTGCATCGCCGAGCGCAAGGTAAGTAATGTTATTTATTTATTTTCCCTATCCTGTCGAATGTCGACTTTCCCCCTCCCCGCCCCAATGTTTTTACCTGTACTAGCCGAAAGAAATACGAATGAATGGGGACATTTCACAGTGAATATGATATTAAATATTTACAGCACTAATGAAGTGTTTTAATGGAAATAAACAAGTTATCTGGACTGGACTTTAAAAAAGTAAATAAAAGACGATGAAAATGTAATAAATACTTTTTTCTACATCCGAAGAATTGATGTGTCATTCTTTTGTGATACCCGCAATGTCGTCTTGAATGCCTGAGCATTTATTCATCAGTGCACTTCACCCTACAACAACAGTACACCAATTATAAAACAAAAACACATTGCAATGCCCTTCAGCACATAACTCCATGGCTATGGTCTATTAATCAATGATACAGTTTCTATATTTTCTAATAAAAGTGAGAAAGAAAGAGGCTTCATTGATTTCTTGCTGTTTGGGTCACAAAAGAGTGCAAGTCACATGTAGTTTCACACTTCCCTTTCTGGAGTTTTAGGAGCCTTATGTTGATACAGGATTCTAGTATTTTGGAGAATGTTCTACTATTTTGCAGCTTTCACCTGGCCTCCTCCTGTTTCCTCTCTTCCTCCAAGTGTGGTCTACTGCTGAGCCTGGACTACTAAAAGTCTCAGTCTTGCCTGGCCTCCTGATACTAGATATGGGCTTATGTTAGCATTCTCTCCTGTCTCCTGGACATCTCTGCCCTACATTACTGAGAGGGCGAAATGGACTAAAGTGAACAGAATAGATCCATATGCTGAATGGCCTTATTTTTCCAAAGAACTGAAAATGAATACCCCTAATCCTCCCCATTACCACTTGTTGTGTCCTGCGAGACACGTTCTAGTGTCTCGACAGACAAAGAGTTAGTAGCCACTCCCCTCTGGGAGTGGGCACACTTGCACCTCCACACGCATCCCTCACAGGCGTCACGAGTGACGTGAACCTGTCAATAAAAGGGCCCAGGTGCAAGTGCTTGTGGCCAGTTGAGTAACCAGAGTCACTGTGTCTGCACCCTTCCTTCATCAGCATGTGGGCCTAGAGCCCACAACACCACATTTGGTGACGAGGCGGGTCTGACCCCGTGTGTCCCCTGGCAGCAGCCTGGTTGTTCTCCGAGGGGGAGGGGAGCGGCCCCTGTTCAGGGCATGCCTAATGCCTGCGTGACCCTGTAGAGAGATGACTAGACCAGACGACGGGCACCCAGCAGGTGTACTGCCTTTTTCCATTATTGGGAGATGAGAGGCACTGTCAGAGGGTAATAGTGAGGGAATCATTGAATGACGCCAACACAGATTGTTGAATCCTGGTGCACTGTAAGGTCATTATTTCCGCCCCCCCACACACACACACAAAAAGCCTTTTTTGTGGTCAGGCTGGCTCCTTGCCCTCGCTATGCACCATACGGAGGCTGGTTTGACAAAAGATGCCAGGGTTTATTTGAAGCCCCAATCCGGCCCGGCAGACTTGCAGCACATATACACTGCTTTCATTTGCTGTGTGGAATGTGCACTACCACAGCAAATGTAGTTCAAGATTGAGGTTCCCTTTCATGTTGCCTTGTGGACATGATATTCTCTCTGGTACCTTTTTGCTAGGTTTGTACTATAGAAGTTCCACATACATACATGCAGGGCCCCTTTTAAAACTCAGTAGCTCACGTGAAAGGGCTGTGAGAATCCAATATCAGTCTCACCAGGTTAATAATGGAGAAATAAGGAGAGACCAAAACCAGTTTGACTCTCCTTCAATTCACATCCTCTGGCCATCCGCTGACTTTCTCTTTTGACATGTATTGTGAGTTGTCTGTAATCACAAACACCACTCTCAGGATGCCTAGAGTTCAACCTTGGAATATACATTCACGTGACTGGTAGTTACTTCTCTGTGGAATAACTCATGAAATAAATATTTATATATCCCAACAGTTAAAACCCCAAATTGTCATTTTTGCTTTCAGAATATGCTACTTGCTTGCAAAACAAACAAAAAAACATTTACAGGGGCATAGCTAGTTAAGAAATACTTTCTTTCAGCAGCAGACATTTTATTGTCCAACTATTCTAATAAATCCAACATCATGAAGTAAATAGGGGCATTACAGATGTCTGATTCCACATGCGCATGTAGAATTGAGTCAATGGGCGACAAGGTTCTAGAACAGATCATTAATGCAATCAAACTTTCCCCTTTCTTTAGCACTGTTGTTGATGACTCAAGAGATGTAGGTGAAGTGGCTCAAATAATGGTTTGGGTGAGGTATTTGGAACAAGCAATGATTCCAAAGGAAGATCTCCTCTGCCTTTTTCCATTGCGTGGTCACATACGAGGAGAGGATGTCTTGAACAGCATGTGTAATTTCTTTGAATGTCATTACCTGGTATTAAACAATCTTGTAAGTATCCCTACAAATGGGGTACCTGCCATGATTGGACAGGAGAGGGGCCTTGTATCTCTGTTAAAAAAAAAAAAGTACATCACCCACTTTCATTGATTATCACTGCATAATTCATCAGGAAGCACAAAATAAAACAAGGACAACTAAATGATGTCATGCATCAAGTAGTAAGAATTATCAATTTTATTCGAGTGAAAGCACTCAACCACAAACCTTTTAAACTATTGCTGCAGGATGCAGAAACTGAGTATGCAGACCTGTTGTGGCATACCAAAGTAAGGTGGAACAGCGGTAGAGTTCTAGAAAGGTTTACTACTTTGCTTCCAGAAATTGAGCAGTTTATAATTAGTCGAGGATAGCCCTTCCCAGAATTGTATGACTTGCAATGGCTTGCCATGCTTCACATGTTCTCACATTTCAACACACTCGATCTGGGACTTCAAGGTAGGCAGAATCGTGTATTCTCAATGATGAGTGCTGTATATTCTTTCGAAAGTTTACTTGACCTGTTCATAGAGCAGCTGGAAGATTGTGATCTCACACACTTTCCTAAGATACATGCTTTAACCTAGAGGTTAACCTAGAGGGTTGAAAAAGCTCAAGAAATATTGTTGAGTCTCAATCTGTATGCTTATCTGAAGGAACTTTTTGGGGACATTAAGAGGCGATTGTCTCAGTTTAGCGTTCTCACCCCACTTTTCAGGTTTGTAGAAAATCTGTGGATGGTTTTTGCAAGAAATCTTAAGCTGTTATACTTCTTGGTTTGAAAAAGGCACAAGCTGAGATGGAACTATTTGACATGCAATACAGCTTTGTGCTTGAGTCCTCTTTCTTGGGGAAGGAACCAGAAGATTTCAGGCAAAGTTTGCCCTCTGAAAAATTCCCTCTTCTTTTTCTCTTTGCACAGAAAATACTATGTATGTTTGGCTCCAGATATGCATGTGGGTGTTTCTTTTCCACAATGGGAATTATAAAAAAATAAACTAAGAAACAAACTGACTGATGCACAGCTGGATCAGCTCTTGAGATTTCTGCTTTCTGAAAAAGTTCCAGAGTACAGGAAATTAATTACAATCATGAAGTATAAATTTAACTCGTAAACTCTGTGCTCTGGAAAAGACATTCCCTGCCTTTATACTTAATGTTCTACATTCATTATGTAACCTTCAAATCAGAGTGATACTACCTGTGCAGCATTTACTCAGGAGACTTGCACTGCATCTCTTGCACACTGGAGAACACACTGAATGTCTTCTTCTCTGAATCTATTCATGGTTGATATGAAGTAACCAGTTGTACCCCAGCTACTTTCCATCTTTTTCTTTGAAAATTAGTTTAATTGATGTGTTTCCAACATTGCAAGTGATACATAATGATCAGAATGTATTAAATACCTCATCTGAATGCTACTCTTTTATCAGAATAAAAAACATTTTAAAAGCGTTTGTTTGAATGTACATTCAATTAACGGAGCTTATCATTCTTGCATCAATGTGTGTGATTTACACCACAAGGTGCACATTTTCTATGAATTAGTTGAACATCCTTTGGAATGGTTACATTTCAAACCTATCCACATGTTTGTTTCAAAATGCATCTATCTCACAATTATTTGAACCTGGGTTCTGGTGAGCAGATCAGTCAATTCACATATTAATTGGCACAACCTGCAACAGTGGTCAGCATTAGAGCCTGTGCAGTTACAGGTGAAAGATATGTTACCCAACTAGTCCTTGCTGAGCCAGATATGTCTAAACCGAGCAACCTTTAACAACCTACATTTGAAAGAAGTGGAATGTCTGCAACTATGCCCTGAGGGTTTACATGTCATTATGTCTTTACCAAAGAAAGAAACAATTGATCAAGAGTTTCCAGTTAATCACTCAACAGGTGGGATGATTGCAGTGGGAGTGTATTGATTAGGGGGCCTGGGAGGGGCTAGAGCCAGTCTTATACAAATCAAATGCTTCGCAGGTAAATGTGAGGGGCGCAAGATGTGAGTCATCTCGTGGTGAGTACCCTACATGTTTCATAGCAGTTTGATTTACTAGCTATGATATTCTTAAAGGAAGTTAATTTACAGGGGAAGTTGGAGTGCAAAGGGATTCCAATTCCCATTACTTTGTTGATTTGTAGGCTTTGTGCATGCATCGGCCCTCTTACTCACACACACCTTGCACATATCTCATATCACATCCATACACATACACTTTAAACAGATAAACACCAGCAACTCCGATATACCCACAAACATACACACACCTTACACAAAGATACACACCCATGCAAAACCATACACAGATCCATAAACACACATACGAATCGAAAAGCTTTATTCGAGGATTTCTCATAAAAGCAGTACATACAATAATTGTTAATATCATACATCATTAAAAAGACTGAACCTGTGGAAAGAAAACTCCTAAACACCCTGCATCTACACTGAGGTCGATAAGACCTGGTTATTGTAACTGTCCTGAAACATGATCAAAACAATCTATACAACAATAATCAAAATAGAGTACTCAATAATTGACAAGAAATAATAACCAACACCGTATTCAAAATTATAATACTTTATCTAAAATTAGTCAAAGAAAATCAATCAGAATAAATCATTTTTCTCATAATTACCTATTCTAGCTAAATGTCAGAATGGGTCAGGACAGGTCTCTCAGTAGAAGTCTCTCGAGTCGCCGTCCTCACAGCGTAGATCCTCACCAACGCAGGTTTGGGAAGAAAATGGCAAAGTGGCCAAAAACCCTCTCTAGGCTAACAATATTTATAGTATTTTAAACAAAGGAAAGCAACAAAAAGTGTTCTTTGCGTCCGCTGAACCTCTGAGCAGAGCGAGAAGGAAAGGATGTAGCATCGCAACATTTGGAAAATCTCCGCTCAGGAAAATCACAAAAATAAAAAGACAGGACAGGAACCAAAAATAAAAAAGTAACTTTTAGCATCCACATTTCCTCGGCGATGACACAATGAGCTCAGAGTTCATTCTTTATGGCTCCTTTGTCTTCCAAGGCTGTTCAGATGTATCTGGAGACTTGCCCAGAACTGCTGCTGTCCTCACGGAAAGTTTTAACCAGGCAAGGACTGTGGTCAGATGTCTCGCGACCATATTCAACAAGGCCCTCTCATTACAAATCACTCACTCGGGGCCAGGCTGCAAACGGCGGCCATTTTACGTTAGGCCAAAATAGACCATCTTAATTGAAAGAGAAAAAAAACAACGTTACCACAGCATAGTGATTAAACAGTGTTAACCCCACTAATACCCTTATGTGTATGTAATTATCTAGCCTTTGCAACACAGAAAAGAATTA
Organism: Triturus cristatus; assembly: GCF_964204655.1. Classification (NCBI taxonomy): domain Eukaryota; kingdom Metazoa; phylum Chordata; class Amphibia; order Caudata; family Salamandridae; genus Triturus; species Triturus cristatus. The sequence continues at coordinate 1,707,054,614 of NC_140590.1, forward strand.
ATTCGAAAGCGTTTTGTGCTTCAAAATAAACAGCACTCAGCAACATTTATTTAATAAAACATGCACATTGTCAATAGGTGACACAAATGCGTTCCCACGTGTAGTTCTCTCTTGTTAATTCGTACATGTTGATAAGTAAAAACACTTACACAAAACAAATAATTAGTAATTAATGATTATTAATGTTAATTATGACAAATAGACAAACCGGAGCTTAAAAACCCAATAGATTTTCAACAGAAAATTCTGCTCCAGCAGGCGCACAATGGGCTGCCATGTGCCAACGCAGGCACCTTTCAGCAATGGTACATGGGTGTCTGCATTGTAGGGTTGATTGTTTTTGTGCAGGAAGGGACATATTACTGCACAAAAACAATCACAAGAGGTGTTTTCCTCTTTCCATGTGTGCTGTAGAATGCAGCACACATTGAAAATGGAAAAACGAGGAGAAACAAAGGTATTTCTTATAATTGCACTTCCTTTATACCTCCGCCAGGGAGGCATAGGAATCTAACGTATTTTCAGGTTTCTGAAACCTTGTAAGTCTGGGAATGCTTCAGGTTCCCTGAATGTTGCATGGGAACACCCACAGCAACACCCATGGAGTGCTCCTCACACTTAGAGTAATGCGTTAAAGAGGACCATATTTACAAAGCCATGAAAAGTCACGCAGAGTGGCTTTACGTGGCCATGTAAATGTATGGGTAGGCAAACACAAGGAGATGATGGACAAAGCGCTGAAACTTTTCAGACACTCACCCCTAGTCACAGATCTGGGCTGAACCCATTATCATTCTTTAGCTCACTTGGCCACCTCAGTTCAGACCCAGCTATATGCAAATCAGTCTTGACCCTATGCCTCATGGGAACAGTCCTGCCCTAACTGCCAAGCCAGGTCTTCCCTGAACCAGAAACAAGCATCCTGGGACTGGTTTCTGGGTAACACCCTTCATCAGCCAGGCTATCTTGAGTTCAGTGGCAAAGTAAGCAAGGGACCCACGTCTGGGCATACCCAGCTAACTTAGGGCGAACAAAGCAAACACTAGGAGATGATGGACGGAGCGCTGAAGCCTTTCAGACACTCACCCCCAGTCACAGATCTGGGGTGAATCCATCATCATTCTTTATCTCACTTGGCCACCTCAGTTCAGACCCAGCTACATGTAAATCAGTCTTTACCCTATGCCTTATGGGAACAGTCCAGCCCGAACTGCCAAGCCAGGTCTTCCCTGAACCGGAAACAATTATCCTGGGACCAGTTTCTGGGTAACACCCTTCATCAGCCAGGCTATTTTGAATCCAGTGGCAAAGTGAGCAAGGTACCCACGTCTGGGCATACCCTGCCAATTTAGGGCGAACAAAGCAAACACAAGGAGATGATGGATGGATCGCTGAAACTTTTCAGACACTCACCCCCAGTCACAGATCTGGGTTGAATCCATCATCATTCTTTAGTTCACTTGGCCACCTCAGTTTAGACCCAGCTATATGTAAATCAGTCTTGACCCTATGTCTTATGGGAACATTCCAGTCCGAACTGCCAAGCCAGGTCTTCCCTGAACCGGAAACAAGCATCCTGGGACCGGTTTCTGGGTAACACCCTTCATCAGCCAGGCTATTTTGAATTCAGTGGCAAAGTGAGCAAGGGACCCACGTCTGGGCATACACTGCCAACTTAGGGCGAAAAAAGCAAACACAAGGAGATGATGGATGGATCGCTGAAACTTTTCAGCCACTCAACCCCAGTCACAGATCTTGGTTGAATCCATCATCATTCTTTAGCTCACTTGGCCACCTCAGTTCAGACCCAGCTATGTGTAAATCAGTCTTGACCCTGTGCCTCACGGGAACAGTCCAGCCGGAACTGCCAAGCCAGGCCTTCGCTGAACCAGAAACAAGCATCCTGGGACCGGTTTCTGGGTAACACCTTTCTTCAGCCAGGGTATCTTGAATCCAGTGGCAAAGTGAGCAAGGGACCCACGTCTGGGCATATCTTGCCAACTTGGGGAGGCACACTGCGCCGCCGGTGCATCCATAAAAGTGAGGCGCGGATGGGCAATGGACTTGTAAATTAGCCCCCTGATTTCTAATAGAAACGTTTCTCAAAACTTACATCATTCTTTTTGGCAAAATGTGCAGAAGAAAGAAAATAATAAAATTTCTATAGGAGAGATTTATGTCTAAATGCTCTATTGTTGATTATATTGAGCATTATGAGATTATATTGCAGCTTTAACTACTATAGCACAAAGGGCTTCACATTCAAGACTAACAAACTCTTTGTGTGCTATATTGACTATTTGACTGCATTCGATAAAGTATGACTCTGGTTCAAATTAACTTTGTGATCCAGTCATATTGCATCTAATAGCATATCAAGCTATCTGACATGAGAGATGACCCCTACTGAAAAAGTAACTTGGCAGAAAGAACATATTGGTCCTTCTGAGCAGAGACAGAATGGCAGGTGTAAATCAGTGTCAAAATCACTTTTTCTTCCAGGTCGTGTGCATTTTTGTCCATTCCATATTCAGAAGGTTTTCTCAATTCCTACAGATATGTGGTTGGAGTCTAGTGCAAATTGGAGTATCCTTCTTTTGATTCCATCGTGTTATAATTTTCCAAAAAGTATACCTATGCATCCATTGAAATACTTTTGTTAAGTGGCTGGTTCTGAGATATTTACATAACTGTTCCATTTGGTTCCATTCTGAAGTCCTACCTAAGATCAATTTTTACATGTCATGAAACGAGTCCCTAATTTATGAGTAGTACTGTGTGGACTTATTATGAGCAAGGCGGTCCCAGGACCGCCGTACTCGCGGTCCGCCTGCCACCACCTTGGTGGTCTGAGCACTGTACTTTGAGTGTGGTGGTGGGACCTCCACAAGACCTCTTCCAGGATCCCACTGTGGTGGTGATCTCGAAAGGGGCTGAATATGCTGGTGGTGCTGAAGCCGGCACCGCTGAGCATATTACGCCTCGCATTCCCACAGACATTTTCATGGCAGACATGCAGGTAAGAGGGCCCTAACAGGGCCCCCCGGTTAATAAATCTGAGCATGAGGGTGTGGGGGGAGCATATGGTGTTCCCCTCCTGGACTCGCACGTTAGTTCCTGCACGGTGTGTCATGCATGACATGGTGCATGCCACACCATGCAGGGACGTGCTGCAGGCTCTCTCACAGTGGCGGTATGCTGTTAGGGCTCTCCTATGAGCCTAACATACCCACCACAGTGAGATCGCCGCTATACCGCCTGCCCTGGATTAAGCTCATAATCCGACGGACGGGTTCACCACAGGCTTGGCTATCTTCCTGGGAGCACCAAACTCGTAATAAGCCCCAAAGTCTTCTCCATTTTTTTCCTTATTCTGAGAGATCATAGCAGTTTGCCCATTATTCTGAGTAACTTGCTTCTCGCATAGAGCTTTGGCTTTTTTCATCTGACTTGTTTCTCGCTCTGTCTGTTTCTTCTCCTTCAGTATTCTCAAGCTTCTATTGTATTCTCTTATTCTGATGATCACCCTATTACGATTGTGGACCTAAAATTGAAAATCAACATGCGAACTTCACACGAGACAACGTTGTGAGTGGAAACTGCCTAGAGTGAAATCAGGACAGCATCTTTTCTGTCATAGTTTTTTTCACCTTTTTCTTCACTCCATGTACTTTTTATTCAGTTGTGCGAATCACTTCAGCACTGAGCACATGTCCTTGTCACTATATGTCCAATCTGAATGAAAACATTTACTATATCACGGTACTCCTGTTTGTGAGTTCTACTTTGAAATTATGATATGTGTTCTCTAAAGAACAGCTGTTCCTATGCAAATGGTATAACACTGCTGCACGGCCATTCAACCTCAAAAAATTAACTGAAGACATATCATTTCCTAGCTGTCTTTGATAATGAAGTGAAAATTTAATTTTACAGGCGTAAGATGATGTATAAATTTGCAGATCCTAATTTGAACCAACCAATTTAAGTAGGTCTGACCGAACCCAATTGAAATTTAAATGATGCTGGATTCATTTGTGTAATTTCAGTAATATCAACATTTTCTTATAGCAGAATTCCAGAAATCCCACTATCAAGCCACTTTGCAAAATTACACACCCTTTGTGGTTAAAATGTATAAAAACACACGGGAACAACAGAAAGCAAGCAACTGTTCTTTGCAATGATTTGGGGTTTTCCTTTTCCACTGCAAAATGCATTCTCGTGTCAAAAATTGATGCAAGGATGTATTTTGCCCTAAAATACAATAATGGATTTGTATTTTGCTTAATTACGTAATTGTGCAGCGGTATTTCCAAAATTTCTTCTAATTACGTGAGAGAAAATTACACAGTTTTTGTACTCCTTTATTTGTGATCTCTGGGCAAGTAGTAGGCATGGCCACCAGCAGAATCGCTTCCAACTCTCCGCGTTAAATCTTCCGCATTGCTAAAACCCTCATTAAATCCCCCTCTCTGCAAGCTACCACAAATGGCGCCCTTACCCGCTGTAATAACCTGGCAGAATTTTTCTACAAGAAGATTCACATTATATATCTTACCTTCCCTTGTGCTACCACTCACAAAGACCTGTCCCTTATGGCTATGTCCTCGTCTGGCATTCAAGAAACACTGGATCATATCCCTCCTTCCAGTGATCAGCAAAATACTGGAGAGGTATGTTAATTCAGTGCTATCCAGGTTTTTAGAATCAAATAACTTGCTTCGCTCTTGACAAATGGGTTTTCGGCTCCTACATGGGACGGAGACAGCTCTCTTAGTGGTGGCTGAAATGTCCAGGAGGATCTTGGATCAGGGTGGCGTAGCAGCTATCATTCTCCTGGACCTCAGCACCGCATTCGACACCGCCAACCATAATATCTTGACCCACAGACTCAGGAGTCTTGGAGTGCCTGGGGGTGGTATTACCTGGCTGCAATCCTTCTTAGAAGACAGGTCCTTTCAGGTCTTTGAAGGAGAAGTTGTTTCTAAGCATATGGCTCTTAGCTGTGGTGTGCCTCAGGGATCCTACCTAAGCCCCACGTTATTTAATATATACATGAGGCCGCCGGCCGAGATAGTCCATCCATTTGGCATAAAAATAGTCACATACGCCAACGATACACAACTTGTTGTGGCCTTAAACCAACCAGAAAAGTCATCTGCTAGCTTAGGGCCTTGTTTAGAGGAGGTTGCCAAATGGATAGACCTCTCCTGTTTAAAAATGAACAGAGACAACACGGAGATAATACTCCTAGGCAGCTCCCCAATTTTAATTCAGGGTTATTGTGGCCAAACTGCTTTGGCCCTGCCCCATCAATAAAGAATCAGATCAAAATTCTTGGCATGTTCCTGGATCGCTCCCTGACTTTTGACTATCAAACAGCGAAATGGTCATCCACATGTTATGGCATCCTGAGGATGCTCCGAAAAATTCTTCCTCTCCTCCCATTCCTGGCAAGAAGGATAATGGTCCAGGCTCTGATTCTCTCACGCGTGGACTACGGGAAGGCACTCTATCCGGGAGCTCCTAAAGCCACTACAATTAGACTACAGATCATTTAAAATTGCGCAGCCCGCTGGCTCCTAGACATCCCTTATCAGCAACCTGCGTTGAAAACTCTGCATTGGCTGCCGATATTTGAGAGAATTAAATTTAAGGCTCTTTGTATCACCCATAAGTCTTTTTGGGAAGAAGGACCAGCGATTAATCAATCTATTATCACCCCTTACCACCCTAACAGAAGTCTCCGCTCGGCGAACCTCTTTCTCGCCACTGTGCCAAAAATAAAGAGAGTGAGAAGCGGCGGTCACTCTTTCTCCTATAATGCTGCTAGGCTGTGGAATACCCTTCCTCACCCCATACATTAGGAATTCAACCATCTGCCTTTCCGAAAATTACTTAAAACTTGGCTTTTCAAAGTCACTGTCCAGTAAAGGTGTTTTCTTGGTCCACGGCTGCAGATAGAACTGGGATGCCTTAGGGTAGCTATGCGCTCTCTAAATGTTTCTTTCATTTCCTTTCATTATGCTGGGGAGGGCTGCCAGGAAAACATTTCAGGGGCTTGTGTCCCGCTTCTGTTTCCAGTGCACACTTAATGGTGCCTCGTCTCAGTGTGAGCTCAGACAAGAGACAGGTGGCCCTGGTTGCAATTCTGATACAATTCCTCCGCACTCAATTTCTTTTTCACATTTTTCCCATCTTCTCTTTCGTCATTCGCTTTCTCTTTTTTCCACCTTTTTACTCTCGATATCTGCATGAAAGGTGGTTGGAAGTCTTACTTCTGTAGGGTATGTATGACAGAAATATTGTTTGACATAAATGTTGTGTCCTAAATATTGTTTACACAAAATCATCCCATTGTGTATAGATTTTCTAATAATTTCTTTAATAGGGCTATATTTTGTAAGCAGTATTTAGGACACAATATTTTTCTCAGACTGTATTCTAAATAAGATAAAAGAATATCGCAGCACCTCTGGCACCTCTGGATAGCTCACTCACAAAATATTCTAACCTTACGCCCAACAAAAGGTCCTGACACTCATTTGTCCAGGCTGTTTATTTTTGTCATCATTCTGTCATCGTTTATAGAACCAATTGGTGTAAATCACAACTTAAACTTTAAAGAAAGAATAAATAAATCCTTTTCCTACACAAGGTCGAGCAGCATGACCTTTACAAATGCTGCAAAGTGACATAGAAACATACAGAATAGAAAGAACAAGGACATCAGTCAGTGGCTGCTCATGATAAGTGAGCTTTGAGAAGCTTTCAAACCTTGGCTGTCATTGCTGGGTCAGGTGCTCTAGGCTAACGTAGCAACACATGTCAATCAATCAATCAGGGAATTGTAAGGACGCTACTCACCCGTGAGGGTCTCAAGGCGCTGAGGGGGGGGGGGTCTGTAGATCTGTTTAGCTGAAGAGCCAGGTCCTGAGGCTCTTCCTGAAGGTGTTCAGGGAGGGGGCACGTCTGATGTCTGCCGGTAGCTCGTTCCAGGTCTTGGCTGCAATGTGATAGAAGGATCTTCCACCTGCTCTGGCTCTCTGGATGCGCGGGGTTTCAGCCAGTGGGAGGTTGGAAGATCACAGGTTTCTTTTGGGTACGTGGAAGTTGATTCTGTCATTAAGGTATTTGGGTCCTTTGTTGTGAGGCATTTGTAGGAGTGAGTGAGGATTTTGAAAGTGACTCTTTTCTCCACGGGGAGCCGGTGGAGACTTCGTAGGTGTTGACTGATGTGTTCGTGTCGGGGGATGCCGAGGACGAGTCTGGTGGCGGTGTTGAGGCCGTGTTGTCGGACGATGGCTGTGAGGGGGGCAATGCAGATGTTGAAGAGGGTGGAGCTCAGGGATAAATCCTGTCATCTGGGAAGGTACCTCTTTTGAAGGTGGTATTGATGGTGCGTTGTAGTTTGGGTGCAATGGCAGCCCTGTGGTAGATGTGAGGGGGGCAGGGGTCAGTGGGGGCCCCAGAGTGGATGCTTTTCATGGTCGAGTCGATGTCTTTGGCCGTGATCGGTGTCCAATTGGAGATGGTGATCTGGCTGGTATTTTTGGGGGGTGGGGGGCCGTCTGTGGCGCCTGGTGGATGGTCGATGAAGTTGTTGTAGAGGTTTTTGATCTTGAGGTGGAAATAGGTCCCAAGCTTGTCACAGGGCTGGGGTGAAGTCTGTGGCTTCGCTGCATGGGTTGGTGAATTCTTGAATGACACTGAAAAGTTCCTTGGAGTTGGTGGAGTTGGCCAGGATTTTGTTGTGGATGAAGTTCCTCTTGGTGGCTCTGATCTGGTTGTGGTAGTCGGTCATGGCGTCCTTGTAGGTGGTGTGGTTTTCGGTTGTCTTGGTGTTTCTGCAGTTTTTCTCTGGGCGTCTGCAGGTGTGTCTGGCTTCTTGGAGAGTGGTGGTAAACCAGGCAGCTTTCCTGGGGTGATGTCTGTCGGAGTTGCGTAGCGGGGCGAGCTCGTCTGCGCAGTCGGAGATCCAGGTGTGGAGTTCTCCGGCTGCGTAGTTTGCGTCGGTTGTCCAGGTGTGGCTGTCTCGGGTAGAGGTAGAGTTAAGTTGCTCGTGTGTAACCTTGCTCCAGTTCCTTCATGGTGGGCGTGGGGCTGGTTTGGGTGCCTTGGGTTTGTTGATGTGAATGATTGCTTATGGGCATCAGTAGTTCTGAACCTGCAGATGTCCAATTACAGAAAGTCTGCTTCTGATGCCTCTTTATCATGCCAGAAATGGTGGGTATTTGTTACACTGCTGACTTTGAGAGTAGATGAGCTCTTAGGTCAGCAGAGCTGCATTCAGCATTAGTTAAAGGGCAGGACATCAGGTCAGATGTAGAAGGAGAGTTCTCAGAACCAGCAACCAGTGTGCGTGACTCAGAAGGCCCGGTACAAGGACTCAGAGCACCAGTGAAGAAGGGATTTGGAGGTGGCTATTTCAATTTGTTGAGAGATATAATTGTTTTTTTTTTGTGTAATTTTTTTAGAGTTTTATATAGTGCAAACTAGACCCGAAGATATCAGGTATCAGAGCTCTTTACAGAGCACCAGTTTCGTTACATGAGGACACCTTCATTTTTAGGCCTCACCTACGCAGCACGCATGCGCGGCATAGGCAAAAGGACCTTTTGGAAGGTCTTCGGCTTTTCAGCCAAAAACGTGCACACGTTCCATTGCCTTCAATGGCAACGCGTGCACGTCTTGAGATTCACTTGCGGGAGCAAGCAGCTGGCGCCATATGTTATCAATTATCGTGGCGCCAGCCGCTCGCTCCCGCAAATGAATCTCGCAGCCCCCTCCTCTCTCCCCTCCCCTTGGTAACGGACTGAACCGTGGTTTACATACAATTAATGAGCTTTACTCCATGGCTACAAGTGGGTGTGTTAATCCATGATCTCCTTACGTTACCACAACGTAGAATTCCGAGTACTTCGTAGCGGCTGCATGCTTGTTTCTACAGTTCTCAGACATGTCACCCTTCTAGGCTGAGCACTGTGGGCCTGTCCCTGCTGGCTGCTTTCGCAAACCGCACCTGTGGTCCGTTTTCTTGCACCTCCATGGGTTCTCCGTTACAGAAACCTACTACTGTAGGTACCCAATAGAAAGATTTTCTTCTCCAAGCTTAAAACAGACAGCACCACCGTACTCACCGCACAGCTGCCCAGACACCTGAAAGGCTCTGTGATTCCATGCTACCAAAATACTAGGCGCTATACAAGAGCTCAATTACCATTAACAATATCCGTGTACTGGTTTGTGGAGTCCAGGGCTTGAGTGACATTAGCGTGAAATTGTTGTTTCCAGCACTCAAGCTTTCTCCATTGTTGTAACTCTGCTGACCGAAGGCCCTTCCCACGGCTATTCTACAAATGTTCTCCACTACCCTCACCTCCACCCTCCTCCCTCTCTGTTGTGTGTTCCCCATTTCTTTCAGACATCCTCCTCTACATATGTCACACCTCCTCTCTATCTTTTTCCACGCCCTCTTTTTACTTTTATCCTTCTGCACACGCTGCCTAGTATCTCCTTGCTACATAGTCTTTCGCACCAAATAATATCGGCATACAGATCAAATAAATAGAAAAAAAAGGCAGCAAAATCTGTTTAAGGTGACACAACGAAACAAAAAGAGGCTATAAGTACCGTATCGTGAAAACGAAGCTGGCGGAAGATCCTGTGTCAGCTGTGAGCAGTCCACGCAGATTCGAGATCTTAGCTTCGCGTTGCTTTCTGGTACATGTAGTTCTGATTCAGTTTTTATGAACGCAAGACTCCGAGCACCTGAAAGCAGCTCTACGTCGCTCTCTGGTGTAAAAATCATGTGCAGTTTGGGCATCGACCGGGCTATATTTTAACCGCCATTTAAAAATCCAGGAAGCGGTTATAGGGGATTTAGTTCATAGTTCAGCCCTGTAGCAGGCTGGGTATCCGCTCCACCAGTTCCATGCCTCAGCCCACACCTGGCGAAAACTGCCACCAGTTTCGGCAATCTGTACCATAGGGGGCGCTATGCACTTGTCTGCTCCATCACGTGGACCAGGGCCAAAGCTCCCAGGGGTTACCTACAGTGAACACGTGCTAAAACAAGCATTTGCAATTCAATAGGTTTCACATTTCCTCTAGTTTGAGCTCTTTTATTTATGTTTTGGTTTTTAAAACCCAATGCATTGCCATTTACAATCCCAATAGCTTAAACTCGCGGAAATGCGAGACCTATTGCATTGCAAATGCTTGTTTTCTTAGGCACAGGGACATTAAGGGCCCCATTAGTATGGCGGGCGGACTGTGTCCACCCGCCATACCCTCGTGAAACGGGACCGCCAGCTGAGGGTGCGAAGGTCCCGCACTCCCAATTAGTATGTCCCGCCACACTGGCGGGCGCATGGCGCATCTGCAACATTGCAGCGGGCGGTGCAGAGAGCACCGCCCTCCGCAATGCCACAAAGGCAGGTTGCGCCTTTCAATGCAGAACGTGACAGGCACCGCACCCACTCCCCAGAATCCCTGGGGGCCCACTACGGGCCCCCAATTGCAAAAACCGCCTGCCTTCCTGTGGCAGCGTTGCCGCCACGGAAAGGCATGTCCCCTCTTACATGCTAATATGGATGGCGGTGTCTCCCATGTTAGCAGCTTTTCCGCCCGGTCGACTCTTCGACCGGGCGGAAAACCGGCGGACGGTCTTTCCGTCCTCCGGGGTCCCCCCCGCCATGGCGGGGGGAAATTCTAAGCGGGCGGAGGTTTTCAGCGGGATATACTAATGACCCCCTAAGTGATTTGCCCAGAATCCCAGGATTTTGGGCGTTTTTGCTGAGACTCAAACCCGGTTCCCCAGCTTCAAGATCGACCGCTGTAGCAGTAAGGCTACATCCTCTCCCCAAGGGGTTGTGATAGGGATGTGAAAATGGGCCCTGTGGTGGGGGGGAGGGGACAGATGTTGATAGCAATACACCAGACCTTGCAGCAGATTATTGATGTGGCTATGCGTGTGGTGGAGTAAGACAAGGAAAGAGTAGAGGGGCTCTTCAATTTGTTGTGTACCCACCTCATGCTACAAGTCTTCTTAACCAAGTTCCACACAAAAATACTGGGCTTGGTTGGGCGCAAAAGAACAAAATCAAAAATACACCATCATAAATCCAATCTGATGGCTGAGATTGTCAAAGCATTACCTGCCTATTCACCTGTAATCTCATACTCCTTTTGCGTGGCTCTCACCCAGCCTTTTGACTTTTAGCTGCAGATTGCCTGCCTTTATACTTTGGAACCAGCTGGAATTCGCAATGTACTACACGATTTCCCCAAGCCCAGGTTTGAAGGTCTCCGCCAAAGCAATCATTGGGCAAAGCAAGAAAAACTCTGATTTATTTGCCTTGCACTATTAAGAAAGTGAAGTCCGATGAATGGATGAATGAATTGCAGATAAATACTAAGAATTTGATTTACAAAGGGCTTCCAGATGCGCTTCTTTTAAGGGATTAACAAAGTATCTCAGAAGCAGTTCAGGAATACTTGTACTCTCATTTTCGAGTACATCGATCTGTTGGCTTGCAAACCAGTCTCTGGTGACCATACCAAGGCACGCCAACGGCTTGGACCAGGAGCAGTGTAGTGCCTTTACAGATTTTGATGCCCCCAGATTGGACTCCTCACTCGTGAAAAACTACTTGTGGTTGCTAATGCACAATTATTCCTTGTTATAACCAGAAGTAGGAATAGTTGTCCTTCTGCCAGAGACAGAAACAGAGAGAGTGGGAACTCGGGTAAATGTTATGCACTAGTATTTAATTTTGTTTGGCGCAATGTGATTTCACCTAATTAAAAACAATATTTATTAGTCAATGTGAGAAGTTGGCCTGATATATGCTGTCTACGAGTTCTAGTGGGCACCTTGTATCAGTCCAAACAACCCCTTATGGTGATAGGTTAAAGACAACCTTTACTGAAAGCTATCCTAGTGGTAGCTGTGAAGAGCAGCCTGAAGGCTAAGTCTTGGAGGAATGTAAAGCAGCTTGTTTTACCAGTCTATAATCTCTTGAATGATCAAATGAAAGGACGACCACACCAGGTATATATTTAAAATATATGTATTTAAGATAAAACACACCCCTCTAGTCTCCTAATGAGGCTAGAGTTCGAAGTACTTAGTTTACAAGTGAGCAAGCATCAGTAATAGCACAAATACACGTTTGGGCCCTAGGGGCGTACCAAACCATATACCAAAGAAGTGGTATAAGAACCATGACTAAACTAGACACAAGGCCTAGAGCCTGTAGAATCGCTGGGACCCCAAGGAACCACCCAAGGTAGGGACAGAGGGGACCCATGGGGACTGTATGCAGTGTGTGAACACAACAGTGGGTTCCTGTTAGCTTCTATGGGCAATGTCGTGGTTGGAAATTTAAAGATTAGTGACACTTCTAATCGAGTCAGGACCAAACCCTTTTGGACTTAAGCAGTTCTAGGGCTAGCACCCACAATAGCACCAGAGTACTTGAGTTACCTCACCCAGGGAAGCCGGGTGCATAGGTGTGTTTTTGTGTCGGGTCGCGTCGTCGATTCCAATGGAAGCCTGCAAAGAACTGCTGCTGCCGTGAAGAGAAGTGTCCGAAGAGATCCAAGCCTGGATCTAGGATTTAAGGAACCTGAAAGCAGAGGGGACAGAGTCTGGGTCACTAGCCAGTGACTGAGGGCAGGATGGACCAATGCCCACAGATGTCGGGTGCTTCAGGTGAGTTGATAGGTGTATTGACTCTACAGCCACGAGGCCCAGGAGGCATCGATGAAGTCCATGAGCCGGATTCAAGCTGTCCCACAAAGTCTGTCGAGTGCTGCAGTGTCGGCGACCAGATTGGACCCAACAAGCCTTGGCAACGGCAAGTCACTGGAATTCAGAGAAAGGACTGCGGTGCACACCAGCAAGGTCTGACAGACTCACCCAGCAAAGGTAAGTCGAGGCACATCTGGAGCAACCAGGAAAGCCCAAGAAGAAGAGGAGTTGTCTTCGTGGGGACCTGCTAGCCAACAAGCTAGTGATCGCGAAGGAGCCTCAAGCGGTCGCACTTGAAACGGGTCCACGGGTCACTCGTGGAGTGGAGCCCCACAATATTCGGTGCAGGAGATGCTCAAGACTGGGGCTACTTGGAGCCCAAAGCAGAACTTCCAGAAGGACCAGGAAGATAGTGCTGCTGCAAAAGTTCACGGTGTCCAGGGGTCATAGTTCCACGTCATCCACGATAGCCATGGGCCCCAGCTTTGCTGTTTTGATTCTTTCACTGTGGTTATTTCTGTGATAAAACGCACCACCAGCAGCCAGCCTTTGCCTTATAGAAGCGCTGATGCTGAATGTCTTTGATCCTAATAAATGCAGGCTTTCAACAAGTGCAAGGCAAATCACATTATCACCCTCCCATTAGTGGACCGGATGTTGTGCAGCAAAAGCCACTCATAAAACAAGCAGCATTGCCGGGATATAGATTGATTTGCCGCTTGCTGAAAAGCAATGTTAGTGCCCTAAATCACACAAACAGCCGAAATGCACAATCACCTGTCGGCAGTCAAATGTGAAGTGGCAGATGACACTAATGCAGGGCCGTAGTCACTCGCCCACTCCTGCTCTCCAGGGGTATGTGATTAATGAAAACACACACAAGGTGAGAGGCAGTGTCTCATCTGAGGCTGCTGCTGCTGATGTCATCGCAAGCACACCGTGCATGATGAAACAGCTGAAGCGACTAGTGAGTCCAGTGCTTTGAACCCTCATTACGGTTGTTTCTGAGCACTCCCGATGTTGGCAGGTGTGGGATCTGCTCTAGATTACAAAGTGTGATAAAGTGGTTAAGCCAGGGCCAGAACCCTTGTTCCTACATCAACAGCCAGTGCCACAAAACCATTAAACCAGTGGCCATGGGAATTATGTGATTCTGCATCGGAATAGAATTGGCATATAATCTACCTGCTGCACATTTTACAGATTTCGAAAAATGTTTCTAGCCGCAATGAATCCAAAGTTTCTAAAATATTGAATTACCACTGGTGGTTCTGTGCAATGGTCGACTCTTTCCGAAGGGTTAACTGGTCACCTTTCAGTAGCCGATTGCAGTATTCAGCTGTATGACAGCCAAGTATGATTTGAGATATTTTCCAAGACAGAACTACTGTATGTAAACGGAATGCTCGGAGTTGGAGTCGCAGGATATAGAGAAGTGCTCTGAGGGGAGAACTCCCATGGGGGATGAATTTTTAATTTTGACCAGGGCTTCTTGAAGTTCCCTGTAAGCGGACACCTCACCTGTGCAGTCCTTTGAGCAGCAGCAAACCATTATGGCTGATACAAACGTTACTGACCTTTTTAGTTTATTAAACTTGTAAGATACTACTTTTATCAAGCTCGTGCGCTTAATAAAAATAATTTTGCAAGTTAGACCGCCTCGCAAACTTGCACACGTCTAATCAGAGTCCATGATGGATACTACTTAGTTAAATATTACCATTTCAAACAGGATTATACCCTAACTGCATGATATCTCCTATGCACTTTTTAAATTCAGTTTCCTTTATATAGTGTGGGTGTATGTCAGAGCAGATTTAATCACTCGAGGGTGCTGCAGGGGGAAAATGACGAATATTTTGATGTTTCGATCACAGATGAATCTTGGAACACGATCTCTGCCTGCAGATTCCAAATGAAAATGAATGAGGAGACAAGCGCTTAACTAAGAGGAGACAATTTAGGGGTGAAACCGACCCTCCTTGCCGCTGTTTTTTGCGGTGGGATTTCATCTGAGACATGGCAGAGTCACTCTTCAGGAGGAGACAACATTCATCCCTGACACGTGCAGACATTAATACTTTCCCACAGCTCAAAACCCAGCCATCGTATTACAGAGACTGCTTCCATTAATGACTGAAAGAGCAGAAAGGAGATTTAAAAAAAAGATTCAATACTGCTCTCTCTGCGGAAATGCATCCAACCCCCTCCACCCATCCATAGCCTTGCAACCCCCCTCCACAGCCATGCCTGCATAGCTCCGTGAACCGTCATACATGGTGTCCATAGTCCCATGCGGTGCACCCCATGCTTTCACAGCCCTTTTGCCTTCATATACTACCTGCACAGCCTTGTGTACCTTGCACAGCACTGCCTTCAAAGCCCTGTGCACCTTCATACCCTGCTTGCATAAACCGTGCGCCTTCAGACCCTGCCTGCACAGGCCGTTGCACCTTCATACTTTACTCTGTCTGCACAGTCCCTGGCACCATCATACCGTGCCTGCATGGCCTTGTGCACTTTCCTACAGTCAGATCCCCTCCCACCTTCATACTCTGCACAGCCCCATCCAGCCTCATACACTGCACAGCCCTGGCTGTAGATCTCCGTACACCTGTCTGCATACACCACCGTACACCCTCCGTTGCCACGCCTGCATGGCCCATGCACTTCTATAGTCTGCACAGTCCTTTCCACCTCCACACCCTGTCTGCACAGCCCTGCATGCTTTCCGTAGCCTCTCTGCTGGAGCCATGCACAGCTGTGCCTGTTCATAGGCCTGTCTGCAGCCATGCTTAAAGGCCCTGTATTAAGCAACATAATTCTGACAATGGCAAAGTTTTGACTCTTGAGTGAAAAGACTTGCCAAGTTTCACTAATAAAACACAGATACAGGAACAGTGCAAGTGCCTATTATGGGAAGACAAGCACTGGTAACATGTGCTGTCAGGGTTCTGCCTCCTCTCATTCTCCCGAGGTACTTGCAAAAGGCAGAACTCTTATATAAATAGAAGGAACATAATGAAACCCCCCCCACTTTGGGGTATCAGTGTTATAGCCAGGGCCATAGGATTTATTCGATGCTGCTGCGTTTTAGGCATGATTATGGATTTGATACCTTAGCTATATAATCCATCATCTACAGCCTAAATTGAAGATTTTAACAAAAACCATCAGAAAAAGGATCAAATGTTACTAAAAATGTAGTAATATGTTGCTGCACAGTGGACGGCCCTTCACATAGTGTTAACATGTGCAGTAAATGACATAATAATTAAATAATACTACCCTGCATTACACTGTAAAATGTAGTCAACCCTGCTGCATAATTTGGTACTTCCTGTTGCATAATTCCAGAGGACCTTATTAAAGTGCTGCTGCTCTTCCAGTCCTTGAGAGAGGTGGAGAGAAGCAAAGGAGAGAGATGGGAGGGTAATAGGGGTCATAAGGAGGAGGCTGGGGCATTGCTGGGTGTATTGCATTATTAACCTTCCTGCTTCCTCGGATTTGCTTGAAAATGCTCCATTTATCCTCTATTTTTTCAAAACTTTCTCGGGGGCGAACCCCCGAAATCCCTGAAGGTTGTTTAGGCTCGCCTCAGTGCGGTACTGTCATAATTTTACGCTCACCACTTTCAAATGTCACCAGCCGCCACTGCCTGTAACCAGTTTGAACTGTACTCTGCACAGGGACACCAAATGTGCCCCCAGTGCAGGACTTCAAGCACCAGAGAGTGCTCCTGCCCAGCCCCAATACACATCAGCTTGTCTGGGGAGGTGGTTACACCTCACCTCGACAGGAAACCTATTGTCCAGGCCTCCCCTACCAGAGTTTCAGTTAGCAGCAAGAGGCCAGATCCATGTCTGTGGCAGAGGCATCCATTTTGTGATGCCAGGGCTCAGGAAAGTCCTACCGGGTTTGACCAGTGTGAACATGTCTCTCCCTCAAGAAGGATGGAATGCTACCCCCGCCGCCAGGACAGGCGGGGGGGGGGGGTAGTATTCCAAGATGTTTGACACCAAACACGACATGTTTTGATGCAGCCATTCTAAAGTTAGCATTTACCGCGAGGTTATAATGCACTTAAGAGTATATGGTATGGCTGTATCACAGAACAGCCATAAGGAAGTATTTCCAAAAGCTGCAGAGGGGTTCAGCTCATGCTTGGGCGCCCTCTCACACAAAACCAAGCACTCTGCCTTCAGGATTTTCAAGACCTGCCATAGGAGTGGCTTATAGGTGTATATGTGTCTGTATATATGTGTGGATTTAGGTAGCCTATACCATGGTAAAGGGAGCAAGCACACCCTTACCCAGGCTGCAGTAGCAGACCTGTGGTGCCATTTTGGAGTGCTTCCCAGGGGTGGCATAATACATGCTGCAGTCCCTGGTAGGCCTCTGAGGTACCTATGCCCTAGGTACATAGTATACCATATACTGGGGGCTTATAAGGCACTCCAGAATCCAATTAGATATGTACCTGATGTACATGGAAACCATTTTACAGAGAAAGCAGATAGACTGGGGCCCTGAATAGCAGGATCCCAGTCCAACTAAGTCATAAACCAGCAAAACACCAGGAAAAAAGTGGGGGCAACCATATTGCCAGATTCCACCTTCCTACAGTCAATCCCGCCGATTTCCTGTACTCCCATGAAGTGCACCATTGAGTTTAAGAGGATTAACATTGGGAGTTTATACATATTGAATAGACAGTAGCTGCCTCTGCACCAGTCGCAACAAGTGCCAACGCCACCTCTCTCTACCAAATGGTTGAGGAACTGGGGTTCCATAACTGGAGGGCAACAGAGACCCAAACAACTCCAAGGAGCAATGAATTATAGAGAAACACTTTGAGAACTGATCACTGACAATGAACTTTCAGCTTTGATGATGCCCTGATGAAGCATCATGGTTGGAATGAATAATATTGGCTGGGCCACCATAGTGCATGTTGATCTTTATAAAGAAAGATGGAATACAATTATATGTTTTGGAAAACTAAAGGAAGAATCTGGAATAAAATGCTTGAAAAAAGTTCCTTGACTTGGATGCTCCTTTTCAATTGATGAACTTCCATTGATGAACTGTATGGAAATACACCTGACCATCGCCAAAGGATCTTCACTGCTGAACTATTTGTATACCAAATATAGGAAATGGTTGGTTATTTATGGTGGCATCCTTTAATCTGATTAAATACTATTGTGTTGTAAGGGGGAATGGGAGCAGTCGGACCTCTAGGATTGTGCAGCCACTTTCGAATTAAAAAACAGACGTGTGTGGTCAATTAAAGCCACAACTGCCACATTTCTTATATAAATGTTCTTATACACGGTACTCCAGTACTTATTTATGTATTTAAAGAGTTTTAAGTAGCGCTGGCAAGACCCGGGGGCATTAGATAGCTTTACACACATAGTCACGGCACTGTTAGAGAGCATGGATTACAAAATACAGACTCGTTGATAGCCGGGTCTAAGTAGATCATAGAGAGGAACATACATACAGTAAATATTATGATAAAAAGAGTCCAGCTGTGAGCTAGGTGTTGGAGTGTAAAGGGTTTGAGTTGTCGAATGAGGAGAAGATCTTTTAATTGTCTTTTGAAAGTCATAAAGGAGGGGTTCGTCCTGATATGAACTGGGAGGGAGTTCTTTATTTTAGGGGCATTGCTCGGAATGGAACGCGCAAAAGCTTCTTTTTTTTCTGGTGGGATGAGAAGCACAGCGTTGGTGCTTCATATGTTTCTTGTCTGGCCTGTCTTTAAAAGTTTGCATGCAAGGTTGGCTGGTTTCCCAGTGTGGAGGACCTTGTGAGTGAGGCAGGCAGTTTTGAAGCAGCAACGGGCTTTGATCAGGAGCCACTTAAGATTTTTCAGCGAGGGGGAGATACAGTAGAGGTAGGCAAGCCAACAAAGTAACAGGAAGAGCCAAGGGAAGGGTCTGCCTTGGTTCTAAGAGCCAGTCTTCCTTGTTGTAGCCTTTATTTCTGAGGTCCACAGGTTCAGAGGCTGGAAGCCAGGGGAGCTGGTTTTATGCCAATTTTGAGCTTTTGGGCATTGAGGACTCAGTAGCCAAATGGGCTACCATTCCCACTGAGCATCCCTACCCACTTTTGCATTTCCTGTGGGGTTGGCACTAAACAATGCCGAAGTGGATCTCTCGGACCAAATCCAAGATGAAGGGGCCCTTCTTTCCTGGGACTGAGCCTTGGGCACACCCCAGAGGTATGTCCAGTATAATTAGCCAACTCTTTTAGAAATCTGATCCTGCAATGGGTTTTCTTCTTCTGGAAGAGATGCCAGCAAGTCTACTTACAAAAAGGAGAAGTGTGACTCACATTTGCCTCTCAGTGGCAAGAGACCCTTTGAAGGTGGGCCCTCTGTTGCCACTGCCCTAGAGCCATCCTAGCAGCAGGAGGTCTTACATCCTCATTCCAGCGGACACTATGTTCCCCTCCCTGGGACCACATCTCTGAGGAAGAGGGCAGCAGTCTGTCTTGCTTGATTACAGCTGTAGTCAACCAGATGTTCAGGGCAAAAAACTGGTGACTTTCTACAGTCACCTTTGCCCTAAATGTTTCTTTAAATCCAACTTCAGCAATAGGCTAGGTTTAATGTAACAATTCATTTGACACCTTGATACCTTGGTGGTCCAAAATGGAAGTTAGCAGTTAGCAATGGGCTAGTGAAACCCCAAGTTATCCAATGGGACTACCAGACTTACTACAGTGTAAATTACAATTTCGAATTTTCACTTTCAGGACATAAAAAGTTTAAATCTGACGTCCTTTTTTAAAACAAATATCTGGCATCCTGTCTTATGGGCTACTCAGACCTGCCTTAGGGTGTTGACTTATGCATATTAAAATTGAGCTTGGTAAAAAGGTTATTTTACTGTGGTTTTTCCCCACGTCATATTCATTTTTAACATGGCTTTGCTGTCTTTGTTTACTTTGGCTATCAGTTGTAGATCATTAAGGCAGCTTCAGAACACATTTTAAAGGTCGTTCTTGCAATGTTTTTTTTAAAGTACGTACTGAGAAGAGGAAAGCATGCCAGCTTTAGGTGATTTTCTTAATTTTTCACACCAGCCAAGACAATAAAATACTGGCATTCCAGTACAAAAACTGGGCAGGTGGCAACCCTGGACTCTTTACTCACGTTATCTCAGAAAAGGAGTCATTGACCCAAATCTGATGCTATTCTTCACCACTGATTGCTTTTCACATCTTTCCCCCATAGGGTTGTACTGGGACAGAAAAAGGTCTAAGCATCAAAATGATAGTGTCTCCTATTATTGGACTTGACATCCTTGGTGTGCTATTCACGCAGACAATTTACTCCACCCCCTATTTTTTCTGCCTTTGTTTTTGTTGACTTTAGGACTATATGCACTTTACCTCTGCTAACACGTAGTATAGGTTTTGTACTCTCTCCATTAAGTATGGTAAGATTGGTATACACCCAATTGGCACATTTAATTTACATGTAAGTCCCTAGTATATCATACATAGGCTATTTGGTTTTAGGTTTAAACCTATAATAACTGATAAAACCCCACCGAAAGGAAAAATAGCCATCACTGGTGTAATCATATAAACACTGAAAAAACACCTTTGCAACCACAAACTAAGTGCCATTCAAAGAAAGGAAAAGATGAGTGAAAGAGTCATTTTTACTTCGTCCTTAAGGGGCCAATACAATGTAACTTTGTTATACAAGGTAGTATCAAGAGAGACTGGGCTATCATTATTCTGCTTGAGTTTTGTTGTTTAGGGATGTCACTGAAACATTGTCTCTTCTTCCTTCTACTTTTTTTAGGTTTGTGGTCTTTGGTCTAAAGATGCAGTATTTAGATGCATTTTTAGGTCCTATTTAGTTATTATATAAACTGTAGAGAATTGGGAAATATCAACATCATATTTGAAATTCTGGCTACATTTGACTTCACTGATAGGTGAAATGGCTGGATTAATCAGAATCTTTCCTAATATGTAGCATCACATTTACCCACAGACAGAGAATTGGTGAAGTCCTTTGATACATCTGTCCCCCTTTCTAGTGAGTCAGTATTGATTGTAAGTGAATTGCCAAACAGCCCAGTTTTCAAACATTCAATGCAAGATGTAGTGACAGGTATGTGTGAAACAAATGTTGTCACCAAGCATCTGAGATAGTGGTGAAAACATGACGCCAGGCATTTGGTAAACATGGAACAGTGTCACTTGGAATGCTGCTGAAAAAAGTTCCTACCAAGTTCAATTAAGATTGGAGTGATATTGTTTGTATTTGCAGTAATTCAGCTACGTATATGAACAAGTTGTATGATGGCCTGTCAAAATCGATACCTGAGCAGAAGTGCTTCCCTGTAAGATATCCTTGTCACTTGCTAGAGTGTATGCTGAAAGCATCTTTACAATCTTCAGAGTTAATAAAGAATGCTATTGACTTAGTAGTCCATTCTGGTGCAGTAAAAATGTATTTTGTCCTCATATATACCCTGTGCACACACTACCTATACACATGCACTATCAGTGCAGAAAGCAAGCAATAATAAAAATTAAATTAAAATTCCATAAACATCGGAAAAACACTGTTTCTGTTGTTTTTAATGGCGCAAAAATGTGTAACCACTGAGAACCACTGTTTTTTAAGGTATTGAAAAAACTGAAAAAACCCCACCAGAATTTACCAAAAAAAAGAAACTGAAAACAGGAAAGCCTAATCATACAGAATTCACCCAGTGCCTGTAAATTAAATGTTACAAGTGGACTGCAGCACTCACTGTGATGGAGCAAGGACTTGTTTTTAAGAGACCTGCTTGAACTCAATTCACTCGTTTAACTTATTAACATAAAATACTAATTGTGTCTTGTGAATAATCATTGGGAATAGAGAAACTTGCCTATGTGTTTACTAACCATTAATACGAAAAACGGACTAAACCCGGCACTAACAGGGAAATATTTACTGTGCATGTGTCAATTGCATCTACGTAATGTGACGTCTAACGGCTTGGAAGGAATTTCCTGCGCATCAGCAGAACGCACTAAAATGGCGTCTTTAAGACCCACATTCTTGGCACCTGCTTCGCTGTTTATAAATGCTTTATTTACTGAAAGCTAATGCGGGGAAAATACTAATAAATAAAGGGGAATAGAGTAGAGGTGGGTGGTATACAGTGAAACCATTTATTTTTTTAATTAATATTTTCTCTCTTTAACCCTTTCATTAGTTCGTATTTGGGCCTCCTAACCATGACTCAAGTGTTTGAGTGAAAGCCTTCTGTGCATGACTGAACGATACTTGTCCTGGAAGGATAATCCCATGATTGGACTGCATCCAAGCCACAAACTGCGAGACCCTGGGAACTCAGGAGTCAAGAGGGCAACAAAGAAAGTCATATGGACATTGTTGATAAATTGTTGCAGATTGAATGAAACCTGTATGGGAAACTATTCAAATGAATATATAATAAAGGGATGGGTTTATGAACAAAGAAAAGTGCTATGCCATCATGGTGTGATGACCTAATGCCCCTTGCCTGTCCAATTAGATTTCATATTTTTACGATATTGCAACTTTAGGAGGTGGTACATGAATCCCAAATGGTATAATTGAGGTAGTTTAGTTAGTTGGGTGTGCAAGATCCTGAAAGAATGATGAGAGGGGAGATGCTGTCGGAGTTGTCTGTGATGATGATGCTGTGAGATGCAGAAGAAGATTCGAATAGAAAATTACCTATCCTAAGCAATTGATTAGAAGAACATGCGGAAGAATCTCGAGGAGGAAGAGAGTGTCAGAGAGGGGTGCGACGTGTTCGGTTGTTCTAGAGAGGTCCAGTATCCTGTCCTGATTCCTGTCCTGAAGCCTTTGACGCCTGTTCTTTCCCAGGGGACCCATTCCAGCCCTTTGGCCAGGGTGTTGGTCTTCACACCATCTTTAGTAACTATAAAATTCATATATTTCCGAATGTGCTGCTGTCTCTATCCTCTCTTTCAGAGCAATGTCATTGCATCGAATCTATGAATGTAAATTGATTGAAATCTTCCTTCCTATGATTGATAATGTCTGTAATGTGCATTTGAATGGTTCACTCAAGTTTACATTTAGATAAAGGTTTTAAAACTTTTTGAGTGTGTTTATTTCTGCAAATAAAATTCATTAGTGAGTAAGGATACGTGCAACATCGCCATCAACTAGTTCCAAATAATTTGGTCCACCGACCAAATGGAAATGACTTATTGATCAGTGAAATTAACTCATTTTTAGGTATTGATCAACTCATAAAACTTAATGTCCCCAGCCGTTTACCAGGTATTGTGAGTATATGTTTGATGGGCCCAGGTGAATATATAGTGTTGGAGTATCTGTTGTTGGTACACCGCTGGATCAATTGCACCACCTATTAAAGTGGCATATAAAACATATCTCAGGCATCTCATTGCATCATAAAGTGAAGTTTTAAACTCTTATATCGACCTGGCAAAATAAACCTTTTGAAACCTGTTGTTAGGCCTTGACCTTCATTTTTAATACATATAAGTCACCCCTATGGTAGCCCCTAAAGGCTCATAGCTCAGGGTGCATGGTTTTAATGTGTGTTTACGTTTTACGTGTCTTGATAGAGAAAGATTCCAAGTCTTTTTTCACTGTGGTAAGGCTATCTCTCCCATAACCTAACACTTTGCCACCTTGTTACACTCAATAAGTGATAACTCCAGTGGAAAACAGATAAAGAAATACAGATTCAACTCATTTGAATTGTAATGTAAAATTCTCTTTAATGGTAAATCCAGAGTTCAAATTCCTATTCTAAAAATGGCACTTCTAGAAATTGGCCCTTTTCTGCCTAAACCAAATGAGCCTTTCTTCCAGTGTCCAGAGTTACATGCCTGTGAATGGCTCTCAGGGCCGGGTTGGGAATCACACGCAGCCCAGTCAATTTTGTAGGACCAGCCCCCTTCCCTGTGACTGGTGCAATGCTGCAAACAACTGGCCCCAGTAACAAAGAAATTGGCCCCACTGCTGCAAAACGGCCCCCACCCTTCCAGCCTCCCGGGATAACTCCTGATGCCCGCTATGGCCAGACCGGCCCTGATGGCTCTACTGTGGTGCACCGTGCATTCCTTCCAGACATGGCGACAAAAGGGCATTGGGTGTAGGGCAGGGTGCTCCTCTCCTGAGCGGGATGTCCTGGGGGTTCTAATCAGCTCTTCCTGATCTTCAAAGGTTTAGCTTAAGGGCTGTTTCCAACACTTCCTGACTTCTAAGTCGACCCACTCTGTCACTGCTAAATGCAGCTCCTACTTAGGTCTAACTGCCCTTAAGTAACCTCAACAGTTTGTAGTGATGCAGCGTGGAATTTCATATCCTCCCTTCATCACAGACCAAATATCACACTAACGCTTTCACTCAATACATTCATTGGTGGGGCCCATAACACCAATACTCACCCTTCATTGGTCTGCTCTTACGGTAGAGATAAGTGCTCCAAATGCTGACGTGAAAAGAATACCTTATAACCTAGAGGAATTTTATTTACATAAACATACACTATATATCCTTAATCAAGTACATCTTAATCCTGAACCTCAAGATATTCCTTCCACTTAGCCGATGGATCATTTAGTTGAGTTGGAGAAGTGATTTTAATCCTCTTTAATTTATATTCAAATCTTTATCTATTCCTTCTCAATAAATAACCCAACACGTTTGCTTGTTAATCAATAATATTGTTTATCTAATTAATGCAAATTTTAATAAAACGTTAATCAAAACATAGAACACAATCAAGTCATCATGCAGCACGCTACAGTCCCAAAGATTGGGTCTGGACTAAGGGCGTGTACGCATCAATCAATGCCCATCAGTTATGAGAGTCCTCAGTTCAATAGGGAAATGGGCAGCATTTTAGTCTATCAAAGATTAAGGGAAACAGCTGTCCTGTAGTGTCACCGTCTTCTCCGTCAGCATAACGTCAGGAAAAAGAAAAGGTCCGCACAACTCACTATTCTACCATCTTTTTATAATGAAAGTAATGACTAAATGTAACGAAAGTCAGTTTTGGGCACTTCTGATTGGTTGGTTAAGATCATCCGTTTCGTTTTCCCAAAGTCTATGATGTCACTGCGTCAGACATGATCCATCCGGTTGTCAAAAATTGTCCATTGTTAAAGCTGTTGGCAAAAGTCCAGTCGTGACCTTGTTTGGGTACAGGCTGTGTAGGTTATCTTGAGGCCACTTGTTCAGGAGCCTGGGACATGCGCACTTGGTCTGAAACCTCGTGGAATGGTAGCTGTCTCGTCGTGTACGTTGGTCGGCCATTTTGTCATAGGCCCAATCGGTCAACTTAAGCGAAACAAACACAAAAGTAATTAAAACATGGAAATAACTAATAAAATGTTTAACCCTCACTAATTCCCCTATGTGTATGTAATTATCTAGCATTATTGCGACATTTAAAGCATTTATATTCACCCAATGATGTCATCTGGTGCAACTTACAATTACGTCACAAAAGCAACATACATCATGCAATATTGTATTTTTCTAGTATTAGTATGCCTTCGTATATTAGTTTACAAATTATTTTAGCCATGCAAAATGCAAATCCCACGTGTAATTCATACATTAGTAAGGTTGGTTAAGTACCACTCAAAACACATTAATATTATTACAGTTAATAGGTTATTCTAATTAGTATGAACATGCAGAAATGGGGGAGGTATACAAAATGTTGTACTACCCGCTCCATCAATCCCCCCTTTGGTGATTATATCACCACACCATCAACATTTTGTATTTTTTTTTATGGAGTTTCAAAGTGATTCCTTATTTTTATTCATAATTCAGTTTCCCCTGTCTCTTCTCTTTTCGCAGACTTATACATACTCTCCTTAACTTCCTCTAATTCTATTTCTTCAAATTCTCTCTCTTGTTTCTTACCTTTTCTCCTTAAATTTTCGCTTTCTAACTTTTTCTGACTTTTATTCCTTTTATGACAGATACACCCTAATCTTATTATTAATACTATGAAAATCATACAGGTTAATGGAAATAATATTTTACCTAAAAAGGTACTACCTAAGTTTCCTAAGAAATCTTTAATAGCTAATATTTTCTTTCCAATCTTTTCCCAAACACCTTCAACATCCAGTGGTGCAATTTCATCATGCAGTTCAGTTATATTCTTAATATACATTTTCAAATCTTTACTTTCGTCTGGAATGTAAGTACAACAATGTTGAACTTTCAGCATTCCAGAGACTCCACCCTCCTTTGCCAATAATATATCAAGGGCAAGTCGATTTTGCATTACCATGGTACGCATGGCAACCATTTCAGTGTTCACCAATAATAATCCTCCAGCGGTGCTTGTTGACAAGCGATCCACTGCTGTTGAAAGTCTTCTAATTTTGTTTGCATTCAGAGATTTTCCCACTGCTGGTAACAATGCTCCAAAGATGTCACCCACAATTTCTGACCAAGATTCTCTCTTACTGCATGCTAAATAACTACCTAAACTATGTACACCATCTTCTCCGCTATTCATATGAAAAATCTTCGGGAAAAACAGGCCTACATAACATGTGCCATACCAATGGTCTGGCAAACGATAATATGCCTTGCTCCAGCAAATAAAATATAATCCAGGAAAAACTGGATCTTTTCCACCTTTAAATCCCCATCCACCCATGATTCGGTATGTATCATGGCACTACCTATTACCTACAAAATAATTATCATATGCAGTTTGATTCCTTCTAATACACAATTTTCCTTTCTGAGGCCAATCCAAAGCCATAGTTGTACTAACCTCACCTTTCAAGTGTTTTTCCATTTCAACATCCCAGACTGTCTTCTCCACCTTTCCTTCAGATGCCTTTCTTTGCATGTTTAGTCTCCTTTCTTAAACCATATCTAAAAATGTCTTTTCCTCTTTCTTTAAACTGCAAGTCAAATTGTTTTTAATTATATATTCTAATGTTAGTTCTTTAGTGTCTTAAGAAAAATTCACCTAATACCTTTGCAGGTTTTACCTTGTTTAGGTTGTTAATTGATGGTACTTGTGAAAATATGTTATCTACATCTGAAAAATAATACTCTAATTTCCCTGTTTGATAAAATAAACTAGCTAATACACTACATGTTATTCCATAAGTTACTGGAAGGTGGTGATAAGTCACTCCCTCCAATACAGAGGCAGGTAACTGCATACAAACATTGTCCATTTTCTTTACATATTCATACAACAATTTCAAAAACACATTATTAGAAAAATCGGTTATAGACCTGCCTTTATGTAAATAGTTTTTATCTAGTCTAGTCAGAACTACCTTTTGAATCTTTTCTATATTAGTTTTGTTTTCACTATATCCTTCTATTGTATCTATAGTAACCTTAAATGAGATCAGGAGAGCAAGTATGCTCCACAGAAGCATTAGTAATCCTGTACAATAACAACGCATTTTACACCATCTTTGCAAAAATCTACATCTACCTTTTCTCCTATCTGTGTTTGCCATTTTTGTTAAAATGGACTGTGTCTTTTGACTTAGCCTCTACAACTTCACAACTAGTTTGTCTAACCCAAGGTTCTAAGCACCTACTTGGTTCTACCAGTTTTTGTCTTTTTCCGTATTTTGTTATCTTTCCATTAGCAGCTTTCTGGTCTCATTCAGTTTGGCATCTCATCATCTTTCACCTTTCCCTCATGATCTGAATACAGAATATCCTGAATGTCAGCTTCTTCTCCAAACATCGGACAAGATAAGTCTCAGGATTTCCGATTCTTCGTCCTCCTCAACCACTTCTGGCGCAATCACCTCTGAATTTCCTTGGCTATCCGCCTCTTCTTTCACTTCAGGCAGGGCCACATACGTCCATTCTGGTGACTTATACTTCTGGTGGAGTTTTCTTATTCTTTTACTTTCTTTGATTACAATGGTTTCTTCGTCTTTTAATTTCTCCTGACTCATCACTTCATTCACCTGTTCAGCCCTTGGTGAATTTACTCGTGTCAGTCGATATCTCAGTCTTTTTACTTTATTCGGCCAAACGTCGTCCTTTGCTGCTCTTTTCAATTTTCTTCCTTTATCATTCTTTTCAGTTCTCCAAGCTCTCTTTCTTAGAACTCGACCTTCAGGTACTTCATCTTCACTTTCCTCTGACTCTGTTTCCACTTGCTTTTTACTCTCAACAGCTTCTTTTTCCACCACTTCTTATGTTTTTCCTACTTCTGTCCCTCCTCGCATCTCCGGCACGCAATCTTCCTGCTGACTACTTGTCCCTACTTCTGACTGAATGTTGGAGTTCCCTACACCTCCTCGGGGTCTTCCTTAGTAATCTTTCCCTCTCTCTCTGTATCTAGCACCTGTCCATCTAAAAGTGTTATTTCAGGTGGAATCTCTCTCAATCTTTCGTCTGGAACTTCTCTTTCAGTAATTTCTTTTATTGTCTCTTCACTGTCTTTTTCTTTGTCCTTTCCTTGTCTTTTCCTAGAACATTGAGTTCCTTGTTCAGTCTCTGAGTCTGAGCTGGTATCAGAAATCTGTAACCTTCTTCTCAAGGAAATACTTCTGGGGACAAATGTTAGACTTGGTTCTGATTCCCCCCTTTCAGGGTTTTCTTTTGTATTTGGCTCTTCGTCATCCGATTCAGTAATGGATTCTGATTCATCAAAATACTCCTTTGCTGTGCTATCCACTGGATTTGGAATTCTCAATGTATGACTTGCATGAATCCAGTTTTTCAGTCCAGCACACTTCACAGCTGCTGATGTGGTCAAGATGACTTGTCGTGGTTTCCCCCACCTTGGTACCAAACAGTTTCTTCTTCTGTGTACTTTTATTCTCACCCAGTCTCCTGGGCTCAGATCATGGGCTTGCTTCTTTTTAAGGGTGGTGGCATCCGCTCCAACCTGATGAAACACAGAATGAACTGCGTCAGCCAGGTTTTTACAGTATTCCAACACTATGTCATCAGTTATAGTCATCAGCTTGTGGACTGGTATGAACACATGTCGCATCGCCCGCCCCATGATAGTTTCATGGGGGCTCAACCCTGTAGTTCTGTCTGGAATTGATCTAATAGTCATGAGTACCAGTGGCAAGACATCAGGCCATTTCATACCTGTGGCTAAACACATTTTCCCTATTCTGTTTTTGATAGTACCATTCATCTGTTCCACCACACCAGAAGCTTCTGGTTGGTAGGCACAATGTAGTTTTTGTTGTACATTCAATGCTTCACAAATCAATTTTATGATCTCATTATGGAAATGTCCACTTCGGTCTCATTCAGTTGTTACTGGGAATCCGAATCTAGGGATAAATTCCCTCAAAAGTAATTTTGCCACTGTCATTCCATCATTTCTTCTTGTTGGGAATGCCTCTACCCATCTAGAAAACAGGCAGACCATAACTAAAACATACCTCAACCTGTTACAGGGAGGCATCTCAATGAAATCCACTTGCATTCTGGTAAAAGGCCCTCCTTCTTGACCTATTGTTCCTAGGCTCACTACTGTCTTTCTTCCAGGATTGTATTGCTGACTTATTAGGCATCTCTGACAAAGACTTTCTGCTACAAGTCTGAATTTTGCATTGTACCAGGTCTGCTTAAATGACCTGATCATAGCATCTCTCCCTATGTATCCCTGTCCATGATACATCCGGGCCATGGCAGACATCATGCTATCAGGCATAACTGGTCTTCCATCCCGATAGACCCACACATGATCCTTCTCTCTTGGTGCACATCCAGCATTTATCCACTGCTTCATTTCCTCATCTCCTGCTTCTTCCTGTAATTGTCTCACTTCTTCCCAGGTATCCACAATGTTAGTAAACATCAAAGAACAAGAAATCACCTCTTTCTCCTTGGCCCTGTTAATGGAATTCTGATTACGTGCACAGTATTGAACCATGTAGTTGGCATATTTATTGCCAGTGGCAATGTAATCACCACTTTGAATATGGGCAGCACACTTCACAACAGCCAATTGCCTAGGCAGCTGTATCGCCTCAAGCAATTTTCCAACCACTTCAGCATTCTTAATGGGAGTTCCACTTGATGTCAAAAACCCTCTCTGCAGCCATATTTGACCGAAGTCGTGTACGACTCCGAAGCCATACTGGCTGTCAGTTATCACAGTCACTCTCACACTTTTCCCAATCTTGCATGCTCTAGTCAAAGCAACAAGTTCAGCTATTTGGGCCGATTTTATTCCTTTCAGGTAGGACACTTCCATCACTGCTGCAACTGTGCATACCGCATATGCTGCACTCAACACTCCATCATCTGTTCTCAAACAAGACCCATCCACAAACATGACGAAATCACTTTCTGATAAAGGTTTATCTTTTATGTCAGGTCCTGGTTTTGTACAGAAATCGAGT
This sequence comes from Triturus cristatus, assembly GCF_964204655.1. Taxonomy (NCBI): domain Eukaryota; kingdom Metazoa; phylum Chordata; class Amphibia; order Caudata; family Salamandridae; genus Triturus; species Triturus cristatus. The sequence continues at coordinate 1,707,084,780 of NC_140590.1, forward strand.
ACATGCAGACAGTCGTGATCTGCTTCATCTCTGACTTCTACATTCTCAGCATCATGCAGCAATGTTGAAGGATTCACATTCAAACATCTCACAAGACTTACATTCGTTGCACCTAATATAACTTTCTCATACTTAGTCATCCGACTATGTGTCATATACTGAGTGCGACTCCTTGTTAAAAGGATTGTCACATCATGAGGTACAAACACTTTCACAGGATATCCCATTACAATTCCTTCACTCTGTTTCAAACTCTGGCAAGTAGCAGCCACTGCTTTCAAACACCCGGGTAGGGCTACGGCTACAGGATCCAGCATTGGTGAGAAATATGCAATTGGTCTCCTCAGTTTTCCATGCTTCTGTATTAGAACAGAGAGTGTACATCCATTCCTCTCACTGCAGTACAACTCAAACTCTTTCTCATAATCAGGCATACCTAATGCAGGTGCTTCACACAACCCATCTCTCAATCGTTTAAAAAAAGCTGCCAATTCTTCTTTGTTCAAATCAATGGGATCTCTCACATCACTTCTTGTCAATCGTACCAAAGGTTTTGCAATCAATGAAAAATTGCTGATCCATTGACGACAGGTCATGGGTGCTCTCATTCCTTTTAAGATCCTGATTCTATCTTTTCTTATCTTTCTCAGTCCCTTTTCGATATTGTGGCCTACATATTGTACTTCTTTCTTTCAAATTTGTAATTTTGATGGTGACACTTTAAGTCCTCCATCTGCCAGATGATTCAGCAAGGCTATAGTGTCTATCTCACAAGCTTCACGGGTTTTCGACGCCACAAGAAGGTCATCGATGTATTGAATTAACACTGATTTTTCGGGCATTTCTAGACTTTCCAGAAACTTCTTCAATAGCTGATTAAATATTGAGGGGCTTTCTGCATATCCCTGTGGAATTCGGCACCAAGCCAAAATACGCTCACCGAAATTAAACGCAAAAATTTGCTTGCTGTCATGGTGCAATGGGATGGAAAAGAAAGCATGGCATAAATCAATCACAGTATACCATTCTGCATCATGGGGAATCTGATACAAAATCACAGATGGATTTGGTACAATAGGACAGCAAGACACAACAACTTTGTTTATCTTTCTCAGATCTTGTACTATCCTGAACTTCCCATTAGGCTTTTTCAGTCCCATAATTGGTGAATTACATGGACTACTCATTATTTCTCTCAGAATGTCTTGTTTTATCAGTTTTTCAATCACAGGAGTAACTCCTTCAATTATTTCAGGGGTCAATTTATATTGAGGGACATTTGGATAGCTTACTCCTTCCTTCACTGTTATTTTTACTAGATCTACATTTCTCATTAATCCCACATCTTCTCCTGTGAAATCCCAAACTTCTACTTTTATAGACTGTTTCAATTCTTTAGGTAATTCATCAGGGTTAAATACAACATAGGTTTCGGTAACCTCCTTTTCCCTGTTTGCCATTGTCATTTTATACAACACATCTTCATCCGGGGTCTCAAAGGCTATCCCATTAGGGGTACAGAATATAGTGCAATTCATCTTACACAATAAATCCCTACCTAATAAATTCCCAGGACTGGTATCGCACACAGCAAAGCGGTGCATTTCGGAAAGTTTCCCTATGCTAATTTTCACTGGCTCTGTAAGATAAGTTTTAATCGGTCTGTTGGATACACCAACTACTTGGATCGTTTCGTCTGAGAGAGGAAGGTACTTAACATCAGCTGACCTGACAGTTGATCGAGTAGCACCAGTATCAACTGGGAAAGTAATACTTTCATTATTTATCTTCCCATCTACAAATGGGCCTGTCTGGTCTACTTCTAGAGTTGCGCCAAGTACGCACTCTTCTTCCTCCCTTCGGCACCGTCAATAACCCTCTTCTGAATCACTCTCATCGCGTTGCAGCCAATACTGCGAAACAGCGCTAGCGCGTGGCAGCTTATTTACCTGTTCATCGTTGTAGAATCCTGTTTTGTTACTATATTTCTGGGAGTGTTTGCTCTGTGAAAAGGCAGTTTTGGCACCAGATTCTGTTGGGTTACATCCTGCTGCTGTCGCTGCGGTTGACCACTCACCTCATTCTGCATCTGTGGATTCAATGATGCATTTTCATTGTTTGTACTTGGGGGAAATTTACACTCGGATTTCCAGTGCCCTATTCTACCACAATTATCACATGGGAATTTCTTTTTAGCTTCTTCTATATTAAAATTTCCCTTACCTTTCCCAGGAATTAACTTTTGTCTCAGGCCTGTATTATTCACTTGTTCCGCTAATTTAGCTTCCTGTCTCTCTGCTACCTTTACTTGTGCCCACCTAACCTTTTCATTTAATTTTCGCTGTTTTGCTTCAATCTCATCACTGAAATATTTTGCATGTCTCAATACTTCGTCTATTTTCTTATTTTGCCAGTCCACAGTATGTTATTTTATCATTTCACTAATCTCTGGACGTAGACCATATACAAATCTGTATACAAAATTACTTAAATCCTTTTCACTTAAATTTTCATCACCACTAAACTGTTTGAAGGCCAAAATCAGCCTTTCGTAATATGCATGTACTGACTCTTTGCTCTCCTGATGTGTTCTGTCAATTTTCACCCAATCTGTCTCTTTAGGAGGTACTTTGTTTTTCAGAAAGGCGATAACCTGTTCATATTTCTTCATTACCTCGGGATCAGGAGCTCCAGTTTTTGGATCTCTAGGGTATTCCTGAGTTGGCCAATTGATCATTAATGTGCACTCTGTCCATAAATCTGCTGGTACTATTATGTCAAATAGACTATTCAGATCAATCCATAGTACTTTAGACAACTTCACAAATCTATCCACTTGCCTATACAGGCTTTTCGCGTAGTCGAGGGAAATCATTTGTGAAAGACAAAATATCCTGTCTTGTCCATGGAATATGTACATATCCTCCTCCAGGAATTTATCTCATGGGGCATTCTGTTACTACCTTTTCTTTTTCTCTTACAGGGAATGCTGCAAACGTTTTATCTAGGGCATCATCTCGTTTTCTGTACCACCTGCTTCTCCATGTATCCACATCTCCCCATTTTCTCAGCAAGATAATTATTTCCTTAATCTGACTTATCCGTCCTGTGGTGTTCAAATTTTCAATATCTTTTTCAGTGAAATCTATTCGATATGGTTTTTGTAAGGCCTTTACCTTTTCAATATCTATACCCATTTAATTTGCTACTTCTTCTAGTCTTTCGTGCAGATTTTTCGCTCTCCATGTTACACTTTTGCGTAAAAATAGTACTTCCTCATCTTGATAAGTTTTTAATTTCTCTGTGGGACAGTTCCTACTATTAACTCTTCCAGTACCATTCGGAATTTGGCCACATCTATTGATTGGGATTCTTTGTCTTTTCTCTGCAAGCTTCTCAACCATTCACCTAATTCATCTGTAGATGGACCTACTGGTTTTTCTACATTACCTCGTTCTGAATCCTTTTGCGTTTCTAATATTGATTCCACTGTCATTGTATGTTTTTCCGCTAAATTTTGGCCTATAAAAGGGTTACTTGAAACATTTGGTTTGATCATACTCATTGTCTGTCTCCATAGGTTTTCATTTTAGCTCTGCTTTGGCTTCTCAGCCTGTTTATTGCTATTATAAGGAACTGTTAAGCAATGTGCGCTATCTTTTTGTTTATCAAAAATAGGCATCACAGGGCCTATCGTCACTGGAACAGTCACAGCTTCTAGATTATTAGTCAATTCTTGTATCTTTTCAGTTAATTCTATAGTTGTTTTTGCTAAATCTGCCGAATTTTCACCATTTACCTTACCATCTGATTTTCCCTCTACCTCTCTAATGGAATTACCTTTCTCTAAATCTTGGGGCACTGGATCTGACTTAATGATTCGTAAAGTTTCCCTCATTGGGGCACTTGGTGTCAGCATTTCTGGTTCTGGTTGATACGGAGGTGGATTTTTATAAAACATGTCATCAAGAACATCATCCTCAGATTAATTCACTCCATACCCTCTTGATTCAACATTATGCTTTTTTTCTGTGCATTTTCTACCTCCAATTTCTTTTGCGGTTCTTACAGGAAATAGACCTACAGTCATACTCGCATTCCGCCACATTCTCATTCTGTCATCATGATTCTCATGTCTATATGATCTACCAAACATGTACCTATATCTTCTGCCTGACCTCTCTCGGTCATGCATTTCATCTTCCCATTCTGTCAATGCTTCAAATTGTGTTGGTCTAGGTCTTTGTTCTAGATTCATCATTTTCTCTTTCAAATTTCTCAAAACTGCTAAATTAAATGAACCATGCTCTGGAAATGCCAAGACTCAGTCGTTCTTGGTATATTTTACCCAATTGTCTAACCAAATACAAGTATGATATCCGTATTTCGCAACCATAAAGGATGCGGGGTTTTAGGTGGAGGAAGTAATTGTCCTTCCCTAGTCACAATCGGTTTGTCCTTCTTAAACCACTTTTTAATTCTCCTAATCCAGGATTTTTTCTCCTTTTCTGGTGGATCGTAATACATCTTTTTTTTGTTTTCCGTATATCACTAGTCTCTCCTTATAACTGTACCACTAATCTGACCAATCGTAGCGCGACTCACACTAACGCACCAATCCGGAGCGTCTACATAACCTTTGCAATTTTCCAATCCTAGCGCGACATGCACTAAAGCACCAATCAGGAGCGTCTATGTTTCTAACTGACTGGCCAATCCCAGCGCGGTCTTTCTGACGTCAGGAGCCGCTGCCGCAGCACCTGCTCCTCTTGACCCTTCCTTTACAAAAATTATCTCGGTAAGCTTTTTTCGTTTTTCGAATCTGCAAATCTGTTAGTAACAACATGAAAACACCACCATTGTCCGCTTCGCTAACCAAAGAAAAGCAAAAGACCTTTTTCACAAGAATTCCGTCTTTCCCGAGAGCAGCTCTTACCTCTGCCCTACTACAGAATCGTTACTTCCGTTGATAAAGTAGCACATCCCTCTACCTTACCCTTCTAGCAAGCATTTGCTAATTATTTCTCCAGAATTAAAACACCTTGTTGGAGACCCAATGCCCCTCAATATCAATAAGCAATGTACAAGCAATAATCACCTAAACCAAAACAATAAAAACCATCATCCTGCTACCAGAAAAACTGATGCAGCGTGGAATTTAAACTCATCCCTTCATCACAGACCAAATATCACTCTAACGCTTTCACTCAATACATTCATTGGTGGGGCCCATAACACCAATACTCACACTTCGTTGGTCTGCTCTTACAGGAGAGGTAATGTTATTTACGTAAACATACACTACATATCCTTAATCCAGTGCATCTTAATCCTGAACCTCAACATATTCCTTCCACCTAGCCGATGGATCATTTAGTTGAGTTGGAGAAGTGATTTTAATCCTCTTTCATTTATATTCAGATCTTAATCTATTCCTTCTCAATAAATAACCCAACACATTTGCTTGTTAATCAATAATATTGTTTATCTAATTAATGCAAATGTTAATAAAACGTTAATCAAACCATAGAACACCATATTCACCTAATCTGGCTATTAGTAGTCCTCTAAGTCAATCAAGTCGTCATGTAGCACGCTACATTCCCAAAGATTGGGTCTGGACCATAAGCGTGTACGCATCAATCAATGCCCATCAGTTATGAGAGTCCTCGGTTTATCAGGGAAATGGGCAGCAATTTAGTTTGTCAAAGATTCAGGGAAACAGCTGTCCTGCAGTGTCACCGTCCTCTCCGTCAGCATAACGTCAGGAAAAAGAAAAGGTCCGCACAACTCACTATTCTACCATCTTTTATAATGAATGTAATGACTAAATGTAACGAAAGTCAGTTTTGGGCACTTCTGATTGGTTGGTTAAGATCATCCGTTTCGGTCTTCCAAAGTCTATGATGTCACTCCGTCAGATATGATCCATCCGGTTGGCAAAAATTGTCCATTGTTAAAGCTCTTGGCAAAAGTCCAGTCGTGACCTTGTTTGGGTACAGGCTGTGTAGGCCATCTTGAGGCCACTTGTTCAGGAGCCTGGGACATGCGCACTTGGTCTGAAACCTCGTGGAATGGTAGCTGTCTCGTCGTGTTCGTTGGTCGGCCATTTTGTCATAGGCCCAATCAGTCAACTTAATCGAAACAAACACAAAAGTATTTAAAACATGGAAATAACGAATAACATGTTTAACCCTCACTAATTCCCCTATGTGTATGTAATTATCTAGCATAATTGCGACACTTAAAGCGTTAATATTCACCCAATGATGTCATCTGGTGCAATTTACAATTACGTCACAAAAGCAACATACATCATGCAGTATTCTATTTTTCTAGTATTAGTATGCGTTCGTATATTAGTTTACAAATTATTTTAGCCATGCAAAATGCAAATCCCACGTGTAATTCATACATTAGTAAGGTTGGTTAAGTACCACTCAAAACACATTAATATTATTACAATTAATAGATTATTCTAATTAGTATGAACATGCAGAAATGGGGGAGGTATACAACATTTTGTACTACCCGCTCCATCAGTAGCCACACACAGGAAAGGTTAGACAAAGGGGGCATCATCCACCTACAGGCTGGCACAGGATGGTTTCACAGAGACACCTTCCTGAACAAAAACAATCCTTTGAGCCATTTTCCTTTTTTTATGTGTGCTGCACACACAAGTACTGAGAAAAATAAAGATATCATTCCTTGTTGCACCTCACTTGGGAAGTTGTACCATTTTGAGGCAGTCCCAGGTTCACCACTTTGAGTAAATCTGGGATTGCATCACAATCCATGGGTGTATGCAAGGGAACACCAATGCTCCACCCTTGGAACACCTTCTTAACACAGGGCAACGCAAGGCTGCAATTTGAGCCGCTTGTGTTACTCCATATATACTAAGCCACACAGAGCCATGCTAAGTGGCTTTGCATGGTTGGTAAATCCCATTAGGGGTTGTTTTTAGGTGATGGCATGTGACAATCAACATCAAAGTAATCAGAGGGGGCGTTTACAAGAGGTGTCTAGTGAGAAACATTAGACCAGCCCTCAAAGTGGGACATTGTGAGCTATCACTTCTTAAAGCTATTCTGTAAACAAGGTGTTTTATCGCTGCTGCAAGTGTGTGCTGTCATAGGCACCAGTTTACAAGAACCCTGTTAAGTAAGTGTGGAACATCCTGTGCAGCTTATGAAGTAGATATGGTGGAGCCATGGAAAGCTCAAGACAGAGGCCAAGCTTTCCAGTGACTTCTGCCAGCAAACCCATGCTCTAACCTCAAGCAGCAGCAATTGGAGAAGACCTCAGTCTACCGGTCTGTCGAAACAACCCTCCCCTTTAACATTGATTTTTCAATCCAGCACACACATAACGAAAACAACTATGGGAAAAAGTTCAGTGCGAAGCCGACTTGACCAATTCCCGCAGAACGATCTGCGAACACAGGAGGCAGCTATCTTCCTCAGTGCTGCTGAAATAATTCTTGAAAGAGTACAAACATTCGCCACCAAGGTTTCTGTTGCCAGTCAGGCCACCCACAGCAACAGTAAATGGCAGACTTCTACCCGACGCAGAGAAGGGAATTGGAGTGGATGGACACCAGGAAAGCTGTGTGATTGGGTTTGGAAGGAAAGGGTGATGATCCTCTCTGTAATTGCCCAGCCGTTCACACCTTCGGATTTGTGTGGTGTGGATATGTTTTGCAATTATTGTATGCCGCTGAAGCTGCCTAAAAAATAAAAAAGGAAGGGGCGCGGCCGCTACAGTTAAAGCGTTAGCGTGCCGCGCTTGCAAAAGAAACAAGTGATGTGGCTCATCTGAACCTGGTCGCAGATTCAAGACACATGGGGGCATATTTACAAGCCCCTTGCGCCACTTTTGCGTCATTTTCACCATGTTAAAAAAGACGTAAAAGTGGCGCAAGGAGCTTGCAAATAAGCCCCCTGGACTGCAAACAGTAGGACAGTCAGTGCTTTGTTTTAAAATGAAAGCAACCACTGCAAGGGGTTGTCACATGGTCAGCGCTCCAACTCCTATTGATTGCTGGTCTCATGCGAGGTCTGCCATAGCACAGTGGACTGCTACTTACTGCCTACGTGCCATTTTCACTCTGCAAGGATACCTCCAGCGGCTGTGTTGAATCACACACTTACAAAGGCACTGCTTTTGCTGCGCAAGTCCGCATGTGCAAAGGTGGGGCCAAGTCCTGCACTGTAGCCATGCCAGGACCAGGCTATTTTATCATTGGAGTGGGGAGGACTAAAACAAAGTCACTTGTTCAAGCTCGCTTTGCGTGTTGAGGGCGTGTCTTTCACATAATCCAGAGGACTGGGGCTATGTTTATAATGTAAAGGGAAATGATCAAATGGGTTTATGGTCAGCTGTGTACAATATTGAAAAAAAACAGTTTGACGAGCTGCGCCAGAAAAAAGAAAGGCGCGGCTCGGGAGGGAGAGCAGAGAAAGTGGGATGCAGCAGCTGGGAAAAGACACGATAATGAAAGTAAAACCAGCGCGGTGCTTGTGAAACGGGTGCCAAGCTGGTAAAGCATGTTCACAGTTATTAAACAAGTAGTAGTCCCTAAATGAAAGGATAACAGTCCAGCAGCGGAACTAGACTGTAGTTGGTCGGTGCTGATTCCTATAAAAACGGAAGTGACGTAGTGGATCAAAAGCCAACCAGAAGCCAGATAAGAAGACCAATGCCAGAATCAACCAATGGCAAGCGACAGGAGAAATTACCCTCCATATTGTGTTTACTATAGGTCTTGCAACAGCGCATGCGCTGTCTAGGCGAGACCTAAAAAGGATGACATGTAGGGTTAAAGTCTAGATAACAATGACCCATGTGAGCAGAAGTGTGTCAGCAGTGTTTTGGGGATTGAAGATAGGACGTGTGTGCTGAGAGAGAAACATGGAGAAGAAGAGAAAGATATGTGTTAAAAGAAGGTAAATAATGTTGAGTGGTGAGGGACTGCATCAGCCTTCATTACGTGTTTATCTAGCTCATTTACATAGCACACCGTGAACATGTAGTATATGGCACGTGACGTATAGCCAAGCATCATAATTCGATGAGCCATGAGTTCCAGTAAAAACATCAACACGAGAGGCAAGAGGGTGAGAGGCGGGGCGGCAGACAGCTCACCAATACGGCAACATGGCCATCAAACTACAGGACACAGGGAACCAGGATATTAGTCAGTGACTGCTGAGGGTAAGTGATCTTGCAGATGCTTTCAGATGGCTGGTAATGTAGGATCTGTTAGGACCTAAAGATTTTGAACTAAAGAGTCTGATGACAACTCGCCCCACTCCATAGGATGTAGTACTGCCCATATGTGCTCCAGCATGGATAGCAGAACCAAACTCTGAAGGAAGGGGGAACAGGGGTGAGAGACAGAAGACACAGCAGTAGGGTCACAGTCTCATCTGGTTCCCATCTCTCAGACTTCAGGGGATTCACAATGGTGTTCATACATTTTATCATCAAAGGTTTACTATAGACAGATCAATATACACCATGGTGCACACTTAGTAGGGAGGTATTAACAGAATTGGTGTTCGTTATTCTACTTACAGTCTTCGGAATGGTGGGCGGCGGTGAATCTAAGCTAACATGGAACAAGCCCGCAACATCAGGACCAATGATTTCATGAATGGTGAAACAAATCAGAAATCCTGAATCGTACACAGTCACGCAAGGGGGTCCGTCAGTATGGGATGTCTATCTTACGGTGAAAGCGTGCCATCTATTCGCAGATACAATACTAAGAGTCTCAGGAAAATAATAGCTATCAAGCTCCAATGAATAGAATTTGTAAACCCATAATCCAGCACAATATGTGTCAGGAGCAAAGCGAATTAGCTGCGCCAGACCCTTAGCGTTTTACCTCAAAACATCATCACATTGAAAGCAGCTGCCAGGCACACAGAGGCCATTACTAATCCCAGACTTGTCTATTGCATCGAGTCATGCAGTACTGATCAGCCAGAGAGTAATTATATGCCAGTTTCACGTAACTGCCAAGTTTTCCGATTGCTCATGCGTGACATTTCAGTGATTTCCGGTTGTGTGTGACATTCTACTGTCAAAAGTGTGACACTTTGAGTGACGCTTTCTCGCAAGTACGACCAAGCAATGAAGTCCACGTGAAGAAATAAAAATAAGCAATTACACCGTGTTCCAACAATGAGATGCTCTAAAAGTCAGTCCTTAAACCTGCTGCAAAGCCTTACAGGCTAGTGATCAATTTCTTATAAACAGGGTAGTGACCAAATAATTACAGGAGTAGCAAATTAGATTGACGGAAGTACATTTCAGGAGTAAGAGTCGTATCCGAGGCTCTGGAGGTCAGACATAAACATGTTACAATAGCATGATTTCTTACAGAGCCTGCATTCTTGATTGCACACATGCCACCCTAGAGCAGGCATGAGGGAATGCACGGCCTGGCTGGGGAGGCGCATTGACACAGGCTTCAAGGCCCAGAGCAAAGGGGCGTGTGACTCTTTCCTTCATGGCTTCTTATTTCCATGACGCTAAAGAGTTCGGTATCACAGAAGTTGTAAAGAGTCATTCTGTTCAATCCGAAAACCATACCATGTTTCATTCCCCACAAAAAGGGGCGAATTCTGAAGCAGCTTAAACCTGCAAACAGCTGTTCCACTGCACTCAAGGAAGCTGAGTTAAAAACAAAACGGAGATGTTAAAAAACAATTTCTAAATCATCCATGATGAAAATAAAAGCGTCAAGGGTGGGAGCTGCGTCCCCATGTTGGACTGGCCTGGGCCAACTTCAAAACTTTTTCTCCATGACTTAATTGATTAACACTTGATATTTTTGCTTATATGTGTATTCTTTTAAGTTCTCTATATATATCAAGATGTCTTTAAATTCTAAAGTCTGAAGAGAGCATACTTTTCCATCACCTGATCTTTTATATTAAAAAAAGGAGGGTAACCTGCCATTCATGTAAAACAGAAAAGTATTTTATCCACCAGTTTTGAGTGGCAGCCCAAGACATGAGTGTCCGCACGTCCATCATGGGATAAAAAGCTCATTCAATTAGGCATGATCTATAAGATGTGTATATTCGCTATGGTCGCTTTATTTTCCTTTTTACATATGAAGAACTGCCATTGATGATTGTAATCCTAAGTGTATTCTTTTAATTTGGGAAAATCAATAAAATAAAAAATAAAAAAGCTCATTTAATTATTTTGCTCGTAGTGGCCGCAAGCATTAAACCGGTTGTGGCAGTATATAATTAGCAGGTGGTAACACAAGCAGACCATACTCAACTTGCAGTCCAAAACAGGCACTCCCTTTTGCACACCTACCGCAAAGTTTTTCAAGCTCCTAAAATATGTCACCTTTGACAAATATGTAGTTGAGTGGATTTGAACACAAACCATTTCATAAAGTAAAAATGCAAACCTGTATTAGCACAACCATTTACGCACGCCACATAAATCCGGCTAACATCATCCCCATTAGAACTTCCTTTTTAGCGCTTACTGTTGAAAGAAAGAAAAGTCCTTGAGGCTTAGTTTATACTCTTGTATACTCATTCATAACATTACCAAGTTATTGAATTCTGTAGCCTGTCAGCCTCATTGTGTGATTGTTACGGCTGGGCCGGAGACCGCTGCTATCTGTTACATTGTAACAGTTTGATTATAGTAAAAACCAACTTAGCTTGGCTGGGCTGAGATGGTCTCAATGGCCGCCCACCTCTCCTTGTCCTGGGCCCCGCTCACACTGACTGCACTGGCTGGCGACTGAGGTCCACACTGTAACTCCATCAACAGCAGGTAGGGGTGGCTCCTCCGCTAAGGCAGAGGAGCGTCGCTCCACTGCTCTAAGAGCAGTGAAAAAGGGAAATATAAAATGATAATAGCAAGGTTATTGTCGTTTTATTTTGTGTTGCTGTAGGACTGGGTTAGGGTGGGGCGGGGCTGGTGGCACAAGGGGTAAGAATGTTGGGCACACTCTACGTGCACATGACGGTTTGGCCGGCCATCTTGGGCCAACCAGTCATGTGCACCTTGCATTTTCCCCTCCAGGCTGTAATGCACAGACTGGAGGGGAACATGCACAGGCTCCCTGTCTCCGTCTGAGCGCTGAACCATGGCCCTCAGACCAATCACACAGCTGCATTGCAGCATTGTGGTTGGCTTAGGGGAGTAGAGTCTGTGTGGTTCCTGCTTCTTCCGGCCTTGGAGTCAGTTAGAGAAGAGAAGCGGAGATGACGAGGAGAGATGGCAGAAAAGGTAAGGGTTTAAAAAATATATTTTTCAACCCTCCGCCTCGCCATCCTCGTTCCTTACCATCCACCACTGACTTCAGGGCTTTGTGGGGCATGATAGGTACTAGCTTTATAAAGCAAAACATAGCAGTTTATTGCAGTGATGTGGATACCAGCAATAAAATACGTTACTATGACCCGTGATGCGTGGTGCTTGGCATGGCTGAATTCAAGCCAAATGCATGAAGAGAAGAAAGAAGTGTTCGGTAATGAAGTCTGTGAAACGGGTTCTGGGTTGCTTATGTTCCGCTTCAGGAAGGACCTTGCTTGATGTTTTGCAAGCAGCCTCCCATCACCTGTGTTTTATGTACTGCCCTAAGTGGCAAGGATATGCGCAGACGTGGGTCCCGTGCTTACTGTGACACTGGAACCTAGCTGTACCAGGTTGATGAGCCCATAACTAGGGAGAAACCTGTCCTGGGTTGCTTGTGTTCCGGTTCAGGGAGGACCTGTTCTGGCAGTTTGGGCTGGACTGTTCCCATGAGGAGCAGGGTCAGGACTGATTTGCATATAGCTGGGTCCCAACTGAGATGGCATGGGGAGCAACAGAACAATGGATTGGAGCACTACTCCGAGCTAATGCCAGTGGTTAAACTATTGGCAAGCAGCCACCCATCACCTTTTGTGTGTTTCCGGTACAAAGTGTGCCAAACAAGGTGGAATTACACCATACTTGCATACGAAATCAAAACTCAAACGGAATCCGTTGGCTAATTGCATGCTTTAATTAAGATGGCATTTTCTGGTGATGAATGTGCTGGATATAATGCAGTGAGATTGATATTGTCTGCAACAGATTCATACTAGTGACCCCAATGTGTGTCTCCCTCTCTCTCACAGGAATTTTCCTCGAAACTCACTCTCTGCCTAGAAGTTCTTTACTATAATGGGAGTATAATTGTTCTGATAACATCCAGCGCCCATGTTGGTGGTGGCTACGATCGTGGAAGAAGGGGTGTGATGTTGGCCACTGCCCATCGTTTTTAGGTTTTGTCTGCACATCACTTGCACTGTGCTTATAAAATCTATTGTTTTAATGTAAATTTAAAAGAAGCTTACATCCTGCCCACTCTCTTTCCTGGCTTTTCATTGGTTCCTGTGCTTGCCACTTACTTTCTCTCCATTTCTATTGCCTGTAGCATATTTTTTTCCTGCATTTACCATGCATGTTCCTTGTCTGCTTCTCTTATCAGTTTTCTGTAGCCGAAATACTGTTAATATCCGCTATGGTGGAACTATTTTTTCATAAGATTTCATCTCTTCCGTCTTGCAGCAGATTTATATTGCACAATTTATCACAGGGAGCGATTAAGTGATTTGCCCAGAATCACAGGATGTTGTGCCGCGAAGACTCGAACCGGGATACGCAGCTCTCAAGTCAGCAGCTCTGGCTACGCCACATTCTCTCCACTCCTGTGATGTTTGCAAGGGAGTTCTTTCCTTTATCCCAGAGGAGGATTTATACAAATAGCAGATTTTTCATTACATAGGCAAAACTGATGCATTACCAATGCTTGTTTCATCATGTTATTGGTCTAGAGGGATGATTGTGCGCATTGTTGGCTCGCCAAGCTGGTCATGCTAGTTTCAGCACAAACAGCTATTAGAAACATTTTCAAGATGTTTTCCAAATGTGTGAGCCATTTGTCGGTGTTTCTTCTGCAATGTGGCAAGCAAATCATTCAAATGTTTCCTCAGGTGACAGGCTCAAAAGTGATTTGTGAGAAAAACTAACAATTTAATGTTTTGTGTATGTCAGCTTTTTTATTCATTTCAAAAGGTATATGCTGAAGTGCTGAACATATTTCTTACCCAGGCTTTTCAGAAGTTAGAGCGAAGCCTAGGGCAGAAAAGTTCATTCTTCTTCCGTTTTTGCCAGCCAAACCTTTTTCTAAGCTAACAAGCATCGGAAATGACAAAAGACCTGCCTTATAAAGGGATGTGCCTCTCTCAGTCTACTTTCCAGGAAAATTCGGGCACTAAACAACCCCTGTAAAACTCAGCAAGTTCTAGCCTATGCCCACCGTCGCCAGATTGATATATTATTCTTGCAGAAAATTCATATGAATAACAGAAGGGCACCTGCCTGGGCACTTAAATGGGGGGGCTTACAGATACCTCTCTACATATTCCAGAGGTGTTGTTATCTTAATATAGAAGAGGGGGCTTCAAACATATTCACAAGGAAGCAGACCCTGGGGGCATATTCTTCATTCTACAAGGCCTTTTCCAATCTACAAACAGAATACTCATCAGTGCATAAGGACCAAATCAGGATGCCACACCACAATACCTGGAGTGGCTGCTATAATATTACACTCCTCCCCACTTTAGTTCAACCAACAGTTCCCAGAGGAACCCTAAAGCTAGAGAAATGCTATTTATAAGTATGGGTCAACATGATCTGGTGGACACGTGGTGTCACCTACATCCCCATGAAAGAGCACTCACTCATTGTACATGATTGTGAGGCTAGACTACACGACTGGCCATGCTCACCAGATTGTATTAGCTGCAGCTGTGCAGAATCCAATCCACACTCTGCAAAGCATTTAGAGATGCTGTGTGGGGAGAGTGCACTGCTGAAGGCAATGGCATTTCAAGTCCATTCTAGATAGGCTCACCGTGTTGGAGACAGAGATACAAACACTCAAAAAAACGAAACAAATACCCATGACCCAAGGACACTATTAGACATGCAAAACAAATGGTGTAAACAGTAGGAGGTGGCAGAGAGCGAAACAGGCAAATATGTATAACCTAGACGATATGGGAGAGGAGACCAACCGGGCACACATTGGCTTATCTTATTCATCCAAGTGGGTGGCATGTGACTTAATACAGATAGATGAGGACAACTGTACTGTGCTACACCAAACAAGAGACATTTAGGCAGCATTTACTAACTATTACTTTATACTCATCCACAAACCACCTAGACATCACCAACCTCAACACCTACATTGATGAAGCCATGCTGGCGTGGCTCGACTAAGAACGCAGGCCACTCTATGATCCAATCAATCCCGAGGAGATGAAAGAGGCCATTAGTAATGTGCGAAACGTCCTAGCACCTGGTAATGATGGCTTTACCATTGAATTCTATAAAGAATAGATTGATGACTTCTTACTCTATATGCTGCAGATGTACGAGGAGGCACGTGTGAAAGGAATACTACCGCCCACTCTTAGAGAAGCAATTGTTATCACATTGTTGAAGCGAGACAACTCTCCAAATTAATGAAAGTCTTTCAGAGCACTGTCTTCACTAAACATTGACCATTGTTGT
Source organism: Triturus cristatus (assembly GCF_964204655.1). Lineage (NCBI taxonomy): Eukaryota > Metazoa > Chordata > Amphibia > Caudata > Salamandridae > Triturus > Triturus cristatus. The sequence goes on from NC_140590.1 coordinate 1,707,100,383, forward strand.
CAAATTGTTAATGCGAGGCAAAGCTCCGAATAAATGTGACTCATACAGACCTCTATCTTCACTAAACTTTGACAACAAAATAGTAGCTAAAATAAGAGTGAATAAAACCACTATCATTATGACAATTGGTGGGACCTGCTCAGTCGGGGGTGATAACCAATCACGCCACAGCTACCAACCTCAGAACCCTATTTGGGGTCACATACCAAACAGACTCGGAAATTCCGGTCGCAACACCATTCTGAGATGCTAGTAAAGCTTTTGACTCGATTGAATCTCCATACATTTGCACTGTGCTGAGTAGGATAGGACTGGGTAAGGGAATATTGAAATGGACACACCGTCTATATACTTAGCCAATAGTCAAAATTAGAGTTAATGGACTAGCATCACACCCAATACAGAGAGGGATCAGACAGGGATGTCCACTATTCTCACTTCTGTTTGCTCTTGATCTGGAACTCCAGCCATTTATATTGAGAGCGCATCACCATACAATTTGTATCCTGCAGATTGCTGTTATCACTATATGTGAATCATATACTCCTGCTGATGTAATATCCACAGAATAAACTTAACTTCAATCATATGCATAATAATCAGTTTTGATAGATGATCCGGTCTCACCATAAACTGGGGTAATTCGCTACTTATGCCATTAACCAAAATACATGAAACCTACTCTAGACTATGCCATACTTTGGACACAAAACCCAGTCCACTATTTAGGCATTCTAAACCTCTGGGATAAGGATGTAGTACTACAGAGAAGACTTTATAGGATCACTACACACATTCGATAGTGAGGAGAATTGCCCTTATAAAAATGGTGGTCTGTCTAGACTACTTTATCTATTCCAAAATGTACCTATACCACATAACCAAGTGTTCTTTCATGAACTGAAGCTACAGATGATTACTCTAGCCTGGGCTGGCAAGTAGCCTGGAATCAGCTGGGAAACTCTAAAAAGTTGGGGGATTAACAGCCTCCAATTACTAGGTATACTATCTTGTTGTCCAAGCCCAGTTCGCACACCACTGGTTCCATAATATTAGAATGCTCCACATTATGCAGTCGAGAAGGACCTGGCCCACAGTAGCGTATTGAACACTATCTTAACCCGAAAGCCCCATAGGCCTGGTCCAGACTAGCTATAACGTGTGCAGTTGTGGCACCATATTCATCCCATCTGTCACTCAAGAACAGCACAAGGTTAAAGTTGAAGTGAGAACCATTGACGATACACACATTCACGGAACTAAAACTACACACATTGGGAGACTTATTTCAAAACAACATATTAATTACCCTACAAGTCAATAAAGCACTGGTTCTGGTGACCTTTTTAGACACATTATTATGCTATTGTTCCAGGGGGAAGTCAGAAAAGGGTATGGCACATCGCTAAAAGAGACACAAGTATGGAAACTACTAAACCTTGGGATAGACAACCATATTACAAAAGTGTTAGGGACAGATTTGTAAAGATGTGATGCAGCGCAATGCAGTAGACAACTTACTGCACTGTATCACATGGAGAGGGTGGGAACATGCCATATCTGCTAAGGTAAGACATATTCCAGCTCTCTCCCTCTTTCCCCGTGCTGGCGCACGCAGTGCTACCTAGCGACAATGCAGGCACCCTTGCACCATTGGGCAAGGGGGCCTGTGTTGCAACCAGGATTATTTTTGTTCAGGAAGGGACATCTTCCTGCACAAAAGCAATCCTTTGAGGCATCCTTCTCTTTCAAAGTGTGCTGCATGCATAGAAAGAGGAATTAACTGGAAAAATAAATACATCCCTCCTCGTTACACCTCACTTAGTAAAGGATATCATTTTGATGCAATCCCAGGTTCACGTTCTACATGTGCTGCAGAATGCAGCACAAGTAGAAAGAGGAACAAAAACGAGAAATATAGTTAGTTCCCCCCTTGCACCTCCCCTGGGATGGCTTACCTTTTTGATACATTCCCAGATTTATTATGTATCGCTAGGAATGTGCCAAAACCCATGGCTGGATGCGTTTGAACACCCATGCTCCACTCATGGAATGCCTTCCCAGGACAGAGTATCGCAAGGCAGTTACTTTTGTGGCCTCGAGTTACTCCAGATTTACCATGCCACTCACAGCCACACAGGGGGCCATATTTATGACTTTTGTGGTGCAGGGCGGCGCAGCAAGCCACTTTGAAGTGCTGCCCTGTGTCATAGTGAAAGGGCAGGAAAGCGCTGTATTTATCAAATATGGCACATTGCTGTCCTTTTCTCTTGGGCTTGAGCTGTTTTGGCAGCCTAGCACCAATGCAGGCACACTTGCACAATGGTGCAAGGGGGCCTGTGTTGTAAGCAGGATAGTTGTATGCAGAAAGGAGCACCTTCCTGCACAAAAGCAATCCTGAGAGGTGTTTTCCTCCTTCTGTGTGTGCTGCAGAGTGCATAGCACATAACACATAGCAAGAGGAAACAATGAGGGGAAAAAGATATTTCTCCTCGTTGCATCTCTCCTGGGGAGGTGTATCAATTTTGGAGCATTCACAGGTTTACCTGTTATTGTAAATTTGGGAATGTATCATAATCCATAGACACAACAATGCAGAGATTTGGCCTTGCTTGTCTTCATAAATCTCATTTTACATTTGCTAGGCCTTTGCACAATGTTGAGTGGTGGAAGGGGCTCATAAATATGCCCCCAGAGGCCATATGTACAAGGCCTGGCGATAAATAATGCTAACTTTAGTTCGGGGCAATTTTTGTACCGCCGCCATGGCACCTACGTATTTACAACATGTCGCTACATGGCAATAGTTTCTGATCGCAGCGGTATTTGTCCACGTAAACCACAACGTTATGGCGATAAAAATGTTGCCGCTAACATGAATAAAGTGATGGCAGGCCAGTCAGCGGCCAGGAACTGCATGATAATCAGCGTGACGCCACTTTTTTCACGTTAGCAGCAATATTCAACACAAAAAAAAAAAATTGTTGAAGAACTATGCAGGAAGCTGGACTCAGTAATGCAGGAGAGATGTTGGACCCGGCCTCGTAGAATGGCCCTCCGTGCCCCCGCACCCCCGAAACCTGGTGCCTGCAGCCCCAGCCCACGGCCCAGCCGGCCCTTCTCACCAGGACACCCGCACCAACCCCGGACATCCCCGTCCATGGCCTCTCTCCTTTCGGCCACCCCGGGCCCGCGTGCCCACTCCATGCAACAAGATGGCCGCCCGGCCCCAGCGCGACCCGGGCCTCGAGGCGCCACTCCGGCTGGAGGACATCACGCTTCCAGGGGATGAGAGAGGGAGGAGCAGTTTCTATCGCACCTCTGAACTCCCCTGGGACGATGGGTTTCGATCGGCCCTCCGGCCTCCCTGCGGGCTGGCTCCGTACCTGCTGGGTGTCTGGGACTCCTCCCGACCCGACCCTGAAAGGATCAAAAGACAATAGCAGGAAACCCCGACCAGCGGCCCCCAGGTGACGAGACCCCTGCCTGCACAGACTCCGGACATCAAAGAGGGGTCGACCTATAACAAGGGGTGCTCTGAGACTGTCCGGCAGATTCGACGCTGGAACAACGAGAGCCTGCGACGGGTGCATGGCTCCTGGAACTGAATCCACCTAAGCCTGCTGAGTGATTCGCGGCTTCCTGAAGATCGTAAGACCTCCGAACTTGTGCCTGGCCCTGCTGAGTGACTCGCGGCCCCCTTGAAGATCGTAACACCTCCGAACTTGTGCCGAAGCCTGCTGAGTGACTCGCGGCTCCTTGAAGATCGTAAGACCTCCGAACTTGTGCCAAAGCCTGCTGAGTGACTCGCGGCTCCTTGAAGATCGTAAGACCTCCGAACTTGTGCCAAAGCCTGCTGAGTGACTCGCGGCTCCTTGAAGATCGTAAGACCTCCGAACCTGCATCTGAGCCCGCTGAGTGACTCGCGGCTCCCCCCCAGACTCTCACGGTCCCGCCGGACCCCGACTCCGACCACGTATCCCCCAGCTCGAGGATTGTGAGCTGTGCGCCGGATCCGTCCCTGCTTGAACCGTTACCTGAGACTGTCCCGCTACCCCCCTACCTTTCCGAGACTCTTGAGCCCGTGCTCACTTTGTACATATTTGCAGTGATACCTATCTGATAAAGCTTGTTTTCTGAGAATATCCAGTGTGGTCACTCTGTGTCGTGTGGTGCCAAAAGTACGATCCTAGTTGCGAGATTCCTCCCCCTGGGGGATCTCCCGCCAGTGCCCGGCTACGATACTACACAGGTGGGACTCAGGGTAGTCAGGACCCCCTTCCGGGCTCCTCTGAGGTCACCGTCTAACATTGGTGGCAAGCGACGGGATTCGGGCCCATCACCTAGAGATCGTACAGTGAACAACGGACGCACGACCAACAAGGATGGCAGAAGGAAGCGCCATGAGCTCCACAGAAACCAACGCCAACAGAGTGTTCCAGGTGGAGCATCTGGAAGAATACACACACAAAGAGCTAAAGCAATTTTGCAAAGAACTTAAAATCGCTACCACTGGCCTCAACACTAAGGAAGACTTGCAGAAAGCGCTGAAAACTTGGGTGGAGACCGGGGCCTCCCGCCCGGAAGGCACGGGGGAGCGCCCCGACGAAGCCGAACCCCCCCCAAGGGAAAGCAGCGGCAATCAGGTGCAAGGCGTCGTACCAGACGGGGGACTATCCCCGGAAGAACTCGCGGACAGAGAGAGAAGCCGCAGTCATGAACTCGAGTTAGCCAAACTCAAAATCGAGGGCGAGTTGAAGTTAGCGGAGAAAAAGCTAGCGGTAGAACAAATGCGCGTACAAGGCGAACTGGAAGAAAAGAAGCTCCAACGGGAGCACAAAGGAAGGAAGCTCCAACTAGAGCACGAACGCAGCTTAAAGGAACTCGAGCTCAAGGCCCGAAACGAGGATGGGAGGCCCTCGGGAAACCGAGAGACGACCCCCCTAGCGGAACAGAAGGTCCACATCCCCAAGGATGTGGTCAAGGAATATTATAAAAACGATGACATTCAGCAATGGTTTCGGGCCTACGAGGTCGCCATGACCTCCCATCGGATCACACAGAAGGACTGGGGGGCAGGGCTGTGGGGGCGGTTTCTGAGCGAAGGAAGGGACACCCTGCTCGACCTTCCCCTCTCCCTGCAGACCTCCTACAGCCACATGAAAGAGGCTCTCCTCACAAGATACGGCCTCACCCCAGAAATGTACCGCCAACGGTTCCGGGACTGCAGGAAGATCCCGGGCACCACTTGGGTGGAATATGTAAACTTTTTTAGTCGGGCCTTCGATGGGTGGGTCAAGGGCAGCAAAGTCACCACCCTGGCCGAACTCACTGATCTCATGTTCTGGGAACACCTGGCTGCGAACTGCTTCATAGAGCTACGTCAACATCTGCTGGATAGCAAGCTCACAGATCCCCGGAAGCTGGCCGTGGAGGCCGACCGCTGGACCAACACCCGGGTCTCCCGGGGCATGGTAGGAGAGTACCCCCGAACCAGTCAGGGACCACCCCGCCAGAGAGGAGGAGGGAACCAGGGAGGGCCGAGAGAGTCCCAGCCTAGTCCCCCGAAGACACCACCTCCACCTTTCCCGGCGCCCCCCCCACCAGTGACAGGGCCCCCTGGGAGACGGGGACACCGGGTGACCGTCACATGCTTCCGTTGCCAGAAACCCGGGCACTACGCCAATGACCCAGAGTGTCCCATGGCCACCCAAGTCCCCCCTGCGAGGCAGATAGCCAACGTAGCCCTGGGGGAGGAGGTTGAGGAAGCCGAGGAGTGGGAACCCGCAGCGATGGCCCTAGTATCCCTGGGGGATAGGGAAATGATCCCTGGTAGCCTCCTACCCTCCAACACACAGAAATATGGGCAGCTCGTCAAAATCAATGGCCACCAGGTAGAGGCCCTGCGGGACACCGGGGCCAGTATCACCGGTGTCCTCAGGCACCTAGTCCCCGAGGAACAGATCCTCCCCAATGTCTTTTGCCCCGTGATATCCGCAGACAATAGGGAAAGTATGTGTCAGGTAGCCCTGGTGCCATTTGAGTGGGGAGGGGTGATAGGTAAACTCAAGGTGGCCGTAAGAACCTCCCAGCCGGTCGACTGCCTCCTAGGGAACGACCTGGAGAGTTCTCCCTGGAAGCATGTAGAGCGCAAGGCCCACCTAGGAATGATGGGACTCCCCGAGTGGGTGTGTGCCACCACCCGATCTATGACAGCCCGACTCACTCCCCAGAGAGAAGTCGAGAGTACCCCGGGCGAAGAAACCGGTACCGTCCCCGCCGAGGATCCTCCCGTTACCCCATCAGAAGGGTCCGTCGCCAGCGACGAACCCGCACTATCCGACCCCGCCCCGGTCCCCGAGTTGGGGGATCTACCCGAGTTGGCCCAGTGGCGCCACGAGGGCGGGCCCACCCGGGAAGAATTTTGCCGGGAGCAAGCCACTTGTCCATCCCTGGTCGGGCTGCGGCGCCAGGCCGAGGGCCAAGCCGCAGGTGACCAGACCGGAACGCACCGAATCTATTGGGAGAATAACATCCTGTATAGTGAACAGAGGTCGGTGGAGCTGGGATCCGGACGGGTACTGGTGGTACCCCTCCGCTTCCGAGGTTTCCTCCTGGGCTTAGCCCACGACGTCCCCCTCGCCGGCCACCTGGGTCAGGACAAGACCTACAGCCGTCTCGTGACCCATTTTTATTGGCCTAAGATGAAAGCAGCGGTAGAGGCACACTGCAAGTCCTGCCCCACGTGCCAGGCCAGTGGGAAGAGTGGGGGGAAGCGCAAGGCTCCCCTCCAACCCTTCCCGGTCGTCAGTACCCCCTTCGAACGAGTCGGAATCGACATCGTGGGGCCACTGGACCCCCCCACCTCCCAAGGTCACCGTTTCATCTTGGTCCTAGTAGACCACGCCACCCGCTATCCGGAGGCCATTCCCCTACGCACCATTACGGCCCCCGTGGTAGGCCGGGCCCTGATGGGGATCTTTTCCAGGGTGGGTTTCCCCCGCGAAGTCGTGAGCGATCGCGGCACTAATTTCATATCACGGTACATGACGTCCCTGTGGCAACAATGTGGGGTGTCCTATAAATTCACCACCCCGTACCATCCCCAAGGGAACGGCCTAGTAGAAAGGTTTAATAGGACTTTGAAAGGGATGATCGCTGGCCTAGAAGAGCCCCTCCGGCGTAAGTGGGACGTCCTGCTCCCCTGCCTCCTGTTCGCTTACCGGGAGGTCCCCCAGAAGTCCTTAGGGTTCAGCCCGTTTGAATTGCTCTATGGACACCCCGTCCGAGGTCCCCTCAGTCTAGTTAAGGAAGGGTGGGAGGCAGCACCCCAGACCACTCCCCGAGATGTGTTCCAATATGTCCTGGCCCTCCGGAACCAGACCAGGAAGTTCCGAGAACTGGCCGAGGCCAACCTGGAGGCGAGTCAAGAGGAAATGAAGCGCTGGTACGACCAGAATGCTACTCTGGTCGAGTTCCAGCCGGGCCAGCAGGTGTGGGTCATGGCCCCCGTGAAGCCTGGCGCCCTCCAGGACCGATGGACTGGGCCCTACAAAGTGATTGAGAGGAAGAGTCAAGTCACCTACTTGGTGGACGTCCAGTCGCCTCGGGATCCCCTCCGGGTCCTGCACGTGAACCGCCTCAAGCCTCACTTCATGCGGACAGAACTGAGCCTCCTGCTGGCCACCGATGATGGGGCCGAAGATGAGTCGGATCCCCTCCCGGACCTCCTGTGTGTCAAGGAGCAGGATGGCTCCGTGGAGGGAGTGAACCTCTCCCCAGCCCTCACTGCCCAGCAACAAGCGGACTGCCGCCAGCTCCTAAGACAATTTTCCGACCTCTTCTCCCTGACCCCCCGGGTCACCAACTGGTGTGTTCACGATGTGGACACCGGGGACAGCCCGCCGGTGAGACACCGAGCCTACCGGGTCCCTGACCGGGTCCGGTCCTGCATTCAAGCTGAAGTTGCGAAGATGTTGACCCTGGGGGTGATCGAGCCCTCTGACAGTCCCTGGGCCAGCCCCGTGGTCCTGGTCCCGAAGGCAGCGGCCCCCGGTGTCGCCCCCGAGCTCCGGTTCTGCGTGGATTACCGGGGGCTCAATGACATTACCCGAGCCGATGCCCACCCCATTCCATGAGCCGACGAACTCATTGACCGACTAGGGGCCGCCCGGTTCCTCAGCACTTTCGACCTCACCTGCGGATACTGGCAGATTGCGCTCACCGAAGGGGCCAAGGAGCGGTCTGCTTTCTCCACCCCCGATGGGCATTACCGCTTCCGCGTGATGCCCTTGGGGATGAAAAATGCCCCGGCCACTTTCCAGAGACTGGTGAATAGGGTCCTGGCCGGGCTAGAACAGTTCAGCGCGGCGTATCTGGACGACATCGCTGTCTTCAGTTCAGAGTGGAGTGAGCACCTCCAGCACCTCCGGAGAGTGCTAACCGCCCTGCGCCAGGCAGGCCTCACAGTAAAAGCCAGCAAGTGCCAGATCGGGCAAGGATCCGTAGTCTACCTGGGGCACCAAGTCGGGAGTGGCCAGGTCACCCCTCTACAGCCAAAGGTCGACGCCATCCTGGCATGGGAACCCCCCATCACCCAAACGGAGGTCCGAGCCTTTCTGGGACTCACGGGCTACTACCGCCGATTCATTCGAGGGTATGGCAGCCTTGTCGGCCCTCTCACTGAACTTACGTCTAAAAAACAGCCAAAGAAGGTGCAGTGGACGGCTGCCTGCCAGGAAGCTTTCGATGCTCTAAAAAAGGCCATGTGCACTGCCCCCGTCCTCCAGGCTCCCGACTACGCCAAGGAGTTCATAGTCCAGACCGATGCCTCCGAGCATGGCATTGGGGCCGTCCTGTCCCAAGTGAATGATCAAGGCCTAGACCAGCCCGTCGCCTTCCTCAGTCGGCGGCTGCTACCCCGAGAACAGAGGTGGAGCACCATAGAGCGCGAAGCCTTTGCCGTGGTCTGGGCCCTCAAAAAACTATGACCCTACCTGTTCGGCACACATTTCAGAGTCCAAACTGACCATCGACCCTTGCGATGGCTCATGCAGATGCGAGGAGAAAACCCCAAGCTACTGCGGTGGTCAATCTCCCTCCAGGGAATGGACTTCACCGTAGAACACCGCCCTGGCACGGACCACGCCAACGCTGACGGCCTCTCCCGGTTCTTCCGCTTCAGCGAAGAGAACCCCCCAAGGTGATGGGCAGTTCTCTCCGGCTTTCAGCTGGGGGGGACGCATGTTGGACCCGGCCTCGTAGAATGGCCCTCCGTGCCCCCGCACCCCCGAAACCTGGTGCCTGCAGCCCCAGCCCACGGCCCAGCCGGCCCTTCTCACCAGGACACCCGCACCAACCCCGGACATCCCCGTCCATGGCCTCTCTCCTTTCGGCCACCCCGGGCCCGCGTGCCCACTCCATGCAACAAGATGGCCGCCCGGCCCCAGCGCGACCCGGGCCTCGAGGCGCCACTCCGGCTGGAGGACATCACGCTTCCAGGGGATGAGAGAGGGAGGAGCAGTTTCTATCGCACCTCTGAACTCCCCTGGGACGATGGGTTTCGATCGGCCCTCCGGCCTCCCTGCGGGCTGGCTCCGTACCTGCTGGGTGTATGGGACTCCTCCCGACCCGGCCCTGAAAGGATCAAAAGACAATAGCAGGAAACCCCGACCAGCGGCCCCCAGGTGACGAGACCCCTGCCTGCACAGACTCCGGACATCAAAGAGGGGTCGACCTATAACAAGGGGTGCTCTGAGACTGTCCGGCAGATTCGACGCTGGAACAACGAGAGCCTGCGACGGGTGCATGGCTCCTGGAACTGAATCCACCTAAGCCTGCTGAGTGACTCGCGGCTTCCTGAAGATCGTAAGACCTCCGAACTTGTGCCTGGCCCTGCTGAGTGACTCGCGGCCCCCTTGAAGATCGTAACACCTCCGAACTTGTGCCGAAGCCTGCTGAGTGACTCGCGGCTCCTTGAAGATCGTAAGACCTCCGAACTTGTGCCAAAGCCTGCTGAGTGACTCGCGGCTCCTTGAAGATCGTAAGACCTCCGAACTTGTGCCAAAGCCTGCTGAGTGACTCGCGGCTCCTTGAAGATCGTAAGACCTCCGAACCTGCATCTGAGCCCGCTGAGTGACTCGCGGCTCCCCCCCAGACTCTCACGGTCCCGCCGGACCCCGACTCCGACCACGTATCCCCCAGCTCGAGGATTGTGAGCTGTGCGCCGGATCGGTCCCTGCTTGAACCGTTACCTGAGACTGTCCCGCTACCCCCCTACCTTTCCGAGACTCTTGAGCCCGTGCTCACTTTGTACATATTTGCAGTGATACCTATCTGATAAAGCTTGTTTTCTGAGAATATCCAGTGTGGTCACTCTGTGTCGTGTGGTGCCAAAAGTACGATCCTAGTTGCGAGATTCCTCCCCCTGGGGGATCTCCCGCCAGTGCCCGGCTACGATACTACACAGGTGGGACTCAGGGTAGTCAGGACCCCCTTCCGGGCTCCTCTGAGGTCACCGTCTAACAAGAGACAAAACCCCTAACACCACAAATAGGAGGACCAGCCAGAGACCCAGGGGACGGGAAAGAGGAAAACCAGGTTCAGCCAGCAGGAACATCAGATCCTGATTGCGGCGGTGACAGAGAAACAACTACAGCTCTTTGTCAGCTCCACTGTGTCATTGGGGACAAACCATGCAATATGGCAGTCCATCACAGCCAAGGTGAATGCTGTTGCAGATGTGAGGAGGACAGTGACTGACTGCAAGAAGCGCTGGCATGATGCTAACTCAAGACCAAGCAGAAACTGGCCAACAATCGCCAGGCAGCACTGCAGACCTGAGGTGGGAGTCCAGCGCCACAGGTGGAGCTGGATGCCTTGGAGGAAGAGGTATCTGCAGTCATCTGTGAGGAGTCGGTGGTTGGAGTCCAGGGACAGGATAGTACTGAACAAGACCAGCTACATCAGCAACAGGGTGAGTACCAACCAGGGACCGGGAAGAGGGGGTGGATGGAACCAATGTCATTCATGCACAAATAAATATCACTCAGTGCACACCGACACTGACTGCAGATGTTGTCCCAGATACTCCCGTTCCTGGGGGTACAGCCACATATCACCCTAGTCAATGAACATATTGAAATACACATATTGGTGGTGTCACAGATTTGGAAATCAGCACAGAAAAGTAATCCGAAATTCAGACAAGAAAGTATTTACACCAGACCACAAAATAAGGCAAACATGAACAAGCAAAGGGTCATATTGCCTGGATATGTGGCTGGGTGTTAAAATGACCCCTTGCCTCAACACCAGGCACACACAAATTGTCTGCACAGGGCTGCATCTTTGTGACAATAATATGATGATGCACCATGTCCAAGACTGATCTGGGGCAAAAGTGAGCATGCCACCACCGATGGCAGCACACATGCACCATTGTGCAGGGGTGTCTGAGTAGAATGAAGAATGTGTATGTGCAGTAAGGTCCTCCTTCATGCACATGTGCAATATTCAAATCAACTCAGATACCCTTGCACAATGGTGCATCTGTGCTGCCATCGGTGGTGGCATGCTCACTTTTGCCCATGATCAGTCTCGTTCACAGTGCATCATCATATTGTTATCACAGAGATGCAGCCCTGTGCAGACAATTTGTATGTGTGTGGTGTTGAGGCAAGGGGGCCATTTTGACACTCTCACACATCTCCAGGCAATTTGCCCTTTGCTTGTTCATGAGACGCTGCCTTGTGTCTACCAAGTGAGAAAGCATGTAGTGAGTCTATATACCATGAACACATGCATTGTCAGAACATACTGATCATGCAGCCTTCTGTATAAAAGGTGCATATCCCACAATGCATACATTCAGCACAGTAGAGTCATAATGTGATGTCATACTGTGAGCAGGGGGGATCTGCCAACAACAGTACAGTGCATGGACTATGCATATCAGGAATGTGTCACCATAACATTTTCTACATGTCTTGTCTGTGTACCATACTCACAGAACTAAAATGTCCCTGTAAAGAAGTATGACAAGTTAAGCATGACACCAAGCAAGAATATCAATTTAGCACCAAAGCATGTCAACTTGCAAAATGGCACTATCACCCCTCAGGTCAAGATGCACTCCTCTACTCTCAAGTGTACACATATGCCATACAAAAAACAGTATCCTACATTAGTAGTGGTGTGAGTTGCCCATTACACCTTGCTGTGCATGGAAACAAGTATTTCGGGAAAGTCAACAGTGTCAGTGAACAAATATGCAGTCAGGTATGTTAACATCTGCACACAAACACCGGCATCCAATCATCTTTGACATAACAGCATGTATCATCCATGTGACCATCTGCGTGGCATATTCCCAAACACACATCACCCTGCCAATCGCACCTGATGTGATGTTGGCAGGAGAAAGCGACAAACTTCTTCACGCTAAGCCGGTGATGTGATAAAATCCTTGCCGCTAAGGGAGGATGATGCACCGAGCCTGTTGCGTGTGCGATCTTGCTGCGATGGAAGAAAATGGCGCTCCGCGAGGGAGCGACGATCCTGATGCGATGCGGGGAAAATGGTGAACGCTCGGCGTCCGCGCTGCGATGAGCTTGATGCGATAATTTGGGGTTAGCGAGCACTTTGGGGCACGCTAACAAGCAATGTGGCAATCCTTGGGTTAGCGAGCGTTTTCAGACCCGCTGACGCGTGATGCGACGATCTTTGGGATAGCGGGCGTTTTTAGGCCCACTGATGGGTGATGCGATAATCTTCGGGGTTAGCGAGCGCTCGGCGGCAGCAGAGCGATGATTTTTCTCACGCTCACCAGCTGCAGCGGTTCGCTAACGGGGGTTATCAACGATTTTCAGCACTCTTTTCTCAGCAGTAGAACTAGAGGCCCTGGAACTCACAGGAGCCTCACCTGCAGATAGAAATCCTCGCTGGGAGGAAACAGGAGGCTGATGGTGGAGTCTGGTGTGCCTGAGACTCCTGCAGGAGGCTAGCTCTTTTCTAGCCCTTGGGTGATTGCTGTAGCAAAAATAAAAGTTCCTTTAAAGTCCTTTTCCTCTTCTTCCAAGTCCAGTAGTAACCACTGCAGGCCAGTCCAAGAAACAGCACACAAGCACAAGGACAGTCCTTCTCCTGCAGATTCCTGTAGTCACACGGACAGAGGTTCTTCTTGTTGTCCAGGAGCAATACAAATTGTAGGGGTTTTGGCACAAATATTTATACCCCCAAAGTCTTTGTTCTTAGGAGTCACAAGTCTCCGAACCCAGCCAGAACCAGTTCTGCCCAGCCCTGGAGCACTTTGTTGACCAGGATGCATCCTTCCTTTCAGAAAGAGGGGGTGTAGTGAGGTTCCACACTTCATTCAGGAAAGGAGGAATCATACGAGGATTAAAGTGACAGCTCCAATGTTTATTTCAAGTTACTGAGTACAACCAGAGACCAGCAGCTCATCCAGCACAACGGACACCCAGTTGGAACTCACACTCATCCCATAACATTCTTATTACAGGTGTAGGTTCTATTCCTACTCACAAGCCTACTTAAAGCGATACACCATCGCTACACATCTCCCTTCTTAATTATACATTGTTCACAAATATATTTTCACAGAAACTCACATGCAAAATTGTTACAAATAAAAACAAAAGAACTTGCATAATACATTACTTAAAAACAACAAAACCTTCAAGTTTCCTGGGAGCTGTAATACTCCTACCAAACCTGCTTACCCTGCTCCCAGTAGTACATTCATTGATAGGCTCTTTATTCTGTGTTCCCACTTCAACACTTTTACCCTGAACTTGACCATCCTTTAACACAATACCTTCAGGTGTTTGCCCACCAATGTCATCATGATCATCAGAGACAACTTCACCTGCTCCACTCTGCACCGTCTGAAAACCCAAAGGGTCTGTAGACTGTGCACTCATGCCAAGATCTATATCCCCTAGTCTTTCATTACATTCTCCCAACGACGGGAAAACATCCATCCACCAATAGTCTCTTCTCCCCTCTGAAACACAATTTTTTGCTACACCTTGATCATTTGAAATAGCAATGCGGCTCATGTGATGGACACTGCCATCATCGAGCTGCACTGTGTTCCTCATGACCTTTATAATGGTTTTAGGTTCCGAAAATCTGGGTTGCAACTTGCTAGATTTTTTCGCAAGCTTAACCCATACACATTGTCCAATGCGGACACATGGTTCTTTTGTACCATGTTTTTTGTCAAAATACGCTTTATTCTTCTCTTGTGAAGCCTTCATAGCTTCTTTCACACGGTCAGCATCCCAGTCATACTTCCTACTTCTGCCTATCCACCCAGGATTAATTTTACAATGTGGGAATCTTCCACGCATTAACCCAAATGGACTCTCCCCAATTGTGTCATGGGGTGTGATTCTATATGACCAAATCAACTTGTCCAGTTCTTCATCCCAATTTTTATTACCTTTCTTCGCTAATTGCAAAATGCCTTTCAAAACTCTGTTAACCCTTTCTACCACTGAATTACCTCTTGGGTGATACAACGCTGTGAACTTTTGCTGAATCCCAGTGTTCTCCAAAAATTTTCTCATTAAGTCAGACTTGAATTGAACGCCATTGTCAGTAAGGATGCGTGCTGGCAAACCTTCTCTAAGAAAGCATTTCTGTAAAAAACAAATAACTGTCTCTGTGTTCACTTTCGTCACCACTTCAACCTCAATCCACCTCGAAAACATGTCCACCACAACCACCAGGTACTTGGTAACACCATCCTGCCATTCTACGGGACCCATAATGTCTAAAGCGACTTCTTCCCAAGGCAACTTTGGACAAGACAGTGAAGACATCGGGGGATTGAGTGTTTTCTGTGCTTTATCAGAAGATTCACAATTGATACACTCCCTTACAAACTATTCAATTTCCAAGTCAATTCTAGGCCACCAATATAATGCTTTATTGTTCCTCTTAGTACGAGAAACTCCTGGGTGTCCTTCGTGACCAATCACAATCATTTTATTTCTCATACCAAACGGGGGTATAACTTTCCCTCCCTACATACAAATTCCCCATCAAGGCTCAATTCATCACGCACCTCCCAAAAAGCTCTCAGTGCCACATCCCGTTTGCACTCATTAGACCAACCTTGGGTGCCAATCATCTTTACGCAAACCTGTTGTGTCGTCGAATACACCTGCCACCGAGAATTCACACCAGGGATCTAGGTTAATTTCTTTCATGGGTAACGGAAGTCTACTCAAGAAATCCGCTATGATATTCTTTGCGCCAGGTACATACTTCACCTCATATAAAAAATCTTGGAGTCGCATAGACATCCTTGCGATTCTCGCTGAGGCTCTAGACAAACCCTCTGTTGTCAATAGTTTCATCAACGGTTTATGGTCGGAGCGCAACAAAAATTTCTTACCCCATATGAACTTCCTAAAGTGTTCCATTGCCCAAACACAGGCTAAAGCTTTGCGTTCTATTACAGAATACTTCTCTTCTGTAGGAGAAAGCGAACGAGACGCGAATGCTATGATCACTTCTTTAACATTATCCGATAATTGAGACAATACTCCCCCAAGACCAGTACCGCTAGCATCAGTCGTGACAACAGAGAACGCCTGTGGATCAAAACCATGTAATGTGGGAGCATGAGCAATTGCTTCTCTTATGCTGACGAATGCGCTCTGACAAGCAGGCGTCCAAATGAACACAACCTTATTCTTTAATAAATTTCGCATTTCAAACGTTTTTTTCGCAAAATTATAAACAAATTTCGAATAAAATTCCGCCAATCCAAGAAAAGAACGAAGTTCGTCCTTTGATTTAGGTGGAGGTGCATTAAGAATGGCTTCAACCAAACTGCATTTGGGTTTTATACCCGAACAACTAATCTCATGGCCTAAATACGTAACTGACCTCTCAGCAAACCTGCACTTGCTGCCTTCAGCCACCAAGCTATTTTCACGGAGAATGGACAATACCTCTCTTAAAATCATGTCGTGGTGTGCTCTATCCTTCCCCATGATTAAAATGTCACCCTGGAAGACTGCCACTTCCTGGATGTGGTTAAAAAGGTTTGTCATGAGCCTCTGAAATACTGCAGCAGCTGATGCCAGTCCAAACGGCATGCGTTTAAATCTGAAACACCCAAAAGGGGTGCAGAAAGTGGTAAGATGCCTACTGCTCTTCTCCAAGACAACTTGATGATAAGCTGCTGACAGGTCCAAAGTGGAGAACCACTTTGCATTCCTAGTCACAGACAGCATTTCATCAATCCTCGGAAGAGGAAACTGGTCCACTGGTATGTTATCATTGAGGTATCTCAAATCCATGCATAAACGGGCTTTGCCATTAGATTTGCATGCTACGACTAATGGAGAAACCCATTCTGCAGCTTCTACCGTTTCGATGACATTATTTTCTAACATTTTCTGTAACTCTCCTTTCACCTCATCTCTTACAATGAAAGGGATGTTCCTAGCCTTGTGAATTTTGGGAATAGCCCCTTCTTTTAAGTAAATACGATGAGTAAATCCCTTTAACTTGCCCATGGTATTTGTGAAAACTTCTGGAAAGTCTTGTAAAACCCACTTCTTAGTGTCTTCCCCATCACACGAGACTAGAACTTGTTCCTTGCTATTCGGATTCAGGATGATGTGTAACGACTTCTGATCTTTCCACCCCAACACTGGTGGGCCTTCTCTGGCTACATATAGTTTACCCACTGCTTCTCTCTCTTTGAACCTGAAGGTTAATGTTCTAAAACCCAACATGTCTATTTTGTCCCCTGTAAAGCTCTCAGCCGAGACATCATTAGGTTCCAACCACTCCCCAATTTTTCCAATAAACACGTTGTTCCATATCTCTTGTGAAATTATGGTGAATGGAGATCCCGAATCAGTAGCAAGTTGTACTACAATGCCCCCTAACGAAATCATACATAACGGTTTAGAAGATGAACTACCCGTTATATTCAGTACCACTTTCTTTCTTTGGATGCAATTCACTTGAATATCTGCATCACTGGCAGTTGAGGAACTATCATCATCCTCTTCTTGAACACATTTCACCTTACTTTTAGAATTCATTTATTTTTTCCGTCTGCAAACTCTAGAGAAATGTCCAATTAGACCGCACTCTAAGCACTTAGCCGACTTTGCAGGACACTTCTCATAACCTGCAGAGTGTGAATAACTTCCACATCTATAACAAATCAGATTTCCCACCCTTCTATTATCAACATTATCCATTTTTTTTTTGTAGTGAAATCTGATTTGCCTTTATCGAACCTCGTGTTACCGTTATTTTTGTACACATTTTTCTTTTCACTTACTTTACCCACAACATCACCAGTGGTTGTTTTGTCATTCGAGAGTGTGGCTTTCGCACACCTCTCTGAAAGTTCACCTTTCTTAACAATAGCAATTATGTCTTTAAGACAACTTTCTCCTTCAATCCACAATTTACCTTGTAGTGACTTATTCTTAGTGTACATTACAACCTGGTCACGGATAAGCTCGTCATGCAGTTGAGCAAACCTGCACTTACTCGCTAATTTCCTTAGCACAGAAACATATTCCTCTATAGTTTCTTGTTTATCTTGTTTCCTGTGGAAAAAAGCATGTCTAGTAACAGCAATGCATACAGAAGGAGAAAAATAATCATCCAGATCTAATATGGCCGATTTAAAAACATCTGCGTCCCCCTCTGATCTTTCAACCTTAACCATTTCATTAAAAATCCGTAAACCTTCGGGGCCTAATGAATACATCAACATCCTTTTCTTCCTTTCAGGAGAGAATGTTCCGCTAATGTCCTCTAAATTCGCACTATAGTTGATAAAGTACTCCTTCCAAACTAACCATGTTACCACTGGTTCGCCTGGAGTTGATAAAAATTCTTTTGGCGAATTTATGTGTGGGTTTGCAAAAGCTCCATCGCCAGAAGCGGCATTTCTCGTGTCCGAAGATGATGTGTCGGTCGGCATTTTGTTGAAAAGTAAGGCAACGACAAATCACAAAATGTAAATTAATGAATCCCCAAATCCTGTAAGCTTGTGACTCAACACAACTTCCAGACTGTTCCTCTGGTATTTTCAGAAAAAAACAAATCACCACTTCACGTTGTCAATGCTGTGACATAGTAAATCACCACTTCAAGAAAGCTCCCTGGTGTACTCAGCGAAGAGAGAAAAAAAATGTCTTTCCTTCTTTTTTAAAAAAAAAACATGAGCTGCTTAAATGATAACAAAGTAGGTTCACATCCCCTGTGTTCACGAGGATAAGCTCGTTATTATTTTCTTTTGTTTTAAACAAATTTATCCACCCTCTTCCTTTTCAACTTGCTCACCTCGCAGTGCTTGCAAAATAGACTCCTCGTCAATATAATACCTTGAGCCGTAAGCTTCACTGTGTTGACTAACTCCGTTCGTGAGACGCTGTCATGGCAACAAAACTCGCTCGCCGACGGTGTCCTGTGAGCGTTTAACCACGTAACGTGGTGACGTACGCTTTGCCAGTCACACGTCCAGATGCGGATGCAGATCGAGCGCGAGGGAATGGACTCGCGGAGCTCACCAACGTTAGTAGCGACATTCAAATGTGAGTTAAGTCTTTGATTTATTTCACAGTCTTGAAACTTGTACAAATAAGCTTACCGCAGCATCAGAGGTCGTCAGGGGATCAAATCCAGGCAAAAACGAAACGCATAGAACTCCACGTTCCCCAAAGTTGAAATGCGAGAGAAAAAAAAAACAAATATGTCCGTTCAGCCTCCTCTGTTGATTCAAGGTGACAACGATGCACCAGTCGATCAACTCCAGGATACAGCCGTTATTATCGCTTACTTGCTTCGTCTTTTCCTTCCACTTAGATCAACTTGAGGATACGGTCGTTTATACCGCTTGCTTGCTTCCTTTTCCTTCCTCCTGCTTGAAATTTTTTTTAGATGATCCCAAAAGGTCGCCAAAATTGTGTAGTGAGGTTCCACACTTCATTCAGGAAAGGAGGAATCATACGAGGATTAAAGTGACAGCTCCAATGTTTATTTCAAGGTACTGAGTACAATCAGAGTCCACCAGCTCATCCAGCACAACGGACACCCAGTTGGAACTCACACTCATCCCATAGCATTCTTATTACAGATTTAGGTTCTATTCCTACTCACGAGCCTACTTAAAGCGATACACCATCGCTACAGGGGGTCTGCCTTCAGACGCACAGTGGGAGGTGGAGCCAGCATTCACCTTGCCAGGCACAGCCCTATTCAAGTGCAGGAGCTACCCCTCCCCTCACTCCAAGGCAGATCTCTCTATTCCCCTTTTGTACCGCTTTGTTTGCCATAAGTTGGCAGGGTATGCTCAGACGTGAGTCCCTTGCTCACTTTGCCACTGGATTCAAGCAAGCTTGGCTGAAGACGGCTGAAATGCCAGAAACCGGTCCTAGGAAGCTTGTTTCTGGTCCAGGGAAGGCATGGCTTGGCAGTTCGGGCTGGACTGTTCCCATGAGGCACAGGGTCAGACTGATTTGCATATGGCCATGTCTGAACTGGGGTGGCAGAGTGGGCTAAAGAACGGTGATGGATCAAACCCGGATCTGTTGACTGGGTGTGAGTGTTTGATTGGTTCTGATGCTCCGTCCATCACCACCCCCTTTTGTACCGCTTTGTTCGCCATAAGTTGGCAGGGTATGCTCAGACGTGAGTCCCTTGCTCACTTTGCCACTGGATTCAAGCAAGCTTGGCTGAAGACGGCTGAAATGCCAGAAACCGGTCCTAGGAAGCTTGTTTCCGGTCCAGGGAAGGCATGGCTTGGCAGTTCGGGCTGGACTGTACCCATGAGGCACAGGGTCAGACTTATTTGCATATGGCCATGTCTGAACTGGGGTGGCAGAGTGGGCTAAAGAACGGTGATGGATCAAACCCGGATCTGTTGACTGGGTGTGAGTGTTTGATTGGTTCTGATGCTCCGTCCATCACCACCCCCTTTTGTATCTCTCTATTCAACCAAGGTCTGACTCAGCCTGCCCTGTCCCTCCAAAACCAGACAGCCAATACACATAATAGCAGAGCACACGGGAAGGCTTAGGCAAGAAAGTACCTATACTCTAAAAGTGGTAGTTTCAAACACAGAATATAAAAATAACCTTCACTAAAAGATGCATTTTAATATTCTGAGCTCAGGCATACTAAGTTCGTTTTTCTACCATGTTCTGTGGGTCAGTTACGACTATAGGATGTAATAGCCCAAACCTCCCATTCTGACCTATGGAGAACAGGTAGATTTACAGTAGTGAAAAACGAAATTGGGTGTAATTCACTACTAGGACATGCTACACACCTTAGAGCATGTCCTACCTTACACATACAATGCACTCTATCATAAGGGTGGCTTATAGGATGCCAAGGGAAGTTTCGGGGGGCTGGGAAGTGGGTGCACTTCACAGCCAAGATGGCATTTCTGGACTGCACACAGACACTGCAGTGGCAGGTCTGAGACACACTTTACAAGCTGCTTATGTGGGTGGCGCAAACCAGCGCTGCAGGCCCACCAGCAGCATTTGGGGTACTAGCTCTGGGCACACACAGGCCACGCTACTAGGGACTAACAGGTAAACCAAATAAGCCAATCAGGGATATACCAATTCACATAGTCATATTTACAAAGGGAGAGCATATGCACTTTAGCACTGATCAGCAGTGGTAAAGGGCCCAGAGTCATAAAGCCAACAAAAACAGGTTAGGAAAAATCCAGGAGGAAGGCAAAAAGCTTAGGGATGACCCTGCAAAAAGGGCCATTTCCAACACTCACCATTGGAAATGCACATAAGTGAAAGGGTCACTGTGTGAAAGGAATACAGGTCAGTAAAACCAAAGCTTCACCATACCTGCAGGTCATCATGCATACATTAAGATGTCCTTACTCCCTTTGACTTAACAAAATGAACTGTGTGTATCATGGCAAATCGAGCATACATCCCTGCCCATATCATGTGGCGCATCACATCAACCCAGATCACAACAGTGGGATAGGTATAATCATGGCACAACAACAATTATGTTGCATTGCCAACAGCAAGGTGTAGCACCATGCAATCCACCCCTCTTAAAAAGAACAATCTTTAAAAATATGAAGGTGTACTGAGTAGGGGTGACTCTCCCACGATGCAGTGCCCAGACACATAAATCTTAGCTAATCAACATTGACAACAATGTTGTACAAACAGCATCACTGTCACTACTGAACAGAGGGCGCAACTGGTGCTGCATGTGTGTGGGAATTGGCCACTTACATTTGGCCTACTTATGAACTGTGAGATGATAACGTACAACTAAAATGTCACATCTGTGATGTTGTACAATGAATCACTATCCAGCATGTAATAGGCATCTCCTCCTGAACATTCTGAATGGACATTGTCATGCCGTCTGCTTGTAAACATATCCAATGCATGATCATACTTGAAACATACATATAACTGCATCTCCCCTTTACATTGCAGAGGGAGAAACATCACCTCCTGTACAGCACCCAATCCCATTCTTCAATGATAAGGATGAAGACATCGCAACCATCGACAGGGGCACCCTCCAAGAGCTGCTCAACTCTATTGGCAGCCCATCCCCAGAACCAGGGCCATCCATCAGCGTCGTGGAAACTCCAACCCCTATACAAAACACCCAGCAGCAATCACCTACCACCACAGCTGTCTCCCAGGACCTTGAGGACTCACTTCTGACATTTCAACGTCGTGCGATAGAGGTCCAGCAGGAGATGGCTGGTCAGGTGGGGGTGAGGTTTGAAGGCCTGGTGGCCAAATGGAATGGGGTACGTGGGTGTCTCAGACCCATTTCGGACCACCTACAGACCATCACAGACACCCACAGTCCGCTCCATGCTCTCCAGCATTCCATGGCTGACATCACTGGAGTACTGACTCAGAGACAAGAAAAACTGTCGAGTCAGATTGGCTCCAGCGGTGTCCCCAGGGGGTTGCACCAAATGCAAATGATCATGGAGAACATGGAGCGGATGCAAGTCTTACACTTGGCTGCCATGGCTGCATACCACAGAGATGTTGCTGGAATCTTCAAAGCCCTGCAGCTGCTCATCATAGCAGTGCTGCCTCAAGGTTTGGCACTGATGAATGCTGCTGCTGTTTCAACATCCACATCTCAGCCCCCTGATGTGTCAGTGCCTCACAGTGCCCCAGACAATCTAACATCATGCACACGGAAGGCATATGACACATCAGAGGATGACGATGTGGACAATTCAACATTCTTGCAAAGAAGAAAGCGGTAGCATTCATCTATGCCAAATGGACTGTTTCTTCTTGGATCTGCGCTTAGCATCATGCCCCGGAACATCAGCTTCCACTGTCCCCTGAGTCACTCTGCAACACTCACCTTAGACATTGATATGGAGTGTCGTAATTTGTGTTGTTCCCAATGACACTGAAATCAGCCTGCTGACTGAACTCTGCCTCTTCCTCAACATGTCCCCGTCCATGTTACCCCTAAAGGACTCTCTCGGGCCCTCCACTGGGCATCCATAGAATATGGGGGTTGTTTGACCAAGCACTGGGCCAGTCTTCTACCAATGTCAATGCACATGCCAATAAAACAAGTTAAGTCACACAGATGTGTGTTGCCAATGACCATTCACGTATTGAAGTCATAAAAATTGTTGGGCCAGTGATTCCATCAAAACTTACACCGAGGGACATATGATAAATGGTCATGTTGAATCTGTGTCCCACATAGGCAGTGAGATGACCGGGTATGTGTGAACTAGCTGTGGACTCATTGCTCAAATACTACATGCTTGCAAGATACCAACATTGCCCTACGTACATGATGGGAATAGGCATGTGCGGAAATATGTCAAAGTCAGCCTCATGCCACAAGTAGTGTCTTCATTTAGCATTGCTAACAAGTCTCACTTGGCAGATCTACTCACACTCAATGGGATGGATAAAGCTTGTTGTGATGGGGTCATGGCATGCCACTTTTCAAGATAGAGCACACACCAGATTCACATAGATGATGAATGGTAATGGCACATATCTACCACCTGCTATTGGAACCACAATGTCTGTTTCAGTGAAGTAGTGTTGGTAATACGGACTTATCCTAAAGTGCAAGTCCTCAGTCAGTCACGTCCTGTGGCTTAACAATGCCTTGGAAATAAGGAACCCTCTCATGCTGTGCTCACTGTGAAAGGAGAGGGCAATGTGTCTAGTGGTGTGTAGTACACTGCAATTCGCATATAGTCAGATGCTGTACCACCATTTCAAGGGTGGCATCACTATGAGGCAATGCCAAAACTAACAGCTGGGAAAAGTGGATATAACACTGGCACAACAGGGAGCAATGCTTCATTTGCCTTCCTGTTTGCTGTAGAACTGTGTTCTGCCTTGTGCCGTGCACATATGATCTGCAAAATTAAAAAATTCTGTATGGTCTGGAAGATGAGCCTTTCTACACAGGAACATCCTTTTTCACTAATGCTGACACACTTGCACTATGTAGCAAGTGTGTCTGTGTCTGTGCATGGTAGGTGGACTCTGAGCCAGGCTCATGTGAAATGCAGGGTGGGGCCGTAATCTGGGGAACACAGCCCATACAACCATTTTCATGATGGATAAGAGTTGCAATGTCAATGTTTGCTCAATACCAAGTCCCTATATTGTGTTGTAAATGTGCAACAATGTGATGTACAACTCTGTGAGTCGCACATAAGATGTACAAATTAATAAACAAGTGTCCCTAGGCTAGGGTATGACTCCTATTTGCCATCCTGTAATCCATGCAGGCTTCCTGTGCACAAATCAACTGGATCCTGACACTATCGGTCCAGCTAAGAGACATGTAATGACACCACGTACACATTCAAATGATTGGTCTGTGATTGAATAAGTTGTATTCAACTCAAAAAGCACCACTCCACCAATGCACTTCTGACATAACTGCAACCACAATTCAAAAACAGTCAAAATGTATTTGAACTTCACAAAATTAACTACCCTATAGTAACGCTAAGCACTACTACAACTAACCTAATCCTAACTAACTGGAGCTAAGTGAATGTGACTCTAAACTATCTACCTTAGCTAATCCTAAACACGCAACAGCATATCTGAGACTTCAATCGCCCTCTCACCCTTAAAGCACATCAGAAGACAGACAAATACATCTTAGCTAAACATAAACTAACTACACATTTATCCTACACAAATATGTATTTTTTATTTGTTTTATTTTTTATATAACAACAAATACATCAACCACCTACCCAAAGAAAAGGAAACTTAGCCCATAATACTACATAAAGAGACTAAAAAATCAAAAATATTGTTAAAATCTGTCACTACCTATTCCTACACTATAACTACATTATCTAACACTTAAACACCTACACATTTACTAATTAAAAATATAAAAAAACATTGGGGCTGGCTAATTGGGGGATGGGTCAATACTTGCCCATGTCAAAATGGGAGACCCAGGGCAGCCTTGATGTCCTGGAGGTGGGTGTTCTGCTCCGATATTTAGGGTTCTATTCATGCCAGTCTGACATTCATGTCCATCATGCACAAAGGATCCTTACTGTGAATCCCACAGCATGAGTCAGTGCTGCAGATGGCAGTGTGGCAGTCCCCTGTCCACTTGGCTGTAAGGGGGCACCTGCCTGTGTGCCGAATCCTGTAGCAGCAGGTTGGCTGTGTGGTGTCTGTGTCAGATGGAGAGATCTTTGGCCATGTCTGGACCCACGCCTGTCATCTGAAGGGCCAGATATGGCCTGTGTGTCACTCTGCAAACTTTGTAGTGCAACTTGGGGCAGAGACTTCCATCTCTCCACTGCCTGGTCAGCTGCATACCTCCTAGGCATGGTACGATAGCTCTTGGCCACCCGGTGTATGTGCAGGTATCTGTCTTTCCAGACCTGAAATGTGTCGACCTCCTCTGGCGACATATTGTCTGTAAGATAAGAGCAGTGACACTATGTGAGTCCAGATGACTATGTCAATGTTCTCCATTTAACTCTGAAACACAAGGTCAGTAAAACATGTGAGCACACACTCTAACAAAAGATTGTGAAGTTCAAAAGTGACATGGACAATGCAATGTTGAATTAAGGATCAGTTACAACATGATGGTGACACTGACATGACAGTGCATGGCATGTGACATGTCACAAGACAATGAGACTGTCAGTGTGAAATGATGGTGCAGTCATATACCCTGACTGAGGGCGACTTGTACAAGGAAGTGGACGAGAGAGGCATTATTACTCGGTGTGTGGCGCCTCGCTCCTCCACTTCTGAAACACAAGGCTGCACCATATGTACAATAATGTGGTGCAGCCCTGCATGTCCCCCTGCCATGGCAAACAGGCACCCTTGCACAAGAGTGCAAGGGTGTCTGTGTGCAGGGGAGGGTTGTTCATGTGCAGGAAGGTGTCTCTTCCTGCACATGAACAATCCTGGAAAAGCCCTTCTGTCACTTTCATGCGTGCTGCATCATGCAGCACACATGGAAGCGACAAAATTGCATATTCTCTATTATTTGGACATGCACAGGAAGGAACACCTTCCTGTACAGAAAGAAATAAGGCAATTGGTCTTTTTAAATGTGTGCTGCACAAGGCAGCACACATGGAAAACCAACGTTAGGTGGCTGAACAGTGACTTGTACATGAGGCGCAGCCACTCTTGCCACCCCATTTTCATAAAAGTTAACGTTGTGGTGGCGAGAGGGGATTGTACATTCGTCCCGGAATCTACCATGAGAATGAGCCCAAGGAGACATCTTGACAACACCATTGCAGAACCATAACATGGCAATTAGATACATATGGCCATCTTTGCTAGATTGTTGGTGAGGATGCCATTGGTATCCTTGGCTTAACACTATGCCCTGCAACTTCTGGAAAGCTGGTATGCAGCAGATCTACAATAGTACTGTGCAGACCTGTGTCTGACCCGCACAGCCTGAAAAACACTACCTACTTGGGCATACTCTGGCTCACATGCAAAGTTCTGCAAGTGTCTCTGTGTTGATGTGATTGATTAGAAAGGGCCACAGAGTGGCCCTTTATGCACATAACCATTCCTTACAATATATACAGACAAATCAATATGTGCTGCCTCATGCAGCACATGTTGAATTCACATGATGTCATTCTCAGCACTGATTGTTCATGTGATGTAAGTTGCACGTTCATGACCTTGAACAATCAATGGTGTCCTGTTCTCTCCAGATGTACCGCACAACGCAGAACACTTCCGACCAACATGTTTGTCAACCAAATTAAGACATCTCGCCACAGTTCATAAACTGATCCAATATGCCTAAGGTATCACACATTACACACCCCAAAACATTCTAGCTGGCCTTGGAGAGAGTGTCCAGACCTCCAAAGGTTTGTTTGTGCATGTATTCAGAGCCCAACCTTGTGAAAAGATGGTGTAGAGCCCTTTTGTGCTTCATTCTCAGGCAGCCAGCTAAACGCTGCATTGTGACTCAGGCTAAGGCAATTGTGCTCCCACAATGCTGTACAATGTGATGTTGATGATTAAGTGTTGTGCTTGTGATATGCACCAACATTGCAAAGATATGACACATCAGATATAAGACAATCACTATTGCCAGCAATCCTGGCTTGTGACCTAACTTTACATTAAGGTGATTTCAACACATACAAAGTAGGTGTGACTCTGGATCCTGCTGCAATAAATTTGTTATCACTGACCCAAGCTTACATATTGTGGCTGTGACAGACTCTTTTTAGTGGTTTCTGTAAATGACGCCTGGTGCAACAAAGATTTGAACATCATTGACAGCCATCTCAGTCAAGGATGTACACGCATTCCATGACTGGTCATAATCATCACCAAAACCACTGACATGTCTCCTCTCCTGTCTGTATGCTGTGTAATCCACATGCATGTGCTGGAGTGACATAACCCATTGATATTCCTTGCATGGGTATCACAGACTAGGAATGCGCACAGTTACATCTGAAAGACAATTGCATTGCTCCATTTTCACTTACTGATTTGTTCACGCTTCACACTTCTTTGAAACATCATCACACTGGAGGCAATGTACATATCATACACACCCATACTGCATACTACTATGTACAGGATTTCACCCAGACATTCATCACATCTGATAATGACAATATTTAATGGATGAACTCACCAGTGGCATGTGGGTCACAGAAGGCTTTGATGTCCCCCTGAGGGATCAGTGGTCTGCCAGCTGTGAGACGTGAAAAGAAACGTGTATTGGTATCAGATGTAAATTCACACGTGTCCTATTCATCATCAGATACATCTACATAAATGACAATGCCCTGTAACTGTACTGTTGCAGTTCAGGTTGCATACATGATTGTGTCTACTTTGCCTGTTGTTCCCACAAGAGATGACCAATGCTGAGTTTGGCAACACAAGACAATCCTGCTTGCAAATTTGCACATTTTGCACACACTACTTGTGTGACACATTCCCAAGGCCACTTTTCTCACAACAACATCATGTTCTCAATGGTCTGTAGACAATAGGATTGTTGTAGATCTCATCAGGGTGTGTCACAACAATTGATGGTGTATGATCACACCTTCTGTATGTGGCAGACTGACACTCCAGAGATGGCCTATTTTAAACAATCAATATTACCTATATCATCATACGTTATACAAAACCTAAGGACAAGGGCAGTGTACATAGGAGGCTGAGCCATAAGTTAAGATCATGGAAAACCTGATCTTAACTTTGAAAAACTAGTGCAAATGCATTATTTCTACTTGTTTTTCCACTTTCCTTGTGTGATGCCTTGTGCAGCACACATGGAAGAAGCTAAATGCCTTTGATTGTTTATGTACAGGAAGGTCACCCTTCCTGTACATATACAATCTTTCCCCTGCACGCAGACACCCTTACCCTATGGTGCAAGGGTGTCTGCGTTGGCACTACACTGCTAAGTGTAGCGCTAGTGCAGGGGGAAACACAAGGCTGCACCATATCATTGTAAATATGGTGCAGCCTTGCGTTTCTGAAGTGGCAAAGTGAGGAGTTAAGCCATGCCCGATAAAGCCTCACTCCGCTTCTTTCTTGAACATATGCCCCATTGTGTTAAAGACTGCATTTTAGGATATGTTACAAAAGTATTCATTTATTATTTTACTTACCACCTTGTAGCCCAATGATGACTCCCAGGTGGTCCAACATGTCACCCACACGGCCCATGCAATCCTGCCATCGGTGCTTCCATTGTTGGACAGTCCTGTCCACACCGAGGATTCTCAGCATCTGACTCCTTACATGCTTCCACCTCACCTTCCGCACACATACAGAATATCCCTGCAGGGTCCTACCCCCACTCTCAACCATCAAGGGCAGGTAGAATTTTACCAGCCAGAGGAAGCCCCCCAATACCCCTTCTGACATCCTGCCCTCCCTACCCACACCGGCCATCTCCCAGAACACACCTAAACCTACTAGAAATGAAATTAGGCCCAAATATATACCCCAGAAACTATTAATAATGCTAATTTACCCCTTGGACAGACACCCGACAAGATTTGAAACAAGACTCAAAAAACACGTAAGGACAAGTACACAAGACTTCACAGAGACACTAGGGACAGTTCACTGGACACAACAACACTCTCTACTTCCAAAAACACTATCACACAACTCCAAGCACGTCCAACACTCTCCACATTCACTAGCAGTGTGCTCAAAAGAGAAAGTGGAAGTGTACAGTACTCCTCCAGTACACAGGATGCATGCTGACATCACTTCTTGTGTGTTTGCGGCCCGCTTTTTTACTATGTGGGCGGAATCTCCATGCAAATTCAGCTTTAACAGTAATATTTCATGTTGTTACATGTTTTTTGCGATTATTTTCCATAGCGGTTAAGAAAAATAATATCGCTTTTGCGTTAAAGCGGTAAAAATTTGGACGCTAAGTGCAAGTTGTTCCTCAGATGAACATTATTTCATGGAATTCATCACTGGCCCCCAAACACACCCTAAAATTCATCTCTGACCCCCAAACACACACTAGAATTCATCTCTGACCCCCAAACACACCCTAAAATTCATCACTGACCCCCAAAAACACAACCTAAAATTCATCTCTGACCCCCAAACACACCCTAAAATTAATCACTGACAACCAAGCACACCCAAAAATTCATCTTGGACCCCCAAACACACCCTGAAACTTAAAAAGCTCCATTACTAGCCTCACAATGTTTACCTTTCACTTGTCAGATGCACGCAAGTTTTTTGTGTAATGAGATTTTATTGCACAAATTAGGCTTATGTGCTTTTTATAAACAAATGTACACATGTGCATTTTTTGACATTGTGATTAGGTGAAGAAATGTTAGATTATTAGATCCCTCCGTGCTGTTCTAGCAGCAGAAGCTGTGATGTGTTCAGCATCTGCCTCTTCTTCCTGATCCTCCTCAGGATTGTCTGGATACTCCGGCTGTTTAGCCCATGGCGTGTTTGTGCGAACACATATGTTGTGCAAAATGCAACATGCCATGATGATTTTGCAGACAAGCTCAGGGCTGTACAACAGTCTGCCACCTGAAAAATTGATGCAAAAAGAACAATTGATGGACAGAATGCAGAACAAAGTTATACATTCACCCCAGTACAGAGATCTGGACCTAAATCCATTGTTTTTTGCTCACCATGCCATTCCAGTTTGGACCCAGCAATATCCAAATCAGTCTTGACCCTGCACCCAATGGGAACAGTCCAGCTCGAACTGCCAGGCCAAGTCCTCCCTGGACTGGAAACAAGCATCTTACTCGGGGTGACAAAATGCAAAAAGAACAATTGATGGACAGAATGCAGAACAATGTCTTACATTCACCCCAGTACAGAGATCTGGGCCTAAATCCACAGTTTTTTGCTTTTTTGATATATCGAGGCACTGGAACCTTGACTTGAGCACTCCAAATGTCCTTTCAACAATGGACCTGGTGCGTCCAAGGGCAACGTTGTACTCTCTCTGTCCCTGTGAGTGTGTTGCTGTGAGAGGTGTCACCAGCCATGGAGTGAGTGCATATCCTTGATCACCTGAAACATATAATGGAGAGATGTGTCCATTAGTGCCTGCTGAGTTTGCAGAATGTCTATTTTGGTGTGTGATTTGTGCTAGTTTGGATATTCAGATTTGTCATGTGGAGCTTCAGACAATGGACCAGCATCACTGCAAATTAAATTGCCTATACTCGACAGCCTGCAGATCACCATGGTGGCATTGTCTGGATCCTGTGTATTGCCTCCATGTTATGACTGTCAGAATGTATGCTTAACTCGAAAATAGGTTACAGTTTCTTTACAGGCCCGTTGCACATACTGATCCTCTCATGTGCACATATTTCATGGGGTGCACCATTGGCACATCCCCCTTATGTTTTTGACAATTACTATTTTGGAACATCATCTATATACCTCATTGTGAGTGATTGTGCTGAGGGTAGCTGTGAGAGAGATTGCTTGTCTGCTAAACGTTGAAGTAATTGTGGGCTAATTACATCCACCTTGCCCCAAAGGTGGGTCAGTGTTGGAGTGACAGTGGCACTGCTATCTGGTACAATGGACTCACTGGGACATGTGATGACAACATACATCTGCAGTCATGTCCTTGTGCAAGAATTGACTTTGACTTGGCATGTATGCATGTTGGAGCATTACCCATCAATATTTCAGTGTGTGCCAGTTCACAATCAACACACATTGTTATTTCAGCTTTTGTCCATCATATTGCTACACCTCACCAGGGTAGTTATATGCATATAATACTAGGCTATGGTAGAAGAGCCCTTCACCGAAGCCGCAAGGGTAGACAGGTGTTCCTAGGTGTTTATACGTCCTCCCGAATCAAATACAATTCACCAGATGTATCCCACATAGCATAATTAAAGCTCCGCACTGAACTCTTGTGCTGTCAACCGCTCAAATGCAGTGTAGGAAGCTATTCCTTTTTGTAAAATATCCCTCACACACTCTAGTAAGCTCATGCTTCATCATCAGGTTCAAACTGACTCCTAAAGGTCAGGGTGGGCTCAACCATATTTCAGGGTGCACTTAAGAGAGTTAGGCAGGGGGCCTGAAGATTACAAATCCTCCTCCGTCTACAGGTATCCCTTTAATAATGGATTTGCAGGGGATATGGAAAAAGAAAATAAACTGGTGTCATCAGGAGATGATGGGCCTATTACCCTAATGCAATGCCAACATGTTTCACCACTATTCGGTGGCCCACATGGGCCATGGTTTTTCTTCAGGGAGAACGGAGATTCCCCCCCGCCCCCCGGGTCTTCTGTGGGGGTGTTTCCCTATATTGTCCTCAATTGAGGGAGAAGACAGCTGCACTCTTGTGAAAAGGTGGAAGGTATACTTCTCACATCAGTTCGGTAGTGTTTTATGTGCTCACTATTTATGGGGATTTAATGTGTCCCAAGGGACTGCGGTTAGTGGGGGTAGCCTTGTATTCATACTTTCCTCAAAGGTCCAGACCCTCCGCCACACCTACTTGGTTCCCACCTCTCCCAGCATTTGCAAAGGTGGGATGGAGGGGCAGGACCGTTGCGGAAACTTTAACCACAAGGCTACCCCATTAACTGCAGTCTCTTGAGGCCTCAGAAGTCCCCCCCGATCTATAAGAGAATTTGGTCCCAACTCCCTACTGACAGCCTCTTGCGTTCCCTCGCTGAGTCCAGTCCCCCTCCTGGCTACGGGCCTTTGGAGGCCGATATCGCTTTCCATGACTGGCTTTGCCATGCGCTGGATGCGGTTCTGCCTGTAAAAAAGTGTGCCAACAAAACTAACAGCCATAAATCATCTTGGTACACCCCGGAGCTGGGGACGATGAGAAAGAACTGCAAGAGGCTTGAACGGGAATGGCGGAAGGACTGGGCCGTTAATAGTAAACATAACTATCGGGAAGCTATGAGAGCTTATAAAGCCGCACGGATCGCCACCAAGGCCGCCCACTTTGAGGAGCGAATAAATAAGGCAGGTAATTCTTCAAAGGAAGCCTATAAAATTCTCAAAGAGCTTATTACGGCTCCCATCGCCCCAGCCTCTCAGGTGGAGAATCCCAATAGATGCAATGAGCTGGCCCAGTTTTTTGATACTAAAATACAAAATATCCTAGCTAGTCTTCCCCCTAGTTCAGGTAATATGAGCACTGCAGCCCCTAAGGGGGTTCTAGGCATGAAGGGTTTTAATTCTATCTCCCCCATTTCAAGGGAGGCTTTCTGTGAGGAGCTGTTGGCCCTGAAGAGTGGCTCCCCGCTGGATCCTATGCCTATCCGGATCCTCAAACAATGTGTCGATCTGATTGTTGGTCCTGCAATTGACCTTCTGAATGCCTCCTTCACCCATGGAATCGTTCCACCAAGCTGGAAGCAGGCCATTGTCAAGGCCCTTTTAAAAAAGCCTGGCCTTGACCCCATTGACTTGGCAAACTACCGCCCTATATCACTCTTGCCGGGCCTGAATAAGATCGCGGAGAAGTTTGTTAATCGCCAGCTCTCCGGCTTCCTGGAAGACAACAATTTATTAGGCCGGTCGCAGATGGGCTTCCGCCCAGGCCATGGAACAGACACGGCCTTGCTAGCGATGGTGGAGGAAGGCAGATGCATCTTAGATTCAGGAGGTTCCGCAGCGCTGGTACTCCTGGATCTAAGTGCAGCTTTCGATACGGTGGACTATAATATTCTGATCCACCGTTTAGGAAATATTGGAGTAGGGGGACGGGCACTACAGTGGCTTCAGTCATACTTGAGTGGTCGCTCTTATCAGGTTGCCGACGGCGATTCTAGATCTTCGCCTATTCCCCTCCAGTGTGGAGTCCCGCAGGGCTCTTCGTTGAGCCCCACGCTTTTTAACGTCTATATGGCCCCGCTGGAGGAGGTGGTGGCACCCTTTGGAGTGACCATGGCAACCTATGCAGACGACACTCAATTGATTGTTTCCCTGTCTCTTTCAGAAAGCCAGGGGGAGAAGTTCGCTGCCTGCCTCACCAACATCGTGGCTTGGATGGCGGAATCCCGGCTTAAACTGAATGGGTCAAAAACTGAGCTAATGATTCTTGGCAATTTATGCTCGTCACTGCCCAATTGTATGTGGCCTGCCAGCATGGGAGCCCTTCCGGCCCCCAAGGACACTATAAAAAGTCTTGGGGTCTGGCTTGAACCTGAGTTATCCTTCATTACTCAAGCCAAGCGAGTGGCTGGGACGTGTTACGGGCTGCTTCGATCAGTCCGAAAAATCCTGCCGCTCCTTCCTGACAACTCCAGGAGACTTCTTATCCATGGTTTGGTGCTCTCGAGGCTGGATTACAGCAATGCCCTCTTTCTAGCAGCACCTGAATCCACTCTGAATGTTCTTCAAAGAGCACAGAACGCAGCTGCGCGGATGCTTACTGGTACAGCCAAAACCTCTTCAGCTCGGCCTGCCTTGGAGGCCTTGCACTGGTTACCAATAAGATCTCGCATCAAATTCAAATCAATCTGCATGGTGTTTAAGGCTCTACAAGGATCCGGGCCCCCCATTCTTAGAGATTTGATCCGCCCCTATAAACCCTCCCGTGCCCTTCGCTCTGAAGCTGGGAACCTTGTAGCAATACCCAGAGCAAAAAAGGTGAAAACAGGTGGACGTCGTTTTTCTATTAATGCGGGCCATCTTTGGAATTCCTTACCGGTGGCTCTGCGTAACGAATCCAACCTGATAAAATTCCGCAAAACACTTAAGACCCTTCTTTTCCCTCTGTAGGTTCCTTCTGATGTTCTGGGACAGTGGCTTAGTGTATTACTTAGCGCTGGGACGCTCAAGGGCAGCCATGCGCTTTAGAAATCTGTTTTCATTTCATTTCATTTCATTTCATTTCATTTCATTTCACATTGAATCCACACACATGGGTAGTTATATGCATAAAGAACATGTAGTGAGATTGTGATTTGCATTGTTTTTCATGCTCTTCTGTTGCATGCTCCATTCTGCAATGACAAAGAGTGATGTTTCAAATATTTAGGAGAATATTTGTGTGCAGTTGGTGCTCCCCTCATGAGGCACTACTTGCAATCACATGATGTAGGAACACATGATTCAAGGTGCATGGCTGACTATGTTTTTGCATTTCAGCTAATTGTGCATCATCACATGTGAGTAAAGGGTCATCTTCTTGTACATATGGCACATGTGTTTATTTCTGTGTCATGTGCTGCATCTGTTTTTAACAACAATTATCAGGGGAGTTCTGTAAAATCTATATTCCATGTGTGCCATACTGGTTTGTGTGGGATTTTGTAGGCTACTCCCTTGTTGTGCTGTATGACATATGTCTTGATCATTTGGCATTGTGTGCTTGTGTATAGTAGGTGGACCTGTTACAGGGCATGTTGTATTACATTTGCTACATGTGCATTATCACATCTTTGAGTTACATGATTGAGGACTTGAGGTGCGTGGTGTGTTCAGTCAGTAGTTACCAACAAGCAGTCCATTTCCATATGTGCCATTCTCAAACCGCTGATTGATGATGCTTTGTCGAAAGATGTAGGAGTCATGCACACTCCCTTGAAACTTTGCAACTACATTGATGAACAAGCCCCGGTAGTCCACGATTGCCTGCACGTTCATTGAGTGCATTGTCCACTAACCCTGGGCGTAGTTCACGTAATAGCGCTACGCGTAGCTACGCGAAGTGCACTTCGCACTACGTGAGATACGCGTAGCACAACGCGAACTGCTTAGTGCGCTGTTCGCGATGATTGCACAGTGCCGGATGCTTGTCCGCACTGTGCAATCATTGAAAACGGCATCTTGCACAGTGCGAGCTGTCGTTTTCTGCCGCTCAAGTAGATTTTTACTCGAGCCGCAGTTTTCTCAATGCGAACTGGTAGTTTCTCATCGCGAGCGGTCGCGAGCATACGCGACCACTCGCAATGAGAAACCTGACCTCATTGCGTTGAGAATCTCGCCGGGAGGTTTATTTTCCCCACTTGCGATCGGCAACTTGATGTTGCTGATCGCGAACGAGGAAAAAGTTTCGCCGGGATGTCAGTTTGGTCGCTCGCGGTCGCCAACTTGACGTTGAGGACCGCGAGTGAGCAAAAAATGCAAACTGCGTGATTTTGCACTGTGCTACGTGCAATTCGCGTAGCGCGAAGTAGCACAAACTACGCAAACTTCGCGAGCGTAGCGTAGTTGTCCGCCCAGGGTTAGTGTCCACAGGAGGCACAAGTAGAACATGGGTGCAGTAAATTGCCCCCAACACGTGCGGATATCCAGCAATGTCATATAATCCTGGTTTGCTCACAAGTCGTTCCTGTGCCGTGTTGGGGAAGCGTAGGTGCCGTGGTGTCAGGCTCATAATGGCATCCAAGACAGTTGGGAGGAACCTTGAGAAGGATGATTGGGAGACTCCACCAACTCTGGCAGTGGTTGGTTGGAAGGTACCAGAGGCCAGCATGTGCAGCACTGCTAGTAGCTTTGTCTGCGGAGGGATGTTGGTGCTACGCTGTGATGGTGCCTGCAACCTGGGGGCTATCTGGGTCAGTATGCATAGGATGTAGGTCCTTTTCAGCCTGTAGTGGGCTATCACATCCTCTGGCATGAGGTCTATCAGGGTGATGCGTTTGTGGTGAACCTGCTCTCTTCTTTGCAGCTGCCTCTGTGGTGGTCCTGGTGGCAGTGGTGGTCTTCTTGGGGCTTCAAGCTGCAGGAGTAGTTCCTCCATGGCCTCAGTAGGTGAGCAAATGAGGGTCTGTCATAGTCTAACTTATGTACTGGTCTTTTTAGCAGCATTTTTCTAGACCAGCTATTTTCTGGTCTTAAAAACCAGCCGCTAGCGGGCATAAACGGCTGTTTTTGCAAGTTATCGCTCGACCGGAAAATCATTGTGAATATCCCAAAGTGGGGTTAGCAGCCATTTTTGCAAAGGGAACGCCTACCTTGCATCTCATTTTCGTTAGCTATCACTAACAGAAGTGGCAATCGTGGAAATTCACGTTTTTGCCAGGAAACTGTCGCTAAATGCGGTTAGCTGCAACATATGGCGATAAAGAAAAGCTGCCGTAATGTCAAAAGTCCTTTTCGCCCATTGGGCTAAGTTGCGCGTTACAAATCGGATTTCATTTCATTTCATTTAATTTGTGCATATGCCCCCAGATGTTTCTGCATGATATAGTAAATCTCACCTTGCATGACACACGGGCAACACAATCCTTTCATAAATCTGACCCATAATGATAAGGTTATATAAAGAAGTGCTGAACTGGCAAGTGATGTGGACAGATTTTCCCCAATGGGATGCTCTACGGAACTGGGTCTATAACTAACAGACCAGGTTTGGCAGTATCTTCACCAGTAAACTAAAGACATCTCCCCCCAATGGGAAGCATAGATTAATACACTAAAAATTCTAACAAAGGACTTACTATACACCAGTTACAATGGTTCGATACAGGCTGTCTGCAACATCATCGTGCATTTGGTGGACCAGGCTTGATGCAAATTTTCTACACTTTACCTGGTCCTGCCCGCCGTCCAAGCCTCCTGGAAGAAAGTAGAGAGGAAACTCATTGAAATGACCACTACACAATTTGTATTAACACCTCTAGAGGCCCTGTTGGGCGACATGAAGGAAATATTTAAAATACATAGGCATCATCAACAAACTTTATTTTGCATTTAAAAAATAAAATGCATAAAAGTACATAGAATCAAATTCATTTCATACATAAAAAACGGTAAAAGATATTTCAGTGCAATCCAAACCAACATCTGATTTGATTGGAATTATAGAATGATTTAGAAACAGGAACATTTGATTTATGTTAATTGTGAGATTCTGAAAACCGCATATAACTTAAAAACATAAAGTACCAAAATGTAATTGAAGAGCATAGCCATGAAGTCACTTTCATTCGAAATCTCACAAGTGTTATATATGCAGTGCGTATTCTAATCATGGACAGTCCTTTAAAAGCAGTCATCGAGCTGATCCCCTTATTCAATTGTTAATATATGTGCAAATCCGCAAGTCTTTATAGCTGCCAAAAGAAAAGAAGCAGTTACGTAACATACAAATGGGGTTTCTAGTTGTTGAAGAACCAATAATGTCTCCTTAAATAACGGAGATTAAATTTCCGCAACAGTAGCATAATAAACTTCTTCCATTCTGTGGCACAAAAAGAACAAAAAAATAATATGTGCAAAGTAGATTGTTTGGTCTTTCCGTCACAGGGACAGAGGGAGAGATGGCTTAATGAATATACATTTGAGTGGTAACCCAGCATAAGTGGTATATAGTTCAAACAAAATGTTGTCAGAATAAAACGATGCCAAGAGTTCTCTACAAAAGAAAGATAAGACAAGGCGCCATGATGTACTTCCGCTAAAACTTGATATGTCAGTCCTGTGCTTTTCTCTTTGTGGCTTTGAAATGAAATAAAATAAAATTAGGATTTCTAACACACATTACTAACCATAGGTGTCTAGGCGCTGACTTCCAGGGGGTAGACCAAGGTAAATAATACTAATGATCTAGTTGTTAAACAACCAGGTTTTAAGGGCCTTGCGAAAGGTAAACAGATTTTTTGCGGTCGCATCTGTCCCTTGTTCTTTTTTCCATGAAAATTTCTTTCAGCTTGCTTGTAGGGCAACCCCAGCGAAATGAAGGATTCTCTGATGTACGATAACCACAGAATTATAAGAGCATAATCTAGCTTCATCACATCTTTTAAATTCATTTGATTTAGCGGTACTGTTTTGCGTTTCCAAATTGAAAGCCACAGTAAAAACGGAGCTATTTTATTAGTATCAGAAATAAAAGGGAAACATAGTTCTTTGTGGGATACAAAATTTGAGCAAGCACCTGGGACAGACAATCTTTTCACAAATTTGTCTTCCACCTTTTGTAATCCCCCCACCTCTACTGTCCCCCAGATTGCTGCCCTGTATGTAGCTATCGATTTTGCTTTCGTAAGATAAACTTTAGCCATTTCTTGGATAGGTATGCCTCCCAGTTTTTTTGAAAATCTGAAAATTCCCACTATGCTCCTGCCTAGATGGTTTATTCTATTTTGGACCATCTGTTTCCATCTCAAATTAGAGTCAAATAGTACGCCAAGATAGCTAAATTGATCTACATGTTCAATATTATACCCATCTAGTTTGAAACTAGACAGCTTCTTTGGAGTTCCACCTACGGTCATAATGAAAGATTTCTTCTTAATAACCTGGAGGTCCAAATCTGCCATAAAGGCTGTGTATTGTTCTATAATTGTTTGAAGGACCCGAGGAGTACGAGCCAATAGAACAACATCATCTGCATATAATAGGATCAGAAGGGGGTTGCCTGCACACTTGGAGCATCTTTAGTCTTTTCAGTCATTGCTCATATAAAGAACAAATAAAAAGGGGGCAAGCACGTAGCCCTGTCTAACTCCTTTCGATCCCATAACGTACTTTGGCTGTTGCATATGTGTAGAGTTGTCTTATGAAATCAGTTATCGATTTCTCTACTCCCAGAGCCTCCATGATGGACCACAATTTGGTATGTGCTACACAGTCAAATGCTACCAGCAAATTGTGCGGATCGCGGACGCCATTGTTGTGGAAAGCTTAAGATTAAGCATTTACTGCCTTGCAATCGAGTGGATGTGCTACCAATTTTTAAAGGATGAGCACACCTATGGTGTCTAACTAGACGGTGAGAACTCCCCCGCGCCATGCAAGACCCTGCGGGTGTGCAACAAGGACATCACACCTACCCAGGTTGCCCCACAGAGTCCTGAGAAAGGCCCGCAGGCCAAGGCCCCAAACCACCCTCTAAGCCCCTAGCCACTAGCCCTGGATCACAAGCCCCATATCTAACGTGCCACACAAGTATACATCTGTGTAATTGAAATTGAATGTAAAGGAATCTTTACTGTTTAAATGTGGCCAGGCTACTAAAGACTGAGATTTGTCTATCAGTCCTGCATAAAAATATTTATAATTTCTCTCTACCATACTACCTGAAATCCCTTTTCACCGCTTCTACACCAGAGCACTTTCTCTCTTTTTTCCGCACGTTCCTTTGGAACTACCTCCTTTCCTTCCCTTCTCCTTGGGTGGTTCAGTAAGTAGTCTACTGTTCACCTCTTGTTTTTGGAATAAAACCTTGGTCAAATATCTCTTGGTTGTTGCATTTCAGTCTACTTTTACAGTATTTATTACAGTGAGCTAACATTGTGCATGCTCAAGAAATTGTTCTCTTACAATAAGTGCAGATTTGATACATATCGTTTAAGAAAAAAAGGTCTAGGACCATCGTCTTTTGTACGACACAGTCAAATGCACCAGACAGGCCCATGAAACCATGTAAAGATGGCTTGTCTTTGCGATTGTATATTTTGCCACAATTAAGGTCAAGTTTCATGCATTGCTGATTACACACCTGACTTCCAGGCGACCTCTATGTATGGGCCTCTCCTGTTTCATTTATACTCCTAACTCCAGTGCACCTGTGTACTGTCCGGCCCGCTGGAGAGACCCCTATCACTGGCGCATTAACTGTGTACATGTAGGATTTTTACCACATTTTCGGCTCCTAAAGCGCTCTGAAATTTCTGGTCCAGTCTACTCTCATGAGTACCACAGAGCTCGCTTCAGCTAGCGTGGTTGTTGCATCGAATACAACTGGGTACCAATTGAAACTCTGTCCCTACACCGGAGTCGTCATATAAGTATCTGGGACTTACATGGCCAGACCAGTCAAAGGAACCACGTGTTACCAGGGGACGACTATTAGTCAGGTGAGCTTTGTCCTCATTGTATGGACTATAGTGATCTATACTCGACCCATGCTAACTTTTTGACAATTGCACTTTACTCTGTCCCCACCCAGGGCGCTATACATTGAACAGCATACCCCTCGCTGAGCCGTTTCTGCTCACTAGTCCTATAAGTAAGTAGAGATCTGGGCAGTAATTGTAATGCTGCCTAACAGTTTTGAACTTTTCAGCCAGCCCACATAGATTGCCCTAACAGTTCACATATCTGTCTTTCCTAGAACAACCACTGCAGTGAGGTAGTCACGTTATTCCCTGCCTATCTCCACTTTCAAACATCGTCCATAAATAAGGTCACCCTTTCTAGGATTCCCGACCACAGGGGAGTCCTCAAGTAGCTATGCACAGTTTTTCTAGCTGCCTTAGTACACTAAGTCCACCATTCGGCTGCTTTTGTTTCGCTGAGTACATCCCTCATGCTTGTCCTTACTTTTAATTTTTGTATTGTGTTGACCACCCGTCCTTCTTTGGCCTCTCTCTCCCTTTCCCGTTGAGGTTGCCCATAATCTTGGAGACCAACTTGTGTCCTAACTTTAACTTCCTTAATTTATAACTAATTTGACTCACTGGGTTGATGCGACTCTGCACTCCATCGGGTTTGTTCTGGTTAGCTACTATCCTAAACCATATTCTCAGCACAATTTCTCTGAATTCCAGCGCCGTTCTTCCTCTTCATCTCACATTCTAGTCGAATCTCCACTTGTGTCACACTTAGGGGCCGATTCCGATCCTGTATTTTTTTTTTCCGTACAACTTGTATCCGTAAATTTTTCCGTACGAATCGTACAAGTCCCGCCCGACCCATGAAGTACGATTCGTATGGGAAAAATACATACGGATCTGCCCTATCTGTACGAATCAGATCGGGAAAAGTTGTACGAGACGGACCCGGACACTTTTCCGTACGAATCCTAAAAATACAGTCCGACCGTACAAGTACGATCCGGACCGGCTTTTCCGATCTACGAATTGCACGGAAAACGTCACGTACACGGGGAATGACTTGTACATACGCAATGCCGGTGTACACCTCGTACATACGCAATGTCGGTGTACGCAATTTTACATACGCAATGTCGTTGTACGCACCATAAATACGCAATGTTGTTGTACGCACCAATGTTGTTGTACGCACCGTACATACGCAATGTTGTACGCACCAATGTTGTTGTACGCACCGTACATACGCAATGTCGGTGTACGCACCATACATACGCAATGTCGGTGTACGCATTGTACATACGCAATGCTGTTGTACGCACCAATGTTGTTGTACCCACCGTACATACGCAATGTTGTACGCACCAATGTTGTTGTACGCACCGTACATACGCAATGTCGGTGTACACACCGTACATAAGCAATGTCGGTGTACGTACTGTACATATGCAATGTCGGTGTACGCACCGTACATACGCAATGTTGTTGTATGCACCAATGTTGTTGTATGCACAGTACATGCGCAATGTCGTTGTCTGCACTGCACATAAAGCAATGTCGGTGTGCGCACCGTACATACACAACGCATGGGGGGGTGGGTGCCTGTACGACTCGTATTCCTGTACCGTACTGAACCACGTACACTGTAAAACAGCACAAGGAGGGTCTATTCGACTCGCACAACACCACAAAACACGTCTACAGTGCACAAAAAATGGAAATGACTGACCTAGCCACATCCAAACAGGCAAACAGAGGGGCAAAATCACAACCACCCCTTATAACACACCCACCAAAAATTCAAACTGAGGCCCACCTACAAATGGACCAATAAAAAGGGCCCACACACACAAACCATGAGCCTTTGCAACAGACTCACTGCAGCTAGAGAGCACACACCAACAACTGCACCCATCCACCTTAACATATACACCTTCACACAACCTCCTTCACACATACCCCCTCTTCACATTCAGACCCACACCTTCACATTCAGACCCACACACCCACAACCATCCACACCCTCACCCCACACCATGTCCACAGACAAGAATCCAAAGTTCACAAGGGAGGAGCTGGAGATCCTTTTCAATGAAGTCATCAGAGTCGAGCCACAGCTGTTTGCAACATTGGTCAGACAGACCAGCGTAGCCAAAAAATCACGCCTGTGGCAGAGGATCGTCGATAGGGTGAATGCTATTGCACCCATCAGAAGGACCAGGACTGAATGCCAAGCCAGGTGGTACGATCTGCGGAGGTCGGTCGAGCGTAAAATGAATGACGACTATGCCCAGAGCAACATCACTGGAGGTGGTGGGCCCCGCAGACCAGTACATTTCCATCCCTGGGAGGAGAAGGTGATGGCCCTGCTTCCGCCGGTGGGAGTACATG
Organism: Triturus cristatus; assembly: GCF_964204655.1. NCBI lineage: Eukaryota > Metazoa > Chordata > Amphibia > Caudata > Salamandridae > Triturus > Triturus cristatus. The sequence goes on from NC_140590.1 coordinate 1,707,142,603, forward strand.
GACTTCAAGGAGTTCCAGAGCCTGGTGAGTACACAAACAACTTATGTAACATGGGGGTTATGGAATCCACACTCCAACTACACCAAATGCACGCAACTATCCCCAAGCCCTCACCGGCCAGAACCACAGTAAAAAATAACGCTAATGCCTCTAACATGTGTATGCCCCATTGAGAAAGCAAGGCCATGCTATGTCCCATGCTACACGAAGCACTAACCCAAGAATGGGTGTCCGGTATGCTGGGAGGGTGGGTGTCACAAAACGCATTGTTGAACTCCAAATCAGACACAATTGCCCTCATCCCATATGGCCCAGGTACATACCCATGCACCATGCGCAATGCACAGGGATTGGGAAAGTACTGACAAGATAGCTGACACTTGGCCGCACAAGGCCCTCCTGTGACCAGTGCAAACACAAACACCAAGACAACAAGGTCAGATATCTAGGACAGGAACTCACACTCACTGTCATGGTAGCATGCTCCATGGGGGGACAGCTACATCACCTGGGAGCCCCAGTGCAAAATCACACTACACCCACCAGCAGGCCCTGTCACACACACCCCTTACACAAACAGACACCCACCCAGACAGGCAATGGATTTACCCACTGTCACAATGGACATGTAACACAACAAGACCAATACATAGCCAAAGAAGCATCCAAGGCAAAAATCTACATGTCAAAGACTCAGGAGAACATATCAATCTGTCCCCCGCAACATACCCATCCACAAGTGAACATTGAGGAGAATGCTAGGCACATACAAGTACCTGGAGGAACAGTGCCAACTTGAATGCGTATGAAACATGGATGTTGCATGAAACAGCATTAACATTGTCTGTCTCTCACACACAGGGAAACATGATGAATCTCCCCCAACAATGGGGGTGAAGAATCACAGTCCCAGGCTTGGGAGGAACCTGATCCCACCGGCAGTGACACCTCTCAACACTCCGCGGATGACTCAGACCGGCCTGGACCCTCTGCTGTCTAAGCCCCTGCAGCACCTGGTTCAGGAACATCTGTGCCAACCACCACCTCCATTCCTGCCACATCCCAGGAGACACCGAGGAGCCCTGCCCGCAATGAACAACTGAGCCAGTCTGACCAGGAGGGACAAGTTGAACCGGGCCCCCAGGAGGAGGCAGACAACACCGCCACTGCCATCCCTCAGGGGACCTATAGACCCGATGTGCCCACAACGGCAGGCCAGGCTAGTTTGGGCAGGGGTGGTGGGAGTGGAGGCAGGCGGAGGCGAGAACCTGACCAGCAAGCTGAAGGGACCTGTATGTGACACATAGACAACATCATGGACGCATACCGGCGTGACACCAGGGAGTCCAGCCAGGTAGTCGGGACCCTCACAGAGATAAAGGGGACCATCACAGAGATGAAGAACCAGCAGGCCGAGCAACACGCCAGTCAACAAGAACACCAAGGACGGATGGAGGCAAGACTGGCTGAGCTCCTGGCGGTGCAAAGGGACATGAGCCATTCACTCCGTCGGATCGCCGACAACATGGGCAACCCTCCCAGTGCCACCAGGCGAAGACCACCACCAGCCACAGGGAGGGAGGAGGAGGAGGATTCGTCCGACGGAGCGTCCCAAGCATCGTCAAGGCCTTCATCTGAGGGTCCCCCGAGGAAGGTGGGTCGTCCACAGAAAAGACCGTGAGAGGCAGCGGCACATCCACATCTCCCAGGTCACCTGGCCTGGCACCTGGCCTTCATGTGCGACAGCATCACCTCATTGACTGACATCATCTGCCACATGGACTTGCTGGTCACAGTCTGACCAATGATGCCAAACACTGTGGTCTAGACTCTGCTGACTTCAAATGCCAAGGATCCCATCTCCCCCTGTGAACTTTGGATTCTATGGTCCCTGTATTGCACCTTTTTCTGTGCACAAATCACGCCCCAGACCTATAATAAAAAAATTATTCAATGAAATTTTATGTTGCAGTCATTTAGCATGAGTCCACAACATACGTGTGGGGATATTTCTGAGTGTGGAACTAACTCCAGCCATCCATACACTTGGATCTAAGTCCGGTCGAGGACACACATGGGTCACAATGTATCATCAAATACAGACATGGAGCCCAATACTCACCCGTGATGGCCTCAAGCTGCTGAGGGGGGGCTTGCAATACTGCTCAGACAGAGCAATTTGGAAGAGTATCATGGAGGTGTAGAGGTCATGGGTCATGTGGAGGTGCCCGGGGAGGGAGTCCCAGGTCTGTTTGGCGAGGTGGGAGAACTATCTCCTGCATTCAGTTTTTCTGTGGATGTGATGAATGGTGGCCAGGGCAAGGTGGGCTGCACGTAGGTGTTGGATGACAGACGTCCAAGGTAGGTTTTGGGTCTGGGGTTGTGGACTGCCTCCTGAGTGTGGTTGAGGAGTCTGAAGGTGATCCTGCAGCAGACAGTGAGCCATTGTAGCTATCTCAGGTGGACGGTGATGTGGCTGGGGCGGGGGATGTTGAAGATGAGGTGTGCGGATGCACCCTGGATGTGGACAAGTTCTCCTGCAGTTTTGCTGTTCTTCTCCGTAGAGGACGGTGCTGTAGTTGACCCGGCTGGTGTTGTGGACCTGGGGGATGGTCTGTCTTGCCTTGGAGTAGATCTATCTGTGGATCATTTGCAGCATGCGGAGGATGTTTCATCATGAGGTACAGATGGTGGTGAGTTGCATGGTAATTGTGAGCGATGAGTCCATGATAAACACCAGCTTGCGTGCGTGGCCACTGGGTGCTGGTGCGGTGCCCAGGCCGGTGGGACACAAGGAGTTGACCCAGCCGTAAGGGGACAATCCTAAGATGATGACCTCAGTCCTGTCCAAGTCCATCCTCAGGTGGCTGATGTTCAGCCGTTCGTCAACGGATCTCATGCCTTCTTGAAGGTTGGATTTGGCAATGGCTGGGTCTTTGGTGAGGTTGAGGAGCAGCTGGGTGTCAATGGCATACGAGATGATGATGAGGTCGTGTGCGCATGTGATGGTGGAGAGGGGGGTCATGGAGACATTGAAGATCGTCACGCTGAGAGATGAGCCCTGGGGCATGGGCCAGATGTTCCCAGTGTAATACATGCTGCAGGGTGGAGGCCGACTCCCTGGGCCTTGCTGGTGAGCTACTTGTTGCTTTAATCCTGGGCCCTCCTCTGGATACCAGTGTGGAAGATGTGTGAGTTGACAGTGTGGTAGCACATGGTGTAGAATGCCGTTGACAGGTCAAGGATGATGGTCTCACCATTGTTGAGCAGGGCAAAGTTGTCGTTGGTGGTGCCAATGATGACGGTTGCAGTAGTGTGATTACTGTGGAAGATGGTCTTGTGCCAGTTGCCTGGAGCTGTTTGCGTGGAGGAAGTTTGTCAGTTGCTCTTTGAGTGTCTTCCTGATGACATTTGCTGGGTAGGGAAGCAGGGTGATGTTCCAGGAGATCCTGCGTTACTGCCGTCCGTTGTTTAAGAAGGGCCTGGGTCTCTGCATGCCTCCAGCTCCCATGGAATGTGGCAAACTCAAAGGAGACATACATGACGCGCTGCACGTGGACTTCAAGGATGGGGAATGATGTGGTTGAGATGTTGTGTGGGAAGGGGACTGATGGAGAGCCAGAGTGGATGGTGCACATGAGGCAGGTGGTGTATTTGCTGTTGATGGGAGTCCAGAACCTGAGGGGAGTTTGTCCTGCGGATAATAGTGCTGTCTGCCTCTGTGTGCCAAGGCTGTCATGTACGGCCATGAGCTTGCAGTGGTAGAAAGTTGCAAGGGATTAGATCTGCCTTGCAAGGGTGGGGTGTCATTTGGATGGAGATCTGCTGTCAGTTCACTCACAATGCTGATGAGCTCCTTGATGTCGTGTGTCTTGGTGCCTCGGCACTATCTGAAGGATCTCCACTTGTCCTTGCTGATGATATGGTGATGGCTGTGTGTGGCGTTTTCCAGGGCTGTAAGGTAACTGATAGTTCTCTGTGTTGCAAGGTTTGCACAAGAGTCCGGCTAGATCTGTATGAGTCCAGTAGGTCTGCCTTGTCCCAGGTGGCTTAACTGTTGTTGTGCTTCACAGGAAAGTCCGTCAATGTGGCAAGATTGTTGGATCAGTTGCTGATCCAGTGTGTGTGGTTGCAGGGTGTGGCGGTGGTGTTGTTTTGAGTGTCCCACACAGCTTGTCTGTGGTGACTTACATCAAGCATCTTTGGGAGATCAGTAGCGGGGTGTGGGGCAGTGTGTTGCTTGTCGCAGACGTGGATGCAAATGTTGATGGACCAATGATGGATGGTGGTGTGGTTCTCCTCCAGCAAGAAGTTACTGGCCCCCAGCCACATGTAGCCTGTGGAGGTGAGGGCGTGCGTGCAGAAGTACGTGTTGATGGCTTTGTGGAATTGTGGATGTAAGCCTGGAGATCTGTAGATGAGTTTTACTCTGAGGGTTGCCAGGGTGTTGGTGCAAAACCGGATTTGTGACTCTGAGGGTGTACTTGGGAATAAATTGCAATTCATCCTCTGGGATTGTTGGTGCCTTCCCTGCGGGTGATCTTGTATCTGTCTGAGATGGCAATGAAGAAGTTGTGTGCTGAGGATGCTTTTGTCCAGGTTTCTGTCATGAAGGTGATGTGTGGGGCTGTTGTGTTGAGGAGGTAACAGAGTCCAATGGCGTGCTGGTGGATGGAGCGGGTGTAGAGTAGGAGGCACATGACCTGGTTGGTTTGACAGGGTCTGGTAGGCGGGGCAGTGCTGTGTAGGCAGTTGGAGTTGCACACTCAGCATGCGAAGGTGTCGTGTGTGCGCTTAGGGGTTGCCTGATAGCAGGCGGTTGATTGTCTGGAGGACATTGCTTGGAGGTTGGCTGCAGCATGAGCCTGTTGTGTGACGTGGGTCATGCAAGGACCAGAGGGTCGTGCACTGTGCACGTTGTAGGCCCAGACGGCCCTGCCTTTGGCACGGTGTTGGTGCAACAGTGGCACAGAAAAGCTGCTGGCTGCATTTAGAATGGGTGGATGGGGAAGGGAGGAGCATTTTGGAGGCGTGTGGGTTGCAGAATCAGGGCACTCGGTGGGGCGGTGCCACAGGTGAGGCAGCAGCAGGTGGAAGGGATGAGAAACTAGGCAAAAAGTAGCACACAAAGACAATGAGGTCAGAAAGGCACAGTGCAACAGGTATATGGAAAGGAAGGAGTGTCAGGTTACTCATGGGTCACTCTGAGAAAATGTGTGAAAAGTCACCAAAAAAACGGCCACAGGATCAGGCAACAAAATGCGGAGCTGCGCACAGGAGACACACCATCAGCAGGCGTTCACGTCCCGTTGTGGGGAGCAACCTGCACAAATACATACACAACCAGGTACTTCATGCACAATAGATATTATTAGCCATGAAGAACTGCATGCATGTTGCCGAAGTACACATACACCCATATGCTCAATCTTTGACAATTATGCCATAGATGACGCATGCAAACTGGCAAGAGATCTGCAGTGAAAGAGATGAGGCACTTTGGACTGTGCTGAACACCTTTATTCCACAAACTCACACAAAGGGAAATGCATCCATATGAACAGACTCACAGGTCACTTCACATAACCTGTGGGACATACGCTGGACCCCCCCTTCACAGCACGGATGATGTAAATCCCAATGAACTGGCACACAAGTTAAGAGGATGAGCCAAACACATCCTGCTGCACACGGAGAGGCTGCAATTCCCCATAGAGCCTGTTGTTGTGATGTCCCACACTATGTCCACCCGTAGCATCCACAATGTTTCAGAGGCAAGGTTTACACACATTGATGCCTTCATCAGACTCCACACTCCACTACAGATGACTGTCAAGAAGGGTGACTATCATGTCACTGGAGTGATGCTACTTGTTATATGCTCCATGGTGAGAAGACATGTATGCATGGTACCACAACATGCACAGAAGCAGTCCCCACACATTCCCAACCCGTACCACCACCAAAAAGCCTTGCTGCAATCCTTACCCAAACTGACATTTCCACATGTCCGTGCATGGAACGCTGATTCAGCACACGTTGCAATCCTCATGAGGAATAGCAGGAGGACAACGATGACACGAGCAGACAACAGGCGCAAAAACCTGGGAATGACAGACACTCAAGAAGTCACCTAAAACAATTCTCGCCACACACATGGTCATTTACGAAACATGAACAATGTTGGACACATGCAAATTCCAAAGAAAGTCTCTCTGCAAAACTGTGTGGCAACATCATCACTCGAGTGACACATCAGAACACACATCAAAGTCACTTTGCATTCAGTCAGCTGGACACACACATTGCAACACATGCCACTCAATGCTACAAGCTTGCACACTCATACCCAGTGACTCACCATTATGAGAAGAAGTTGCGTATGAGCTGACTGCAGATATCATCATCCTCCTCCTCCTCATCACTAGCCTTGTGACCAAGCCCTTGATCCTCCACGGATGGATGTTCCTGCTCATCCGGATCCAGGATGAGTGGCACTGCATTCTGAACTGCCATGTTGTGCAGCATGCAGCACACGAGGAAGATTTTGCAGACCTTCTCCGGTGCATATGGGAGGGACCTGCCTGTCTTGTCAATGCACCGGAATCGGCTCTCAAGGAGGCCAAACGTTCTCTCAATCACTCGCCTGGTCTGCCCGTGTGCATTGTTGTACCGGTGATCTGCACCTGTTCTTGGGTTGTGGAGAGGTGTCAGCAGCCATGGCATGTTGGGATATCCTGAGTCCCCTACATGGAAACATCATGTAAATAAGTGGGTCAGGAGATGCCGTAAGAGACAAAGATACCGCAACACACAGGACAAACAGAGTAACCCACCAACAAGACATGCTCATTCGTTGTGCAGCCGCAGCATCATTTGTGGCACCCTGCTACGCCTCATGATGTAGGCATCATGTGCTGATCCTGGAAAACATGCACAGACATGGGAAATCAGCATGTTAGCAAGACACACCACAAGGGCATTTATTGAGTGGTAATGTTTTCGGTTGCGATAGGCTTGCTCCTGTGCCTGTGGTGGTAACAAAGCCACATGTGTCCCATCAATGGACCCAATGACATGGGGCATCCCTCCCAGGGCATAGAAATCACCCTTGACATCTGTCAACTCCTCAGGAGTAGGAAATTTGATGAATTCATCAAGGTGCTCCAACATGGCTGCCAAAACATCACGCAGGACACGGCTGAACATTGTCTGTGACATCCCACCAACATCAGCTATGGTCAATTGAAACATACCTGTGGCAAAAAAAATGTAGGGCTGCCATTACCTTCATCTTGGGTGTCAGCTTAATAGGATACCTGTGTCGCGGTTGGAGCTGTGGTGCCAGCTTGTTTGTCAAGTCCTCAATCAACTGTCAAGTGAATCTGTAATGGCGGATGCAGGCACGTTCCCTCATGTCAGCCAAGTCTGGCATTGGTCTTGAGACAGGCAGTGCCCTGCAGGACATTGTTTGGAAAAATAAAGATTGAGAGTCGGCCAACATCAATGTCAATGACCATAGCACATGCTAAACTGCTACTACACATCAGGTAACTATGGAGTCGGGTGTGTGCAATACATCCAGGACACATATGCCAGCTTGCTGGCACTCCTACGAAAAGCCACATACACCTGTTGATTGTCAAGTCTACATGACATGCCATGAAATGAGCTGGGGGCCAGTCTGAGTGAACAGCCAGAGATATCACCGGAGTGACACACATCCACATAGCTGCATTGGAAGGATGTCATCTCATCCAGACAGCTGACTGCAAGGCACACGCACAGGTCACATTGAATGTCAAATGTACATATCAAACACATTGCAATGAAGGGGTACACGTGACAACAAAAAAACACAGCCATTGAGATGAAACAGACATGTATGCCGGGAAAATATGATGTCTGATGCAAACAGACCCTACAGCCGTGGGAATCCACATGTGGCATTGTGTGTGCAGATGTGTGGCCATGCCCATCTCCACACAGACCCATGTTGGATGCACCAACAGCAGATGCAGTTGACGGAACACTAACAGCAAGCTCATGGGAACACATGACACACACCTGACATAGTCACATAGGGGCACCCTGATCGTGACATGTCAGTTGATAGAGTGTCCCTGTCCCTGGCATCAGGAGACAGGTGTGGGTGTTGATGACTGTGCCATCCAACTGCTGCTGTGCATGACACAGTTGGACTACAGACACACATGTGGCAAGTGTCAAGGTGATGTGTGCCACATAGTGCCCCATCAAACATGACATGTGTCCACAGGGCATCACACATCAATTGTGCAACTAGATGAGAAGACCTGTGCAATATCACTTGCTGCCACACCTAGGGCCTGCACATGAAAGTATGCAATGACAAGTACTTGATGGACATCCTTGTGCGACTCGTAGCCCTCCATTCCTGGGTATGTGTACGCCTGTATTACCATTGAAAGCGTGTGAAATGCACTGTACAACTAGTGCCGTACCTGTACGTGTGAAACGCACTGTACAACTAGTGCCGTACCCCTATGTGTGAAACGCACTGTGCAACTAGTGCCGTAGGGGTACGTGTGCAACGCACCGTACCCACGCATTCATTGCGTGTGTACGGTCCGTATCACTGTTCTACTGGTGCCGTAGGGGTATGTGTGCAACGCACCCACGCATTCATTGCGTGTGTACGGTCCGTATCACTGTTCTACTGGTGCCCTAGGAGTACATGTGCAACGCACCATACCCACGCATTCATTGCGTGTGTACGGTCCGTATCACTGTTCTACTGGTGCCGTAGGGGTACGTGTGAAACGCACCGTACTCACGTATTCATTGCGTGTGTACGGTCCGTATCACTATTGTACTGGTTCCATAGGAGTACGTGTGCAACGCACCGTACCCACGCATTCATTGCGTGTGTACGGTCCATATCACTATTCTAATGGTGCCGTAGGGGTACGTGTGCAACGCACCGTACACGTCCACTTCCATTGTTGCGGTACGCAGGGGTTGCTGGACACGCACCCCCCAAGTGACCAGACCCTGGTGGTAATGTATGGGCTCCATATTATAGGTTTGGATATGGGGTATGTTTCGTGCCCCTCACCCCCACCCTGGCCCCTGGGTGTTGTTCTCACCTTCTGCGGTGTGTGCGTCGGGTCCGGTGCACCAGGTTGTAGACTAAGAGGACCGGGATGACACGTACGATGGGTTCATTGCATGTACGTCGCGTACCGGGGCTGCATTGCGTAGCGGTTCGCGTAGGACTCTGCTTTTCCGGCTGTGTTTGGCTCCCGTAAGAAAAGAGCCGTACGGAGTGCCGTAGGGACGAATCGTACTTGCTGGGCCGGAAACCGCTGCTTAAATACGTCCGGACGTCGCGTACAAGCTGTTCTGGATCAGAATCGGTTTTTTTTAACTGTATGGTCTTTTGTACGATTTGTACAGAAAAAGGCTTTCAGTAGGAATCATACTTCCTAGGTTGTGAGAAAAGTTTACCAGGTACCAGTCGTATGGAGAAAACGCTCCGTACAGCGATTCGTACAGCCTTTTTCCAGGATTGGAATCGGCCCCATAATAGCATATTTATTTACTATGTTACATAGAGCTTTGACATTTTTAACCCAGATCTTTTTCCATATATGTTTTTTAGGTTTTCAATCATCATGGCTTCCTGACGAAGGCTGTATAGCAGAAAAACGCACGTAGGTCACATCGGTTACATTCTTTAAGCCATGTTGTACTTTCACATGTTCCATTTTAACAAGCCGAACTGCTTCTGAAAATTCAGACTCTATTTATCTCACCCTCCTGTTGTACATCACACGGAATGAAAACGTTTAGTCCTCAAATAAATTGCGATCCATGATTAAATAAATGTGACTTGATGCATATGATAAAAATACAATGTATTGAAACCTGTATTCATAAGGGTTTACATAGACATAGAAAAACCTATATGAATATGTATACTTAATAGGTCATTTTTTTATATAAACCATTGAATAAACATGCATTCATAATAGAAGGAAGAGTGTTGAAGCATGACTGAATATACAGGCGTGTTCCATTGTAATCTAGATGAAAGACTGAATAGTTTTTTAAATCAATCAAAATCATGAAAATATTCATTTGAATCATGTATTTATTTAATGTATATTGATTAAGTTTTTTGATATTAATAAATTGTTTTCAAATACAGATCTTGATCTGGGTGTCTGTATTTACATATATGCCCATTTTTCCACTAGTTGCCTAAGTATTTATACTTACAATTGTTGCTCATGCTCTGAACATATCCATTGACAGGGGTGCCCCCCTTTTTTGTACAATTGATTGATCGAGGGTGCCCCTTCCTTTCCTAAAACCGTAGTGAACTTCAGCCAAAAGCTTCTTTTCCTCTACTCAATTCTCAAGCCTATTTAGTAGAACCCTTACAATAAGCTTAGCCATACTGTCTATCAATGATATGGGGCGATAATTAGCCGGATTGGACGGATCACCTTTTTTATAGACTGGTATTATTAGTGAGTGCTTCCATGAGGGTAATGCTCCCTTCTTAGCTATCAAATTAAAAACAATTGTCAATAGGGGGACCATAATTCTACATTCGCAAGAACGGCATCCACTGGGATCCCATCTGGCCCTGCGGTTTTCATGGGGGGAGACTGAGAAAGAGCGAGCTCAATTTCTTGTAGGTGAAAAGACATCAAAGCTATCTTCTTAGAAGGGCAGATTACCTCATTTGGAGCGAGATGTTCGCCCTTTTGGAATATAGCTTGGAAATGGGTTACCCAATTTTCCTCACATAAAAAGGAAATTTACAGAGTTAGCCTTATTGCTCAGTTAAAGAAGAGTGGCCATGAGACGGGGGAGGGTTGCAGCCCCTAAAAAAGACAGATTGGTTGGTGGACCTTACCACCTGAAATACGTGGAAATGTACACATAACTAATGCCCATAAAATCTAGACCTACAGATATTTGGTAACTACTAAATGCAGTTTTTACTGACATGAGAGGGGATATGATTAACTTATGGGCCGCATAGGCATTGATAATATATGATATGATTGTATACTCACACATTGCTTTAGGGCGTGGAGACCTCAGAAAGGAATCTGTAACTTGATTAGATGTACTGTTACATTGGTTGTTCCTTGTACATATGTGTTTCCCTACAAGATTGGTTTGTAATACTAATTGCTTGTGTTAAAACCGAATAAAGAAAGTTAAAAATGAAAGTGCCTCTTCAATCACTGATGGCTTAGGCACTCAATAAGTCATACATTCTCTCTATAACTTACCATTGCACTTATGCATCCATTTATCCACTCACCAGTTTATTATTGAATTCAACCAGTTACGAAACAACTACAAAACAAACACCACATACTCAAAAACATATTAAAATATCAATTAACAAAATAAAAGTAGTAAAAAGAAAATATGCTGTATAAACATGGCATACCATTAGAGTTAATGAGGTGACCCTGTGTCCTTCAGAAAATGGGTATTTGCTATATAAGTAACAAGTTGGTTCTGTCGGGTAAATACAATTGCTTTGATCTGTGTACTCTATACAGAAAGGGATATCTCAATATATTCACCACAAATATATAGTATAAACACGGCAGGCACATCCATGCAATTACATAAAATTAAATATAGCAGTAGTTGGCCATCTAACAATATTATTGATAATAGTGCATTATTGTTTTAATGTTCCCGCAAGATATGGGCAATATGTACTCTAGAGGCAGTGCATGCACGGGATGTGGCACATTCTAGATGGAATTACTATTCCCATTGAAGCAATGCAGCCTAAAGACTTGCCACCATAACCAACCCCGACCTACTGTGTTGGGCATGAGATCTCCCAATAGGATATTGTAGGAAAGTATATTTTGCATGGCTTACACATCAGATTGTTCCCCTATCTGCTTTTGCTTTGTTTAGAACTCTGTGCTCTTTATCCCTGCTAACTAGTGGTAAACTGCATGTGCTTTACCTTATAACATGATGAAACTGGCATACTCCTAATTAACATATTTAAGTTACCTATCAGTCCCTAGTATAAGCTACAAAATGCACCCAGAACGTGTAAGTTAAATGTCACCAGTGGACTGCAGCACACATTGTGCCATGCATAAAACTGACAGTGAAACCATGACTGTAGGTCTGCCATTTGTAGCCTGGCTGTTGTTGTTTTTAACCCCAAATGTGGCCTGTCAAAATATCCTTTGCTTCCCAACAAATTGGTCAAAGGACCACCTGAAGTTATCTCTCTTGCCAGCGTTATAAAAGTAATCTCCTTAGTGTGCCTTGATGAAGCCCCATGGCATAATGGCCTCTCTCAGGTCATCTTCAAATAAAACTCACAACATTAGGCAAAACAACTGTGTAATCTCTTCAATTGTGTCTTTCTTCAGCAGGTCTTACCTTATAAAGAAGATTAAAAAGACACTGACGGCAAAGTAAAGGTTGATTGCTCTGATAAATGACTGGGGGCATATTATCAAGCCCAATTCCGCCGCTTTATCGGCTGTTTTCGGCTGAAAAGCGGCGATATTTTCTACACTCAATTATCAAGGACACGCTAACGCGTGTTTCCTTTCGTAAACAGCCCTTTTAACTCCACTTTGCACTCTAAGGAACACACTAAAAGGTCTTTCTCTTAAACCATTAATGCAAGTTATAGCTGCAAAATTTGATTTCTCCGTAGCGTATGGCACAGAAGCTCTCAGGGGGAGAGCAGACAGAGCTGATTGTTTGGTGGGGGGAAGGAATTGTAGAAATAGACGCGCTGGAGCAGATGCGCAGCGCAAGAGAGAGACACGCCAAAGCTCACAAGGCGGTCATCAGGGTATTTTGACAGTTGGGTCTAAACTCTGCTCTAGCACCTGTTTTAAATTGCACTTTTTAATGTGGTTTTAGCCGCACCTTGCTGCTAGAAACCGGTATTAAAGTGTCCATTACTTCTAAAAACTGCTTTTAAAAACGTTGTATTTCACTTGTCCTACCTGGAAACTGCACTCTTGTAAATTGAATAAGTTCAGTTCCTCGCCGCCAGCGCCTCCCAGTTTACCAGCACTTCCGCTTTTTGAACGCGGTCTAGCGCTCAGGTGGGGAACAGCTGCTGCTCAGCAGAGCTGATTGGTTGGTGGGGGGAAGGAATTGTAGAAATAGACGCATCTGGAGCGGACGCGTGCAGCGTACATGCGCAGCATACGTGCGCAGCGGGCGTGCCGCTGGCGCGCCAAAGGCGTGCCTAAGGCAAGCCCATCTGCGCCCATCCACGTCCGACCGGGGCCAGGGGCAAGAAACTCTGATCAGATTCGGACTTACACAGCGGCTGAACTTCGGACCCTAGCTACACACAGCCATGCTCTGAGCAATAATGTCATTAACAAATTGAAAGCTGACAAAATACTTAGGGCAAATGGAATAGATAGACTCAGGAACCCGTACTCAACCACTCAAAATATCAGCTTCCTTCTTCCACAGCTTTGGAATCAGCTGCCGGACTACCTTTGTATGGAACCGGCACTTCTCCCTTTCCGGAAGCAACTCAAGACAGTCCTCTTTAAGGAGGCCTTGAATACCGTTTAATATCCTTTCCCTCCACTACCACTGACGTGACAGCCTACGGGCCTGGCTTTTCTCTCTCTAGAAGCGCTTAGAGACCTGTTGGTGATTTAGCGCTATACAAAAATAAACTAACATAACATAACAATTGATAATGCAACTATTGGTACTTATCGCCTTGTGTTTTTCCTTCCTCGGCATACATCTCCTGCCCAAATAAGGTTAGAATTTTGACTTCAGAGGCAGCACCTGTCCAGTTTGGGTGCCTACTTAAAAACTTGTTATAAATTAAAAAGAGCTAAAGGAGGCACATTAAACAGTGCTTTGTGGAGTGCACTATACAACCAAAGCACATGAATACATGAAACTGGCTATAAAAACCTTACAGACTAAGCCACTTTGAGATCTAACCCTTAGCCAGACAGCTTTCAACAAAGCAGCCAGCTCATTAGTGAAGAAGCTTTCCTCCTCCCTGACAGATAAAGCCCTGCTGGCAAATAGATCACATGCAAGGATGCCAATCGGTACATATGGTTTCCTGAAGCCACAACCGCATTTAGGGGAACTGTTTGGGTTGAAGGCGAAGCTCAAGTCATTGAGTTACCGACTGGGCAGGTTTAACTTTCTATGTAGTATCCCGGTCAGGCTGAGACAATCTACTGTGACTACATGTCCGTTGTGCCAGTATGTTAAGGAGGACACTCGTCATATATTTTATACATGCCCTGCTTTGATGGAAGAGAGAAAAGGATTATTGAAGCACCTTTTCATAAGAAGAGGAATACGTATGTTTCGAGGAGAGAACCTTGTGCTTAGTAGTGCATTTTTTTAAATTATGTTGTTAGCAGACAAAAAACCTGCAAAGCAAAATTTGCAGAAATAGGGAATAAAAACCTAGCATTTTGATTTCCCACTGAGCGCTCCAACCCCAGATGCTGGACAATTAATGGCTCAGACGGTTAATTGCACAGAACATTTTTACAGTTTTTTTAAGTTGCAGGTCAGTAACCTTAGTAAGGTGGGGAGGCATTTATCAATCATGAGGCAGTGTTAGACGTGAACTTGTGTGGATTACTAGGGATATTTGGCACGTGAGTATGACCCGATGATTTGGGGTTTTTGCAATCAATGAGGCAGGTGCTGCTGCACTTGCATTTAGCATCCTGTTTTATTTAGAGAGCCTTAAGTTATATGGCCAATATGGCTCACATGCACAACACATGTTTTCAATTGATGCCATGTCACTCTAATTAGTTGTTCAATACCTTTTTCTTTCTGAGCTCTTCCCATATTATGCTTGTACACTGGGGGGGGGGGGGTTATTTCTCTACACTTGAAGAAGTACCAGCACAATCTAACTCATATGGACTGCCACTGAAGTAAAGTGGAAAGTGCCTCTAATGTTGCAAAATCAGAAAGACCGATATTTTTTTACTGTGCTTTTAAATGAACAGCAGGTTGATTTTTGTAAATTTTTTTTAGCTGTAAGTTTTAATTAACTGATCAATAATCAGCGGATACCAAAACAAGAAGGCAGTTCCGGCCTTGTTGATGCTGGGCCATTTCACACAGGCCTCGCACAGCGGCTTGAGCTCGTAGCTCCGGGCAGCCGCTGAACTATCCTTCAACTATCCTAGTTCTGTGGACTCACCTTGCTCGGAAACAACACGGAGCAGTGATCCGATGATACAGGCTGTAATTTGAGCCGTCTTGGAGACCCCTGTAACGCTGGTATGTGGAGCGGTGAGAGGCTATGAGCCTGCGGCCTAGGAGCGAGTGCGAGACCCCGGCCTGAAGTGCAGGGAACGGGAGGCGGAGACTGCGCGTACCTCGGCTGGGTGCGCGCGACTCTCCCCGCCTGTCGGGGGCGTCTCCTGGGCCGTCTGCGACAACTGTGGTCCCGTCGTCTTTGGGCCCGTGGCACTTCACCCTGGGGGGCACTGGGTGAGCCGGCGAAGCAGCAGCAGTAACGTTCCTGCAGCGGCCTGCAACGACTGAGTACCTGCTGCGATAACCGAGGAGAGTCGGCCGGGAACTGCCAACCGTCACACTTCTGGTACCGGCTTGCTCTGCCATGCGGATATCGAGTACTGCCCTGACAGTGGTAAGAGGGTGTGGTGTGCCTAAAGGTGGGCAATGTACACAACACGCCTGGGTTGGGAGTGAACGTGGCCTGGGAGAGCTATAAAATACCCAGTGAACATTAAGATTGCTTCAGAGACACTTTTACTTGTGTATAAGTTCTTGTGAGTGGTGAGAGGAGGGCACTGGCTGCACTGGGAAATTGGTTTATGCTGCTGCTGTTGCTGGGAGCGCCTGGTTTTCTACCTCTGCCCTCGAGGGACTGGGCGTTTGTCATCTACTGCCTGGGATACTGCTGGCGCCTTGACTCCACGCTGTTGGCCTCGCTGCGCTGTGACTAACTTTGGTGAGGGGACGCTGCTGGACGCCGTTTTGCGGTGAGCGACCGGCATACTCGGGACTGCGAGGACCAGGGTGCTGTGCGTGAAGCTGAACATCCGCACCTGGTCCTCTTTCCGACTCCTCCCCCAACACCGTTTCCTTCCCCTTCATAACCAGTATCTAGCCTTCACGCGCTAGCGGGACGCGCGCGGGTCGTAGCCCGGGCAAAGAGCGGGCCGTTTGAGGCCGTTCGAGACTGTACGAGCCTGGACTGGCCACCCCCCTTGGCAAGTGTGTTCTGCGAAAGGCACTAAGCCATGGCTACTGGTCTGTTGAGGCTGGCTCCTAAGGGTGGGAGTGTTATGGGGACCCTTGATAACTTTATAACACGGGCTAGCAATGTCCTTGCATACGAGATCGCTGCTACTGAACGCAGACTATCCCTAGATCCATCGTTAGGGAAGCGATCATCCCTGGGTGCCATCACAACCATTCCTTCCCCTAATAACCTTGCACACCCCCTACTAGATGGTTCCCCAGTTGAGGCTCTGCTAGTCGACCCCCCCTCCCTAATTGCTCCCACTCAATCTAATCCAACTGCCCCTGGCCAAAATCAGGCTGACCACTTCCTTCCAGCCCCTGTTTTCACGTGTGCCATGACAAGATCGATGGCGGATAGGTCCGCCAGAGGCAAATGTCCCGAGGCGAATCCTCCAACCACAAAAGGGAAAAAACGTGCTGGGGGTCCTGTGAGTTGTCCCACTAAAAATAAACAAAAAAAATTGCCCGCTCCTAACCAAGATAATATTACTCCTTTAGAAGTAAACGACCAAGTTAATTCCCCGACCCAACACTTAGTCGTATCACCCACAACCACCGCTCTTAGTCTGGATATTCAGGAGGAACTGAGTTCCAGTGCCTTTTGGAATAGAATGGCTGCACTAATTGATGGGAGGCTGTCCCCCCTAATTGAACGCCTCGTGGCCCTGGAAGGGAAATTAGCATCACTATCCAATTTGACTCAGCCCAACATAGTGGCATCCGTGCTTCCAGCTCGGAATTTGCCATGCCAACAATCGACCAACTTAACGCCCATCCTGCCCATTGAACAGGCGACTGGCTACTCCTCTGCTCCCAATGTAGCCCAATCAGATGGGGAACCAACTAATACTAAAGTACCTAGGCAAGCTCGAACTGCCACAACGCGACAAAAAGACATATCGTGTGAACTAGGAAGTTTAGTGGGTCCCCAACCCCAATGTTCCTTCCCTCCCCCGACCAATATTGGAATTAATTCCCCCCCTTCTTCAAATAATCTCCCAAGACTAGACCTACCTCCAGAATGTAGCCCTTATGTCGTGGTCTTAACAGGTGTTCCTGAACTACCACAAGGCAGAGCTGAACCCTATCAGTCGTTGAAGAACAAGACAGTTCATTGGCTGAATGTAAAAAGACCTCTGCCTCCAAATTTGAATGGGGAAATTCTGATGGTCCGAAGAGTATCTTGGGTAGGCCGGGGTGTGAAGAATATCAGGGGGGACTGCATAATTGTGAACTTTAAAGATCCTAGGGTGGTAAAGTATGTGGGCGAACATGTGGGGGAGGGTGGTTGGAACAACATGACTGATGGAATTCATTCCCCCCTACTCTCATATTTCTATCCGCTGGGAGCATTAAACCACAAGAGAAATATATCCAATGTACAACCGGCTGCAGAGAGACTATGCATAGGCCAAAATGGAAATCAAGAGTCCGTTTTACAACCTGACCATTTCAACATTCCATGTCACAACAGGTTCAGCGCCTTGGACTGTGTTGACTGACTGAAGTTGGTTGCCAATTCTAGGAACTCTGCCCCAATCCAGTCAGAGCCAATCGAGAGCCTGACTGTATTCACACAGCCCCAGGCTACAATGGGTTCAGATACCTTGAATTACCTCGTCGTTGCCTACGACCATGGGCCACGGGGAGACTCTTCAAATTGCCCTGTAGCGTCTCTTGAACGTCCAGAAATCGTAGACGTCAGGAATCCTTTATCCTTAGGCACTGATCAGGGCATCCTACCCGTTCTGAGCTCGACTACGCTCCTAGGTGGATCCCCCAACCCAAGGCTGCTGCGCCAAATTGAATTGACGACACCACCCCCTGAGCTAATAGTGTCCTGTTCTGACACTACCCTTGTCAACACTTTGTCCATTAATCCCTATACGGAGCTAGGCCCAACTCCAACCATTGTAAATGGCAACCCCAGAATTCCCCCGCCCATAACACCTATACCACCAAGGTCTCACCTTGCCCATTCCCCTTCACACAAGACTAAGGGACTGAAAATTTTGTCCTGGAATGTGGCAGGTCTGTCACGGCTGTTGGATCTCCCCGATTGGGGGGATTTTATTGACGGTCATGATATCTGCCTCTTCCAGGAGACATGGGCATTGAAGCCCTATCACCGTGCAGGGTTTGCTACATTCTGGGAATCTGCAGTAAGGCCAAATGGGGGAAGGCCCTCTGGAGGGCTGTCTATTTGGGTACGGACTCATTTGGATTGCGCGTTTAAGAGAATTAATACTGATTCGCCGGATATTATGTGTGTAGTTATGTCCAAGAGGGGAAACCGGGTATTGTCCATCATAAATATATACTCTCGCCCTGTGAGGTACGGCCAGGAGTCCCCTACTCTGAGTTGCTTAGATGCTCTTCTGAGCTCTATTATTAATATCGATACTCTGGTAATTGGTGGCGACTTCAATTGTCACTACGAACCCTTAAATGGGTTGATTACCTCAGTATCCCATGATGAGGATCAAGAGTGGGCCATACCACCGCCCAACTCTTATCCCACGAAGGCTTGGACGCCACTGATACTCCAAGTTACCCAACTAACACTTTCTTACTCACTAAGGGCATGTAATGGCAGGTTTCCTGCAGACAACCCAGGCAATCCTACATTTAAAAGAAACGACCAAGCGTCTATCATTGATTACATTATGCTTAGCATGGGACTATGGTCAAGCATTCTGGACTTTCGAGTTCACAAACGTAGTGAAAGTGATCATAACCCCATTATTGTCACCTTAGAGGGTTTCACAAATAACCACTCTACATCTATAGTCCCATCTAGCGTTGTTCCCTTGATTACATCTGATGGCTCCCGAAGAGTTAGGTGGGAGAAGTTTGCTCTATCTGATAGAAATCTCGGCGTAATGTACTCTGAGATTTATCCTCTTTTGGAAAAACTAATGGGAGCCCCAATCTTATCAGAGGGCTTCTCAGATTTCGAGCTGATAGGAGCAACACACATAGAACTATGTGCTAGGCTCGAGACCCACTTCAGTCGGGCAATTAAGAGAAACTTACCACCCACAAGGGAGATCCCTACTTGGTTTAACAAAACGTGCAGGGAAGCAAAGCTCTCGCTTCTGGTAACGCTCAAAAGTGGAAACAAGCTAAAAATAAAGGAATCCAGGGCCCACTTTAAGGAAATTATCCACGAAGCTAAAAAAGAGTGGGAAATTAGCAGATGGGAGGAAATTTCCCATGCATTAAAAAACAGGGACCAAAGATCATTCTGGAATCTAATCAAAACTGGAATGTCACGTTCAACACAGGCGCTCCAACCCAATCTTGGCCAAGAAATTTGGCGTACTTACTTTAAAGATTTATACGCAACCCAGCCCTCAACATTGCCCACCCCCCTCACCCACACTACCCTGTACCCTCCTTCAATTCAGGCTTTGACCCCGATGTGCACACTCAGTGAGGTTAGAGTTGCTCTCACTAAAATCCAACCTAATAAAGCCCCAGGATTAGACAGGATCCCAGGTGATCTCTACAAAAGTGAGCCCGACATCTGGGTGCCTTATCTATTTGGTCTCTTTAACGCAATCCTAGCAGGAATGCCGTTGCCATCCACCTGGGCCGGCGCCGAGATAATACCAATACACAAAAAGGGCTCGCCACTTGATCCGGCAAACTATAGGCCAATTAGCCTAATCGATGTCGCCCAGAAGATATTTGCTCGCATTCTCTTAGGGAGACTACAATCCTGGATGGAGGAAACCAACATCTTGACCCCCCTCCAGGTGGGATTTAGAGCTAGGATGTCAACTGTGGACCAATTGTTTAGGCTGCAAATGATCCACTGGAAAATTATAGTCTTAGAAGGGGGCAGTCTTTATCTCACGTTCGTTGACTTAAAGTCTGCCTTCGACATGGTGGATCGTAGCCAACTCTGGGAGCTATTAAAGGGGATGGGCGTACCTCTTTACCTTTGTGATTTATTAGAACGCCTCCATAAGGACACTTTTGCCAGAGTCAGGTTTGGACTCCATGGAGAACTTACAGACCCTTTCAAGGTCGATAAGGGAGTCAGACAAGGCTGCGTTCTAGCCCCAACACTCTTTGCCCTCTTCCTGAACGGACTTGTTGATGATATCCTGGCCTTGAGTGATATAGATTCCCCTAAGTTGGCAGGCAGGAGAATTCCCGTACTTATGTTCGCGGATGATACTCTGCTCCTGTCAAGATCACCTATGGGCATGGCTAGGGTTCTGGATGGTTTTGCCTCCTTCTGTAGGAAAAGGAACCTAATAATCAACGTGAACAAGACTAAATACATGGTGTTCCACGCAGATACCATCAACCGTCCTATACCGAAATTGGATGGACTGCCTCTAGAACGGGTGAACACTTTTGATTATCTCGGCCTGACCCTCAACAACAAAATGACTTGGGTTGATCAGATTTCAAAAGTAAACCTAAAACTCGTCCAGATATCAGGGGGAATACTAAAGATGCTTAAAAATAGCCCCCTAAAACTAGTAAGTCCATTGGTAGAGATTTATAAAAGTCAGGCAAGGGGGATGGCAGCTTATGGTGCGGAATTATGGGGTCACAATCCATCTTTGATTTTAACTAAGTCAGAAAACAAATTTTTAAGACAGCTATTTGCACTTCCGGTGAGCACCCCCATACAGCCGCTCAGGATGGACCTGGGTATACAACCAATTGCGGACATGGTCACCTCCAGGCCAGTAATGTACTGGCGACGACTATGGAGCACTCCTGAACTTGCCATCTTTCAGGAAGAATTGACATCTATTCTACTGCTACCAAGGGCACGTGCTATCCCTTGGTTAGCTCATGTCAGGAAAACACTCAGAGACATAGGGAGAGAAGACCTCTGGCTTTCACCTGAGGACACTTGTCCCTCTTTGCCAAAAAAATCATTGGCAAAAACACTGCAGGAATTTAAGCTAACTCAGATCATTCGATCAGTTAACACTTCAAATCTCACCTCGGTTTTTCTCGAGGCCAAAATCAGTTATAGCTTTGAGTCTGCAATTGACCTGATCCAAACTGTATTGGCTAAAAAACTATACCTACAATTCAGGCATGGGTCTCTCCCCCTGTTCTCAAGAACAAACAAATGGGCTGGTGTACCAAGGCAATCTTGCCCTGGGTGTGGTGCTACTGATGAAACTGAGGTTCATGTCGTAATCTTCTGTTTGGCATATAAAATATCTCGTAGGAAATGGATAATCCAACTTGCTAAGAACATAGGGGCCACAAACCACAGAGATCTCTTCAGGTTGCTGAAATATGATCCTTCTCCCCTTTACGTCACTGTGATAGCCAAATTTCTCTTTTCTATGTGGCTAACCAGAAGAAAACTACTACCTCACTAAGTTAAACATACTGGCATCAATCCTTCTTATTAATCTGTGTTAATTGTGAATTGTTCTATTTTATTGTTTCTATTAATCATGTTTTAAATTTGTAAATATTATATCATGAAATTTTATGACTTTTATGGCTTGTAGCCGAAATAAAGTTTTCTGACTGACTGACTGACTGATCAATAAAATAATTCATCTTTTTTGACAGGTGTATTGCACATAAGGCAGGGAGCATGGAAGTTTTCAATGAGAACATGTAAAATTTTAACGTTAAACTTGTCTTTACAGTGAAAAAGTCTTAAAAGCTATTTTCACTGTAGCTATGTTGGCTGTCGCATAGAAAAACACTGGGCTGTATTTTTAAATGTAATAATGCTAATTCTGGTTAGAAAAAAGCTAGAAATATGACTCAAGGACTCTTTTTAGTAGGTATGCAAAACATATTGAATGGCAAAAGCTAATTATTATTAACTAATAAGGAAAAAGCACTTTTAGAAAGTTAACTTTTCCCTGCCTAAAGCCTGTCTGGGCTAATTTGCATGAACTCTAACAGTCAACTGGCAGTCGATTGGCCCCCTTGACGATGTGTGAAATATGCTTCCTGAGCAGGACAAAGACTTAGGTGTGAGGAGGTATTTCTCTTTCTCTAGCAGTATAACCAAATGGGCTAGGACCAGGAACTTGATTAACTTCAAAGAGCCCTACCCAGTCATAGGCAAATGTTAGCTGGCACCTGGGAAGGGCCATTCTGTGTTCCCTTAGTCATCCAGGCTCCAATCACAGTGGGAGAGGAGCTGCCCCCAGGACTGGTTTAGGGTTACCACAGTGGCAGGTTTACTAATTTCCCTGGCCACACCTCTGAGGTGGGCACACAGGCTCTGCACAAAGGGAGAAGTGTTTCACCATCTCGGATCAATGCAGAGAGCGGATGTGAGGGATTGTTTGCAGTAAGGCATACAGGAAGTGTTGGAAAAGTGGGTAGGGAGGAACCTCTTGTATTGTATAGACAGTTTGATTGGTTAGGAGGGAGTCAGGAGTCACCCCCACCCATATGCTGGTGGCAGGAATAAGTTTGGCACATAGAGCACTTTTCTCAGAACACTTCTGGAACTGTGGAAGATCAGAAGAGCGCTGAACCTGCTGTCTGAGACCTTAGAAGATCCTATGAGAGTGGTACTTCTCTCCCTCTTATACCCAGGTCACAAAAGGGGGCTCCAAGAGTCATAATACAAGCCTTCAGTTCAAACTACATAGACACAATAAGTTACAGAAGGTCTTTCCCACAATTGCCCAGCTGACCACTTGCAACTGGACTTTCCATTGACCCTTCTGTTGGCCTCTTCTGGCCTCAATTTTGACCATCAAGTTCTTCCTCCATGGTCCTAACACCTTTGGTTGTGTCAAAGTGTATTCGTGCTAACATTGCCTGAAACCAGGGATTTAGACACTTTTTGTCTCCGAAAACCTCTGGAGGACCAGAATGAACCTGTCAGTCAATCTGACAAACATGCGTTACCTCTGGAGCTGAAGATTCAGGTTGCTCCTGCTTGGAACCTTTCCACAACTGCAAATTTGAATGCTGGTCATGTCACAGTACTTTAAAAAAAAAACTTTATGCCATGTTGCACAGAAGCTCAACTGCTGTGAAACATATAAAAAAAAATTGAGAAACTCAAATGAATTGGCATAGATAAAACCTATTGGCTTTGCCAATACTTGCATTTTATGATTATAAAATGACAAATATGTACAAAATTACAGTTGGCAAAGCAATTTACAAGCTTTCTCAAAAAGGCCTAACTAGGATTATCACAGTGAAAATGTTCTACCCCAAGCATTTGACCATCACCAGTATTCTTGCCCACTGTGGAAATATATGACATTGCATCAAACAAAATACCTGTTTACAGCCTACAACACATTGTGATAATAATTGTTAGAAATTGGGTTTCTGGTTGGCTAAGGTATGCACCCAGGCCAGGCATAACACACCACTCTAGTCGGTAGATACACAACTCAGATGACCAGTGCTCACTCACTGGTAGCTTATTGCAGAGCAGGCAGGCTTATCAATCTCTAGGAATTTGTGCAACACACCCACACAGTAACACAATGAATATACTACAAAAAGACTCCACACAGGTTTATAAAAATAGGCTATTATATTATAAACACATGAAGGCAAAAACAGCAACAACCCAATGTATACTTTTCAAGTTATGACATGGAAAACATTAAAATAAAGATAGTGCAAGAGCACTCGCAGGTTAAATGCTTCTGATCCAAGTAGTGGATTACTAGGCTTCTGCAAAATCTCCTACATAGTATTGTGCCCAGCTGGCACTCAATGAAAGATCTGCACGGTCCCTCAGGACCAGGGTGTGCAAGAAAGTTCAGTTGCCCGAGAGCGTGCAGGGCGGCTGAAAGGACCTTGCAGGTCTGGTGCACAAATCACAGTACCTGTTCCTTGGGTGTAGTAGTAGAGATGTCGGCCTTGTGGTTCTGGGCTGGCGACCCTGGGGCTCTCCGTTGTCAGGAGACAGTGCATTGATGGGCCACGCCAGGCTGTCCTCAAGAAGTCGGGGCAAGTTTGGTGGTCTGATACTTAGTACCAGCACACAGATGTGGTGATCTCTCTCCCGGTCAGGCGCCTTCCTCGGACATTGCAGCAAAAAGCTGACGTCATTGGAGACCTCTGTGTTGACAAGGCAACCCGGTGAGGCCATGGTGGAAGGGGCTTCCCCTCGGCACTACAGTATTTGTAAACACAGCAGAGAGCTCGGCCCTTGCGAAAACAAAATCGCTCTGGATTTCACCCAACACACTGGTGATCAGACATGCGCTGATCCTGGGTGAAGCGAGAAGCACTGAATCTTTCCCCAAGGAGAGCTCTTGTCAGAGTTGCAACTGCCAGACTCAGATATTGCAGAGCCCTACGGCCATGGTGAAGTCTTTGATGGGCCTGCCAGCAAGCCCTTGGAGAGTACTTTAGTTCAGTGCAGCAGAGAGCAGCAGTCAGCAGGCCAGCACAACAAGACATTTAGCAAAGTGGCAGTCCTCCTGCAGCACAGCAATCATTAACCAGCAGGCCAGCACAGCAGAGCAAGTAGCAGAGTGGCAGCCCTTACTGGCAGCACAGCAGTCCTTCTGGCAATATGCAGATGTAGATCCAGCAGTACCTGGTTACAGGTCAAAAGATTGTCTGTCTTTAGGGGGTCAGAGATCCAGTACTCATACCAAAAAGTGCCTCTGATGTACGTGGTGATTTCAAAGGAACTCTCTGAGGGAGGTGGGTAAATCAGTGCTTTGAGTGGGGACAGTACACTACCTATTTAAGTGTAAGTGTCAGCCCTTCCAATACCTCCCTGCTCAGAAAGACCCATCAGAATGCAGATGAGTGCTCAGAATGCAGAGGAGTCTCACCTTCCTGTGTTTGCGGCTGTCTAGAGGAAATGCACAAAGTGGAGCTGTCACCCATCCCAGACGTGTTTTGGAGACATGCTGTCAGGCACAAAGTGTACACAAAGGAGGACCATAAGAAATTTAGAGACCAGAAGAGGCCGATTCCCCACTCATACAACTAGACAACACAATGTGGGCTCCTGGGTCTAAAAGCATATTATTGGGGTGCTGGAGTATCCCTTTCTTAGCACGATTCCCCTCACTCACCCGTGGGTGGCATGTTTCATCATCGGGATCTCCTCGCACTACGAACCTAGTCTTAGTGCGTGCTACAACCCCCTGTCTGAGAGGGAGGAGCTCAGGGATGTTTTAGTGGAGATGCTGAGGTGTACTAAACCTCTTGATGAGCAGGGTGTGGTGAGAAGGGAGTGAAACAAGGGTGTAAGTGACTAAAACTGACTATGATATGCTAACCAACTTTACTATGGCATTCATAGGTCAGTATTAAAAAATGGAGTTTAGACAGAGGGAGATTTGATCTGTCAAAGAACTAGAATGGTCGACAAGTTTCAGCTTAATAAATCCCAAGGGGATGTTGCAGCTTTCATCAGGACCGAGGTAAGTGAAAAAGAAGTGATGTGCAATGTCCACTAATCCTATTTTAGTTTGGTAGAAAAAAAAAATATATATATACAACGCGTCGGATTATAATGGCAGATTGAACACTAACCCTGTGCCTGTAAGGATGTTTGAATGCTGCCTGGCAAATTAAAATACAAACACACGCCACGTGTGGTGTCTTCAATTTGGTGCGTCTCAATTGGAATGTATGGTGGCCTGCTTGGTCGCGAGGACACCCCCCTGTGGACGAGCGGGTCCTTGTCTGTCACAAGTGCAGCCAATTTGGAATGACGTGCGAATTTGCGAGGTGGAAATAAGCAGGACGAACAACCCCAAGGTACTTAGGACCACTTTGTTTTTTAATCGTATGAAGGAGAATGAGTGGCGGTATCCATTATGGCTCACAATGAACATTAAAGACTCAAGATACCACAATGCACTTTGCAGACACGTCCATGGGGCGGGACTCATAAATATCGCAGGTGCGAGTCATTTTTCACCGCTACACTCCAGTGCCATTCCTGTGAGAAAGGGCGAGAGGACGCCCGAAACGCGTCGGATTATAATGGCAGATTGAACACTAACCCTGTGCCTGTTAGGATGTTTGAATGCTGCCTGGCAAATTAAAATACAAACACACGCCACGTGTGGTGTCTTCAATTTGGTGCGTCTCAATTGGAATATATATATATATTATCTACTGGCGGTCGCCAGTAGATAGTTATAGTTACAACCTAGTTTCCATTGGAAATCTCAAAATTCTATTTTGAATAACTTTGGCGCCGGTTGACGAATCCTCGCGAAATTTTCAAAACTAATGGGGCGCTCCGTTCAGCTCCTACCCTGAAAGTCTCAGGGTGATTCGTCAAGTGGGGGCCGAGAAAAAAGGGGGGTCCCAAAACGCGTTTTCCCCATGCATTTTTCCATAGGACCTTTAGACACAGCTACAGCCAGAACGGCTGAACAGAATTACTTGAAATTTGGCAAAGAGGTAGTCCTCAGGTCAGGTATGTGCCTTTTGCATATATGGTGTAAATCCGTTCAGTAGTTCCTGAGAAAATCAAAAGTAAAATCATATACATATCTGGGCGGAGCCCAACCACACATCTCATTGTGAGATCTGATTGGCTGTCAGCACTTCATCCAAGAAGTGTTGGCAGCCATCTTGGGACCAATATACATGATAGCACCTCATTAAAAAGCATTGCAGTTAATAGAAGGTTTTAAGACTTTAGTTACATTATAAATCATTTGTTGATGGTACCATACTCATTTTAGGAATTGTAGTATGTTCTAAGGTGATTTTACCATGTGAAAAAGCCTTCTGCTGGGATATCATGAATCATGTTTGAGAAAAAAGTATTTTCACATGCTTTTCCCACAGAGGTTTGGAAGGTGATCTATAAGCTAAACTGAGAGCATATTTTCTGTAAATTCACATTATCTTTCATGTACATCCAACAAGGGCAGAGACTGTCAGTTGATTCCTTTGTGTTCTACTGCAGCTTCCCAGAGTGTTCCAAAGAACAACTAGAGCGCTAACAGTCTTACTTATGACAAAGGTGTGGCACACCTGAGGCCATCTTGATTGGAATAAAGTGGTAACATTTAAAACATTTCATTTAAAAAGGAACAAAATGAGAGGGTTCATTTTGCCATAGAATGTATGATTAGTGCTGCAGAAAGAAAAATTAGGGCACATTTTGAGTGACTTCTCAAAATCCTCTTCTATTTCATTAAAGAATTCTGACATGCAGACTGAAACATGCACTTTCAATACCAGCAGCAGACTTCCCTGGTGAGCAGTAGCTTCACTACAGTGATCTAATGAGCAACTAGAGTGCTAACATTCTGAATTTATGGCAAATGTGTGACACATCTGAATGCCTTCTTCATTGAATCAAAGTAAAAAACTGACAGTATGCCTACTGAGGAGACTGCAGTAAATGAGGAAATTAGGAAACTTCATAACAAGTCTCCCAAGATGGCCACCAGAGACAAAAGAGCCCAAATGTAGCACAAATATCACCGAGATGTAGCCCAAGTATAGCCCAATGACAGAAATCCCAGAGTGTTTTAAAGAACAACTAGAGCGCTAACAGTCTTACTTATGACAAAGGTATGGCACACCTGCAGCCATCTTGATTGGAATAAAGTGGTAACATTTAAAACATTTAATTTGCAAAGGAACAAAATGAGGGGGTTCATTTTGCCATAGAAATTATGACTAGTGCTGCAGAAAGAAAACTTAGGGCACATTTTGACTTCTCAAATCCTCTTCTATTTCATTAAAAAGTTCTGACATGCAGACTGAAACATGCACTTTGAATACCAGCAGCAGACATCCCTGGTGAGCAGTAGCTTTACTACAGTGATCTAATGAGGAACTAGAGTGCTACCATTCAGAATTTATGACAAATGTGTCACATCTGAATGTCTTCTTGATGGAACCAAAGTAAACAAGCATTGAAAATGCAATAGGTCTCGCCCTCGTTTCAGTTAAAGCAATTCTGTTTGTAATTAGGTGGCTTTTTAGCTTTGCTTTTATTAGTGTTTTTCAAAATTTCATGTAAATAACATGCATATCTGTATATGTATGCATGCATTTATATTTGTATTTATATAGATATGCAGATTATATATATGTTTATATATGTATGTATATACATATATATACACATACATATATATAAATGCATATATGTGCATATGTGTGCATGTAGAGAGAGGTAGAGAGAGGTAGAGAGGTAGAGATGTAGAGGTAGAGACGTAGAGGTAGAGAGGTAGAGGTAGAGAGGTAGAGGTAGAGAGGTAGAGAGTAGTAGAGAGAGAGGTAGAGAAAGGTAGAGAGGTAGAGAGTAGAGGATGAGTAATATAGAGTAGAGAGTAGAGAGAGAGTAGTAGAGAGAGTAGTAGAGAGTAGCAGAGAGTGAGTAGGAGAGAGTAGTAGTGAGTAGTAGAGTAGTAGAGAGTGAGTAGTAGAGAGTAGTAGCGAGTGAGAAGTAGAGAGTAGTAGAGAGTGAGTAGTAGAGGGAGTAGTAGAGAGTAGTAGAGAGTGAGTAGTAGAGGGAGTAGTAAAAAGTGAGTATTAGAGAGTGATAAGTAGAGAGTAGTAGAGAGTGAGTAGTGGAGACTGAGTAGCAGAGAGAGAGTAGTAGAGAATGAGTAGTAGAGAATGAGTAGTAGAGTGAGTAGTAGAGAGTAGTAGAGAGTGAGTAGTAGAGAGTAGTAGAGAGTGAGTAGTAGAGAGTAGTAGAGAGTAGTAGAGAGAGTGTAGTAGAGAGTGAGTAGTAGAGAGTGAGTAGTAGAGAGTGAGTAGTAGAGAGTGAGTAGTAAAGAGAGTGAGTAGTAGAGAGTAGTAGAGAGAGTAGTAGAGAGTAGTACAGAGTGAGTAGTAGAGAGTGATTAGTAGAGAGTAGTGGAGAAGTAGAGAGTGAGTAGTAGAGAGTGAGTAGTAGAGTGAGTAGTAGGGAGTAGTAGAGAATGAGTAGTAGAGTGAGTAGTAGTGAGCAAGTAGTAGAGAGTGTGTAGTAGAGAGAGAGTAGTAGAGAGTAGTAGAGAGTGAGTAGTAGAGAGAGTAGTAGAGCGTAGTAGAGTAGTAGAGAGTGAGTAGTTGAGGAAATATGAATTTTATGATCAGTTATGTCCCCTATCTTAGACCCCAACGGCTCCATGTACATGCTACAAGTACATGTATGTTCCCTCCAGTTCCTGCTATGAAGACGCAAATACATGTGCGTCCAACGTCAACATGTCCTCTTTCAGATCCGCCATGAATGGGTCGGATATTCCGTTCCTAAGTATGATTGGCCACCGACTTTATATGGTTCACTTTCCACGTTTTACAGTTCAGGCGAGTAGGCCCTGAATTCTGCCATCAAGCCTTTTTCTGCCTTCTGCCTCTGAAAGCTCCAGCCTGAGCTCGCATCTGTATCCATGAACTTTGTCCTACTCCCTGCGCGGCTAACGGTGCCTGACTCGGCCTGTTGCCTGCCAAAAACTGTATTTCACCTTCAAGTTATCTGCTCCGCTCCTCATCCAATGCATTCCTGTCTAGTAGTTTAGGTAAACTTCCTTCCAGCTACCGAGCAAAGGGCCCGGCCTCACTGTCTTCATGCAAGTAATTCATAGCCCCTGTTACCATGGAAGATTTCTGACCCCTCGCATCTCATGTAGACACTTAGACGCTTGTACACGCACTAACAGTCAGTATAGAATAGATTCTGTCCGAGGGACCTTTCCTTTTGGATAATACAGTTCCTTAAACATAAGATATTAGATATGATTTGGGATTAGGTTGACCTGAACCCCCAGACTTCTGTCTCCACATGTAGAGCTAAATGTCAAGTCCCCTTCACCCTCTAGTTGCACGTCAATCACACGGTCATGCGGCTGCGCGCGCATCTCTGCCAAGTATTTCTGCTGACATTGCAGGATTCTCTTATGGATCCACCCACCTGTGACATCATGTTTAATGACGTTTCTAGTATACGCCTACTATTACGCCTCTTTTCATTACGTATGTGTATTCTTATCTGTATTATCAGCTGTTACGCCTCCTGCATCTGTCTTAATGTAATGCTTTTTCATATAAATATCTTTACTTGTCAATAATGTATTGCCTATCCCTTCCTGAACCTTCGTGGTGATGGAATTTGATTGCCTGGTTCGAACCATAATTCCTTTGTAAGGAATAAAGCCTTTCAGAACCTCTAATACCACGGATTCTGCCTCTTATTTTTACTGAGTTATTCTTACTAGACTTTACCGCATAAAAATAGTACAGGTAATTAAAATATTTACCACATAAATTGGCGCCCGAACAGGGACACTTTCTCATCTCACGCGCCGGAGGTGCGTTGCAGGCCCGGTCTCCTGCCACAGCTGGACGGACAACAACGCGTACCCGCAGGATTTCCTGTATCTCCCTCCGGCCAAGCGGGGGTGACTGAGGCTGCGATCAACACCCAGACGAGGCGGTGAGAAGTGCGAAGTATCCCGACCAGAGCCTAGCTGAGAGAGCAAGATCCGAGGTATACAGAGGCCCACCAGGTTCCGAAGTTCCGAGTCGAGTCCAGTCCGGTCCAGTCCAGTTCAGTTCCGAGGCCTTCCGTTCCGTGCTACCCGGTGAGTACCGTTGCCGGGGAGGCATTTAGACGTGCACATTAGTTTGTGCCGGTCAAGACGGGTTTGGGTACACAGATCCGGTCTGCACTGTTTCAGCAGTGTATCTGTACTGTTTAGCAGTATATCTAGTATGTCTTGTATATAATCCAGTATTATCTAGTATTAGTATTATGTCAGTAACTAGTTTTCTTCTAATCATCATTGTTCGTTAAATGTTAAATGTTAAATGTTTTAAAAATTGTGGTATGAATGAGTGTTCATTATTGTGTTTATTGTATTAATTGTGTTCAAAATCAAGTAGCAAGGTTTAAAGATGCCGCTCTTTTCAAAATTAAGGCAGATCAAAACTAGAAAAGGGGTACTCGAAGAAGCTGTTCCCATTCCACCTAGGGACACTCCAGGGTACTTCATGTACCATAAGCATGGCCTAGATGCCGTATTATTTCTTGATTTATGGGTGGACTACACCAAGGATTTACCAGAAAGTCAGAGGTGGCCCGCAGCTGGGACATGGGATGCAGATTGCATCATGAGAGTAGAAGAAGAATTATGGAAAAAGAAAGCCAGACAGTCACAGAAAGATGCCATTGAATTATGGCGTAAAGAATCACATAGACGTACAGAAAAAGCACTCAGACAAGAAGAGAAAAGTAGGGAGAATTCAAATAAAGCCCGAGAAAAATATATTAATTGAGGAAGGTACCCGAGTAAAAGCAGAACAAGTAGACAGACAACGAAACACTCTTATGAATGGTATGTATCCTCTTCTGGCCGAGGGTTTACCTAAGGCCACCCCGGAAATACCGAAAGATCTGCCACCTCCACTACTCCCGATAAAAGCACATTCCAAGACCGCAAAAGATATTTTCCTTTCTTCCTATTTAGACGATGTAGCTCCCGAATATGTTAATGTTCCACCACACACACCGCCTGTCGATGGTGCTCAACGCCAAGATCATCCGCCCCCACCGCCGCAACAACAAACTCCTACACACATTCCAATAGGCCCATCTGTTTCTACCGCTTTTCCCACATCTACAGTTTCTACCTTACATCCAACGAATCCTTTCGTGCCTAGCACCTCAGACGGTGCAACAGGAGGTACGACAGAAATTTTTGCCACACCACCGCGAGGAAATAAATTATCTCTTAGAGATTTAGCATACCAACGTACACCCCAACTAGCAACTTCCGACATGTTTAAGGAACATCTAGTGGATTGTAGATATGATCCAGTGCCCGGTAAAAATGACAGAATGCTGCTGTCATCATTACGTATACGACGAGCTTCAGTATATTTAACGACGCTACCAGGAATGATTACACATCTAGACAATATATATCACTTTGTCCAATCAGGGCGAGGCCCTGAAAGTATTGACGATGCCATGGAATACCAGAAAGTGGATGTACAGAGACAACTGTTACGCTTCTTCATAAACTGCGTGATCAGAAACAGAGATAGGCCTGGGGTAGATCAGGAGGAAATGCAAGTACTTACCAGATGGGGTCAGAATATTTCCGAAGGGAAACATGATAAACAGACGTGTATAGTAGTTATGTGCCGAAAGATCCGCAAAGAAGTAGAACGAATACATAAAGAAAGATTAGAGGCAGACAAAACTGAATCAGAGGGAGAGGAGGAGGAAGAATCAGAAATGCCCATAGGACAATTAGAAACGATGGCTTATGTAGGTAAAGGAAGATCTTTTAATAATACCAGATGCTTTAATGATCCGATACGTCCGATACGTCCAGAATGTAACAGAAATTTTCCAGTCCCTATGTTAAATATAAGGTCTCCTGAACATCTATTCCAAGCAGCTGATAAATTACTCCGAGACCGAAGGGGGTATCATATGCTCGATTCTATGGATGAACAAGAATTAGCCAGGTCAGCAGTACAATGGGCTGACAGTCCCGGAAAATACAGTGATGATGCGCTAGCACACATGTTTTTGAATCTTAACCCAGACGAACAGCGATTAGCTGGTATATACATGATTCAACATCTCCTTATATTATATAAAAGCCAACACTCCGATCCTGGTCCCCTACCTGACATATTGATAGAATTACTCACGAATAAATGGAGAGGTTCAGGTACTGATTTAATTAAAGAAATTTTAGAATATCGAAACCAGTACATTGTCTTCGTATGCCCAGAACATGTTTCAGTTCCCATCAAGGAAAGAAAAACGTATTACATAGACAGACAGAATCCCTTACGCGAAGTGCACCCAATCAAAGGTGATGACAATAATTTTAAACGCGTGTTTGTGTACACGCCCATAACTAAAATTGAATTATTAGAAATGAAGAAAGTAGTACCTAGCCATGACAAAGATCCAGCAGGTTTCCACCGTGAGATAAAAGACATGTTACTCATGGGAGAGTATACCTACCCTGACATTATGAAAATATTAAAAGTATTATTGCCTGCCGGTATTTACGAGAAACTCAAAGAAAAGGAATGGAAGGTGGGAGACCAAAAGATAGATTGGACAGCATTAGAAAACGAAGAAAAGGCCCGAGCTGCAGGTTCAGGGCTTGGGGAAAAGACTACAGCATTTCCAGGATTATTAGTGCAGGTATTGCCACGCTTATTAACTACGAAAAAGGAAGACTGGGGTGCAATTTCAGCCTGTAAACAAAAACAAGATGAAGACACTAGTGATTTTTATTCCCGATTTGAAAAATGTTTTGGTATTAATAGTGGCATAAAAGCAAATAGCGAGTCGTATCCACATCTGTTTGTGACAAAATTAGTTGAAAATTCCCTGCCCCAAGTTAAGAATAGAGTATTGAAATTCGAGAGTACCTGGCAAGGTAACACCCCGTCACAGATGTTACAAATGTTACAATATCACCACAATAGAATTAGAGAAGAACAAGAACATGAACAAAGACGTATGAAAGACACAAAAATGAAAATGCTTGTTGCTCAGTCAGTTCCAGCTGACGGTCACAGAAAGGGTACGACACAGTCCAGTGATTCAGCGGGTCCTGTAAAAGGGACATGCAATTATTGTAAACAGCCAGGCCATTATATACACGATTGTGCAGTCCTGAAACATAATATCTCTACGGGTAAAACCAAGGAGAGACCACGTCCACCTAGATAGGATCAGATCCAACAACAAGTACCTCAGCATGTGCAATCTATGCCGGTTCCACAACAACAGACCGTAGCAACATCACAGCCGCAGCCTATTGCTGCAACACAAGCAACGACACAACAGATGTACTAGTATGCACAAGCTGACTATCCCGATTATCAGCGATACACATGAAATAGCCTAGAGAGGGAAGTTGGCTTACCCCTTATCGAGGTTCCTGTAGATCAAGAGGGACCTTACGTACATAGTCAAATATTAGGGAAAGACAGAAAATTTCTAGTTGATACAGGGGCAAGCAGAACAACTATAAGTCACAGCGAAGTTCCAGGGGCACCCCTCTCAGGCTCACAGAATATTTCCCTTGGATTCTCAGGAAAGCCTATTATTAATGAAGTATCACTACCTCTTCCACTTACGGTTGGTCCATTGACACGAACTACAGATTTATTGCTTACTAAATCATGTCCAGAAAACTTGTTAGGTATAAAAAGTAAAACACTGAAAGCTCTAGGAGCTATAATATGTTGTTCTCCGGAAGGAGTACGATTATTTTTACGTGACTTTAATGGTCACTATGTGTCCAGAGACATGGATCACCGGTTACAGAATTTACCTACACATTTATGGGCACAAGGCCCCACTGATGTTGGTTGCATGCACATTACACCATATCGAGTCACACTCAAAACAGGAGTGGTACTACCACGAATGCGACAATACAAGTTACCCCCAGATGCTGTAGTGGCTTTGCTGCAAATCATTGACGAGCTCATTGCCCAAGGAGTGGTCGTGGAAACCGACTCCAATGTATGTAATTCTCCGATAATTCCGATTCTTAAAAGAACTGATCCAAAAGCACCGCCAGTATATCGATTAGTTATTGATCTGCGCGAATTGAATAAATGCATTGTGCCACAATACCCCGTGGTCCCAGATATCTCTTCATTACTAACAGCTATGTAATTGACCTCAATGTAATTGACCTCAAGAACGCCTTCTTTAGTGTCCCAATCGATCCGGAAAGTCAATATTTGTTCGGATTCAGTCTAAATGGACGAAGTTTTAAATTCGCACGCGCACCTCAAGGATTCACAGAAAGCCCCAGCATCTATAGCCAAGCACTGAAAAGAGAACTTGACAGTATCCACATGCCAGCTAACACTGCCCTGCTTCAGTATGTCGATGATCTGCTGATCACCGCCCGAAGCGAACCTGAATGTGAAAAAGCATCACTGACGGTTTTACTATTCCTAGCCGACAAGGGGCACAAAGTGTCCCCTTCTAAGCTGCAATTCTGTGTCCAGCAAGTTGTGTACCTTGGGCACTTGCTGTCCAAGGGGGGAAGACAGCTTACACCGGACCGCATCCAGTTAATTGTTAACATGCCGCCACCAAAGACACAAAAGGAGGTGCGGGCATTCATAGGCCTCACTTCGTACTGTAGGCAGTGGATCCCTCAATATGCATTTCTAGCAAAACCACTCATTCAGTTGACAACACAGGAGGCAGCCACATCAACTGTCCTCCCTTGGACTCGAGAACATACACAAGCTTTTGAAAACTTAAAGAAAGCTTTATGTCAAGCACCTGTTTTAGCAACACCATGTTACAGTAAACCTTTTACACTTTTTGTTACAGAACGCGAAGGTACTGCCTTGTCAGTACTCACTCAGGAACAAGCAGGATCACACAAACCATGTGCTTATTTTTCTAGTACGTTAGATCCCGTAGCTCAGGCTCTTCCTGCGTGCCTGAAATCAGTGGCAGCAACAGCTTTAGCAATCAGACAAAGCGATGCCATAGTATTAGGACATCAATTGACAGTACAAGTACCACACGCAGTAGAGGTTCTCTTGAACCGAACACAAACACAACACTTGACTATAGCAAGATTGACGGGTTATGAATTGACATTGTTCCAGCCACACATAGAAATCAGACGTTGTAGTACATTAAATCCTGCCACACTTTTGCCAGTAAATGGAACAGATCCATTGGCACATGATTGTATTGAAGTCATTACTATCACGACGAAACCCAGACAAGACTTGACAGATATTCCGTTACCAGATCCAGACCTGACATTGTATGTAGATGGTTCATGCATGAGAACGAGTACAGGAGAGTTAGTGGCCGCTTATGCAGTCACAACAGACACTGAAGTCATCGAAACAAATTGTATTAACACTTTGTCAGCTCAAGCAGCAGAGCTCATCGCTCTGACACAAGCCTGTATTCAAGCTAAAAATAAGAAAGTCAACATATACACAGATTCACGTTATGCATTCGGAGTCGTCCATGACTTCGGCGTTCTTTGGCGCGAGAGAGGTTATTTAACTTCTCACGGTGCCCACATTCAACACGGACCCCTCATTCAAGCTCTATTAGACTCAATTCATCTACCTACTGCAATATCTATTATGAAATGTAAAGCCCATACAAAAGTTACCGATATCATTTCTCAGGGTAACGACCTAGCTGACCGAACAGCTAAACAGACTGCTCAGAATCAGACTCATACAACTGACATGACAAAGACAATAGTTCCGACATCAACACATTGCATGACAGTTAAGGATCCCGCCCTTGATGTAATTGACATACAGACACATGCTACACCAGAAGAAATAAAGAAATGGACTGAATTAGGAGGGATCCAAACGGATCAAGGATGGATGACAAAGGGAAAATCTATATGGTTTCTCCCCGACTCCATGGTTCAAGTCATCATTAACACAATACATAGTCCAGCGCACCTAGGAGAGAAAGCTATGCTAGATAGTATTCAACACATTTGGTTCAACAAACACTTGCGAGCAGCAGCTAAACAAAAAGTACGTACCTGTATGATATGTTGTCAGTTCAATCCCGGTAAAAGCATTCCCGTAGAGCAGGGTGGATTTCAACCTCCCGATCACCCTTTTGAAGTCCTCCAGATGGATTATATCCAGATGGAACGATGTCGAGGATTCAAATATGTTCTCGTAGTTGTCTGTGCTCTTTCCCGTTGGACAGAAGCCTACCCGGTTTCAGATTACACTGCCCCGACTACTGCCAAACAGTTAGTTCGAGAATTCTTCCCACGGTACGGTTTGCCACGTGTTGTGTACTCAGATAACGGCCAGCCATTCTCATCCGAGCTAATGAAACACGTTTCACTTTTGTTAGGCTATCAATGGAAATTCCACTGTGTCCGACATCCCGAGGCAGCAGGTCTCGTGGAACGCCATAATCAAACTCTGAAAATTAGATTGTCCAAAGTATGTAGAGAAAAAGGTGTCGACTGGATAGTAGCTTTACCAGTTGCGCTCTTTTACATGAGAATGGTAGCACATTCCCGAACAGGGCTATCCCCGTATGAGGTGATCTTCGGTAGACCACCAAATATGTGGGGGACGCCTATACCTCGTAAAATCACTGATGTTGACTGTAATATGTTAACAGATTACCTGGCTTCCTTGATGTCTGCACTACAATCTTGTCGTTCACAGGTAGCTGCAGTTTTTCTGATAACACTGAGGTGAAGCCCCATGACGTGGTTCCGGGGGACCTCGTGCTTGTGAGGAACTTCGACAGGAGGAGCCCGCTAGAGCCTCGCTGGCAGTCGCCCAAACTCTTCTTACTGACCACAAGGACAGCCGTGAAGATTGAGGGACGTAAAGGGTGGTTGCACTCGAGCCATATCAAAAAATTTCATGGACTACCATCTGACGTGGACTCTCAGCCCTGCATTCCCTCACAGACTGATTTAAAACTCCCCCTGGTTGAAAAATCAGAAAGCGAAAATTATAAACTGAAACTAAGGTCTAGCAAGTCAGACAATTTGATTGTTTAAGTCCTCTCCAAGGTGAATCGGTTGAATTTGTCTCTGACATGTATCCTCTAGACCGAAATAGAGAGAGAAATAGACAGAAACAGCTCAAGAAACATGCGTATTGTAAATCACTTCGTAGTCACTGCACCGTGACATTATTAATTATGTTTTTTCTAAGTCTTCTGATTATTATTACCAGTATATTGCTACATATGTATTACCCTATTTCTGAGCGTGCTTTCAATGCTACTGCTGAACATTCTTTTAGCGAATTACCCCCGCATGAGTTGTCCTAAAGATTTGCGCTGCGCAACAACACTTTCATTAGTATGTTACATCATTCCCATCAGACCAGCAACGCTACAAATTGTTGGATATGTGGCCGACTCCCTCCCTATCAGAACTACAAGGGAGTTTTGCCTCTCTTTCCGTATCCATTCACACACAATGGCTCCTGTGGAGCATGGTTTAGTTTGATCAATTCCCTAGATTCGAATTCAGTAGTTTATCAAGACAACTGGGTATGGGGAAACCTGAACCTAATTTTACTTAAAGTCTGCTACCCTAACAAGGAGGGACTTCCCAAAAGAACAGGAACTGATCTAGAAAATGAAGTATATGGATTAGGTAACTTTACACTTAACCTCATGATTCTGAATGTTGAATCCGAAGCTACACCAATTTTGCCCGCTATGTCAGTATTTCCAGTTAAAGGTGAATTATGTGTAAGAAAGAATGGTTCAATACACATGGGCCATAGTAAATGTACCACTGTAATAGAATTCAGTGATCAAGGCAAGTCTACATTTAGAGCTTCTCGTCATTCCTACTTCATATGTGGCCAGACCGCATATATACGTTTACCTCTAGATTGGGATGGTACCTGTTACATTGCATTCCTTCTGCCACCTGTTTTCCTAGCCCCTCCTGATTATCACAGAAATACCCATTTAGTACACAATAGACAACAGAGAGATCTCCCGATTGTCGATTACACTGAAACGGCATGGGAGCAATACACAGATTTCAATAAAGGTTTCTTTCCCTATATAGGTACAGTCACTAATAGTAAGCTGATACGTAGATTAACTAGAACCCTTGAAGCAGTAGTGAATGAAACTACTTCCGCCTTAGGCAACTTAACAGAGGAGCAGTCTGCGATGCGGATTGTTGTTCTTCAAAATCGTCTTGTCCTTGACGTCATCCTGGCCGATAGGGGCGGAGCTTGTAGGGTCATCGGATCAAGTTGCTGTGTTTTCATACCAGAAAACGCGCCGTCAGTATATAAAGCCATAACTCGCCTTCACAAGATTGTAAGCCAGATACACCAGAATCCAGGCACCTGGACTTGGTCCGGTTGGTTCTGGAGCGTGTTGTCAGCCTGGGGATGGAGGATCCTATCCTTCCTAGGTATTGGCTTTCTCATACTATTCAGTTGCTGCTTGTGTCTACAATGTGGGCCAGCGATTTGTGGTCTGTGTGCCACATCGTGTATCCCGCCTTCAAGTTTTCATTCAAGATCCCGGAAGAAGAAAGAAGAACAAATGATGCTATATGAACAGATTGATGGATTGATGAAGATCGATATTTCATGAAGGGTCCGTAGGGGACAAGGAGGGAATGAGGAAATATGAATTTTATGATCAGTTATGTCCCCTATCTTAGACCCCAACGGCTCCATGTACATGCTACAAGTACATGTATGTTCCCTCCAGTTCCTGCTATGAAGACGCAAATACATGTGCGTCCAACGTCAACATGTCCTCTTTCAGATCCGCCATGAATGGGTCGGATATTCCGTTCCTAAGTATGATTGGCCACCGACTTTATATGGTTCACTTTCCACGTTTTACAGTTCAGGCGAGTAGGCCCTGAATTCTGCCATCAAGCCTTTTTCTGCCTTCTGCCTCTGAAAGCTCCAGCCTGAGCTCGCATCTGTATCCATGAACTTTGTCCTACTCCCTGCGCGGCTAACGGTGCCTGACTCGGCCTGTTGCCTGCCAAAAACTGTATTTCACCTTCAAGTTATCTGCTCCGCTCCTCATCCAATGCATTCCTGTCTAGTAGTGTAGGTAAACATCCTTCCAGCTACCGAGCAAAGGGCCCGGCCTCACTGTCTTCATGCAAGTAATTCATAGCCCCTGTTACCATGGAAGATTTCTGCCCCCTCGCATCTCATGTAGACACTTAGACGCTTGTACACGCACTAACAGTCAGTATAGAATAGATTCTGTCCGAGGGACCTTTCCTTTTGGATAATACAGTTCCTTAAACATAAGATATTAGATATGATTTGGGATTAGGTTGACCTGACCCCCCAGACTTCTGTCTCCACATGTAGAGCTAAATGTCAAGTCCCCTTCACCCTCTAGTTGCAAGTCAATCACACGGTCATGCGGCTGCGCGCGCATCTCTGCCAAGTATTTCTGCTGACATTGCAGGATTCTCTTATGGATCCACCCACCTGTGACATCATGTTTAATGACGTTTCTAGTATACGCCTACTATTACGCCTCTTTTCATTACGTATGTGTATTCTTATCTTTATTATCAGCTGTTACGCCTCCTGCATCTGTCTTAATGTAATGCTTTTTCATATAAATATCTTTACTTGTCAATAATGTATTGCCTATCCCTTCCTGAACCTTCGTGGTGATGGAATTTGATTGCCTGGTTCGAACCATAATTCCTTTGTAAGGAATAAAGCCTTTCAGAACCTCTAATACCACGGATTCTGCCTCTTATTTTTACTGAGTTATTCTTACTAGACTTTACCGCATAAAAATAGTACAGGTAATTAAAATATTTACCACATAAATTGGCGCCCGAACAGGGACACTTTCTCATCTCACGCGCCGGAGGTGCGTTGCAGGCCCGGTCTCCTGCCACAGCTGGACGGACAACAACGCGTACCCGCAGGATTTCCTGTATCTCCCTCCGGCCAAGCGGGGGTGACTGAGGCTGCGATCAACACCCAGACGAGGCGGTGAGAAGTGCGAAGTATCCCGACCAGAGCCTAGCTGAGAGAGCAAGATCCGAGGTATACAGAGGCCCACCAGGTTCCGAAGTTCCGAGTCGAGTCCAGTCCGGTCCAGTCCAGTTCAGTTCCGAGGCCTTCCGTTCCGTGCTACCCGGTGAGTACCGTTGCCGGGGAGGCATTTAGACGTGCACATTAGTTTGTGCCGGTCAAGACGGGTTTGGGTACACAGATCCGGTCTGCACTGTTTCAGCAGTGTATCTGTACTGTTTAGCAGTATATCTAGTATGTCTTGTATATAATCCAGTATTATCTAGTATTAGCATTATGTCAGTAACTAGTTTTCTTCTAATCATCATTGTTCGTTAAATGTTAAATGTTAAATGTTTTAAAAATTGTGGTATGAATGAGTGTTCATTATTGTGTTTATTGTATTAATTGTGTTCAAAATCAAGTAGCAAGGTTTAAAGATGCCGCTCTTTTCAAAATTAAGGCAGATCAAAACTAGAAAAGGGGTACTCGAAGAAGCTGTTCCCATTCCACCTAGGGACACTCCAGGGTACTTCATGTACCATATGCATGGCCTAGATGCCGTATTATTTCTTGATTTATGGGTGGACTACACCAAGGATTTACCAGAAAGTCAGAGGTGGCCCGCAGCTGGGACATGGGATGCAGATTGCATCATGAGAGTAGAAGAAGAATTATGGAAAAAGAAAGCCAGACAGTCATAGAAAGATGCCTTTGAATTATGGCGTAAAGAATCACATAGACGTACAGAAAAAGCACTCAGACAAGAAGAGAAAAGTAGGGAGAATTCAAATAAAGCCCGAGAAAATATATTAATTGAGGAAGGTACCCGAGTAAAAGCAGAACAAGTAGACAGACAACGAAACACTCTTATGAATGGTATGTATCCTCTTCTGGCCGAGGGTTTACCTAAGGCCACCCCGGAAATACCGAAAGATCTGCCACCTCCACTACTCCCGATAAAAGCACATCCCAAGACCGCAAAAGATATTTTCCTTTCTTCCTATTTAGACGATGTAGCTCCCGAATATGTTAATGTTCCACCACACACACCGCCTGTCGATGGTGCTCAACGCCAAGATCATCCGCCCCCACCGCCGCAACAACAAACTCCTACACACATTCCAATAGGCCCATCTGTTTCTACCGCTTTTCCCACATCTACAGTTTCTACCTTACATCCAACGAATCCTTTCGTGCCTAGCACCTCAGACGGTGCAACAGGAGGTACGACAGAAATTTTTGCCACACCACCGCGAGGAAATAAATTATCTCTTAGAGATTTAGCATACCAACGTACACCCCAACTAGCAACTTCCGACATGTTTAAGGAACATCTAGTGGATTGTAGATATGATCCAGTGCCCGGTAAAAATGACAGAATGCTGCTGTCATCATTACGTATACGACGAGCTTCAGTATATTTAACGACGCTACCAGGAATGATTACACATCTAGACAATATATATCACTTTGTCCAATCAGGGCGAGGCCCTGAAAGTATTGAC
This sequence comes from Triturus cristatus, assembly GCF_964204655.1. Taxonomy (NCBI): domain Eukaryota; kingdom Metazoa; phylum Chordata; class Amphibia; order Caudata; family Salamandridae; genus Triturus; species Triturus cristatus. The sequence continues at coordinate 1,707,184,857 of NC_140590.1, forward strand.
GATGCCATGGAATACCAGAAAGTGGATGTACAGAGACAACTGTTACGCTTCTTCATAAACTGCGTGATCAGAAACAGAGATAGGCCTGGGGTAGATCAGGAGGAAATGCAAGTACTTACCAGATGGGGTCAGAATATTTCCGAAGGGAAACATGATAAACAGACGTGTATAGTAGTTATGTGCCGAAAGATCCGCAAAGAAGTAGAACGAATACATAAAGAAAGATTAGAGGCAGACAAAACTGAATCAGAGGGAGAGGAGGAGGAAGAATCAGAAATGCCCATAGGACAATTAGAAACGATGGCTTATGTAGGTAAAGGAAGATCTTTTAATAATACCAGATGCTTTAATGATCCGATACGTCCGATACGTCCAGAATGTAACAGAAATTTTCCAGTCCCTATGTTAAATATAAGGTCTCCTGAACATCTATTCCAAGCTGCTGATAAATTACTCCGAGACCGAAGGGGGTATCATATGCTCGATTCTATGGATGAACAAGAATTAGCCAGGTCAGCAGTACAATGGGCTGACAGTCCCGGAAAATACAGTGATGATGCGCTAGCACACACGTTTTTGAATCTTAACCCAGATGAACAGCGATTAGCTGGTATATACATGATTCAACATCTCCTTATATTATATAAAAGCCAACACTCCGATCCTGGTCCCCTACCTGACATATTGATAGAATTACTCACGAATAAATGGAGAGGTTCAGGTACTGATTTAATTAAAGACATTTTAGAATATCGAAACCAGTACATTGTCTTCGTATGCCCAGAACATGTTTCAGTTCCCATCAAGGAAAGAAAAACGTATTACATAGACAGACAGAATCCCTTACGCGAAGTGCACCCAATCAAAGGTGATGACAATAATTTTAAACGCGTGTTTGTGTACACGCCCATAACTAAAATTGAATTATTAGAAATGAAGAAAGTAGTACCTAGCCATGACAAAGATCCAGCAGGTTTCCACCGTGAGATAAAAGACATGTTACTCATGGGAGAGTATACCTACCCTGACATTATGAAAATATTAAAAGTATTATTGCCTGCCGGTATTTACGAGAACCTCAAAGAAAAGGAATGGGAGGTGGGAGACCAAAAGATAGATTGGACAGCATTAGAAAACGAAGAAAAGGCCCGAGCTGCAGGTTCAGGGCTTGGGGAAAAGACTACAGCATTACCAGGATTATTAGTGCAGGTATTGCCACGCTTATTAACTACGAAAAAGGAAGACTGGGGTGCAATTTCAGCCTGTAAACAAAAACAAGATGAAGACACTAGTGATTTTTATTCCCGACTTGAAAAATGTTTTGGTATTAATAGTGGCATAAAAGCAAATAGCGAGTCGTATCCACATCTGTTTGTGACAAAATTAGTTGAAAATTCCCTGCCCCAAGTTAAGAATAGAGTATTGAAATTCGAGAGTACCTGGCAAGGTAACACCCCGTCACAGATGTTACAAGTGTTACAATATCACCACAATAGAATTAGAGAAGAACAAGAACATGAACAAAGACGTATGAAAGACACAAAAATGAAAATGCTTGTTGCTCAGTCAGTTCCAGCTGACGGTCACAGAAAGGGTACGACACAGTCCAGTGATTCAGCGGGTCCTGTAAAAGGGACATGCAATTATTGTAAACAGCCAGGCCATTATATACACGATTGTGCAGTCCTGACACATAATATCTCTACGGGTAAAACCAAGGAGAGACCACGTCCACCTAGACAGGATCAGATCCAACAACAAGTACCTCAGCATGTGCAATCTATGCCGGTTCCACAACAACAGACCGTAGCAACATCACAGCCGCAGCCTATTGTTGCAACACAAGCAACGACACAACAGATGTACCAGTATGCACAAGCTGACTATCCCGATTATCAGCGATACACATGAAATAGCCTAGAGAGGGAAGTTGGCTTACCCCTTATCGAGGTTCCTGTAGATCAAGAGGGACCTTACGTACATAGTCAAATATTAGGGAAAGACAGAAAATTTCTAGTTGATACAGGGGCAAGCAGAACAACTATAAGTCACAGCGAAGTTCCAGGGGCACCCCTCTCAGGCTCACAGAATATTTCCCTTGGATTCTCAGGAAAGCCTATTATTAATGAAGTATCACTACCTCTTCCACTTACGGTTGGTCCATTGACACGAACTACAGATTTATTGCTTACTAAATCATGTCCAGAAAACTTGTTAGGTATAAAAACACTGAAAGCTCTAGGAGCTATAATATGTTGTTCTCCGGAAGGAGTACGATTATTTTTACGTGACTTTAAAGGTCACTATGTGTCCAGAGACATGGATCACCGGTTACAGAATTTACCTACACATTTATGGGCACAAGGCCCCACTGATGTTGGTTGCATGCACATTACACCATATCGAGTCACACTCAAAACAGGAGTGGTACTACCACGAATGCGACAATACAAGTTACCCCCAGATGCTGTAGTGGCTTTGCTGCAAATCATTGACGAGCTCATTGCCCAAGGAGTGGTCGTGGAAACCGACTCCAATGTATGTAATTCTCCGATAATTCCGATTCTTAAAAGAACTGATCCAAAAGCACCGCCAGTATATCGATTAGTTATTGATCTGCGCGAATTGAATAAATGCATTGTGCCACAATACCCCGTGGTCCCAGATATCTCTTCATTACTAACAGCTATTGATTCGGAAGCCACGTTCTTTACTGTAATTGACCTCAAGAACGCCTTCTTTAGCGTCCCAATCGATCCGGAAAGTCAATATTTGTTCGGATTCAGTCTAAATGGACGAAGTTTTAAATTCGCACGCGCACCTCAAGGATTCACAGAAAGCCCCAGCATCTATAGCCAAGCACTGAAAAGAGAACTTGACAGTATCCACATGCCAGCTAACACTGCCCTGCTTCAGTATGTCGATGATCTGCTGATCACCGCCCGAAGCGAACCTGAATGTGAAAAAGCATCACTGACGGTTTTACTATTCCTAGCCGACAAGGGGCACAAAGTGTCCCCTTCTAAGCTGCAATTCTGTGTCCAGCAAGTTGTGTACCTTGGGCACTTGCTGTCCAAGGGGGGAAGACAGCTTACACCGGACCGCATCCAGTTAATTGTTAACATGCCGCCACCCAAGACACAAAAGGAGGTGCGGGCGTTCATAGGCCTCACTTCGTACTGTAGGCAGTGGATCCCTCAATATGCATTTCTAGCAAAACCACTCATTCAGTTGACAACACAGGAGGCAGCCACATCGACTGTCCTCCCTTGGACTCGAGAACATACACAAGCTTTTGAAAACTTAAAGAAAGCTTTATGTCAAGCACCTGTTTTAGCAACACCATGTTACAGTAAACCTTTTACACTTTTTGTTACAGAACGCGAAGGTACTGCCTTGTCAGTACTCACTCAGGAACAAGCAGGATCACACAAACCATGTGCTTATTTTTCTAGTACGTTAGATCCCGTAGCTCAGGCTCTTCCTGCGTGCCTGAAATCAGTGGCAGCAACAGCTTTAGCAATCAGACAAAGCGATGCCATAGTATTAGGACATCAATTGACAGTACAAGTACCACACGCAGTAGAGGTTCTCTTGAACCGAACACAAACACAACACTTGACTATAGCAAGATTGACGGGTTATGAATTGACATTGTTCCAGCCACACATAGAAATCAGACGTTGTAGTACATTAAATCCTGCCACACTTTTGCCAGTAAATGGAACAGATCCATTGGCACATGATTGTATTGAAGTCATTACTATCACGACGAAACCCAGACAAGACTTGACAGATATTCCATTACCAGATCCAGACCTGACATTGTATGTAGATGGTTCATGCATGAGAACGAGTACAGGAGAGTTAGTGGCCGCTTATGCAGTCACAACAGACACTGAAGTCATCGAAACAAATTGTATTAACACTTTGTCAGCTCAAGCAGCAGAGCTCATCGCTCTGACACAAGCCTGTATTCAAGCTAAAAATAAGAAAGTCAACATATACACAGATTCACGTTATGCATTCGGAGTCGTCCATGACTTCGGCGTTCTTTGGCGCGAGAGAGGTTATTTAACTTCTCACGGTGCCCACATTCAACACGGACCCCTCATTCAAGCTCTATTAGACGCAATTCATCTACCTACTGCAATATCTATTATGAAATGTAAAGCCCATACAAAAGTTAGCGATATCATTTCTCAGGGTAACGACCTAGCTGACCGAACAGCTAAACAGACTGCTCAGAATCAGACTCATACAACTGACACGACAAAGACAATAGTTCCGACATCAACACATTGCATGACAGTTAAGGATCCCGCCCTTGATGTAATTGACATACAGACACATGCTACACCAGAAGAAATAAAGAAATGGACTGAATTAGGAGGGATCCAAACGGATCAAGGATGGATGACAAAGGGAAAATCTATATGGTTTCTCCCCGACTCCATGGTTCAAGTCATCATTAACACAATACATAGTCCAGCGCACCTAGGAGAGAAAGCTATGCTAGATAGTATTCAACACATTTGGTTCAACAAACACTTGCGAGCAGCAGCTAAACAAAAAGTACGTACCTGTATGATATGTTGTCAGTTCAATCCCGGTAAAAGCATTCCCGTAGAGCAGGGTGGATTTCAACCTCCCGATCACCCTTTTGAAGTCCTCCAGATGGATTATATCCAGATGGAACGATGTCGAGGATTCAAATATGTTCTCGTAGTTGTCTGTGCTCTTTCCCGTTGGACAGAAGCCTACCCGGTTTCAGATTACACTGCCCCGACTACTGCCAAACAGTTAGTTCGAGAATTCTTCCCACGGTACGGTTTGCCACGTGTTGTGTACTCAGATAACGGCCAGCCATTCTCATCCGAGCTAATGAAACACGTTTCACTTTTGTTAGGCTATCAATGGAAATTCCACTGTGTCCGACATCCCGAGGCAGCAGGTCTCGTGGAACGCCATAATCAAACTCTGAAAATTAGATTGTCCAAAGTATGTAGAGAAAAAGGTGTCGACTGGATAGTAGCTTTACCAGTTGCGCTCTTTTACATGAGAATGGTAGCACATTCCCGAACAGGGCTATCCCCGTATGAGGTGATCTTCGGTAGACCACCAAATATGTGGGGGACGCCTATACCTCGTAAAATCACTGATGTTGACTGTAATATGTTAACAGATTACCTGGCTTCCTTGATGTCTGCACTACAATCTTGTCGTTCACAGGTAGCTGCAGCTTTTCCCGATAACACTGAGGTGAAGCCCCATGACGTGGTTCCGGGGGACCTCGTGCTTGTGAGGAACTTCGACAGGAGGAGCCCGCTAGAGCCTCGCTGGCAGTCGCCCAAACTCTTCTTACTGACCACAAGGACAGCCGTGAAGATTGAGGGACGTAAAGGGTGGTTGCACTCGAGCCATATCAAAAAATTTCATGGACTACCATCTGACGTGGACTCTCAGCCCTGCATTCCCTCACAGACTGATTTAAAACTCCCCCTGGTTGAAAAATCAGAAAGCGAAAATTATAAACTGAAACTAAGGTCTAGCAAGTCAGACAATTTGATTGTTTAAGTCCTCTCCAAGGTGAATCGGTTGAATTTGTCTCTGACATGTATCCTCTAGACCGAAATAGAGAGAGAAATAGACAGAAACAGCTCAAGAAACATGCGTATTGTAAATCACTTCGTAGTCACTGCACCGTGACATTATTAATTATGTTTTTTCTAAGTCTTCTGATTATTATTACCAGTATATTGCTACATATGTATTACCCTATTTATAAGCGTGCTTTCAATGCTACTGCTGAACATTCTTTTAGCGAATTACCCCCGCATGAGTTGTCCTAAAGATTTGCGCTGCGCAACAACACTTTCATTAGTATGTTACATCATTCCCATCAGACCAGCAACGCTACAAATTGTTGGATATGTGGCCGACTCCCTCCCTATCAGAACTACAAGGGAGTTTTGCCTCTCTTTCCGTATCCATTCACACACAATGGCTCCTGTGGAGCATGGTTTAGTTTGATCAATTCCCTAGATTCGAATTCAGTAGTTTATCAAGACAACTGGGTATGGGGAAACCTGAACCTAGTTTTACTTACAGTCTGCTACCCTAACAAGGAGGGACTTCCCAAAAGAACAGGAACTGATCTAGAAAATGAAGTATATGGATTAGGTAACTTTACACTTAACCTCATGATTCTGAATGTTGAATCCGAAGCTACACCAATTTTGCCCGCTATGTCAGTATTTCCAGTTAAAGGTGAATTATGTGTAAGAAAGAATGGTTCAATACACATGGGCCATAGTAAATGTACCACTGTAATAGAATTCAGTGATCAAGGCAAATCTACATTTAGAGCTTCTCGTCATTCCTACTTCATATGTGGCCAGACCGCATATATACGTTTACCTCTAGATTGGGATGGTACCTGTTACATTGCATTCCTTCTGCCACCTGTTTTCCTAGCCCCTCCTGATTATCACAGAAATACCCATTTAGTACACAATAGACAACAGAGAGATCTCCCGATTGTCGATTACACTGAAACGGCATGGGAGCAATACACAGATTTCAATAAAGGTTTCTTTCCCTATATAGGTACAGTCACTAATAGTAAGCTGATACGTAGATTAACTAGAACCCTTAAAGCAGTAGTGAATGAAACTACTTCCGCCTTAGGCAACTTAACAGAGGAGCAGTCTGCGATGCGGATTGTTGTTCTTCAAAATCGTCTTGTCCTTGACGTCATCCTGGCCGATAGGGGCGGAGCTTGTAGGGTCATCGGATCAAGTTGCTGTGTTTTCATACCAGAAAACGCGCCGTCAGTATATAAAGCCATAACTCGCCTTCACAAGATTGTAAGCCAGATACACCAGAATCCAGGCACCTGGACTTGGTCCGGTTGGTTCTGGAGCGTGTTGTCAGCCTGGGGATGGAGGATCCTATCCTTCCTAGGTATTGGCTTTCTCATACTATTCAGTTGCTGCTTGTGTCTACAATGTGGGCCAGCGATTTGTGGTCTGTGTGCCACATCGTGTATCCCGCCTTCAAGTTTTCATTCAAGATCCCGGAAGAAGAAAGAAGAACAAATGATGCTATATGAACAGATTGATGGATTGATGAAGATCGATATTTCATGAAGGGTCCGTAGGGGACAAGGAGGGAATGAGGAAATATGAATTTTATGATCAGTTATGTCCCCTATCTTAGACCCCAACGGCTCCATGTACATGCTACAAGTACATGTATGTTCCCTCCAGTTCCTGCTATGAAGACGCAAATACATGTGCGTCCAACGTCAACATGTCCTCTTTCAGATCCGCCATGAATGGGTTGGATATTCCGTTCCTAAGTATGATTGGCCACCGACTTTATATGGTTCACTTTCCACGTTTTACAGTTCAGGCGAGTAGGCCCTGAATTCTGCCATCAAGCCTTTTTCTGCCTTATGCCTCTGAAAGCTCCAGCCTGAGCTCGCATCTGTATCCATGAACTTTGTCCTACTCCCTGCGCGGCTAACGGTGCCTGACTCGGCCTGTTGCCTGCCAAAAACTGTATTTCACCTTCAAGTTATCTGCTCCGCTCCTCATCCAATGCATTCCTGTCTAGTAGTTTAGGTAAACATCCTTCCAGCTACCGAGCAAAAGGCCCGGCCTCACTGTCTTCATGCAAGTAATTCATAGCCCCTGTTACCATGGAAGATTTCTGCCCCCTCGCATCTCATGTAGACACTTAGACGCTTGTACACGCACTAACAGTCAGTATAGAATAGATTCTGTCCGAGGGACCTTTCCTTTTGGATAATACAGTTCCTTAAACATAAGATATTAGATATGATTTGGGATTAGGTTGACCTGACCCCCCAGACTTCTGTCTCCACATGTAGAGCTAAATGTCAAGTCCCCTTCACCCTCTAGTTGCACGTCAATCACACGTCATGCGGCTGCGCGCGCATCTCTGCCAAGTATTTCTGCTGACATTGCAGGATTCTCTTATGGATCCACCCACCTGTGACATCATGTTTAATGACGTTTCTAGTATACGCCTACTATTACGCCTCTTTTCATTACGTATGTGTATTCTTATCTGTATTATCAGCTGTTACGCCTCCTGCATCTGTCTTAATGTAATGCTTTTTCATATAAATATCTTTACTTGTCAATAATGTATTGCCTATCCCTTCCTGAACCTTCGTGGTGATGGAATTTGATTGCCTGGTTCGAACCATAATTCCTTTGTAAGGAATAAAGCCTTTCAGAACCTCTAATACCACGGATTCTGCCTCTTATTTTTACTGAGTTATTCTTACTAGACTTTACCGCATAAAAATAGTACAGGTAATTAAAATATTTACCACAGAGAGTGAGTAGTAGAGAGTGAGTAGTAGAGAGTAGTAGAAAGTGAGTAGCAGAGAGAGTAGTAGAGAGTAGTAGAGAGTAGTAGAGTGAGTAGTAGAGAGTGAGTAGTAGAGAGAGAGAGTAGTAGAGAGTGAGTGGTAGAGAGTAGTAGAGTGAGTAGTAGAGTGAGTAGTAGAGAGAGTAGTAGAGTGAGTAGTTGAGAGTGAGTAGTAGAGAGTAGTAGAGAGTAGTAGAGAGTGGTAGAGAGTGAGTAGTAGAGAGTGAGTAGTAGAGAGAGTAGTAGAGAGGGAGTAGTAGAGAGAGAGAGTAGTAGAGAGAGAGTAGTAGAGAGTAGTAGAGAGTGAGTAGTAGAGTAGTAGAGAGTGAGTGGTAGAGAGTAGAAGAGAGTGGTAGAGAGTGAGTAGTAGAGAGTGAGTAGCAGAGAGTAGTAGAGTAGAATAGAGTAGTAGAAAGTGAGTAGTAGAGAGTGAGTAGTAGAAAGTAGTAGCGAGTGAGTAGTAGAGAGTGAGTAGTTTAATTTAAAAGGAACACAATGAGGAGGTTCATTTTGCCATAGAAATTATGATTAGTGAGGAAAAAAGAAAAATTAGGGCACATTTTGAGTGACTTATCAAATCCTCTTCTATTTCATTAAAAAATTCTGACATGCAGACTGAAACATGCACTTTCAATACCAGCAGCAGACTTCCCTGGTGAGCAGTAACTTTACTACAGTGATCTAATGAGCAACTAGAGTGCTACCATTCAGAATTTATGGAAAATGTAGGACACATCTGAATGCCTTCTTGATGGAATCAAAGTAAACAAGCATTGAAAATGCAATAGGTCTCGCCCTCGTTTAAGTTAAAGCAATTCTGTTTGTAATTAGGTGGCTTTTTAGCTTTGCTTGTATTAGAGTTTTTCAAACTTTCATGTACATACCATGCATATGTATGCATATATGTATATGTTTGCATGAATTTATATTTATATAGATATGCAGATTATATTTATATGTTTATATATTCACTGAAAAAATTATAGGTTTCACACACGTTATAGTTACGAATTAGCATTTAAAAAAACTTGCAAATTCACTTAAAAAACCATAGGTTTCACACATGTTATAGTTAGCTGGACATTTCACTCGTAAAAAACCAATGAAATTCCCCCGTTATAGTTAGTGCAGGCAACTATAACTCACGCGACCGCAATCCTCTGCTGATGACGTCAGATATTACATCACTGTATTTAGACACTTATTTACCCATGTCTTCTTCCATTAATCTTTAGCTATACATATATCACAAATATTTATTTTTCATAAAGACACATATGTCATCAGTGATGTAATATCTGACGTCATCAGCAGAGGATTGCGGTTGCGTGAGTTATAGTTGCCTGCACTAACTATAACGGGGGAATTTCATTGTTTTTTTACGAGTGAAATGTCCAGCTAACTATAACATGTGTGAAACCTATGGTTTTTTAAGTGAATATATATATATATATATACACACACACACACACACACATATATATATATATACATATATATATATATATATATATATATATATATATATATATATATATATATATATATATATATATATATATAGATAGATAGATAGATAGATAGATAGATATATAGATAGATATATAGAAAGAGAAACAAAATTGTGCCTTAAGCAAAATCATAAGCACAGTTGCAAGAACCGCATGAGATAGGAAATACTGCTGGAGCCGCCAGGACACGATTACCCTCAGAAAGAGGTTCCGCCGCTTTATCGGCTGTTTTCGGCTGAAAAGCGGCGATATTTTCTACACTCAATTATCAAGGACACGCTAACGCGTGTTTCCTTTCGTAAACAGCCCTTTTAACTTCACTTTGCACTCTAAGGAACACACTAAAAGGTCTTTCTCTTAAACCATTAATGCAAGTTATAGCTGCAAAATTTGATTTCTCCGTAGCGTATGGCACAGAAGCTCTCAGGGGGAGAGCAGACAGAGCTGATTGTTTGGTGGGGGGAAGGAATTGTAGAAATAGACGCGCTGGAGCAGATGCGCAGCGCAAGAGAGAGACACGCCAAAGCTCACAAGGCGGTCATCAGGGTATTTTGACAGTTGGGTTTAAACTCTGCTCTAGCACCTGTTTTAAATTGCACTTTTTAATTTGGTTTTAGCCGCACCTTGCTGCTAGAAACCGGTATTAAAGTGTCCATTACTTCTAAAAACTGCTTTTAAAAACGTTGTATTTCACTTGTCCTACCTGGAAACTGCACTCTTGTAAATTGAATCTGTTCAGTTCCTCGCCGCCAGCGCCTCCCAGTTTACCAGCACTTCCGCTTTTTGAACACGGTCTAGCGCTCAGGTGGGGAACAGCTGCTGCTCAGCAGAGCTGATTGGTTGGTGGGGGGAAGGAATTGTAGAAATAGACGCATCTGGAGCGGACGCGTGCAGCGTACATGCGCAGCATACGTGCGCAGCGGGCGTGCCGCTGACGCGCTAAAGGCGTGCCTAAGGCAAGCCCATCTGCGCCCATCCACGTCCGACCGGGGCCAGGGGCCAGAAACTCTGATCAGATTCGGACTTACACGGCGGCTGATCTTCGGACCCTAGCTACACACAGCCATGCTCTGAGCAATAATGTCATTAACAAATTGAAAGCTGACAAAATACTTAGGGCAAATGGAATAGATAGACTCAGGAACCCGTACTCAACCACTCAAAATATCAGCGTCCTTCTTCCACAGCTTTGGAATCAGCTGCCGGACTACCTTTGTATGGAACCGGCACTTCTCCCTTTCCGGAAGCAACTCAAGACAGCCCTCTTTAAGGAGGCCTTGAATACCGTTTAATATCCTTTCCCTCCACTACCACTGACGTGACAGCCTACGGGCCTGGCTTTTCTCTCTCTAGAAGCGCTTAGAGACCTGTTGGTGATTTAGCGCTATACAAAAATAAACTAACATAACATAACAATTGATAATGCAACTATTGGTACTTATCGCCTTGTGTTTTTCCTTCCTCGGCATACATCTCCTGCCCAAATAAGGTTAGAATTTTGACTTCAGAGGCAGCACCTGTCCAGTTTGGGTGCCTACTTAAAAACTTGTTATAAATTAAAAAGAGCTAAAGGAGGCACATTAAACAGTGCTTTGTGGAGTGCACTATACAACCAAAGCACATGAATACATGAAACTGGCTATAAAAACCTTACAGACTAAGCCACTTTGAGATCTAACCCTTAGCCAGACAGCTTTCAACAAAGCAGCCAGCTCATTAGTGAAGAAGCTTTCCTCCTCCCTGATAGATAAAGCCCTGCTGGCAAATAGTTCACATGCAAGGATGGCAATCGGTACATATGGTTTCCTGAAGCCACAACCGCATTTAGGGGAACTGTTTGGGTTGAAGGCGAAGCTCAAGTCATTGAGTTACCGACTGGGCAGTTTTAACTTTCTATGTAGTATCCCGGTCAGGCGGAGACAATCTACTGTGACTACATGTCCGTTGTGCCAGTATGTTAAGGAGGACACTCGTCATATATTCTATACATGCCCTGCTTTGATGGAAGAGAGAAAAGGATTATTGAAGCACCTTTTCATAAGAAGAGGAATACGTATGTTTCGAGGAGAGAACCTTGTGCTTAGTAGTGCATTTTTTAAAAATTATGTTGTTAGCAGACAAAAAACCTGCAAAGCAAATTTGCAGAAATAGGGAATAAAAACCTAGCATTTTGATTTCCCACTGAGCGCTCCAACCCCAGATGCTGGACAATTAATGGCTCAGACGGTTAATTGCACAGAACATTTTTACAGTTTTTTTAAGTTGCAGGTCAGTAACCTTAGTAAGGTGGGGAGGCATTTATCAATCATGAGGCAGTGTTAGACGTGAACTTGTGTGGATTACTAGGGATGTTTGGCACGTGAGTATGACCCGATGAGTTGGGGTTTTTGCAATCAATGAGGCAGGTGCTGCTGCACTTGCATTTAGCATCCTGTTTTATTTAGAGAACCTTAAGTTATATGGCCAATATGGCTCACATGCACAACACATGTTTTCAATTGATGCCATGTCACTCTAATTAGTTGTTCAATACCTTTTTCTTTCTGAGCTCTTCCCATATTATGCTTGTACACTGGGGGGGGGGTTATTTCTCTACACTTGAAGAAGTATCAGCACAATCTAACTCATATGGACTGCCACTGAAGTAAAGTGGAAAGTGCCTCTAATGTTGCAAAATCAGAAAGACCGATATTTTTTTACTGTGCTTTTAAATGAACAGCAGGTTGATTTGTTTTTATTTTTTTTTAGCTGTAAGTTTTAATTAACTGATCAATAAAATAATTCATCTTTTTTGACAGGTTTATTGCACATAAGGCAGGGTGCATGGTATTTTTCAATGAGAACATGTAAAATGTTAACGTTAAACTTGTCTTTACAGTGAAAAAGTCTTAAAAGCTATTTTCACTGTAGCTATGTTGGCTGTCCCATAGAAAAACACTGGGCTGTATTTTTAAATGTAATAATGCTAATTCTGGTTAGAAAAAAGCTAGAAATATGACTCAAGGACTCTTTTTAGTAGGTATGCAAAACATATTCAATGGCAAAAGCAAATTATTATTAACTAATAAGGAAAAAGCACTTTTAGAAAGTTAACTTTTCCCTGCCTAAAGCCTGTCTGGGCTAATTTGCATGAGCTCTAACAGTCAACTGACAGTCGATTGGCCCCCTTGACGATGTGTGAAATGTGCTTCCTGAGCAGGACAAAGACTTAGGTGTGAGGAGGTATTTCTCTTTCTCTAGCAGTATAACCAACTGGGCTAGGACCAGGAACTTGATTAACTTCAAAGAGCCCTACCCAGTCATAGGCAAATGTTAGCTGGCACCTGGGAAGGGCCATTCTGTGTTCCCTTAGTCATCCAGGCTCCAATCACAGTGGGAGAGGAGCTGCCCCCAGGACTTGTTTAGGGTTACCACAGTGGCGGGTTTACTAATTTCCCTGGCCACACCTCTGAGGTGGGCACACAGGCTCTGCACAACGAGAGAAGTGTTTCACCATCTCGGATCAATGCAGAGAGCGGATGTGAGGGATTGTTTGCAGTAAGGCATACAGGAAGTGTTGGAAAAGTGGGTAGGGAGTAACCTCTTGGATTGTATAGACAGTTTGATTGGTTAGGAAGGAGCCAGGAGTCACCCCCACCCATATGCTGGTGGCAGGTATAAGTTTGGCACATAGAGAACTTTTCTCAGAACACTTCTGGAACTGTGGAAGATCAGAGGAGCGCTCAACCTGCTGTCTGAGACCTGAGAAGATCCTATGAGAGTGGTACTGCTCTCCCTCTTATACCCAGGTCACAAAAGGGGGCTCCAAGAGTCATAATACAAGCCTTCAGTTCAAACTACATAGACACAATAAGTTACAGAAGGTCTTTCCCACAATTGCCCAGCTGACCACTTGCAACTGGACTTTCCATTGACCCTTCTGTTGGCCTCTTCTGGACTGAATTTTGACCATCAAGTTCTTCCTCCATGGTCCTGAGACCTTTGGTTTTGTCAAAGTGTATTTGTGCTAACATTGCCTGAAACCAGGGATTTAGACACTTTTTGTCTCCGAAAACCTCTGGAGGACCAGAATGAACCTGTCAGTCAATCTGACAAACATGCGTTACCTCTGGAGCTGAAGATTCAGGTTGCTCCTGCTTGGAACCTTTCCACAACTGCAAATTTGAATGCTGGTCATGTCACAGTACTTAAAAAAAATACTTTATGCCATTTTGCACAGAAGCTCAACTGCTGTGAAACATATAAAAAAAATTGAGAAACTCAAATGAATTGGCATAGATAAAACCTATTTGCTTTGCCAATGCTTGTATTTTATGGTTATAAAATGACAAATATGTACAAAATTACAGTTGGCAAAGCAATTTACAAGCTTTCTCAAAAGGGCCTAACTAGGATTATCACAGTGAAAATGTTCTACCCCAAGCATTTGACCATCACCAGCATTCTTGCCCACTATGGAAATATATGACATTGCATCAAACAAAATACCTGTTTACAGCCTACAACACATTGTGATAATAATTGTTAGAAATTGGGTTTCTGGTTGGCTAAGGTATGCACCCAGGCCAGGCATAACACACCACTCTAGTCACTGTAAGGTAGATACACAACTCAGATGACCAGTGCTCACTCACTGGTAGCTTATTGCAGAGCAGGCAGGCTTATCAATCTCTAGGAATTTGTGCAACACACCCACACAGTAACACAATGAATATACAACAAAAATACTCCACACAGGTTTATAAAAATAGGCTATTATATTATAAACACATGAAGGCAAAAACAGCAACAACCCAATGTATACTTTTCAAGTTATGACATGGAAAACATTAAAATAAAGATAGTGCAAGAGCACTCACAGGTTAAATGCTCCTGATCCAAGTAGTGGATTACTAGGCTTCTGCAAAAGCTCCTACATAGTATTGTGCCCAGCTGGCACTCAATGAAAGATCTGCACGGTCCCTCAGGACCAGCGTGTGCAAGAAAGTTCAGTTGCCCGAGAGCGTGCAGGGCGGCTGAAAGGACCTTGCAGGTCTGGTGCACAAATCACAGTACCTGTTCCTTGGGTGTAGTAGTAGAGATGTCTGCCTTGTGGTTCTGGGCTGGCGACCCTGGGGCTCTCCGTTGTCAGGAGACAGTGCATTGATGGGCCACGCCAGGCTGTCCTCAAGAAGTCGGGGCAAGTTTGGTGGTCCGATACTTAGCACCAGCACACAGATGTGGTGATCTCTCTCCCGGTCAGGCGCCTTCCTCGGACATTGCAGCAAAAAGCTGACGTCATTGGAGACCTCTGTGTTGACAAGGCAACCCGGTGAGGCCATGATGGAAGGGGCTTCCCCTCGGCACTGCAGCATTTGTTATCACAGCAGAGAGCTCGGCCCTTGCGAAAACAAAATCGCTCTGGATTTCACCCAACACACTGATGATCAGGCACGCGCTGATCCTGGGTGAAGCGAGAAGCACTTAATCTTTCCCCAAGGAGAGCTCTTGTCAGAGTTGCAACTGCCAGACTCAGATATTGCAGAGCCCTACGGCCATGGTGAAGTCTTTGATGGGCCTGCCAGCAAGCCCTTGGAGAGTACTTTAGTTCAGTGCAGCAGAGAGCAGCAGTCAGCAGGCCAGCACAACAAGACATTTAGCAAAGTGGCAGTCCTCCTGCAGCACAGCAATCATTAACCAGCAGGCCAGCACAGCAGAGCAAGTAGCAGAGTAGCAGCCCTTCCTGGCAGCACAGCAGTCCTTCTGGCAATATGCAGATGTAGATCCAGCAGTACCTGGTTACAGGTCAAAAGATTGTCTGTCTTTAGGGGGTCAGAGATCCAGTACTCATACCAAAAAGTGCCTCTGATGTACGTGGTGATTTCAAAGGAACTCTCTGAGGGAGGTGGGTAAATCAGTGCTTTGAGTGTGGACAGTACACTACCTATTTAAGTGTAAGTGTCAGCCCTTCCAATACCTCCCTGCTCAGAAAGACCCATCAGAATGCAGATGAGTGCTCAGAATGCAGAGGAGTCTCACCTTCCTGTGTTTGCGGCTGTCTAGAGGAAATGCACAAAGTGGAGCTGTCACCCATCCCAGACGTGTTTTGGAGACATGCTGTCAGGCACAAAGTGTACACAAAGGAGGACCATAAGAAATTTAGAGACCAGAAGAGGCCGATTCCCCACTCATACAACTAGACAACACAATGTGGGCTCCTGGGTCTAAAAGCATATTATTGGGGTGCTGGAGTATCCCTTTCTTAGGACGATTCCCCTCACTCACCCGTGGGTGGCATGTTTCATCATCGGGATCTCCTCGCACTACGAACCTAGTCTTAGTGCGTGCTACAACCCCCTGTCTGAGAGGGAGGAGCTCAGGGATGTTTTAGTGGAGATACTGAGGTGTACTAAACCTCTTGATGAGCAGGGTGTGGTGAGAAGGGAGTGAAACAAGGGTGTAAGTGACTAAAACTGACTATGATATGCTAACCAACTTTAATCAAAAGTGGAGTTTAGACAGAGGGAGATTTGATCTGTCAAAGAATTAGAATGTTCGACAAGTTTCAGCTTAATAAATCCCAAGGGAATGTTGCAGCTTTCATCAGGACCGAGGTAAGTGAAAAAGAAGTGTTGTGCAATGTCCACTAATCCTATTTTAGTTTGGTAGAAAAAAAAATAATATATATATACAACGCGTCGGATTATAATGGCAGAAGGAACACTAACCCTGTGCCTGTAAGGATGTTTGAATGCTGCCTGGCAAATTAAAATACAAACACACGCCACGTGTGGTGTCTTCAATTTGGTGCGTCTCATTTGGAATGTATGGTGGCCTGCCCTGGTCGCGAGGACACCTCCCTGTGGATGAGTGGGCCTTGGCTGTCACGAGTGCAGCCAATTTGGAATGACGTGCGAATTTGCGAGGTGGAAATAAGCAGGACGAACAACCCCAAGGTACTTAGGACCACTTTGTTTTTTAATCGTATGAAGGAGAATGAGTGGCGGTATCCATTATGGCTCACAATGAACATTAAAGACTCAAGATACCACAATGCACTTTGCAGACACGCCCATGGGGCGGGACTCATAAATTTCGCAGGTGCGAGTCATTTTTCACCGCTACACTCCAGTGCCATTCCTGTGAGAAAAGGCGAGAGGACGCCCGAAACGCGTCGGATTATAATGGCAGATTGAACACTAACCCTGTGCCTGTAAGGATGTTTGAATGCTGCCTGGCAAATTAAAATACAAACACACGCCACGTGTGGTGTCTTCAATTTGGTGCGTCTCAATTGGAATATATATATATATATACACACA
Source organism: Triturus cristatus (assembly GCF_964204655.1). Classification (NCBI taxonomy): domain Eukaryota; kingdom Metazoa; phylum Chordata; class Amphibia; order Caudata; family Salamandridae; genus Triturus; species Triturus cristatus. Next base: position 1,707,202,075 of record NC_140590.1, read on the forward strand.
CACACACACACACACACACATATATATATATATATATATATATATATATATATATATATATATATATTACCTACTGGCGATAGCCAGTAGGTAGTTATAGTTAGGACCACGTTTCCATAGGAAAACCTCAACATTCTATTTTGAATAACTTTGGCGCCGGTGGACGAATCCTCGCGAATTTCTCAAAATAGGTGGGGCGCTACGCTCCGCTCCTACCCTGAAAGTCTCGGGGGGATCCGTCAAGCGGGGGCTGAGATAAAAGGGGGGTCCCAAAACGCGTTTTTCCCATGCATTTTTCCATAGGACCTTTAGAACGAGCTACAGCCCGAACGGCTGAACAGAATTACTCAAAATTTGGCAGAGAGGTAGTCCCTAGGTCAAGGAAGTGCCTTTTGTAGGTTTGGTGTAAATCTGTTCAGTAGATTCTGAGAAAATAGCCTTTGAATCAATATATATATCTGTATGCGCGCAGAGTGCGCGCTGGGTGCGCGCACCTTGCCGTGCGCGAGCGCAATTCTGATTGGTTGTTAGATCTTAGTAAACATTCGAATCGGTGGAAGTCAGGAAGCGGCGGCCGCCATTTTGTCTATCGCATAAAGAGGGGGTGATAAACAAAGGGGGTGCACTTGAAAAGGGGGCAGAGTGGGTAGAAATAGACCCAGTAGGCATTGTAAGGGGGTCAAAGTAGGACCTTGTAGGGCAAAAAAAAAGAATAATATTTTGTAAAAAAATATCGCCGAGTGCGCGCACCCTGCGCGCACCCGGGAAAAAAAATAATAAAAGAAATTTTAAAAAAATTGCATTTAAGTGTTTAGATATAAGGTGGCTCTAAAAAGAGCCCTTGTGTTTATTGTTTGTTTTTCGGTACCTACAAGTAAGTACCGACGCAGAGTCTGAGGTTCAAGAGGAAGACTCTGTTCCCTTCATCATTGAAGTGCACACCATCTCCTCTATAAATGTCTTGCATGTCGTAACGCAAGTTGTTGTGGTAAATGGAACCCATACCATAGTCACGGAGGAAAGCAGAAACAGATTTGTTGACGTGCTTCCTTGCTTTGTCAATCTGCGGACAAAATTGGTTGGACCAGTTCCACTTTTGCCTTTGGCATATGTTAGAATATACAAAGGCAGATTGAGGAAAAAGCGACATCAATTGCACAAAGGTGTCCTTAATAAGCATTTCCAAACCTACCCCAGTTAAAGTGCCTAGATCATTACCACCACAGTGCACAATAATAAGGTTAGGCTGTGGGAGATGTAGAAAGGTTTTCACCAAAGGCATTAATTGGTGCCACTTTAACCCTCTCTGACCAATCCACTTGATGTCTACATTTGGCAAAGCAAGGTCTCTCACCATACCTCTTTTCTCTGCAAATTTTTCACTCCAGAAGACATAGCTGTGTCCTACAATCCACACTGTGAACATCTTCAAAGGAGATCTGGATGCACTCAGGAGGTGTAATTCAGTAGAATGGTAAAAAGAAATGAAAGACAGTTTGGGAATGGGAGGCATACATATTTTTTATAAAAAAAAAAGAACTGATTGGCTGTTTCATACCATTCTACACTAAAAACTAGGCTGTATGTGTAAATTAATAGAAGCATGTTTTGTATTGGTTCAGAAAAATGTGTTACCAAAGAACAGTACTATGGATTTGCTGTAAGGTTTGAAAAGTCAAGCACTCTTGCTCTGTGGAATTGAAACATTGTGTGGCGAACTTCTGACCTAACTCCACACAGCAGTGTTCCATGAGCTGTTGCCATGGTAGCAGGCAGAAGTCAAGTTGGGGGAAGGGTACTAGGCAGAAGTCAAGTTGGGGGAAGGGTACTTTTGGAAAAGGGTTGGTTTTCAAGCAATAGAAATGTGTGATTACATTTGTAAAAAAGGGGGAAGCAGTGTGATTTGAAATTAACATCTATATGTGTGGAACAAAAGAGGGAAAGATTGCCATTATCTGGTTCTGCTGAGTGGAGAGAGGTGTAGAGAACAAAGGTCCTGGCTCTGATAATGTGCTGTGGGGTTTTGAGGTTTCAGTCTGTAATGCAAATACATTCAGCATCACTAAGGCTGGTTGCCCTTGCTGGAGTGTAGGCAGTCACCCAGCATACACATGGTTTGTGGTCTCAAAATGCAGTCTGGACATGTGCATTTAAAAAAATCTGAAAAGTGGATTCATAATGTGTCAGTCTGTAAAAGTAATTTTCACTTGCCAACAAAAAAAAGCAGTAAGTGTGCATTCAAATTGGCAAAGATTTTTCGTTTTGTGACTAATGTGAAAACATGACTCTGTGTGCAAATAGGAATTACAGGAAGAGATTTGTTGCGTTTTGCTCTGGTGATTTCACAGTTGCATTAGTAGGAAAAAGGGGGAGTCTCTCAAAAAAAAAAAAAAAAATAAAAAAATAAAAAAAAAACCTTGGGTGCGCGCAGGGTGCGCGCACCTCAAAAAAATTTTAAAAAAAAATTAAAAAAAAAAAAAATTTTTGGTTAAGTTTATAAGTGGCTCTTAAAAGAGCCCTTGAGTTAATGGAGGGAAACAGGAAGAGAAAAACGCAAAAAATGAAAAAAAAATCTATGGCCTAGTGCATGAATGTGCATCAAATTTTCTCTGAAGGAGATCAAGACTGGTCTCCCCCACAGAAATAAGTGAACCGCAATCAGTGCACCGTGTAGACAACCTCGCCAAACAAGGTGGACCAACAAGAGGTAAAGAAACAGGTGAAGGCACCACCGCAGCTGAAGTGCTCCCCTGAGCTGCCGAAGATGTGCTCGGCTGAGCTGCTGCTGAGGTCGTCGGCTGAGCTTCTGAAGAGTTTTCTTCAGAAGCTCGACGAAAAGATACTGGGTGCATTTTGTCAACATGTCTTAACATAGTGTGAATGCTAAAAGAATACTTCTTATTAGGATTCCCACGAGATAAGACTTTGCCACAAAGTACACAAGTAACTTTTGGTGCATTTACCTTTTTCTCATTCTTGGGAAAAGTGAAAAACTGCCATATAAAGCTGTCTTTCTGCTTCCTGTTCCTCTGCCTCTCAAGAGTGTCCTGCTCACTGTCTGAAGTAGGTTGCTGTTCAGCCATTGTCTCTCAACAACAGAATAGCTCCTTCTCCAAAGGAATCAGAACTAATAATGAGGGGAGTAGGTGTGGTTTGGGAAGAATCTGGAACAGAAAGTACTTCAAACCAATCAAAAGTGATGATTCTTGATCACATGACTTGCCATGAGGGGATTGGGTGTGGTATTGAAACAATTAGAAACTGAAAGTAATGATAACCAATAAGAAATGTTGTTTTATTATGTATAAACCCGAGGTGCGCGCACTGCGCAAGCTCCGAGCGCGCACCCCGTGATGACGTATGCACGAACGCGTAAACACGCAGGTGCATACGTCATATACGCGCACCTAGCGCGCATACGTTTAACACGCGTATACGCGACCGTTATTGCGCGTAATTTTAGCGTATGCGGAAGTAAACCGCGTCGACGGCGTAGGACGCATGCGTACGTACGTACGCATGCGTACGTACGTACGCATACGTACTGGGTGCGCGCTCCCAGCGCGCACCAACAAGTATATTTGCGTACGTAAATAACGTACGCCGGAATTCATACAAAACATACGAAATAGTACTAGGAGCGCGCCCAGAGCGCGCACCCCAAGAAATTATAAATAAAAAAAAAAAGAGGACATTAAATAATTTAAATAATTATAAAAAATAAATATCCAAATTGAATTATTTAAAAAAATAATTTATAAAAAAATACAGATAATATATAAATGAATATAAAGTAATTTTATTTAAATAAAAAAAATATCTTTAATTAAAAATACATAACTTACCATACAAATTCTCAGAAAAAAATATAGGTTTCAAAAACAAAATATTTAGAGATTAGCATTTAAAAAACCTTGCAAATTCACTGAAAAAACCATGGGTTTCACACACGTTATAGTTAGGAATTAGCATTTAAAAAACCTTGCAAATTCACTGAAAAAACCATAGGTTTCACACACGTTATAGTTAGGAATTAGCATTTAAAAAACCTTGCAAATTCACTGAAAAAACCATAGGTTTCACACACGTTATAGTTAGGAATTAGCATTTAAAAAACCTTAGAAATTCAGTGAAAAAACCATAGGTTTCACACACGTTATAGTTAGCTGGACATTTTACTCGTAAAAAACCAGTGAAATTGCCCCGTTATAGTTAGTTCAGCTAACTATAACTCGCGCGCCCGCAATGCACTGCTGATGACGTCACATATTACATCACTCATGACATGGTCAGTGACATCACTCATGACATCACTGATGACATCTCAAATGACATCACTGATGACATCACTGATGACATCATCCTTGTGATAAAGTGGCAGACCTCCTCTCACCCTAATATAACCTTTGACACACACATTCAAAAATAGAGACTAAAATTTTCAAAAAAAAAGGACATACCAATAACAGTTACAACAACCTCTTCAGTAATTCTAAGATCCACATACACATCCACTCATTCACCAACAGTCCTATACAGTCACTCATACATGTACTCACTCATTATATGTACTCATACACCTACACATCCTGTTACATTATGCCACTCATCCATAGAGTTACTCACACACATAGTCACTCATGCTAACAAAGAATCAAACATGCATTCACCTGCATATACAGTTATACACACACCACCACACTTGCTTCTACAGAAACTTACACATACTTAGTCTTTTAAACAATCACTTATAGAAACACATACTTATTCATACAGGAACACTTTCAATCTCTCCCTCTCACATATACTCACTTATATACAACAATAGTCACATATACTAGTTTAAAACATATGTAGTTACTCCTGAAGACACTATTGAGACAGTCATTCACTCACTAACACACCCATACACACACTCATCCACCCATACAGTCCTGCAGACATGCTGTGTTCAACACATACAAACAGTGAGTCACTCATTCATGCACCTATGCACTACGTAATACCCCCCACCGAACCATGCAGACACTCAGACTGATACTCAAAAAAACAACCAATAACCTATATAGACACCCATGTAGCTACTCACCAACCCATGCAGCCACTTATACACAAAGTGAGAGACTGACACAGATATTTATATGTTTAAACATTACTCACTAAACCATGTATTCACTATGATACACTTAATCAGTCAGTTACACAATCAATTTTTCAAAAAAAAAACAACCATTTAGACACTTATATACCCATTTATTCTTCCATCGACCTTGAGATATACATATATAAAACATATTTAATTTTCTGAAAAACACACATTCACTGGATGATGTCATCAGTGATGTCATTTGAGATGTCATCAGTGATGTCATGAGTGATGTCACTGACCATGTCATGAGTGATGTAATATGTGACGTTGCATTGCGGGCGGTGAGATATAGTTAGCTGAACTAACTATAACGGGGCAATTTCACTGGTTTTTTACGAGTAAAATGTCCAGCTAACTATAACGTGTGTGAAACCTATGGTTTTTTCACTGAATTTCTAAGGTTTTTTAAATGCTAATTCCTAACTATAACGTGTGTGAAACCTATGGTTTTTTCAGTGAATATATATATATATATATATATATATATATATATATATATATATATATATATATAAAGGGAGACACAATTGTGCCTTAAGCAAAATCATAAGCACAGTTGCAAAAACTGCATGAGATAGGAAATACTGCTGGAGCCGCCAGGACACGATTACCCTCAGAAAGAGGTAAGACCAGATGACTGACTGTCAATTGCAAGACAGCCTAGTACCACCTAGTGCATCAGATTGTGGCCAGAGGGAGGTCACGTTACGCCGTAAAATAACCAAATGGAAATGCCTACAGAGACATTGCGCCCCAGCTACAACATAATGAATACAAATACCTTCAAAAAGGGAAATCGCAGCACCGTCTAGTACCCCAGAGCAAGTAGTGACTGAAATCAAACTCGTCAACATGCTTTCTGCAGGGCCATGGGTACTGCCCTACAGCTGTTGACGTGGAGCACACTGTGTCATGGAGGGCTGGTCCTCCGTTCTCTGCGAAAGCAAGAGGAATCTCTACGAGCTGTAGTGCAGGTAAAAAGCCAGCATATGGGTGGACTAAATAACCGTTACAAAATAAAACTTTACTGACTTCCATACTTGGATCAATCTAAGCAATTGTGTTGCATATAGGTGAACACTCACATTGTTTTTTTGACACCCCTAAGTGTAAATCTAAAGACAAAAATCAGCAGTATCGGTGCATTAGGGAAAATGCACTTGTGCACAGTGAAGTAATATATTTGTAGAATTAACATAGCAAGTGTGGCACATTAATCAATCCGAGAATCTGAATGGCCACAGGTGAAACATGTTCAAAAAAGCAGCTTGTCTGATATTGCCTACAGATAGTTTATGGGGGAGACAGAGAGAACCGGGGAATTTCATCATTAAGGCCTGCACTGTCACTCTTAAGTCTGTGTACCCAACGTTGTTCCTTATTGCAATTGGTTGGGAAATGACTGGTTTGTCTAGTACGGTCCATATAAGATCAATGGCTCTGTGCTTCGTGTCTTGAAAATGGGTTGTCAGTTTGGTAGTCGTTTTATTATAACGAATGGGTGCTCTTATGCTCTTATGTTCAGAAATACGGATCTTTACTTTTCTGGTGGTCATTCCCACGTATTTAAGGCCACAGGGACATGTAATTAAATATACCAGATTTTCAGAATTACAATTAGTGTGTTGTTGAAGCACCCATGGTGGCTCTGTGCCTATGACGATGTGTGTTGTGTGTGTAGTCTGAGTACAAACACTACAAGAACTACACTGAAAATATCCTCTGACAGGTTGGAGATCCCAGAGTGTATTCTGATTTGCCATGATTTGACTAGTGTGTATGAGTTTATCTCTCAAATTCATGCTCCGTGTAAAGGCAAACATAGGTTCAGGCAGTGAGCATGTTCCTTTATTAAAAATCCTCCAACTCTTGTTGATAGATATTTGGATTAAGCTTGACCTATTGCTGAAAGTCCTCACGCATATCAACCGATCTGCAGGCTTCTAGAAGAACTTGTCGATTATTATTCTTGGCTCTTTTCACAGATCTCTTGATCACGATACATGGAAAGTGGCGGTCCAGTAGTTGTCTTTCTAGGATCTGATCATGGTTCTTGAATTTCTCAGGATCTGTACAGTTACGTCTAAGATGTAAAAACTGACTGTATGGTAAGTTATCTCTCAATGATTTGAGGTGATAACATGAGTATGATAAAAGCACATTTTTCACCATTGGTTTTTTATAGAGCTCTGTTTGCAGTCTTCCCTCTGAAGTATACATCCGTATATAGAGAAAAGGTAGGTCATCCTTACTGTATGCACAGGTAAACTTTAAGTAGTCATTGTAATTATTGAGCCAAAGATGAAAATTAGTTATTTCATTTGTCGTACCATGCCAGATAACCACAATGTCGTCTATATAACGCCTCAACAGCCAAATGTGGGTCCAAAATGGGTTGTGGGAAGTCAGGATAAGACCTGATTCAATAGAATGGACATACAGGTTTGCCAGACTAGGGGGCAAATGTACTGCCCATCGAAGTTTCTGATATCTGGAGGAACAGGTCATTTTCTAATTGAAAGAAATTTTCTTTCAGGGCAAGAGTAGCGCAGTGCATAATAAATGAAATAGATGTTATTGTGTCTAGTCCCTTTGTTCTTAAGAGGGAATCTATTGCAGTTAATGTTTGGTCTTGGGGAATGCATGTGTATAATGATTCCACATTGAAGGATATCAAATAACCCGAATCCTTATCAAACTCCACATTCTGGAGCAAATTAAAAACAGCTTTAGTGTCCTGTAGATATGTAGGCATATCCAGGACTAGCAGTCGTAAGAAAAAATCAAGAAATTGAGAGAGGGGTTCCAAAAGAGATCCTATTCCAGAAATCATCGGACGGCCTGGAGGCGGTCTCTGAACCTTATGAATTTTAGGAAGCACATAGAAATAGGGAGCGACAGGCTCCCTATTGATCAAGACATCTGCTTCTTTAGTAGTGATCCATCCTTGTTCCTTGGCTTCTGTAACTGCAGTGGTAATAGTTTTAAGTAGTTTTTTTGTGGGATCAGATTTCAAAGGGCGATATGCACTGCTCATTGAGAGTTGTTTGAGACATTTGTCTCTATAGGTGGAAGTATCCATGATGACGATGGCCCCACCGCTATCCGCTGGTTTTAGTAGTGATGGATTTATCAGTACTCAGACTTCTAAGTGACTCTTGTTCTCTTTTAGATAAGTTCTGATAGGAGGATTGATGGCAAGTGAAGGAAGTGGCCCTTAGGGGCCACCCGGGTTACTTACAACCACCTGCTATGCCTTCCCAAGAATGAAGAGTCGGTCAGACAGTAGAGAATACTAACAAACTTTTATTAGCAATACTCTGCAGAGGAGTCCAATCTGACCTGCACCCTAAGATGTCTGCCAAGGGACTGACCCCACAACAGTCTACAACACGTAATGATTGCTCCCAAAAGCCTCCAACCACACCCACAGTGGAAAGTGAATATTAACAAAGAGTTTTAAGTAGTTTTTTTGTGGGATCAGATTTCAAAGGTCGATATGCACTGCTCATTGAGAGTTGTTTGAGATATTTGTCTCTATAGGTGGAAGTATCCATGATGACGATGGCCCCACCGCTATCCGCTGGTTTTATAGTGATGGATTTATCAGTACTCAGACTTCTAAGTGACTCTTGTTCTCTTTTAGATAAGTTCTGATAGGAGGATTGATTGCAAGTGAAGGAAGTGGCCCTTAGGGGCCACCCGGGTTACTTACAACCACCTGCTATGCCTTCCCAAGAATGAAGAGTCGGTCAGACAGTAGAGAATACTAACAAACTATTTTTAGCAATACTCTGCAGAGGAGTCCAATCTGACCTGCACCCTAACATGTCTGCCAGGGACTGACCCCACAACAGTCTACAACACATAATGATTGTTCCCAAAAGCCTCCAACCACACCCACAGTGGAAAGTGAATATGAACAAAGAGGGCACAGAGGGATGAGCTACTACCTGCCAGATGGGTACCTGTTATCTGCAACTATTGTTACCATGCTGAGCCTCAGCGTCTCCTAATGTGGGAGCAGGGCCACACACTTGGATAGGTATGCGAGGGCAGAGTCTCCCAACCAACTCACTCTGGAGGGCATATATTGGACCCTTTTTTTACAAATCTAACGGAAGCTTCAATACGCTCCGTGTCGCCCCTCGGATGGACGGATCATTTTCTAGTGGATATTCAGGTTCCTCTACCTGATACTATTCCAACTCCTTTAGCTCGATCTATCCCTAGAAGACATTGGGGCAAGCTTAGGTTAGAGGATCTTCATCTCGCTCTAACTGCTGATCCGCTCGAACTCTCGAGTGATGTTGAATTGGGCTATGATCAGTTCTGTAATTGGATTACCAGGGCGGTGGACTTTTTGATTCCCATTCGGACTAGTAAGATCAGTCCTAGAAAGTCTAACCCCTGGTATGACAGTGCGCTACGTGCACTGAAAGGGAATTGCAGGCGTGCCGAGAGAGAATGGCGGAGATCCTACGATACGGCGAAGAAAGCGCTGTATTTGGCCTCTATTAAAATCTACCACCGTGCCATCTGTAGGGCTCGCGCGATGTTCTACTCTCTGGAATTTCGTAATAGCCCTAATCCATCCAAGACTATCTTTAAAGCTCTTAAGGATCTGCTGTCTAAGCGCTCCATTTCTACAGTTACGGCCTCTACTTCGCACTGTGAAGCCCTAGCTTCTTTTTTTCTGGACAAAGTGCAGAACATCTACCGTACCTTTCCTGGTACCGGGCCCTTTCAGAAGACCGCGGTGACTGCTCCTGCCTGTTCCATGCTGGCATCTTTCCCGCAACTCTCATCTGAGGCTTTTGATATTTTGGCTCAGAAGGTCAAATCTGGTTCGCCTTTGGATCCGGTATGTCCTGCCCTGTTTAGGAACCAGTCTTTTGTGGGTTGTTCTACGGTTTGTTCCTTGATTAATACTTCATTGGCTACGGGCACGGTCCCATCCAAATGGAAGTGTGCTGTGGTTTCTCCTATTTTGAAGAAGCCAAACTTGGACGCTTTAGGACCGGAGAACTATCGGCCCATTTCCTTGCTCCCATGGCCGGCCAAACTGATGGAAGCCCATGTCAATCAGGCACTTACTGACCATCTTACTCGGCCTCCAGCACTCTTCGAGCATTGCATTGGCTGCCGATTAAGTCGCGAATTCATATTAAAGTTCTATGTTTGGTTTTCAAAATTTTGAAAGGATCTGCTCCCCAGATTCTCTCCAATCTCATTTCCGGTTATGTACCAACCCGTGCATTAAGATCTTCGGAGCAGGCGCTTGCAGTAGTCCCGAGGTTCAGGCTTTGCCGAGCTGGTGTCACTCCAGATCACATGTGGCAATCCATAGCGTGGGAAAAACTCTTTTAAGAGTGCCTTTGCTGTCGCCATAGCCGTATTCTCTTTGGTGGGCTAAGCTTCAATCCATTTACTGAATGCACAAATCACTACTAGCGCATACTTCAAATTGTTAACTCATTTCATTTCGATGAAATCCATCTGGAGAACCTCGAAAGGGAAGTAAGGCGGTGCAAAGTTACCTGCGGGTGTAGGAGTACCTTTCCCAGGATTATGTTTCAAACGAATGATACATTGCTTCACTAGGTGTGTGGCTATCATAGAGATATTATTGTTCTGCCATACTGGGTCCAGTAGTTTACATATTCCTTTGGCGCTAATGTGTGCTGGACCATGGGCCATGGTAACAACAGGGAGCACATAAGCATTGGGTAGCAACCATCTCTGCTTCCCAGACAGATCAGTCCAGCACCCATCATCATCCAAACGCCCCGTACTCTCCTCCTATAGCCAGTGCATCTGATGTTGCCTCACTTTGTATTTATGTGACATTTTCCAATGTGTCCTCGAACATTCCATTTTCTGGGACCCACCTAGTGGGACCTGCCACAAACATCTATTTCATTTTTGATCGAGCTGTCTCCTTAGCTGTTTGATCTGCAAATGCATATCCCCTTCCAACATTGTCTGTGATGGCTTTGTGGGCATTACATTTTATTATTGCCAACTTATCAGGAAATGTCAATGGTGATAACAGTCTAAGTATAGGACAAAAGACCAGGGGTATACCCAAATTACCCTCCTATACCTGGGCATAGGACATCATACAACGATAGAGAAAGAGAGTACGGAGGGATTAATTTCCAATTTATTTTCAATGAAGGGCACAGTTAATTTCCCTAACATAAGTATATAATTCTACATGAATCATTTATCCAAATTAATTTAACACACATATATGCCATGGGACCGATCTCAGACCGTAGATTATTCCAAAACACATCAATACCAAAACATACAACAATACATATACATATAACGAAATGCCAGAATTACATATATATATATACACACTCTATATCAACAATACCCCAAAATGTAATTTAATAGCTAGTGTTAGATCTGGGTGATACACTCAGAGGTAGTCCTAACAGCACCTGAGGTGAAAAAACCTCTCTATCTTTTCAACTCTATGTCCTATCACTGTTACAACCATATTTGAAATTTATAGAGACTCCTCTATTAGAAACTGTCGACGAGGGCGCGTTTCAGCTGTCAATTTCTGTTGGCCTCCTCAGGACAAGGGCAATGAAAACAATCTAAAATATCCATAGAAAATGTATTTACACAAAATGTAAAGAATCTACATCTGTCTCATATATTCACACAGTGCGCTGGGTTATAGTGTTACAAGCAACCAAAAACACAACTGAAGGGTCACCACCGAGTGAAAAAACTAAAGTGAGGTGAATTCAAATAAAAGTGATGGTAGTGTTGAGAACACCGTCACCGTGTGGGGTCCAAGCAACATATAAAACTTTGTGGGTCAAGGATAACAGTCTAAGTATCAATGGACCATGCTAAATTCGCAAACCTTGCGAGGTCAAGAACCCTCTCACAGCCCAGAGGTGCCCAAAATGATGGGCCATCCCAAAGACGTACTGGCTGTAGGTGTAGACATTAACAGCCAGTCCCTCACTCAACTCACAAGCCCTAAGGAGAGCAACCAACTTTGCAGCTTTGGCTGATTGGTATTGGATACGGGACGTCTCAACTACAGTGTGTAATGTTGTGATTACATACGCTGCATTGGTAGTGCCTTCTGGTAGTTTGAAACACGAGCCATCAAGATATAGTTCCCCTTGGGGGTCAGGTAAGGGAACATCCGTCAGGTCTACCTATCCCTTTGTTTCATCTTCAGTCCGAAATAAACAATCATGGGCATCATTGTCCTTTTCTTCCGAAGGGAAGGGTAGTAAAGTGGCTGGGTTCTGAGTAGCACATCGTTTGATGGTAATGTGCGGAGCAAAGAAGGTCAATTCATATCCAGTCAGACGCACACTAGTAAGGTGCTGAGTCTTTGTCGAGGACGAGCCCTGCCGATTGTCTGATAGAAACCGCAACTGCCGCAGCAGCTCTCAGACAGCTCGGGAGAGCTCTGGTGACGTTATCAAGAGTAGCAGAAAAAAAGGGCAGGGTCTCTGCTTACCACCGAAACCCAGTGTTAGAACAGAAAGCGCGCAACCATCCGCCTCGTGTACGTAGAGTACAAAAGGCTTCTGGTAATCAGGAGTACCAAGCACAGGTGCAGAGCAAAGTGCAACCTTTAATTGCTCAAAAGCTTGCTGGCATGCAGATGTCCAAGACAGGGGTTCTTGCACATCTTTGGTGGTCAGGTGCAGGAGGGGTTTTGTTAGTAATGAATAGTTAGAGATATATACGAAGTTATACCAATGAACATGCGTACCTCACGTTAGGTCTTAGGTATAGGCATATTAGTAATAGCAGCTATGCGTTCAGGTGTTAGTCTGCGACCTTCCTTCGACAGTAGGTGACCTAAATAGGTGACCTCCTGTCGACAATATTGAAATTTGGTAAGTGACACCTTGTGTCCATGGTGTGCCAAATGCAGCAATAATTTAACTTGTGGCTTCTTTGCAACCATCCTCAGTGTCCAACGCCACAAGGAGGTCGTCAACATTCTGCAACAGCACATTACCAGGAGAAAGTTTCAAAGAGTTCAATTGAGCTAAAGCTCCGGCCGGCTATTGCAAATTCAAACAGATATCTACTCTCTGTATGTATGGGAATGCTGAAGAAAGCATTCTTCAAATCGATCACGGAAAATAATTTTGCTGATGGGGGAATCATTGTAAAGATCGTGGTAATGTCTGGAACCACAGAGGTACTGGGGAAACAGTATTTTGTTCACCGCTCTAAGGTCAATTACAAAGCTTTAAACATCAGGGTGGGCTTCGGAAGAATCCAAGGGTGTCTTTTTAAGAATAGGAAGAATAGGGCTATTACACACATTCACCACGGTTTCTTCAACCACACCAGACTTAATCAAATCCTGTATTATTTGCGAGGCATTGCTTGTCGCGGGCCGCTTGTCGCGGGCCACTTGTCGCGCCAAGCAATGCAATAGTCATGTAAACACCATCTGGAGAACAAAAAATTGTCGCAGGTAACCTTTTTAACAAATCCAATCCCAACAAATTCTCACCACAATTTGACATTAATAAAAATGGTGAATCGAACGTAAAGGGGCCAATAGTGAGAGCAAGGGGCTAACAACCGGCACACCTGAGAAACCCACAAGACATTGTTTTGGCCAGACAGAGCTGCCCACAGGACCAGTGAACAGCAAACAGAGCTATTCATAGTCCCTGTATCAACTACTCATTTCTCAGTCGTACCTTGTAAACCCACAGTGACATACAGTCCGCGCTGATCTACAGGCACCAGAACTGGTCCCTTGCCCTGTCCCTGGCTATCCTAGCTATGAGACTACCCTGTCACTTTGTCCATGTCATAGTCATCATGATAGTACTGCCTCCCTCGAGGTCATCAAAATAGTTCCCGCTCTGTCTCTTCTACGATGTGTTCTATGATCGCATCTCCCCACGGCCTCCTCCTCCTCGTCCATGTCCTCTAAAACCTCGACCTCTCAGGGCCTCACCTTTCTGCAACAACTCCGGACACTCGTTCTGCCGATGTCCCTCCTGCTTACAGTACGCACATTGATTGAACCCAATGGGTGCACTCGAAGCACCACACCTGTTAGACCGGGGCAGCCGTTGGGCCGAAACCTGAACCTCTGCCTCTTCCATTTCCCCTGGCTACTTGTTGCATCAACACCCTCCTCTTCAATTGCTTCGACTTTTTCTCCACTTTCTCTTTGTCCTCATTCTCTCTATGCTCATAGTACTGTGGCATACTCAATATTACTGATGGAGAGGAGGTCGTCCAAGTACTTTCCGAAGCCTGCAACCTAGTTGCAATCTCGGGAAGCAAGTTAGTGACAAACCTGTTAACTAACAAACAAACTCTACCCTCCTGTGACAAGTCCTGACCACTAAAGTCTAAAAACACCCCTTTAAATCTGGTAACGAAATCCGACACACTTTCATCCTTCTTCTGATGACACGCAGTCAACTTATCCCCATCCACTCACTTCGATGGGATAAGGGAGTGCATGTAAGTGATAATACGCCCTGGCAAAGCTAGGAGCTCTGCTTTCGACATCTCGCTGGGCTTACGCTTCTTATCCCATGCCTTGATCTCCTCCCATGTGCCACCCAACTCCAGTGCATGATCCTGAGTATGTACATGCCTCCATATCTCTACCGGTACCAGCAGGTTGAAAAATAACTCTATATCAGCTAATGTCATCACTGTGGAGGAGGCCGCCTCCGTCAATTCTTTGTAATATGCAGTAGGCTTCTTCTGAGGGTGTGGGAGCTGGCTCTTTAGAGATAGAACCTCACTCCTCTTCCAAGGAGTAAGATCCACTGTTCCTGAAACCGAGCGTCGATTCGTGGTCTAATTACAGTGTCCGTGGGGTCACGCAATTCTGGTATTTCAGGGTGGTAAATGGGATGGACTTCCCTCATAGGGTGCTGTGTCCCTATCGTCTGAACCTTTTGGAGCAATCTGCCTCATATCGTTACATTACTAAAAACCTCATTGGGAGCCATACCTGTAGCATATACCCTTTCCCGTATGTCATAGATGATTTGCGGTGCAACACCCTGAAAACACTGCTCCCACAATCCTATCAACGTAGCCGACATATGCTTAAGAGCATGCTGCTGTATGAAGGTCTCATAATCTTTCATCACACTCCACACATCTTCCACACTATAGATCGCATTCCAGGCCCACTGAGCTGCTTGATTTGCTACCATTTGCTTTTCCTCATTATCCACAGCAGAACGCACCAACACTTTCTCCATGCGGTCCTGCGCTACTGCCCAATTCGCTTCATGCATCCCACGCACAGGCGTTTCAACATTCAACAGTGTTTGGGGTGTCACACTCAAGGGGGAAAGAGCGGATGCAGAAACAGGTACATCAGGTAGGGAGACAGTGTTGTAGGGATGAAAGGGAGCGTAGCAGTCAAAACGGAACCAATAGACAGGACAGGAGTGCTAACGGCGCCCGCCCCTGTGACTTACGTGAGTAGAGGAGAAGCAAGTGGGGCCGGGGCTGAGGCAGTAGTACTAGAAACAGAAACACTAGAGGGCGGCACTAGGGGCCGAAGACTGGACGTCAGAACTGTCAGGTATATCCATTCAGGGGTATAATGGGGTGGGGGCGAGAATCCAATAGCCCTTCAACAAAATCATCACTTTCCTCTCTAGTAACATAACATTTATCAGTCTGTAATCAAAACTTTCTATCTGTGCATTCTATGCCTTTCTCTATCTTTTCTCTTTCATTGGCTACTTCTTTATGCATTATAGTTTGCGTCTGTCTCTTCTGGGCCTCTTTTTCTGCGCTCATACGCTGATGCTTTGCTTCCTTCTGCCGTACTCTTAGAGAATCAAACATCGACTGCCTGCTCTTTTTGGCGAACAATTTGTCCTGCAAAAAATTCAATTTTTGTTCATCAAACGAGCCAGTAAGTGGCCATTGTAACTCAGCATTGTCCCTCATATATTTATTCCACAATGTGCTAAACATAATAGGGCCAATACCATGCTTCGTGTATACGTAAACTTTGGGGAACTCTCCGGAGGCACAGGCTGGCTCTATTCCAGTCAGGCATCAGTGGAACAACATCGGCATCCAAAACATCCTAACTTACTTAAACAAGACATCTTAATATAAGACACATACGATGTCCCCATCGAACAAGTATAACACCAACAAAAATAATAGAAGGAAAAATAAACAAGAGAAAAAGTGTTCAAGAACCAACCAAGACGATTCAAAAACTGCCCACTGCAGTCGGGAGACTGTACCAAGTTCAAGAAGACAGGCTTTAGCCCCAGACCTTTTCACGAGAAGACCAAATTACCAGCTGGCCTGGCAGATTGTTCGCAAACACTCTGTGTCTTTTAAAAGGGTCCGTAAACCCACCAAGTGCAAACCAAGACAGCCCAAAAGACCAAACCAAGACACAGCCGTCGGCTCGTGCTGGTCAAGCATGGCACCATTTTTCCAAGAATCAAAGCACTCGCCTGGTGCACACAGGTCGAGTCAAGTTATTCTCCACTACCGACTCTTCGGACCAAATGGTCAATTACAAGGTTTCCCCAGCCGGTGACCACTAGATGAGGAGTCGCCCGATCAGACAGGCGGGGCAGCTGCGAGAACCAAGCTCAATCGTGTGGGGTACCCAGTCCACCTGACCGACCGGATGCAACCCGACCCTGCAACCCCTTTGCTGGTGAGTCGGGTCACCTTGTGGGGTCCCTGTTCGGGCACCAACTGAAGGAAGTGGCCCTTAGTGGCCACCTGGGTTACTTACAACCATCTGCTATGCCTTCCCAAGAATGAAGAGTCGGTCAGACAGTAGAGAATACAAACAAACTTTTATTAGCAATACTCTGCAGAGGAGTCCAATCTGACCTGCACCCTAAGATGTCTGCCGAGGGACTGACCCCCAACAGTCTACAACACATAATGATTCTTCCCAAGAGCCTCCAACCACACCCACAGTGGAAAGTTACCGGCCTGAGGCGAACATGAACAAAGAGGGCACAGAGGGATGAGCTACCACCTGCCAGATGGGTACATGCTATCTGCAACTCAAGGTTACCATGCTGAGCCTCAGCATCTCTAAACTTGGGAGCAGGGCTACACACTTGGATAGGTATGTGAGGGAAGAATGGCCTATTCATTAGTAAGTCGAGAAACAGCCTTGAACACAAGAGAAAATAATAAAGAAATACAGTATTCTGCTGAGGCAAGCAGTACGAGTAATGAGGCCTAGTTCAGGCACAGTCTAAGCAGCCTAATAGTGATTACAAGATACAAGATGGAGTCACACTCGCTAACTGAAGCCTGCACATTACGGGGATAACTCAGTGGGTTGCATAACGTGAAGACAAACACACACTGCTAACCTAATATAGCATGAAACAAGTGCATTGCAGGAATGGGATTTTCAAACTTAACACAAGTGAGACCAATATTAACATCTTTCATGAGAGCCTTCTCAAAAGTGAATAACACCGGGCTCTCTGAACGCTTGATGTACACGGACACTGGTGTTGTCCTTACCTGGTGCTTCTTCCCGGGGGCTGGCGAGTCTTCGTTGCTGCGCAGGTCCTTTCCCCTCCCGCCGTCGCAGTGGTGAATAAGGCGACCGCTGTGTGGAGGGATCGGCGGACTACAATCCCCAGGCTCCTTTGCCACAGCTACCGGAACCGGACACCCGTCATTTCGCGCCCGAAGGCGCTTTAAAAATAACCCTGCCCTCGGCTGAGTGGGCTCTCTGAACGCTTGATGTACACGGACACTGGTGTTGTCCTTACCTGGTGCTTCTTCCCGGGGGCTGGCGAGTCTTCGTTGCTGCGCAGGTCCTTTCCCCTCCCGCCGTCGCAGTGGTGAATAAGGCGAAAGCTGTGTGGAGGGATCGGCGGACTACAATCCCCAGGCTCCTTTGCCACAGCTACCGGAACCGGACACCCGTCATTTCGCGCCCGAAGGCGCTTTAAAAATAACCCTGCCCTCGGCTGAGTGGGCTCTCTGAACGCTTGATGTACACGGACACTGGTGTTGTCCTTACCTGGTGCTTCTTCCCGGGGGCTGGCGAGTCTTCGTTGCTGCGCAGGTCCTTTCCCCTCCCGCCGTCGCAGTGGTGAATAAGGCGACCGCTGTGTGGAGGGATCGGCGGACTACAATCCCCAGGCTCCTTTGCCACAGCTACCGGAACCGGACACCCGTCATTTCGCGCCCGAAGGCGCTTTAAAAATAACCCTGCCCTCGGCTGAGTGGGCTCTCTGAACGCTTGATGTACACGGACACTGGTGTTGTCCTTACCTGGTGCTTCTTCCCGGGGGCTGGCGAGTCTTCGTTGCTGCGCAGGTCCTTTCCCCTCCCGCCGTCGCAGTGGTGAATAAGGCGACCGCTGTGTGGAGGGATCGGCGGACTACAATCCCCAGGCTCCTTTGCCACAGCTACCGGAACCGGACACCCGTCATTTCGCGCCCGAAGGCGCTTTAAAAATAACCCTGCCCACCGCATCGCGGGACCGCGCGCGGGCGGTGCCGGGCGAAGCCCGGGCAAAGGGCGGGCCGTCTGTGGCTGTCCGGGGCCGGAAGAGGCTGGGCTGGGCCGGACGCTGTGCAATCGATCAGTTAAAGGGTTGCATTTGTATGTGCCCGGGCAATAATGCACTTTTGCACCTGATTTTTAATGGTTATTATTTGTGTTGCTGATATACCTAGTTTGTCTGGTAATATCTTAAGTGATTTACTGTTATAACAATTTAATTATGTCTGATTAAGGCGTTTCAGAGTGTTTAGTTTAGTTTTATATTTGTGGTTTCATTTCCTTGTTTAATAAGTTAAGATGTCTACACTTAATAAGGAGACTGTCCGCTCTAATTGTGCCACCCTCGATAGTTATCTTGTGAAAGTCGTTGATAAAATTAACAAAGAACGACGACTTTCTTTGGGCCGGGGGTGCTCTTCAGACTCCCTACCTAATATTCCAGATTTAGCTATAGTTTCACCAATACCCACAGTAGACGGTGGTGTCAATATTGAATGCTCGCAACGTCCCGCAGTGATCCCCGTACCTGATCCTGACCCTATCCTGAACATGCCAGAATCGTCAGACTCATCATTAGCCTTATGCTCTCCGGTTTCGAGAGTGCAGAGAGTGCTAAGATCGGGGAAGGGTGTTGTTAGGCCAACATTTCCAAAACGTGGAGGGAATCATAATAAAAAAAGATTGGATCCCCCTTCTAAGTGTGCAGCGAGTAACCCACCTACTGTTGTCGAAAATACCCAAGTAACATTAGACTCCAAGCAATTAGAGTTTCTAGTTAGTCTGATAGATACTAAGTTTGATAAAATTATCTTGCCTTTAATGGACAAACTTGACACTCTATCATTAGAAATTAAGAGACTGGGGGGGCTTCTAGATTCCCATTTAGGGACTAAGGCTAATAGAGCAGATCCATTAGATCCATTAACAGCTATGGTTTCAGAACCGGAAACTCTTAACATCCCTAATGAGAGCCTTTGTCCTAACGCCACAGCTGAACCGAATTTGGCGGCTGGTTCTAATATTCCACCTTTATCTATGGTAGTGGATAACCCTTGGAAGATCGTCAATAAGTCTAAAAACCATCCCAAGGGGCCCAATTTACCCCCAGAATGTGCCCCCTACGTGGCAGTTTTAACTAACGTTCCCCCACTTCCGGACAAGGGGTCTCGGGGCAATCCTGAAAGCCACGAGTCGCTTAAGAATAAAACAGTGGCCTGGTTAAACCGTGAGTGTGGCTACCCTGTGGCCCTGTCTCATGAAATTTTAACTACTACCAGAGCCAATTGGATTGGGAACTCGCCGAAAAGCATTAGTGGCGATTGTGTGATCATTAATTTTAGCGACCCTCAATTAGCCACTACAACTTTGCTTAGAGCCACCTCACGACCTACAAATGAACAGGGCATTTCTCTTAGACCACTTGGGTTTTTTTATCAACATGTTATTAGTAGACCCCTTAATGTTCCTAGCAGGGGTGGGGGCAGTGCCTCAAATGTGCCTAATAGGTTTGAGTTAGTTAACTCCAATCGGTTCCAGTGCTTGAGCGGTTTGGATTGTAATGACTGACTGATTTCTGATGTAGTATACCGTGAAGACCGGGATGTTCACTGCGACACAGCATCAGTAAGTGCTACTCAGGGGCTGATAAGAAACGCTAGTTCCCCCCATGATCACTGCCCGCCAATTGATTCTGGTACTGCTTTTGAGGGGGCTATAGGAGTACCTTATATAACCAATAACCATAGCAAGCTTGCAAGTGTTTCCCCCCGGGACAAAGGCACAGAATTATTAACTAGAAGTCACTTTGTTAGTTGGAATATTGCTGGCTTAACTTCAAAGGAAGCGAGCTTGGGTTGGCGAGAGTTTATTAATTTTTTTGATATCTGCTGTTTTCAGGAAACTTGGTGTAAAAAAATTTCGGGGTACAATGGATATATCTCTTATCAGTTACCTGCAACTGCATCCACTTCTGGTAGAGCCAAGGGAGGGCTTTTGGTCCTGATTTCTATCAAAATTCCCATTATTGTTAAGAAGCATGTCTTAGTGGGGACCCATGCACAAATTTTGTGGCTGTACGAGAAGGATGGCAGAAATATTCTTTTAATTAATTTCTATAATAATATTTTCGATAGTACCAGGTATGCGGTGGTAGATTCCTTATTTACTGCTCTAGAAGACATTATTAATGGTTCTAAAATTGTTTTTGAAATTATTCTTGCAGGGGATTTTAACATTACTGTTTGCCCCCTCTCTAGACATTGTCCGTGCGGAATTACTAACCGATTTGGGGACGTGGATCTCCATTTTCCTCATGATAAATATGGGGACTCTTTAAACCATCTTTTAGCGGCTTTTGACATGGAAATTCTGGATACCAATAATAATGACTCTGAAAGTATCCCGACATTTACAGGGAGGGGGGCTAACACCATCATTGATTTTATATGTTTGTCTTCAAGCCTTGTTCCATGGAGTCTGGCTCCCAAGGTTGTGGACATCGTGCTTAGCGATCATAATTGCATAGTTTTAGAGGTGGTTTTTTGGAATAAAATATCTGTAGCATCATCTGGGGTTATTAACAGTATTGAACCACATAGACCCAATGGTACTAGGTTGAGATGGAAAGGTGACAAATCAGTAATGACGTCTGATAGTATTATTAATAGCTGTCTTCCAGAAATTACTGAGATCCTTGAAAAGGATGACGTCAATGCTGATCTTGTCCAACATTTTGTAAGAATCAATACCATTATTGACCAAAAATTTACCAAATTAAGTGATGGCAAGCCAATACGGCAAAGAGGATGGTTTGACAGTGCCTGCACTTGCGCACTAAAAGAGCTTAAAGATGCTCTGGCTACCAAACCTAGAGACAAGAAGCAGGTGTGTCAGCTTAGATCTAACTATAAGAACATAGTTAAGCGCAGGAAGACTGAATTACAACACGAGGCTTGGGAAAAATTGACGCAGGCCGCCGAACTGAAAGATTGTTCGCTTTTCTGGGCCACGGTTAACTGCCCTTTTTTGAAAGATGAGAAGGTTCCGGAGCTCACCTCTATGGTTGGCATGGATACTTGGATTTCCCATTTTTCTATTATTTTTGATTCAGCTAACTCTTTGATAAATTTAAGAGACAGCTGGCCTATAGTGCCCCTTAACATTAGTCTCTCTGAGGTCTTGGGTAGCATTGCCACAAGTAAAGGTGGTAAGGCCCAGGGCCCTGATGGAGTACCCATTGATGTCTACAAGGTAGCCCCGGAGATTTGGGGTCCTGTTCTGGTTAAAGTATTTAATGCAGCAGTCAGTTACGGGATACCCCCAACATGGGAGGAATCTATCATTGTACCTATTCATAAGAAAGGAGACAAGGGGGATGTGAAGAACTATCGTCCCATTTCCCTGTTGGACTCCTCAGTTAAAATCATGAGTAGGACTCTCCTGGTTAGGTTAGAAGAATGGGCAGAGACCAATGGCATTTTGGCTAATTGCCAGTATGGGTTCAGAAAAGGCCGTGGGACGATTGAGCAATGTCTGAATCTTGAACTCCTGATAGGGAAATATACCCAGGCCAGAAAGGGTTCTATTTATCTCTGCTTTGCAGATTTAAGTAGTGCCTTTGATCTGGTGGATCACGCTATCCTTTGGGCCAAGCTGATCGATATGGGGGCTCCTGAGGGCATTATTTTCTTCTTAGCTAGATTGTATGAAAAACTCCGAACTAGCGTTAGATATGGTTCTAATGGGGAGTGTACCACTAAATTCAGGATTGGGCGGGGAATTAGGCAGGGGTGTGTTTTAGCCCCCCTACTTTTTACCCTTTTTATTAACGAAGTGGACACTGTGCTGCAGTCAGTCGTGGCCGATGCCCCTAGAGTCAATAAGATGACTGTCCCGGTCCTACTCTATGCGGACGACGCCGTATTATTATCTAGGACCCCGATAGGCCTCCAACGTCTGATGGATAGGTTTTCACAATTTATTACATCGAGAAAGCTTGTGATCAACAAAACCAAAACCTATACCATGGAATGTGGCACCGGAAAGAATAAGCCTCACGCTTATTACATTGACCAACATAGGGTCAAAGTGGTGGATAACTTCTGTTATCTTGGAATTAATTTCTCAAAGAACTGTACATGGGCTAGTGAACTTACAAGCGTTAGAGCCAAGATGGTCAGAAGCTCTAATGGGGTGTTCACCTTTGCCACCAAACTAGGGGATAAGCGAATAAGTGACATGCTTAAGATTTTCCAGTCACGATGCCTTTCAACTGCGCTTTATGGAGCTGGGATCTGGGGCTTTACCCAGGCAGGGGGTTTACAGGTGGAGGAGAACGCCTTCCTCAAAAAACTGTTGAACTTACCTAATTCTGCCTCTAATGACTTAGTCCACAGCGAACTTGGTATCCCCTTTCTAAATGATTTGCTTCTCTTAAGGCCACTTTTGTTATGGCGGGCAATTTGGCTCAAAGAAGAGACGTCACTAAATAGAGCCATCATTGATGACTGTCTCTCCGCTGATAATCATTTTAAGATACCATGGATTAAGTATATTGTAAACAGTTTTCAAGAATTCTACGGGATTAACATTAAATCAGATAGATATGGGGCCGCTGCAATTTCTAAGGCTGAAATGAAGTATATCTTTCTGCTGTGTAAATCCGAGGGTCGGAATGATAAAAGTAAATCTCTCTCTACCTGTGTGCAATATAACTCCTTGAATGAATTGGAAGGATTTCAGCCATATCTTACCATGGTGAACAGAGTCTCCCACAAGTTTGTTTTAACTAGACTCAGAATGGGGATTGTGCATAAATTGGTCGCTTTTCCAACTGTAAATAAGCAGCCCATTGGTTTTTGTCCTTGCGACAACTTGTCTGCACAAAGCACGATGCACTTTCTCATGGTGTGCCCACTGTATGGGAATCTTCGTGTAGCTTTTTTAAAACCTATTTTTATAAAATTTGGTGTCAGAACAGTACATGACTCTTTTAAATTGCTTTTTAACCTGCATCACCCCGATATTTGCTTTTTTACTGCAACCTTCTTACTCAAAGCAATTAATATCAGGAAAAGTATGTGTTTTTAAATATTTTATTCTCCCCTGTTTGCAATATTCTCTCGTTTTTAAATATTTGTTGACCATTGTGACAATTTGCTATGTTATTTTGTTATGTTATGTATGTGCTTATATGGACATTTTTTTTCTATGCTCCGAATAAAGCCTTATGAAATGAATGAATACCTCTGGGGGTATTGAATGTAGATTTCTTACACAAGGTGGTATTGGACGTTTGATCTGATGGTGTGATGCTTTCTTTGTTAGAGAAGACAAATTTGAGATTGAACTTTTAAAAGAATTCTGCTAACTCCTGCTTGATCTTGAAGGGATCTACCTGGTACATGGGCACAAAGCCGTGGCCTTTATTGAGTAAGTTTGATTCACTGTCACTCAGAGTGCATTGGCTCAAGTTAACTATCAAGTTGTTTCCCTGCTTGTCCCTGGTTGTAAAGTTGTCTTGCTCATGCTCCGTGTGGTTCGTGGAGACAGCGGTAAGTTCCAATGTACAAGAGTTTGTTGTCTCCTTCTGCCTCTAAACTGTCCTCGTCCTTCTTCTAAAAAAGACAGATTATTAAATGGTGGTGGCTGAAATTGTGCCAGCAGTTGTTGTCGTGACATTGGGTAGCTCCAAGGGCCAGGTGGACACCATTGTTGTTGAAAGCGGGATTGCCTCGCCATCTACCTCGGCCTCTTCTTCTAGCCATTGGTCTATGTGTCCTCACAGTACCAGACTCCGAATCACTAGACCACGAATCAGGATCTGATGTGATATACTCAGATCCTGAAGATGAATAGCCTGAACGATAACCTCGTCCTTGTTGGTTATGCTCTGGTGGTTTGTATTCTTGAAACGTTTTGATTTTGGATGCCAGGAGATTTTCTTTGTGAACTTTGCTGGTTTTATTGACTTCATCCATATTATTTTTGAAAAGCGTTGCAGATATGGTTGTTTTAATTTGGCCCTCTTGGAGTTGTATCTCAACCAGGATGGCATCTGCAATCCGCTTGGCCATGCTAATTATCAAAATCAACCAGTCCCTTGTACAATGCCAAGCAATCAGGGACCAGTCTTTTCTGAATGGTTTATCCTTTAAGAACAACCTGGGTGCATTGGTGACAATGAGACCGGAAGGAGTGCAGTTCCCTCTCAAATATTTAGTCATTATTGCCCCAGGAGTGAGGGTACGTGTAAGAGTTCTTTTTAGGATGAGTAGTTTTGTCCAATCGTCTGATTGTGTGATAGTCTGAGAGATGGAAGGCTTGGAGCATTCAAGAATGTTCTGGACGATCGATTCGTCAAAAGGTAAACCCATAAGTTCTGTCATTGTTGTGAAAACTTATCTTTACCCAAAGGGAAAATGAAAATAGCAAGTCAACTGTATACGCTGGTGTATTGTCCCACCAGACAAGGTCCACAGCCATAGCTGTTCAATATATAGTGTACACAAAGGAGGACCAGATGAAATTTAAAGACCAGCAGAGGCCGATTCCCACTCATACAACTAGACAACCCCGATAATATGCTTTTAGACTCGTGGCGCTAAAAGCATATTATTGGGGTGCTGGAGTATCCCTTTCTTAGGACGATTCCCAGTGTGTGGAAGAGATTTTGTCCATACTGATTGAATACCCACTTCATTTATTGCTGTGTGTAAGAAAATGTTGGCTGGAGTTTTCTCGTTCCGTTGCAACTTTTGCCACATGGCTTTACACAGATGATTTCCGGAGACAATTCTATGCCACGTTTTCACGTATGTCCCCCATCCTTGCTATTGTTTTGTTAGTGAGACCAAATTCCAGTCTTATTTGTTCTGGGATGCTTTCAGAGGTTCATGGAAAAGTGATCTAAATACTTTGGAGAGGGTCAAGTTTAGGAGAGTTGCATCCCTGCCACGGAGGACTCCACTACCATATGAAATCACCAGTAACAGCCTTGCTGAAAACACTTTCAGTAATGGTGCAGAACTGGGACCTTCTAGATTTCTTTGTAAAATGCGAAAAGCCTGAGTTAAGACCACCTTTCTTTTGAGATCCATTTTATGGGGTTTAAAGGTCGCCTGATGATCAAAAAGAACCCCCAGATATTTATATGTGGTTGTCTGCTCCACCTGGTTGTTTCCTAAATACCATTGTACTTCTTCATTATTTTCCCGATAACTTCCATAATTTGTATTTTCTTTAAGTTGACTGTCAAGCCTGGTCAAGTCAAGTCATAAGTCTTTATTCGGATTCATAGATAAATCCATAAATGCAGGTCAAATGAAAAACAACTACTGATCACTATACAAAGCCACATGCATGAGTTTAAATAAAACTATTTGACAGCGCATAAAGTTATACAAATTATAAAAATACAGATTCTGTTAAAATATTTAGATGAGTAAAAGCCAAAACCATTTTGTGCAAATGTGCAAAGTGTAAACAGACAAAATTGATCATTCAATCGAGACCAAAAGGTCCTCTTTTACTTAATTTAGCACCACTACTCCACTACCAACATGGTTGAATTGGTTCTAATATCATAAACATATCACTCTGAGACCTGAATGTCTTAACCAGTTCAGTAGAATGCAGAGTTTCCATCCATTTAATACCTCTGATCTTAAGCACAGTACTAAAGTGCAGAGTCTTCCTAGTACTCTTACAACAACAACAACGAAGCTACTGAACACCTTATAAAAGGATCTGGAAGAGACTTTAAAAGGTAAAGTGCTACGCGGGATTATTTGAAATTACAACTTTTTAAAATAGGAATAATACACCTTAAATGTGCAGATTTATAAAGACCACAAAATAAAACAATATGGAGATCAGACTGTGTTGATACTATGTTGCAAGGACAGGTTGATAGATTGGAATGGATGTACTTATTAGCAGGAAAACCCAACATCAAGGGGATTACATTCATCCGAAATCTGATTAAAATGTATCTGTGCTCGGAGTTATTGGTAATTCCTAGATAAATATACCCTCACGCTAAGAGTGGAGGTATTTGTAGATACAGGATAACCAGTTTCTTTAGGCGGTTGGGTTCATAGCGATCAAAATAGGCTTTTTTTAAATAAGAGGTCTTGAGTTCGAACTTTGAAATTTTCTGACAAATGCTAAGGTCCTCAAACAATTTCCTGCCCAATGTCAGTCAAAATCTTTTCCACGTACTGTAGCCAAGGTTATTCATGGAAATTGTCTAGTTTAAGGCAGTTTTTTATAATTAATTGACTTAGGCTCACGGTGTCCCTACACCAAACTGAGTGGCATAACATGATTGGTGCTAGCTTAATACTGTTGGTTAGGTAGGGTAAGCCAAACTCTAAAGGACAATTATAGTTTGGAGAAGATTTGGGGAGAGAGGCTATACCCTTAAAGAAACCATCTTCCAGGTTTTGTAGAGGGTCTGTGGGCGACATGCTCCAGACACCAGCCACAAGTTGACAGCAGGAATGTTTTAGCTTTATAGACTGTTTTAATGGTTTCAATAGGTTTTAATCCCAACCTTCTCTGGTGAAGGCTAAGATTGTTCCTACACTCCTCTTCATCACTAGGGCCCTGTTTGCAACCATTTTTACCTGTGTCTTATCGAACATGACCACGAGATAAGGAAATTAATCTACCGCCTCCAGGTTTCGAGTGCCGCAATGCAAGCGAGGTGTTTTTTTTCCCACTGGGAGCCCTGATATAAGAATGAAGGATTTTGACCCATTCGCCCGCAAATCCAGTGATGCCATGAAGGCTGCATAAACCCTTATTAAGTGCTGTAGGGCCAAACCTGTTCTGGCAATTAAGACAGCGTCATCTGCATTTGCCGGTATCGGAACGCTGCAGCCGTCAAAAATAGGTACATCTGGTGTTGACCCCCTAAGTGTTGCCTCAACCCAGTTGGTGTAGATGGTGTAGATAGAGAATAGGAAAGGGGCAAGAACACATCCTTGCCTTACTCCTCTAATGAACTTAAAGGGGCGAATGCACTCCCCATTTTTGCTGTAGCGGACTGATGCTCTTGCACTGGCATATAGTTAGCGGATGAAAAGTATTATAGCATCATCGATCCCCATGGATTCCATCAGAGCCCAAAGTTTGGTGTGGGACACAGAGTCAAATGTGGCACTAAGGTCCATGAATGCCAGAAAGATTGGACCCCCCCCCTTGGCTTTAGTATATTTATCAATTATCTGGCTCAGGTTTAGGTACTGATCTATTGTGCCTTTCCCTTTTTGGAACCCATAATGCACTTCGATCAAGCCATTTCTTGGAATATATAAATAGTTGGATTATGAGTCACTGCAAACCAATTTTTATCTGACTTAATAGTATGACATCATCTGCATGTAAAAGATTAGATGTGGACATATAGCCCAAATTTAGGTGATGGCTTGTTGCTTCACTGCTGTGACATTCTTGCTATGAGGCACATCTATGTACATTTTTCCACATTAGACAGCATATCACATATGAGACATTGGAATAGATGTACTTCGTATACATTTTTATATTGGCAAAGTCAACTGTATATTCTTTGTGTGTGTATGACTACGTCTTACGGTCATATGTTCTCACCACCTTTATGCTTCTTAAATCGGTGTTGGATGCTGCCTTGAGTATGACCTGCCGAGGTTCTAGGTGTCCATTTGCTTGCCCAACATTTCGGGTAGGTGATCTACAGCATCATTATGTTATAATATGTACTCTATTTAGAGCCATGTATACATGGGGGTGTGCTTATGATTTTGATAAATATTAAATTGTGTTTCTCTTTCTAGGGAGATTCCTGACCAGTATACTCCACGGTTGAGTGAACCTCCACTCCATCTACTGTTTGTGTGTATATAAAGATATATATATATATATATATATATATATATATATATATATATATATATATATATATATATATATATATTCACTTAAAAAACCATAGGTTTCACACAGGTTATAGTTAGGTGGACTTTTCCCTCATAAAAAAACAATGAAATTCCCGCTTTATAGTTAGTTCAGATAACTATAACTCGCGCGCCCGCAATCCACTGCTCATGACGTCACATATTACATCACTCATGACATGGTCAGTGGCATCACTCATGACATCACTGATGACATCATCCTTGTGATAGAGTGGCGGTCGCATGAGTTATAGTTCTCTGAACTAACTATAACGGGGGAATTTAATTGTTTTTTTACGAGGGAAATGTCCACCTAACTATAACCTGTGTGAAACCTATGGTTTTTTAAGTGAATTTGCAAGGTTTTTTAAATGCTAATTCCTAACTATACCGTGTGTGAAACCTATGGTTTTTTAAGTGAATTTGTACATTTTTTTAAATGCTAAGTTATGTATTGTTTAATTATTTTTTTTTTCAGGGTTTTCACCGTGCGCGCACCATGCGCTTCGCGCACCGTGCGCGCTGTGTGGGCACATGGTGCGCTTTGCACACCGATCGCCCAACATGCGTTGTGCGTGGCGTGCGCGCACGGTGCGCACACCCTGCGATATTTTAAAAAAAAAAACAATTTTTTTTTCACCCTTGGGGGTCCTTCTGTGACCCCCTGACAAAGGCTAGGGGGTCAGGAACTGTCGACCCTGCCCACTTTTCACGTTCTCCATCTTTGTTTTTCACTGCCTCAGACTGCGAGAGACAAAATGGCGACCGACACTTCCTGATTTCTACCGATTCGAATGTTTACTGAGCTCTAACAACCAATCAGAATTGCGCTCACGCACGGTGCGCGCGTTTAGATATTGATATGCTTTTAAATGCTATTTTCTCAGGAAATACTGAACAGATTGACACCAAACCTGCAAAAGGCACTTCCTTGACCTTATGGCTACCTCTCTGCCAAATTTCACGTAATTCTGTTCAGCCGTTCGGGCTGTACCTTCGACTAAAGGTCCTATGGAAAAATGCATGGGGAAAATGCGTTTTGGGACCCCCCTTTTTTCTCGGCCCCCGCTTGACAAATCACCCCGAGACTTTCAGGGTAGGAGCTGAGCGGAGCGCCCCATTAGTTTTGAAAATTTCGCGAGATTCGTCAACCGGCGCCAAAGTTATTCAAAATAGAATTTTCAGATTTCCTATGGAAACATGGTCCTAACTATAACTATCTACTGGCGACCGCCAGTAGATATATATATTATCTACTGGCGGTCGCCAGTAGATAGTTATAGTTAGGACCTATTTTCCATAGGAAATCCGCAACATTCTATTCCCAATAAGTCTGGCGCCGGTTGACGAATCTTTGCAAAATTTTCCAAACTTTTGCCCAGCTCCGCTCCGCTCTTACCCTGAAAGTTTTGTGGTGATTCGTCAAGCGGGGTCTGAGAAAAAAGGGGGGTCCCAAAACGTGTTTTCCCCATGCAATTTCCTATAGGATCTGTTGTCGCAGCTACAGCCTGAACCGCTGAACGGAATGACACCAAATTTGGCAAAGAGGTAGTCCTCAGTTCAGACTCGTGCCTTTTGCATAAATGGTGTGAATCTGTTCAGTAGTTCCTGAGAAATTTAGGGTAAAAAAGTTAGTGATATCTATGGCCGGGGAGGATCCGCGCACCCTACCCGCACCATATGCGCACCCTCCCCGAACCGAGCGTGCACCCTTCCGATCACGCGCTGAATGCTAATTGGCTGTCGAGTGTCTGTCTACATTCGAAACCAGGAACTGTTGGCGGCCATTTTCTGCCTCGGTAGACGCGAGGCTGAAGAAGCAAGGGGAATAAGTGTGTAAAACATATAAAGGGGGCAGAGTAGAAATACTCTGACCCTCTAGAGGTGCTTAGGGTGTCCCAGAAGGACCCCCTGGGGCCCCCTTTTAAAAAAAAAAAAAAACGGTGAAATGCGCGCAGGGTGCGCGCATCCTAACACGTTGGGTGCACGGATTCTCTCGCGTTGGGTGCGCGGCTCCAAGGAAAAAAAATTGAAATTTTTGGAAGGTCACATGGGATCCGCGCACCCTGCGCTTATGCATCACGCATCCAGCGCGCATCCGCGAAATTAAATTAAAAAACAAATATGGGATTACATGTAAAAATATATTACTTTTATGACTAGTTTAGAGTTTGTCTTCAATTAATATTCGCATGAAATATATGTTTTTTTAAATGTTAAATATTTTGCGGGATCCGTACAGTTACTGCATCATAAACGCAGATGACGCATCGCAGAAGCGCGTAAACGTCGCGTTACGTACATCGAACGTGTCACGTATAAGCTGGGAGTTGCGTACCGGTCACATTGCGATCGCGCACTAAACACGTACCCAACGCATACCATGCGCGGATGCTAATGCGTCGGGATCAAGAATGGTACGCATAGGTTGCGCGGATCCAAAAACATGGAAAAAAATATATAAAATAAAGTTTTGAACATATAGTTAAAAAATATTTTTAAAAATATAAAAAAATATGTTTGAAAAACCCAATAAAAACAAATAATATTTTTTAATTTTTAAAAGAATTAATTGAAAAAGTAAGTTCAAAAAATGGTGATGAATAAGAATTTCAAAAAAACATAATTAATGAAATTGACACACTGAATTTGAAAAATATAGAAATCCATTGAAAATCATTAAACATGATATCTTTAGAGATAAGTTATAGATAGGAATTAGCATTTAAAAAACCTTTGAAATTCACTGAAAAAACCATAGGTTTCATGCACGTTCTAGTTAGGAATTGGCATTTAAAAAACCTTTGAAATTCACTGAAAAAACCAAAGGTTTCAGGGGCGTTATAGTTAGCTGGACATTTCCCTCGTAAAAAACCCTAGAAATTCCCCTGTTATAGTTAGTTCAGCTAACTATAACTCGCGCCTCCGCAATGCACTGCTGATGACGTCACATATTACATCACTCATGACATGGTCAGTGACATCACTGATGACATCACTGATGACATCTCAAATGACATCACTGATGACATCACTGATGATATCATCCATGTGATAAATTAGTGCATCTTCTCACACCCTAATATAACCTTTGATACACCGACTCAAAATTTCAGACGGCCATTTTGAAAACCATAGATACTCCAATACCAATAACTACATACCCACTCATTGACTCTTAGGTCTACATACATCTCCACTGACTCACCTGTACAGTCACTCATACTTACAGTCACTCCGTACAAGACTATCATATGCATTTATACACCTATATAGACACTCACACACCACCAATCATCCATTGAGGTACTGACACACCTAGTCAGTCATGCAAATAATTAAACACATTCCAATTTACTCACTTATACAGTTAAACACACTCAAGTTCACTTATTCATAAAAATATTGACAAATTCTGACGCTCTTATACAATTACTAATATAAGCACACACTCATCCATACAGCCACTCCCGCAATCACACACTCTAACATATAGATAGTTATATACTCTTACACACATATACACTGCGTTTCACATATGTAGTTCCTGACACATGTACAACTGAGATATACATTCAATCACTAACACACTCATACATACACTCACCCAACCATACAGTCCATCACAGTTGCACTCTTAAAATCATGCACCCATATAATCACCCACTCACACATCTATGCACAGAGTCACACACACCCTACCCACACAAACACTCAGGCACCCATACAGATACTCAGACAACCAATCAATAACCCATATAGACACTCATATAGCTATTCACAAAACCATGCAGCACCTTATACACCAAAACACAGACACATACAGACATTCACACAGTTTAGTCACTAGTCTGCAGTAAGATACATTTAATGACTCACTTATAGAGTCAGTTACGCACCTAGAAAATCATCCATTCACACACTTGTACACCCACTCATTCTTCAACAGGCCTTTCCCTATATATATTAAACATTTTAAAACTGTACAGAAACACATACTCACTGGATGACGTCATCAGTGATGTCATCAGTGATGTCATTTGAGATGTCACCAGTGATGTCATCAGTGATGTCACTGACCATGTCATGAGTGATGTAATATGTGACGTCATCAGCAGTGCATTGCGGGGGCGCGAGGTATAGTTAGCTGAACTAACTATAACAGGGGAATTTCTAGGGTTTCGTATGAGGGAAATGTCCAGCTAACTATAACGCCCCTGAAACCTATGGTTTTTTCAGTGAATATATATATGTATATTACCTACTGGCGGTTGCCAGTAGGTAGTTATAGTTAGGACCAAGTTTCCATAGGAAGAGCATTTTTTGTTTTGCTTATAACTTTGGTGTCGTTTGATGAATCTTCATGACATTTTCCAAACTAATTTTTTGTTCATATCAGCTCCTATGTTGAAAGTTTGGGGGTCATTCGTCAAGGGGGGGGCAGGAACAAATGACGTACAAAAACGTGTTTTCTCCATGCAATTTCCATAGGGAACTTTAGACAAGGCTACAGGTCGAACGGGTGAACTGAATTACCCCAAATTTGGCAGGGAGAAGGGTTTTGGTCTAGAAAGCATGCTTTTATTTATTTGGTGTGAATCCGTTCAGTAGTTTTGGAGAAATATCGAAATTTACAGTTATCGATATTTGGGAATTCTGCCATCTGATTGGTTGAGGCGTTACGAGCACAAGCTTGCAACTAGGAAGTGTTGGCAGCAATTTTGTGTTTCCGTTGAAATGAGTAAGGGGAAAAAAGGGTGAAAAAAGTAGGAAAGAGGAGGGTAGGAGCGCTGTGAGCTCTGTGGGGTGGTTAGGGTGTGCTATATAGGGAGTGTGAAGAAAAGTATTCATCCTTACCAGTGTGAAAGTGCTGTTTTGCCCAGAGTGAGATGGTGCTGAGGTGAGGTGGTGGTACACTCAGGGATGAAACCGTGAGCTGATTGCTGTAAACTGATGTGCTCTGGGTGCTGTAGCATACTGGCCGCTATAGCATAGCTGTGCAAGTGGTGTTAGTATGCATTTAGGCTATAGCACTGTGAGCTCTGTGGGGTCGTTAGGGTATGCTATACAGTGAATGTGAAGCAAAGTATTCACCCCTACCGGTGTGAAAGTGCTGTTTTGCCCAGAGTGAGATGGTGCTGAGGTGAGGTGCCGGTACACTCAGGGATGAAACCGTGAGCTGATTGCTGTAAACTGATGTGCTCTGGGCGCTGTAGCATACTGGCCGCTGTAGCATAGCTGTGCAAGTGGTGTTAGTATGGGTTTAGACTATAGCGGGAGTGGGAAGCAAACTACTCACCCCTACCGGTCTGAAGACTCGAATGGAGTGTTTTAGCAAGCAGGAATAAATAAATAATCGCGAAGAATATAATGCAGAATGTTGCAATGCCACAGAAGACAAATGGTGAAATCAGGTGTGTTTAAGAAAGTGGCTGTGTGTAATAAAGCAATGGAGTCTGCAAGTTATATAAAAAGTGTCTTTATTTAAGTGCCATAAATGGACCCACTGGTGCAAGAGCTAAGACATCCAGCTGAGGCAAACTCCAACTGCTTCTGCTATATTCAAACCTAAGCTACTGCATCAGTTAATTCCACATTACATGTTACAGTTCCATGTGTCATAAACAATACCTATTAGACATGAATGTCTGTAGATTGTATAATGAAAATAAAGGTAGGATACGATGACCACACTGTGCCATCCAGTTCCTAAACAATGCTGTGTTTTTTTATCTTGATCGCCAGCTCGTGAGCAGAGGCTGAGGATGAGCTAATTTGTGGGAAAGGGCTTCGTGGATAACAGGCAGGCAGAGAGACGTGTGCAAAAAGAATAAACATGGTTTCAAAATGGATGTCAGGTTTAGGCTAATTTAGCAAGTAAATAGCGTATTTGCATAGGCCATACATCACCCATCCCTGGTTAGTCTGGAGACGTAATGGGCAATAATGAAAACAGAGTTCAAATGCCTAAGCATACTTAGAAAGTTATTATATGAAAATAGTTCAATTGAAGTGTATTAAAAAATGTTACAGGAAAAAGTAAAAAAAGTTGGAAAAAATCAATCCAAGAATAAAGTGAATTTCTTACAAGTCTTGGAGATTGCAGCCGGGAAGTTCTTCAGCAGCTTGAGATGCGTAATGTTCCAAGAGACGATTGTTGCCATCGTGTGAGAAAAGTGAAGCGATCCAATTCATATCCTCGAAGGGACAGTAACGTTCCTCGAATGTTGGAGCGGTAATTTGAATTGGCAGGCTATCTGCGATGTTGTCAAAGGTTGCACGTTGCAGGAGATCTTTTGCGGCTGCGCAGAAATCCAATCCCGCCAGGATACCTTTCTGCGTTGCATCCGCCATTGCTCCACTGCCCGAACAATCAAGTTCTTGGTTTTCAAGATACTCCATTACCTGCTGGATATCGGGAGCATTTGCTGGAGTGTTGGCAAGAGATAGATCCATTCGCCAGTCGAATGGGCAAGTTTTCCAATAAAAAGATGGTTGCACGCAGATTGCATATGTGTAAATAAATGTCATGTTGTAGCTGGCTCCGATAATAGATAGAGGCCGGCAGCCGAAAAGTTGTTCCATTTTTTCACGGTATTGATGTAGCTTCGCGTAGAGATGTATTCTGTCGGACATGATTGTTACCACAGGGAGCGCAGGCATTTTTTACAAGCAAAAATAATAGTAGGATGGCCGCAAACAGAGCCAGAATTATGGGCACTGTTCCTGTTATTTCAGAGATCATCGAATGAATGAAGTCTGGTATTATACCAAAAACAGTTTGAAAGCCTGTGACAAGGCTGGAGGAGACAGTGTTAAAAAAGTGTGCCAGAGCTTAAATGTCAGATGTGTTGAAAATTTGTGTAACAATTCACAAAGTGTAATGGGAGGTTCATTTTTAAAAGGGAGTGTATTTTACTTGAAGTTTGTGCTATCTGCAGTCGATAAATTACTTTTGGAGAAGTGAGGGACACTTCTGTTTGAAACAAAAGCGCTTTCAGTTTGCTCCGTTTAATAAAATCTGTTTTCAAAGTCAGTATTGAAGGCCAAGTTGAACTTTGGGAGTTACTTTGTGTGGGTGGGACTAGAGATTGCCACAGGAAGTTACCCGATTTGAAACAGTAAGGCCAGCTCACATTCCGTAGCAGTCAATGTTATTAAGAAGCAGATAACTGCCGTTAGAAAGCTGTGTGAATGTTGGTCTGATTGTGGGAGTTGGCGTGCTTTTAAGAAAGCAGACATAGATTGGGGGCTGTAAGCTTAGAAGCGTTGTGCTGTTGGACATTCTTGCATAGTAATGAATGACTGCCATTGTGGTCGCACTTTTCACCTGTGAGAAAGTTCTGTATCCTCTTTAAGACAGCGAGATGTAAATAGGAGAAACCACTGCTCGTATATAAACGCGCTACCTTATATAATCACATACAGCATGACAAACAACATGTACACCTAGCAGACACAATAACACTACGTACTGTGGGAACCGTGGCTAGCCATGTACACAAACCTAACATGGCATAGCACCTCTGCCACACAATGCAGAATGCAGGGAGAGATGGGAGCAAAGTATGTGCGAAGGTGGCAAGTGATTCTCGATTATAAAAGTATGCAATGCAAAGTGTTGAGGGGATGTGCCGGACAGACTTGAGTATGCAGAACACAGACATGTACATGTCAAGATACACTGATGGTCTATTGAGTGAAGTGGACAGTAGACGCAACCATGATAGTACAGTCAGTAGGGGAGATTAAGAAAACATAGCGCGTACGTGCCCCCTCCCCCCCCAAATCTTTAGCGTAGTGGGCTGGCTCGGCGTACGCAAGGCTAGCATAGGGGTTTGAATAAAAGGCATGTTTCTCTGGGTGTGGTTCTCTTCCGGAATGGCCAACATGTCTGTGAGGTCTGGGATGTTTACACCGCCACGAGGCTGATGCCATGAGTTAAGGTGGCTGCAGGAATAATGCTCTCAGCCTGCTGGTACCCAAAACTGTCATGGCCGCTGCGACGCACATATGCCCCACAGTTCACCTTTCGACACTGCCGTATGTGAAAGAGGGCTCATCACGTGCCGGCAGAAACTTTTGGGCCGAGGTCTGCGAGCTGAGAAGGCTCCTGAGATCAACGCTGGCTACCGCGACACAGGCAGACAGCGCCCAGCCTGATGACCAGCACCGTGGAGTGCAATGTATACACAGTAGTCCAACAGGTACCAACAGTGGAACGGTGTCTTGATCCCAAAATGGACGATGTTAGAACTGCATCTGAGAATGGAGCTGAAGGTACTCCCTTCAACCAGGTGCAACCAACTCTAGGTCCCAACAGTGGAACGGTGTCTTGATCCCAGAATGGACGATGTCCGATATTACCTGCTGCTTCTTTTTCACAGAACTCCCTCAGTTGAGGTGCATCAGACTCTGTGCTTCCTTAGCTAACTGCTGCACATGATTATTGGGCTTGGCTGAATGCAGTCGGTGAAGTACACCGCGGTACAGCAGGTCAGAACAGTGAAACGGGGTCTTGATTCTGTGATTGAGGATGTCAGAAGTTAAAGTCTCTGATGATTTGTGTGTACCCCCACCAATCAGGTGCAACCAACTTTGTGCTTTCGAATCCAATGGCACGTGGCTGTGAGGCATTAATGACCACTGCCTCTGGCCTACACTGCGGTCAGCAGGGCTCACAATTCAGATCGAGTGGTGATTGTTTAATTACAGAATCCAGTAGGCAACTAACTACAACATCTATTGAAATATACACAATATCCTTTTAGTATACTTGCTTGAAGAACTATTTTTAGATGAGTTATATATAGGTTTAGTACAGTGACCAAATTCTTCTTGGTAGTGGAAAAGAACACTGGAAAACAGTCTACACTGTGGACAGCAGAGATCGCAATTCGAATTGTTTTGATTTATTTATTGCAGAGATTTTTGCAATTTATCTTGTTGTATTTTGTGAAGAGGAAGTGAGGAAAAGTATTCATGGATGACTGTGCTGACTAATGCCTTCAATTTGCACTGCAGACAGCAGTGTTCACAATTCAGATCGAGTTGCTATTGTAGATGACGCACTCCTGTAGGTAAAAGACATTGCTCCAGTGCGCTCTGTCCACACCACGCATACGCATCATCGCAGGGTCCGCACATCGTTTTTCTTGCTTCGCGTATGACAAACTGGGCAGCTCAAGTCAACGTCACGTGGCTGTGGGCCCTTTCTGACAGCTCTCTGGCCTACACTGCAGACAGCAGTGTTTGCGATTCAGATCGAGTCGCTATTGCAGATGAGGCGGTCCTGTAGGCAACAGATATTGTTCCAAGTACGGCCCGCCCAAAGCACACATCATCGCTGGCTGTGCACATGCTGAATGCTTTTGATGTGGCTATCTGAGTGCACTAGACCTGATGGACCCTTTATGATACAATCTTTTTGTGTATTATTTCAGATCTACTGTCTGTATCTCAGTATACCACAAGTTATGGTTCTTTTACGATAGAATCTTTTGTGTATTATTTCACATCTAGTGTCCCTACCTTACTGCAGCACAAACTATTGACCCTTTTATTATTGAATCTCTGTGTGTGATCCAATGATTACTGTTGTAGTTGATGCTAGCTGCAACCATTCCCTGAGGACTGGTTTACACTCACCCCACACGCATACAGCACAGACGTCACTGGATATGTGACCCTGGTAATAAAGAGGAGTCGAGCGCACGTGGCCGTACCCACTTCCACTATCTATCTGTGTCTGTGTGTTCATTATCTATGCATGATACTGCCCCTGGGCCGCACCACATTACCTTGTGCTGTGGACAGCGTATGCAACCATGTTACCTCTGGCAGTGGGGAAAACTTAGGGTATGTAACTTTTAGGTGCATGGCTATCACAGGTGGAAGGCTACTTTACAGAGCATGAATATTGATGAAGATGATGGCTGCATGTTGTGTGTAGTGTCAGATATGTGTACATAGCAAAAAGTTTTCAAAAAAGCTCTCTAAGCAGAAGAGGAGTCTCTCATCAAACGCTGTAGAGAGAATGACTAAAATGGGTGGGGTCCTCCAACTGTTACAATGGGAAATGTTATGTACCAATCAAATGCTTTTCTTTAAGGTCACATGGCAATCGTGCTCCGAGCGAGCAAGGAGGCCGCACCCGACGCGATTTTGAGAAAATATATTTACCATAATATAAGTTTATTACAGTTAGAAATATATAAATGTATAAAATACTTCAGATTATCGCTTGTTCTCATATACACTTTAAACTTATTTAGATATAGTTTTTAGGCCAAAAAAAATGAGGGAATAGCATACCCGGCGCGACACAATACATCTATGACGTAACACTGGGCCTGGCAGCGTGCACTTGTCACATACGCAACGCGCAGCAGGCGCGACCCCATACGTACATGACGTAAGGCGCAGCTTGGTATCCGTCGCATACCAAAGTAGCAGCTGGCGCGATCACATACGTATATGATGTTATGCGGGACCAAGAACCCGTCGGATACGAAATA
The DNA here is from genome assembly GCF_964204655.1 of Triturus cristatus. Classification (NCBI taxonomy): domain Eukaryota; kingdom Metazoa; phylum Chordata; class Amphibia; order Caudata; family Salamandridae; genus Triturus; species Triturus cristatus. Next base: position 1,707,241,206 of record NC_140590.1, read on the forward strand.
TGCATCATTTACGAGATTAGCAAGATGGCGGATAGGATTTGTGTGCTTGGTACACTACCGGTACGGGACTCCAGTTTTCTCAACCAAAAAAAAAAGGTATACATACCTTTTTTGGAAGATATAAAACATTACATAATTTTAAAAATTAATTAAAAAAAGGATATTAGAGTTGCAAAATATTACAACTAAAAAACAGAAAAAAATAGGTTTTATAAATATAAAAATATGAAATTAACATTTAAAAAATCTTCAAAATTCACTGAATTTCTCTGGTTTTATATGAGTCAAATGTCCAACTAACTATAACGTCCCTGAAACCTATGGTTTTTTAGTGAATTTCAAAGGTTTTTTAAATGCTAATTCCTAACTATAATGTCTGTAAACCTATGGTTTTTTCAGTGAATATATATATGTGTGTGTATGTGTAAATTATCTACTGGCGGTCGCCAGTAGATAGTTATAGTTAGGACCGTGTTTCCATAGGAAATCTGAAAATTCTATTTTGAATAACTTTGGCGCCGGTTGACGAATCCTCGCGAAATTTTCAAAACGAATGGGGTGCTCCGCTCAGCTCCTACCCTGAAAGTCTTGGGGTGATTCGTCAAGCGGGGGCCGAGAAAAAAGGGGGGTCCCAAAACACGTTTTCCCCATGCATTTTCCCATAGGACCTTTAGTCGAAGGTACAGCCCGAACGGCTGAACAGAATTTCTTGAAACAGTGGTAGTCCTCAGGTCAGGGAAGTGCCTTTTGCATATATGGAGTCAATCTGTACGGTATTTCCTGAGAAAATAGCATTTAAAAGTACATATATATCTATAGGCGCGCACCGTGCGCGCACGGTGCGCACACGGTGCCGTGCGCGAGCGTTATTCTGATTGGTTGTTAGATGTCAGTCAACGTTCGAATCGGTCAAAATCAGGAAGTGTCGGCCGCCATTTTGTCTGTCGCATTGAAAAGGAAAGGTGGAGAACGTGAAAAGGGGGCAGGATAGAGAGTTCCTGACCCCCTAGTCTTTGTCAAGGGGTCACAGAAGGACCCCGAGGAGTGAAAAAAACTTTTTTTTTTTTTTTCTGTAAATCGCGGGGTGCGCGCACGGTGCGCGCATGGTGAAAAACCCTAAAAAATAAAAAAAAACATATAAGAGCGTGAAAAGGGGGCAGGGTAGACCCCTAGCCTTTGTCAGGGGGTCCCTGAAGGACTCCATTTTATTTTTTTTTGCAAAAAATCCCGGGGTGCGCGCACCGTGCGTACATGGTGCGTTTAAAAAAAAAAATCGCAGGGTGCGCGCACGGTGCGCGCATGGTGAAAAACCATTAAAAAAAATAAAACACTTTGGAAACTGTTCATAATTTTATAGATGATATTAACTATGCTGTTCAACTTCATCCAAATTCAGAAAAAAAATGGTGAGCCATTCCAAATTACAGGATACAGTCAATCTATAACTATATACATAGGTAGTTTATTGTAAAATAAATATATGAAAAAAAATAATAATACATATAGAAATTAGCATTTAAAAAACCGTACAAATTCACTAAAAAAACCATAGGTTTCATACACGTTATAGTTAGGAATTAGCATTTTAAAAACCTTGCAAATTCACTTAAAAAACCATAGGTTTCACACACGTTATAGTTAGGAATTAGCAATTAAAAAACCTTGCAAATTCACTTAAAAAACCCTAGGTTTCACACATGTTATAGTTAGCTGGACATTTCACTCGTAAAAAACCAATGAAATTCCACCGTTATAGTTAGTTCAGGTAACTAAAACTCACGCGACCGTAATCCACTGCTGATGACGTCAGATATTACATCACTGATGACATCATCCAGTGAATTTGTGTCTTTCTGTAAAATAAATATTTTTGATATATGTATATCTAAAGGTTAATGGAAGAATAAATGGGCAAATAAGTATCTAAATACAGTGATGTAATATCTGACGTCATCAGCAGTGGATTGCGGTCGCGTGATTCATAGTTACTTGAACTAACTATAACGGTGGAATTTCATTGGTTTTTTACGAGTGAAATATCCAGCTAACTATAACATGTGTGAAACCTATGGTTTTTTAAGTGAATATATATATATGGCTTTGGTGTGAATAAAATATTTTCTTGATGGATTTCCCACGGTGTCAGCGCCTCTTCAGTACCGTTTGAATTGGATTGTATAATATATATATATATATATATATATATATATATATATATATACACACATATAATTTTTCCACCAAACTAAAATAGAATTGCTGGACATATTGCACATCACCTCTTTTTAACTTGCCTCAGTCCTAATGAAAGCTGCTACATCCCCTCGAGTAGTATTAGGCTGAAATATGTCGACCATTCTAATTCTTTCAATGTATACAGAAGGAGCATACAATTATTATAATTTTCTCCACAAATAGTTATTGAAGTCCATAAATAATCCAAGTTCCAATGCAAGCTTCCTTGTTCACTCTTCTTTATTGACACTTATTCATCTCAGTTGACACGTGTTCTAATATCTTCACAATACAGTTCAATAAGAAATTTCTATACAGCCAGCCTACGCGTTTCGTCCCCCATGGGACATCATCAGGGCTAAATTATTTTCTTTTTATTGACAGCTGGATTTATCGGACCAGGCTGGTGAGCAGAGAACTTCCTAGAGGAGCTCCATATGCTAATAGAAGACACCAACCTATCAAAAATAAAGATTGTTAAAATTGCCATCTATGGCTGGTAGTAAAAATGATAACGAACTCTTCAGAGATTTAATTAAGAATAAGGATTTAGGTTGCATAAAGTTGGAACACAGCATTGGAACTCCAAATAAGAATAATGAAAAGAAAATAATTTAGCCCTGATGATGTCCCATGGGGGACGAAACGCGTAGGCTGGCTGTATAGAAATTTCTGATTGATCTGTATTGTGAAGATATTGGAACATGTGTCAACTGAGATGAATAAGTGTCAATAAAGACAAGTGAACAAGGAAGTTTGCATTGGAACTTGGATTATTTATGGACTTCGATAACTATTTGTGGAGAAAATTATAATAATTGTATGCTTCTTCTCTATACATTGAATCTTTTGTCAGATGACCTTTGGGCGGTGGATCATTAGAAGTGAGCATTAAAAATTGTTCTGAATATTCACCCCAGAAATAATCACTTAGAATACTCACCTGTGCACACGAGTCCTGACCCTCACCACTTTTACATGTTGGTTAGACATTCTAATTCTTTGACAGATTGAATCTCCCTCTGTCTAAGCTCCACTTTTTAATCCTGACCTATGAATGGCATATTAAAGTCGGTTAGCATATCATAGAGTCAGTTTTAGCCACTTACATCCTTTTTTCACTCCCTTCTTACCACACACACTTATCAAGAGGTTTAGTACACCTCAGCATCTCCACTAAAACATCCCTGAGCTCCTCCCTCTCAGAGAGGGGGTTGTAGCCCACACTACGACTAGGTTCATAGTGTGGGGAGCTTCCCGACGAGGAAGCATGCCACCCACAGGTGGGTGAGGGGAATTGTCCTAAGAAAGGGATACTTCAGCACCCAATAATATGCTTTTAGATGTGGGTGAGGGGAATTGTCCTAAGAAAGGGATACTTCAGCACACCAATAATATGCTTTTAGAACCAGGGGCCCACATTGTTTTGTCTAGTTGTCAAGCACAAAGACCAGTAAGTAAAAAGAAATTTCCATTGTCTAAAAGTATCAAACACAATAAGATGATGGATGGAGTGCTGAAACTTTTCAGACACTCACCCCCAGTCACAGATCTGGGTTGAATCCATCATCTTTTTTCTGCTCAGTAAGTCACCCCAATTTGGACCCAACCATATTCAAATCAGTCTTGACCCTGCTCCTCTTGGGAACATTCCAGCACAAACTGCCAGGCCAGGTCTTTCCTGGACCGGAAACAAGCATCCTGAGATCAGTTTTGGGGTTTCACCCCACATCAGCCAGGCTAGCTTGAATCCAATGGCAGCGTGAGCAAGGAACCTACATCTGGGCATACCAGGCCCACTTAGGGCGAGAAAGCAAAAGTCACACAAACGATGGACGGAATGCAGAACAAATCAAAACATTCACTCCCAGTCAAGGGACCTGGGTTAAATCCATTGTTCTTTTGCTCACCATGCCACCCCAATTTAGACACAGCCATATTCAAATCAGTCTTGACCCTGCTCTTCCTGGGAACCGTTCAGCCCGAATTGCCAAGCCAGGTCATCCTTGGACCATAAACAAGCATCCTGGAATGGTTTCGGGGTTTCACCCCTCATCAGCCAGGCTAGCTTGTATCGAGTGTCACAGTGAGCCTGGGATCCACGTCAGGGCATACCCGGTACAGTTTAACGCTTGACAAGTAGTTTTAAGGTTCAAGTTGAAGTGGCAGTAAACTGCACACAAAAGCACTGCAGTGGCAGGGCTAAGACAGGTTTGAACGGCTACGTCTGTGGGTGGCACAATCAGTGCTGCAGCCCATTAGTAGCATTTGAAGTTCAGGCCTTGTGTATGTGGAATACCACTTTAAAAGGGACTTACCAGTACAATAAATGTGCCAGCTATGTATATACCAATTTCATCATGTTTTAGGGGAGAAGCATTTGCACTTTAGCACTGGTTAGCAGTAATAAAGTGCTCAGAGTTCTAAGGCCTACAAAAAGAGTTCAGCGAAAAGAGCAGGAGGAAGACAAAAAGTTTGGGGTGACCCTTCAGAAAGGGCCATGTTCCAACAATAATCCATTGTTAAAGGTCTATCAGCTCCAAGAAATGCTTTTGAAAATGAATACCAAACCTTCTGTCTTTGTCATAACTCTTCACAATAGATCATCAGACTTACAGCATTGGACATAATGTTTGCCAGTGAACCAATCAGGCCCACAGCCTTTGCAATTGGCTTGTTACCATAATCCACTCAAGCCTACTGTTTTGAGAGTAAGCTTTCCAACAGAAATACTGTCATAAAATTACAAATATATACAAAATTACAATTGGCAATCCAAAATGCTATTTCTCATAAATGAGCCGAAAATGGATAATCACAGTGTAAATATTCTATCACCACGTTTTGTCACAAGTTTTCCATGCAACAAACTACCTCTGCAGGCTTTAATACAGAGTAACAACAATCCATCCTTAATTACATGTAGGCTTTAACATATGCTTTCATAAGTCAAGCCTGCTCCCTGTATCCTAATTTTTCATAATTTTCAAGACAGCCCTACAGCCTTCATAGCAGCTTCACCAGGTGTCCCGGATTTGCCAGGCAGCCCAGGTTTTTCATCAGCTGTCCTGCAGCTGATGAAAATTACAGGGTTGACTGAAAACAGAGAGAGGCAGGTTTGTTATTTGTCCCAAAGCAGGAATAGTTATCAGCTTACCAGAAAGCAATTTAAATGCCAGGGGGCGGATTTACAAGCCCCGTGCGCCACATTTACGCTGCCGCTGCGTCACTTCTGTGACGCAGCGGCGGCGTAAACCATGCGCCACGTTGCGTCTTATTTACATCGTGACGCATCTAGGGAGATGCGTCTCGTTGTAAAGCCCTGCGCCACATGAAACCTGTGTCAGGTTTCATGGGGGCGTTGTTGCGCAGGGTGGGCGTTCCGTCGCAGGAACGCCTAGTAAAAATGACGCAGTGAAATCTACAAGATTCACTGAGTCACTTTCCCGAGGTCGCTGCGTCAAATCCTTACGCCTGCTTGAGGCAGGCGTAAGGAGTGGCGCACCACGTTAGGTATGGGCGGCCTCTGTGCATTGCTGGAGCCGCGTCGCGCTTGCGACACGACTCCAGCAATGCGCCGCCCTTATGGCACAGGATGCGACACGCATCACCCTATCCTTGCGCCATGGTGCGCTGCATTGTAAATGTGACGCATTCGAGGTGGCGCAAGGAGAGAATTGCGTGTCGTATCTTTTCAGGTGCATCCCTGCTGATTTGCAGTGATGCGCCAGAACTTGGAAATCTGCCCCGAGGTATGAATCTGGGTTTAAAACTTGCATTTAATTTATTCCATTCGTGTCTCATATGTCTGTTTCTATTATGCCCCATGGTTGATGTAAAATTGATTTATTTTTGGGAAATATCTCGGTTTTTAGTTTCCAAAATGTGGTCACACTGCTTCATAGGCAGCCATAACTAACAGATTCTGTCTGTATTGAACATACGGTTTCCCACTAAGCAAAATAGTGTAATTTAAATGTTTTTTTCAACAGAAACACACAAACCCCTGCCCAAACAAACGTTGTGCTAAAGGAAGCCAACATGTGGGTGGAGCCTAAGTCCTTTCTTACTGGTGTTTATCTAATTCTGAAAGGTCTTTTTCTGTGGATCATATAAACTGAAGCGATGGCTGCGCTGTCATCTAGAACTACAAAGGAATAGAGAAAGCATGGTGTCTTTCGCCACCTAGTGGTATAGCAGCAATCAAACTATACATCAGGCTCACTTGCAATGCAAGATCTGCTAATAAACTTTGCTGAAGCAGAGCATGGGTCATAATGCCCTTTCTGTCTCTTATCCCCTGTCCTGTTCCAATCATATTAGAGTTCAATGTTAATTCAAGGAGTGTCGAACACTGTACAACCAAAAACTGGAAGCTGTCAGGGAACCCCCAGATGCTGTTCTCAGAAAAGCCATTGCTGTCTTGGTGTGGTGCTGGAGACAAGTATGCAGGAAGAGCGTTCTGAAATCTTACACTTAAATAATTGGTGTTGATGGAGCGTAAAAGTTTAACGATGATTGCCTCTATTAATTCTCAACATTATATGAAATTTAAGGCAATAATCTTGATAAAATTGTACAAAATGGTTGGAAATGAAAAACATGAGGTTTTCTACTGCATCCTAAAATTATGCAGAGAGGTTCTGAAAATGTGAAAAAGACAAATAATGAGAGAGAAAAAAAGTTATTTGCATATGCAATGGCAACACGTGTTTAAGAATTCAAACATGAATAAATTAAGAAAATGTGCTGATGGTTTTTAAATGTGATAAATTAAACTAATGCTTTCGTAATTAAACACTTGAAAACAATTTACATGTTTAGATTTAAAGATGCTTGATAATGTGAAGATTTGCAGTGTTATCTTAGCAATATGTGATAGAAACGTGAATAACAAAAGTGACCCGCATATTAATATGTGTTGAAAAGAAAAAAAAAACATGAGAGAATTTTACTTTTGTGGTACCTAAGATTATCATGTAACTTTCGAAGAAAAGAATAATGAGTGAATTAATTAAGAAAATTGAATTATTCCTATTAACATGTATTTTATATTAACCTTAATGTGATATTGAATCAGCAAGTTTCACGTAGGTCTCAAATGCTTTCTTTTCCTCGTTTCGAAAAGCAGAATCGAGCTGAAGTAGTCCTTTCAGACACTATGAGAACTTTTCATTAAGGGCCAGATGCATCAAGGCAAAAACCGGTCGCAAAGGGGCAGATTCACAGAATCTGCCCCTTTGCGACCGGTGCTTCTGCATTTGGGATGCAACATGCCAAATGCAAAAATCACAATGTAAGTAATAGCGAAAATTGGGATTACTTAAATTGCGATTGCATTTAGGGCATCGCAAATTGCGATTCCTTTAATGCAATGCATGAAGCAAAATGAAATAGTGATTTCGCTATTAGGGGTCGCACATTACCATGAAATTAAACTGGGCGGTAATCTGCGAATACTTTAAAAAATGCACTAAACAGCATTTTTCAAAGTTACATGTTACACACACACATGCCTTTGGGGCATGTGTGTGTGCAGCATGTGGGCACATGGCAATATCAGGGGTGCAACAGGGTGTCCTTTTGGCACCATTGCACCATTGAAATTGCATGCGCAATTTGCGAGTACCTATTTGGTACTCGCAAATTGGGCATGCAATTTCCATTGATTCCTATGGGCCTCTAGGCCCATAGGAATGAATGGGTAGCAATTCCTTAATTGCGAGTCGCAATTTGCGAGTCACAATTAAGGAATGTTTAGGAATCGCAAATCTTTTTGCGATTCCTACATGCATAGGCAATTGCGTTTTTTTTAATTGTGATTCTTTAAAAATCGCATTTAAGAATCGCAATTGCCTATTTTGATGCATGTGCACCTAAGTTTCTGATTGAAGAAATGTTTTTTATGGCACTTTTGCAAATTCAGTCACATTTGCCAAAATGTTTATGTGTTCTATTTTGTAATAAATATTGTATTTTATAATTCTATGAAATGTAGATATGCCCTTTGACTCCCCTTCGATTGTAGCCCCTCTTTGGGGTGTTACAGCGGAAATATAAAATTTTAGATGAGTAAAAATGTAATTACTGGGGTGTTTCTCACCCCGGGTTTTGAGTGACATCATAGACAAGTCGAGCTTTGCTGCTGTTGTCTATTTGATGTCACTTAGAACCCCTCAGTTAAAAACATCTCCATAATTCACTGTTACCTATCCACACTTCTATATAAAAATTCCTTTCTAACATATATTGATTTCCACCTCTTAATAATTCTAAATAGATTTCTTAAAAAACTATTATTTTCAAGGACTCTCGCATAGATAGATGTGAAGTAAACTGTTGCCTATTGATCGATGAGTCATGAAAAGACCTTCCTTTCCTCTACCTTTCTCGAACCATGCATCTAAACTATGTAACCTTATGACTGTCTCTTTTAGGATTGTTAAATCTTTCAAGGTTTTAAAACTGTGAAGACTCACCTGCTCGAGAAACCTTTGCGCTCAATATGGATCTGATCACGTTACTCCTGGAAGCCAGTCAGATACACCGAGGATATGACTATCGTGATGCAAGAATATTGTGGACAACATATCAGTTACCAAACTATTTAAAGGTAAGGGCATAGAGAGGAGTATAGATTTTACTATATAGATCTATATATCGTCACAGTACATATATGTGGAGTTAGGTATAGAAAATCCACACTGACCTTTCGATTTTTTTGGATTCAATATTTTGTTCTCAATATTTCTATTCCATTATTCTATGTTTGATAATCAGGGGACAGATCCTAAAGATTGTTTTTTTTTTTTTTTTTTGAAAAACCTTTATCACAGTTTCAGAGACATACAAGTATGGGCCTACAACCAACAGGCCGGCCGCTAATGCACACTATAAGCATAGACACATCTTAACAGCCACATCGGTGAAGCAATAAGAGAGCTACTGGAGTGCTAATCAACTCAGCCAGCCGCAGCCGCAGTCCATAGACAAGCAAAGAAAGGTTTCATATTTTTAAAGAAAACGAAAAACATCACACACACAAGGCAGAGGAGGTCAATAGTAGTAACATGTGCTCCCCGTATTGAAGGGGTAAACAAACCCAGGGAGAAAGAGGGGGGGAGGGGGGGGCAGGCAGAAGAAACCAAATGCACATGTCGCAGGAGCATAGAGGAATGCGCGGGCTAGGGAGACAGAGCAGCATCCATCTCTAAAGTCTGGGGCGGGGCGCAAATACCTCCACGATAGGAGTTCCAGGGACCCCACACCTTAATCCACTTCCCAGGCTTGCCTCTCGCCACATACACCGTTTTCTCTCTGAACATACACCAGTCCATGTGTTCCTTCCACGCTGAGACCGTTGGTGGCCTCTGGGAGCCCCACAGTTGTGCAATGTCACGCTTCGCTACCATATAGCCCAGAGTCACCCACTGCGTCTGCATCACATTGTAATCAGTCAGCTCCCAGACATTCAGCAAACATCTCCGTGCCTCCGGCAACAAGGCAACATGCGTGACTTCTTCTAACACCGCATGCACTCTACACCAAAACCGAGTCACCTCCGGACACTCCCACAGGATATGGAGGAAAGTCCCCAGTAGTCCACAGCCTCGCTTACACAGACCATCCACCGAATACCCCATACGCATCAAACCAGGCCCCGTGACGTACCCTCTATGAAGTATCTTAAGCTGGACGAAACGCAAGCGGGCCGGGATAGCCACCTCTTTCGGGGAGGCCACCGCTGACACCCAATCCTCGTCGTCAAGTTCCAAACCGTCGGCAGTCCATGTCTCTCGCAATGAGGTCAGCAAACCCATTCGATCATTGATAAGCTTCTTATAAATCAGCGAAATGGTGCTATCCGGCACATAGCCGTCCAATACTCTATCTTCCAACGGGGAGGACTCCGGAATAGCCGCAACGTCCGGGAATACGGAACACAAAGCGTGATGAACCTGAGCGTACCGAAAGTATTCCCTATCGTTCAACTGATATTCGGTTTTCAGCATGTCGAACGTCTTAAATTTCCCTTTCGTCCAGAGATCCCCTACCTTGCTGATACCAACCATATCCCATTTCTCAAAGCCTTTCGTAGTACACAGATAACCCAAACGCCGGGAAGCGTACAATAGCGTTGCCCGAGTCAAGCGATCCCTCCACCCCATTGCCGCATTGGCTGCATGCCACACCTGCACCGCGACCCGCATCGGGCCTGTCAATCGCGCATCAAGGGACCCCGAGTATAGTGCTCGATTATAATCCCCGCTTGGCAATAACAATTTGTCCATCTCAAAAGCCGGGTTCAAAGCAGGCCCATACATCCCGCGATTGACAGCAGCCAACTGGGAGGCCCAATAATATCGTTTAATATCAGGGAGAGCGACCCCCCCCATCGTACCACGGTAGGGTTAGTTTGGCGAGAGCGATCCGCGGCCGCCCATCCCAAAACAATCGACGCTGAAGACACTCCACCTCCCGAAAATAGCGGGCCGGCACTACGTCCACAGTGTTCTGTAGGGCGTACAAAAAGCGTGGCAGCGACATCATTTTGAACAACGCTGCCCGGCCGAGCGGCGAGAGCGGCAGCCGCCGCCAACCCGCCACATCCGCCCTTAGGCGCTGAAGGGGGGGGAGAAGATTCCGCTCATACCGGGCCACCGGGTCTAGGGTTATAAAGATTCCCAAATACTTAAACCCCGACTGCGCAACCTGGATAGGGCACCCCCGCGGAAGGGGGGGGCCTCCCCGGAGAGAACGTACACACAAGACTTAGCCCAGTTAATGACCAATCCGGAGTTGCGACCAAAGGAGCTCAACACATCCACCAATACAATGAGCGATTTGCGCGGAGATGCAAGATGCAAGAGGATATCGTCCGCATATAGGGAGACACGATCCTCGTACTCCGGCGTCCATCTAAGGCCACGCATCGAAGGGTGCCACCGCAGCCACTCCGCAAGGGGCTCCAAACAAAGCGCAAAGAGAAGAGGCGACAACGGACATCCCTGTCGCGTGCCCCTACCCAAAGCAAAAGGAGCCGACACCCGTCCGTTGACCACCACCTGTGCCAGTGGGTTATCATAAAGCAATTTCAGCCAACCGATGAACCCCGGGCCGAACCAAAACTTCGCCAATGCTGCCCAAATATACGGCCATTCCAAGGTGTCAAACGCCATGGTAGCGTCCAGGGACGCCAAAATGGCCGGCTCACGCATGAATGGCGCTCTAGCGAGGACGCCATGCAGTCGCCGCAGGTTCAAAGCGGTATTGCGGTGGGGTATAAAACCGGATTGATCCTGATGGATCAGGTCGCCCACGACCCGGATCAGGCGATTGGCCAGTACCTTGGCAAGGATTTTGGGCTCCGCGTTCAACAAAGAGATAGGCCTGTAAGAAGTACACCGATCCCGCGGCTTCCCTTCCTTATGGATAACAACAATAGTAGCAAGACGTTGGTCAGGGGGGAGGGAGCCCGCCGCCTGTGCCTCGAGGAACATGTCCCGGAGATACGGCGCAATCTTATCTGGGCGCAACTTATATAATTCGATGGGAAGGCCATTAGGACCCATGGCCTTGCCAGAAGCAATAGAGCGAATGGCCAAAGCAATCTCATCCGGCGACGGGGCAGCGTCCATCAATAATTTATCCTCATCAGATAGAGATGGCAAAGCAATGTCTTTAAGCAGCAGGCGAGAGTCTTCCTCCGATCGTTCAGAGTCCGGAGAGTAAACCCCGTGAAAATACTCCGCAAAGCAATCAACAATATCACCGGGGTCCGTCACACACACACCATCCACCCTTTCAACAACCGGCACCACTCGACTCGCTCTCTCCTTCTTATCCAACCAGGCAATCAACTTCCCCGCCTTATCACCCATATCGTACAAACGCCCCTGTTGCTCCCTGCTCATACTCTTAGCAGATTCAGTAACCAGCGCCTTGTAGTCGGCCTGTTTAAGCCCCAGGACATGCAGTCTGTCATCCGTAACACCTTGCTCCAAATCGATCTCTAACTCGGTGATCTCATTTTCTAGTCGAGCCACCTCTTTCGCCTCGCATTTTTTGGTATGGGAGATGAGAGACAGGGCCTGGCCCCGGAGCACCGTCTTAAAGGCCTCCCAAAGTGAGACGGCGGAAGACACCGACCCCACGTTGTCGTTAAAATAGTGTTCCAGGGACCTAACCAGGTCTGCACGGATCGTGGGGTTTCGTAGGTACCAGGGGTTGATCAGCGCCACCCTCCCCACCGCCCCCATGGCGATATCTAAGTGTAGCAAAAGAGGGGAGTGATCAGAAATACCGCGGGCCAAGTGTCGCACCTCCCCAATCATCCCAGCTTGGGCCGCAGGCACTAGCATATAGTCAAGCCTCGAAAGACTACCGTGGGCCCCGGAGTGGAAAGTATATTGTGCTTGTCCAGGGTGTTTCAACCGCCAACAATCTATCAGTCCCAGGGTATCCAGAAAGCCCCCCAGCCAGTTCTGGACCCGAGGGAGGTCCCTAGGGGGGTGTCGATCTTCAACTCCGGAAACCACTGCGTTAAAATCCCCCCCAAGACCAAAACCCCCCCCGGAAGCCCAAGTAGCAGGCGCCCCAAATCAGCAAAGGTGGCCGTCTGCAGGCCCGGCGGCACGTAGACAGTAATCAGCGAAATCAACTTACCCTCCCATCTCCCCACCAGCGCAGTGTAGCGCCCTCTGTCGTCGTGGAGCACCTCATCCACCTCCAACGGGAGAGAGGTCCTAACTAAAATGCCCACTCCCCTCGAGCCAGAGGTGAAACCAGAATGAGCCAGAAGGCGATATCCTCGCCTGTTCATGGCATGGAAAGAGTTCCCTATGAGGTGCGTCTCCTGCAGAAACACAATGTCAGGCGAAATACGTTTCAAGAACTGCAGGACCACCCCCCGCTTTATCCTGTCCCCCAGCCCATTCACATTCCATGAAAGAAGTCTCAACCCCTTACCCCCATCCCCCCCAGCACAAAATATCCCCCTCCCGGAGAGCACAATCATAATAACACAACAGAAAACATTACCCCGCCTTGTGATGCAAACAAACAAACCCCAACCCCACGCCATCAACCCCAACAAAACTCCCCCCTCCCTGCACCCCTGCGTGAGCCCAAACAGCCCCCCCAACGTGCAGTGTGCCTGTCGCCCCAATATGAAACTCACTACAAAGAAGACAAAAAAAAACCCAGAAGGAGGAAAGGGCCCCAGCAAGCCCCCCGCAACCTCCAAATACCAAAGGGCAAAGTGTTACAAACTGGAGTCCAGTACAGCCACAGGTGCAAAACGTTACCAGTCCGGTCCATAGCCAGGATCCCAGTTCTATTCCTACTCCGTCGAGCACTCTCCGTTTTCCGCCATCCGATCTTCCCGACCTCGACCCCTAGGTAGGGCATCCAGCCATTCTCCAACCGCCTCCGGCCGGTCAAAGAAATGCGAGTGACCCTCTGACTCAACCCGCAGCCTAGCCGGGAATAGCATTGCATATTTCAGCTCCATGTCCCTCAAGCGCCGTTTGATGGCCAAAAAACCCAACCGTTGGTTTTGAACCGCTTGCGTGAAGTCTGGGTAAAAGCTAACATTAGAGTTCTCAAACTTTAATGGCCCAGCCACCCTCGATGCCTGAAGGATAGCATCCCTATCCCGAAAATTAAAAAGTCGGGCAATGATAGGCCGCGGGGGAGCACCCACCTTGGGCGCACCACCCGGAATCCTGTGGGCCCGTTCCACAGCGAAGAACTTGCTCAGTCCCTTGGGTGCTAGATGAGTCACCACTAGATCCTTCACAAAAAGATCCGCAGCAGACTCCTCCGATCGTTCGGGCACCCCAATAATACGGACATTATTCCGCCTGGCCCTGCTTTCGGAATCCTCAAGGCGACGATCAGTCAGGTCACTGGCGAGCCGCAAACTTCGCACCTCCGTCTGCAAAGCGGCCACATCCACAGTTAGGCTCGACGCCGCTTGAGTCAATGAGTCGACCCGGTCATTTGTTTTGGACAGGTCCGCTCTGACCAAATTCACATCAATCAACACCGAGTCCAATTTATTAGCCAGGGTATCAAATTGCTGGTTCACAGTCGCCTTCATCTCCTCAATGGCCCCAATGACATCCAGCAGAGTCAATTCGGACGATGCGCCCGAGGCCTCCTTGGGCCGCTCAGGCGATTTATGTGATCCACTAGGGGATCCCTTTGGCTGCGCATAGCGGTCCATGTTGTTGGCCTGGGTAGAAGCTCCCCTCCGGGTAGACTTGGGTTTCAGCTTGTCGCCGTCCACTCTCGCCGCCATCATCAGCGACCACCAAGGTCAGCACCCTCCAGCACCCGGAGGAAGGCCAGGCGACCAATGCAGGAGATCCGGGCCACCAACTGAAATAGGCCCGTTTACAGTTCGAGAATCAGGCCATGCACTCCGTCCTCGGCGCTGCTTACCCGAAGTCCCGTCGTCAGTTTCCGCAGATCAACTCGAAACCGAAAGTGAAAGCACGGGGTCCGGGGCAGGCCCAGACTGGCATGCCGCTGTTGTTCACTTCGCGCCCCGGCATCTCACCAACTCGAGTACGGGACCAAGGCCGGAGAAGGCCGCAAACTTCAGATCGCCACCAGTCCGGTTACCGGAGTCCGATTTCGATTTAGAAAACGAGTGGCACCCTAGCGCAAGATCATAGACAAAAGCCCGTCTAGAAAACCAGGATTATGACAGGATAGACGTGGGAGGTTGCCGAGGCCCCCGGGAGCCACAAGCCTATGCGGCCATCTTGGTTGCGCACTAGGCTCCTCCCACTGATCCTAAAGATTGTTGAATGACTTGCTTAGAAGAATTCAAACTTGTTTTTATGCCTTTTGAAAGTTTTGCTGCATTAAATAACTGTCAGAAAGGTGGGGCAATTTTACAGCAAGCCCTCTGTGTAACCTATCTGTTGTTCTGAAGCAACTGTGTAACTCAAAATGTTTATTACATCTCGTATTACGAGTTGTAAATTGCTATCTCCTGAGGCTTGAGCCGGGAGACCACATTAGCGTGATTTGCACATTTTGTATGGTTGCAAACTCTGGGAACTTAGATACAATTTCAACTGTTTTAAGTGTTTTTAACAAGCAACAATTTTGAAAAATACCTGGTTTCCTGTGGTTTTGCCGCCGTACTGATCATTGCGGTTTTGCAAATCACAGCCCAGAAACGCTTAGACTTTGGCGGACCCGTAATTGTAGAACGGGACCCACATCTTGGGGGAATATATAGGTCAGCGGGCCAGCTTCTCTACCCTGCCTGACTACAAATGCACGCTCGGATGCGTCCGCGCAGCAGGCGCACCAAAGGCAAGCATGTCTGCGCCAGTCCGCGCTCGGGTCGCGCTCAGCGCCAGCACCCCTGTGCATTTCAAACCAGGCGATACCACTATTGTGAGCTATACAAGATTGAAGCTACTTGATCTTAAGCCGACTGGTAAGACCACTGGTTGTGTATGTCTCATGTTGGATTCAAGTCCCTTGCCCCTCTGGTCACCTGCTCTAATGGTAACTGCACGTTGCCCAGTCTTGTATATCAGATTGTCAGTACCATAAACTCCAAAAAAGTTAAAAGTTCGGAACTGGGGAAAACAGTGATAAAATGTGTGATGCTTAACGCCAGATCCCTAGTGAAGCACAGCATAGAGTGTGCGGCACTATTTGAGGGAGAAGATATTAAAATGGCTTTTATTAAAGAGACTTGGACTGACAAAGCCTCAGGCCCTGACATTGTAAAAGCTGCCCCTCCCGGGTTCCTGTTTCATACTCTAAACAGACCACTCAGGAAAGGGGGGGTAGCGATAATTTAAAACAACTCATTGAAGGCAGGCTTA
The DNA here is from genome assembly GCF_964204655.1 of Triturus cristatus. Lineage (NCBI taxonomy): Eukaryota > Metazoa > Chordata > Amphibia > Caudata > Salamandridae > Triturus > Triturus cristatus. The sequence goes on from NC_140590.1 coordinate 1,707,257,300, forward strand.
TGCGCAGCTTCAAACTCAGCCTGTGAGGCACTCTCTTTTAGCTTCAGTCTATCCCATCACCACACATTTAAGGGCATTCTACTATATAGACCTCCAGGGCCCAGGAGCACATTCATAGCCTCTATTGGCAATTTGCTGGAAGAGGGGCTCTGTACGGACTCCTTTATGATCATGGGAGAGTGGGGACCTTAGCCTACAGGTGACAGCCCCACCCACATAGCAGGGCACACTCTAGATGGCATTTTCTCAAGCCATCCACAACTCTTTTCACATGGACTGATCATGCAGCTGTATTATTTGAACTCACTGTGTTGTCAGGGGGCGCACCAAGAGTCAGATTGAAAGCAGGGCATGGAACAAAATTGAGGGCACTGATTTAGAAGATGCGCTTCCAGTAACTGCTGGTTAGTTACCCACAGGAATAGATGAGGCGACCACCTTCCACACTAATTGGGTGGAAACAGGATGTAATAAACTAGCCCCAGTAAAAGTCCAGTTTGCGAAAAGATCTCACCCATCGGCTCCTTGGTATACGGAGGAATTGAGGAAACAGAAACTCACCTGCAAATCCCTGGAGCGGAATTGGAGGAAAAAATATGAGGAACCAGATAAAAAGATCTATAAACAAAGTCTTGCTTCCTACAAGCTACCATTATTTAATGCTAAGAAAACTTTCTTCGTAAATCAAATCAACTTTGCAAAAAACTCTGCTAAAGAACTTTTTAAAACTGTATCAAGTCTGGCCTCCCCCCACCCAGCAAAAATGCAGTCAAGTCAGGAACTATGCAAGGATATCGCTAGGTTCTTCCTGAATAAGGTGGAGGTCATTTTTTCTGCTTTTAATCTCCCAAGTTCCACAGAGACTGCAGTTTTATTGGAGAGAAGGAGACCAGCCGTGGACCCTCCCCCTGTCTTTGACAAATTTGCCGCGCTTTCTTTCACTGATACCAAGAGGCTCCTCATGTCAGCAAGATCAGGCTCCCCCTTTGATCCCTGTCCTGTTTCGGTGATCAAACGTGCCCCAGCACCCATCGCCCTTGCGCTCACCTCCCTTTTTAATGCAATTTTTGAAGCAGGGCACTTCCCTAAACTGTGGAAGGTCGCTTCAATACTACCTCTGCTAAAGAAGCCTAGTCTTGATCCCAAGGACCCCAACAATTTTTGACCAATTTCCCGCCTCCCGCTACCAGCAAAAATGATCAAGAAGACAATGAACTGGCAACTCAGTGCCTTTCTACGTGAAAACCAAGTGCTAGACCCTACTCAATACGGGTTCAGAGAAGGTCATAGTACTGAATCTGCCCTTATAAAATCTACTGAAGAGATCAGGGAAGTCCTGGATAAGGGAGGTTAGGCCGTCATGGTTCTGTTGGACCTGTCAGCGGCCTTTGATACGGTCCATCATGATCTATTGTTGGACTGTCTGCTGGCATGCGGGGTTTAGGGTAAAGAGTGGAAGCTACTAAAATCCTTCTTATCTGGTAGATCACAATTTGTGGCGCTGGACGAATGTCACTCTAAACCCTTCATCCTGCCTTGTGGAGTGCCAGAGTGATCTTCGCTTTGCCCCCTACTTTTTAATGTGTACATTTCATCCCTAGCCTCAATAATCAGCTCCTTTGGATTTAACCTGACATCCTACGCTGATGACACACAAATTGTTGTGGCTCTGCGACCTGGACAGGGAGTTGGTGTAGACAAGCAGTTCAGCAACTGTATGGAAGCTTTTGGAAGGTGGATGTCACAAAACTGCCTAAAATTAAATTCAGACAAGACGGAAGTCATCCTTTTCAGAAATTATGCCAATTTTTGGACCCCAAACTGGTGGCCAGTAGCAATGGGCATTCCTCCAACACCCTCGAGGAAAGTAAAAAATGTAGGAGTTATGGTTGATGACAAGCTTAACTTTGGTGACCAGATTAATGCAGTGTCTTCAGCCACCTCCTATGTGCTCAGAATGATTAAGAAAATTCTGTCCTTTTTGCCCTTTGATAGTCAGCGGACAGTGGTCACGGCGCTTATCCTGTCCAGGCTTGATTATTGTAACAGCCATTATCCTAGCCTGCAGGAACGTTTCATGAACAAACTCCAAGTGTTGCAAAATGTGGCAGCGAGATTGCTCTCTGGCACACCTAAATTTGCTTCTGTCTCCAAAGAAATTAAAAAACGTCACTGGTTGCCTGTTAGGAAACGGGTGCGCTTTAAAGCCCTTTGCACCGTTTACAAAGCTCTCCAAGGCACAGACACAGATTATCTGAGACAGCATCTTCAGTGGTACTTGCCTAAAAGAACCCTGCGTTCCTTGGGAGCCAAGTTGTTGGTAGTACCACCCACAAAAAAAGACTCATGGGGTGGAAAAAGCTTTATTATGCATGCTGCAAAAGCCTGGAATGACCTTCCTTTTTACCTGAGAAACACCTCGGACCTCCTGACATTTAGGAAGGGATTAAACACCTGGCATTTTCACATGTAATCGTGATCTACCTCTTATTTAGCCAGGGGATAGCAGCTAGCGCCAGGACACCTTTGAGTAACCGTTGTGCTTTATAAGTTCCTATAACATAACACAACATATTGTGGAGAGATCCAACGTCCCTGAGGGCATTGTTAATGTCAATATACAATGTCAGGAAAATGTGTATTTATTTATTTGTTTCTTTCTTTCTTAATTCGAAACCTATACCTGGAAAAAAAATATTGCAGAGCACTACTTTTGCAATACATTCATGAAACATCAGCAAGTGGACAAGGAGATTTAAAGAGCTGAAATTAAGTCTTCAAACAAACAGATAAGACAGTTGGGATATGATGTTAGTGCATGACCACTGGGAACAAATTAACTTGTGCTGTTACACAAAGCCAATTTAAAGATTTACAAAAACTTGTGGTATAGACTTTATCTAGACCAAAGATGAATTGTATAGTCTGTTTTGGACTGCTGGTAGCCGCATGATGGAATATTTAGGTGAGTTCAATACATGGCGGCCAGGCAATAAGACAACCTAGAAAATGCAATGGCTAGTTATTCAATGTTTGATATTGGCTATTGTGCAAAGCTTTTCTGGGTTATACATAAGGTCATGTGCAGTAGGGGCCCATGCAGGTAAGCGTGGTGGGATGTTGGGGAGATGTGGGGGTGGGGTGAAAGTGACAAACGATGGGATAGGTAATGTAAAATAAATAAAACCACTTACCTTGTGCTCACGCATTGCCGAGTAAGTGATGCAGCCAGCACAAGGTAAGTGGTTTCATTTACCTATTTATTTTATATATGCTATCTTGTCGTTTGTCACTTTCACCCCCTCCCTCCCTTGCCCCACCGCCTCACAGTACTTACCTGCACGGGTCACTACTGATCAAATGACATCTTCACAACTGAGAGAATATGTGGTGTAAAGGACAGATGAACCTCAAATATCACCCCCAAGTTCCTAACTATTAAAACTGGTCCAGACAGTGGGTCCAACTGCACAGGCCAGCTGAAAGTTTATGCCTATGACCAACTGGAGACAGCTTTTAGGTATAAATAATCTGGCATCTACTGGACATCTTACACTGGCCTACTTATCTGCGGCATCATCATTCCAATTCAAAGGTTTGAGGACCATCTGTATATTTCTGACACCGCGGACCTTAGGCCTCCACTGATCCTGTCAACGGTGTCATGTAGATATTAAGTAAGAGTGGGAATAGGCTTTAGCACTGGGGTACACCATGATTTGTAGACTTCAATGTTGGCTAGGAATTAAATATATTTTGTTTATTTTTAACTTCATGAATAAGCATTGGGAAGGTCACAATTACTATGAAATGGTTAATTTCTATTCAATTAATTTGCAGATTATAATTTCGAATTGCCATTATATGAGACTATCAATATGTTCAATAATAATGATTATACAATGTGGTGCTCCATTGCTCTAGACAGCACATTGTTCGGCCTTCCCTAGAGAACTGGTATACAAGTGAGATTCTGACTTTTTACTTGCTTTGAAGTAAGTGGGTATGTATTATTCTTCATTAATTAGAAGAGACAGATTTCTAAATTCAGCGCTTGATCTACTTTAATTTCAATCAATTATGTATATGATCATCAAATCAGGTGCGGTCCGTACTGGTAGGAGCGGTGGGTGGGTGGGGAGTTGACATAAACGACGGGATAGGGAAAATAGTATAAATGAATAAATAAAACCACTTACCTTGCGCTCACCGCATCGCCGAGCGCAAGGTAAGTAATGGTATTTATTTATTTTCCCTATCCTGTCGAATGTCGACTTTCCCCCTCCCCGCCCCAATGCTGTTACCTGTACTAGCCGAAAGAAATACGAATGAATGGGGAAATTTCACAGTAAATATGATATTAAATATTTACAGCACTAATGAAGTGTTTCAATGGAAATAAACACGTTATCTGGACTGGACTTTGAAAAAGTAAATAAAAGACGATGAAAATTTAATAAATACTTTTTTCTACATCCGAAGAATTGATGTGTCATTCTTTTGTGATACCTGCAATGTCGTCTTGAATGCCTGAGCATTTCTTCATCAGTGCACTTCTTCCTACAACAACAGTACACCAATTATAAAACAAAAACACATTGCAATGCCCTTCAGCACATAACTCCATGGCTATGGTCTATTAATCAATGATACAGTTTCTATATTTTCTAATAAAAGTGAGAAAGAAAGAGGCTACATTAATTTCTTGCTGTTTGGGTCACAAAAGAGTGAAAGCAAAAAACAGTGGTTCTGTTGGGAAGCATACAAACTTATTTGAGTATGTACTTAATACAAATAACCAATGAGTAAATACACATTCAATGAGAGACAACGGAGCACACACATAAAACCAGAATTACAGAAATTGAATTCATTTTACTGGAAGGTGCGTATCAAAAATTATATACATACACCGGAATATTTACAGGATTGACCAACCAAGAAACACGTACAAATAGAACAATTAGTGATTTACCGTGCAAGTTGACTGACCACAAATTCACATATAACAAATATGTACAATGAACAATACATAAAGATAAACAAACAGATCCAACATCGAAGGCATAAACCACAGCAGGATATCATTTCCTAATTCTGTTTGTGGAATTGCATGGAAAAATTGGACAAGCAACGTCGACGTTTCGACCCTATGGGGTGGTGCCAAATTGTGTGCATCAAAGGTGGGTCTTCATCAGGACAGAAGGATGGCTGGTGGCCTGGGAACAGGATTTTGTTCTATTGGATATGGATTCCTGGTATCACAATAAAGGAATTGTCAGCCGACATCTAATTTGATCATGAATTCTGGACGACAGTGAGTTGAATTAATGTAGATAAGTGGTGCCGTCATAACGATCGCCACATAATGGTATACTCAGTCGGGACGTCTATATCCGTCAAAGACTCGCCCGCTACTACTAGAGAAATTAGGAAATTATATCCTGCTGTGGTTTATGCCTTCGATGTTGGATCTGTTTGTTTATCTTTATGTATTGTTCATTGCACATATTTGTTATATGTGAATTTGTGGTCAGTCAACTTGCACAGTGAATCACTAATTGTTCTATTTTGTACGTGTTTCTTGGTTGGTCAATCCTGTAAATATTCCGGTGTATGTATATAATTTTTGATACGCACCTTCCAGTAAAATGAATTCAATTTCTGTAATTCTGGTTTTATGTGTGCGCTCCGTTGTCTCTCATTGAATGTGTATTTACTCATTGGTTATTTGTATTAAGTACATACTCAAATAAGTTTGTATGCTTCCCAACAGAACCACTGTTTTCTGCTTTCACTATAACGCCCAGGTTCTGAGGGTTACTGGGTTACCCCATTATCTTTAATGGGTCACAAAAGAGTGCAAGTCACATGTAGTTTCACACTTCCCTTTCTGGAGTTTTAGGAGCCTTATGTTGATACAGGATTCTAGTATTTTGGAGAATGTTCTACTATTTTGCAGCTTTCACCTGGCCTCCTCCTGATTCCTCTCTTCCTCCAAGTGTGGTCTACTGCTGAGCCTGGACTACTAAAAGTCTCAGTCTTGCTACCCAACCTAAGCCTGGCCTCCTAATATTAGATATGGGCTTATGTTAGCATTCTCTCCTGTCTCCTGGAAATCTCTGCCCTACATTACTGAGAGGGCGAAATGGACTAAAGTGAACAGAATAGATCCATGTGCTGAATGGCCTTATTTTTCCAAAGAACTGAAAATGAATACTCCTAATCCTCCCCATTACCACTTGTTGTGTCCTGCGAGACACGTTCTAGTGTCTCGACAGACAAAGAGTTAGTAGCCACTACCCTCTGGGAGTGGGCACACTTGCACCTCCACACGCATCCCTCACAGGCGTCACGAGTGACGTGAACCTGTCAATAAAAGGGCCCAGGTGCAAGTGCTTGTGGCCAGTTGAGTAACCAGAGTCACTGTGTCTGCACCCTTCCTTCATCAGCATGTGGGCCTAGAGCCCACAACACCACATTAGGTGACGAGGCGGGTCTGACCCCGTGTGTCCCCTGGCAGCAGCCTGGTTGTTCTCTGAGGGGGAGGGGAGCGGCCCCTGTTCAGGGCAGGCCTAATGCCTGCGTGACCCTGTAGAGAGACGACTAGACCAGATGACGGGCACCCAGCAGGTGTACTGGCGCCCACAGGCTGAGACCTCTGCAGTCACAAGAAAAGTAGGTGAAGTCGCAGTCAGCGTGGGAGGCCGGAGGCGCTTCACCGCTGTAGACAGACTGCGAGAAGGCCACATGTCCACAGGTGACCGGAGCGAGACAGCACCACACCAAGGATGCCGGCACCGAGATCCCAGGCTGAGTGTAGCCTGTCAACCCCCCTTTGAAGAAGGAAAGGAGCGAGAGGCTGTACAGCCCTGCAACAGCCCATCTGGCGTACCCGAGGCCAGTAGGAGATGAGGTACGCTCTGACCCACCGGTGATGGCACCTAGCGGCAGTGAGGCCGGCCGCCATCTATCCCGAGGATGAGGCGCTCTGCCAGCAGCAGGGAGGGTGCAATGAGCAGCGCCCCAGGGAATGGCACACGAGGCATAAGTGCCAGCAGCACACCGCTCTTGCGTTGTGACTCCGCTGTGACCCAGAGTACTGGAATTGGGGAAGCCGTGAAAGCGTCTGCAGCCCATGACACACCTGACATGCTGATCCGGCCGGCAAGAGAGGCGGTGGCGCATCCGAGCAGCATGCGACACTCACCCTGCAATCTCTCAAGGTCCCGCTGGTGGAGGGTGCTCACGAAGCCACGCGTACTGGGTGAACCATGCCGGAGAACCACGTGTTGCCGGTGGCCAACGAGAGACTGCCACTGCAGTGAAGGAGACAGGGAACGCCCACAGCGACACCTAGTGGCTGCATATTTGCAACACAGCTCAGGGTACACAGCGCAAGAGGCAGCTTGCGAAGGGACTAAACACATGTACAAGAAAGGCGCTAAGATATGCTACAAAGTAGGTCTCTACACCTGCTGCCTCAGCATCTTCCCGCAACAGACCGGTCTGAGCCCCGAGGAACCAGCGAGGCCCATGCAGCGTCAACTAGCTGCCTGCCTCACTACGCCAGCACCCTCTGCATGCTATGATGTGACTAGAGAGAGAGAGAGCGAGAGAGACCTGGAGAAGTGGAGCCCTGGGAAAGTGCCCTACAGGCCGCATTCCGCCCACACGCGCCAACCTAATGCAGAGTCGAGGCAACTGCAGCCTGCAAGGAGGAAGGACAGCGCAACCTAGTGACCAACACGGACACCTTTATCAAGGGATAGCCTGCAGTGTCACCTACAAGGAACTGGCAACCGCACAGTGGGAGTCCGAGAGTAAGCCGCACAGCCTGCGCGAACTGAGTCTCAAGCCTCAGGTTTCTCAGCGTGTCTATCACTCCCTGTCATCAACATCTCAACAGCCCCAGAAGTCCAAGTGCACAGACGCAAGTGACTCCCCAAAGGACATGGAGGTACCTGGCCACTCCCTGTCTCAGGTGATCGACTCCAGACTGAATGTCTGCAACCATCAAGGCAAGTCATCACCCGCCATCGTCCAGATTCACCACACGACTGGCAATGCCATCATGCCAGTCCTCATCAAGTGCGTCAAGCGAAACTATCTTGAGTACCAATGGATTGGAGTCGTACATTATTGCCAAACTATCTAACAAGAAGACTCAGAGGCTACCTGCACCTGAACTGCGGCAGCGAGAGCATGTCCTGACCAAGACCCATACACCCTTGAGGTTTGCGCAAGAGACTGGCTACTGGCTCCTCAGAGGTTTTGCAGCTACAACAAGTCGGCACCCACACAGCCCCAGCACAGCCTACAAGCAGTCCCGTGGCAAACCCGACAAAGGGCCTCCCCAGGCGGGAGAGTTGGAAGAGACATTGCCCCATCGACAGGTCCCCGGACACAGCAAGACAGTCTAACAGAGACTTCAGGCGATCCTGCAACCATTAAGTGAACTTTCACCATGGACTTCAACCATGATCTTGACGCACCCAGTCAATGAACTATTGTTACCCACCACATACCATCCTTCATGTCAGTGAAAGAAAGATACTTGGGGCTAAACGACATGCTTACACCGGCACGTCAATAGTGCGCAGCTGACATCTCCAAGCAAGCGTTCATGTCCTGAACCGCTCAGGTTAAATAATGAGTACCTGCTGAGATTGACCTGCCACAGTCAAAGTCGCCAGTCCTTGTCTGCTGCATTCCTGATACCGGTGTATATTTCGTTTTTGTTTATCCCTACAGGTTGAACTAGTGAGCTTTTCTTTTTCCATTAAAATTTGGGAGGAATGTTGTGTCCTGCGAGACACGTTCTAGTGTCTCGACAGACACAGAGTTAGTAGCCATTCCGCTATGGGAGTGGGCACACTTGCACCCCCACACGCATCCCTCACAGGCGTCACGAGTGACGTGAGCCTGTCAATAAAAAGGCCCAGGTGCACGTGCTCGTGGCCAGTTGAGTAACCAGTGTCACTGTGTCTGTGTCTGTCCTTCACCAGCAAGTGGGACTAGAGCCCACAACACCACACCACTTTCTAGTGGCCCCTGTTGGCCCTTTTCGTTTTAGTGGGGATAACCTCATTGCTTGTTTGGAAATCTTAGACTCACATCCCCCTAACATTACTGACTATGTTTCGCCTCTGTGTTGCACGTAGGTTCTCAAAGTACATCCCACAGGCAACTTTCAACCCGCCAGACCTTTCCATGCGACCTGTGGAGAACAACAGCAGGAACAGTCAGCAGCCATTATTCTGATGGATGTTCGCTCCTCAGTGCCGCACTCACAGTAAAAAAAAAAGTATGTGCCATAAATTATTGTTTTACCAGCTCACCTGCGCCTCTCTCTCCTTTCTTGCTCAGTGACGTCACTCCCTTGCCAGGGGACGGAGGCACCCGGAGGTGTGGTGCTGTATGGTAGGTGCATTTCTTTTGGGCCTCACGCCCTTCTCGTGTCTTTGTGTATTCATTGCGCACATGAAACTACGGAAACTCCCTGCACCGTTCCCCAGATTAAAGATAAAATTCACTTTCCAAAGTGAGATTACACCATCTATTGTTCGTAAAGAGGGTTGTGTGGCACCAGCTGCTGTGGAAGGTAGAATCCTACCCCCATTCTCCCCAAACATATTTCTCTGACAAACATTTTCGGCACACTACTTCAGAGGAGTCTCGTTTCCAGCACAGCTGCGCTGTGTTCCATTGATGTGAAGCTACTGTTTGTCACAATCCTAGAAAAGGTTCAAAAACGATTCTTGCATCATTGTAGACATTTGATTAGAAAGCAAACATGAGCTGGGCCCATCACACCAAACATGAGCATTATCTCTGACTGACCTGAGGTGAGATGAAAGGGAAACATATCTCCCCACACCTGCTGCAGTGGCATAGCAAGGGGGCATTGGCCCCGCAGCAAGCAATGAAAATGAGCCTCTATTCACTGATTAGATGGTATAATGAAACCATAACTTGGTTGAAGTTGATACCTAGAGCCACAGGGTCAGTGCACTACACCTGTTGCACTATTGATAGCATTGCTCCTAATCACCAGATGTTTGTGTCAAATTAAGCAATATGCACTGTTGTTATCGGATAAGCAAATGTGCACATAGTTCATCGTGGTCTAATCATGCTTCCTGAGTTTCTGCTTTTCCTATATCTGCCCGTGACGTTGATTTTCCAACATCTTTGTAGCTGGAGCTGAAAAGGGTTCTGCCATTTTCTTGTCTCATTAAAATCTCACACTCTGTTTTTTGCCTTTTATGGGGCAATATCTTCCCTCAGTGAATTTAACAATCGTATAGTCCCCTGCGGGAGCTCCATGTTTTCCATCAACAGAGCACAAGCATCTGACTCCTGTTCCTGAACCCATACAAAGTCTGGCTCCTGCCCCATCCCCACCACAGGGACAGAGATAAGAGAACAGAGAACATATCATTAATGCAATGAAAGTTTCCCCTTTCTTAAGCAATGCTGTTGATGACTCAAGAGATGTAGGTGAAGTGGCTCAATTAATGGTTTGCGTGAGGTATTTGGAACAAGCAATGATTCCAAAGGAAGATCTCCTCTGCCTTTTTCCATTATTGGGAGATGAGAGGCACTGTCAGAGGGTAATAGTGAGGGAATCATTGAATGACGCCAACACTGATTGTTGAATCCTGGTGCACTGTAAGGTCATTATTCCCGCCCCCCCACACACACACTCAAAAAGCCTTTTTTGTGGTCAGGCTGGCTCCTTGCCCTCGCTATGCACCATACGGAGGCTGGTTTGACAAAAGATGCCAGGGTTTATTTGAAGCCCCAATCCGGCCCGGCAGACTTGCAGCACATATACACTGCTTTCATTTGCTGTGTGGAATGTGCACTACCACAGCAAATGTAGTTCAAGATTGAGGTTCCCTTTCATGTTGCCTTGTGGACATGATATTCTCTCTGGTACCTTTTTGCTAGGTTTGTACTATAGAAGTTCCACATACATACATGTAGGGCCCCTTTCAAAACTCAGTAGCTCACGTGAAAGGGCTGTGAGAATCCAATATCAGTCTCACCAGGTTAATAATGGAGAAATAAGGAGAGACCAAAACCAGTTTGACTCTCCTTCAATTCACATCCTCTGGCCATCCGCTGACTTTCTCTTTTGACATGTATTGTGAGTTGTCTGTAATCACAAACACCACTCTCAGGATGCCTAGAGTTCAACCTTGGAATATACATTCACGTGACTGGTAGTTACTTCTCTGTGGAATAACTCATGAAATAAATATTTATATATCCCAACAGTGAAAACCCCAAATTGTCATTTTTGCTTTCAGAATATGATACTTGCTTGCAAAACAAACAAAAAAACATTTACAGGGGCATAGCTAGTTAAGAAATACTTTCTTTCAGCAGCAGACATTTTATTGTCCAACTATTCTAATAAATCCAACATCATGAAGTAAATAGGGGCATTACAGATGTCTGATTCCACATGCGCATGTAGAATTGAGTCAATGGGCGACAAGGTTCTAGAACAGATCATTAATGCAATCAAACTTTCCCCTTTCTTTAGCACTGTTGTTGATGACTCAAGAGAAGTAGGTGAAGTGGCTCAAATAATGGTTTGGGTGAGGTATTTGGAACAAGCAATGATTCCAAAGGAAGATCTCCTCTGCCTTTTTCCATTGCGTGGTCACATACGAGGAGAGGATGTCTTGAACAGCATGTGTAATTTCTTTGAATGTCATTACCTGGTATTAAACAATCTTGTAAGTATCCCTACAAATGGGGTACCTGCCATGATTGGACAGGAGAGGGGCCTTGTATATCTGTTAAGAAAAAAAAGTACATCACTCACTTTCATTGATTATCACTGCATAATCCATCAGGAAGCACAAAATAAAACAAGGACAACTAAATGATGTCATGCATCAATTAGTAAGAATTATCAATTTTATTCGAGTGAAAGCACTCAACCACAAACCTTTTAAACTATTGCTGCAGGATGCAGAAACTGAGTATGCAGACCTGTTGTGGCATACCAAAGTAAGGTGGAACAGCGGTAGAGTTCTAGAAAGGTTTACTACTTTGCTTCCAGAAATTGAGCAGTTTATAATTAGTCGAGGATAGTCCTTCCCAGAATTGTATGACTTGCAATGGCTTGCCATGCTTCACATGTTCTCACATTTCAACACACTCAATCTGGCACTTCAAGGTAGGCAGAATCGTGTATTCTCAATGATGAGTGCTGTATATTCTTTCGAAAGTTTACTTGACCTGTTCATAGAGCAGCTGGAAGATTGTGATCTCACACACTTTCCTAAGATACATGCTTTAACCTAGAGGTTAACCTAGAGGGTTGAAAAAGCTCAAGAAATATTGTTGAGTCTCAATCTGTATGCTTATCTGAAGGAACTTTTTGGGGACATTAAGAGGCGATTGTCTCAGTTTAGCGTTCTCACCCCACTTTTCAGGCTTGTAGAAAATCTGTGGATGGTTTTTGCAAGAAATCTTAAGCTGTTGAACTTCTTGGTTTGAAAAAGGCACAAGCTGAGATGGAACTATTTTACATGCAATACAGCTTTGTGCTTGAGTCCTCTTTCTTGGGGAAGGAACCAGAAGATTTCAGGCAAAGTTTGCCCTCTGAAAAATTCCCTCTTCTTTTTCCCTTTGCACAGAAAATACTATGTATGTTTGGCTCCAGATATGTATGTGGGTGTTTCTTTTCCACAATGGGAATTATAAAAAATAAACTAAGAAACAAACTGACTGATGCACATCTGGATCACCTCTTGAGATTTCTGCTTTCTGAAAAAGTTCCAGAGTACAGGAAATTAATTACAATCATGAAGTATAAATTTAGCTCGTAAACTCTGTGCTCTGGAAAAGACTTTCCCTGCCTTTATACTTAATGTTCTACATTCATTATGTAACCTTCAAATCAGAGTGATACTACCTGTGCAGCATTTACTCAGGAGACTTGCACTGCAGCTCTTGCACACTGGAGAACACACTGAATGTCTTATTCTCTGAATCTATTCATGGTTGATATGAAGTAACCAGTTGTACCCCAGCTACTTTCCATCTTTTTCTTTGAAAATTAGTTTAATTGATGTGTTTCCAACATTGCAAGTGATACATAATGATCAGAATGTATTAAATACCTCATCTGACTGCTACTCTTTTATCAGAATAAAAAACATTTTAAAAGCGTTTGTTTGAATGTACATTCAATTGACGGAGCTTATCATTCTTGCATCAATGTGTGTGATTTACACCACAAGGTGCACATTTTCTATGAATTAGTTGAACATCCTTTGGAATGGTTACATTTCAAACCTATCCACATGTTTGTTTCAAAATGCATCTATCTCACAATTATTTGAACCTGGGTTCTGGTGAGCAGATCAGTCAATTCACATATTAATTGGCACAACCTGCAACAGTAGTCAGCATTAGAGCCTGTGCAGTTACAGGTGAAAGATATGTTACCCAACCAGTGCTTGCTGAGCCGGATATGTCTAAACCGAGCAACTTTTAACAACCTACATTTGACAGAAGTGGAATGTCTGCAACTGTGCCCTGAGGGTTTACGTGTCATTATGTCTTTACCATAGAAAGAAACAATTGATCAAGAGTTTCCAGTTAATCACTCAACAGGTGGGATGATTGCAGTGGGAGTGTATTTATTAGGGGGCCTGGGAGGGGCTAGAGCCAGTCGTATACAAATCAAATGCTTGGCAGGTAAATGTGAGGGGCGCAAGATGTGAGTCATCTCGTGGTGAGTACCCTACATGTTTCATAGCAGTTTGATTTACTAGCTATGATATTCTTAAAGGAAGTTATTTTACAGAGGAAGTTGGAGTGCAAAGGGATTCCAATTCCCATTACTTTGTTGATTTGTAGGCTTTGTGCATGCATCGGCCCTCTTACTCTCACACACCTTGCACATATCTCATATCACATCCATACACATACACTTTAAACAGATAAACACCAATATACCCACAAACATACTCACACCTTACACAAAGATACACACCCATGCAAAACCATACACAGATCCATAAACGCACATACATTTTTCAGGCACACACATATCAAAAAGCTATATATGTAAACACAAACACACACACATATGACCGTGCATCTCACCACTGGAAGCAGAATGGCGTGGAAGAATGTTAGCTATGGAAGCAGGGCACAGGTCAATTGAAGCTTCGGGAAAAACAATATGAGGCAGGATTATAACAAGTATAAAGAACAAGGTGCAGGCTATGAGTCTAATCAAGCTACACCAACTACCACAGTCTTTCCCAGTGGACGACTTGCAGCAGAACAGAGGCTTGGTCCATAGGTGGAGGTAGCCCAGTCCCTCTTTAACTTGAAGACTTTTGTGAGGCAGCAAGACATATTAATAGACGCAACAAATGTGGATATAGGTGACTGATGCACAACACTCCTGTATAGCGTGCAGTAACACACATATGTATTTCCAAGCACTGATATGCAATGTGTCACTGCCATATCGCGGTAGCGACCGCCTGGTCCCAGCGGTGTGTCACCGCCAATGCCCAAGCCACACTTGCGGTAGTGATAGATATATGTGCATTGCCAATTGGTGGTTGGCATGCTCCGGCACTCAAATCACGGTCACTGGCACCAATGTATGGCGGCCATATCGCAGTAGCGACTGCCTGGCCCCAGCGGTGTGTCACCGCCAATGCTCAAGCCACACTCATGGTAGTGATAGATATATGTGTATTGCCAAATGGCGGTTGGCATGCTCCACCACCCAAATCATGGTCACTGGCACCAATGTATGGCGGCCATATCGTGGTAGCGACTGCCTGGCCCCAGCGGCATGTCACCTCCAATGCTCAAGCCCTTACAGCCAATGAGAACCGCAATCGCGGAAGCCTAATGCAATTTTGAAAATCGCGGTAGGCGTGCTCCGCCACGTTGGGGCCGGTCATTGGATGCAATTGAAAGATGCACGATCGCGGTAGCGACCGCCTGGCCCCAGCGGTGTGTCACCGCCAATGCCCAAGCCCTTACAGCCAATGGGAACTGCAATCGCGGTAGCCTAATGCAATTTTGAAAATAGCGGTAGGCGTGCTCTGCCACCGCGGGGCCGGTAATTGGATGCATTTAAAAAAAGCTGACCTGGAACACCAATTGCATGTGTGGGAGAGAGCCTCACATTTCCACTGCTGCCAGAGCCTGCTGTCTGACACCCCTCACCATCAACTGCTGCTGCTCCTGTCTCCAGAGCCTGCTGTCTGACACCCCTCACCACTAACTGCTGCTGCTCCTGTCTCCAGAGCCTGCTGCCTGACAACCCTCACCACCAACTGCTGCTGCTCATGTCTCCAGAGCCTGCTGTCTGACACCCCTCACCACCAGCTGCTGCTGCTCCTGTCTCCAGAGCCTGCTGCCTGACACCCCTCACCACCAACTGCTGCTGCTCCTGTCTCCAGAACCTGCTGCCTGACACCCCTCACCACTGACTGCTGGTGCTCCTGTCTCCAGCGCCTGCTGTCTGACACCCCTCACCACCAACTGCTGCTGCTCCTGTCTCCTTGACCAAGTGATGGTGAGAACTGAGAAGATGCGGGCCCGTCCCTTCACCACCGTGGAGCTGGAGGTCCTGGTTGACGAGGTGCTCATACAGTATGGGAGGCTATATGGTGCTCCAGATGTCATAGTACGTGTTTCAGAGTGGAAGTGAGAGTGCAGGGAGTGCACACATGAAGTTGATCTGCTGCAGTATGTGCCTGAGAGTGTGGGTTGGTGTCATTGTATTGTATTTTTTATTTATAGAGCGCATTATCACCTGCAGTGTCATACACTGCCTAGTGTGCTATCTCCAGGGGAAATGGGTGTTAAGCATATTTTACACATTTCCCTGCCTGCACATCAAAATTGGAGGGACATGTATTGTTATGTCAGCCATACAGTGATGCAGCAAGTCGGTTATGCAAGAGTCAGGACAGAAATTGCCTGTGTGAATGGATGTGTGGGCCCCTGATGTTCTTCACGGGCTCATCTGTGGCCTTACCAAGGGTTTACATCCAGAGGGTACTGATGGAAGTGTGTCTGACTCACAATTGACATCATGTATAGGTCAGCACTATGCTCAGGACTTAAATGCCAGAGGGTGACACTCTTGGTGGTAATTCACCTATGACACAGCAGATTTTGTACATTTGCATGGAGCCCCTTCCATTTCCACTAGCATGTGTTCTGACTCGCATGTGTAGGCACTGTTTACTCTTTCAATTTGTCCCTTCATGTGACATTTCTGATGCCCCACGTTGGTCCTCAGTGTATATGTGTCCTCATCTGATAAGGACACATCACTGAATGTACTGAGTGAAACATATGGGTTCTCTGCTAGACTATCCGTCAAAGAGCCATCTCAGCCCTGTAGATTGCACACAGCAGGCCTTGTGAGAAGGGTGTTAGATTGTAAGTTCATGTCCCTAAATGTGACCTCCACGACACAGTGAGCCATTCACAGGGCAAGGACATTGAGGGCTGCGCAGTGTTGGACACAGTGAGTCTGCCCCAAAACATTGTTTTCTATGTAATATATGTATTGCTCACCCACAAACTGGAAGTAGATGTGGGCAGCCTACACATAGCTTTCTGTGCTGGCATCATGCATGTGTATGAGATGGACAGGTACTGTGTCCAGCCTCATACCTGCATGCATTTTCGTATGATTCGCCCATGCTAATGTACTAGGTGAGATGCTGTATTGTCTCTGCTAGACATATCTGTGAAGTTGTGCTGAGTTAGTATCATGCTCCTGTACTGAGAAATAGTGGTATAGAACACTGCGTCACTGATCTTTCCCCATCTTGTCTCCCATACCTGCAGCTCAAAGTCCACCAGCGTAAGGCCGTGTGGAGTGCCATTGCAAGCAAGGTGTGGGCTCTGGGTGTCTCCAACAGGCAGCGCACACACTGTCACAAGAGGTGGGATGACATCTGACGGCTGAGCAAAAACGAAGCAGAGATGACGCTGGGGCTGCTCCCTCAGACTGGCAGGTTGGCACGCAAGAGCATAACACCACTAATGGCCCGCATCTTAGCTGTGACACAGCCTGAGCTGAATGCACGTTTAAAGGAGCATCAGCAGCAAGCTGGGGGTGAGTATTCTGGGAAGGGTGACTTTGGTTGTGAGTGGCTGCATGTGTTCCAAACCCGGGCCAGTGCTGGGCTCTGTGATGTTGCTAGTGTGATGCAATGGCTTGTAAGTGGCCTCTGTGTTGGGTGCAGCTGTCATGCATATTCCCTACCTGTACTTTCTCATGTCATTGGAGTAATGGCCCTTGACATTGCATTCTGAGTTGTGGCCTTCTGGCATCATCTACATTGGGGTAGTCAGGGACATCCCATGGAAGGGAACGGCAGTGTGCATCATCTGAGTGTGCTTTCATCAATGTGTGCATTGCCTGATGTCAGAATTGTGAGGACTACACATCTGACACCAATGTGCAACTGTAGTTATGCCCCAAAGGACGACATGGTGGATAGCATGAGCTCATGGCCATTCTGAACTGATATGTTGGAGTCTGTACCTGTGTTGTCCACTTCTGCTGCCTCCAGATGTGACAGTGGCAACATGTTGGGAGGTACATCTTTTCCCCCCTCAGGGCCCCAAGTGTACTCAGAGGGATCTGTGTGTCTGGTTACATGGAGCCACCGGCAGGCTATTTGGCTGTGTGATCATCACATGGGTCACTTATGCCAAGTTTGCATGATCCCACACAAATTTCGAGTTTTGAATTGAGGTTGCACAATGTTACTGCACAGGGTGGTGTGCAACATGGGGATGTCATCATCTTCTTTAGTGCTTTGCTTGTATATGATGTTTGTGTTAATGCCACTGAACTGACCCTACGTCTCTGTCTCTTGCAGCATCTACCATGGGAACAGAAGGACAGGGAACAGACACCAGTGGTGAGGCGTCAAGCATGATTGCTACATATGAGCACAGTGACACTGATGTGACCAGCGCCTCGGAGGGGGACAGGAGTCTGCTTGAGGAATCACAGCCTGAGACACCCACCTCAACGTCATCTGACGCCAGCGGTGACACATCTATGTTGGCGGGCACAGGGAGCGGGAACGCTGCCTCCTCTTCCACCACACAACATTCAGTGCCCACCCTTCCAGCTACTTCGAATAGTGCTGCCCATGTTCACACCAGTAAGAGTGTCCTTCACCCCAGGCACCGCTGACCCTGTCTCCCCTGCTGCCATCAGTGTTGAGTCTGTGGACCTTTTGCGCCAGCTCTGTGTGGGCCAGACATCTCTCATCAACGCCTTCCTAGACCACGACAAAAAGTTGGAATAGGTAGTTGCTTTCATGGAGGGCATTCATTCAGACGTGGGTGGGCTACATCAGACTGTCCAGTCTTTGTCCACCGCAGTGACGGCAGCCATTCAGCTGGCACAGTCTCAGAGTCCAGCTCCAGTCCCTTTGGCCACCCCCCTGCCAGTGGCTACATCTGACGATAGTGACCACACACCACAGACCTCAGGCTCAAGATACAGCACACGCAGCACACAACAGCAGCAGCCCAAGCCGGCCAGAGCGCAGACACCATCCCCCCAATAAGCCAAAGCCACCCCAGAGCGCAAAGGCAAAAGCCCTTCAGGCAACATCATGGGCATAAAGCCAAGAAGCAGGCCTCAGGCTCACATGCCTCAGAGGCATCACCAGCCAAGGACTCTCCTGTGCCAAAAGTGTCTTGCAAAGAAAAGCAGTCAGTTCCTGTTCCTGCTGTGAAGCTGGTGCCAGCTAAGGGTCCACAGAAAACGGCCGCTAAGGCAATTTTACCCACAACCTCAACTCCCATCCTGAGCCCTGTGAAACAGGGGAAGGTGGTAAGTTTAGGGGGTTCACCTGTTCAACAGGTGATGGGGGAGAAAAGGCAAGTCCAGGCCAAGTATAGCTCCGGATCCAGCATGTCTCCAGAGGGCGGGCCACCGGCTGCACCTGGTGCAGCTTTGGTGGAGAGTGTGCCTGTTGTGGCCGCAACACCTACCACTCCTCCCAAGAACAAACCTCCATTCAGACTCTCCAAGAAGTGGAAAGGCACCCCTCCACACTCTCCAACCCACACTGTGGCTCACGGCAGCATGACTCCACCGCCACGTGCTACCACACCACCTGGACCAAGCAGCCCTCTGGCTCCAAAGCCATGAATGCCTCTACCTCAGATGGGCCTCTCTCTCCCCGGTCCAGTCCTCCAACTCGCCCCAACAATCAGCCACCTCCCAGTCCGACTGACAGCCAAGTCTGAGTCAAAGTCCCCCTCACACACCTGTCTCTCCCACAGCGGTGCCTGGACTGCCCATTGTTATCCCACTAACTGTGTTGCTGACCATGGCAGGGTACAGTCTCACCCATTCCCTGTGCACACATGTACCTACTCTGCACTTTGGACCTCCACTGGCCTTGATGTTCCTTGCTCTGTTTGCCCATTCCTTGTACAGCTTCTCATGTACCTGCTCTGCACTTTGGACTGGCCTGCCTTGATGTTCCTTGCTGTGTTTGCCCATTCCCTGTGCAGCCTCTCATGTACTTACTCTTGCACTTTGCACTGGCCACTGGTCTTGCTCTTGTCTGCTTTTGATGCCTATATGTGTAATATGTGAATAACAACAGTTACTTCTGTTGTCTTCTTTGTCAGTGTCCTTGCTAAATAATGGGTTGTATGTGTGGGTATGCTTCAATGGGACACATGCTCTGTATGCCACTTAAACATTGTCAATGGCTGGTTTCACTTTTTCAGGGTTTTGCAGAGGTGACAGGCACTTCAGTTCTTCTTGACTCTGAGGCTTGAGGGTGCAATGATGGTTGTTTGTGATGATCTACTGTTATCCGATTCCTAATCATTTTATGGTCAGGTTTGCTAAATTGTACTCATATCATGTTGGGATGCACTACCAGCACAGAGGGGAATTCTATCCACAGGATTATATGCAGGCTGACCAAGGTCCATCAAGTCTGTGTGATCTTTCTTAATGTGTGAACAGCGGTGTTCATGTATGATCATCTTGTGATGGCCTGTCTTCCTAGTCGCATGGGTACATTTAGATGTGTGCACTTGAGTGGTCATGAACTGTGAAGGGGGTGACTTTGTCAGTAGTGTTGATGTGTGTGTGCCCCTGCAATGCCAACTGCACACATGTGTCAACCTGGAATGAAGTGCCTATTAGTTGGATTGGTCAGCCCTGTGCTTGTGATTGTGTGCACATGTGGGAGTTGTAGGTTGTACACTGTGTGGTATTTTGGTGTGTCCTTGCACTTCTGGGGGACACCTACTTGTTGTTGGTACCAATTGTGAGTATGCAGTGCGTGTGACTGGCAAATCATTGCTGTGTTTTGTTGATAAGCCATGTGTCTTGTTACTGTTTGTGCTCACTGTGCAGACCTGCTCAGCCACATTAACATTGTGGGTGCGTTTTCTCATGCATTGCTGTCACTTGAAGCATTTTTGGCTCCAGTATGGCATGTGGGATGTGGAGTTATAACATCCACTTTCTGTGCTTCTGATGCTTACCCATTGTGAGTGAACACTCTATTTGTGTATGGTGCACTCCAGACATGTCCACTACTGACGTACAGTCCACTTCACTCTCATGTCAGCTGTTCCCTTGGGTTGCCAGTGTGTGTGCCTCCCCACCATTTTATTTGTTTCACTATGCTTTGTGGTGCTGATCTGTGCACAGGACCAATGTTGACTCATGACAGTTTCCCAATTGGTTATATGTGAATTTCTTGTATTGTTTTGCAGTAATGATTGCTCATATGCAGTTCAACTATTTGTGTTGCACAGTCCTCTGGTCATGTTGTTTTCACCTGGGTGTCCCTGATTTGTGCATCTGTGGGTGATGGGTGAGCTGTATGTGTGTTTGCTGAGGAAACTCTTCCCTTCCTGAGTCGGATGTTGTCTGTGTGCTATGGTGATTTGTGTTTTGTGTGTTCATGGTGTGGCACTCATGTCTGTGTGCAACTGGTATGTTTGGTGTGCACACACTGCTTGTCATGCATACAGTGCTGTGAGTGTACGTTGCCGTTTACTTGCCTTGTGTGCATCCCATGATGTCCAGCTGTGGTTGTAATGTGATGGATTGGCATGTGCATCTGTTGTATGTTTGATGTGGATAGGAGCAGTGTTTGGCCTGTGTTGTCTCTTGCAGCTGGCAGATGCTCTGTGTGTGATGTTCTGTTTGCATGTCATTGTGTGTGATTTGTTTGTGCATTGTGATACATTCAGATGTGTGTTGCAAGTGTAGTGTGCATTACTTGTGTGTGTGTCACATGCACTTAGGGCTATTTTGTTCCTGGGCTTGTTATAGGTGCATCCTTGGGGTTTTCGCCTCTTATATGTGACCTGTCACTTGTCAGGATTGTGCATGTGCAAGCATGTGGTACACTATGACACCATGTTGACTTGATGGGTGGTGTGGTATGTCTGTCTGTGTTTTCTTATTGGCCCATTGTTCCCAGTTTCTGTCCATGATTGTTTTGAGATGATGCACTTCTTGTCTGTGTTGGGGTATGTTGTCTGCGCATTTATCCAGAGTGGTGATTTGTGTACTCCTGTTCTGTCTGGGCTCCCATTGCCTTTCCACTGTTTTACTGCACAGGTCTGGGCTTGTTGTACTTCTGTGTATGTTGTTAGTGCGTTTTGTGTTTGGCTGTTGTTTTTGTGCCAGCATTGGTTCAGGCATCCCTGAGTGTGTGTGATGTTTGTGGATGCCCCCCAGAGAGTGTGACTGTTTGTCAGTGTATTTTCTGGACATTATTGGCACCATTCTGTGTGTTTGATTCTGGTGTTGAGTGTTGCATGTGTGAGGTGGGTGAGGAGGGGTATGTGTGAAGGATCCAACTTGTGTTTGACAGTCATGGAGTGTGTCAATGGGCCCCATGTTTTATGCAGATGACATACAAATGTCAAGTTGTTGGATACATGTGTGTGGCTGATCACTATTTGACTTCAGAGACTTCCTATCATCCCTGTGCCTATGCATGGGATGCCTTGCTGTCTCCCCGAGTTGTTGCACAGTGGTAACTGTGGTTTAATTTCACTCACTGTGCCAGCCATGTGTGATTTGACGGCCTAAGGGTGTTGTGATATGATCCTTCTCTTGCATGTGATGTATACATGCTTTGTGGCTAGTTCCTTGGCTTTCCATTAGTGTCCACCTCACTTTGTTCTGACCATTTGTTGTCCTCCATTGCTGCTGACATCTGGTCTGTGTATGTGGCCGTGTGTCAGTGTGGGGTGTGTCTGTGTGATTTGACAGGCAGTGTGTCCAGTTAAGTGATTGTTCATTTTCAGCGTGAGTGTTCATTTTGTGATTGGACTCAGTTTGCTTGACATGAGTGTAGTGTAGGTGTGGTGTGAGGGTTGCCCTGACCCTGAGCTTATGTGCTGTGCATTCCTCTGCAGCCCCACCTGCTGAGACGGTCTCCCTGGTTGTTTGGTGTGTGGTGCAGGGTGTGGGTTCACCTGGCTGGTTATTGTGCATGGGGGAGCACAGGAGGGGCACATAGTATGTCCCTTAATAGTTGTGGGGGGCCTAATCTGTGGAGGTTGGAGGTGTGGCCCTATGATCTTTGTGAACTGCCCATGCCTGGCGCTGGCCCTGCCTTCTACAATGTGCGCATGTTTTCCCACGTCTTCACCCCTGCGGTAACGTTACCGGTACATTGCATTGATATCATGGTTGGTGGGTGACCTGGATGCGGAGGGGTGATTTGGTGACAGGTAGGACATGTGTGGGTACACTTGTGGATGTGTTCCTGTCCCCACCAGGGTGTCTGGTGTGGACAGGAACCGTATATCAGCCCATAAGTTGTGTGTTGTGGTTGTGTGCGGAGTTGTGTGATTGCGTAACTGTGGCGGTGTCCGCGATGGTGCATAACTTGCTGGTAGTGTATCAGGTACAGCACTGGAAAGACATGTAGAGCTGGATCCATTGCGGTCGGAACCGGGTGGAGGGGACCAGGAATCTGGTTTTGTGCTCCGCAGTCGTGCTTCTGCCGTCTCTGGTTGGGCGGTTTCTCTGCTGCCGTGTGGCTGGCTGTTTGGGGCATCCTGATTTGTACGGTGGTCGGAACGTCATTCCTCATGGCGGTGGGTCTCCATTGGCTCCATTGGGAAAAGGGCTATGTTTGACCATACTAATATGGCTGGCATGAAGACCGCTGCTGGCGTGCGGAAAATGAAATTTTCCACCACCGCCAGCATCGCGGTGGTGCCTCCGCCCACGATCCTAATAGGGCCCTAAGTTTAGTCAACGCTGGAAACGAGACAGGCAAACCACAATAGAAGATAAACAAGCATCCTCTGATTGTGCACAAATAACAGAATGTATCCATCTGTAATGCAACTGGTAATCATGTAAAGCGCTCTGACCCCTTTTGGTCAAGATTGCGCTATAAAACACTGCAAATAAATAATATAGAGTTGTTGAAGTGGTGGGAGCAGCACAGGGAGAATAAGTGGTGGCATATGTGCGAAAAACTAAAAAAGCAATGTTGTGGGAGGGGTGAACAACAATGTGCTTGGGACAAAGTGACAACAAAGGTTGCATACACCAATCCTGGTGCACAAGTGTATGCTGAGACTGTCACTCGCACCTGCCGCAGTTCATCCCAGCAACCCTTGGGATGATCAAAAACCTGGATTTACTGAAATGTGACGTGAAATACAAAAGCATTCGTTATTTCAGACTGTTAAAAACATTGTTGTGCTTAAACGTTATGAGACTGTTGATTTAGGGATCGTAGCTACTATATTACCGCTTTTTAGGTCTCGCCTACGCAGCGTGCATGCGCTACATAGGAAAGAGACCTTTAGGAATCGGTACAGCTTTGCAGGCACAGACGTGCATGCGTTGCATTGCTTCCAATGGCTACGCGTGCACGTCTGGCGATTCCCTTGTGGGAGCGAGCTTTTCGCCATTTGTGTTCTCAATTATCGCTCCTGGCGCCACTCGCTCCCACAGAGGAAATGCTTTTACTTTTGTGAGTTTTTTTTTTTTTTACTTGAGTCGCGCACGCTTGTTTTAATTCCCCAGGTGCTTGCGTGGAGCGGAGGTTCCCTGAGGCACGGAGTTTCAGCCTTCCCGCCAGGTGCCCGCGCAGCCCAATCGGTGAGTATAGGAGTTCCATAAATGAATACAACCCCTTGAAAGTCTTGTTTTGAGGTCTGGTGTCTTTTGTGACCACACAGCAACAGGAATGCGGAGTCAGGTCCCCCCACTAGCAGCCCCCCCTCCCTCACCCCCTTGGTAACAGGCAAACCCCCGGTGCCGGAGTTCAGAGACAGATTAAAAATGAAGGGGAACCGGACATGCCCAACAATGGGGCGCAGCTTCGGAGAAACTTTTGTTAACACAGACTACTAGAAAGTGTAAACCCAGCAAGGCGGGAAGAATCTTTCAAAATGGTCTGCTTGTTTGTAATGTGAGACAGTAAAAACCCGCTCATATAAGACCTAAAAATCAGTGAAGTGTTCAACAATCTATGCTAGTTAGATTGGCACAAAATAACAGATATGTATATAGCGCTTTATACCGCAAGTCTGGTGTTTTGAAGCACTATAGTCAGGTGTTATTAGTTTCGGACCTTAGCCTGCAGTGCAGGAACACAGCTTCAGTGAGCTAGGCTGTCTTGTGCGCCTTTCACCCATGCCCTGAAGAGCGCCTTCTGCACGTTCCATCTGGTTGAACGCTCGATGCATCGTCATCTCTTCCAGTCCGCGCTCTCCGGGGATCCAGGCCACGGTTTACCATCCCCTCAAGTGGGACAAGCACATTCGGAGTGGACAGTGACAGTCCAGAGCCCGGGTGCTGCTTGTGAGTCCACAATGAGTGCAGCGCCTCGGAGCCCCTTTTCTTCCCACTTCCAAGCAACTTTCTTAAAAGTGGGACACAGAAACCAGATTTTTCCGCACACAGACTCGGAATCTTCTTGGAAACCTCAAGGACTGTTTGACCCCGACTGCTCCATGGATCGCCCGGGAGTTTCTACCCGCAGACACCAGACCGTTCATTTCGTCCCACTTTCACTGAATGTTTAGGGTAAGATTTTGTCTCTGCTGTTCTTGCTTGTAATTAACCCTGGGCGTAGTGGGCGTAGTGGGGCTACGCGGAGCATCATGGAGTCGGGCTAAATCTACGCACACCCGCGCACTCCGCGTAGACCCACTATGCGCCGCCCGCCTCCCTCCCACCCTCTTTTAAAATTACTTACAATGTTAAAAGTAAAGAAAATTACTTACCTGAGCTGCGGCGTCCCGGAGCTTCCTCTTCCTGCTTCCACGGTAACTTCTTCCTCACAAATGCGCATGCGCGGGCGCCCGCACATGCGCATTTGTGAGGAAGAAGTCGGTGAGGAAGCAGGAAGAGGGAGCCCCGAGACACCGCAGCTCAGGTAAACAATTTTCTTTACTATTAACGTTGTAAGTAATTTTAAAATAAGGGTGAGCGGGAGGCGGGTGGCGGGCAACTCTTCTCTGCCATGGCGTGTGCGTAGTCTACCTGCTACGCCTACTTTGCGGACCGCGAAGTAGGCAGCACTACGCACACTCCGCGGGCGGAGCGGAGCACTACGCCCCCGTTTACATGTAATGCACATATTACATACACAAAATGTCTCACGCGCTAGGTTCACACTGTGCAGTGGTTGGAAAGATTTACTTATGCGTTGAACTCTCTGAGCTGTGAGTGAGGTCCATGCGATATTACATCATCTATTAGCCAGGGATGTTTATAACGCATGACCAAAGTGGGGAATTGCCTGGGCCCCTGTGAGAAGTTGGCCTGATATATGCTGTCCACTAGTTCTAGTGGGCACCTTGTATCAGTCCAAACAACCCCTTATGGTGAATAGGTTAAAGCCAACCTTTATTGGAAGCTATTATAGTGGCAGCTATGGAGAGCAGCCTTCAGGCTAAGTCTTGAAGGAATGTAAAGCATCTTGTTTTACCAGTCTATAATCTCCTGAATGATCAAATGAAAGGACAAGCACACCAGGTACATATACACAATATATGTATTTAAGATAAAACACACCCCTCTAGTCTCTTTATGAGGCTAAAGTTCGAAGTACTTAGTTTACAAGTGAGCAAGCATCAGTAATAGCACAAATACACGTTTGGGCCCTAGGGGCGTACCAAACCATATGCCAAATAAGTGGTATAACAACCACGACTGAACTAGAAACAAGGCCTAGAGCCTGTAGAATCACTGGAACCCCAAGGAACCACCCAAGATAGTGACACAGGGGACCCACGGGGACTGTATGCAGTGTGTAAACACAACCACAGGTTCCCGTTAGCTTCTATGGGCAATGTCGCGGTTGGAAATTTAAAGATTAGGGACACTTCTAATCGAGTCAGGACCAAACCCTTTTGAACTTAAGCAGTTCTAGGGCTAGCACCCACGGGAGCACCGGAGTACTCGAGTTACCTCACCCAGGGAAGCCAGGTGCATAGGTGTCTTTTGGTGTCGGGTCGCGTCGTCGATTCCAATGGAAGCCTGCAAAGAACTGCTGCTGCCGTGAAGAGGAGAAGTGTTTGAAGAGATCCAAGCCTGGATCTGGGATGTAAGGATCCTGAAAGCAGAGGGGACAGAGTCTGGGTCACTAGCCAGTGACCGAGGGCAGGATGGACCAATGCCCACAGATGTTGGGTGCTTCAGGTGAGTTGATGGGTGTCTTGACTCTTCAGCAACGAGGTCCAGGAGGTGTCGATGAAGTCCATGAGCCAGATTCGAGCTGTGCCACAAAGTCTGTCGAGTGCTGCGGTGTTGGCGACCAGATTGGACCGAACAAGCCATGGCAACGGCAAGTCACTGGAATTCAGAGAACGGACTGCGGTGCAGACGAGCAAAATCTGAGGGACTCACCCAGTGAGGGCAAATCAGGGCACGTCTGGAGCAAACAGGAAAGCCCAAGAAGAAGAGGAGTTGCCTTCGTGGGGACCTGCTAGCCAACGGGCTAGTGATTGCAAAGGAGCCTCAAGCGGTCACACTTGAAAGGGGCCCACGGGTCACTTGTGGAGTGGAGGCCCACAATCTTCGGTGCAGGAGATGCTCAAGGCTGGGGCTACTTGGAGCCCAAAGCACAACTTCGAGGATGACCAGGAAGATAGGGTTGCTGCAAAAGTTCACGGTGTCCAGGGGTCATGGTTCCACATCACCCACGATAGCCACGGGCCTCAGCTTAGCTGTGGACTCAGGGTAGTCTCGGGGAAGTCTGGAAATCCACCTCTGGTGATGCAAAGACGTCGGCGTCCGGCGGGAGCTTCAGCGATGCAGACCGGTCAGTTGCTTCTTTGGTGCCTGCCAAGCAGGGGAGTCACTCCTTGACCCCAAGGGAGATTTCTTCAGTCTTCTAGTTAAAGTAGAACGTCGAAGGTCCAGGATATATGTTGCAGAGTTTCGTCCAGGGTAATCTAAAGTCCTAGGGACTGGATTCCTATACTTATAGTGAGTTTAGGGGATGGACTAACCCTAAGGCCCCACCTCTGGGTGTGCTTGGAAAGAGGGGTGGTTAAACCCATTTCCTTTGTCCAGTTTCACGCCAGAGCAGGGGCAGGTAGCCCCTGCAACCGGTTTGAACTGGACTATGCACAGGGACACCAAATGTGCCCCCAGTGCAGGACTTCAAGCACCAAGGAGTACTCCCGCCCAGCCCCAATACACATCAGCCTGTCTGGGGAGGTGGTTACACCTCCCCTCGACAGGAAACCTATTGTCCAGTCCTCCCCTGCCGGAGTTTCGGTCAGCAGCAGGAGGCCAGACCCGTGTCTGTGGCAGAGGCATCCATTTTGTGATGCCAGGGCTCAGGAAAGTCCTACCGGGTTTGACCAGTGGGAACATGTCGCTCCCTCTAGAAGGGTGGAATGCTACCCCCGCCACAGGACTGGCGGGGGTGTAGTATTCCAAGATGTTTGATACCAAACACGACATGTTTTGATGCAGGCATTCCAAAGTTAGCATTTACCGCGAGGTTATAATGCATTTAAGAGTATATGGTATGGCTGTATCACGCGAATGCCCTAACTGATCAACTTTCAGCCAGACTCTATCCTAAGAGGCTGGTCAAGAATGCCCGCAAACGTGCTCTCAACAATCACCGAGAGGCTCTATTAGAGAAGAAGATAGAGAAACCACCATCAGGTCGTCTAACCTTTGTGAATACCTTCAGTACTCTATCCAATGGCATTCAGAAATGCATTCGAAAAAATTGGCGTTTTTTGAATACCTCGAAAACAAAGATTCCACTACCACTCTTTGCCTTCAAACGGGGATCCAACCTGAGGGATAGACTAGTACATACACGCACTAGGGAACTAGAACCAAGGAGAGTAGGCACCCTTTGGAACCTTCCACCTGTCCAGGGTCACTTCCCGTGTGGTAACTGTACAGTATGCCCACAAACCAAGCATACCAAAACCTTAGATCTAGGTTTGACCAGGTCTTGGATACAGAAGAATTACACCAACTGCAATAGTGATAACCTTATCTATCTATTACAATGTCCATGCCATCTGCAATATGTTGGCATGACGACGCGTAAGGTTAAAACTAGGATGCTCGAACACAAAAGCACCTTCAGATGCAAGAAAGATAATACGAGACTCACCAGACATTTTGTGGAGCTTAATCATCAGGCAGACGATTTCTCTTGGACTGTCTTGGAGAAACCATTCATACCGTCCCACAACAGTGACAAGGCCAAATTTTTATTCACTAAAGAGCAACGCTGGGTTTTTAAACTCCAAAGTGATACAAAAGGCCTGAATGACTCCATTCCATGGACTCTTCTATAAAAGGTCGGATTTTGAACCAATGACTTGATAACGAGCTCATTTCGAGTTGAACATTTCATCCACAAGGTAGATTCTCTATTCGGTGTAATATTTTACTTATCTTGGCGATTCTTGTCTTTTGTTCAGGATTACTCAGCATTGCACTCGTAATACCTGATAGCGCTATGGACACATTGATTGCTTCCCAAGTAATTGCACCTCTTGTCAATCTACCGACACATCCACATGATTGTGATTAAACTACCATTTCCGGGTTCAGTGACGTCATCTTGTAGTCCTCCACCGTCATCACCCCGAGTCATTTGCAATACGTAACGTGAAGCGTCACATGACTCACTCACGCTTTAAACTCTCGTCACACTATGCCTCGGCACCTCCCACAAACACAGGAAGGACCGAGGCACCGACGGAGAGGTGAGTTTGACTTCATGTATGCGCGTCTACCTTCTCTTGACTCTGATTGTGTCCTATACATGGGGCGACTCCCAAATCAGCACTGTTACGCTATCTGCCCCTGGCTTACTTACAGCTATACCGAGGATGTTTACAAACTGACGCGATAGGTATTGCGATAAGTTTAAACAGTTTGGCTTTCCTCCTGTTAGAGACAGGTCTAAACCATATTTAGTCGGCCAGATAGATTACGAATCATGTGTGCCTTACTAAATAGTGACCGGCTAGGTTTTCAGTCGTATTCGTTTAAGACTGTTTTTAAGACCGAAATACTGAAATATTCTTCTGCATATAGTTACACTATGCCGACGAAATAACCCCTAGTAATTGCCTTTGGGGTCCTGCTATACATGATGCGAGTGTGCCATCTTTCAAAGTTAATCGGCTCTTTTCTTTTTTACCTTAAGAACTGTAATACAATACCGACTATTGCGGTACACACATTATATTCCTGGCGATTTTACTCTTACTGGACACATGCTTGTGATTTTGTTCCTAAACCGCTTTTTTAACATTTTCAACATTTTTAACACTACCTTTGGGTTTGTTGAATAATTCGCCCTATATGATTCATACTTACAGGGCGGGGTCTCAATTACCTGAGTTGTTACCGGGTGAGGTGAGGTCTGACGCTCACACAAGTAAGGTGAGTTGGCGTTCTCTCTCATAGATGACACACTGGTTGTTACTGTTATGAGAACTAATTTCTAACTTTGTATGTAATGAGGAATATTGAAATAGAACACTACCTATCGTTTGTATTTTCTTTCAACAGGAGTGAAATACACCCTACTTGCCGTGAGGTCGATAGGTACCAGGTTGTATTGTTGGACAACTTGTCACTCTTTCTTGTTTTTTCTTAATCACTTGCAGTAGCAATTATGTATTGGTCCTGAAGAAAGCCGGGAACACATTCCCTTCTGGCTGAAACTAGTCGACCCCTACATGACGCAACCTATTTGCTAAAAGTTGCCGCTACACGCCTTTTTAATAGGATTGGAACAGAGATATTCAATAAACATAGTTTTTTCTGTCCAACTCCCTTTTTAAAGTTTTCACTTGCACTGCACTTACTACACATAGTACCCTTCAACAGAAATACATATGGCCACTCTTGGTCGATTTCTCTCTTGAACTTGTACTCTGCTCTGATCTTGGCTACTACATCTGCCTCTTGGCTTGGAGGAGTAGTGACAAGAAGGAAGGATTACCAAGTGATGACACTGGCCTCCCTTGGCAGTTGATGGGAATCCGCATCTAGAGTTCAATGTTCTATCTCTATCAACCACACTCAGACTAGTTGATTATAGTAACTTTCTATATTTTATCTGTTCTTCATATTCAGTTCCTCATTTTGCACGACCACCAGTTCACTATTGTTTTTCATATGTAAGGATAGGGGATTTGAACTGTTGTTTTGGTCATTAAACTTTTCCCTTAGACCCTTTTCCCTTCGGGAATTAACGTTGATGTATCACAGAACAGCCATAAGGAAGTATTTCCGAAAGCTGCAGAGGGACTCAGCTCATGCTTGGGCACCCTCTCACACAAAACCAAGCACTCTGCCTTCAGGATTTTCAAGGCCTGCCATAGGAGTGGCTTATAGGTTTATGTGTGTCTGTATATATGTGTGGATATAGGTAGCCTATACCACCGTAAGGGGTGCAATCACACCCTTACCCAGGCTGCAGTAGCAGACCTGTGGTGCCAATTTGGAGTGCTTCCCAGGGGTGGCACAATACATGCTGCAGCCCCTGGTAGGCCTCTGAGGTACCTATGCCCTAGGTACATAATATACCATATACTAGGGGCTTATAAGGCACTCCAGAATCCAATTAGATAGCTACCTAATGTACATGGAAACCATTTTAGAGAGGAAGCAGCTAGGCTGTGGTCCTGATTAGCAGGGCCACAGCCAGACTAAGGTCGCAAAACAGTGAAACACCAGCAAAAAGTGGGGGTACCCATGTGAAGCAGATCCTACTCTCCCATAGCCCCCATCTTCCAAGGGCACCCCTGTGAAAGTGAACTTTCTCTCTGTTTGACCTACGCCTGTTTTATTTTTCTCTCTCTCTCTTTCTCTCTCTCTCTCCCGCCCTCCCTCCCTCCTCAGTGTAATCTTGGGAATCTCCGGGGTCCTGGTCACAACATATTTCAACTGTTGTGTTACCCTATTAAAGTTTAATATAATTTACTATTATTTGGCATCACAGAGGGTATACATTATTGTGATTGCAATTATATAGCGCTTACTACCCCTGGTGAGGCATCGATGCGCTTTTTGGCAATTTGCAGGGACTGGTTCATAAAATTCAAATTCGTTCCGTACAGGTGCCCCAAAATGTCTTTTCCAAGGCCCCAAAGACCATAAGATGACACTACTACCACAGCCTTTCATGCTTGATCCAGCAGGTCTGACAATATGTGCCATCTCAGCTCTGATTATGACCCCTTTTGGGGTCAACTATCTGCATGAAAGTGTGTAGGGGCCTTGGTGTAGGAGTGTGGTGGGCGCATTTTAGTGTTTTGGGGAGAACGGGAACTGTTTTACACGTCACAGTATTGAAAGCCTTTTAATACTGTGATGTGCAAAACATGCATTTAACTATTTTAATGAAAGTTAAATGAAGGGACTACTCAGAATTATTGGGGCGCCACTCCCCATGGGTTCGGTTGCGGGGGACACTATTTCAAGGATCTTCAAAAACTGTTTTGTGTTATAGAGTTTAAGAAAAGCAGGTGCTGTGTTTTAATAACATTGTTATAGATGTTATACAAACCCCACGTGGCGTGCTACAGACGGTACTGCCGCATGGTGGTTAAATAAGAGCTGTAGTTGATATCTAAATTAGTGGTACTCATTTTATCTGCTCACATAGATGAAAGTAGGAGGGGCTCATTGATCATGTGTTGCCATGGTAACACTGAAAACTCTGGAGCAGTCGCTCATCCCGAAGAGCTCTCTTACCCTAGCGGGAAAAAGCCCATCGCCAGAAATAATGTTACAAGTGTTATGGTAACTTGCTGAAAAGATAGCGCTGTATGCCATAGTGTGTGGCTTCCGAGCGCTGTGGCTAACGAGGCATATTTATTTGTAGGGATGATGACCGAAGATTATTTTTCTGAATGTACAGTAGAAAAGGCTCCTCTGTGACTGAAAAGTGGGACTAGTTTGCAGAAATAGCATCGGCAGGCCAAGCTGCTGGGTGAGCGTCCAGGGCTTGCAGCCCACATGGGAGATGAGGTTGGCGAGAACCAAGAGGGGCCCTGCAGAGTAGGGGGAGGTGATTACATTCTGTTTCCTAGGCACTGAGGCTTGGGGCTGCCCCATCCCAGTGGTGGTTTGCCTTTATTTCCTGTCCCCCAATTCCTACATTCTAAAAACACTTCAAGTACCAGAATGCAATGCAAGAGGAATTTGTCACACCCGACATGGCGCTGAGTGAGATCACTGCATGAACAGAACTGTCGCCTGCTCGGATACTCGAAGTGCTCACTCACTCATTTTGTTAATGTACTCACTCGCCCAAAA
Source organism: Triturus cristatus (assembly GCF_964204655.1). NCBI lineage: Eukaryota > Metazoa > Chordata > Amphibia > Caudata > Salamandridae > Triturus > Triturus cristatus. The sequence goes on from NC_140590.1 coordinate 1,707,290,139, forward strand.
TGGTACCGTTCATAGCCATGAATATACATTTAACACTGAGTACCAAGCCGTGAGTTTCAGCCCCAGGGAGTAGTGTGTTTCCGGCTTACCGTGTGTTGGGCATTTTATGGTGATGTGGTACCCTGTGTGCTGGCATCGGCCCGATTAACCGAGCAGGTGTTCTGAATCAACAGTGCCACGCTGAAGTGTTGCATCTGGGGGGAAGTGTGTAAACACGCCTAATGAGGCCAGATAAGGACCCATCAGTGTGCGCATCCCTCCTCGTGTACACCAGAGGTCTGCCAAGGCTCCGGCGCAGCCTTTGTAATCACACTCTAGGGGAAAGTTTAAAGATGACTCGTGTGTGTGTGTGTGGGGGGGGGGGCGGGTAGCACACTGTCACCCCGTGAACCCAGCCATACTGGCCAGTTCTCCCCTTTTAAAGGAGCCGCCCTCATCTTTAATTAAAATATTGCTGTATTGTGTCATTTCATGTCTCTGTTCTCAAAACATCTATTACTCCGGGGCTTACTCATTCGCCTTTTATTTGTCAGCGGTGGCTCTCTCTCTCATCCTCACCCTCAACTTATAAGGTCCCAAAGGCGAGACCTATTGGCTATGCCAATGCTGGTTAGAAAATGTCAGCTGTGTGCCAAATAACAACAACTATTGGCAAATCAAGAGCGAGGTGTGCCTAGAAGGAGTTACCACGTGAGGAGGAGGAAAGAGGAGAAACAGGAGAGGAGGGAGCAGCGGTCGGATGTGGTGTAAGGGCAAAAGCAGCCGTCCTTGAAGCTGGGGAACCACGTTCGAGTCGCTGCAACGGTTCATCATCCTGTGATTGTGCGCAAATCATTTAATCTGCCAGTGCCTGAAAATGAAGGCATCCATCTGTAATGTAGGTGGTGGTCATGTACAGCTCCCTGATCCGTTCTGGTCGAGTTTACGCTATATAACACTGCAAAGAAAAAAAATCGAAAAAGTAGTGTTGTGGGAGGGGTGAGGAGGGTGGCTGGGTGGGGGCAGCACGAGGAGATTAAGTGGGGGCAAAGGTGCAAAAAACTAAAAAAGCAGTGGAGATTAAGTGGCGGCAGAAGCTTTATAAACACCAAAGCAAACAGCACAGCAAATGAAGTGGCTGCCGCAAGCATTTCATGAAGCCCTTGCAAGAAGTAAACAGAACACTGAGCAGCAGTTGGATGTGATGTAACGGCCAGAGCAGCTGACTTTCAAGCTGAGGAACCAGGTTTGCGTCTCGGTGTGGACTCAAGCATCCTGTGATTGTGCCCAAATCATTTAATCTCCCTGTGCCTCAAAACTGAATGTATTTGTCTGTAATGCTGGTTGTGTAAAGCACTCTGATCCCCTCTGGTCAAGTTTGAGCTATATAACACTGCAAGAAAGTAAAATAAAATAAGCAGTGTAGTGGGAGATGTGGGGATCAGCACGAGAGATTAAGTGGTGGCAGAAGCTTAATAAACACCTAAGCAAACAGCATGGCAAATAAAGCAGCACACACTAGTGTTTCATGAAGCCAATGCACAAAGTAAACAGAACACTTAGCAGGAGCAGAGACAGGCCAACAAAAGAAAAGAGTGCTCACAAAGTTTCAGAAATAACCTGAAAGGTAAAAGCACATGTAACAGGGGCAGTAATTATGGGAGGATTCAAAAGTCCAAAAGGAGGGACTACTAAGCCTATTCACCAATCAAAAGACAGCATTTACAAAGGACAGAAAGAGGAGCCAATTTAAAAGATGGGTGGTCCTTAGAGCCCATATTCCAGGGACAGCATGTCTCAAAGATACAGCGCATGCTGATGAAAGGGTGGGTCTCTATATTGACCAAGGAGTGCCAGTATTGGTTTAGCCAATGACTGGAGCGAGATGGCATCAAGTCCATAAGGTGGAACAACGGGCGCCATGATGGGGAAACATGTATGGAATACCATTGAGTCATCTGGTCATATTGTAAAATAAAAATTCAAAAAATTCAAGCTTATATGGCCATCTTGAGCCTGAGAGTACATGATCTGTAGTAAGTAGCAAGGTATGGGCTTTGTGTATTATTAAGGCAAGAAAAATGGTATGTCAGCCAGTATACAGAGTATTCCACTGAGATCTTCCTATTAGGTCTGAGCATATCAAAAAGTTACTAGTAAAACAATATATTGTCCTCAAAGACCTGTAGAAAATTATGTACAGGGTGGTGCCAAAGATTGGACAGGGTGTGTATTATTCCATACAATATTTGTCAACAATAGCTGGGTAGAAGAGATCTAATATGTGACACCCATATCAATGGCCCCAATGATGAAATTCCATGGAGTGAAATGAACTGCTAGCACTCCTTGACCCGTTTCATGGAGACACACCCTTATACCCATAGCATGAAAACATATCTGATCTCTTCTTTTCTCTTCGTTGGCGCACAATGGGCTGCCATGTGCCAACGCAGGCACCTTTCAGCAATGGTACATGGGTGTCTGCATTGTAGGGGTGATTGTTTTTGTGCAGGAACGGACATATTACTGCACAAAAACAATCACAAGAGGTGTTTTCCTCTTTCAATGTGTGCTGTAGAATGCAGCACACATTGAAAATGGAAAAACGAGGAGAAACAAAGGTATTTCTTATAATTTCACTTCCTTTATACCTCCGCCGGGGAGGCATAGGAATCTAACGTATTTTCAGGTTTCTGAAACCTTGTAAGTCTGGGAATGCTTCAGGTTCCCTGAATGTTGCATGGGAACACCCACAGCAACACCCATGGAGTGCTCCTTACACGTAGAGTAATGCGTTAAAGAGGACCATATTTACAAGGCCATGAAAAGTCACGCAGAGTGGCTTTACGTGGCCATGTAAATGTATGGGTAGGGAAACACAAGGAGATGATGGACAAAGCGCTGAAACTTTTCAGACACTCACCCTTAGTCACAGATCTGGGCTGAACCCATTATCATTCTTTAGCTCACTTGGCCACCTCAGTTCAGACCCAGCTATATGCAAATCAGTCTTGACCCTATGCCTCATGGGAACAGTCCTGCCCCAACTGCCAAGCCAGGTCTTCCCTGAACCAGAAACAAGCATCCTGGGACTGGTTTCTGGTTAACACCCTTCATCAGCCAGGATATCTTGAGTCCAGTGGCAAAGTAAGCAAGGGACCAACGTCTGGGCATACCCAGCTAACTTAGGGCGAACAATACAAACACTAGGAGATGATGGACGGAGCGCTGAAGCCTTTCAGACACTCACTCCCAGTCACAGATCTGGGTTGAATCCATCATCATTCTTTATCTCACTTGGCCACCTCAGTTCAGACCCAGCTACATGTAAATCAGTCTTTACCCTATGCCTTATGGGAACAGTCCAGCCCGAACTGCCAAGCCAGGTCTTCCCTGAACCGGAAACAATTATCCTGGGACCAGTTTCTGGGTAACACCCTTCATCAGCCAGGCTATTTTGAATCCAGTGGCAAAGTGAGCAAGGTACCCACGTCTGGGCATACCCTGCCAATTTAGGGCGAACAAAGCCAGCACAAGGAGATGATGGATGGATCGCTGAAACTTTTCAGACACTCACCCCCAGTCACAGATCAGGGTTGAATCCATCATCATTCTTTAGTTCACTTGGCCACCTCAGTTTAGACCCAGCTATATGTAAATCAGTCTTGACCCTATGTCTTATGGGAACATTCCAGTCCGAACTGCCAAGCCAGGTCTTCCCTGAACCGGAAACAAGCATCCTGGGACCGGTTTCTGGGTAACACCCTTCATCAGCCAGGCTATTTTGAATCCAGTGGCAAAGTGAGCAAGGTACCCACGTCTGGGCATACCCTGCCAATTTAGGGCGAACAAAGCCAGCACAAGGAGATGATGGATGGATCGCTGAAACTTTTCAGACACTCAACCCCAGTCACAGATCTTGGTTGAATCCATCATCATTCTTTAGCTCACTTGGCCACCTCAGTTCAGACCCAGCTATGTGTAAATCAGTCTTGACCCTGTGCCTCATGGGAACAGTCCAGCCGGAACTGCCAAGCCAGGCCTTCGCTGAACCAGAAACAAGCATCCTGGGACCGGTTTCTGGGTAACACCTTTCTTCAGCCAGGGTATCTTGAATCCAGTGGCAAAGTGAGCAAGGGACCCACGTCTGGGCATATCTTGCCAACTTGGGGAGGCACACTGTGCCGCCGGTGCATCCATAAAAGTGAGGCGCGGATGGGCAATGGACTTGTAAATTAGCCCCCTGATTTCTAATAGAAACGTTTCTCAAAACTTACATCATTCTTTTTGGCAAAATGTGCAGAAGAAAGAAAATAATACAATTTCTATAGGAGAGATTTATGTCTAAATGCTCTATTATTGATTATATTGAGCATTATGAGATTATATTGCAGCTTTAACTACTATAGCACAAGGGGCTTCACATTCAAGACTAACAAACTCTTTGTGTGCTATATTGACTATTTGACTGCATTCGATAAAGTATGACTCTGGTTCAAATTAACTTTGTGATCCAGTCATATTGCATCTAATAGCATATCAAGCTATCTGACAGGAGGGTTGACCCGTACTGAAAAAGTAACTTGGCAGAAAGAACATATTGGTCCTTCTAAGCAGAGACAGAATGGCAGGTGTAAATCAGTGTCAAAATCACTTTTTCTTCCAGGTCGTGTGCATTTTTGTCCATTCCATATTCAGAAGGTTTTCTCAATTCCTACAGATATGTGGTTGGAGTCTAGTGCAAATTGGAGTATCCTTCTTTTGATTCCATCGTATTAAAATTTTCCAAAAAGTATACCTATGCATCCATTGAAATACTTTTGTTAAGTGGCTGGTTCTGAGATATTTACATAACTGTTCCATTTGGTTCCATTCTGAAGTCCTACCTAAGATCAATTTTTACATGTCATGAAACGAGTCGCTAATTTATGAGTAGTACTGTGTGGGCTTATTACAAGCAAGGCGGTCCCAGGACCGCCGTACTCGCGGTCCGCCTGCCACCACCCTGGTGGTCTGAGCACTGTACTTTGAGTGTGGTGGTGGGACCTCCACAAGACCTCTTCCAGGATCCCACTGTGGTGGTGATCTCGAAAGGGGCTGAATATGCTGGTGGTGCTGAAGCCGGCACCGCTGAGCATATTACGCCTCGCATTCCCACAGACTTTTTCATGGCAGACATGCAGGTAAGAGGGCCCTAACAGGCCCCCCTGGTTAATAAATCTGAGCATGAGGGTGTGGGGGGAGCATATGTTGTTCCCCTCCTGGACTCGCACGTTAGTTCCTGCACGGTCTGTCATGCATGACATGGTGCATGCCACACCATGCAGGGACGTGCTGCAGGCTCTCTCACAGTGGCGGTATGCTGTTAGGGCTCTCCTATGAGCCTAACATACCCACCACAGTGAGATCGCCGCTATACCGCCTGCCCTGGATTAAGCTCATAATCCGACGGACAGGTTCACCACAGGCTTGGCTATCTTCCTGGGAGCACCAACCTCGTAATAAGCCCCGAAGTCTTCTCCATTTTTTTCCTTATTCTGAGAGATCATAGCAGTTTGCCCATTATTCTGAGTAACTTGCTTCTTGCATAGAGCTTTGGCTTTTTTCATCTGACTTGTTTCTCGCTCTGTCTGTTTCTTCTCCTTCAGTATTCTCAAGCTTCTATTGTATTCTCCTATTCTGATGATGACCCTATTACGATTGTGGACCTAAAATTGAAAATCAACATGCGAACTTCACACAAGACAACGTTGTGAGTGGAAACTGCCTAGAGTGAAATCAGGACAGCTTATTTTCTGTCATAGTTTTTTTCACCTTTTTCTTCACTCCATGTACTTTTTATTCAGTTGTGCGAATCACTTCAGCACTGAGCACATGTCCTTGTCACTATATGTCCAATCTGAATGAAAACATTTACTATATCACGGTACTCCTGTTTGTGAGTTCTACTTAGAAATTATGATATGTGTTTTCTAAAGAACAGCTGTTCCTATGCAAATGGTATAACACTGCTGCACGGCCATTCAACCTCAAAAAATTAACTGAAGACATATCATTTCCTAGCTGTCTTTGATAATGAAGTGAAAATTTAATTTTACAGGCGTAAGATGATGTATAAATTTCCAGATCCTAATTTGAACCAACCAATTTAAGTAGGTCTGACCGAACCCAATTGAAATTTAAATGATGCTCGATTCATTTGTGTAATTTCAGTAATATCAACATTTTCTTATAGCAGAATTCCAGAAATCCCACTATCAAGCCACTTTGCAAAATGACACACCCTATCTGGTAAAAATGTATAAAAACACACGGGAACAACAGAAAGCAAGCAACTGTTCTTTGCAATGATTTGGGGTTTTGCACACCTTTTCCACTGCAAAATGCATGCTCGTGTCAAAAATTGATGCAAGGATGTATTTTGCCCTAAAATACAATAATGGATTTGTATTTTGCTTAATTCCGTAATTGTGCAGAGGTATTTCCAAAATTTCTTCTAATTACGTGAGAGAAAATTACACCGTTTTTGTACTCCTTTATTTGTGATCTCTGGGCAAGTAGTAGGCATGGCCACCAGCAGAATCGCTTCCAACTCTCCGCGTTAAATCTTCCGCATTGCTAAAACCCTCATTAAATCCCCCTCTCTGCAAGCTACCACAAATGGCGCCCTTACCCGCTGTAATAACCTGGCAGAATTTTTCTACAAGAAGATTCACATTATATATCTTACCTTCCCTTGTGCTACCACTCACAAAGACCTGTCCCTCATGGCTATGTCCTCGTCTGGCATTCAAGCAACACTGGATCATATCCCTTGTTAAATCAGGATCGCCTAGGGATCCAGCACCCCCTCATGTTCTGAAATTAGCGTCTGGTACAATTCTCCCAGTGAACCGCAAATTGATCAACACCTCCACCTCCATCTCCAAGGGAGTGGTTCCTCCACCATGGAAATGCGCTATGGTAAAAGCATTACTTAAAAAATCCAATCTTGACCCAGGGATCTTGGGGAATAATCGGCCTAACTCCCTCCTTCCAGTGATCAGCAAAATACTGGAGAGGTATGTTAATTCAGTGCTATCCAGGTTTTTAGAATCAAATAACTTGCTTCGCTCTTGACAAATGGGTTTTCGGCTCCTACATGGGACGGAGACAGCTCTCTTAGTGGTGGCTGAAATGTCCAGGAGGATCTTGGATCAGGGTGGTGTAGCAGCTATCACTCTCCTGGACCTCAGCACCGCATTCGACACCGCCAACCATAATATCTTGACCCACAGACTCAGGAGTCTTGGAGTGCCTGGGGGTGGTATTACCTGGCTGCAATCCTTCTTAGAAGACAGGTCCTTTCAGGTCTTTGAAGGAGAAGTTGTTTATAAGCATGTGGCTCTTAGCTGTGGTGTGCCTCAGGGATCCTACCTAAGCCCCACGTTATTTAATATATACATGAGGCTGCCGGCCGAGATAGTCCATCCATTTGGCATAACAATAGTCACATACGTCAACGATACACAACTTGTTGTGGCCTTAAACCACCCAGAAAAGTCATCTGCTAGCTTAGGGCCTTGTTTAGAGGAGGTTGCCAAATGGATAGACCTCTCCTGTTTAAAAATGAACAGAGACAAGACGGAGATAATACTCCTAGGCAGCTCCCCAATTTTAATTCAGGGTTGTTGTGGCCAAACTGCCTTGGCCCTGCCCCATCAATAAAGAATCAGATCAAAATTCTTGGCATGGTCCTGGATCGCTCCCTGACTTTTGACTATCAAACAGCGAAATGGTCATCCACATGTTATGGCATCCTGAGGATGCTCCGAAAAATTCTTCCTCTCCTCCCATTCCTGGCAAGAAGGATAATGGTCCAGGCTCTGATTCTCTCACGCGTAGACTACGGGAAGGCACTCTATCCGGGAGCTCCTAAAGCCACTACAACTAGACTACAGATCATTTAAAATTGCGCAGCCCGCTGGCTCCTAGACATCCCTTATCAGCAACCTGCGTTGAAAACTCTGCATTGGCTGCCGATATTTGAGAGAATTAAATTTAAGGCTCTTTGTATCACCCATAAGTCTTTGTGGGAAGAAGGACCAGCGATTAATCAATCTATTATCACCCCTTACCACCCTAACAGAAGTCTCAGCTCGGCGAACCTCTTTCTCGCCACTGTGCCAAAAATAAAGAGAGTGAGAAGCGGCGGTCACTCTTTCTCCTATAATGCTGCTAGGCTGTGGAATGCCCTTCCTTCCCCCATACATCAGGAATTCAACCATCTGCCTTTCCGGAAATTACTTAAAACTTGGCTTTTCAAAGTCACTGTCCAGTAAATGTGTTTTCTTGGTCCACGGCTGCAGATAGCACTGGGATGCCTTAGGGTAGCTATGCACTCTCTAAATGTTTCTTTCATTTCCTTTCATTATTCTGGGGAGGGCTGTCAGGAAAACATTTCAGGGGCTTGTGTCCCGCTTCTGTTTCCAGTGCACACTTAATGGTGCCTCGTCTCAGTGTGAGCTGAGACAAGAGACCTGTGGCCCTGGTTGCAAATCTGATACAATTCCTCCGCACTCAATTTCTTTTTCACATTTTTCCCATCTTCTCTTTCGTAATTCGCTTTCTCTTTTTTCCACCTTTTTACTCTCGACATCTGCATGAAAGGTGGTTGGAAGTCTTACTTCTGTGGGGTATGTATGACAGTAATATTGTTTGACATAAATGTTGTGTCCTAAATATTGTTTACACAAAATCATCCCATTGTGTATAGATTTTCAAATAATTTCTTTAATGGGGCTATATTTTGTAAGCAGTATTTAGGACACAATATTTTTCTCAGACTGTATTCGAAATAAGATAAAAGAATATCGCAGCACCTCTGGCACCTCTGGATAGCTCACTCACAAAATAATCTAACCTTACGCCCAACAAAAGGTCCTGACACTCATTTGTCCAGGCTGTTTATTTTTGTCATCATTCTGTCATCGTTTATAGAACCAATTGGTGTAAATCACAACTTAAACTTTAAAGAAAGAATAAATAAATCCTTTTCCTACACAAGGTCGAGCAGCATGACCTTTACAAATGCTGCAAAGTGACATAGAAACATACAGAATAGAAAGAACAAGGACATCAGTCGGTGGCTGCTCAGGATAAGTGAGCTTTGAGAAGCTTTCAAACCTTGGGTGTCATTGCTGGGTCAGGTGCTCTAGGCTAACGTAGCAACACATGTCAATCAATCAATCAGGGAATTGTAAGGACGCTACTCACCCGTGAGTGTCTCAAGGCGCTGAGGGGGGGGGTCTGTAGATCTGTTTAGCCGAAGAGCCAGGTCCTGAGGCTCTTCCTGAAGGTGTTCAGGGAGGGGGCACGTCTGATGTCTGCCGGTAGCTCGTTCCAGGTCTTGGCTGCAATGTGATAGAAGGATCTTCCACCTGCTCTGGCTCTCTGGATGCGCGGGGTTTCAGCCAGTGGGAGGTTGGAAGATCGCAGGTTTCTTTTGGGTACGTGGAAGTTGATTCTGTCATTGAGGTATTTGGGTCCTTTGTTGTGAGGCATTTGTAGGAGTGAGTGAGGATTTTGAAAGTGACTCTTTTCTCCACGGGGAGCCGGTGGAGACTTCGTAGGTGTTGACTGATGTGTTCGTGTCGGGGGATGCCGAGGACGAGTCTGGTGGCGGTGTTGAGGCCGTGTTGTCGGACGATGGCTGTGAGGGGGGCCATGTAGATGTTGAAGAGGGTGGAGCTCAGGGATAAATCCTGTCATCTGGGAAGGTACCTCTTTTGAAGGTGGTGTTGATGGTGCGTTGTAGTTTGGGTGCGATGGCAGCCCTGTGGTAGATGTGAGGGGGGCAGGGGTCAGTGGGGGCCCCAGAGTGGATGCTTTTCATGGTCGAGTCGATGTCTTTGGCCGTGATCGGTGTCCAATTGGAGATGGTGATCTGGCTGGTATTTTTGGGGGGTGGGGAGCCGTCTGTGGCGCCTGGTGGATGGTCGATGAAGTTGTTGTAGAGGTTTTTGATCTTGAGGTGGAAATAGGTCCCAAGCTTGTCACAGGGCTGGGGTGAAGTCTGTGGCTTCGCTGCATGGGTAGGTGAATTCTTGAATGACACTGAAAAGTTCCTTGGAGTTGGTGGAGTTGGCCAGGATTTTGTTGTGGATGAAGTTCCTCTTGGTGGCTCTGATCTGGTTGTGGTAGTCGGTCATGGCATCCTTGTAGGTGGTGTGGTTTTCGGTTGTCTTGGTGTTTCTGCAGTTTTTCTCCAGGCGTCTGCAGGTGTGTCTGGCTTCTTGGAGAGTGGTGGTAAACCAGGCGGCTTTCCTGGGGTGATGTCTGTCGGAGTTGCGTAGCGGGGCAAGCTCGTCTGCGCAGTCGGAGATCCAGGTGTGGAGTTCTCTGGCTGCGTCGTTTGCGTCGGGTGTCCAGGTGTGGCTGTCTCGGGTAGAGGTAGAGTTAAGTTGCTCGTGTGTAACCTTGCTCCAGTTCCTTCGTGGTGGGTGTGGGGCTGGTTTGGGTGCCTAGGGTTTGTTGATGTGAATGATTGCTTATGGGCATCAGTAGTTCTGAACCTGCAGATGTCCAATTACAGAAAGTCTGCTTCTGATGCCTCTTTGTCATGCCAGAAATGGTGGGTATCAATTGCTTATGGGCATCAGTAGTTCTGAACCTGCAGATGTCCAATTACAGAAAGTCTGCTTCTGATGCCTCTTTATCATGCCAGAAATGGTGGGTATTTGTTACACTGCTGACTTAGATGTGCTCTTAGGTCAGCAGAGCTGGATTCAGCATTAGTTAAAGGGCAGGACATCAGGTCAGATGTAGAAGGAGAGTTCTCAGAACCAGCAACCTTGTGTGCGTGACTCAGAAGGCCCGGTACAAGGACTCAGAGCACCAGTGAAGAAGGGATTTGGAGGTGGCTATTTCAATTTGTTGAGAGATATAATTGTTTTTTTTTTGTGTAATTTTTTTAGAGTTTTATATAGTGCAAACTAGACCCGAAGATATCAGGTATCAGAGCTCTTTACAGAGCACCAGTTTCGTTACATGAGGACACCTTCATTTTTAGGCCTCACCTACGCAGCACGCATGCGCTGCTATAGGCAAAAGGACCTTTTGGAAAGGTCTTCGGCTTTTCAGCCAAAAACGTGCACGCGTTCCATTGCCTTCAATGGCAACGCGTGCACGTCTTGAGATTCACTTGCGGGAGCCAGCAGCTGGCGCCATATGTTATCAATTATCGTGGCGCCAGCCGCTCGCTCCCGCAAATGAATCTCGCAGGCCCCCTCCTCTCTCCTCTCCCCTTGGTGACGGACTGAACCGTGGTTTACATACAATTAATGAGCATTACTCCATGGCTACAAGTGGGTGTGTTAATCCATGGTCTCCTTGCGTTACCACAACGTAGAATTCCGAGTATTTCGTAGCGGCTGCATGTTTGTTTCTACAGTACTCAGACCTGTCACCCTTCTAGGCTGAGCACTGTGGGCCTGTCCCTGCTGGCTGCTATCGCTTCGGGCTCGCTCTGGTGAGTGTCATGTGCCTCTTTTAAGTGAAGTGAAAACAAACTGCACCTGTGGTCCGTTTACTTGCACCTCCATGGGTTCTCCGTTACAGAAACCTACTACTGTAGGTACCCAATAGAAAGATTTTCTTCTCCAAGCTTAAAACAGACAGCACCACCGTACTCACCGCACAGCTGCCCAGACGGCTGAAAGGCTCTGTGATTCCATGCTACCAAAATACTAGGCGCTATACAAGAGCTCAATTACCATTAACAATATCCGTGTACTGGTTTGTGGAGTCCAGGGCTTGAGTGACATTAGCGTGAAATTGTTGTTTCCAGCACTCAAGCTTTCTGCATTGTTGTAACTCTGCTGACCGAGGGCCCTTCCCACGGCTATTCTACAAATGTCCTCCACTACCCTCACCTCCACCCTCCTCCCTCTCTGTTGCGTGTTCCCCATTTCTTTCAGACATCCTCCTCTACATATGTCACACCTCCTCTCTATCTTTTTCCACGCCTCTTTTCACTTTTATCCTTCTGCACACGCTGCCTAGTATCTCCTTGCTACATAGTCTTTCGCACCAAATAATATCGGCATACAGATCAAATAAATAGAAAAAAAAGGCAGCAAAATCTGTTTAAGGTGACACAACGAAACAAAAAGAGGCTATAGATACCGTATCGTGAAAACGAAGCTGGCGGAAGATCCTGTGTCAGCTGTGAGCAGTCCACGCAGATTCGAGATATTAGCTTCGCGTTGCTTTCTGGTACATGTAGTTCTGATTCAGTTTTTATGAACGCAAGACTCCGAGCACCTGAAAGCAGCTCTACGTCGCTCTCTGGTGTAAAAATCATGTGCAGTTTGGGCATCGACCGGGCTCTATTTTAACCGCCATTTAAAAATCCAGGAAGCGGTTATAGGGGATTTAGTTCATAGTTCAGCCCTGTAGCAGGCTGGGTATCCGCTCCACCAGCTCCATGCCTCAGCCCACACCTAGCGAAAACTGCCACCAGTTTCAGCAATCTGTACCATAGGGGGCGCTATGCACTTGTCTGCTCCATCACGTGGACCAGGGCCAAAGCTCCCAGGGGTTACCTACAGTGCACAAGTCCTAAAACAAGCATTTGCAATACAATAGGTTTCACATTTCCTCTAGTTTGAGCTCTTTTATTTATGTTTTGGTTTTTAAAACCCAATGCATTGCCATTTACAATCCCAATAGCTAAATGCATACGTAAATGCGAGACCTATTACATTGCAAATGCTTGTTTTCTTAGGCACAGGGACATTAAGGGCCCCATTAGTATGGCGGGCGGACTTTGTCCACCCGCCATACCCTCGGGAAACGGGACCGCCAGCTGAGGGTGCGAAGGTCCCGCACTCCCGATTAGTATGTCCCGCCACACTGGCGGGCGCATGGCGCATCTGCAACATTGCAGCGAGCGGTGCAGAGAGCACCGCCCGCCGCAATGCCACAAAGGCAGGTTGCGCCTTTCAATGCACAACGTGACAGGCACCGCACGGTGCCTGCTAAGTTGTACATTGAAATGTGCACCCCCCACTCCCCAGAATCCCTGGGGGCCCACTACGGGCCCCCAATTGCAAAAACCGCCTGCCTTCCTGTGGCAGCGTTGCCGCCACGGAAAGGCATGTCCCCTGTTACATGCTAATATGGATGGCGGTGTCTCCCAGACACCGCCACCATGTTAGCAGCTTTTCCGCCCGGTCGACTCTTCGACCGGGCGGAAAACCGGCAGACGGTCTTTCCATCCTCCGGAGTCCCCCCGCCATGGTAATGTAGCAGGGGGAAATTCTAAGCGGGCGGAGGTTTTCAGCGGATGGATCGCCACCGCCATATGGGCGGTGGTGATCCGCCTGCTATACTAATGACCCCCTAAGTGATTTGCCCAGAATCCCAGGATTTTGTGCGTTTTTGCTGAAACTCAAACCCGGTTCCCCAGCTTCGAGATCGACCGCTGTAGCAGTAAGGCTACATCCTCTCCCCAAGGGGTTGTGATAGGGATGTGAAAATGGGCACTGTGGTGGGGGGAGGGGACAGATGTTGATAGCAATAGACCAGACCTTGCAGCAGATTATTGATGTGGCTATGCGTGTGGTGGAGTAAGACAAGGAAAGAGTAGAGGGACTCTTCAATTTGTTGTGTACCCACCTCATGCTACAAGTCTTCTTAACCAAGTTCCACGCAAAAATACTGGGCTTGGTTGGGCGCAAAAGAACAAAATCAAAAATAAACCATCATAAATCCAATCTGATGGCTGAGATTGTCAAAGCATTAACTGCCTATTCACCTGTAATCTCATACTCCTTTTGCGTGGCTCTTACCCAGCCTTTCGACTTTTAGCTGCAGATTGCCTGCCTTTATACTTTGGAACCAGCTGGAATTCGCAATGGACTACACGATTTCCCCAAGCCCAGGTTTGAAGGTCTCCGCCAAAGCAATCATTGGGCAAAGCAAGAAAAACTCTGATTTATTTGCCTTGCACTATTAAGAAAGTGAAGTCCGATGAATGGATGAATGAATTGCAGATAAATACTAAGAATTTGATTTACAATGGGCTTCCAGATGCGCTTCTTTTAAGGGATTAACAAAGTATCTCAGAAGCAGTTCAGGAATACTTGAACTTTCATTTTCGAGTACATCGATCTGTTGGATTGCAAACCAGTCTCTGGTGACCATACCAAGGCACGCCAACGGCTTGGACCAGGAGCAGTGTAGTGCCTTTACAGATTTTGATGCCCCCAGATTGGACTCCTCACTCGTGAAAAACGACTTGTGGTTGCTAATGCACAATTATTCCTTGTTATAACCAGAAGTAGGAATAGTTGTCCTTCTGACACCCATGGTAAGTGGCCAGAATCTCAGAAAACAAGATGCTGCTCCCCAGAGACAGAAACAGAGAGATTGGGAACTCGGGTAAATGTTATGCACTAGTATTTAATTTTGTTTGGCACTATGTGATTTCACCTAATTAAAAACAATATTTATTAGTCAGTGTGAGAAGTTGGCCTGATATATGCTGTCTACGAGTTCTAGTGGGCACCTTGTATCAGTCCAAACAACCCCTTATGGTGATAGGTTAAAGACAACCTTTACTGAAAGCTATCCTAGTGGTAGCTGTGAAGAGCAGCCTGAAGGCTAAGTCTTGGAGGAATGTAAAGCAGCTTGTTTTACCAGTCTATAATCTCTTGAATGATCAAATGAAAGGACAACCACACCAGGTATATATTTAAAATATATGTATTTAAGATAAAACACACCCCTCTAGTCTCTTTATGAGGCTAGAGTTCGAAGTACTTAGTTTACAAGTGAGCAAGCATCAGTAATAGCACAAATACGCGTTTGGGCCCTAGGGGGGTACCAAACCATATACCAAAAAAGTGGTATAAGAACCACGACTAAACTAGACACAAGGCCTAGAGCCTGTAGAATCGCTGGGACCCCAAGAAACCACCCAAGGTAGTGACAGAGGGGACCCACGGGGACTGTTTGCAGTGTGTGAACACAACAGCGGGTTCCTGTTAGCTTCTATGGGCAATGTCGTGGTTGGAAATTTAAAGATTAGTGATACTTCTAATCGAGTCAGGACCAAACCCTTTTGGACTTAAGCAGTTCTAGGGCTAGCACCCACAAGAGCACCAGAGAAGCCGGGTGCATAGGTGTCTTTTTGTGTCGGGTCGCGTCGTCGATTCCAATGGAAGCCTGCAAAGAACTGCTGCTGCCGTGAAGAGGAGAAGTGTCTGAAGAGATCCAAGCCTGGATCTAGGATGTAAGGAACCTGAAAGCAGAGGGGACAGAGTCTGTGTAACTAGCCAGTGACTGAGGGCAGGATGGACCAATGCCCACAGATGTCGGGTGCTTCAGGTGAGTTGATAGGTGTATTGACTCTACAGCCACGAGGCCCAGGAGGCATCGATGAAGTCCACGAGCCGGATTCAAGCTGTCCCACAAAGTCTGTCGAGTGCTGCGGTGTCGGCGACCAGATTGGACCCAACAAGCCTTGGCAACGGCAAGTCACTGGAATTCAGAGAAAGGACTGCGGTGCACACCAGCAAGGTCTGACATACTCACCCAGCAAAGGTAAGTCGGGGCACATCTGGAGCAACCAGGAAAGCCCAAGAAGAAGAGGAGTTGCCTTCGTGGGGACCTGCTAGCCAACAAGCTAGTGATCGCGAAGGAGCCTCAAGCGGTCGCACTTGAAACTGGTCCACGGGTCACTCGTGGAGTGGAGCCCCACAATATTCAATGCAGGAGATGCTCAAGACTGGGGCTACGTGGAGCCCAAAGCAGAACTTCAAGAAGGACCAGGAAGATAGTGCTGCTGCAAAAGTTCACGGTGTCCAGGGGTCATAGTTCCACGTCATCCACGATAGCCATGGGCCCCAGCTTTGCTGTTTTGATTCTTTCACTGTGGTTATTTCTGTGATAAAACGCGCCACCAGCAGCCAGCCTTTGCCTTATAGAAGCGCTGATGCTGACTGTCTTTGATCCTAATAAACACAGGCTTTCAACAAGTGCAGGGCAAATCACATTATCACCCTCCCATTAGTGGACCGGATGTTGTGCAGCAAAAGCCACTCATAAAACAAGCAGCATTGCCGGGTTATTGATTAATTTGCTGCTTGCTGAAAAGCAATGTTAGTGCCCTAAATCACACAAACAGCCGAAATGCACAATCACCTGTCGGCAGTCAAATGTGAAGTGGCAGATGACACTAATGCAGGGCCGTAGTCACTCGCCCACTCCTGCTCTCCAGGGGTATGTGATTAATGAAAACACACACAAGGTGAGAGGCAGTGTCTCATCTGAGGCTGCTGCTGCTGATGTCATCGCAAGCACACCGTGCATGATGAAACAGCTGAAGCGACTAGTGAGTCCAGTGCTTTGAACCCTCATTACGGTTGTTTCTGAGCACTCCCGATGTTGGCAGGTGTGGGAACTGAGGCACCAAAAGATCTGCTCTAGATTACAAAGTGTGATAAAGCGGTTAAGCCAGGGGCAGAACCCTTGTTCCTACATCAACAGCCAGTGCCACAAAACCATTAAACCAGTGGCCATGGGAATTATGTGATTCTGCATCGGAATAGAATTGGCATCTAATCTACCTGCTGCACATTTTACAGATTTCGAAAAATGTTTCTAGCCGCAATGAATCCAAAGTTTCTAAAATATTGAATTACCTCTGGTGGTTCTGTGCAATGGTCGACTCTCTCCGAAGGGTTAACTGGTCACCTTTCAGTAGCCGATTGCAGTATTCAGCTGTATGACAGCCAAGTATGATTTGAGATATTTTCCAAGATAGAACTACTGTATGTAAACGGAATGCTCGGAGTTGGAGTCGCAGGATTTAGAGAAGTGCTCTGAGGGGAGAACTCCCATGGGGGATGAATTTTTAATTTTGCCCAGGGCTTCTTGAAGTTCCCTGTAAGCGGACACCTCACCTGTGCAGTCCTTTGAGCAGCAGCAAACCATTATGGCTGATACAAACTTTACTGACCTTTTTAGTTTATTAAACTTGTAAGATACTACTTTTATCAAGCTCGTGCGCTTAATAAAACTAATTTCGCAAGTTAGACCGCCTCGCAAACTTGCACACGTCTAATCAGAGTCCATGATGGATACTACTTAGTTAAATATTACCATTTCAAACAGGATTATACCCTAACTGCATGATATCTCCTATGCACTTTTTAAATTCAGTTTCCTTTATATAGTGTGGGTGTATGTCAGAGCACATTTAATCACTCGAGGGTGCTGCAGGGGGAAAATGACGAGTATTTTGATGTTTCGATCACAGATAAATCTTGGAACACGATCTCTGCCTGCAGATTCCAAATGAAAATGAATGAGGAGACAAGCGCTTAACTAAGAGGAGACAATTCATGGGTGAAACCGACCCTCCTTGCCGCTGTTTTTTGCGGTGGGATTTCATCTGAGACATGGCAGAGTCACTCTTCAGGAGGAGACAACATTCATCCCTGACACGTGCAGACATTAATACTTTCCCACAGCTCAAAACCCAGGCATCGTATTACAGAGACTGCTTCCATTAAAGACTGAAAGAGCAGAAAGGAGATTTAAAAAAAAGATTCAATACTGCTCTCTCTGCGGAAATGCATCCAACCCCCTCCACCCATCCATAGCCTTGCAACCCCCCTCCACAGCCATGCCTGCATAGCTCCGTGAACCGTCATACATGGTGTCCATAGTCCCATGCGGTGCACCCCATGCTTTCACAGCCCTTTTGCCTTCATATACTACCTGCACAGCCTTGTGTACCTTGCACAGCACTGCCTTCAAAGCCCTGTGCACCTTCATACCCTGCTTGCATAAACCGTGCGCCTTCAGACCCTGCCTGCACAGGCCGTTGCACCTTCATACTTTACTCTGTCTGCACAGTCCCTGGCACCATCATACCGTGCCTGCATGGCCTTGTGCACTTTCCTACAGTCAGAGCCCCTCCCACCTTCATACTCTGCACAGCCCCATCCAGCCTCATACACTGCACAGCCCTGGATGTAGATCTCCGTACACCTGTCTGCATACAACACCGTACACCCTCCGTTGCCACGCCTGCATGGCCCATGCACTTCTATAGTCTGCACAGTCCTTTCCACCTCCACACCCTGTCTGCACAGCCCCGCATGCTTTCCGTAGCCTCTCTGCTGGAGCCATGCACAGCTGTGCCTGTTCATAGGCCTGTCTGCAGCCATGCTTAAAGGTCCTGTATTAAGCAACATAATTCTGACAATGGCAAAGTTTTGACTCTTGAGTGAAAAGACTTGCCAAGTTTCACTAATAAAACACAGATACAGGAACAGTGCAAGTGCCTATTATGGGAAGACAAGCACTGGTAACATGTGCTGTCAGTGTTCTGCCTCCTCTCATTCTCCCGAGGTACTTGCAAAAGGCAGAACTCTTATATAAATAGAAGGAACATAATGAACCCCCCCCCCCCACTTTGGGGTATCAGTGTTATAGCCAGGGCCACAGGATTTATTCGATGCTGCTGCGTTTTAGGCATGATTATGGATTTGATACCTTAGCTATATAATCCATCATCTACAGCCTAAATTGAAGATTTTAACAAAAACCATCAGAAAAAGGATCAAATGTTACTAAAAATGTAGTAATATGTTGCTGCACAGTGGACGGCCCTTCACATAGTGTTAACATGTGCAGTAAATGACATAATAATTAAATATTACTACCCTGCATTACACTGTAAAATGTAGTCAACCCTGCTGCATAATTTGGTACTTCCTGTTGCATAATTCCAGAGGACCTTATTAAAGTGCTGCTGCTCTTCCGGTCCTTGAGAGAGGTGGAGAGAAGCAAAGGAGAGAGATGGGAGGGTAATAGGGGTCATAAGGAGGAGGCTGGGGCATTGCTGGGTGTATTGCATTATTAACCTTCCTGCTTCCTCGGATTTGCTTGAAAATGCTCCATTTATCCTCTATTTTTTCAAAATGTTCTCGGGGGCGAACCCCCGAAATCCCTGAAGGTTGTTTAGGCTCGTCTCAGTGCGGTACTGTCATAATTTTACGCTCACCACTTTCAAATGTCACCAGCCGCCACTGCCTGTAACCAGTTTGAACTGTACTCTGCACAGGGACACCAAATGTGCCCCCAGTGCAGGACTTCAAGCACCAGAGAGTGCTCCCGCCCAGCCCTAATACACATCAGCTTGTCTGGGGAGGTGGTTACACCTCACCTCGACAGGAAATCTATTGTCCAGGCCTCCCTTACCGGAGTTTCAGTTAGCAGCAAGAGGCCAGATCCATGTCTGTGGCAGAGGCATCCACTTTGTGATGCTGACACTAGGAGATAGAATCTCAGCGAGAGTATGTGCTTTTAATGTTTTAATCTTATTTGATTTTAAAGCACATTGTTATTTCTTACTGTGACTGCTTTTAAACTGCTTTTACATCGCTTTTAAACTGCGCGGATACACTCTGTCAGTTTTCACGAGTTAGCGCGTTTTAAAGTGTTTGTCATCTTACTGTTTATTGCAGCTCACCTGCCATACCGCTACAGCTCCGCCCGCCCCGGTCCATCACGGCTTGTGCCGATTGTGTGGAGGGCGTGGGCGAGCTAGCTGACGTATTTCCTGGGTGGGAGGAGGGGAGGAGCTAACCTGACTCCTCTACTTAAACACATGTGTAGGCGACCGCGCTCTGACACTAGGAGATAGAATCTCAGCGAGAGTACGTGCTTTTAATGTTTTAATCTTATTTGATTTTAAAGCACATTGTTATTTCTTACTGTGACTGCTTTTAAACTGCTTTTACATCGCTTTTAAACTGCGCGGATACACTCTGTCAGTTTTCACGAGTTAGCGCGTTTTAAAGTGTTTGTCATCTTACTGTTTATTGCAGCTAACCTGCCATACCGCTACAGCTCCGCCCGCCCCGGTCCATCACGGCTTGTGCCGATTGTGTGGAGGGCGTGGCCGAGCTAGCTGACGTATTTCCTGGGTGGGAGGAGGGGAGGAGCTAACCTGACTCCTCTACTTAAACACATGTGTAGGCGACCGCGCTCTGACACTAGGAGATAGAATCTCAGCGAGAGTACGTGCTTTTAATGTTTTAATCTTATTTGATTTTAAAGCACATTGTTATTTCTTACTGTGACTGCTTTTAAACTGCTTTTACATCGCTTTTAAACTGCGCGGATACACTCTGTCAGTTTTCACGAGTTAGCGCGTTTTAAAGTGTTTGTCATCTTACTGTTTATTGCAGCTCACCTGCCATACCGCTACAGCTCCGCCCGCCCCGGTCCATCACGGCTTGTGCCGATTGTGTGGAGGGCGTGGCCGAGCTAGCTGACGTATTTCCTGGGTGGGAGGAGGGGAGGAGCTAACCTGACTCCTCTACTTAAACACATGTGTAGGCGACCGCGCTCTGACACTAGGAGATAGAATCTCAGCGAGAGTACGTGCTTTTAATGTTTTAATCTTATTTGATTTTAAAGCACATTGTTATTTCTTACTGTGACTGCTTTTAAACTGCTTTTACATCGCTTTTAAACTGCGCGGATACACTCTGTCAGTTTTCACGAGTTAGCGCGTTTTAAAGTGTTTGTCATCTTACTGTTTATTGCAGCTCACCTGCCATACCGCTACAGCTCCGCCCGCCCCGGTCCATCACGGCTTGTGCCGATTGTGTGGAGGGCGTGGCCGAGCTAGCTGACGTATTTCCTGGGTGGGAGGAGGGGAGGAGCTAACCTGACTCCTCTACTTAAACACATGTGTAGGCGACCGCGCTCTGACACTAGGAGATAGAATCTCAGCGAGAGTACGTGCTTTTAATGTTTTAATCTTATTTGATTTTAAAGCACATTGTTATTTCTTACTGTGACTGCTTTTAAACTGCTTTTACATCGCTTTTAAACTGCGCGGATACACTCTGTCAGTTTTCACGAGTTAGCGCGTTTTAAAGTGTTTGTCATCTTACTGTTTATTGCAGCTCACCTGCCATACCGCTACAGCTCCGCCCGCCCCGGTCCATCACGGCTTGTGCCGATTGTGTGGAGGGCGTGGCCGAGCTAGCTGACGTATTTCCTGGGTGGGAGGAGGGGAGGAGCTAACCTGACTCCTCTACTTAAACACATGTGTAGGCGACCGCGCTCTGACACTAGGAGATAGAATCCCAGCGAGAGTACGTGCTTTTAATGTTTTAATCTTATTTGATTTTAAAGCACATTGTTATTTCTTACTGTGACTGCTTTTAAACTGCTTTTACATCGCTTTTAAACTGCGCGGATACACTCTGTCAGTTTTCACGAGTTAGCGCGTTTTAAAGTGTTTGTCATCTTACTGTTTATTGCAGCTCACCTGCCATACCGCTACAGCTCCGCCCGCCCCGGTCCATCACGGCTTGTGCCGATTGTGTGGAGGGCGTGGCCGAGCTAGCTGACGTATTTCCTGGGTGGGAGGAGGGGAGGAGCTAACCTGACTCCTCTACTTAAACACATGTGTAGGCGACCGCGCAGCGGACGCGCCCAGCGGGCGCGCCGCTGGCGCGCCGAAGGCGGGCCTAAGGCAAGCCCGTCTGCGCCCGTCCGCGCCGGTACGGGCCCAGGGGCCTGGTCCCCTGGTCCCGCAACTCCCAGAGATAGGATTATCTACACCAGGGAAGAGCTACTCATGTTATCCAAACCACTGAACCTTACATGCAAACATAGGCTAAATGTAGACAAAGACACTTTGAAGTGTGGGCACTGCCAAGCCAACTTCAGGCCAGAGACACAGATTAATAATATTCACATGTGGCGTTTGGCCCTGCTCAACTGCAGATCATTGGCCAAACACAAATATGAAATTAAAGATCTACTTGAGGAACATAAACTAGATGCCCTATTCCTTACTGAAACATGGCTTAACGAGAGTTCCACCCCAGATGTTCTGGATGCTTTTAACGCTGACTACAAGATAGTTAGACAGGACCGCTCGGGTCGGAATGGAGGAGGTATTGCCATAATCCTTAAAGTCAATATGACATGTGACGTGCAACAAGTTGGAATTGATGACTGTGAAGCCCTTTCATACACGCTGTCAACATTAGATGGCGCTACACTAAGTGGTATCTTAATATACAGACCACCGGGCCCAGTCACCAAGTTCATATCAAGTCTAGTGGATACAATAGTGCAACCTGCCCTCAGACACAACAAATTTATGGTGTTAGGCGACTTAAACATACACTTTGACAACAAACAGGACAAGGGTATAAACCTCTTGTGTAAAGACCTACTCACACTAAATCTAGCCCAAAGGGTCACTGCACATACCCACCAAAAAGGACACCTACTAGACCCCATTTTCACTAATTGTGAAGATGTAATGGTGGGACTTCCTTGTCCTATCCCATGGTCAGACCACTACCTAGTGCCTTTCTCTTTACCTACACACAGAAAACTTCCTAAACAACCCCACCAGAAAATAACTACTAGGAACTGGAAAAAATTTAGTCCCACTTCCTTCTCGCAAGCTCTAATAGAAAGGGAACCTAGATGGGACAGGGACACAAATCGTGCTAATGACCAACTAGATTCATGGATCTCCGAGACACTAAATGAAATAGCGCCATGGAACACCAGAATCCCTAAAAGGAGGGGTACAACTGCACCATGGTTCAATAATGAACTAGCCGTAGTTAAAAAGAAATGTAAAAAGCTAGAACGTATATGGAGGAAGAATTATTGTACCAAAGCGAGAGAGGAATACAAATATGAACTCAAACAATACCACTCACTAATCATGAAAACAAGAGGCACTTACTACACGGAGAAAATTAACGGAGCTAAGAATGCTCCTAAAGAACTATTCACGATATTAAAGTCGCTAAGAACACAGAAGGAGCCGGATGAAACTCCTACCTCCAAAGAGAACTGCGACAAAATTGCGGAGTTCTTTGCCTCTAAGGTTAAGAACATTTATGATACTTTTCCTACAGAGGCAAGGCTTGGTACTAATACTATTCATGCCAACGACAAACACCATGTAGGAGGCATATTGGACGAATTCACCGTACACAGCCTAGACGTACTTAAGGACACAGCCAGAGGAATAAAATCCGGCTCCCCCCTTGATGCCGCCAGACCGAATATAATTATGGAAGGCGCCAACACTATCATGCCCCACATTATGGATATTATATCCCGCTCCTTCCAAGATGGCATAGTTCCCGACAAATGGAAACAGGCTATTGTCAAACCTCTGAAAAAGAATTCCCGCATTGACCGCACTGTATTAGAAAACCTACGTCCAATCTCTCTACTACCTTTTACAGCTAAGATAGCGGAGAAAATATCTAATAAGCAACTTACTGACCATATAAATAAACATGATCTATTACACCTTTCACAATCAGGCTTTAGAAGTGCACATTCAACAGAGTCAGCTCTACTCTATGCCACTGAAGCACTGAGGAAACATGCTGATGAAGGAGATACCGCTGCACTGATCCTTCTCGATCTCAGTGCAGCTTTTGATACTGTATCCCATCAACTGCTCCTACAAAGACTGGAAGCATGCGGTATCATGGGTAAAGCTTTGTGCTGGTTAAAGTCTTTCCTCTCTGATCGTAGTTTTAGAGTGGCTCACGAATCTTATGTATCAAAGAGCATGCCTCTCGAGCAGGGAGTACCGCAAGGCTCCATATTAAGCCCGACCCTCTTCAATCTATATGTAAGTCCGTTGGCCGAACAGGTCGAACAACATAATGTGTCGATCGTCTCATATGCGGACGACACACAACTAATTGTCCTACTGTCTCAAACAGATGAACTAGCAGCCACACGTTTCTCTAACTGCCTATCAGAGGTTGCGAAATGGATGTCAAACCACTGTCTTAAATTAAATGGGAATAAAACGGAGGTAATGATTGTGGGGAAATCACCTACCATTTGGTCATCTGCCTGGTGGCCAGCCTCCTTAGGCCCACTACCCGACCCTAAAATGGAAGTCAAAAATCTAGGTATCTTTTTTGACGCAGAGTTGAATTTCATCAACCAAATACATAGGGTTGTGGGTAAATGTTATGGATCGATCAAGGTTCTGAGCAAAATTCTGAACCTTATGCCCTCCAATGCTAGGAAAACCATTGTCCATGCAACTATAACTTCACAGTTGGACTATGGCAATGTTCTCTATCTTGGAACTACCAAGGGAGGACTTGCCAAACTACAGAGGGCACAGAACGCTGCTGCTCGATTGGTACTTGGCTTACCCAGAAGAGCTAACGCAGAGAATGCACTGAAGAAACTCCACTGGTTGCCAGTAGGAAAGAGGGTCATATTCAAGGCGTTATGCTATGGGCACCGCATCCTCATGAAATCCGGCCCTAAATATCTGCACTCACTCCTTGAGGAATACAAACCTGACAGAACTTTACGATCATCGGACAAGGCATTGGCTAAAATACCCAGGATACACAGAGCCAGGCAGGGAGCACGGTCCTTCAGGTATCTAGCAGCAAAGACCTGGAACACCCTTCCAATAACCTTAAGAACAGAGACGTCTGAAATGCGTTTCCGCAAACAACTCAAAACATGGCTCTTTGGAAAAAAGAACTATTAGAGTTCTGATTAGCATCTTCTCACTGCTATTTTCTTTCTCCTGTGTCATAGCGCGGGGACACACCGTTTGTGGTGTAACCAGGCACTCTATAAATGTGTTATACATACATACATACATACATAGGGCTCAGGAAAGTCCTACCGGGTTTGACCAGTGTGAACATGTCTCTCCCTCTAGAAGGGTGGAATGCTACCCCCGCCGCCAGGACAGGCGGGGGGGAGGTAGTATTCCAAGATGTTTGACACCAAACACGACATGTTTTGATGCAGCCATTCTAAAGTTAGCATTTACCGCGAGGTTATAATGCACTTAAGAGTATATGGTATGGCTGTATCACAGAACAGCCATAAGGAAGTATTTCCAAAAGCTGCAGAGGGGTTCAGCTCATGCTTGGGCGCCCTCTCACACAAAACCAAGCACTCTGCCTTCAGGATTTTCAAGACCTGCCATAGGAGTGGCTTATAGGTGTATATGTGTCTGTATATATGTGTGGATTTAGGTAGCTTATACCATGGTAAGGGGAGCAAGCACACCCTTACCCAGGCTGCAGTAGCAGACCTGTGGTGCCATTTTGGTGTGCTTCCCAGGGATGGCATAATACATGCTGCAGTCCCTGGTAGGCCTCTGAGGTACCTATGCCCTAGGTACATAGTATACCATATACTAGGGTCTTATAAGGCACTCCAGAATCCAATTAGATATGTACCTGATGTACATGGAAACCATTTTACAGAGAAAGCAGATAGACTGGGGCCCTGAATAGCAGGATCCCAGTCCAACTAAGTCATAAACCAGCAAAACACCAGGAAAAAAGTGGGGGCAACCATATTGTCAGATTCCACCTTCCTACAGTCAATCCCGCCGATTTCCTGTACTCCCATGAAGTGCACCATTGAGTTTAAGAGGATTACCGTTTGGAGTTTATACATATTGAATAGACAGTAGCTGCCTCTGCACCAGTCACAACAAGTGCCAACGCCACCTCTCTCTACCAAATGGTTGAGCTACTGGGGTTCCATAACTGGAGGGCAGCAGAGACCCACGCAACTCCAAGGAGCAATGAATTATAGAGAAACACTTTGAGAACTGATCGCTGACAATGAACTTTCAGCTTTGATGATTGCCCTGATGAAGCATCATGGTTGGAACGAATAATATTGGCTGGGCCACCATAGTGCATGTTGATCTTTATAAAGAAAGATGGAATACAATTATATGTTTTGGAAAACTAAAGGAAGAATCTGGAATAAAATGCTTGAAAAAAGTTCCTTGACTTGTATGCTCCTTTTCAATTGATGAACTTCCATTGATGAACTGGATGGAAATACAACTGACCATCGCCAAAGGATCTTCACTGCTGAACTGGTTTTATACCAAATATAGGAAATGGTTGGTTATTTAGGGTGGCATCCTTTAATCTGATTAAATACTATTGTGTTGTAAGGGGGTCTGGGAGCAGTCGGACCTCTAGGATTGTGCAACCACTTTTGAATTAAAAAACAGACATGTGTGGTCAATTAGAGCCACAACTGCCACATTTCTTATATAAATGTTGGTATGCACGGTACTCCAGTACTTACTTATGTATTTAAAGAGATTTTTATAGCGGTGGCAAGACCCGGGGGATTAGATAGCTTTACACACATAGTCACAGCACTGTTAGAGAGCATGGATTACAAAATACAGACTTGTTAATAGCCGGGTCTAAGTAGATCATAGAGAGGAACATACATACAGTAAATATTATGATGAAAAGAGTCCAGTTGTGAGCTAGGTGTTGGAGTGTAAAGGGTTTGAGTTGTCGATTGAGGAGAAGATCTTTTAATTGTCTTTTGAAAGTCATAAAGGAGGGGTTCGTCCTGATATGAACTGGGAGGGAGTTCTTTATTTTAGCGGCATTGCTCGGAATGGAACGTGCAAAAGCTTTTTTTTTTTTTTTGGTGGGATGAGAAGCACAGCGTTGGTGCTTCAAAGGTTTCATGTCTGGCCTGTCTTTAAAAGTTTGCATGCAAGGTTGGCTGGTTTCCCAGTGTGGAGGACCTTGTGAGTGAGGCAGGCAGTTTTGAAGCAGCAACTGGCTTTGATCAGGTGCCATTTAAGATTTTTCAGCGAGGGGGAGATACAGTAGAGGTAGGCAAGCCAACAAAGTAACTGGAAGAGCCAAGGGAAGGGTCTGCCTTGGTTCTAAGAGCCAGTCTTCCTTGGTGTAGCCTTTATTTCTGAGGTCCACAGGTTCAGAGGCTGGAAGCCAGGGGAGCTGGCTGGTTTTATGCCAATTTTGAGCTTGTGGGCATTGAGGACTCAGTAGCCAAATGGGCTACCATTCCCACAGAGCATCCCTACCCACTTTTGCATTTCCTGCGGGGTTGGCACTAAACAATGCCGAAGTGGATCTCTCGGACCAAATCCAAGATGTAGGGACCCTTCTTTCCTGGGACTGAGCCTTGGGCACACCCATTTCCTTTGTCCAGTTTCACGCCAGAGCAGGGGCAGGTAGCCCCTGTAACCGGTTTGAACTGTACTCTGCACAGGGACACCAAATGTGCCCCCAGTGCAGGACTTCAAGCACCACAGAGTGCTCCCGCCCAGCCCAATACACATCAGCCTGTCTGGGGAGGTGGTTACACCTCCCCTCGACAGGAAACCTATTGTCCAGGCCTCCCCTGCCGGAGTTTCGGTCAGCAGCAGGAGACCAGATCCATGTCTGTGGCAGAGGCATCCATTTTGTGATGCCAGGGCTCAGGAAAGTCCTACCGGGTTGGACCAGTGTGAACATGTCTCTCCCAATAGAAAGGTGGAATGCTACCCCCGCCGCCAGGACAGGCGGGGGGTAGTATTCCAAGATGTTTGACACCAAGCACAACATGTTTTGATGCAGCCATTCTAAAGTTAGCATTTACCGCGAGGTTATAATGGTTATAATGCACTTAAGAGTATATGGTATGGCTGTATCACAGAACAGTTACAATCAAAGGGAATGGATCACTTGTAGCTGGCACCAGGGTTCGGGTGGTTGTTTCCGATATTTGGTAAAAAACCCTCAGTTCGTAGGCGGTATATCTTGAGTCTCCGCCTTGATATCTAAATACGTGACAGCATCATCATAGGTTTTTTCCCATGCTTCCTCCAACCCGGAGGGAACCACTGGATGTTCCAGTAGTGATCAGGGAAAAAAATAAAAATAAAAAAGAGGTAAGAAGTGCTCAAGTGTAGTGATTGGTTATGTTAAAAAATTCCTCAAGCTACCTGTATTCAAAAATGTTATTCTATTAGGTGCAGGGAAAAAGATAAAAAACAGCTAGTTGCAGAGTGGACATGAAATGAATCCGCTGCAGTTTTAGTCTGAGTGGTCGGTCGACATGTTTAAGCCCCTAGAGTGCCCAGAAGGGTCGGG
The DNA here is from genome assembly GCF_964204655.1 of Triturus cristatus. Taxonomy (NCBI): domain Eukaryota; kingdom Metazoa; phylum Chordata; class Amphibia; order Caudata; family Salamandridae; genus Triturus; species Triturus cristatus. The sequence goes on from NC_140590.1 coordinate 1,707,318,104, forward strand.
GGGCTTTCTTCAGGACCTCAGGTGAAAGTGAAGTGAGATTGGGATATTATCCAATACCAGGTGGAAGTTCCAATACTATTCAAATGAACTTCATCGAGGATAGTACCTATGTATAGGGGGTGGCGGGGGGAGGAAGAAAGGTAAACATAGACGTCCTTGGTTAGTGCAAGAAGGACAAAATCGTTACTTGGTAAAGCTGAAATCGCAATACAAAAGCAAGTATAAATGGCAAATCTTTAAATACAATTGGTATACATCCTTATGAAGCAAGTGGAGATTCGAACCATCTACGTTGGAGAATTGTAAGTTTAAAAACAGGTAAGTGAGGTTTGCACAGATAGTACTGGGAACGAAATGAACATGCACTCATAGTAAAACCAGACCGTTCAGTTTTTAGAAGGTGTTCATAACGTATAGTCGATAAAGATGTTAGTCTTATCAATAAATGCCCCAAGGTATATTGGACAAAGGTTAGTGCAAAAATTGTGGGCCAATTGTAGAAGATAAGTTGTTACAGGTATCGGGGCGCCGAGAGGTACCTGTCTGTAATGGGGGAGGGTGTTAGCAAATGTTACGGTGTGTAACGGTGATTAATAAGGGTTAGTTATATCAAGGGTGGGAGCTGCGTCCCCATGTTGGACTGGCCTGGGCCATCTTCAAAACTTTTTCTCCACGACTTAATTGATTAACACTTGATATTTTTGCTTATATGTGTATTCTTTTAAGTTCTCTATATATGTCAAGATGTCTTTAAATACTAGAGTCTGAAGAGAGCATACTTTTCGATCACCTGATCTTTTATATTAAAAAAAAGGAGGGTAACCTGCTTTTCATGTAAAACAGAAAAGTATTTTATCCACCAGTTTTGAGTGGCAGCCCAAGACATGAGTGTCCGCACGTCCATCATGGGATAAAAAGCTCATTTAATTAGGCATGATCTATAAGATAGGTATATTCGCTATGGTCGCTTTATTTTCCTTTTTACATATGAAGAACTGCCATTGATGATTGTAATCCTAATCCTAATCCTAATCTTTTAATTTGGGAACATCAATAAAAGAAAAAAATAAAATAAAAAAATAAAAAAGCTCATTTAATTCTTTTGCCCGTAGTGGCCGCAAGCATTAAACAGGTTGTGGCAGTATATAATAAGCAGGTGGTAACACAATACTGCACTTGCAGTCCAAAATAGCCAGTCCCCTTTTGCACACCTACCTCAAACTTTTTCAAGCTCCTAAAATATGTCACCCTTGACAAATATGTAGTCGAGTGGATTTGAACACAAACCATTGCATAAAGTAAAAATGCAAACCTGTATTAGCACAACCATTTACGCACGCCACATGAATCCAGCTAACATCATCCCCATTAGAACTTCCTTTTTAGCGCTTACTGTTGAAAGAAAGAAAAGTCCTTGAGCCTTAGGTTATACTCTTGTTTAGTCATTCGTAACATTACCAAGTTATTGAATTCTGTAGCCTGTCAGCCTCATTGTGTGATTGGCACGGCTGGGCCGGAGACCGCTGCTATCTGTTACATTGTAACAGTTTGATTATAGTAAAAACCAACTTAGCTTGGCCGGGCTGAGATGGTCTCAATGGCTGCCCACCTCTCCTTGTCCTGGGCCCCGCTCACACTGACTGCACTGCACTGGCTGGCGACTGAGGTCCACACTATAAATTTATCAACAGCAGGTAGGGGTGGCTCCTCCGCTAAGGCAAAGGAGCGTCGCTCCACTGCTCTAAGAGCAGTGAAAAAGGGAAATATAAAATGATAATAGCAAGGTTATTGTCGTTTTATTTTGTGTTGCTGCGGGACTGGGTTAGGGTGGGGCGGGGCTGGTGGCACAAGGGGTAAGAATGTTGGGCACACTCTACGTGCACATGACGGTTTGGCCGGCCATCTTGGGCCAACCAGTCATGTGCACCTTGCATTTTCCCCTCCAGGCTGTAATGCACAGACTGGAGGGGAACATGCACAGGCTCCCTGTCTCCGTCTGAGCGCCGAACCATGGCCCTCAGACCAATCACACAGCTGCATTGCAGCATTGTGGTTGGCTTAGGGGAGTAGAGTCTGTGTGGTTCCTGCTACTTCCGGCCTTGGAGTCAGTTAGAGAAGAGAAGCGTAGATGACGAGGAGAGATGGCAGAAAAGGTAAGGGTTTAAAAAAAACTATTTTTTAACCCTCCGCCTCGCCATCCTCGTTCCTTACCATCCACCACTGACTTCAGGGCTTTGTGGGGCATGATAGGTACTAGCTTTATAAAGCAAAACATAGCAGTTTATTGCAGTGATGTGGATACCAGCAATAAAATACGTTACTATGACCCGTGATGCGTGGTGCTTGGCATGGCTGAATTCAAGCCAAAAGCATGAAGAGAAGAAAGAAGTGTTCGGTAATGAAGTCTGTGAAACGGGTTCTGGGTTGCTTATGTTCCGCTTCAGGAAGGACCTTGCTTGATGTTTTGCAAGCAGCCTCCCATCACCTGTGTTTTATGTACTGCCCTAAGTGGCAAGGATATGCGCAGACGTGGGTCCCGTGCTTACTGTGACACTGGAACCTAGCTGTACCAGGTTGATGAGCCCATAACTAGGGAGAAACCTGTCCTGGGTTGCTTGTGTTCCGGTTCAGGGAGGACCTGGCTTGGCAGTTTGGGCTGGACTGTTCCCATGAGGAGCAGGGTCAGGACTGATTTGCATATAGCTGGGTCCCAACTGAGATGGCATGGGGAGCAACAGAACAATGGATTGGAGCACTACTCCGAGCTAATGCCAGTGGTTAAACTATTGGCAAGCAGCCACCCATCACCTTTTGTGTGTTTCCGGTACGAAGTGTGCCAAACAAGGTGGAATTACACCATACTTGCATACGAAATCAAAACTCAAACGGAATCCGTTGGCTAATTGCATGCTTTAATTAAGATGGCATTTTCTGGTGATGAATGTGCTGGATATAATGCAGTGAGATTGATATTGTCTGCAACAGATTCATACTAGTGACCACAATGTGTGTCTTCCTCTCTCTCACAGGAATTTTCCTCGAAACTCACTCTCTGCCTAGAAGTTATTTACTATAATGGGAGTATAATTGTTCTGATAACATCCAGCGCCCATGTTGGTGGTGGCTACGATCGTGGAAGAAGGGGTGTGATGTTGGCCACTGCCCATCGTTTTTAGGTTTTGTCTGCACATCACTTGCACTGTGCTTATAAAATCTATTGTTTTAATGTAAATTTAAAAGAAGCTTACATCCTGCCCACTCTCTTTCCTGGCTTTTCATTGGTTCCTGTGCTTGCCACTTGCTTTCTCTCCATTTCTATTGCCTGTAGCATATTTGTTTCCTGCATTTACCATGCATGTTCCTTGTCTGCTTCTCTTATCAGTTTTCTGTAGCCGAAATACTGTTAATATCCGCTATGGTGGAACTATTTTTTCATAAGATTTCATCTCTTCCGTCTTGCAGCAGATTTATATTGCACAATTTATCACAGGGAGCGGTTAAGTGATTTGCCCAGAATCACAGGATGTTGCGCCGCGAAGACTCGAACCGGGATACGCAGCTCTCAAGTCAGCAGCTCTGGCTACGCCACATTCTCTCCACTCCTGTGATGTTTGCAAGGGAGTTCTTTCCTTTATCCCAGAGGAGGATTTATACAAATAGCAGATTTTTCATTACATAGGCAAAACTGATGCATTACCAATGCTTGTTTCATCATGTTATTGGTCTAGAGGGATGACTGTGCGCATTGTTGGCTCGACGAGCTGGTCATGCTAGTTTCAGCACAAACAGCTATTAGAAACAGTTTCAAGATGTTTTCCAAATGTGTGAGCCATTTGTCGGTGTTTCTTCTGCAATGTGGCAAGCAAATCATTCAAATGTTTCCTCAGGTGACAGGCTCAAAAGTGATTTGTGAGAAAAACTAACAATTTAATGTTTTGTGTATGTCAGCTTTTTTATTCATTTCAAAAGGTATATGCTGAAGTGCTGAACATATTTCTTACCCAGGCTTTTCAGAAGTTAGAGCGAAGCCTGGGGCAGAAAAGTTCATTCTTCTTCCGTTTTTGCCAGCCAAACCTTTTTCTAAGATAACAAGCATCGGAAATGACAAGAGACCTGCCTTATAAAGGGATGTGCCTCTCTCAGTCTACTTTCCAGGAAAATTCGGGCACTAAACAACCCCTGTAAAACTCAGCAAGTTCTAGCCTATGCCCACCGTCGCCAGATTGATATATTATTCTTGCAGAAAATTCATATGAATAACAGAAGGGCACCTGCCTGGGCACTTAAATGGGGGGCTTACAGATACCTCTCTACATATTCCCGAGGTGTTGTTATCTTAATATAGAAGGGGGGGCTTCAAACATATTCACAAGGAAGCAGACCCTGGGGGCATATTCTTCATTCTACAAGGCCTTTTCCAATCTACAAACAGAATACTCATAAGTGCATAAGGACCAAATCAGGATGCCACACCACAATATCTGGAGTGGCTGCTATAATATTACACTCCTCCCCACTTTAGTTCAACCAACAGTTCCCAGGGGAACCCTAAAGCTAGAGAAATGCTATTTATAAGTATGGGTCAACATGATCTGGTGGACACGTGGTGTCACCTACATCCCCATGAAAGAGCATTCACTCATTGTACATGATTGTGAGGCTAGACTACACGACTGGCCATGCTCACCAGATTGTATTAGCTGCAGCTGTGCAGAATCCATTCCACACTCTGCAAAGCATTTAGAGATGTTGTGTGGGGAGAGTGCACTGCTGAAGGCAATGGCATTTCAAGTCCATTCTAGATAGGCTCACCGTGTTGGAGACAGAGATACAAACACTCAAAAAAACTAAACGAATACCCATGACCCAAGGACACTATTAGACATGCAAAACAAATGGTGTAAACAGTAGGAGGTGGCAGAGAGCGAAACAGGCAAATATGTATAACCTAGACGATATGGGAGAGGAGACCAACCGGGCACACATTGGCTTGTCTTATTCATCCAAGTGGGCGGCATGTGACTTAATACAGATAGATGAGGACAACTGTACTGTGGTACACCAAACAAGAGACATTTTGGCAGCATTTACTAACTATTACTTTATACTCATCCACAAACCACCTAGACATCACCAACCTCAACACCTACATTGATGAAGCCATGCTGGCGTGGCTCGACTAAGAACGCAGGCCACTCTATGATCCAATCAATCCCGAGGAGATGAAAGAGGCCATTAGTAATGTGCGAAATGTCCTAGCACCTGGTAATGATGGCTTTACCATTGAATTCTATAAAGAATAGATTGATGACTTCTTACTCTATATGCTGCAGATGTACGAGGAGGCACGTGTGAAAGGAATACTACCGCCCACTCTTAGAGAAGCAATTGTTATCACATTGTTGAAGCGAGACAACTCTCCAAATTAATGAAAGTCCATTGTTGTCAAATTGTTAATGCGGGGCAAAGCTCCGAATAAATGTGACTCATACAGACCTCTGTCTTCACTAAACTTTGACAACAAAATAGTAGCTAAAATAATAGTGAATAGACTACTATCATTATGACAAATGGTGGGACCCGCTCAGTCGGGGTTGATAACCAATCACGCCACAGCTGCCAACCTCAGAACCCTATTTGCGGTCACATACCAAACAGACTCGGAAATTCTGGTCGCAACACCATTCTGAGATGCTAGTAAAGCTTTTGACTCCATTGAATCTCCATACATTTGCACTGTGATGAGTAGGATAGGACTGAGTAAGGGAATATTGAAATGGACAGACCGTCTATATACTTAGCCAATAGTCAAAATTAGAGTTAATGGACTAGCATCACACCCAATACAGAGAGGCATCAGACAGGGATGTCCACTATTCTCACTTCTGTTTGCTCTTGATCTGGAACCCCAGCCATTTATATTGAGAGCGCATCACCATACAATTTGTATCCTGCAGATTGCTGTTATCACTATATGTGAATCATATACTCCTGCTGATGTAATATCCACAGAATAAACTTAACTTCAATCATATGCATAATAATCAGTTTTGATAGATGATCCGGTCTCACCATAAACTGGGGTAATTCGCTACTAATGCCATTAACCAAAAATACATGAAACCTACTCTAGACTATGCCATACTTTGGACACAAAACCCAGTCCACTATTTAGGCATTCTAAACCTCTGGGATAAGGATGTAGTACTACAGAGAAGACTTTATAGGATCACTACACACATTCGATAGTGAGGAGAATTGCCCTTATGAAAATGGTGGTCTGTCTAGACTACTTTATCTATTCCAAAATGTACCTATACCACACAACCAAGTGTTCTTTCATGAACTGAAGCTACAGATGATTACTCTAGCCTGGGCTGGCAAGTAGCCTGGAATCAGCTGGGATACTCTAAAAAGTTGGGGGATTAACGGCCTCCAATTACTAGGTATACTATCTTGTTGTCCAAGCCCAGTTCGCACACCACTGGTTCCATAATATTAGAATGCTCCACATTATGCAGTCGAGAAGGACCTGGCCCACAGTAGCGTATTGAACACTATCTTAACCCGAAAGCCCCATAGGCCTGGTCCAGACTAGCTATAGCGTGTGCAGTTGTGGCACCATATTCATCCCATCTGTCACTCAAGAACAGCACAAGGTTAAAGTTGAAGTGAGAACCATTGACGATACACACATTCACGGAACTAAAACTACACACATTGGGAGACTTGTTTCAAAACAACATATTAATTACCCTACAAGTCAATAAAGCACTGGTTCCGGTGACCTTTTTAGACACATTATTCTGCTATTGTTCCGGGGGGGGAAGTCAGAAAAGGGTATGGCACATCGCTAAAAGAGACACAAGTATGGAAACTACTAAACCTTGGGATAGACAACCATATTACAAAAGTGTTAGGGACAGATTTGTAAAGATGTGATGCAGCGCAATGCAGTAGACAACTTACTGCACTGTATCACATGGAGAGGGTGGGAACATGCCATATCTACTAAGGTAAGTACATATTCCAGCTCTCTCCCTCTTTCCCCGTGCTGGCACACGCAGTGCTACCTAGCGACAATGCAGGCACCCTTGCACCATTGGGCAAGGGGGCCTGTGTTGCAACCAGGATTATTTTTGTTCAGGAAGGGACATCTTCCTGCACAAAAGCAATCCTTTGAGGCATCCTTCTCTTTCAAAGTGTGCTGCATGCATAGAAAGAGGAATTAGCTGGAAAAATAAATACATCCCTCCTTGTTACACCTCACTTAGTAAAGGATATCATTTTGATGCAATCCCAGGTTCACTTTCTACATGTGCTGCAGAATGCAGCACAAGTAGAAAGAGGAACAAAAACGAGAAATATAGTTAGTTCCCCCCTTGCACCTCCCCTGGGATGGCTTACCTTTTTGATACATTCCCAGATTTATTATGTATCGCTAGGAATGTGCCAAAACCCATGGCTGGATGCGTTTGAATACCCATGCTCCACTCATGGAATGCCTTCCCAGGACAGAGTGTCGCAAGGCAGTTACTTTTGTGGCCTCGAGTTACTCCAGATTTACCATGCCACTCACAGCCACACAGTGGGCCATATTTAAGACTTTTGTGGTGCAGGGCAGCGCAGCAAGCCTCTTTGAAGTGCTGCCCTGTGTCATAGTGAAAGGGCAGGAACGCGCTGTATTTATCAAATATGGCACACTGCTGTCCTTTTCTCTTGGGCTTGAGCTGTTTTGGCAGCCTAGCACCAATGCAGGCACACTTGCACAATGGTGCAAGGGTGCCTGTGTTGGAAGCAGGATAGTTGTATGCAGAAAGGAGCACCTTCCTGCACAAAAGCAATCCTGAGAGGTGTTTTCCTCCTTCTGTGTGTGCTGCAGAGTGCATAGCACATAACACATAGCAAGAGGAAACAATGAGGAGAAAAAGATATTTCTCCTCGTTGCATCTCTCCTGGGGAGGTGTATCTATTTTGGAGCATTCCCAGGTTTACCGGTTATTGTAAATTTGGGAATCTATCATAATCCATAGACACAACAATGCAGAGATTTGGCCTTGCTTGTCTTCATAAATCTCATTTTACATTTGCTAGGCCTTTGCACAATGTTGAGTGGTGGAAGTGGCTCATAAATATCCCCCCAGAGGCCATATGCACAAGGCCTGGCGATAAATAATGCTAACTTTAGTTAGGGGCAATTTTTGTACCGCCGCCATGGCACCTACGTATTTACAACATGTCGCTACATGGCAATAGTTTCTGATCGCAGCGGTATTTGTCCACGTAAACCACAACGTTACGGCGATAAAAATGTTGCCGCTAACATGAATAAAGTGACGGCAGGCCAGTCAGCGGCCAGGAACTCATGATAATCAGCATGACGCCACTTTTTTCATGTTAGCAGCAATATTCAACACAAAAAAAAAAACATTGTTGAAGAACTATGCAGGAAGCTGGACTCAGTAATGCAGGAGAGACAAACCCCTAACACCACAAATAGGAGGACCAGCCAGAGACCCAGGGGAAGGGAAAGAGGAAAACCAGGTTCAGCCAGCAGGAACATCAGATCCTGATTGCGGCGGTGACAGAGAAACAACAGCAGCTCTTTGTCAGCTCCACTGTGTCATTGGGGACAAACCATGCAATATGGCAGTCCATCACAGCCAAGGTGAATGCTGTTGCAGATGTGAGGAGGACAGTGACTGACTGCAAGAAGCGCTGGCATGATGCTAACTCAAGACCAAGCAGAAACTGGCCGACAATCGCCAGGCAGCACTGCAGACCTGAGGTGGGAGTCCAGCGCCACAGGTGGAGCTGGATGCCTTGGAGGAAGAGGTATCTGCAGTCATCTGTGAGGAGTCGGTGGTTGGAGTCCAGGGACAGGATAGTACTGAACAAGACCAGCTACATCAGCAACAGGGTGAGTACCAACCAGGCACCGGGAAGAGGGGGTGGATGGAACCAATGTCATTCATGCACAAATAAATATCACTCAGTGCACTGACTGCAGATGTTGTCCCAGATACTCCCATTCCTGGGGGTACAGCCACATATCACCCTAGTCAATGAACATATTGAAATACACATATTGGTGGTGTCACAGATTTGGAGATCAGCACAGAAAAGTAATCCGAAATTCAGACAAGAAAGTATTTACACCAGACCACAAAATAAATCAAACATGAACAAGCAAAGGGGCATATTGCCTGGATATGTGGCTGGGTGTCAAAATGGCCCCTTGCCTCAACACCAGGCACACACAAATTGTCTGCACAGGGCTGCATCTTTGTGACAATAATATGATGATGCACCATGTCCAAGACTGATCTGGGGCAAAAGTGAGCATGCCACCACCGATGGCAGCACACATGCACCATTGTGCAGGGGTGTCTGAGTAGAATGAAGAATGTGTATGTGCAGTAAGGTCCTCCTTCATGCACATGTGCAATCTTCAAATCAACTCAGATACCCTTGCACAATGGTGCATGTGTGCTGCCATCGGTGGTGGCATGCTCACGTTTGCCCATGATCAGTCTCGTTCACAGTGCATCATCATATTGTTATCACAGAGATGCAGCCCTGTGCAGACAATTTGTATGTGTGTGGTGTTGAGGCAAGGGGGCCATTTTGACACTCTCACACATCTCCAGGCAATTTGCCCTTTGCTTGTTCATGAGACGCTGCCTTGTGTCTACCAAGTGAGAAAGCATGTAGTGAGTCTATATACCATGAACACATGCATTGTCAGAACATAGTGATCATGCAGCCTTCTGTATAAAAGGTGCATATCCCACAATGCATACATTCAGCACAGTAGAGTCATAATGTGATGTCATACTGTGAGCAGGGGGGATCTGCCAACAACACTACAGTGCATGGACTATGCATATCAGGAATGTGTCACCATAACATTTTCTACATGTCTTGTCTGTGTACCATACTCACAGAACTAAAATGTCCCTTGAAGTACTGGGTATTTTAGACCCAGCGGTGCAGGGGCACACACCCTATGACTTCTGGGTTCACCCTGTTCCAGACCTACAGAAACACAGAGTCTTCTGGGTGAAGTCAAAGATCGTTTATTGGCTGCAGACCAATTACAGATATCCTAGAAGTACAACAGCGTGTATGTTCTCAGGAGACTGCTGAAAATCATAGAAACGGACTTCATCTTAAATACGCTTTTCCCTGCCTCAAGCATACATTCCTAGGTTTTATGATACGGTAATAAACAAGTGTACATTACAAAGAAAAGGCAGAGTCATGATGACCATCCCACATTCCAGTTCGGCCAGCCCACAATGATTTACACAGTAAGGTTCAGATCCCACATTTGATATCAATAGGCCCCAATAAAACACGGGCAGCTCCTGTTGATAGAAACAAGTCATAAAGCAGGAACAGTCAGGTGTGAAAGAGATTAGCCGGAGGTTCGTGTAGAAAGAAAGGGTTTTATGATGGGTCAAGCCCTGATGCTAATCACAGGTGGACGGAGGAAGGGAAGCTCGTGAGACCAGTTTGACCTGAGGCAGCAGAGCCAGCTGCCCAGGTCACAGAGAAGTCAAAGGAAAGCACATGTACTGTGAGGCCCGTATTTGCTCCATTATAGCCTATGTGAGGGCAATGACAAGATGGCCACCGCTTCCAAAATGGAACCCGCGTAGTAACGTGAAACAACGTGTACACAGTGCATTCATAGCTAGAACGATATTAAAGGACTCGTACATGCCGCATTAACCATTTGCGGTTTGCTGATACCAAGATAGACGGGGGTAGGACCCTGTCCCCTACGCGGTCCCGAATATTAAAGTACGACAGACCCTCCTTTTGCCCTTACATAGGCAATCACTATACTCATCTTAATCCGAGTCTAGGTCAATGTTCACGAAGTCATGGAGATGTTGCTGTAGCATCATCCTATTACTTAGCTCGTCCCTCGATACAGGTTTCCTTACACATAAGGTAGCACAGAGGCCACATATTGCAGGAGCACACTGTATGCACAGACAGAACAGGAAAAGAATGGCTAAGATCATTCCAATGACCATCAGAACTTTCCAACCCCAGGCAGATATCAGTTCCCAGAACCACCCCACCAGTGACCAGTCTCCCTTATCCACGTGTATGGATTCAGATATTTTATGGAGTTTGGAGATGGCTTGATAGACTGTTGGAGCGTTATCTGGTATGAAAATGCAACAACTGGATTGGATAACCTTACATACCCCACCACGGTCTGCAAGAATAACGTCTAGAACCATGCGGTTCTGCAAAGTCATAAGGCGATCCGCTTGGAGCTCAGCTGTCAGATTACTAAGGGCACCAGCCGTTACATTAACAGTGGATTCAACCACACGTGTCAGTTGTCTCAGGTTCCTACTATTCACCATAGGTCCCCAAAACGGCAGGAAACCCAAGAAGAAGTCTCCCGCTTCCTGACCGGCAGTATCCTCCTTACTAATCACACCTCTCACAACTCTAGTCTTATGATAATCAGAGGCGGCAGTGAATGTTGGCGGTAGCAAGTTCGCAATATAACATGTGCCCGAGAAATCAGGGGGCAACCATGTATATGCTCGGTCATTACAGATGAAATATGTGCCCTTGGCAGCCAAAAACGCAGGGGAAAACTGTGACGGGAAAGTGTACGTTTCAGTACAGTCACTTCTTCCCAGTTGAGCTCTAGGATTCTGACCATTACCCTGTAAGCAGAACCGACCCATGTGGGGTACGACCCAGATTGGGGATGAGATTTTTCGCTGTCTTTCACCCAGACTAATACTATACCCTGTCGCGTTCCATCCTACATAAGGTCTCAATTCTTCCTTGGGTATGGATGAGTATGCATCGATATCGCTGCTCATATCAGCAACTCCTTTCATCAAAGCCTTATTATTGGTGATAGGTCTGATGGAACGCGGTTGTCGAGGGGAGTACGTATCTAGAGCATAGAGAAACATGGTCTGGAATGCCCATGACGATCCATTGTAACTAAATGGCTGCACCAAATAGGGAATACCCTTGTTAATGGTATGTGGCATTAACCCACACACCCAGCAATTGGTCGTATTCATTACTAGTTGGTGCTGGTGCAAAAGCTGGATAAACGAGTTATTTACGAACTCGGATCGTCTGGTCTGTTCGTGCTCAGGCAGAGGGTGAAAAGAGTGAGAGGAGGCAGTAGAAAGAGGTATAGGCTGTATAGTGGGCGCAATGGTCTTTTGGGAGGAGAAAAACACAAATCCTATGATGAACATTATTGTACTACACACTATACACGCCTGTCAGTCCAGGGAAATGCCCTAGACCAACCAGAACCGTTGACCTAACGTCTTCGGCCTGTATCCCAAAGTCTTGGCACCGCGACCCTGCGGCTGAACCTGGATGGTGGTTCGAAAAACAAAAATCAAGAAAGCCTTTCAGATGGGAGAGTTAAAAAATGTCAAAAGAGGAAATAGTAAGGAAATCTTTATTTGTCCATGGGCCTTGGTCTCAAATTATAGCGGAGACGGCCAGGTGCTGTTTGGTCCTGGAACAAAAGTTCAGGCTCTGTGGTGTCCAGTCGATTTGATGGTGGCACAGCTTCTTGCAGAATATTGTCACTCTCTTGGTCTGAAGCTGTGTCTCTTATGCGTGCGTCACTGAATGGTACAAAACGAGGTACAGTGTCTGTCTCAGAGTCGGCGATACCCTCCTGGACCCACTGGTCGTATGGCAGAGGCAAGGGGACTACTTTGCAGTGGGTGCCATGGATCCAGTGTTTCTTCCCCTTTACTCGCACCGCTGATCTGGTTGATAGAAGCACAAGGTGGGGGCCGATCCAGCGAGGCTCGTCGTTGCTCTTGCGCTGGAAGTTTCGGATCAGCACCCACGTACCAGGGTTAATAGGGTGTCCAGGAGTTTCAGAAGCTTGAGGAAGAGTATCATGTACCTGTTGGTGCAAAACACGCAGTTTAACAGTCAAATCATACAGGTAATCGAGTAGTACTGGATGCTCAATCTCACTAAATTTCGTAGGCCTCGATACACCCCATACATTGGCCGGGCGGCCAAAAATAACTTCATAAGGACTAAGTCCCACTCGTGAGTGTACGGTCATTCTGGTGGACAGGAGTGCTAAAGGCAGAGCGTCAGGCCATTTTAGACCGGTGCTCGCCTGGATTTTGGCTAGCTTGAGCTTTAGGGCTCCATTGTAGCGTTCTACTAATCCAGCTGATTGGGGGTGATTGGCGGCGTGGAACTTTTGCTGGATGCCTAAACCTTCACATACATTCTTCATCACTTTACCCACAAACTCACTTCCATTATCACACCACACCATTCTTGGCATTCCAAACCTAGGGAAGAACTCTTTCACGAGGGCTTTGGCTGTGGATAAGGCAGTGTTATCTTTCAGAGGATAAGCCTCTATCCATTTCAAGAAAGCACAAACAACCACCAGTACATATTTCAGGTTGTTGCACCTTTCCATGTGAATAAAGTCCAGCTGCAAAACTTCGAATGGACATGATGGGGGTGCAAAGTGACCAGCTGGAGTTGGGGTTCCCCTACCAGGGTTGTACTTCAAGCATACCATGCAATTCTTGACCACATTCTCTGCACACTTGGGAATTCCAGCATTCTGCCATACTGGAGCCAACAACTTGCAAATACCTTTCGTATTGATATGTGCCATTCCATGTGCCATTGTAACCACTGGGAGTACATACGCGTCAGGTAACAACCATCGCCTATGTTCTGTCAGATCAATCCAACAACCATTCTCATCCAACTTACCCATACTTTCTCTCCACTTGCTTAATTCTTTCTCTGTAGCTTCAGCTTGAAGCGACTTCACACTCTCTATTGTGTTTTCACACATCCCAACATCGTCAACCCATCTTGCGGGGCCTGCAACATACATTCTAGTCTTTACATTCTGTGCTGTTTCCTTTGCGGTCTCATCAGCAAACGCATTCCCACGTCCAACATCATCTGTGATTTTCCTGTGCGCACTGCATTTCATGATCGCAACTTGCAACGGTAGGGTCAGTGACTCAAGGAGATCATTCACCAACTTGCCATTCTGAATTTTAGCTCCATGTGACGTCAGGAACCCACGCTCTTTCCACAAACGCCCAAAATTATGAGCCACGCCAAAGGCGTACTGGCTATCTGTGTAAATATTCACTCTCATTCCTTCAGACAACACGCATGCTCTCGTGAGGGCGATTAATTCTGCTGCTTGGGCCGAATTATGTGGCACTCGTGCAGTTTCCACAACTGTGTGTAAAGTCGTGATAGCATATGCAGCAGTCGTGTCACCATTAGGGAGCTTAAAACACGAACCATCCACCCATAGAGTACCATCACACTCAGTCAGGGGAGTATCTTTTAGATCCACTCTCCCTTTCGTCTCTTCTTCCGTTCTGAACAGACAGTCATGTTGCTCACTCTCATCTAGGTCTGCTGGAACTGGCAATAACGTAGCTGGATTCAGCGTATTGCATCTCTTTATGTGTATGTGATTTGCTAACAGTGTGAGCTCATAGCCTGATAATCGCGTACTAGTCAAGTGTTGTGTCTTGGTTCTGTTTAATAATGTGTCTACAGCATGTGGAACCATAACGATCAATGTGTTGTCCATTACCAAACCAGCAGATTGTCGGATAGACATAGCTGCAGCCGCTGCCGCTCTCAGACAGCTTGGCAATGCCCTCGCTACAGGGTCCAAAGTTGATGAAAAATATGCGCACGGGCGTGGTCTGTCGCCAAAAGGCTGTGTTAACACTGACAATGCACATCCATCTTTCTCGTGAACATACAATGTAAAAGGCTTACTGTAGTCGGGGGTACCCAACACAGGCGCTGAACACAATGCATTACGTAATTCCACAAAACTTTTCTGGCACTCTTCAGACCATGGGATAGGATTCGGTGTGTCTTTGCATGTTAAGGCTAACAAAGGTTTTGCCAACAAGGAAAAATTAGGGATCCAGTGCCTAGAGTATGAAGTGATGCCCAAGAAAGCACACACTTCTCTCTGTGTTCTTGGCACACTCAACTGTGCAATGGCTTGAATTCTTTCTGGGGTCAGTTTTCTTCCCTCCTTCGATAAGAGATGACCTAAGTAGGTCACATCTTGTCGACAATATTGCAGCTTTGAGAGAGACACTTTATTATGGAAAACAGATAAATGGCGCAATAATGACAATGTGGCTTCTTTGCAGATCTTTTCAGTATCCGCGGCGATTAATAAATCGTCCACGTATTGAATCAGAATAGCGCCACTAGGTAAAACAAGTGCATCAAGCTGCGCTTTCAAAGCTGGACTATATATGGATGGACTCTCACAGTAGCCCTGGGGAGCGCGTTTGAAACGGAAGCTTCGGCCTCCCAGACTAAAGCCAAAAATGTCTCTGCTCTCTTCTGCAATTGGGATGCTAAAGAAAGCATTCTTTAAATCGATCACTGAAAACCATGCAGCAGAGGCTGGAATCATCGTTAACAAGGCAGTTATATCAGGGACAACTGGAAACTGTGGCACAACAATCTTATTAACCTCTCTAAGATCAATCACAAATCTGTAAACAGGTGGCTGTGAAGGGTCCGTTCGTTTTAAGACAGGTAAAATCGGACTATTGCAAACGTTGCCTCTTGTCTCTTCAATTACACCCTTATTAATCAGGTCGCTGACAATGTCTAACAGTGCCTTCTGGCCTTCATTAGAGATATTATACTGGGGAACACGTGGCAGTCTGACATTAGCCTTTAAAGTTACCACGTATGGCGGTATCTCCAAGAGGCCCACATCATTGGGACCAGTAGCCCAAAGGGCATCCGGAAGGGATGACAATTCCGGCGGCATTGCATTTTTAGACAAGTACATCGGGGAAATCACTTTCCTGCCTAATGTAAGTTGTACTCCTGACGGTGAACAATACAGTGTAGCATGCAACCTTTTCAACAAATCCAATCCTAGCAAATTCTCACCACAACCTGTTGTCAGAATCAGGGGTGCTTTCAGCTCGCAAGGCCCAATAGAAAGTGACATGGGACTAGAAATCGGGTTCCTAACTGGGGCGCCAGAAAAACCTGCTGAAACATTTATATCGCCAGACAAAGGTGCGCCAGGGAGTTTTGAATGCATGATTGAACTCTTTGCAGCACCAGTGTCTAGCAGAAAGGGCTCCGTTACATTTGCTGTAGTCACCTCAACATACGGTCCACTCTGATCCACTGGCACTGAAATAACTCCCTCTCTCTGTCTACGGCTGTCCTAGTAATCATTATTTCCTGCATCGCCGTCCTCTGTATAATAATCATTAGTGTAGTACTGAGCTGTATTACTAGTTGTGTTAGCTTGCTGATCAAAGCTATTGATGGTATTTTGAGGCGGCAGAGGACGCGCGTTCTGGGGAGCATTTCCACGCCCTCTGCCTCTAGGAGCTTGCTGACCACCCCTACCTCTTGCGCCATACGCATTACCGTTACGCTGCATTAATTTAGGGCAACTATATTTAAAATGACCTTCCTCTTTACAGTATGAACATTGGTTGGGACCTACAGGGACACGTTGTTGATAATACCCATTCATTTGCTTATTGTTCTGAAATTGTTGGGGTTGATGATAGACACCTTGGGGTTGCCTATAATTATT
Source organism: Triturus cristatus (assembly GCF_964204655.1). NCBI lineage: Eukaryota > Metazoa > Chordata > Amphibia > Caudata > Salamandridae > Triturus > Triturus cristatus. Next base: position 1,707,334,743 of record NC_140590.1, read on the forward strand.
CTGACCTCCACGTGGCGGATAGGCCTGCTGTAAAAGGACCTTTGTCTTTAATTCCTTCGTTTTCTTTTCTGTTCTTTCTTTCTCGTCTTTATCTCTGTTTTCATAATACTGTGCAGTAGCCAGTATTTGCGCTGAAGAAGAAACAGCCCAAGAACTTTCTGAATCTTTTAACTTTTTACACAGGTCAGGAAGTAAATTCTGCACAAACTTATCCACAAATAACCGTTGGCCACCCTCAGTACTCATATCTTGCCCACTGTGGTCAACAAACGTTTCTTCGAACCTGGTAAAGAAGTCTGACACTGTCTCATCTTTCTTCTGCTTGCATGCAGATAGCTTGTCCCAATTTACGCGCATCGCGGGCATTATTGTCTTCATATACGTGATGATTCTACCAGGCAGTTCTGCTACTAAAGGCTCAGGTTTCGCACCACCAGTTTGTCTAGCATCAGCAGCGATGATGTTAGCCCATGTGTCTCCTAGTTCTGCAGCATGATCCGTATTAGGTATGGATCCCCACAAAGGCTGTGGAACCACATTCCCAAACAGCATATCTACATCGGCCAGATTCATTACACAAGATTCTGCAGTTTGTGACAACTCCTTATAATAACCAGTAGGATTTTTACGGGGATCAGGCAATGACTGCTTGAGTGCTAACACCTCAGATCTTTTCCACGGAACATGTACCCAAATACGCTGGAAATGTGCTACGACAGGTGGATTAGCATTTGCATCAGCGGGTCTCCAAACTGGGGGAACCTCACGCATCGGATATTGGCGTGCTTTTACCCTCTTTCCCACAGAGACATCAGGTTCAAACAATGACTGTTGACAATCGTCATTTCTGAAGGACAATACAACCGCAACTGCTTTATCCACCTCACGATCCACAATTATACCAGTTCCAAAATCAAACCTCACTCTACACAACTCCTGCGGGCTTGGGTCTTTACCACTATCCTCCAATTCTTCACAGAGAATTTTGCACATTTTCTCAAAGACATATCTCTGTTTTGGGGCATCCCACTGATGGAAAACATTGACAACTGATTCCACATCATACAGTGAAGGGAAAACAATCCACCTACGCGCCATGCGATCTATTACCTTTTTCTCATCGGGGTTAGGCAACTGACTACGTAATTGCTTACGCTGTAAACCAGAAGTCGCACTGGATGACTCAAAGAGAGGCGACATTAACGTAGTAACCACATTAGCTAAGCGCTGTCGCGCTGAAGGAGAAGCTGAGGCGAAAACAGGGGGAAAAACAGAGGGGAGAAAAGAGGTTGCAGAAACAGGTACTGGAGTGGTGCAAGGAAGAGTGTCAGGGGAGGCAGCTGCTGAATTAGACAAAGTCGCAGGAAGTGCGGGGGCAGTTGGAAGCACAACTGGCGGCCCTTGAGAGGGCTGCACTATGTGGATAAGAGCCGGCTGCGCAGCAGCTGGCGGTAGCGGCAAGGCTTGCAGTATATTAACTGGAGGTGGCATGTTCACAAGCTGGGGAGGTGCCGTGGCATTCTGAGCATACGGGGGTGGCGGACTCAACAAATGCGACATCAGGGGATCTTTCTCCTTTTCTTCTAACTCATTCTGCTTAGAGTGTGGTAAAGCTGGGTAACATTTGTCGATCCCTAACTTACGCTGCCTGTGCAATTGCTCATTCATCTGCTCCTCCTCATTGTCTTTAAATTGTACAGGTGCTTGCATTACTGTCATACCTCTCTCTCTTTTATTCTTTTTCGCTAGCTTAATTTCCTTCTGTTTGGCTTCCTTTCGCCATAAGCGGAAAGAATCAAACATCGCCGGCCGGGCTTTCTTTTTGAAAATTTAATCTCCAAATTATCTAAAATATCGGTATCAAAACTACCATTTTGGGGCCATTTTAAAACACCGTCTTTTCTGGTGTAGTGGATCCATACTTCATTATATGCAATGGGGCCTACGCCATGTTTTACATAGAGCTCATAAGTTGGAGTTCCAACCGGAGGAACCGGACATGATTCCTCCAGCTGGAAATCTTTTCCACAACCCAAACAAAACAATCTACCAAATATTCTAGAACCAGGCATCTTCGCTCACTAGTCTAGATCTAAACGTCAAAGGATTATCGATTACGATAGTCTCGTGAATACACGAGTCCTCTGGCTTTGGCGTTTGCAAACTCCAAATTCCCAAATCAAAACGATCCCGAGGGATACCAAAAACAAATAGGAGACGCTCCACTTATACTTAACTGAATGTTGCTGATCGATGGCGTCACCAGAAGACTCTCTCGATTGTTTCGCTCTATCAAAACTCGTCAAGGGTCCAAAACAGGTCGATTAATCAGGGCCACAGTCCTTCGTAGCCGTCGGGACGCGGAGAACCTCGCAGAAAAGACTTTCGGACCACGTCGACATGCAGGGGTCGATGAAGTGGCGGCCTTCCTCCGGAATTTCCACACGAAGCTCCTCACGAACCTCTGGCATGGACTGGTACCGCTGAAATCGCCCCACGTTGGGCGCCAAACTGAAGTACTGGGTATTTTAGACCCAGCGGTGCAGGGGCACACACCCTATGACTTCTGGGTTCACCCTGTTCCAGACCTACAGAAACACAGAGTCTTCTGGGTGAAGTCAAAGATCGTTTATTGGCTGCAGACCAATTACAGATATTCTAAAAGTACAACAGCGTGTATGTTCTCAGGAGACTGCTGAAAATCATAGAAACGGACTTCATCTTAAATACGCTTTTCCCTGCCTCAAGCATACATTCCTAGGTTTTATGATACGGTAATAAACAAGTGTACATTACAAAGAAAAGGCAGAGTCATGATGACCATCCCACATTCCAGTTCGGCCAGCCCACAATGATTTACACAGTAAGGTTCAGATCCCACATTTGATATCAATAGGCCCCAATAAAACACGGGCAGCTCCTGTTGATAGAAACAAGTCATAAAGCAGGAACAGTCAGGTGTGAAAGAGATTAGCCGGAGGTTCGTGTAGAATGAAAGGGTTTTATGATGGGTCAAGCCCTGATGCTAATCACAGGTGGACGGAGGAAGGGAAGCTCGTGAGACCAGTTTGACCTGGGGCAGCAGAGTCAGCTGCCCAGGTCACAGAGAAGTCAAAGGAAAGCACATGTACTGTGAGGCCCGTATTTGCTCCATTATAGCCTATGTGAGGGCAATGACAAGATGGCCACCGCTTCCAAAATGGAACCCGCGTAGTAACGTGAAACAACGTGTACACAGTGCATTCATAGCTAGAACGATATTAAAGCACTCGTACATGCCGCATTAACCATTTGCGGTTTGCTGATACCAAGATAGACGGGGGTAGGACCCTGTCCCCTACGCGGTCCCGAATATTAAAGTACGACACCCTGTAAAGAAGTATGACAAGTTAAGCATGACACCAAGCAAGAATATCAATTTAGCACCAAAGCATGTCAACTTGCAAAATGGCACTATCACCCCTCAGGTCAAGATGCACTCCTCTACTCTCAAGTGTACACATATGCCATACAGAAAATAGTATCCTACATTAGTAGTGGTGTGAGTTGCCCATTACACCTTGCTGTGCATGGAAACAAGTATTTCGGGAAAGTCAACAGTGTCAGTGAACAAATATGCAGTCAGGTATGTTAACATCTGCACACAAACACCGGCATCCAATCATCTTTGACATAACAGCATGTATCATCCATGTGACCATCTGCGTGGCATATTCCCAAACACACATCACCCTGCCAATCGCACCTGATGTGATGTTGGCAGGAGAAAGCGACAAACTTCTTCACGCTAAGCCGGTGATGCGATAAAATCCTTGCCACTAAGGGAGGATGATGCACCGAGCCTGTTGCGTGTGCGATCTTGCTGCGATGGAAGAAAATGGCGCTCCGCGAGGGAGCGACGATCCTGATGCGATGCGGGGGAAATGGTGAACGCTCGGCGTCCGCGCTGCGATGAGCTTGATGCGATAATTTGGGGTTAGCGAGCACTTTGGGGCACGCTAACAAGCAATGTGGCAATCCTTGGGTTAGCGAGCGTTTTCAGACCCGCTGACGCGTGATGCGACGATCTTTGGGATAGCGGGCGTTTTTAGGCCCGCTGACGGGTGATGCGATAATCTTCGGGGTTAGCGAGCGCTCGGCGGCAGCAGAGCGACGATGTTTCTCACGCTCACCAGCTGCAGCGGCTCGCTAACGGGGGTTATCAACGATTTTCAGCACTCTTTTCTCAGCAGTAGAACTAGAGGCCCTGAAACTCACAGGATCCTCACCTGCAGATAGAAATCCTCGCTGGGAGGAAACAGGAGGCTGATGGTGGAGTCTGGTGTGCCTGAGACTCCTGCAGGAGGCTAGCTCTTTTCTAGCCCTTGGGTGATTGTTGTAGCAAAAATAAAAGTTCCTTTAAAGTCCTTTTCCTCTTCTTCCAAGTCCAGTAGTAACCACTGCAGGCCAGTCCAAGTAACAGCACACAGGCACAAGGACAGTCCTTCTCCTGCAGATTCCTGTAGTCACAAGGACAGAGGTTCTTCTTGTTGTCCAGGAGCAATACAAATTGTAGGGGTTTGGGCACAAATATTTATACCCCCAAAGTCTTTGTTCTTAGGAGTCACAAGTCTCCGAACCCAGCCAGAACCAGTTCTGCCCAGCCCTGGAGCACTTTGTTGACCAGGCTGCATCCTTCCTTTCAGAAAGAGGGGGTGTAGTGAGGTTCCACACTTCATTCAGGAAAGGAGGAATCATACGGGGATTAAAGTGACAGCTCCAATGTTTATTTCAAGTTACTGAGTACAACCAGAGACCAGCAGCTCATCCAGCACAACGGACACCCAGTTGGAACTCACACTCATCCCATAACATTCTTATTACAGGTGTAGGTTCTGTTCCTACTCACGAGCCTACTTAAAGCGATACACCATCGCTACACATCTCCCTTCTTAATTATACATTGTTCACAAATATATTTTCACAGAAACTCACATGCAACATTGTTACAAATAAAAACAAAAGAACTTGCATAATACATTACTTAAAAACAACAAAACCTTCAAGTTTCCTGGGAGCTGTAATACTCCTACCAAACCTGCTTACCCTGCTCCCAGTAGTACATTCATTGATAGGCTCTTTATTCTGTGTTCCCACTTCAACACTTTTACCCTGAACTTGACCATCCTTTAACACAATACCTTCAGGTGTTTGCCCACCAATGTCATCATGATCACCAGAGACAACTTCACCTGCTCCACTCTGCACCGTCTGAAAACCCAAAGGGTCTGTAGACTGTGCACTCATGCCAAGATCTATATCCCCTAGTCTTTCATTACATTCTCCCAACGACGGGAAAACATCCATCCACCAATAGTCTCTTCTCCCCTCTGAAACACAATTTTTTGCTACACCTTGATCATTTGAAATAGCAATGCGGCTCATGTGATGGACACTGCCATCATCGAGCTGCACTGTGTTCCTCATGACCTTTATAATGGTTTTAGGTTCCGAAAATCTGGGTTGCAACTTGCTAGATTTTTTCGCAAGCTTAACCCTTACACATTGTCCAATGCGGACACATGGTTCTTTTGTACCATGTTTTTTGTCAAAATACGCTTTATTCTTCTCTTGTGAAGCCTTCATAGCTTCTTTCACACGGTCAGCATCCCAGTCATACTTCCTACTTCTGCCTATCCACCCAGGATTAATTTTACAATGTGGGAATCTTCCACGCATTAACCCAAATGGACTCTCCCCAATTGTGTCATGGGGTGTGATTCTATATGACCAAATCAACTTGTCCAGTTCATCATCCCAATTTTTATTACCTTTCTTTGCTAATTGCAAAATGCCTTTCAAAACTCTGTTAACCCTTTCTACCACTGAATTACCTCTTGGGTGATACAACGCTGTGAACTTTTGCTGAATCCCAGTGTTCTCCAAAAATTTTCTCATTCAGTCAGACTTGAATTGAACGCCATTGTCAGTAAGGATGCGTGCTGGCAAACCTTCTCTAAGAAAGCATTTCTGTAAAAAACAAATAACTGTCTCTGTGTTCAGTTTCGTCACCACTTCAATCTCAATCCACCTCGAAAACATGTCCACCAGAACCACCAGGTACTTGGTAACACCATCCTGCCATTCTACGGGACCCATAATGTCTAAAGCGACTTCTTCCCAAGGCAACTTTGGACAAGACAGTAAAGACATCGGGGGATTGAGTGTTTTCTGTGCTTTATCAGAAGATTCACAATTGATACACTCCCTTACAAACCGTTCAATTTCCAAGTCAATTCTAGGCCACCAATATAATGCTTTAATGTTCCTCTTAGTACGAGAAACTCCTGGGTGTCCTTCGTGACCAATCACAATAATTTTATTTCTCATACCAAACGGAGGTATAACTTTCCTTTCTCTACATACAAATTCCCCATCAAGGCTCAATTCATCACGCACCTCCCAAAAAGCTCTCAGTGCCACATCCCGTTTGCACTCATTAGACCAACCTTGGGTGCCAATCATCTTTACGCAAACCTGTTGTGTCGTCGAATACACCTGCCACTGAGAATTCACACCAGGGATCTAGGTCAATTTCTTTCATGGGTAACGGAAGTCTACTCAAGAAATCCGCTATGATATTCTTTGAGCCAGGTACATACTTCACCTCATATACAAAATCTTGGAGTCGCATAGACATCCTTGCGATTTTCGCTGAGGCTCTAGACAAACCCTCTGTTGTCAATAGTTTCATCAACGGTTTATGGTCGGAGCGCAACAAAATTTCTTACCCCATATGAACTTCCTAAAGTGTTCCATTGCCCAAACACAGGCTAAAGCTTCGCGTTCTATTACAGAATACTTCTCTTCTGTAGGAGAAAGCGAACGAGACGCGAATGCTATGATCACTTCTTTACCATCATCCGATAATTGAGACAATACTCCCCCAAGACCAGTACCGCTAGCATCAGTCGTGACAACAGAGAACGCCTGTGGATCAAAACCCCGTAATGTGGGAGCATGAGCAATTGCTTCTCTTATGCTGACGAATGCACTCTGACAAGCAGGCGTCCAAATGAACACAACCTTATTCTTTAATAAATTTCGCATTTCATACGTTTTTTTCGCAAAATTATAAACAAATTTGGAATAAAATTCCGCCAATCCAAGAAAAGAACGAAGTTCGTCCTTTGATTTAGGTGGAGGTGCATTAAGAATGGCTTCAACCAAACTGCATTTGGGTTTTATACCCGAACAACTAATCTCATGGCCTAAATACGTAACTGACCTCTCAGCAAACCTGCACTTGCTGCCTTCAGCCACCAAGCCATTTTCACGGAGAATGGACAATACCTTTCTTAAAATCATGTCGTGGTGTGCTCTATCCTTCCCCATGATTAAAATGTCATCCTGGAAGACTGCCACTTCTTGGATGTGGTTAAAAAGGTTTGTCATGAGCCTCTGAAATACTGCAGCGGCTGATGCCAGTCCAAACGGCATGCGTTTAAATCTGAAACACCCAAAAGGGGTGCAGAAAGTGGTAAGATGCCTACTGCTCTTCTCCAAGACAACTTGATGATAAGCTGCTGACAGGTCCAAAGTGTAGAACCACTTTGCATTCCTAGTCACAGACAGCATTTCATCAATCCTCGGAAGAGGAAACTGGTCCACTGGTAGGTTATCATTGAGGTATCTCAAATCCACGCATAAACGGGCTTTGCCATTCGATTTGCGTGCTACGACTAATGAAGAAACCCATTCTGCAGCTTCTACCGTTTCGATGACATTATTTTCTAACATTTTCTGTAACTCTCCTTTCACCTCATCTCTTACAATGAAAGGGATGTTCCTAGCCTTGTGAATTTTGGGAATAGCCCCTTCTTTTAAGTGAATACGATGGGTAAATCCTTTTAACTTGCCCATGGTATTTGTGAAAACTTCTGGAAACTCTTGTAAAACCCACTTCTTAGTGTCTTCCCCATCACACGAGACTAGAACTTGTTCCTTGCTATTCGGATTCAGGATGATGTGTAACGACTTCTGATCTTTCCACCCCAACACTGGTGGGCCTTCTGTGGCTACATATAGTTTACCCACTGCTTCTCTCTCTTTGAACCTGAAGGTTAATGTTCTAAAACCCAACATGTCTATTTTGTCCCCTGGAAAGCTCTCAGCCGAGACATCATTAGGTTCCAACCACTCCCCAATTTTTCCAATGAACACGTTGTTCCATATCTCTTGTGAAATTATGGTGAATGGAGATCCCGAATCAGCTGCAAGTTGTACTACAATGCCCCCTAACGAAATCATACATAACGGTTTAGAAGATGAACTACCCGTTATATTCAGTACCACTTTCTTTCTTTGGATATAATTCACTTGAATATCTGCATCGCTGGCAGTTGAGGAACTATCATCATCCTCTTCTTGAACACATTTCACCTTACTTTTAGTATTCATTTATTTTTTCCGTCTGCAAACTCTAGAGAAATGTCCAATTAGCCCGCACTCTAAGCACTTAGCCGACTTTGCAGGACACTTCTCATAACCTGCAGAGTTTGAACAACTTCCACATCTATAACAAATCAGATTTCCCACCCTTCTTTTATCAACATTATCCATTTTTTTTTTGTAGTGAAATCTGATTTGCCTTTATCGAACCTCGTGTTACCGTTATTTTTGTACACATTTTTCTTTTCACTTACTTTACCCACAACATCACCAGTGGTTGTTTTGTCATTCGAGAGCGTGGCTTTCGCACACCTCTCTGAAAGTTCACCTTTCTTAACAATAGCAATTATGTCTTTAAGACAACTTTCTCCTTCAATCCACAATTTATCTTGTAGTGACTTATTCTTAGTGTACATTACAACCTGGTCACGGATAAGCTCGTCATGCAGTTGAGCAAACCTGCACTTATTCGCTAATTTCCTTAGCACAGAAACATATTCCTCTATAGTTTCTTGTTTATCTTGTTTCCTGTGGAAAAAAGCATGTCTAGAAACAGCAATGCATACAGAAGGAGAAAAATAATCATCCAGATCTAATATGGCCGATTTAAAAACGTCTGCGTCCCCCTCTGATCTTTCAACCTTAACCATTTCATTAAAAATCCATAAACCTTCGGGGCCTAATGAATACATCAACATCCTTTTCTTCCTTTCAGGAGAGAATGTTCCGCTAATGTCCTCTAAATTCGCACTATAGTTGATAAAGTACTCCTTCCAAACTAACCATGTTACCACTGGTTCGCCTGGAGTTGATAAAAATTCTTTTGGCGAATTTATGTGTGGGTTTGCAAAAGCTCCATCGCCAGAAGCGGCATTTTTCGTGTCCGAAGATGATGTGTCGGTCGGCATTTTGTTGAAAAGTAAGGCAACGACAAATCACAAAATGTAAATTAATGAATCCCCAAATCCTGTAAGCTTGTGACTCAACACAACTTCCAGACTGTTCCTCTGGTATTTTCAGAAAAAAAAAAATCACCACTTCAAGTTGTCAATGCTGTGACATAGTAAATCACCACTTCAAGAAAGCTCCCTGGTGTACTCAGCGAAGAGAAAAAAAAATGTCTTTCCTTCTTTTTTTAAAAAAAAAACATGAGCTGCTTAAATGATAACAAAGTAGGTTCACATCCCCTGTGTTCACGAGGATAAGCTTGTTATTATTTTCTTTTGTTTTAAACAAATTTATCCCCTCTTCCTTTTCAACTTGCTCACCTCGCAGTGCTTGTAAAATAGACTCCTCGTCAATATAATACCTTGAGCTGTAAGCTTCACTGTGTTGACTAACTCCGTTCGTGAGACGCTGTCATGGAAACAAAACTCGCTTGCCAACGGTGTCCTGTGAGCGTTTAACCACGTAACGTGGTGACGTACGCTTTGCCAGTCACACGTCGAGATGCGGATGCAGATCGAGCGCAAGGGAATGGACTCGCGGAGCTCACCAACGTTAGTAGCGACATTCAAATGTGAGTTAAGTCTTTGATTTATTTCACAGTCTTGAAACTTGTACAAATAAGCTTACCGCAGAATCAGAGGTCGTCAGGGGATCAAATCCAGGCAAAAACGAAACGCATAGAACTCCACGTTCCCCAAAGTTGAAATGCGAGAGAAAAAAAAACCAAATATGTCCGTTCAGCCTCCTCTGTTGATTCAAGGTGACAACGATGCACCAGTCGATCAACTCCAGGATACAGCCGTTATTATCGCTTACTTGCTTCGTCTTTTCCTTCCACTTAGATCAACTCGAGGATACGGTCGTTTATACCGCTTGCTTGCTTCCTTTTCCTTCCTCCTGCTTTAAAATTTTTTAGATGATCCCAAAACGTTGCCAAAATTGTGGAGTGAGGTTCCACACTTCATTCAGGAAAGGAGGAATCATACGAGGATTAAAGTGACAGCTCCAATGTTTATTTCAAGTTACTGAGTACAATCAGAGACCAGCAGCTCATCCAGCACAACGGACACCCAGTTGGAACTCACACTCATCCCATAGCATTCTTATTACAGATTTAGGTTCCTACTCACGAGCCTACTTAAAGCGATACACCATCGCTACAGGGGGTCTGCCTTCAGACGCACAGTGGGAGGTGGAGCCAGCATTCACCTTGCCAGGCACAGCCCTATTCAAGTGCAGGAGCTACCCCTCCCCTCACTCCAAGGCAGATCTCTCTATTCCCCTTTTGTACCGCTTTGTTCGCCATAAGTTGGCAGGGTATGCTCAGACGTGAGTCCCTTGCTCACTTTGCCACTGGATTCAAGCAAGCTTGGCTGAAGACGGCTGAAATGCCAGAAACCGGTCCTAGGAAGCTTGTTTCCGGTCCAGGGAAGGCATGGCTTGGCAGTTCGGGCTGGACTGTTCCCATGAGGCACAGGGTCAGACTGATTTGCATATTATGGCCATGTCTGAACTGGGGTGGCAGAGTGGGCTAAAGAACGGTGATGGATCAAACCCGGATCTGTTGACTGGGTGTGAGTGTTTGATTGGTTCTGATGCTCCGTCCATCACCACCCCCTTTTGTACCGCTTTGTTCGCCATAAGTTGGCAGGGTATGCTCAGACGTGAGTCCCTTGCTCACTTTGCCACTGGATTCAAGCAAGCTTGGCTGAAGACGGCTGAAATGCCAGAAACCGGTCCTAGGAAGCTTGTTTCCGGTCCAGGGAAGGCATGGCTTGGCAGTTCGGGCTGGACTGTACCCATGAGGCACAGGGTCAGACTGATTTGCATATGGCCATGTCTGAACTGGGGTGGCAGAGTGGGCTATAGAACAGTGATGGATCAAACCCGGATCTGTTGACTGGGTGTGAGTGTTTGATTGGTTCTGATGCTCCGTCCATCACCACCCCCTTTTGTATCTCTCTATTCAACCAAGGTCTGACTCAGCCTGCCCTGTCCCTCCAAAACCAGACAGCCAATACACATAATAGCAGAGCACCCTGGAAGGCTTAGGCAAGAAAGTACCTATACTCTAAAATTGGTAGTTTCAAACACAGAATATAAAAATAACCTTCACCAAAAGATGCATTTTAATATTCTGAGCTCAGGCATACTAAGTTCGTTTTTCTACCATGTTCTGTAGGTCAGTTATGACTATAGGATGTAATAGCCCAAACCTCCCATTCTGGCCTATGGAGAACAGGTAGCCTTACAGTAGTGAAAAACGAAATTGGGTGTAATTCACTACTAGGACATGCTACACACCTTAGAGCATGTCCTACCTTACACATACAATGCACTCTATCATAAGGGTGGCTTACAGGATGCCAAGGGAAGTTTCAGGGGCAGGGAAGTGGGTGCACTTCACAGCCAAGATGGCATTTCTGGACTGCACACAGACACTGCAGTGGCAGGTCTGAGATACACTTTACAAGCTGCTTATGTGGGTGGCGCAAACCAGCGCTGCAGGCCCACCAGCAGCATTTGGGTTACCAGCCCTGGGCACACACAGGCCACGCTACTAGGGACTAACAGGTAAACCAAATAAGCCAATCAGGGATATACCAATTCACATAGTCATATTTACAAAGGGAGAGCATATGCACTTTAGCACTGATCAGCAGTGGTAAAGTGCCCAGAGTCATAAAGCCAACAAAAACAGGTTAGGAAAAATCCAGGAGGAAGGCAAAAAGCTTAGGGATGACCCTGCAAAGGGCCATTTCCAACACTCACCATTGGAAATGCACATAAGTGAAAGGGTCACTGTGTGAAAGGAATACAGGGCAGTAAAACCAAAGCTGCACCATACCTGCAGGTCATCATGCATACATTAAGATGTCCTTACTCCCTTTGACTTAACAAAATGAACTGTGTGTATCATGGCAAATCGAGCATACATCCCTGCCCATATCATATGGCACATCACATCAACCCAGATCACAACAGTGGGATAGGTCTTATCATGGCACAACAACAATTATGTTGCATTGCCAACAGCAAGGTGTGGCACCTTGCAATCCACCCCTCTTAAAAAGAACAATCTTTAAAAATATCAAGGTGTACTGAGTAGGGGTGACTCTCCCACGATGCAGTGCCCAGACACATAAATCTTAGCTAATCAACATTGACAACAATGTTGTACAAACAGCATCACTGTCACTACTGAACAGAGGGCGCAACTGGTGCTCCATGTGTGTGGGAATTGGCCACTTACATTTGGCCTACTTATGAACTGTGAGATGATAACGTACAACTAAAATGTCACATCTGTGATGTTGTACAATGAATCACTATCCAGCATGTAATAGGCATCTCCTCCTGAACATTCTGAATGGACATTGTCATGCCGTCTGCTTGTAAACATATCCAATGCATGATCATACTTGAAACATACATATAACTGCATCTCCCCTTTACATTGCAGAGGGAGAAACATCACCTCCTGTACAGCACCCAATAACATTCTTCAATGATAAGGATGAAGACATCGCAACCATCGACAGGGACACCCTCCAAGAGCTGCTCAACTCTATTGGCAGCCCATCCCCAGAACCAGGGTCATCCATCAGCGTCGTGGAAACTCCAACCCCCGTACAAAACACCCAGCAGCAATCACCTACCACCACAGCTGTCTCCCAGGACCTTGAGGACTCACTTCTGACATTTCAACGTCGTGCGATAGAGGTCCAGCAGGAGATGGCTGGTCAGGTGGGGGTGAGGTTTGAAGGCCTGGTGGCCAAATGGAATGGGGTACGTGGGTGTCTCAGACCCATTTCGGACCACCTACAGACCATCACAGACACCCACAGTCCGCTCCATGCTCTCCAGCATTCCATGGCTGACATCACTGGAGTACTGACTCAGAGACAAGAAAAACTGTCGAGTCAGATTGGCTCCAGCGGTGTCCCCAGGGGGTTGCACCAAATGCAAATGATCATGGAGAACATGGAGCGGATGCAAGTCTTACACTTGGCTGCCATGGCTGCATACCACAGAGATGTTGCTGGAATCTTCAAAGCCCTGCAGCTGCTCATCATAGCAGTGCTGCCTCAAGGTTTGGCACAGATGAATGCTGCTGCTGTTTCAACATCCACATCTCAGCCCCCTGATGTGTCAGTGCCTCACAGTGCCCCAGACAATCTAACTAAAAAACTTTCAGGGTCTTGGCTAATCAGCAGCAAGGCTTAGCCTAATTAACAAAACAAAGAGAGCTGCCAGTGCTGCCCATTATTTAGCACCAATTTACATTCAAAATGTGGTCAATGAAACACCACACTTATGACTTCTTTTTCTGTCGGATTTAATCTTCAAGCATTTAGATTTATAAAAAACAACACATAACACTACATTGTGCCCCAAGCGAAAAAACTCAACTTAAAGTGATAAGCATTAATTGATATATACAAAATTCATTTTTTTGTTTTGAAAAAGAAGACGCAACAAACATATTTGTACAAAAAAACATTAAATACATCAGTCATACCCATTCATACCACTCATATCTTGTACAAATTACAATATACCACAAACATTGAAAAAGGCCATCAATGCAATGGAACTCAGTACACTCTATTTTAGTTAGACTAGAAGATTGGCCTTAGACTAAAGGTCGACGCGTTTCAGATCCCCTTTCATGTGGAGATCCTCATCAGGACCTATGCGTGACTGAAACAAAAAAACAAAAAACCTTATTTACTCAATGACCCTATATATTGTAAGTCACAGCCTGCCAACTATTTTGATTCAATTCTTACCTGCAACAATGCAGCAACAAGAAGTAAGATCAGTGGACCTAAGGAGGGGTAGAACAAAGACTCTAGATATAGTCATACTAAGTTGCAAGTCAGCGTCCGTTTACCAAAACAGGCAATTCCATCAATGTTTTATGTGTGACAAATGGATTCTTACTTGTAATATCTTGATGTTGTGTGGACCCAGCTGCGGGCGGCGATGGAAAAAACTGTGTGCTAAAATGAATTAACGAACAACTATGAGAACAGGGCTTACAGAAGTGGAAAAAGTTTACACGCGCTGCTGGATTAAGAATGGTACCTTGGATCGTAGCGTTTTCCAGTTGGAGCAAGCGCAGGACTAACGAAGACTTTGTATATTGTCCGACGATTGTTTATCTAAAATAAACAGAAACGAACAAATTGGAAAGCTATGTAGCAGCAGTTATGCCAATCGACTGAAGAGTAATAGAAAGGCATAGTTCGTTGTCTTTACCTCTGAGTGAAACAGTGTCCTGTATGGTCTCTTTCTCGCGTTGGCGCCTTCTCCAAATTGAATTGCCTGTGTGAACCGCGTGTTCTCGCGATCTTTATTGCCGCTGGGAGTTGTAGTTTTTTAACATTGTTCCGTGCACGCGTATGAATCAACAAACTTTATTTAAATCCTAGGTTTGCAACACTATCCTCAGATATACACTTATTACCACAGGGGTTTAGGAAGATATATTTTGGCAGTTTACTACTTTCAATGTATAAATGTAGTCTCCTGTACTGGCAAACCGATTTGTGGGCATATATCTTTGTGACCAATTTATCCATTACATGTGTGCTTGATCAATGGACGCATGAATGTGGTAGAAAGTAAATCGGGACGGACTCGCTGGTGCCGATTTGGTGCATAAAACGTCTTTATGAGTCCAGCTGTTATATTTCAGATATTTACAAAGTTGCCATCTTCAGGAAAACACTGGTTTGGTTTGATGGGACGTTGTGGTGTTCAAAAACTTTGTACATGGGCGCTGTTCCTTTTGTTCTGTAGAATGAACATTACAAGTTGTAAATTTCAGATAGTTCATTCAGCCCATCTGTAGATGTATTAAATTTGATAATGAGCATTGCCTCGCGTTTTAGTAGTTTAGAGTCAAGATCACCACCTCTCATGTCCTGTTCAACTTTTGAGATCACGGTCCATCTCAGATCTTTTTCCGTGTGGGCGAGAGCCACCCAATGATTAGCCAATGGTGCATTCTGCACTTTTTTACGTACTCTCGATTTGTGCTGTTGAATCCTTAATCGGATCTCTTGATTCGTTTTTCCGATATATAATTTGTCACATGGACACAATATTCCATACACAATATACTTGGATTTACAATTGGTGAATTTATCGTGTTTCCAATGTATTTCTTTGTGTGTGAAGAGTGCTCCTTCGATAGTTGATTCACAGCACACGCATGAGCCACATTTGTGGTGGCCCTGTATGGGTGGCAGATTTAGGAAACCTCTCATCGTCATATTTTGACATCGCCGCCCGCAGCTGGGTCCACACAACATCAAGATATTACAAGTAAGAATCCATTTGTCACACATAAAACATTGATGGAATTGCCTGTTTTAGTAAACGGACGCTGACTTGCAACTTAGTATGACTATATCTAGAGTCTTTGTTCTACCCCTCCTTAGGTCCACTGATCTTACTTCTTGTTGCTGCATTGTTGCAGGTAAGAATTGAATCAAAATAGTTGGCAGGCTGTGACTTACAATATATAGGGTCATTGAGTAAATAAGGTTTTTTGTTTTTTTGTTTCAGTCACGCATAGGTCCTGATGAGGATCTCCACATGAAAGGGGATCTGAAACGCGTCGACCTTTAGTCTAAGGCCAATCTTCTAGTCTAACTAAAATAGAGTGTACTGAGTTCCATTGCATTGATGGCCTTTTTCAATGTTTGTGGTATATTGTAATTTGTACAAGATATGAGTGGTATGAATGGGTATGACTGATGTATTTAATGTTTTTTTGTACAAATATGTTTGTTGCGTCTTCTTTTTCAAAACAAAAAAATGAATTTTGTATATATCAATTAATGCTTATCACTTTAAGTTGAGTTTTTTCGCTTGGGGCACAATGTAGTGTTATGTGTTGTTTTTTATAAATCTAAATGCTTGAAGATTAAATCCGACAGAAAAAGAAGTCATAAGTGTGTTGTTTCATTGACCACATTTTGAATGTAAATTGGTGCTAAATAATGGGCAGCACTGGCAGCTCTCTTTGTTTTGTTCCAGACAATCTAACATCATTCACACGGAAGGCATATGACACATCAGAGGATGACGATGTGGACAATTCAACATTCTTGCAATGAAGAAAGCGGTAGCATTCTTCTATGCCAAATGGACTGTTTCTGCTTGGATCTGTGCTTAGCATCATGCCCCGGAACATCAGCTTCCACTGTCCCCTGAGTCACTCTGCAACACTCACCTTAGACATTGATATGGAGTGTCGTAATTTGTGTTGTTCCCAATGACACTGCAATCAGCCTGCTGACTGAACTCTGCCTCTTCCTCAACATGTCCCCGTCCATGTTACCCCTAAAGGACTCTCTCGGGCACTCCACTGGGCATCCATAGAATATGGGGGTTGTTTGACCAAGCACTGGGCCAGTCTTCTACCAATGTCAATGCACATGCCAATAAAACAAGTTAAGTCACACAGATGTGTGTTGCCAATGACCATTAACGTATTGAAGTCATAAAAATTGTTGGGCCAGTGATTCCATCAAAACTTACACCGAGGGACATATGATAAATGGTCATGTTGAATCTGTGTCCCACATAGGCAGTGAGATGACCGAGTATGTGTGAACTAGCTGTGGACTCATTGCTCAAATACTACATGCTTGCAAGATACCAACATTGCCCTACGTACATGATGGGAATAGGCATGTGCGGAAATATGTCAAAGTCAGCCTCATGCCACAAGTAGTGTCTTCATTTAGCATTGCTAACTAGTCTCACTTGGCAGATCTACTCACACTCAATGGGATGGATAAAGCTTGTTGTGATGGGGGTCATGGCATGCCACTTTTCAAGATAGAGCACACACCAGATTCACATAGATGATGAATGGTAATGGCACATATCTACCACCTGCTATTGGAACCACAATGTCTGTTTCGGTGAAGTAGTGTTGGTAATACGGACTTATCCTAAAGTGCAAGTCCTCAGTCAGTCATGTCCTGTGGCTTAACAATGCCTTGGAAATAAGGAACCCTCTCATGCTGTGCTCACTGTGAAAGGAGAGGGCAATGTGTCTAGTGGTGTGTAGTACACTGCAATTCGCATATAGTCAGATGCTGTACCACCATTTCAAGGGTGGCATCACTATGAGGCAATGCCAAAACTAACAGCTGGGAAAAGTGGGTATAACACTGGCCCAACAGGGAGCAATGCTTCATTTGCCTTCCTGTTTGCTGTAGAACTGTGTTCTGCCTTGTGCCGTGCACATATGATCTGCAAAATTAAAAAATTCTGTATGGTCTGGAAGATGAGCATTTCTACACAGGAACATCCTTTTTCACTAATGCTGACACACTTGCACTATGTAGCAAGTGTGTCTGTGTCTGTGCATGGTAGGTGGACTCTGAGCCAGGCTCATGTGAAATGCAGGGTGGGGCCGTAATCTGGGGAACACAGCCCATACATCCATTTTCATGATGGATAAGAGTTGCAATGTCAATGTTTGCTCAATACCAAGTCCCTATATTGTGTTGTAAATGTGCAACAATGTGATGTACAACTCTGTGAGTCACACATAAGATGTAAAAATTAATAAACAAGTGTCCCTAGGCTAGGGTATGACTCCTATTTGCCATCCTGTAATCCATGCAGGCTTTCTGTGCACAAATCAACTGGATCCTGACACTATCGGTCCAGCTAATAGACATGTCATGACACCACGTACACATTCAAATGATTGGTCTGTGATTGAATAAGTTGTATTCAACTCAAAAAACACCACTCCACCAATGCACTTCTGACAACTGCAACCACAATTCAAAAACAGTAAAAATGTATTTGAACTTCACAAAATTAACTACCCTATAGTAACGCTAAGCTCTACTACAACTAACCAAATCCTAACTAACTGGAGCTAAGTGAATGTGACTCTAAACTATCTACCTTCGCTAATCCTAAACACGCAACAGCATATCTGAGACTTCAATCGCCCTCTCACCCTTAAAGCACATCAGAAGACAGACAAATACATCTTAGCTAAACATAAACTAACTACACATTTATCCTACACAAATATGTATTTTTTATTTGTTTTATTTTTTATATAACAACAAATACATCAACCACCTACCCAAAGAAAAGGAAACTTAGCCCATAATACTACATAAAGAGACTAAAAAATCAAAAATATTGTTAAAATCTGTCACTACCTATTCCTACACTATAACTACATTATCTGACACTTAAACACCTACACATTTACTAATTAAAAATATAAAAAAACATTGGGGCTGGCTAATTGGGGGATGGGTCAATACTTGCCCATGTCACAATGGGAGACCCAGGGCAGCCTTGATGTCCTGGAGGTGGGTGTTCTGCTCCGATATTTAGGGTTCTATTCATGCCAGTCTGACATTCATGTCCATCATGCACAAAGGGTCCTTACTGTGAATCCCACAGCATGAGTCAGTGCTGCAGATGGCAGTGTGGCAGTCCCCTGTCCACTTGGCTGTGAGGGGGCACCTGCCTGTGTGCCGAATCCTGTAGCAGCAGGTTGGCTGTGTGGTGTCTGTGTCAGATGGAGAGATCTTTGGCCATGTCTGGACCCACGCCTGTCATCTGAAGGGCCAGATATGGCCTGTGTGTCACTCTGCAAACTTTGTAGTGCAACTTGGGGCAGAGACTTCCATCTCTCCACTGCCTGGTCAGCTGCATACCTCCTAGGCATGGTACGATAGCTCTTGGCCACCCGGTGTATGTGCAGGTATCTTTCTTTCCAGACCTGAAATGTGTCGACCTCCTCTGGCGACATATTGTCTGTAAGATAAGAGCAGTGACACTATGTGAGTCCAGATGACTATGTCAATGTTCTCCATTTAACTCTGAAACACAAGGTCAGTAAAACATGTGAGCATACACTCTAACAAAAGATTGTGAAGTTCAAAAGTGACATGGACAATGCAATGTTGAATTAAGGATCAGTTACAACATGATGGTGACACTGACATGACAGTGCATGGCATGTGACATGTAGTGGCACAAGACAATGAGACTGTCAGTGTGAAATGATGGTGCTGTCATATACCCTGACTGAGGGGCACTTGTACAAGGAAGTGGACGAGAGAGTAATTATTACTCGGTGTGTGGCGCCTCGCTCCTCCACTTCTGAAACACAAGGCTGCACCATATGTACAATAATGTGGTGCAGCCCTGCATGTCCCCCTGCCGTGGCAAACAAGCACCCTTGAACAAGAGTGCAAGGGTGTCTGTGTACAGGGGAGGGTTGTTCATGTGCAGGAAGGTGTCTCTTCCTGCACATGAACAATCCTGGAAAAGCCCTTCTGTCACTTTCATGCGTGCTGCATCATGCAGCACACATGGAAGCGACAAAATTGCATATTCTCTATTATTTGGACATGCACAGGAAGGAACACCTTCCTGTACAGAAAGAAATAAGGCAATTGGTCTTTTTAAATGTGTGCTGCACAAGGCAGCACACATGGAAAACCAACGTTAGGTGGCTGAACAGTGACTTGTACATGAGGCGCAGCCACTCTCGCCACCCCATTTTCACAAAAGTTAACGTTGTGGTGGCGAGAGGGGATTGTACATTTGTCCCGGAATCTACCATGAGAATGAGCCCAATGAGACATCTTGACAACACCATTGCAGAACCATAACATGGCAATTAGATACATCTTTGCTAGATTGTTGGTGAGGATGCCATTGGTATCCTTGGCTTAACACTATGCCCTGCAACTTCTGGAAAGCTGGTATGCAGCAGATCTACAATAGTACTGTGCAGACCTGTGTCTGACCCGCACAGCCTGAAAAACACTACCTACTTGGGCATACTCTGGCTCACATGCAAAGTTCTGCAAGTATCTCTGTGTTGATGTGATTGATTAGAAAGGGCCACAGAGTGGCCCTTCATGCACATAACCATTCCTTACAATATATACAGACAAATCAATGTGTGCTGCCTCATGCAGCACATGTTGAATTCACATGATGTCAGTCTCAGCACTGATTGTTCATGTGATGTAAGTTGCACGTTCATGACCTTGAACAATCAATGGTGTCCTGTTCTCTCCAGATGTACCGCACAACGCAGAACACTTTCGACCAACATGTTTGTCAACCAAATTAAGACATCTTACCACAGTTCATAAACTGATCCAATATGCCTAAGGTATCACACATTACACACTCCAAAACATTCTAGCTGGCCTTGGAGAGAGTGTCCAGACCTCCAAAGGTTTGTTTGTGCATGAATTCAGAGCCCAACCTTGTGAAAAGATGGTGTAGAGCCCTTTTGTGCTTCATTCTCAGGCAGCCAGCTAAACGCTGCATTGTGACTCAGGCTAAGGCAATTGTGCTCCCACAATGCTGTACAATGTGATTATGCAAAAGTTGGTCGCACACTGCTCGTCACACC
Organism: Triturus cristatus; assembly: GCF_964204655.1. Taxonomy (NCBI): domain Eukaryota; kingdom Metazoa; phylum Chordata; class Amphibia; order Caudata; family Salamandridae; genus Triturus; species Triturus cristatus. Next base: position 1,707,355,564 of record NC_140590.1, read on the forward strand.
AGAAAGTTGCCCCAAAGGACTGTGGTAAATGTAGTGGCGACGGCGGGTACGCCTATGCCACGATGTGTAAAAAGAACAGTATGTGTTGCGTTAGCCATCCCTGGACACGTGTTTCGAGGTAGTTGCCTCTCGTCAGCAGGGAGCAGGTCAGTGTAAAGGGGTGCCGTGTGGACTGCCAAAATGTAATTAAAACAGGTCAAGTACCTCTCATGGCGCGCAGGTGCAGATCCAAGGCTCGTCAGCCCGTTGGCTCAAGGGAGCCGTAATAAATTATGCAAAAGTTGGTCGCACACTGCTCGTCACACCAGCAAGTTGCCCCAAAGGACTGTGGTAAATGTAGTGGCGACGGCGGGTACGCCTATGCCACGATGTGTAAAAAGAACAGTATGTGTTGCGTTAGCCATCCCTGGACACGTGTTTCGAGGTAGTTGCCTCTCGTCAGCAGGGAGCAGGTCAGTGTAAAGGGGTGCCGTGTGGACTGCCAAAATGTAATTAAAACAGGTCAAGTACCTCTCATGGCGCGCAGGTGCAGATCCAAGGCTCGTCAGCCTGTTGGCTCAAGGGAGCCGTAATAAATTATGCAAAAGTTGGTCGCACACTGCTCGTCACACCAGCAAGTTGCCCCAAAGGACTGTGGTAAATGTAGTGGCGACGGCGGGTACGCCTATGCCACGATGTGTAAAAAGAACAGTATGTGTTGCGTTAGCCATCCCTGGACACGTGTTTCGAGGTAGTTGCCTCTCGTCAGCAGGGAGCAGGTCAGTGTAAAGGGGTGCCGTGTGGACTGCCAAAATGTAATTAAAACAGGTCAAGTACCTCTCATGGCGCGCAGGTGCAGATCCAAGGCTCGTCAGCCCGTTGGCTCAAGGGAGCCGTAATAAATTATGCAAAAGTTGGTCGCACACTGCTCGTCACACCAGCAAGTTGCCCCAAAGGACTGTGGTAAATGTAGTGGCGACGGCGGGTACGCCTATGCCACGATGTGTAAAAAGAACAGTATGTGTTGCGTTAGCCATCCCTGGACACGTGTTTCGAGGTAGTTGCCTCTCGTCAGCAGGGAGCAGGTCAGTGTAAAGGGGTGCCGTGTGGACTGCCAAAATGTAATTAAAACAGGTCAAGTACCTCTCATGGCGCGCAGGAGCAGATCCAAGGCTCGTCAGCCCGTTGGCTCAAGGGAGCCGTAATAAATTATGCAAAAGTTGGTCGCACACTGCTCGTCACACCAGCAAGTTGCCCCAAAGGACTGTGGTAAATGTAGTGGCGACGGCGGGTACGCCTATGCCACGATGTGTAAAAAGAACAGTATGTGTTGCGTTAGCCATCCCTGGACACGTGTTTCGAGGTAGTTGCCTCTCGTCAGCAGGGAGCAGGTCAGTGTAAAGGGGTGCCGTGTGGACTGCCAAAATGTAATTAAAACAGGTCAAGTACCTCTCATGGCGCGCAGGTGCAGATCCAAGGCTCGTCAGCCCGTTGGCTCAAGGGAGCCGTAATAAATTATGCAAAAGTTGGTCGCACACTGCTCGTCACACCAGCAAGTTGCCCCAAAGGACTGTGGTAAATGTAGTGGCGACGGCGGGTACGCCTATGCCACGATGTGTAAAAAGAACAGTATGTGTTGCGTTAGCCATCCCTGGACACGTGTTTCGAGGTAGTTGCCTCTCGTCAGCAGGGAGCAGGTCAGTGTAAAGGGGTGCCGTGTGGACTGCCAAAATGTAATTAAAACAGGTCAAGTACCTCTCATGGCGCGCAGGTGCAGATCCAAGGCTCGTCAGCCCGTTGGCTCAAGGGAGCCGTAATAAATTATGCAAAAGTTGGTCGCACACTGCTCGTCACACCAGCAAGTTGCCCCAAAGGACTGTGGTAAATGTAGTGGCGACGGCGGGTACGCCTATGCCACGATGTGTAAAAAGAACAGTATGTGTTGCGTTAGCCATCCCTGGACACGTGTTTCGAGGTAGTTGCCTCTCGTCAGCAGGGAGCAGGTCAGTGTAAAGGGGTGCCGTGTGGACTGCCAAAATGTAATTAAAACAGGTCAAGTACCTCTCATGGCGCGCAGGTGCAGATCCAAGGCTCGTCAGCCCGTTGGCTCAAGGGAGCCGTAATAAATTATGCAAAAGTTGGTCGCACACTGCTCGTCACACCAGCAAGTTGCCCCAAAGGACTGTGGTAAATGTAGTGGCGACGGCGGGTACGCCTATGCCACGATGTGTAAAAAGAACAGTATGTGTTGCGTTAGCCATCCCTGGACACGTGTTTCGAGGTAGTTGCCTCTCGTCAGCAGGGAGCAGGTCAGTGTAAAGGGGTGCCGTGTGGACTGCCAAAATGTAATTAAAACAGGTCAAGTACCTCTCATGGCGCACAGGTGCAGATCCAAGGCTCGTCAGCCCGTTGGCTCAAGGGAGCCGTAATAAATTATGCAAAAGTTGGTCGCACACTGCTCGTCACACCAGCAAGTTGCCCCAAAGGACTGTGGTAAATGTAGTGGCGACGGCGGGTACGCCTATGCCACGATGTGTAAAAAGAACAGTATGTGTTGCGTTAGCCATCCCTGGACACGTGTTTCGAGGTAGTTGCCTCTCGTCAGCAGGGAGCAGGTCAGTGTAAAGGGGTGCCGTGTGGACTGCCAAAATGTAATTAAAACAGGTCAAGTACCTCTCATGGCGCGCAGGTGCAGATCCAAGGCTCGTCAGCCCGTTGGCTCAAGGGAGCCGTAATAAATTATGCAAAAGTTGGTCGCACACTGCTCGTCACACCAGCAAGTTGCCCCAAAGGACTGTGGTAAATGTAGTGGCGACGGCGGGTACGCCTATGCCACGATGTGTAAAAAGAACAGTATGTGTTGCGTTAGCCATCCCTGGACACGTGTTTCGAGGTAGTTGCCTCTCGTCAGCAGGGAGCAGGTCAGTGTAAAGGGGTGCCGTGTGGACTGCCAAAATGTAATTAAAACAGGTCAAGTACCTCTCATGGCGCGCAGGTGCAGATCCAAGGCTCGTCAGCCCGTTGGCTCAAGGGAGCCGTAATAAATTATGCAAAAGTTGGTCGCACACTGCTCGTCACACCAGCAAGTTGCCCCAAAGGACTGTGGTAAATGTAGTGGCGACGGCGGGTACGCCTATGCCACGATGTGTAAAAAGAACAGTATGTGTTGCGTTAGCCATCCCTGGACACGTGTTTCGAGGTAGTTGCCTCTCGTCAGCAGGGAGCAGGTCAGTGTAAAGGGGTGCCGTGTGGACTGCCAAAATGTAATTAAAACAGGTCAAGTACCTCTCATGGCGCGCAGGTGCAGATCCAAGGCTCGTCAGCCCGTTGGCTCAAGGGAGCCGTAATAAATTATGCAAAAGTTGGTCGCACACTGCTCGTCACACCAGCAAGTTGCCCCAAAGGACTGTGGTAAATGTAGTGGCGACGGCGGGTACGCCTATGCCACGATGTGTAAAAAGAACAGTATGTGTTGCGTTAGCCATCCCTGGACACGTGTTTTGAGGTAGTTGCCTCTCGTCAGCAGGGAGCAGGTCAGTGTAAAGGGGTGCCGTGTGGACTGCCAAAATGTAATTAAAACAGGTCAAGTACCTCTCATGGCGCGCAGGTGCAGATCCAAGGCTCGTCAGCCCGTTGGCTCAAGGGAGCCGTAATAAATTATGCAAAAGTTGGTCGCACACTGCTCGTCACACCAGCAAGTTGCCCCAAAGGACTGTGGTAAATGTAGTGGCGACGGCGGGTACGCCTATGCCACGATGTGTAAAAAGAACAGTATGTGTTGCGTTAGCCATCCCTGGACACGTGTTTCGAGGTAGTTGCCTCTCGTCAGCAGGGAGCAGGTCAGTGTAAAGGGGTGCCGTGTGGACTGCCAAAATGTAATTAAAACAGGTCAAGTACCTCTCATGGCGCGCAGGTGCAGATCCAAGGCTCGTCAGCCCGTTGGCTCAAGGGAGCTGTAATAAATTATGCAAAAGTTGGTCGCACACTGCTCGTCACACCAGCAAGTTGCCCCAAAGGACTGTGGTAAATGCAGTGGCGACGGCGGGTACGCCTATGCCACGATGTGTAAAAAGAACAGTATGTGTTGCGTTAGCCATCCCTGGACACGTGTTTCGAGGTAGTTGCCTCTCGTCAGCAGGGAGCAGGTCAGTGTAAAGGGGTGCCGTGTGGACTGCCAAAATGTAATTAAAACAGGTCAAGTACCTCTCATGGCGCGCAGGTGCAGATCCAAGGCTCGTCAGCCCGTTGGCTCAAGGGAGCCGTAATAAATTATGCAAAAGTTGGTCGCACACTGCTCGTCACACCAGCAAGTTGCCCCAAAAGACTGTGGTAAATGTAGTGGCGACGGCGGGTACGCCTATGCCACGATGTGTAAAAAGAACAGTATGTGTTGCGTTAGTCATCCCTGGACACGTGTTTCGAGGTAGTTGCCTCTCGTCAGCAGGGAGCAGGTCAGTGTAAAGGGGTGCCGTGTGGACTGCCAAAATGTAATTAAAACAGGTCAAGTACCTCTCATGGCGCGCAGGTGCAGATCCAAGGCTCGTCAGCCCGTTGGCTCAAGGGAGCCGTAATAAATTATGCAAAAGTTGGTCGCACACTGCTCGTCACACCAGCAAGTTGCCCCAAAGGACTGTGGTAAATGTAGTGGCGACGGCGGGTACGCCTATGCCACGATGTGTAAAAAGAACAGTATGTGTTGCGTTAGCCATCCCTGGACACGTGTTTCGAGGTAGTTGCCTCTCGTCAGCAGGGAGCAGGTCAGTGTAAAGGGGTGCCGTGTGGACTGCCAAAATGTAATTAAAACAGGTCAAGTACCTCTCATGGCGTGCAGGTGCAGTCGCCACTACATTTCCCACAGTCCTTTGGGGCAACTTGCTGGTGTGACGAGCGGTGTGCGACCTACTTTTCCTCAATTTAAACGGCTTCCTTAAGCTAACGGGCTGACGAGCCTTGAGTCTGCACCTGCGCGCCAGGAGAGGTACTTGACCTGCTTTTAATTACATTTGGCAGTCCACGCGGCACCCCTTTACATTGACCTGCTCCCTGCTGACGAGAGGCAACTACCTCGAAACACGTGTCCAGGGATGGCTAACGCATACACATACTGTTCTATTTACATTTTGTGGCATAGGTGTACCCGCCGTCGCCACTACATTTCCCACAGTCCTTTGGGGCAACTTGCTGGTGTGACGAGCGGTGTGCGACCTACTTTTCCTCAATTTAAACGGCTTCCTTAAGCTAACGGGCTGACGAGCCTTGAGTCTGCACCTGCGCGCCAGGAGAGGTACTTGACCTGCTTTTAATTACATTTGGCAGTCCACGCGGCACCCCTTTACATTGACCTGCTCCCTGCTGACGAGAGGCAACTACCTCGAAACACGTGTCCAGGGATGGCTAACGCATACACATACTGTTCTATTTACATTTTGTGGCATAGGCGTACCCGCCGTCGCCACTACATTTCCCACAGTCCTTTGGGGCAACTTGCTGGTGTGACTAGCGGTGTGCGACCTACTTTTCCTCAATTTAAACGGCTTCCTTAAGCTAACGGGCTGACGAGCCTTGAGTCTGCACCTGCGCGCCAGGAGAGGTACTTGACCTGCTTTTAATTACATTTGGCAGTCCACGCGGCACCCCTTTACATTGACCTGCTCCCTGCTGACGAGAGGCAACTACCTCGAAACACGTGTCCAGGGATGGCTAACGCATACACATACTGTTCTATTTACATTTTGTGGCATAGGCGTACCCGCCGTCGCCACTACATTTCCCACAGTCCTTTGGGGCAACTTGCTGGTGTGACGAGCGGTGTGCGACCTACTTTTCCTCAATTTAAACGGCTTCCTTAAGCTAACGGGCTGACGAGCCTTGAGTCTGCACCTGCGCGCCAGGAGAGGTACTTGACCTGCTTTTAATTACATTTGGCAGTCCACGCGGCACCCCTTTACATTGACCTGCTCCCTGCTGACGAGAGGCAACTACCTCGAAACACGTGTCCAGGGATGGCTAACGCATACACATACTGTTCTATTTACATTTTGTGGCATAGGCGTACCCGCCGTCGCCACTACATTTCCCACAGTCCTTTGGGGCAACTTGCTGGTGTGACGAGCGGTGTGCGACCTACTTTTCCTCAATTTAAACGGCTTCCTTAAGCTAACGGGCTGACGAGCCTTGAGTCTGCACCTGCGCGCCAGGAGAGGTACTTGACCTGCTTTTAATTACATTTGGCAGTCCACGCGGCACCCCTTTACATTGACCTGCTCCCTGCTGACGAGAGGCAACTACCTCGAAACACGTGTCCAGGGATGGCTAACGCATACACATACTGTTCTATTTACATTTTGTGGCATAGGCGTACCCGCCGTCGCCACTACATTTCCCACAGTCCTTTGGGGCAACTTGCTGGTGTGACGAGCGGTGTGCGACCTACTTTTCCTCAATTTAAACGGCTTCCTTAAGCTAACGGGCTGACGAGCCTTGAGTCTGCACCTGCGCGCCAGGAGAGGTACTTGACCTGCTTTTAATTACATTTGGCAGTCCACGCGGCACCCCTTTACATTGACCTGCTCCCTGCTGACGAGAGGCAACTACCTCGAAACACGTGTCCAGGGATGGCTAACGCATACACATACTGTTCTATTTACATTTTGTGGCATAGGCGTACCCGCCGTCGCCACTACATTTCCCACAGTCCTTTGGGGCAACTTGCTGGTGTGACGAGCGGTGTGCGACCTACTTTTCCTCAATTTAAACGGCTTCCTTAAGCTAACGGGCTGACGAGCCTTGAGTCTGCACCTGCGCGCCAGGAGAGGTACTTGACCTGCTTTTAATTACATTTGGCAGTCCACGCGGCACCCCTTTACATTGACCTGCTTCCTGCTGACGAGAGGCAACTACCTCGAAACACGTGTGCAGGGATGGCTAACGCATACACATACTGTTCTATTTACATTTTGTGGCATAGGCGTACCCGCCGTCGCCACTACATTTCCCACAGTCCTTTGGGGCAACTTGCTGGTGTGACGAGCGGTGTGCGACCTACTTTTCCTCAATTTAAACGGCTTCCTTAAGCTAACGGGCTGACGAGCCTTGAGTCTGCACCTGCGCGCCAGGAGAGGTACTTGACCTGCTTTTAATTACATTTGGCAGTCCACGCGGCACCCCTTTACATTGACCTGCTCCCTGCTGACGAGAGGCAACTACCTCGAAACACGTGTCCAGGGATGGCTAACGCATACACATACTGTTCTATTTACATTTTGTGGCATAGGCGTACCCGCCGTCGCCACTACATTTCCCACAGTCCTTTGGGGCAACTTGCTGGTGTGACGAGCGGTGTGCGACCTACTTTTCCTCAATTTAAACGGCTTCCTTAAGCTAACGGGCTGACGAGCCTTGAGTCTGCACCTGCGCGCCAGGAGAGGTACTTGACCTGCTTTTAATTACATTTGGCAGTCCACGCGGCACCCCTTTACATTGACCTGCTCCCTGCTGACGAGAGGCAACTACCTCGAAACACGTGTCCAGGGATGGCTAACGCATACACATACTGTTCTATTTACATTTTGTGGCATAGGCGTACCCGCCGTCGCCACTACATTTCCCACAGTCCTTTGGGGCAACTTGCTGGTGTGACGAGCGGTGTGCGACCTACTTTTCCTCAATTTAAACGGCTTCCTTAAGCTAACGGGCTGACGAGCCTTGAGTCTGCACCTGCGCGCCAGGAGAGGTACTTGACCTGCTTTTAATTACATTTGGCAGTCCACGCGGCACCCCTTTACATTGACCTGCTCCCTGCTGACGAGAGGCAACTACCTCGAAACACGTGTCCAGGGATGGCTAACGCATACACATACTGTTCTATTTACATTTTGTGGCATAGGCATACCCGCCGTCGCCACTACATTTCCCACAGTCCTTTGGGGCAACTTGCTGGTGTGACGAGCGGTGTGCGACCTACTTTTCCTCAATTTAAACGGCTTCCTTAAGCTAACGGGCTGACGAGCCTTGAGTCTGCACCTGCGCGCCAGGAGAGGTACTTGACCTGCTTTTAATTACATTTGGCAGTCCACGCGGCACCCCTTTACATTGACCTGCTCCCTGCTGACGAGAGGCAACTACCTCGAAACACGTGTCCAGGGATGGCTAACGCATACACATACTGTTCTATTTACATTTTGTGGCATAGGCGTACCCGCCGTCGCCACTACATTTCCCACAGTCCTTTGGGGCAACTTGCTGGTGTGACGAGCGGTGTGCGACCTACTTTTCCTCAATTTAAACGGCTTCCTTAAGCTAACGGGCTGACGAGCCTTGAGTCTGCACCTGCGCGCCAGGAGAGGTACTTGACCTGCTTTTAATTACATTTGGCAGTCCACGCGGCACCCCTTTACATTGACCTGCTCCCTGCTGACGAGAGGCAACTACCTCGAAACACATGTCCAGGGATGGCTAACGCATACACATACTGTTCTATTTACATTTTGTGGCATAGGCGTACCCGCCGTCGCCACTACATTTCCCACAGTCCTTTGGGGCAACTTGCTGGTGTGACGAGCGGTGTGCGACCTACTTTTCCTCAATTTAAACGGCTTCCTTAAGCTAACGGGCTGACGAGCCTTGAGTCTGCACCTGCGTGCCAGGAGAGGTACTTGACCTGCTTTTAATTACATTTGGCAGTCCACGCGGCACCCCTTTACATTGACCTGCTCCCTGCTGACGAGAGGCAACTACCTCGAAACACGTGTCCAGGGATGGCTAACGCATACACATACTGTTCTATTTACATTTTGTGGCATAGGCGTACCCGCCGTCGCCACTACATTTCCCACAGTCCTTTGGGGCAACTTGCTGGTGTGACGAGCGGTGTGCGACCTACTTTTCCTCAATTTAAACGGCTTCCTTAAGCTAACGGGCTGACGAGCCTTGAGTCTGCACCTGCGCGCCAGGAGAGGTACTTGACCTGCTTTTAATTACATTTGGCAGTCCACGCGGCACCCCTTTACATTGACCTGCTCCCTGCTGACGAGAGGCAACTACCTCGAAACACGTGTCCAGGGATGGCTAACGCATACACATACTGTTCTATTTACATTTTGTGGCATAGGCGTACCCGCCGTCGCCACTACATTTCCCACAGTCCTTTGGGGCAACTTGCTGGTGTGACGAGCGGTGTGCGACCTACTTTTCCTCAATTTAAACGGCTTCCTTAAGCTAACGGGCTGACGAGCCTTGAGTCTGCACCTGCGCGCCAGGAGAGGTACTTGACCTGCTTTTAATTACATTTGGCAGTCCACGCGGCACCCCTTTACATTGACCTGCTCCCTGCTGACGAGAGGCAACTACCTCGAAACACGTGTCCAGGGATGGCTAACGCATACACATACTGTTCTATTTACATTTTGTGGCATAGGCGTACCCGCCGTCGCCACTACATTTCCCACAGTCCTTTGGGGCAACTTGCTGGTGTGACGAGCGGTGTGCGACCTACTTTTCCTCAATTTAAACGGCTTCCTTAAGCTAACGGGCTGACGAGCCTTGAGTCTGCACCTGCGCGCCAGGAGAGGTACTTGACCTGCTTTTAATTACATTTGGCAGTCCACGCGGCACCCCTTTACATTGACCTGCTCCCTGCTGACGAGAGGCAACTACCTCGAAACACGTGTCCAGGGATGGCTAACGCATACACATACTGTTCTATTTACATTTTGTGGCATAGGCGTACCCGCCGTCGCCACTACATTTCCCACAGTCCTTTGGGGCAACTTGCTGGTGTGACGAGCGGTGTGCGACCTACTTTTCCTCAATTTAAACGGCTTCCTTAAGCTAACGGGCTGACGAGCCTTGAGTCTGCACCTGCGCGCCAGGAGAGGTACTTGACCTGCTTTTAATTACATTTGGCAGTCCACGCGGCACCCCTTTACATTGACCTGCTCCCTGCTGACGAGAGGCAACTACCTCGAAACACGTGTCCAGGGATGGCTAACGCATACACATACTGTTCTATTTACATTTTGTGGCATAGGCGTACCCGCCGTCGCCACTACATTTCCCACAGTCCTTTGGGGCAACTTGCTGGTGTGACGAGCGGTGTGCGACCTACTTTTCCTCAATTTAAACGGCTTCCTTAAGCTAACGGGCTGACGAGCCTTGAGTCTGCACCTGCGCGCCAGGAGAGGTACTTGACCTGCTTTTAATTACATTTGGCAGTCCACGCGGCACCCCTTTACATTGACCTGCTCCCTGCTGACGAGAGGCAACTACCTCGAAACACGTGTCCAGGGATGGCTAACGCATACACATACTGTTGTATTTACATTTTGTGGCATAGGCGTACCCGCCGTCGCCACTACATTTCCCACAGTCCTTTGGGGCAACTTGCTGGTGTGACGAGCGGTGTGCGACCTACTTTTCCTCAATTTAAACGGCTTCCTTAAGCTAACGGGCTGACGAGCCTTGAGTCTGCACCTGCGCGCCAGGAGAGGTACTTGACCTGCTTTTAATTACATTTGGCAGTCCACGCGGCACCCCTTTACATTGACCTGCTCCCTGCTGACGAGAGGCAACTACCTCGAAACACGTGTCCAGGGATGGCTAACGCATACACATACTGTTCTATTTACATTTTGTGGCATAGGCGTACCCGCCGTCGCCACTACATTTCCCACAGTCCTTTGGGGCAACTTGCTGGTGTGACGAGCGGTGTGCGACCTACTTTTCCTCGCTGTACAATGTGATGTTGATGAGTAAGTGTTGTGCTTGTGATATGCACCAACATTGCAAAGATATGACACATCAGATGTAAGACAATCACTATTGCCAGCAATCCTAGCTTGTGACCTAACTTTACATTAAGTCGATTTCAACACATACAAAGTAGGTGTGACTCTGGATCCTGCTGCAATAAATTTGTTATCACTGACCCAAGCTTACATATTGTGGCTGTGGCGGACTCTTTTTAGTGGTTTCTGTAAATGACGCCTGGTGCAACAAAGATTTGAACATCATTGACAGCCATCTCAGTCAAGGATGTACACGCATTCCATGACTGGTCATAATCATCACCAAAACCACTGACATGTCTCCTCTCCTGTCTGTATGCTGTGTAATCCACATGCATGTGCTGGAGTGACATAACCCATTGATATTCCTTGCATGGGTATCACAGACTAGGAATGCGCACAGTTACATCTGAAAGACAATTGCATTGCTCCATTTTCACTTACTGATTTGTTCACGCTTCACACTTCTTTGAAACATCATCACACTGGAGGCAAGGTACATATCATACACACCCATACTGCATACTACTATGTACAGGATTTCACCCAGACATTCATCACATCTGATAATGACAATATTTAATGGATGAACTCACCAGTGACATGTGGGTCACGGAAGGCTTCGATGTCCCCCTGAGGGATCAGTGGTCTGCCAGCTGTGAGACGTGAAAAGAAACGTGTATTGGTATCAGATGTAAATTCACACGTGTCCTATTCATCATCAGATACATCTACATAAATGACAATGCCCTGTAACTGTACTGTTGCAGTTCAGGTTGCATACATGATTGTGTCTACTTTGCCTGTTGTTCCCACAAGACATGACCAATCCTGAGTTTGGCAACACAAGACAATCCTGCTTGCAAATTTGCACATTTTGCACACACTACTTGTGTGACACATTCCCAAGGCCACTTTTCTCACAACAACATCATGTTCTCAATGGTCTGTAGACAATAGGATTGTTGTAGATCTCATCAGGGTGTGTCACAACAATTGATGGTGTATGATCACACCTTCTGTTTGTGGCAGACTGACACTCCAGAGATGGCCTATTTTAAACAATCAATATTACCTATATCATCATACGTTATACAAAACCTATGGACAAGGGCAGTGTACATAGGAGGCTGAGCCATAAGTTAAGATCATGGAAAACCTGATCTTAACTTTGCAGAACTAGTGCAAATGCATTATTTCTACTTGTTTTTCCATTTTCCTTGTGTGATGCCTTGTGCAGCACACATGGAAAAAGCTAAATGCCTTTGATTGTTTATGTACAGGAAGGTCACCCTTCCTGTACATATACAATCTTTCCCCTGCACGCAGACACCCTTACCCTATGGTGCAAGGGTGTCTGCGTTGGCACTACACTGCTAAGTGTAGCGCTAGTGCAGGGGGAAACACAAGGCTGCACCATATCATTGTAAATATGGTGCAGCCTTGCGTTTCTGAAGTGGCAAAGTGAGGAGTTAAGCCATGCCCGATAAAGCCTCACTCCGCTTCTTTCTTGAACATATGCCCCATTGTGTTAAAGACTGCATTTTAGGATATGTTACAAAAGTATTCATTTATTATTTTTGAGGTTGTACTTACCACCTTGTAGCCCAATGATGACTCCCGGGTGGTCCAACATGTCACCCTCACGGCCCATGCAATCCTGCCATCGGTGCTTCCATTGTTGGACAGTCCTGTCCACACCGAGGATTCTCAGCATCTGACTCCTTACTTGCTTCCACCTCACCTTCCGCACACATACAGAATATCCGTGCAGGATCCTACCCCCACTCTCATCCATCAAGGGCAGGTAGAATTTTACCAGCCAGAGGAAGCCCCCCAATGCCCCTTCTGACATCCTGCCCTCCCTACCCACACCGGCCATCTCCCAGAACACACCTAAACCTACTAGAAATGAAATTAGGCCCAAATATATACCCCAGAAACTATTAATAATGCTAATTTACCCCTTGGACAGACACCCGACAAGATTTGAAACAAGACTCAAAAAACACGTAAGGACAAGTACACAAGACTTCACAGAGACACTAGGGACAGTTCACTGGACACAACAACACTCTCTACTTCCAAAAACACTATCACACAACTCCAAGCACCTCCAACACTCTCCACATTCACTAGCAGTGTGCTCAAAAGAGAAAGTGGAAGTGTACAGTACTCCTCCAGTACACAGGATGCACGCTGACATCACTTCTTGTGTGTTTGCGGCCCGCTTTTTTACTATGTGGGCGGAATCTCCATGCAAATTCAGCTTTAACAGTAATATTTCATGTTGTTACATGTTTTTTGCGATTATTTTCCATAGCGGTTATGAAAAATAATATCGCTTTTGCGTTAAAGCGGTAAAAATTTGGACGCTAAGAGCGAGTTGTTCCTCAGATGAACATGATTTCATGGAATTCATCACTGGCCCCCAAACACACCCTAAAATTCATCTCTGATCCCCAAACACACACTAGAATTCATCTCTGACCCCCAAACACACCCTAAAATTCATCACTGACCCCCAAAAACACAACCTAAAATTCATCTCTGACCCCCAAACACACCCTAAAATTCATCACTGACAACCAAGCACACCCAAAAATTCATCTTGGACCCCCAAACACACCCTGAAACTTAAAAAGCTCCATTACTAGCCTCACAATGTTTACCTTTCACTTGTTAGATGCACGCAAGTTTTTTGTGTAATGAGATTTTATTGCACAAATTAGGCTTATGTGCTTTTTATAAACAAATGTACATTTTTTGACATTGTGATTAGGTGAAGAAATGTTAGATTATTAGATCCCTCCGTGCTGTTCTAGCAGCAGAAGCTGTGATGTGTTCAGCATCTGCCTCTTCTTCCTTATCCTCCTCTGGATTGTCTGGATACTCCGGCTGTTCAGCCCATGGCGTGTTTGTGCGAACACATATGTTGTGCAAAATGCAACATGCCATGATGATTTTGCAGACAAGCTCAGGGCTGTACAACAGTCTGCCACCTGAAAAATTGATGCAAAAAGAACAATTGATGGACAGAATGCAGAACAAAGTTATACATTCACCCCAGTACAGAGATCTGGACCTAAATCCATTGTTTTTTGCTCACCATGCCATTCCAGTTTGGACCCAGCAATATCCAAATCAGTCTTGACCCTGCACCTAATGGGAACAGTCCAGCTCGAACTGCCAGGCCAAGTCCTCCCTGAACTGGAAACAAGCATCTTACTCGGGGTGACAAAATGCAAAAAGAACAATTGATGGACAGAATGCAGAACAATGTCTTACATTCACCCCAGTACAGAGATCTGGGCCTAAATCCACAGTTTTTTGCTTTTTTGATATATCGAGGCACTGGAACCTTGACTTGAGCACTCCAAATGTCCTTTCAACAATGGACCTGGTGCGTCCAAGGGCAACGTTGTACTCTCTCTGTCCCTGTGAGTGTGTTGCTGTGAGAGGTGTCACCAGCCATGGAGTGAGTGCATATCCTTGATCACCTGAAACATATAATGGAGAGATGTGTCCATTAGTGCCTGCTGAGTTTGCAGAGTGTCTATTTTGGTGTGTGATTTGTGCTAGTTTGGATATTCAGATTTGTCATGTGGAGCTTCAGACAATGGACCAGCATCACTGCAAATTAAATTGCCTATACTCGACAGCCTGCAGATCACCATGGTGGCATTGTCTGGATCCTGTGTATTGCCTCCATGTTATGACTGTCAGAATGTATGCTTAACTCGAAAATAGGTTACAGTTTCTTTACAGGCCCGTTGCACATACTGATCCTCTCATGTGCACATATTTCATGGGGTGCACCATTGGCACATCCCCCTTACGTTTTTGACAATTACTATTTTGGAACATCATCTATATACCTCATTGTGAGTGATTGTGCTGAGGGTAGCTGTGAGAGAGATTGCTTGTCTGCTAAACGTTGAAGTAATTGTGGGCTAATTACATCCACCTTGCCCCAAAGGTGGGTCAGTGTTGGAGTGACAGTGGCACTGCTATCTGGTACAATGGACTCACTGGGACATGTGATGACAACATACATCTGCAGTCATGTCCTTGTGCAAGAATTGACTTTGACTTGGCATGTATGCATGTTGGAGCATTACCCATCAATATTTCAGTGTGTGCCAGTTCACAATCAACACACATTGTTATTCACGATTGCCTTCAATTTTTTACGCTTTTGGGCGGCGAAACTCAGGGTCTCCCCTCTAAGTCCCGCCTTAAACGCATCCCAGACCACCCCTACAGCAGCAGAATTCCTATTGATCTGAAAAAAACACATGATCCAATCCCTAATATGTTTACAATACTCCAAGTCTAACAGCAATTTACGATCAAAAGTCCACGCAGAGTTGCGCTGAATTATAAAATCAAACCCAATGTCCAAAATTAAAGGATTTTGATCAGAAATGAACCTTGGGAGAGTGTAAATAGATGCCTTGTTCAACATAGAATGGGAAACAAGAAAATAATCAAGTCGTACCAGTTTTTTATGAGGAGCTGAGAAGAATGTATGGCCTGACTGTCCAGAATTAAGCCTACACCAAACCTCACATAAACCATGATCCAAAATCAGTCTGCGCAAGCTTTTATAAGCTCTGGGTTTCCTGACATAATAAGCCTGCCTGCCAGAGACATCAAAGTCCCCGTCAAGATGTAAATTCAGATCCCCGCATATTATAATTGGTTGAGGATAAGCAGACAATTCCAAGTTAAGCTTATCGAAAAACTCGGATTCATCTAAATTAGGACCATATATAGTACATATTGAAAAAGTCTTATTGTTAAACGTTACTTCTAACATTGCCCACCGTCCCCACTTATCCTCTTTAAGTTTCCGAGATATTGTTGCCCCTCTTTTACTTAAAATAGCCACACCCCTTGAGTTAATCGACTGACGTGAGCATGCAATCAGATCCATGCCCAATGTTTTTAGCCAGCCCCTGTTTGCCCATGAGATATGTGTCTCTTGCAGACACAGAAGGTCCCAGGATTGCGCCTGAACTACCTTAGCCAACACTCTCCGCTTATTAGGATTATTCAGCCCACATATGTTGAGAGTACAGACTACCAATTTACTCATTTATAAAAATTGTACAAAGAAAGATCCTCTGCTCCCTTCAAAAACTTCTCTGGGATCACCCCCTTTTACCAGACTGCAAAAAAAAAAAAAAAAAACCAGCAAAAAAGCAAGAATTTGACTATCCAGTCGGTAAAAACATAATATAACACAAAATTTGTCCATAACAGCAAAAACAAGTCTCCTACAGTGCCGATTTTTTTTAACCCCCATCCCCTTAACCCCCCTACCCAGTGCACCCAACTCTCACCCAAGTCCCCAAAAACCCCCTCAAACCCACTCTTACCCCCACCCAATCCCACCCTACCTACCCCATAAGGCAGCGGGACCATAGCTCCTTTTGATGTAGAGCCAGGACCCCAACCCCCCAATCTCTATCTACAAAATGTCAGATATACTGATATACTAATTATCCTGCTTAGCATTTCATTAAATCAAGCATAATATACATATAAAATTAGACATAACTCATAAATTCTATACTTCATAGTAATCGGTACCACTATTGTTATTTGCCATTTGCTATTTATACGTTTGCAAAAATTCTTTGGCAGATACATCGTCAAAAAACATTTGTGACCGTCCCTAGCATATTTTGGATCTGAGTATTGTAGAACGTGAGTTGGACCAAAAAGTGAAGGAGGGAATCGATCTTAACTCTGTATTGAACAAATGAAGTCTATCAGCAATTTGCAGAGGAGGCTGCCGCTAAATTTTTGCTCCATAAAAGAGAATGCTATGAATATGGGGAGCAGACTGGTAGGGTTCTTGCTAATCGGCTTCGTCAAAAGGAGGCACAAAATGATATTATTAAAATTAAAGATACGCAGGGGATAATTCAGGAATCCCCTCAAGGGGTGCGCAAGGCCTTTCAGGCATATTATGAGGGCTTATATTTTGGTGAGCAAACAAAAAAGGCAGATGATTACTTAGCTGGGATTCTCTCTTCGTCATTAACAGCAGAACAGAAAGATGGTTTGTCAGAACCAATTTTGTGGGAAGAAGTGGAGGTGGCTCTTCTTTCACTTCTGCGAGGCAAAGCAACGGGCCCTGATAAAATCCCACTGGAATTTTATATTTTGTTTAGGACGGAGCTCAGAGAAGAGCTGCTGAATACCATCATTCAGGCCTCAGTAGGCTGTCCTCCGGAGTCATGGTCTAAAACGAAGATTGTTGTGTTTAAGAAGAAGGGGAAGGATGAGCTCCAGATGGGGTCATACCGACCTATCTCTCTGATAAACTCGGATAGCAAGATTTATTCCAAATTATTGGCTGGTAGAATTGCCAGAGTAATCAGCTCATTAGTCTCAGTGCGCCAGCATGGCTTTATAGCCGGCCGGGGGACTACTGATCATATAAGGCGTGTTATATCCTTGTTAGATTGGGCGCAGGCGACGGAATCTCAGATGGGGGTGGCCCTGCTGGATGCAGAGAAGGCCTTTGACAGGGTCTCCTGGGATTTCTTATGGTCAGTTTTAGCATGGAAGGGGTTCCCCCCTGATTTTTTGAGGGCTATTCAGGCTATGTATTGGAATTCAGCAGCTACAGTCCGTATCTCAGGGGAGGAATCCGAAGAGTTTAGAGTGCTCAGGGGGACTAGACAGGGCTGCCCTTGTTCACCTTCTCTTTTTGCCCTATACATAGAGCCGCTAATATTTAAGCTTGAACAGGATGCACTAATTGTCCCAGTTAAACCTTATCAGCACGAAGTTAAGGTTTTAGCCTATGCCGACGATTTAGCAGTTATTACAAGTAATGTGATCAGTGCTTTAAACAGAATTGAGATTGTGACAACGGAATTTGCAGCATTCTCTGGCTATAAATTGAATTTAGCAAAAACACAGATTTTACACTCGGCTAAGGGATATCCATCCGATATTAAAATTGCTGAAGAGGCAGTATATTTGGGTATCAAACTCTCTTCAAAAGTAGAAAATATCCCCGCTCTAAATATTGACCCTATTATCATAGCTTCTAACAAAACTTTGGAAAAGCTTGATCACCTGCATTTATCACTCTATGGAAGAAGTAACGTCATCAAAATGCTTATCTTTCCAAAACTCCTATATCTGTTCCGCGCTATCCCGCTATGGTTCCCTAACTCTATATTTATGAGTTTAGAAAGGATGTGCTCCCGGTTTATGTGGAGCTATAAAAGAGCGAGAAGGGCCCTGAGATGGCATTATCTACCAAATGGTCGTGGGGGGTGGTCAGTCCCTAACTTTCGTCTCTATTATTATATATCATTACTACAGCATATGGGGGTTATGATTTCTGGAGAGAGGGCTTCATGGGACCCGGCCACCTCTCCTTCTGTTTATGAACTAATCTTGGGCCCAGAAGCCCTATACTTATTTGTGAGGGTTATTGAACCCAGATACTACAAAAAAACGCGGTTTAAAACTATATCAGCCGCGTTTTACGTATGGAAAAAGGTACGTTCTCTGTTTAATATAGTAGATTTTAACCGCTATACTCCGATTGGCTTATTAGGGACACTGCCTGTTATTTTCCAGGATTCAGTCGCACGTAGGTGGCGCACTGTCGGCATCCGGGATATTGGGGATTTAGCTGAAAATAGTCAAATCAAGTCGTACGCATCTTTAAAGGAGGAATTTGGTCTCGATAAAGCTGACTTTTTCAAATATCTACAACTGCGGAGTTTTCTAGAGAAGGCCACTATAAAAGGTACTTGTTCGTTTGAGGACACTCCTATTGTCAAGGCAATAATCCGTAGGGATAAATTGGCATTGATGTATCAAGAAGTTAGTCGGGGGCAGCAGGACGACCTTATTGCACAGGAACAAAAATGGAAAACAAGGCTTGGGATCTCGAACATAGATCTGCAGGAAGTGCTAGAAATGGCTAATTCAATTTTGTTGACTGGGTCTTTTAGGAGTCAATGCTTTATGGTGATTTTTGATTTATACTACACCCCTGCTAAGATAGCTAAGTGGAAAACTGGAAGGGGAGATAGTTGCCCCCGCTGCGGCCTATATGCAGCTGATGCAGTACATATGTTTTTTGAATGTCCATCCTTAGCGCCGTTTCTGCGCGATATAAAATATTTTTTAAATTCTTCTTTGGCAATTCAGACGGTCTTAAATGCTGGATTGATACTGTTAGGTATTGAAGTTGACACAATAGGTAATAAGCGGGCAGCTCCGCAAAAGGGTTTTCTATTTCTTTGTATGTCAGTGCTGCGTCTCTGTATTACCTCACAGTGGTTGAGTCAGGATCCACCTTTGTTTTCGGAATGGAGGGCGAGGATTCTTGCCATGTATCATATGGAAATGGCCTTATATAAACTGAAAGGCTATAAAAGAAGGCAGCTGGGTGTGCAATTATGGGCGCCATTGACGGGATGGATATGATTGGTATCTGTATTCTAATTCAACTAGATATGAATATGCAAGAATTTGCTAAAGTTGTGTCTATGTCTTGTTAAAGGCTTCATTATGTATGTTATGTTATTGTAATCTGCTTGTGCCGAATAAAAAATTTATAAATATTAAAAAAAAAAAAAAAAACACACATTGTTATTTCAGCTTTTGTCCATCATATTGCTACACCTCACCAGGGTAGTTATATGCATGTAATACTAGGCTATGGTAGAAGAGCCCTTCACCGAAGCCGCAAGGGTAGACAGGTGTTCCTAGGTGTTTATACGTCCTCCCGAATCAAATACAATTCACCAGATGTATCCCACCTAGCATAATTAAAGCTCCACACTGAACTCTTGTGCTGTCAACCACTCAAATGCAGTGTAGGAAGCTATTCCTTTTTGTAAAATATCCCTCACACACTCTAGTAAGCTCATGCTTCATCATCAGGTTCAAACTGACTCCTAAAGGTCAGGGTGGGCTCAACCATATTTCAGGGTGCACTTAAGAGAGAGTTAGGCAGGGGGTCTGAAGATTACAAATCCTCCTCCGTCTACAGGTATCCCTTTAATAATGGATTTGCAGGGGATATGGATAAAGAAAATAAACTGGTGTCATCAGGAGATGATGGGCCTATTACCCTAATGCAATGCCAACATGTTTCACCCCTATTCGGTGGCCCACATGGGTCATGGTCTTTCTTCAGGGAGAACGGAGATTCCCCCCCCCCCCCGGGTCTTCTGTGGGGGTGTTTTCCTATATTGTCCTCAATTGAGGGAGAAGACAGCTGCACTCTTGTGAAAAGGTGGAAGGTATACTTCTCACATCAGTTCGGTAGTGTTTTATGTGCTCACTATTTATGGGGATTTAATGTGTCCCAAGGGACTGCGGTTAGTGGGGGTAGCCTTGTATTCATACTTTCCTCAAAGGTCCAGACCCTCCGCCACACCTACTTGGTTCCCACCTCTCCCAGCATTTGCAAAGGTGGGATGGAGGGGCAGGACCGTTGCGGAAACTTTAACCACAAGGCTACCCCATTAACTGCAGTCTCTTGAGACACATTGAATCCACACACATTGGTAGTTATATGCATGAAGAACATGTAGTGAGATTGTGATTTGCATTGTTTTTCATGCTCTTCTGTTGCATGCTCCATTCTGCAATGACAAAGAGTGATGTTTCATATATTTAGGAGAATATTTGTGTGCAGTTGGTGCTCCCCTCATGAGGCACTACTTGCAATCACATGATGTAGGAACACATGATTCAAGGTGCATGGCTGACTATGTTTTTGCATTTCAGCTAATTGTGCATCATCACATGTGAGTAAAGGGTCATCTTCTTGTACATATGGCACATGTGTTTATTTCAACATGTATGTAGCACAGCAGGAGCACATGTTCTGTGTCATGTGCTGCATCTGTTTTTAACAACAATTATCAGGGGAGTTCTGTAAAATCTATATTCCATGTGTGCCATACTGGTTTGTGTGGGATTTTGTAGGCTACTCCCTTGTTGTGCTGTATGACATATGTCTTGATCATTTGGCATTGTGTGCTTGTGTATAGTAGGTGGACCTGTTACAGGGCATGTTGTATTACATTTGCTACATGTGCATTATCACATCTTTGAGTTACATGATTGAGGACTTGAGGTGCGTGGTGTGTTCAGTCAGTAGTTACCAACAAGCAGTCCATTTCCATATGTGCCATTCTCAAACCGCTGATTGATGATGCTTTGTCGAAAGATGTAGGAGTCATGCACACTCCCTTGAAACTTTGCAACTACATTGATGAACAAGCCCCGGTAGTCCACGATTGCCTACACGTTCATTGAGTGCATTGTCCACTAACCCTGGGCGTAGTTCACGTAGTAGCGCTACGCATAGCTACGCGAAGTGCACTTCGCACTACGTGAGATACGCGTAGCACAACGCGAACTGCTTAGTGCGCTGTTCGCGATGATTGCACAGTGCCGGATGCTTGTCCGCACTGTGCAATCATTGAAAATGGCATCTTGCACAGTGCGAGCTGTCGTTTTCTGCCGCTCAAGTAGATTTTTAATCGAGCAGCAGTTTTCTCAACGCGAACTGGTAGTTTCTTATCGCGAGCGGTCGCGAGCATACGCGACCACTCGCAATGAGAAACCTGACCTCATTGCGTTGAGAATCTCGCCGGGAGGTTTATTTTCCCCACTTGCGATCGGAAACTTGATGTTGCTGATCGCGAACGAGGAAAAAGTCTCGCCGGGATGTCAGTTTGGTCGCTCGCGGTCGCCAACTTGACGTTGAGGACCGCGAGTGAGCAAAAAATGCAAACTACGTGATTTTGCACTGTGCTACGTGCAATTCGCGTAGCGCGAAGTAGCACAAACTACGCAAACTTCGCGAGCGTAGCGTAGTTGTCCGCCCAGGGTTAGTGTCCACAGGAGGCACAAGTAGAACATGGGTGCAGTCAATTGCCCCCAACACGTGCGGATATCATAGAATCCTTGTTTGTTCACAAGTTGTTCCTGTGCCGTGTTGGGGAAGCGTAGGTGCCGTGGTGTCAGGCTCATAATGGCATCCAAGACAGTTGGGAGGAACCTTGAGAAGGATGATTGGGAGACTCCACCAACTCTGGCAGTGGTTGGTTGGAAGGTACCAGAGGCCAGCATGTGCAGCACTGCTAGTAGCTTTGTCTGCGGAGGGATGTTGGTGCTACGCTGTGATGGTGCCTGCAACCTGGGGGCTATCTGGGTCAGTATGCATAGGATGTAGGTCCTTTTCAGCCTGTAATGGGCTATCACATCCTCTGGCATGAGGTCTATCAGGGTGATGCGTTTGTGGTGAACCTGCTCTCTTCTTTGCAGCTGCCTTTGTGGTGGTCCTGGTGGCAGTGGTGGTCTTCTTGGGGCTTCAAGCTGCAGGAGTAGTTCCTCCATGGCCTCAGTAGGTGAGCAAATGAGGGTCTGTCATAGTCTAACTTATGTACTGGTCTTTTTAGCAGCATTTTTTTAGACCAGCTATTTTCTGGTCTTAAAAACCAGCCGCTAGCGGGCATAAACGGCTGTTTTTGCAAGTTATCGCTCGACCGGAAAATCATTGTGAATATCCCAAAGTGGGGTTAGCAGGCATTTTTGCAAAGGGAACGCCTACCTTGCATCTCATTTTCGTTAACTATCACTAACAGAAGTGGCAATCGTGGAAATTCACGTTTTTGCCAGGAAACTGTCGCTAAATGCGGTTAGCTGCAACATATGGCGATAAAGAAAAGCTGCCGTAATGTCGAAAGTCCTTGTCGCCCATTGGGCTAAGTTGCGCGTTACAAATCGGATTTCATTTCATTTCATTTCATTTGTGCATATGCCCCCAGATGTTTCTGCATGATATAGTAAATCTCACCTTGCATGACACACGGGCAACACAATCCTTTCATAAATCTGGCCCATAATGATAAGGTTATATAAAGAAGTGCTGAACTGGCAAGTGGTGTGGACAGATTTTCCCCAATGGGATGCTCTATGGAACTGGGTCTATAACTAACAGACCAGGTTTGGCAGTATCTTTACCAGTAAACTAAAGACATCTCCCCCCAATGGGAAGCATAGATTAATACACTAAAAATTCTAACAAAGGACTTACTATACACCAGTTATAATGGTTCGATACAGGCTGTCTGCAACATCATCGTGCATTTGGTGGACCAGGCTTGATGCAAATTTTCTACACTTTACCTGGTCCTGCCCGCCGTCCAAGCCTCCTGGAAGAAAGTAGAGAGGAAACTCATTGAAATGACCACTACACAATTTGTATTAACACCTCTAGAGGCCCTGTTGGGCGACATGAAGGAAATATCTAAAATACATAGGCATCATCAACAAACTTTATTTTGCATTTAAAAAATAAAATGCATAAAAGTGCATAGGATCAAATTCATTTCATACATAAAAAACGGTAAAAGATATTTCAGTGCAATCCAAACCAACATCTGATTTGATTGGAATTATAGAATGATTTAGAAACAGGAACATTTGATTTATGTTAATTGTGAGATTCTGAAAACCGCATATAACTTAAAAACATAAAGTACCAAAATGTAATTGAAGAGCATAGCCATGAAGTCACTTTCATTCGAAATCTCACAAGTGTTATATATGCAGTGCGTATTCTAATCATGGACAGGCCTTTAAAAGCAGTCATCGAGCTGATCCCCTTATTCAATTGTTAATATATTTGCAAATCCGCAAGTCTTTATAGCTGCCAAAAGAAAAGAAGCAGTTACGTAACATACAAATGGGGTTTCTAGTTGTTGAAGAACCAATAATGTCTCCTTAAATAACGGAGATTAAATTTCCGCAACAGTAGCATAATAAACTTCTTCCATTCTGAGGCACAAAAAGAACAATATGTGCAAAGTAGATTGTTTGGTCTTTCCGTCACAGGGACAGAGGGAGAGATGGCTTAATGAATATACATTTGAGTGGTAACCCAGCATAAGTGGTATATAGTTCAAACAAAATCTTGTCAGAATAAAACGATGCCAAGAGTTCTCTACAAAAGAAAGATAAGACAAAGAGCCATGTTGTACTTCCGCTAAAACTTGATGTGTCAGTCCTGTGCTTTTCTCTTTGTGGCTTTGAAATGAAATGAAATAAAATTAGGATTTCTAACGCACATTACTACCCATAGGTGTCCAGGCGCTGACTTCCAGGGGGTAGACCAAGGTAAATAATACTCATGATCTAGTTGTTAAACAACCAGGTTTTAAGGGCCTTGCGAAAGGTAAACAGATTTTTTGCGGTCGCATCTGTCCCTTGTTCTTTTTTCCATGAAAATTTCTTTCAGCTTGCTTGTAGGGCAACCCCAGCAAAATGAAGGATTCTCTGATGTACGATAACCACAGAATTATAAGAGCATAATCTAGCTTCATCACATCTTTTAAAATCATTTGATTTAGCGGTACTGTTTTGCGTTTCCAAATTGAAAGCCACAGTAAAAACGGAGCTATTTTATAAGTATCAGAAATAAAAGGGAAACATAGTTCTTTGTGGGATACAAAATTTGAGCAAGCTCCTGGGACAGACAATCTTTTCACAAATTTGTCTTCCACCTTTTGTAATCCCCCCACCTCTACTGTCCCCCAGATTGCTGCCCTGTATGTAGCTATCGATTTTGCTTTCGTAAGATAAACTTTAGCCATTTCTTGGATAGGTATGCCTCCCAGTTTTTTTGAAAATCTGAAAATTCCCACTATGCTCCTGCCTAGATGGTTTATTCTATTGTGGACCATCTGTTTCCATCTCAAATTAGAGTCAAATAGTACGCCAAGATAGCTAAATTGATCTACATGTTCAATATTATACCCATCTAGTTTGAAACTAGACAGCTTCTTTGGAGTTCCACATACGGTCATAATGAAAGATTTCTTCTTATTAACCTGGAGGTCCAAATCGGCCATAAAGGCTGTGTATTGTTCTATAATTGTTTGAAGGACCCGAGGAGTACGAGCCAATAGAACAATATCATCTGCATATAATAGGATCAGAAGGGGGTTGCCTGCACACTTGGAGCATCTTTAGTCTTTTCAGTCATTGCTCATATAAAGAACAAATGAAAAGGGGGCAAGCACGTAGCCCTGTCTAACTCCTTTCGATCCCATAACGTACTTTGGCTGTTGCATATGTGTAGAGTTGTCTTATGAAATCAGTTATCGATTTCTCTACTCCCAGAGCCTCCATGATGGACCACAATTTGGTATGTGCTACACAGTCAAATGCTACTAGCAAATTGTGCGGATCGCGGACGCCATTGTTGTGGAAAGCTTAAGATTAAGCATTTACTGCCTTGCAATCGAGTGGATGCGCTACCAATTTTTAAAGGATGAGCACACCTATGGTGTCTAACTAGACGGTGAGAACTCCCCCGCGCCGCGCAAGACCCTGCGGGTGTGCAACAAGGACATCACACCTACCCAGGTTGCCCCACAGAGTCCTGAGGAAGGCCCGCAGGCCAAGGCCCCAAACCACCCTCTAAGCCCCTAGCCAAGTCGAAATGTCGATGCCCACAAAACTGGCCTGGATCACAAGCCCCATATCTAACGTGCCACACAAGTATACATCTGTGTAATTGAAATTGAATGTAAAGGAATCTTTTCTGTTTAAATGTGGGCAGGCTACTAAAGACTGAGATTTGTCTATCAGTCCTGCATAAAAATATTTATAATTTCTCTCTACCATACTACCTGAAATCCCTTTTCACCGCTTCTACACCAGAGCACTTTCTCTCTTTTTTCCGCACGTTCCTTTGGAACTACCTCCTTTCCTTCCCTTCTCCTTGGGTGGTTCAGTAAGTAGTCTACTGTTCACCTCTTGTTTTTGGAATAAAACCTTGGTCAAATATCTCTTGGTTGTTGCATTTCAGTCTACTTTTACAGTATTTATTACAGTGAGCTAACATTGTGCATGCTCAAGAAATTGTTCTCTCACAATAAGTGCAGATTTGATACATATCGTTTAAGAAAAAAAGGTCTAGGACCATTGTCTTTTGTACGACACAGTCAAATGCACCAGACAGGCCCATGAAACCATGTAAAGATGGCTTGTCTTTGCGATTGTATATTTTGCCACAATTAAGGTCAAGTTTCAGGCATTGCTGATTACACACCTGACTTCCAGGCGACCTCTATGTATGGGCCTCTCCTGTTTCATTTATACTCCTAACTCCAGTGCACCTGTGTACTGTCCGGCCCGCTGGAGAGACCCCTATCACTGGCTCATTAACTGTGTACATGTAGGATTTTTACCACATTTTCGGCTCCTAAAGCGCTCTGAAATTTCTGGTCCAGTCTACTCTCATGAGTACCACAGAGCTCGCTTCAGCTAGCGTGGTTGTTGCATCGAATACAACTGGGTACCAATTGAAACTCTGTCCCTACACCGGAGTCGTCGTATAAGTATCTGGGACTTACATGGCCAGACCAGTCAAAGGAACCACGTGTTACCAGGGGACGACTATTAGTCAGGTGAGCTTTGTCCTCATTGTATGGACTATAGTGATCTATACTCGACCCATGCTAACTTTTTGACAATTGCACTTTACTCTGTCCCCACCCAGGGCGCTATACATTGAACAGCATACCCCTCGCTGAGCCGTTTCTGCTCACTAGTCCTATAAGTAAGTAGAGATCTGGGCAGTAATTGTAATGCTGCCTACAGTTTTGAACTTTTCAGCCAGCCCACATAGATTGCCCTAACAGTTCACATATCTGTCTTTCCTAGAACAACCACTGCAGTGAGGTAGTCACGTTATTCCCTGCCTATCTCCACTTTCAAACATCGTCCATAAATAAGGTAACCCTTTCTAGGATTCCCGACCACAGGGGAGTCCTCAAGTAGCTATGCACAGTTTTTCTAGCTGCCTTAGTACACTAAGTCCACCATTCGGCTGCTTTTGTTTCGCTGAGTACATCCCTCATGCTTGTCCTTACTTTTAATTTTTGTATTGTGTTGACCACCTGTCCTTCTTTGGCCTCTCTCTCCCTTTCCCGTTGAGGTTGCCCATAATCTTGGAGACCAACTTGTGTCCTAACTTTAACTTCCTTAATTTATAACTAATTTGACTCACTGGGTTGATGCGACTCTGCACTCCATCGGGTTTGTTCTGGTTAGCTACTATCCTAAACCATATTCTCAGCACAATTTCTCCGAATGACAGCGCCGTTCTTCCTCTTCATCTCACATTCTAGTCGAATCTCCACTTGTGTCACACTTAGGGGCCGATTCCGATCCTGTATTTTTTTTTTCCGTAGAACTTGTATCCGTGAATTTTTCCGTACGAATCGTACAAGTCCCGCCCGACCCATGAAGTACGATTCGTATGGGAAAAATACATACGGATCTGCCCTATCTGTACGAATCAGATCGGGAAAAGTTGTACGGGACGGACCCGGACACTTTTCCGTACGAATCCTAAAAATACAGTCCGACCGTACAAGTACGATCCGGACCGACTTTCCGATCTACGAATTGTACAGAAAACGTCACGTACACGGAGAATGACTTGTACATACGCAATGCCGGTGTACACCCCGTACATACGCAATGTCGGTGTACGCAATTGTACATACGCAATGTCGTTGTACGCACCATAAATACGCAATGTTGTTGAACGCACCAATGTTGTTGTACGCACCGTACATACGCAATGTTGTACGCACCAATGTTGTTGAACGCACCGTACATACGCAATGTCGGTGTACGTACCATACATACGCAATGTCGGTGTACGCACTGTACATACGCAATGCTGTTGTACGCACCAATGTTGTTGTACCCACCGTACATACGCAATGTTGTACGCACCAATGTTGTTGTACGCACCGTACATACGCAATGTCGGTGTACACACCGTACATAAGCAATGTCGGTGTACGTACTGTACATATGCAATGTCGGTGTACGCACCGTACATACGCAATGTTGTTGTATGCACCAATGTTGTTGTATGCATAGTACATGCGCAATGTCGTTGTCTGTACCGCACATAAAGCAATGTCGGTGTACGCACCGTACATACACAACGCATGGGGGGGTGGGTGCCTGTACGACTCGTATTCCTGTACCGTACTGAACCACGTACACTGTAAAACAGCACAAGGAGGGTCTATTCGACTCGCACAACACCACAAAACACGTCTACAGTGCACAAAAAATGGAAATGACTGACCTGGCCACATCCAAACAGGCAAACAGAGGGGCAAAATCACAACCACCCCTTATAACACACCCACCAAAAATTCAAACTGAGGCCCACCTACAAATGGACCAATAAAAAGGGCCCACACACACAAACCATGAGCCTTTGCAACAGACTCACTGCAGCTAGAGAGCACACACCAACAACTGCACCCTTCCACCTTAACATATACACCTTCACACAACCTCCTTCACACATACCCCCTCTTCACATTCAGACCCACACCTTCACATTCAGACCCACACACCCACAACCATCCACACCCTCACCCCACACCATGCCCACAGACAAGAATCCAAAGTTCACAAGGGAGGAGCTGGAGATCCTTGTCAATGAAGTCATCAGAGTCGAGCCACAGCTGTTTGCAACATTGGTCAGACAGACCAGCATAGCCAAAAAATCACGCCTGTGGCAGAGGATCGTCGATAGGGTGAATGCTGTTGCACCCATCAGAAGGACCAGGACTGAATGCCAAGCCAGGTGGTACGATCTGCGGAGTTCGGTCGAGCGTAAAATGAATGACGACTATGCCCAGAGCAACATCACTGGAGCTGGTGGGCCCCGCAGACCAGTACATTTCCATCCCTGGGAGGAGAAGGTGATGGCCCTGCTTCCGCCGGTGGGAGTACATGGACTTCAAGGAGTTCCAGAGCCTGGTGAGTACACAAACAACTTATGTAACATGGGGGTAATGGAATCCACACTCCAACTACACCAAATGCACGCAACTACCCCCAAGCCCTCACCGGCCAGAACCACAGTAAAAAATAACGCTAATGCCACTAACATGTGTATGCCCCATTGAGAAAGCAAGGCCATGCTATGTCCCATGCTACACGAAGCACTAACCCAAGAATGGGTGTCCGGTATGCTGGGAGGGTGGGTGTCACAAAACGCATTGTTGAACTCCAAATCAGACACAATCGCCCTCATCCCATATGGCCCAGGAACATACCCATGCACCATGCGCAATGCACAGGGATTGGGAAAGTACTGACAAGATAGCTGACACTTGGCCCGGGTGTAGGCAGCACAAGGCCCTCCTGTGACCAGTGCAAACACAAACACCAAGAAAACAAGGTCAGATATCTAGGACAGGAACTCACACTCACTGTCATGGCAGCAAGATCCATGGGGGGACAGCTACATCACCTGGGAGCCCCAGTGCAAAATCACACTACACCCACCAGCAGGCCCTGTCACACACACCCCTTACACAAACAGACACCCACCCAGACAGGCAATGGATTTACCCACTGTCACAATGGACATGTAACACAACAAGACCAATACATAGCCAAAGAAGCATCCAAGGCAAAAATCTACATGTCAAAGACTCAGGAGAACATATCAATCTGTCCCCCGCAACATACCCATCCACAAGTGAACATTGAGGAGAATGCTAGGCACATACAAGTACCTGGAGGAACAGTGCCAACTTGAATGCGTATGAAACATGGATGTTGCATGAAACAGCATTAACATTGTCTGTCTCTCACACACAGGGAAACATGATGAATCTCCCCCCAACAATGGGGGTGAAGAATCACAGTCCCAGGCTTGGGAGGAACCTGATCCCACCGGCAGTGACACCTCTCAACACTCCGCGGATGACTCAGACCGACCTGGACCCTCTGCTGTCTAAGCCCCTGCAGCACCTGGTTCAGGAACATCTGTGCCAACCACCACCTCCATTCCTGCCACATCCCAGGAGACACCGAGGAGCCCTGCCCGCAGTGAACAACTGAGCCAGTCTGACCAGGTGGGACAAGGTGCACCGGGCACCCAGGAGGAGGCAGACAACACCGCCACTGCCATCCCTCAGGGGACCCATAACCCGATGTGCCCACAACGGCAGGCCAGGCTCGTGTGGGCAGGGGTGGTGGGAGTGGAGGCAGGCGGAGGCGAGAACCTGACCAGCCAGCTGAAGGGACCTGTATGTGACACATAGACAACATCATGGACGCATACCGGCGTGACACCAGGGAGTCCAGCCAGGTAGTCGGGACCCTCACAGAGATAAAGGGGACCATCACAGAGATGAAGAACCAGCAGGCCGAGCAACACGCCAGTCAACAAGAACACCAAGGACGGATGGAGGCAAGACTGGCTGAGCTCCTGGCGGTACAAAGGGACATGAGCCATTCACTCCGTCGGATCGCCGACAACATGGGCAATCCTCCCTGTGCCACCAGGCGAAGACCACCACCAGCCACAGGGAGGGAGGAGGAGGAGGGTTCGTCCGACGGAGCGTCCCAAGCATCGTCAAGGCCTTCATCTGAGGGTCCCCCGAGGAAGGTGGGTCGTCCACAGAAAAGACCGTGAGAGGCAGCGGCACATCCACATCTCCCAGGTCACCTGGCCTGGCACCTGGCCTTCATGTGTGACAGCATCACCTCATTGACTGATATCATCTGCCACATGGACTTGCTGGTCACAGTATGACCAATGATGCCAAACACTGTGGTCTAGACTCTGCTGACTTCAAATGCCAAGGATCCCAGCTCCCCCTGTGAACTTTGGATTCTATGGTCCCTGTATTGCACCTTTTTCTGTGCACAAATCACGCCCCAGACCTATAATAAAAAAATTATGAAATGAACTTTTATGTTGCAGTCATTTAGCATGAGTCCACAACATACGTGTGGGGACATGTCTGAGTGTGGAACTAACTCCAGCCATCCATACACTTGGATCTAAGTCCGGTCGAGGACACACATGGGTCACAATGTATCATCAAATACAGATATGGAGCCCAATACTCACCCGTGATGGCCTCAAGCTGCTGAGGGGGGGCTTGCAATACTGCTCAGACAGAGCAATTTGGAAGAGTATCATGGAGGTGTAGAGGTCATGGGTCATGTGGAGGTGCCCGGGGAGGGAGTCCCAGGTCTGTTTGGCGAGGTGGGAGAACTATCTCCTGCATTCAGTTTTTCTGTGGATGTGATGAATGGTGGCCAGGGCAAGGTGGGCTGCACGTAGGTGTTGGATGACAGACGTCCAAGGTAGGTTTTGGGTCTGGGGTTGTGGACTGCCTCCTGAGTGTGGTTGAGGAGTCTGAAGGTGATCCTGCAGCAGACAGTGAGCCATTGTAGCTATCTCAGGTGGACGGTGATGTGGCTGGGGTGGGGGATGTTGAAGATGAGGTGTGCGGATGCACCCTGGATGTGGACAAGTTCTCCTGCAGTTTTGCTGTTGTTCTCCGTAGAGGACGGTGCTGTAGTTGACCCGGCTGGTGTTGTGGACCTGGGGGACGGTCTGTCTTGCCTTGGAGTAGATCTATCTGTGGATCATTTGCAGCATGCGGAGGATGTTTCAGCATGAGGTACAGATGGTGGTGAGTTGCATGGTAATTGTGAGCGATGAGTCCATGATGAACACCAGCTTGCGTGCGTGGCCACTGGGTGCTGGTGCGGTGCCCAGGCCGGTGGGACACAAGGAGTTGACCCAGCCGTAAGGGGACAATCCTAAGATGATGACCTCAGTCCTGTCCAAGTCCAGCCTCAGGTGGCTGATGTTCAGCCGTTCGTCAACGGATCTCATGCCTTCTTGAAGGTTGGATTTGGCAATGGCTGGGTCTTTGGTGAGGTTGAGGAGCAGCTGGGTGTCAATGGCATACAAGATGATGATGAGGTCGTGTGCGCATGTGATGGTGGAGAGGGGGGTCATGGAGACATTGAAGATCATTACGCTGAGAGATGAGCCCTGGGGCATGGGCCAGATGTTCCCAGTGTAATACATGCTGCAGGGTGGAGGCCGACTCCCTGGACCTTGCTGGTGAGCTACTTGTTGCTTTAATCCTGGGCCCTCCTCTGGATACCAGTGTGGAAGATGTGTGAGTTGACAGTGTGGTAGCACATGGTGTAGAATGCCGTTGACAGGTCAAGGATGATGGTCTCACCATTGTTGAGCAGGGCAAAGTTGTCGTTGGTGGTGCCAATGATGACGGTTGCAGTAGTGTGATTACTGTGGAAGATGGTCTTGTGCCAGTTGCCTGGAGCTGTTTGCGTGGAGGAAGTTTGTCAGTTGCTCTTTGAGTGTCTTCCTGATGACATTTGCTGGGTAGGGAAGCAGGGTGATGTTCCAGGAGATCCTGCGTTACTGCCGTCCGTTGTTTAAGAAGGGCCTGGGTCTCTGCATGCCTCCAGCTCCCATGGAATGTGGCAAACTCAAAGGAGACATACATGACGCGCTGCACGTGGACTTCAAGGATGGGGAATGATGTGGTTGAGATGTTGTGTGGGAAGGGGACTGATGGAGAGCCAGAGTGGATGGTGCACATGAGGCAGGTGGTGTATTTGCTGTTGATGGGAGTCCAGAACCTGAGGGGAGTTTGTCCTGCGGATAATAGTGCTGTCTGCCTCTGTGTGCCAAGGCTGTCGTGTACGGCCATGAGCTTGCAGTGGTAGAAAGTTGCAAGGGATTAGATCTGCCTTGCAAGGGTGGGGTGTCTTTTGGATGGAGATCTGCTGTCAGTTCACTCACAATGCTGATGAGCTCCTTGATGTTGTGTGTCTTGGTGCCTCGGCACTATCTGAAGGATCTCCACTTGTCCTTGCTGATGATATGGTGATGGCTGTGTGTGGCGTTTTCCAGGGCTGTAAGGTAACTGATGGTTCTCTGTGTTGCAAGGTTTGCACAAGAGTCCGGCTAGATCTGTATGAGTCCAGTAGGTCTGCCTTGTCCCAGGTGGCTTAACTGTTGTGCTTCACAGGAAAGTCCGTCAATGTGGCAAGATTGTTGGATCAGTTGCTGATCCAGTGTGTGTGGTTGCAGGGTGTGGCGGTGGTGTTGTTTTGAGTGTCCCACACAGCTTGTCTGTGGTGACTTACATCAAGCATCTTTGGGAGATCGGTAGCGGGGTGTGGGGCAGTGTGTTGCTTGTCGGAGACGTGGATGCAAATGTTGATGGACCAATGATGGATGGTGGTGTGGTTCTCCTCCAGCAAGAAGTTACTGGCCCCCAGCCACATGTAGCCTGTGGAGGTGAGGGCGTGCGTGCAGAAGTACGTGTTGATGGCTTTGTGGAATTGTGGATGAAAGCCTGGAGATCTGTAGATGAGTTTTACTCTGAGGATTGCCAGGGTGTTGGTGCAAAACCGGATTTGTGACTCTGAGGGTGTACTTGGGAATAAATTGCAATTCATCCTCTGGGATTGTTGGTGCCATCCCTGCGGGTGATCTTGTATCTGTTTGAGATGGCAATGAAGAAGTTGTGTGCTGAGGATGCTTTTGTCCAGGTTTCTGTCATGAAGGTGATGTGTGGGGCTGTTGTGTTGAGGAGGTAACAGAGTCCAATGGCGTGCTGGTGGACGGAGCGGGTGTAGAGTAGGAGGCACATGACCTGGTTGTTCTGACAGGGTCTGGTAGGCGGGGCAGTGCTGTGTAGGCAGTTGGAGTTGCACACTCAGCATGCGAAGGTGTCGTGTGTGCGCTTAGGGGTTGCCTGATAGCAGGCGGTTGATTGTCTGGAGGACATTGCTTGGAGGTTGGCTGCAGCATGAGTTTGTTGTGTGACGTGGGTCATGCAAGGACCAGAGGGTCGTGCACTGTGCACGTTGTAGGCCCAGACGGCCCTGCCTTTGGCACGGTGTTGGTGCAACAGTGGCACAGACAAGCTGCTGGCTGCATTTAGAATGGGTGGATGGGGAAGGGAGGAGCATTTTGGAGGCGTGTGGGTTGCAGAATCAGGGCACTCGGTGGGGCGGAGCCACAGGTGAGGCAGCAGCAGGTGGAAGGGATGAGAAACTAGGCAAAAAGTAGCACACAAAGACAATGAGGTCAGAAAGGCACAGTGCAACAGGTATATGGAAAGGAAGGAGTGTCAGGTTACTCATGGGTCACTCTGAGAAAATGTGTGAACAGTCACCAAAAAAACAGCCACAGGATCAGGCAACAAAATGCGGAGCTGCGCACAGGAGACACACCATCAGCAGGCGTTCACGTCCCGTTGTGGGGAGCAACCTGCACAAATACATACACAACCAGGTACTTCATGCACAATAGATATTATTAGCCATGAAGAACTGCATGCATGTTGCCGAAGTACACATACACCCATATGCTCAATATTTGACAATTATGCCATAGATGACGCATGCAAACTGGCAAGAGATCTGCAGTGACAGAGATGAGGCACTTTGGACTGTGCTGAACACCTTTATTCCACAAACTCACACAAAGGGAAATGCATCCATATGAACAGACTCACAGGTCACTTCACATAACCTGTGGGACATACGCTGGACCCCCCCTTCACAGCACGGATGATGTAAATCCCAATGAACTGGCACACAAGTTAAGAGGATGAGTCAAACACATCCTGCTGCACACGGAGAGGCTGCAATTCCCCATAGAGCCTGTTGTTGTGATGTCCCACACTATGTCTACCCGTAGCATCCACAATGTTTCAGAGGCAAGGTTTACACACATTGATGCCTTCATCAGACTCCATACTCCACTACAGATGACTGTCAAGAAGGGTGACTATCATGTCACGGGAGTGATGCTACTTGTTATATGCTCCATGGTGAGAAGACATGTATGCATGGTACCACAACATGCACAGAAGCAGTCCCCACACATTCCCAACCCGTACCACCACCAAAAAGCCTTGCTGCAATCCTTACCCAAACTGACATTTCCACATGTCCGTGCATGGAACGCTGATTCAGCACACGTTGCAATCCTCATGAGGAATAGCAGGAGGACAACGATGACACAAGCAGACAACAGGCGCAAAAACCTGGGAATGACAGACACTTAAGAAGTCACCTAAAACAATTCTCGCCACACACATGGTCATTTACGAAACATGAACAATGTTGGACACATGCAAATTTCAAAGAAAGTCTCTCTGCAAAACTGTGTGGCATGACATCATCACTCGAGTGACACATCAGAACACGCATCAAAGTCACTTTGCATTCAGTCAGCTGGACACACACATTGCAACACATGCCACTCAATGCTACAAGCTTGCACACTCATACCCAGTGACTCACCATTATGATAAGAAGTTGCGTATGAGCTGACTGCAGATATCATCATCCTCCTCCTCCTCATCACTAGCCTTGTGACCAAGCCCTTGATCCTCCACTGGTGGATGTTTCTGCTCATCCGGATCCAGGATGAGTGGCACTGCATTCTGAACTGCCATGTTGTGCAGCATGCAGCACACGAGGAAGATTTTGCAGACCTTCTCCGGTGCATATGGGAGGGACCTGCCTGTCTTGTCATTGCACCGGAATCGGCTCTCAAGGAGGCCAAACGTTCTCTCAGTCACTCGCCTGGTCTGCCCGTGTGCATTGTTGTACCGGTGATCTGCACCTGTTCATGGGTTGCGGAGAGGTGTCAGCAGCCATGGTATGTTGGGATATCCTGAGTCCCCTACATGGAAACATCATGTAAATAAGTGGGTCAGGAGATGCCGTAAGAGACAAAGATACCGCAACACACAGGACAAACAGAGTATACCCACCAACAAGACATGCTCATTCGTTGTGCAGCCGCAGCATCATTTGTGGCACCCTGCTACGCCTCATGATGTAGGCATCATGTGCTGATCCTGGAAAACATGCACAGACATGGGAAATCAGCATGTTAGCAAGACACACCACAAGGGCATTTATTGAGTGGTAATGTTTTCGGTTGCGATAGGCTTGCTCCTGTGCCTGTGGTGGTACCAAAGCCACATGTGTCCCATCAATGGACCCAATGACATGGGGCATCCCTCCCAGGGCATAGAAATCACCCTTGACATCTGTCAACTCCTCAGGAGTAGGAAATTTGATGAATTCATCAAGGTGCTCCAACATGGCTGCCAAAACATCACGCAGGACACGGCTGAACATTGTCTGTGACATCCCACCAACATCAGCTATGGTCAATTGAAACGTACCTGTGGCAAAAAAAATGTAGGGCTGCCATCACCTTCATCTTGGGTGTCAGCTTAGTAGGATACCTGTGTCGCGGTTGGAGCTGTGGTGCCAGCTTGTTTGTCAAGTCCTCAATCAACTGTCAAGTGAATCTGTAATGGCGAATGCAGGCACGTTCCCTCATGTCAGCCAAGTCTGGCATTGGTCTTGAGACAGGCGGTGCCCTGCAGGACATTGTTTGGAAAAATAAAGATTGAGAGTCGGCCAACATCAATGTCAATGACCATAGCACATGCTAAACTGCTACTACACATCAGGTAACTATGGAGTCGGGTGTGTGCAATACATCCAGGACACATATGCCAGCTTGCTGGCACTCCTACGAAAAGCCACATACACCTGTTGATTGTCAAGTCTACATGACATGCCATGAAATGAGCTGGGGGCCAGTCTGAGTGAACAGCCAGAGATATCACCGGAGTGACACACATCCACATAGCTGCATTGGAAGGATGTCATCTCATCCAGACAGCTGACTGCAAGGCACACGCACAGGTCACATGGAATGTCAAATGTACATATCAAACACATTGCAGTGAAGGGGTACACGTGACAACAAAAAAACACAGCCATTGAGATGACACAGACATGTATGCCGGGGGAAATATGATGTCTGATGCACACAGACCCTACAGCCGTGGGAATCCACATGTGGCATTGTGTGTGCAGATGTGTGCCATGCCCATCTCCACACAGACCCATGTTGGATGCACCAACAGCAGATGCAGTTGACGGAACACTAACAGCAAGCTCATGGGAACACATGACACACACCTGACATGGTCACATAGGGGCACCCTGATCGTGACATGTCAGTTGATAGAGTGTCCCTGTCCCTGGCATCAGGAGACAGGTGTGGGTGTTGATGACTGTGCCATCCCACTGCTGCTGTGCATGACACAGTTGGACTACAGACACACATATGGCAAGTGTCAAGGTGATGTGTGCCACATAGTGCCCCATCACACATGACATGTGTCCACAGGGCATCACACATCAATTGTGCAACTAGATGAGAAGACCTGTGCAATATCACTTGCTGCCACACCTAGGGCCTGCACATGAAAGTATGCAATGACAAGTACTTGATGGACATCCTTCTGCGAATCGTAGCCCTCCATTCCTGGGTATGTGTACGCCTGTATTACCATTGAAAGCGTGTGAAATGCACTGTACAACTAGTGCCGTACCTGTACGTGTGAAACGCACTGTACAACTAGTGCCGTACCCCTATGTGTGAAACGCACTGTGCAACTAGTGCAGTAGGGGTACGTGTGCAACGCACTGTACCCACGCATTCATTGCGTGTGTACGGTCCGTATCACTGTTCTACTGGTGCCGTAGGGGTATGTGTGCAACGCACCCACGCATTCATTGCGTGTGTATGGTCCGTATCACTGTTCTACTGGTGCCGTAGGAGTACATGTGCAACGCACCGTACCCACGCATTCATTGCGTGTGTACGGTCCGTATCACTGTTCTACTGGTGCCGTAGGGGTACGTGTGAAACGCACCGTACCCACGTATTCATTGCGTGTGTACGGTCCGTATCACTATTCTAATGGTGCCGTAGGGGTACGTGTGCAACACACCGTACAAGTCCACTTCCGTTGTTGCGGTACGCAGGGGTTGCTGGACACGCACCCCCCAAGTGACCAGACCATGGTGGTAATTTATGGGCTCCATATTATAGGTTTGGATATGGGGTATGTTTCGTGCCCCTCACCCCCACCCTGGCCCCTGGGTGTTGTTCTCACCTTCTGCGGTGTGTGCGTCGGGTCCGGTGCACCAGGTTGTAGACTAAGAGGACCGGGATGACACGTACGATGGGTTCATTGCGTGTACGTCGCGTACCGGGGCTGCATTGCGTAGCGGTTCGCGTAGGACTCTGCTTTTCCGGCTGTGTTTGGCTCCCGTAAGAAAAGAGCCGTACGGAGTGCCGTAGGGACGAATCGTACTTGCTGGGCCGGAAACCGCTGCCTAAATACGTCCGGACGTCGCGTACAAGCTGTTCTGGATCAGAATCGTTTTTTTTTAACTGTATGGTCTTTTGTACGATTTGTACAGAAAAAGGCTTTCAGTAGGAATCATACTTCCTAGGTTGTGAGAAAAGTTTACCAGGTACGAGTCGTATGGAGAAAACGCTCCGTACAACGATTCGTGCAGCCTTTTTCCAGGATTGGAATCGGCCCCATAATAGCATATTTATTTACTATGTTACATAGGGCTTTGACATTTTTAACCCAGATCTTTTTCCATATATGTTTTTTAGGTTTTCAATCATCATGGCTTCCTGACGAAGTCTGTATAGCCGAATCGCACGTAGGTCACATCGGTTACATTCTTTAAGCCATATTGTACTTTCACATGTTCCATTTTAACAAGCCGAACTGCTTCTGAAAATTCAGACTCTATTTATCTCACCCTCCTGTTGTACATCACACGGAATGAAAACGTTTAGTCCTCAAATAAATTGCGATCCATGATTAAATAAATGTGACTTGATGCATATGATAAAAATACAATGTATTGAAACCTGTATTCATAAGGGTTTACATAGACATAGAAAAACCTATATGAATATGTATACTTAATAGGTCATTTTTTTATATAAACCATTGAATAAACATGCATTCATAATAGAAGGAAGAGTGTTGAAGCATGACTGAATATACAGGCTTGTTCCATTGTAATCTAGATGGAAGACTGAATAGTTTTTTAAATCAATCAAAATCATGAAAATATTCATTTGAATAATGTATTTATTTAATGTATATTGATTAAGTTTTTGATATTACTAAATTGTTTTCAAATACAGATCTTGATCTGGGTGTCTGTATTTACATATATGCCCATTTTTCCACTAGTTGCCTAAGTATTTCTACTTACAATTGTTGCTCATGCTCTGAACATATCCATTGACAGGGGTGCCCCCCTTTTTTGTACAATTGATTGATCGAGGGTGCCCCTTCCTTTCCTAAAACCGTAGTGAACTTCAGCCAAAAGCTTCTTTTCCTCTACTCAATTCTCAAGCCTATTTAGTAGAACCCTTACAATAAGCTTAGCCATACTGTCTATCAATGATATGGGGCGATAATTAGCCGGATTGGACGGATCACCTTTTTTATAGACTGGTATTATTAGTATTAGTGAGTGCTTCCATGAGGGTAATGCTCCATTCTTAGCTATCAAATTAAAAACAATTGTCAATAGGGGGACCATAATTCTACATTCGCAAGAACGGCATCCACTGGGACCCCATCTGGCCCTGCGGTTTTCATGGGGGGAGACTGAGAAAGAGCGAGCTCAATTTCTTCTAGGTGAAAAGACATCAAAGCTATCTCCTTAGAAGGGCAGATTACCTCATTTGGAGCGAGATGTTCGTCCTTTTGGAATATAGCTTGGAAATGGGTTACCCAATTTTCCTCACATAAAAAGGAAATTTACAGAGTTAGCCTTATTGCTCAGTTAAAGAAGAGTGGCCATGAGACGGGGGAGGGTTGCAGCCCCTAAAAAAGACAGATTGGTTGGTGGACCTTACCACCCGAAATACGTGGAAATGTACACATAACTAATGCCCATAAAATCTAGACCTAAAGATATTTGGTAACTACTAAATGCAGTTTTTACTGACATGAGAGGGGATATGATTAACTTATGGGCCGCATAGGCATTGATAATATATGATATGATTGTATACTCACACATTGCTTTAGGGCGTGGAGACCTCAGAAAGGAATCTGTAACTTGATTAGATGTACTGTTACATTGGTTGTTCCTTGTACATATGTGTTTCCCTACAAGATTGATTTGTAATACTAATTGCTTGTGTTAAAACCGAATAAAGAAAGTTAAAAATGAAAGTGCCTCTTCAATCACTGATGGCTTAGGCACTCAATAAGTCATACATTCTCTCTATAACTTACCATAGCACTTATGCATCCATTTATCCACTCACCAGTTAATTATTGAATTCAACCAGTTACGAAACAACTATAAAACAAACACCACATACTCAAAAACATATTAAAATATCAATTAACAAAATAAAAGTAGTAAAAAGAAAATATGCTGTATAAACATGGCATACCATTAGAGTTAATGAGGTGACCCTGTGTCCTTCAGAAAATGGGTATTTGCTATATAAGTAACAAGTTGGTTCTGTCGGGTAAATACAATTGCTTTGATCTGTGTACTCTATACAGAAAGGGATATCTCAATATATTCACCACAAATATAAAGCAAGGTAGCCTTAAAGAAAATTCTAGTCATGCTGCAGAAAAGGCACTGAGTTCAAAGTAATCAACCCTTTTTGGCGGCATATAAATATTTTATCCGACATTACACGACTCCAACCGGCAGGTGAAAGTTCAGTGTTTTGAGCCATCAACCCCCAATTAAGACTCCAGCCGGCTGGTGGAGGTCTTCATTTTCTACAGAATAAGACCGGATGGTGGATGTCAAATAATTTGACCTATTACTTGATTTACTATTGGATCTACATTACACCCTGACTGTCTGCAGGGATTTTGAATCCAGATTGCCAGTGAGTTTTCCATTGCGATCACACTCTAATTATTGGATTATCTGCTCTTGTGGCTGTCTGCTCCATCCTTTTACTGTCCTGAGTAAGACCCATCTTTAACACATTTCAATCTGCGCTTTCTCCAGGGTCGAAACGTCAATGTTTTTACTATACTTGTCCATATGGCCTCCTTGAACCTACTTTGAAATCATTATTGGATATTGTATTCATGTTAAAAACAAACTAAGGACAGGACAAAAATCTTGAATCAAACCTCACTTTGTATGTCATGTATAAAGTGCACCACGGATTTCACTTGTCACTTTATGTCACTTATTTTCACTATATTCACGATTGTATCGCCATATTTGAATTGTGTTTGTGACAGCAATATCCAATTTATTTGGAAATAACTAAAAAATAAACAATTGCCTTTTTTTGCAAAATCTTCTTCTGGTGTGTTTCTAGCTTAAAGGCTCTATTGCCATGTTCGAACTTGCTTTATATTTTTGGTGAATATATTGAGATATCCCTTTCTGTATAGAGTACACAGATCAAAGCAATTGTATTTACCCGACAGAACCTACCTGTTACTTATATAGTATAAACACGGCAGGCACATCCATGCAATTACATAAAATTAAATATAGCAGTAGTTGGCCATCTAACAATATTATTGATAATAGTGCATTATTGTTTTAATGCTCCCGCAAGATATGGGCAATATGTACTCTAGAGGCAGTGCATGCACGGGACGTGGCACATTCTAGATGGAATTACTATTCCCATTGAAGCAATGCAGCCTAAAGACTTGCCACCATAACCAACCCCGACCTACTGTGTTGGGCATGAGATCTCCCAATAGGATATTGTAGGAAAGTATATTTTGCATGGCTTACACATCAGATTGTTCCCCTATCTGCTTTTGCTTTGTTTAGAACTCTGTGCTCTTTATCCCTGCTAACTAGTGGTAAACTGCATGTGCTCTACCTTATAACATGATGAAACTGGCATACTCCTAATTAACATATTTAAGTTACCTATCAGTCCCTAGTATAAGCTACAAAATGCACCCAGAACGTGTAAGTTAAATGTCACCAGTGGACTGCAGCACACATTGTGCCATGCATAAAAGTGACAGTGAAACCATGACTGTAGGTCTGCCATTTGTAGCCTGGCTGTTGTTGTTTTTAACCCCAAATGTGGCCTGTCAAAATATCCTTTGCTTCCCAACAAATTGGTCAAATGACCACCTGAAGTTATCTCTCTTGCCAGCGTTATAAAAGTAATCTCCTTAGTGTGCCTTGATGAAGCCCCATGGCATAATGGCCTCTCTCAGCTTATCTTCAAATAAAACTCACAACATTAGGCAAAACAACTGTGTAATCTCTTCAATTGTGTCCTTCTTCAGCAGGTTTTACCTTATAAAGAAGATTAAAAAGACACTGACGGCAAAGTAAAGGTTGATTGCTCTGATAGAAGACTGGGGGCATATTATAAAGCCCAATTCCGCCGCTTTATCGGCTGTTTTCGGCTGAAAAGCGGCGATATTTTCTACACTCAATTATCAAGGACACGCTAACGCGTGTTTCCTTTAGTAAACAGCCCTTTTAACTCCACTTTGCATGTCAGCGATGAATATCGCTAATGACATGCAAAGTAGGCGTTCCTTTCCATTTCTCCATGGAATTCCACGCTGGCACGGCAGCACAATATTAGCAAGCCTCGAGCAAATCCGCGATGCGATAAAACAAACCACGTTAACCGCGCTTATCGCAGGTTTGAAACTGACTTAGCCATACTCATAATGGCAAGTGGATTGTACGGCTGAGGCAAGATCTACCTATAACCAAGGATGGGCTTATCGCTTCCGTTTTCACGCAGGATTTATTATCGCCGTAGAGATATGCGTTGATAATAGCGCGATATCTCTGCGATACGCCGCGTCACACAGATTCGGTCAAAGCAGGAAATGCGAGGTTTATTGCGTGTCCTTGATAATATACCACTGATTATTTTGTAAACATTTTACTGGCAGACCTAGCAGAATGAGCAGAAGAAAAAACATTAGTTCTGGCGAATCAAATTGGGTTCATCAACGATACAGGAACAATCGCGATACACAAATGCTTTCTTCATTAATTGGCAAAGCAAGAATATGCTCCCAGAATTTTGGTTTTTGCTTTGTGGATTTCTGCTCTGCTTTTGACTCTTTGCAGCGAAACATCCCATAGAGTAAACTTATGAATTGGGGGATTACCTCACTGTTCTAAAAACTATACAACTGTTATAGACTATTATACACCAATACTTGGACAAGAGCCTGCTGAGATCTGGTTCAACAGTTTTAAAGAAAGTCTATACCAGCATCGGCTTGAAACAAGGTTGTGTCCTTGCCTCCTTTCTTTTTAACTTGTAACTAGTAGATTTGACTACAGGTTTAAACAATATAAACTTGCACACCTCCAATCTGTCAGGACTCAATGCTTCCCATATGTTATACGCGGATGATGTTCTGCTGATGAGCCTGACCAAAGTTGGCCTGCAGAGGTTAATAAATGCCACCACAAAGGATGTGGTTGAACATAGGCTCATAGTCAATCCTAAGAGAACTAAAACCATGCTAGTTAGCACAAGTCGCAGTCCGGCTCCGAAGTATCATCAGGAAGGCTCCGCTCTGGATGCGGTAAAAGAGGGTAAGTATTTGGGAGTCGTCTTCGGTTCGAGAGGCTCTTTTGCAATGCACAACTATGTGATATCAAGAAAATGTAACACTCTAACAGCTGCCTTCCGCACTCTAAGGAACACACTAAAAGGCCTTTCTCTTAAACCATTAATGCAAGTTATAGCTGCAAAATTTGATTTCTCCGTAGCGTATGGCACAGAAGCTCTCAGGGGGAGAGCAGACAGAGCTGATTGTTTGGTGGGGGGAAGGAATTGTAGAAATAGACGCGCTGGAGCAGATGCGCAGCGCAAGAGAGAGACACGCCAAAGCGCACAAGGCGGTCATCAGGGTATTTTGACAGTTGGGTCTAAACACTGCTCTAGCACCTGTTTTAAATTGCACTTTTTAATGTGGCTTTAGCCTCACCTTGCTGCTAGATACCGGTATTGAAGTGTCCATTACTTCTAAAAACTGCCAGTATGTTAAGGAGGACACTTGTCATATATTTTATACATGCCCTGCTTTGATGGAAGAGAGAAAGGATTATTGAAGCACCTTTTCATAAGAAGAGGAATACGTATGTTTCGAGGAGAGAACCTTGTGCTTAGTAGTGCATTTTTTTAAATTATGTTGTTAGCAGACAAAAAACCTGCAAAGCAAAATTTGCAGAAATAGGGAATAAAAACCTAGCATTTTTATTTCCCACTGAGCGCTCCAACCCCAGATGCTGGACAATTAATGGCTCAGACGGTTAATTGCACAGAACATTTTTACAGTTTTTTTAAGTTGCAGGTCAGTAACCTTAGTAAGGTGGGGAGGCATTTATCAATCATGAGGCAGTGTTAGACGTGAACTTGTGTGGATTACTAGGGATATTTGGCACGTGAGTATGACCCGATGAGTTGGGGTTTTTGCAATCAATGAGGCAGGTGCTGTGCACTTGCATTTAGCATCCTGTTTTATTTAGAGAACCTTAAGTTATATGGCCAATATGGCTCACATGCACAACACATGTTTTCAATTGATGCCATGTCACACTAATTAGTTGTTCAATACCTTTTTCTTTCTGAGCTCTTCCCATATTATGCTTGTACACTGGGGGGGGGGGGGGGTTATTTCTCTACACTTGAAGAAGTATCAGCACAATCTAACTCATATGGACTGCCACTGAAGTAAAGTGGAAAGTGCCTCTAATGTTGCAAAATCAGAAGGACCGATATTTTTTTACTGTGCTTTTAAATGAACAGCAGGTTGATTCTTTTTATTTTTTTTTAGCTGTAAGTTTTAATTAACTGATCAATAAAAGAATTCATCTTTTTTGACAGGTTTATTGCACATAAGGCAGGGTGCATGGTATTTTTCAATGAGAACATGTAAAATTTTAACGTTAAACTTGTCTTTACAGTGAAAAAGTCTTAAAAGCTATTTTCAC
The DNA here is from genome assembly GCF_964204655.1 of Triturus cristatus. NCBI lineage: Eukaryota > Metazoa > Chordata > Amphibia > Caudata > Salamandridae > Triturus > Triturus cristatus. The sequence goes on from NC_140590.1 coordinate 1,707,400,101, forward strand.
TGTAGCTATGTTGGCTGTCCCATAGAAAAACACTTGGCTGTTTTTTTAAATGTAATAATGCTAATTCTGGTTAGAAAAAAGCTAGAAATATGACTCAAGGACTCTTTTTAGTAGGTATGCAAAACATATTGAATGGCAAAAGCAAATTAATATTAACTAATAAGGAAAAAGCACTTTTAGAAAGTTAACTTTTCCCTGCCTAAAGCCTGTCTGGGCTAATTTGCATGAGTTCTAACAGTCAACTGGCAGTCGATTGGCCCCCTTGACGATGTGTGAAATGTGCTTCCTGAGCAGGACAAACACTTAGGTGTGAGGAGGTATTTCTCTTTCTCTAGCAGTATAACCAACTGGGCTAGGACCAGGAACTTGATTAACTTCAAAGAGCCCTACCCAGCTAACTATAACTCGCGCGCCCGCAATGCACTGCTGATGACGTCACATATTACATCACTCATGACATGGTTAATGACATCACTCATGTCATCACTGATGACATCTCAAATGACATCACTGATGACATCATCCATTGAATGTGTATTTTTCTGAAAATTAAATATGTTTTATATATGTATATCGCAGGCTCTAAGGAAGAATAAATGGGTAAATAAGTGTGTAAATGGATGATTTTTTTAAATAAAATTGATTGTATAACGGACTGATTAAGTGTATCTTAGTGAATACATGGGTTAGCGAGTAATGTTTAAATATGTAAATATCTGTATCAGTCTCTCACTTTGTGTATAATTGGCTGCATGGGTTGGTGAGTAGCTACATGAGTGTCTATATTGGTTATTAGTTGTTTTTTCGAGTATTAGTACGAGTGTCTGAGTGTCTGTATGGTTCGGTGGGGGGTGTTACTTAGCACATAGATGCATGAATGAGTGACTCACTGTTTGTATGTGTTTTGAAGAGAGCATGTGTGCAGGACTGTATGGGTGGATGAGTGTGTGTATGGGTGTGTTAGTGAGTAAATGACTGTCTCAATATTGTCTTTATGAGTAGCTACATATGTGAGTATTGGTGTAACTAAGTGAGTATATGTGAGAGTTCCTGTAAAATAAGTATGTGTTTCTATAAGTGATTGTTTAATAGAGTAAGTATGTGTATGTTTCTGTAGAAGTAAGTGTAGTGGAGTGTGTATAACGATATATGCAAGTTAATGGATTCTTTATTAGCATGAGTGACTATGTGTATGAGTAACTCTATGAATGAGTGGCGGTGTGTAACAGGATGTATAGGGGCATGAGTACATATGATAAGCGAGTACATGTATGAGTGACTATATAGGACTGTTGGTGAATGAGTGGATGTGTATGTAGATCTTGGAATTACTGAATAGGTTGTTGTAACTGGTATTGGTATGTCAATTTTTTTGAAAATTTTAGTTTCTATTTTTGAATGTGTGTATCAAAGGTTATATTAGGGTGAGAGGAGGTCTGCCACTCTATCACAAGGATGATGTCATTTCAGATGTCATCAGTGACGTCATCAGTGATGTCACTGACCATGTTATGAGTGATGTAATATGTGACGTCATCAGCAGTGCATTGCGGGCGCGTGAGTTATAGTTAGCTGAACTAACTATAACAGGGGAATTTCAATGGTTTTGTACGAGTGAAATTTCCAGCTAACTATAACGCCCCTGAAACCTATGGTTTTTTCAGTGAATTTCTAAGGTTTTTTAAAGGCTAATTCCTAACTATAACGTGCCTGAAACCTATGGTTTTTTCAGTGAATATATATATACACACACACATATATATATATATATATATATAAATATATATATATATATATATATATATATATATATATATATATATATATATATATATATATCAAACAACAGGGTGTCCCCAAAGGAGATATCGCACCTGGAAGGGTTACCGCTCTCCACCTCCAGCAGCAGCAAGCACTATGAACTCTGGCAGCTTCCCATTTGCATAAAGCCATACGCGTTTCAAGCCGTAGCCCTTGTTCACTGGCATGCAAAACAAAGTGAGGCAGCAAAGATAATTAGGAACACCTTTATTTCGTTCAGAGTCCCGCCCAAGTGGGCGTCAGCAGGCATGGCATTCTGGTAGATGTAGTCCATCTGCTAAGACTCAAGTTCCATGTAACACCAAGTGGCTCTGCTGCCTCACAATTGCGAAAATGTCAACCCGGTTGGGTGGAGGTTACCAAGAGGGTCACGGTGCTGCTCCCAATGTGATCTGGTTGTGAGGCCCCTTCCACTCCCGAACCGTGCCTGCAGTCGCAAGCACCAGGATCCGCTAAAATCCAGCGGCGGGACGTCTCCGCGGCCGGACAAGCCGCAAAATATCAAACAACAGGGTGTCCCCAAAGGAGATATCGCACCTGGAAGGGTTACCGCTCTCCACCTCCAGCAGCAGCAAGCACTATGAACTCTGGCAGCTTCCCATTTGCATAAAGCCATACGCGTTTCAAGCCGTAGCCCTTGTTCACTGGCATGCAAAACAAAGTGAGGCAGCAAAGATAATTAGGAACACCTTTATTTCGTTCAGAGTCCCGCCCACGCGACCGCAATCCTCTGCTGATGCTAATACTGTATTTAGACACTCATTTGCCCATGTCTTCTTCCATTAAATTTTAGCTATACATATATTACAAATATTTCATAAAGACACATATGTCATCAGCAGAGGATTGCGGTCGCGTGAGTTATAGTTGCCTGCACTAACTATAACGGGGGAATTTCATTGGTTTTTTATGAGTAAAATGTCCAGCTAACTATAACATGTGTGAAACCTATGGTTTTTTCAGTGAATTATATATATAAAGAGAAACAAAATTGTGCCTTAAGCAAAATCATAAGCACAGTTGCAAAAACCGCATGAGATAGGAAATACTGCTGGAGCCGCCAGGACACGATTACCCTCAGAAAGAGGTAAGACCAGATGACTGACTGTCAATTGCAAGACAGCCTAGTGCCACCTAGTGCGTCAGATTGTGGCCAGAGGGAGGTCACGTTACGCCGGAAAATAACCATTTTGCGCCCCAGCTAAAACATAATGAATTCACATACCTTCGAAAAGGGAAATCGCAGCACCGTCTAGTACCCCAGAGCAAGTAGTGACTGAAATCAAACTCGTCAATATGCTTTCTGCAGGGCCATGGGTACTGCCCTACAGCTGTTGACGTGGAGCACACTGTGTCATGGAGGGCTGGTCCTCCGTTCTCTGCGAAAGCAAGAGGAATCTCTACGAGCTGTAGTGCAGGTAAAAAGCCAGCATATGGGTGGACTAAATAACCATTACAAAATAACAATTTACTGACTTCCATACTTGGATCAATCTAAGCAATTGTGTTGCATATAGGTGAACACTCACATTGTTTTTTTGACACCCCTAAGTGTAAATCTAAAGACAAAAATCAGCAGTATCCGTGCATTAGGGAAAATGCACTTGTGCACAGTGAAGTAATATATTTGTAGAATTAACATAGCAAGTGTGGCACATTAATCAAACCGAGAATATGAATGGCCACACGTGAAAAATGTTCAAAAAAGCAGCTTGTCTGATATTGCCTACAGATAGTTTATGGGGGAGACAGAGAGAACCGGGGAATTTCATCATTAAGGCCTGCACTGTCACTCTTAAGTCTGTGTACCCAACGTTGTTCCTTATTGCAATTGGTTGGGAAATGACTGGTTTGTCTAGTACGGTCCATGTAAGATCAATGGCTCTGTGCTTCATGTCCTGAAAATGGGTTGTCAGTTTGGTAGTCGTTTTATTATAACGAATGGTGCTCTTATGCTCTTATGTTCAGAAATACGGATCTTTACTTTTCTGGTGGCCATTCCCACGTATTTAAGGCCACAGGGACATGTAATTAAATATACCAGATTTTCAGAATTACAATTAGTGTGTTGTTGAAGCACCCATGGTTGCTCTGTGCCTATGACGATGTGTGTTGTGTGTGTAGTCTGAGTACAAACACTACAAGAACTACACTGAAAATATCCTCTGACAGGTTGGAGATCCCAGAGTGTATTCTGATTTGCCATGATTTGACTAGTGTGTATGAGTTTATCTCTCAAGTTCATGCTCCGTGTAAAGGCAAACATAGGTTCAGGCAGTGAGCATGTTCCTTTATTAAAAATCCTCCAACTCTTGTTGATAGATATTTGGATTAAGCTTGACCTATTGCTGAAAGTCCTCACGCATATCAACCGATCTGTTTGCTCTTTGTGAGTAGAGGCTTCTAGAAGAACTTCTCGATTATTATTCTTGGCTCTTTTCACAGTTCTCTTGATCACGATACATGGACGGTGGCGGTCCAGTAGTTGTCTTTCTAGGATCTGGTCATGGTTCTTGAATTTCTCAGGATCTGTACAGTTACGTTTAAGATGTAAAAACTGACTGTATGGTAAGTTATCTCTCAATGATTTGAGGTGATAACATGAGTATGATAAAAGCACATTTTTCACCATTGGTTTTTTATAGAGCTCTGTTTGCAGTCTTCCCTCTGAAGTATACATCCGTATATAGAGAAAAGGTAGTTCATCCTTACTGTATGCACAGGTAAACTTTAAGTAGTCATTGTAATTATTGAGGCAAAGATGAAAATTAGTTATTTCATTTGTCGTACCATGCCAGATAACCACAATGTCGTCTATATAACGCCTCAACAGCCAAATGTGGGTCCAAAATGGGTTGTGGGAAGTCAGGATAAGACCTGATTCAATAGAATGGACATACAGGTTTGCCAGACTAGGGGGTGAATGTACTGCCCATCGAAGTTTCTGATATCTGGAGGAACAGGTCATTTTCTAATTGAAAGAAATTTTCTTTCAGGGCAAGAGTAGCGCAGTGCATAATAAATGAAATAGATGTTATTGTGTCTAGTCCCTTTGTTCTTAAGAGGGAATCTATTGCAGTTAATGTTTGGTCTTGGGGAATGCATGTGTATAATGATTCCACATTGAAGGATATCAAATAACCCGAATCCTTATCAAACTCCACATTCTGGAGCAAATTAAAAACAGCTTTAGTGTCCTGTAGATATGTAGGCATATCCAGGACTAGCAATCGTAAGAAAAAATCAAGAAATTGAGAGAGGGGTTCCAAAAGAGATCCTATTCCAGAAATCATCGGACGGCCTGGAGGTGGTCTCTGAACCTTATGAATTTTAGGAAGCACATAGAAATAGGGAGCGACAGGCTCCCTATTGATCAAGACATCTGCTTCTTTAGTAGTGATCCATCCTTGTTCCTTGGCTTCTGTAACTGCAGTGGTAATAATTTTAAGTAGTTTTTTTGTGGGATCAGATTTCAAAGGGCGATATGCACTGCTCATTGAGAGTTGTTTGAGACATTTGTCTCTATAGGTGGAAGTATCCATGATGACGATGGCCCCACCGCTATCCGCTGGTTTTATAGTGATGGATTTATCAGTACTCAGACTTCTAAGTGACTCTTGTTCTCTTTTAGATAAGTTCTGATAGGAGGATTGATTGCAAGTGAAGGAAGTGGCCCTTAGGGGCCACCCGGGTTACTTACAACCACCTGCTATGCCTTCCCAAGAATGAAGAGTCGGTCAGACAGTAGAGAATACTAACAAACTTTTATTAGCAATGCTCTGCAGAGGAGGCCAATCTGACCTGCACCCTAAGATGTCTGCCAAGGGACTGACCCCACAACAGTCTACAACACGTAATGATTGTTCCCAAAAGCCTCCAACCACACCCACAGTGGAAAGTGAATATGAACAAAGAGTTTTAAGTAGTTTTTTTGTGGGATCAGATTTCAAAGGGCGATATGCACTCCTCATTGAGAGTTGTTTGAGACATTTGTCTCTATAGGTGGAAGTATCCATGATGACGATGGCCCCACCGCTATTTGCTGGTTTTATAGTGATGGATTTATCAGTACTCAGACTTCTAAGTGACTCTTGTTCTCTTTTAGATAAGTTCTGATAGGAGGATTGATTGCAAGTGAAGGAAGTGGCCCTTAGGGGCCACCCGGGTTACTTACAACTACCTGCTCTGACTTCCCAAGAATAAAGAGTCGGTCAGACAGTAGAGAATACTAACAAACTATTTTTAGCAATACTCTGCAGAGGAGTCCAATCTGACCTGCACCCTAAGATGTCTGCCAAGGGACTGACCCCACAACAGTCTACAACACGTAATGATTGTTCCCAAAAGCCTCCAACCACAACCACAGTGGAAAGTGAATATGAACAAAGAGGGCACAGAGGGATGAGCTACTACCTGCCAGATGGGTACCTGCTATCTGTAACTATTGTTACCATGCTGAGCCTCAGCGTCTCCTAATTTGGGAGCAGGGCCACACACTTGGATAGGTATGCGAGGGCAGAATGGCCTTTTCATTAGTAAGTCGAGAAACAGCCTTGAACAGAAGAGAAAATAATAACGAAATACAGTGTTCTGCTGAGGCAAGCAATACGAGTAATGAGGCCTATTTCAGGCACAGTCTAAGCAGCCTAATAGTGATTACGAGATACAAAATGGAGGCACACTCGCTAACATATTACTCGCCTGCATATTACGGGGATAACTCAGTGGGTTGCATAACGTGAATACAAATGGTGTCTATTTAGCCACACACTACTCACCTAATATAGCATGAAACAAGCACATTGCAGGAATGGGATTTTCAAACCTAACAGACCCTCCTTTTAGCATGGGTGTCTAAATACTTTAGTGAGGCTATCCTGTAGGGTCTTTCCAATTCTAAGTGGGGAGAAAGTAAATGCATAGTTACTCAAGTTACAAGGGAGAATAAAGCAGCACATGAGTATCAAATCAACTTAGTATTCAAAAATGCCCTCATCAATGAGCATCATGTCTTGAATATCCTGCATCATCATAGTAGAGACCTTGTTATCGTGTCCTGGCAAGTTAGGGGTAGGGGTGAGCTTGCTCACACAATAGGTGCAACATGCTGGAAGGCAATTAATACATAGGCAACATGTAAAGATAACACATGTGATAGCTATTAGGTCAAGTAGTATCTTCCAACCCCATGATATCAACAGACCCCAGAGTCACCCTGTGAGAGCCCATGAACCATTATCCTGATGGATATCTGATGCAAGTCGGTGTAATATCCGTATTGCGGAGTATACAGTAGGGGCGTTATCAGGAATGTACACACAACAGCTTCTGTCGATGACGCGGCAGGCTCTACCCCTATCAGCAAAAATGTCATCTAAAATCCTTCGATTTTGAAGAGCAACGAACCTCGTAGCCTGGAACTCGACTGTAATTTTAGTCAGTATGCCTGCAGTAGTATTAATAACTCCCTCAACTACTCTGGCAAAGCGACGAATATTACAACTATTGAACATGGGACCCCAGAACGGCAGAATGCCCTTCATTATGTCTGTAAATTGCTGTAGGGAGGTATCTGTCTGATCAATATCGTCTGGATTAACAATTCTATGAACTCGATGCAAATGGAGGTCCCTATGCTGTAGCCTATGATCCTTGTGGTAACTAGACGGTGCAATGTAAATGGGAGGTAAAAGGAAAGAGACATAACACCAGCCAGACCATCCCCTGGGAAGCCATGTATAAGCCTGTTCCCCACAAATGAAGTATACATTCGAAGGTGTAAGCAAAGGGGGGCTACTAGTAGTGTTCAATTGGTATGTGTAGTTACAACTGCTCTGTCCTACTGGAATGCTCCCTGAGCCTTCAACACAGAAACTAGCCGTTGCATTGATCACAGGGACGGGCATGGCTTTGTCTTCAGTGATATTTAGTTCCCGGAAACATTTAAAGTATTCAGTAACATTAAATCCTTGAAAATCCAGCATTAAATATAGTAAACAACTGACATTCTCATTAGCTTTGAAAATTTTCATACAAGCTTCTGGATGTAAGGTACCCTCCTTGCCATCTGCCCCAGGTGTATATCCCTGATGTACCACTATATACTCCAACACTGCTTCGTAATCAGACTGTACCATTTTCATAGTGTCAGCATTATAGTGCATGTATACCATAGAAAGCAATTGGAACCAGGTCTCACAGCTACCTAAATATGACAGGGGCAATGGCACCAGCAAATCATTCTTGTGTATAACGGAGGGGAGTAATCCACACACCCAAAAATTCATGGCATGAGTGGTACTGTGTACCTGATGAAGCATCTGCAGGAAAGCGTTCTCGGTATATCTCTGTCTATGTCTCTCTTTATGCGGGGCCTGTGTAATGAACAGCCGTGGTAGTCCCTACCAGAGTGTGCACAGGATGCTGTTCTTATAAATACCAGACCACCCCAAATAGTGTTTTCGTTACTATGAGGCTACTACCACTACTACCCTAATCCCAGTAGACCAACTAGACCACACAGTACCATTCTGCTGTAATGCAGGGGCCACCAGGGGCTGTTCCTCCTTCATGACTTCACGGCCAAATGGGTACATAGAAAGAGACCTTAGGAATTGGAGCCACAAGATATACAACCAACTAGAGGGGCACAAGTCACCCAGCGTCCATCTAGAGCCTCACTGGTAGGCTTCTATTGTTCATCAACGACGGTGCTATGAAGCACTCCCATGGGGAAGCTGCGCGATCGCAGCCTTTGCTGGAAAACAAATCTTCTTCTTTCAGGATAAGGCACCCTCCCTCCTGGGAAAGTACCCTCAATGATCCTGTCCAAAGTCCAGAGCAGTGCACCAGTGTAGCTCACTCAAATCTAACACAGGCACATTAGGCACAGCACCTGCGCCCTAAGCCCAAGTCCTTCCCTAACTTCTGGACTGTCATGCTGGTGCACCGTCCTTCTTTCGGGGCAACAGGTTATACCTGGTGCCTCCGGGCACTGTCTCATCAACAAAAAGAGGGTGAAACTCAGGGTCAGTTGGGCATTGAGACTCAGATTCTTGTGCACTAGATGCAGCAGTATCCGTGGAGCCGTTATTTCTGGGGGGACCGCCTCCACCAAGGCCGCATCGCTGTCTTTATCTGCCTGCGCCCACGGTCAGTCGGGCGTCAGAGAAGGGAACGAAGCAGGGGCACCTGCTCTCCTTCCTGGTCAGCAATGTCATTGAGAACCCACTGATCATACGGAAGTGGGAGAGGGATCATTTTGACATGTGATCTATGCACCCAGTGCCTCCTGCCTTCAAGCTTCACTGTGGTGTGGGTGGCGAGCAGGGCAAGCAGAGGCCCCTTCCACCTCGGCTCCAGGCAGTTCTTCCGTTGACAATTCTTTACAAGGACGAAATTCCTGGGCTGTAGCTGATTCCAAGTCCCTCTGGTACTGGTTGCAGCTTGGCATGAATCTGTTGGTTGATAGAACGAAGTTCTTTAGACAATTCATACAGATAATCTATCAGCAATACTCTATCTCAGAAAAGCGTTTGGGTCTTGGGACGCTCCAGACGTTGGCAGGGCATCCAAACACCACCTCATACGGAGACAACCCTATTCTAGAATGCGCTGTCGCCCTGGTAGATAACAAAGCCAAAGGTAACGCATCTGGTTATGGCAATCCTGTGTTTTCTAGAAGCTTTGCTAACTTCAGTTTGAGAGAACCATTGTACTTCTCAACCAGGTCTGCTGCCTGGGGATGGTTCGCTGCATGAAACTTCTGCTTAATATGCAAACCTTTGCTCACCAATTCAATGAATTTTGAATTGAAGTGACTTCCGTTGTCACTCCAGATCACACGTGGCAATCCATAGAGCGGGAAAAACTCTTTTAAGAGTGCCTTTGCTTTTGCCATAGCCGTATTCTCTTTGGTGGGCTAAGCTTCAATCCATTTACTGAATGCACAAATCACTACTAGCACATACTTCAAATTGTTAACTCATTTCATTTCGATGAAATCCATCTGGAGAACCTCGAAAGGGAAGTAAGGCGGTGCAAAGTTACCTGCGGGTGTAGGAGTACCTTTCCCAGGATTATGTTTCAAACAAATGATACATTGCTTCACTAGGTGTGTGGCTATCATAGAGATATTATCGTTCTTCCATACTGGGTCCAGTAGTTTGCATATTCCTTTGGCGCTAATGTGTGCTGGACCATGGGCCATGGTAACAACAGGGAGCACATAAGCATTGGGTAGCAACCATCTCTGCTTCCCAGACAGATCAGTCCAGCACCCATCATCATCCAAACGCCCCGTACTCTCCTCCCATAGCCAGTGCATCTGATGTTGCCTCACTTTGTATTTCTGTGACATTTTCCAATGTGTCCTCGAACATTCCATTTTCTGGGACCCACCTAGCGGGACCTGCCACAAACATCTATTTCATTTTTGATCGAGCTGTCTCCTTAGCTGTCTGATCTGCAAATGCATATCCCCTTCCAACATTGTCTGTGATGGCTTTGTGGACATTACATTTTATTATTGCCAACTTATCAGGAAATGTCAATGCTGATAACAGTCTAAGTATAGGACAAAAGACCAGGGGTATACCCAAATTACCCTCCTATACCTGGGCATAGGACATCATACAACGATAGAGAAAGAGAGTACGGAGGGATTAATATCCAATTTATTTTCAATGAAGGGCACAGTTAATTACCCTAACATAAGTATATAATTCTACATGAATCATTTATCCAAATTAATTTAACACACATATATGCCATGGGACCGATCTCAGACCGTAGATTATTCCAAAACACATCAATACCAAAACATACAACAATACATATACATATAACGAAATGCCAGAATTACATATATATCTATACACACTCTATATCAACAATACCCCAAAATGTAATTTAATAGCTAGTGTTAGATCTGGGTGACACACTCAGAGGTAGTCCTAACAGCACCTGAGGTGAAAACACCCCTCTATCTTTTCAACTCTATGTCCTATCACTGTTACAACAATATTTGAAATTTATAGAGACTCCTCTATTAGAAACTGTCGACGAGGGCGCGTTTCAGCTGTCAATTTCTTTTGGCCTCCTCAGGACAAGGGCAATGAAAACAATCTAAAATAACCATAGAAAATGTATTTACACAAAATGTAAAGAATCTACATCTGTCTCATATATTCACACAGTGCGCTGGATTATAGTGTTACAAGCAACCAAAAACACAACTGCACGGTCACCACCGAGTGAAAAAACTAAAGTGAGGTGAATTCAAATAAAAGTGATGGTAGTGTTGAGAACACCGTCACCGTGTGGGGGCCAAGCAGCATATAAAACTTTGTGGGTCAAGGATAACAGTCTAAGTATCAATGGACCATGCTAAATTCGCAAACCTTGCGAGGTCAAGAACCCTCTCACAGCCCAGAGGTACCCAAAATTATGGGCCATCCCAAAGACGTACTGGCTGTAGGTGTAGACATTAACAGCCAGTCCCTCACTCAACTCACAAGCCCTAAGGAGAGCAACCAACTTTGCAGCTTTGGCTGATTGGTATTGGATACGGGACGTCTCAACTACAGTGTGTAATGTTGTGATTACATACGCTGCATTGGTAGTGCCTTCTGGTAGTTTGAAACACGAGCCATCAACATATAGTTCCCCTTGGGGGTCAGGTAAGGGAACATCCCTCAGGTCTACCCATCCCTTTGTTTCATCTTCAGTCCGAAATAAACAATCATGGGCATCATTGTCCTTTTCTTCCAAAGGGAAGGGTAGTAAAGTGGCTGGGTTCTGAGTAGCACATCGTTTGATGGTAATGTGCGGAGCAAACAAGGTCAATTCATATCCAGTCAGACGCACACTAGTAAGGTGCTGAGTCTTTGTCGAGGACGAGCCCTGCCGATTGTCTGATAGAAACCGCAACTGCCGCAGCAGCTCTCAGGCAGCTCGGGAGAGCTCTGGCGACGTTATCAAGAGTAGCAGAAAAAAAGGGCAGGGTCTCTGCTTACCACCGAAACCCTGTGTTAGAACAGAAAGCGCGCAACCATCCGCCTCGTGTACGTAGAGTACAAAAGGCTTCTGGTAATCAGGAGTACCAAGCACAGGTGCAGAGCAAAGTGCAACCTTTAATTGCTCAAAAGCTTGCTGGCATTCAGATGTCCAAGACAGGGGTTCTTGCACATCTTTGGTGGTCAGGTGCAGGAGGGGTTTTGTTAGTATTGAATAGTTAGAGATATATACGAAGTTATACCAATGAACATGCGTACCTCACGTTAGGTCTTATGTATAGGCATATTAGTAATAGCAGCTAGGCGTTCAGGTGTTAGTCTGCGACCTTCCTTCGACAGTAGGTGACCTAAATAGGTGACCTCCTGTCGACAATATTGAAATTTGGTAAGTGACACCTTGTGTCCATGGTGTGCCAAATGCAGCAATAATTTAACTTGTGGCTTCTTTGCAACCATCCTCAGTGTCCGACGCCACAAGGAGGTCGTCAACATTCTGCAACAGCACATTACCAGGAGAAAGTTTCAAAGAGTTCAACTGAGCTAAAGCTCCGGCCGGCTATTGCAAATTCAAACAGATATCTACTCTCTGTATGTATGGGAATGCTGAAGAAAGCATTCTTCAAATCGATCACGGAAAATAATTTTGCTGATGAGGGAATCATTGTAAAGATCGTGGTAATGTCTGGAACCACAGAGGTACTGGGGAACCAGTATTTTGTTCACCGCTCTAAGGTCAATTACAAAGCTTTAAACATCAGGGTGGGCTTTTGAAGAATCCAAGGGTGTCTTTTTAAGAATAGGAAGAATAGGGCTATTACACACATTCACCACGGTTTCTTCAACCACACCAGACTTAATCAAATCCTGTATTATTTGCGAGGCATTGCTTGTCGCGGGCCGCTTGTCGCGGGCCACTTGTCGCGCCAAGCAATGCAATAGTCATGTAAACACCATCTGGAGAACAAAAAATTGTCGCAGGTAACCTTTTTAACAAATCCAATCCCAACAAATTCTCACCACAATTTGACATTAATAAAAATGGTGATTCGAACGTAAAGGAGCCAATAGTGAGAGCAAGGGGCTAACAACCGGCACACCTGAGAAACCCACAAGACATTGTTTTGGCCAGACAGAGCTGCCCACAGGACCAGTGAACGGCAAACAGAGCTATTCATAGCCCCTGTATCAACTACACATTTCTCAGTCGTACCTTGTAAATCCACAGTGACATACAGTCCGCGCTGATCTACAGGCACCAGAACTGGTCCCTTGCCCTGTCCCTGGCTATCCTAGCTATGATACAACCCTGTCACTTTGTCCATGTCATAGACATCATGATAGTACTGCCTCCCTCGAGGTCATCAAAATAGTTCCCGCTCTGTCTCTTATACGATGTGTTCTATGATCGCATCTCCCCACGGCCTCCTCCTCCTCGTCCATGTCCTCTAAAACCTCGACCTCTTAGGGCCTCACCTTTCTGCAACAACTCCGGACACTCGTTCTGCTGATGTCCCTCCTGCTCACAGTACGCACATTGATTGAGCCCAATGGGTGCACTCGAAGCACCACCCCTGTTAGACCGGCGCAGCCATTGGGCCGAACCCAAACCTCTGCCTCTTCCATTTCCCCTGGCTACTTGTTGCATCAACACCCTCCTCTTCAATTGCTTCGACTTTTTCTCCACTTTCTCTTTGTCCTCGTTCTCTCTATGCTCGTAGTACTGTGGCATACTCAATATTACTGATGGAGAGGAGGTCGTCCAAGTACTTTCCGAAGCCTGCAACCTAGTTGCAATCTCGGGAAGCAAGTCAGTGACAAACCTGTTAACAAACAAACAAACTCTACCCTCCTGTGACAAGTCCTGACCACTAAAGTCTAAAAACACCCCTTTAAATCTGGTAACAAAATCCGACACACTTTCATCCTTCTTCTGACGACACGCAGTCAACTTATCCCAATCCACTCACTTTGATGGGATAGGGGAGTGCATGTAAGTGATAATACGCCCTGGCAAAGCTAGGAGCTCTGCATTCGGCATCTCGCTGGGCTTACGCTTCTTATCCCATGCCTTGATCTCCTCCCATGTGCCAATCAACTCCAGTGCATGATCCTGAGTATGTACATGCCTCCATATCTCTACCGGTACCAGCAGGCTGAAAAATAACTCTATATCAGCTAATGTCATCACTGTGGAGGAGGCCGCCTCTGTCAATTCTTATGCAGTAGGGTTCTTCTGAGGGTGTGGGAGCTGGCTCTTTAGAGATAGGACCTCACTCCTCTTCCAAGGAGTAAGATCCACTGTTCCTGAAACCGAGCGTCGATTCGTGGTCTAATTACAGTGTCCGTGGGGTCACGCAATTCTGGCATTTCAGGGTGGTAAATGGGATGGACTTCCCCCATAGGGTGCTGTGTCCCTATCGTCTGAACCTTTTGGAGCAATCTGCCTCATATCGTTACATTACTAAAAACCTCATTGGGATCCATACCTGTAGCATATACCCTTTCCCGTATGTCATAGATGATTTGCGGTGCAACACCCTGAAAACACTGCTCCCACAATCCTATCAACGTAGCCGACATATGCTTAAGAGCATGCTGCTGTATGAAGGGCTCATAATCTTTCATCACACTCCACACATCTTCCACACTATAGATCGAATTCTAGGCCCACTGAGCTGCTTGATTTGCTACCATTTGCTTTTCCTCATTATCCACAGCAGAACGCACCAACACTTTCTCCATGCGGTCCTGCGCTACTGCCCAATTCGCTTCATGCATCCCACGCACAGGTGTTTCAACATTCAACAGTGTTTGGGGTGTCACACTCAAGGGGGAAAGAGCAGATGCAGAAACAGGTACATCAGGTAGGGAGACAGTGTTGTAGGGATGAAAGGGAGCGTAGCAGTCAAAACGGAACTAATAGACAGGACAGGAGAGCTAACGGCGCCCGCCCCTGTGACTTACGTGAGTAGAGGAGAAGCAAGTGGGGCCGGGGCTGAGGCAGTAGTACTAGAAACAGAAACACTAGAGGGCGGCATTAGGGGCAGAAGACTGGGACGTCAGAACTGTCAGGTATATCCATTCAGGGGTATAATGGGGTGGGGGCGAGAATCCAATAGCCCTTCAACAAAATCATCACTTTCCTCTCTAGTAACATAACATTTATCAGTCTGTAATCAAAACTTTCTATCTGCGCATTCTATGCCTTTCTCTATCTTTTCTCTTTCATTGGCTACTTCTTTCTGCATTATAGTTTGCGTCTGTCTCTTCCGGGCCTCTTTTTCTGCGCTCATACGCCGATGCTTTGCTTCCTTCTGCCGTAGTCTAAGAGAATCAAACATCGACTGCCTGCTCTTTTTGGGGAACAATTTGTCCTGCAAGAAATTCAATTTTTGTTCATCAAACGAGCCAGTAAGTGGCCATTGTAACTCAGCATTGTCCCTCGTATATTTATTCCACAATGTGCTAAACATAATAGGGCCAATACCATGCTTCGTGTATACGTCAACTTTGGGGAACTCTCCGGAGGCACAGGCTGGCTCTATTCCAGTCAGGCATCAGTGGAACAACATCGGCATCCAAAACATCCTAGCTTACTTAAACAAGGCATCTTAATATAAGACACATACGCTGTCCCCAACGAACAAGTATAACACCAACAAAAATAATAAAAGGAAAAATAAACAAGAGAAAAAGTGTTCAAGAACCAACCAAAACGATTCAAAAACCGCCCACTGCAGTCGGGAGACTGTACCAAGTTTAAGAAGACAGGCTTTAGCCTCAGACCTTTTCACGAGAAGACCAAATTACCAGCTGTCCTGGCAGATTGTTCGCAAACACTCTGTGTCTTTTAAAAGGGTCCGTAAACCCACCAAGTGCAAACCAAGACAGCCCAAAAGACCAAACCAAGACACAGCCCGTCGGCTCGTGCTGTTCAAGCATGGCACCATTTTTCCAAGAATCAAAGCACTCGCCTGGTGCACACAGGTCGAGTCAAGTTATTCTCCACTACCGACTCTTGGGACCAAATGGTCAATTCCAAGGTTTCGCCTTCCCCAGCCGGTGACCACTAGATGAGGAGTCGCCCGATCAGACAGGCGGGGCAGCTACGAGAACCAAGATCAATCGCGTGGGGTACCCAGTCCACCTGACCGACCGGATGCAACCCGACCCTGCAACCCCTTTGCTGGTGAGTCGGGTCACCTTGTGGGGTCCCTGTTCGGGCACCAACTGAAGGAAGTGGCCCTTTGTGGCCACCTGGGTTACTTACAACCATCTGCTATGCTTTCCCAAGAATGAAGAGTCGGTCAGACAGTAGAGAATACAAACAAACTTTTATTAGCAATACTCTGCAGAGGAGTCCAATCTGACCTGCACCCTAAGATGTCTGCCGAGGGACTGACCCCCAACAGTCTACAACACATAATGATTCTTCCCAAGAGCCTCCAACCACACCCACCGTGGAAAGTTACCGGCCTGAGGCGAACATGAACAAAGAGGCCACAGAGGGATGAGCTACCACCTGCCTGATGGGTACATGCTATCTGCAACTCAAGGTTACCATGCTGAGCCTCAGCATCTCTAAACTTGGGAGCAGGGCTACACACTTGGATAGGTATGTGAGGGAAGAATTGCCTATTCATTAGTAAGTCGAGAAACAGCCTTGAACACAAGAGAAAATAATAACGAAATACAGTATTCTGCTGAGGCAAGCAGTGCGAGTAATAAGGCCTAGTTCAGGCACAGTCTAAGCAGCCTAATAGTGATTACGAGATACAAGATGGAGTCACACTCGCTAACTGAAGCCTGCACATTATGGGGATAACTCAGTGGGTTGCATAACGTGAAGACAAACACACACTGCTAACCTAATATAGCATGAAACAAGTGCATTGCAGGAATGGGATTTTCAAACCTAACACAAGTGAGACCAATATTAACATCTTTCATGAGAGCCTTCTCAAAAGTGAATACCTCTGGGGGTATTGAATGTAGAGATGGCATAAATGTAGATTTCTTACACAAGGTGGTATTGGACGTTTGATCTGATGGTGTGATGCTTTCTTTGTTAGAGAAGACAAATTGGAGATTGAACTTTTAAAAGAAGTGTGCTAACTCCTGATTGATCTTGAAGGGATCTACCTGGTACGTGGGCACAAAGCCGTGGCCTTTATTGAGTAAGTTTGATTCACTGTCACTCAGAGTGCATTGGCTCAAGTTAACTATCAAGTTGTTTCCCTGCTTGTCCCTGGTTGTAAATTTGTCTTGCTCATGCTCCGTGTGGTTCATGGAGACAGCGGAAAGTTCCAATGTACAAGAGTGTGTTGTCTCCTTCTGCCTCTAAACTGTCCTCGTCCTTCTTCTAAAAAAGACAGATTATTAAACGGTGGTGGCTGATATTGTGCCAGCAGTTGTTGTCGTGACATTGGGTAGCTCCAAGGGCCAGGTGGACACCATTGTTGTTGAAAGCGGGATTGCCTCGACATCTACCTCGGCCTCTTCCTCTAGCCATTGGTCTATGTGTCCTCACAGTACCAGACTCCGAATCACTAGACCACGAATCAGGATCTGATGTGATATACTCAGATCCTGAAGATGAATAGCCTGAACCATAACCTCGTCCTTGTTGGTTATGCTCTGGTGGTTTGTATTCTTGAAACGTTTTGATTTTGGATGCCAGGAGATTTTCTTTGTGAACTTTGCTGGTTTTATTGACTTCATCCATATTATTTTTGAAAAGCGTTGCAGATATAGTTGTTTTAATTTGGCCCTCTTGGAGTTGTATCTCAACCAGGATGGCATCTGCAATCCGCTTGGCCATGCTAATTATCAAAATCAACCAGTCCCTTGTACAATGCCAAGCGATCAGGGACCAGTCTTTTCTGAATGGTTTATCCTTTAAGAACAACCTGGGTGCATTGGTGACAATGAGACCGGAAGGATTGCAGTTCCCTCTCAAATATTTAGTCATTATTGCCCCAGGAGTGAGGGTACATGTATGAGTTCTTTTTAGGATGAGTAGTTTTGTCCAATCGTCTGATTGTGTGATAGTCTGAGAGATGGAAGGCTTGGAGCATTCAAAAATGTTCTGGACGATCGATTCGTCAAAAGGTAAACCCATAAGTTCTGTCATTGTTGTGAAAACTTATCTTTACCCAAAGGGAAAATGAAAATAGCAAGTCAACTGTATACGCTGGTGTATTGTCCCACCGGACAAGGTCCACAGCCATAGCTGTTCAATATATAGTGTACACAAAGGAGGACCAGATGAAATTTAAAGACCAGCAGAGGCCGATTCCCACTCATACAACTAGACAACCCCGATAATATGCTTTTAGACTCGTGGGGCTAAAAGCATATTATCGGGGTGCTGGAGTATCCCTTTCTTAGGACAATTCCCAGTGTGTGGAAGAGATTTTGCCCATACTGATTGAACACCCACTTCATTTATTGCTGTTTGTAAGAAAATGTTGGCTGGAGTTTTCTCGTTCTGTTGCAACTTTTGCCACATGGCTTTACACAGATGATTTCCGGAGGCAATTCTATGCCACGTTTTCACGTATGTCCCCATCCTTGCTATTGTTTAGTTAGTGAGACCAAATTCCAGTCTTATTTGTTCTGGGATGCTTTCAGAGGTTCATGGAAAAGTGATCTAAATACTTTGGAGAGGATCAAGTTTAGGAAAGTTGCATCCCTGCCACGGAGGACTCCACTACCATATGAAATGAACAGTAACAGCCTTGCTGAAAACACTTTCAGTAATGGTGCATAACTGGGACCTTCTAGAGTTCTTTGTAAAATGCGAAAAGCCTGAGTTAAGGAATTAGCCTTTCTTTTGAGATCCATTTTATGGGGTTTAAAGGTCGCCTGATGATCAAAAAGAACCCCCAGATATTTATATGTGGTTGTCTGCTCCACCTGGTTGTTTCCTAAATACCATTTGTACTTCTTCATTATTTTCCCGATAACTTCCATAATTTTTATTTTCTTAAGTTGACTGTCAAGACTGGTCAAGTCAAGTCATAAGTCTTTATTCGGATTCATAGATAAATCCATAAAAGCAGGTCAAATGAAAAACAACTACTGATCACTATACAAAGCCACATGCATGAGTTTAAATAAAACCATTTGACAGCGCATAAAGTTATACAAATTATAAAAATACAGATTCTGTTAAAATATTTAGATGAGTAAAAGCCAAAACCATTTTGTGCAAATGTGCAAAGTGTAAACAGACAACATTGATCATTCAATCGAGACCAAAAGGTCCTCTTTTACTTAATTTAGCACCACTACTCCACTACCAACATGGTTGAATTGGTTCTAATATCATAAACATATCACTCTGAGACCTGAATGTCTTAACCAGTTCAGTAGAATGCAGAGTTTCCATCCATTTAATACCTCTGATCTTAAGCACAGTACTAAAGTGCAGAGTCTTCCTAGTACTCTTACTACAACAACAACGAAGCTACTGAACACCTTATAAAAGGATCTGGAAGAGACTTTAAAAGGTAAAGTGCTACGCGGGATTATTTGAAATTACAACTTTTTAAAATAGGAATAATATACCTTAAATGTGCAGATTTATAAAGACCACAAAATAAAACAATATGGAGATCAGACTGTTTTGAAACTATGTTGCAAGGACAGGTTGATAGATTGGAATGGATGTACTTATTAGCAGGAAAACCCAACATCAAGGGGATTAAATTCATCCGAACTCTGATTAAAATGTATCTGTGCTCGGAGTTATTGGTAATTCCTAGATAAATATACCCTCACGCTAAGATTGGAGGTATTTGTAGATACAGGATAACCAGTTTCTTTAGGCGGTTGGGTTCATGGCGATCAAAATAGGCTTTTTTTAATTAAGAGGTCTTGAGTTCGAACTTTGACATTTTCTGACAAATGCTAAGGTCCTCAAACAATTTGCTGCCCAATGTAAGTCAAAATCTTTTCCACGTACTGTAGCCAAGGTTTTTCATGGAAATTGTCTAGTTTAAGGCAGTTTTTTTATAATTAATTGACTTAGGCTCACGGTGTCCCTACACCAAACTGAGTGCCATAACATGATTGGTGCTAGCTTAATACTGTTGGTTAGGTAGGATAAGCCAAACTCTAAAGGACAATTATAGTTTGGAGAAGATTTGGGGAGAGAGGCTATACCCTTAAAGAAACCATCTTCCAGGTTTTGTAGAGGGTCTGCGGGCGACATGCTCTAGACACCAGCCACAAGTTGACAGCAGGACTGTTTTAGCTTTATAGACTGTTTTAATGGTTTCAATAGGTTTTAATCCCAACCTTCTCTGGAGAAGGCTAAGATTGTTCCTACACTCCTCTTCATCACTAGGGCCCTGTTTGCAACCATTTTTACCTGTGTCTTATCAAACACGACCACGAGATGAGGAAATTAATCTACCGCCTCCAGGTTTCGAGTGCCGCAATGAAAGAGAGGTGTTTTTTTTCCCACTGGGAGCCCTGATATAAGAATGAAGGATTTTGACTCATTCGCCCGCAAATCCAGTGATGCCATGAAGGCTGCATAATCCCTTATTAAGTGCTGTAGGGCCAAACCTGTTCTGGCAATTAAGACAGCGTCATCTGCATTTGCCGGTATCGGAACGCTGCAGTCGTCTAAAATAGGTACATCTGGTGTTGACCCCCTAAGTGTTGCCTCAACCCAGTTGGTGTAGATGGTGTAGATAGAGAATAGGAAAGGGGCAAGAACACATCCTTGCCTTACTCCTCTAATGAACTTAAAGGGGCGAAAGCACTCCCCATTTTTGCTGTAGCGGACTGATGCTCTTGCACTGGCATATCGTTAGCGGATGAAAAGTATTATAGCATCATCGATCCCCATGGATTCCATCAGAGCCCAAAGTTTGGTGTGGGACACAGAGTCAAATGCGGCACTAAGGTCCATGAATGCCAGAAAGATTGGACCCCCCCCTTGGCTTTAGTATAGTTATCAATTATCTGGCTCAGGTTTAGGTACTGATCTATTGTGCCTTTCCCTTTTTGGAACCCATATTGCACTTCAATCAAGCCATTTCTTGGAATATATAAATAGTTGGTTTATGAGTCACTGCAAACCAATTTTTATCTGACTTAATAGTATGACATCATCTGCATGTAAAAGATTAGATATGGACATATAGCCCAAATTTAGGTGATGGCTTGTGGCTTCACTGCTGTGACATTCTTGCTATGAGGCACATCTATGTACATTTTTCCACATTAGACAGCATATCACATATGAGCCGTTGGAATAGATGTACTTCGTATAACTTTTTATATTGGCAAAGTCAACTGTATATTCTTTGTGTGTGTATGACTACGTCTTACGGTCATATATTCTCACCACCTTTATGCTTCTTAAATCGGTGTTGGATGCTGCCTTGAGTATGACCTGCCGAGGTTCGAGGTGTCCATTTGCTTGCCCAACAATTCGGGTAGGTGATCTACAGCATCATTATGTTATAATATGTACTCTATTTAGAGCCATGTATACATGGGGGTGTGCTTATGATTTTGATAAATATTAAATTGTGTTTCTCTTTCTAGGGAAATTCCTGACCAGTATACTCCACGGTTGAGTGAACCTCCACTCCATCTACTGTTTGTGTGTATATATATATATATATTCACTGAAAAAACCATAGGTTTCACACACGTTATAGTTAGGAATTAGCATTTAAAAAACCTTGCAAATTCACTGAAAAAACCATAGGTTTCACACAAGTTATAGTTAGCTGTACATTTCACTCGTAAAAAACCAATGAAATTCCCCCGTTATAGTTAGTGCAGGCAACTATAACTCACGCGACCGCAATCCTCTGCTGATGCTAATACTGTATTTAGACACTTATTTGCCCATGTCTTCTTCCATTAAATTTTAGCTATACATATATTACAAATATTTTTTTTTCATAAAGACACATATGTCATCAGCAGAGGGGGTACACACAGCGTACATAGCGTTATTCTGATTGGTTATTAGATGTCAGTCAACGTTCGAATCGGTCGAAATCAGGAAGTGTCGTCCGCCATTTTGTCTGTCGCATTGAAAAGGAAAGGTGGAGAATGTGAAAAGGGGGCAGGATAGAGAGTTCCTGACCCCCTAGTCTTTGTCAGGGGGTCACAGAAGGACCCCAAGGAGTGAAAAAAACATTATTTTTTTTTTTTTTGTAAATCGCGGGGTGCGCGCACGGTGCGCGCACGGTGAAAAACCCTAAAAAATTAAAAAAAACATATAAGAGCATGAAAAGGGGGCAGGGTAGAGAGTTTCTGACCCCCTAGCCTTTGTCAGGGGGTCCCTGAAGGACTCCAAAGGGTGAAAAAAAACATTTTATTTTTTTTGCAAAAAATCCCGGGGTGCGCGTACCGTGCGCGCATGGTGCGTTTTAAAAAAAAATCGCAGGGTGCGTGCATGGTGAAAAACCATAAAAAAAAATAAAACACTTTGGAAACTGTTTATAATTTTATAGATGATATTAACTATGCTGTTTAACTTTATCCAAATTCACAAAAAAAATGGTGAGCCATTCCAAATTACAGGATACAGTCAATCTATAACTATATACATAGGTAGTTTATTGTAAAATAATATATGAAAAAAAAATAATACATATATAAATTAGCATTTAAAAAACCGTACAAATTCACTAAAAAACCATAGGTTTAACACACGTTATAGTTAGGAATTAGCATTAGGAATAGAATAATTTAGCCCTGATGATGTCCCATGGGGGACGAAACGCGTAGGCTGGCTGTATAGAAATTTCTGATTGATCTGTATTGTGAAGATATTGGAACATGTGTCAACTGAGATGAATAAGTGTCAATAAAGACAAGTGAACAAGGAAGTTTGCATTGGAACTTGGATTATTTATGGACTTCGATAACTATTTGTGGAGAAAATTATAATAATTGTATGCTTCTTCTCTATACATTGAATCTTTTGTCAGATGACCTTTGGGCGGTGGATCATTAGTAGTGAGCATTAAAAATTGTTCTGAATATTCACCCCAGAAATAATCACTTAGAATACTCACCTGTGCACACGAGTCCTGACCCTCACCACTCTTACATGTTGGTTAGACATTCTAATTCTTTGACAGATTGAATCTCCCTCTGTCTAAACTCCACTTTTTAATCCTGACCTATGAATGGCATATTAAAGTCGGTTAGCATATCATAGAGTCAGTTTTAGCCACTTACATCCTTTTTTCACTCCCTTCTTACCACACACACTTATCAAGAGGTTTAGTACACCTCAGCATCTCCACTAAAACATCCCTGAGCTCCTCCCTCTCAGAGAGGGGGTTGTAGCCCACACTACGACTAGGTTCATTGTGTGAGGAGCTTCCCGACGAGGAAGCATGCCACCCACAGGTGGGTGAGGGGAATTGTCCTAAGAAAGGGATACTTCAGCACCCAATAATATGCTTTTAGATGTGGGTGAGGGGAATTGTCCTAAGAAAGGGATACTTCAGCACCCCAATAATATGCTTTTAGAACCAGGGGCCCACATTGTTTTGTCTAGTTGTCAAGCACAAAGACCAGTAAGTAAAGAGAAATTTCCACTGTCTAAAAGTATCAAACACAATAAGATGATGGATGGAGTGCTGAAACTTTTCAGACACTCACCCCCAGTCACAGATCTGGGTTGAATCCATCATCTTTTTTCTGCTCAGTAAGTCACCCCAATTTGGACCCAACCAAATTCAAATCAGTATTGACCCTGCTCCTCTTGGGAACATTCCAGCACAAACTGCCAGGCCAGGTCTTTCCTGGACCGGAAACAAGCATCCTGAGATCAGTTTTGGGGTTTCACCCCACATCAGCCAGGCTAGCTTGAATCCAATGGCAGCGTGAGCAAGGGACCTACATCTGGGCATACCAGGCCTACTTAGGGCGAGAAAGCAAATGTCACACAAACGATGGACGGAATGCAGAACAAATCAAAACATTCACTCCCAGTCAAGGGACCTGGGTTAAATCCATTGTTCTTTTGCTCACCATGCCACCCCAATTTAGACACAGCCATATTCAAATCAGTCTTGACCCTGCTCTTCCTGGGAACCGTTCAGCCCGAATTGCCAAGCCAGGTCATCCTTGAACCAGAAACAAGCATCCTGGAATGGTTTCGGGGTTTCACCCCTCATCAGCCAGGCTAGCTTGTATCCAGTGTCACAGTGAGCCTGGGATCCACGTCAGGGCATACCCGGTACAGTTTAACGCTTGACAAGTAGTTTTAAGGTTCAAGTTGAAGTGGCAGTAAACTGCACACAAAAGCACTGCAGTGGCAGGCCTAAGACAGGTTTGAACGGCTACGTCTGTGGGTGGCACAATCAGTCCTGCAGCCCATTAGTAGCATTTGAAGTTCAGGCCTTGTGTATGTGGAATACCACTTTAAAAGGGACTTACCAGTACAATAAATATGCCAGCTATGTATATACCAATTTCATCATGTTTTAGGTGAGAAGCATGTGCACTTTAGCACTGGTTAGCAGTAATAACGTGCTCAGAGTTCTAAGGCCTACAAAAAGAGTTCAGCGAAAAGAGCAGGAGGAAGACAAAAAGTTTGGGGTGACCCTTCAGAAAGGGCCATGTTCCAACAATAATCCATTGTTAAAGGTCTATCAGCTCCAAGAAATGCTTTTGAAAATGAATACCAAACCTTCTGTCTTTGTCAAAACTCTTCACAATAGATCATCAGACTTACAGCGTTGGACATAATGTTTCCCAGTGAACCAATCAGGCCCACAGCCTTTGCGATTGGCTTGTTACCATAATCCACTCAAGCCTACTGTTTTGAGAGTAAGCTTTCCAACAGAAATACTGTCATAAAATTACAAATAAATACAAAATTACAATTGGCAATCCAAAATGCTATTTCTCATAAATGAGCCTAAAATGGATAATCACAGTGTAAATATTCTATCACCACGTTTTGTCACAAGTTTTCCATGCAACAAACTACCTCTGCAGGCTTTAATACAGAGTAACAACAATCCATCCTTAATTACATGTAGGCTTTAACATATGCTTTCATAAGTCAAGCCTGCTCCCTGTATCCTAATTTTTCATAATTTTCAAGACAGCCCTACAGCCTTCATAGCAGCTTCACCAGGTGTCCCGGATTTGCCGTGCAGCCCAGGTTTTTCATCAGCTGTCCTGACAGATTTCAGCAAATTACAGGGTTGGCTGAAAACAGAGAGAGGCAGGTTTGTTATTTGTCCCAAAGCAGGACTAGTTATCAGCTTACCAGAAAGCAATTTAAATGCCAGGGGGCGGATTTACAAGCCCCGTGCGCCACATTTACGCTGCCGCTGCGAAACTTCTGTGACGCAACGGCGGCTTAAACCATGCGCCACGTTGCGTCTTATTTACATCGTGACGCATCTAGGGAGATGCGTCACGTTGTAAAGCCCTGCGTCACATGAAACCTGTGTCAGGTTTCATGGGGCGTTGTTGCGCAGGGTGGGCGTTCCGTCGCAGGAACGCCTAGTAAAAGTGACGCAGTGAAATCTACAAGATTCACTGAGTCACTTTCCCGAGGCCGCTGCGTCAAATCCTTACGCCTGCTTGAGGCAGGCGTAAGGAGTGGCGCACCACGTTAGGTATGGGCGGCCTCTGTGCATTGCTGGAGCCTCGTCGCGCTTGCGACACGACTCCAGCAATGCGCCGCCCTTATGGCACAGGATGCGACACGCATCACCCTATCCTTGCGCCATGGTGCGCTGCATTGTAAATGTGACGCATTCGAGGTGGCGCAAGGAGAGAATTGCGTGTCGTGTCTTTTCAGGTGCATCCCTGCTGATTTGCAGAGATGCGCCAGAACTTGTAAATCTGCCCCGAGGTATGAATCTGGGTTTAAAACTTGCATTTAATTTATTCCATTCGTGTCTAATATGTCTGTTTCTATTATGCCCCATGGTTGATGTAAAATTGATTTATTTTTGGGAAATGTCTCGGTTTTTAGTTTCCAAAATGTGGTCACACTGCTTCATAGGCAGCCATAACTAACAGATTCTGTCTGTATTGAACATACGGTTTCCCACTAAGCAAAATAGTGTAATTTAAATGTTTTTTTCAGCAGAAACACACAAACCCCTGCCCAAACAAACGTTGTGCTAAGGGAAGCCAACATGTGGGTGGAGCCTAAGTCCTTTCTTACTAGTGTTTATCTAATTCTGAAAGGTCTTTTTCTGTGGATCATATAAGCTGAAGCGATGGCTGCGCTGTCATCTAGAACTACAAAGGAATAGAGAAAGCATGGTGTCTTTCGCCACCTAGTGGTATAGCAGCAATCAAACTATACATCAGGCTCACTTGCAATGCAAGATCTGCTAATAAACTTTGCTGAAGCAGAGCATGGGTCATAATGCCCTTTCTGTCTCTTATCCCCTGTCCTGTCCAATCATATTAGAGTTCAATGTTAATTCAAGGAGTGTCGAACACTGTACAACCAAAAACTGGAAGCTGTCAGTGAACCCCCAGATGCTGTTCTCAGAAAAGCCATTGCTGTCTTGGTGTGGTGCTGGAGACAAGTATGCAGGAAGAGCGTTCTGAAATCTTACACTTAAATAATTGGTGTTGATGGAGCGTAAAAGTTTAACGATGATTGCCTCTATTAATTCTCAACATTATATGAAATTTAGGGCAATAATCTTGATAAAATTGTGCAAAATGGTTGAAAATGAAAAACATGAGGTTTTCTACTGCATCCTAAAATTATGCAGAGAGGTTCTAAAAATGTGAAAAACATAAATAAAGAGAGAGAAAAAAAGTTATTTGCATATGCAATGGCAACACGTGTTTAAGAATTCAAACATGAATAAATTAAGAAAATGTGCTGATGGTTTTTAAATGTGATAAATTAAACTAATGCTTTCGTAATTAAACACTTGAAAACAATTTATATGTTCAGATTTAAAGATGCTTGATAATGTGAAGATTTGCAGTGTTATCTTAGCAATATGTGATACAAACGTGAATAACAAAAGTGACCCGCATATTAATATGTGTTGAAAAGAAAAAAAAAAACATGAGAGAATTTTTCTTTTGTGGTACCTAAGATTATCATGTAACTTCCGAAGAAAAGAATAATGAGTGAATTAATTAAGAAAATGGAATTATTCCTATTAACATGTATTTTATATTAATCTTAATGTGATATTGAATCAGCAAGTTTCACGTAGGTCTCAAATGCTTTCTTTTCCTCGTTTCGAAAAGCAGAATCGAGCTGAAGTAGTCCTTTCACACACTATGGGAACTTTTCATTAAGGGCCAGATGCATCAAGGCAAAAACCGGTCGCAAAGGGGCAGATTCACAGAATCTGCCCCTTTGCGACCGGTGCTTCTGCATTTGGGATGCAACATGCCAAATGCAAAAATCGCAATGTAAGTAATAGCAAAAATTGCGATTACTGAAATTGCGATTGCATTTAGGGAATCGCAAATTGCGATTCCTTTAATGCAATGCATGAAGCAAAAGTAATTCACACTATTCCTATGTCCAGCGCCCTCCAACGCAAGTCGATGTAACGACTTGCGTTGTTAAAACCGCGATGTAACATATCGCGTTGTAATGGTACGCGTTGTTACATCATACATCCGTGTGCAGCATGTGGTCACATGGCAATATCAGGGGTGCAACAGGGTGTCCTTTTGGCACCATTGCACCATTGAAATTGCATGCGCAATTTGCGAGTACCTATTTGGTACTCGCAAATTGGGCATGCAATTTCCATTGATTCCTATGGGCCTCTAGGCCCATAGGAATGAATGGGTAGCAATTCCTTAATTGCGAGTCGCAATTTGCGAGTCGCAATTAAGGAATGTTTAGGAATCGCAAATCTTTTTGCGATTCCTACATGCATAGGCAATTGCATTTTTTTTAATTGCGATTCTTTAAAAATCGCATTTAAGAATCGCAATTGCCTATTTTGATGCATGTGCACCTAAGTTTCTGATTGAAGAAATGTTTTTTATGGAACTTTTGCAAATTCAGTCACATTTGCCAAAATGTTTATGTGTTCTATTTTGTAATAAATATTGTATTTTATAATTCTATGACATGTAGATATGCCCTTTGATTGTAGCCCCTCTTTGGGGTGTTACAGCGGAAATATAAAATTTTAGATGAGTAAAAATGTAATTACTGGGGTGTTTCTCACCCTGGGTTTTGAGTGACATCATAGACAAGTCGAGCTTTGCTGCTGTTGTCTATTTGATGGCACTTAGAACCCCTCAGTGAAAAACATCTCCATAATTCACTGTTACCTATCCACAGTTCTATATAAAAATTCCTTTCTAACATATATTGATTTCCACCTCTTAATAATCCTAAATAGATTTCTTAAAAAACGATTATTTTCAAGGACTCTCGCATAGATGGATGTGAAGTAAACTGTTGCCTATTGATCAATGAGTCATGAAAAGACCTTCCTTTCATCTACCTTTCTCGAACCATGCATCTAAACTATGTAACCTTATGACTGTCTCTTTTAGGATTGTTAAATCTTTCAAGGTTTTAAAACTGTGAAGACTCACCTGCTCGAGAAACCTTTGCACTCAATATGGATCTGATCACGTTACTCCTGGAAGCCAGTCAGATACACCGAGGATATGACTATCGCGATGCAAGAATATTGTGGACAACATATCAGTTACCAAACTATTTAAAGGTAAGGGCATAGAGAGGAGTATAGGTTTTACTATATAGATCTATATATCGTCACAGTACATATATGTGGAGTTAGGTATAGAAAATCCACACTGACCTTTCGATTTTTTGGGATTAAATCTTTTGTTCTCAATATTTCTATTCCCTTATTCTATGTTTGATAATCAGGGGACAGATCCTAAAGATTGTTGAATGACTTGCTTAGAAGAATTCAAACTTGTTTTTATGCCTTTTGAAAGTTTTGCTGCATTAAATAACTGTCAGAAAGGTGGGGCAATTTTACAGCAAGCCCTCTGTGTAACCGATCTGTTGTTCTGAAGCAACTGTGTAACTCAAAATGTTTATTACATCTCGTATTACGGGTTGTAAATTGCTATCTCCTGAGGCTTGAGCCGGGAGACCACATTAGCGTGATTTGCACATTTTGTATGGTTGCAATCTCTGGGAACTTAGATACAATTTTAACAGTTTTAAGTGTTTTTAACAAGCAACAATTTTCAAAAATACCTGGTTTCCTGTGGTTTTGCCGCCGTACTGATCATTGCGGTTTTGCAAATCACAGCCCAGAAACGCTTGAAATTTGGCGGACCCGTAATTGTAGAACGGGACCCACATCTTGGGGGAATTTATAGGTCAGCGGGCCAGCTTCTCTACCCTGCCTGACTACAAATGCACGCTCGGATACGTCCGCGCAGCAGGCGCACCGGCTGCGAGCCAAAGGCAAGCATGTCTGCGCCAGTCCGCGCTCGGGTCGCGTTCAGCGCCAGCACCCCTGTGCATTTCAAACCAGGCGATACCACTATTGTGAGCTATACAAGATTGAAGCTACTTGATCTTAAGCCGACTGGTAAGACCACTGGTTGTGTATGTCTCATGTTGGATTCAAGTCACTTGACCCTCTGGTCACCTGCTCTAATGGTAACTGCACGTTGCCCAGTCTTGTATATCAGATTGTCAGTACCATAAACTCCAAAAAAGTTAAAAGTTCGGAACTGGGGAAAACAGTGATAAAATGTGTGATGCTTAACGCCAGATCCCTAGTGAAGCACAGCATAGAGTGTGCGGCACTATTTGAGGGAGAAGATATTAAAATGGCTTTTATTAAAGAGACTTGGACTGACAAAGCCTCAGGCCCTGACATTGTAAAAGCTGCCCCTCCTGGGTTCCTGTTTCATACTCTAAACAGACCACTCAGGAAAGGGGGGGTAGCGATAATTTAAAACAACTTATTGAAGGGGGGCTTATGCGCAGCTTCAAACTCAGCCTGTGTGGCACTCTCTTTTAGCTTCAGTCTATCCCATCACCACACATTTAAGGGCATTCTACTATATAGACCTCCAGGGCCCAGGAGCACATTCATAGCCTCTATTGGGAGAGGGGCTCTGTACGGACTCCTTTACGATCATGGGAGAGTGGGGACCTTAGCCTACAGGTGACAGCCCCACCCACATGGCAGGGCACACTCTAGATGGCATTTTCTCAAGCCATCCACAACTCACCGGTACGGGTTTGTTGCTTTTCACATGGACTGATCATGCAGCTGTATTATTTGAACTGACCCTTTAAATTCACTGTGTTGTCAGGGGGCGCACCAAGAGACAGATTGAAAGCAGGGCATGGAACAAAATTGAGGGCACTGATTTAGAAGATGCGCTTACAGTAACTGCTGGTCAGTTACCCAAAGGAATAGATGAGGCGACCACCTTCCACACTAATTGGGTGGAAACAGCATGTAATAAACTAGCCCCAGTAAAAGTCCAGTTTGCGAAAAGATCTCACCCATCGGCTCCTTGGTATACGGAGGAATTGAGGAAACAGAAACTCACCTGCAAATCCCTGGAGCGGAAATGGAGGAAAAAATATGAGGAACCAGATGAAAAGATCTATAAACAAAGTCTTGCTTCCTACAAGCTACCATTATTTAATGCTAAGAAAACTTTCTTCGTAAATCAAATCAACTTTGCAAAAAAATCTGCTAAAGAACTTTTTAAAACTGTATCAAGTCTGGCCTCCCCCCACCCAGCAAAAATGCAGTCAAGTCAGGAACTATGCAAGGATATCGCTAGGTTCTTCCTGAATAAGGTGGAGGTCATTTTTTCGGCTTTTAATCTCCCAAGTTCCACAGAGACTGCAGTTTTATTGGAGAGAAGGAGACCAGCCGTGGACCCTCCCCCTGTCTTTGACAAATTTGCCGCGCTTTCTTTCACTGATACCAAGAGGCTCCTCATGTCAGCAAGATCAGGCTCCCCCTTTGATCCCTGTCCTGTTTCGGTGATCAAACGTGCCTCAGCACCCATCGCCCTTGCGCTCACCTCCCTTTTTAATGCAATTTTTGAAGCAGGGCACTTCCCTAAACTGTGGAAGGTCGCTTCAATACTACCTCTGCTAAAGAAGCCTAGTCTTGATCCCAAGGAGCCCAACAATTTTTGACCAATTTCCCGCCTCCCGCTACCAGCAAAAATGATCAAGAAGACAATGAACTGGCAACTCAGTGCCTTTCTACGTGAAAACCAAGTGCTAGACACTACTCAATACGGGTTCAGAGAAGGTCATAGTACTGAATCTGCCCTTATAAAATCTACTGAAGAGATCAGGGAAGTCCTGGATAAGGGAGGTTAGGCCGTCATGGTTCTGTTGGACCTGTCAGCGGCCTTTGATACGGTCCATCATGATCTATTGTTGGACTGTCTGCTGGCATGCGGGGTTTAGGGTAAAGAGTGGAAGCTACTAAAATCCTTCTTATCTGGTAGATCACAATTTGTGGCGCTGGACGAATGTCACTCTAAACCCTTCATCCTGCCTTGTGGAGTGCCAGAGGGATCTTCGCTTTGCCCCCTACTTTTTAATGTGTACATTTCATCCCTAGCCTCAATAATCAGCTCCTTTGGATTTAACCTGACATCCTACGCTGATGACACACAAATTGTTGTGGCTCTGCGACCTGGACAGGGAGTTGGTATAGACAAGCAGTTCCACAACTGTATGGAAGCTTTTGGAAGGTGGATGTCACAAAACTGCCTAAAATTAAATTCAGACAAGACGGAAGTCATCCTTTTCAGAAATTATGCCAATTGTTGGACCCCAAACTGGTGGCCAGTAGCAATGGGCATTCCTCCAACACCCTCGAGGAAAGTAAAAAACGTAGGAGTTATGGTTGATGACAAGCTTAACTTTGGTGACCAGATAAATGCAGTGTCTTCAGCCACCTCCTATGTGCTCAGAATGATTAAGAAAATTCTGTCCTTTTTGCCCTTTGATAGTCAGCGGACAGTGGTCACGGCGCTTATCCTGTCCAGGCTTGATTATTGTAACAGCCTTTATCCTAGCCTGCAGGAACGTTTCATTAACAAACTCCAAGTGTTGCAAAATGTGGCAGCGAGATTGCTCTCTGGCACACCTAAATTTTCTTCTGTCTCCAAAGAAATTAAGAAACGCCACTGGTTGCCTGTTAGGAAACGGGTGCGCTTTAAAGCCCTTTGCACCGTTTACAAAGCTCTCCAAGGCACAGACACAGATTATCTGAGACAGCATCTTCAGTGGTACTTGCCTAAAAGAACCCTGCGTTCCTTGGGAGCCAAGTTGTTGGTAGTACCACCCACAAAAAAAGACTCATGGGGTGGAAAAAGCTTTATTATGCATGCTGCAAAAGCCTGGAATTACCTTCCTTTTTACCTGAGAAGCACCTCGGACCTCCTGACATTTAGGAAGGGATTAAACACCTGGCATTTTCACATGTAATCGTGGTCTACCTCTTATTTAGCCAGGGGATAGCAGCTAGCGCCAGGACACCTTTGAGTAACCGTTGTGCTTTATAAGTTCCTATAACATAACACAACATATTGTGGAGAGATCCAACGTCCCTGAGGGCATTGTTAATGTCAATATACAATGTCAGGAAAATGTGTATTTATTTATTTGTTTCTTTCTTTCTTAATTCGAAACCTATACCTGGAAAAAAAATATTGCAGAGCACTACTTTTTCAATACATTCATGAAACATCAGCAAGTGGACAAGGAGATTTAAAGAGCTGAAATTAAGTCTTCAAACAAACAGATAAGACAGTTGGGATATGATGTTAGTGCATGACCACTGGGAACAAATTAACTTGTGCTGTTACACAAAGCCAATTTAAAGATTTACAAAAACTTGTGGTATAGACTTTATCTAGACCAAAGATGAATTGTATAGTCTGTTTTGGACTGCTGGTAGCCGCATGATGGAATATTTAGGTGAGTTCAATACATGGCGGCCAGGCAATAAGACAACCTAGAAAATGCAATGGCTAGTTATTCAATGTTTGATATTGGCTATTGTGCAAAGCTTTTCTGGGTTATACATATGGTCATGTGCAGTAGCGGCCCATGCAGGTAAGCGTGGTGGGATGTTGGGGTGGGGTGAAAGTGACAAACGATGGGATAGGTAATGTAAAATAAATAAAACCACTTACCTTGTGCTCGCGCATTGCCGAGTAAGCGATGCAGCCAGCACAAGGTAAGTGGTTTTATTTACTTATTTATTTTATATATGCTATCTTGTCGTTTGTCACTTTCACCCCCTCCCTCCCTTGCCCCGCCGCCTCACCGTACTTACCTGCACGGGCCACTACTGATCAAGTGACATCTTCACAACTGAGAGAATATGTGGTGTAAAGGACAGATGAACCTCAAATATCACCCCCAAGTTCCTAACTATTAAAACTGGTCCAGACAGTGGGCCCAACTGCACAGGCCAGCTGAAAGTTTATGCCTATGACCAACTGGAGACAGCTTTTAGGTATAAATAATCTGGCATCTACTGGACATCTTACACTGGCCTACTTATCTGCGGCATCATCATTCCAATTCAAAGGTTTGAGGACCATCTGTATATTTCTGACACCGCGGACCTTAGGCCTCCGCTGATCCTGTCAACGGTGTCATGTAGATATTAAGTAAGAGTGGGAATAAGCTTTAACACTGGGGTACACCATGATTTGTAGACTTCAATGTTGGCTAGGAATTAAATATATTTTGTTTATTTTTAACTTCATGAATAAGCATTGGGAAGGTCACAATTACTATGAAATGGTTAATTTCTATTCAATTAATTTGCAGATTATAATTTCGAATTGCCATTATATGAGACTATCAATATTTTCAATAATAATGATTATACAACGTGGTGCTCCATTGCTCTAGACAGCACATTGTTCGGCCTTCCCTAGAGAACTGGTATACAAGTGAGATTCTGACTTTTTACTTGCTTTGAAGTAAGTGGGTATGTATTATTCTTCATTAATTAGAAGAGACAGATTTCTAAATTCAGCGCTTGATCTACTTTAATTTCAATCAATTATGTATATGATCATCAAATCAGGTGCGGTCCGTACTGGTAGGAGCGGTGGGTGGGTGGGGAGTTGACATAAAAGACGGGATATTGAAAATAGTATAAATGAATAAATAAAACCACTTACCTTGCGCTCACCGCATCGCCGAACGCAAGGTAAGTAATGTTATTTATTTATTTTCCCTATCCTGTCGAATGTCGACTTTCCCCCTCCCCGCCCCAATGTTTTTACCTGTACTAGCCGAAAGAAATACGAATGAATGGGGAAATTTCAGAGTGAATATGATATTAAATATTTACAGCACTAATTAAGTGTTTCAATGGAAATAAACACGTTATCTGGACTGGACTTTAAAAAAGTAAATAAAAGACGATGAAAATTTAATAAATACTTTTTTCTACATCCGAAGAATTGATGTGTCATTCTTTTGTGATACCCGCAATGTCGTCTTGAATGCCTGAGCATTTATTCATCAGTGCACTTCACCCTACAACAACAGTACACCAATTATAAAACAAAAACACATTGCAATGCCCTTCAGCACATAACTCCATGGCTATGGTCTATTAATCAATGATACAGTTTCTATATTTTCTAATAAAAGTGAGAAAGAAAGAGGCTACATTGATTTCTTGCTGTTTGGGTCACAAAAGAGTGCAAGTCACATGTAGTTTCACACTTCCCTTTCTGGAGTTTTAGGAGCCTTATGTTGATACAGGATTCTAGTATTTTGGAGAATGTTCTACTATTTTGCAGCTTTCACCTGGCCTCCTCCTGATTCCTCTCTTCCTCCAAGTGTGGTCTACTGCTGAGCCTGGACTACTAAAAGTCTCAGTCTTGCTACCCATCCTAAGCCTGGCCTCCTGATATTAGATATGGGCTTATGTTAGCATTCTCTCCTGTCTCCTGAACATCTCTGCCCTACATTACTGAGAGGGCGAAATGGACTAAAGTGAACAGAATAGATCCATATGCTGAATGGCCTTATTTTTCCAAAGAACTGAAAATGAATACCCCCTAATCCTCCCCATTACCACTTGTTGTGTCCTGCGAGACACGTTCTAGTGTCTCGACAGACAAAGAGTTAGTAGCCACTCCCCTCTGGGAGTGAGCACACTTGCACCTCCACACGCATCCCTCACAGGCGTCACGAGTGACGTGAACCTGTCAATAAAAGGGCCCAGGTCAAAGTGCTTGTGGCCAGTTGAGTAACCAGAGTCACTGTGTCTGCACCCTTCCTTCATCAGCATGTGGGCCTAGAGCCCACAACACCACATTTGGTGACGGGGCGGGTCTGACCCCGTGTGTCCCCTGGCAGCAGCCTGGTTGTTCTCTGAGGGGGAGGGGAGCGGCCCCTGTTCAGGGCATGCCTAATGCCTGCATGACCCTGTAGAGAGACGACTAGACCACACGACGGGCACCCAGCAGGTGTACTGGCGCCCACAGGCTGAGACCTCTACAGTCACAAGAAAAGTAGGTGAAGTCGCAGTCAGCGTGGGAGGCCGGAGGCACTTCACCGCTGTAGACAGACTGCGAGAAGGCCACATGTCCACAGGTGACCGGAGTGAGACAGCACCACACAAAGGATGCTGGCACCGAGATCCCAGGCTGAGTGTAGCCTGTCAACCCCCCTTTGAAGAAGGAAAGAAGCGAGAGGCTGTACAGCCCTGCAACAGCCCATCTGGCGTACCCGAGGCCAGTAGGAGATGAGGTACGCTCTGACCCACCGGTGATGGCTCCTAGCGGCAGTGAGGCCAGTCGCCATCTATCCCGAGGATGAGGCGCTCTGCCAGCAGCAGGGAGGGTGCAATGAGCAGCGCCCCAGGGAATGGCGCACGAGGCATAAGTGCCAGCAGCACACCGCTCTTGCCCTGTGACTCCGCTGTGACCCAGAGTACTGGAATTGGGGAAGCCGCGAAAGCGTCTGCAGCCCATGACACACCTGACATGCTGATCCGGCCGGCAAGAGAGGCGGTGGCGCATCCGAGCAGCATGCAACACTCACCCTGCAATCTCTCAAGGTCCCGCTGGTGGAGGGTGCTCACGAAGCCACGCGTACTGGTTGAACCATGCCGAGAACCACGTGTTGCCGGTGGCCAACGAGAGACTGCCACTGCAGTGAAGGAGACGGGGAACGCCCACAGCGACACCTAGTGGCTGCATATTTGCAACACAGCTCAGGGTACACAGCGTAAGAGGCAGCTTGCGAAGGGACTAAACACATGTACAAGAAAGGCGCTAAGACATGCTACAAAGTAGGTCTCTACACCTGCTGCCTCAGCATCTTCCCGCAACAGACCGGTCTGAGCCCCGAGGAACCAGCGAGGCCCATGCAGCGTCAACTAGCTGCCTGCCTCACTACACCAGCACCCTCTGCATGCTATGATGTGACTAGAGAGTGAGAGAGAGCGAGAGAGACCTGGAGAAGTGGAGCCCTGGGAAAGTGCCCTACAGGCCGCATTCCGCCCACACGTGCCAACCTAATGCAGAGTCGAGGCAACTGCAGCCTGCAAGGAGGAAGGACAGCGCCACCTAGTGGCCAGCACGGACACCTTTATCAAGGGATAGCCTGCAGTGTCACCTACAAGGAACTGGCAACCGCACAGTGGGAGTCCGAGAGTAAGCCGCACAGCCTGCGCGAACTGAGTCTCAAGCCTCAGGTTTCTCAGCGTGTCTATCACCCCCTGTCATCAACATCTCAACAGCCCCAGAAGTCCAAGTGCACGGACGCAAGTGCCTCCCCAAAGGACATGGAGGTACCTAGCCACTCCCTGTCTCAGGTGATCGACTCCAGACTGAATGTCTGCAGCCATCAAGGCAAGTCATCACCCGCCATCGTCCAGATTCACCACACGACTGGCAATGCCATCATGCCAGTCCTCATCAAGTGCGTCAAGCGAAACTATCTTGAGTACCAATGGATTGGAGTCGTACATTATTGCCAAACTATCTAACAAGAAGACTCAGAGGCTACCTGCACCTGAACTGCGGCAGCAAGAGCATGTCCTGACCAAGACCCATACACCCTTGAGGTTTGCGCAAGAGACTGGCTTCTGGCTCCTCAGATGTTTTGCAGCTACAACAAGTCGGCACCCACACAGCCCCAGCGCAGCCTACAAGCAGTCCCGTGGCAAACCCGACAAAGGGCCTCCCCAGGCGGGAGAGTTGGAAGAGACATTGCCCCATCGACAGGTCCCCGGACACAGCAAGACAGTCTAACAGAGACTTCAGGCGATCCTGCAACCATTAAGTGAACTTTCACCATGGACTTCAACCATGATCTTGACGCACCCAGTCAATGAACTATTGTTACCCACCACATACCATGCTTCATGTCAGTGAAAGAAAGATACTTGGGACTAAACGACATGCTTACACCGGCACGTCAATAGTGCCCAGCTGACATCTCCAAGCAAGCGTTCGTGTCCTGAACCGCTCAGGTTAAATAATGAGTACCTGCTGAGATTGACCTGCCACAGTCAAAATCGCCAGCCCTTGTCTGCTGCATTCCTGATACCGGTGTATATTTCGTTGTTGTTTATCCCTACAGGTTGAACTAGTGAGCTTTTGTTTTTTCATTAAAATTTGGGAGGAATGTTGTGTCCTGCTAGACACGTTCTAGTGTCTCGACAGACACAGAGTTAGTAGCCATTCCGCTATGGGAGTGGGCACACTTGCACCCCCACACACATCCTTCACGGGCGTCACGAGTGACGTGAGCCTATCAATAAAAAGGCCCGGGTGCACGTGCTCGTGGCCAGTTGAGTAACCAGAGTCACTGTGTCTGTGTCTGTCCTTCACCAGCAAGTGGGACTAGAGCCCACAACACCACACCACTTTCTAGTGGCTCCTGTTGGCCCTGTTCGTTTTAGTGGGGATAACCTCATTGCTTGTTTGGAAATCTTAGACTCACATCACCCTAACATTACTGACTATGTTTTGCCTCTGTGTTGCACGTAGGTTCTCAAAGTACATCCCACAGGCCACTTTCAACCCGCCAGACCTTTCCATGCGACCTGTGGAGAACAACAGCAGGAACAGTCAGCAGCCATTATTCTGACGGATGTTCACTCCTCAGTGCCGCACTCACAGTAAAAAAAAAAGTATGCTCCATAAATTATTGTTTTACCAGCTCACCTGCACCCCTCTCTCCTTTCTTGCTCAGTGACGTCACTTCCTTGCCAGGGGACGGAGGCACCCGGAGGTGTGGTGCTGTATGGTAAGTGCATTTCTTTCGGGCCTCACGCCCTTCTCATGTCTTTGTGTATTCATTGCACATATGAAACTACGGAAACTCCCTGCACCGTTCCCCAGATTAAAGATAAAATTCACTTTCCAAAGTAAGATTACACCATCTATTGTTCGTAAAGAGGGTTGTGTGGCACCAGCTGCTGTGGAAGGTAGAATCCTACCCCCATTCTCCCCAAAGATATTTCTCTGACAAACATTTTTGGCACACTACTTCAGAGGAGACTCGTTTCCAGCACAGCTGCGCTGCGTCCCATTGACGTGAAGCTACTGTTTGTCACAATCCTAGAAAAGGTTCAAAAATGATTCTTGCATCATTGTAGACATTTGATTAGAATGCAAACATGAGCTGGGCCCATCACACCAAACATGAGCATTATGTCTGACTGACCTGAGGTGAGATGAAAGGGAAACATATCTCCCCACACCTGCTGCAGTGGCATAGCAAGGGGGCATTGGCCCCGCAGCAAGCAATGAAAATGAGCCTCTATTCACTGATTAGATGGTATAATGAAACCATAACTTGGTTGAAGTTGATACCTAGAGCCACAGGGTCAGTGCACTACACCTGTTGCACTATTGATAGCATTGCTCCTAATCACCAGATGTTTGTGTCAAATTAAGGAATATGCACTGTTGTTATCGGATAAGCAAATGTGCACATAGTTCATCGTGGTCTAATCATGCTTCCTGAGTTTCTGCTTTTCCTATATCTGCCCGTGACGTTGATTTTCCAACATCTTTGTAGCTGGAGCTGAAAAGGGTTCTGCCATTTTCTTGTCTCATTAAAATCTCACACTCTGTTTTTTGCCTTTTATGGGGCAATATCTTCCCTCAGTGAATTTAACAATCGTATAGTCCCCTGCGGGAGCTCCATGTTTTCCATCAACAGAGCACAAGCATCTGACTCCTGTTCCTGAACCCATACAAAGTCTGGCTCCTGCCCCATCCCCACCACAGGGACACAGATCAGAGAACAGAGAACATATCATTAATGCAATGAAAGTTTCCCCTTTCTTAAGCAATTTTGTTGATGACTCAAGAGATGTAGGTGAAGTGGCTCAATTAATGGTTTGCGTGAGGTATTTGGAACAAGCAATGATTCCAAAGGAAGATCTCCTCTGCCTTTTTC
Source organism: Triturus cristatus (assembly GCF_964204655.1). Taxonomy (NCBI): domain Eukaryota; kingdom Metazoa; phylum Chordata; class Amphibia; order Caudata; family Salamandridae; genus Triturus; species Triturus cristatus. The sequence goes on from NC_140590.1 coordinate 1,707,439,341, forward strand.
CATTATTGGGAGATGAGAGCACCTGTCAGAGGGTAAAAGTGAGGGAATCATTGAATGACGCCAACACAGATTGTTGAATCCCGGTGCCAGGGTTTATTTGAAGCCCCAAACCGGCCCGGCAGACTTGCAGCACATATACACTGCTTTCATTTGCTGTGTGGAATGTGCACTACAACAGCAAATGTAGTTCAAGATTGAGGTTCCCTTTCATGTTGCCTTGTGGACATGATATTCTCTCTGGTACCTTTTTGCTAGGTTTGTATTATAGAAGTTCCACATACATACATGTAGGGCCCATTTTACAACTCAGTAGCTCACGTGAAAGGGCTGTGAGAATCCAATATCAGTCTCACCAGGTTAATAATGGAGAAATAAGGAGAGACCAAAACCAGTTTGACTCTCCTTCAATTCACATCCTCTGGCCATCCGCTGAATTTCTCTTTTGACATGTATTGTGAGTTGTCTGTAATCACAAACACCACTCTCAGGATGCCGAGAGTTCAACCTTGGAATATACATTCACGTGACTGGTAGTTAATTCTCTGTGGAATAACTCATGAAATAAATATTTATATATCCCAACAGTTAAAACCCCAAATTGTCATTTTTGCTTTCAGAATATGCTACTTGCTTGCAAAACAAACAAAAAAACATTTACAGGGGCATAGCTAGTTAAGAGATACTTTCTTTCAGCAGCAGACATTTTATTGTCCAACTATTCTAATAAATCCAACATCATGAAGTAAATAGGGGCATTACAGATGTCTGATTCCACATGCGCATGTAGAATTGAGTCAATGGGCGACAAGGTTCTAGAACAGATCATTAATGCAATCAAACTTTCCCCTTTCTTTAGCACTGTTGTTGATGACTCAAGAGATGTAGGTGAAGTGGCTCAAATAATGGTTTGGGTGAGGTATTTGGAACAAGCAATGATTCCAAAGGAAGATCAAAGGAAGATCTCCTCTGCCTTTTTCCATTGCGTGGTCACATACGAGGAGAGGATGTCTTGAACAGCATGTGTAATTTCTTTGAACGTCATTACCTGGTATTAAACAATCTTGTAAGTATCCCTACAAATGGGGTACCTGCCATGATTGGACAGGAGAGGGGCCTTGTATCTCTGTTAAGAAAAAAAAGTACATCACCCACTTTCATTGATTATCACTGCATAATCCATCAGGAAGCACAAAATAAAACAAGGACAACTAAATGATGTCATGCATCAAGTAGTAAGAATTTTCAATTTTATTCGAGTGAAAGCACTCAACCACAAACCTTTTAAACTATTGCTGCAGGATGCAGAAACTGAGTATGCCGACCTGTTGTTGCATACCAAAGTAAGGTGGAACAGCGGTAGAGTTCTAGAAAGGTTTACTACTTTGCTTCCAGAAATTGAGCAGTTTATAATTAGTCGAGGATAGTCCTTCCCAGAATTGCATGACTTGCAATGGCTTGCCATGCTTCACATGTTCTCACATTTCAACACACTCGATCTGGGACTTCAAGGTAGGCAGAATCGTGTATTCTCAATGATGAGTGCTGTATATTCTTTTGAAAGTTTACTTGACCTGTTCATAGAGCAGCTGGAAGATTGTGATCTCACACACTTTCCTAAGATACATGCTTTAACCTAGAGGTTAACCTAGAGGGTTGAAAAAGCTCAAGAAATATTGTTGAGTCTCAATCTGTATGCTTATCTGAAGGAACTTTTTGGGGACATTAAGAGGGGATTGTCTCAGTTTAGCGTTCTCACCCCACTTTTCAGGCTTGAAGAAAATCTGTGGATGGTTTTTGCAAGAAATCTTAAGCTGTTGAACTTCTTGGTTTGAAAAAGGCACATGCTGAGATGGAACTATTTGACATGCAATACAGCTTTGTGCTTGAGTCCTCTTTCTTGGGGAAGGAACCAGAAGATTTCAGGCAAAGTTTGCCCTCTGAAAAATTCCCTCTTCTTTTTCCCTTTGCACAGAAAATACTATGTATGTTTGGCTCCAGATATGTATGTGGGTGTTTCTTTTCCACAATGGGAATTATAAAAAATAAACTAAGAAACAAACTGACTGATGCACATCTGGATCAGCTCTTGAGATTTCTGCTTTCTGAAAAAGTTCCAGAGTACAGGAAATTAATTACAATCATGAAGTATAAATTTAGCTCGTAAACTCTGTGCTCTGGAAAAGACTTTCCCTGCCTTTATACTTAATGTTCTACATTCATTATGTAACCTTCAAATCAGAGTGATACTACCTGTGCAGCATTTACTCAGGAGACTTTCACTGCAGCTCTTGCACACTGGAGAACACACTGAATGTCTTCTTCTCTGAATCTATTCATGGTTGATATGAAGTAACCAGTTGTACCCCAGCTACTTTCCATCTTTTTCTTTGAAAATTAGTTTAATTGATGTGTTTCCTACATTGCAAGTGATACATAATGATCAGAATGTATTAAATACCTCATCTGACTGCTACTCTTTTATCAGAATAAAAAACATTTTAAAAGCGTTTGTTTGAATGTACATTCAATTGACGGAGCTTATCATTCTTGCATCAATGTGTGTGATTTACACCACAAGGTGCACATTTTCTATGAATTAGTTGAACATCCTTTGGAATGGTTACATTTCAAACCTATCCACATGTTTGTTTCAAAATGCATCTATCTCACAATTATTTGAACCTGGGTTCTGGTGAGCAGATCAGTCAATTCACATATTAATTGGCACAACCTGCAACAGTGGTCAGCATTAGAGCCTGTGCAGTTACAGGTGAAAGATATGTTACCCAACCAGTGCTTGCTGAGCCGGATATGTCTAAACCGAGCAACTTTTAACAACCTACGTTTGACAGAAGTGGAATGTCTGCAACTGTGCCCTGAGGGTTTACGTGTCATTATGTCTTTACCATAGAAAGAAACAATTGATCAAGAGTTTCCAGTTAATCACTCAACAGGTGGGATGATTGCAGTGGGAGTGTATTGATTAGGGGGCCTGGGAGGGGCTAGAGCCAGTCTTATACAAATCAAATGCTTGGCAGGTAAATGTGAGGGGCGCAAGATGTGAGTCATCTCGTGGTGAGTACCCTACATGTTTCATAGCAGTTTGATTTACTAGCTATGATATTCTTAAAGGAAGTTATTTTACAGGGGAAGTTGGAGTGCAAAGGGATTCCAATTCCCATTACTTTGTTGATTTGTAGGCTTTGTGCATGCATCGGCCCTCTTACTCTCACACACCTTGCACATATCTCATATCACATCCATACACATACACTTTAAACAGATAAACACCAATATACCCAAAAACATACTCACACCTTACACAAAGATACACACCCATGCAAAACCATACACAGATCCATAAACACACATACATTTTTCAGGCACACACATATCAAAAAGCTATATATGTAAACACAAACACACACACATATGACCGTGCATCTCACCACTGGAAGCAGAATGGCGTGGAAGAATGTTAGCTATGGAAGCAGGGCACAGGTCAATTGGAGCTTCGGGAAAAACAATATGAGGCAGGATTATAACAAGTATAAAGAACAAGATGCAGGCTATGAGTCTAATCAAGCTACACCAACTACCACAGTCTTTCCCAGTGGACGACTTGCAGCAGAACAGAGGCTGGGTCCATAGGTGGAGGTAGCCCAGTCCCTCTTTAACTTGAAGACTTTTGTGAGGCAGCAAGACATATTAATAGACGCAACAAATGTGGATATAGGTGACTGATGCACAACACTCCTGTATAGCGTGCAGTAACACACATATGTATTTCCAAGCACTGATATGCAATGTGTCACTGCCATATCGCGGTAGCGACCGCCTGGTCCCAGCGGTGTGTCACCGCCAATGCCCAAGCCACACTTGCGGTAGTGATAGATATATGTGCATTGCCAATTGGTGGTTGGCATGCTCCGGCACCCAAATCACGGTCACTGGCACCAATGTATGGCGGCCATATCGCAGTAGCGATTGCCTGGCCCCAGCGGTGTGTCACCGCCAATGCTCAAGCCACACTCATGGTAGTGATAGATATATGTGTATTGCCAAATGGCGGTTGGCATGCTCCACCACCCAAATCATGGTCACTGGCACCAATGTATGGCGGCCATATCGTGGTAGCGACTGCCTGGCCCCAGCGGCATGTCACCTCCAATGCTCAAGCCCTTACAGCCAATGAGAACCGCAATCGCGGAAGCCTAATGCAATTTTGAAAATCGCGGTAGGCGTGCTCCGCCACCATGGGGCCGGTCATTGGATGCAATTAAAAGATGCACGATTGCGGTAGCGACCTTCTAGCCCCAGCGGTGTGTCACCGCCAATGCCCAAGCCCTTACAGCCAATGGGAACTGCAATCGCGGTAGCCTAATGCAATTTTGAAAATAGCGGTAGGCGTGCTCTGCCACCGCGGGGCCGGTCATTGGATGCATTTAAAAAAAGCTGACCTGGAACACCAATTGCATGTGTGGGAGAGAGCCTCACATTTCCACTGCTGCCAGAGCCTGCTGTCTGACACCCCTCACCATCAACTGCTGCTGCTCCTGTCTCCAGAGCCTGCTGTCTGACACCCCTCACCACTAACTGCTGCTGCTCCTGTCTCCAGAGCCTGCTGCCTGACAACCCTCACCACCAACTGCTGCTGCTCATGTCTCCAGAGCCTGCTGTCTGACACCCCTCACCACCAGCTGCTGCTGCTCCTGTCTCCAGAGCCTTCTGCCTGACACCCCTCACCACCAACTGCTGCTGCTCCTGTCTCAAGAACCTGCTGCCTGACACCCCTCACCACTGACTGCTGGTGCTCCTGTCTCCAGCGCCTGCTGTCTGACACCCCTCACCACCAACTGCTGCTGCTCCTGTCTCCTTGACCAAGTGATGGTGAGAACTGAGAAGATGCGGGCCCGTCCCTTCACCACCGTGGAGCTGGAGGTCCTGGTTGACGAGGTGCTCATACAGTATGGGAGGCTATATGGTGCTCCAGATGTCATAGTACGTGTTTCAGAGTGGAAGTGAGAGTGCAGGGAGTGCACACATGAAGTTGATCTGCTGCAGTATGTGCCTGAGAGTGTGGGTTGGTGTCATTGTATTGTATTTTTTATTTATAGAGCGCATTATCACCTGCAGTGTCATACACTGCCTAGTGTGCTATCTCCAGGGGAAATGGGTGTTAAGCATATTGTACACATTTCCCTGCCTGCACATCAAAATTGGAGGGACATGTATTGTTATGTCAGCCATACAGTGATGCAGCAAGTCGGTTATGCAAGAGTCAGGACAGAAATTGCCTGTGTGAATGGATGTGTGGGCCCCTGATGTTCTTCACGGGCTCATCTGTGGCCTTACCAAGGGTTTACATCCAGAGGGTACTGATGGAAGTGTGTCTGACTCACAATTGACATCATGTATAGGTCAGCACTATGCTCAGGACTTAAATGCCAGAGGGTGACACTCTTGGTGGTAATTCACCTATGACACAGCAGATTTTGTACATTTGCATGGAGCCCCTTCCATTTCCACTAGCATGTGTTCTGACTCGCATGTGTAGGCACTGTTTACTCTTTCAATTTGTCCCTTCATGTGACATTTCTGATGCCCCACGTTGGTCCTCAGTGTATATGTGTCCTCATCTGATAAGGACACATCACTGAATGTACTGAGTGAAACATATGGGTTCTCTGCTAGACTATCCATCAAAGAGCCATCTCAGCCCTGTAGATTGCACACAGCAGGCCTTGTGAGAAGGGTAATAGATTGTAAGTTCATGTCCCTAAATGTGACCTCCACGACACAGTGAGCCATTCACAGGGCAAGGACATTGAGGGCTGCGCAGTGTTGGACACAGTGAGTCTGCCCCAAAACATTGTTTTCTATGTAATATATGTATTGCTCACCCACAAACTGGAAGTAGATGTGGGCAGCCTACACATAGCTTTCTGTGCTGGCATCATGCATGTGTATGAGATGGACAGGTACTGTGTCCAGCCTCATACCTGCATGCATTTTCGTATGATTCGCCCATGCTAATGTACTAGGTAAGATGCTGTATTGTCTCTGCTAGACATATCTGTGAAGTTGTGCTGAGTTAGTATCATGCTCCTGTACTGAGAGATAGTGGTATAGAACACTGCGTCACTGATCTTTCCCCATCTTGTCTCCCATACCTGCAGCTCAAAGTCCACCGATGTAAGGCCGTGTGGAGTGCCATTGCAAGCAAGGTGTGGGCTCTGGGTGTCTCCAACAGGCAGCGCACACACTGTCACAAGAGGTGGGATGACATCTGACGGCTGAGCAAAAACGAGGCAGAGATGACGCTGGGGCTGCTCCCTCAGACTGGCAGGTTGGCACGCAAGAGCATGACACCACTAATGGCCCGCATCTTAGCTGTGACACAGCCTGAGCTGAATGAACGTTTAAAGAAGCATCAGCAGCAAGCTGGGGGTGAGTATTCTGGGAAGGGTGACTTTGGTTGTGAGTGGCTGCATGTGTTCCAAACCCGGGCCAGTGCTGGGCTCTGTGATGTTGCTAGTGTGATGCAATGGCTTGTAAGTGGCCTCTGTGTTGGGTGCAGCTGTCATGCATTTTCCCTACCTGTACTTTCTCATGTCATTGGAGTAATGGCCCTTGACATTGCATTCTGAGTTGTGGCCTTCTGGCATCGTCTACATTGGGGTAGTCAGGGACATCCCATGGAAGGGAACGGCAGTGTGCATCATCTGAGTGTGCTTTCATCAATGTGTGCATTGCCTGATGTCAGAATTGTGAGGACTACACATCTGACACCAATGTGCAACTGTAGTTATGCCCCAAAGGACGACATGGTGGATAGCATGAGCTCATGGCCATTCTGAACTGATATGTTGGAGTCTGTACCTGTGTTGTCCACTTCTGCTGCCTCCAGATGTGACAGTGGCAACATGTTGGGAGGTACATCTTTTCCCCCCTCAGGGCCCTAAGTGTACTCAGAGGGATCTGTGTGTCTGGTTACATGGAGCCACCGGCAGGCTATTTGGCTGTGTGATCATCACATGGGTCACTTATGCCAAGTTTGCATGATCCCACACAAATTTCGAGTTTTGAATTGAGGTTGCACAATGTTACTGCACAGGGTGGTGTGCAACATGGGGATGTCATCATCTTCTTTAGTGCTTTGCTTGCATATGATGTTTGTGTTAATGCCACTGAACTGACCCTACGTCTCTGTCTCTTGCAGCATCTACCATTGGAACAGAAGGACAGGGAACAGACACCAGTGGTGAGGCGTCAAGCATGATTGCTACACATGAGCACAGTGACACTGATGTGACCAGCGCCTCGGAGGGGGACAGGAGTCTGCTTGAGGAATCACAGCCTGAGACACCCACCTCAACGTCATCTGACGCCAGCGGTGACACATCTATGTTGGCGGGCACAGGGAGCGGGAACGCTGCCTCCTCTTCCACCACACAACATTCAGTGCCCACCCTTCCAGCTACTTCCAATAGTGCTGCCCATGTTCACACCAGTAAGAAGGGAAGAGTGTCCTTCACCCCAGGCACCGCTGCCCCTGTCTCCCCTGCTGCCATCAGTGTTGAGTCTGTGGACCTTTTGCGCCAGCTCTGTGTGGGCCAGACATCTCTCATCAACGCCTTCCTAGACCACAACAAAAAGTTGGAACAGGTAGTTGCTTTCATGGAGGGCATTCATTCAGACGTGGGTGGGCTACATCAGACTGTCCAGTCTTTGTCCACCGCAGTGACGGCAGCCATTCAGCTGGCACAGTCTCAGAGTCCAGCTCCAGTCCCTTTGGCCACCCCCCTGCCAGTGGCTACATCTGACGATAGTGACCACACACCACAGACCTCAGGCTCAAGATACAGCACACGCAGCACACAACAGCAGCAGCCCAAGCCGGCCAGAGCGCAGACACCATCCCCCCAATAAGCCAAAGCCACCCCAGAGCGTAAAGGCAAAAGCCCTTCAGGCAACATCATGGGCATAAAGCCAAGAAGCAGGCCTCAGGCTCACATGCCTCAGAGGCATCACCAGCCAAGGACTCTCCTGTGCCAAAAGTGTCTTGCAAAGAAAAGCAGTCAGTTCCTGTTCCTGCTGTGAAGCTGGTGCCAGCTAAGGGTCCACAGAAAACGGCCGCTAAGGCAATTTTACCCACAACCTCAACTCCCATCCTGAGCCCTGTGAAACAGGGGAAGGTGGTAAGTTTAGGGGGTTCACCTGTTCAACAGGTGATGGGGGAGAAAAGGCAAGTCCAGGCCAAGTATAGCTCCGGATCCAGCATGTCTCCAGAGGGCGGGCCACCGGCTGCACCTGGTGCAGCTTTGGTGGAGAGTGTGCCTGTTGTGGCCGCAACACCTACCACTCCTCCCAAGAACAAACCTCCATTTAGACTCTCCAAGAAGTGGAAAGGCACCCCTCCCCAATCTCCAACCCACACTGTGGCTCACGGCAGCATGATTTCACCGCCACGTGCTACCACACCACCTGGTCCAAGCAGCCCTCTGGCTCCAAAGCCATGAATGCCTCTACCTCAGATGGGCCTCTCTCTCCCCGGTCCAGTCCTCCAACTCGCCCCAACAATCATCCACCTCCCAGTCCGACTGACAGCCAAGTCTGAGTCAAAGTCCCCCTCACACACCTGTCTTTTCCACAGCGGTGCCTGGACTGCCCATTGTTATCCCACTAACTGTGTTGCTGACCATGGCAGGGTACAGTCTCACCCATTCCCTGTGCACACATGTACCTACTCTGCACTTTGGACCTCCACTGGCCTTGATGTTCCTTGCTCTGTTTGCCCATTCCTTGTGCAGCTTCTCATGTACCTACTCTGCACTTTGGACTGGCCTGCCTTGATGTTCCTTGCTGTGTTTGCCCATTCCCTTTGCGGCCTCTCATGTACTTACTCTTGCACTTTGCACTGGCCACTGGTCTTGCTCTCGTCTGCTTTTGATGCCTATATGTGTAATATGTGAATAACAACAGTTACTTCTGTTGTCTTCTTTGTCAGTGTCCTTGCTAAATAAAGGGTGTATGTGTGGGTATGCTTCAATGGGACACATGCTCTGTATGCCACTTAAACATTGTCAATGGCTGGTTTCACTTTTTCGGGGTTTTGCAGAGGTGACAGGCACTTCAGTTCTTCTTGACTCTGAGGCTTGAGGGTGCAATGATGGTTGTTTGTGATGATCTACTGTTATCCGATTCCTAATCATTCTATGGTCAGGTTTGCTAAATTGTACTCATATCATGTTGGGATGCACTACCAGCACAGAGGGGAATTCTATCCACAGGATTATATGCAGGCTGACCAAGGTCCATCAAGTCTGTGTGATCTTTCTTAATGTGTGAACAGCGGTGTTCATGTATGATCATCTTGTGATGGCCTGTCTTCCTAGTCACATGGGTACATTTAGATGTGTGCACTTGAGTGGTCATGAACTGTGAAGGGGGTGACTTTGTCAGTAGTGTTAATGTGTGTGTGCCCCTGCAATGCCAACTGCACACATGTGTCAACCTGGAATGAAGTGCCTATTAGTTGGATTGGTCAGCCCTGTGCTTGTGATTGTGTGCACATGTGGGAGTTGTAGGTTGTACACTGTGTGGTATGTTGGTGTGTCCTTGCACTTCTGGGGGACACCTACTTGTTGTTGGTGCCAATTGTAAGTATGCAGTGTGTGTGACTGGCAAATCATTGTTGTGTTTTGTTGATAAGCCATGTGTCTTGTTACTGTTTGTGCTCACTGTGCAGACCTGCTCAGCCACACTAACATTGTGGGTGCGTTTTCTCATGCATGGCTGTCACTTGAAGCATTTTTGGCTCCAGTATGGCATGTGGGATGTGGAGTTATAACATCCACTTTCTGTGCTTCTGATGCTTACACATTGTGAGTGAACACTCTATTTGTGTATGGTGCACTCCAGACATGTCCACTACTGACGTACACTCCACTTCACTCTCATGTCAGCTGTTCCCTTGGGTTGCCAGTGTGTGTGCCTCCCCACCATTTTATTTGTTACACTATGCTTTGTGGTGCTGATCTGTGCACAGGACCAATGTTGACTCATGACAGTTTCCCAATTGGTTATATGTGAATTTCTTGTATTGTTTTGCAGTCATGATTGCTCATATGCAGTTCAACTATTTGTGTTGCACAGTCCTCTGGTCATGTTGTTTTCACCTGGGTGCCCCTGATTTGTGCATCTGTGGGTGATGGGTGAGCTGTATGTGTGTTTGCTGAGGAAACTCTTCCCTTCCTGAGTCGGATGTTGTCTGTGTGCTATGGTGATTTGTGTTTTGTGTGTTCATGGTGTGGCACTCATGTCTGTGTGCAACTGGTATGTTTGGTGTGCACACACTGCTTGTCATGCATACAGTGCTGTGAGTGTACGTTGCCGTTTCCTTGCCTTGTGTGCATCCCATGATGTCCAGCTGTGGTTGTAATGTGATGGATTGGCATGTGCATCTGTTGTATGTTTGATGTGGATATGAGCAGTGTTTGGCCTGTGTTGTCTCTTGCAGCTGGCAGATGCTCTGTGTGTGATGTTCTGTTTGCATGTCATTGTGTGTGATTTGTTTGTGCATTGTGATACATTCAGATGTGTGTTGCAAGTGTAGTGTGCATTACTTGTGTGTGTGTCACATGCACTTAGGGCTATTTTGTTCCTGGGCTTGTTATAGGTGCATCCTTGGGGTTTTCGCCTCTTATATGTGACCTGTCACTTGTCAGGATTGTGCATGTGCAAGCATGTGGTACACTATGACACCATGTTGACTTGATGGGTGGTGTGGTATGTCTGTCTGTGTTTTCTTATTGGCCCATTGTTCCCAGTTTCTGTCCATGATTGTTTTGAGATGATGCACTTCTTGTCTGTGTTGGGGTATGTTGTCTGCGCATTGATCCAGAGTGGTGATTTGTGTACTCCTGTTCTGTCTGGGCTCCCATTGCCTTTCCACTGTTTTACTGCACAGGTCTGGGCTTGTTGTACTTCTGTGTATGTTGTTAGTGTGTTTTGTGTTTGGCTGTTGTTTTTGTGCCAGCATTGGTTCAGGCATCCCTGAGTGCGTGTGATGTTTGTGGATGCCCCCCAGAGAGTGTGATTGTTTGTCAGTGTATTTTCTGGACATTATTGGCACCATTCTGTGTGTTTGATTCTGGTGTTGAGTGTTGCATGTGTGAGGTGGGTGAGGAGGGGTATGTGTGAAGGATCCAACTTGTGCTTGACAGTCATGGAGTGTGTCAATGGGCCCCATGTTTTATGCAGATGACATAAAAATGTCAAGTTGTTGGATACATGTGTGTGGCTGATCACTATTTGACTTCAGAGACTTCCTATCATCCCTGTGCCTATGCATGGGATGCCTTGCTGTCTCCCCGAGTTGTTGCACAGTGGTAACTGTGGTTTAATTTCACTCACTGTGCCAGCCATGTGTGATTTGACGGCCTAAGGGTGTTGTGATATGATCCTTCTCTTGCATGTGATGTATACATGCTTTGTGGCTAGTTCCTTGGCTTTCCATTAGTGTCCACCTCACTTTGTTCTGCCCATTTGTTGTCCTCCATTGCTGCTGACATCTGGTCTGTGTATGTGGCTGTGGTTTCAGTGTGGGGTGTGTCTGTGTGATTTGACAGGCAGTGTGTCCAGTTAAGTGATTGTTCATTTTCAGCGTGAGTGTTCATTTTGTGATTGGACTCAGTTTGCTTGACATGAGTGTAGTGTAGGTGTGGTGTGAGGGTTGCCCTGACCCTGAGCTTATGTGCTGTGCGTTCCTCTGCAGCCCCACCTGTTGAGACGGTCTCCCTGGTTGTTTGGTGTGTGGTGCAGGGTGTGGGTTCACCTGGCTGGTTATTGTGCATGGGGGAGCACAGGAGGGGCACATAGTATGTCCCTTAATAGTTGTGGGGGGGCCTAATCTGTGGAGGTTGGAGGTGTGGCCCTATGATCTTTGTGAACTGCCCATGCCTGGTGCTGGCCCTGCCTTCTACAATGTGCGCATGTTTTCCCACGTCTTCACCCCTGCGGTAACGTTACCGGTACATTGCATTGATATCACGGTTGGTGGGTGACCTGGATGCGGAGGGGTGATTTGGTGACAGGTAGGACATGTGTGGGTACACTTGTGGATGTGTTCCTGTCCCCACCAGGGTGTCTGGTGTGGACAGGAACCGTATATCAGCCCATAAGTTGTGTGTTGTGGTTGTGTGCGGAGTTGTGTGATTGCGTAACTGTGGCGGTGTCCGCGACAGTGCATAACTTGCTGGTAGTGTATCAGGTACAGCACTGGAAAGACATGTAGAGCTGGATCCATTGCGGTCGGAACCGGGTGGAGGGGACCAGGAATCTGGTTTTGTGCTCCGCAGTCGTGCTTCTGCCGTCTCTGGTTGGGCGGTTGTCTGCTGCGGTGTGGCTGGCTGTTTGGGGCATCCTGATTTGTACGGTGGTCGGAACGTCATTCCTCATGGCGGTGGGTCTCCATTGGCTCCATTGGGAAAAGGGCTATGTTTGACCATACTAATATGGCTGGCATGAAGACCGCTGCTGGCGTGCGGAAAATGAAATTTTCCACCACCGCCAGCATCGCGGTGGTGCCTCCGCCCACGATCCTAATAGGGCCCTAAGTTTAGTCAACGCTGGAAACGAGACAGGCAAACCACAATAGAAGATAAACAAGCATCCTCTGATTGTGCACAAATAACAGAATGTATCCATCTGTAATGCAACTGGTAATCATGTAAAGCGCTCTGACCCCTTTTGGTCAAGATTGCACTATAAAACACTGCAAATAAATAATATAGAGTTGTTGAAGTGGTGGGAGCAGCACAGGGAGAATAAGTGGTGGCATATGTGCGAAAAACTAAAAAAGCAATGTGTTGGGAGGGGTGAACAACAATGTGCTTGGGACAAAGTGACAACAAAGGTTGCATACACCAATCCTGGTGCACAAGTGTATGCTGAGACGGTCACTCGCACCTGCCGCAGTTCATCCCAGCAACCCTTGGGATGACCAAATCCTGGATTTACTGAAATGTGACGTGAAATACAAAAGCATTCGTTATTTCAGACTGTTAAAAACATTGTTGTGCTTAAACGTTATGAGACTGTTGATTTAGGGATCGTAGCTACTATATTACCGCTTTTTAGGTCTCGCCTACGCAGCGTGCATGCGTTGCATAAGAAAGAGACCTTTAGGAATCGGTACAGCTTTGCAGGCACAGACGTGCATGCGTTGCATTGCTTCCAATGGCTACGCATGCACGTCTGGCGATTCCCTTGTGGGAGCGAGCTTTTCGCCATTTGTGTTCTCAATTATCGCTCCAGGCGCCACTCGCTCCCACAGAGGAAATGCTTTTACTTTTGTGAGTTTTTTTTTTTTTACTTGAGGCGCGCACGCTTGTTTTAATTCCCCAGGTGCTTGAGTGGAGCGGAGGTTCCCTGAGGCACGGAGTTTCAGCCTTCCCGCCAGGTGCCCGCGCAGCTCAATCGGTGAGTATAGGAGTTTCATAAATGAATACAACCCCTTGAAAGTCTTGTTTTGAGGTCTGGTGTCTTTTGTGACCACACAGCTACAGGAATGCGGAGTCAGGTCCCCCCACTAGCAGCCCCCCCTCCCTCACCCCCTTGGTAACAGGCAAACCCCCTGTGCCGGAGTTCAGAGACAGATTAAAAATGAAGGGGAACCGGACATGCCCAACAATGGGGCGCAGCTTCGGAGAAACTTTTGTTAACACAGACTACTAGAAAGTGTAAACCCAGCAAGGCGGGAAGAATCTTTCAAAATGGTCTGCTTGTTTGTAATGTGAGACAGTAAAAACCCGCTCATATAAGACCTAAAAATCAGTGAAGTGTTCAACAATCTATGCTAGTTAGATTGGCACAAAATAACAGATATGTATATAGCGCTTTATACCGCAAGTCTGGTGTTTTGAAGCACTATAGTCAGGTGTTATTAGTTTCGGACCTTAGCCTGCAGTGCTGGAACACAGCTTCAGTGAGCTAGGCTGTCTTGTGCGCCTTTCACCCATGCCCTGAAGAGCGCCTTCTGCACGCTCCATCTGGTTGAACGCTCGATGCATCGTCATCTCTTCCAGTCCGCGCTCTCCGGGGATCCAGGCCACGGTTTACCATCCCCTCAAGTGGGACAAGCACATTCGGAGTGGACAGTGACAGTCCAGAGCCCGGGTGCTGCTTGTGAGTCCACAATGAGTGCAGCGCCTCGGAGCCCCTTTTCTTCCCACTTCCAAGCAACTTTCTTAAAAGTGGGCCACAGAAACCAGATTTTTCCGCACACAGACTCGGAATCTTCTTGGAAACCTCAAGGACTGTTTAACCCCGACTGCTCCATGGATCGCCCGGGAGTTTCTACCCGCAGACACCAGACCGTTCATTTCGTCCCACTTTCACTGCTTGTTTAGGGTAAGTTTTTGTCTCTGCTGTTCTTGCTTGTAATTAACCCTGGGCGTAGTGGGCGTAGTGGGGCTACGCGGAGCATCATGGAGTGGGGCTAAATCTACGCACACCCGCGCACTCCGCGTAGACCCACTATGCGCCGCCCGCCTCCCTCCCACCCTCTTTTAAAATTACTTACAATGTTAAAAGTAAAGAAAATTACTTACCTGAGCTGCGGCGTCCCGGAGCTTCCTCTTCCAGCTTCCACGGTAACTTCTTCCTCACAAATGCGCATGCGCGGGCGCCCGCACATGCGCATTTGTGAGGAAGAAGTCGGTGAGGAAGCAGGAAGAGGGAGCCCCGAGACACCGCAGCTCAGGTAAACAATTTTCTTTACTATTAACGTTGTAACTAATTTTAAAATAGGGGGGAGCGGGAGGCGGGTGGCGGGCAACTCTTCTCTGCCATGGCGTGTGCGTAGTCTACCTGCTACGCCTACTTTGCGGACCGCGAAGTAGGCAGCACTACGCACACTCCGCGGGCGGAGCGGAGCACTACGCCCCCGTTTACATGTAATGCACATATTACATACACAAAATGTCTCGCGCGCTAGGTTCACACTGTGCAGTGGTTGGAAAGATTTAATTATGCGTTGAACTCTCTGAGCTGTGACTGAGGTCCATGCGATATTACATCATCTATTAGCCAGGGATGTTTATAACGCATGACCAAAGTGGGGAATTGCCTGGGCCCCTGTGAGAAGTTGGCCTGATATATGCTGTCCACTAGTTCTAGTGGGCACCTTGTATCAGTCCAAACAACCCCTTATGGTGAATAGGTTAAAGCCAACCTTTATTGGAAGCTATTATAGTGGCAGCAATGGAGAGCAGCCTTCAGGCTAAGTCTTGAAGGAATGTAAAGCAGCTTGTTTTACCAGTCTATAATCTCCTGAATGATCAAATGAAAGGAAAAGCACACCAGGTACATATACAAAATATATGTATTTAAGATAAAACACACCCCTCTAGTCTCTTTATGAGGCTAAAGTTCGAAGTACTTAGTTTACAAGTGAGCAAGCATCAGTAATAGCACAAATACACGTTTGGGCCCTAGGGGCGTACCAAACCATATGCCAAATAAGTGGTATAACAACCACGACTGAACTAGAAACAAGGCCTAGAGCCTGTAGAATCGCTGGAACCCCAAGGAACCACCCAAGATAGTGACACAGGGGACCCACGGGGACTGTATGCAGTGTGTAAACACAACCACAGGTTCCCGTTAGCTTCTATGGGTAATGTCGCGGTTGGAAATTTAAAGATTAGGGACACTTCTAATCGAGTCAGGACCAAACCCTTTTGAACTTAAGCAGTTCTAGGGCTAGCACCCACGGGAGCACCGGAGTACTCGAGTTACCTCACCCAGGGAAGCCGGGTGCATAGGTGTCTTTTGGTGTCGGGTCGCGTCGTCGATTCCAATGGAAGCCTGCAAAGAACTGCTGCTGCCGTGAAGAGGAGAAGTGTCTGAAGAGATCCAAGCCTGGATCTGGGATGTAAGGATCCTGAAAGCAGAGGGGACAGAGTCTGGGTCACTAGCCAGTGACCGAGGGCAGGATGGACCAATGCCCACAGATGTTGGGTGCTTCAGGTGAGTTGATGGGTGTCTTGACTCTTCAGCAACGAGGTCCAGGAGGTGTCGATGAAGTCCATGAGCCGGATTCGAGCTGTGCCACAAAGTCTGTCGAGTGCTGCGGTGTTGGCGACCAGATTGGACCCAACAAGCCATGGCAACGGCAAGTCACTGGAATTCAGAGAACGGACTGCGGTGCAGACCAGCAAAATCTGAGGGACTCACCCAGTGAGGGCAAATCAGGGCACGTCTGGAGCAAACAGGAAAGCCCAAGAAGAAGAGGAGTTGCCTTCGTGGGGACCTGCTAGCCAACGGGCTAGTGATTGCAAAGGAGCCTCAAGCGGTCACACTTGAAAGGGGCCCACGGGTCACTCGTGGAGTGGAGGCCCACAATCTTCGGTGCAGGAGATGCTCAAGGCTGGGGCTACTTGGAGCCCAAAGCACAACTTCGAGGATGACCAGGAAGATAGGGTTGCTGCAAAAGTTCACGGTGTCCAGGGGTCATGGTTCCACGTCACCCACGATAGCCACGGGCCTCAGCTTAGCTGTGGACTCAGGGTAGTCTCGGGGAAGTCTGGAAATCCACCTCTGGTGATGCAAAGACGTCGGCGTCCGGTGGGAGCTTCAGCGATGCAGACCGGTCAGTTGCTTCTTTGGTGCCTGCCAAGCAGGGGAGTCACTCCTTGACCCCAAGGGAGATTTCTTCAGTCTTCTAGTTAAAGTAGAACGTCGAAGGTCCAGGATATATGTTGCAGAGTTTCGTCCAGGGTAATCTAAAGTCCTAGGGACTGGATTCCTATACTTATAGTAAGTTTAGGGGATGGACTAACCCTAAGGCCCCACCTCTGGGTGTGCTTGGAAAGAGGGGTGGTTAAACCCATTCCCTTTGTCCAGTTTCACGCCAGAGCAGGGGCAGGTAGCCCCTGCAACCGGTTTGAACTGGACTATGCACAGGGACACCAAATGTGCCCCCAGTGCAGGACTTCAAGCACCAAGGAGTACTCCCGCCCAGCCCCAATACACATCAGCCTGTCTGGGGAGGTGGTTACACCTCCCCTCGACAGGAAACCTATTGTCCAGGCCTCCCCTGCCGGAGTTTCGGTCAGCAGCAGGAGGCCAGACCCGTGTCTGTGGCAGAGGCATCCATTTTGTGATGCCAGGGCTCAGGAAAGTCCTACCGGGTTTGACCAGTGGGAACATGTCGCTCCCTCTAGAAGGGTGGAATGCTACCCCCGCCACAGGACTGGCGGGGGTGTAGTATTCCAAGATGTTTGATACCAAACACGACATGTTTTGATGCAGGCATTCCAAAGTTAGCATTTACCGCGAGGTTATAATGCATTTAAGAGTATATGGTATGGCTGTATCACAGAACAGCCATAAGGAAGTATTTCCGAAAGCTGCAGAGGGACTCAGCTCATGCTTGGGCACCCCCTCACACAAAACCAAGCACTCTGCCTTCAGGATTTGCAAGGCCTGCCATAGGAGTGGCTTATAGGTTTATGTGTGTCTGTATATATGTGTGGATATAGGTAGCCTATACCACCGTAAGGGGTGCAATCACACCCTTACCCAGGCTGCAGTAGCAGACCTGTGGTGCCAATTTGGAGTGCTTCCCAGGGGTGGCACAATACATGCTGCAGCCCCTGGTAGGCCTCTGAGGTACCTATGACCTAGGTACATAATATACCATATACTAGGGGCTTATAAGGCACTCCAGAATCCAATTAGATAGCTACCTAATGTACATGGAAACCATTTTAGAGAGGAAGCAGCTAGGCTGTGGTCCTGATTAGCAGGGCCACAGCCAGACTAAGGTCGCAAAACAGTGAAACACCAGCAAAAAGTGGGGGTACCCATGTGAAGCAGATCCTACTCTCCCATAGCCCCCATCTTCCAAGGGCACCCCTGTGAAAGTGAACTTTCTCTCTGTTTGACCTACGCCTGTTTTATTTTTCTCTCTCTCTCTCTCTCTCTTTCTCTTTCTCTTTCTCTCTCTCTCCCTCCCTCCCTCCTTCCTCAGTGTAATCTTGGGAATCTCCGGGGTCCTGGTCACAACATATTTCAACTGTTGTGTTACCCTATTAAAGTTTAATATAATTTAATATAATTTACTATTATTTGGCATCACAGAGGGTATAAATTATTGTGATTGCAATTATATAGCGCTTACTACCCCTGGTGAGGCATCGATGCGCTTTTTGGCAATATGCAGGGACTGGTTCATAAAATTCAAATTCGTTCCGTACAGGTGCCCCCAAAATGTCTTTTCCAAGGCCCCAAAGACCATAAGATGACACTACTACCACAGCCTTTCATGCTTGATCCAGCAGGTCTGACAATATGTGCCATCTCAGCTCTGTTTATGACCCCTTTTGGGGTCAACTATCTGCATGAAAGTGTGTAGGGGCCTTGGTGTAGGAGTGTGGTGGGCGCATTTTAGTGTTTTGGGGAGAACGGGAACTGTTTTACACGTCACAGTATTGAAAGCCTTTTAATACTGTGATGTGCAAAACATGCATTTAACTCTTTTAATGAAATTTGAATGAAGGGACTACTCAGAATTATTGGGGCGCCGATACCCATCGCCAGAAATAATGTTACAAGTTTTAAGGTAACTTGCTGAAAAGATAGCGCTGTATGCCATAGTGTGTGGCTTCCGAGCGCTGTGGCTAAGGAGGCATATTTATTTGTAGGGATGATGACCGAAGATTATTTTTCTGAATGTACAGTAGAAAAGGCTCCTCTGTGACTGAAAAGTGGGACTAGTTTGCAGAAATAGCATCGGCAGGCCAAGCTGCTGGGTGAGCGTCCAGGGCTTGCATCCCACATGGGTGATGAGGTTGGCGAGAACCAAGAGGGGCCCTGCAGAGTAGGGGGAGGTGATTACATTCTGTTTCCTTGGCACTGAGGCCTGGGGCTGCCCCATCCCAGTGGTGGTTTGCCTTTATTTCCTATCCCCCAATTCCTACATTCTAAAAACACTTCAAGTACCAGAATACAATGCAAGAGGAATTTTCACACCCGACATGGCGCTGAGTGAGATCTCTGCATGAACAGAACTGTCGCCTGCTCGGATACTCGAAGTGCTCACTCACTCATTTTGTTAATGTACTCACTCGCCCAAAATGGTACCGTTCATAGCCATGAATATACATTTAACACTGAGTACCAAGCCGTGAGTTTCAGCCCCAGGGAGTAGTGTGTTTCCGGCTTACCGTGTGTTGGGCATTTTATGGTGATGTGGTACCCTGTGTGCTGGCATCGGCCCGATTAACCGAGCAGGTGTTCTGAATCAACAGTGCCACGCTGAAGTGTTGCATCTGGGGGGGAAGTGTGTAAACACACCTAATGAGGCCAGATAAGGACCCATCAGTGTGTGCATCCCTCCTCGTGTACACCAGAGGTCTGCCAAGGCTCCGCACAGCCTTTGTAATCACACTCTTGGGGAAAGTTTAAAGATGACTCGTGTGTGTGTGGGGGGGGGGCGGGTAGCACACTGTCACCCCGTGAACCCAGCCATACTGGCCAGTTCTCCCCTTTTAAAGGAGCCGCCCTCATCTTTAATTAAAATATTGCTGTATTGTGTCATTTCATGTCTCTGTTCTCAAAACATCTATTACTCCGGGGCTTACTCATTCGCCTTTCATTTGTCAGCGGTGGCTCTCTCTCCCATCCTCACCCTCAACTTATAAGGTCCCAAAGGCGAGACCTATTGGCTATGCCAATGCTGGTTAGAAAATGTCAGCTGTGTGCCAAATAACAACAACTATTGGCAAATCAAGAGCGAGGTGTGCCTAGAAGGAGTTACCACGTGAGGAGGAGGAAAGAGGAGAAACAGGAGAGGAGGGAGCAGCGGTCGGATGTGGTGTAAGGGCAAGAGCAGCCGACCTTGAAGCTGGGGAACCAGGTTCGAGTCGCTGCAACGGTTCATCATCCTGTGATTGTGCGCAAATCATTTAATCTGCCAGTGCCTGAAAATGAAGGCATCCATCTGTAATGTAACTGGTGGTCATGTACAGCTCCCTGATCCGTTCTGGTCGAGTTTGCGCTATATAACACTGCAAGGAAATAAAATCGAAAAAGCAGTGTTGTGGGAGGGGTGAGGAGGGTGGCTGGGTGGGGGCGGCACGAGGAGATTAAGTGGGGGCAAAGGTGCAAAAAACAAAAAAAGCAGTGGTGGGTCGGGGGGTCAGCAAGAGGAGATTAAGTGGCGGCAGAAGCTTTATAAACACCAAAGCAAACAGCACAGCAAATGAAGTGGCTGCCGCAAGCATTTCATGAAGCCCTTGCAAGAAGTAAACAGAACACTGAGCAGCAGTTGGATGTGATGTAACGTCCAGAGCAGCTGACTTTCAAGCTGAGGAACCAGGTTTGCGTCTCGGTGTCGACTCAAGCATCCTGTGATTGTGCCCAAATCATTTAATCTCCCTGTGCCTCAAAACTGAATGTATTTGTCTGTAATGCTGGTTGTGTAAAGCACTCTGATCCCCTCTGGTCAAGTTTGAGCTATATAACACTGCAAAAAAGTAAAATAAAATAAGCAGTGTAGTGGGAGAGGTGGGGATCAGCACGGGAGATTAAGTGGTGGCAGAAGCTTAATAAACACCTAAGCAAACAGCATGGCAAATAAAGCAGCACACACAAGTGTTTCATGAAGCCAATGCACAAAGTAAACAGAACACTTAGCAGGAGCAGAGACAGGCCAACAAAAGAAAAGAGTGCTCACAAAGTTTCAGAAATAACGTGAAAGGTAAGAGCACATGTAACAGGGGCAGTCATTATGGGAGGATTCAAAAGTCCAAAAGGAGGGACTACTAAGCCTATTCACCAATCAAAAGACAGCATTTACAAAGGACAGAAAGAGGAGCCAATTTAAAAGATGGGTGGTCCTTAGAGCCCATATTCCAGGGACAGCATGTCTCAAAGATACAGCGCATGCTGATGAAAGGGATATATTGACCAAGGAGTGCCAGTATTGGTTTAGCCAATGACTGGAGCGAGGTGGCATCAAGTCCATAAGGTGGAAAAATGGGCGCCATGATGGGGAAACATGCATGGAATACCATTGAGTCATCTGGTCATATTCTAAAATAAAAATTCAAAAAATTCAAGCTTATATGGCCATCTTGAGACTGAGAGTACATGATCTGTAGTAGGTAGAAAGGTATGGGCTTTGTGTATTATTAAGGCAAGAAAAATGGTATGTCAGCCCGTATACAGAGTATTCCACTGAGATCTTCCTATTAGGTCTCTGCATATCAAAAAGTTACTAGTAAAACAATATATTGTCCTCAAAGACCTGTAGAAAATTCTGTACAGGGTGGTGCCAAAGATTGGGCAGGGTGTGTATTATTCCATAGAATATTTGTCAACAATAGCTGGGTAGAAGAGATCTAATATGTGACACCCATATCAATGGCCCCAATGATGAAATTCCATGGAGTGAAATGAACTACTAGCACTCCTTGACCCGTTTCATGGAGACACACCCTTATACCCATAGCATGAAAACATATCTGATCTCTTCTTTTCTCTTCGTTGGCGCACAATGGGCTGCCATGTGCCAACGCAGGCACCTTTCAGCAATGGTACATGGGTGTCTGCATTGTAGGGGTGATTGTTTTTGTGCAGGAAGGGACATATTACGGCACAAAAACAATCACAAGAGGTGTTTTCCTCTTTCAATGTGTGCTGTAGAAGGCAGCACACATTGAAAATGGAACAAGCATTTGCAATGCAATAGGTCTCGCATTTATGAGAGTTAGAGCTATTGGTGTTGTAAATTATAATGTGTTTAACCCATGTGCTTTTGTTTGGAGTGTTGTGGATGTGTGTGGTGTGGAATTGAATTATGTGGTTCGTAATGAAATTGTTAGGTGTGGAATTGAGTGGGATGGTTTTGTGTGGTGTGTAGTGTATTTGTGCAGTGAAATTATGTGGCATGGTGGATAGGGGTGAGAGGTGCAGAGAATAGCTAGACAAGAAGACAGAGAGGGATAGGTAGTTTGTGCACAGAGTGGTGAATTAACTCCAAACAGAGGAGCAGAAAGAGGCTGTGAGAAAGAGAGTAAGAAGGGAAGGGAAAATCACTTCATCTCTTCCTGCCTAACAAACTACAGGCAAATGAATATGACCTTACATAATGTAACTGGTTCTCATATAAAGTACTCCAATAACTTCAGGTGGAGTTTGCTCCATATAAACCTTCACTAACAATGAGTGGGGTAAGGAGAAGGGGGGAGAGGGAGCGATGAAAAGTCAAATATAAGCCCGCACTAAAAAAGTTTGGATGAAAAACAAGCGCAGGGACCCAAAGTATTTCTTAGGAGCCTGCCACTGGTGTTGCCTAAAGGCTGGCCTGCAAAATATTAAGGCTGCCTAGTTTAACTTTCACCTGAGGCATATCTCTTTACCTTTTGAAGCAGCTGTGCGGGTGAGGCTTTCATGCCATATTTAACAAAATAGTGTTTATTTTATACATGGTTTGTGTCTTGCTTCACTCTCTTTTTGAAGCTCTAAAACTGTAGTTAAGAGAAAAAACAATTTCTAACAGCTATGTTAGGTCTTGCAGACAGCGCATGCACGGTGACACTCGACCTAAAAAACGGTGCTATGCAATTTGCAATTCAGGCCTGCGCACATTTTGAACTTTTCCTAGGGCAAAGATGCACCATATTGTGTTTATCTGTATTAAAACTAGAAACAAAAACTCACAATACTAAAAGAAAGAAATGGCTCCACATTTACAGCCATTAGTTGACCAATTATGGTAGCCGTTTCCGATAATCAGTTTATTAAAATTCACAGTGCACTTTTTTTTAATCATGACTTCAGCCAACAGAGTGAATTTGTTCATTTTATTCACAGTATTATTTCATTTGTTTCTTCCCCAAATTCTGTGTGCCATGACAGTACTTTTACCAGTGAAATGTTAAATGAATATTATGTAAGGATCGGCTACACTTTGCTACATAAAACAACCTTTAGCTACCCCACATTTTATGTATGTCAAATGCAGGAATTTGACATCAAATAACGTGTTGCAGACTATCCATCACTCACTGCAAACAATTTAATTTATTTGGGAATGATAAACCAACCACCTATGAGTAGACAGTTACTTTCCATCAGCCAGAATGACATATATGCTCGTTTTTTCAATGACAAGTTTATACTGAAATTTCGGCATTAAAAAACGATAGGAATACACATTCTGAACTGTAGGAAACAAGTCTAGCGAATTTTAAGCTGCACATTTGTAAACAAACATATTTCATGAAAAAGAAATGGGTATCAGTGACTGAAAGTGAAAACAGAAGGACGTCAACACAGATGCGACCCCTTAAAGACCCCACCTCTGAAGCACATTGTGCAAAATGAGGCAAACACTTAACATTTTCCCAAGGATGCGTCCTAGAAGATAAACCATTATACATGTAACTTGCATATCAGAGAGGGGAGTGCACGCGCGAGGCTCCACTGATCTACTGCCTTCGATGGGGTCTGCCATCTGTGGTGTGTAAATCATGGTTCAGACAACGGGCCACGCGGGGCCACCTCTGTGAACATTACGTGTAGGAGGCAAGAGTCACAGCCTATGTAGAGGAGGAGCCCCACTTGTGTAAAAAGAACGTAAATTACGCTGCCTCAAACCCCTGTAGGGAAGTGAAGGACTGACCCTTCCTGACCCCCAATATTTTAAGCAATATGTTTGAAGGATGCATAAGCAAAACCTGCCAGGAAGGATATTCCTAAAGTGTTGATCTAAAGGCTCACCAGAAAACATACTGTGAATGGGCATCTGTCTGTCGTCTAGGTTAACAAGCGGCCGTGCGGCCGCGAAAGTGAAACCAATCGCGGTAAAGTGCGGTGCGCGCGCCCGCGCACATGCACTGTAGCTCTAGGCTGGCCTGGTAGCACTTTTTGGAACCCTCTCAACAAGTCTCGCCAGTCAAATGTGGAGAAACAAAGGTATTTCTTATAATTGCACTTCCTTTATACCTCCGCCGGGGAGGCATAGGAATCTAACGTATTTTGAGGTTTCTGAAACCTTGTAAGTCTGGGAATGCTTCAGGTTCCCTGAATGTTGCATGGGAACACCCACAGCAACACCCATGGAGTGCTCCTTACACGTAGAGTAATGCGTTAACGAGGACCATATTTACAAGGCCATGAAAAGTCACGCAGAGTGGCTTTACGTGGCCATGTAAATGTATGGGTAGGCAAACACAAGGAGATGATGGACAAAGCGCTGAATCTTTTCAGACACTCACCCCCAGTCACAGATCTGGGCTGAACCCATTATCATTCTTTAGCTCACTTGGCCACCTCTGTTCAGACCCAGCTATATGTAAATCAGTCTTGACCCTATGCCTCATGGGAACAGTCCGGCCCTAACTGCCAAGCCAGGTCTTCCCTGAACCAGAAACAAGCATCCTGGGACTGGTTTCTGG
The DNA here is from genome assembly GCF_964204655.1 of Triturus cristatus. Lineage (NCBI taxonomy): Eukaryota > Metazoa > Chordata > Amphibia > Caudata > Salamandridae > Triturus > Triturus cristatus. The sequence goes on from NC_140590.1 coordinate 1,707,463,814, forward strand.
GTAACACCATTCATCAGCCAGGCTATCTTGAGTCCAGTGGCAAAGTAAGCAAATGACCCACGTCTGGGCATACCCAGCTAACTTAGGGCGAACAAAGCAAACACTAGGAGATGATGGGCGGAGCGCTGAAGCCTTTCAGACACTCACCCCCAGTCACAGATCTGGGCTGAACCCATTATCATTCTTTATCTCACTTGGCCACCTCAGTTCAGACCCAGCTACATGTAAATCAGTCTTTACCCTATGCCTTATGGGAACAGTCCAGCTCGAACTGCCAAGCTAGGTCTTCCCTGAACCGGAAACAATTATCCTGGGACCAGTTTCTGGGTAACACCCTTCATCAGCCAGGCTATTTTGAATCCAGTGGCAAAGTGAGCAAGGTACCCACGTCTGGGCATACCCTGCCAATTTAGGGCAAACAAAGCAAACACAAGGAGATGATGGATGGATCGCTGAAACTTTTCAGACACTCACCCCCAGTTACAGATCTGGGTTGAATCCATCATCATTCTTTAGTTCACTTGGCCACCTCAGTTTAGACCCAGCTATATGTAAATCAGACTTGACCCTATGTCTTATGGGAACAGTCTAGTCCGAACTGCCAAGCCAGGTCTTCCCTGAACCGGAAACAAGCATCCTGGGTCCGGTTTCTGGGTAACACCCTTCATCAGCCAGGCTATTTTGAATTCAGACAAGGAGATGATGGATGGATCGCTGAAACTTTTCAGCCACTCAACCCCAGTCACAGATCTTGGTTGAATCCATCATCATTCTTTAGCTCACTTGGCCACCTCAGTTCAGACCCAGCTATGTGTAAATCAGTCTTGACCCTGTGCCTCATTGGAACAGTCCAGCCCGAACTGCCAAGCCAGGTCTTCACTGATCCGAAAACAATTATCCTGGGACCAGTTTTTGGCTAACACCCTTCATCAGCCAGGCTATTTTGAATCCAGTGTGAAAGTGAGCAAGGTACCCACGTCTGGGCATACCCTGCCAATTTAGGGCAAACAAAGCAAACACAAGGAGATGATGGATGGATCGCTGAAACTTTTCAGACACTCACCCCCAGCCACAGATCTGGGTTGAATCCATCATCATTCTTTAGTTCACTTGGCCACCTCAGTTTAGACCCAGCTATATGTAAATCAGTCTTGACCCTATGTCTTATGGGAACAGTCCAGTCCGAACTGCCAAGCCAGGTCTTCCCTGAACCGGAAACAAGCATCCTGGGTCCGGTTTCTGGGTAACACCCTTCATCAGCCAGGCTATTTTGAATTCAGTGGCAAAGTGAGCAAGGGACCCACGTCTGGGCATACACTGCCAACTTAGGGTGAAAAAAGCAAAGACAAGGAGATGATGGATGGATCGCTGAAAAGTTTCAGCCTCTCAACCCCAGTCACAGATCTTGGTTGAATCCATCATCATTCTTTAGCTCACTTGGCCACCTCAGTTCAGACCCAGCTATGTGTAAATCAGTCTTGACCCTGTGCCTCATTAGAACAGTCCAGCCCGAACTGCCAAGCCAGGTCTTCCCTGAACCGGAAACAATTATCCTGGGACCAGTTTTTGGCTAACACCCTTCATCAGCCAGGCTATTTTGAATCCAGTGGCAAAGTGAGCAAGGTACCCACGTCTGGGCATACCCTGCCAATTTAGGGGAAACAAAGCAAACACAAGGAGATGATGGATGGATCGCTGAAACTTTTCAGACACTCACCCCCAGTCACAGATCTGGGTTGAATCCATCATCATTCTTTAGTTTACTTGGCCACCTCAGTTTAGACCCAGCTATATGTAAATCAGTCTTGACCCTATGTCTTATGGGAACAGTCCAGTCCGAACTGCCAAGCCAGGTCTTCCCTGAACTGGAAACAAGCATCCTGGGACCGGTTTCTGGGTAACACCCTTCATCAGCCAGGGTATCTTGAATCCAGTGGCAAAGTGAGCAAGGGACCCACGTCTGGGCATACACTGCCAACTTAGGGCGAAAAAAGCAAAGATAAGGAGATGATGGATGGATCGCTGAAACTTTTCAGCCACTCAACCCCAGTCACAGATCTTTGTTGAATCCATCATCATTCTTTAGCTCACTTGGCCACCTCAGTTCAGACCCAGATATATGTATATCAGTCTTGACCCTGTGCCTCATGGGAACAGTCCAGCCGGAACTGCCAAGCCAGGCCTTCCCTGAACCAGAAACAAGCATCCTGGGACCGGTTTCTGGGTAACACCTTTCTACAGCCAGGGTATCTTGAATCCAGTGGCAAAGTGAGCAAGGGACCCACGTCTGGGCATATCTTGCCAACTTGGGTAGGCACACTGCTCCGCCGGTGCATCCATAAAAGTGAGGCGCGGATGGGGCAATGGACTTGTAAATTAGCCCCCTGATTTCTAATAGAAACGTTTCTCAAAACTTACATCATTCTTTTTGGCAAAATGTGCAGAAGAAAGAAAATAATAAAATTTCTATAGGAGAGATTTATGTCTAAATGCTCTATTATTGATTATATTGAGCATTATGAGATTATATTGCAGCTTTAACTACTATAGCACAAAGGGCTTCACATTCAAGACTAACAAACTCTTTGTGTGCTATATTGACTATTTGACTGCATTCGATAAAGTGGATAGACTATGACTCTGGTTCAAATTAACTTTGTGATCCAGTCATATTGCATCTAATAGCATATCAAGCTATCTGACATGAGAGTTGACCCCTACTGAAAAAGTAACTTGGCAGAAAGAACATATTGGTCCTTCTGAGCAGAGACAGAATGGCAGGTGTAAATCAGTGTCAAAATCACTTTTTCTTCCAGGTCGTGTGCATTTTTGTCCATTCAATATTCAGAAGGTTTTCTCAATTCCTACAGATATGTGGTTGGAGTCTAGTGCAAATTGGAGTATCCTTCTTTTGATTCCATCGTATTAAAATTTTCCAAAAAGTATACCTATGCATCCATTGAAATACTTTTGTTAAGTGGCTGGTTCTGAGATATTTACATAACTGTTCCATTTGGTTCTATTCTGAAGTCCTACCTAAGATACATTTTTACATGTCATGAAACGAGTCACTAATTTATGAGTAGTACTGTGTGGGCTTATTACGAGCAAGGCGGTCCCAGGACCGCCGTACTCGCTGTCCGCCTGCCACCACCCTGGTGGTCTGAGCACTGTACTTTGAGTGTGGTGGTGGGACCTCCACAAGACCTCTTCAAGGATCCCACTGTGGTGGTGATCTCGAAAGGGGCTGAATATGCTGGTGGTGCTGAAGCCGGCACCGCTGAGCATATTACGACTCGCATTCTCACAGACATTTTCATGGCAGACATGCAGTTAAGAGGGCCCTAACAGGGCCCCCGGGTAAATCTGGGCATGAGGGTGGTGGGGGAGCATATGTTGTTCCCATCCTGGACTCGCACGTTAGTTCCTGCACGGTGTGTCATGCATGACATGGTGCATGCCACACCATGCAGGGACGTGCTGCAGGCTCTCTCACAGTGGCGGTATGCTGTTAGGGCTCTCCTATGAGCCTAACATACCCACCACAGTGAGATCGCTGCTATACCGCCTGCCCTGGATTAAGCTCATAATCCGACGGACGGGTTCACCACAGGCTTGGCTATCTTCCTGGGAGCACCAAACTCGTAATAAGCCCCGAAGTCTTCTCCCTTTTTTTCCTTAATCTGAGAGATCATAGCAGTTTGCCCATTATTCTGAGTAACTTGCTTCTCGCATAGAGCTTTGGCTTTTTTCATCTGACTTGTTTCTCGCTCTGTCTGTTTCTTCTCCTTCAGTTTTCTCAAGCTTCTATTGTATTCTCTTATTCTGATGATGACCCTATTACGACTGTGGACCTAAAGTTGAAAATCAACATACAAACTTCACACGAGACAACATTGTGAGTGGAAACTGCCCAGAGTGAAATCAGGACAGCTTATTTTCTGTCATGGTTTTTTTCACCTTTTTCTTCACTCCATGTACTTTTTATTCAGTTGTGCGAATCACTTCAGCACTGAGCACATGTCCTTGTCACTATATGTCCAATCTGAATGAAAACATTTACTATATCACGGTACTCCTGTTTGTGAGTTCTACTTTGAAATTATGATATGTGTTTTCTAAAGAACAGCTGTTCCTATGCAAATGGTATAACACTGCTGCACGGCCATTCAACCTCAAAAAATTAACTGAAGACATATCATTTCCTAGCTGCCTTTGATAATGAAGTGAAAATTTAATTTTACAGGCGTAAGATGATGTATAAATTTGCAGATCCTAATTTGACCCAACCAATTTAAGTTGGTCTGACCGAACCCAATTTAACTAGGCCTGATTGAAATTTAAATGATGCTGGATTCATTTGTGCAATTTCAGTAATATCAACATTTTCTTATAGCAGAATTCCAGAAATCCCACTATCAAGCCACTTTGCAAAATTACACACCCTTTGTGGTAAAAATGTATAAAAACACACGGGAACAACAGAAAGCAAGCAACTGTTCTTTGCAATGATTTGGGGTTTTGCACACCTTTTCCACTGCAAAATGCATTCTCGTGTCAAAAATTGATGCAAGGATGTATTTTGCCCTAAAATACAATAATGGATTTGTATTTTGCTAAATTACGTAATTGTGCGTAGGTATTTCCAAAATTTCTTGTAATTACGTGAGAGAAAATTACACAGTTTTTGTACTCCCTTATTTGTGATCTCTGGGCAAGTAGTAGGCAACTCTCCGCGTTAAATCTTCCGCATTGCTAAAACCCTCATTAAATCCCCCTCTCTGCAAGCTGCCACAAATGGCGCCCTTACCCGCTGTAATAACCTGGCAGAATTTTTCTACAAGAAGATTCACATTATATATCTTACCTTCCCTTGTGCTACCACTCACAAAGACCTGTCCCTCATGGCTATGTCCCCGTCTGGCGTTCAAGCAACACTAGATCATATCCCTTGTTAAATCAGGATTGCCTAGGGATCCAGCACCCCCTCATGTTCTGAAATTAGCGTCTGGTACAATTCTCCCAGTGAACCGCAAATTTATCAGCACCTCCACCTCCATCTCCAAGGGAGTGGTTCCTCCACCATGGAAATGTGCTATGGTAAAAGCATTACTTAAAAAATCCAATCTTGACCCAGGGATCTTGGGGAATAATCGGCCTAACTCCCTCCTTCCAGTGATCAGCAAAATACTGGAGAGGTATGTTAATTCAGTGCTATCCTGGTTTTTAGAATCAAATAACTTGCTTCGCTCTTGACAAACGGGTTTTCAGCTCCTACATGGGACGGAGACAGCTCTCTTAGTGGTGGCTGAAATGTCCAGGAGGATCTTGGATCAGGGTGGCATAGCAGCTATCATTCTCCTGGATCTCAGCACTGCATTCAACACCGCCAACCATAATATCTTGACCCTCAGGCTCAGGAGTCTTGGTGTGCCTGGGGGTGGTATTACCTGGCTGCAATCCTTCTTAGAAGACAGGTCCTTTCAGGTCTTTGAAGGAGAAGTTGTTTCTAAGCGTATGGCTCTTAGCTGTGGTGTGCCTCAGGGATCCTACCTAAGCCCCACATTATTTAATATATACATGAGGCCGCTGGCCGAGATAGTCCATCCATTTGGCATAAAAATAGTCACATACGCCAACGATACACAACTTGTTGTGGCCTTAAACCACCCAGAAAAGTCATCTGCTAGCTTAGGGCCTTGTTTAGAGGAGGTTGCCAAATGGATAGACCTCTCCTGTTTAAAAATGAACAGAGACAAGACGGAGATAATACTCCTAGGCAGCTCCCCAATTTTAATTCAGGGTTATTGTGGCCAAACTGCCTTGGCCCTGCCCCATCAATAAAGAATCAGATCAAAATTCTTGGCATGTTCCTGGATCGCTCCCTGACTTTTGACTATCAAACAGCGAAATGGTCATCCACATGTTATGGCATCCTGAGGATGCTCCGAAAAATTCTTCCTCTCCTCCCATTCCTGGCAAGAAGGATAATGGTCCAGGCTCTGATTCTCTCACGCGTGGACTACGGGAAGGCACTCTACCTGGGAGCTCCTAAAGCCACTACAACTAGACTACAGATCATTTAAAATTGCGCAGCCCGCTGGCTCCTAGACATCCCTTATCAGCAACCTGCGTTGAAAACTCTGCATTGGCTGCTGATATTTGAGAGAATTAAATTTAAGGCTCTTTGTATCACCCATAAGTCTTTTTGGGAAGAAGGACCAGCGATTAATCAATCTATTATCACCCCTTACCACCCTAACAGAAGTCTCCGCTCAGCGAACCTCTTTCTCGCCACTGTGCCAAAAATAAAGAGAGTGAGAAGCGGCGGTCACTCTTTCTCCTATAATGCTGCTAGGCTGTGGAATGCCCTTCCTCCCCCATACATCAGGAATTCAACCATCTGCCTTTCCGGAAATTACTTAAAACTTGGCTTTTCAAAGTCACTGTCCAGTAAAGGTTTTTCTTGGTCCACGGCTGCAGATAGTACTGGGATGCCTTAGGGTAGCTATGCGCTCTCTAAATGTTTCTTTCATTTCCTTTCATTATGCTGGGGAGGGCTGTCAGGAAAACATTTCAGGGGCTTGTGTCCCGCTTCTGTTTACAGTGAACACTTAATGGTGCCTCGTCTCAGTGTGAGCTCAGACAAGAGACCGGTGGCCCTGGTTGCAAATCTGATACAATTCCTCCGCACTCAATTTCTTTTTCACATTTTTCCCATCTTCTCTTTCGTCATTCGCTTTCTCTTTTTTCCACCTTTTTACTCTCGACATCTGCATGAAAGGTGGTTGGAAGTCTTACTTCTGTGGGGTATGTATGACAGAAATATTGTTTGACATAAATGTTGTGTCCTAAATATTGTTTACACAAAATCATCCCATTGTGTATAGATTTTCTAATAATTTCTTTAATGGGGCTATATTTTGTAAGCAGTATTTAGGACACAATATTTTTCTCAGACTGTATTCTAAATAAGATAAAAGAATATCGCAGCACCTCTCGCACCTCTGGATAGCTCCCGTCCCCAGCAGACACAGTCAAAAACCTTGGCTTTCTTCTCGACTCTAAGCTAGCATACACCAATCATGTTGGGAAGGTTGCCGGAAAATGCTATGGACTCCTGAAGGTCCTGAGGAAAGTCCTGGACCTTTTGCCCCCCAGCTCCAGAAAAACTATGGTACACGCCTTGGTCACCTCCCACCTAGACTATGGGAATTCCCTTCTTTGCGGACTTAGCAATAAAGGCCTAGCACAGTTACAACGCGTCCAGAACGCAGCTGCTAGATTGGTCCTTAACCTCCCTAGGAGAGCCTCTGGGAAACATGCATTACGCTCACTCCACTGGCTCCCTATAAAAGAACGAATCAAATTTAAAACTATGTGTATAACCCACCGTATAGCTCACAAAAAAGCACCTCCTTATCTTCAGGATCTGCTTCCAGTCTATCGTCCCTCACGTCCTCTGAGGTCGATGGGCAGCATGCTTTTAGTGGCGCCTCGTATACATAGAGCAAGGATGGGAGGTCGTTCCTTTAGACATCATGCCAGCAATGACTGGAATAACCTACCCATCGATTTGAGGATGGAGCCGTCTGAAACCAGGTTCAGACAGAGGCTGAAAACCAACCTCTTCCCCAAGCTAACTTCAGCATAGCAGGCCAGGCTCCCCTTCGGTGATTCAGCTGATGAGATGTAGATAGGGTTGTCAGCGCGGGGACGCACTGTTCTCTGTGCAACCATGCGCTTAACAAATGTCATTAACCTAACCTAACCTAACCTAACTCACAAAATAATCTAACCTTACACCCAACAAAAGGTCCTGACACTCATTTGTCCAGGCTGTTTATTTTTGTCATCATTCTGTCATCGTTTATAGAACCAATTGGTGTAAATCACAACTTAAACTTTAAAGAAAGAATAAATAAATCCTTTTCCTACACAAGGTCGAGCAGCATGACCTTTACAAATGCTGCAAAGTGACATAGAAACATACAGAATAGAAAGAACAAGGACATCAGTCAGTGGCTGCTCAGGATAAGTGAGCTTTGAGAAGCTTTCAAACCGTGGGTGTCAATGCTGGGTCAGGTGCTCTAGGCTAACGTAGCAACACATGTCAATCAATCAATCAGGGGATTGTAAGGACGCTACTCACCCGTGAGGGTCTCAAGGCGCTGAGGGGGGGGGGGGGGGGGTGGGTCTGTAGATCTGTTTAGCCGAAGAGCCAGGTCCTGAGGCTCTTCCTGAAGGTGTTCAGGGAGGGGGCACGTCTGATGTCTGCCGGTAGCTCGTTCCAGGTCTTGGCTGCAATGTGATAGAAGGATCTTCCACCTGCTCTGGCTCTCTGGATGCACGGGGTTTCAGCCAGTGGGAGGTTGGAAGATCGCAGGTTTCTTTTGGGTACGTGGAAGTTGATTCTGTCATTGAGGTATTTGGGTCCTTTGTTGTGAGGCATTTGTAGGAGTGAGTGAGGATTTTGAAAGTGACTCTTTTCTCCACGGGGAGCCGGTGGAGACTTCGTAGGTGTTGACTGATGTGTTCTTGTCGGGGGATGCTGAGGACGAGTCTGGTGGCGGTGTTGAGGCCGTGTTGTCGGACGATGGCTGAGAGGGGGGCCATGTAGATGTTGAAGAGGGTGGAGCTCAGGGATAAATGCTGTCATCTGGGAAGGTACCTCTTTTGAAGGTGGTGTTGATGGTGCGTTGTAGTTTGGGTGCGATGGCAGCCCTGTGGTAGATGTGAGGGGGGCAAGGGTCAGTGGGGGCCCCAGAGTGGATGCTTTTCATGGTCGAGTCGATGTCTTTGGCCGTGATCGGTGTCCAATTGGAGATGGTGATCTGGCTGGTATTTTTGGGGGGTGGGGAGCCGTCTGTGGCGCCTGGTGGATGGTCAATGAAGTTGTTGTAGAGGTTTTTGATCTTGAGGTGGAAATAGGTCCCAAGCTTGTCACAGGGCTGGGGTGAAGTCTGTGGCTTCGCTGCATGGGTTGGTGAATTCTTGAAACACACTGAAAAGTTCCTTGGAGTTGGTGGAGTTGGCCAGGATTTTGTTGTGGATGAAGTTCCTCTTGGTGGCTCTGATCTGGTTGTGGTAGTCGGTCATGGCGTCCTTGTAGGTGGTGTGGTTTTCGGTTGTCTTGGTGTTTCTGCAGTTTTTCTCCAGGCGTCTGCAGGTGTGTCTGGCTTCTTGGAGAGTGGTGGTAAACCAGGCGGCTTTCCTGGGGTGATGTCTGTCGGAGTTGCGTAGCGGGGCGAGCTCGTCTGCGCAGTCAGAGATCCAGGTGTGGAGTTCTCTGGCTGCGTCGTTTGCGTCGAGTGTCCAGGTGTGGCTGTCTCGGGTAGAGGTAGAGTTAAGTTGCTCGTGTGTAACCTTGCTCCAGTTCCTTCGTGGTGGGCGTGGGGATGGTTTGGGTGCCTTGGGTTTGTTGATGTGAATGATTGCTTATGGGCATCAGTAGTTCTGAACCTGCAGATGTCCAATTACAGAAAGTCTGCTTCTGATGCCTCTTTATCATGCCAGAAATGGTGGGTATTTGTTACACTGCTGACTTTGAGAGTAGATGAGCTCTTAGGTCAGCAGAGCTGGATTCAGTATTAGTTAAAGGGCAGGACATCAGGTCAGATGTAGAAGGAGAGTTCTCAGAACCAGCAACCAGTGTGCGTGACTCAGAAGGCCCGGTACAAGGACTCAGAGCACCAGTGAAGAAGGGATTTGGAGGTGGCTATTTCAATTTGTTGAGAGATATAATTGTTTTTTTTTGTGTAATTTTTTTAGAGTTTTATATAGTGCAAACTAGACCCGAAGATATCGGGTATCAGAGCTCTTTACAAAGCACCAGTTTCGTTACATGAGGACACCTTCATTTTTAGGCCTCACCTACGCAGCACGCATGCACTCCTTAGGCAAAAGGACCTTTTGGAAGGTCTTCGGCTTTTCAGCCAAAAACGTGCACGCGTTCCATTGCCTTCAATGGCAACGCGTGCACGTCTTGAGATTCACTTGCGGGAGCAAGCAGCTGGCGCCATATGTTATCAATTATCGTGGCGCCAGCCGCTCGCTCCCGCAAATGAATCTCGCAGGCCCCCTCCTCTCTCCCCTCCCCTTGGTGACGGACTGAACCGTGGTTTACATACAATTAATGAGCATTACTCCATGGCTACAAGTGGGTGTGTTAATCCATGATCTCCTTACGTTACCACAACGTAGAATTCCGAGTATTTCGTAGCAGCTGCATGTTTGTTTCTACAGTACTCAGACCTGTCACCCTTCTAGGCTGAGCACTGTGGGCCTGTCCCTGCTGGCTGCTTTCGCTTCGGGCTCGCTCTGGTGAGTGTCATGTGCCTCTTTTAAGTGAAGTGAAAACAAACCGCACCTGTGGTCCGTTTTCTTGCACCTCCATGGGTTCTCCGTTACAGAAACCTACTACTGTAGGTACCCAATAGAAAGATTTTCTTCTCCAAGCTTAAAACAGACAGCACCACCGTACTCACCGCACAGCTGCCCAGACGCCTGAAAGGCTCTGTGATTCCATGCTACCAAAATACCAGGTGCTATACAAGAGCTCAATTACCATTAACAATATCCGTTTACTGGTTTGTGGAGTCCAGGGCTTGAGTGACATTAGCATGAAATTGTTGTTTCCAGCACTCAAGCTTTCTCCATTGTTGTAACTCTGCTGACCGAGGGCCCTTCCCACGTCTATTCTACAAATGTCCTCCACTACCCTCACCTCCACCCTCCTCCCTCTCTGTTGCGTGTTCCCCATTTCTTTCAGACATCCTCCTCTACATATGTCACACCTCCTCTCTACTTTTTCCACGCCCTCTTTTCACTTTTATCCTTCTGCACACGCTGCCTAGTATCTCCTTGCTACATAGTCTTTCGCACCAAATAATATCGGCATACAGATCAAATAAATAGAAAAAAAAGGCAGAAAAATCTGTTTAAGGTGACACAACGAAACAAAAAGAGGCTATAAGTACCGTATCGTGAAAAGGAAGCTGGCGGAAGATCCTGTGTCAGCTGTGAGCAGTCCACGCAGATTTGAGATCTTAGCTTCACGTTGCTTTCTGCTACATGTAGTTCTGATTCAGTTTTTATGAACGCAAGACTCCGAGCACCTGAAAGCAGCGCGACGTCGATCTCTGGTGTAAAAATCATGTGCAGTTTGGGCATCGACCGGGCTCTATTTTAACCGCCATTTAAAAATCCAGGAAGCGGTTACAGGGGATTTAGTTCATAGTTCAGCCCTGTAGCAGGCTGGGTATCCGCTCCACCAGTTCCATGTCTCAGCCCACACCTGGCGAAAACTGCCACCAGTTTCAGCAATCTGTACCATAGGGGGCGCTATGCACTTGTCTGCTCCATCACGTGGACCAGGGCCAAAGCTCCCAGGGGTTACCTACAGTGCACAAGTCCTAAAACAAGCATTTGCAATGCAATAGGTTTCACATTTCCTCTAGTTTGAGCTCTTTTATTTATGTTTTGGTTTTTAAAACCCAATGCATTGCCATTTACAATCCCAATAGCTTAAACTCGCGTAAATGCGAGACCTATTGCATTGCAAATGCTTGTTTTCTTAGGCACAGGGACATTAAGGGCCCCATTAGTATGGCGGGCGGACTTTGTCCACCCGCCATACCCTCGGGAAATGGGACTGCCAGCTGAGGGTGAATGGCGCATCTGCAACATTGCAGCGAGCGGTGCAGAGAGCACCGCCCACCGCAATGCCACAAAGGCAGGTTGCGCCTTTTAAAGCACAACGTGACAGGCACCGCACGGTGCCTGCCAAGTTGTACATTGAAATGTGCACCCCCCCACTCCCCAGAATCCCTGGTGGCGGGCCCCCAATTGCAAAATCCGCCTGCCTTCCTGTGGCAGCGTTGCCGCCACGGAAAGGCATGTCCCCTGTTACATGCTAATATGGATGGAGGTGTCTCTCAGACACCGCCACCATGTTAGCAGCTTTTCCGCCCGGTCGACTCTTCGACCTGGCGGAAAACCGGCGGACGGTCTTTCTGTCCCCCGGGGTCCCCCCGCCATGGTAATGTGGCGGGGGGAAATTTTAAGCGGGCGGAGGTTTTCAGCGGGTGGATCGCCACCGCCATACGGGCGGTGGCACGATCCGCCTGCTATACTAATGACCCCTAAGTGATTTGCCCAGAATCCCAGGATTTTGGGCGTTTTTGCTGAGACTCAAACCTGGTTCCCCAGCTTCGAGATCGACCGCTGTAGCAGTAAGGCTACATCCTCTCCCCAAGGGGTTGTGATAGGGATGTGAAAATGGGCACTGTGGTGGGGGGGAGGGGACAGATGTTGATAGCAATAAACCAGACCTTGCAGCAGAATATTGATGTGGCTATGCGTGTGGTGGAATAAGACAAGGAAAGAGTAGAGGGGCTCTTCAATTTGTTGTGTACCCACCTCATGCTACAAGTCTTCTTAACCAAGTTCCACACAAAAATACTGGGCTTGGTTGGGCGCAAAAGAACAAAATCAAAAATACACCATCATAAATCCAATCTGATGGCTGAGATTGTCAAAGCATTAACTGCCTATTCACCTGTAATCTCATACTCCTTTTGCGTGGCTCTCACCCAGCCTTTCGACTTTTAGCTGCAGATTGCCTGCCTTTATACTTTGGAACCAGCTGGAATTCGCAATGGACTACACGATTTCCCCAAGCCCAGGTTTGAAGGTCTCCGCCAAAGCAATCATTGGTCAAAGCAAGAAAAACTCTGATTTATTTGCCTTGCACTATTAAGAAAGTGAAGTCCGATGAATGGATGAATGAATTGCAGATAAATACTAAGAATTTGATTTACAAAGGGCTTCCAGATGCACTTCGTTTAAGGGATTAACAAAGTATCTCAGAAGCAGTTCAGGAATACTTGTACTCTCATTTTCGAGTACATCGATCTGTTGGCTTGCAAACCAGTCTCTGGTGACCATATCAAGGCACGCCCACGGCTTGGACCAGGAGCAGTGTAGTGCCTTTACAGATTTTGATGCCCCCAGATTGGACTCCTCACACGTGAAAAACTACTTGTGGTTGCTAATGCACAATTATTCCTTGTTATAACCAGAAGTAGGAATAGTTGTCCTTCTGACACCCATGGTAAGTGGCCAGAATCTCAGAAAACAAGATGCTGCTCCCCAGAGACAGAAACAGAGAGAGTGGGAACTCGGGTAAATGTTATGCACTAGTATTTAATTTTGTTTGGCACCATGTGATTTCACCTAATTAAAAACAATATTTATTAGTCAATGTGAGAAGTTGGCCTGATATATGCTGTCTACGAGTTCTAGTGGGCACCTTGTATCAGTCCAAACAACCCCTTATAGTGATAGGTTAAAGACAACCTTTACTGAAAGCTATCCTAGTGGTAGCTGTGAAGAGCAGCCTGAAGGCTAAGTCTTGGAGGAATGTAAAGCAGCTTGTTTTACCAGTCTATAATCTCTTGAATGATCAAATGAAAGGACGACCACACCAGGTATATATTTAAAATATATGTATTTAAGATAAAACACACCCCTCTAGTCTGTTTATGAGGCTAGAGTTCGAAGTACTTAGTTTACAAGTGAGCAAGCATCAGTAATAGCACAAATACACGTTTGGGCCCTAGGGGCGTACCAAACCATATACCAAAGAAGTGGTATAAGAACCACGACTAAACTAGACACAAGGCCTAGAGCCTGTAGAATCGCTGGGACCCCAAGGAACCACCCAAGGTAGTGACAGAGGGGACCTACGGGGACTGTATGCAGTGTGTGAACACAACAGCAGGTTCCAGTTAGCTTCTATGGGCAATGTCGTGGTTGGAAATTTAAAGATTAGTGACACTTCTAATCGAGTCAGGACCAAACCCTTTTGGACTTAAGCAGTTCTAGGGCTAGCACCCACAAGAGCACCAGAGTACTCGAGTTACCTCACCCAGGGAAGCCGGGTGCATAGGTGTCTTTTTGTGTCGGGTCGTGTCGTCGATTCCAATGGAAGCCTGCAAAGAACTGCTGCTGCCATGAAGAGGAGAAGTGTCCGAAGATATCCAAGCCTGGATCTAGGATGTAAGGAACCTGAAAGCAGAGGGGACAGAGTCTGGGTCACTAGCCAGTGACTGAGGGCAGGATGGACCAATGCCCACAGATGTCGGGTGCTTCAGGTGAGTTGATAGGTGTATTGACTCTACAGCCACGAGGCCCAGGAGGCATCGATGAAGTCCACGAGCCGGATTCAAGCTGTCCCACAAAGTCTGTCGAGTGCTGCGGTGTCGGCGACCAGATTGGACCCAACAAGCCTTGGCAACGGCAAGTCACTGGAATTCAGAGAAAGGACTGCGGTGCACACCAGCAAGGTCTGACAGACTCACCCAGCAAAGGTAAGTCGGGGCACATCTGGAGCAACCAGGAAAGCCCAAGAAGAAGAGGAGTTGCCTTTGTGGGGACCTGCTAGCCAACAAGCTAGTGATCGCGAAGGAGCCTCAAGCGGGCACACTTGAAACGGGTCCACGGGTCACTCGTGGAGTGGAGCCCCACAATATTCGGTGCAGGAGATGCTCAAGACTGGAGCTACTTGGAGCCCAAAGCAGAACTTCAAGAAGGACCAGGAAGATAGTGCTGCTGCAAAAGTTCACGGTGTCCAGGGGTCATAGTTCCACGTCATCCACGATAGCCATGGGCCACAGCTTTGCTGTTTTGATTCTTTCACTGTGGTTATTTCTGTGATAAAAAGCGCCACCAGCAGCCAGCCTTTGCCTTATAGAAGCACTGATGCTGAATGTCTTTGATCCTAATAAACGCAGGCTTTCAACAAGTGCAGGGCAAATCACATTATCACCCTCCCATTAGTGGACCGGATGTTGTGCAGCAAAAGCCACTCATAAAACAAGCAGCATTGCCGGGTTATTGATTAATTTGATGCTTGCTGAAAAGCAATGTTAGTGCCCTAAATCACACAAACAGCCGAAATGCACAATCACCTGTCGGCAGTCAAATGTGAAGTGGCAGATGACACTAATGCAGGGCCGTAGTCACTCGCCCACTCCTGCTCTCCAGGGGTATGTGATTAATGAAAACACACACAAGGTGAGAGGCAGTGTCTCATCTGAGGCTGCTGCTGCTGATGTCATCGCAAGCACACCGTGCATGATGAAACAGCTGAAGCGACTAGTGAGTCCAGTGCTTTGAACCCTCATTACGGTTGTTTCTGAGCACTCCCGATGTTGGCAGGTGTGGGAACTGAGGCACCAAAAGATCTGCTCTAGATTACAAAGTGTGATAAAGTGGTTAAGCCAGGGGCAGAGCCCTTGTTCCTACATCAACAGCCAGTGCCACAAAACCATTAAACCAGTGGCCATGGGAATTATGTGATTCTGCATCGGAATAGAATTGGCATCTAATCTACCTGCTGCACATTTTACAGATTTCGAAAAATGTTTCTAGCCGCAATGAATCCAAAGTTTCTAAAATATTGAATTACCACTGGTGGTTCTGTGCAATCGTCGACTCTTTCCGAAGGGTTAACTGGTCACCTTTCAGTAGCCGATTGCAGTATTCAGCTGTATGACAGCCAAGTATGATTTGAGATATTTTCCGAGATAGAACTACTGTATGTAAACGGAATGCTCGGAGTTGGAGTCGCAGGATTTAGAGAACTGCTCTGAGGGGAGAACTCCCATGGGTGATGAATTTTTAATTTTGCCCAGGGCTTCTTGAAGTTCCCTGTAAGCTGACACCTCACCTGTGCAGTCCTTTGAGCAGCAGCAAACCATTATGGCTGATACAAACCTTACTGACCTTTTTAGTTTATTAAACTTGTAAGATACTACTTTTATCAAGCTTGTGCGCTTAATAAAACTAATTTTGCAAGTTAGACCGCCTCGCAAACTTGCACACGTCTAATCAGAGTCCATGATGGATACTACTTAGTTAAATATTACCATTTCAAACAGGATTATACCCTAATTGCATGATATCTCCTATGCACTTTTTAAATTCAGTTTCCTTTATATAGTGTGGGTGTATGTCAGAGCAGATTTAATCACTCGAGGGTGCTGCAGGGGGTAAATGACGAGTATTTTGATGTTTCGATCACAGATGAATCTTGGAACACGATCTCTGCCTGCAGATTCCAAATGAAAATGAATGAGGAGACAAGCGCTTAACTAAGAGGAGACAATTTCTGGGTGAAACCGACCCTCCATGCCGCTGTTTTTTGCGGTGGGATTTCATCTGAGACATGGCAGAGTCACTCTTCAGGAGGAGACAACATTCATCCCTGACACGTGCAGACATTAATACTTTCCCACAGCTCAAAACCCAGGCATCGTATTACAGAGACTGCTTCCATTAAAGACTGAAAGAGCAGAAAGGAGATTTAAAAAAAAGATTCAATACTGCTCTCTCTGCGGAAATGCATCCAACCCCCTCCACCCGTCCATAGCCTTGCAACCCCCCTCCATAGCCATGCCTGCATAGCTCCGTGAACCGTCATACATGGTGTCCATAGTCCCGTGCGGTGCACCCCATGCTTTCACACCCCTTTTGCCTTCATATACTATCTGCACAGCCTTGTGTACCTTGCACAGCACTGCATTCAAAGCCCTGTGAACCTTCATACCCTGCTTGCATAAACCGTGCGCCTTCAGACCCTGCCTGCACAGGCCGTTGCACCTTCATACTTTACTCTGTCTGCACAGTCCCTGGCACCATCATACCGTGCCTGCATGGCCTTGTGCACTTTCCTACAGTCAGAGCCCCTCCCACCTTCATACTCTGCACAGCCCCATCCAGCCTCATACACTGCACAGCCCTGGCTGTAGATCTCCGTACACCTGTCTGCATACAACACCGTACACCCTCCGTTGCCACGCCTGCATGGCCCATGCACTTCTATAGTCTGCACAGTCCTTTCCACCTCCACACCCTGTCTGCACAGCCCCGCATGCTTTCCGTAGCCTCTCTGCTGGAGCCATGCACAGCTGTGCCTGTTCATAGGCCTGTCTGCAGCCATGCTTAAAGGTCCTGTATTAAGCAACATAATTCTGACAATGGCAAAGTTTTGACTCTTGAGTGAAAAGACTTGCCAAGTTTCACTAATAAAACACAGATACCGGAACAGTGCAAGTGCCTATTATGGGAAGACAAGCACTGGTAACATGTGCTGTCAGTGTTCTGCCTCCTCTCATTCTCCCGAGGTACTTGCAAAAGGCAGAACTCTTATATGAATAGAAGGAACATAATGAACCCCCCCCCCACTTAGGGGTATCAGTGTTATAGCCAGGGCCACAGGATTTATTCGATGCTGCTGCGTTTTAGGCATGATTATGGATTTGATACCTTAGCTATATAATCCATCATCTACAGCCTAAATTGAAGATTTTAACAAAAACCATCAGAAAAAGGATCAAATGTTACTAAAAATGTAGTAATATGTTGCTGCACAGTGGACGGCCCTTCACATAGTGTTAACATGTGCAGTAAATGACATAATAATTAAATAATACTACCCTGCATTACACTGTAAAATGTAGTCAACCCTGCTGCATAATTTGGTACTTCCTGTTGCATAATTCAAGAGGACCTTATTAAAGTGCTGCTGCTCTTCCGGTCCTTGAAAGAGGTGGAGAGAAGCAAAGGAGAGAGATGGGAGGGCAATAGGGGTCATAAGGAGGAGGCTGGGGCATTGCTGGGTGTATTGCATTATTAACCTTCCTGCTTCCTCGGATTTGCTTGAAAATTCTCCATTTATCCTCTATTTTTTCAAAATTTTCTCGGGGGCAAACCCCCGAAATCCCTGAAGGTTGTTTAGGCTTGCCTCAGTGCGGTACTGTCATAATTTTACGCTCACCACTTTCAAATTTCACCAGCCGCCACTGCCTGTAACCAGTTTGAACTGTACTCTGCACAGGGACACCAAATGTGCCCCCAGTGCAGGACTTCAAGCACCAGAGAGTGCTCCCGCCCAGCCCCAATAAACATCAGCTTGTCTGGGGAGGTGGTTACACCTCACCTCGACAGGAAACCTATTGTCCAGGCCTCCCCTACCGGAGTTTCAGTTAGCAGCAAGAGGCCAGATCCATGTCTGTGGCAGAGGCATCCATTTTGTGATGCCAGGGCTCAGGAAAGTCCTACCGGGTTTGACCAGTGTGAACATGTCTCTCCCTCTAGAAGGGTGGAATGCTACCCCCGCCACAGGACTGGCGGGGGTGTAGTATTCCAAGATGTTTGACACCAAACACGACATGTTTTGATGCAGCGATTCTAAAGTTAGCATTTACCGCGAGGTTATAATGCACTTAAGAGTATATGGTATGGCTGTATCACAGAACAGCCATAAGGAAGTATTTCCAAAAGCTGCAGAGGGGTTCAGGTCATGCTTGGGCGCCCTCTCACACAAAACCAAGCACTCTGCCTTCAGGATTTTCAAGACCTGCCATAGGAGTGGCTTATAGGTGTATATGTGTCTGTATATATGTATGGATTTAGGTAGCCTATACCATGGTAAGGGGAGCAAGCACACCCTTACCCAGGCTGCAGTAGCAGACCTGTGGTGCCATTTTGGAGTGCTTCCCAGGGGTGGCATAATACATGCTGCAGTCCCTGGTAGGCCTCTGAGGTCCCTATGCCCTAGGTACATAGTATACCATATACTAGGGGCTTATAAGGCACTCCAGAATCCAATTAGATATGTACCTGATGTACATGGAAACCATTTTACAGAGAAAGCAGATAGACTGGGGCCCTGAATAGCAGGATTCCAGTCCAACTAAGTCATAAACCAGCAAAACAACAGGAAAAAAGTGGGGGCAACCATATAGTCAGATTCCACCTTCCTACAGTCAATCCCGCCGATTTCCTGTACTCCCATGAAGTGCACCATTGAGTTTAAGAGGATTAACATTGGGAGTTTATACATATTGAATAGACAGTAGCTGCCTCTGCACCAGTTGCAGCAAGTGCCAACGCCACCTCTCTCTACCAAATGGTTGAGCTACTGGGGTTCCATAACTGGAGGGCAACAGAGACCCAAACAACTCCAAGGAGCAATGAATTATAGAGAAACACTTTGAGAACTGATCACTGACAATGAACTTTCAGCTTTGATGATGCCCTGATGAAGCATCATGGTTGGAACGAATAATATTGGCTGGGCCACCATAGTGCATGTTGATCTTTATAAAGAACGATGGAATACAATTATATGTTTTGGAAAACTAAAGGAAGAATCTGGAATAAAATGCTTGAAAAAAGTTCCTTGACTTGGATGCTTCTTTTCAATTGATGAACTTCCATTGATGAACTGTATGGAAATACACCTGACCATCGCCAAAGGGGGCATTAGATAGCTTTACACACATAGTCACGGCACTGTTAGAGAGCACGGATTACAAAATACAGACTCGTTAATAGCCGGGTCTAAGTAGATCATAGAGAGGAACATACATACAGTAAATATTATAATGAAAAGAGTCCAGTTGTGCGCTAGGTGTTGGAGTGTAAAGGGTTTGAGTTGTAGATTGAGGAGAAGATCTTTTAATTGTCTTTTGAAAGGCATAAAGGAGGGGTTCGTCCTGATATGAACTGGGAGGGAGTTCTTTATTTTAGGGGCATTGCTCGGAATGGAACGCGCAAAAGCTTTTTTTTTTTTTTGGTGGGATGAGAAGCACAGCGTTGGTGCTTCATAGGTTTCTTGTCTGGCCTGTCTTTAAAAGTTTGCATGCAAGGTTGGCTGGTTTCCCAGTGTGGAGGACCTTGTGAGTGAGGCAGGCAGTTTTGAAGCAGCAACGGGCTTTGATCAGGAGCCACTTTTCAGCGAGGGGGAGATACAGTAGAGGTAGGCAAGCCAACAAAGTAACAGGAAGAGCCAAGGGAAGGGTCTGCCTTGGTTCTAAGAGTCAGTCTTTCTTGGTGTAGCCTTTATTTCTGAGGTCCACAGGTTCAGAGGCTGGAAGCCAGGGGAGCTGGTTTTATGCCAATTTTGAGCTTGTGGGCATTGAGGACTCAGTAGCCAAATGGGCTACCATTCCCACAGAGCATCCCTACCCACTTTTGCATTTCCTGTGGGGTTGGCACTAAACAATGCCGAAGTGCATCTCTCGGACCAAATCCAAGACGTAGGGACCCTTCTTTCCTGGGACTGAGCCTTGGGCACACCCCAGAGGTATGTCCAGTATAATTAGCCAGCTCTTCTAGAAATCTGATCCTGCAATGGGTTTTCTTCTTCTGGAAGAGATGCCAGCAAGTCTACTTACAAAAAGGAGTGGATAAGCTAAGGTGTGACTCACATTTGCCTCTCAGTGGCAAGAGACCCTTTGAAGGTGGGCCCTCTGTTGCCACTGCCCTAGAGCCATCCTAGCAGCAGGAGGTCTTACATCCTCATTCCAGCGGACACTGTGTTCCCCTCCCTGGGACCACACCTCTGAGGAAGAGGGCAGCAGTCTGTCTTGCTTGATTACAGATGTAGTCAACCAGATGTTCATGGCAAAAAACTGGTGACTTTCTACAGTCACCTTTGCCCTAAACGTTTCTTTAAATCCAACTTCAGCAATAGGCTAGGTTTAATGTAACAATTCATTTGACACCTTGATACCTTGGTGGTCCCAAATTTAAGTTAGCAGTTAGCAATGGCCTAGTGAAACCCCACGTTATCCAATGGGACTGCCAGCCTTACTACAGTGTAAATTACAATTTCGAATTTTCACTTTCAGGACATATAAAGTTTAAATCTGACGTCCTTTTTTAAAACAAATACCTGGCATCCTGTCTTATGGGCTACTCAGACCTGCCTTAGGGTGTTGACTTATGCATATTAAAATTGAGCTTGGTAAAAAGGTTATTTTACTGTGGTTTTCCCCCCCCGTAGTTTTATATAGCGCAAACTTGACCCGAAGGTATCAGAGGGCTTTACATGATCACCAGTTGCATTACACAAGGACACATTCATTTTTTGTAGGCACTGGGAGATTAAGTGATTTGCCCAGAATCACAGGATGTTTAGCGTCATTGTTGAGTCTCAAACCGGATTCCCCAGATTACAGAACGACTGGCCCAGCCATTAGGCTGCATCCTCTCCCCATGTTGGGATGGCAGTTTAAAAGTTGTCTGGCTAGACTACAACTGCAGGCTTAGAGCCAGGTTTTCACCTTATCACAGTAGTGGTGGCACAGTAGGTGTTTTAGTCCACTGGTGATATTTAACTTACAAGTCCTGAGTTCACTTTGCACTATATGCTAGGGACTTTTAGGAAAGTTAAATATGCCAATCATGGATTAGCCAACCGTATATACACTATAAGGGGTCAGCAGAGCCCAGTGCACTTCAGAGTAAAAATTACAACAGCATCAGTCCAAATATTTGTGGGGATATCATACAAAAAGAGGCATGTGAAGAAAGAGAAAGTAAAAACCAGGGGGCATATCGGCAAGGCCCGGCGATAATTATCGCTCCGCGCTCTTAGCGTGAGGATAATTATCGCCGGCCAACTCTGAATTTTATCGCGGAGATAGCGTGCTCCACAACTTTTGACGATAGCTTGCTGATAGGGCCTCACATACTTAGCCATGATATCCACCTTACATAGGATATCATGGCTAAGTCAGTTTCAAAGCAGGCGTAAGGAAAGTAGCGATAACAGAGGTTAGCGCTACTTTTCTTGTCGCTATGCTGCTTTGAGTGAGGCTTGATAATAGGAGAAATGCCGCTTAGCAAAATATCTCCCGTTATCCTGGAGAGGAACGCCCACTTTGCATCTGTTGGACCCGGCCTCGTGGCGTGGTCCTTACCCCGTGTATTGTGCCCGTTCCCCGCCCCGGCCTTCACGGGCCACCCTTCCGAACTGCACCGAGACCCCTCATCCTGAGCCGCACGAGGTCGCATACCCCTCGTGGCTCCGCCATCTTGTTGGCATCCACGTGACTCTGTGCACCAGCCGGCGCGACCCCGCTCAACCCGGCCTCGGCCCCAGCGAAGCCCCGACATCGAGGCACCACGAACTGGCCAGGGGGTGCCGCAGGAACCATTCATCGCCCCCGGCGGAGGACAGTATCGATGAGACCCCCAACTGTCCTCCCCTCTCTAGGTGTGATCGCCCTGCAACTCTCTTTGGCCTGGCGCCTCTCCTGCTGGGCGTCTGGCCACCTCCACCCGGCCTCTCCGCCCCCCCCGGGCGCCAGGGTCCGGACATCAAAGGGCTCCAGACCTATATCTGGGGCGACCCCGCCACAGATCGGTAGTTGTATCCCGGAGTCGAGAGCCCTGCTGATTGAATTGCGGCTGACCCTACGGAGAAGAACTCTTGTCGGAACCATCACGAGCCCTGCAGACTGCGTCGCGGCTCCTTCTTGTGAACACTTTGAAGCCCCCCGGAACATCGGGGCCCTGCTGACGCTGTTGCGGCCCAACCTCGCTGAAACCTCCCTCGGAGCCCTGCTGACGATGTCGCGGCTCGAGCTGAGCAGAAACCATCTTGAGAGCCCTGCTGATCTGATCGCGGCTCTCCACGAACTGTACGCCAGAGCCCTGCTGACGCCGTCGCGGCTCGACCCCTCCGAGATCCGGAGGTCCTCTAGCTTGAGGATAAGAACTGGGCCCCAGGTACCCTCGTACCGCGCTCCTGCCAAAGACTGTCCCGCTACCCCTACCCTTCCAAAGAGACACTAAGACTTTTGGTGGATCCCTCGATCCCTTCGTGTAAATATTGACCTCGTAACCTTTTAATGCTGATAAAGAATTGCTCGTCTTGAAACAACCTCCTTGAGTTCTGTGTGGTGGTGTTACTGTGCTAGTATGTGATAGGAGAAGGATCTCTCAGGGGACTTCTCGGCAGCGCTCGGCTACTTCGTGCAGTGTGAGGGCCCCCCTTGGTGGTCTCGCCGACTCCTCGGGGTCCGCCTTCCAACAGCATCTCATTAGAGATGCAAAGATGGGCGTTAAGGGACATGGCGATCAGGCAAGGTTTCACACGATAGTGTGACCTTCCTGATAAGGCGATAAAATTATCGCCGCTTTTCGTCCGAAAACGGACGCAAAAGCGGCGATAATTTTTTATCGCCTGCTTGTTGATATGCCCCCACTTACCTAGAGATCATATTGCAATCCCTCGATGTTGACCATCTCACCACATGGTGAGCTGGAAAGGAAAGAAGGATAATTGAAAAGGCCATTGTACGAAAAGTGGTGAACTCGAATACATGCAGGAAATAAAAATCTAAGGACGGACTTACTTTGGCAGAGAAAGTGAGGAGAAATGAAGAAAAAAGTATAAAAGAAAGGGGCGAGAGGGAAACAGTGGCGAGATGGATGAATGACGGATTCGACGGAAGAAGAGGGAATGGAGACAGAGAAAGTGACTTAAGGATGCCCTTGTGCAGCACACATAGAAGTTGCAAATTGACATTTTTTTAAATGATTGTTTATATGCAGGAAAGGACACATTCCTGCACATGAACAATCATTGATGGTCGTTTGCTCTTTTGATGTGTGTTGCACAATGAAGCACACATGGAAATAGCATAAACGAGGAGAGAAATTAAGCATTTCTCCTCTTTTCGCCATGTTAAGACGAGGTTTTCCCTAATCTTAATTTTGGCACTGCTTCTTAGATACACCACCCTTGTAAATAGTGGGCAGCATAAAAATTAATGGGTGTTGCGGCTGAACGCCCACCGCAGGCCCGAGGTTCACTACTTTCAGTAAATCTGGGATTGCATCACAATCCATGGGTGTATGCAAGGGAACACCAATGCTCCACCCTTGGAACACCTTCTTAACACAGGGCAACACAAGGCTGCAATTTGAGCCGCTTGTGTTACTCCATATATACTAAGCCACACAGAGCCATGCTAAGTGGCTTTGCGTGGTTGGTAAATCCCATTGAAGGCCTTGCGTTGCTTTGCATCTCCTTGCGTGACACAAGGGCAATGCAAGCCCTTAGTGAATCTAGAGTGTCTACTATATATCACTAAAAAGCAATTGTCCCATTGTGCGTAGATTTTCTATTGACTCTAATGGGCCATTTTTTTGTAATCTCTAATGACACAATATTTATCACAGTCTGCAGTCTGACTACAATATTATGGTCTGCGGGTAGCTCACTAAACGTAATAAAATATAGACCAAATGCTGCCCTTCTTCCACCCATGTTGTTTATTTTTGCCACCAATTTTTCATGGTGTATAAAGAAGCAACTGAAAAAAGTTAGTATACATGCATGGCCTGCTGAGAGAAGAGTCCTGCCTATGAGGTGAAACCTTAGCACCGAAGAGGGCAGGGCTGTGAGAATATAACATGTATTTACCTTCTGGACCAAGGCTCCTGAGATGGAGACATAGCTTTGGCCTATGTGAGGAGAGATTGATGGGTTCTTCCCATGGCCTCTGGCTCTGTCTGAGCAGGCTGCTTGTTTGCACTTTGAACCTAATATGCTTTTACGGTTCCAGTATTTTTGCTTTCTTTCAAGGTTTGCACTGGGATTTACACCAGTTGGTACTTTAACAAGCATTTGCAACGCAATAGGTCTTGCATTTACGCAAGTTTGAGCTATTGGCATTGTAAATGACAATGCCTTTTATTTACGTTTTGGTTTTTAAAACATAAATAAAAGGCTATTTTATTATTGGAGGACTAAAACAAAGTCACTTGTTAAAGCTCGCTTTGCGTGTTGAGGGCGTGTCTTTCACATAATCCAGAGGACTGGGGCTACGTTTATAATGTAAAGGGAAATGATCAAATGGGTTTATGATCAGCTGTGTACAATATTGAAAAAAAACAGTTTGACGAGTTGCGCCAGAAAAAAGAAAGGCGCGGCTCGGGAGGGAGAGCAGAGAAAGTGGGATGCAGCAGCTGGGAAAAGACACGATAATGAAAGTAAAACCAGCGCGGTGCTTGTGAAACGGGTGCCAAGCTGGTAAAGCATGTTCACAGTTATTAAACAAGTAGTAGTCCCTAAATGAAAGGATAACAGTCCAGCAGCGTAACTAGATTGTAGTTGGTCGGTGCTGATTCCTATAAAAACGGAAGTGACGTAGTGGATCAAAAGCAAACCAAAAGCCAGATAAGAAGACCAATGCCAGAATCAACCAATGGCAAGCGACAGGAGAAATTACCCTCCATATTGTGTTTACTATAGGTCTTGCAACAGCACATGCGCTGTCTAGGCCAGACCTAAAAAGGATGACATGTAGGGTTAAAGTCTAGATAACAATGACCCATGTGAGCAGAAGTGTGTCAGCAGTGTTTTGGGGATTGAAGATAGGACGTGTGTGCTGAGAGAGAAACATGGAGAAGAAGAGAAAGATATGTGTTAAAAGAAGGTAAATAATGTTGAGTGGTGAGGGACTGCATCAGCCTTCATTACGTGTTTATCTAGCTCATTTACATAGCACACCATGAACATGTAGTGTATGGCACTTGACGTATAGCCATAATTCGATGAGCTACGAGTTCCAGTAAAAACATCAACACGAGAGGCAAGAGGGTGAGAGGAGGGGCGGCAGACAGCTCAAAAATGCGGCAACATGGCCATCAAACTACAGGATATAGGGAGCCAGGATATTAGTCAGTGACTGCTGAGGGTAAGTGATCTTGCAGATGCTTTCAGATGGCTGGTAATGTAGGATCTGTTAGGACCTAAAGATTTTGAACTAAAGAGTCTGATGACAACCCGCCCCACTCCATAGGATGAGGTACTGCCCATATGTGCTCAAGAATGGATAGCAGAACCAAACTCTGAAGGAAGGGGGCACAGGAGTGAGAGACAGAAGACACAACAGTAGGGTCACAGTCTCATCTGGTTCCCTATCTCTCAGACTTCAGGGGATTCACAATGGTGTTCATACATTTTATCATCAAAGGTTTACTATAGACAGATCAATATACACCATGGTGCACACTTAGTAGGGATGTATTAACAGAATTGGTGTTCGTTATTCTACTTACAGTCTTCGGAATGGTGGGCGGCGGTGAATCTAAGCTAACATGGAACAAGCCGGCAACATCAGGACCAATGATTTCATGAATGGTGAAAGAAATCAGAAATCCTGAATCGTACACAGTCACGCAAGGGGGTCCGTCAGTATGGGATGTCTATTTTACGGTGAAAGCGTGCCATCTATTCGCAGATACAATACTAAGAGTCTCAGGAAAATAATAGCTATCAAGCTCCAATGAATAGAATTTGTAAACCCATAATCCAGCAAAATATGTGTCAGGAGCAAAGCGAATTAGCTGTGCCAGACCCTTAGCGTTTTACCTCAAAACATCATCACATTGAAAGCAGCTGCCAGGCACACAGAGGCCATTACTAATCCCAGACTTGTCTATTGCAAGTCATGCAGTACTGATCAGCCAGAGAGTAATTATATGCCAGTTTCACGTAGCTGCCAAGTTTTCCGATTGCTCATGCGCAGTGGCGGTGCGTGCATTGGGGGCGTTGGGGCGTAGCCCCCCCGCCCGTAGCTCCATCGGCGTTTCCAAACTTATTTAAACTCAAGACGCCGAGGGAGAACCAACTGACAATCATGTCAGTCAGCATGACGTCGGACCGCCCACCCCCTTCAGAGTCTGAAGGGGGTGGGCGGTCCGGCGTCATGTTGACTAACATGATTGTCAGAGTAGACCAGGGGCAACAGGCAGCAGCACAAGTGCGCATGAGTGGGGACGGAGGGCGAATTTTCACCCGTGCCCAGTCATGCGCACTTGTGTTTGCACTGGCTTGTGCATGCCCATTAGGAGCCCCTCAGTCTCCTAATGGGCAGGCGGCGGGCGTAGCGTAAGCTGTGCCGTCAGCCAATCATGGCGCTGCTGGCAGCGCCAGGATTGGCTGAGAGGGGTTGGCAGGCCCCTCCAGTGCCGTTCGTGAAGGCGCCCAGGGGAGCAGTCGAGCAGAGGTCTGAGAGGTGGCGTGGACCGGCTGTGACTCAGGTAAGTTTTTTGCTTACTATATTTCATTCAGAATGCACCGATGAACTACCTGGGACATACCGTGCTGGTGACTGTGCCGAGGACAGGTCAATGCCAGTACAGTCTCGCTGGTATTGTCCCAAACCTGGCTCATAGAGGGATGACCCCGATCTCATATAGTCATAGAGTCGAGATTGACCAGACTCAAATGTGTGCAGCTGCGGGTGGGAGGGGTGCTGAATTTCAAACGTTAGCCTATGACATAAGGAAAGCATGAAGGACTCCACTTGGTGTAATCCCAGCCAGCCGTCTCTCCGCAGGGTGTGGTGTGCGCAGTGTGTCTGTCTCTTTCGTCTGCGCAGCCATCAGTAGGAACTGCTCCAGGCCAGGAGGCGGCGATTCAGGCCAGTTCTGTCTTCCTTGGGCTTTGATAGCAATCCACTGAGTGCTGGGATGACCTGGGAGGTGAGAGCGCACTTGAAAACGTGCTACAATTGAAGTCACGACTCTCCACGACACAGAAGTAGGCAATCGTGACACAGAGAGTCACCCCCACTTCTTCTGCTTCCTGCCGAACTCTTGCTTGGACTAAGCTATTTCCCTGCAGCTGGGACTGACCAAGTACCTATGACACAAACTCCCGATTCGTCCAAATGGCTGCTCTTGGGATTTCATAGGTGAGATCACGGCTCACTCTCAGATGCCGCGCGTGACCTGCACTAGCTCAATAGGGATTGGCAGGCCGTGGCCCTACAAACATTCTTACAAGTATTCGCCCCAATGTATTTATCAGACAAGCTGCCATTCACATAGAGACTTCTACCTGCCGATTCCTCAATGTTTTAATACTTACCCAGACATCAAGACTAAAACATCTTCAGCAGTACCGCTGCACACCAGTAGGTGGTGCACGTGGCCCTGTATCGACATGGTTCTGCACCAGGTGTGATGTGCACAGTCCAATATAGGTACCATCCGTGTGGTGTGTTGACATCAGTTCCTTTCTTTCGGTGCCTACACACACTGATACAGAGCCCCCTCGTGTCTTTGAGACACTTAAATTACTCTAAACTCTTCAGGCTCTGGTGTTTTCTGTGTTTATTTTATGTGCATTCGCTGGTTTTTTTCAGTGTTTCTGAACCTATTGAAATCATTGCTTAGCAGTATTTATTCAGCTGCCTAACCCCCAAAATACACAAAAACAGTGTTTCCACCGTGAGGGTTTTTTGCAGTGATTGTGATAAAGCACATATGTAATTTAAAGCAGGGGGAATGTAGTGTCTTCCCATTAGCAGTCTGTTCAATGTAGACTGCACTTAACACACATGAAATGACACATGGGAGGCCTGCTTTGGCAGTGAATTGGATCTGGAATTTCTGAGTTTGAGTTGCATGGTCAATATTTGAGGCTGATTTTTTTTTTTTTTTTAAAACATGTTTTTTATTGCAACATTTTCAGCAACATAACCATCGGGGCAACCGGCACCCCCTACAATCTCCGGTCATATTCTTCGGTTTAGCAACGCACACAGCCATTCAGCCCACATCCCGGGGGCCGGGCGGCATAGATGGATAGTTAAGCAATGTAACACAACTATCGCCTCACAGCGGTGCCTGGTGCATGCCCCATGGGAGCCTCTGCTTTTCTGTCCCACCAGCTACATTCCTCACCCAACTCAGTGTAGCATTACCCTCCCACCTCAGGAACTCCCCCCCCTCCCATCCCACCCCCCCCAACTGCTGCTGTTGCGGGCCCCTCCAGTGGTCCCTAACTCTAAGTCGTGCCAGCTATCCGGGGTACATCTATTGTCCTCAGCCTCAAGGAACTCCGTTCTCCTCACGCCCCCGTTCCACCCGCTCGAGCCGGCAATCCTGCAGGGCCTGCTCGATCTGCTCCCATGCCCTTACCCACTCCAGCCCCGCTTCATTGTCCGCCCTAATCGCTTGGCGCCGTCTGACTTCACTCTCACATCTAGACCATTTTAATAACTCGGAGATCCACCGCCCGATCGATGGGCCCTCCCGGGACTTCCAGTGCCACGTAATCTCTCTCTGAGCCAACATAAGCCCCAAGTCAATAAATTTACTCGTCACTTTTGTCTTTGCTGTGTGAGGGAACCAGAGCAGCAGGCACGCCCCCATATCAAACTCGACCTCCCTATCCGTCGCAGTATTCAAGATCTCTCCCACCTCAGCCCAATACGACCCGAGCTTCGGGCACCCCCACAGCATATGCTCTAGTTCAGCTCCCAGTGTGAAGCAGCGCGGGCAAGCGGCCTCCTGCACCTTAAAGTGCCGGCTAATCTTTCCCGGGGTCAAATACGCCCTGTGAACGATGAAGAAGTGCACCTGCTGAAAGCGGGCATTCCCGCTACCCTTCCAAGTCCTCCGCATGATGTGGCTCCAGATCGTGTCCGGAATGGGTTTGCCTATGCTTTCCTCCCACCGCTCCTTCAGTGCCGCAAGCGGCTCCAACCCCTCCTGCAGCAGTCTAGCCTGTAGGCATGTCACCGCCTTGATCGTGCCCGCCGCCATTGCCACGTACTGGCAGGTTAGTGCCACAGTGGGCTCCTCCAGCCCCTTCCTCCAGTGTTTTTGTATTGCCGCGCTCACCGCCGCGTGCAGGAGATAACTCCCATCCGGGAGGCCAAACTGCTCCTGCAGAGCCCCGAAGGGGGCCAGCGCCCCATCTATATAGAGGTCCCCCACCATCTGCAACCCCAGCTCCTCCCACTCCGCTAGCGGGGACCAATCGCCTCCATGCGGCAGCGCCGTCAGCATCCCCAGCGGGATCTCCGGTGCATAAGGTCTCACCGTCTTTGCTCTCCGCATGCCCCTCTGCCAGCATAGCCGGAGAGTCCTCTCCTCGATGGACAAATCTCTCAGGTCTAACTTCTGTTGCATGACTATGTAAGACAGGACATGTCTCTGGATGCCCGTCCCCCGTCCCGGCTCCGGGCCCCGGAATACCCTGGCCACATTCTGTGTCAGCACTTGTAGCTGCGCCGCCAGGTAGTATAATTCAAAATCGGGGACCGCCAGTCCCCCCTCTAATTTAGGCCGCATCATTACCGTCAGGGCTACTCGTCGCCGTCCCGTCCCCCATAGGAAGCTGATGATCTGCGACCTCAATTCTTTAAAGATCCTCTGCGGGATCCATATCGGCAGTGTGCGGAAGTAATAGAGCAGTCGGGGCAGGGCCACCATCTTCAGCAACGCGACCCGGCCCAGGACCGAGAGCGGGAGGGCAGCCCAGAAGGTCAATATTTGAGGCTGATGTATGTTTTTGGGGCAAAAAGGTGAGCTTATCTCAC
Source organism: Triturus cristatus (assembly GCF_964204655.1). NCBI lineage: Eukaryota > Metazoa > Chordata > Amphibia > Caudata > Salamandridae > Triturus > Triturus cristatus. Next base: position 1,707,494,020 of record NC_140590.1, read on the forward strand.
TTATAACGGGCTAACAAGTATCGAGCAATGTAGTCACATCGCCAGAAAACTAAATTGCGTTGCCTTCCAGAACTGCCTATCTGGACTATGAGAGACATGACAGGTGCATATTATAGGGTACTCGTGTCAAGGCACAAAGACAGGGGCTCGAGCTAAACTCGTGAGTCACTATTATGGGGAAATGAAAGCTGAGGTGAACTGGCAGATGAGCATTAAGATAGCTGTTCTCTAAGGAGGAGAAATATTTAGTATTGTTGGCAAAAAACTGTTCCTTTCAATATAATCACTCTGTTTTACAAGCATGGGCAAACATTCTCTATTACCAAATTTGTACCAAATTTGTAGTGTAGAGTTCTGCTCTTTCGCTGTCGTCATTGGCCAAAAACAATAGAAGATATGTGATCATTGCACTGCATTCATAAAAGTAGACTACTCTTGAATTAATCCAATAAAAAGAAGAGCAATAACTATTAATGAGAACTATGGTTCAAGCATTCTTTTGCATGATGGCACATGTCTAATGCAGTGCTTAATTCATAATGTTAGCAATATGTGTAGAACAGTAGGCACTGTTTATAGGCATGGAGCACTGTGCACAACAATGGCATCCACCACAGAACATATGCCTCCATGTATCTGACTTAAATTTCTGGAAGGGTGGAAGGAAGGATGGAAGGATAGCTAGATGCATATGTGGATATAGTGATGGGTGGATGTGTGGAAGGATGTATGTATAAAAGTGTGAAAGGGTGGATGAAGGGATGGTGGCTGAATGGATATGTGGGTAGAAAGATGAAGAGATTGTCAGATGAATAGACAGAAGGGTGAAAGGATGGATGGAAGGAGTATGAAGGGGTGAAGGGAAGGGTTCCTGCTTATTTACCTTTACTGCTCGTTGAGATTAAAGATTTGGTTCAAGAGGGGGATATTTTAATTTTCTAGCTATTTCCTTGTACTATGAGTTATGACACTGTATTCAAATTTAAATCCTAGTGTTTGTAAACCCCAAACACAAAAGTGCAAGAACCTGTAAACAACCATTTGCACTACATTTTTAGACTTTGCACCGTAATCTGAAGGAGGCTCACAATGGCATATGTAGGTGGAAATTGGTGTGCAGGTCTATGCACTATTAATTATTGGAAAGTATACTTCCCACATCCAGTGTTATTTGAAAATAAGGTGCACGTTGCTTTTTGCATAGTTCAGGATTTTTTTACTGACAGGGATGCATAGATTGCATGGTCCAATTTTTCCTCAAAATGTCTAGATTATACAGTTCACATCGGTGATGGTGCCAATTAGGCAACTTTTTATCTGCTTAGTTTAAGTCATGAAGGGCGTATGGTAGGTTGGTTACATTTGTCTCACTTTCTTGAGGTAATTGGACTAATTGTAAACTAACATTTCCACTAACCGTTGTAGAAATAACATTTACACCAAAAGACAGAGGAAAAAAACAAATTTTGACTCCAGTTTATTGAAATATTGATGCAACATAGCACTAGTGTAATCCATGTAAACTGAACATTTTGGTTTTAAATTGCTCCAGTGCAGTCTTTGTGATACAGCTGGATACCGTGCGTTTTCACCCAGGAATAAAGGGCCATGAACATTTTAAAAAGATTTGGTTGGTAGAACTTGTGTGTTACTGAAATGTCTTACTAAATGAAATAACAATTAATATTCGAGAATATAGGTATGAGCATACGTACACAGTTATCTCTACTATAATCAGACACTGAAACAGACCATTGAATGTTGGAATGTAAAATCTTGTCCCGCTTTGGGGTAACTTAAAATTTTGTCTGCTACAGGAATTTTTAAATATGAGAGAATGTTAATTTGCTTTGGCAAGTCATGCATTGTAGACTGCACTTAACACACATGAAATGACACATGGGAGGCCTGCTTTGGCAGTGAATTGGATCTGGAATTTCTGAGTTTGAGTTGCATGGTCAATATTTGTGTGTCACTTTCATAGTTATTTAGACTGTGTTTCTGTTTTATACTGTTTCTGCCTACATATTGAGCCACAGTTTTGGTTGATTTTGATTGCAGTGGCTCAGTTTATTTGGTGATTCACAATTCCAATCATGGGTAAAACATGGCTTGTTGAACATAGATGAGATGTACTTGAAAATAATTGTTGGATTGCGTATTGCAGTTCAGGTTTTCAATTTGACAAATCTTTTTACTTCTTACCACCGAAATATGAGTGTCTTCCTGGTCGAGGACCACACTGCTTTTTCTCTTATCTGTCTTGTATCAAGACCCTGCTGGACTATGGGGTGAAAGAAAGCTTGAATAAGCAGCTACCTATGTTATTTGACATCTCTTTATTAATGTAATAACTGCACTTTCACAATTGCTTTATTAACCTTCCTGCTTTCTCAAATTTGCTTGAAAATGCACCATTTGTCCACTCGTTTTTCAAAATTTTCTCGGGGGGGGTTATCCCCCCGAACCCCCCTTAGGTTGTTCGGGTGCGCTCGCTACGCTCGCTCGCTGCGGTGCAGTATGCCAATACTTTTACGCCTCACCACTTTCAAATGTCACCAGCCGCCACTGCTCATGCGTGACATTTCAGTGATTTCCGGTTGTGTGTGACATTCCACTGTCAAAAGTGTGACACTTTGAGTGACGCTTTCTCGCAAGTACGACCAAGCAATCAAGTCCACGTGAAGAAATAAAAATAAGCAATTACACCGTGTTCCAACAATGAGATGCTCTAAAAGTCAGTCCTTAAACCTGCTGCAAAGCCTTACAGGCTAGTGATCAATTTCTTATAAAGCAGGGTAGTGACCAAATAATGACAGGAGTAGCAAATTAGATTGACGGAAGTACATTTCAGGAGTAAGAGTCGTATCCGAGCTCTGGAGGTCAGACATAAACATGTTACAATAGCATGATTTCTTACAGAGCCTGCATTATTGATTGCACACATGCCACCCTAGAGCAGCCATGAGGGAATGCACGGCCTGGCTGGGGAGGCGCATTGACACAGGCTTCAAGGCCCAGAGCAAAGGGGCGTGTGACTCTTTCCTTCATGGCTTCTTATTTCCATGATGCTAAAGAGTTCGGTATCACAGAAGTTGTAAAGAGTCATTCTGTTCAATCCGAAAACCATCCCATGTTTCATTCCCTACAAAAAGGGGCGAATTCTGAAGCAGCTTAAACCTGCAAGCAGCTGTTCCACTGCACTCAAGGAAGCTGAGTTAAAAACAAAACGGAGATGTTAAAAAACAATTTCTAAATCATCCATGATGAAAATAAAAACGTCAAGGGTGGGAGCTGCGTCCCCATGTTGGACTGGCCTGGGCCAACTTCAAAACTTTTTCTCCATGACTTAATTGATTAACACTTGATATTTTTGCTTATATGTGTATTCTTTTAAGTTCTCTATATGTATCAAGATGTCTTTAAATACTAAAGTCTGAAGAGAGCATACTTTTCCATCACCTGATCTTTTATATTAAAAAAGGAGGGTAACCTGCCGTTCATGTAAAACAGAAAAGTATTTTTTCCACCAGTTTTGAGTGGCAGCCCAAAACATGAGTGTCCGCACGTCCATCATGGGATAAAAAGCTCATTCAATTAGGCATGATCTATAAGATGTGTATATTCGCTATGGTCGCTTTATTTTCCTTTTTACATATGAAGAACTGCCATTGATGATTGTAATCCTAAGTGTATTCTTTTAATTTGGGAAAATCAATAAAATAAAAAATAAAAAAGCTCATTTAATTATTTTGCTTGTAGTGGCCGCAAGCATTAAACCGGTTGTGGCAGTATATAATTAGCAGGTGGTAACACAAGCAGACCATACTCAACTTGCAGTCCAAAACAGGCACTCCCTTTTGCACACCTACCGCAAAGTTTTTCAAGCTCCTAAAATATGTCACCCTTGACAAATATGTAGTCGAGTGGATTTGAACACAAACCATTTCATAAAGTAAAAATGCAAACCTGTATTAGCACAACCATTTACGCACGCCACATAAATCCGGCTATCATCATCCCCATTAGAACTTCCTTTTTAGCGCTTACTGTTGAAAGAAAGAAAAGTCCTTGAGCCTTAGTTTATACTCTTGTATAGTCATTCATAACATTACCAAGATATTGAATTCTGTAGCCTGTCAGCCTCATTGTGTGATTGTTACGGCTGGGCCGGAGACCACTGCTATCTGTTACATTGTAACAGTTTGATTATAGTAAAAACCAACTTAGCTTGGCTGGGCTGAGATGGTCTCAATGGCCGCCCACCTCTCCTTGTCCTGGGCCCCGCTCACACTGACTGCACTGGCTGGCGACTGAGGTCCACACTGTAACTCTATCAACAGCAGGTAGGGGTGGCTCCTCCGCTAAGGCAGAGGAGCGTCACTCCACTGCTCTAAGAGCAGTGAAAAAGGGAAATATAAAATGATAATAGCAAGGTTATTGTCGTTTTATTTTGTGTTGCTGTGGGACTGGGTTAGGGTGGGGCGGGGCTGGTGGCACAAGGGGTAAGAATGTTGGGCACACTCTACGTGCACATGACGGTTTGGCCGGCCATCTTGGGCCAACCAGTCATGTGCACCTTGCATTTTCCCCTCCAGGCTGTAATGCACAGACTGGAGGGAAACATGCACAGGCTCCCTGTCTCCGTCTGAGCGCCGAACCATGGCCCTCAGACCAATCACACAGCTGCATTGCAGCATTGTGGTTGGCTTAGGGGAGTAGAGTATGTGTGGTTCCTGCTTCTTCCGGCCTTGGAGTCAGTTAGAGAAGAGAAGCGGAGTGATGACGAGGAGAGATGGCAGAAAAGGTAAGGGTTTAAAAAAAATATTTTTCAACCCTCCGCCTCGCCATCCTCGTTCCTTACCATCCACCACTGACTTCAGGGCTTTGTGGGGCATGATAGGTACTAGCTTTATAAAGCAAATCATAGCAGTTTATTGCAGTGATGTGGATACCAGCAATAAAATACGTTACTATGACCCGTGGTGCTTGGCATGGCTGAATTCAAGCCAAATGCATGAAGAGAAGAAAGAAGTGTTCGGTAATGAAGTCTGTGAAACCGGTTCTGGGTTGCTTATGTTCCGCTTCAGGAAGGACCTTGCTTGATGTTTTGCAAGCAGCCTCCCATCACCTGTGTTTTATGTACTGCCCTAAGTGGCAAGGATATGCGCAGACGTGGGTCCCGTGCTTACTGTGACACTGGAACCTAGCTGTACCAGGTTGATGAGCCCATAACTAGGGAGAAACCTGTCCTGGGTTGCTTGTGTTCCGGTTCAGGGAGGACCTGGCTTGGCAGTTTGGGCTGGACTGTTCCCATGAGGAGCAGGGTCAGGACTGATTTGCATATAGCTGGGTCCCAACTGAGATGGCATGGGGAGCAACAGAACAATGGATTGGAGCACTACTCCGAGCTAATGCCAGTGGTTAAACTATTGGCAAGCAGCCACCTATCACCTTTTGTGTGTTTCCGGTACAAAGTGTGCCAAACAAGGTGGAATTACACCATACTTGCATACGAAATCAAAACTCAAACGGAATCCGTTGGCTAATTGCATGCTTTAATTAAGATGGCATTTTCTGGTGATGAATGTGGTGGATATAATGCAGTGAGATTGATATTGTCTGCAACAGATTCATACTAGTGACCCCAATGTGTGTCTCCCTCTCTCTCACAGGATTTTTCCTCGAAACTCACTCTCTGCCTAGAAGTTCTTTACTATAATGGGAGTATAATTGTTCTGATAACATCCAGCGCCCATGTTGGTGGTGGCTACGATCGTGGAAGAAGGGGTGTGATGTTGGCCACTGCCCATCGTTTTTAGGTTTTGTCTGCACATCACTTGCACTGTGCTTATAAAATCTATTGTTTTAATGTAAATTTAAAAGAAGCTTACATCCTGCCCACTCTCTTTCCTGGCTTTTCATTGGTTCCTGTGCTTGCCACTTACTTTCTCTCCATTTCTATTGCCTGTAGCATATTTTTTTCCTGCATTTACCATGCATGTTCCTTGTCTGCTTCTCTTATCAGTTTTCTGTAGCCGAAATACTGTTAATATCCGCTATGGTGGAACTATTTTTTCATAAGATTTCATCTCTTCCGTCTTGCAGCAGATTTATATTGCACAATTTATCACAGGGAGCGATTAAGTGATTTGCCCAGAATCACAGGATGTTGCGCCGCGAAGACTCGAACCGGGATACGCAGCTCTCAAGTCAGCAGCTCTGGCTACGCCACATTCTCTCCACTCCTGTGATGTTTGCAAGGGAGTTCTTTCCTTTATCCCAGAGGAGGATTTATACAAATAGCAGATTCTTCATTACAAAGGCAAAACTGATGCATTACCAATGCTTGTTTCATCATGTTATTGGTCTAGAGGGATGACTGTGCGCATTGTTGGCTCGCCAAGCTGGTCATGCTAATTTCAGCACAAACAGCTATTAGAAACATTTTCAAGATGTTTTCCAAATGTGTGAGCCATTTGTCGGTGTTTCTTCTGCAATGTGGCAAGCAAATCATTCAAATGTTTCCTCAGGTGACAGGCTCAAAAGTGATTTGTGAGAAAAACTAACAATTTAATGTTTTGTGTATGTCAGCTTTTTTATTCATTTCAAAAGGTATATGCTGAAGTGCTGAACATATTTCTTACCCAGGCTTTTCAGAAGTTAGAGCGAAGCCTGGGGCAGAAAAGTTCATTCTTCTTCCGTTTTTGCCAGCCAAACCTTTTTCTAAGCTAACAAGCATCGGAAATGACAAAAGACCTGCCTTATAAAGGGATGTGCCTCTCTCAGTCCACTTTCCAGGAAAATTCGGGCACTAAACAACCCCTGTAAAACTCAGCAAGTTCTAGCCTATGCCCACCGTCGCCAGATTGATATATTATTCTTGCAGAAAATTCATATGAATAACAGAAGGGCACCTGCCTGGGCACTTAAATGGGGGGCTTACAGATACCTCTCTACATATTCCAGAGGTGTTGTTATCTTAATATAGAAGGGGGGGCTTCAGACATATTCACAAGGAAGCAGACCCTGGGGGCATATTCTTCATTCTACAAGGCCTTTTCCAATCTACAAACAGAATACTCATCAGTGCATAAGGACCAAATCAGGATGCCACACCACAATATCTGGAGTGGCTGCTATAATATTACACTCCTCCCCACTTTAGTTCAACCAACAGTTCCCAGAGGAACCCTAAAGCTAGAGAAATGCTATTTATAAGTATGGGTCAACATGATCTGGTGGACACGCGGTGTCACCTACATCCCCATGAAAGAGCACTCACTCATTGTACATGATTGTGAGGCTAGACTACACGACTGGCCATGCTCACCAGATTGTATTAGCTGCAGCTGTGCAGAATCCATTCCACACTCTGCAAAGCATTTAGAGATGTTGTGTGGGGAGAGTGCACTGCTGAAGGCAATGGCATTTCAAGTCCATTCTAGATAGGCTCACCGTGTTGGAGACATAGATACAAACACTCAAAAAAACTAAACGAATACCCATGACCCAAGGACACTATTAGACATGCAAAACAAATGGTGTAAACAGTAGGAGGTGGCAGAGAGCGAAACAGGCAAATATGTATAACCTAGACGATATGGGAGAGGAGATCAACCGGGCACACATTGGCTTATCTTATTCATCCAAGTGGGCGGCATGTGACTTAATACAGATAGATGAGGACAACTGTACTGTGGTACACCAAACAAGAGACATTTAGGCAGCATTTACTAACTATTACTTTATACTCATCCACAAACCACCTAGACATCACCAACCTCAACACCTACATTGATGAAGCCATGCTGGCGTGGCTCGACTAAGAACGCAGGCCACTCTATGATCCAATCAATCCCGAGGAGATGAAAGAGGCCATTAGTAATGTGCGAAATGTCCTAGCACCTGGTAATGATGGCTTTACCATTGAATTCTATAAAGAATAGATTGATGACTTCTTACTCTATATGCTGCAGATGTACGAGGAGGCACGTGTGAAAGGAATACTACCGCCCACTCTTAGAGAAGCAATTGTTATCACATTGTTTAAGCGAGACAACTCTCCAAATTAATGAAAGTCCATTGTTGTCAAATTGTTAATGCGAGGCAAAGCTCCGAATAAATGTGACTCATACAGACCTCTGTCTTCACTAAACTTTGACAACAAAATAGTAGCTAAAATAATAGTGAATAGACTACTATCATTATGACAAATGGTGGGACCCACTCAGTCGGGGTTGATAACCAATCACGCCACAGCTGCCAACCTCAGAACCCTATTTGCGGTCACATACCAAACAGACTCGGAAATTCTGGTCGCAACACCATTCTGAGATGCTAGTAAAGCTTTTGACTCCATTGAATCTCCATACATTTGCACTGTGATGAGTAGGATAGGACTGAGTAACGGAATATTGAAATGGACAGACCGTCTATATACTTAGCCAATAGTCAAAATTAGAGTTAATGGACTAGCATCACACCCAATACAGAGAGGCATCAGACAGGGATGTCCACTATTCTCACTTATGTTTGCTCTTGATCTGGAACCCCAGCCATTTATATTGAGAGCGCATCACCATACAAATTGTATCCTGCAGATTGCTGTTATCACTATATGTGAATCATATACTCCTGCTGATGTAATATCCACAGAATAAACTTAACTTCAATCATATGCATAATAATCAGTTTTGATAGATGATCCGGTCTCACCATAAACTGGGGTAATTCGCTACTAATGCCATTAACCAAAAATACATGAAACCTACTCTAGACTATGCCATACTTTGGACACAAAACCCAGTCCACTATTTAGGCATTCTAAACCTCTGGGATAAGGATGTAGTACTACAGAGAAGACTTTATAGGATCACTACACACATTCGATAGTGAGGAGAATTGCCCTTATGAAAATGGTGGTCTGTCTAGACTACTTTATCTATTCCAAAATGTACCTATACCACACAACCAAGTGTTCTTTCATGAACTGAAGCTACAGATGATTACTCTAGCCTGGGCTGGCAAGTAGCCTGGAATCAGCTGGGATACTCTAAAAAGTTGGGGGATTAACGGCCTCCAATTACTAGGTATACTATCTTGTTGTCCAAGCCCAGTTCGCACACCACTGGTTCCATAATATTAGAATGCTCCACATTATGCAGTCGAGAAGGACCTGGCCCACAGTAGCGTATTGAACACTATCTTAACCCGAAAGCCCCATAGGCCTGGTCCAGACTAGCTATAACGTATGCAGTTGTGGCACCATATTCATCCCATCTGTCACTCAAGAACAGCACAAGGTTAAAGTTGAAGTGAGAACCATTGACGATACACACATTCACAGAACTAAAACTACACACATTGGGAGACTTATTTCAAAACAACATATTAATTACCCTACAAGTCAATAAAGCACTGGTTCCGGTGACCTTTTTAGACACATTATTATGCTATTGTTCCGGGGGGGGGGAAGTCAGAAAAGGGTATGGCACATCGCTAAAAGAGACACAAGTATGGAAACTACTAAACCTTGGGATAGACAACCATATTACAAAAGTGTTAGGGACAGATTTGTAAAGATGTGATGCAGCGCAATGCAGTAGACAACTTACTGCACTGTATCACATGGAGAGGGTGGGAACATGCCATATCTACTAAGGTAAGACATATTCCAGCTCTCTCCCTCTTTCCCCGTGCTGGCACACGCAGTGCTACCTAGCGACAATGCAGGCACCCTTGCACCATTGGGCAAGGGGGCCTGTGTTGCAACCAGGATTATTTTTGTTCAGGAAGGGACATCTTCCTGCACAAAAGCAATCCTTTGAGGCATCCTTCTCTTTCAAAGTGTGCTGCATGCATAGAAAGAGGAATTAACTGGAAAAATAAATACATCCCTCCTCGTTACACCTCACTTAGTAAAGGATATCATTTTGATGCAATCCCAGGTTCACTTTCTACATGTGCTGCAGAATGCAGCACAAGTAGAAAGAGGAACAAAAACGAGAAATATAGTTTGTTCCCCCCTTGCACCTCCCCTGGGATGGCTTACCTTTTTGATACATTCCCAGATTTATTATGTATCGCTAGGAATGTGCCAAAACCCATGGCTGGATGCGTTTGAACACCCATGCTCCACTCATGGAATGCCTTCCCAGGACAGAGTATCGCAAGGCAGTTACTTTTGTGGCCTCAAGTTACTCCAGATTTACCATGCCACTCACAGCCACACAGGGGGCCATATTTATGACTTTTGTGGTGCAGGGCGGCGCAGCAAGCCTCTTTGAAGTGCTGCCCTGTGTCATAGTGAAAGGGCAGGAACGCGCTGTATTTATCAAATATGGCACATTGCTGTCCTTTTCTCTTGGGCTTGAGCTGTTTTGGCAGCCTAGCACCAATGCAGGCACACTTGCACAATGGTGCAAGGGGGCCTGTGTTGTAAGCAGGATAGTTGTATGCAGAAAGGAGCACCTTCCTGCACAAAAGCAATCCTGAGAGGTGTTTTCCTCCTTCTGTGTGTGCTGCAGAGTGCATAGCACATAACACATAGCAAGAGGAAACAATGAGGAGAAAAAGATATTTCTCCTCGTTGCATCTCTCCTGGGGAGGTGTATCTATTTTGGAGCATTCCCAGGTTTACCTGTTATTGTAAATTTGGGAATGTATCATAATCCATAGACACAACAATGCAGAGATTTGGCCTTGCTTGTCTTCATAAATCTCATTTTACATTTGCTAGGCCTTTGCACAATGTTGAGTGGTGGAAGTGGCTCATAAATATCCCCCCAGAGGCCATATGCACAAGGCCTGGCGATAAATAATGCTAACTTTAGTTAGGGGCAATTTTTGGACCGCCGCCATGGCACCTACGTATTTACAACATGTCGCTACATGGCAATAGTTTCTGATCGCAGCGGTATTTGTCCACGTAAACCACAACGTTACGGCGATAAAAATGTTGCCGCTAACATGAATAAAGTGACGGCAGGCCAGTCAGCGGCCAGGAACTGCATGATAATCAGCGTGACGCCACTTTTTTCACGTTAGCAGCAATATTCAACACAAAAAAAAAAAATTGTTGAAGAACTATGCAGGAAGCTGGACTCAGTAATGCAGGAGAGACAAAACCCCTAACACCACAAATAGGAGGACCAGCCAGAGACCCAGGGGAAGGGAAAGAGGAAAACCAGGTTCAGCCAGCAGGAACATCAAATCCTGATTGCGGCGGTGACAGAGAAACAACTACAGCTCTTTGTCAGCTCCACTGTGTCATTGGGGACAAACCATGCAATATGGCAGTCCATCACAGCCAAGGTGAATGCTGTTGCAGATGTGAGGAGGACAGTGACTGACTGCAAGAAGCGCTGGCATGATGCTAACTCAAGACCAAGCAGAAACTGGCCAACAATCGCCAGGCAGCACTGCAGACCTGAGGTGGGAGTCCAGCGCCACAGGTGGAGCTGGATGCCTTGGAGGAAGAGGTATCTGCAGTCATCTGTGAGGAGTCGGTGGTTGGAGTCCAGGGACAGGATAGTACTGAACAAGACCAGCTACATCAGCAACAGGGTGAGTACCAACCAGGGACCGGGAAGAGGGGGTGGATGGAACCAATGTCATTCATGCACAAATAAATATCACTCAGTGCACACCGACACTGACTGCAGATGTTGTCCCAGATACTCCCGTTCCTGGGGGTACAGCCACATATCACCCTAGTCAATGAACATATTGAAATACACATATTGGTGGTGTCACAGATTTGGAAATCAGCACAGAAAAGTAATCCAAAATTCAGACAAGAAAGTATTTACACCAGACCACAAAATAAGGCAAACATGAACAAGCAAAGGGGCATATTGCCTGGATATGTGGCTGGGTGTCAAAATGGCCCCTTGCCTCAACACCAGGCACACACAAATTGTCTGCACAGGGCTGCATCTTTGTGACAATAATATGATGATGCACCATGTCCAAGACTGATCTGGGGCAAAAGTGAGCCTGCCACCACCGATGGCAGCACACATGCACCATTGTGCAGGGGTGTCTGAGTAGAATGAAGAATGTGTATGTGCAGTAAGGTCCTCCTTCATGCACATGTGCAATCTTCAAATCAACTCAGATACCCTTGCACAATGGTGCATGTGTGCTGCCATCGGTGGTGGCATGCTCACGTTTGCCCATGATCAGTCTCGTTCACAGTGCATCATCATATTGTTATCACAGAGATGCAGCCCTGTGCAGACAATTTGTATGTGTGTGGTGTTGAGGCAAGGGGGCCATTTTGACACTCTCACACATCTCCAGTCAATGTGCCCTTTGCTTGTTCATGAGACGCTGCCTTGTGTCTACCAAGTGAGAAAGCATGTAGTGAGTCTATATACCATGAACACATGCATTGTCAGAACATAGTGATCATGCAGCCTTCTGTAGAAAAGGTGCATATCCCACAATGCATACATTCAGCACAGTAGAGTCATAATGTGATGTCATACTGTGAGCAGGGGGGATCTGCCAACAACAGTACAGTGCATGGACTATGCATATCAGGAATGTGTCACCATAACATTTTCTACATGTCTTGTCTGTGTACCATACTCACAGAACTAAAATGTCCCTGTAAAGAAGTATGACAAGTTAAGCATGACACCAAGCAAGAATATCAATTTAGCACCAAAGCATGTCAACTTGCAAAATGGCACTATCACCCCTCAGGTCAAGATGCACTCTTCTACTCTCAAGTGTACACATATGCCATACAGAAAACAGTATCCTACATTAGTAGTGGTGTGAGTTGCCCATTACACCTTGCTGTGCATGGAAACAAGTATTTCGGGAAAGTCAACAGTGTCAGTGAACAAATATGCAGTCAGGTATGTTAACATCTGCACACAAACACCGGCATCCAATCATCTTTGACATAACAGCATGTATCATCCATGTGACCATCTGCGTGGCATATTCCCAAACACACATCACCCTGCCAATCGCACCTGATGTGATGTTGGCAGGAGAAAGCGACAAACTTCTTCACGCTAAGCCGGTGATGCGATAAAATCCTTGCCGCTAAGGGAGGATGATGCACCGAGCCTGTTGCGTGTGCGATCTTGCTGCGATGGAAGAAAATGGCGCTCCGCGAAGGAGCGACGATCCTGATGCGATGCGGGGAAAATGGTGAACGCTCGGCGTCCGCGCTGCGATGAGCTTGATGCGATAATTTGGGGTTAGCGAGCACTTTGGGGCACGCTAACAAGCAATGTGGCAATCCTTGGGTTAGCGAGTGTTTTCAGACCCGCTGACGCGTGATGCGACGATCTTTGGGATAGCGGGCGTTTTTAGGCCCGCTGACGGGTGATGCGATAATCTTCGGTGTTAGCGAGCGCTTGGCGGCAGCAGAGCGACGATTTTTCTCACGCTCACCAGCTGCAGCGGCTCGCTAACGGGGGTTATCAACGATTTTCAGCACTCTTTTCTCAGCAGTAGAACTAGAGGCCCTGGAACTCACAGGAGCCTCACCTGCAGATAGAAATCCTCGCTGGGAGGAAACAGGAGGCTGATGGTGGAGTCTGGTGTGCCTGAGACTCCTGCAGGAGGCTAGCTCTTTTCTAGCCCTTGGGTGATTGCTGTAGCAAAAATAAAAGTTCCTTTAAAGTCCTTTTCCTCTTCTTCCAAGTCCAGTAGTAACCACTGCAGGCCAGTCCAAGAAACAGCACACAAGCACAAGGACAGTCCTTCTCCTGCAGATTCCTGTAGTCACACGGACAGAGGTTCTTCTTGTTGTCCAGGAGCAATACAAATTGTAGGGGTTTGGGCACAAATATTTATACCCACAAAGTCTTTGTTCTTAGGAGTCACAAGTCTCCGAACCCAGCCAGAACCAGTTCTGCCCAGCCCTGGAGCACTTTGTTGACCAGGCTGCATCCTTCCTTTCAGAAAGAGGGGGTGTAGTGAGGTTCCACACTTCATTCAGGAAAGGAGGAATCATACGAGGATTAAAGTGACAGCTCCAATGTTTATTTCAAGTTACTGAGTACAATCAGAGACCAGCAGCTCATCCAGCACAATGGACACCCAGTTGGAACTCACACTCATCCCATAGCATTCTTATTACAGATTTAGGTTCTATTCCTACTCACGAGCCTACTTAAAGCGATACACCATCGCTACAGGGGGTCTGCCTTCAGACGCACAGTGGGAGGTGGAGCCAGCATTCACCTTGCCAGGCACAGCCCTATTCAAGTGCAGGAGCTACCCCTCCCCTCACTCCAAGGCAGATCTCTCTATTCCCCTTTTGTACCGCTTTGTTCGCCATAAGTTGGCAGGGTATGCTCAGACGTGAGTCCCTTGCTCACTTTGCCACTGGATTCAAGCAAGCTTGGCTGAAGACGGCTGAAATGCCAGAAACCGGTCCTAGGAAGCTTGTTTCCGGTCCAGGGAAGGCATGGCTTGGCAGTTCGGGCTGGACCGTTCCCATGAGGCACAGTGTCAGACTGATTTGCATATGGCCATGTCTGAACTGGGGTGGCAGAGTGGGCTAAAGAACGGTGATGGATCAAACCCGGATCTGTTGACTGGGTGTGAGTGTTTGATTGGTTCTGATGCTCCGTCCATCACCACCCCCTTTTGTACCGCTTTGTTCGCCATAAGTTGGCAGGGTATGCTCAAACGTGAGTCCCTTGCTCACTTTGCCACTGGATTCAAGCAAGCTTGGCTGAAGACGGCTGAAATGCCAGAAACCGGTCCTAGGAAGCTTGTTTCCGGTCCAGGGAAGGCATGGCTTGGCAGTTCGGGCTGGACTGTACCCATGAGGCACAGGGTCAGACTGATTTGCATATGGCCATGTCTGAACTGGGGTGGCAGAGTGGGCTAAAGAACGGTGATGGATCAAACCCGGATCTGTTGACTGGGTGTGAGTGTTTGATTGGTTCTGATGCTCCGTCCTTCACCACCCCCTTTTGTATCTCTCTATTCAACCAAGGTCTGACTCAGCCTGCCCTGTCCCTCCAAAACCAGACAGCCAATACACATAATAGCAGAGCACACTGGAAGGCTTAGGCAAGAAAGTACCTATACTCTAAAAGTGGTAGTTTCAAACACAGAATATAAAAATAACCTTCACTAAAAGATGCATTTTAATATTCTGAGCTCAGGCATACTAAGTTCGTTTTTTTACCATGTTCTGTGGGTCAGTTACGACTATAGGATGTAATAGCCCAAACCTCCCATTCTGGCCTATGGAGAACAGGTAGCCTTACAGTAGTGAAAAACGAAATTGGGTGTAATTCACTACTAGGACATGCTACACACCTTAGAGCATGTCCTACCTTACACATACAATGCACTCTATCATAAGGGTGGCTTACAGGATGCCAAGGGAAGTTTCAGGGGCTGGGAAGTGGGTGCACTTCACAGCCAAGATGGCATTTCTGGACTGCACACAGACACTGCAGTGGCAGGTCTGAGACACACTTTACAAGCTGCTTATGTGGGTGGCGCAAACCAGCGCTGCAGGCCCACCAGCAGCATTTGGGTTACTAGCTCTGGGCACACACAGGCCACGCTACTAGGGACTAACAGGTAAACCAAATAAGCCAATCAGGGATATACCAATTCACATAGTCATATTTACAAAGGGAGAGCATATGCACTTTAGCACTGATCAGCAGTGGTAAAGTGCCCAGAGTCATAAAGCCAACAAAAACAGGTTAGGGAAAATCCAGGAGGAAGGCAAAAAGCTTAGGGATGACCCTGCAAAAAGGGCCATTTCCAACACTCACCATTGGAAATGCACATAAGTGAAAGGGTCACTGTGTGAAAGAAATACAGGGCAGTAAAACCAAAGCTGCACCATACCTGCAGGTCATCATGCATACATTAAGATGTCCTTACTCCCTTTCACTTAACAAAATGAACTGTGTGTATCATGGCAAATCGAGCATACATCCCTGCCCATATCATATGGCACATCACATCAACCCAGATCACAACAGTGGGATAGGTCTAATCATGGCACAACAACAATTATGTTGCATTGCCAACAGCAAGGTGTGGCACCATGCAATCCACCCCTCTTAAAAAGAACAATCTTTAAAAATATGAAGGTGTACTGAGTAGGGGTGACTCTCCCACGATGCAGTGCCCAGACACATAAATCTTAGCTAATCAACATTGACAACAATGTTGTACAAACAGCATCACTGTCACTACTGAACAGAGGGCGCAACTGGTGCTGCATGTGTGTGGGAATTGGCCACTTACATTTGGCCTACTTATGAACTGTGAGATGATAACGTACAACTAAAATGTCACATCTGTGATGTTGTACAATGAATCACTATCCAGCATGTAATAGCCATCTCCTCCTGAACATTCTGAATGGACATTGTCATGCCGTCTGCTTGTAAACATATCCAATGCATGATCATACTTGAAACATACATATAACTGCATCTCCCCTTTACATTGCAGAGGGAGAAACATCACCTCCTGTACAGCACCCAATAACATTCTTCAATGATAAGGATGAAGACATCGCAACCATCGACAGGGACACCCTCCAAGAGCTGCTCAACTCTATTGGCAGCCCATCCCCAGAACCAGGGTCATCCATCAGCGTCGTGGAAACTCCAACCCCTGTACAAAACACCCAGCAGCAATCACCTACCACCACAGCTGTCTCCCAGGACCTTGAGGACTCACTTCTGACATTTCAACGTTGTGCGATAGAGGTCCAGCAGGAGATGGCTGGTCAGGTGGGGGTGAGGTTTGAAGGCCTGGTGGCCAAATGGAATGGGGTACGTGGGTGTCTCAGACCCATTTCGGACCACCTACAGGCCATCACAGACACCCACAGTCCGCTCCATGCTCTCCAGCATTCCATGGCTGACATCACTGGAGTACTGACTCAGAGACAAGAAAAACTGTCGAGTCAGATTGGCTCCAGCGGTGTCCCCAGGGGGTTGCACCAAATGCAAATGATCATGGAGAACATGGAGCGGATGCAAGTCTTACACTTGGCTGCCATGGCTGCATACCACAGAGATGTTGCTGGAATCTTCAAAGCCCTGCAGCTGCTCATCATAGCAGTGCTGCCTCAAGGTTTGGCACAGATGAATGCTGCTGCTGTTTCAACATCCACATCTCAGCCCCCTGATGTGTCAGTGCCTCACAGTGCCCCAGACAATCTAACATCATGCACACGGAAGGCATATGACACATCAGAGGATGACGATGTGGACAATTCAACATTCTTGCAAAGAAGAAAGCGGTAGCATTCTTCTATGCCAAATGGACTGTTTCTGCTTGGATCTGTGCTTAGCATCATGCCCCGGAACATCAGCTTCCACTGTCCCCTGAGTCACTCTGCAACACTCACCTTAGACATTGATATGGAGTGTCGTAATTTGTGTTGTTCCCAATGACACTGCAATCAGCCTGCTGACTGAACTCTGCCTCTTCCTCAACATGTCCCCGTCCATGTTACCCCTAAAGGACTCTCTCGGGCCCTCCACTGGGCATCCATAGAATATGGGGGTTGTTTGACCAAGCACTGGGCCAGTCTTCTACCAATGTCAATGCACATGCCAATAAAACAAGTTAAGTCACACAGATGTGTGTTGCCAATGACCATTCACGTATTGAAGTTATAAAAATTGTTGGGCCAGTGATTCCATCAAAACTTACACCGAGGGACATATGATAAATGGTCATGTTGAATCTGTGTCCCACATAGGCAGTGAGATGACCGGGTATGTGTGAACTAGCTGTGGACTCATTGCTCAAATACTACATGCTTGCAAGATACCAACATTGCCCTACGTACATGATGGGAATAGGCATGTGCGGAAATATGTCAAAGTCAGCCTCATGCCACAAGTAGTGTCTTCATTTAGCATTGCTAACAAGTCTCACTTGGCAGATCTACTCACACTCAATGGGATGGATAAAGCTTGTTGTGATGGGGGTCATGGCATGCCACTTTTCAAGATAGAGCACACACCAGATTCACATAGATGATGAATGGTAATGGCACATATCTACCACCTGCTATTGGAACCACAATGTCTGTTTCAGTGAAGTAGTGTTGGTAATACGGACTTATCCTAATGTGCAAGTCCTCAGTCAGTCACGTCCTGTGGCTTAACAATGCCTTGGAAATAAGGAACCCTCTCATGCTGTGCTCACTGTGAAAGGAGAGGGCAATGTGTCTAGTGGTGTGTAGTACACTGCAATTCGCATATAGTCAGATGCTGTACCACCATTTCAAGGGTGGCATCACTATGAGGCAATGCCAAAACTAACAGCTGGGAAAAGTGGGTATAACACTGGCACAACAGGGAGCAATGCTTCATTTGCCTTCCTGTTTGCTGTAGAACTGTGTTCTGCCTTGTGCCGTGCACATATGATCTGCAAAATTAAAAAATTCTGTATGGTCTGGAAGATGAGCCTTTCTACACAGGAAAATCCTTTTTCACTAATGCTGACACACTTGCACTATGTAGCAAGTGTGTCTGTGTCTGTGCATGGTAGGTGGACTCTGAGCCAGGCTCAGGTGAAATGCAGGGTGGGGCCGTAATCTGGGGAACACAGCCCATACATCCATTTTCATGATGGATAAGAGTTGCAATGTCAATGTTTGCTCAATACCAAGTCCCTATATTGTGTTGTAAATGTGCAACAATGTGATGTACAACTCTGTGAGTCACACATAAGATGTAAAAATTAATAAACAAGTGTCCCTAGGCTAGGGTATGACTCCTATTTGCCATCCTGTAATCCATGCAGGCTTCCTGTGCACAAATCAACTGGATCCTGACACTATCGGTCCAGCTAAGAGACATGTCATGACACCACGTACACATTCAAATGATTGGTCTGTGATTGAATAAGTTGTATTCAACTCAAAAAGCACCACTCCACCAATGCACTTCTGACAACTGCAACCACAATTCAAAAACAGTAAAAATGTATTTGAACTTCACAAAATAAACTACCCTATAGTAACACTAAGCACTACTACAACTAACCTAATCCTAACTAACTGGAGCTAAGTGAATGTGACTCTAAACTATCTACCTTAGCTAATCATAAACACGCAACAGCATATCTGAGACTTCAATCGCCCTCTCACCCTTAAAGCACATCAGCAGACAGACAAATACATCTTAGCTAAACATAAACTAACTACACATTTATCCTACACAAATATGTATTTTTTATTTGTTTTATTTTTTATATAACAACAAATACATCAACCACCTACCCAAAGAAAAGGAAACTTAGCCCATAATACTACATAAAGAGACTAAAAATTCTAAAATATTGTTAAAATCTGTCACTACCTAATCCTACACTATAACTACATTATCTAACACTTAAACACCTACACATTTACTAATTAAAAATATAAAAAAACATTGGGGCTGGCTAATTGGGGGATGGGTCAATACTTGCCCATGTCAAAATGGAAGACCCAGGGCAGCCTTGATGTCCTGGAGGTGGGTGTTCTGCTCCGATATTTAGGGTTCTATTCATGCCAGTCTGACATTCATGTCCATCATGCACAAAGGGTCCTTACTGTGAATCCCACAGCATGAGTCAGTGCTGCAGATGGCAGTGTGGCAGTCCCCTGTCCACTTGGCTGTGAGGGGGCACCTGCCTGTGTGCCGAATCCTGTAGCAGCAGGTTGGCTGTGTGGTGTCTGTGTCAGATGGAGAGATCTTTGGCCATGTCTGGACCCACGCCTGTCATCTGAAGGGCCAGATATGGCCTGTGTGTCACTCTGCAAACTTTGTAGTGCAACTTGGGGCAAAGACTTCCATCTCTCCACTGCCTGGTCAGCTGCATACCTCCTAGGCATGGTACGATAGCTCTTGGCCACCCGGTGTATGTGCAGGTATCTTTCTTTCCAGACCTGAAATGTGTCGACCTCCTCTGGCGACATATTGTCTGTAAGATAAGAGCAGTGACACTATGTGAGTCCAGATGACTATGTCAATGTTCTCCATTTAACTCTGAAACACAAGGTCAGTAAAACATGTGAGCATACACTCTAACAAAAGATTGTGAAGTTCAAAAGTGACATGGACAATGCAATGTTGAATTAAGGATCAGTTACAACATGATGGTGACACTGACATGACAGTGCATGGCATGTGACATGTAGTGTCACAAGACAATGAGACTCTCAGTGTGAAATGATGGTGCTGTCATATACCCTGACTGAGGGGGACTTGTGCAAGGAAGTGGACGAGAGAGTAATTATTACTCGGTGTGTGGCGCCTCGCTCCTCCACTTCTGAAACACAAGGCTGCACCATATGTACAATAATGTGGTGCAGCCCTGCTTGTCCCCCTGCCGTGGCAAACGAGCACCCTTGCGCAAGAGTGCAAGGGTGTCTGTGTGCAGGGGAGGGTTGTTCATGTGCAGGAAGGTGTCTCTTCCTGCACATGAACAATCCTGGAAAAGCCCTTCTGTCACTTTCATGCGTGCTGCATCATGCAGCACACATGGAAGCGACAAAATTGCATATTCTCTATTATTTGGACATGCACAGGAAGGAACACCTTCCTGTACAGAAAGAAATAAGGCAATTGGTCTTTTTAAATGTGTGCTGCACAAGGCAGCACACATGGAAAACCAACGTTAGGTGGCTGAACAGTGACTTGTACATGAGGCGCAGCCACTCTCACCACCCCATTTTCACAAAAGTTAACGTTGTGGTGGCGAGAGGGGATTGTACATTTGTCCCGGAATCTACCATGAGAATGAGCCCAATGAGACATCTTGACAACACCATTGCAGAACCATAACATGGCAATTAGGTACATAGGGCCATCTTTGCTAGATTGTTGGTGAGGATGCCATTGGTATCCTTGGCTTAACACTATGCCCTGCAACTTCTGGAAAGCTGGTATGCAGCAGATCTACAATAGTACTGTGCAGACCTGTGTCTGACCCGCACAGCCTGAAAAACACTACCTACTTGAGCATACTCTGGCTCACATGCAAAGTTCTGCAAGTATCTCTGTGTTGATGTGATTGATTAGAAAGGGCCACAGAGTGGCCCTTCATGCACATAACCATTCCTTACAATATATACAGACAAATCAATGTGTGCTGCCTCATGCAGCACATGTTGAATTCACATGATGTCATTCTCAGCACTGATTGTTCATGTGATGTAAGTTGCACGTTCATGACCTTGAACAATCAATGGTGTCCTGTTCTCTCCAGATGTACCGCACAACGCAGAACACTTTCGACAAACATGTTTGTCAACCAAATTAAGACATCTTACCACAGTTCATAAACTGATCCAATATGCCTAAGGTATCACACATTACACACTCCAAAACATTCTAGCTGGCCTTGGAGAGAGTGTCCAGACCTCCAAAGGTTTGTTTGTGCATGTATTCAGAGCCCAACCTTGTGAAAAGATGGTGTAGAGCCCTTTTGTGCTTCATTCTCAGGCAGCCAGCTAAACGCTGCATTGTGACTCAGGCTAAGGCAATTGTGCTCCCACAATGCTGTACAATGTGATGTTGATGAGTAAGTGTTGTGCTTGTGATATGCACCAACATTGCAAAGATATGACACATCAGATGTAAGACAATCACTATTGCCAGCAATCCTAGCTTGTGACCTAACTTTACATTAAGGTGATTTCAACATGTACAAAGTAGGTGTGACTCTGGATCCTGCTGCAATAAATTTGTTATCACTGACCCAAGCTTACATATTGTGGCTGTGACTGACTCTTTTTAGTGGTTTCTGTAAATGACGCCTGGTGCAACAAAGATTTGAACATCATTGACAGCCATCTCAGTCAAGGATGTACACGCATTCCATGACTGGTCATAATCATCACCAAAACCACTGACATGTCTCCTCTCTTGTCTGTATGCTGTGTAATCCACATGCATGTGCTGGAGTGACATAACCCATTGATATTCCTTGCATGGGTATCACAGACTAGGAATGCGCACAGTTACATCTGAAAGACAATTGCATTGCTCCATTTTCACTTACTGATTTGTTCACGCTTCACACTTCTTTGAAACATCATCACACTGGAGGCAAGGTACATATCATACACACCCATACTGCATACTACTATGTACAGGATTTCACCCAGACATTCATCACATCTGATAATGACAATATTTAATGGATGAACTCACCAGTGACATGTGGGTCACGGAAGGCTTCGATGTCCCCCTGAGGGATCAGTGGTCTGCCAGCTGTGAGACGTGAAAAGAAACGTGTATTGGTATCAGATGTAAATTCACACGTGTCCTATTCATCATCAGATACATCTACATAAATGACAATGCCCTGTAACTGTACTGTTGCAGTTCAGGTTGCATACATGATTGTGTCTACTTTGCCTGTTGTTCCCACAAGACATGACCAATGCTGAGTTTGGCAACACAAGACAATCCTGCTTGCAAATTTGCACATTTTGCACACACTACTTGTGTGACACATTCCCAAGGCCACTTTTCTCACAACAACATCATGTTCTCAATGGTCTGTAGACAATAGGATTGTTGTAGATCTCATCAGGGTGTGTCACAACAATTGATGGTGTATGATCACACCTTCTGTATGTGGCAGACTGACACTCCAGAGATGGCCTATTTTAAACAATCAATATTACCTATATCATCATACGTTATACAAAACCTATGGACAAGGGCAGTGTACATAGGAGGCTGAGCCATAAGTTAAGATCATGGAAAACCTGATCTTAACTTTGCAAAACTAGTGCAAATGCATTATTTCTACTTGTTTTTCCATCTTCCTTGTGTGATGCCTTGTGCAGCACACATGGAAAAATCTAAATGCCTTTGATTGTTTATGTACAGGAAGGTCACCCTTCCTGTACATATACAATCTTTCCCCTGCACGCAGACACCCTTACCCTATGGTGCAAGGGTGTCTGCGTTGGCACTACACTGCTAAGTGTAGCGCTAGTGCAGGGGGAAACACAAGGCTGCACCATATCATTGTAAATATGGTGCAGCCTTGTGTTTCTGAAGTGGCAAAGTGAGGAGTTAAGCCATGCCCGATAAAGCCTCACTCCGCTTCTTTCTTGAACATATGCCCCATTGTGTTAAAGACTGCATTTTAGGATATGTTACAAAAGTATTCATTTATTATTTTTGAGGTTGTACTTACCACCTTGTAGCCCAATGATGACTCCCAGGTGGTCCAACATGTCACCCTCACGGCCCATGCACTCCTGCCATCGGTGCTTCCATTGTTGGACAGTCCTGTCCACACCGAGGATTCTCAGCATCTGACTCCTTACTTGCTTCCACCTCACCTTCCGCACACATACAGAATATCCCTGCAGGATCCTACCCCCACTCTCAACCATCAAGGGCAGGTAGAATTTTACCAGCCAGAGGAAGCCCCCCGAATGCCCCTTCTGACATCCTGCCCTCCCTACCCACACCGGCCATCTCCCAGAACACACCTAAACCTACTAGAAATGAAATTAGGCCCAAATATATACCCCAGAAACTATTAATAATGCTAATTTACCCCTTGGACAGACACCCGACAAGATTTGAAACAAAACTCAAAAAACACGTAAGGACAAGTACACAAGACTTCACAGAGACACTAGGGACAGTTCACTGGACACAACAACACTCTCTACTTCCAAAAACACTATCACACAACTCCAAGCACCTCCAACACTCTCCACATTCACTAGCAGTGTGCTCAAAAGAGAAAGTGGAAGTGTACAGTACTCCTCCAGTACACAGGATGCATGCTGACATCACTTCTTGTGTGTTTGCGGCCCGCTTTTTTACTATGTGGGCGGAATCTCCATGCAAATTCAGCTTTAACAGTAATATTTCATGTTGTTACAGGTTTTTTGCGATTATTTTCCATAGCGGTTATGAAAAATAATATCGCTTTTGCGTTAAAGCGGTAAAAATTTGGACGCTAAGAGCGAGTTGTTCCTCAGATGAACATGATTTCATGGAATTCATCACTGGCCCCCAAATACACCCTAAAATTCATCTCTGACCCCCAAACACACACTAGAATTCATCTCTGACCCCCAAACACACCCTTAAAATTCATCACTGACCCCCAAAAACACAACCTAAAATTCATCTCTGACCCCCAAACACACCCTAAAATTAATCACTGACAACCAAGCACACCCAAAAATTCATCTTGGACCGCCAAACACACCCTGAAACTTAAAAAGCTCCATTACTAGCCTCACAATGTTTACCTTTCACTTGTCAGATGCATGCAAGTTTTTTGTGTAATGAGATTTTATTGCACAAATTAGGCTTATGTGCTTTTTATAAACAAATGTACACATGTGCATTTTTTGACATTGTGATTAGGTGAAGAAATGTTAGATTATTAGATCCCTCCATGCTGTTCTAGCAGCAGAAGCTGTGATGTGTTCATCATCTGCCTCTTCTTCCTGATCCTCCTCTGGATTGTCTGGATACTCCGGCTGTTCAGCCCATGGCGTGTTTGTGCGAACACATATGTTGTGCAAAATGCAACATGCCATGATGATTTTGCAGACAAGCTCAGGGCTGTACAACAGTCTGCCACCTGAAAAATTGATGCAAAAAGAACAATTGATGGACAGAATGCAGAACAAAGTTATACATTCACCCCAGTACAGACATCTGGACCTAAATCCATTGTTTTTTGCTCACCATGCCATTCCAGTTTGGACCCAGCAATATCCAAATCAGTCTTGACCCTGCACCCAATGGGAACAGTCCAGCTCGAACTGCCAGGCCAAGTCCTCCCTGGACTGGAAACAAGCATCTTACTCGGGGTGACAAAATGCAAAAAGAACAATTGATGGACAGAATGCAGAACAATGTCTTACATTCACCCCAGTACAGAGATCTGGGCCTAAATCCACAGTTTTTTTTATTTTTTGATACATCGAGGCACTGGAACCTTGACTTGAGCACTCCAAATGTCCTTTCAACAATGGACCTGGTGCGTCGAAGGGCAACGTTGTACTCTCTCTGTCCCTGTGAGTGTGTTGCTGTGAGAGGTGTCACCAGCCATGGAGTGAGTGCATATCCTTGATCACCTGAAACATATAATGGAGAGATGTGTCCATTAGTGCCTGCTGAGTTTGCAGAGTGTCTATTTTGGTGTGTGATTTGTGCTAGTTTGGATATTCAGATTTGTCATGTGGAGCTTCAGACAATGGACCAGCATCACTGCAAATTAAATAGCCTATACTCGACAGCCTGCAGATCACCATGGTGGCATTGTCTGGATCCTGTGTATTGCCTCCATGTTATGACTGTCAGAATGTATGCTTAACTCGAAAATAGGTTACAGTTTCTTTACAGGCCCGTTGCACATACTGATCCTCTCATGTGCACATATTTCATGGGGTGCACCATTGGCACATCCCCCTTATGTTTTTGACAATTACTATTTTGGAACATCATCTATATACCTCATTGTGAGTGATTGTGCTGAGGGTAGCTGTGAGAGAGATTGCTTGTCTGCTACACGTTGAAGTAATTGTGGGCTAATTACATCCACCTTGCCCGGAAGGTGGGTCAGTGTTGGAGTGACAGTGGCACTGCTATCTGGTACAATGGACTCACTGGGACATGTGATGACAACATACATCTGCAGTCATGTCCTTGTGCAAGAATTGACTTTGACTTGGCATGTATGCATTTTGGAGCATTACCCATCAATATTTCAGTGTGTGCCAGTTCACAATCAACACACATTGTTATTTCAGCTTTTGTCCATCATATTGCTACACCTCACCAGGGTAGTTATATGCATGTAATACTAGGCTATGGTAGAAGAGCCCTTCACCGAAGCCGCATGGGTAGACAGGTGTTCCTAGGTGTTTATACGTCCTCCCGAATCAAATACAATTCACCAGATGTATCCCACCTAGCATAATTAAAGCTCCGCACTGAACTCTTGTGCTGTCAACCGCTCAAATGCAGTGTAGGAAGCTATTCCTTTTTGTAAAATATCCCTCACACACTCTAGTAAGCTCATGCTTCATCATCAGGTTCAAACTGACTCCTAAAGGTCAGGGTGGGCTCAACCATATTTCAGGGTGCACTTAAGAGAGTTAGGCAGGGGGCCTGAGAATTACAAATCCTCCTCCGTCTACAGGTATCCCTTTAAAAATGGATTTGCAGGGGATATGGAAAAAGAAAATAAACTGGTGTCATCAGAAGATGATGGGCCTATTACCCTAATGCAATGCCAACATGTTTCACCCCTATTCGGTGGCCCACATGGGCCATGGTTTTTCTTCAGGGAGAACGGAGATTCCCCCCCCCCTGGGGGTGTTTCCCTATATTGTCCTCAATTGAGGGAGAAGACAGCTGCACTCTTGTGAAAAGGTGGAAGGTATACTTCTCACATCAGTTCGGTAGTGTTTTATGTGCTCACTATTTATGGGGATTTAATGTGTCCCAAGGGACTGCGGTTAGTGGGGGTAGCCTTGTACTCATACTTTCCTCAAAGGTCCAGACCCTCCGCCACACCTACTTGGTTCCCACCTCTCCCAGCATTTGCAAAGGGGGGATGGTGGGGCAGGACCGTTGCGGAAACTTTAACCACAAGGCTACCCCATTAACTGCAGTCTCTTGAGACACATTGAATCCACACACATTGGTAGTTATATGCATGAAGAACATGTAGTGAGATTGTGATTTGCATTGTTTTTCATGCTCTTCTGTTGCATGCTCCATTCTGCAATGACAAAGAGTGATGTTTCATATATTTAGGAGAATATTTGTGTGCAGTTGGTGCTCCCCTCATGAGGCACTACTTGCAATCACATGATGTAGGAACACATGATTCAAGGTGCATGGCTGACTATGTTTTTGCATTTCAGCTAATTGTGCATCATCACATGTGAGTAAAGGGTCATCTTCTTGTACATATGGCACATGTGTTTATTTCAACATGTATGTAGCACAGCAGGAGCACATGTTCTGTGTCATGTGCTGCATCTGTTTTTAACAACAATTATCAGGGGAGTTCTGTAAAATCTATATTCCATGTGTGCCATACTGGTTTGTGTGGGATTTTGTAGGCTACTCTCTTGTTGTGCTGTATGACATATGTCTTGATCATTTGGCATTGTGTGCTTGTGTATAGTAGGTGGACCTGTTACAGGGCATGTTGTATTACATTTGCTACATGTGCATTATCACATCTTTGAGTTACATGATTGAGGACTTGAGGTGCGTGGTGTGTTCAGTCAGTAGTTACCAACAAGCAGTCCATTTCCATATGTGCCATTCTCAAACCGCTGATTGATGATGCTTTGTCGAAAGATGTAGGAGTCATGCACACTCCCTTGAAACTTTGCAACTACATTGATGAACAAGCCCCGGTAGTCCACGATTGCCTGCACGTTCATTGAGTGCATTGTCCACTAACCCTGGGCGTAGTTCACATAGTAGCGCTACGCGTAGCTACGCGAAGTGCACTTCGCACTACGTGAGATACGCGTAGCACAACGCGAACTGCTTAGTGCGCTGTTCGCGATGATTGCACAGTGCCGGATGCTTGTCCGCACTGTGCAATCATTGAAAAGGGCATCTTGCACAGTGCGAGCTGTCGTTTTCTGCCGCTCAAGTAGATTTTTACTCGAGCAGCAGTTTTCTCAACGCGAACTGGTAGTTTCTCATCGCGAGCGGTCGCGAGCATACGCGACCACTCGCAATGTGAAACCTGACCTCATTGCGTTGAGAATCTCGCCGGGAGGTTTATTTTCCCCACTTGCGATCGGCAATTTGATGTTGCTGATCGCAAACAAGGAAAAAGTCTCGCCGGGATGTCAGTTTGGTCGCTCGCGGTCGCCAACTTGACGTTGAGGACCGCGAGTGAGCAAAAAATGCAAACTACGTGATTTTGCACTGTGCTACGTGCAATTCGCGTAGCGCGAAGTAGCACAAACTACGCAAACTTCGCGAGCGTAGCGTAGTTGTCCACAGGAGGCACAAGTAGAACATGGGTGCAGTCAATTGCCCCCAACATGTGCGGATATCCAGCAATGTCATAGAATCCTTGTTTGTTCACAAGTTGTTCCTGTGCCGTGTTGGAGAAGCGTAGGTGCCATGGTGTCAGGCTCATAATGGCATCCAAGACAGTTGGGAGGAACCTTGAGAAGGATGATTGGGAGACTCCACCAACTCTGGCAGTGGTTGGTTGGAAGGTACCAGAGGCCAGCATGTGCAGCACTGCTAGTAGCTTTGTCTGCGGAGGGATGTTGGTGCTACGCTGTGATGGTGCCTGCAACCTGGGGGCTATCTGGGTCAGTATGCATAGGATGTAGGTCCTTTTCAGCCTGTAGTGGGCTATCACATCCTCTGGCATGAGGTCTATCAGGGTGATGCGTTTGTGGTGAACCTGCTCTCTTCTTTGCAGCTGCCTCTGTGGTGGTCCTGGTGGCAGTGGTGGTCTTCTTGGGGCTTCAAGCTGCAGGAGTAGTTCCTCCATGGCCTCAGTAGGTGAGCAAATGAGGGTCTGTCATAGTCTAACTTATGTACTGGTCTTTTTAGCAGCATTTTTTTAGACCAGCTATTTTCTGGTCTTAAAAACCAGCCGCTAGCGGGCATAAACGGCTGTTTTTGCAAGTTATCGCTCGACCGGAAAATCATTGTGAATATCCCAAAGTGGGGTTAGCAGCCATTTTTGCAAAGGGAACGCCTACCTTGCATCTCATTTTCGTTAGCTATCACTAACAGAAGTGGCAATCGTGGAAATTGACGTTTTTGCCAGGAAACTGTCGCTAAATGCGGTTAGCTGCAACATATGGCGATAAAGAAAAGCTGCCGTAATGTCAAAAGTCCTTGTCGCCCATTGGGCTAAGTTGCGCGTTACAAATCGGATTTCATTTCATTTCATTTCATTTGTGCATATGCCCCCAGATGTTTCTGCATGATATAGTAAATCTCACCTTGCATGACACACGGGCAACACAATCCTTTCATAAATCTGGCCCATAATGATAAGGTTATATAAAGAAGTGCTGAACTGGCAAGTGGTGTGGACAGATTTTCCCCAATGGGATGCTCTACGGAACTGGGTCTATAACTAACAGACCAGGTTTGGCAGTATCTTCACCAGTAAACTAAAGACATCTCCCCCCAATGGGAAGCATAGATTAATACACTAAAAATTCTAACAAAGGACTTACTATACACCAGTTATAATGGTTCGATACAGGCTGTCTGCAACATCATCGTGCATTTGGTGGACCAGGCTTGATGCAAATTTTCTACACTTTACCTGGTCCTGCCCGCCGTCCAAGCCTCCTGGAAGAAAGTAGAGAGGAAACTCATTGAAATGACCACTACACAATTTGTATTTACACCTCTAGAGGCCCTGTTGGGCGACATGAAGGAAATATCTAAAATACATAGGCATCATCAACAAACTTTATTTTGCATTTAAAAAATAAAATGCATAAAAGTACATAGAATCAAATTCATTTCATACATAAAAAACGGTAAAAGATATTTCAGTGCAATCCAAACCAACATCTGATTTGATTGGAATTATAGAATGATTTAGAAACAGGAACATTTGATTTATGTTAATTGTGAGATTCTGAAAACCGCATATAACTTAAAAACATAAAGTACCAAAATGTAATTGAAGAGCATAGCCATGAAGTCACTTTCATTCGAAATCTCACAAGTGTTATATATGCAGTGCGTATTCTAATCATGGACAGTCCTTTAAAAGCAGTCATCGAGCTGATCCCCTTATTCAATTGTTAATATATTTGCAAATCCGCAAGTCTTTATAGCTGCCAAAAGAAAAGAAGCAGTTACGTAACATACAAATGGGGTTTCTACTTGTTGAAGAACCAATAATGTCTCCTTAAATAACGGAGATTAAATTTCCGCAACAGTAGCATAATAAACTTCTTTCATTCTGTGGCACAAAAAGAACAACAAAATAATATGTGCAAAGTAGATTGTTTGGTCTTTCCATCACAGGGACAGAGGGAGAGATGGCTTAATGAATATACATTTGAGTGGTAACCCAGCATAAGTGGTATATAGTTCAAACAAAATCTTGTCAGAATAAAACGATGCCAAGAGTTCTCTACAAAGGAAAGATAAGACAAAGAGCCATGATGTACTTCCGCTAAAACTTGATATGTCAGTCCTGTGCTTTTCTCTTTGTGGCTTTGAAATGAAATGAAATAAAATTAGGATTTCTAACGCACATTACTACCCATAGGTGTCTAGGCGCTGACTTCCAGGGGGTAGACCAAGGTAAATAATACTAATGATCTAGTTGTTAAACAACCAGGTTTTAAGGGCCTTGCGAAAGGTAAACAGATTTTTTGCGGTCGCATCTGTCCCTTGTTCTTTTTTCCATGAAAATTTCTTTCAGCTTGCTTGTAGGGCAACCCCAGCGAAATGAAGGATTCTCTGATGTACGATAACCACAGAATTTTAAGAGCATAATCTAGCTTCATCACATCTTTTAAATTCATTTGATTTAGCGGTACTGTTTTGCGTTTCCAAATTGAAAGCCACAGTAAAAACGGAGCTATTTTATTAGTATCAGAAATAAAAGGGAAATATAGTTCTTTGTGGGATACAAAATTTGAGCAAGCTCCTGGGACAGACAATCTTTTCACAAATTTGTCTTCCACCTTTTGTAATCCACCCACCTCTACTGTCCCCCAGATTGCTGCCCTGTATGTAGCTATCGATTTTGCTTTCGTAAGATAAACTTTAGCCATTTCTTGGATAGGTATGACTCCCAGTTTTTTTGAAAATCTGAAAATTCCCACTATGCTCCTGCCTAGATGGTTTATTCTATTTTGGACCATCTGTTTCCATCTCAAATTAGAGTCAAATAGTACGCCAAGATAGCTAAATTGATCTACATGTTCAATATTATACCCATCTAGTTTGAAACTAGACAGCTTCTTTGGAGTTCCACCTACGGTCATAATGAAAGATTTCTTCTTATTAACCTGGAGGTCCAAATCGGCCATAAAGGCTGTGTATTGTTCTATAATTGTTTGAAGGACCCGAGGAGTACGAGCCAATAGAACAACATCATCTGCATATAATAGGATCAGAAGGGGGTTGCCTGCACACTTGGAGCATCTTTAGTCTTTTCAGTCATTGCTCATATAAAGAACAAATAAAAAGGGGGCAAGCACGTAGCCCTGTCTAACTCCTTTCGATCCCATAACGTACTTTGGCTGTTGCATATGTGTAGAGTTGTCTTATGAAATCAGTTATCGATTTCTCTACTCCCAGAGCCTCCATGATGGACCACAATTTGGTATGTGCTACACAGTCAAATGCTACCAGCAAATTGTGCGGATCGCGGACCCCATTGTTGTGGAAAGCTTAAGATTAAGCATTTACTGCCTTGCAATCGAGTGGATGCGCTACCAATTTTTAAAGGATGAGCACACCTATGGTGTCTAACTAGACGGTGAGAACTCCCCCGCGCCACGCAAGACCCTGCGGGTGTGCAACAAGGACATCACACCTACCCAAGTTGCCCCAAAGAGTCCTGAGGAAGGGCCGCAGGCCAAGGCCCCAAACCACCCTCTAAGCCCCTAGCCAGGTCGAAATATCGATGCCCACAAAACTGGCCTGGATCACAAGCCCCATATCTAACGTGCCACACAAGTATACATCTGTGTAATTGAAATTGAATGTAAAGGAATCTTTACTGTTTAAATGTGGCCAGGCTACTAAAGACTGAGATTTGTCTATCAGTCCTGCATAAAAATATTTATAATTTCTCTCTACCACACTACCTGAAATCCCTTTTCACCGCTTCTACACCAGAGCACTTTCTCTCTTTTTTCCGCACGTTCCTTTGGAGCTACCTCCTTTCCTTACCTTCTCCTTGGGTGGTTCAGTAAGTAGTCTACTGTTCACCTCTTGTTTTTGGAATAAAACCTTGGTCAAATATCTCTTGGTTGTTGCATTTCAGTCTACTTTTACAGTATTTATTACAGTGAGCTAACATTGTGCATGCTCAAGAAATTGTTCTCTTACAATAAGTGCAGATTTGATACATATCGTTTAAGAAAAAAAGGTCTAGGGCCATTGTCTTTTGTACGACACAGTCAAATGCACCAGACAGGCCCATGAAACCATGTAAAGATGGCTTGTCTTTGCGATTGTATATTTTGCCACAATTAAGGTCAAGTTTCAGGCAATGCTGATTACACACCTGACTTCCAGGCGACCTCTATGTATGGGCCTCTCCTGTTTCATTTATACTCCTAACTCCAGTGCACCTGTGTACTGTCCGGCCCGCTGGTGAGACCCCTATCACTGGCGCATTAACTGTGTACATGTAGGATTTTTACCACATTTTCGGCTCCTAAAGCGCTCTGAAATTTCTGGTCCAGTCTACTCTCCTGAGTACCACAGAGCTCGCTTCAGCTAGCGTGGTTGTTGCATCGAATACAACTGGGTACCAATTGAAACTCTGTCCCTACACCGGAGTCGTCGTATAAGTATCTGGGACTTACATGGCCAGACCAGTCAAAGGAACCACGTGTTACCAGGGGACGACTATTAGTCAGGTGAGCTTTGTCCTCATTGTATGGACTATAGTGATCCATACTCGACCCATGCTAACTTTTTGACAATTGCACTTTACTCTGTCCCCACCCAGGGCGCTATACATTGAACAGCATACCCCTCGCTGAGCCGTTTCTGCTCACTAGTCCTATAAGTAAGTAGAGATCTGGGTAGTAATTGTAATGCTGCCTAACAGTTTTGAACTTTTCAGCCAGCCCACATAGATTGCCCTAACAGTTCACATTTCTGTCTTTCCTAGAACAACCACTGCAGTGAGGTAGTCACGTTATTCCCTGCCTATCTCAACTTTCAAACATCGTCCATAAATAAGGTAACCCTTTCTAGGATTACCAACCACAGGGGAGTCCTCAAGTAGCTATGCACAGTTTTTCTAGCTGCCTTAGTACACTAAGTCCACCATTCGGCTGCTTTTGTTTCGCTGAGTACATCCCTCATGCTTGTCCTTACTTTTAATTTTTGTATTGTGTTGACCACCCGTCCTTCTTTGGCCTCTCTCTCCCTTTCCCGTTGAGGTTGCCCATAATCGTGGAGACCAACTTGTGTCCTAACTTTAACTTCCTTAATTTATAAC
This sequence comes from Triturus cristatus, assembly GCF_964204655.1. Taxonomy (NCBI): domain Eukaryota; kingdom Metazoa; phylum Chordata; class Amphibia; order Caudata; family Salamandridae; genus Triturus; species Triturus cristatus. The sequence goes on from NC_140590.1 coordinate 1,707,527,203, forward strand.
TAATTTGACTCACTGGGTTGATGCGACTCTGCACTCCATCGGGTTTGTTCTGGTTAGCTACTATCCTAAACCATATTCTCAGCACAATTTCTCTGAATTCCAGCGCCGTTCTTCCTCTTCATCTCACATTCTAGTCAAATCTCCACTTGTGTCACACTTAGGGGCCGATTCCGATCCTGTATTTTTTTTTTCCGTACAACTTGTATCCGTAAATTTTTCCATACGAATCGTACAAGTCCCGCCCGACCCATGAAGTACGATTCGTATGGGAAAAATACATACGGATCTGCCCTATCTGTATGAATCAGATCGGGAAAAGTTGTACGAGACGGACCCGGACACTTTTCCGTACGAATCCTAAAAATACAGTCCGACCGTACAAGTACGATCCGGACCGGCTTTCCGATCTACGAATTGTACTTAAAACGTCACGTACACGGGGAATGACTTGTACATACGCAATGCCGGTGTACACCCCGTACATACGCAATGTCGGTGTACGCACTGTACATACGCAATGTCGTTGTACGCACCGTAAATACGCAATGTTGTTGTACGCACCAATGTTGTTGCACGCACCGTACATACGCAATGTTGTACGCACCAATGTTGTTGTACGCACCGTACATACGCAATATCGGTGTACGCACCGTACATACGCAATGTCGGTGTACGCACTGTACATACGCAATGCTGTTGTACGCACCAATGTTGTTGTACCCACCGTACATACGCAATGTTGTACGCACCGTACATACGCAATGTCGGTGTACGCACCGTACATAAGCAATGTCGGTGTATGTACTGTACATATGCAATGTCGGTGTACGCACCGTACATACGCAATGTTGTTGTATGCACCAATGTTGTTGTATGCACAGTACATGCGCAATGTCGGTGTATGCACTGTACATACGCAATGTCGGTGTCTGCACCGCACATAAAGCAATGTCGGTGTACGCACCGTACATACACAACGCATGAGGGGGTAGGTGCCTGTACGACTCGTACCCCTGTACCGTACTGAACCACGGACACTGTAAAACAGCACAAGGAGGGTCTATTCGACTCGCACAACACCACAAAACACGTCTACAGTGCACAAAAAATGGAAATGACTGACCTGGCCACATCCAAACAGGCAAACAGAGGGGCAGAATCACAACTACTCCTTATAACACACCCACTAAAAATTAAAACTGAGGCCCACCTACAAATGGACCAATAAAAAGGGCTCACACACACAAACCATGAGCCTTTGCAACAGACTCACTGCAGCTAGAGAGCACACACCAACAACTGCACCCATCCACCTTAACATATACACCTTCACACAACCTCCTTCACACATACCCCCTCTTCACATTCAGACCCACACCTTCACATTCAGACCCACACACCCACAACCATCCACACCCTCACCCCACACCATGCCCACAGACAAGAATCCAAAGTTCACAAGGGAGGAGCTGGAGATCCTTGTCAATGAAGTCATCAGAGTCGAGCCACAGCTGTTTGGAACATTGGTCAGACAGACCAGCATAGCCAAAAAATCACACCTGTGGCAGAGGATCGTCGATAGGGTGAATGCTGTTGCACCCATCAGAAGGACCAAGACTGAATGCCAAGCCAGGTGGTACGATCTGCGGAGGTCGGTCAAGCGTAAAATTAATGACGACTAGGCCCAGAGCAGCATCACTGGAGGTGGTGGGCCCCGCAAACCAGTACATTTCCATCCCTGGGAGGAGAAGGTGATGGCCCTGCTTCCGCCGGTGGGAGTACATGGACTTCAAGGAGTTCCAGAGCCTGGTGAGTACACAAACAACTTATGTAACATGGGGGTAATGGAATCCACACTCCAACTACACCAAATGCACGCAACTACCCCCAAGCCCTCACCGGCCAGAACCACAGTCAAAACTAACGCTAATGCCACTAACATGTGTATGCCCCATTGAGAAAGCAAGGCCATGCTATGTCCCATGCTACACGAAGCACTAACCCAAGAATGGGTGTCCGGTATGCCGGGAGGGTGGGTGTCACAAAACGCATTGTTGAACTCCAAATCAGACACAATTGCCCTCATCCCATATGGCCCAGGTACATACCCATGCACCATGCGCAATGCACAGGGATTGGGAAAGTACTGACAAGATAGCTGACACTTGGCCCGGGTGTAGGCAGCACACGGCCCTCCTGTGACCAGTGCAAACACCAAGACAACAAGGTCAGATATCTAGGACAGGAACTCACACTCACTGTCATGGCAGCATGCTCCATGGGGGGACAGCTACATCACCTGGGAGCCCCAGTGCAAAATCACACTACACCCACCAGCAGGCCCTGTCACACACACCCCTTACACAAACAGACACCCACCCAGACAGGCAATGGATTTACCCACTGTCACAATGGACATGTAACACAACAAGACCAATACATAGCCAAAGAAGCATCCAAGGCAAAAATCTACATGTCAAAGAGAACATATCAATCTGTCCCCTGCAACATACCCATCCACAAGTGAACATTGAGGAGAATGCTAGGCACATACAAGTACCTGGAGGAACAGTGCCAACTTGAATGTGTATGAAACATGGATGTTGCATGAAACAGCATTAACATTGTCTGTCTCTCACACACAGGGAAACATGATGAATCTCCCCCCAACAATGGGGGTGAAGAATCACAGTCCCAGGCTTGGGAGGAGCCTGATCCCATCGGCAGTGACACCTCTCAACAGTCCGCGGATGACCCAGACCGACCTGGACCCTCTGCTGTCTAAGCCCCTGCAGCACCTGGTTCAGGAACATCTGTGCCAACCACCACCTCCATTCCTGCCACATCCCAGGAGACACCGAGGAGCCCTGCCCGCAGTGAACAACTGAGCCAGTCTGACCAGGAGGGACAAGGTGCACCGGGCACCCTGGAGGAGGCAGACAACACCGCCACTGCCATCCCTCAGGGGACCCATAGACCCGATGTGCCCACAACGGCAGGCCAGGCTCATGTGGGCAGGGGTGGTGGGAGTGGAGGCAGGCGTAGGCGAGAACCTGACCAGCCAGCTGAAGGGACCTGTATGTGACACATAGACAACATCATGGACGCATACCGGCGTGACACCAGGGAGTCCAGCAAGGTAGTCAGGACCCTCACAGAGATAAAGGGGACCATCACAGAGATGAAGAACCAGCAGGCCGAGCAACACGCCAGTCAACAAGAACACCAAGGACGGATGGAGGCAAGACTGGCTGAGCTCCTGGCGGTGCAAAGGGACATGAGCCATTCACTCCGTCGGATCGCCGACAACATGGGCAACCCTCCCTGTGCCACCAGGCGAAGACCACCACCAGCCACAGGGAGGGAGGAGGAGGAGGATTCGTCCGACGGAGCGTCCCAAGCATCATCAAGGCCTTCATCTAAGGGTCCCCCGAGGAAGGTGGGTCGTCCACAGAGAAGACCGTGAGAGGCAGCGGCACATCCACATCTCCCAGGTCACCTGGCCTGGCACCTGGCCTTCATGTGCGACAGCATCACCTCATTGACTGACATCATCTGCCACATGGACTTGCTGGTCACAGTCTGACCAATGATGCCAAACACTGTGGTCTAGACTCTGCTGACTTCAAATGCCAAGGATCCCATCTCCCCCTGTGAACTTTGGATTCTATGGTCCCTGTATTGCACCTTTTTCTCTGCACAAATCACACCCCAGACCTATAATAAAAAAATTATTAAATGAAATTTTATGTTGCAGTCATTTAGCATGAGTCCACAACATACGTGTGGGGATATGTCAAAGTATGCCTGAGTGTGGAACTAACTCCAGCCATCCATACACTTGGATCTAAGTCCGGTCGAGGACACACATGGGTCACAATGTATCATCAAATACAGACATGGAGCCCAATACTCACCCGTGATGGCCTCAAGCTGCTGAGGGGGGGTTGCAATACTGCTCAGACAGAGCAATTTGGAAGAGTATCATGGAGGTGTAGAGGTCATGGGTCATGTGGAGGTGCCCGGGGAGGGAGTCCCAGGTCTGTTTGGCGAGGTGGGAGAACTATCTCCTGCATTCAGTTTTTCTGTGGATGTGATGAATGGTGGCCAGGGCAAGGTGGACTGCACGTAGTTGGGCCAACGGGGTGTTGGATGACAGATGTCCAAGGTAGGTTTTGGGTCTGGGGTTGTGGACTGCCTCCTGAGTGTGGTTGAGGAGTCTGAAGGTGATCCTGCAGCAGACAGTAAGCCATTGTAGCTATCTCAGGTGGACGGTGATGTGGCTGGGGCGGGGGATGTTGAAGATGAGGTGTGCGGATGCACCCTGGATGTGGACAAGTTCTCCTGCAGTTTTTCTGTTGTTCTCCGTAGAGGACGGTGCTGTAGTTGACCCGGCTGGTGTTGTGGACCTGGGGGACGGTCTGTCTTGCCTTGGAGTGGATCTATCTGTGGATCATTTGCAGCATGCGGAGGATGTTTCAGCATGAGGTACAGATGGTGGTGAGTTGCATGGTAATTGTGAGCGATGAGTCCATGATGAACACCAGCTTGCGTGCGTGGCCACTGGGTGCTGGTGCGGTGCCCAGGCCGGTGGGACACAAGGAGTTGACCCAGCCGTAAGGGGACAATCCTAAGATGATGACCTCAGTCCTGTCCAAGTCCAGCCTCAGGTGGCTGATGTTCAGCCGTTCGTCAACGGATCTCATGCCTTCTTGAAGGTAGGATTTGGCAATGGCTGGGTCTTTGGTGAGGTTGAGGAGCAGCTGGGTGTCAATGGCATACAAGATGATGATGAGGTCGTGTGCGCATGTGATGGTGAAGAGGGGGGTCATGGAGACATTGAAGATCATCACGCTGAGAGATGAGCCCTGGGGCATGGGCCAGATGTCCCCAGTGTACTACATGCTGCAGGGTGGAGGCCGACTCCCTGGGCCTTGCTGGTGAGCTACTTGTTGCTTTTATCCTGGGCCCTCCTCTGGATACCAGTGTTGGAGATGTGTGAGTTGACAGTGTGGTAGCACATGGTGTAGAATGCCGTTGACAGGTCAAGGATGATGGTCTCACCATTGTTGAGCAGGGCAAAGTTGTCGTTGGTGGTGCCAATGATGACGGTTGCAGTAGTGTGATTACTGTGGAAGATGGTCTTGTTCCGGTTGCCTGGAGCTGTTTGCGTGGAGGAAGTTTGTCAGTTGCTCTTTGAGTGTCTTCCTGATGACATTTGCTGGGTAGGGAAGCAGGGTGATGTTCCAAGAGATCCTGCGTTACTGCCGTCCGTTGTTTAAGAAGGGCCTGGGTCTCTGCATGCCTCCAGCTCCCATGGAATGTGGCAAACTCAAAGGAGACATACATGACGCGCTGCACGTGGACTTCAAGGATGGGGAATGATGTGGTTGAGATGTTGTGTGGGAAGGGGACTGATGGAGAGCCAGAGTGGATGGTGCACATGAGGCAAGTGGTGTATTTGCTGTTGATGGGAGTCCAGAACCTGAGGAGAGTTTGTCCTGCGGATAATAGTGCTGTCTGCCTCTGTGTGCCAAGGCTGTCGTGTACGGCCATGAGCTTGCAGTGGTAGAAACTTGCAAGGGATTAGATCTGCCTTGCAAGGGTGGGGTGTCTTTTGGATGGAGATCTGCTGTCAGTTCCCTCACAATGCTGATGAGCTCCTTGATGTCGTGTGTCTTGGTGCCTCGGCCCTATCTGAAGGATCTCCACTTGTCCTTGCTGATGATATGGGATGGCTGTGTGTGGCGTTTTCCAGGGCTGTAAGGTAACTGATGGTTCTCTGTGTTGCAAGGTTTGCACAAGAGTCCGGCTAGATCTGTATGAGTCCAGTAGGTCTGCCTTGTCCCAGGTGGCTTAACTGTTGTTGTGCTTCACAGGAAAGTCCGTCAATGTGGCAAGATTGTTGGATCAGTTGCTGATCCAGTGTGTGTGGTTGCAGGGTGTGGCGGTGGTGTTGTTTTGAGTGTCCCACACAGCTTGTCTGTGGTGACTTACATCAAGCATCTTTGGGAGATCGGTAGCGGGTTGTGGGGCAGTGTGTTGCTTGTCGGAGACGTGGATGCAAATGTTGATGGACCAATGATGGATGGTGGTGTGGTTCTCCTCCAGCAAGAAGTTACTGGCCCCCAGTCACATGTAGCCTGTGGAGGTGAGGGCGTACGTGCAGAAGTACGTGTTGATGGCTTTGCGGAATTGTGGATGTAAGCTTGGAGATCTGTAGATGAGTTTTACTCTGAGGGTTGCCAGGGTGTTGGTGCAGAACCGGATTTGTGACTCTGAGGGTGTACTTGGGAATAAATTGCAATTCATCCTCTGGGATTGTTGGTGCCATCCCTGCGGGTGATCTTGTATCTGTCTGAGATGGCAATGAAGAAGTTGTGTGCTGAGGATGCTTTTGTCCAGGTTTCTGTCATGAAGGTGATGTGTGGGGCTGTTGTGTTGAGGAGGTAACAGAGTCCAATGGCGTGCTGGTGGACGGAGCGGGTGTAGAGTAGGAGGCACATGACCTGGTTGTTCTGACAGGGTCTGGTAGGCGGGGCAGTGCTGTGTAGGCAGTTGGAGTTGCACACTCAGCATGCGAAGGTGTCGTGTGTGCGCTTAGGGGTTGCCTGACAGCAGGCGGTTGATTGTCTGGAGGACATTGCTTGGAGGTTGGCTGCAGAATGAGCCTGTTGTGTGACGTGGGTCATGCAAGGACCAGAGGGTCGTGCACTGTGCACGTTGTAGGCCCAGACGGCCCTGCCTTTGGCACGGTGTTGGTGCAACAGTGGCACAGACAAGCTGCTGACTGCATTTAGAATGGGTGGAGGGGGAAGGGAGGAGCATTTTGGAGGTGTGTGGATTGCAGAATCAGGGCACTCGGTGGGGCGGTGCCACAGGTGAGGCAGCAGCAGGTGGAAGGGATGAGAAACTAGGCAAAAAGTAGCACACAAAGACAATGAGGTCAGAAAGGCACAGTGCAACAGGTATATGGAAAGGAAGGAGTGTCAGGTTACTCATGGGTCACTCTGAGAAAATGTGTGAACAGTCACCAAAAATGACGGCCACAGGATCAGGCAACAAAATGCGGAGCTGTGCACAGGAGACACACCATCAGCAGGCGTTCACGTCCCGTTGTGGGGAGCAACCTGCACAAATACATACACAACCAGGTACTTCATGCACAATAGATATTATTAGCCATGAAGAACTGCATGCATGTTGCCGAAGTACACATACACCCATATGCTCAATCTTTGACAATTATGCCATAGATGACGCATGCAAACTGGCAAGAGATCTGCAGTGACAGAGATGAGGCACTTTGGACTGTTCTGAACACCTTTATTCCACAAACTCACACAAAGGGAAATGCATCCATATGAACAGACTCACAGGTCACTTCACATAACCTGTGGGACATACGCTGGACCCCCCCTTCACAGCACGGATGATGTAAATCCCAATGAACTGGCACACAAGTTAAGAGGATGAGCCAAACACATCCTGCTGCACACAGAGAGGCTGCAATTCCCCATAGAGCCTGTTGTTGTGATGTCCCACACTATGTCCACCCGTAGCATCCACAATGTTTCAGAGGCAAGGTTTACACACATTGATGCCTTCATCAGACTCCACACTCCACTACAGATGACTGTCAAGAAGGGTGACTATCATGTCACGGGAGTGATGCTACTTGTTATATGCTCCATGGTGAGAAGACATGTATGCATGGTACCACAACATGCACAGAAGCAGTCCCCACACATTCCCAACCCGTACCACCACCAAAAAGCCTTGCTGCAATCCTTACCCAAACTGACATTTCCACATGTCCGTGCATGGAACGCTGATTCAGCACACGTTGCAATCCTCATGAGGAATAGCAGGAGGACAACTATGACACGAGCAGACAACAGGCGCAAAAACCTGGGAATGACAGACACTCAAGAAGTCACCTAAAACAATTCTCGCCACACACATGGTCATTTACGAAACATGAACAATGTTGGACACATGCAAATTTCAAAGAAAGTCTCTCTGCAAAACTGTGTGGCATGACATCATCACTCGAGTGACACATCAGAACACACATCAAAGTCACTTTGCATTCAGTCAGCTGGACACACACATTGGAACACATGCCACTCAATGCTACAAGCTTGCACACTCATACCCAGTGACTCACCAATATGAGAAGAAGTTGCGTATGAGCTGACTGCGGATATCATCATCCTCCTCCTCCTCATCACTAGCCTCATGACCAAGCCCTTGATCCTCCACGGGTGGATGTTCCTGCTCATCCGGATCCAGGATGAGTGGCACTGCATTCTGAACTGCCATGTTGTGCAGCATGCAGCACACGAGGAAGATTTTGCAGACCTTCTCCGGTGCATATGGGAGGGACCTGCCTGTCTTGTCAATGCACCGGAATCGGCTCTCAAGGAGGCCAAACGTTCTCTCAATCACTCGCCTGGTCTGCCCGTGTGCATTGTTGTACCGGTGATCTGCAGCTGTTCTTGGGTTGTGGAGAGGTGTCAGCAGCCATGGCATGTTGGGGTATCCTGAGTCCCCTACATGGAAACATCATGTAAATAAGTGGGTCAGGAGATGCCGTAAGAGACAAAGATACAGCAACACACAGGACAAACAGAGTATACCCACCAACAAGACATGCTCATTCGTTGTGCAGCCGCAGCATCATTTGTGGCACCCTGCTAAGCCTCATGATGTAGGCATCATGTGCTGATCCTGGAAAACATGCACAGACATGGGAAATCAGCATGTTAGCAAGACACACCACAAGGGCATTTATTGAGTGGTAATGTTTTCGGTTGCGATAGGCTTGCTCCTGTGCCTGTGGTGGTGCCAAAGCCACATGTGTCCCATCAATGGACACAATGACATGGGGCATCCCTCCCAGGGCATAGAAATCACCCTTGACATCTGTCAACTCCTCAGGAGTAGGAAATTTGATGAATTCATCAAGGTGCTCCAACATGGCTGCCAAAACATCACGCAGGACATGGCTGAACATTGTCTGTGACATCCCACCAACATCAGCTATGGTCAATTGAAACGTACCTGTGGCAAAAAAAATGTAGGGCTGCCATCACCTTTATCTTGGGTGTCAGCTTAGTAGGATACCTGTGTCGCGGTTGGAGCTGTGGTGCCAGCTTGTTTGTCAAGTCCTCAATCAACTGTCAAGTGAATCTGTAACGGCGGATGCAGGCACGTTCCCTCATGTCAGCCAAGTCTGGCATTGGTCTTGAGACAGGCGGTGCCCTGCAGGACATTGTTTGGAAAAATAAAGATTGAGAGTCGGCCAACATCAATGTCAATGACTTGACCATAGCACATGCTAAACTGCTACTACACATCAGGTAACTATGGAGTCGGGTGTGTGCAATACATCCAGGACACATATGCCAGCTTGCTGGCACTCCTACGAAAAGCCACATACCCCTGTTGATTGTCAAGTCTACATGACATGCCATGAAATGAGCTGGGGGCCAGTCTGAGTGAACAGCCAGAGATATCACCGGAGTGACACACATCCACTTAGCTGCATTGGAAGGATGTCATCTCATCCAGACAGCTGACTGCAAGGCACACGCACAGGTCACATGGAATGTCAAATGTACATATCAAACACATTGCAATGAAGGGGTACACGTGACAACAAAAAAATACAGCCATTGAGATGACACAGACATGTATGCCAGAGAAAATATGATGTCTGATGCACACAGACCCTACAGCCGTGGGAATCCACATGTGGCATTGTGTGTGCAGAAGTGTGCCATGCCCATCTCCACACAGACCCATGTTGGATGCACAAACAGCAGATGCAGTTGACGGAACACTAACAGCAAGCTCATGGGAACACATGACACACACCTGACATAGTCACATAGGGGCACCCTGATCGTGACATGTCAGTTGATAGAGTGTCCCTGTCCCTGGCATCAGGAGACAGGTGAGGGTGTTGATGACTGTGCCATCCCACTGCTGCTGTGCATGACACAGTTGGACTACAGACACACATGTGGCAAGTGGCAAGGTGATGTGTGCCACATAGTGCCCCATCACACATGACATGTGTCCACAGGGCATCACACATCAATTGTGCAACTAGATGAGAAGACCTGTGCAACATCACTGGCTGCCACACCTAGGGCCTGCACATGAAAGTATGCAATGACAAGTACTTGATGGACATCCTTGTGTGACTCGTAGCCCTCCATTCCTGGCATGTGTACGCCTGTATTACCATTGAAAGCGTGTGAAATGCACTGTACAACTAGTGCCGTACCTGTACGTGTGAAACGCACTGTACAACTAGTGCCGTACCCCTATGTGTGAAACGCACTGTGCAACTAGTGCCGTAGGGGTACAAGTGCAACGCACCATACCCACGCATTCATTGCGTGTGTACAGTCCGTATCACTGTTCTACTGGTGCCGTAGGGGTATGTGTGCAACGCACCCACGCATTCATTGCGTGTGTGCGGTCCGTATCACTGTTCTACTGGTGCCGTAGGAGTACATGTGCAACGCACCGTACCCACGCATTCATTGCGTGTGTACGGTCCGTATCACTGTTCTACTGGTGCCGTAGGGGTACGTGTGAAACGCACCGTACCCACGTATTCATTGCGTGTGTACGGTCCGTATCACTATTGTACTGGTGCCATAGGAGTACGTGTGCAACGCACCGTACCCATGCATTCATTGCGTGTGTACGGTCCGTATCACTATTCTAATGGTGCCGTAGGGGTACGTGTGCAATGCACCGTACACGTCCACTTCCGTTGTTGCGGTACGCAGGGGTTGCTGGACACGCCCCCCCAAGTGACCAGACCCTGGTGGTAATGTATGGGCTCCATAATATAGGCTTGGATATGGGGTATGTTTCGTGCCCCTCACCCCCACCCTGGCTCCTGGGTGTTGTTCTCACCTTCTGCGGTGTGTGCGTCGGGTCCGGTGCACCAGGTTGTAGGCTAAGAGGACCGGGATGACGCGTACGATGGGTTCATTGCGTGTATGTCGCGTACCGGGGCTGCATTGCGTAGCGGTTCGCGTAGGACTCTGCTTTTCCGGCTGTGTTTGGCTCCCGTAAGAAAAGAGCCGTACGGAGTGCCGTAGGGACGAATCGTACTTGCTGGGCCGGAAACCGCTGCTTAAATACGTCCGGACGTCGCGTACAAGCTGTTCCGGATCAGAATCGTTGTTTTTTTTTAACCGTATGGTCTTTTGTACGATTTATACAGAAAAAGGCTTTCAGTACGAATCATACTTCCTAGGTTGTAAGAAAAGTTTACCAGGTACGAGTCGTACGGAGAAAATGCTCCGTACAACGATTCGTACAGCCTTTTTCCAGGATTGGAATCGGCCCCATAATAGCATATTTATTTACTATGATACATAGGACTTTTACATTTTTAACCCAGATCTTTTTCCATATATGTTTTTTAGGTTTTCAATCATCATGGCTTCCTGACGAAGGCTGTATAGCCGAAACGCACGTAGGTCACATCGGTACATTCTTTAAGCCATGTTGTACTTTCACATGTTCCATTTTAACAAGCCGAACTGCTTCTGAAAATTCAGTCTCTATTTATCTCACCCTCCTGTTGTACATCATACGGAATGAAAACGTTTAGTCCTCAAATAAATTGCGATCCATGATTAAATAAATGTGACTTGATGCCTATGATAAAAATACAATGTATTGAAACCTGTATTCATAAGGGTTTACATAGACATAGAAAAACCTATATGAATATGTATACTTAATAGGTCATTTTTTTATATAAACCATTGAATAAACATGCATTCATAATAGAAGGAAGAGTGTTGAAGCATGACTGAATATACAGGCTTGTTCCATTGTAATCTAGATGGAAGACTGAATAGTTTTTTAAATCAATCAAAATCATGAAAATATTCATTTGAATCATGTATTTATTTAATGTATATTGATTAAGTTTTTTTATATTAATAAATTGTTTTCAAATACAGATCTTGATCTGGGTTTCTGTATTTACATATATGCCCATTTTTCCACTAGTTGCCTAAGTATTTATACTTACAATTGTTGCTCATGCTCTGAACATATCCATTGACAGGGGTGCCCCCCTTTTTTGTACAATTGATTGATCGAGGGTGCCCCTTCCTTTCCTAAAACCGTAGTGAACTTCAGCCAAAAGCTTCTTTTCCTCTACCCAATTCTCAAGCCTATTTAGTAGAACCCTTACAATAAGCTTAGCCATACTGTCTATCAATGATATGGGGCGATAATTAGCCGGATTGGACGGATCACCTTTTTTATAGACTGGTATTATTAGTGAGTGCTTCCATGAGGGTAATGCTCCCTTCTTAGCTATCAAATTAAAAACAATTGTCAATAGGGGGACCATAATTCTACATTCGCAAGAACGGCATCCACTGGGATCCCATCTGGCCCTGCGGTTTTCATGGGGGGAGACTGAGAAAGAGCGAGCTCAATTTCTTCTAGGTGAAAAGACATAAAAGCTATCTCCTTAGAAGGGCAGATTACCTCATTTGGAGCGAGATGTTCGCCCTTTTGGAATATAGCTTGGAAATGGGTTACCCAATTTTCCTCACATAAAAAGGAAATTTACAGAGTTAGCCTTATTGCTCAGTTAAAAAAGAGTGGCCATGAGACGGGGGAGGGTTGCAGCCCCTAAAAAAGACAGATTGGTTGGTGGACCTTACCACCTGAAATACGTGGAATTGTACACATAACTAATGCCCATAAAATCTAGACCTAAAGATATTTGGTAACTACTAAATGCAGTTTTTACTGACATGAGAGGGGATATGAGTAACCTATGGGCCGCATAGGCATTGATAATATATGATATGATTGTATACTCACACATTGTTTAGGGCGTGGAGACCTCAGAAAGGAATCTGTAACTTGATTAGATGTACTGTTACATTGGTTGTTCCTTGTACATCTGTGTTTCCCTACAAGATTGGTTTGTAATACTAATTGCTTGTGTTAAAACCGAATAAAGAAAGTTAAAAATGAAAGTGCCTCTTCAATCACTGATGGCTTAGGCACTCAATAAGTCATACATTCTCTCTATCACTTATCATTGCACTTATGCATCCATTTATCCACTCACCAGTTAATTATTGAATTCAACCAGTTACGAAACAACTATAAAACAAACACCACATACTCAAAAACATATTAAAATATCAATTAACAAAATAAAAGTAGTAAAAAGAAAATATGCTGTATAAACATGGCATACCATTAGAGTTAATGGGGTGACCCTGTGTCCTTCAGAAAATGGGTATTTGCTATATAAGTAACAAGTTGGTTCTGTCGGGTAAATACAATTGCTTTGATCTGTGTACTCTATACAGAAAGGGATATCTCAATATATTCACCACAAATATAAAGCAAGGTAGCCTTAACCCCTTGCATGCCCGCCCCTTTCCCCGCCCAGTGCCGCGCCTTTCATTAGCGGGCGGAGTTCATGACGAGCTGGACTCGTCATGGGCACAGCGCCACCGCAGCCCATGACGAGTCCAGCTCGTCATGGGCATTGAAGGGGTGATAGAAAATTCTAGTCATGCCGCAGAAAAGGCACTGAGTTCAAAGTAATCAACCCTTTTTGGCGGCATATAAATATTTTATTCGACATTACATGACTCCAACCGGCAGGTGAAAGTTCCGTGTTTCGAGCCATTAACCCCCAATTAAGACTCCAGCCGACTGGTGGAGGTCTTCATTTTCTACAGAATAAGACCGGATGGGGGATGTCAAATAATTTGACCTATTACTTGATTTACTATTGGATCTACATTACACCCTGACTGTCTGCAGGGATTTTGAATCCAGATTGCCAGTGAGTTTTCCATTGCGATCACACTCTAATTATTGGATTATCTGCTCTTGTGGCTGTCTGCTCCATCCTTTTACTGTCCTGAGTAAGACCCATCTTTAACACATTTCAATCTGCGCTTTCTCCAGGGTCGAAACGTCAACGTTTTTACTATACTTGTCCATACGGTCTCCTTGACCCTACTTTGAAATCATTATTGGGTGTTGTATTCATGTTAAAAACAAACTACGGACAGGACAAAAATCTTGAATCAAACCTCACTTTGTATGTCATGTATAAAGTGCACCACGGATTTCACTTGTCACTTTATGTCACTTATTTTCACTATATTCACGATTGTATCGCCATATTTGAATTGTGTTTGTGACAGCCATATCCAATTGATTTGGAAATAACTAAAAAGTAAACAAATGCCTTTTTTTGCAAAATCTTCTTCTGGTGTGTTTCTAGCTTAAAGGCTCTATTGCTTTATATTTTTGGTGAATATATTGAGATATCCCTTTGTGTATAGAGTACATAGATCAAAGCAATTGTATTTACCCGACAGAACCTACCTGTTACTTATATAGTATAAACATGGCAGGCAATTACATAAAATTAAATATAGCAGTAGTTGGCCATCTAACAATATTATTGATAATAGTGCATTAATGTTTTAATGTTCCAGCAAGATATGGGCAATATGTACTCTAGAGGCAGTGCATGCACGGGATGTGGCACATTCTAGATGGAATTTCTATTCCCATTGAAGCAATGCAGCCTAAAGACTTGCCACCATAACCAACCCCGACCTACTGTGTTGGGCATGAGATCTCCCCATAGGATATTGTAGGAAAGTATATTTTGCATGGCTTACACATCAGATTGTTCCCCTATCTGCTTTTGCTTTGTTTAGAACTCTGTGCTCTTTATCCCTGCTAACTAGTGGTAAACTGCATGTGCTCTACCTTATAACATGATGAAACTGGCATACTCCTAATTAACATATTTAAGTTACCTATCGGTCCCTAGTATAAGCTACAAAATGCACCCAGAACGTGTAAGTTAAATGTCACCAGTGGACTGCAGCACACATTGTGCCATGCATAAAAGTGACAGTGAAACCATGACTGTAGGTCTGCCATTTGTAGCCTGGCTGTTGTTGTTTTTAACCCCAAATGTGGCCTGTCAAAATATCCTTTGCTTCCCAAAAAATTGGTCAAAGGACCACCTGAAGTTATCTCTCTTGCCAGCGTTATAAAAGTAATCTCCTTAGTGTGCCTTGATGAAGCCCCATGGCATAATGGCCTCTCTCAGCTCATCTTCAAATAAAACTCACAACATTAGGCAAAACAACTGTGTAATCTCTTCAATTGTGTCTTTCTTCAGCAGGTCTTACCTTATAAAGAAGATTAAAAAGACACTGACGGAGGAGGAGCCTAGCGCGCAACCAAGATGGCCGCGTAGGTGCGAGGCTCCCGAGGACCTCCGCGACCTCCTGAATTAATCCTGGCGATATCCTGTCCTTGTTGAGGGGACTGTGTCGGTGAACCCGAGCTGAGGCGCCACCCGTTTTTCGGGCTCGAATTGGACCCCGGACACTGGTGGGAGCACCGATCGAAGGTTGCGGCCTTCTCCGCGCCGGCCCCCCGGATTGGAGCAGTGGGGCGATCCGGGGACAAAGTGAACAACAGCGGCGGGCAGGGCTGGGCGACTCGCGTACCCCGCGCTTTTACTTTCGCTTTTGCGCCCTCCTTGCCCTCAAGCGAGGTAGGGTTGCGGAGCGGGGTGCGGTGGTGTGGCCTTGTCCAGGTGCCCGGCTGACCCGCCGGCTGTGGGTCGTCCTGCGGTCCGGTGGTCGCCCTCCCCCCCCCGGAACCCGTGAACTGGTTTATCGGCCCGTTCGAGGAGATTGGCACGACGGTGGGAGAGCAAGCATGTCCACCAAACAAGATGGCGACCGGGCGAAGGTGAAGACGACCCGCCGTGGCCCGGCGCACCAATCTAACAGTATGGACCGCTACACTCTCCAGAAGGGATCTCCGGAGACATCGCGCACATCCCCGGCGTGCCCGACGGAGGCATCTGCTCAGCCGGTGGATCTGACCCTCCGGGACGTCATGGGCGCCATCGCAGAGATGAAGGCCTCGGTGGACCAGCGCTTCGACACCCTAGCGCAAAAAATAGACTCGGTCCTTGTGGATGTGAGCCTTGTGAGGGCTGACTTGTCCAAAACGAACGACCGGGTCGATTCCCTGGCCCACACCACAACGAGCCTCACGACGGATGTGGTGGCCCTCCAAAAGGAGGTGCGCCGGCTCGGCCAGGCGAGCGCCCTGATGGACCGGCGACTGGAGGATTCCGAGGGTCGGGCCCGGAGGAATAATGTTCGTATTGTGGGGGTGCCGGAGGGACGAGAGGCGGAGGCGGCAGATCTTTTTGTGGAAGAATTGATCCTTACCCATCTCCAGCCCCGGGGGCTGAGTAAGCTTTTTGCGGTGGAACGTGCTCACCGGGTCTCTGGGGGCAGACCTAAGGCCGGTGCCCCGCCGCGGCCTCTCATTGCCCGGATTTTTAACTTTCGGGACAGAGACGCTATCCTGCAGACCTCCAGGCAACAGGGACCGGTCAAGCTTGATAACATGGATGTGCATTTCTACCCAGACTTTACTCCGGCGGTCCAAAAGCAGAGACTGAGTTTTCTCGGTGTTAAACGTCACCTACGGGACCTGAACCTTAAGTACTCAATGCTTTTTCCAGCTAAGCTGAGGGTGGAGGTGGATGGTCGCACGCACTTCTTTGACCGGCCCGAGGCGGCTAGGGACTGGTTGGACACTCTGCCTGGAGATCGGGGCCGGGGGGGTGGGGGGGGTGCGGTCAGCGGGGAGGGCCCGCCGGATCAGAATTGAGGGGTGAATAATAGGCCTTGCTCTGGACAACATTCCTTTACCATTTATTGATCGTATATGTTCCCCTCCTATGGAGGTCGTTCGGGGTCTGTTGGGGGCTTCCCTCCTCCTCTGGGGGACTAGTTAGTTTTCATCTATGGGGCGACAGGCACACTGCACTTTGGGGGGGCTGTCTGGGCTCATGCAGGGGTGCAGGGAGGGGGGAGTTTTGTTGGGATGGGGGGGTGGGGGGGGTGTGTTGTTTGTTTGCACCGCAAGGCAAACCCGCTACTGTATTGTTGCTCTCGAGATGCTCTGTGGGGGACGACTGATTGTTTCTACGTACGATGGGGGGTAGGGATTTGACTGTGTTGTCATGGAATGTTAACGGCCTGGGGGATAGGATTAAGCGTGGTGTGGTCCTGCAGTACTTGAAACGTATTTCACCAGATGTTGTCTTCCTGCAGGAGACACACCTTATAGGTAACTCCTTTCATGCTATGAATCGGCGGGGCTATCGTTTGGTGGCCCATTCGGGCTTCACTTCGGGCTCGCGGGGGGTGGGTATCATGATCAAGAACTCGCTCCCGTTGGAGATTGATGTGGTGCGCCATGATGAGAGGGGATGCTACACTGTCCAGGTGGGTAGAATGGAGGGTAGAGTGTTTATTTTTATATCAGTGTACGTCCCGCCTGGGTTACAAGCTACTACATTTGCGGACCTGGGGCACCTCCTCCTGGACCTTCCGGGTGGCCTGCTGGTGATTGGAGGGGACTTTAATGCGGTAGCTTCTGGGTCTATGGATCGTCATCCCCCTAGGGACCTCCCGCGGGCACAGGCGTGGCTGTCCGGCCTTTTAGACACACTGGGCCTGGTGGATTGCTGGCGACTAAAGCATCCCGCACAGCTGCAATACACCTTCCACTCGGGTGCCCATGGTAGCCTCTCGCGGCTTGATTACATCCTTGTCCCGGCGGCCCATGCTGGGAGGGTGGGGGAGGTGTGCCATCTGGCGCGGGGTATTTCAGATCATTCCCCATTGCTGTTACATTTCGATGTCTTCCCGAGGGGGGAGGGCAGGGTGGCTCCAATCAATGCATGGTATTTGCGCGACCCCACCATTCGTGCCGACTTGATCAAATCCTTACAGCGATATTTTGACGAGAATGTGGGGTCTGTCCCTTCGGCCATCTCCCTGTGGGAGGCTTTTAAGGTAGTTCTCAGAGGGGAGGCCCTCTCCCTTATCTCCCATGCCCGGAGGCGCGAGCGGGAGGAAGTGACCCGGGTGGAGGCCGAGATTGCGGAACTGGAGGGTGACCTGGGGAGCGGGGTAACGGATGCCAAGCTGCATGTTCTACACCTCAAGCAGGCGGCCTATAGGGCCCTCGTCACGGAGGCGGCCAGGGGCCTCAGTAGAGAGCAGCAGGGGCGATTGTATGATGTGGGTGATAAGGCTGGCAAATTGATTGCGTGGTTGGATAAGAGGGAGAGAGCGAGTCGTGTGGTTCCTTTGATCGAGAGTATGGATGGTGCGTGTGTCACCGAGCCGGAAGCCATTGTCTCCTGCTTCGCGGATTATTTCCGCGAGGTGTACTCCCCGGTTTCCCCCTGCTCGGAGGAAGATTCCCATGCCCTGCTTCGGGACATCGCGCTGCCCTCCCTTACGGTGGAGGACAGGGATTTGCTGGACGCTCCTCCCACCTCGGACGAAATTGCCCTGGCTATTCGCTCGGTTGCATCCGGCAAGGCCATGGGCCCCAATGGTATCCCCATCGAGCTTTACAAGCTACGCCCGGATGTACTAGCGCCCCACCTGCGCGCGATGTTCCTGGCGGCCCACTCGCAGGGTTCCCTCCCGCCGGACCAGCGTCTGGCCACAATCGTGGTGATCCACAAGGAGGGGAGACCCCGTGAGCGGGTCACATCCTATAGGCCGATCTCGCTCTTGAACGCGGAGCCCAAAATCCTCGCCAAGGTGTTGGCCAACCGGTTGGTCGGCATGGTGGGCGATTTGGTCCACCAAGACCAATCTGGCTTTATACCACACCGCAACACGGCTCTTAATCTGCGACGCTTGCACGGGGTGCTCGCGCGTGTCCCGTTTGTGCGGGAGCCGGCCATCTTGGCGTCCTTAGACGCCACCATGGCGTTTGACACGCTTGAATGGCCATACATCTGGGCGATGCTGGCGAAATTTGGATTTGGACCGGGATTCATTAGCTGGGTCAAATTGTTGTATTCGGGCCCATTGGCGCAGGTGGTGGTGAATGGGCGAGTCTCGGCCCCATTCGCCCTGGGGCGGGGCACGCGTCAGGGTTGCCCCTTGTCGCCGCTCCTGTTTGCACTGGCCTTGGAGCCCTTGGCGGAGTGGCTACGGTGGCACCCTTCTATCCGTGGTCTCCGCTGGACCCCCGAGCATGAGGACCGCGTGTCCCTCTATGCCGATGATATCCTTTTGTATCTCGCCTCCCCGCGTAAATCGCTGATTGTCCTGGTTGATGTTTTGCGCTCCTTCGGTCGTAACTCAGGCCTCGTCATCAACTGGGCGAAATCCTGCGTATATGTGCTTTCCGGGGAGGCTCCGGCCCTACCACGGGACTGCCCGATCCAGATTGCCTCCCAGGGGTTCCGGTACCTGGGTATATATATTACTCTAGACCCGGAGGCCCGCTATGAGCGGAACTTGCTACCCCCCCTCCAGCGCTTGAAGGAGGACGTTGCGCGTTGGCGGCGTCTTCCGCTTTCGCCGCTTGGCCGAGCGGCCTTGTTTAAGATGATGTCCTTGCCGCGCTTTCTGTACGCCCTCCAGAATACTATGGACTTGGTTCCGGCGCGCTACTTCCGTGAGGTGGAGAGCCTCCAGCGGCGCCTGTTCTGGGACGGGAGGCCGCGCATTGCTCTGGCTAAATTGACGCTCCCGTGGTACGATGGGGGGGTCGCCCTCCCGGACATTAAACGGTATTACTGGGCCTCCCAACTAGCTGCAATTAATCATGGCCTTTACGGGCCCGCCCTGAACCCGGCATTTGAAATGGACAAGATGCTCCTGCCCGGTGGCGATTACAATCGAGCGCTCTACTCTGGCGCGCCCGACTCCCGTCTGACGGGACCGACGCGTGTCATGGTGCGTGTCTGGCACGCGGCTAATGCAGCTATGGGGTGGAAGGACCGTTTGACCCGGGCGTCACCGCTATATGCGTCTGAGAGGTTGGGCTCCCTGTGGACATCGAAGGGCTTCGAGAAGTGGGACACGATCGGAATCAGCACGGTGGGAGATCTCTGGACGAGGGGGGGATTCAAAACTTTTGAGACGCTGCAGACGGAGTTTCAGCTGCAAGGCAGTGAGTACTTTCGGTACCTACAAGTCCGCCACGCGCTGGGCTCCGTCTTCCCGGATGTCGCGTCCATTCCGGAGTCTTCCCCCCTGGAGGACAGAGTGCTGGATGTCTATGTCCCAGACAGCACGATCTCCCTTATATATAAAAAACTGATCAACGACAGATCGTGCCTGCTGACTAGTCTCCGCGAGGCCTGGATTGCCGACGGGCTGGAACTGGACGACGAGGATTGGATTTCCGCGGTGGCCTCTCCGAAGGAGGTGGCCATCCCGGCTCGCCTTCGCTTCGTCCAGCTTAAGATCCTTCACCGGGTTTACGTGACGGGGCCAAGGCTTCTACGTATGGGCTTTGCTGGTGACGGATTGTGTAAGCGTGGCTGTGGTGCTTTGGCAACTTTCATGCATATACTGTGGGAGTGCCCAAAGGTGGAGCGATTCTGGCGTGGTGTGCATGAGGTCCTGCGTGTGGTTACGCGTGTCGCGCTGTTGCCTGAAGCGAGGAGATGCTTGCTGAATGTGTGGGAACCAAATGACTATTCGGTCCCGCAGACGCGGTGGGTGACTCTGGGATACATGATAGCTAAGCGTGACATTGCTCAATTGTGGGGATCCCAGAGGCCCCCGGCGGTGTTGGCCTGGAAAGAACATATGGATTGGTGTATGTTTCGTGAAAAGGTGGTGTATGTGGCGAGGGGTAAGCCTGGGGCGTGGGTGAAAATCTGGGGCCCCTGGAACGCCTACCGCGGGGGTATTTGTGAGCCGCCACTGCTACCGGCTGCCTCGCCAGCTCCGTCCCCCTAGCCGACCCCCCTCCCTCAGCCGTGGGCACGTGGTTCCCCAGTCCCTGATCTACTCCCATTCCCCTCTTCAGAGTTTTGCTGCTGGTTGGGATCCCCCACTTACGGAGCACGTGCCGTCACTTTGGATTGCGGGTTGCCTTGCGGGTGTGGTTTTTTGTGTTGTTCTGTTTTGATAAAAGGAAACCGTATTGTGGGCTTGGAGTTATGCGGCCTGCGCCATTGATGTCTCCTGCTTTACCAATCTGCACCGCCAAGAGACTTTTACTGTATGTATGTAATATGCTTTTGTCACTCTAGCGGCCGGCCGGGTGGTTGTAGGCCCATACCTGTAACTTTTTCAAAATGCAATAAACGGTTTCAAAAAAAAAAAAAAAAAAAAAAAAGACACTGACGGCAAAGTAAAGGTTGATTGCTCTGATAGAAGACTGGGGGCATTTTATCAAGCCCAATTCCGCCGCTTTATCGGCTGTTTTCAGCTGAAAAGCGGCGATATTTTCTACACTCAATTATCAAGGACACGCTAACGCGTGTTTCCTTTCGTAAACAGCCCTTTTAACTCCACTTTGCATGTCAGCGATGAATATCGCTAATGACATGCAAAGTAGGCGTTCCTTTCCATTTCTCCATGGAATTCCACGCTGGCACGGCAGCACAATATTAGCAAGCCTCGAGCAAATCTGCGATGCTATAAAACAAACCACGTTAACCGCGCTTATCGCAGGTTTGTAACGCCTGGTTTGAAACTGACTTAGCCATACTCATAATGGCAAGTGGATTGTACGGCTGAGGCAAGATCTACCTATTACCAAGGATGGGCTTATCGCTTCCGTTTTCACGCAGGACTTATGATCGCCGTAGAGATATGCGTTGATAATAGCGCGATATCTCAGCGATACGCCACGTCACACAGATTCGGTCAAAGCGGGAAATGCGAGGTTTATTGCGTGTCCTTGATAATATACCACTGAGTATTTTGTAAACATTTTACTGACAGACCTAGCAGAATGAGCAGAAGAAAAAACATTAGTTCTGGCGAATCAAATTGGGTTCATCAACGATACAGGAACAATCGCGATACACAAATGCTTTCTTCATTAATTGACAAAGCAAGAATATGCTCCCAGAATTTTGGTTTTTGCTTTGTGGATTTCTGCTCTGCTTTTGACTCTTTGCAGCGAAACATCCCATAGAGTAAACTTATGAATTGGGGGAATACCTCACTGTTCTAAGAACTATACAACTGTTATAGACTATTATACACCAATACTTGGACAAGAGCCTGCTGAGATCTGGGTTAACAGTTTTAAAGAAAGACTATACCAGCATCGGCTTGAAACAAGTTTGTGTCCTTGCCTCCTTTCTTTTTAACTTGTAACTAGTAGATTTGACTACAGGTTTAAACAATATAAACTTGCACACCTCCAATCTGTCAGGACTCAATGCTTCCCATATGTTATACGCGGATGATGTTCTGCTGATGAGCCTGACCAAAGTTGGCCTGCAGAGGTTAATAAATGCCACCACAAAGGATGTGCCTGAACATAGCCTCATAGTCAATCCTAAGAGAACTAAAACCATGCTAGTTAGCACAAGTCGCAGTCCGGCTCCGAAGTATCATCAGGAAGGCTCCGCTCTGGAGGCGGTAAAAGAGTGTAAGTATTTGGGAGCCATCTTCGGTTCGAGAGGCTCTTTTGCAATGCACAACTATGTGATATCAAGAAAATGTAACACTCTAACAGCTGCCTTCTGCACTCTAAGGAACACACTAAAAGGTCTTTCTCTTAAACCATTAATGCAAGTTATAGCTGCAAAATTTGATTTCTCCTTAGCGTATGGCACAGAAGCTCTCAGGGGGAGAGCAGACAGAGCTGATTGTTTGGTGGGGGCAAGGAATTGTAGAAATAGACGCGCTGGAGCAGATGCGCAGCGCAAGAGAGAGACACGCCAAAGCGCACAAGGCGGTCATCAGGGTATTTTGACAGTTGGGTCTAAACACTGCTCTAGCACCTGTTTTAAATTGCACTTTTTAATGTGGTTTTAGCCGCACCTTGCTGCTAGAAACCGTTATTGAAGTGTCCATTACTTCTAAAAACTGCTTTTAAAAACGTTGTATTTCACTTTTCCTACCTGGAAACTGCACTCTTGTAAATTGAATCTGTTCAGTTCCTCGCCGCCAGCGCCTCCCAGTTTTCCAGCACTTCCGCTTTTTGAACGCGGTCTAGCGCTCAGGTGGGGAACAGCTGCTGCTCAGCAGAGCTGATTGGTTGGTGGGGGGAAGGAATTGTAGAAATAGACGCATCTGGAGCGGACGCGTGCAGCGTACATGCGCAGAATACGTGCGCAGCGGGCGTGCCGCTGGCGCGCCAAAGGCGTGCCTAAGGCAAGCCCGTCTGCGCCCATCCACGTCCGACCGGGGCCAGGGGCCAGAAACTCTGATCAGATTTGGACTTACACGGCGGCTGATCTTCGGACCCTAGCTACACACAGCCATGTTCTGAGCAATAATGTCGTTAACAAATTGAAAGCTGACAAAATACTTAGGGCAAATGGAATAGATAGACTCAGGAACCCGTACTCAACCACTCAAAATATCAGCGTCCTTCTTCCACAGCTTTGGAATCAGCTGCCGGACTACCTTCGTATGGAACCGGCACTTCTCCCTTTCAGGAAGCAACTCAAGACAGTCCTCTTTAAGGAGGCCTTGAATACCGTTTAATATCCTTTCCCTCCACTACCACTGACGTGACAGCCTAGGGCCTGGCTTTTCTCTCTCTAGAAGCGCTTAGAGACCTGTTGGTGATTTAGCGCTATACAAAAATAAACTAACATAACAATTGATAATGCAACTATTGGTACTTATCGCCTTGTGTTTTTCCTTCCTCGGCATACATCTCCTGCCCAAATAAGGTTAGAATTTTGACTTCAGAGGCAGCACCTGTCCAGTTTGGGTGCCTACTTAAAAACTTGTTATAAATTAAAAAAAGCTAAAGGAGGCACATTAAACAGTGCTTTGTGGAGTGCACTATACAACCAAAGCACATGAATACATGAAACTGGCTATAAAAACCTTACAGACTAAGCCACTTTGAGATCTAACCCTTAGCCAGACAGCTTTCAACAAAGCAGCCAGCTCATTAGTGAAGAAGCTTTCCTCCTCCCTGACAGATAAAGCCCTGTGGCAAATAGATCACATGCAAGGATGGCAATCGGTACATATGGTTTCCTGAAGCCACAACCGCATTTAGGGGAACTGTTTGGGTTGAAGGCGAAGCTCAAGTCATTGAGTTACCGACTGGGCAGTTTTAACTTTCTATGTAGTATCCCGGTCAGGCTGAGACAATCTACTGTGACTACATGTCCGTTGTGCCAGTATGTTAAGGAGGACACTCGTCATATATTTTATACATGCCCTGCTTTGATGGAAGAGAGAAAAGGATTATTGAAGCACCTTTTCATAAGAAGAGGAATACGTATGTTTCGAGGAGAGAACCTTGTGCTTAGTAGTGCATTTTTTTTAAATTATGTTGTTAGCAGACAAAAAACCTGCAAAGCAAAATTTGCAGAAATAGGGAATAAAAACCTAGTATTTTGATTTCCCACTGAGCGCTCCAACCCCAGATGCTGGACAATTAATGGCTCAGACGGTTAATTGCACAGAACATTTTTACAGTTTTTTTAAGTTGCAGGTCAGTAACCTTAGTAAGGTGGGGAGGCATTTATTAATCATGAGGCAGTGTTAGACGTGAACTTGTGTGGATTACTAGGGATATTTGGCACGTGAGTATGACCCGATGAGTTGGGGTTTTTGCAATCAATGAGGCAGGTGCTGCTGCACTTGCATTTAGCATCCTGTTTTATTTAGAGAGCCTTAAGTTATATGGCCAATATGGATCACATGCACAACACATGTTTTCAATTGATGCCATGTCACTCTAATTAGTTGTTCAATACCTTTTTCTTTCTGAGCTCTTCCCATATTATGCTTGTACACTGGGGGGGGGGGGTATTTCTCTACACTTGAAGAAGTATCAGCACAATCTAACTCATATGGACTGCCACCGAAGTAAAGTGGAAAGTGCCTCTAATGTTGCAAAATCAGAAGGACCGATATCTTTTTACTGTGCTTTTAAATGAACAGCGGGTTTATTGCACATAAGGCAGGGTGCATGGTATTTTTCAATGAGAACATGTACAATTTTAAAGTTAAACTTGTCTTTACAGTGAACAAGTCTTAAAAGCTATTTTCACTGTAGCTATGTTGGCTGTCCCATAGAAAAACACTGGGCTGTATTTTTAAATGTAATAATGCTAATTCTGGTTAGAAAAAAGCTAGAAATATGACTCAAGGACTCTTTTTAGTAGGTATGCAAAACATATTGAATGGCAAAAGCAAATTATTATTAACTAATAAGGAAAAAGCACTTTTAGAAAGTTAACTTTTCCCTGCCTAAAGCCTGTCTGGGCTAATTTGCATGAGCTCTAACAGTCAACTGGCAGTCGATTGGCCCCCTTGACGATGTGTGAAATGTGCTTCCTGAGCAGGACAAAGACTTAGGTGTGAGGAGGTATTTCTCTTTCTCTAGCAGTATAACCAACTGGGCTAGGACCAGGAACTTGATTAACTTTAAAGAGCCCTACCCAGTCATAGGCAAATGTTAGCTGGCACCTGCGAAGGGCCATTCTGTGTTCCCTTAGTCATCCAGGCTCCAATCACAGTGGGAGAGAAGCTGCCCCCAGGACTGGTTTAGGGTTACCACAGTGGCGGGTTTACTAATTTCCCTGGCCACACCTCTGAGGTGGGCACACAGGCTCTGCACAAAGGGAGAAGTGTTTCACCATCTCGGATCAATGCAGAGAGCAGATGTGAGGGATTGTTTGCAGTAAGGCATACAGGAAGTGTTGGAAAAGTGGGTAGGGAGTAACCTCTTGGATTGTATGGACAGTTTGATTGGTTAGGAAGGAGCCAGGAGTCACCCCCACCCATATGCTGGTGGCAGGTATAAGTTTGGCACATAGAGCACTTTTCTCAGAACACTTCTGGAACTGTGGAAGATCAGAAGAGCGCTGAACCTGCTGTCTGAGACCTGAGAAGATCCTATGAGAGTGGTACTGCTCTCCCTCTTATACCCAGGTCACAAAAGGGGGCTCCAAGAGTCACAATACAAGCCTTCAGTTCAAAATACATAGACACAATAAGTTACAGAAGGTCTTTCCGATAATTGCCCAGCTGACCACTTGCAACTGGACTTTCCATTGACCCTTCTGTTGGCCTCTTCTGGACTGAATTTTGACCATCAAGTTCTTCCTCCATGGTCCTGAGACCTTTGGTTGTGTCAAAGTATATTTGTGCTAACATTGCCTGAAACCAGGGATTTAGACACTTTTTGTCTCCGAAAACCTCTGGAGGACCAGAATGAACCTGTCAGTCAATCTGACAAACATGCGTTACCTCTGGAGCTGAAGATTCAGGTTGCTCCTGCTTGGAACCTTTCCACAACTGCAAATTTGAATGCTGGTCATGTCACAGTACTTTAAAAAAAATACTTTATGCCATGTTGCACAGAAGCTCAACTGCTGTGAAACATATAAAAAAAATTGAGAAACTCAAATGAATTGGCATAGATAAAACCTATTGGCTTTGCCAATGCTTGTATTTTATGGTTATAAAATGACAAATATGTACAAAATTACAGTTGGCAAAGCAATTTACAAGCTTTCTCAAAAGGGCCTAACTAGGATTATCACAGTGAAAATGTTCTACCCCAAGCATTTGACCATCACCAGCATTCTTGCCCACTATGGAAATATGTGACATTGCATCAAACAAAGTACCTGTTTACAGCCTACAACACATTGTGATAATAATTGTTAGAAATTGGGTTTCAGGTTGGCTAAGGTATGCACCCAGGCCAGGCATAACACACCACTCTAGTCACTGTAAGGTAGATACACAACTCAGATGACCAGTTCTCACTCACTGGTAGCTTATTGCAGAGCAGGCAGGCTTATCAATCTCTAGGAATTTGTGCAACACACCCACACAGTAACACAATGAATATACTACAAAAAGACTCCACACAGGTTTATAAAAATATGCTATTATATTATAAACACATGAAGGCAAAAACAGCAACAACCCAATGTATACTTTTCAAGTTATGACATGGAAAACATTAAAATAAAGATAGTGCAAGAGCACTCGCTGGTTAAATGCTCCTGATCCAAGTAGTGGATTACTAGGCTTCTGCAAAAGCTCCTACATAGTATTGTGCCCAGCTGGCACTCAATGATCTGCACGGTCCCTCAGGACCAGGGTGTGCAAGAAAGTTCAGTTGCCCGAGAGCGTGCAGGGCGGCTGAAAGGACCTTGCAGGTCTGGTGCACAAATCACAGTACCTGTTCCTTGGGTGTAGTAGTAGAGATGTCGGCCTTGTGGTTCTGGGCTGGCGACCCTGGGGCTCTCCGTTGTCAGGAGACAGTGCATTGATGGGCCACGCCAGGCTGTCCTCAAGAAGTCGGGGCAAGTTTGGTGGTCCGATACTTAGCACCAGCACACAGATGTGGTGATCTCTCTTCCGGTCAGGCGCCTTCCTCGGACATTGCAGCAAAAAGCTGACGTCATTGGAGACCTCTGTGTTGACAAGGCAACCCGGTGAGGCCATGGTGGAAGGGGCTTCCCCTCGGCACTGCAGCATTTGTAAACACAGCAGAGAGCTTGGCCCTTGCGAAAACAAAATCGCTCTGGATTTCACCCAACACACTGGTGATCAGGCATGCGCTGATCCTGGGTGAAGCGAGAAGCACTGAATCTTTCTCCAAGGAGAGCTCTTGTCAGAGTTGCAACTGCCAGACTCAGATATTGCAGAGCCCTACGGCCATGGTGAAGTCTTTGATGGGCCTGCCAGCAAGCCCTAGGAGAGTACTTTAGTTCAGTGCAGCAGAGAGCAGCAGTCAGCAGGCCAGCACAACAAGACATTTAGCAAAGTGGCAGTCCTCCTGCAGCACAGCAATCATTAACCAGCAGGCCAGCACAGCAGAGCAAGTAGCAGAGTGGCAGCCCTTCCTGGCAGCACAGCAGACCTTCTGGCAATATGCAGATGTAGATCCAGCAGTACCTGGTTACAGGTCAAAAGATTGTCTGTCTTTAGGGGGTCAGAGATCCAGTACTCATACCAAAAAGTGCCTCTGATGTACGTGGTGATTTCAAAGGAACTCTCTGAGGGAGGTGGGTAAATCAGTGCTTTGAGTGTGGACAGTACACTACCTATTTAAGTGTAAGTGTCAGCCCTTCCAATACCTCCCTGCTCAGAAAGACCCATCAGAATGCAGATGAGTGCTCAGAATGCAGAGGAGTCTCACCTTCCTGTGTTTGCGGCTGTCTAGAGGAAATGCACAAAGTGGAGCTGTCACCCATCCCAGACGTGTTTTGGAGACATGCTGTCAGGCACAAAGTGTACACAAAGGAGGACCATAAGAAATTTAGAGACCAGAAGAGGCCGATTCCCCACTAATACAACTAGACAACACAATGTGGGCTCCTGGGTCTAAAAGCATATTATTGGTGTGCTGGAGTATCCCTTTCTTAGGACGATTCCCCTCACTCACCCGTGGGTGGCATGTTTCATCATCGGGATCTCCTCGCACTACGAACCTAGTCTTAGTGCGTGCTATAACCCTCTGTCTGAGAGGGAGGAGCTCAGGGATGTTTTAGTGGAGATGCTGAGGTGTACTAAACCTCTTGATGAGCAGGGTGTGGTGAGAAGGGAGTGAAACAAGGGTGTAAGTGACTTAAACTGACTATGATATGCTAACCAACTTTAATATGGCATTCATAGGTCAGTATTAAAAAGTGGAGTTTAGACAGAGGGAGATTTGATCTGTCAAAGAATTAGAATGGTCGACAAGTTTCAGCTTAATAAATCCCAAGGGGATGTTGCAGCTTTCATCAGGACCGAGGTAAGTGAAAAAGAAGTGATGTGGATGAGCGGGTCCTTGGCTGTCACGAGTGCAGCCAATTTGGAATGACGTGCAAATTTGCGAGGTGGAAATAAGCAGGACGAACAACCCCAAGGTACTTAGGACCACTTTGTTTTTTAATCGTATGAAAGAGAATGAGTGGCGGTATCCATTATGGCTCACAATAAATATTAAAGACTCAAGATACCACAATGCACTTTGCAGACACGCCCATGGGGCGGGACTCATAAATATCGCAGGTGCGAGTAATTTTTCACTGCTACACTCCAGTGCCATTCCTGTGAGAAAGGGCGAGAGGACGCCCGAAACGCGTCGGATTATAATGGCAGATTGAACACTAACCCTGTGCCTGTACGG
Source organism: Triturus cristatus (assembly GCF_964204655.1). Taxonomy (NCBI): domain Eukaryota; kingdom Metazoa; phylum Chordata; class Amphibia; order Caudata; family Salamandridae; genus Triturus; species Triturus cristatus. The sequence goes on from NC_140590.1 coordinate 1,707,556,408, forward strand.
ATGTTTGAATGCTGCCTGGCAAATTAAAATACAAACACACGCCACGTGTGGTGTCTTTAATTTGGTGCGTCTCAATTGGAATATATATATACACACACACACACACACACACACACACACACACACACACACACACATATATATATATATATATATATATATATATATATATATATACATATATATATATATATATATATATATATATATATATATATATATATATATATATATATATATATATATATATATATATATATAAAGAGAAACAAAATTGTGCCTTAAGCAAAATCATAAGCACAGTAGCAAAAACCGCATGAGATAGGAAATACTGCTGGAGCCGCCAGGACACGATTACCCTCAGAAAGAGGTAAGACCAGATGACTGACTGTCAATTGCAAGACCGCCTAGTGCCACCTAGTGCATCAGATTGTGGCCAGAGGGAGGTCACGTTACGCCGGAAAATAACCAAATGGAAATGCCTACAGAGACATTGCGCCCCAGCTACAACATAATGAATATGCATACCTTCGAAAAGGGAAATCGCAGCACCGTCTAGTACCCCAGAGCAAGTAGTGACTGAAATCAAACTCGTCAATATGCTTTCTGCAGGGCCATGGGTACTGCCCTACAGCTGTTGACGTGGAGCACAATGTGTCATGGAGGGCTGGTCCTCCGTTCTCTGCGAAAGCAAGAGGAATCTCTACGAGCTGTAGTGCAGGTAAAAAGCCAGCATATGGGTGGACTAAATAACCGTTACAAAATAACAATTTACTGACTTCCATACTTGGATCAATCTAAGCAATTGTGTTGCATATAGGTGAACACTCACATTGTTTTGACACCCCTAAGTGTAAATCTTGTGGAGAAGTGTGGCTCAATGGTTAGAGCGGCAGACCCTGATGCAGAGGTTTGGCCTGGGACCAGGGTTCAATTCCTCTCCTCGGCGGGTCTTGGGCTCAAAATTCCACGGACCTGACAATTCTTGCCTCGGTGCCTCTTCCAATCATGGAGTCCCACTCTGCAACTCTGGGCAATAGCTTGCTTAATCTCCACAACGGCCCCCACAATGCTAAGGATGCCTGGCCTCCACCTTGGAGGTGCCCAGGAGTGGACACCTCACAGGGAAAGCTAGGATGGGTTCCACCACGGTATTCGTACAAGCGCCTTGAGACCCTTGCGGGTGAGTAGTGCGCTATACAAGTATCAATTTTTATTTTACATTTACAATCTAAAGACAAAAATCAGCAGTATCGGTGCATTAGGGAAAATGCACTTGTGCACAGTGAAGTAATATATTTGTAGAATTAACATGGCAAGTGTGGCACATTAATCAAACCGAGAATCTGATTGGCCACAGGTGAAACATGTTCAAAAAAGCAGCTTGTCTGATATTGCCTACAGATAGTTTATGGGGGAGACAGAGAGAACCGGGGAATTTCATCATTAAGGCCTGCACTGTCACTCTTAAGTCTGTGTACCCAACGTTGTTCCTTATAGCAATTGGTTGGGAAATGACTGGTTTGTCTAGTACGGTCCATATAAGATCAATGGCTCTGTGCTTCATGTCCTGAAAATGGGTTGTCAGTTTGGTAGTCGTTTTATTATAACGAATGGTGTTCTTATGCTCTTATGTTCAGAAATACGGATCTTTACTTTTCTGGTGGTCATTCCCACGTATTTAAGGCCACAGGGACATGTAATTAAATATACCAGATTTTCAGAATTACAATTAGTGTGTTGTTGAAGCACCCATGGTTGCTCTGTGCCTATGACGATGTGTGTTGTGTGTGTAGTCTGAGTACAAACACTACAAGAACTACACTGAAAATATCCTCTGACAGGTTGGAGATCCCAGAGTGTATTCTGATTTGCCATGATTTGACTAGTGTGTATGAGTTTATCTCTCAAATTCATGCTCCGTGTAAAGGCAAACATAGGTTCAGGCAGTGAGCATGTTCCTTTATTAAAAATCCTCCAACTCTTGTTGATAGATATTTGGATTAAGCTTGACCTATTGCTGAAAGTCCTCATGCATATCAACCGATCTGTTTGCTCTTTGTGAGTAGAGGCTTCTAGAAAAACTTCTCGATTATTATTCTTGGCTCTTTTCACAGATCTCTTGATCACGATACATGGAAGGTGGCGGTCCAGTAGTTGTCTTTCTAGCATCTGGTCATGTTTCTTGAATTTCTCAGGATCTGTACAGTTACGTCTAAGATGTAAAAACTGACTGTATGGTAAGTTATCTCTCAATGATTTGAGGTGATAACATGAGTATGATAAAAGCAAATTTTTCACCATTGGCTTTTTATAGAGCTCTGTTTGCAGTCTTCCCTCTGAAGTATACATCCGTATATAGAGAAAAGGTAGTTCATCCTTACTGTATGCACAGGTAAACTTTAAGTAGTCATTGTAATTATTGAGCCAAAGATGAAAATTAGTTATTTCATTTGTCGTACCATGCCAGATAACCACAATGTCGTCTATATAACGCCTCAACAGCCAAATGTGGGTCCAAAATGGGTTTTGGGAAGTCAGGATAAGACCTGATTCAATAGAATGGACATACAGGTTTGCCAGACTAGGGGGCGAATGTACTGCCCATCGAAGTTTCTGATATCTGGAGGAACAGGTCATTTTCTAATTGAAAGAAATTTTCTTTCAGGGCAAGAGTAGCGCAGTGCATAATAAATGAAATAGATGTTATTGTGTCTAGTCCCTTTGTTCTTAAGAGGGAATCTATTGCAGTTAATGTTTGGTCTTGGGGAATGCATGTGTATAATGATTCCACATTGAAGGATATCAAATAACCCGAATCCTTATCAAACTCCACATTCTGGAGCAAATTAAAAACAGCTTTAGTGTCCTGTATATATGTAGGCATATCCAGGACTAGCAGTCGTAAGAAAAAATCAAGAAATTGAGAGAGGGGTTCCAAAAGAGATCCTATTCCAGAAATCATCAGAAGGCCTGGAGGCGGTCTCTGAACCTTATGAATTTTAGGAAGCACATAGAAATAGGGAGCGACAGGCTCCCTATTGATCAAGACATCTGCTTCTTTAGTAGTGATCCATCCTTGTTCCTTGGCTTCTGTAACTGCAGTGGTAATAGTTTTAAGTAGTTTTTTTGTGGGATCAGATTTCAAAGGGCGATATGTACTGCTCATTGAGAGTTGTTTGAGACATTTGTCTCTATAGGTGGAAGTATCCATGATGACGATGGCCACACCGCTATCCGCTGGTTTTATAGTGATGGATTTATCAGTACTCAGACTTCTAAGTGACTCTTGTTCTCTTTTAGATAAGTTCTGATAGGAGGATTGATTGCAAGTGAAGGAAGTGGCCCTTAGGGGCCACCCGGGTTACTTACAACCACCTGCTATGCCTTCCCAAGAATGAAGAGTCGGTCAGACAGTAGAGAATACTAACAAACTTTTATTAGCAATACTCTGCAGAGGAGTCCAATCTGACCTGCACCCTAAGATGTCTGCCAAGGGACTGACCCCACAACAGTCTACAACACGTAATGATTGTTCCCAAAAGCCTCCAACCACACCCACAGTGGAAAGTGAATATGAACAAAGAGTTTTAAGTAGTTTTTTTGTGGGATCAGATTTCAAAGGGCGATATGCACTGCTCATTGAGAGTTGTTTGAGACATTTGTCTCTATAGGTGGAAGTATCCATGATGACGATGGCCCCACCGCTATCCGCTGATTTTATAGTGATAGATTTATCAGTACTCAGACTTCTAAGTGACTCTTGTTCTCTTTTAGATAAGTTCTGATAGGAGGATTGATTGCAAGTGAAGGAAGTGGCCCTTAGGGGCCACCCGGGTTACTTACAACCACCTGCTATGCCTTCCCAAGAATGAAGAGTCGGTTAGACAGTAGAGAATACTAACAAACTTTTATTAGCAATACTCTGCAGAGGAGTCCAATCTGACCTGCACCCTAAGATGTCTGCCAAGGGACTGACCCCACAACAGTCTACAAAACGTAATGATTGTTCCCAAAAGCCTCCAACCACACCCAGAGTGGAAAGTGAATATGAACAAAGAGGGCACAGAGGGATGAGCTACTACCTGCCAGATGGGTACCTGTTATCTGCAACTATTGTTACCATGCTGAGCCTCAGCATCTCCTAATGTGGGAGCAGGGCCACACACTTGGATAGGTATGCGAGGGCAGAATGGCCTTTTCATTAGTAAGTCGAGAAACAGCCTTGAACAGAAGAGAAAATAATAACGAAATACAGTGATCTGCTGAGGCAAGCAATACGAGTAATGAGTCCTATTTCAGGCACAGTCTAAGCAGCCTAATAGTGATTACGAGATACAAAATGGAGGCACACTCGCTAACTGAAGCCTGCATATTACGGGGATAACTCAGTGGGTTGCATAACGTGAATACAATTGGTGTCTATTTAGCCACACACTGCTCACCTAATATAGCATGAAACAAGCACATTGCATGAATGGGATTTTCAAACCTAACAGACCCTCCTTTTAGCATGGGTGTCTAAATACTTTAGTGAGGCTATCCTGTAGGGTCTTTCCAATTCTAAGTGGGGAGAATGAATAGTTACTCAAGTTACAAGGGAGAATAAAGCAGCACATGAGTATCAAATCCACTTAGTATTCAAAAATGCCCTCTGAGCATCATGTCTTGAATTTCCTGCATCATCATAGTAGAGACCTTGTTATCGTGTCCTGGCAAGTTAGGGGTAGGGGTGAGCTTGCTCACACAATAGGTGCAACATGCTGGAAGGCAATTAATACATAGGCAACATGTAAAGATGACACATGTGATAGCTATTAGGTCAAGTAGTATCTTCCACCCCAATGATATCAACAGACCCCAGAGTCACCCTGTGAGAGCCCATGAACCATTATCCTGATGGATATCTGATGCAAGTCGGTGTAATATTTGTATTGCGGAGTATACAGTAGGGGCGTTATCAGGAATGTACACACAACAGCTTCTGCCGATGATGCGGCAGGCTCTACCCCTATCAGCAAGAATGTCGTCTAAAATCCTTCGATATTGAAGAGCAACGAACCTCGTAGCCTGGAACTCGACTGTAATTTTAGTCAGTATACCTGCAGTAGTATTAATAACTCCCTCAACTACTCTGGCAAGGCGACGAATATTACAACTATTGAACATGGGACCCCAGAATGGCAGAATGCCCTTCATTATGTCAGTAAATTGCTGTAGGGAGGTATCTGTCTGATCAATATCGTCTGGATTAACAATTCTATTAACTCGATGCAAATAGAGGTCCCTATGCTGTAGCCTATGATCCTTGTGGTAACTAGACGGTGCAATGTAAACGGGAGGTAAAAGGAAAGAGACATAACACCAGCCAGACCATCCCCTGGGAAGCCATGTATAAGCCTGTTCCCCACAAATGAAGTATACATTCGAAGGTGTAAGCAAAGGTGGGCTACTAGTAGTGTTCAATTGGTATGTGTAGTTACAACTGCTCTGTCCTACTGGAATGCTCCCTGAGCCTTCAACACAGAAACTAGCCGTTGCATTGATCACAGGGACGGGCATGGCTTTGTCTTCAGTGATATTTTGTTCCCGGAAACATTTAAAGTATTCAGTAACATTAAATCCTTGGAAATACAGCATTAAATATAGTAAACAAGTGACATTCTCATTAGCTTTGAAAATGTTCATACAAGCTTCTGGATGTAAGGTACCCTCCTTGCCATCTGCCCCAGGTGTATATCCCTGATGTACCACTATATACTCCAACACTGCTTCGTAATCAGACTGTACCATTTTCATAGTGTCAGCATTATAGTGCATGTATACCATAGAAAGCAATTGGAACCAGGTCTCACAGCTACCTAAATATGACAGGGGCAATGGCACCAGCAAATTATTCTTGTGTATAACGGAGGGGAGTAATCCACACACCCAAAAATTCATGGCATTAGTGGTACTGTGTACCTGATGAAGCATCTGCAGGAAAGCGTTCTCGGTATATCTCTGTCTATGTCTCTCTTTATGCGGGCCTGTGTAATGAACAGCCGTGGTAGTCCCTACCAGAGTGTGCACAGGATGCTGTTCTTATAAATACCAGACCACCCCAAATAGTGTTTTCGTTACTATGAGGCTACTACCACTACTACCCTAATCCCAGTAGACCAACTAGACCACACAGTACCATTCTGCTGTAATGCAGGGGCCACCAGGGGCTGTTCCTCCTTCATGACTGCACGGCCAAATGGGTACATAGAAAGAGACCTTAGGAATTGGAGCCACAAGATATACAACCAACTAGAGGGGCACAAGTCACCCAGCGTCCATCTAGAGCCTCACTGGTAGGCTTCTATTGTTCATCAACGACGGTGCTATGAAGCACTCCCACGGGGGAGCTGCGCGATCGCAGCCTTTGCTAGAAAACAAATCTTCTTCTTTCAGGATAAGGCACCCTCCCTCCTGGGCAAGTACCCTCAATGATCCTGTCCAAAGTCCAGAGCAGTGCACCAGTGTAGCTCACTCAAATCTAACACAGGCACATTAGGCACAGCACCTGCGCCCTAAGCCCAAGTCCTTCCGTAACTTCTGGACTGTCATGCTGGTGCACCGTCCTTCTTTCGGGGCAACAGGTTATACCTGGTGCCTCCGGGCACTGTCTCATCAACAAAAAGAGGGTGAAACTCAGGGTCAGTTGGGCATTGAGACTCAGATTCTTGTGCACTAGATGCAGCAGTATCCGTGGCAGCCGTTATTTCTGGGGGAACCGCCTCCACCAAGGCCGCATCGCTGTCTTTATCTGCCTGCGCCTACGGTCAGTCGGGCGTCAGAGAAGGGAACGAAGCGGGGCACCTGCTCTCCTTCCTGGTCAGCAATGTCATTGAGAACCCACTGATCATACGGAAGTGGGAGAGGGATCGTTTTGACATGTGATCGTGGCACCCAGTGCCTTCTGCCTTCAAGCTTCACTGTGGTGTGGGTGGTGAGCAGGGCAAGCAGAGGCCCTTTCCACCTCGGCTCCAGGCAGTTCTTCCGTTGACAATTCTTTACAAGGACGAAATTCCTGGGCTGTAGCTGATGCCAAGTCCCACTGGTACTGGTTGCAGCTTGGCATGAATTTGTTGGTTGATAGAACAAAGTTCTTTAGACAATTCATACAGATAATCTATCAGCAATACTCTATCTCAGAAAAGCGTTTGGGTCTTGGGACGCTCCGGACGTTGGCAGGGCATCCAAACACCACCTCATACGGAGACAACCCTGTTCTAGAATGCGCTGTCGCCCTGGTAGATAACAAAGCCAAAGGTAACGCATCTGGTTATGGCAATCCTGTGCTTTCTAGAAGCTTTGCTAACTTCAGTTTGAGAGAACCATTGTACTTCTCAACCAGGTCTGCTGCCTGGGGGTGGTTCGCTGCATGAAACTACTGCTTAATGTGCAAACCTTTGCTCACCAATTCAATGAATTTTGAATTGAAGTGACTTTCGTTGTCACTCCAGATCACACGGGGCAATCCATAGCGCGGGAAAAACTCTTTTAAGAGTGCCTTTGCTGTCGCCATAGCCGTATTCTCTTTGGTGGGCTAAGCTTCAATCCATTTACTGAATGCACAAATCACTACTAGCACATACTTCAAATTGTTAACTCATTTCATTTCGATGAAATCCTGGAGAACCTCGAAAGGGAAGTAAGGCGGTGCAAAGTTACCTGCGGGTGTAGGAGTACCTTTCCCAGGATTATGTTTCAAACAAATGATACATTGCTTCACTAGGTGTGTGGCTATCATAGAGATATTATCGTTCTGCCATACTGGGTCCAGTAGTTTGCATATTCCTTTGGCGCTAATGTGTGCTGGACCATGGGCCATGGTAACAACAGGGAGCACATAAGGATTGGGTAGCAACCATCTCTGCTTCCCAGACAGATCAGTCCAGCACCCATCATCATCCAAACGCCCCGTACTCTCCTCCCATAGCCAGTGCATCTGATGTTGCCTCACTTTGTATTTCTGTGACATTTTACAATGTGTCCTCGAACATTACATTTTCTGGGACCCACCTAGCGGGACCTGCCACAAACATCTATTTCATTTTTGATCGAGCTGTCTCCTTAGCTGTCTGATCTGCAAATGCATATCCCCTTCCAACATTGTCTGTGATGGCTTTGTGGGCATTACATTTTATTATTGCCAACTTATCAAGAAATGTCAATGCTGATAACAGTCTAAGTATAGGACAAAAGACCAGGGGTATACCCAAATTACCCTCCTATACCTGGGCATAGGACATCATACAACGATAGAGAAAGAGAGTACGGAGGGATTAATATCCAATTTATTTTCAATGAAGGGCACAGTTAATTGCCCTAACATAAGTATATAATTCTACATGAATCATTTATCCAAATTAATTTAACACACATATATGCCATGGGACCGATCTCAGACCGTAGATTATTCCAAAACACATCAATATCAAAACATACAACAATACATATACATATAACGAAATGCCACAATTACATATATATATATATATACACTCTATATCAACAATACCCCAAAATGTAATTTAATAGCTAGTATTAGATCTGGGTGATACACTCAGAGGTAGTCCTAACAGCACCTGAGGTAAAAACACCTCTCTATCTTTTCAACTCTATGTCCTATCACTGTTACAACCATATTTGAAATTTATAGAGACTCCTCTATTAGAAACTGTCGACGAGGGCGCGTTTCAGCTGTCAATTTCTTTTGGCCTCCTCAGGACAAGGGCAATGAAAACAATCTAAAATATCCAAAGAAAATGTATTTTCACAAAATGTAAAGAATCTACATCTGTCTCATATATTCACACAGTGCGCTGGGTTATAGTGTTACAAGCAACCAAAAACACAACTGCAGGGTCACCACCGAGTGAAAAAACTAAAGTGAGGTGAATTGAAATAAAAGTGATGGTATTGTTGAGAACACCGTCACCGTGTGGGGGCCAAGCAACATATAAAACTTTGTGGGTCAAGGATAACAGTCTGAGTATCAATGGACCATGCTAAATTCGCAAACCTTGCGAGGTCAAGAACCCTCTCACAGCCCAGAGGTGCCCAAAATTATGGGCCATCCCAAAGACGTACTGGCTGTAGGTGTAGACATTAACTGCCAGTCCCTCACTCAACTCACAAGCCCTAAGGAGAGCAACCAACTTTGCAGCTTTGGCTGATTGGTATTGGATACGGGACGTCTCAACTACAGTGTGTAATGTTGTGATTACATACGCTGCATTGGTAGTGCCTTCTGGTAGTTTGAAACACGAGCCATCAACATATAGTTCCCCTTGGGGGTCAGGTAAAGGAACATCCATCAGGTCTACCCATCCCTTTGTTTCATCTTCAGTCCGAAATAAACAATCATGGGCATCATTGTCCTTTTCTTGCGAAGGGAAGGGTAGTAAAGTGGCTGGGTTCTGAGTAGCACATCGTTTGATGGTAATGTGCGGAGCAAACAAGGTCAATTCATATCCAGTCAGACACACACTAGTAAGGTGCTGAGTCTTTGTCGAGGACGAGCCCTGCCGATTGTCTGATAGAAACTGCAACTGCCGCAGCAGCTCTCAGACAGCTCGGGAGATCTCTGGTGACGTTATCAAGAGTAGCAGAAAAAAAGGGCAGGGTCTCTGCTTACCACCGAAACCCTGTGTTAGAACAGAAAGCGCGCAACCATCCGCCTCGTGTACGTAGAGTACAAAAGGCTTCTGGTAATCAGGAGTACCAAGCACAGGTGCAGAGCAAAGTGCAACCTTTAATTGCTCAAAAGCTTGCTGGCATGCAGATGTCCAAGACAGGGGTTCTTGCACATCTTTGGTGGTCAGGTGCAGGAGGGGTTTTGTTAGTAATGAATAGTTAGAGATATATACGAAGTTATACCAATGAACGTGCGTACCTCACGTTAGGTCTTAGGTATAGGCATATTAGTAATAGCAGCTATGCGTTCAGGTGTTAGTCTGCGACCTTCCTTCGACAGTAGGTGACCTAAATAGGTGACCTCCTGTCAACAATTTTGAAATTTGGTAAGTGACACCTTGTGTCCATGGTGTGCCAAATGCAGCAATAATTTAACTTGTGGCTTCTTTTCAACCATCCTCAGTGTCCGACGACACAAGGAGGTCATCAACATTCTGCAACAGCACATTACCAGGAGAAAGTTTCAAAGAGTTCAATTGAGCTAAAGCTCCGGCCGGCGATTGCAAATTCAAACAGATATCTACTCTCTGTATGTATGGGAATGCTGAAGAAAGCATTCTTCAAATCGATCACGGAAAATAATTTTGCTGATGAGGGAATCATTGTAAAGATCGTGGTAATGTCTGGAACCACAGAGGTACTGGGGAACCAGTATTTTGTTCACCGCTCTAAGGTCAATTACAAAGCTTTAAACATCAGGGTGGGCTTCGGAAGAATCCAAGGGTGTCTTTTTAAGAATAGGAAGAATAGGGCTATTACACACATTCACCACGGTTTCTTCAACCACACCAGACTTAATCAAATCCTGTATTATTTGCGAGGCATTGCTTGTCGCGGGCCGCTTGTCGCGGGTCACTTGTCGCGCCAAGCAATGCAATAGTCATGTAAACACCATCTGGAGAACAAAAAATTTCGCAGGTAACCTTTTTAACAAATCCAATCCCACCAAATTCTCACCACAATTTGACATTAATAAAAATGGGGAAACGAACGTAAAGGGGCCAATAGTGAGAGCAAGGGGCTAACAACCGGCACACCTGAGAAACCCACAAGACATTGTTTTGGCCAGACAGAGCTGCCCACAGGACCAGTGAACGGCAAACAGAGCTATTTATTTATTTAATTATTTTTTTTGAAAAACCTTTATTATTTGCAGTTGCATCATCTTACAATGCACAGTCACCGTCCAGGTGGCGAAGCAGTTAAACAAAACGCACGCTTCCAGATGGTAGGACACAGCCATTCAGCCGACAACCCGGAGGTCCGGCGGCGTTGTGCAGGTTAACATGTGTACAGAAAGGAGGTGCGTGCATTGTTAAGAGAGTAGATTTGTGGTGCTTTTTTTTTTTTTCCCCCGGTGTTTTTTTGTGGTGTTCCTGATGCGTGTTGTTGGTTACAGAGGATGGCGCTGTGGTCCAGCCCACTCCGCGGCTATGTCGGTTGCCACCCAGGCCCTGATCTGGAGTCTTACAGGACACCGCTGTTACCCCAAAGTGTAAAGGCCTCCGGGCAGCCGAGCGCCAGCATCATGCTCATAGTGTGGGCTGAAGCGCGACAAGGATGCTGCAGTATAGCTCACTGCGACATAAATGGCAACGAGTAGATCCGGCGAGTCTAGTGTGCAGCTTCGCAGTCCATATCTATGTGTGTACTACGTGGCGCGCATCCGTCCCTCCAGCGCCGCGCCCCCCAGGCCGCCAAGTGTCAGCGCGCACCCGGCATGCCACACAGTGCGCCCAGGGCAAGAGTTTGCCACACTCTCCGGGCGCATCCGTCCCTGACAGGGAGTGTGTGTCTACATCACTTTGTCATCTGTAAGCGGGGCGCGCTAGGGAGGGCAGCGCCTCGGGGGCGCCGCACGACGCATCTATCGCTTGTTATCTGTGGTTAGGTAAGGATCCGGTCTGGGAACTGAACCTATAAATAAACTGGTTCCCGTGTATGTTTGGCAATAGGAGGTGTCAAGGTGAGGGTCGTAAACTCAGGTGGGGTCAAGGGGAAGGGGGGAGAAGGGAGGAGGAGATCATTCTGCGGTAGAACAGGAGGGCCATCATCCGCCAAGCGGGGCACAGTGGGACTGTGTAGCGTGCGCGGGAAGCCGCAGGCCAGGGGGGGGGGAAAGAGGGCCGTCAAGAAGGCTGGAATTCCCCGGCGCCTATGTACGCACCCGCCTGTCCTGTGTGTAGGGCGCTCCTCTGTGCCGGAGAGGGAGCGGCTGGGCAGGGCAGAGTGATCATGCCCTCCCGTCCGGGCCCCCCATCCGGGCATTATGCGCGTTCCTGCAGACTGCGGCAGCAGCGAACTCCGTGTGCGTACTATAGTTGCTTAGCGAGTACATGCCAGCAGCAGTCTCATGTAGGGCGGTAGTGTGGGGCACCAGGGGCAAGCAGGAGGGGGCAAGAGCCATCCCCTTAGCAGTCCCAGGGCTCCCGCTGCCCCGTCAGCAAGGGAGCTACAAACCCCAGGGATTCAGGTTATCCCTCTGTCCTGGCAAGCCCTCTGGAACGCTGTGAGGAGGTTATCCCAAAGTTGGGCGATGGGGAACTTCCGGAGCCCTGCAGTTTCCTCAAGAAGAAGCACCGCACTCTCCGCCTGCGCCCAATTGGCAAAGGAGGCCCTCCAATGTCGGATGTGTGGGTGGGCGGTTGCCTTCCAATGCTTGGTGAGCAAGCGTTTGGCCGTTATAAGACCCATGTCCCAAAAGCGTGCCTGTACTTTGTTGTCTTTTGTGCGCCTATATAACCCTAGTATGCATGCTTCCCATGTGTGCGGGAGTCGTCCGTCAGCGCCGCGCGCGAGCAGTGTCAGTACGTCGTCCCAGTATGTCTGTACATCAGGGCAGTGCCATAGCATATGTAAGAGGTCTGCTCCCGGTAGCAAGCACCGTTGGCAAGTTGCATCTGTCCGCGCGAAGTACCTGTTAATTTTTTCGGGCGTAAGGTATGCGCGCTGTAGTATGTACTATTGTATAATTTTAAAGCGGGGATTGCGTGGGATGTTGGTCGGACCGGCCAGTATCAGTGCCCATTCTTTGTCCGTCCAGTCTCTTCCCCTATCTGTCGGCCAGTGCTCCCTCAGCGTTAATGTGGATGGCTGCGAGTGCGCCTGCAGTGCCTGCGCCAGCCAGTGTACGATGTGCGCGCCATGACCCATAACATGTAGGTATTGCATGAAGGTATGCACCGGAGGTTCTACTGCCATGTCACCCAAGGAAGCAGTGAGTGTGTGCAAGAGGGAGGCGTGTAGGAGGAACTGTCCCGCCGGGAGAGTCGTGTCTTCAGCCAGGTTGGCGAATGCGAGCAATTCGCCATCCGCATACAGATCGCTCAGCGTGTCTACCCCCGCCTGGTCCCAGCCAGCCAAGTGGGCCTCCGTGAGCGGCCCCGTCGGGCCAGGCATACCCAAGAGCAGCAAGCTCGGGGCATAAGGCGTAGTTGCACGCGTGAGACGAAGGCACCTCAGGAAACATCTGCGCGCCACTGCCAAGTAGATCTGGGAAGGGCAGGGTGTGCGGGTTATCGGGTGGAACAGCGTATTAATTTGCGATCGTGTCCAGGCAGCCGCGTGCGTGGCAGTGTCCTCAAGCTGCTTGCCGCTCAGCCATCCCGCCACCCATTGCATCTGCGCCGCGAGATACTACAATTCCAGATTAGGGACTGCCAAACCCCCCGAATCCGTGGGCATGTATAATTTAGCCAGCGCCACTCGCGGTCTCCCCCTATTCCAGATGAGGGAACGCAACAGCACCTCTAGTTCACGAAATAGCTTGGCGGGAACATACAGAGGCATATTCGCAAAATAATAGAGTAGGCGAGGCAGCACAATCATTTTGGTCAGTGCCACGCGACTGGGCACGTTAAGGGGTAAGGTGTTCCAGAAGCCAATTTGTGCTCGGACAGAAGCGATCGCTCGGCAGAGGTTCCCCTCCAGGATATCCGCCGGGGTCCTGTAGATCCGTATCCCCAGGTATCGGAAGGTGGTGGGATGCCATTGCAGCCTGTCCCCTCCCAGCCGGATGTCGCATTCAGGTATGTCCGGGCTAAAGGGATATGCCCCCGACTTGGCCAAATTGACTCTCAGGCCCGTCATTCCCTCAAAGGTGCGGAAGATGTCAGCGAGGGAGGCGGGGATGGCAGTTATGTCCCTGACGTACAGCAGCAAGTCATCCGCATACAGTGACACCGCGTGCAAACCATCCGCCAACGGGATTCCCCACTCCAGCCCGTGCGTTCTGAGAGTCACGGCCAGCGGCTCCATGGCCAGTGAAAACAGCAATGGCGACAATGGGCAGCCCTGGCGGGTGCCTCTGCGGACTCGGATGGCAGCTGAGAGGAGGCGGCCCGTACGGACTCGGACTGTCGGTCTGCCATAAAGCAGGTCAATCATGGCACGGTATCCCCCCCCAGTTGATACTTCTCTGTAACCGCCCGCAGATACGGCCACTCAACTGAATCGAAAGCTTTCTCCAGATCCAGTATCAGGCATCCCGCTCTCGGCCACTGTTGCGTAGCGTATTTCTGCACCCGGAAGAGGCGGCGTATGTTGTAGGAAGTGTGGCGTGTGGGGACAAATCCATTTTGGTCTCGGTGCACCTGGGTGGGTACGTGGGGGCCAGTCTCCTGGCTAATGTAGAAGCCAGGATTTTATAGTCTATGTTTAGTAGCGCCAACGGGCGGTAAGAGCCCACCCGTGTGCTATCCTTGCCCGGTTTAAGAATAGAGACTAGCATGGCCTCATTTAATGTTGGGGGTAAAGCGGCATCTTCCACTGCCGCGGTGTACATTCTTAGCAGCTCCGGGACGAGAATATCCGAGCCGGCCTTGTACAGCTCCGCCGGCAGCCCGTCCGGGCCCGGCGTTTTGCCATTTGACAAGTTAAAGATGGCTTCTCGGAGCTCGTCTGGCTCCAGTGGGGCTCCCAGTTAGTCCTGTTGCGCAATAGTCAGTTGCGGCATTTGCAGGGGGGAGAGGTAGTCGGCTATATCAGGAGGAGGGACTGCTAAGCGGGAGCGATACAACTCGTCATCGTGGGCCGTGAAGGCATCGTGGACACCAAGTTGCGTGTATACCAGTTCCCCCCCCCATCCGCACGGCCGCCACCGGGGTCGAGCGGGCCTCTTGAGAGATCAGCCACTCTAAAAGTTTGCCAGGTCTGTCGCCAAGGTGATGCGTTCTTGCCAAGTGCGCGGCATAGTTCACGTTTCGGAGTCGCTCTAAAAGGCGTGCATGTTCCGTGCGGGCCTCGTGTAGCGGGTCCTCGTCGCCATCCACAGCCCCCTCCTCTCGTATCAGTAAGTCCTACTCTAGCCTAGTTAAGTCCCTCTCCAATTGGTGCCTCATGTGTCCCTGTGCATGTAAGCAGTGTCCCCGGAGCACCACCTTGAAGGCGTCCCACTCCACCTGTGTAGTGGATGCCGTGCCAACATTATCCTCAAAGTATTGCGTGGCAGTAACGGCAAACAGAGCTATTCATAGCCCCTTTATCAACTACACATTTCTCAGTCGTACCTTGTAAATCCACAGTGACATACAGTCCACGCTGATCTACAGGCACCAGAACTGGTCCCTTGCCCTGTCCCTGGTTATCCTAGCTATGAGACAACCCTGTCACTATGTCCATGTCATAGTCATCATGATAGTACTGCCTCCCTCGAGGTCATCAAAATAGTTCCCGCTCTGTCTCTTATACGATGTATTCTATGATCGCATCTCCCCACGGCCTCCTCCTCCTCGTCCATGTCCTCTAAAACCTCGACCTCTCAGGGCCTCACCTTTCTGCAACAACTTCGGACACTCGTTCTGCCGATGTCCCTCCTGCTTACAGTACGCACATTTATTGAGCCCAATGGGTGCACTCGAAGCACCACCTCTGTTAGACCGGGGCAGCTGTTGGGCCGAACCCGAACCTCTGCCTCTTCCATTTCCCCTGGCTACTTGTTGCATCAACACCCTCCTCTTCAATTGCTTCGACTTTTTCTCCACTTTCTCTTTGTCCTCATTCTCTCTATGCTCGTAGTATGGTGGCATACTCAATATTACTGATGGAGAGGAGGTCGTCCAAGTTCTTTCCGAAGCCTGCAACCTAGTTGCAATCTCGGGAAGCAAGTTAGTGACAAACCTGTTAACAAACAAACAAACTCTACCCTCCTGTGACAAGTCCTGACCACTAAAGTCTAAAAACACCCCTTTAAATCTGGTAACGAAATCCGACACACTTTCATCCTTCTTCTGACGACACGCAGTCAACTTATCCCAATCCACTCACTTCGATGGGATAAGGGAGTGCATGTAAGTGATAATACGCCCTGGCAAAGCTAGGAGCTCTGCTTTCGGCATCTCGCTGGGCTTACGCTTCTTATCCCATGCCTTGATCTCCTCCCATGTGCCACCCAACTCCAGTGCATGATCCTGAGTATGTACATGCCTCCATATCTCTACCGGTACCAGCAGGTTGAAAAATAACTCTATATCAGCTAATGTCATCACTGTGGAGGAGGCCGCCTCCGTCAATTCTTTGTAATATGCAGTAGGGTTCTTCTGAGGGTGTGGGAGCTGGTTCTTTAGAGATAGGACCTCACTCCTCTTCCAAGGAGTAAGATCCACTGTTCCTGAAACCGAGCGTCGATTCGTGGTCTAATTACAGTGTCCGTGGGGTCACGCAATTCTGGTATTTCAGGGTGGTAAATGGGATGGACTTCCCTCATAGGGTGCTGTGTCCCTATCGTCTGAACCTTTTGGAGCAATCTGCCTCATATCGTTACATTACTAAAAACCTCCTTGGGAGCCATACCTGTAGCATATACCCTTTCCCGTATGTCATAGATGATTTGCGGTGCAACACCCTGAAAACACTGCTCCCACAATCCTATCAACGTAGCCGACATATGCTTAAGAGCATGCTGCTGTATGAAGGTCTCATAATCTTTCATCACACTCCATACATCTTCCACACTATAGATCGCATTCCAGGCCCACTGAGCTGCTTGATTTGCTACCATTTGCTTTTCCTCATTATCCACAGCAGAACGCACCAACACTTTCTCCATGCGGTCCTGCGCTACTGCCCAATTCGCTTCATGCATCCCACGAACAGGCGTTTCAACATTCAAGAGTGTTTGGGGTGTCACACTCAAGGGGGAAAGAGCAGATGCAGAAACAGGTACATCAGGTAGGGAGACAGTGTTGTAGGGATGAAAGGGAGCGTAGCAGTCAAAACGGAACTAATAGACAGGACAGGAGAGCTAACGGCGCCCGCCCCTGTGACTTACGTGAGTAGAGGAGAAGCAAGTGGGGCCGGGGCTGAGGCAGTAGTACTAGAAACAGAAACACTAGAGGGCGGCACTAGGGGCCGAAGACTGGGACGTCAGAACTGTCAGGTATATCCATTGAGGGGTATAATGGGGTGGGGGCGAGAATCCAATAGCCCTTCAACAAAATCATCACTTTCCTCTCTAGTAACATAACATTTATCAGTCTGTAATCAAAACTTTCTATCTGCGCATTCTATGCCTTTCTCTATCTTTTCTCTTTCATTGGCTTCTTCTTTCTGCATTATAGTTTGCGTCTGTCTCTTCCGGGCCTCTTTTTCTGCACTCATATGCCGATGCTTTGCTTCCTTCTGCCGTAGTCTTAGAGAATCAAACATCGACTGCCTGCTCTTTTTGGCGAACAATTTGTCCTGCAAGAAATTCAATTTTTGTTCATCAAACGAGCCAGTAAGTGGCCATTGTAACTCAGCATTGTCCCTCGTATATTTATTTCACAATGTGCTAAACATAATAGGGCCAATACCATGCTTTGTGTATACGTCAACTTTGGGGAACTCTCCCGAGGCACAGGCTGGCTCTATTCCAGTCAGGCATCAGTGGAACAACATCGGCATCCAAAACATCCTAACTTACTTAAACAAGGCATCTTAATATAAGACACATACGCTGTCCCCAACGAACAAGTATAACACCAACAAAAATAATAAAAGGAAAATTAAACAAGAGAAAAAGTGTTCAAGAACCAACCAAAACGATTCAAAAACCGCCCACTGCAGTCGGGAGACTGTACCAAGTTCAAGAAGACAGGCTTTAGCCCCAGACCTTTTCACGAGAAGACCAAATTACCAGCTGGCCTGGCAGATTGTTCGCAAACACTCTGTGTCTTTTAAAAGGGTCCGTAAACCCACCAAGTGCAAACCAAGACAGCCCAAAAGACCAAACCAAGACACAGCCCGTCGGCTCGTGCTGTTCAAGCATGGCACCATTTTTCCAAGAATCAAATCACTCGCCTGGTGCACACAGGTCAAGTCAAGTTATTCTCCACTACCGACTCTTCGGACCAAATGGTCAATTCCAAGGTTTCGCCTTCCCCAGCCGGTGACCACTAGATGAGGAGTTGCCCGATCAGACAGGCGGGGCAGCTGCGAGAACCAAGCTCAATCGTGTGGGGTACCCAGTCCACCTGACCGACCGGATGCAACCCGACCCTGCAACCCCTTTGCTGGTGAGTCGGGTCACCTTGTGGGGTCCCTGTTCGGGCACCAACTGAAGGAAGTGGCCCTTAGTGGCCACCTGGGTTACTTACAACCATCTGCTATGCCTTCCCAAGAATGAAGAGTCGGTCAGACAGTAGAGAATACAAACAAACTTTTATTAGCAATACTCTGCAGAGGAGTCCAATCTGACCTGCACCCTAAGATGTCTGCCGAGGGACTGACCCCCAACAGTCTACAACACATAATGATTCTTCCCAAGAGCCTCCAACCACACCCACAGTGGAAAGTTACCGGCCTGAGGCGAACATGAACAAAGAGGCCACAGAGGGATGAGCTTCCACCTGCCAGATGGGTACATGCTATCTGCAACTCAAGGTTACCATGCTGAGCCTCAGCATCTCTAAACTTGGGAGCGGGGCTACACACTTGGATAGGTATGTGAGGGAAGAATTGCCTATTCATTAGTAAGTCGAGAAACAGCCTTGAACACAAGAGAAAATAATAACGAAATACAGTATTCTGCTGAGGCAAGCAGTACGAGTAATAAGGCCTAGTTCAGGCACAGTCTAAGCAGCCTAATAGTGATTACGAGATACAAGATGGAGTCACACTCGCTAACTGAAGCCTGCACATTACGGGGATAACTCAGTGGGTTGCATAACGTGAAGACAAACACACACTGCTAACCTAATATAGCATGAAACAAGTGCATTGCAGGAATGGGATTTTCAAACCTAACACAAGTGAGACCAATATTAACATCTTTCATGAGAGCCTTCTCAAAAGTGAATACCTCTGGGGGTATTGAATGTAGAGATGGCATAAATGTAGATTTCTTACACAAGGTGGTATTGGACGTTTGATCTGATGGTGTGATGCTTTCTTTGTTAGAGAAGATAAATTTGAGATTGAACTTTTAAAAGAATTGTGCTAACTCCTGCTTGATCTTGAAGGGATCTACCTGGTACATGGGCACAAAGCCGTGGCCTTTATTGAGTAAGTTTGATTCACTGTCACTCAGAGTGCATTGGCTCAAGTTAACTATCAAGTTGTTTCCCTGCTTGTCCCTGGTTGTAAAGTTGTCTTGCTCATGCTCCGTGTGGTTCGTGGAGACAGCGGTAAGTTCCAATGTACAAGAGTTTGTTGTCTCCTTCTGCCTCTAAACTGTCCTCGTCTTTCTTCTAAAAAAGACAGATTATTAAACGGTGGTGGCTGAAATTGTGCCAGCAGTTGTTGTCGTGACATTGGGTAGCTCCAAGGGCCAGGTGGACACCATTGTTGTTGAAAGCGGGATTGCCTCGCCATCTACCTCAGCCTCTTCTTCTAGCCATTGGTCTATGTGTCCTCACAGTACCAGACTCCGAATCACTAGACCACGAATCAGGATCTGATGTGATATACTCAGATCCTGAAGATGAATAGCCTGAACCATAACCTCGTCCTTGTTGGTTATGCTCTGGTGGTTTGTATTCTTAAAACGTTTTGATTTTGGATGCCAGGAGATTTTCTTTGTGAACTTTGCTGGTTTTATTGACTTCATCCATATTATTTTTGAAAAGCGTTGCAGATATGGTTGTTTTAATTTGGCCCTCTTGGAGTTGTATCTCAACCAGGATGGCATCTGCAATCCGCTTGGCCATGCTAATTATCAAAATCAACCAGTCCCTTGTACAATGCCAAGCAATCAGGGACCAGTCTTTTCTGAATGGTTTATCCTTTAAGAACAACCTGGGTGCATTGGGGACAATGAGACCGGAAGGAGTGCAGTTCCCTCTCAAATATTTAGTCATTATTGCCCCAGGAGTGAGGGTACGTGTAAGAGTTCTTTTTAGGATGAGTAGTTTTGTCCAATCGTCTGATTGTGTGATAGTCTGAGAGATGGAAGGCTTGGAGCATTCAAGAATGTTCTGGACGATCGATTCGTCAAAAGGTAAACCCATAAGTTCTGTCATTGTTGTGAAAACTTATCTTTACCCAAAGGGAAAATGAAAATAGCAAGTCAACTGTATACGCTGTTGTATTGTCCCACCAGACAAGGTCCACAGCCATAGCTGTTCAATATATAGTGTACACAAAGGAGGACCAGATGAAATTTAAAGACCAGCAGAGGCCGATTCCCACTCATACAACTAGACAACCCCGATAATATGCTTTTAGACTCGTGGCGCTAAAAGCATATTATCGGGGTGCTGGAGTATCCCTTTCTTAGGACGATTCCCAGTGTGTGGAAGAGATTTTGTCCATACTGATTGAATACCCACTTCATTTATTGCTGTGTGTAAGAAAATGTTGGCTGGAGTTTTCTCGTTCCGTTGCAACTTTTGCCACATGGCTTTACACAGATGATTTCCGGAGGCAATTCTATGCAACGTTTTCACGTATGTCCCCCATCCTTGCTATTGTTTTGTTAGTGAGACCAAATTCCAGTCTTATTTGTTCTGGGATGCTTTCAGAGGTTCATGGAAAAGTGATCTAAATACTTTGGAGAGGATCAAGTTTAGGAGAGTTGCATCCCTGCCACGGAGGACTCCACTACCATATGAAATCACCAGTAACAGCCTTGCTGAAAACACTTTCAGTAATGGTGCAGAACTGGGACCTTCTAGATTTCTTTGTAAAATGCGAAAAGCCTGAGTTAAGACCACCTTTCTTTTGAGATCCATTTTATGGGGTTTAAAGGTCGCCTGATGATCAAAAAGAACCCCCAGATATTTATATGTGGTTGTCTGCTCCACCTGGTTGTTTCCTAAATACCATTTGTACTTCTTCATTATTTTCCCGATAACTTCCATAATTTGTATTTTCTTTAAGTTGACTGTCAAGCCTGGTCAAGTCAAGTCATAAGTCTTTATTCGGATTCATAGATAAATCCATAAATGCAGGTCAAATGAAAAACAACTACTGATCACTATACAAAGCCACATGCATGAGTTTAAATAAAACCATTTGACAGCGCATAAAGTTATACAAATTATAAAAATACAGATTCTGTTAAAATATTTAGATGAGTAAAAGCCAAAACCATTTTGTGCAAATGTGCAAAGTGTAAACAGGCAAAATTGATCATTCAATCGAGACCAAAAGGTCCTCTTTTACTTAATTTAGCACCACTACTCCACTACCAACATGGTTGAATTGGTTCTAATATCATAAACATATCACTCTGAGACCTGAATGTCTTAACCAGTTCAGTAGAATGCAGAGTTTCCATCCATTTAATACCTCTGATCTTAAGCACAGTACTAAAGTGCAGAGTCTTCCTAGTACTCTTACAACAACAACAACGAAGCTACTGAACACCTTATAAAAGGATCTGGAAGAGACTTTAAAAGGTAAAGTGCTACGCGGAATTATTTGAAATTACAACTTTTTTGAAAAGGAATAATATACCTTAAATGTGCAGATTTATAAAGACCACAAAATAAAACAATATGGAGATCAGACTGTTTTGAAACTATGTTGCAAGGACAGGTTGATAGATTGGAATGGATGTACTTATTAGCAGGAAAACCCAACATCAAGGGGATTAAATTCATCCGAAATCTGATTAAAATGTATCTGTGCTCGGAGTTATTGGTAATTCCTAGATAAATATACCCTCACGCTAAGATTGGAGGTATTTGTAGATACAGGATAACCAGTTTCTTTAGGCGGTTGGGTTCATAGCGATCAAAATAGGCTTTTTTTAAATAAGAGGTCTTGAGTTCGAACTTTGAAATTTTCTGACAAATGCTAAGGTCCTCAAACAATTTCCTGCCCAATGTCAGTCAAAATCTTTTCCACGTACTGTAGCCAAGGTTTTTCATGGAAATTGTCTAGTTTAAGGCAGTTTTTTATAATTAATTGACTTAGGTTCACGGTGTCCCTACACCAAACTGAGTGGCATAACATGATTGGTGCTAGCTTAATACTGTTGGTTAGGTAGGGTAAGCCAAACTCTAAAGGACAATTATAGTTTGGAGAAGATTTGGGGAGAGAGGCTATACCCTTAAAGAAACCATCTTCCAGGTTTTGTAGAGGGTCTGTGGGCGACATGCTCCAGACACCAGCCACAAGTTGACAGCAGGAATGTTTTAGCTTTATAGACTGTTTTAATGGTTTCAATAGGTTTTAATCCCAACCTTCTCTGGTGAAGGCTAAGATTGTTCCTACACTCCTCTTCATCACTAGGGCCCTGTTTGCAACCATTTTTACCTGTATCTTATCGAACATGACCACGAGATAAGGAAATTAATCTACCGCCTCCAGGGTTCGAGTGCCGCAATACAAGCGAGGTGTTTTTTTTCCCACTGGGAGCCCTGATATAAGAATGAAGGTGCCGCTCGTAGGCTTGGGACTGCTGACAACTGTGGGCTCATCACGAGAACGCCGCGCTGCCCTGGGGGCGATACCCACCGGACTGCGGGACTGCGAGGACCAGGCTGCTTGGCGGTGAGCGCAGCTGCATCCTCTTCCCGGCTCCTCCCCTCACGCCCCTTTGACTTCATCTTGCACTTTTCCTACCGCGCGCAAGCGGGACGCGCGCGGGACTAAGCCCGGGGCGAAGACCGGGCTAAGAGCGGGCCGTTTGAGGCCGTTCGAGACTGGAGACACTGGGCTGGGCCACCCCCCCTATATCTTAGTAAGTGTATTTGACTGTGACCTTCTTATCGATATTGGTGGGAACAATGTCTAGGAATAAAAATGCCGCCGCTGGTACATCTATGGCAGGGACCCTGGACAATTTTATTGTTAGAGCTGCAAACATTTTAGAACGAGAGATAGACCTTACTGAGCGACGTTTATCGCTTGAACCCTTTACAACCAAACGCTCATCTCTAGGGAAAATCGCCTCATCTGCTACACCAGGGGTAACCACTACTAACCCTATACCAACTGAATGTCTGTCTAGTGAAGCTGAAAGTGCAGACCTCAGTACGGATTTACCTATTGACAGTAACAAGCGCAGAGATATCATAAGGTCTACTACACCTATAACTACCACGGCAGTTGCTGCTAACAATTTAAAAGAAGGTGTTTCTACTCGCGCACAATTACATGCAATAACCGAGGCTATCTCACTTTCCTCCTCCTCTCCCTTAAATTTAGGAGCAAAACCGAAATTCAAGGCTGCTCCGCAAGCAAAAGGGGGGAGACAACCAAGAGGGTCAAAAAATAAAAATAAAACAATTGCGTCTAACATTACCCTGGGCGCTGCTGAATATCCTCTGAACGAAGTCACCTCAGACCTGACCAGGCAACTAGATGTCGGGTTTCAGTCTAAAATAATAGAAGTATTTGAAAATTCAACCCGTCTGATCCTGGATAGACTTTCCAAGATTGAGGAGCGACTACAGAAATTAGAAAAGACCGCCTCTGCTAATTTAGAACATAATCAATTTCTGAGGACAGACCTACTTAGGGAGCTCCATGAACACCCTCTTCTTGCCAAAACTGCCAGCAACCCAAAAGAGAAAACTCCTCCCCCTATGGTTTTGCCGTTAATCGACAAGCACTTGGGACTACTAGGGGACAATTGTGCAAACACAGCCTGCATTGAAAATACCACAACTAGTAGTGGCCTTCAAAACTCTTATGCAGGAGTAAAGCCCCAGCAGAATCCATCGGAAGTTAACAAAAAAACCAATAATCTTATTCCACAAGATAGTAATGAGGTAGTAAATGGAACTGCTCCTGTCCAAGATGTTGTTCCCAAATTACCTACCTTAGACCTTCCCCCAGAATCCTCACCCTACGTCATTATACTGGCGGGAGTACCTGGCCTGCAGGGAAAAACCAATGAGTCTTATCTAGAATTGAGGAACAAAATTATCTATTGGCTTAATTTCAACCGACCCCTCCCTCCTAACATTCTTACTAAAATCCTATTTGTACGGAGAGTTAGCTGGGTGGGTAGAAGGAGTAAAGACATACCGGGAGACTGTATAATTGTTAATTTTAAGGACACTCAGGCTGTAAAATATATCCAGCACGTACAATCATCTGACCCTAACACAAACATCATTCCACTACCTCTCGATTACTTTTATCCTCATCATTCAGCAAACAAGCAGTGGGAACTAGTAGGGAGGGCAAAAATACACACTAACCAGGCAAGAGGTATGTTGCCTATACCCAGTCAAGGCTGGTTGGAGACCATTCCACTGTCAAACAGGTATAGCTGTCTGGATATGGTCGACTGACTACCCCTGAATTACAATGTCGTCGAATTTGCGGGGGAAGTCACAGTGGGTGATAAGCCAACCTCACCGACAGACCCACGGCCCGTAAAATCGTCAACTTCCTCAGAGAACAACTTAGGAATTATCCCTATTAATACTGAGGACAATGAGAAAACTGACCATCTCACACTGCCGAGCAGCGGATCCTCCAAATCTGTTGCTCCTGGTGTAACTCCTATAGTGATCTCATCTTTAGAGGGCGACACATGCCATTCTATTAGATTTTTATCCTGGAATGTTGCAGGGCTGTCCTCCAGGTTAGGCGACATAAATTGTGCTTCCTTTATTAAACGGTTTTCGATTGTCTGCCTCCAGGAATGTTGGACGGTTGAGCCCATTCACATGAATGGTTATCGTACTTACCACACGCCAGCTGTACACACCCTGAGAGGGAGAAATAAAGGAGGCCTTTGTATTTATGTCTCAAACTGCTTAAAGGAAATTAAGATTTCTTTTTTCTCCAACTCCATCTTCTACCAGATTTTGCATATAACACTGGGAGGCAATCAACACATTAACTTGATAAATTTCTATAATAACATACCGAAAGATGCTTGGGCCTCGACCTACAAAGAATTACTTGAGACCCTTAAAAATATAGACGAAAAAGAACGCATTGATAGCTGTGTGATTTGGATGGGCGATTTTAATTACTTCTTATGCCCATTGAGCGACCAAAACCTATGTGGACTGGGAGAGATGGATGGTGTTCCTGTGACACATTTCTCACATACATCTTTGGGAAAACACCTTAATGAGATACTTTTTTCCCTGGACCTGGGCTTTGTGAACGAACTATGCTCCCCACCAGTCTCTTTTAACCCCACATTCATTGGACGGGGTTGCAAATCAATAATTGACTTCATGTTAATATCCAAACGCTATTCTCACTATATTCTTGCGTTTGAAACATGCGAGGTAGCAATGAGCGACCACTTACCGCTTAGTATGTCCCTTAATACAATGCTGGGTAAAAAGAACATGGTTACTAAGACCCAGAACCTGTATGACTTCAAATTAGAACTTGCAAAGAAGAACGGTTATACCCTAAAATGGGACAAAGTGGAACCAGTGGCCTTCCTAGGAAAATTAATTCGCTCCAAGGAAGAGGAATTTAATATCTGTCTTACAGAGCACATTGAGCCTCTTAAAGTCAATGATGCTTTCCTTAGCATCTCGGAGGAAATTAAAAAGCTACTCACGAGACCACTGCACTCTGGGGCAAACAAAATTAAGAGATGGTTTGATAGAGAGTGTAGCAAGACCCACGCTCATTTAATGGAACAATTAAAAAGGGAGCCTAGGGTAATGGCTGAAGTTAGATCAGCCAGATCTGCCTACCAACAGGCAGTAAAAAAAAGGAAAAAACAAATTAAACAGGAAGCCTGGAGTACTCTTCGGGAAACCTGTATCTCCAAAAATAATACCGCATTTTGGAAAGCGGTGAATGCTCCGTTTTTTTCCAAAGATTCAACAGACTCTATTGTAATAGCAATCTCGGAAGAAGGCTGGTTGTCCTTCTTCCGTGAACTTTACACAAAGGACTCTCAGGTCGAGATAGAAGGGGACTTTAATTCAGGCAATAAGGACATAGTACCCTATCCAATAAACATCGATTTTACTATGGAGGAAGTTATGACAGCCATCAATAAGAGCCCAGCGGGTAAGGCCCCGGGTCCGGATGGCATTCCCGTAGATGTTTTTAAGGCTAACAGTAAGTTATGGGCCCCCCTGCTAACCAACGTTCTTAACAGTTTCACTAAAACGGGCTTTCCAAAGACCTGGCAGGAAGCCATTGTGGTACCCATTTTCAAGAAAGGAGATCGTAGTTCACCTAAATGCTACAGACCGATCTCCTTACTTGATTCACTCATGAAGATCGCGGGGAGAGTCATACTCGACAAACTACAAGCATGGGTGAACGACACAGGTACTCTCTCCCAATTTCAATACGGTTTTAGGGAAGGTCTAGGCACAATTGAGCAAGGTCTGAATTTAGCACTCCTAGTAGCCAAATACGTCGAGGCAAAAAAAGAGAACTTATTTCTTACATTTGTGGATTTAAGTTCGGCCTTTGACTGTATCAACCACAATAAACTTTGGCTAACTATGCAGGAAATGGGAGTGGACCCAAACCTCCTTATATTCATTAGAGAATTATATCGGGAGGCGGGCGCAAGGGTACGTTATGGGGAAAAGGGGGACTGTACCTCCAAATTTTCCATAGAAAAGGGTGTGAGACAAGGCTGTATTTTAGCACCTTTTTTATTTAACTTATATATTAATTCGGTCGTGTCTCACCTCCTGGAAGATAAGCAGGATTATCCCAAAATTGGTAACTCCTTTATCCCCATTCTCCTATACGCAGACGATGCTGTAATCATGGCCCGGACCCAAATCGGTCTCCAGAGATCGATTACTAGCTTCTCCGAATACATGGGCAGTAGAGGCCTAAAGATTAACATAAGCAAAACATTTAACATGTGCTGTACAAAAAAGAATAATCTCAGCTGTAATTCATTTTTATCTAACACGAAAATTATGACTGTTAATACTTTTTCGTATTTAGGTATCACCTTTGACAATAAGGGAACTTGGACAGCGGCAGGTGATTCCCGAAAGCTAGCATTCTCACAAGCAATTGGGGCGGTTAAACATTTTTCAAATAAGGTTGGAGGCCGCCCGGTACCAGTCTTGCTTGATATCTATAGAGCTAAGTGTGTATCAACTGCAATATATGGTGCAGGAATCTGGGGGATTGTGAACACCTCAAGTACTCAAATCCAGATCTGCCAGAATGCTTTCCTGCGGTATTTATTGGCTGTGCCGGGGTCAACTTCTTCTTATGCCTGTCATCAAGAGTTGGGCGTGCCCTATATTGCTGATCTCATCAAACTGGAGCCCATCTTGCTGTGGCATAAAGTCTGGTCTGGAACTGAGACAGTCCTGAACAGGGAAATAATAAAGGATTGCCTAGGCCTAGATGGAGCACTGAAAATTCCCTGGTTCAATTATGTAAGGAAATTCTTTACTGAGTTAGGCCATCCGGAGTTCTTTAACTCTCCAGCTAGTATGACGAATTTCTCACGAAAGAAGCTTAAGCAAATTTGTCTGCACTTCCTTTCAGAGGAACGCTGGATGTCAGAGAAACGCAAGAGCTCTGTTATGGCCAATCAGCTACTTATTACTAACCCAGGTATCCAACCATACTTGAAACTAGTCCCCAGCTGCTATACTCGTATGCTGCTATCTCGTTTTAGGGCTGACATCTTTTATAGAATGGTCACATTCCCTGAGAAGAATTGCTGGCTTAAGGAACTTACTCCTTGTCCCTGCGACCAGATTTCTGTCCAATCTTCCCTCCATTGTATTCTTTTTTGTAAATTTTATTCAGAACCTAGAAAAAGTATTCTTCGACCAGTTTTAAAAAAGCTAGGGTTGAGACAATGTAGAGCGGCGCTGGTCAGATTACAAATGTTAGACGATGAATTTCTTATCTTTTTGGTCTCTATGTTTCTAAAAACCGTTATTAGATTCAGGATCTCTATGAATTAGATCATTTTTAATATGCTGTTATTTTTAACCTTGAAAGTTTGATTTAATGAATGAAATGTGATGCATATCTGCTTTTATGGTTTTGTATCTTAAAAATCGAATAAAGCTGTTTCTGATTCTGATTCTGATTCTGAATGAAGGATTTTGACTCATTCGCCCGCAAATCCAGTGATGCCATGAAGGCTGCATAAACCCTTATTAAGTGCTGTAGGGCCAAACCTGTTCTGGCAATTAAGACAGCGTCATCTGCATTTGCCGGTATCGGAACGCTGCAGCCGTCAAAAATAGGTACATCTGGTGTTGACCCCCTAAGTGTTGCCTCAACCCAGTTGGTGTAGATGGTGTAGATAGAGAATAGGAAAGGGGCAAGAACACATCCTTGCCTTACTCCTCTAATGAACTTAAAGGGGCGAATGCACTCCCCATTTTTGCTGTAGCGGACTGATGCTCTTGCACTGGCATATAGTTAGCGGATGAAAAGTATTATAGCATCATCGATCCCCATGGATTCCATCAGAGCCCAAAGTTTGGTGTGGGACACAGAGTCAAATGTGGCACTAAGGTCCATGAATGCCAGAAAGATTGGACCCCCCCCCCTTGGCTTTAGTATATTTATCAATTATCTGGCTCAGGTTTAGGTACTGATCTATTGTGCCTTTCCCTTTTTGGAACCCATATTGCACTTCGATCAAGCCATTTCTTGGAATATATAAATAGTTGGTTTATGAGTCACTGCAAACCAATTTTTATCTGACTTAATAGTATGACATCATCTGCATGTAAAAGATTAGATATGGACATATAGCCCAAATGTAGGTGATGGCTTGTGGCTTCACTGCTGTGACATTCTTGCTATGAGGCACATCTATGTACATTTTTCCACATTAGACAGCATATCACATATGAGACATTGGAATAGATGTACTTCGTATAAATTTTTATATTGGCAAAGTCAACTGTATATTCTTTGTGTGTGTATGACTACGTCTTACGGTCATATGTTCTCACCACCTTTATGCTTCTTAAATCGGTGTTGGATGCTGCCTTGAGTATGACCTGCCGAGGTTCTAGGTGTCCATTTGCTTGCCCAACAATTCGGGTAGGTGATCTACAGCATCATTATGTTATAATATGTACTCTATTTAGAGCCATGCATACATGGGGGTGTGCTTATGATTTTGATAAATATTAAATTGTGTTTCTCTTTCTAGGGAGATTCCTGACCAGTATACTCCACGGTTGAGTGAACCTCCACTCCATCTACTGTTTGTGTGTATATAAAGAGATATATATATATATATATATATATATATATATATATATATTATCTACTGGCGATAGCCAGTAGATAGTTATAGTTAGGACCACGTTTCCATAGGAAAACCTCAACATTCTATTTTGAATAACTTTGGCGCCGGTCGACGAATCCTCGCGAATTTCTCAAAATAGGTGGGGCGCTACGCTCCGCTCCTACCCTGAAAGTCTCGGGGGGATTCGTCAAGCGGGGGCTGAGATAAAAGGGGGGTCCCAAAACGCGTTTTTCCCATGCATTTTTCCATAGGACCTTTAGAACGAGCTACAGCCCGAACGGCTGAACAGAATTACTCAAAATTTGGCAGAGAGGTAGTCCCTAGGTCAAGGAAGTGCCTTTTGTAGGTTTGGTGTAAATCTGTTCAGTAGATTCTGAGAAAATAGCCTTTAAATCAATATATATATCTGAGCCCGCTTACGGTACGCTTACCGTACGCTTACCGTACGCTTACGGTAAGCGTACGGTGGCGTGCGCGAGCGCGATTCTGATTGGCTCTTAGATCTTAGTAAACATTCGAATCGGCAGAAACCAGGAAGCGGCGGCCGCCATTTTGTCTCTCGCACTGAGAGTGATTTTAAAAATATCAAGCCCAAAAACATGTAAAGGGGCTGTTTTGACAACTCCCTCCCACATAGTCATGTTGAGGGAGTCCCCAAACATCCCCCAAGTGCAAAAACGGTTTTATTTTTTTTTCGGCAATTTCGCGGGGTACGCTTACCGTACGCTTACGGTAAGCGTACGGTAAAAAAATAAAAATAAAAAAAACACTATCCACACTTACCCCACCCCCTGTGCTTTTGGTGGCCGAAGGCCACCAAATGTACAGGGCTTATGTTAAGTGCAAAAAACACTATCCACACTTACCCCACCCCCTGTGCTTTTGGTGGCCGAAGGCCACCAAATGTACAGGGCTTATTATTAGGGAAAAAAACTTAGCATTTAAAAAACCGTACTAATTCACTGAAAAAACCATAGGTTTCACACACGTTATAGTTAGGAATTAGCATTTAAAAAACCTTGCAAATTCACTGAAAAAACCATAGGTTTCACACATGTTATAGTTAGTGGAAATTTTACTCGTAAAAAACCAGTGAAATTGCCCCGTTATAGTTAGCGCAGGCAACTATAACTCACGCGACCGCAATCCTCTGCTGATGACATATGTGTCTTTATGAAAAAAAAATATTTGTAATATATGTATAGCTAAAAATGTATGGAAGAAGACATGGGCAAATAAGTGTCTAAATACAGTATTAGCATCAGCAGAGGATTGTGGTCGCGTGAGTTATAGTTGCCTGCGCTAACTATAACGGGGCAATTTCACTGGTTTTTTACGAGTAAAATTTCCACTAACTATAACATGTGTGAAACCTATGGTTTTTTCAGTGAATTATATATATATATATATATATATATATATATATATATATATATATATATATATATATATATTCACTTAAAAAACCATAGGTTTCACACAGGTTATAGTTAGGTGGACTTTTCCCTCATAAAAAACCAATGAAATTCCCCCTTTATAGTTAGTTCAGATAACTATAACTCGCGCGCCCGCAATCCACTGCTCATGACGTCACATATTACATCACTCATGACATGGTCAGTGGCATCACTCATGACATCACTGATGACATCATCCTTGTGATAGAGTGGCGGTCGCATGAGTTATAGTTATCTGAACTAACTATAACGGGGGAATTTAATTGTTTTTTTACGAGGGAAATGTCCACCTAACTATAACCTGTGTGAAACCTATGGTTTTTTAAGTGAATTTGCAAGGTTTTTTAAATGCTAATTCCTAACTATAACGTGTGTGAAACCTATGGTTTTTTAAGTGAATTTGTAAGTTTTTTTAAATGCTAAGTTAAGTATTGTTTAATTATTTTTTTTTTCAGGGTTTTCACCGTGCGTGCTGTGTGGGCACATGGTGCGCTTTGCACACCGAGCGCCCAACATGCATTGTGCGTGGCGTGCGCGCACTGTGCGCACACCCTGCGATATTTTTAAAAAAAATACAATTTTTTTTTCACCCTTGGGGGTCCTTCTGTGACCCCCTGACAAAGGCTAGGGGGTCAGGAACT
This sequence comes from Triturus cristatus, assembly GCF_964204655.1. Classification (NCBI taxonomy): domain Eukaryota; kingdom Metazoa; phylum Chordata; class Amphibia; order Caudata; family Salamandridae; genus Triturus; species Triturus cristatus. Next base: position 1,707,587,805 of record NC_140590.1, read on the forward strand.
GTCGACCCTGCCCACTTTTCACGTTCTCCATCTTTGTTTTTCACTGCCTCAGACTGCGAGAGACAAAATGGCGACCGACACTTCCTGATTTCTACCGATTCGAATGTTTACTGAGCTCTAACAACCAATCAGAATTGCGCTCACGCACGGTGCGCGCGTATAGATATTGATATGCTTTTAAATGCTATTTTCTCAGGAAATACTGAACAGATTGACACCAAACCTGCAAAAGGCACTTCCTTGACCTTATGGCTACCTCTCTGCCAAATTTCACGTAATTCTGTTCAGCCGTTCGGGCTGTACCTTCGACTTAAGGTCCTATGGAAAAATGCATGGGGAAAATGCGTTTTGGGACCCCCTTTTTTCTCGGCCCCCGCTTGACAAATCACCCCGAGACTTTCAGGGTAGGAACTGAGCGGAGCGCCCCATTAGTTTTGAAAATTTCGCGAGATTCGTCAACCGGCGCCAAAGTTATTCAATATAGAATTTTCAGATTTCCTATGGAAACAGGGTCCTAACTATAACTATCTACTGGCGACCGCCAGTAGATATATATATTATCTACTGGCGGTCGCCAGTAGATAGTTATAGTTAGGACCTATTTTCCATAGGAAATCCGCAACATTCTATTCCCAATAAGTCTGGCGCCGGTTGACGAATCTTTGCAAAATTTTCCAAACTTTTGCCCAGCTCCGCTCCGCTCTTACCCTGAAAGTTTTGTGGTGATTCATCAAGCGGGGTCTGAGAAAAAAGGGGGGTCCCAAAACGTGTTTTCCCCATGCAATTTCCTATAGGATCTGTTGTCGCAGCTACAGCCTGAACCGCTGAACGGAATGACACCAAATTTGGCAAAGAGGTAGTCCTCAGTTCAGACTCGTGCCTTTTGCATAAATGCTGTGAATCTGTTCAGTAGTTCCTGAGAAATTTAGGGTAAAAAAGTTAGTGATATCTATGGCCGGGGAGGATCCGCGCACCCTACCCGCACCATATGCGCACCCTCCCCGAACCGAGCGTGCACCCTTCCGATCACGCGCTGAATGCTAATTGGCTGTCGAGTGTCTGTCTACATTCGAAACCAGGAACTGTTGGCGGTCATTTTCTGCCTCGGTAGACGCGAGGCTGAAGAAGCAAGGGGAATAAGTGTGTAAAACATATAAAGGGGGCAGAGTAGAAATACTCTGACCCTCTAGAGGTGCTTAGGGTGTCCCAGAAGGACCCCCTGGGGCCCCCTTTTAAAAAAAAAAAAAACGGTGAAATGCGCGCAGGGTGCGCGCATCCTAACACGTTGGGTGCACGGATTCTCTCGCGTTGGGTGCGCGGCTCCAAGGAAAAAAAATTGAAATTTTTGGAAGGTCACATGGGATCCGCGCACCCTGCGCTTATGCATCACGCATCCAGCGCGCATCCGCAAAATTAAATTAAAAAACAAATATAGGATTACATGTAAAAATATATTACTTTTATGACTAGTTTAGAGTTTGTCTTCAATTAATAGTCACATGAAATATATGTTTTTTTAAATGTTAAATATTTTGCGGGATCCGTACAGTTACTGCATCATAAACGCAGATGACGCATCGCAGAAGCGCGTAAACGTCGCGTTACGTACATCGAACGTGTCGCGTATAAGCTGGGAGTTGCGTACCGGTCACATTGCGATCGCGCACTAAACACGTACCCAACGCATACCATGCGCGGATGCTAATGCGTCGGGATCAAGAATGGTACGCATAGGTTGCGCGGATCCAAAAACATGGAAAAAAATATATAAAATAAAGTTTTGAACATATAGTTAAAAAAATATTTTTAAAAATATAAAAAAATATGTTTGAAAAACCCAATAAAAACAAATAATATTTTTAATTTTTAAAAGAATTAATTGAAAAAGTAAGTTAAAAAAATGGTGATAAATAGGAATTTCAAAAAAACATAATTAATGAAATTGACACACTGAATTTGAAAAATATAGAAATCCATTGAAAATCATTAAACATGATATCTTTAGAGATAAGTTATAGATAGGAATTAGCATTTAAAAAACCTTTGAAATTCACTGAAAAAACCATAGGTTTCATGCACGTTATAGTTAGGAATTGGCATTTAAAAAACCTTTGAAATTCACCGAAAAAACCAAAGGTTTCAGGGGCGTTATAGTTAGCTGGACATTTCCCTCGTAAAAAACCCTAGAAATTCCCCTGTTATAGTTAGTTCAGCTAACTATAACTCGCGCCTCCGCAATGCACTGCTGATGACGTCACATATTACATCACTCATGACATGGTCAGTGACATCACTGATGACATCACTGATGACATCTCAAATGACATCACTGATGACATCACTGATGATATCATCCATGTGATAAATTAGTGCATCTTCTCACACCCTAATATAACCTTTGATACACCGACTCAAAATTTCAGACGGCCATTTTGAAAACTATAGATACTCCAATACCAATAACTACATACCCACTCATTGACTCTTAGGTCTACATACATCTCCACTGACTCACCTGTACAGTCACTCATACTTACAGTCACTCCGTACAAGACTATCATATGCATTTATACACCTATATAGACACTCACACACCACCAATCATCCATTGAGGTACTGACACACCTAGTCAGTCATGCAAATAATTAAACACATTCCAATTTACTCACTTATACAGTTAAACACACTCAAGTTCACTTATTCATAAAAATATTGACAAATTCTGACGCTCTTATACAATTACTAATATAAGCACACACTCATCCATACAGCCACTCCCGCAATCACACACTCTAACATATAGATAGTTATATACTCTTACACACATATACACTGCGTTTCACATATGTAGTTACTGACACATGTACAACTGAGATATACATTCAATCACTAACACACTCATACATACACTCACCCAACTATACAGTCCATCACAGTTGCACTCTTAAAATCATGCACCCATATAATCACCCACTCACATATCTATGCACAGAGTCACACACACCCTACCCACACAAACACTCAGGCACCCATACAGATACTCAGACAACCAATCAATAACCCATATAGACACTCATATAGCTATTCACAAAACCATGCAGCACCTTATACACCAAAACACAGACACATACAGACATTCACACAGTTTAGTCACTAGTCTGCAGTAAGATACATTTAATGACTCACTTATAGAGTCAGTTACGCACCTAGAAAATCATCCATTCACACACTTGTACACCCACTCATTCTTCAACAGGCCTTTCCCTATATATATTAAACATTTTAAAACTGTACAGAAACACATACTCACTGGATGACGTCATCAGTGATGTCATTTGAGATGTCACCAGTGATGTCATCAGTGATGTCACTGACCATGTCATTAGTGATGTAATATGTGACGTCATCAGCAGTGCATTGCGGGGGCGCGAGGTATAGTTAGCTGAACTAACTATAACAGGGGAATTTCTAGGGTTTCATATGAGGGAAATGTCCAGCTAACTATAACGCCCCTGAAACCTATGGTTTTTTCAGTGAATATATATATGTATATTACCTACTGGCGGTTGCCAGTAGGTAGTTATAGTTAGGACCAAGTTTCCATAGGAAGAGAATTTTTTGTTTTGCTTATAACTTTGGCGTCGTTTGATGAATCTTCATGACATTTTCAAAACTAATTTTTTGTTCATATCAGCTCCTATGTTAAAAGTTTGGGGGTCATTCGTCAAGGGGGGGGCAGGAACAAATGACGTACAAAAACGTGTTTTCTCCATGCAATTTCCATAGGGAACTTTAGACAAGGCTACAGGTCGAACGGGTGAACTGAATTACCCCAAATTTGGCAGGGAGAAGGGTTTTGGTCTAGAAAGCATGCTTTTATTTATTTGGTGTGAATCCGTTCAGTAGTTTTGGAGAAATATCGAAATTTACAGTTATCGATATTTGGGAATTCTGCCATCTGATTGGTTGAGGTGTTACGAGCACAAGCTTGCAACTAGGAAGTGTTGGCAGCAATTTTGTGTTTCCGTTGAAGCGAGTAAGGGGAAACAAGGGTGAAAAAAGTAGGAAAGAGGAGGGTAGGAGCGCTGTGAGCTCTGTGGGGTGGTTAGGGTGTGCTATATAGGGAGTGTGAAGAAAAGTATTCATCCTTACCAGTGTGAAAGTGCTGTTTTGCCCAGAGTGAGATGGTGCTGAGGTGAGGTGGCGGTATACTCGGGGATGAAACCGTGAGCTGATTGCTGTAAACTGATGTGCTCTGGGTGCTGTAGCATACTGGCCGTTATAGCATAGCTGTGCAAGTGGTGTTAGTATGCATTTAGGCTATAGCACTGTGAGCTCTGTAGGGTCGTTAGGGTATGCTATACAGTGAGTGTGAAGCAAAGTATTCACCCCTACCGGTGTGAAAGTGCTGTTTTGCCCAGAGTGAGATGGTGCTGAGGTGAGGTGCCGGTACACTCAGGGATGAAACCGTGAGCTGATTGCTGTAAACTGATGTGCTCTGGGCGCTGTAGCATACTGGCCGCTGTAGCATAGCTGTGCAAGTGGTGTTAGTATGGGTTTAGACTATAGCGGGAGTGGGAAGCAAACTACTCACCCCTACCGGTCTGAAGACTCGAATGGAGTGTTTTAGCAAGCAGGAATAAATAAATAATCGCGAAGAATATAATGCAGAATGTTGCAATGCCACAGAAGACAAATGGTGAAATCAGGTGTGTTTAAGAAAGTGGCTGTGTGTAATAAAGCGATGGAGTCTGCAAGTTGTATAAAAAGTGTCTTTATTTAAGTGCCATAAATGGACCCACTGGTGCAAGAGCTAAGACATCCAGCTGAGGCAAACTCCAACTGCTTCTGCTATATTCAAACCTAAGCTACTGCATCAGTTAATTCCACATTACATGTTACAGTTCCATGTGTCATAAACAATACCTATTTGACATGAATGTCTGTAGATTGTATAATGAAAATAAAGGTAGGATACGATGACCACACTGTGCCATCCAGTTCCTAAACAATGCTGTGTTTTTTTATCTTGATCGCCAGCTCGTGAGCAGAGGCTGAGGATGAGCTAATTTGTGGGAAAGGGCTTCGTGGATAACAGGCAGGCAGAGAGACGTGTGCACAAAGAATAAACATGGTTTCAAAATGGATGTCAGGTTTAGGCTAATTTAGCAAGTAAATAGCGTATTTGCATAGGCCATACATCACCCATCCCTGGTTAGTCTGGAGACGTAATGGGCAATAATGAAAACAGAGTTCAAATGCCTAAGCATACTTAGAAAGTTATTATATGAAAATAGTTCAATTGAAGTGTATTAAAAAATGTTATAGGAAAAAGTAAAAAAAGTTGGAAAAAATCAATCCAAGAATAAAGTGAATTTCTTACAAGTCTTGGAGATTGCAGCCGGGAAGTTCTTCAGCAGCTTGAGATGCGTAATGTTCCAAGAGACGATTGTTGCCATCGTGTGAGAAAAGTGAAGCGATCCAATTCATATCCTCGAAGGGACAGTAACGTTCCTCGAATGTTGGAGCGGTAATTTGAATTGGCAGGCTATCTGCGATGTTGTCAAAGGTTGCACGTTGCAGGAGATCTTTTGCGGCTGCGCAGAAATCCAATCCCGCCAGGATACCTTTCTGCGTTGCATCCGCCATTGCTCCACTGCCCGAACAATCAAGTTCTTGGTTTTCAAGATACTCCATTACCTGCTGGATATCGGGAGCATTTGCTGGAGTGTTGGCAAGAGATAGATCCATTCGCCAGTCGAATGGGCAAGTTTTCCAATAAAAAGATGGTTGCACGCAGATTGCATATGTGTAAATAAATGTCATGTTGTAGCTGGCTCCGATAATAGATAGAGGCAGGCAGCCGAAAAGTTGTTCCATTTTTTCACGGTATTGATGTAGCTTCGCGTAGAGATGTATTCTGTCGGACATGATTGTTACCACAGGGAGCGCAGGCATTTTTTACAAGCAAAAATAATAGTAGGATGGCCGCAAACAGAGCCAGAATTATGGGCACTGTTCCTGTTATTTCAGAGATCATCGAATGAATGAAGTCTGGTATTATACCAAAAACAGTTTGAAAGCCTGTGACAAGGCTGGAGGAGACAGTGTTAAAAAAGTGTGCCAGAGCTTAAATGTCAGATGTGTTGAAAATTGTGTAACAATTCACAAAGTGTAATGGGAGGTTCATTTTTAAAAGGGAGTGTATTTTACTTGAAGTTTGTGCTATCTGCAGTCGATAAATTACTTTTGGAGAAGTGAGGGACACTTCTGTTTGAAACAAAAGCGCTTTCAGTTTGCTCCGTTTAATAAAATCTGTTTTCAAAGTCAGTATTGAAGGCCAAGTTGAACTTTGGGAGTTACTTTGTGTGGGTGGGACTAGAGATTGCCACAGGAAGTTACCCGATTTGAAACAGTAAGGCCAGCTCACATTCCGTAGCAGTCAATGTTATTAAGAAGCAGATAACTGCCGTTAGAAAGCTGTGTGAATGTTGGTCTGATTGTGGGAGTTGGCGTGCTTTTAAGAAAGCAGACATAGATTGGGGGCTGTAAGCTTAGAAGCGTTGTGCTGTTGGACATTCTTGCATAGTAATGAATGACTGCCATTGTGGTCGCACTTTTCACCTGTGAGAAAGTTCTGTATCCTCTTTAAGACAGCGAGATGTAAATAGGAGAAACCACTGCTCGTATATAAACGCGCTACCTTATATAATCACATACAGCATGACAAACAACATGTACACCTAGCAGACACAATAACACTACGTACTGTGGGAACCGTGGCTAGCCATGTACACAAACCTAACATGGCATAGCACCTCTGCCACACAATGCAGAATGCAGGGAGAGATGGGAGCAAAGTATGTGCGAAGGTGGCAAGTGATTCTCGATTATAAAAGTATGCAATGCAAAGTGTTGAGGGGATGTGCCGGACAGACTTGAGTATGCAGAACACAGACATGTACATGTCAAGATACACTGATGGTCTATTGAGTGAAGTGGACAGTAGACGCAACCATGATAGTACAGTCAGTAGGGGAGATTAAGAAAACATAGCGCGTACGTGCCCCCTCCCCCCCAAATCTTTGCGTAGTGGGCTGGCTCGGCGTACGCAAGGCTAGCATAGGGGTTTGAATAAAAGGCATGTTTCTCTGAGTGTGGTTCTCTTCCGGAATGGCGAACATGTCTGTGAGGTCTGGGATGTTTACACCGCCACGAGGCTGATGCCATGAGTTAAGGTGGCTGCAGGAATAATGCTCTCAGCCTGCTGGTACCCAAAACTGTCATGGCCGCTGCGACGCACATATGCCCCACAGTTCACCTTTCGACACTGCCGTATGTGAAAGAGGGCTCATCACGTGCCGGCAGAAACTTTTGGGCCGAGGTCTGCGAGCTGAGAAGGCTCCTGAGATCAACGCTGGCTACCGCGACACAGGCAGACAGCGCCCAGCCTGATGACCAGCACCGTGGAGTGCAATGTATACACAGTAGTCCAACAGGTACCAACAGTGGAACGGTGTCTTGATCCCAAAATGGACGATGTTAGAACTGCATCTGAGAATGGAGCTGAAGGTACTCCCTTCAACCAGGTGCAACCAACTCTAGGTCCCAACAGTGGAACGGTGTCTTGATGCCAGAATGGACGATGTCCGATATTACCTGCTGCTTCTTTTTCACAGAACTCCCTCAGTTGAGGTGCATCAGACTCTGTGCTTCCTTAGCTAACTGCTGCACATGATTATTGGGCTTGGCTGAATGCAGTCGGTGGAGTACACCGCGGTACAGCAGGTCAGAACAGTGAAACGGGGTCTTGATTCTGTGATTGAGGATGTCAGAAGTTAAAGTCTGTGATGATTTGTGTGTACCCCCTCCAATCTGGTGCAACCAACTTTGTGCTTTCGAATCCAATGGCACGTGGCTGTGAGGCATTAATGACCACTGCCTCTGGCCTACACTGCGGTCAGCAGGGCTCACAATTCAGATCGAGTGGTGATTGTTTAATTACAGAATCCAGTAGGCAACTAACTACAATATCTATTGAAATATACACAATATCCTTTTAGTATACTTGCTTGAAGAACTATTTTTAGATGAGTTATATATAGGTTTAGTACAATGACCAAATTCTTCTTGGTAGTGGAAAAGAACACTGGAAAACAGTCTACACTGTGGACAGCAGAGATCGCAATTCGAATTGTTTTGATTTATTTATTGCAGAGATTTTTGCAATTTATCTTGTTGTATTTTGTGAAGAGGAAGTGAGAAAAAGTATTCATGGATGACTGTGCTGACTAATGCCTTCAATTTACACTGCAGACAGCAGTGTTCACAATTCAGATCGAGTTGCTATTGTAGATGACGCACTCCTGTAGGTAAAAGACATTGCTCCAGTGCGCTCTGTCCACACCACGCATACGCATCATCGCAGGGTCCGCACATCGTTTTTCTTGCTTCGCGTATGACAAACTGGGCAGCTCAAGTCAACGTCACGTGGCTGTGGGCCCTTTCTGACAGCTCTCTGGCCTACACTGCAGACAGCAGTGTTTGCGATTCAGATCGAGTCGCTATTGCAGAGGAGGCAGTCCTGTAGGCAACAGATATTGTTCCTAGTACGGCCCACCCAAAGCACACATCATCGCTGGCTGTGCACATGCTGAATGCTTTTGATGTGGCTATCTGAGTGCACTAGACCTGATGGACCCTTTATGATACAATCTTTTTGTGTATTATTTCAGATCTACTGTCTGTATCTCAGTATACCACAAGTTATGGTTCTTTTACGATAGAATCTTTTGTGTATTATTTCACATCTAGTGTCCCTACCTTACTGCAGCACAAACTATTGACCCTTTTATTATTGAATCTCTGTGTGTGATCTAATGATTACTGTTGTAGTTGATGCTAGCTGCAACCATTCCCTGAGGACTGGTTTACACTCACCCACACGCATACAGCACAGACGTCACTGGATATGTGACCCTGGTAATAAAGAGGAGTCGAGCGCACATGGCCGTACCCACTTCCACTATCTATCTGTGTCTGTGTGTTCATTATCTATGCATGATACTGCCCCTGGGCCGCACCACATTACCTTGTGCTGTGGACAGCGTATGCAACCATGTTACCTCTGGCAGTGGGGAAAACTTAGGGTATGTAACTTTTAGGTGCATGGCTATCACAGGTGGAAGGCTACTTTACAGAGCATGAATATTGATGAAGATGATGGCTGCATGTTGTGTGTAGTGTCAGATATGTGTACATAGCAAAAAGTTTTCAAAAAAGCTCTCTAAGCAGAAGAGGAGTCTCTCATCAAACGCTGTAGAGAGAATGACTAAAATGGGTGGGGTCCTCCAACTGTTACAATGGGAAATGTTATGTACCAATCAAATGCTTTTCTTTAAGGTCACATGGCAATCGTGCTCCGAGCGAGCAAGGAGGCCGCACCCGACGCGATTTTGAGAAAATATATTTACCATAATATAAGTTTATTACAGTTAGAAATATATAAATGTATAAAATACTTCAGATTATGGCTTGTTCTCATATACACTTTAAACTTATTTAGATATAGTTTTTAGGCCAAAAAAAATGAGGGAATAGCATACCCGGCACGACACAATACATCTATGACGTAACACTGGGCCTGGCAGCGTGCACTTGTCACATACGCAACGCGCAGCAGGCGCGACCCCATACGTACATGACGTAAGGCGCAGCTTGGTATCCGTCGCATACCAAAGTAGCAGCTGGCGCGATCACATACGTATATGATGTTATGCGGGACCAAGAACCCGTCGGATACGAAATATGCATCATTTACGAGATTAGCAAGATGGCGGATAGGATTTGTGTGCTTGGTACTCTACCGGTACGGGACTCCAGTTTTCTCAACCAAAAAAAAAAGGTATACATACCTTTTTTGGAAGATATAAAACATTACATAATTTTAAAAATTAATTAAAAAAAGGATATTAGAGTTGCAAAATATTACAACTAAAAAACAGAAAAAATAGGTTTTATAAATATAAAAATATGAAATTAACATTTAAAAAAATTTCAAAATTCACTGAATTTCTCTGGTTTTATATGAGTCAAATGTCCAACTAACTATAACGTCCCTGAAACCTATGGTTTTTTAGTGAATTTCAAAGGTTTTTTAAATGCTAATTCCTAACTATAATGTCTGTAAACCTATGGTTTTTTCAGTGAATATATATATGTGTGTGTGTGTGTATGTGTATATTATCTACTGGCGGTCGCCAGTAGATAGTTATAGTTAGGACCGTGTTTCCATAGGAAATCTGAAAATTCTATTTTGAATAACTTTGGCGCCGGTTGACGAATCCTCGCGAAATTTTCAAAACGAATGGGGTGCTCCGCTCAGCTCCTACCCTGAAAGACTTGGGGTGATTCGTCAAGCGGGGGCCGAGAAAAAAGGGGGGGTCCCAAAACAGGTTTTCCCCATGCATTTTCCCATAGGACCTTTAGTCGAAGGTACAGCCCGAACGGCTGAACAGAATTTCTTGAAATTTGGCACAGTGGTAGTCCTCAGGTCAGGGAAGTGCCTTGCATATATGGAGTCAATCTGTTCAGTATTTCCTGAGAAAATAGCATTTAAAAGTACATATATATCTATAGGCGCGCACCGTGCGCGCACGGTGCGCACACGGTGCCGTGCGCGAGCGTTATTCTGATTGGTTGTTAGATGTCAGTCAACGTTCGAATCGGTCGAAATCAGGAAGTGTCGGCCGCCATTTTGTCTGTCGCATTGAAAAGGAAAGGTGGAGAACGTGAAAAGGGGGCAGGATAGAGAGTTCCTGACCCCCTAGTCTTTGTCAAGGGGTCACAGAAGGAGCCCAAGGAGTGAAAAAAACTTTTTTTTTTTTTTTTTTGTAAATCGCGGGGTGCGCGCACGGTGCGCGCATGGTGAAAAACCCTAAAAAATAAAAAAAAACATATAAGAGCGTGAAAAGGGGGCAGGGTAGACCCCTAGCCTTTGTCAGGGGGTCCCTGAAGGACTCCATTTTATTTTTTTTTGCAAAAAATCCCGGGGTGCGCGCACAGTGCGTACATGGTGCGTTTAAAAAAAAAAAATCGCAGGGTGCGCGCACGGTGCGCGCATGGTGAAAAACCATTAAAAAAAATAAAACACTTTGGAAACTGTTTATAATTTTATAGATGATATTAACTATGCTGTTCAACTTCATCCAAATTCAGAAAAAAAATGGTGAGCCATTCCAAATTACAGGATACAGTCAATCTATAACTATATACATAGGTAGTTTATTGTAAAATAAATATATGAAAAAAAATAATAATACATATAGAAATTAGCATTTAAAAAACCGTACAAATTCACTAAAAAAACCATAGGTTTCACACACGTTATAGTTAGGAATTAGCATTTTAAAAACCTTGCAAATTCACTTAAAAAACCATAGGTTTCACACACGTTATAGTTAGGAATTAGCAATTAAAAAACCTTGCAAATTCACTTAAAAAACCGTAGGTTTCACACATGTTATAGTTAGCTGGACATTTCACTCGTAAAAAACCAATGAAATTCCACCGTTATAGTTAGTTCAGGTAACTAAAACTCACGCGACCGTAATCCACTGCTGATGACGTCAGATATTACATCACTGATGACATCATCCAGTGAATTTGTGTCTTTCTGTAAAATAAATATTTTTGATATATGTATATCTAAAGGTTAATGGAAGAATAAATGGGCAAATAAGTATCTAAATACAGTGATGTAATATCTGACGTCATCAGCAGTGGATTGCGGTCGCGTGAGTCATAGTTACCTGAACTAACTATAACGGTGGAATTTCATTGGTTTTTTACGAGTGAAATATCCAGCTAACTATAACATGTGTGAAACCTATGGTTTTTTAAGTGAATATATATATATGGCTTTGGTGTGAATAAAATATTTTCTTGATGGATTTCCCACGGTGTCAGCGCCTCTTCAGTACCGTTTGAATTGGATTGTATAATATATATATATATATATATATATATATATATATATATATATATATATATATATATATATATATATATATATATATATATATATATATATATATAAAAAAACAGGTTGCCCTGCATGAAAACGCCAACACAGTTGCCAATATCGCCTCCGTTTAATGTGGGCAGAAGAAGCGCCATGTGCCCCACCAACAAAGTTACCAACTGCCAAACATGTTTCGGGCTCCTGCCCTTGATCACTGGCGGTCAACACTGAGTCACGTCAGCTGTGCTGACTACATTACAATAACCCCGCCCTGCTGGGACTTCTTTTCGCATATTGCATTCTGGGGTAAGTAGTCATTGCATAATCCAAAGTGGGTGCTGTACAAAGTCTCGTGTTTAAAAATTTACTTCCCAAGTGGGGCTGGTGGCAGGGAACACAACGCTGTCCACTGGTGTCTCAACCCACCAAACTGGCATTGACAACTCCTCGCAGCACCAAGATTGGAGGCGCTGCAGGTCCACTGTGTGTGTGGCGGGGCGTCTCCGCGGCGAGGCGCGCCGCAATCAATTCCAAAAAAACCAGGTTGCCCTGCATGAAAACGCCAACACAGTTGCCAATATCGCCTCCGTTTAATGTGGGCAGAAGAAGCGCCATGTGCCCCACCAACAAAGTTACCAACTGCCAAACATGTTTCGGGCTCCTGCCCTTGATCACTGGCGGTCAACACTGAGTCACGTCAGCTGTGCTGACTACATTACAATAACCCCGCCCTGCTGGGACTTCTTTTCGCATATTGCATTCTGGGGTAAGTAGTCATTGCATAATCCAAAGTGGGTGCTGTACAAAGTCTCGTGTTTAAAAATTTACTTCCCAAGTGGGGCTGGTGGCAGGGAACACAACGCTGTCCACTGGTGTCTCAACCCACCAAACTGGCATTGACAACTCCTCGCAGCACCAAGATTGCAGGCGCTGCAGGTCCACTGTGTGTGTGGCGGGGCGTCTCCGCGGCGAGGCGCGCCGCAATCAATTCCAAAAAAACCAGGTTGCCCTGCATGAAAACGCCAACACAGTTGCCAATATCGCCTCCGTTTAATGTGGGCAGAAGAAGCGCCATGTGCCCCACCAACAAAGTTACCAACTGCCAAACATGTTTCGGGCTCCTGCCCTTGATCACTGGCGGTCAACACTGAGTCACGTCAGCTGTGCTGACTACATTACAATAACCCCGCCCTGCTGGGACTTCTTTTCGCATATTGCATTCTGGGGTAAGTAGTCATTGCATAATCCAAAGTGGGTGCTGTACAAAGTCTCGTGTTTAAAAATTTACTTCCCAAGTGGGGCTGGTGGCAGGGAACACAACGCTGTCCACTGGTGTCTCAACCCACCAAACTGGCATTGACAACTCCTCGCAGCACCAAGATTGCAGGCGCTGCAGGTCCACTGTGTGTGTGGCGGGGCGTCTCCGCGGCGAGGCGCGCCGCAATCAATTCCAAAAAAAACCAGGTTGCCCTGCATGAAAACGCCAACACAGTTGCCAATATCGCCTCCGTTTAATGTGGGCAGAAGAAGCGCCATGTGCCCCACCAACAAAGTTACCAACTGCCAAACATGTTTCGGGCTCCTGCCCTTGATCACTGGCGGTCAACACTGAGTCACGTCAGCTGTGCTGACTACATTACAATAACCCCGCCCTGCTGGGACTTCTTTTCGCATATTGCATTCTGGGGTAAGTCGTCATTGCATAATCCAAAGTGGGTGCTGTACAAAGTCTCGTGTTTAAAAATTTACTTCCCAAGTGGGGCTGGTGGCAGGGAACACAACGCTGTCCACTGGTGTCTCAACCCACCAAACTGGCATTGACAACTCCTCGCAGCACCAAGATTGCAGGCGCTGCAGGTCCACTGTGTGTGTGGCGGGGCGTCTCCGCGGCGAGGCGCGCCGCAATCAATTCCAAAAAAAACAGGTTGCCCTGCATGAAAACGCCAACACAGTTGCCAATATCGCCTCCGTTTAATGTGGGCAGAAGAAGCGCCATGTGCCCCACCAACAAAGTTACCAACTGCCAAACATGTTTCGGGCTCCTGCCCTTGATCACTGGCGGTCAACACACATATAATTTTTCCACCAAACTAAAATAGAATTGCTGGACATATTGCACATCACCTCTTTTTAACTTGCCTCAGTCCTAATGAAAGCTGCTACATCCCCTCGAGTAGAATTAGGCTGAAATATGTCGACCATTCTAATTCTTTCAATGTATACAGAAGGAGCATACAATTATTATAATTTTCTCCACAAATAGTTATTGAAGTCCATAAATAATCCAAGTTCCAATGCAAGCTTCCTTGTTCACTCTTCTTTATTGACACTTTTTCATCTCAGTTGACACTTGTTCTAATATCTTCACAATACAGTTCAATAAGAAATTTCTATACAGCCAGCCTACGCGTTTCGTCCCCCATGGGACATCATCAGGGCTAAATTATTTTCTTTTTATTGACAGCTGGATTTATCGGACCAGGCTGGTGAGGAGAGAACTTCCTAGAGGAGCTCCATATGCTAATAGAAGACACCAACCTATCAAAAATAAAGATTGTTAAAATTGCCATCTATGGCTGGTAGTAAAAATGATAACGAACTCTTCAGAGATTTAATTAAGAATAAGGATTTAGGTTGCATAAAGTTGGAACACAGCATTGGAACTCCAAATAAGAATAATAAAAAGAAAATAATTTAGCCCTGATGATGTCCCATGGGGGACGAAACGCGTAGGCTGGCTGTATAGAAATTTCTGATTGATCTGTATTGTGAAGATATTGGAACATGTGTCAACTGAGATGAATAAGTGTCAATAAAGACAAGTGAACAAGGAAGTTTGCATTGGAACTTGGATTATTTATGGACTTCGATAACTATTTGTGGAGAAAATTATAATAATTGTATGCTTCTTCTCTATACATTGAATCTTTTGTCAGATGACCTTTGGGCGGTGGATCATTAGAAGTGAGCATTAAAAATTGTTCTGAATATTCACCCCAGAAATAATCACTTAGAATACTCACCTGTGCACATGAGTCCTGACCCTCACCACTCTTACATGTTGGTTAGACATTCTAATTCTTTGACAGATTGAATCTCCCTCTGTCTAAGCACCACTTTTTAATCCTGACCTATGAATGGCATATTAAAGTCGGTTAGCATATCATAGAGTCAGTTTTAGCCACTTACATCCTTTTTTCACTCCCTTCTTACCACACACACTTATCAAGAGGTTTAGTACACCTCAGCATCTCCACTAAAACATCCCTGAGCTCCTCCCTCTCAGAGAGGGGGTTGTAGCCCACACTACGACTAGGTTCATAGTGTGAGGAGCTTCCCGACGAGGAAGCATGCCACCCACAGGTGGGTGAGGGGAATTGTCCTAAGAAAGGGATACTTCAGCACCCCAATAATATGCTTTTAGATGTGGGTGAGGGGAATTGTCCTAAGAAAGGGATACTTCAGCACACCAATAATATGCTTTTAGAACCAGGGGCCCACATTGTTTTGTCTAGTTGTCAAGCACAAAGACCAGTAAGTAAAAAGAAATTTCCATTGTCTAAAAGTATCAAACACAATAAGATGATGGATGGAGTGCTGAAACTTTTCAGACACTCACCCCCAGTCACAGATCTGGGTTGAATCCATCATCTTTTTTCTGCTCAGTAAGTCACCCCAATTTGGACCCAACCATATTCAAATCAGTCTTGACCCTGCTCCTCTTGGGAACATTCCAGCACAAACTGCCAGGCCAGGCCTTTCCTGGACCGGAAACAAGCATCCTGAGATCAGTTTTGGGGTTTCACCCCACATCAGCCAGGCTAGCTTGAATCCAATGGCAGCGTGAGCAAGGGACCTACATCTGGGCATACCAGGCCCACTTAGGGCGAGAAAGCAAAAGTCACACAAACGATGGACGGAATGCAGAACAAATCAAAACATTCACTCCCAGTCAAGGGACCTGGGTTAAATCCATTGTTCTTTTGCTCACCATGCCACCCCAATTTAGACACAGCCATATTCAAATCAGTCTTGACCCTGCTCTTCCTGGGAACCGTTCAGCCCGAATTGCCAAGCCAGGTCATCCTTGGACCATAAACAAGCATCCTGGAATGGTTTCGGGGTTTCACCCCTCATCAGCCAGGCTAGCTTGTATCGAGTGTCACAGTGAGCCTGGGATACACGTCAGGGCATACCCGGTACAGTTTAACGCTTGACAAGTAGTTTTAAGGTTCAAGTTGAAGTGGCAGTAAACTGCACACAAAAGCACTGCAGTGGCAGGGCTAAGACAGGTTTGAACGGCTACGTCTGTGGGTGGCACAATCAGTGCTGCAGCCCATTAGTAGCATTTGAGGTTCAGGCCTTGTGTATGTGGAATACCACTTTAAAAGGGACTTACCAGTACAATAAATGTGCCAGCTATGTATATACCAATTTCATCATGTTTTAGGGGAGAAGCATGTGCACTTTAGCACTGGTTAGCAGTAATAAAGTGCTCAGAGTTCTAAGGCCTACAAAAAGAGTTCAGCGAAAAGAGCAGGAGGAAGACAAAAAGTTTGGGGTGACCCTTCAGAAAGGGCCATGTTCCAACAATAATCCATTGTTAAAGGTCTATCAGCTCCAAGAAATGCTTTTGAAAATGAATACCAAACCTTCTGTCTTTGTCATAACTCTTCACAATAGATCATCAGACTTACAGCGTTGGACATAATGTTTCCCAGTGAACCAATCAGGCCCACAGCCTTTGCGATTGGCTTGTTACCATAATCCACTCAAGCCTACTGTTTTGAGAGTAAGCTTTCCAACAGAAATACTGTCATAAAATTACAAATATATACAAAATTACAATTGGCAATCCAAAATGCTATTTCTCATAAATGAGCCGAAAATGGATAATCACAGTGTAAATATTCTATCACCACGTTTTATCACAAGTTTTCCATGCAACAAACTACCTCTGCAGGCTTTAATACAGAGTAACAACAATCCATCCTTAATTACATGTAGGCTTTAACATATGCTTTCATAAGTCAAGCCTGCTCCCTGTATCCTAATTTTTCATAATTTTCAAGACAGCCCTACAGCCTTCATAGCAGCTTCACCAGGTGTCCCGGATTTGCCAGGCAGCCCAGGTTTTTCATCAGCTGTCCTGCAGCTGATGAAAATTACAGGGTTGACTGAAAACAGAGAGAGGCAGGTTTGTTATTTGTCCCAAAGCAGGACTAGTTATCAGCTTACCAGAAAGCAATTTAAATGCCAGGGGGCGGATTTACAAGCCCCGTGCGCCACATTTACGCTGCCGCTGCGTCACTTCTGTGACGCAGCGGCGGCGTAAACCATGCGCCACGTTGCGTCTTATTTACATCGTGACGCATCTAGGGAGATGCGTCACGTTGTAAAGCCCTGCGCCACATGAAACCTGTGTCAGGTTTCATGGGGGCGTTGTTGCGCAGGGTGGGCGTTCCGTCGCAGGAACGCCTAGTAAAAGTGACGCAGTGAAATCTACAAGATTCACTGAGTCACTTTCCCGAGGTCGCTGCGTCAAATCCTTACGCCTGCTTGAGGCAGGCGTAAGGAGTGGCGCACCACGTTAGGTATGGGCGGCCTCTGTGCATTGCTGGAGCCGCGTTGCGCTTGCGACACGACTCCAGCAATGCGCCGCCCTTATGGCACAGGATGCGACACGCATCACCCTATCCTTGCGCCATGGTGCGCTGCATTGTAAATGTGACGCATTCGAGGTGGCGCAAGGAGAGAATTGCGTGTCGTATCTTTTCAGGTGCATCCCTGCTGATTTGCAGTGATGCGCCAGAACTTGGAAATCTGCCCCGAGGTATGAATCTGGGTTTAAAACTTGCATTTAATTTATTCCATTCGTGTCTCATATGTCTGTTTCTATTATGCCCCATGGTTGATGTAAAATTGATTTATTTTTGGGAAATATCTCGGTTTTTAGTTTCCAAAATGTGGTCACACTGCTTCATAGGCAGCCATAACTAACAGATTCTGTCTGTATTGAACATACGGTTTCCCACTAAGCAAAATAGTGTAATTTAAATGTTTTTTTCAACAGAAACACACAAACCCCTGCCCAAACAAACGTTGTGCTAAGGGAAGCCAACATGTGGGTGGAGCCTAAGTCCTTTCTTACTGGTGTTTATCTAATTCTGAAAGGTCTTTTTCTGTGGATCATATAAGCTGAAGCGATGGTTGCGCTGTCATCTAGAACTACAAAGGAATAGAGAAAGCATGGTGTCTTTCGCCACCTAGTGGTATAGCAGCAATCAAACTATACATCAGGCTCACTTGCAATGCAAGATCTGCTAATAAACTTTGCTGAAGCAGAGCATGGGTCATAATGCCCTTTCTGTCTCTTATCCCCTGTCCTGTTCCAATCATATTAGAGTTCAATGTTAATTCAAGGAGTGTCGAACACTGTACAACCAAAAACTGGAAGCTGTCAGTGAACCCCCAGATGCTGTTCTCAGAAAAGCCATTGCTGTCTTGGTGTGGTGCTGGAGACAAGTATGCAGGAAGAGCGTTCTGAAATCTTACACTTAAATAATTGGTGTTGATGGAGCGTAAAAGTTTAACGATGATTGCCTCTATTAATTCTCAACATTATATGAAATTTAGGGCAATAATCTTGATAAAATTGTGCAAAATGGTTGAAAATGAAAAACATGAGGTTTTCTACTGCATCCTAAAACTATGCAGAGAGGTTCTGAAAATGTGAAAAAGACAAATAATGAGAGAGAAAAAAAGTTATTTGCATATGCAATGGCAACACGTGTTTAAGAATTCAAACATGAATAAATTAAATAAATGTGCTGATGGTTTTTAAATGTGATAAATTAAACTAATGCTTTCGTAATTAAACACTTGAAAACAATTTACATGTTTACATTTAAAGATGCTTGATAATGTGAAGATTTGCAGTGTTATCTTAGCAATATGTGATACAAACGTGAATAACAAAAGTGACCCGCATATTAATCTGTGTTGAAAAGAAAAAAAAAAACATGAGAGAATTTTACTTTTGTGGTACCTAAGATTATCATGTAACTTCCGAAGAAAAGAATAATGAGTGAATTAATTAAGAAAATTGAATTATTCCTATTAACATGTATTTTATATTAACCTTAATGTGATATTGAATCAGCAAGTTTCACGTAGGTCTCAAATGCTTTCTTTTCCTCGTTTCGAAAAGCAGAATCGAGCTGAAGTAGTCCTTTCAGACACTATGAGAACTTTTCATTAAGGGCCAGATGCATCAAGGCAAAAACCGGTCGCAAAGGGGCAGATTCACAGAATCTGCCCCTTTGCGACCGGTGCTTCTGCATTTGGTATGCAACATGCCAAATGCAAAAATCGCAATGTAAGTAATAGCAAAAATTGCGATTACTTAGTTTGCAATTGCATTTAGGGAATCGCAAATTGCGATTCCTTTAATGCAATGCATGAAGCAAAATGAAATAGTGATTTCGCTATTAGGGGTCGCAAATTACCATGAAATTAAACTGGGCGGTAATCTGCGAATACTTTAAAAATGCACTAAAGAGCATTTTTCAAAGTTACATGTTACACACCCACATGCCTTTGGGGCATGTGTGTGTGCAGCATGTGGTCACATGGCAATATCAGGGGTGCAACAGGGTGTTCTTTTGGCACCATTGCACCCTTGAAATTGCATGCGCAATTTGCGAGTACCTATTTGGTACTCGCAAATTGGGCATGCAATTTCCATTGATTCCTATGGGCCTCTAGGCCCATAGGAATGAATGGGTAGCAATTCCTTAATTGCGAGTCGCAATTTGCGAGTCGCAATTAAGGAATGTTTAGGAATCGCAAATCTTTTTGCGATTCCTACATGCATAGGCAATTGCGTTTTTTTAATTGCGATTCTTTAAAAATCTCATTTAAGAATCGCAATTGCCTATTTTGATCCTTGTGCACCTAAGTTTCTGATTGAAGAAATGTTTTTTATGGCACTTTTGCAAATTCAGTCACATTTGCCAAAATGTTTATGTGTTCTATTTTGTAATAAATATTGTATTTTATAATTCTATGACATGTAGATATGCCCTTTGACTCCCTTTTGATTGTAGCCCCTCTGTGGGGTGTTACAGCGGAAATATAAAATTTTAGATGAGTAAAAATGTAATTACTGGGGTGTTTCTCACCCCGGGTTTTGAGTGACATCATAGACAAGTCGAGCTTTGCTGCTGTTATCTATTTGATGTCACTTAGAACCCCTCAGTGAAAAACATCTCCATAATTCACTGTTACCTATCCACACTTCTATATAAAAATTCCTTTCTAACATATATTGATTTCCACCTCTTAATAATCCTAAATAGATTTCTTAAAAAACGATTATTTTCAAGGACTCTCGCATAGATAGATGTGAAGTAAACTGTTGCCTATTGATCAATGAGTCATGAAAAGACCTTCCTTTCATCTACCTTTCTCGAACCATGCATCTAAACTATGTAACCTTATGACTGTCTCTTTTAGGATTGTTAAATCTTTCAAGGTTTTAAAACTGTGAAGACTCACCTGCTCGAGAAACCTTTGCACTCAATATGGATCTGATCACGTTACTCCTGGAAGCCAGTCAGATACACCGAGGATATGACTATCGTGATGCAAGAATATTGTGGACAACATATCAGTTACCAAACTATTTAAAGGTAAGGGCATAGAGAGGAGTATAGATTTTACTATATAGATCTATATATCGTCACAGTACATATATGTGGAGTTAGGTATAGAAAACCCACACTGACCTTTCGATTTTTTGGATTCAATATTTTGTTCTCAATATTTCTATTCCATTATTCTATGTTTGATAATCAGGGGACAGATCCTAAAGATTGTTGAATGACTTGCTTAGAAGAATTCAAACTTGTTTTTATGCCTTTTGAACGTTTTGCTGCATTAAATAACTGTCAGAAAGGTGGGGCAATTTTACAGCAAGCCCTCTGTGTAACCGATCTGTTGTTCTGAAGCAACTGTGTAACTCAAAATGTTTATTACATCTCGTATTACGGGTTGTAAATTGCTATCTCCTGAGGCTTGAGCCGGGAGACCACATTAGCGTGATTTGCACATTTTGTATGGTTGCAATCTCTGGGAACTTAGATACAATTTTAACTGTTTTAAGTGTTTTTAACAAGCAACAATTTTTAAAAATACCTGGTTTCCTGTGGTTTTGCCGCCGTACTGATCATTGCGGTTTTGCAAATCACAGCCCAAAAACGCTTAGACTTTGGCGGACCCGTAATTGTAGAACGGGACCCACATCTTGGGGGAATATATAGGTCAGCGGTCCAGCTTCTCTACCCTTCCTGACTACAAATGCACGCTCGGATACGTCCGCGCAGCAGGCGCACCGGCGGCGCGCCAAAGGCAAGCATGTCTGCGCCAGTCCGCGCTCGGTTCGCACTCAGTGCCAGCACCCCTGTGCATTTCAAACCAGGCGATACCACTATTGTGAGCTATACAAGATTGAAGCTACTTGATCTTAAGTTGACTAGTAAGACCACTGGTTGTGTATGTCTCATGCTGGATTCAAGTCCCTTGCCCCTCTGGTCACCTGCTCTAATGGTAACTGCACGTTGCCCAGTCTTGTATATCAGATTGTCAGTACCATAAACTCCAAAAAAGTTAAAAGTTCGGAACTGGGGAAAACAGTGATAAAATGTGTGATGCTTAACGCCAGATCCCTAGTGAAGCACAGCATAGAGTGTGCGGCACTATTTGAGGGAGAAGATATTAAAATGGCTTTTATTAAAGAGACTTGGACTGACAAAGCCTCAGGCCCTGACATTGTAAAAGCTGCCCCTCCCGGGTTCCTGTTTCATACTCTAAACAGACCACTCAGGAAAGGGGGGGTAGCGATAATTTAAAACAACTCATTGAAGGCGGGCTTATGCGCAGCTTCAAACTCAGCCTGTGAGGCACTCTCTTTTAGCTTCAGTCTATCCCATCACCACACATTTAAGGGCATTCTACTATATAGACCTCCAGGGCCCAGGTGCACATTCATAGCCTCTATTGGCAATTTGCTGGAAGAGGGGCTCTGTACGGACTCCTTTACGATCATGGGAGAGTGGGGACCTTAGCCTACAGGTGACAGCCCCACCCACATAGCAGGGCACACTCTAGATGGCATTTTCTCAAGCCATCCACAACTCTTTTCACATGGACTGATCATGCAGCTGTATTATTTGAACTGACCCTTTAAATGCACTGTGTTGTCAGGGGGCGCACCAAGAGTCAGATTGAAAGCAGGGCATGGAACAAAATTGAGGGCACTGATTTAGAAGATGCGCTTACAGTAACTGCTGGTCAGTTACCCACAGGAATAGATGAGGCGACCACCTTCCACACTAATTGGGTGGAAACAGCATGTAATAAACTAGCCCCAGTAAAAGTCCAGTTTGCGAAAAGATCTCACCCATCGGCTCCTTGGTATACGGAGGAATTGAGGAAACAGAAACTCACCTGCAAATCCCTGGAGCGGAATTGGAGGAAAAAATATGAGGAACCAGATAAAAAGATCTATAAACAAAGTCTTGCTTCCTACAAGCTACCATTATTTAATGCTAAGAAAACTTTCTTCGTAAATCAAATCAACTTTGCAAAAATGCAGTCAAGTCAGGAACTATGCAAGGATATCGCTAGGTTCTTCCTGAATAAGGTGGAGGTCATTTTTCTGCTTTTAATCTCCCAAGTTCCACAGAGACTGCAGTTTTATTGGAGAGAAGGAGACCAGCCGTGGACCCTCCCCCTGTCTTTGACAAATTTGCCGCGCTTTCTTTCACTGATACCAAGAGGCTCCTCATGTCAGCAAGATCAGGCTCCCCCTTTGATCCCTGTCCTGTTTCGGTGATCAAACGTGCCCCAGCACCTATCGCCCTTGCGCTCACCTCCCTTTTTAATGCAATTTTTGAAGCAGGGCACTTCCCTAAACTGTGGAAGGTCGCTTCAATACTACCTCTGCTAAAGAAGCCTAGTCTTAATCCCAAGGACCCCAACAATTTTTGACCAATTTCCCGCCTCCCGCTACCAGCAAAAATGATCAAGAAGACAATGAACTGGCAACTCAGTGCCTTTCTACGTGAAAACCAAGTGCTAGACCCTACTCAATACGGGTTCAGAGAAGGTCATAGTACTGAATCTGCCCTTATAAAATCTACTGAAGAGATCAGGGAAGTCCTGGATAAGGGAGGTTAGGCCGTCATGGTTCTGTTGGACCTGTCAGCAGCCTTTGATACGGTCCATCATGATCTATTGTTGGACTGTCTGCTGGCATGCGGGGTTTAGGGTAAATAGTGGAAGCTACTAAAATCCTTCTTATCTGGTAGATCACAATTTGTGGCGCTGGACGAATGTCACTCTAAACCCTTCATCCTGCCTTGTGGAGTGCCAGAGGGATCTTCGCTTTGCCCCCTACTTTTTAATGTGTACATTTCATCCCTAGCCTCAATAATCAGCTCCTTTGGATTTAACCTGACATCCTACAAATTGTTGTGGCTCTGCGACCTGGACAGGGAGTTGGTATAGACAAGCAGTTCCACAACTGTATGGAAGCTTTTGGAAGGTGGATGTCACAAAACTGCCTAAAATTAAATTCAGACAAGACGGAAGTCATCCTTTTCAGAAATTATGGCAATTTTTGGACCCCAAACTGGTGGCCAGTAGCAATGGGCATTCCTCCAACACCCTCGAGGAAAGTAAAAAATGTAGGAGTTATGGTTGATGACAAGCTTAACTTTGGTGACCAGATTAATGCAGTGTCTTCAGCCACCTCCTATGTGCTCAGAATGATTAAGAAAATTCTGTCCTTTTTGCCCTTTGATAGTCAGCGGACAGTGGTCACGGCGCTTATCCTGTCCAGGCTTGATTATTGTAACAGCCTTTATCCTAGCCTGCAGGAACGTTTCATGAACAAACTCCAAGTGTTGCAAAATGTGGCAGCGAGATTGCTCTCTGGCACACCTAAATTTGCTTCTGTCTCCAAAGAAATTAAGAAACGTCACTGGTTGCCTGTTAGGAAACGGGTGCGCTTTAAAGCCCTTTGCACCATTTACAAAGCTCTCCAAGGCACAGACACAGATTATCTGAGACAGCATCTTCAGTGGTACTTGCCTAAAAGAACCCTGCGTTCCTTGGGAGCCAAGTTGTTGGTAGTACCACCCACAAAAAAGACTCATGGGGTGGAAAAAGCTTTATTATGCATGCTGCAAAAGCCTGGAATGACCTTCCTTTTTACCTGAGAAACACCTCGGACCTCCTGACATTTAGGAAGGGATTAAACACCTGGCATTTTCACATGTAATCGTGGTCTACCTCCTATTTAGCCAGGGGATAGCAGCTAGCGCCAGGACACCTTTGAGTAACCGTTGTGCTTTATAAGTTCCTATAACATAACACAACATATTGTGGAGAGATCCAATGTCCCTGAGGGCATTGTTAATGTCAATATACAATGTCAGGAAAATGTGTATTTATTTATTTGTTTCTTTCTTTCTTAATTCGAAACCTATACCTGGAAAAAAAATATTGCAGAGCACTACTTTTGCAATACATTCATGAAACATCAGCAAGTGGACAAGGAGATTTAAAGAGCTGAAATTAAGTCTTCAAACAAACAGATAAGACAGTTGGGATATGATGTTAGTGCATGACCACTGGGAACAAATTAACTTGTGCTGTTACACAAAGCCAATTTAAAGATTTACAAAAACTTGTGGTATAGACTTTATCTAGACCAAAGATGAATTGTATAGTCTGTTTTGGACTGCTGATAGCCGCATGATGGAATATTTAGGTGAGCTCAATACATGGCGGCCAGGCAAATAAGACAACCTAGAAAATGCAATGGCTAGTTATTCAATGTTTGATATTGGCTATTGTGCAAAGCTTTTCTGGGTTATACATAAGGTCATGTGCAGTAGCGGCCCATGCAGGTAAGCGTGGTGGGATGTTGGGGAGATGTGGGGGTGGGGTGAAAGTGACAAACGATGGGATAGGTAATGTAAAATAAATAAAACCACTTACCTTGTGCTCGCGCATTGCCGAGTAAGCGATGCAGCCAGCACAAGGTAAGTGGTTTTATTTACTTATTTATTTTATATATGCTATCTTGTCGTTTGTCACTTTCACCCCCTCCCTCCCTTGCCCCGCCGCCTCACCGTACTTACCTGCACGGGCCACTACTGATCAAGTGACATCTTCACAACTGAGAGAATATGTGGTGTAAAGGACAGATGAACCTCAAATATCACCCTCAAGTTCCTAACTATTAAAACTGGTCCAGACAGTGGGCCCAACTGCACAGGCCAGCTGAAAGTTTATGCCTATGACCAACTGGAGACAGCTTTTAGGTATAAATAATCTGGCATCTACTGGACATCTTACACTGGCCTACTTATCTGCGGCATCATCATTCCAATTCAAAGGTTTGAGGACCATCTGTATATTTCTGACACCGCGGACCTTAGGCCTCCGCTGATCCTGTCAACGGTGTCATGTAGATATTAAGTAAGAGTGGGAATAGGCTTTAGCACTGGGGTACACCATGATTTGTAGACTTCAATGTTGGCTAGGAATTAAATATATTTTGTTTATTTTTAACTTCATGAATAAGCATTGGGAAGGTCACAATTACTATGAAATGGTTAATTTCTATTCAATTAATTTGCAGATTATAATTTCGAATTGCCATTATATGAGACTATCAACATGTTCAGTAATAATGATTATACAACGTGGTGCTCCATTGCTCTAGACAGCACATTGTTCGGCCTTCCCTAGAGAACTGGTATACAAGTGAGATTCTGACTTTTTACTTGCTTTGAAGTAAGTGGGTATGTATTATTCTTCATTAATTAGAAGAGACAGATTTCTAAATTCAGCGCTTGATCTACTTTAATTTCAATCAATTATGTATATGATCATCAAATCAGGTGCGGTCCGTACTGGTAGGAGCGGTGGGTGGGTGGGGAGTTGACATAAACGACGGGATAGGGAAAATAGTATAAATGAATAAATAAAACCACTTACCTTGCGCTCACCGCTTCGCCGAGCGCAAGGTAAGTAATGTTATTTATTTATTTTCCCTATCCTGTCGAATGTCGACTTTCCCGCTCCCCGCCCATTGCTTTTACCTGTACTAGCCGAAAGAAATACAAATGAATGGGGAAATTTCACAGTGAATATGATATTAAATATTTACAGCACTAATGAAGTGTTTCAATGGAAATAAACACGTTATCTGGACTGGACTTTAAAAAAGTAAATAAAAGACGATGTAAATTTAATAAATGCTTTTTTCTACATCCGAAGAATTGATGTGTCATTCTTTTGTGATACCCGCAATGTCGTCTTGAATGCCTGAGCATTTATTCATCAGTGCACTTCACCCTACAACAACAGTACACCAATTATAAAACAAAAACACATTGCAATGCCCTTCAGCACATAACTCCATGGCTATGGTCTATTAATCAATGATACAGTTTCTATATTTTCTAATAAAAGTGAGAAAGAAAGAGGCTACATTGATTTCTTGCTGTTTGGGGCACAAAAGAGTGCAAGTCACATGTAGTTTCACACTTCCCTTTCTGGAGTTTTAGGAGCCTTATGTTGATACAGGATTCTAGTATTTTGGAAAATGTTCTACTATTTTGCAGCTTTCACCTGGCCTTCTCCTGATTCCTCTCTTCCTCCAAGTGTGGTCTACTGCTGAGCCTGGACTACTAAAAGTCTCAGTCTTGCTACCCATCCTAAGCCTGGCCTCCTGATATTAGATATGGGCTTATGTTAGCATTCTCTCCTGTCTCCTGGACATCTCTGTCCTACATTACTGAGAGGGCGAAATGGACTAAAGTGAACAGAATAGATCCATATGCTGAATGGCCTTATTTTTCCAAAGAACTGAAAATGAATACCCCTAATCCACCCCATTACCACTTGTTGTGTCCTGCGAGACACGTTCTAGTGTCTCGACAGACAAAGAGTTAGTAGCCACTCCCCTCTGGGAGTGGGCACACTTGCACCTCCACACGCATCCCTCACAGGCGTCACAAGTGACGTGAACCTGTCAATAAAAGGGCCCAGGTGCAAGTGTTTGTGGCCAGTTGAGTAACCAGAGTCACTGTGTCTGCACCCTTCCTTCATCAGCATGTCGGCCTAGAGCCCAAAACACCACATTTGGTGACGAGGCGGGTCTGACCCCGTGTGTCCCCTGGCAGCAGCCTGGTTGTTCTCTGAGGGGGAGGGGAGCGGCCCCTGTTCAGGGTATGCCTAATGCCTGCGTGACCCTGTAGAGAGACGACTAGACCAGACGACGGGCACCCAGCAGGTGTACTGGCGCCCACAGGCTGAGACCTCTGCAGTCACAAGAAAAGTAGGTGAAGTCGCAGTCAGCGTGGGAGGCCGGAGGCGCTTCACCGCTGTAGACAGACTGCGAGAAGGCCACATGTCCACAGGTGACCGGAGCGAGACAGCACCACACCAAGGATGACGGCACCGAGATCCCAGGCTGAGTGTAGCCTGTCAACCCCCCTTTGAAGAAGGAAAGGAGCGACGCTGTACAGCCCTGCAACAGCCCATCTGGCGTACCCGAGGCCAGTAGGAGATGAGGTACGCTCTGACCCACCGGTGATGGCACCTAGCGGCAGTGAGGCCGGCCGCCATCTATCCCGAGGATGAGGCGCTCTGCCAGCAGCAGGGAGGGTGCAATGAGCAGCGCCCCAGGGAATGACACACGAGGCATAAGTGCCAGCAGCACACCGCTCTTGCCCTGTGACTCCGCTGTGACCCAGAATACTGGAATTGAGGAAGACGCGAAAGCGTCTGCAGCCCATGACACACCTGACATGCTGATCAGGGCCGGCAAGAGAGGCGGTGGCGCATCCGAGCAGCATGCAACACTCACCCTGCAATCTCTCAAGGTCCCGCTGGTGGAGGGTGCTCACGAAGCCACGCGTACTGGGTGAACCATGCCGGAGAATCACCTGTTGCCGGTGGCCAACGAGAGACTGCCACTGCAGTGAAGGAGACGGGGAACGCCCACAGCGACACCTAGTGGCTGCATATTTGCAACACAGCTCAGGGTACACAGCGCAAGAGGCAGCTTGCGAAAGGACTAAACACATGTACAAGAAAGGCGCTAAGACATGCTACAAAGTAGGTCTCTACACCTGCTACCTCAGCATCTTCCCGCAACAGACCGGTCTGAGCCCCGAGGAACCAGCGAGGCCCATGCAGCGTCAACTAGCTGCCTTTCTCACTACACCAGCACCCTCTGCATGCTATGATGTGACTAGAGAGAGAGAGAGAGCGAGAGAGACCTGGAGAAGTGGAGCCCTGGGAAAGTGCCCTACAGGCCGCATTCCGCCCACACGTGCCAACCTAATGCAGAGTCGAGGCAAATGCAGCCTGCAAGGAGGAAGGACAGCGCCACCTAGTGGCCAGCACGGACACCTTTATCAAGGGATAGCCTGCAGTGTCACCTACAAGGAACTGGCAACCGCACAGTGGGAGTCCGAGAGTAAGCCGCACAGCCTGCGCGAACTGAGTCTCAAGCCTCAGGTTTCTCAGCGTGTCTATCACCCCCTGTCATCAACATCTCAACAGCCCCAGAAGTCCAAGTGCACAGACGCAAGTGCCTCCCCAAAGGACATGGAGGTACCTGGCCACTCCCTGTCTCAAGTTATCGACTCCAGACTGAATGTCTGCAACCATCAAGGCAAGTCATCACCAGCCATCGTCCAGATTCACCACACGACTGGCAATGCCATCATGCCAGTCCTCATCAAGTGCGTCAAGCGAAACTATCTTGAGTACCAATGGATTGGAGTCGTACATTATTGCCAAACTATCTAACAAGAAGACTCAGAGGCTACCTGCACCTGAACTGCGGCAGCGAGAGCATGTCCTGACCAAGACCCATACACCCTTGAGGTTTGCGCAAGAGACTGGCTACTGGCTCCTCAGAGGTTTTGCAGCTACAACAAGTCGGCACCCACACAGCCCCAGTGCAGCCTACAAGCAGTCCCGCGGAAAACCCGACAAAGGGCCTCCCCAGGCGGGAGAGTTGGAAGAGACATTGCCCCATCGACAGGTCCCCGGACACAGCAAGACAGTCTAACAGAGACTTCAGGCGATCCTGCAACCATTAAGTGAACTTTCACCATGGACTTCAACCATGATCTTGACGCACCCAGTCAATGAACTATTGTTACCCACCACATACCATCCTTCATGTCAGTGAAAGAAAGATACTTGGGGCTAAACGACATGCTTACACCGGCACGTCAATAGTGCGCAGCTGACATCTCCAAGCAAGCGTTCGTGTCCTGAACCGCTCAGGTTAAATAATGAGTACCTGCTGAGATTGACCTGCCACAGTCAAAGTCGCCAGTCCTTGTCTGCTGCATTCCTGATACCAATGTATATTTCGTTGGTGTTTATCCCTACAGGTTGAACTAGTGAGCTTTTGTTTTTTCATTAAAATTTGGGAGGAATGTTGTGTCCTGGGAGACACGTTCTAGTGTCTCGACAGACACAGAGTTAGTAGCCATTCCGCTATGGGAGTGGGCACACTTGCACCCCCACACGCATCCCTCACAGGCGTCACGAGTGACATGAGCCTGTCAATAAAAAGGCCCGGGTGCACGTGCTCGTGGCCAGTTGAGTAACCAGAGTCACTGTGTCTGTGTCTGTCCTTCACCGGCAAGTGGGACTAGAGCCCACAACACCACACCACTTTCTAGTGGCCCCTGTTGGCCCTGTTCGTTTTAGTGGGGATAACCTCATTGCTTGTTTGGAAATCTTAGACTCACATCACCCTAACATTACTGACTATGTTTCGCCTCTGTGTTTCACGTAGGTTCTCAAAGTACATCCCACAGGCCACTTTCAACCCGCCAGACCTTTCCATGCGACCTGTGGAGAACAACAGCAGGAACAGTCAGCAGCCATTATTCTGACGGATGTTCGCTCCTCAGTGCCGCACTCACAGTAAAAAAAAAGTATGCTCCATAAATTATTGTTATACCAGCTCACCTGCGCCCCTCTCTCCTTTCTTGCTCAGTGACGTCACTCCCTTGCCAGGGGACGGAGGCACCCGGAGGTGTGGTGCTGTATGGTATATGCATTTCTTTCGGGCCTCACGCCCTTCTCATGTCTTTGTGTATTCATTGCGCACATGAAACTACGGAAACTCCCTGCACCGTTCCCCAGATTAAAGATAAAATTCACTTTCCAAAGTGAGATTACACCATCTATTGTTCGTAAAGAGGGTTGTGTGGCACCAGCTGCTGTGGAAGGTAGAATCCTACCCCCATTCTCCCCAAACATATTTCTCTGACAAACATTTTCGGCACACTACTTCAGAGGAGTCTCGTTTCCAGCACAGCTGCGCTGCGTTCCATTGATGTGAAGCTACTGTTTGTCACAATCCTAGAAAAGGTTCAAAAACGATTCTTGCATCATTGTAGACATTTGATTAGAAAGCAAATATGAGCTGGGCCCATCACACCAAACATGAGCATTATCTTTGACTGACCTGAGGTGAGATGAAAGGGAAACATATCTCCCCACACCTGCTGCAGCGGCATAGCAAGGGGGCATTGGCCCTGCAGCAAGCAATGAAAATGAGCCTCTATTCACTGATTAGATGGTATAATGAAGCCATAACTTGGTTGAAGTTGATACCTAGAGCCACAGGGTCAGTGCACTACACCTGTTGCACTATTGATAGCATTGCTCCTAATCACCAGATGTTTGTGTCAAATTAAGCAATATGCACTGTTGTTATCGGATAAGCAAATGTGCACATAGTTCATCGTGGTCTAATCATGCTTCCTGAGTTTCTGCTTTTCCTATATCTGCCCGTGACGTTGATTTTCCAACATCTTTGTAGCTGGAGCTGAAAAGAGTTCTGCCATTTTCTTGTCTCATTAAAATCTCACACTCTGTTTTTTGCCTTTTATGGGGCAATATCTTCCCTCAGTGAATTTAACAATCGTATAGTCCCCTGCGGGAGCTCCATGTTTTCCATCAACAGAGCACAAGCATCTGACTCCTGTTCCTGAACCCATACAAAGTCTGGCTCCTGCCCCATCCCCACCACAGGGACACAGATCAGAGAACAGAGAACATATCATTAATGCAATGAAAGTTTCCCCTTTCTTAAGCAATGCTGTTGATGACTCAAGAGATGTAGGGGAAGTGGCTCAATTAATGGTTTGCGTGAGGTATTTGGAACAAGCAATGATTCCAAAGGAAGATCTCCTCTGCCTTTTTCCATTATTGGGAGATGAGAGGCACTGTCAGAGGGTAATAGTGAGGGAATCATTGAATGACGCCAACACAGATTGTTGAATCCTGGTGCACTGTAAGGTCATTATTCCCGCCCCCCCACACACACACACAAAAAGCCTTTTTTGTGGTCAGGCTGGCTCCTTGCCCTCGCTATGCACCATACGGAGGCTGGTTTGACAAAAGATGCCAGGGTTTATTTGAAGCCCCAATCCGGCCCAGCAGACTTGCAGCACATATACACTGCTTTCATTTGCTGTGTGGAATGTGCACTACCACAGCAAATGTAGTTCAAGATTGAGGTTCCCTTTCATGTTGCCTTGTGGACATGATATTCTCTCTGGTACCTTTTGCTAGGTTTGTACTATAGAGGTCCAGATACATACATGTAGGGCCCCTTTCAAAACTCAGTAGCTCACGTGAAAGGGCTGTGAGAATCCAATATCAGTCTCACCAGGTTAATAATGGAGAAATAAGGAGAGACCAAAACCAGTTGGACTCTCCTTCAATGCACATCCTCTGGCCATCCGCTGACTTTCTCTTTTGACATGTATTGTGAGTTGTCTGTAATCACAAACACCACTCTCAGGATGCCTAGAGTTCAACCTTGGAATATACATTCACGTGACTTGTAGTTACTTCTCTGTGGAATAACTCATGAAATAAATATTTATATATCCCAACAGTTAAAACCCCAAATTGTCATTTTTGCTTTCAGAATATGCTACTTGCTTGCAAAACAAACAAAAAAACATTTACAGGGGCATAGCTAGTTAAGAAATACTTTCTTTCAGCAGCAGACATGTTATTGTCCAACTATTCTAATAAATCCAACATCATGAAGTAAATAGGGGCATTACAGATGTCTGATTCCACATGCGCATGTAGAATTGAGTCAATGGGCGACAAGGTTCTAGAACAGATCATTAATGCAATCAAACTTTCCCCTTTCTTTAGCACTGTTGTTGATGACTCAAGAGATGTAGGTGAAGTGGCTCAAATAATGGTTTGGGTGAGGTATTTGGAACAAGCAATGATTCCAAAGGAAGATCTCCTCTGCCTTTTTCCATTGCGTGGTCACATACGAGGAGAGGATGTCTTGAACACCATGTGTAATTTCTTTGAATGTCATTACCTGGTATTAAACAATCTTGTAAGTATCCCTACAAATGGGGTACCCGCCATGATTGGACAGGAGAGGGGCCTTGTATCTCAGTTAAGAAAAAAAAGTACATCACCCACTTTCATTGATTATCACTGCATAATCCATCAGGAAGCACAAAATAAAACAAGGACAACTAAATGATGTCATGCATCAAGTAATAAGAATTATCAATTTTATTCGAGTGAAAGCACTCAACCACAAACCTTTTAAACTATTGCTGCAGGATGCAGAAACTGAGTATGCAGACCTGTTGTGGCATACCAAAGTAAGGTGGAACAGCGGTAGAGTTCTAGAAAGGTTTACTACTTTGCTTCCAGAAATTGAGCAGTTTATAATTAGTCGAGGATAGTCCTTCCCAGAATTGTATGACTTGCAATGGCTTGCCATGCTTCACATGTTCTCACATTTCAACACACTCAATCTGGCACTTCAAGGTAGGCAGAATCGTGTATTCTCAATGATGAGTGCTGTATATTCTTTCGAAAGTTTACTTGACCTGTTCATAGAGCAGCTGGAAGATTGTGATCTCACACACTTTCCTAAGATACATGCTTTAACCTAGAGGGTTGAAAAAGCTCAAGAAATATTGTTGAGTCTCAATCTGTATGCTTATCTGAAGGAACTGTTTGGGGACATTAAGAGGCGATTGTCTCAGTTTAGCGTTCTCACCCCACTTTTCAGGCTTGTAGAAAATCTGTGGATGGTTTTTGCAAGAAATCTTAAGCTGTTGAACTTCTTGGTTTGAAAAAGGCACAAGCTGAGATGGAACTATTTGACATGCAATACAGCTTTGTGCTTGAGTCCTCTTTCTTGGGGAAGGAACCAGAAAATTTCAGGCAAAGTTTGCCCCCTGAAAAATTCCCTCTTCTTTTTCCCTTTGCACAGAAAATACTATGTATGTTTGGCTCCAGATATGTATGTGGGTGTTTCTTTTCCACAATGGCAATTATAAAAAATAAACTAAGAAACAAACTGACTGATGCACATCTGGATCAGCTCTTGAGATTTCTGCTTTCTGAAAAAGTTCCAGAGTACAGGAAATTAATTACAATCATGAAGTATAAATTTAGCTCGTAAACTCTGTGCTCTGGAAAAGACTTTCCCTGCCTTTATACTTAATGTTCTACATTCATTATGTAACCTTCAAATCAGAGTGATACTACCTGTGCAGCATTTACTCAGGAGACTTGCACTGCAGCTCTTGCACACTGGAGAACACACTGAATGTCTTCTTCTCTGAATCTATTCATGGTTGATATGAAGTAACCAGTTGTACCCCAGCTAC
Source organism: Triturus cristatus (assembly GCF_964204655.1). Taxonomy (NCBI): domain Eukaryota; kingdom Metazoa; phylum Chordata; class Amphibia; order Caudata; family Salamandridae; genus Triturus; species Triturus cristatus. The sequence goes on from NC_140590.1 coordinate 1,707,621,615, forward strand.
TTTCCATCTTTTTCTTTGAAAATTAGTTTAATTGATGTGTTTCCAACATTGCAAGTGATACATAATGATCAGAATGTATTAAATACCTCATCTGAATGCTACTCTTTTATCAGATTAAAAAACATTTTAAAAGCGTTTGTTTGAATGTACATTCAATTGACGGAGCTTATCATTCTTGCATCAATGTGTGTGATTTACACCACAAGGTGCACATTTTCTATGAATTAGTTAAACATCCTTTGGAATGGTTACATTTCAAACCTATCCACATGTTTGTTTCAAAATGCATCTATCTCACAATTATTTGAACCTGGGTTCTGGTGAGCAGATCAGTCAATTCACATATTAATTGGCACAACCTGCAACAGTGGTCAGCATTAGAGCTTGTGCAGTTACAGGTGAAAGATATGTTACCCAACCAGTGCTTGCTGAGCCGGATATGTCTAAACCGAGCAACTTTTAACAACCTATGTTTGACAGAAGTGGAATGTCTGCAACTGTGCCCTGAGGGTTTACGTGTCATTATGTCTTTACCATAGAAAGAAACAATTGATCAAGAGTTTCCAGTTAATCACTCAACAGGTGGGATGATTGCAGTGGGAGTGTATTGATTAGGGGGCCTGGGAGGGGCTAGAGCCAGTCTTATACAAATCAAATGCTTGGCAGGTAAATGTGAGGGGCGCAAGATGTGAGTCATCTTGTGGTGAGTACCCTACATGTTTCATAGCAGTTTGATTTACTAGCTATGATATTCTTAAAGGAAGTTATTTTACAGGGGAAGTTGGAGTGCAAAGGGATTCCAATTCCCATTACTTTGTTGATTTGTAGGCTTTGTGCATGCATCGGCCCTCTTACTCTCACACACCTTGCACATATCTCATATCACATCCATACACATACACTTTAAAAAGATAAACACCAGCAACTCCGATATACCCACAAACATACTCACACCTTACACAAAGATACACACCCATGCAAAACCATACACAGATCCATAAACACACATACATTTTTCAGGCACACACATATCAAAAAGCTATATATGTAAACACAAACACACACACATATGACCGTGCATCTCACCACTGGAAGCAGAATGGCGTGGAAGAATGTTAGCTATGGAAGCAGGGCACAGGTCAATTGGAGCTTCGGGAAAAACAATATGAGGCAGGATTATAATAAGTATAAAGAACAAGATGCAGGCTATGAGTCTAATCAAGCTACACCAACTACCACAGTCTTTCCCAGTGGACGACTTGCAGCAGAACAGAGGCTGGGTCCATAGGTGGAGGTAGCCCAGTCCCTCTTTAACTTGAAGACTTTTGTGAGGCAGCAAGACATATTAATAGACGCAACAAATGTGGATATAGGTGACTGATGCACAACACTCCTGTATAGCGTGCAGTAACACACATATGTATTTCCAAGCACTGATATGCAATGTGTCACTGCCATATCGCGGTAGCGACCGCCTGGTCCCAGCGGTGTGTCACCGCCAATGCCCAAGCCACACTTGTGGTAGTGATAGATATATGTGTATTGCCAAATGGCGGTTGGCATGCTCCACCACCCAAATCATGGTCACTGGCACCAATGTATGGCGACCATATCGTGGTAGCGACTGCCTGGCCCCAGCGGCATGTCACCTCCAATGCTCAAGCCCTTACAGCCAATGAGAACCGCAATCGCGGAAGCCTAATGCAATTTTGAAAATAGCGGTAGGCGTGCTCTGCCACCGCGGGGCCGGTCATTGGATGCATTTAAAAAAAGCTGACCTGGAACACCAATTGCAGCAGCCCAGAACCAATTAAACTACCCCTGGGGTCTATATATGTGTGGGAGAGAGCCTCACATTTCCACTGCTGCCATAGCCTGCTGCCTGACACCCCTCACCATCAACTGCTGCTGCTCCTGTCTCCAGAGCATTGCTGTCTGACACCCCTCACCACTAACTGCTGCTGCTCCTGTCTCCAGAGCCTGATGCCTGACAACCCTCACCACCAACTGCTGCTGCTCATGTCTCCAGAGCCTGCTGTCTGACACCCCTCACCACCAGCTGCTGCTGCTCCTGTCTCCAGAGCCTGCTGCCTGACACCCCTCACCACCAACTGCTGCTGCTCCTGTCTCCAGAACCTGCTGCCTGACACCCCTCACCACTGACTGCTGGTGCTCCTGTCTCCAGCGCCTGCTGTCTGACACCCCTCACCACCAACTGCTGCTGCTCCTGTCTCCTTGACCAAGTGATGGTGAGAACTGAGAAGATGCGGGCCCGTCCCTTCACCACCGTGGAGCTGGAGGTCCTGGTTGACGAGGTGCTCATACAGTATGGGAGGCTATATGGTGCTCCAGATGTCATAGTAAGTGTTTCAGAGTGGAAGTGAGAGTGCAGGGAGTGCACACATGAAGTTGATCTGCTGCAGTATGTGCCTGAGAGTGTGGGTTGGTGTCATTGTATTGTATTTTTTATTTATAGAGCGCATTATCACCTGCAGTGTCATACACTGCCTAGTGTGCTATCTCCAGGGGAAATGGGTGTTAAGCATATTTTACACATTTCCGTGCCTGCACATCAAAATTGGAGGGACATGTATTGTTATGTCAGCCATACAGTGATGCAGCAAGTCGGTTATGCAAGAGTCAGGACAGAAATTGCCTGTGTGAATGGATGTGTGGGTCCCTGATGTTCTTCACAGGCTCATCTGTGGCCTTACCAAGGGTTTACATCCAGAGGGTACTGATGGAAGTGTGTCTGACTCACAATTCACAACATGTATAGGTCCGCACTATGCTCAGGACTTAAATGCCAGAGGGTGACACTCTTGGTGGTAATTCACCTATGACACAGCAGATTTTGTACTTTTGCATGGAGCCCCTTCCATTTCCACTAGCATGTGTTCTGACTCGCATGTGTAGGCACTGTTTACTCTTTCAATTTGTCCCTTCATGTGACATTTCTGATGCCCCACGTTGGTCCTCAGTGTATATGTGTCCTCATCTGATAAGGACACATCACTGAATGTACCGAGTGAAACATATGGGTTCTCTGCTAGACTATCCATCAAAGAGCCATCTCAGCCCTGTAGATTGCACACAGCAGGCCTTGTGAGAAGGGTGTTAGATTGTAAATTCATGTCCCTAAATGTGACCTCCACGACATAGTGAGCCATTCACAGGGCAAGGACATTGAGGGCTGCGCAGTGTTGGACACAGTGAGTCTGCCCCAAAACATTGTTTTCTATGTAATATATGTATTGCTCACCCACAAACTGGAAGTAGATGTGGGCAGCCTACACATAGCTTTCTGTGCTGGCATCATGCATGTGTATGAGATGGACAGGTACTGTGTCCAGCCTCATACCTGCATGCATTTTCGTATGATTCGCCCATGCTAATGTACTAGGTGAGATGCTGTATTGTCTCTGCTAGACATATCTGTGAAGTTGTGCTGAGATAGTATCATGCTCCTGTACTGAGAGATAGTGGTATAGAACACTGTGTCACTGATCTTTTCCCATCTTGTCTCCCATACCTGCAGCTCAAAGTCCAGCAGCGTAAGGCCGTGTGGAGTGCCATTGCAAGCAAGGTGTGGGCTCTGGGTGTCTCCAACAGGCAGCGCACACACTGTCACAAGAGGTGGGATGACATCTGACGGCTGAGCAAAAACGAGGCAGAGATGACGCTGGGGCTGCTCCCTCGGACTGGCAGGTTGGCACGCAAGAGCATGACACCACTAATGGCCCGCATCTTAGCTGTGACACAGCCTGAGCTGAATGCACGTTTAAAGGAGCATCAGCAGCAAGCTGGGGGTGAGTATTCTGGGAAGGGTGACTTTGGTTGTGAGTGGCTGCATGTGTTCCAAACCCGGGCCAGTGCTGGGCTCTGTGATGTTGCTAGTGTGATGCAATGGCTTGTAAGTGGCCTCTGTGTTGGGTGCAGCTGTCATGTATTTTCCCTACCTGTACTTTCTCATGTCATTGGAGTAATGGCCCTTGACATTGCATTCTGAGTTGTGGCCTTCTGGCATCGTCTACATTGGGGTAGTCAGGGACATCCCATGGAAGGGAACGGCAGTGTGCATCATCTGAGTGTGCTTTCATCAATGTGTGCATTGCCTGATGTCAGAATTGTGAGGACTACACATCTGACACCAATGTGCAACTGTAGTTATGCCCCAAAGGACGACATGGTGGATAGCATGAGCTCATGGCCATTCTGAACTGATATGTTGGAGTCTGTATCTGTGTTGTCCACTTCTGCTGCCTCCAGATGTGACAGTGGCAACATGTTGGGAGGTACATCTTTTCCCCCCTCAGGGCCCTAAGTGTACTCAGAGGGATCTGTGTGTCTGGTTACATGGAGCCACCGGCAGGCTATTTGGCTGTGTGATCATCACATGGGTCACTTATGCCAAGTTTGCATGATCCCACACAAATTTCGAGTTTTGAATTGAGGTTGCACAATGTTACTGCACAGGGTGGTGTGCAACATGGGGATTTCATCATCTTCTTTAGTGCTTTGCTTGTATATGATGTTTGTGTTAATGCCACTGAACTGACCCTACGTCTCTGTCTCTTGCAGCATCTACCATGGGAACAGTAGGACAGGGAACAGACACCAGTGGTGAGGCGTCAAGCATGATTGCTACACATGAGCACAGTGACACTGATGTGACCAGCACCTCGGAGGGGGACAGGAGTCTGCTTGAGGAATCACAGCCTGAGACACCCACCTCAACGTCATCTGACGCCAGCGGTGACACATCTATGTTGGCGGGCACAGGGAGCGGGAACTCTGCCTTCTCTTCCACCACACAACATTCAGTGCCCACCCTTCCAGCTACTTCCACTAGTGCTGCCCGAGTTCGCACCAGTAAGAAGGGAAGAGTGTCCTTCACCCCAGGCACCACTGCCCCTGTCTCCCCTGCTGCCATCAGTGTTGAGTCTGTGGACCTTTTGCGCCAGCTCTGTGTGGGCCAGACTCATCAACGCCTTCCTAGACCACGACAAAAAGTTGGAACAGGTAGTTGCTTTCATGGAGGGCATTCATTCAGACGTGGGTGGGCTACATAAGACTGTCCAGTCTTTGTCCACCGCAGTGACGGCAGCCATTTAGCTGGCACAGTCTCAGAGTCCAGCTCCAGTCCCTTTGGCCACCCACCTGCCAGTGGCTACAACTGACGATAGTGACCACACACCACAGACCTCAGGCTCAAGATACAGCACACGCAGCACACAACAGCAGCAGCCCAAGCCGGCCAGAGCACAGACACCATCCCCCCAATAAGCCAAAGCCACCCCAGAGCGCAAAGGCAAAAACCCTTCAGGCGACATCATGGGCATAAAGCCAAGAAGCAGGCCTCAGGCTCACATGCCTCAGAGGCATCACCAGCCAAGGACTCTCCTGTGCCAAAAGTGTCTTGCAAAGAAAAGCAGTCAGTTCCTGTTCCTGCTGTGAAGCTGGTGCCAGCTAAGGGTCCACAGAAAACGGCCGCTAAGGCAATTTTACCCACAACCTCAACTCCCATCCTGAGCCCTGTGAAACAGGGGAAGGTGGTAAGTTTAGGGGGTTCACCTGTTCAACAGGTGATGGGGGAGAAAAGGCAAGTCCAGGCCAAGTATAGCTCCGGATCCAGCATGTCTCCAGAGGGCGGGCCACCGGCTGCACCTGGTGCAGCTTTGGTGGAGAGTGTGCCTGTTGTGGCCGCAACACCTACCACTCCTCCCAAGAACAAACCTCCATTCAGACTCTCCAAGAAGTGGAAAGGCACCCCTCCCCAATCTCCAACCCACACTGTGGCTCACGGCAGCATGACTCCACCGCCACGTGCTACCACACCCCCTGGTCCAAGCAGCCCTCTGGCTCCAAAGCCATGAATGCCTCTACCTCAGATGGGCCTCTCTCTCCCCGGTCCAGTCCTCCAACTGGCCCCAACAATCAGCCACCTCCCAGTCCGACTGACAGCCAAGTCTAAGTCAAAGTCCCCCTCACACACCTGTCTCTCCCACAGCGGTGCCTGGACTGCCCATTGTTATCCCACTAACTGTGTTGCTGACCATGGCAGGGTACAGTCTCACCCATTCCCTGTGCACACATGTACCTACTCTGCACTTTGGACCTCCACTGGCCTTGATGTTCCTTGCTCTGTTTGCCCATTCCTTGTGCAGATTCTCATGTACCTACTCTGCACTTTGGACTGGCCTGCCTTGATGTTCCTTGCTGTGTTTGCCCATTCCCTGTGCAGCCTCTCATGTACTTACTCTTGCACTTTGCACTGGCCACTGGTCTTGCTCTTGTCTGCTTTTGATGCCTATATGTGTAATATGTGAATAACAACAGTAACATCTGATGTCTTCTTTGTCAGTGTCCTTGCTAAATAAAGGGTTGTATGTGTGGGTATGCTTCAATGGGACACATGCTCTGTATGCCACTTAAACATTGTCAATGGCTGGTTTCACTTTTTCGGGGTTTTGCAGAGGTGACAGGCACTTCAGTTCTTCTTGACTCTGAGGCTTGAGGATGCAATGATGGTTGTTTGTGATGATCTACTGTTATCCGATTCCTAATCATTCTATGGTCAGGTTTGCTAAATTGTACTCATATCATGTTGGGATGCACTACCAGCACAGAGGGGAATTCTATCCACAGGATTATATGCAGGCTGACCAAGGTCCATCAAGTCTGTGTGATCTTTCTTAATGTGTGAACAGCGGTGTTCATGTATGGTCATCTTGTGATGGCCTGTCTTCCTAGTCACATGGGTACATTTAGATGTGTGCACTTGAGTGGTCATGAACTGTGAAGGGGGTGACTTTGTCAGTAGTGTTTATGTGTGTGTGCCCCTGCAATGCCAACTGCACACATGTGTCAACCTGGAATGAAGTGCCTATTAGTTGGATTGGTCAGCCCTGTGCTTGTGATTGTGTGCACATGTGGGAGTTGTAGGTTGTACACTGTGTGGTATTTGGTGTGTCCTTGCACTTCTGGGGGACACCTACTTGTTGTTGGTGCCAATTGTGAGTATGCAGTGTGTGTGACTGGCAAATCATTGCTGTGTTTTGTTGATAAGCCATGTGTCTTGTTACTGTTTGCGCTCACTGTGCAGACCTGCTCAGCCACATTAACATTGTGGGTGCGTTTTCTCATGCATTGCAGTCACTTGAAGCATTTTTGGCTCCAGTATGGCATGTGGGATGTGGAGTTTTAACATCCACTTTCTGTGCTTCTGATGCTTACCCATTGTGAGTGAACACTCTATTTGTGTATGGTGCACTCCAGACATGTCCACTACTGACGTACACTCCACTTCCACTTCACTCTCATGTCAGCTGTTCCCTTGGGTTGCCAGTGTGTGTGCCTCCCCACCATTTTATTTGTTACACTATGCTTTGTGGTGCTGATCTGTGCACAGGACCAATGTTGACTCATGACAGTTTCCCAATTGGTTATATGTGAATTTCTTGTATTGTTTTGCAGTCATGATTGCTCATATGCAGTTCAACTGTTTGTGTTGCACAGTCCTCTGGTCATGTTGTTTTCACCTGGGTGTACCTGATTTGTGCATCTGTGGGTGATGGGTGAGCTGTATGTGTGTTTGCTGAGGAAACTCTTCCCTTCCTGAGTCGGATGTTGTCTGTGTGCTATGGTGATTTGTGTTTTGTGTGTTCATGGTGTGGCACTCATGTCTGTGTGCAACTGGTATATTTGGTGTGCACACACTGCTTGTCATGCATACAGTGCTGTGAGTGTACGTTGCCGTTTCCTTGCCTTGTGTGCATCCCATGATGTCCAGCTGTGGTTGTAATGTGATGGATTGGCATGTGCATCTGTTGTATGTTTGATGTGGATATGAGCAGTGTTTGGCCTGTGTTGTCTCTTGCAGCTGGCAGATGCTCTGTGTGGGATGTTCTGTTTGCATGTCATTGTGTGTGATTTGTTTGTGCATTGTGATACATTCAGATGTGTGTTGCAAGTGTAGTGTGCATTACTTGTGTGTGTGTCACAAGCACTTAGAGCTATTTTGTTCCTGGGCTTGTTATAGGTGCATCCTTGGGGTTTTCTCCTCTTATATGTGACCTGTCACTTGTCAGGATTGTGCATGTGCAAGCATGTGGTACACTATGACACCATGTTGACTTGATGGGTGGTGTGGTATGTCTGTCTGTGTTTCTTATTGGCCCATTGTTCCCAGTTTCTGTCCATGATTGTTTTGAGATGATGCACTTCTTGTCTGTGTTGGGGTATGTTGTCTGTGCATTGTTCCTGAGTGGTGATTTGTGTACTCCTGTTCTGTCTGGGCTCCCATTGCCTTTCCACTGTTTTACTGCACAGGTCTGGGCTTGTTGTACTTCTGTGTATGTTGTTAGTGTGTTTTGTGTTTGGCTGTTGTTTTTGTGCCAGCATTGGTTCAGGCATCCCTGAGTGTGTGTGATGTTTGTGGATGCCCCCCAGAGAGTGTGATTGTTTGTCAGTGTATTTTCTGGACATTATTGGCACCATTCTGTGTGTTTGATTCTGGTGTTGAGTGTTGCATGTGTGAGGTGGGTGAGGAGGGGTATGTGTGAAGGATCCAACTTGTGTTTGACAGTCATGGAGTGTGTCAATGGGCCCCGTGTTTTATGCAGATGACATACAAATGTCAAGTTGTTGGATACATGTGTGTGGCTGATCACTATTTGACTTCAGAGACTTCCTATCATCCCTGTGCCTATGCATGGGATGCCTTGCTGTCTCCCCGAGTTGTTGCACAGTGGTAACTGTGGTTTAATTTCACTCACTGTGCCAGCCATGTGTGATTTGACGGCCTAAGGGTGTTGTGATATGATCCTTCTCTTGCATGTGATGTATACATGCTTTGTGGCTAGTTCCTTGGCTTTCTATTAGTGTCCACCTCACTTTGTTCTGCCCATTTGTTGTCCTCCATTGCTGCTGACATCTGGTCTGTGTATGTGGCTGTGTGTCAGTGTGGGGTGTGTCTGTGTGACTTGACAGGCAGTGTGTCCAGTTAATTGATTGTTCATTTTCAGTGTGAGTGTTCATTTTGTGATTGGACTCAGTTTGCTTGACATGAGTGTAGTGTAGGTGTGGTGTGAGGGTTGCCCTGACCCTGAGCTTATGTGCTGTGCGTTCCTCTGCAGCCCCACCTGCTGAGACGGTCTCCCTGGTTGTTTGGTGTGTGGTGCACAGTGTGGGTTCACCTGGCTGGTTATTGTGCATGGGGGAGCACAGGAGGGGCACATAGTATGTCCCTTAATAGTTGTGGGGGGCCTAATCTGTGGAGGGTGGAGGTGTGGCCCTATGATCTTTGTGAACTGCCCATGCCTGGCGCTGGCCCTGCCTTCTACAATGTGCACATGTTTTCCCACGTCTTCACCGCTGCGGTAACGTTACCGATACATTGCATTGATATCACGGTTGGTGGGTGACCTGGATGCGGAGGGGTGATTTGGTGACAGGTAGGACATGTGTGGGTACACTTGTGGATGTGTTCCTGTCCCCACCAGGGTGTCTGGTGTGGACAGGAACCGTATATCAGCCCATAAGTTGTGTGTTGTGGTTGTGTGCGGAGTTGTGTGATTGCGTAACTGCGGCGGTGTCCGCGACGGTGCATAACTTTCTGGTAGTGTATCAGGTACAGCACTGGAAAGACATGTAGAGCTGGATCCATTGCGGTGGGAACCGGGTGGAGGGGACCAGGAATCTGGTTTTGTGCTCCGCAGTCGTGCTTCTGCCGTCTCTGGTTGGGCGGTTTCTCTGCTGCGGTGTGGCTGGCTGTTTGGGGCATCCTGATTTGTACGGTGGTCGGAACGTCATTCCTCATGGCAGTGGGTCTCCATTGGCTCCATTGGGAAAAGGGCTATGTTTGACCATACTAATATGGCTGGCATGAGGACCGCTGCTGGCGTGCGGAAAATGAAATTTTCCACCACCGCCAGCATCGCGGTGGTGCCTCCGCCCATGATCCTAATAGGGCCCTAAGTTTAGTCAACGCTGGAAACAAGACAGGCAAACCACAATAGAAGATAAACAAGCATCCTCTGATTGTGCACAAATAACAGAATGTATCCATCTGTAATGCAACTGGTAATCATGTAAAGCGCTCTGACACCTTTTGGTCAAGATTGCGCTATAAAACACTGCAAATAAATAATATAGAGTTGTTGAAGTGGTGGGAGCAGCACAGGGAGAATAAGTGGTGGCATATGTGCGAAAAACTAAAAAAGCAATGTTGTGGGAGGGGTGAACAACAATGTGCTGGGGACAAAGTGACAACAAAGGTTGCATACACCAATCCTGGTGCACAAGTGTATGCTGAGACTGTCACTCGCACCTGCCGCAGTTCATCCCAGCAACCCTTGGGATGATCAAAACCTGGATTTACTAAAATGTGACCGTGAAATACAAAAGCATTCGTTATTTCAGACTGTTAAAAACATTGTTGTGCTTAAACGTTATGAGACTGTTGATTTAGGGATCGTAGCTACTATATTACCGCTTTTTAGGTCTCGCCTACGCAGCGTGCATGCGCTGCCTAGGAAAGAGACCTTTAGGAATCGGTACAGCTTTGCAGGCACAGACATGCATGCGTTGCATTGCTTCCAATGGCTACGCGTGCACGTCTGGCGATTCCCTTGCGGGAGCGAGCTTTTCGCCATTTGTGTTCTCAATTATCGCTCCTGGCGCCACTCGCTCCCACAGAGGAAATTCTTTTACTTTTGTGATTTTTTTTTATTTTTTACTTGAGCCGCACACGCTTGTTTTAATTCCCCAGGTGCTTGCGCGGAGCGGAGGTTCCCTGAGGCACGGAGTTTCAGCCTTCCCGCCAGGTGCCCGCGCAGCCCAATCGGTGAGTATAGGGGTTCCATAAATGAATACAACCCCTTGAAAGTCTTGTTTTGAGGTCTGGTGTCTTTTGTGACCACACAGCTACAGGAATGCGGAGTCAGGTCCCCCCACTAGCAGCCCCCCCTCCCTCACCCCCTCGGTAACAGGCAAACCCCCTGTGCCGGAGTTCAGAGACAGATTAAAAATGAAGGGGAACCGGACATGCCCAACAATGGGGCGCAGCTTCTGAGAAACTTTTGTTAACACAGACTACTAGAAAGTGTAAACCCAGCAAGGCGGGAAGAATCTTTCAAAATGGTCTGCTTGTTTGTGCTGTGAGACAGTAAAACCCCGCTCATATAAGACCTAAAAATCAGTGAAGTGTTCAACAATCTATGCTAGTTAGATTGGCACAAAATAACGGATATGTATATAGCGCTTTATACCGCATGTCTGGTGTTTTGAAGCACTATAGTCAGGTGTTATTAGTTTTGGACCTTAGCCTGCAGTGCTGGAACACAGCTTCAGTGAGCTAGGCTGTCTTGTGCACCTTTCACCCATGCCCCGAAGAGCGCCTTCTGCACGTTCCATCTCGTTGAACGCTCGATGCATCGTCATCTCTTCCAGTCCGCGCTCTCCGGGGATCCAGGCCACGGTTTTCCGTCCCCTCAAGTGGGACAAGCACATTCGGAGTGGACAGTGACAGTCCACAGCCCGGGTGCTGCTTGTGAGTCCACAATGAGTGCAGCGCCTCGGAGCCCCTTTTCTTCCCACTTCCAAGCAACTTTCTTAAAAGTGGGCCACAGAAACCAGATTTTTCCGCACACAGACTCGGAATCTTCTTGGAAACCTCAAGGACTGTTTGACCCCGACTGCTCCATGGATCGCCCGGGAGTTTCTACCCGCAGACACCACACCATTCATTTCGTCCCACTTTCACTGCTTGTTTAGGGTAAGTTTTCGTCTCTGCTGTTCTTGCTTGTAATTAACCCTGGGCGTAGTGGGCGTAGTGGGGCTACGCGGAGCATCATGGAGTGGGGCTAAATCTACGCACACCCGCGCACTCCACGTAGACCCACTATGCACCGCCCGCCTCCCTCCCACCCTCTTTTAAAAGTACTTACAATGTTAAAAGTAAAGAAAATTACTTACCTGAGCTGCGGCGTCCCGGTGCTCCCTCTTCCTGCTTCCACGGTAACTTCTTCCTCACAAATGCGCATGCGCGGGCACCCGCACATGCGCATTTGTGAGGAAGAAGTCGGTGAGGAAGCAGGAAGAGGGAGCCCCGGGACACCGTAGCTCAGGTAAACAATTTTCTTTACTATTAACGTTGTAAGTAATTTTAAAATGAGGGTGAGCGGGAGGCGGGTGGCGGGCAACTCTGCTCTGCCATGGCGTGTGCGTAGTCTACCTGCTACGCCTACTTTGCGGACCGCGAAGTAGGCAGCACTACGCACACTCCGCGGGCGGAGCGGAGCACTACGCCCCCATTTACATGTAATGCGCATATTACATACACAAAATGTCTCGCGCGCTAGGTTCACACTGTGCAGTGGTTGGAAAGATTTAATTACGCGTTGAACTCTCTGAGCTGTGACTGAGGTCCATGCGATATTACATCATCTATCAGCCAGGGATGTTTATAACGCATGACCAAAGTGGGGAATTGCCCAGGGCCCCTGTGAGAAGTTGGCCTGATATATGCTGTCCACTAGTTCTAGTGGGCACCTTGTATCAGTCCAAACAACCCCTTATGGTGAATAGGTTAAAGCCAACCTTTATTGGAAGCTATCCTAGTGGCAGCAATGGAGAGCAGCCTTCAGGCTAAGTCTTGAAGGAATGTAAAGCAGCTTGTTTTACCAGTCTATAATCTCCTGAATGATCAAATGAAAGGACAAGCACACCAGGTACATATTCAAAATATATGTATTTAAGATAAAACACACCCCTCTAGTCTCTTTATGAGGCTAAAGTTTGAAGTACTTAGTTTACAAGTGAGCAAGCATCAGTAATAGCACAAATACACGTTTGGGCCCTAGGGGCGTATCAAACCATATGCCAAATAAGTGGTATAACAACCACGACTGAACTAGAAACAAGGCCTAGAGCCTGTAGAATCACTGGGACCCCAAGGAACCACCCAATATAGTGACACAGGGGACCCACGGGGACTCTATGCAGTGTGTAAACACAACCACGGGTTCCCGTTAGCTTCTATGGGCAATGTCGCGGTTGGAAATTTAAACATTAGGGACACTTCTAATCGAGTCAGGACCAAACCCTTTTGAACTTAAGCAGTTCTAGGGCTAGCACCCACGGGAGCACCGGAGTACTCGAGTTACCTCACCCAGGGAAGCCGGGTGCATAGGTGTCTTTTGGTGTCGGGTCGCGTCGTCGATTCCAATGGAAGCCTGCAAAGAACTGCTGCTGCCGTGAAGAGGAGAAGTGTCTGAAGAGATCCAAGCCTGGATCTGGGATGTAAGGATCCTGAAAGCAGAGGGGACAGAGTCTGGGTCACTAGCCAGTGACCGAGGGCAGGATGGACCAATGCCCACAGATGTCGGGTGCTTCAGGTGAGTTGATGGGTGTATTGACTCTTCAGCAACGAGGTCCAGGAGGTGTCGATGAAGTCCATGAGCCGGATTCGAGCTGTGCCACAAAGTTTGTCGAGTGCTGCGGTGTTGGCGACCAGATTGGACCCAACAAGCCATGGCAACGGCAAGTCACTGGAATTCAGAGAACGGACTGCGTTGCATACCAGCAAAGTCTGAGGGACTCACCCAGTGAGGGCAAATCAGGGCACGTCTGGAGCAACCAGGAAAGCCCAAGAAGAAGAGGAGTTGCCTTCGTGGGGACCTGCTAGCCAACGGGCTAGTGATTGCAAAGGAGCCTCAAGTGGTCACACTTGAAAGGGGCCCACGGGTCACTCGTGGAGTGGAGGCCCTCAATCTTCGGTGCAGGAGATGCTCAAGGCTGGGGCTACTTGGAGCCCAAAGCACAACTTCGAGGATGACCAGGAAGATAGGGTTGCTGCAAAAGTTCACGGTGTCCAGGGGTCATGGTTCCACGTCACCCACGATAGCCACGGGCCTCAGCTTAGCTGTGGACTCAGGGTAGTCTCGGGGAAATCTGGAAATCCACCTCTGGTGATGCAAAGACGTCGGCGTCCGGCGGGAGCTTCAGCGATGCAGACCGGTCAGTTGCTTCTTTGGTGCCTGCCAAGCAGGGGAGTCACTCCTTGACCCCAAGGGAGATTTCTTCAGTCTTCTAGTTAAAGTAGAACGTCGAAGGTCCAGGATATATGTTGCAGAGTTTCGTCCAGGGTAATCTAAAGTCCTAGGGACTGGATTCCTATACTTATAGTAAGTTTAGGGGATGGACTAACTCTAAGGCCCCTCCTCTGGGTGTGCTTGGAAAGAGGGGCGGTTACACCCATTTCCTTTGTCCAGTTTCACGCCAGAGCAGGGGCAGGTAGCCCCTGCAACCGGTTTGAACTGGACTATGCACAGGGACACCAAATGTGCCCCCAGTGCAGGACTTCAAGCACCAAGGAGTACTCCCGCCCAGCCCCAATACACATCAGCCTGTCTGGGGAGGTGGTTACACCTCCCCTCGACAGGAAACCTATTGTCCAGGCCTCCCCTGCCGGAGTTTCGGTCAGCAGCAGGAGGCCAGACCCGTGTCTGTGGCAGAGGCATCCATTTTGTGATGCCAGGGCTCAGGAAAGTCCTACCGGGTTTGACCAGTGGGAACATGTCGCTCCCTCTAGAAGGGTGTAATGCTACCTTCGCCACAGGACTGGTGGTGGTGTAGTATTCCAAGATGTTTGATACCAAACACGACATGTTTTGATGCAGGGATTCCAAAGTTAGCATTTACCGCGAGGTTATAATGCATTTAAGAGTATATGGTATGTCTGTATCACAGAACAGCCATAAGGAAGTATTTCCGAAAGCTGCAGAGGTACCCAGCTCATGCTTGGGCACCCTCTCACACAAAACCAAGCACTCTGCCTTCAGGATTCGCAAGGCCTGCCATAGGAGTGGCTTATAGGTTTATGTGTGTCTGTATATATGTGTGGATATAGGTAGCCTATACCACCGTAAGGGGTGCAATCACACCCTTACCCAGGCTGCAGTAGCAGACCTGTGGTGCCAATTTGGAGTGCTTCCCAGGGGTGGCACAATACATGCTGCAGCCCCTGGTAGGCCTCTAAGGTACCTATGCCCTAGGCACATAATATACCATATACTAGGGGCTTATAAGGCACTCCAGAATCCAATTAGATAGCTACCTAATGTACATGGAAACCATTTTAGAGAGGAAGCAGCTAGGCTGTGGTCCTGATTAGCATGGCCACAGCCAGACTAAGGTCGCAAAACAGTGAAACACCAGCAAAAAGTGGGGGTACCCATGTGAAGCAGATCCTACTCTCCCATAGCCCCCATCTTCCAAGGGCACCCCTGTGAAAGTGAACTTTCTCTCTGTTTGACCTACGCCTGTTTTATTTTTCTCTCTCTCTCTTTCTCTCTCTCCCTCTCTCTCTCTCTCTCTCTCTCTCTCTCTCTCTCTCTCTCTCTCTCTCTCTCTCTCTCTCTCTCTCTCTCTCTCTCTCTCTCTCTCTCTCTCTCTCTCTCTCTCTCTCTCTCTCTCTCTCTCTCTCTCTCTCCTCCCTCCCTCCCTCCCTCCTCAGTGTAATCTTGGGAATCTCCGGGGTCCTGGTCACAACATATTTCAACTGTTGTGTTACCCTATTAAAGTTTAATATAATTTACTATTATTTGGCATCACAGAGGGTATAAATTATTGTGATTGCAATTATATAGCGCTTACTACCCCTGGTGAGGCATCGATGCGCTTTTTGGCAATTTGCAGGGACTGGTTTATAAAATTCAAATTTGTTCCGTACAGGTGCCCCCAAAATGTCTTTTCCAAGGCCCCAAAGACCCTAAGATGACACTACTACCACAGCCTTTCATGCTTGATCCAGCAGGTCTGACTATATGTGCCATCTCAGCTCTGATTATGACCCCTTTTGGGGTCAACTATCTGCATGAAAGTGCGTAGGGGCCTTGGTGTAGGAGTGTGGTGGGCGCATGTTAGTGTTTTGGGGAGAACGGGAACTGTTTTACACGTCACAGTATTGAAAGCCTGCATTTAACTCTTTTAATGAAAGTTAAATGAAGGGACTCTTCAGAATTATTGGGGCGCCACTCCCCATGGGTTCGGTTGCGGGGGACACTATTTCAAGGATCTTCAAAAACTGTTTTGTGTTTCAGAGTTTAAGAAAAGCAGGTGCTGTAAATGTTATAATAACATTGTTATAGATGTTATACAAACCCCACGTGGCGTGCTACAGACGGTACTGCCGCATGGTGGTTAAATAAGAGCTGTAGTTGATATCTAAGTTAGTGGTACTCATTTTATCTGCTCACATAGATGAAAGTAGGAGGGGCTCATTGATCATGTGTTGCCATGGTAACACTGAAAGCTCTGGAGCAGTCGCTCATCCCGAAGAGCTCTCTTACCCTCGCGGGAAAAAGCCCATCGCCAGAAATAATGTTACAAGTTTTATGGTAACTTGCTGATAAGATAGCGCTGTATGCCATAGTGTGTGGCTTCCGAGCGCTGTGGCTAAGGAGGCATATTTATTTGTAGGGATGATGACCGAAGATTATTTTTCTGAATGTACAGTTGAAATGAGGTGATGAAGATGGCTTAAAGCCTCCCTGGTGCACAAGCGAGGTGGGGGAGGTCACTAACCTTCCCATTGGAGGCCAGTATTGTTCTTCCCCCTTACCTCTACCCTGCTGGACTCTGCACATACTCGGAACCCTGCAGTGTTCACTGCCTGCCAGTGCAAGCTCTCCGGCCGTAGGGTCTTCTGCCGAGGGGAGAGGGGGGTAAATGGGGGTGAGTGAAGGTGAAGAGTGAAGGGGAGGGAGCAGAGAGTTTAAAGTAGGAAAAGGTAGAGGCAGAAGGGGTAAGCGCGTACAGAGATATGAAAGACATCCAGACGGTTATGGAGAGAGGTAGAGAGGCGTGGAGAGGGCATATTAGAAATAGAAAGAGTGATGAGAGAGACTGATAAGATGCAGTTGGGGTAACGAGAGTGGAACAGAATTTGCTACTAACGGTAGAGAGGTGAGTGCGAGAGGGATCTCGAGCTTAGAGATGTGAAAACAGAGAGTGTGTGTTTGAGAGGAACAGAACCAGGAGGTATTTGAAAAGAAATGTGTGCAATGCTAGTTTTTGTGTGTGCACCCTTGAATATTTAAGGACTGCGCCAGATGCAACCAAGTACGTACATTAGAAATATTATTATATGAGGAAGCTGCAAATATTACAAAACAAGAAAACATAAACATTTGGTGTTTCACCTTAATTTTGTATAACAAGTTAATATATTTTGTTTGGATTGATACATTTCTCACATGTTTTGTTCTGTTGCGCAACCGGTGTAAGTGCCAGAGTCTCTCTCGTCCTAGAGCACATTCATTATTAGCCTGAAAGTGCTAAAAGTGCTGTTGATGGCTTGGCTCATTCAGGGTTTTAGTTGTTAATCTGCACATATGGAAAGTGTGAGACCTCTATCCAGGACAATGCGAGGACAACATGTATCATGTCTAACTCCGCCTCTAACCCCGCCCACTAGCCACGCCCCTCTCTCAATTTATTGAGTACCTGCACTTATTTTTTCCCATTTAAAGCATTGCTCGTGTGTGTGTGTGGGGGGGGGGGGCGCGGGGAGCACACTGTCACCCCGTGAACCCATCCATACTGGCCACTTCTCCCCTTTTAAAGGAGCCACCCTCATCTTTAATGAAAATATTGCTATATTGTGTCATTTCATGTCTCTGTTCTCAAAACATCTATTACTCCGGGACTTACTCATTCGCCTTTCATTTGTCAGCGGTGGCTCTCTCTCCCATCCTCACCCTCAACTTATTAGGTCCCAAAGGCGAGGCCTATTGGCTATGCCAATGCTGGTTAGAAAATGTCAGCTGTGTGCCAAATAACAACAACTATTGGCAAATCAAGAGGGAGGTGTGCCTAGAAGGAGTTACCACGTGAGGAGGAGGAAAGAGGAGAAACAGGAGAGGAGGGAGCAGCGGTCGGATGTGGTGTAAGGGCAAAAGCAGCCATCCTTGAAGCTGGGGAACCACGTTCGAGTCGCTGCAACGGTTCATCATCCTGTGATTGTGCGCAAATCATTTAATCTGCCAGTGCCTGAAAATGAAGGCATCCATCTGTAATGTAGGTGGTGGTCATGTACAGCTCTCTGATCCGTTCTGGTCGAGTGTGCGCTATATAACACTGCAAAGAAATAAAATCGAAAAAGCAGTGTTGTGGGAGGGGTGAGGAGGGTGGCTGGGTGGCTGGGTGGGGGCGGCACGAGGAGATTAAGTGGGGGCAAAGGTGCAAAAAACAAAAAAAGCAGTGGTGGGTGAGGGGGTCAGCAAGAGGAGATTAAGTGGCGACAGAAGCTTTATAAACACCAAAGCA
Source organism: Triturus cristatus (assembly GCF_964204655.1). Classification (NCBI taxonomy): domain Eukaryota; kingdom Metazoa; phylum Chordata; class Amphibia; order Caudata; family Salamandridae; genus Triturus; species Triturus cristatus. Next base: position 1,707,639,945 of record NC_140590.1, read on the forward strand.
AACAGCACAGCAAATGAAGTGGCTGCCGCAAGCATTTCATGAAGCCCTTGCAAGAAGTAACAGAACACTGAGCAGCAGTTGGATGTGATGTAATGGCCAGAGCAGCTGGCTTTCAAGCTGAGGAACCAGGTTTGCGTCTCAGTGTCGACTCAAGCATCCTGTGATTGTGCCCACATCATTTAATCTCCCTGTGCCTCAAAACTGAATGTATTTGTCTGTAATGCTGGTTGTGTAAAGCACTCTGATCCCCTCTGGTCAAGTTTGAGCTATATAACACTGCAAGAAAGTAAAATAAAATAAGCAGTGTAGTGGGAGAGGTGGGGATCAGCACGGGAGATTAAGTGGTGGCAGAAGCTTAATAAACACCTAAGCAAACATCATGGCAAATAAAGCAGCACACACAAGTGTTTCATGAAGCCAATGCACAAAGTAAACAGAACACTTAGCAGGAGCAGAGACAGGCCAACAAAAGAAAAGAGTGCTCACAAAGTTGCAGAAATAACCTGAAAGGTAAAAGCACATGTAACAGGGGCAGTCATTATGGGAGGATTCAAAAGTCCAAAAGGAGGGACTACTAAGCCTATTCACCAATCAAAAGACAGCATTTACAAAGGACAGAAAGAGGAGCCAATTTAAAAGATGGATGGTCCTTAGAGCCCATATTCCAGGGACAGCATGTCTCAAAGATACAGCGCCTGCTGATGAAAGGGTGGGTCTTTACATTGACCAAGGAGTGCCAGTATTGGTTTAGCCAATGACTGGAGCGAGATGGCATCAAGTCCATAAGGTGGAAAAACGGGCGCCATGATGGGGAAACATGTTCGGAATACCATTGAGTCTTCTGGTCATAATCTAAAATAAAAATTCAAAAAATTCAAGCTTATATGGCCATCTGGAGCCTGAGAGTACATGATCTGTAGTAAGTAGCAAGGTATGGGCTTTGTGTATTATTAAGGCAAGAAAAATGGTCTGTCAGCCAGTATACAGAGTATTCCACTGAGATCTTCCTATTAGGTCTCTGCATATCAAAAAGTTACTAGTAAAACAATATATTGTCCTCAAAGACCTGTAGAAAATTATTTACAGGGTGGTGCCAAAGATTGGACAGGGTGTGTATTATTCCATAGAATATTTGTCAACAATAGCTGGGTAGAAGAGATCTAATATGTGACACCCATATCAATGGCCCCAATGATGAAATTCCATGGAGTGAAATGAACTGCTAGCAACCTTGACCCGTTTCATGGAGACACACCCTTATACCCATAGCATGAAAACATATCTGATCTCTTCTTTTCTCTTCGTTGGCACACAATGGGCTGCCATGTGCCAACGCAGGCACCTTTCAGCAATGGTACATGGGTGTCTGCAGTGTAAGGGTGATTGTTTTTGTGCAGGAAGGGACATATTACTGCACAAAAACAATCACAAGAGGTGTGTTCCTCTTTCAATGTGTGCTGTAGAATGCAGCACACATTGAAAATGGAAAAACGAGGAGAAACAAAGGTATTTCTTATAACTGCACTTCCTTTATACCTCCACCGGGGAGGCATAGGAATCTAACGCATTTTCAGGTTTCTGAAACCTTGTAAGTCTGGGAATGCTTCAGGTTCCCTGAATGTTGCATGGGAACACCCACAGCAACACCCATGGAGTGCTCCTTACACGTAGAGTAATGCGTTAAAGAGGACCATATTTACAAGGCCATGGAAAGTCACGCAGAGTGGCTTTACGTGGCCATGTAAATGTATGGGTAGGCAAACACAAGGAGATGATGGACAAAGCGCTGAAACTTTTCAGACACTCACCCCTAGTCACAGATCTGGGCTGAACCCATTATCATTCTTTAGCTCACTTGGCCACCTCAGTTCAGACCCAGCTATATGCAAATCAGTCTTGACCCTATGCCTCATGGGAACAGTCCTGCCCTAACTGCCAAGCCAGGTCTTCCCTGAACCAGAAACAAGCATCCTGGGACTGGTTTCTGGGTAACACCCTTCATCAGCCAGGCTATCTTGAGTCCAGTGGCAAAGTAAGCAAGGGACCCACGTCTGGGCATACCTAGCTAACTTAGGGCGAACAAAGCAAACACTAGGAGATGATGGACGGAGAGCTGAAGCCTTTCAGACACTCACCCCCAGTCACAGATCTGGGTTGAATCCATCATCATTCTTTATCTCACTTGGCCACCTCAGTTCAGACCCAGCTACATGTAAATCAGTCTTTACCCTATACCTTATGGGAACAGTGCAGCCCGAACTGCCAAGCCAGGTCTTCCCTGAACCGGAAACAATTATCCTGGGACCAGTTTCTGGGTAACACCCTTCATCAGCCAGGCTATTTTGAATCCAGTGGCAAAGTGAGCAAGGTACCCACGTCTTTGCATACCCTGCCAATTTAGGGCGAACAAAGCAAACACAAGGAGATGATGGATGGATCGCTGAAACTTTTCAGACACTCACCCCCAGTCACAGATCTGGGTTGAATCCATCATCATTCTTTAGTTCACTTGGCCACCTCAGTTTAGACCCAGCTATGTGTAAATCAGTCTTGACCCTGTGCCTCATGGGAACAGTCCAGCCGGAACTGCCAAGCCAGGCCTTCCCTGAACCAGAAACAAGCATTCCTGGGACCGGTTTCTGGGTAACACCTTTCTTCAGCCAGGGTATCTTGAATCCAGTGGCAAAGTGAGCAAGGGACCCACGTCTGGGCATATCTTGCCAACTTGGGTAGGCACACTGCAACGCCGGTGCATCCATAAAAGTGAGGCGCGGATGGGGCAATGTACTTGTAAATTAGCCCCCTGATTTCTAATAGAAACGTTTCTCAAAACTTACATCATTCTTTTTGGCAAAATGTGCAGAAGAAAGAAAATAATAAAATTGCTATAGGAGAGATTTATGTCTAAATGCTCTATTGTTGATTATATTGAGCATTATGAGATTATATTGCAGCTTTAACTACTATAGCACAAAGGGCTTCACATTCAAGACTAACAAACTCTTTGTGTGCTATACTGACTATTTGATTGCATTCGATAAAGTGGATAGACTATGACTCTGGTTCAAATTTACTTTGTGATCCAGTCATATTGCATCTAATAGCATATCAAGCTATCTGACAGGAGAGTTGACCCCTACTGAAAAAGTAACTTGGCAGAAAGAACATATTGGTCCTTCTGAGCAGAGACAGAATGGCAGGTGTAAATCAGTGTCAAAATCACTTTTTCTTCCAGGTCCTGTGCATTTTTGTCCATCCATATTCAGAAGGTTTTCTCAATTCCTACAGATATGTGGTTGAAGTCTAGTGCAAATTGGAGTATCCTTCTTTTGATTCCATCATGTTATAATTTTCAAAAAGTATACCTATGCATCCATTGAAATACCTTTGTTAAGTGGCTGGTTCTGAGATATTTACATAACTGTTCCATTTGGTTCTATTCTGAAGTCCTACCTAAGATCAATTTTTACATGTCATGAAACGAGTCGCTAATTTATGAGTAGTACTGTGTGGGCTTATTACGAGCAAGGCGGTCCCAGGACTGCAGTACTCGCGGTCTGCCTGCCACCACCCTGGTGGTCTGAGCACAGTACTTTGAGTGTGGTGGTGGGACCTCCACAAGACCTCTTCCAGAATCCCACTGTGGTGGTGATCTCGAAAGGGGCTGAATATGCTGGTGGTGCTGAAGCCGGTACCGCTGAGCATATTACGACTCGCATTCTCACAGACATTTTCATGGCAGACATGCAGGTAAGAGGGCCCTAACAGGGCCCCCAGGTAAATCAGGGCATGAGGGTGTGGGGGGAGCATATGTTGTTCCCCTCCTGGACTCGTACGTTAGTTCCTGCACGGTGTGTCAAGCATGACATGGTGCATGCCACACCATGCAGGGACGTGCTGCAGGCTCTCTCACGGTGGCGGTATGCTGTTAGGCCTCTCCTATGAGCCTAACATACCCACCACAGTGAGATCGCCGCTATACCGCCTGCCCTGGATTAAGCTCATAATCCGACGGACGGGTTCACCACAGGCTTGGCTATCTTCCTGGGAGCACCAAACTCGTAATAAGCCCCGAAGTCTTCTCCATTTTTTTCCTTATTCTGAGAGATCATTGCAGTTTGGCCATTATTCTGGGTAACTTGCTTCTCGCATAGAGCTTTGGCTTTTTTCATCTGACTTGTTTCTCGCTCTGTCTGTTTCTTCTCCTTCAGTATTCTCAAGCTTCTATTGTATTCTCTTATTCTGATGATGACCCTATTACGATTGTGGACCAAAACAAAATTGAAAATCAACATACGAACTTCACACGAGACAACGTTGTGAGTGGAAACTGCCTAGAGTGAAATCAGGGCAGCTTATTTTCTGTCATAGTTTTTTTCACCTTTTTCTTCACTCCATGTACTTTTTATTCGGTTGTGCGAATCACTTCAGCACTGAGCACATGTCCTTGTCACTATATGTCCAATCTGAATCAAAACATTTACTATATCACGGTACTCCTGTTTGTGAGTTCTACTTTGAAATTATGATATGTGTTTTCTAAAGAACAGCTGTTCCTATGCAAATGGTATAACACTGCTGCACGGCCATTCAACCTCAAAAAATTAACTGAAGGCATATCATTTCCTAGCTGTCTTTGATAATGAAGTGAAAATTTAATTTTACAGGCGTAAGATGATGTATAAATTTGCAGATCCTAATTTGAACCAATCAATTTAAGTAGGTCTGACCGAACCCAATTTAACTAGGCCTGATTGAAATTTAAATGATGCTGCATTCATTTGTGTAATTTCAGTAATATCAACATTTTCTTATAGCAGAATTCCAGAAATCCCACTATCAAGCCACTTTGCTAAATTACACACCCGTTTGTGGTAAAAATGTATAAAAACACACGGGAACAACAGAAAGCAAGCAACTGTTCTTTGCAATGATTTGGGGTTTTGCACACCTTTTCCACTGCAAAATGCATTCTCGTGTCAAAAATTGATTCAAGGATGTATTTTGCCCTAAAATACAATAATGGATTTGTATTTTGCTTAATTACGTAATTGTGCGTAGGTATTTCCAAAATTTCTTGTAATTACGTGAGAGAAAATTACACAGTTTTAGTACTCCCTTATTTGTGATCTCTGGGCAAGTGGTAGGCATGGCCACCAGCAGAATCGCTTCCAACTCTCCGCGTTAAATCTTCCGCATTGCTAAAACCCTCATTAAATCCCCCTCTCTGCAAGCTACCACAAATGGCGCCCTTACCCGCTGTAATAACCTGGCAGAATTTTTCTACAAGAAAATTCACATTATATATCTTACCTTCCCTTGTGCTACCACTCACAAAGACCTGTCCCTCATGGCTATGTCCCCGTCTGGCATGAAAGCAACACTGGATCATATCCCTTGTTAAATCAGGATCGCCTAGGGATCCAGCCCCCCCTCATGTTCTCAAATTAGCGTCTGGTACAATTCTCCCAGGGAACCGCAAATTGATCAACACCTCCACCTCCATCTCCAAGGGAGTGGTTCCTCCACCATGGAAATGCGCTATGGTAAAAGCATTACTTAAAAAATCCAATCTTGACCCCTGGATCTTGGAGAATAATCGGCCTAACTCCCTCCTTCCAGTGATCAGCAAAATACTGGAGAGGTATGTTAATTCAGTGCTATCCAGGTTTTTAGAATCAAATAACTTGCTTCGCTCTTGACAAACGGGTTTTCGGCTCCTACATGGGACGGAGACAGCTCTCTTAGTGGTGGCTGAAATGTCCAGGAGGATCTTGGATCAGGGTGGCATAGCAGCTATCTTTCTCCTGGACCTCAGCACCGCATTCGACACCGCCAACCATAATATCTTGACCCTCAGACTCAGGAGTCTTGGAGTGCCTGGGGGTGGTATTACCTGGCTGCAATCCTTCCTAGAAGACAGGTCCTTTCAGGTCTTTGAAGGAGAAGTTGTTTCTAAGCGTATGGCTCTTAGCTGTGGTGTGCCTCAGGGATCCTACCTAAGCCCCACGTTATTTAATGTATACATGAGGCCGCTGGCCGAGATAGTCCATCCATTTGGCATAAAAATAGTCACATACGCCAACGATACACAACTTGTTGTGGCCTTAAACCACCCAGAAAAGTCATCTGCTAGTTTAGGGCCTTGGTTAGAGGAGGTTGCCAAATGGATAGACCTCTCCTGTTTAAAAATGAACAGAGACAAGACGGAGATAATACTCCTAGGCAGCTCCCCAATTTTAATTCAGGGTTATTGTGGCCAAACTGCCTTGGTCCTGCCCCATCAATAAAGAATCAGATCAAAATTCTTGGCATGTTCCTGGATCGCTCCCTGACTTTTGACTATCAAACAGCGAAATGGTCATCCACATGTTATGGCATCCTGAGGATGCTCCGAAAAATTCTTCCTCTCCTCCCACTCCTGGCAAGAAGGATAATGGTCCAGGCTCTGATTCCCTCACGCGTGGACTACGGTAAGGCACTCTATCTGGGAGCTCCTAAGGCCACTACAACTAGACTACAGATCATTTAAAATTGCGCAGCCCGCTGGCTCCTAGACATCCCTTATCAGTAGGCCTGGGCGAAGCACTACGCTACGCTCGCGTAGTTTGCGAAGTTCGCGCTACTTCGCACTACGCGAACTGCACGTAGCACAGTGCGAACACGCGTAGCGTAGTGTTGCGTAGTGCTGCGGTCATTTTTTGCTTGCTCGCGGTCCTCAACGTCAAGTTGGCGACCGCGAACAAGCAAAATGACATCCCGGCGAGACTTTTTCCTTGTTCGCGATCGCGAGCATGGAAAATAAACCTCCCGGCGAGATTCCCAACGCGAGGAGGTCAGGTTTCTCATTGCGAGGGGTCGCGTATGCTCGCGACCGCTCGCGATGAGAAACTACCAGTTCGCGTTGAGAAAGCTGCCGCTCGAGTAAAAATCTACTCGAGCAGCAGAAAACTACAGCTCGCACTGTGCAAGATGCCATTTTCAATGATTGCACAGTGCCGGTTGCTTGTCCGCACTGTGCAATCATTGAAAACAACATCTTGCACAGTGCGAACATGTTACTACGCAGTTCGCGAAGTGCTACGCGTAGCTCGCGTAGTGCGAACTTCACTTTGCGTAGCTTCGCGAAGTGCTACTTCGCGAACTACGCCCACCCTTACTTATCAGCAACCTGCATTGAAAACTCTGCATTGGCTGCCGATATTTGAGAGAATTAAATTTAAGGCTCTTTGTATCACCCATAAGTCTTTTTGGGGAGAAGGACCGGCTATTAATCAATCTATTATCACCCTTACCACCCTAACAGAAGTCTCCGCTCGGTGAACCTCTTTCTCGCCACTGTGCCAAAAATAAAGAGAGTGCGAAGCGGCGGTCACTCTTTCTCCTATAATGCTGCTAGGCTGTGGAATGCCCTTCCTCCCCCCATACATCAGGAATTCAACCATCTGCCTTTCCGGAAATTACTTAAAACTTGGCTTTTCAAAGGCACTGTCCAGTAAAGGTGTTTTCTTGGTCCACGGCTGCAGATAGCGCTGGGATGGCTTAGGGTAGCTATGCGCTCTCTAAATGTTTCTTTCATTTCCTTTCATTATGCTGGGGAGGGCTGTCAGGAAAACATTTCAGGGGCTTGTGTCCCACTTCTGTTTCCAGTGCACACTTAATGGTGCCTCGTCTCAGTGTGAGCTCAGACAAGAGACCGGTGGCCCTGGTTGCAAATCTGCTACAATTCCTCCGCACTCAATTTCTTTTTCACATTTTTTCTATCTTCTCTTTCATCATTCGCTTTCTCTTTTTTCCACCTTTTTACTCTCGACATCTGCATGAAAGGTGGTTGGAAGTCTTACTTCTATGGGGTATGTATGACAGAAATATTGTTTGACATAAATGTTGTGTCCTAAATATTGTTTACACAAAATCATCCCATTGGGTATAGATTTTCTAATAATTTCTTTAATGGGGCTATATTTTGTAAGCAGTATTTAGGACACAATATTTTTGTCAGACTGTATTCTAAATAAGATAAAAGAATATCGCAGCACCTCTGGCACCTCTGGATAGTTCACTCACAAAATAATCTAACCTTACGCCCAACAAAAGGTCCTGACACTCATTTGTCCAGGCTGTTTATTTTTGTCATCATTCTGTCATCGTTTATAGAACCAATTGGTGTAAATCACAACTTAAACTTTAAAGAAAGAATAAATTAATCCTTTTCCTACACAAGGTCGAGCAGCATGACCTTTACAAATGCTGCAAAGTGACATAGAAACATACAGAATAGAAAGAACAAGGACATCAGTCAGTGGCTGCTCAGGATAAGTGAGCTTTTTTTTTGTTTAAGAATTTGTATTGAGTTTTCAAAAAAGAGAAACAAAACACAGAAATACAAATAGAATACAATCATCAGAAAGTCTAAATCGTACTACAAAGTATAAAAATCAATTAATAAGAACAATATAAAATCCCATAAATGATCAAACAATAAAGGAAAAGAAGAAAAGAAAAAGAACTGAAAAGGAAAGAAAAGTAAAGGGAGAGTATAGATCAAAGAAATAAAGAACAAAAAACAAAGAATAGAAATTAAAGAATAGAAAAAGTCCTAAGACTACATAAGATAGCAGATAAAAGAAAAAAGAACCAAATTATGGTAGAGGAGCATGTGAAGAAAGATAAGATGTAAAAGGTAACCAGAGAAGATCAGATTTAATTTTGTGAGAAAGAACAGAAGAGGAGACATTAGCAATCCGATGTTCATCGCAAACAAAATTCCACCACATTAATAAAGATATTTTCGAATTGTCTTTCCATGAAGATAAAATGACTTTGAATGCCAAAGCAATGAAAAGATCAAACAATAAAGAAATAGAAGTGGAGTCATCCAAATCAGGCGATGAGGAACCTAAAAACCCATTAGGAAATGATAAACTCAGATTACAATTAAAAATGTTCATACAAGTTGACCAAACTGATTTCCAAAAAGTGAAAACATTCGGACAATCATAAAGGAGATGTCTCAAAGTGCCGGTAAGTTCAGAACAAGACCAGCATAGGGGAGACGAGGAAGGAGAGAACTTGGAAATGCAAACAGGAGTAATAACAGCTCTATTATAGATAAAATACAAGGATTGAGTTATACGGGCAGCAGCAGAAATTTTAAATAACTTAGACCATAATTTATCCCAGACATCAATAGGAAATGAAAGAGATAAATCTAATTCCCAAACAAGTTTAGTAGGAGATTTAGGTCTCTCAGTTATATGCAACAACAATAGTTTATAAAAAAGAGCTGCTTTAGGTATATGCATAGGAAATAGACTGTATAGAGGTGTTGGAGGAGTAAGGGACGGTAGTGACACAGGTAAATCAAAAGAGGCCAAATGTAATTGTAGAGCAGCTGAAATTAAAAGATATTCGGTATGATATGTATCAGGTAATTGAAAAATTGTTTGCGAATCAAGGAAGGGAATAACAGAGTGTTGAAAGATTAATTGGTATACATAAATAATACCCTTCTCCTTCCAGTGTTTGTAATAGAATGATTTACCCTTGCATTTAAGAAATTTATTATACCAGATAGTGGAAGATAGAAAGCATTGAAATGGAGTTAACCCCTTAGTAAACGTATTATATAATACATTTAGGGAATATTTTATAATCGGGTTATTAGAGATGAAAGTACAATTAGACATATAAATCACATTCTGAAAAGAAAAATCCTTTAGAGAGGAACGTTCAAAAACAATCCATCTTGGAATAGGGGTATCAGCAAAATAAAAGGATAGAGCGAAGGACTGTTTGATTAGAAATGCTGAGTGGTAAGCCATAAAATCAGGAAAACGCACTCCGCCTTCAGACTTAGGGCGTTTAAGTTTTACAAGGGCAATACGTGGGTGTTTCTTATTCCATAAACATTTTACACAAATGGAATTAATTTGTGAAAAGTATGTAAGGGGAATGCGAATAGGCAACATAGACAATATATAAAGGACATGAGGTACAATCATCATTTTTATAGTATCTAACCTGCCCCACCAAGAAAGATAAAGTGGGGTCCATGCAGTGAGTAAAGATTGGATTTTAGTAAGTAATACTGCAAATGTATATCTTATCGTGGCCGGTAGGGAAGCAGAGAACCAAATACATAGGTATTTAATTTTTGTGGGGCACCAAGTAAAAGTAGTGTCATTAAACATATATTGATAACATAACGAGTTCAGGGGTAAAACTTCTGTTTTAGAGAGATTTAACTTATAGCCAGAAATGCTGGAGTATAGTCGAACCTCATCCAGGAAGGGAGGAAGGGATGTGAGAGGATTAGCCATGTATATCAATATATCGTCAGCATAAACTGATAATTTAATTTCTATAGAGTTATGTGTAAAACCAGATACATGATCATTAACCCGGATACGCTCAAGGAAGGGTTCGAGGCAAAGAACAAATAACAAAGGTGAAAGAGGGCAACCCTGACGCGTACCACGAGATAAAGAGAAGGAATTTGAAAAGTGATTATTTACAAAGATACTGGCCCGGGGACAGGAGTATAACAATTTAATATAGGAAATGAAAGTTGGACCAAAACCAAACTAATTGAGGGTTCTAAACATAAATTGCCAATTAATACGGTCAAAAGCCTTTTCAGCATCTAGGGATAACGCTGCAAGAGGAGATTTGAATTTTTTTGCAAGCGAGATAACATTCGCAAACATTCGAGCATTATCTGCTGCTAATCTACCCTTAATAAATCCAACTTGATCAGTCTTAACCAATAATGGCAGGAGACTCTCAAGACGAATAGCAAGAATCTTTGCAAATATCTTACAGTCATAATTAATTAATGAAATAGGGCGATAGTTTTTACATAGGGAGTGGTCCTTGTCAGGTTTGGGAATAATAAATATTAAGGCATCCATAAAGGAGCCAGAGGCCTTAGCATCATTAATAAAGGAATTAAACAGTGTCAGAAGCTTAGGAACAAAAATCGATGCAAAGGTAGAATAAAAATCAACCGTAAAGCCATCCGGTCCTGGAGCCTTTGATTTTTTCAGGGATTTGATGGCATTAATAATTTCTTGGGCAGTAATCGCAGCCTCCAAGGAATCAAATTCATGGGGTAAGGATGGGGGAGGAGGAAGGCCAGAAAAAAAAATATCTAAATTTTGATTTGAAGGGTTCGTGTCATCGGAATAAGGGGCCTCATAATAATCATGAAAGATATTAGCAATATCATCATCAGAGGACACTAAGCGTTTAGTGGATTCATTTAAGATGGGACCAATATTTTTACGTTCAGATTTAATTTTTAAATAGTTATCTAATAACTTACCAGCTTTATTTTGACCACCATGATATTTAGATTTCATTTTAAGGAGAATATTACAAGCTTCAACAGTCGCAACTTTGTTAATTTCAGATTTGGCCTTAATGAGCTTATGAAGAGCCGAGGGTGATTTGGAAGTGAAGTAATTATGCTCCAATAGTTTAAGCTGTTGTAATAAAGCTATATATTTATTCCGAGCAATTTTCTTTTTCTTAGAAACATAAGAAATAGCAAATGCCCGAAAAGAGGCCTTAAAAGCATCCCAATTATTAGAAACAGAGGTTGCTAATGGATTGTTAAACATGAAGAACTCTTTAATAAAGGAAGTAGCTTCTGTTATGAAAGTGGAATCCGATAATAAAATATTATTAAGCTTCCAACGACTAAATTTTTGGGAGTGTAACGAAAGATCCAAAACAGTAAGGACTGGTGCATGGTCAGAAATGAAAATTGACCCAATCTCCGAGGATTGGATAGATGGAAGTAGGGATTTACTAACTAAAATATAATCAATCCTGGAACGTGTATGGTGGACATTGGAAAAAAATGTGAACTCAAGAGAATCTGGGTTACAAGTCTTCCAAACATCAAATAGAGGACGAGAGGTAATGGCCGATTGAAAAGCCTTGTGGGATTTGTCAGGATGAAATTTGGACTGAGATTGTCGATCAGAAAATGGGTCTAAGCATTGGTTAAAATCACCATCAATAATAATATTAGGACAATCGAAGGAGGAAAGTAGAACCTTAATGTTATGCCAGAATTTGGGGTCAGGTTTAACCGGACCATAAATATTCAATAAAACCAAATCCTTGCCCTGTACAACAACCTTGGCCATTACCCATCGTCCATCAACATCATTTTGCGTAGAAACTAAGGGTGGGCGTAGTTCGCGAAGTAGCACTTCGCGAAGCTACGCAAAGTGAAGTTCGCACTACGCGAGCTACGCGTAGCACTTCGCGAACTGCGTAGTAACATGTTCGCACTGTGCAAGATGTTGTTTTCAATGATTGCACAGTGCGGACAAGCAACCGGCACTGTGCAATCATTGAAAATGGCATCTTGCACAGTGCGAGCTGTAGTTTTCTGCTGCTCGAGTAGATTTTTACTCGAGCTTCAGCTTTCTCAACACGAACTGGTAGTTTCTCATTGCGAGCGGTCGCGAGCATACGCGACCACTCGCAATGAGAAACCTGACCTCCTCGCGTTGGGAATCTCGCCGGGAGGTTTATTTTCCATGCTCGCGGTCGCCAACTTGACGTTGAGGACTGCGAGCAAGCAAAAAATGACCGCAGCACTACGCAACACTACGCTACGCGTGTTCGCACTGTGCTACGTGCAGTTCGCGTAGTGCGAAGTAGCGCGAACTTCGCAAACTACGCGAGCGTAGCGTAGTGCTTCGCCCAGGCCTAGTAGAAACAATTTGCACAGATAAAGATTTGTGAAACAATATAGCAACACCTCCTTTTTTACTAGAGGCAGGAGAGTACACAACTTGGCCTACCCATTGTCTTTTCAGCTTAAGTGATTCCGCTTCAGTACAATGTGTTTCTTGAATAAAAGATATTTGAGAATTTAGTTTGGATAAATGAGAAAGTACCTACTGTCTTTTGACGGGGTTGCCAAGACCACGAACATTCCATGTGACAAAATTACACATAATGAAGGAGCGGAGAGGAACAATACGTAAGGAGATGATACACTTCAGGGAGACATCTAAAAAAAAAGAGACACCAAAATTGATCAAAAAAATAAAAAAAGTATACAATAAAACAGTACACAGTTCCAAAGGACATACGCGATAAACAGCACAATGTCAAATGAGTAATAGGACATGCTGACGGAAAAAACAACAAAGCAAAGGAAAAAAGAGAGAATAAAAAAAGAAGTAAAAGAAGATAGATCAAGGAAAGATATCCAGATCTAAAAGAAAACAACACTAACAGATGCATGGGGCGTAACAGCACCGACAAGTGATGGAACGGCAGAGAGAAAGATAAGAATAGAAAACTAAGAAACAGCCGTACTAAAAGAGAAAGCAGAAAGACACAAGGACATTAAGAAGGAGAGGAAGAGCCAGTTGCAGGAGTGAAGATAGGTTTTGAAGAAACAACTTCAGTTTAAGAGGGTCATCAAAAGAGCGAGTGGAGCCTTCAATTGTGATTTTACACAAACAAGGATGGAGAATACCATAGCGAATATTCAACTGTCTCATTTGAGGACGAAGCGCCAGAAATTCCTTCCTTCTTGCGTTGGTAGCATTAGATAAGTCTTGTGAAATAAAGATGTTGTGACCTGACCAAGTAAGGTGACGCTTCAATTTGGCAGCTGAGAGGACTCGCATTAAATCAGTAAATTCCAAAAACAACATGATAATGCCTCTAGGCTTAGAAGCATTAGGTTGAAAACGACCAAGTCTATGGGCACGTTGAATATTTAGTGCAGGATATGGGGAAATGCCTAAGAGCTCAGGCAGAAATTTCTTCAGGAAGAGAAGCAAATCAGGACCCTCCAAATTTTCTGGTAAGCCATAAAGGCGGAGGTTGTTACGTCGATTACGATTTTCAAGGTCCTCAGTATGAAGCTTAAGACGTTGAATTTCCTGTTCCAGAATTGGAATTTTAGTAGAAATATCCTGAACATCACTAATACGTTGCTCCATATCAAACACCTTAGCTTCCATAGTAATCCATCTATCCTTAATTAATTGGAGCTTCTCATTAGTAGTGGCCATAAAAGATTTAAGACCCCTCACCTCATCCAAGATAGTATCTAGAACAGGATGTTGAGATGATAATATGGGTGAGGGAGGGTCATTCTTGGCTCTCTTAGACTTGGTACCAGAAGAAACTGCTCTAGCCGCATTGGAAGCTTCACTAGCCATCATGAAACGAAAGGGCGGTCGAGAAGTGATTCTCAATAAGGGCTTCCGCCTGCCCATCCGTCGAAAGAAAAGCACCCAACTCCTCAAGAAGTCTCCGGGGACCAAAGAAAGAAAAAAAGAAAATCCAAAAAAGATAGCATGTGCGGTGAAGAACGTCACCTTCTGTCAGCACTCTGGCGATAGTAGAAACTCGCGAGCAAAACAGCGTCACTCCTAAAAATAACAAATCACCAAGAGGCTAGGAGATGTGACATCAATAAATCAAAAAGATTAACATAGGCACATACTCAATATAAAACTGAGAGCCAGAGAGGGGAAAACAGAATGCAACTGGCATCGCCTCCAAAAGAGTCTGCATTAGAAATCCATTAGAAATAACATGCTGCGACTGGGGCACGCAGTGAAGAAGAGAAAAGCATAAAACCCATCTACTTCAAGGCATAGTAGCATGCTGCAAACAGTCTTTATGACAATACAGCAGGTAGTAGTGAAAAAAAGAAAAAAAAATAGAAAACGTTGCCGCGCGTTCAAATCATGAAACGCCGGGATTACCTCACAGCATGCAGCAGTTTACGAACGGCCAGCACAAAATGGCGGCCGCCGCACGTCCTGAACTGAGGAGAAAGCACCGCCACAGCTACCGGGTCCACGAGAGAAGAATCCAGGGTCGGAACGGGCAAAATCTCCGCACCGACCCTTCAGCGCTCGTAAACCATCACCACAGCGTGTCCAGGAGCCAAACAACAGGCTGGTAGTCGCATTATGTCTCCGCGTACGAGCGGAGCTCAAAATTCAGCCGCCATCTTCTCGCGGCGCGAGACCACGCCCCATGGATAAGTGAGCTTTGAGAAGCTTTCAAACCTTGGGTGTCATTGCTGAGTCAGGTGCTCTAGGCTAACGTAGCAACACATGTCAATCAATCAATCAGGGAATTGTAAGCACGCTACTCACCCGTGAGGGTCTCAAGGCGCTGAGGGGGGGGGGTCTGTAGATCTGTTTAGCCGAAGAGCCAGGTCTTGAGGGTCTTCCTGAAGGTGTTCAGGGAGGGGGCACGTCTGATGTCTGCCGGTAGCTCGTTCCATTTCTTGGCTGCAATGTGATAGAAGGATCTTCCACCTGCTCTGGCTCTCTGGATGTGCGGGGTTTCAGCCAGTGGGAGGTTGGAAGATCGCAGGTTTCTTTTGGGTACGTGGAAGTTGATTCTGTCATTGAGGTATTTGGGTCCTTTGTTGTGAGGCATTTGTAGGAGTGAGTGAGGATTTTGAAAGTGACTCTTTTCTCGACGGGGAGCCGGTGGAGACTTCGTAGGTGTTGACTGATGTGTTCGTGTCGGGGGATGCCGAGGACGAGTCTGGTGGCGGTGTTGAGGCCGTGTTGTCCGACGATGGCTGTGAGGGGGGCCATGTAGATGTTGAAGAGGGTGGAGCTCAGGGATAAACCCTGTCATCTGGGAAGGTACTTGTTTTGAAGGTGGTGTTGATGGTGCGTTGTATTTCGGGTGCGATGGCAGCCCTGTGGTAGATGTGAGGGGGCAGGGGTCAGTGCGGGCCCCCGAGTGGATGCTTTTCATGGTCGAGGCGATGTCTTTGGCCGTGATCGGTGTCCAGTTGGAGATGGTGATCTGGCTGGTATTTTTGGGGGGTGGGGGGCCGTCTGTGGCACCTGGTGGATGGTCGATGAAGTTGTTGTAGAGGTTTTTGATCTTGAGGTGGAAATAGGTTCCAAGCTTGTCACAGAGGGGGTGAAGTCTGTGGCTTCGCTGCATGGGTTGGTGAATTCTTGAATGACACTGAAAAGTTCCTTGGAGTTGGTGGAGTTGGCCAGGATTTTGTTGTGGATGAAGTTCTTCTTGGTGGCTCTGATCTTGTTGTGGTAGCCGGTCATGGCGTCCTTGTAGGTGGTGTGGTTTTCGGTTGTCTTGGTGTTTCTGCAGTTCTTCTCCAGGCGTCTGCAGGTGTGTCTGGCTTCTTGGAGAGTGGTGGTAAACCAGGCGGCTTTTCTGGGGTGATGTCTGTCGGAGTTGCGTAGCGGGGCGAGCTCGTCTGCGCTGTCGGAGATCCAGGTGTGGAGTTCTCTGGCTGCGTCGTTTGCGTCGGGTGTCCAGGTGTGGTTGTCTCGGGTGAAGGTAGAGTTAAGTTGCTCGTGTTTAACCTTGCTCCAGTTCCTTCGTGGTTGGCGTGGGGCTGGTTTGGGTGCCTTGGGTTTGTTGATGTGAATGATTGCTTATGGGCATCAGTAGTTCTGAACCTGCAGATGTCCAATTACAGAAAGTCTGCTTCTGATGCCTCTTTATCATGCCAGAAATGGTGGGTATTTGTTACACTGCTGACTTTGAGAGTAGATGCGCTCTTAGGTCAGCAGAGCTGGATTCAGCATTAGTTAAAGGGCAGGACATCAGGTCAGATGTAGAAGGAGTGTTCTCAGAACCAGCAACCAGTGTGCGTTGACTCAGAAGGCCCGGTACAAGGACTCAGAGCACCAGTGAAGAAGGGATTTGGAGGTGGCTATTTCAATTTGTTGAGAGATATAATTGTTTTTTTTTTTGTGTAATTTTTTTAGAGTTTTATATAGCGCAAACTAGACCCAAAGATATCAGGTATCAGAGCTCTTTACATAGCACCAGTTTCGTTACATGAGGGCACATTCATTTTTAGGCACGCATGCGCTGCATAGGCAAAAGGACCTTTTGGAAGGTCTTCGGCTTTTCAGCCAAAAACGTGCACGCGTTCCATTGACTTCAATGGCAACGCGTGCACGTCTTGAGATTCACTTGCGGGAGCAAGCAGCTGGCGCCATATGTTATCAATTATCGTGGCGCCAGCCGCTCGCTCCCGCAAATGAATCTCGCAGGCCCCCTCCTCTCTCCCCTCCCCTTGGTGACGGTCTGAACCATGGTTTACATACAATTAATGAGCATTACTCCATGGCCACAAGTGGGTGTGTTAATCCATGATCCCCTTACGTTACCACAACGTAGAATTCCGAGTAATTCGTAGCGGCTGCATGTTTGTTTCTACAGTTCTCAGACCTGTCACCCTTCTAGGCTGAGCACTGTGGGCCTGTCCCTGCTGGCTGCTTTAGCTTCGGGCTCGCTCTGGTGAGTGTCATGTGCCTCTTTTAAGTGAAGTGAAAACAAACCTTGCCTGTGGTCCGTTTTCTTGCACCTCCATGGGTTCTCCGTTACAGAAACCTACTACTGTAGGTACCCAATAGAAAGATTTTCTTCTCCAAGCTTAAAACAGACAGCACCACCGTACTCACCGCACAGCTGCCCAGACGCCTGAAAGGCGCTGTGATTCCATGCTACCAAAATACTAGGCGCTATACAAGAGCTCAATTACCATTAACAATATCCGTGTACTGGTTTGTGGAGTCCAGGGCCTGAGTGACATTAGCGTGAAATTGTTGTTTCCAGCACTCAAGCTTTCTCCATTGTTGTAACTCTGCTGACCGAGGGCCCTTCCCACGGCTATTCTACAAATGTCCTCCACTACCCTCACCTCCACCCTCCTCCCTCTCTGTTGCGTGTTCCCCATTTCTTTCAGACATCTTCCTCTACATATGTCACACCTCCTCTCTATCTTTTTCCACGCCCTCTTTTCACTTTTATCCTTCTGCACACGCTGCCTAGTATCTCCTTGCTACATAGTCTTTCGCACCAAATAATATCGGCATACAGATCAAATAAATAGAAAAAAAAGGCAGCAAAATCTGTTTAAGGTGACACAACGAAACGAAAAGAGGCTATAAGTACCGTATCGTGAAAACGAAGCTGGCGGAAGATCCTGTGTCAGCTGTGAGCAGTCCACGCAGATTCGAGATCTTAGCTTCGCGTTGCTTTCTGGTACATGTAGTTCTGATTCCGTTTTTATGAACGCAAGACTCCGAGCACCTGAAAGCAGCTCTACGTCGCTCTCTGGTGTAAAAATCATGTGCAGTTTGGGCATCGACCGGGCTCTATTTTAACCGCCATTTAAAAATCCAGGAAGCGGTTATAGGGGATTTAGTTCATAGTTCAGCCCTGTAGCAGGCTGGGTATCCGCTCCACCAGTTCCATGCCTCAGCCCACACCTGGCGAAAACTGCCACCAGTTTCAGCAATCTGTACCATAGGGGGCGCTATGCACTTGTCTGCTCCATCACGTGGACCAGGGCCAAAGCTCCCAGGGGTTACCTACAGTGCACAAGTCCTAAAACAAGCATTTGCAATGCAATAGGTTTCACATTTCCTCTAGTTTGAGCTCTTTTATTTATGTTTTGGTTTTTAAAACCCAATGCATTGCCATTTACAATCCCAATAGCTTAAACTCGCGTAAATGCGAGACCTATTGCATTGCAAATGCTTGTTTTCTTAGGCACAGGGACATTAGGGGCCCCATTAGTGTGGCGGGTGGACTTTGTCCACCCGCCATACCCTCAGGAAACGGGACCGCCAGCTGAGGGTGCGAAGGTCCCGCACTCCTGATTAGTATGTCCCGCCACACTGGCGGGCGCATGGCACATCTGCAACATTGCAGCGGGCGGTGCAGAGAGCACCGCCCGCCGCAATGCCACAAAGGCAGGTTGCGCGTTTCAATGCACAACGTGACAGGCACCGCACGGTGCCTGCCAAGTTGTACATTGAAATGTGCACCCCCCACTCCCCAGAATCCCTGAGGGCCCACTACGGGCCCACAATTGCAAAAACCGCCTGCCTTCCTATGGCAGCGTTGCCGCCACGGAAAGGCATGTCCTCTGTTACATGCTAATATGGATGGCGGTGTCTCCCAGACACCGCCACCATGTTAGCAGCTTTTCCGCCCGGTCGACTCTTCAACCGGGCGGAAAACCGGCGGACGGTCTTTCCGTCCTCCGGGGTCCCCCCCGCCATGGTAATGTGGCGGGGGGAAATTCTAAGCGGGTGGAGGTTTTAAGCGGGTGGATCGCCACCGCCATACGGGCGGTGGCGATCCGCATGCTATACTAATGGCCCCCTAAGTGATTTGCCCAGAATCCCAGGATTTTGAGCGTTTTTGCTGAGACTCAAACCCGGTTCCCCAGCTTCGAGATCGACCGCTGTAGCAGTAAGGCTACATCCTCTCCCCAAGGGGTTGTGATAGGGATGTGAAAATGGGCACTGTGGTGGGGGGGAGGGGACAGATGTTGATAGCAATAGACCAGACCTTGCAGCAGATTATTGATGTGGCTATGCGTGTGGTGGAGTAAGACAAGGAAAGAGTAGAGGGGCTCTTCAATTTGTTGTGTACCCACCTCATGCTACAAGTCTTCTTAACCAAGATCCACACAAAAATACTGGGCTTGGTTGGGCGCAAAAGAACAAAATCAAAAATACACCATCATAAATCAAATCTGATGGCTGAGATTGTCATAGCATTAACTGCCTATTCACCTGTAATCTCATACTCCTTTTGCGTGGCTCTCACCCAGCCTTTCGACTAGCTGCAGATTGCCTGCCTTTATACTTTGGAACCAGCTGGAATTTGCAATGGACTACACGATTTTCCCAAGCCCAGGTTTGAAGGTCTCCGCCAAAGCAATCATTGGGCAAAGCAATAAAAACTCTGATTTATTTGCCTTGCACTATTAAGAAAGTGAAGTCCGATGAATGGATGAATGAATTGCAGATAAATACTAAGAATTTTGATTTACAAAGGGCTTCCAGATGCGCTTCTTTTAAGGGATTAACAAAGTATCTCAGAAGCAGTTCAGGAATACTTGTACTCTCATTTTCGAGTACATCGATCTGTTGGCTTGCAAACCAGTCTCTGGTGACCATACCAAGGCACGCCAACGGCTTGGACCAGGAGCAGTGTAGTGCCTTTACAGATTTTGATGCCCCCAGATTGGACTCCTCACTCGTGAAAAACTACTTGTGGTTGCTAATGCACAATTACTCCTTGTTATAACCAGAAGTAGGAATAGTTGTCCTTCTGACACCCATGGTAAGTGGCCAGAATCTCAGAAAACAAGATGCTGCTCCCCAGAGACAGAAAAAGAGAGAGTGGGAACTCGGGTAAATGTTATGCACTAGTATTTAATTTTGTTTGGCACCATGTGATTTCACCTAATTAAAAACAATATTTATTAGTCAATGTGAGAAGTTGACCTGATATATGCTGTCTACGAGTTCTAGTGGGCACCTTGTATCAGTCCAAACAACCCCTTATGGTGATAGGTTAAAGACAACCTTTACTGAAAGCTATCCTAGTGGTAGCTGTGAAGAGCAGCCTGAAGGCTAAGTCTTGGAGGAATGTAAAGCAGCTTGTTTTACCAGTCTATAATCTCTTGAATGATCAAATGAAAGGACAACCACACCAGGTATATATTTAAAATATATGTATTTAAGATAAAACACACCCCTCTAGTCTCTTTATGAGGCTAGAGTTCGAAGTACTTAGTTTACAAGTGAGCAAGCATCAGTAATAGCACAAATACACGTTTGGGCCCTAAGGGCATACCAAACCATATACCAAAGAAGTGGTATAAGAACCACGACTAAACTAGACACAAGGCCTAGAGCCTGTAGAATCACTGGGACCCCAAGGAATCACCCAAGGTAGTGACAGAGGGGACCCACGGGGACTGTATGCAGTGTGTGAACACAACAGCGGGTTCCTGTTAGCATCTATGGGCAATGTCGTGGTTGGAAATTTAAAGATTAGTGACACTTCTAATCGAGTCAGGAGCAAACCCTTTTGGACTTAAGCAGTTCTAGGGCTAGCACCCACAAGAGCACCAGAGTACTCGAGTTACCTCACCCAGGGAAGCCGGGTGCGTAGGTGTCTTTTTGTGTCGGGTCGCGTCGTCGATTCCAATGGAAGCCTGCAAAGAACTGCTGCTGCCGTGAAGAGGAGAAGTGTCCGAAGAGATCCAAGCCTGGATCTAGGATGTAAGGAACCTGAAAGCAGAGGGGACAGAGTCTGGGTCACTAGCCAGTGACTGAGGGCAGGATGGACCAATGCCCACAGATGTCGGGTGCTTCAGCTGAGTTGATAGGTGTATTGACTCTACAGCCACGAGGCCCAGGAGGCATCGATGAAGTCCACGAGCCGGATTCAAGCTGTCCCACAAAGTCTGTCGAGTGCTGCGGTGTCGGCGACCAGATTGGACCCAACAAGCCTTGGCAACGGCAAGTCACTGGAATTCAGAGAAAGGACTGCGGTGCACACCAGCAAGGTCTGACAGACTCACCCAGCAAAGGTAAGTCGGGGCACATCTGGAGCAACCAGGAAAGCCCAAGAAGAAGAGGAGTTGCCTTCGTGGGGACCTGCTAGCCAACAAGCTAGTGATCGCGAAGGAGCCTCAAGCGGTCGCACTTGAAACGGGTCCACGGGTCACTCGTGGAGTGGAGCCCCACAATATTCGGTGCAGGAGATGCTCAAGACTGGGGCTACTTGGAGCCCAAAGCAGAACTTCAAGAAGGACCAGGAATATAGTGCTGCTGCAAAAGTTCACGTTGTCCAGGGGTCATAGTTCCACGTCATCCACGATAGCCATGGGCCCCAGCTTTGCTGTTTTGATTCTTTCACTGTGGTTATTTCTGTGATAAAACGTGCCACCAGCAGCCAGCCTTTGTTTTATAGAAGCGCTGATGCTGACTGTCTTTGATCCTAATAAACACAGGCTTTCAACAAGTGCAGGGCAAATCCCATTATCACCCTCCCATTAGTGGACCGGATGTTGTGCAGCAAAAGCCACTCATAAAACAAGCAGCATTGCCGGGTTATTGATTAATTTGCTGCTTGCTGAAAAGCAATGTTAGTGCCCTAAATCACACAAACAGCCGAAATGCACAATCACCTGTCGGCAGTCAAATGTGAAGTGGCAGATTACACTAATGCAGGGCCGTAGTCACTCGCCCACTCCTGCTCTCCAGGGGTATGTGATTAATGAAAACACACACAAGGTGAGAGGCAGTGTCTCATCTGAGGCTGCTGCTGCTGATGTCATCGCAAGCACACCATGCATGATGAAACAGCTGAAGCGACTAGTGAGTCCAGTGCTGTGAACCCTCATTACGGTTGTTTCTGAGCACTCCCGATGTTGGCAGGTGTGGGAACTGAGGCACCAAAAGATCTGCTCTAGATTACAAAGTGTGATAAAGTGGTTAAGCCAGGGGCAGAACCCTTGTTCCTACATCAACAGCCAGTGCCACAAAACCATTAAACCAGTGGCCATGGGAATTATGTGATTCTGCATCGGAATAGAATTGGCATATAATCTACCTGCTGCACATTTTACAGATTTCGAAAAATGTTTCTAGCCGCAATGAATCCAAAGTTTCTAAAATATTGAATTACCACTGGAGGTTCTGTGCAATGGTCGACTCTCTCCGAAGGGTTAACTGGTCACCTTTCAGTAGCTGATTGCAGTATTCAGCTGTATGACAGCCAAGTATGATTTGAGATATTTTCCAAGATAGAACTACTGTATGTAAACGGAATGCTCGGAGTTGGAGTCGCAGGATTTAGAGAAGTGCTCTGAGGGGAGAACTCCCATGGGAGATGAATTTTTAATTTTGCCCAGGGCTTCTTGAAGTTCCCTGTAAGCGGACACCTCACCTGTGCAGTCCTTTGAGCAGCAGCAAACCATTATGGCTGATACAAACGTTACTGACCTTTCTAGTTTATTAAACTTGTTAGATACTACTTTTATCAAGCTTGTGCGCTTAATAAAACTAATTTTGCAAGTTAGACCGCCTCGCAAACTTGCACACGTCTAATCAGAGTCCATGATGGATACTACTTAGTTAAATATTACCATTTCAAACAGGATTATACCCTAACTGCATGATATCTCCTATGCACTTTTTAAATTCAGTTTCCTTTATATAGTGTGGGTGTATGTCAGAGCAGATTTAATCACTCGAGGGTGCTGCAGGGGGAAAATGATGAGTATTTTGATGTTTCGATCACAGATGAATCTTGGAACACGATCTCTGCCTGCAGATTCCAAATGAAAATGAATGAGGAGACAAGCGCTTAACTAAGAGGAGACAATTTATGGGTGAAACCGACCCTCCGTGCCGCTGTTTTTTGCGGTGGGATTTCATCTGAGACATGGCAGAGTCACTCTTCAGGAGGAGATAACATTCATCCCTGACACGTGCAGACATTAATACTTTCCCACAGCTCAAAACCCAGCCATCGTATTACAGAGACTGCTTCCATTAAAGACTGAAAGAGCAGAATGGAGATTTTAAAAAAAGATTCAATACTGCTCTCTCTGCGGAAATGCATCAAACCCCCTCCACCCGTCCATATCCTTCCAACCCCCCTCCATAGCCATGCCTGCATAGCTCCGTGAACCGTCATACATGGTGTCCATAGTCCCGTGCGGTGCACCCCATGCTTTCACACCCCTTTTGCCTTCATATACTACCTGCACAGCCTTGTGTACCTTGCACAACACTGCCTTCAAAGCCCTGTGCACCTTCATACCCTGCTTGCATAAACCGTGCGCCTTCAGACCCTGCCTGCACAGGCCGTTGCACCTTCATACTTTACTCTGTCTGCACAGTCCCTGGCACCATCATACCGTGCCTGCATGGCCTTGTGCACTTTCCTACAGTCAGAGCCCCTCCCACCTTCATACTCTGCACAGCCCCATCCAGCCTCATACACTGCACAGCATACAACACCGTACACCCTTGGTTGCCACGCCTGCATGGCCCATGCACTTCTATAGTCTGCACAGTCCTTTCCACCTCCACACCCTGTCTGCTGGAGCCATGCACAGCTGTGCCTGTTCATAGGCCTGTCTGCAGCCATGCTTAAAGGCCCTGTATTAAGCAACATAATTCTGACAATGGCAAAGTTTTGACTCTTGAGTGAAAAGACTTGCCAAGTTTCATTAATAAAACACAGATAGGAGGAGGAGCCTAGCGCGCATCCAAGATGGTCGCGTGAGCACAGGGCTCCCCGGACCCTCTCTGCTCCTCGGAATCTATCCTGAGAATATCCTGACGTGGCTTATGGAATCTGGGAGATAAAGACCAGCTGAGCATATATCTCTTTTCAAAACTCAAATCGGACCTGGGAATCCTGAGTTGTCGCCGTCGGAACTTTTGGGACCCACCCGACGGAGGTGACCGGGGTGAAGGTGACCCGAGGGGCCGGGCTGCAATTGAACAACAGCGGCTTCAGCGCGGTGCCAGTTGCCGATCCACCACTTTCGGTTTCGGTTTTGCACTTCAGGAGACCGGCAGGGGGGTGCGCTCGGGGTGGCGAGGTGCTTCCTGGGCCTCTGAATGAGGTTTTCTTTCACCTGCTACTAGAGTGCCTATCGCCTCGGACCCCCTCTACCGACATTTTGTGGTCTTCTTGCTGGTGCCCTTACACCTCTTGATTGGGTGTCCCCTTGAGTGACCGTGTTCACATGGGGGGCAAAGGGGGTCCCGAGGGCCGCAAGACCAAGGCTTCCCTCCGCGGGGGAGCAGTCCAGAGCAATAACATGGACCGATACACCCAGGGCAGGGGGCCCTCTGGCGCTGCTGGCCCCCCCTCGGATACTGCGGAGGGAGGCGCGACCGTCTCTACGGAACTATCCCTGCAGGACATTATGGGCGCCATTGAGGGCATTAGGGAAACCATCGCGACGCAATATGAGGCCCTGGCCCGTAAGATTGACACTGTCGCGATTGATGTCACCCTGATCCGGGCCGACCTCTCCAAAACTAACGAGAGGGTCCAGGCTCTCGACACACGGACCTCCACCCTCGGTGCGGAGGTGTCGGATCTGCGGGCCGCGCTTGGAGACATCAGGGTGGTCAACGATCATATGGCCCGGCGGCTTGAGGACTTCGAGGGACGGGCCCGACGCAACAACATCCGCGTCATAGGTGTACCGGAGTCCTCTGACGGCCGCCCGGTTGACCTCGTGGTCGAGGAACTTATCCTGAAACAGTTGTCCCCGGCTGGCCTAAGTAAGTTCTTTGCCGTGGAGCGGGCCCATCGAGTTCCGGGCGGTCGGCCACGGCCGGGGGCCCCCCCGAGGCCTATCGTGGCCAAACTGTTCCACTACAGGGACCGCGACGCTATTCTGCAGGCCTCACGGACCCACGGCCCGGTTCGTCATGAGAACTCGACCATCAATTTTTATCCGGACTTCACGCAACTGGTCCAGAAACAACGGATGGGATTCCAAGGGGTGAAGCGTCGTCTCCGCGAGCTGGGCCTAAAGTATTCGATGCTCTACCCTGCAAAACTCCGAGTGGAACATGGGGATCGGACAGCCTTTTTTGACTCTCCCGTGGCTGCAAGTGACTGGCTGGACTCTCTGCCGGACGGAGGTGGCCGTCCCGGACCCTCTGCGGGCACCGCGGGTGACGGGTCCCCTTTAGAATGACTTTTGGTCCTTGATTTTGCCGTTTTGCACTGTACAGTCGGGTCTTATTTCACTTGCATATTGTGTTTAACCAGGACCAGTGAGGGGGGCGGGCGGGGACGGGTCCCTTACCTCCTCTGGGGTCTTTTCGTAGAATGGGGTTAGAGGGGCGACAGGCACACTGCAAGTTGGGGGGTTTTTTTGGCCCGCAGGGGTGCAGGGTGGGGGGAGTTGGTCCTGGGGTGGGGTTGGGGGGGAGGTGGGGTTGTTTTGCTGTGTGTTTTTTGTTTACAGGGCGAGGTACTGATTTTTGTCCACATTTGGGAACTGTGCTGCAGGCTGGGGGACCCTTGATCTATTGGGGGGGATGGGGGGGGACGGGTTGAGGCTTATGTCATGGAACGTCAATGGGTTGGGGGACCGTATCAAGCGGGGTGTAGTACTGCAATATTTGCGTCGTTTGACTCCTGATGTGGTGTTTCTCCAGGAGACGCATCTGGTTGGTAATGTTTGTCATGCAATGAACAGGGGGGGATACCGCCTCGTGGCCCATTCTGGCTTCACAACTGGTTCCAGGGGGGTGGGCATTCTCCTGCGAACCTCACTTCCGGTGGAGATCACTAAGATAGTCTCGGATGACAGAGGGCGCTATGTGTGCTTGATTGGGAGGTGGGAGGGGCAGCCCCTTGCCCTGGTTTCAGTTTACGTCCCCCCGGGCCTCCAGAACTCCACCTTCACTGACTTGGGTCGAATGCTGCTTGACCTTCCGGACAGCCTCCTGCTCATGGGCGGGGACTTTAATTCTGTGGTTTCGGGTGAACTGGATCGTCACCCACCAAGGACCCTCCCCGCTGCCCAGGCATGGCTGGGTGGGATGCTGCTTACCTTCGGCCTGGTGGATAGTTGGAGATTAATGCATCCGACCCAATGTCAATTCACCTTTCACTCGGGGGCGCATGGGAGTCTCTCTAGGTTAGACTACTTCCTTATGCCCGCGGCGCAGACTGGTCGGATTCGTGAGGTCAGGCACCTGGCGCGGGGTATCTCCGACCATTCTCCGCTGTGGCTTCTTTTCGACACCGGGCCGCGGTCTGCAGGGCGGATCGCTCCCATTAACCCATGGTACCTGCGAGACCCTACGACTCGTGACAGCCTGGTCAAGGCTATGGACCAATACTTCCTGGATAACGAGGGGTCGGTGTCGTCTGCAATGTCCCTGTGGGAAGCCTTTAAAACCGTGATCCGCGGACACGCCCTTTCCCAGATAGTGGTGGCTAAGAGGGTCAAGAGTGAGGCAGTGGTGAGGCTGGAGACTGACATAGTGGGGCTGGAGTCGGCCTTGGAGGCGAATGTCACTCCGGACGGGCTCCATGCCCTCAGCCTGAAACAGTTTGAGTATAGGTCCCTGGTCACTGACGCGGCCAAAACTATGTATAGGGAGCAGCAGGGTCGACTGTACGATGCCGGGGACAAGGCGGGAAAGTTGATCGTGTGGCTGGACAGGAAGGAGAGAGTGAATCGTGTGGTCCCGGAGTTGCGTGCTGCGGATGGTGTGTGTGTGACGGAGCCTGACGAGATTGTGGAATGTTTTGCCGACCACCTCCGGGCTGTGTACTCCCCAGTGACTGACAGGGATGAGGACGACTCTCGCCTTCTTTTGAGGGATATCGCCTTGCCCGGCCTGTCCGTTGAAGACCGTGAGCGGCTGGACGCCCCCTTGTCGGCGGATGAAATAGCGACCGCGATCCGCTCCCTTCGCTCGGGCAAGGCTATGGGTCCCAACGGTCTGCCCATTGAGCTATATAAATTGCGCCCTGACAAGCTTGCGCCCTTCCTCAGTCGCATGTTCCGTGAGTCTCTGGCGGCGGGTTCCCTCCCGGCCGACCAGCGTTTGGCCACGATAGTCGTTATCCCCAAGGAGGACAAGCCGCGAGACCGCTGTACTTCTTACCGGCCTATTTCACTGCTAAATGCGGAGCCTAAGGTCCTGGCGAAAGTCCTTGCCAATCGTCTGTTGAGCGTCGTGTGCGATCTTATTCATCCGGACCAATGCGGATTCATCCCGCATCGTAACACCGCTCTTAACTTGCGGCGTCTTCACGGCGCCCTTGCCAGGGCGGAGCTCCTCTCCGAACCGGCCGTGCTGGTTTCTTTGGATGCCACGATGGCTTTTGACACCATCGAGTGGCCATTCCTCTGGGCTGTCTTGGCTAAGTTTGGCTTTGGGGAAGGATTTATTGGCTGGGTGAAGCTTCTTTACACGGGACCCATGGCTCAGGTGGTGGTGAATGGGCGGGTCTCTCGGCCCTTTGCCCTCGGCAGGGGCACGAGGCAGGGATGCCCTTTGTCCCCTTTGCTCTTTGCTCTCGCCCTGGAGCCACTCGCGGCTTGGCTCCGCTGGGAGCCCTCACTTAGAGGGATCCGGTGGGCCCCGGGCTTTGAGGATCGGGTTTCGCTGTATGCGGACGATATTCTCCTATATCTCACCTCACCGCGGCAGTCGCTCAACGTCCTCTTTGACGTTTTGACTTCCTTTGGGAATAATTCGGGCCTCACGATCAATTGGTCTAAATCCTGCGTCTATCCGATCTCCGGTGGTCCTCCTCTCCTGCCGCCTCGGCTTCCGATCCAGGTATCTCTGAGCGGCTTTAAGTACCTGGGGATATACGTTTCGCTGGACCCGGTGGCTCGCTATGAGCAGAATCTCCTGCGTCCGCTTCGGCGATTGCGAGAGGACACGGCCCGGTGGTGCAGGCTGCCCCTGTCCCCGCTGGGTCGGGCCGCGCTGTTCAAAATGATGTCCCTTCCCAGGTTCCTCTATGCACTCCAGAATTCCTTCGACGTCATCCCAGTGGCCTACTTTCGGGAGGTGGAGAGCCTGCAGAGGAGATTGGTGTGGGACGGGCGGGCGCGTATTGCTCTTGCTAAGCTTACTCTCCCCTGGTACGACGGGGGCATCGCGCTTCCCGACATTCGCAGGTATTATTGGGCCGCGCAGCTTTCGGCCATCAACCATGCCACGTATGCGCCTGGCCTGAATCCGGCGTATGAGATGGACAAGTTCCTGCTTCCCGGCGGGGACTATAACAGGGCGCTTTACTCCCGCTCGGCTGGCCGGACCCTTACGGGTCCTACTAAGATTGCGGTGCGGACCTGGAGGGCTGCCACTACGGCCACGGGCTGGAGTGAGCGACTGACATGTGCTACTCCTTTGTTTGCCTCCGATCGCCTGGGGAGCCTCTGGACTACGAAGGGGTTTGACCAGTGGGATACGATTGGTATCAGCAAAGTGGGAGACCTGTGGCATAAGGGCGCGGTTAAGACTTTCGCGGCTCTTCAGGCCAAATATGAGCTTACGGACAGGGAGTTCTTCCGCTATGCCCAAGTTCGACACGCCCTGCTTTCAGTCTTTGGAGAGGGGACCAAGATCCCGGTTTCTTCGCCCCTCGAGGACCGCATACTTGACGGACATGTCCCTGACAGTACTATTTCTTTAATTTATAAGAAACTGATTAATCATCGGGCTGACCTCTTGGTGCGCCTTCGGGAGGCTTGGACGGGGGATGGGGTGGAATTGGACGACGAGGACTGGCAGTCTGCACTGTCGTCCCCCAAGGAGGTCGCCATTCCGGCCCGTCTCCGGTTGGTACAGCTTAAGATTCTTCACCGGGTGTATGTGACGGGTCCTCGCTTAGTCTCGATGGGATATTCCGATGATGGGCTCTGTAAGCGGGGTTGTGGGCTCAGCGCCACCTTTCTCCATATCCTGTGGGAGTGCCGCGAGGTGGCGGACTACTGGCGCCGGGTACATACGGTTATGGGACAGGTCACTGGGGTTGTGCTGCTGCCGGAGGTGCGTCGCTGTGTCCTGAATGTGTGGGAGCCCAATGATTATAGCGCAGCTCAGACTCGGTGGGCGGCCCTGGGGAACATGATTGCCAAGAGAGATATAGCACAGCTTTGGGGTGCCCAGCGGCCGCCCACCGTGTCAGTATGGAAGGAGAATATGGACTGGTGTATGTTCAGGGAGAAGACTGTGTATGTTGCCCGTGGTAAGCCGGGGGCATGGGGCAGAATCTGGGGGCAATGGAATGCATATCGCGGGGGTATCTGTACGCCCCCCCTGGTGGACACCGATATCGCCATGTCCCCCTGACCCTTGACGGTTCCGGGCACCTTTTGGAATGACTACATATGGACGTTCGTTTCCCTTGGCCCCCCCCCCCGTCCCCAGCCTCCCGGTACTCCTTCCTTTCGCGTGCTGCTTAATGGTCTGAACTGGAGTTCCCCGGAGGAAGCCTGACCTGCACTGTTTGTCTTTATGCCTCGCCTTTTGTTTTTCTTTTAGTTTTTTGTGTTTGTTGGACTTAAGTCTCCTGTTCCTTTAGAACTATCCGGAGTCACTACGGGGCCGAGCCCCGGGAACCGACTGCAGCTTTGATAAATGTATATTTTATTCTGTACTTAGCGGCCGGCCCTGGTGGTTGTAGGCCCGTGCTTGTAATCGAATTATTGTTCAATAAAAACTTTAAAAAAAAAAAATAAAAAAATAAAAATAAAACACAGATACAGGAACAGTGCAAGTGCCTATTATGGGAAGACAAGCACTGGTAACATGTGCTGTCAGTGTTCTGCCTCCTCTCATTCTCCCGAGGTACTTGCAAAAGGCAGAACTCTTATATAAATAGAAGGAACATAATGAAACCCCCCCACTTTGGGGTATCAGTGTTATAGCCAGGGCCACAGGATTTATTCGATGCTGCTGCGTTTCAGGCATGATTATGGATTTGATACCTTAGCTATATAATCCATCATCTACAGCCTAATTTGAAGATTTAAACAAAAACCATCAGAAAAAGGATCAAATGTTACTAAAAATGTAGTAATATGTTGCTGCACAGTGGACGGCCCTTCACATAGTGTTAACATGTGCAGTAAATGACATAATAATTAAATAAAACTACCCTGCATTACACTGCAAAATGTAGTCAACCCTGCTGCATAATTTGGTACTTCCTGTTGCATAATTCCAGAGGACCTTATTAAAGTGCTGCTGCTCTTCCGGTCCTTGAGAGAGGTGG
Source organism: Triturus cristatus (assembly GCF_964204655.1). NCBI lineage: Eukaryota > Metazoa > Chordata > Amphibia > Caudata > Salamandridae > Triturus > Triturus cristatus. The sequence goes on from NC_140590.1 coordinate 1,707,670,554, forward strand.
AGAGAAGCAAAGGAGAGAGATGGGAGGGTAATAGGGGTCATAAGGAGGAGGCTGGGGCATTGCTGGGTGTATTGCATTATTAACCTTCCTGCTTCCTCGGATTTGCTTGAAAATGCTCCATTTATCCTCTATTTTTTCAAAATTTTCTCGGGGGCGAACCCCCGAAATCCCTGAAGGTTGTTTAGGCTCGCCTCAGTGCGGTACTGTCATAATTTTTCACCCACCACTTTCAAATGTCACCAGCCGCCACTGCCTGTAACCAGTTTGAACTATACTCTGCACAGGGACACCAAATGTGCCCCCAGTGCAGGACTTCAAGCACCAGAGAGTGCTCCCGCCCAGCCCCAATACACATCAGCTTGTCTGGGGAGGTGGTTACACCTCACCTCGACAGGAAACCTATTGTCCAGGCCTCCCCTACCGGAGTTTCAGTTAGCAGCAAGAGGCCAGATCCATGTTTGTGGCAGAGGCAACCATTTTGTGATGCCAGGGCTCAGGAAAGTCCTACCGGGTTTGACCAGTGTGAACATGTCTCTCCCTCTAGAAGGGTGGAATGCTACCCCCGCCGCCAGGACAGGCAGGGGGGGTAGTATTCCAAGATGTTTGACACCAAACACAACATGTTTTGATGCAACCATTCTAAAGTTAGCATTTACCGCGAGGTTATAATGCACTTAAGAGTATATGGTATGGCTGTATCACAGAACAGCCATAAGGAAGTATTTCCAAAAGCTGCAGAGGGGTTCAGCTCATGCTTGGGCGCCCTCTCACACAAAACCAAGCACTCTGCCTTCAGGATTTTCAAGACCTGCCATAGGAGTGGCTTATAGGTGTATATGTGTCTGTATATATGTGTGGATTTAGGTAGCCTATACCATGGTAAGGGGAGCAAGCACACCCTTACCCAGGCTGCAGTAGCAGACCTGTGGTGCCATTTTGGAGTGCTTCCCAGGGGTGGCATAATACATGCTGCAGTCCCTGGTAGGCCTCTGAGGTACCTATGCCCTAGATACATAGTATACCATATACTAGGGGCTTATAAGGCACTCCAGAATCCAATTAGATATGTACCTGATGTACATGGAAACCATTTTACAGAGAAAGCAGATAGACTGGGGCCCTGAATAGCAGGATCCCAGTCCAACTAAGTCATAAACCAGCAAAACACCAGGAAAAAAGTGGGGGCAACCATATTGTCAGATTCCACCTTCCTACAGTCAATCCCGCCGATTTCCTGTACTCCCATGAAGTGCACCATTGAGTTTAAGAGGATTACCATTTGGAGTTTATACATATTGAATAGACATTAGCTGCCTCTGCACCAGTCGCAACAAGTGCCAACGCCACCTCTCTCTACCAAATGGTTGAGGTACTGGGGTTCCATAACTGGAGGGCAGAAGAGACCCAAACAACTCCAAGGAGCAATGAATTATAGAGAAACACTTTGAGAACTGATCACTGACAATGAACTTTCAGCTTTGATGCTTGCCCTGATGAAGCATCATGGTTGGAACAAATAATATTGGCTGGGCCACCATAGTGCATGTTGATCTTTATAAAGAAAGATGGAATACAATTATATGTTTTGGAAAACTAAAGGAAGAATCTGGAATAAAATGCTTGAAAAAAGTTCCTTGACTTGGATCCTCCTTTTCAATTGATTAACTTCCATTGATGAACTGTATGGAAATACACCTGACCATCGCCAAAGGATCTTCACTGCTGAACTGGTTTTATACCAAATATAGGAAATGGTGGGTTATTTAGGGTGGCATCCTTTAATCTGATTAAATACTATTGTGTTGTAAGGGGGTCTCGGAGCAGTCGGACCTCTAGGATTGTGCAACCACTTTCGAATTAAAAAACAGACATGTGTGGTCAATTAGAGCCACAACTGCCACATTTCTTATATAAATGTTGTGATACACGGTACTCCAGTACTTATTTATGTATTTAAAGAGTTTTATATAGCGCTGGCAAGACCCGGGGGCATTAGATAGCTTTACACACATAGTCACAGCACTGTTAGAGAGCATGGATTACAAAATACAGACTTGTTAATAGCCGGGTCTAAGTAGATCATAGAGAGGAACATACATACAGTAAATATTATGATGAAAAGAGTCCAGTTGTGAGCTAGGTGTTGGAGTGTAAAGGGTTTGAGTTGTCGATTGAGGAGAAGATCTTTTAATTGTCTTTTGAAAGTCATAAAGGAGGGGTTCGTCCTGATATGAACTGGGAGGGAGTTCTTTATTTTAGGGGCATTGCTCGGAATGGAACATGCAAAAGCTTTTTTTTTTTTTTTTGGTGGGATGAAAAGCACAGCGTTGGTGCTTCATTGGTTTCATGTCTGGCCTGTCTTTAAAAGTTTGCATGCAAGGTTGGCTGGTTTCCCAGTGTGGAGGACCTTGTGAGTGAGGCAGGCAGTTTTGAAGCAGCAACTGGCTTTGATCAGGAGCCACTTAAGATTTTTCAGCAAGGGGGAGATACAGTAGAGATAGGCAAGCCAACAAAGTAACAGGAAGAGCCAAGGGAAGGGTCTGCCTTGGTTCTAAGAGCCAGTCTTCCTTGGTGTAGCCTTTATTTCTGAGGTCCACAGGTTCAGAGGCTGGAAGCCAGGGGAGCTGGTTTTATGCCAATTTTGAGCTTGCGGGCATTGAGGACTCAGTAGCCAAATGGGCTACCATTCCCACAGAGCATCCCTACCCACTTTTGCATTTCCTGTGGGGTTGGCACTAAACAATGCCGAAGTGGATCTCTCGGACCAAATCCAAGATGTAGGGACCCTTCATTCCTGGGACTGAGCCTTGGGCACACCCATTTCCTTTGTCCAGTTTCACGCCAGAGCAGGGGCAGGTAGCCCCTGTAACCGGTTTGAACTGTACTCTGCACAGGGACACCAAATGTGCCCCCAGTGCAGGACTTCAAGCACCAGAGAGTGCTCCCGCCCAGCCCAATACACATCAGCCTGTCTGGGGAGGTGGTTACACCTCCCCTCGACAGGAAACCTATTGTCCAGGCCTCCCCTGCCAGAGTTTCGGTCAGCAGCAGGAGACCAGATCCATGTCTGTGGCAGAGGCATCCATTTTGTGATGCCAGGGCTCAGGAAAGTCCTACCGGCTTTGACCAGTGTGAACATGTCTCTCCCTCTAGAAAGGTGGAATGCTACCCCCGCCGCCAGGACAGGTGGGGGGGTAGTATTCCAAGATGTTTGACACCAAGCACGACATGTTTTGATGCAGCCATTCTAAAGTTAGCATTTACCGCGAGGTTATAATGCACTTAAGAGTATATGGTATGGCTGTATCACAGAACAGTTACAATCAAAGGGAATGGATCACTTGTAGCTGGCACCAGGGTTCGGGTGGTTGTTTCTGATATTTGGTAAAAAACCCTCATTCACGTAAGGCAGTTCGTAGGCGGTATATCTTGATTCTCCGCCTTGATATCTAAATATGTGACAGCATCATCATAGGGTTTTTCCCATGCTTCCTCCAACCCGGAGGGAACCACTGGATGTTCCAGTAGTGATCAGGGAAAAAATTAAAATAAAAAAGAGGTGAGAAGTGCTCAAGTGTAGTGATTGGTTATGTTAAAAAATTCCTCAAGCTACCTGTATTCAAAAATATTATTCTATGAGGTGCAGGGAAAAAGATAAAAAACAGCTAGTTGCAGAGTGGACATGAAATGAATCCGCTGCAGTTTTAGTCTGAGTGGTCGGTCGACATGTTTCAGCCCCTAGAGTGCCCAGAAGGGTCGGGGGCTTTCTTCAGGACCTCAGGTGAAAGTGAAGTGAGATTGGGATATTATCCAATACCGGGTGGAAGTTCCAATACTATTCAAATGAACTTCATCGAGGATAGTACCTATGTACAGGGGGTGGCGGGGGGAGGAAGAAAGGTAAACATAGACGTCCTTGGTTAGTGCAAGAAGGACGAAATCGTTACTTGGTAAAGCTGAAATCGCAATACAAAAGCAAGTATAAATGGCAAATCTTTAGATACAATTGGTATACATCTTTATGAAGCAAGTGGAGATTCGAACCATCTACGTTGGAGAATGGTAAGTTTAAAAACAGGTAAGTGAGGTGTGCACAGATAGTACTGGGAACGAAATGAACATGCACTCATAGTAAAACCAGACCGTTCAGTTTTTAGAAGGTGTTCATAACGTATAGTCGATAAAGATGTTAGTCTTATCAATAAATGCCCCAAGGTATATTGGATAAAGGTAAGTGCAAAAATTGTGGGCCAATTGTAGAAGATAAGTTGTTACAGGTATCGGGGCGCCGAGAGGTACCTGTCTGTAATGGGGGAGGGTGTTAGCAAATGTTACGGTGTGTAACAGTGATTAATAAGGGTTAGTTATATCAAGATACTACCTCATCCTTATAATCAAGACCGCAACTAGACTAACTGAGGCCCTCACTATTAAGATCCAATTAAGTGAGGCGAAACTGAAAAATATGGTGCACATCACAGTTTACAAAAAGAAGTTAGAAGAGATCAACCGAGAGATGAACGAGACTATGGAATACCTAACACAGAATAAAATCCAGAAATTAAGCAATGACTTGAAACAATTCTCCATGGAGAAAATGCATCCATACAGCAAAGATGATTATGAAGCTCCCAACTACCAGTCTGACAATGAGTCCAGTGCTAACTCTTCTAATAACTCTGATTATAGCGGGGAAGACACTATACAACAACGCAAGTACAGAGGCTCCAATAGACGTCAACAAAGACGCAGACCGAATATGTGGCGTAACCCACCCTTTGGTGAACACCCACCTCCACTTTTCCACCCTTTTGCTCAGAACTACCAAGGATGGATTTATCCCTACCAAACAGTACAACCACAATTAGGTCCTTTTGTGGGACCCTTCACTCAGCAGCCGTCTTCTTTTTTAGGGAGAGGCCGATCCAAACAGAGAGGAAGAAGGAGAGGGGTCACTTGGACAGACCAAGAGAGGCAAATATTAACCAGGAGCATGTCCAACATGAACAAAGACAAACCGAGCACGAGCATGATTTTCAATCTCTCCGATATCTCATTCACGGAAGAACAAGAATCGGTACTTAATAAAGGCCTAGGTTTTGTACCCACTCCACCTTTAGACATCTTCAAATTACAAAGCGAAGTCGCTCAATTCTGTAGAACATTCAAACTTAAGGCCTTCTTCCAAAACAAAGAAGATAATCCCAACATAGGAGATACCTCTTTGAGACCAAAATCTACTTTTTGCCCTGCGAACCACCAAATCCCAGTAGAGATTCAGGCCTTCGAACAAGCCATCATGAAGGAAATTAACGAACTTGGCGAGTCAGCCAAAAAACCGTACATGAACACTACAACCAAGGAGAAGAAAGCCTTGGAAGAACTCAAATCACATCCAAATATCATTATCAAACCTGCCGATAAAGGTGGAGGTATAGTTATTCTAAATAAAGAAACTTATAATGCACAATGTCTTGAGCTGCTGTCTGACAACAAGTTCTCTAAAGCAAAAACCGTCGATCCTACACCAAGACTACAAAGATCTATCAATCTAATGGTTGAAAAAGCTGAGACCAATAGTTGGATCTCTAAGAATGAAGCCTCCTTTCTACGTACCCCTCTCCCACGAACACCATACTTTTACTCTCTTCCTAAAGTGCATAAAGCAAGGCGACCTCCACCAGGACGTCCCATAGTCTCTGGGATTGGTTCAGTCCTTGAACCTCTCTCCCAGTTTGCTGACCAATATCTAAGACCTATGGTACAACGTACACCTACGTACCTCAAAGACACTCGAGATCTCCTCAACCTCCTTAAAGACAAAAGCTTTTCCAGTGAGACGATGCTCCTCGTGGGACTCGATATAGAAAGCTTATACACGAGCCTACCACAACAAGCCACTCTCAATACCCTCGAAGATCTACTCTTTCAACAGGAATGGCCATATCATACACCAAGACATTTTGTTTTAGAATGTTGCAGAATGGCTCTGACTGAGAATTTTTTTGAATATGAAGGCACTCTCTACCAACAATGCCACGGTACTTCCATGGGAAGTACCTTCGCTCCCAGCGTGGCGGGTCTCTATGTAAGCAATTTTGAGAGTACCTTTATACAAAATGACACCAGCCCATTCCTTTCCAAAATTCTTTTTTGGAAAAGGCATATAGACGATGTCATCATGTTCTGGGATGGCACCAAAGAAAACCTACAAGAATTCCACGATTGGATCAATATCCAAGACCCCTGTCTTAAGTTTACCTACAACGCTGACAAGGAACAGTTAGACTTCCTAGACCTTACTATTTATGTAGAAAATGATGTCATCAAGACTAAAACCTTTTTCAAACCGACGGCCAAAAACAGTTTGCTTTCTTTCAACAGTTTTCACCCGCGTCCCTTGCGAGAAAACCTGCCATACAGTCAGTTCCTTCGCCTTAGAAGGAACTGCAGTGAACTCAGCGAGTACAAGACGCAAGCACAAGATCTTTGCACTAAACTCGGAAAAAGAGACTACCCTGAGAAAATAATTAAGAAATGCCAGAAGAGAGCGAGAAACCAGCCAAGAGAGAGCCTTCTAGAGACAATACCAAAAACCACCACAACTGACAAACTGACTTGCGTCACAACATACAGCACAGTTACAAATTCAGTTAAAAAGATTATAAATAAGAACTGGCGCATTCTAACTTCAGGTACCCTGACTTGGCCTAAACCCATGTTCGCCAACAGACGAACAAGAAATTACAAAGACATCTTGGTACATGCACGTCCACCAGATTCCAAGCCGAACCTGACCCAGAGTACTCCGTGGACCTTACCTCCAGTGATTGGCCACTTTCCATGTGGAAACTGTTCCGTATGCCACCTGACAGAAACTGTCAAAACCATAGAACTATCACCACAAATGACTTGGACGATGAGACAACATACCAACTGCAATATGACCCATGCCATTTACATGATCACTTGCCCGTGCAATCTCAGATATATTGGGATGACCTGCCGCAAGATCAAACAGAGAATCTGCGAACATAGAAGTAATGTTAAGTGCAGATGAGGAACAACTAAAATGAGCAATCACTATATCGATCACCCACATACTGTGAACGATCTGAGATGGATAATACTCGAAACCCTTGCTTCCAAAACACCCAATGCAGAAAAATTACTCTTTGAAAAGGAACAAAGATGGGTCCACCGCCTTAAGACCAATATCCAAGGATTGAACGACGACATCTCATGGCTAAGTGTGTAATTGTAAATAGACGTCTGAACTATAACATTAGACATGAATACACACGTATACTCTCCTTCTTTTCACACTCTTTTCTGAATGACCTAAGGTACCAGGAGGTTAGAACAGAACATAAATTTTCAAGGAACCAGCTTGTTAAAATAAGAACATGAACATTTGTGAGTACTCTTTCCCTCATGCGACTTGCCAACTTTGCCCTGTTCGGCCGCACTTTTTTGCAGTACAATCAATGATGTTTTGCTTCAACTGAACAATTTCTTATATATATATTTTTTAAAATACAAAACCCGCGATTTTTCAATTTTATTGCCGTTTCCACCAAAACGATATTCACTTGCTCAATAAAGTTTTCTGTAACACGCAATGATCCCAACACAAACAGTCTTTTTTCCTTGGCGCTTAACTCAATACTTAATCCCGCCTCCCGGGTCCTCCGTGTGAACAGGAAGACAGTGTCAGCACAAGTCGTGGCTGCACCAGAATCGCGGTATGGAGAACTGCTCACAGCCGATTAAGAAGACACGTAACGTTACTGTGAACCTTTACTATCTCTGCAACGTTTGTTCTTCTTCTTTTACCCTAACAGTAATATCGCTGACTTGTTCGCCCTACGGAGTTCTAATTTGGAGCCCCGAAGGTATTGTTTTATATTTTGTTTACATATCGTAACGTTTGCTCTCAGCCATGACTGGTCTCTACATGTACTCCGATACCTGCAAAAACGTATCGTTCGGCTTCAGCCAACAATGTTTGCACTAACCTTTGCTAAACCATGACCTTGCCTAACACGCGCAATATCTTGATATAACTAACCCTTATTAATCACCGTTACACACCGTAACATTTGCTAACACCCTCCCCCATTACAGACAGGTACCTCTCGGCGCCCCGATACCTGTAACAACTTATCTTCTACAATTGGCCCACAATTTTTGCACTAACCTTTGTCCAATATACCTTGGGGCATTTATTGATAAGACTAACATCTTTATCGACTATATGTTATGAACAACTTCTAAAAACTGAACGGTCTGGTTTTACTATGAGTGCATGTTCATTTCGTTCCCAGTGCTATCTGTGCACACCTCACTTACCTGTTTTTAAACTTACCATTCTGCAACGTAGATGGTTCGAATCTCCACTTGCTTCATAAAGATGTATACCAATTGTATCTAAAGATTTGCCATTTATACTTGCTTTTGTATTGCGATTTCAGCTTTACCAAGTAACGATTTCGTCCTTCTTGCACTAACCAAGGACGTCTATGTTTACCTTTCTTCCTCCCCCCGCCACCCCCTGTACATAGGTACTATCCTCGATGAAGTTCATTTGAATAGTATTGGAACTTCCACCTGGTATTGGATAATCTCCCAATCTCACTTCACTTTCACCTGAGGTCCTGAAGAAAGCCCCCCGACCCTTCTGGGCACTCTAGGGGCTGAAACATGTCGACCGACCACTCAGACTAAAACTGCAGCGGATTCATTACATGTCCTCTCTGCAACTAGCTGTTTTTTATCTTTTTCCCTGCACCTAATAGAATAACATTTTTGAATACAGGTAGCTTGAGGAATTTTTTAACATAACCAATCACTACACTTGAGCACTTCTCACCTCTTTTTTATTTTTATTTTTTTCCCTGATCACTACTGGAACATCCAGTGGTTCCCTCCGGGTTGGAGGAAGCATGGGAAAAACCCTATGATGATGCTGTCATTTATTTAGATATCAAGGCGGAGAATCAAGATATACCGCCTACGAACTGCCTTACGTGAATGAGGGTTTTTTACCAAATATCGGAAACAACCACCCGAACCCTGGTGCCAGCTACAAGTGATCCATTCCCTTTGATTGTAACTTACTAGCTGGAAGCCGAATGGATCACAGCTTCTTCTACTTCCCTATTTTTGATTGAAATATAATGTATCACAGAACAGCCAGAAGGAAGTATTTCCGAAAGCTACAGAGGGGTTCAGCTCATGCTAAGGCGCCCTCTCACACAAAACCAAGCACTCTGCCTTCAGGATTGTCAAGGCCTGCCATAGGAGTGGCTTATAGGTGTGTATGTGTCTGTATATATGTGTGGATATAGGTAGCCTATACCACTGTAAGGGGTGCAAGCACACCCTTACCTAGGCTGCAGTAGCAGACCTGTGGTGCCATTTTGGAGTGCTTCCCAGGGGTGGCATAATACATGCTGCAGTCCCTGGTAGGCCTCTGAGGAACCTATGCCCTAGGTACATAGTATACCATATACTAGGGGCTTATAAGGCACTCCAGAATCCAATTAGATATGTACCTAATGTACATGGAAACCATTTTACAGAGAAAGCAGATAGACTGGGGCCCTGAATCTCAGGATCCCAGTCCAACTATGTCATAAACCAGCAAAACACCAGGAAAAAAGTGGGGGCAACCATATAGTCAGATTCCACCTTCCTACAGTCAATCCCGCCGATTTCCTGTACTCCCATGAAGTGCACCATTGAGTTTAAGAGGATTACCATTTGGAGTTTATACATATTGAATAGACAGTAGCTGCCTCTGCACCAGTCGCAACAAGTGCCAACGCCACCTCTCTCTACCAAATGGTTGAAGTACTGGGGTTCCATAACTGGAGGGCAGTAGAGACCCAAACAACTCCAAGGAGCAATGAATTATAGAGAAACACTTTGAGAACTGATCGCTGACAATGAACTTTCAGCTTTGATGATTGCCCTGATGAAGCATCATGGTTGGAACGAATAATATTGGCTGGGCCACCATAGTGCATGTTGATCTTTATAAGAAAGATGGAATACAATTATATGTTTTGGAAAACTAAAGGAAGAATCTGGAATAAAATGCTTGAAAAAAGTTCCTTGACTTGGATGCTCCTTTTCAATTGATGAACTTCCATTGATGAACTGTATGGAAATACACCTGACCATCGCCAAAGGATCTTCACTGCTGAACTGTTTTTATACCAAATATAGGAAATGGTTGGCTATTTAGGGTGGCATCCTTTAATCTGATCGAATACTATTGTGTTGTAAGGGGGTCTGGGAGCAGTCGGACCTCTAGGATTGTGCAACCACTTTCGAATTAAAAAACAGAAATGTGTGGTCAATTAGAGCCACAACTGCCACATTTCTTATATAAATGTTGTTATACACGGTACTCCAGTACTTATTTATGTATTTAAAGAGTTTTATATAGCGCAGGCAAGACTCGGGGGCATTAGATAGCTGTACACACATAGTCACGGCACTGTTAGAGAGCATGGATTACAAAATACAGACTTGTTAATAGCCGGGTCTAAGTAGATCATAGAGAGGAACATAGATACAGTAAATATTATGATGAAAAGAGTCCAGTTGTGAGCTAGGTGTTGGAGTGTAAAGGGTTTGAGTTGTCGATTGAGGAGAAGATCTTTTAATTGTCTTTTGAAAGGCATAAAGGAGGGGTTCGTCCTGATATGAACTGGGAGGGAGTTCATTATTTTAGGGGCATTGCTCGGAATAGAACGCGCAAAAGCTTTTTTTTTTTGTTTTTGGGTGGGATGAGAAGCACAGCATTGGTGCTTCATAGGTTTCTTGTCTGGCCTGTCTTTAAAAGTTTGCATGCAAGGTTGGCTGGTTTCCCAGGGTGGAGTACCTTGTGAGTGAGGCAGGCAGTTTTGAAGCAGCAACGGGCTTTGATCAGGAGCCACTTAAGATTTTTCAGCGAGGGGGAGATACAGTAGAGGTAGGCAAGCAAACAAAGTAACAGAAAGAGCCAAGGGAAGGGTCTGCCTTGGTTCTAAGAGCCAGTCTTCCTTGGTGTAGCCTTTATTTCTGAGGTCCACAGGTTCAGAGGCTGGAAGCCAGGGGAGCTGGTTTTATGCCAATTTTGAGCTTGTGGGCATTGAGGACTCAGTAGCCAAATGGGCTACCATTCCCACAGAGCATCCCTACCCACTTTTGCATTTCCTGTGGGGTTGGCACCAAACAATGCCGAAGTGGATCTATTGGACTAAATCCAAGATGTAGGGACCCTTCTTTCCTGGGACTGAGCCTTGGGCACACCCATTTCCTTTGTCCAGTTTCACGTCAGAGCAGGGGCAGGTAGCCCCTGTAACCGGTTTGAACTGTACTCTGCACAGGGACACCAAATGTGCCCCCAGTGCAGGACTTCAAGCACCAGAGAGTGCTCCCGCCCAGCCCCAATACACATCAGCCTGTCTGGGGAGGTGGTTACACCTCCCCTCGACAGGAAACCTATTGTCCAGGCCTCCCCTGCCGGAGTTTCGGTCAGCAGCAGGAGGCCAGATCCATGTCTGTGGCAGAGGCATCCATTTTGTGATGCCAGGGCTCAGGAAAGTCCTACCGGGTTTGACCAGTGTGAACATGTCTCTCCCTCTAGAAAGATGGAATGCTACCCCCGCCGCCAGGACAGGCAGGGGGGGGTAGTATTCCAAGATGTTTGACACCAAACACGACATGTTTTGATGCAGCCATTCTAAAGTTAGCATTTACAGCGAGGTTATAATGCACTTAAGAGTATATGGTATGGCTGTATCACAGAACAGCCATAAGGAAGTATTTCCGAAAGCTGCAGAGGGGTTCAGCTCATGCTTAGGCGCCCTCTCACACAAAACCAAGCAGTCTGCCTTCAGGATTATCAAGGCCTGCCATAGGAGTGGCTTATATGTGTGTATGTGTCTGTATATATGTGTGGATATAGGTACCCTATACCACTGTAAGGGGTGCAAGCACACCCTTACCTAGGCTGCAGTAGCAGACCTGCGGTGCCATTTTGGAGTGCTTCCCAGGGGTGGCATAATACATGCTGCAGTCCCTGGTAGGCCTCTGAGGTACCTATGCCCTTGGTACATAGTATACCATATACTAGGGGCTTATAAGGCACTCCAGAATCCAATTAGATATGTACCTAATGTACATGGAAACCATTTTACAGAGAAAGCAGATAGACTGGGGCCCTGAATAGCAGGATCCCAGTCCAACTAAGTCATAAACCAGCAAAACACCAGGAAAAAAGTGGGGGCAACCATATAGTCAGATTCCACCTTCCTACAATCAATCCCGCCGATTTCCTGTACTCCCATGAAGTGCACCATTGAGTTTAAGAGGATTACAATTTGGAGTTTATACATATTGAATAGACAGTAGCTGCCTCTGCACCAGTCGCAACAAGTGCCAACGCCACCTCTCTCTACCAAATGGTTGAGCTACTGGGGTTCCATAACTGGAGGGCAGCAGAGACCCAAACAACTCCAAGGAGCAATGAATTATAGAGAAACACTTTGAGAACTGATCACTGACAATGAACTTTGAGCTTTGATGATTGCCCTGATGAAGCATCATGGTTGGAACGAATAATATTGGCTGGGCCACCATAGTGCATGTTGATCTTTATAAAGAAAGATGGAATACAATTAAATGTTTTGGAAATCTAAAGGAAGAATCTGAAATAAAATGCTTGAAAAAAGTTCCTTGACTTGGATGCCCTTTTTCAATTGATGAACTTCCATTGATGAACTGTATGGAAATACACCTGACCATCGCCAAAGGATCTTCACTGCTGAACTGGTTTTATACCAAATATAGGAAATGGTTGGTTATTTAGGGTGGCATCCTTTAATCTGATTAAATACTATTGTGTTGTAAGGGGGTCTGGGAGCAGTCGGACCTCTAGGATTGTGCAACCACTTTCGAATTAAAAAACAGACATGTGTGGTCAATTAGAGCCACAACTGCCACATTTCTTATATAAATGTTGTTATACACGGTACTCCAGTACTTATTTATGTATTTAAAGAGTTTTATATAGCGCTGGCAAGACCCGGGGGCATTAGATAGCTTTACACACATAGTCACGGCACTGTTAGAGAGCATGGATTACAAAATACAGACTCGTTAATAGCCGGGTCTAAGTAGATCATAGAGAGGAACATACATACAGTAAATATTATGATGAAAAGAGTCCAGTTGTGCGCTAGGTGTTGGAGTGTAAAGGGTTTGAGTTGTCGATTGAGGAGAAGATCTTTTAATTGTCTTTTGTAAGGCATAAAGGAGGGGTTCGTCCTGATATGAACTGGGAGGGAGTTCTTTATTTTAGGGGCATTGCTCGGAATGGAACGCGCCAAAGCTTTTTTTTTTTTTGGGTGGGATGAGAAGCACAGCGTTGGTGCTTCATAGGTTTCTTGTCTGGCCTGTCTTTAAAAGTTTGCATGCAAGGTTGGCTGGTTTCCCAGTGTGGAGGACCTTGTGAGTGAGGCAGGCAGTTTTGAAGCAGCAACGGGCTTTGATCAGGAGCCACTTTTCAGTGAGGGGGAGATACAGTAGAGGTAGGCAAGCCAACAAAGTAACACGAAGAGCCAAGGGAAGGGTCTGCCTTGGTTCTAAGAGCCAGTCTTCCTTGGTGTAGCCTTTATTTCTGAGGTCCACAGGTTCAGAGGCTGAAAGCCAGGGGAGCTGGTTTTATGCCAATTTTGAGCTTGTGGGCATTGAGGACTCAGTAGCCAAATGGGCTACCATTCCCACAGAGCATCCCTACCCACTTTTGCATTTCCTGTGGGGTTGGCACTAAACAATGCCGAAGTGGATCTCTCGGACCAAATCCAAGACGTAGGGACCCTTCTTTCCTGGGACTGAGCCTTGGGCACACCCCAGAGGTATGTCCAGTATAATTAGCCAACTCTTCTAGAAATCTGATCCTGCAATGGGTTTTCTTCTTCTGGAAGAGATGCCAGCAAGTCTACGTACAAAAAGGAGTGGATAAGCTAAGGTGTGACTCACATTTGCCTCTCAGTGTCAAGAGACCCTTTGAAGGTGGGCCCTCTGTTGCCACTGCCCTAGAGCCATCCTAGCAGCAGGAGGTCTTACATCCTCATTCCAGCGGACACTATGTTCCCCTCCCTGGGACCACACCTCTGAGGAAGAGGGCAGCAGTCTGTCTTGCTTGATTACAGATGTAGTCAACCAGATGTTCATGGCAAAAAACTGGTGACTTTCTACAGTCACCTTTGCCCTAAACGTTTCTTTAAATCCAACTTCAGCAATAGGCTAGGTTTAATGTAACAATTCATTTGACACCTTGATACCTTGGTGGTCCCCAATTTAAGTTAGCAGTTAGCAATGGGCTAGTGAAACCCCACGTTGTCCAATGGGACTACCAGCCTTACTACAGTGTAAATTACAATTTCGAATTTTCACTTTCAGGACATATAAAGTTTAAATCTGACGTCCTTTTTTAAAACAAATATCTGGCATCCTGTCTTATGGGCCACTCAGACCTGCCTTAGGGTGTTGACTTATGCATATTAAAATTGAGCTTGGTAAAAAGGTTATTTTACTGTGGTTTTCCCCCCGTAGTTTTATATAGCGCAAACTTGACCCGAAGGTATCAGAGGGCTTTACATGATCACCAGTTGCATTACACAAGGACACATTCATTTTTTGTAGGTACTGGGAAATTAAGTGATTTGCCCAGAATCACAGGATGTTTAGCGTCATTGTTGAGTCTCAAACCGGATTCACCAGATTACAGAACGACTGGCCCAGCCATTAGGCTGCATCCTCTCCCCATGTTGGGATGGCAGTTTAAAAGTTGTCTGGCTAGACTACAACTGCAGGCTTAGAGCCAGGTTTTCACCTTATCACAGTAGTGGTGGCACAGTAGGTGTTTCAGTCCACTGGTGATATTTAACTTACAAGTCCTGGGTTCACTTTGCACTATATGCTAGGGACTTTTAGGAAAGTTAAATATGCCAATCATGGATTAGCCAACCGTATATACACTATAAGGGGTCAGCAGAGCCCAGTGCACTTCAGAGTAAAAATTACAACAGCATCAGTCCAAATATTTGTGGGGATATCATACAAAAAGAGGCATGTGAAGAAAGAGAAAGTAAAAACCACGGGGCATATCAGCAAGGGCCGGCGATAATTATCGCTCAGCGCTCTTAGCGTGAGGATAATTATCGCCGGCCAACTCTGAATTTTATCGCGGAGATAGCGTGCTCCACAACTTTTGGCGATAGCTTGCTGATAGGGCCTCACATACTTAGCCATGATATCCACCTTACATAGGATATCATGGCTAAGTCAGTTTCAAAGCAGGCGTAAGGAAAGTAGCGATAAAAGAGGTTAGCGCTACTTTTCTTGTCGCTATGCTGCTTTGAGTGAGGCTTGATAATAAGAGAAATGCCGCTTAGCGAAATATCTCCCGTTATCCTGGAGAGGAACGCCCACTTTGCATCTCATTAGAGATGCAGAGATGGGCGTTAAGGGAAATGGCGATCAGGCAAGGTTTCACACGATAGTGTGACCTTCCTGATAAGGCGATAAAATTATCGCCGCTTTTTGTCCGAAAACGGACGCAAAAGCGGCGATAATTGTTTATCGCCTGCTTGTTGATATGCCCCCACTTACCTAGAGATCATATTGCAATCCCTCGATGTTGACCTTCTCACCATATGGTGAGCTGGAAAGGAAAGAAGGATAATTGAAAAGGCCATTGTACGAAAAGTGGTGAACTCGAAAACATGCAGGAAATAAAAATCTAAGGACGGACTTACTTTGGCAGAGAAAGTGAGGAGAAATGAAGAAAAAAGTATAAAAGAAAGGGGCGAGAGGGAAAGAGTGGCGAGATGGATGAATGACGGATTCGACGGAAGAAGAGGGAATGGATACAGAGAAAGTGACTTAAGATGCCGTTGTGCAGCACACATAGAAGTTGCAAATTGACATTTTTTTAAATGATTGTTTATATGCAGGAAAGGACACATTCCTGCACATGAACAAACATTGATGGTGGTTTGCTCTTTCGATGTGTGTTGCACAATGAAGCACACATGGAAATAGCATAAACGAGGAGAGAAATTAAGCATTTCTCCTTGTTTCGCCATGTTAAGACGAGGTTTATCTTAATTTTGGCACTGCTTCCTAGTTACACCACCCTTGTAAATAGTGGGCAGCATACAAATTAACGGGTGTTGCGGCTGAACGCCCACCGCAGGCCCGAGGTTCACTACTTTCAGTAAATCTGGGATTGCATCACAATCCATGGGTGTATGCAAGGGAACACCAATGCTCCACCCTTGGAACACCTTCTTAACACAGGGCAACACAAGGCTGCAATTTGAGCCGCTTGTGTTACTCCATATATACTAAGCCACACAGAGCCATGCTAAGTGGCTTTGCGTGGTTGGTAAATCCATTGAAGGCCTTGCGTTGCTTTGCATCTCCTTGCGTGACACAAGGGCAATGCAAGCCCTTAGTGAATCTAGAGTGTCTACTATATATCACTAAAAAGCAATTGTCCCATTGTGCGTAGATTTTCTATTGACTCTAATGGGCCATTTTTTTGTAATCTCTCATGACACAATATTTATCTCAGTCTGCAGTCTGACTACAATATTATGGTCTGAGGGTAGCTCACTAAATGGAATAAAATATAGAACAAATGCTGCCATTCTTCCACCCATGTTGTTTATTTTTGCCACCAATTTTTCATGGTGTATAAAGAAGCAACTGAAAAAAGTTAGTATACATGCATGCCCTGCTGAGAGAAGAGTCCTGCCTATGAGGTGAAACCTTAGCACCGAAGAGGGTAGGACTGTGAGAATATAACATGTATTTACCTTCTGGACCAAGGCTCCTGAGATGGAGACATAGCTTTGGCCTATGTGAGGAGAGATTGATGGGTTCTTCCCATGGCCTCTGGCTCTGTCTGAGCAGGCTGCTTGTTTGCACTTTGAACCTAATATGCTTTTACGGTTCCAGTATTTTTGCTTTCTTTCAAGGTTTGCACTGGGATTTACACCAGTTGGTACTTTAACAAGCATTTGCAATGCAATAGGTCTTGCATTTACGCGAGTTTGAGCTATTGGCATTGTAAATGACAATGCCTTTTATTTACATTTTGGTTTTTAAAACATAAATAAAAGGCAATGTCATTTACAGTGCTAATAGCTTAAACTCTCACAAAAGCTAGATCTATCGCACTAATAAGAGGTGTTGAGGCATGTGACATCAAACAGAGGGGGAGAACGTAAGACATTAGGGGTTGTTTTTAGGTGATGGCATGTGACAATCAACATCAAAGTAATCAGAGGGGGCGTTTACAAGAGGTGTCTAGTGAGAAACATTAGACCAGCCCTCAAAGTGGGACATTGTGAGCTATCACTTCTTAGAGTTATTCTGTAAACAAGGTGCTTTATCGCTTCTGCAAGTGTGTGCTGTCATAGGCATCAGTTTACAAGAACCCTGTTAAGTAAGTGTGGAACATCCTGTGCAGCTTATGAAGTAGATATGGTGGAGCCATGGAAAGCTCAAGACAGAGACCAAGCTTTCCAGTGACTTCTGCCAGCAAACCCATGCTCTAACCTCAAGCAGCAGCAATTGGAGAAGACCTCAGTCTACCAGTCTGTCGAAACAACCCTCCCCTTTAACATCGATTTTTCAATCCAGCACACACACAACGAAAACAACTATAGGAAAAAGTTCAGTGCGAAGCCGACTTGACCAATTCCCGCAGAACGATCTGCGAACACAGGAGGCAGCTATCTTCCTCAGTGCTGCTGAAATAATTCTTGAAAGAGTACAAACATTCGCCACCAAGGTTTCTGTTGCCAGTCAGGCCACCCACAGCAACAGTAAATGGCAGACTTCTACCCGACGCAGAGAAGGGAATTGGAGTGGATGGACACCAGGAAAGCTGTGTGATTGGGTTTGGAAGGCAAGGGTGATGATCCTCTCTGTAATTGCCCAGCCGTTCACACCTTCGGATTTGTGTGGTGTGGATATGTTTTGCAAATATTGTATGCCGCTGAAGCTGCCCAAAAAATAAAAAAGGAAGGGGCGCGGCCGCTACAGTTAAAGCGTTAGCGTGCCGCGCTTGCAAAAAAAAACAAGTGATGCGGCTCATCTGAACCTGGTCGCAGATTCAAGACACAAGGGGGCGTATTTACAAGCCCCATGCGCCACTTTTGCGTCATTTTCCCCATGTTAAAAAAGATGTAAAAGTGGCGCAAGGAGCTTGCAACAAATAAGCCCCCTGGACTGCAAACAATAGGACAGTCAGTGCTTTGTTTTAAAATGAAAGCAACCACTGCAAGGGGTTGTCACATGGTCAGCGCTCCAACTCCTATTGATTGCTGGTCTCATGCGAGGTCTGCCATAGCACAGTGGACTGCTACTTACTGCCTACGTGCCATTTTCACTCTGCAAGGATACCTCCAGCGGCTGTGTTGAATCACACACTTACAAAGGCACTGTTTTTGCTGCGCAAGTCCGCATATGCAAAGGTGGGGCCAAGTCCTGCACTGTAGCCATGCCAGGACCAGGCTATTTTATCATTGGAGTGGGGAGGACTAAAACAAAGTCACTTGTTCAAGCTCGCTTTGCGTGTTGAGGGCGTGTCTTTCACATAATCCAGAGGACTGGGGCTACGTTTATAATGTAAAGGGAAATGATCAAATGGGTTAATGGTCAGCTGTGTACAATATTGAAAAAATACAATTTGACGAGCTGCGCCAGAAAAAAGAAAGGCGCGGCTCGGCAGGGAGAGCGGAGAAAGTGGGATGGAGCAGCTGGGAAAAGACACAATAATGAAAGTAAAACCAGCGCGGTGCTTGTGTAACGGGTGCCAAGCTGGTAAAGCATGTTCACAGTTATTAAACAAGTAGTAGTCCCTAAATGAAAGGATAACAGTCCAGCAGTGTAACTAGACTGTAGTTGGTCGGTGCTGATTCCTATAAAAACGGAAGTGACGTAGTGGATCAAAAGCTAACCAGAAGCCAGATAAGAAGACCAATGCCAGAATCAACCAATGGCAAGCGACAGGAGAAATTACCCTCCATATTGTGTTTACTATAGGTCTTGCAACAGCGCATGCGCTGTCTAGGCGAGACCTAAAAAGGATGACATGTAGGGTTAAAGTCTAGATAACAATGACCCATGTGAGCAGAAGTGTGTCAGCAGTGTTTTGGGGATTGGAGATAGGACGTGTGTGCTGAGAGAGAAACATGGAGAAGAAGAGAAAGATATGTGTTAAAAGAAGGTAAATAATGTTGAGTGGTGAGGGACTGCATCAGCCTTCATTACGTGTTTATCTAGCTCATTTACATAGCACACCATGAACATGTAGTATATGGCACTTGACGTATAGCCAAGCATCATAATTCGATGAGCCGTGAGTTCCAGTAAAAACATCAACACGAAAGGCAAGAGGGTGGGAGGAGGGGCGGCAGACAGCTCACAAATGCGGCAACATGGCCATCAAACTACAGAACATAGGGAGCCAGGATATTAGTCAGTGACTGCTGAGGGTAAGTGATCTTACAGATGCTTTCAGATGGCTGGTAATGTAGGATCTGTTAGGACCTAAAGATTTTGAACGAAAGAGTCTGATGACAACCCGCCCCACTCCATAGGATGTAGTACTGCCCATATGTGCTCCAGCATGGATAGCAGAACCAAACTCTGAAGGAAGGGGGAACAGGAGTGAGAGACAGAAGACACAACAGTAGGGTCACAGTCTCATCTGGTTCCCATCTCTCAGACTTCAGGGGATTCACAATGGTGTTCATACATTTTATCATCAAAGGTTTACTATAGACAGATATATATACACCATGGTACACACTTAG
Source organism: Triturus cristatus (assembly GCF_964204655.1). Classification (NCBI taxonomy): domain Eukaryota; kingdom Metazoa; phylum Chordata; class Amphibia; order Caudata; family Salamandridae; genus Triturus; species Triturus cristatus. Next base: position 1,707,690,446 of record NC_140590.1, read on the forward strand.
TAGGGATGTATTAACAGAATTGGTGTTCGTTATTCTACTTACAGTCTTCGGAATGGTGGGCGGCGGTGAATCTAAGCTAACATGGAACAAGCCGGCAACATCAGGGCCAATGATTTCATGAATGGTGAAACAAATCAGAAATCCTGAATCGTACACAGTCACGCAAGGGGGTTCGTCAGTATGGGATGTCTATCTTACGGTGAAAGCGTGCCATCTATTCGCAGATACAATACTAAGAGTCTCAGGAAAATAATAGCTATCAAGCTCCAATGAATAGAATTTGTAAACCCATAATCCAGCAAAATATTTGTCAGGAGCAAAGCGAATTAGCTGTGCCAGACCCTTAGCGTTTTACCTAAAAACATCATCACATTTAAAGCAGCTCCAGGCACACAGAGGCCATTACTAATCCCAGACTTGTCTATTGCATCAAGTCATGCGGTACTGATCAGCCAGAGAGTAATTATATGCCAGTTTCACATAGCTGCCAAGTTTTCCGATTGCTCATGCGTGACATTTCAGTGATTTCCGGTTGTGTGTGACATTCCACCGTCAAAAGCGTGACACTTTGAGTGACGCTTTCTCGCAAGTACGACCAAGCAATGAAGTCCACGTGAAGAAATAAAAATAATCAATTACACCGTGTTCCAACAATGAGATGCTCTAAAAGCCAGTCCTTAAACCTGCTGCAAAGCCTTCCAGGCTAGTGATCAATTTCTTATAAAGCAGGGTAGCGACCAAATAATTACAGGAGTAGCAAATTAGATTGACGGAAGTACATTTCAGGAGTAAGAGTCGTATCCGAGGCTCTGGAGGTCAGACATAAACATGTTACAATAGCATGATTTCTGAGCCTGCATTCTTGATTGCACACAAGCCACACTAGAGCAGCCATGAGGGAATGCACGGCCTGGCTGGGGAGGCGCATTGACACAGGCTTCAAGGCCCAGAGCAAAGGGGCGTGTGACTCTTTCCTTCATGGCTTCTTATTTCCATGACGCTAAAGAGTTCGGTATCACAGAAGTTGTAAAGAGTCATTCTGTTCAATCCGAAAACCATCCCATGTTTCATTCCCTACAAAAAGGGGCGAATTCTGAAGCAGCTTAAACCTGCAAGCAGCTGTTCCACTGCACTCAAGGAAGCTGAGTTAAAAACAAAACGGAGATGTTAAAAAACAATTTCTAAATCATCCATGATGAAAATAAAAACGTCAAGGGTGGGAGCTGCGTCCCCATGTTGGACTGGCCTGGGCCAACTTCAAAACTTTTTCTCCATGACTTAATTGATTAACACTTGATATTTTTGCTTATATGTGTATTCTTTTAAGTTCTCTATATATATCAAGATGTCTTTAAATTCTAAAGTCTGAAGAGAGCATACTTTTCCATCACCTGATCTTTTATATTAAAAAAGGAGGGTAACCTGCCATTCATGTAAAACAGAAAAGTATTTTATCCACCAGTTTTGAGTGGCAGCCCAAGACATGAGTGTCCGCACGTCCATCATGGGATAAAAAGCTCATTTAATTAGGCATGATCTATAAGATGTGTATATTCGCTATGGTCGCTTTATTTTCCTTTTACATATGAAGAACTGCCATTGATGATTGTAATCCTAAGTGTATTCTTTTAATTTGGGAAAATCAATAAAATAAAAAATAAAAAAGCTCATTTAATTATTTTGCTCGTAGTGGCCGCAAGCATTAAACCGGTTGTGGCAGTATATAATTAGCAGGTGGTAACACAAGCAGACCATACTCAACTTGCAGTCCAAAACAGGCACTCCCTTTTGCACACCTACCGCAAAGTTTTTCAAGCTCCTAAAATATGTCACCTTTGACAAATATGTAGTTGAGTGGATTTGAACACAAACCATTTCATAAAGTAAAAATGCAAACCTGTATTAGCACAACCATTTACGCACGCCACATAAATCCGGCTAACATCATCCCCATTAGAACTTCCTTTTTAGCGCTTACTGTTGAAAGAAAGAAAAGTCCTTGAGCCTTAGTTTATACTCTTGTATACTCATTCATAACATTACCAAGTTATTGAATTCTGTAGCCTGTCAGCCTCATTGTGTGATTGTTACGGCTGGGCCGGAGACCACTGCTATCTGTTACATTGTAACAGTTTGATTATAGTAAAAACCAACTTAGCTTGGCTGGGCTGAGATGGTCTCAATGGCCGCCCACCTCTCCTTGTCCTGGGCCCCGCTCACACTGACTGCACTGGCTGGCGACTGAGGTCCACACTGTAACTCTATCAACAGCAGGTAGGGGTGGCTCCTCCGCTAAGGCAGAGGAGCGTCGCTCCACTGCTATAAGAGCAGTGAAAAAGGGAAATATAAAATGATAATAGCAAGGTTATTGTCGTTTTATTTTGTGTTGCTGTGGGACTGGGTTAGGGTGGGGCAGGGCTGGTGGCACAAGGGGTAAGAATGTTGGGCACACTCTAAGTGCACATGACGGTTTGGCCGGCCATCTTGGGCCAACCAGTCATGTGCACCTTGCATTTTCCCCTCCAGGCTGTAATGCACAGACTGGAGGGGAACATGCACAGGCTCCCTGTCTCCGTCTGAGCGCCGAACCATGGCCCTCAGACCAATCACACAGCTGCATTGCAGCATTGTGGTTGGCTTAGGGGAGTAGAGTCTGTGTGGTTCCTGCTTCTTCCGGCCTTGGAGTCAGTTAGAGAAGAGAAGCGGAGATGACGAGGAGAGATGGCAGAAAAGGAAAGGGTTTAAAAAAAATATTTTTCAACCCTCCGCCTCGCCATCCTCGTTCCTTACCATCCACCACTGACTTCAGGGCTTTGTAGGGCATGATAGGTACTAGCTTTATAAAGCAAAACATAGCAGTTTATTGCAGTGATGTGGATACCAGCAATAAAATACGTTACTATGACCCGTGATGCGTGGTGCTTGGCATGGCTGAATTCAAGCCAAAAGCATGAAGAGAAGAAAGAAGTGTTCGGTAATGAAGTCTGTGAAACGGGTTCTGGGTTGCTTATGTTCCGCTTCAGGAAGGACCTTGCTTGATGTTTTGCAAGCAGCCTCCCATCACCTGTGTTTTATGTACTGCCCTAAGTGGCAAGGATATGCGCAGACGTGGGTCCCGTGCTTACTGTGACACTGGAACCTAGCTGTACCAGGTTGATGAGCCCATAACTAGGGAGAAACCTGTCCTGGGTTGCTTGTGTTCCGGTTCAGGGAGGACCTGGCTTGGCAGTTTGGGCTGGACTGTTCCCATGAGGAGCAGGGTCAGGACTGATTTGCATATAGCTGGGTCCCAACTGAGATGGCATGGGGAGCAACAGAACAATGGATTGGAGCACTACTCCGAGCTAATGCCAGTGGTTAAACTATTGGCAAGCAGCCACCCATCACCTTTTGTGTGTTTCCGGTACAAAGTGTGCCAAACAAGGTGGAATTACACCATACTTGCATACGAAATCAAAACTCAAACGGAATCCGTTGGCTAATTGCATGCTTTAATTAAGATGGCATTTTCTGGTGATGAATGTGCTGGATATAATGCAGTGAAATTGATATTGTCTGCAACAGATTCATACTAGTGACCACAATGTGTGTCTCCCTCTCTCTCACAGGAATTTTCCTCGAAACTCACTCTCTGCCTAGAAGTTCTTTACTATAATGGGAGTATAATTGTTCTGATAACATCCAGCGCCCATGTTGGTGGTGGCTACGATCGTGGAAGAAGGGGTGTGATGTTGGCCACTGCCCATCGTTTTTAGGTTTTGTCTGCACATCACTTGCACTGTGCTTATAAAATCTATTGTTTTAATGTAAATTTAAAAGAAGCTTACATCCTGCCCACTCTCTTTCCTGGCTTTTCATTGGTTCCTGTGCTTGCCACTTACTTTCTCTCCATTTCTATTGCCTGTAGCATATTTTTTTCCTGCATTTACCATGCATGTTCCTTGTCTGCTTCTCTTATCAGTTTTCTGTAGCCGAAATACTGTTAATATCCGCTATGGTGCAACTATTTTTTCATAAGATTTCATCTCTTCCGTCTTGCAGCAGATTTATATTGCACAATTTATCACAGGGAGCGATTAAGTGATTTGCCCAGAATCACAGGATGTTGCACCGCGAAGACTCGAACCGGGATACGCAGCTCTCAAGTCAGCAGCTCTGGCTACGCCACATTCTCTCCACTCCTGTGATGTTTGCAAGGGAGTTCTTTCCTTTATCCCAGAGGAGGATTTATACAAATAGCAGATTTTTCATTACATAGGCAAAACTGATGCATTACCAATGCTTGTTTCATCATGTTATTGGTCTTGAGGGATGACGGTGCGCATTGTTGGCTCGCCGAGCTGGTCATGCTAGTTTCAGCACAAACAGCTATTAGAAACATTTTCAAGATGTTTTCCAAATGTGTGAGCCATTTGTCGGTGTTTCTTCTGCAATGTGGCAAGCAAATCATTCAAATGTTTCCTCAGGTGACAGGCTCAAAAGTGATTTGTGAGAAAAACTAACAATTTAATGTTTTGTGTATGTCAGCTTTTTTATTCATTTCAAAAGGTATATGCTGAAGTGCCGAACATATTTCTTACCCAGGCTTTTCAGAAGTTAGAGCGAAGCCTGGGGCAGAAAAGTTCATTCTTCTTCCGTTTTTGCCAGCCAAACCTTTTTCTAAGCTAACAAGCATCGGAAATGACAAAAGACCTGCCTTATAAAGGGATGTGCCTCTCTCAGTCTACTTTCCAGGAAAATTAGGGCACTAAACAACCCCTGTAAAACTCAGCAAGTTCTAGCCTATGCCCACCGTCGCCAGATTGATATATTATTCTTGCAGAAAATTCATATGAATAACAGAAGGGCACCTGCATGGGCACTTAAATGGGGGGCTTACAGATGCCTCTCTACATATTCCAGAGGTGTTGTTATCTTAATATAGAAGGGGGGCTTCAAACATATTCACAAGGAAGCAGACCCTGGGGGCATATTCTTCATTCTACAAGGCCTTTTCCAATCTACAAACAGAATACTCATAAGTGCATAAGGACCAAATCAGGATGCCACACCACAATATCTGGAGTGGCTGCTATAATATTACACTCCTCCCCACTTTAGTTCAACCAACAGTTCCCAGAGGAACCCTAAAGCTAGAGAAATGGTATTTATAAGTATGGGTCAACATGATCTGGTGGACACGTGGTGTCACCTACATCCCCATGAAAGAGCACTCACTCATTGTACATGATTGTGAGGCTAGACTACACGACTGGCCATGCTCACCAGATTGTATTAGCTGCAGCTGTGCAGAATCCATTCCACACTCTGCAAAGCATTTAGGGATGTTGTGTGGGGAGAGTGCACTGCTGAAGGCAATGGCATTTCAAGTCCATTCTAGATAGGCTCACCGTGTTGGAGACAGAGATACAAACACTCAAAAAAACTAAACAAATACCCATGACCCAAGGACACTATTAGACATGCAAAACAAATGGTGTAAACAGTAGGAGGTGGCAGAGAGCGAAACAGGCAAATATGTATAACCTAGACGATATGGGAGAGGAGACCAACCGGGCACACATTGGCTTGTCTTATTCATCCAAGTGGGCGGCATGTGACTTAATACAGATAGATGAGGACAACTGTACTGTGGTACACCAAACAAGAGACATTTAGGCAGCATTTACTAACTATTACTTTATACTCATCCACAAACCACCTAGACATCACCAACCTCAACACCTACATTGATGAAGCCATGCTGGCGTGGCTCGACTAAGAACGCAGGCCACTCTATGATCCAATCAATCCCGAGGTGATGAAAGAGGCCATTAGTAATGTGCGAAATGTCCTAGCACCTGGTAATGATGGCTTTACCATTGAATTCTATAAAGAATAGATTGATGACTTCTTACTCTATATGCTGCAGATGTACGAGGAGGCACGTGTGAAAGGAATACTACCGCCCACTCTTAGAGAAGCAATTGTTATCACATTGTTGAAGCGAGACAACTCTCCAAATTAATGAAAGTCTTTCAGACCACTGTCTTCACTAAACATTGACCATTGTTGTCAAATTGTTAATGCGAGGCAAAGCTCCGAATAAATGTGACTCATACAGACCTCTGTCTTCACTAAACTTTGACAACAAAATAGTAGCTAAAATAATAGTGAATAGACTACTATCATTATGACAAATGGTGGGACCCGCTCAGTCGGGGCTGATAACCAATCACGCCACAGCTGCCAACCTCAGAACCCTATTTGCGGTCACATACCAAACAGACTCGGAAATTCCGGTCGCAACACCATTCTGAAATGCTAGTAAAGCTTTTGACTCCATTGAATCTCCATACATTTGCACTGTGCTGAGTAGGATAGGACTGGGTAAGGGAATATTGAAATGGACAGACCGTCTATATACTTAGCCAATAGTCAAAATTAGAGTTAATGGACTAGCATCACACCCAATACAGAGAGGGATCAGACAGGGATGTCCATTATTCTCACTTCTGTTTGCTCTTGATCTGGAACCCCAGGCATTTATATTGAGAGCGCATCACCATACAATTTGTATCCTGCAGATTGCTGTTATCACTATATGTGAATCATATACTCCTGCTGATGTAATATCCACAGAATAAACTTAACTTCAATCATATGCATAATAATCAGTTTTGATAGATGATCCGGTCTCACCATAAACTGGGGTAATTCGCTACTAATGCCATTAACCAAAAATACATGAAACCTACTCTAGACTATGCCATACTTTGGACACAAAACCCAGTCCACTATTTAGGCATTCTAAGCCTCTGGGATAAGGATGTAGTACTACAGAGAAGACTTTATAGGATCACTACACACATTCGATAGTGAGGAGAATTGCCCTTATGAAAATGGTGGTCTGTCTAGACTACTTTATCTATTCCAAAATGTACCTATACCACATAACCAAGTGTTCTTTCATGAACTGAAGCTACAGATGATTACTCTAGCCTGGGCTGGCAAGTAGCCTGGAATCAGCTGGGATACGCTAAAAAGTTGGGGGATTAACGGCCTCCACTTACTAGGTATACTATCTTGTTGTCCAAGCCCAGTTCGCACACCACTGGTTCCATAATATTAGAATGCTCCACATTATGCAGTCGAGAAGGACCTGGCCCACAGTAGCGTATTGAACACTATCTTAACCCGAAAGCCCCATAGGCCTGGTCCAGACTAGCTATAACGTGTGCAGTTGTGGCACCATATTCATCCCATCTGTCACTCAAGAACAGCACAAGGTTAAAGTTGAAGTGAGAACCATTGACGATACACACATTCACGGAATTAAAACTACACACATTGGGAGACTTATTTCAAAACAACATATTAATTACCCTACAAGTCAATAAAGCACTGGTTCCGGTGACCTTTTTAGACACATTATTATGCTATTGTTCCAGGGGGAAGTCAGAAAAGGGTATGGCACATCGCTAAAAGAGACACAAGTATGGAAACTACTAAACCTTGGGATAAACAACCATATTACAAAAGTATTAGGGACAGATTTGTAAAGATGTGATGCAGCGCAATGCAGTCGACAACTTACTGCACTGTATCACATGGAGAGGGTGGGAACATGCCATATCTACTAAGGTAAGACATATATCAGCTCTCTCCCTCTTTCCCCGTGCTGGCACACGCAATGCTACCTAGTGACAATGCAGGCACCCTTGCACCATTGGGCAAGGGGGCCTGTGTTGCAACCAGGATTATTTTTGTTCAGGAAGGGACATCTTCCTGCACAAAAGCAATCCTTTGAGGCATCCTTCTCTTTCAAAGTGTGCTGCATGCATAGAAAGAGGAATTAACTGGAAAAATAAATACATCCCTCCTCGTTACACCTCACTTAGTAAAGGATATCATTTTGATGCAATCCCAGGTTCACTTTCTACATGTGCTGCAGAATGCAGCACAAGTAGAAAGAGGAACAAAAACGAGAAATATAGTTAGTTCCCCCCTTGCACCTCCCCTGGGATGGCTTACCTTTTTGATACATTCCCAGATTTATTATGTATCGCTAGGAATGTGCCAAAACCCATGGCTGGATGCGTTTGAATACCCATGCTCCACTCATGGAATGCCTTCCCAGGACAGTGTATCGCAAGGCAGTTACTTTTGTGGCCTCGAGTTACTCCAGATTTACCATGCCACTCACAGCCACACAGGGGGCCATATTTATGACTTTTGTGGTGCAGGGCGGCGCAGCAAGCCACTTTGAAGTGCTGCCCTGTGTCATAGTGAAAGGGCAGGAAAGCGCTGTATTTATCAAATATGGCACATTGCTGTCCTTTTCTCTTGGGCTTGAGCTGTTTTGGCAGCCTAGCACCAATGCAGGCACACTTGCACAATGGTGCAAGGGTGCCTGTGTTGTAAGCAGGATAGTTTTATGCATAAAGGAGCACCTTCCTGCACAAAAGCAATCCTGAGAGGTGTTTTCCTCCTTCTGTGTGTGCTGCAGAGTGCATAGCACATAACACATAGCAAGAGGAAACAATGAGGAGAAAAAGATATTTCTCCTCGTTGCATCTCTCCTGGGGAGGTGTATCTATTTTGGAGCATTCCCAGGTTTACCTGTTATTGTAAATTTGGGAATGTATCATAATCCATAGACACAACAATGCAGAGATTTTGCCTTGCTTGTCTTCATAAATCTCATTTTACATTTGCTAGGCCTTTGCACAATGTTGAGTGGTGGAAGGGGCTCATAAATATGCCCCCAGAGGCCATATGTACAAGGCCTGGCGATAAATAATGCTAACTTTAGTTAGGGGCAATTTTTGTACGGCCGCCATGGCACCGACGTATTTACAACATGTCGCTACATGGCAATAGTTTCTGATCGCAGCGGTATTTGTCCACGTAAACCACAACGTTACGGCGATAAAAATGTTGCCGCTAACATGAATAAAGTGACGGCAGGCCAGTCAGCGGCCAGGAACTGCATGATAATCAGCGTGACGCCACTTTTTTTTACGTTAGCAGAAATATTCAACACAAAAAAAAAAAATTGTTGAAGAACTATGCAGGAAGCTGGACTCAGTAATGCAGGAGAGACAACCCCCCTAACACCACAAATAGCCAGGAGGACCAGCCAGAGACCCAGGGGAAGGGAAAGAGGAAAACCAGGTTCAGCCAGCAGGAACATCAGATCCTGATTGCGGCGGTGACAGAGAAACAACAGCAGCTCTTTGTCAGCTCCACTGTGTCATTGGGGACAAACCATGCAATATGGCAGTCCATCACAGCCAAGGTGAATGCTGTTGCAGATGTGAGGAGGACAGTGACTGACTGCAAGAAGCGCTGGCATGATGCTAACTCAAGACCAAGCAGAAACTGGCCAACAATCGCCAGGCAGCACTGCAGACCTGAGGTGGGAGTCCAGCGCCACAGGTGGAGCTGGATGCCTTGGAGGAAGAGGTATCTGCAGTCATCTGTGAGGAGTCGGTGGTTGGAGTCCAGGGACAGGATAGTACTGAACAAGACCAGCTACATCAGCAACAGGGTGAGTACCAACCAGGGACCGGGAATAGGGGGTGGATGGAACCAATGTCATTCATGCACAAATAAATATCACTCAGTGCACACCGACACTGACTGCAGATGTTGTCCCAGATACTCCTGTTCCAGGGGGTACAGCCACATATCACCCTAGTCAATGAACATATTGAAATACACATATTGGTGGTGTCACAGATTTGGAAATCAGCACAGAAAAGTAATCCGAAATTCAGACAAGAAAGTATTTACACCAGACCACAAAATAAGGCAAACATGAACAAGCAAAGGGGCATATTGCCTGGGTATGTGGCTGGGTGTCAAAATGGCCCCTTGCCTCAACACCAGGCACACACAAATTGTCTGCACAGGGCTGCATCTTTGTGACAATAATATGATGATGCACCATGTCCAAGACTGATCTGGGGCAAAAGTGAGCATGCCACCACCGATGGCAGCACACATGCACCATTGTGCAGGGGTGTCTGAGTAGAATGAAGAATGTGTATGTGCAGTAAGGTCCTCCTTCATGCACATATGCAATCTTCAAATCAACTCAGATACCCTTGCACAATGGTGCATGTGTGCTGCCATCGGTGGTGGCATGCTCACTTTTGCCCATGATCAGTCTCGTTCACAGTGCATCATCATATTGTTATCACAGAGATGCAGCCCTGTCCAGACAATTTGTATGTGTGTGGTGTTGAGGCAAGGGGGCCATTTTGACACTCTCACATATCTCCAGACAATGTGCCCCTTTGCTTGTTCATGAGACGCTGCCTTGTGTCTACCAAGTGAGAAAGCATGTAGTGAGTCTATAAACCATGAACACATGCATTGTCAGAACATAGTGATCATGCAGCCTTCTGTATAAAAGGTGCATATCCCACAATGCACACATTCAGCACAGTAGAGTCATAATGTGATGTCATTCTGTGAGCAGGGGGGATCTGCCAACAACAGTACAGTGCATGGACTATGCATATCAGGAATGTGTCACCATAACATTTTCTACATGTCTTGTCTGTGTACCACACTCACAGAACTAAAATGTCCCTGTAAAGAAGTATGACAAGTTAAGCATGACACCAAGCAATAATATCAATTTAGCACCAAAGCATGTCAACTTGCAAAATGGCACTATCACCCCTCAGGTCAAGATGCACTCCTCTACTCTCAAGTGTACACATATGCCATACAGAAAACAGTATCCTACATTAGTAGTGGTGTGAGTTGCCCATTACACCTTGCTGTGCATGGAAACAAGTATTTCGGGAAAGTCAACAGTGTCAGTGAACAAATATGCAGTCAGGTATGTTAACAGCTGCACACAAACACCGGCATCCAATCATCTTTGACATAACAGCATGTATCATCCATGTGACCTTCTGCGTGGCATATTCCCAAACACACATCACCCTTCCAATCGCACCTGATGTGATGTTGGCAGGAGAAAGCGACAAACTTCTTCACGCTAATCCGGTGATGCGATAAAATCCTTGCCGCTGAGGGATTATGATGCACCGAGCCTGTTGCGTGTGCGATCTTGCTGCGATGGAAGAAAATAGCACTCCGCGAGGGAGCGATGATCCTGATGCGACGCAGGGAAAATGGTGAACGCTCGGCGTCCGCGCTGCAATGAGCTTGATGCGATAATTTGGGGTTAGCGAGCACTTTGGGGCACGCTAACAAGCAATGTGACAATCCTTGGGTTAGCGAGCATTTTCAGACCCGCTGACATGCTCTGCGACGATCTTCGCGATAGCGGGCGTTTTCAGGCCCACAGACAGGTGATGCGACGATCTTCGGGATAGCGGGCGTTTTCAGGCCCGCTGACGTGTGATGCGACGATCTTTGGGATAGCGGGCGTTTTTAGGCCCGCTGACGGGTGATGCGATAATCTTCGGGGTTAGCGAGCGCTCGGCGGCAGCAGAGCGACGATTTTTCTCACGCTCACCAGCTGCAGCGGCTCGCTAACGGGGGTTAGCAACGATTTTCAGCACTCTTTTCTCAGCAGTAGAACTAGAGGCCCTGGAACTCACAGGAGCCTCACCTGCAGATAGAAATCCTCGCTGGGAGGAAACAGGAGGCTGATGGTGAAGTCTGGTGTGCCTGAGACTCCTGCAGGAGGCTAGCTCTTTTCTAGCCCTTGGGTGATTGCTGTAGCAAAAATAAAAGTTCCTTTAAAGTCCTTTTCCTCTTCTTCCAAGTTCAGTGGTAACCACTGCAGGCCAGTCCAAGAAACAGCACACAAGCACAAGGACAGTCCTTCTCCTGCAGATTCCTGTAGTCACACGGACAGAGGTTCTTCTTGTTGTCCAGGAGCAATACAAATTGTAGGGGTTTGGGCACAAATATTTACACCCCCAAAGTCTTTGTTCTTAGGAGTCACAAGTCTCTGAACCCAGCCAGAACCAGTTCTGCCCAGCCCTGGAGCACTTTGTTGACCAGGCTGCATCCTTCCTTTCAGAAAGAGGGGGTCTGCCTTCAGACGCACAGTGGGAGGTGGAGCCAGCATTCAGCTTGCCAGGCACAGCCCTATTCAAGTGCAGGAGCTACCCCTCCCCTCACTCCAAGGCAGATCTCTCTATTCAACCAAGGTCTGACTCAGCCTGCCCTGTCCCTCCAAAACCAGACAGCCAATACACATAATAGCAGAGCACACTGGAAGGCTTAGGCAAGAAAGTACCTATACTCTAAAAGTGGTAGTTTCAAACACAGAATATAAAAATAACCTTCACTAAAAGATGTATTTTAATATTCTGAGCTCAGGCATACTAAATTCGTTTTTCTACCATGTTCTGTGGGTCAGTTAGGACTATAGCATGTAATAGCCCAAAGCTCCCATTCTGGCCTGTGGAGAACAGGTAGCCTTACAGTAGTGAAAAACGAAATTGGGTGTAATTCACTACTAGCACATGCTACACACCTTAGAACATGTCCTACCTTACACATACAATGCACCCTATCATAAGGGTGGCTTACAGGATGCCAAGGGAAGGTTCAGGGGCTGGGAAGTGGGTGCACTTCACAGCCAAGATGGCAGTTCTGGACTGCACACAGACACTGCAGTGGCAGGTCTGAGACACACTTTACAAGCTGCTTATGTGGGTGGCGCAAACCAGCGCTGCAGGCCCACCAGCAGCATTTGGGTTTCCAGCCCTGGGCACACACGGGCCACGCTACTAGGGACTAACAGGTAAACCAAATAAGCCAATCAGGGATATACCAATTCACATAGTCATATTTACAAAGGGAGAGCATATGCACTTTAGCACTGATCAGCAGTGGTAAAGGGCCCAGAGTCATAAAGCCAACAAAAACAGGTTAGGAAAAATCCAGGAGGAAGGCAAAAAGCTTAGGGATTACCCTGCAAAAAGGGCCATTTCCAACATGACCCCCTTGCAGCCAAAACGCAGGGGAGACCAATCACCACCTCGATGGGATTCCCTGCTTTGGGCGATAGAACACGGAACTGGCCCGCGACTGCAGGGGCATATTCTAGTTCTACGCCAATCTGAATCCTGGTGGATCCCTCTGTCCACACTCTCAGGGCCCACTAAGACAACCAATGGGGAACTCTTCCCCTCACCTGTGGACACCACCTGTGCACCACCTAACACTAGCTTGCTCACAGGTGTGTCCCAACAGAGAGACAGCAAGCCACAGTTCCCATGGACAGTAGTCAGTGATGAGACTCAGGCCCTATACCTCTCAGGGCTCTCAAACCTCTGTGGCATCAGAGAGCTGCGGGCAGTAGCCCCAGGTGCCTGGCACCTTTTGTCCACTCTCCCTTCTGTCAGGTCAGGCATACCACCCTGACTCTGACCCACCAGCCCTGGGCCTGTATCCAGCGGCTGGACCGGAGACTGAGGTGGGCTTTCCCACACCTGGTCCTCCTCCTTGGGGCTCGGTACCCTCCCACCTGGAGCGGTACCCCCTTCCAGAATTGTCAGGGCACCTGTGGCGGGTGTCCTGCACAAGTCACCCACCAGTTCAGGGGTTCTATCCTGCAACTGGCATCCCAGCCTAGGGTCTGTACCCTTAGACTGGGCGGAGGTCAGGGGTGAGGCTGCACTCTCCCCGCCCCCCTTACTGGGGTCCTGCATCCTACCACCTGGAGAGGTCCCCCCATAACACAAACCGGTAGGGGCACTGTTAGCAGTGGCCCCTTCCTCCAGGTCAGGGGGGACACACTGAACCTGGCCTTCCAACCCAGGGTCTGTACCCTTAGGCTGGGCATGTGCCTGGCAACCCAGGGCTTCTGGGGGAGTTTTCCAATTACCCCCAAGGAAAACACACTCCTCTAGAGTTGTGTAACACTCTGCCTGGCACACCAGGACTTCCTGGGGAGCACACAGGCCCCCCTTGAGGGAAACATACCCCTCCACCAGATCAGGGCCTTGATCCTGCAACTGATCTACCAACCCCAGAACACCCCTCAGGTGGCACCGGGGTCAGAGGCGAGGACTCCCTCCCTCTGCACCCCCTTCCAGCATACTGCACCCTCCCACCTGGAGTGGTGCTCTTAGAAAAAAAAATGGTTGGGACACTGCTTACAGTTGTCCCTCCCTCCCGGTCAGACAACACCTGGACCTGACTTGCCAACCCAGGGACCAACCCCTGCGGCAGAACAACTGCCTGGCCAACCAGGACTTCAAGGGGTGCACACAACATCAACCCCACGGGCAGTACACCACACATCGATGTCCTTCCCTCCAGGTCAGGAATCGCCTGTACCTGGCCTCCCAACCCAGGGACCATCCCCTACGGTTGAGCAATTGCCCGGCAAACCAGGACTTCTTGGGGAGTATCAACACTCTCCTCGAGGGTAACACATAACTCCGGTGTTACGTGACAGTCTGCCTGGCGCAGATCTCCCGGTCCCTGTCCACCTGACAGGGCGCGAAGATCTCCCAGGACAGAAGTGGTGTCACCATAGTCATTCCTCTGGTGCTCAGCCCTTCAGACTGGCCCCTGACCCACTGGTTCTCCCACTGGGGGCTCCTTCCCCCTCTCACCCCTCAAGCTGGACTTCTGCACCCTCCCCCTAGGAGTGGCACTGCCAGACACAAGAACTGATGGAGGCCTGACTACAGGCACTCCCAGCTCACCTAACACGGGGAGACTCCCCACAACTGACGGTCCATCCGGACAGACTAGATTCCCTACCTGGTGTTCCCTCATGGAACCATCCAGTACTGGAGACTGAGGTGGGGGCACTTCGGGACCTATCCCAGTCTCACTCCTGCTCCCACGAGACAGGATGTGAGGCCCTACAACCTCTTCACAACAAGGGGACCTAGCTGCATCACTCCGGACCTCTCCCACCACTCTGGGTTGGAAGACCTCTGAACCACTCCTATTAGGGTCATTCCTTAATGCCTCTACAGAGCCTCTGGTACTCACCCAGAGGTCTGCCTCCTGTGCAAGTTCCTATGACCAGAGAACTTGCGCTCTAACAGGTGTTGGCTTAGCTCTGGAAAACAGGAACTCACAATATGCTCTCCCACAATTGGATTACACAGTTCCATGCAGGTGCTAACCTTCACCTCACAATCCAGTTCCTCACATATGTACCCCACACTACTCTCCTGAAATGGGAGAGACATTACGTGACTGTCTCTATCACTCAACCCACACTCTTATGGGCGGTTCTCACACTCATACACCAGGACTTCAACCACGGGGGAACCCCTCTCCCTGCACCTCACATCTAGAGTCGGTAGGGTGTCCTTCCTCTCACTAGGACTATGGTCCCCTTCGCTAGTTCCGCAATCCACCTCAGGGACACTGCACACCAATGGAGCTACCTCATATCCTTGAATCCCCTGGTGTAGATCAACCCCCTCCTTCAAGTCAGGTGCCACATCTCTGGGTGGGTGTACTACACTGTCATCACTACATAACTCAACTTTGCTGCCACCACTGGACCCCACCCTCACTGGTGAATCTAGACAATTAACACTGCACTCAGGGGATAACCTACCCTCCAGAGCTAACTTTTCCTTTACTGCTAGCTGCGCTATGTGTGCCTCCAGCTTTGCAATCTCCATTTGGAGCTTCTCTAATTCCAGCTGGTTCTCCCTCTCCCTCTGTCTGTCCAACTCCTCTGGGGACCATGAAGGGGATTGGGCACTACTCTGGGCACTAGACCCCGCAAGGGACTCCCTACCTATGGGACACTCCCACCTGTCCACCAACTCCTCTGGGGACCATAAAGGGAATCGGTCACCACCATAGGCACTAAACTCAGCAAGGCACTCCCCATCTCTGAGATATTCCATAACACTTTCTCCATCCTCTTCAAATTCTCCAGAGCCACCCTCAGACCAACTACCCTCTTGGTAGGTGTACTGGGACTCCAAGAATCTCCATCTGTCTTGTTGCCAAAGCCTCAGGGATGTCTGCAAGGATAGCTGAGTCTCCTTCCTACTCACTGCTAAACCTCTCTCCTCACAGAACCCCCTTAGCTCCTCTAGACTGTAGGTCAACAGGTCATCTATGTAAAAGGTAGGTCTCATTTCAGCAAGACCCATTGTAGCAATAACTGGCAATATCAATCAAAAATAGAATCAAGAAATCTCAAAAAACGTACGTGGTTATGTTATGGTCTGCACTCACTAGTAGTGTACACTATAATTACTGTATGCAATCATAAATGCAAGTCCAGATCCGCACCGCTGACCACCAATGTTAGAAATGGGGGTCTCTAGTTGGCAATAGCTGGCCACTGTCCAAGTAGGGACCCTTCTTCCTAAGTCAGAGTAAGCAGACTACACGCTTTGATAACCCCTGCTCAACCCTGTGGTAACTTAGCACGAGCAGCTAGGCTTATCTCAGAGGCAGTGTGTGAAGCATTTATGACCATACACATTAATACAATGAGGAACACTACAAATGGACACCACTCAAGTAGTTATAAAACATAGGTATATTTATATAGACTTAATTACAAGACCAATAACAGTGAAAATCCACAATACTAGAAAAATATGGTTACTTTAAAAATGCTGCAAAAATAGTTCAAGGTGCATAAAATTATGTTCAGTTCAATGCAGTGGTCTCCACGACCCTTTTACTCACAAGGTATCTGGATTCTGTAGCAAAGCAACAAAAATGTCGCTAAGGAGTTGTAGCGATAAATTTCCTCACGCGTACCAGCGATGCGTTGAATCCTTACCGCAAGGGAGGATGATGCGCTGGGTTGCGGGCAGGAGAAAGCGACAAACTTCTTCACGCTAAGCCGGTGATGCGATAAAATCCTTGCCGCTAAGGGAGGATGATGCACCGAGCCTGTTGCGTGTGCGATCTTGCTGCGATGGAAGAAAATGGCGCTCCGCGAGGGAGGGACGATCCTGATGCGATGCGGGGAAAATGGCGAACGCTTGGCATCCGCGCTGCGATGAGCTTGATGCGATGATTTGGGGTTAGCGAGCACTTTGGGGCACGCTAACAAGCAATGCGACAATCCTTAGGTTAGCGAGCGCTTTCAGACCCGCTGACAAGCTCTGCGACGATCTTCGGGATAGTGGGCGTTTTCAGGCCCGCAGATAGGTGATGCGACGGTCTTCGATATAGCGGGCGTTTTCAGGCCCACTGACGGGTGATGCGACGATCTTCGGGATAGCGGGCGTTTTTAGGCCCGCTGACGGGTGATGCGATAATCTTCGGGGTTAGCGAGCGCTCAGCGGTAGCAGAGCGACGATTTTTCTCACGCTCACCAGCTGCAGCGGCTCGCTAATGGGGGTTAGCGACGATTTTCAGTACTCTTTTCTGAGCAGTAGAACTAGAGGCCCTGGAACTCAAAGGAGCCTCACCTGCAGATAGAAATCCTCGCTGGGAGGAAACAGGAGGCTGATGGTGGAGTTTGGTGTGCCTGAGACTCCTGCAGGAGGCTAGCTCTTTTCTAGCCCTTGGGTGATTGCTGTAGCAAAAATAAAAGTTCCTTTAAAGTCTTTTTCCTCTTCTTCCAAGTCCAGTAGTAACCACTGCAGGCCAGTCCAAGAAACAGCACATAAGCACAAGGACAGTCCTTCTCCTGCAGTTTCCTGTAGTCACACGGACAGAGGTTCTTCTTGTGGTCCAGGAGCAATACAAATTGTAGGGGTTTGGGCACAAATATTTATACCCCCAAAGTCTTTGTTCTTAAGAGTCACAAGTCTCTGAACCCAGCCAGAACCAGTTCTGCCCAGCCCTGGAGCACTTTGTTGACCAGGCTGCATCCTTCCTTTCAGAAAGAGGGGGTCTGCCTTCAGGCGCACAGTGGGAGGTGGAGCCAGCATTCACCTTGCCAGGCACAGCCCTATTCAAGTGCAGGAGCTACCCCTACCCTCACTCCAAGGCAGATCTCTCTATTCAACCCAGGTCTGACTCAGCCTGCCCTGTCCCTCCAAAACCAGACAGCCAATACACATAATAGCAGAGCACACTGGAAGGCTTAGGCAAGAAAGTACCTATACTCTACAAGTGGTAGTTTCAAACACAGAATATAAAAATAACCTTCACTAAAAGATGCATTTTAATATTCTGAGCTCAGGCATACTAAATTCGTTTTTCTACCATGTTCTGTGGGTCGGTTAGGACTATAGGATGTAATAGCCCAAACCTCCCATTCTGGCCTATGGAGAACAGGTAGCCTTACAGTATTGAAAAACGAAATTGGGTGTAATGCACTACTAGGACATGCTACACACCTTAGAGCATGTCCTACCTTACACATACAATGCACTCTATCATAAGGGTGGCTTACAGGATGCCAAGGGAAGTTTCAGGGGCTGGGAAGTGGGTGCACTTCACAGCCAAGATGGCAGTTCTGGGCTGCACACAGACACTGCAGTGGCAGGTCTGAGACACACTTTACAAGCTGCATATGTGGGTGGCGCAAACCAGCGCTGCAGGTCCACCAGCAGCATTTGGGTTACCAGCCCTGGGCACACACAGGCCACGCTACTAGGGACTAACAGGTAAACCAAATAGGCCAATCAGGGATATACCAATTCACATAGTCATATTTACAAAGGGAGAGCATATGCACTTTAGCACTGATCAGCAGTGGTAAAGTGCCCAGAGTCATAAAGCCAACAAAAACAGGTTAGGAAAAAATCCAGGAGGAAGGCAAAAAGCTTAGGGATGACCCTGCAAAAAGGGCCATTTCCAACACTCACCAATGGAAATGCACATAAGTGAAAGGGTCACTGTGTGAAAGGAATACAGGGCAGGAAAACCAAAGCTGCACCATACCTGCAGGTCATCATGCATACATTAAGATGTCCTTACTCCCTTTGACTTAACAAAATGAACTGTGTGTATCATGGCAAATCGAGCATACATCCCTGCCATTATCATATGGCACATCACATCAACCCAGATCACAACAGTGGGATAGGTCTAATCATGGCACAACAACAATTATGTTGCATTGCCAACAGCAAGGTGTGGCACCATGCAATCCACCCCTCTTAAAAAGAACAATCTTTAAAAATATGAAGGTGTACTGAGTAGGGGTGACTCTCCCACGATGCAGTGCCCAGACACATAAATCTTAGCTAATCAACATTGACAACAATGTTGTACAAACAGCATCACTGTCACTACTGAACAGAGGGCGCAACTGGTGCTGCATGTGTGTGGGAATTGGCCACTTACATTTGGCCTACTTATGAACTGTGAGATGATAACGTACAACTAAAATGTCACATCTGTGATGTTGTACAATGAATCACTATCCAGCATGTAATAGGCATCTCCTCCTGAACATTCTGAATGGACATTGTCATGCCGTCTGCTTGTATACATATCCAATGCATGATTATACTTGAAACATACATATAACTGCATCTCCCCTTTACATTGCAGAGGGAGAAACATCACCTCCTGTACAGCACCCAATCCCATTCTTCAATGATAAGGATGAAGACATCGCAACCATCGACAGGGACACCCTCCAAGAGCTGCTCAACTCTATTGGCAGCCCATCCCCAGAACCAGGGTCATCCATCAGCGTCGTGGAAACTCCAACCCCTGTACAAAACACCCAGCAGCAATCACCTACCACCACAGCTGTCTCCCAGGACCTTGAGGACTCACTTCTGACATTTCAACGTCGTGCGATAGAGGTCCAGCAGGAGATGGCTGGTCAGGTGGGGGTGAGGTTTGAAGGCCTGGTGGTCAAATGGAATGGGGTACGTGGGTGTCTCAGACCCATTTCGGACCACCTACAGACCATCACAGACACCCACAGTCCGCTCCATGCTCTCCAGCATTCCATGGCTGACATCACTGGAGTACTGACTCAGAGACAAGAAAAACTGTTGAGTCAGATTGGCTCCAGTGGTGTCCCCAGGGGGTTGCACCAAATGCAAATGATCATGGAGAACATGGAGCGGATGCAAGTCTTACACTTGGCTGCCATGGCTGCATACCACAGAGATGTTGCTGGAATCTTCAAAGCCCTGCAGCTGCTCATCATAGCAGTGCTGCCTCAAGGTTTGGCACAGATGAATGCTGCTGCTGTTTCAACATCCACATCTCAGCCCCCTGATGTGTCAGTGCCTCACAGTGCCCCAGACAATCTAACATCATGCACACGGAAGGCATATGACACATCAGAGGATGACGATGTGGACAATTCAACATTCTTGCAAAGAAGAAAGCGGTAGCATTCATCTATGCCAAATGGACTGTTTCTGCTTGGATCTGTGCTTAGCATCATGCCCCGGAACATCAGCTTCCACTGTCCCCTGAGTCACTCTGCAACACTCACCTTAGACATTGATATGGACTGCCGTAATTTTTGTTGTTCCCAATGACACTGCAATCAGCCTGCTGACTGAACTCTGCCTCTTCCTCAACATGTCTCTGTCCATGTTACCCCTAAAGGACTCTCTTGGGCCCTCCACTGGGCATCCATAGAATATGGGGGTTGTTTGACCAAGCACTGGGCCAGTCTTCTACCAATGTCAATGCACATGCCAATAAAACAAGTTAAGTCACACAGATGTGTGTTGCCAATGACCATTCACGTATTGAAGTCATAAAAAATGTTGGGCCAGTGATTCCATCAAAACTTACACCGAGGGACATATGATAAATGGTCATGTTGAATCTGTGTCCCACATAGGCAGTGAGATGACCGGGTATGTGTGAACTAGCTGTGGACTCATTGCTCAAATACTACATGCTTGCAAGATACCAACATTGCCCTACGTGCATGATGGGAATAGGCATGTGCGGAAATATGTCAAAGTCAGCCTCATGCCACAAGTAGTGTCTTCATTTAGCATTGCTAACAAGTCTCACTTGGCAGATCTACTCACACTCAAAGGGATGCATAAAGCTTGTTGTGATGGGGGTCATGGCATGCCACTTTTCAAGATAGAGCACACACCAGATTCACATAGATGATGAATGGTAATGGCACATATCTACCACCTGCTATTGGAACCACAATGTCTGTTTCAGTGAAGTAGTGTTGGTAATACGGACTAATCCTAAAGTGCAAGTCCTCAGTCAGTCATGTCCTGTGGCTTAACAATGCCTTGGAAATAAGGAACCCTCTCATGCTGTGCTCACTGTGAAAGGAGAGGGCAATGTGTCTAGTGGTGTGGAGTACACTGCAATTCGCATATAGTCAGATGCTGTACCACCATTTCAAGGGCGGCATCACTATGAGGCAATGCCAAAACTAACAGCTGGGAAAAGTGGGTTTCATACTGGCACAACAGGGTGCAATGCTTCATTTGCCTTCCTGTTTGCTGTAGAACTGTGTTCTGCCTTGTGCCGTGCACATATGATCTGCAAAATTAAAAAATTCTGTATGGTCTGGAAGATGAGCCTTTCTACACAGGAACATCCTTTTTCACTAATGCTGACACACTTGCACTATGTAGCAAGTGTGTCTGTGTCTGTGCATGGTAGGTGGACTCTGAGCCAGGCTCATGTGAAATGCAGGGTGGGGCCGTAATCTGGGGAACACAGCCCATACATCCATTTTCATGATGGATAAGAGTTGCAATGTCAATGTTTGCTCAATACCAAGTCCCTATGTTGTGTTGTAAATGTGCAACAATGTGATGTACAACTCTGTGAGTCACACATAAGATGTAAAAATTAATAAACAAGTGTCCCTAGGCTAGGGTATGACTCCTATTTGCCATCCTGTAATCCATGCAGGCTTCCTGTGCACAAATCAACTGGATCCTGACACTATCAGTCCAGCTAAGAGACATGTCATGACACCACGTACACATTCAAATGATTGGTCTGTGATTGAATAAGTTGTATTCAACTCAAAAAGCACCACTCCACCAATGCACTTCTGACATAACTGCAACCACAATTCAAAAACAGTAAAAATGTATTTGAACTTCACAAAATTAACTACCCTATAGTAACGCTAAGCACTACTACAACTAACCTAATCCTAACTAACTGGAGCTAAGTGAATGTGACTCTAAACTATCTACCATAGCTAATCCTAAACACGCAACAGCATATCTGAGACTTCAATCGCCCTCTCACCCTTAAAGCACATCAGCAGACAGACAAATACATCTTAGCTAAACATAAACTAACTAGACATTTATCCTACACAAATATGTATTTTTTATTTGTTTTATTTTTTATATAACAACAAATACATTAACCACCTACCCAAAGAAAAGGAAACTTAGCCCATACTACTACATAAAGAGACTAAAAAATCTAAAATATTGTTAAAATCTGTCACTATCTTTTCCTACACTATAACTACATTATCTAACACTTAAACACCTACACATTTACTAATTAAAAATATAAAAAAACATTCGGGCTGGCTAATTGGGGGATGGGTCAATACTTGCCCATGTCAAAATGGGAGACCCATTGCAGCCTTGATGTCCTGGAGGTGGGTGTTCTGCTCCGATATTTAGGGTTCTATTCATGCCAGTCTGACATTCATGTCCATCATGCACAAAGGGCCCTTACTGTGAATCCCACAGCATGAGTCAGTGCTGCAGATGGCAGTGTGGCAGTCCCCTGTCCACTTGGCTGTAAGGGGGCACCTGCCTGTGTGCCGAATCCTGTAGCAGCAGGTTGGCTGTGTGGTGTCTGTGTCAGATGGAGAGATCTTTGGCCATGTCTGGACCCATGCCTGTCATCTGAAGGGCCAGATATGGCCTGTGTGTCACTCTGCAAACTTTGTAGTGCAACTTGGGGCAGAGACTTCCATCTCTCCACTGCCTGGTCAGCTGCATACCTCCTAGGCATGGTACGATAGCTCTTGGCCACCCGGTGTATGTGCAGGTATCTTTCTTTCCAGACCTGAAATGTGTCGACCTCCTCTGGCGACATATTGTCTGTAAGATAAGAGCAGTGACACTATGTGAGTCCAGATGACTATGTCAATGTTCTCCATTTAACTCTGAAACACAAGGTCAGTAAAACATGTGAGCATACACTCTAACAAAAGATTGTGAAGTTCAAAAGTGACATGGACAGTGCAATGTTGAATTAAGGATCAGTTACAACATGATGGTGACACTGACATGACAGTGCATGGCATGTGACATGTAGTTTCACAAGACAATGAGACTGTCAGTGTGAATTGATGGTGCTGTCAGATACCCTGACTGAGGGGGACTTGTACAAGGAAGTGGACGAGAGTGGCATTATTACTCGGTGTGTGGCGCCTCGCTCCTCCACTTCTGAAACAGAAGGCTGCACCATATGTACAATAATGTGGTGCAGCCCTGCATGTCCCCCTACCATGGCAAACAGGCACCCTTGCACAAGAGTGCCTGTGTGTAGGGGAGGGTTGTTCATGTGCAGGAAGATGTCTCTTCCTGCACATGAACAATTCTGGAAAAGCCCTTCTGTCACTTTCAAGCGTGCTGCATCATGCAGCACACATGGAAGCGACAAAATTGCATATTCTCTATTATTTGGACATGCACAGGAAGGAACACCTTCCTGTACAGAAAGAAATAAGGCAATTGGACTTTTTAAATGTGTGCTGCACAAGGCAGCACACATGGAAAACCAACGTTAGGTGGCTGAACAGTGACTTGCACATGAGGCGCAGCCACTCTCTCCACCCCATTTTTACAAAAGTTAACGTTGTGGTGGCGAGAGGGGATTGTACATTTGTCCCGGAATCTACCATGAGAATGAGCCCAAGGAGACATCTTGACAACACCATTGCAGAACCATAACATGGCAATTAGATACATATGGCCATCTTTGCTAGATTGTTGGTGAGGATGCCATTGGTATCCTTGGCTTAACACTATGGCCTGCAACTTCTGGAAAGCTGGTATGCAGCAGATCTACAATAGTACTGTGCAGACCTGTGTCTGACCCGCACAGCCTGAAAAACACTACCTACTTGGGCATACTCTGGCTCACATGCAAAATTCTCAAGTGTCTCTGTTTTGATGTGATTGATTAGAAAGGGCCACAGAGTGGCCCTTCATGCACATAACCATTCCTTACAATATATACAGACAAATCAATGTGTGCTGCCTCATGCAGCACATGTTGAATTCACATGATGTCATTCTCAGCACTGATTGTTCATGTGATGTAAGTTGCACGTTCATGACCTTGAACAATCAATGGTGTCCTGTTCTCTCCCGATGTACCGCACAACGCAGAACACTTTCGACCAACATGTTTGTCAACCAAATTAAGACATCTCACCACAGTTCATAAACTGATCCAATATGCCTAAGGTATCACACATTACACACTCCAAAACATTCTAGCTGGCTTTGGAGAGAGTGTCCAGACCTCCAAAGGTTTGTTTGCGCATGTATTCAGAGCCCAACCTTGTGAAAAGATGGCGTAGAGCCCTTTTGTGCTTCATTCTCAGGCAGCCAGCTAAACGCTGCATTGTGACTCAGGCTAAGGCAATTGTGCTCCCACAATGCTGTACAATGTGATGTTGATGATTAAGTGTTGTGCTTGTGATATGCACCAACATTGCAAAGATATGACACATCAGATGTAAGACAATCACTATTGCCAGCAATCCTAGCTTGTGACCTAACTTTACATTAAGGTGATTTCAACACATACAAAGTAGGTGTGACTCTGGATTCTGCTGCAATAAATTTGTTATCACTGACCCAAGCTTACATATTGTGGCTGTGACGGACTCTTTTTAGTGGTTTCTGTAAATGACGCCTGGTGCAACAAAGATTTGAACATCATTGACAGCCATCTCAGTCAAGGATGTACACGCATTCCATGACTGGTCATAATCATCACCAAAACCACTGACATGTCTCCTCTCCTGTCTATATGCTGTGTAATCCACATGCATGTGCTGGAGTGACATAACCCATTGATATTCCTTGCATGGGTATCACAGACTAGGAATGCGCACAGTTACATCTGAAAGACAATTGCATTGCTCCATTTTCAGTTACTGATTTGTTCACGCTTCACACTTCTTTGAAACATCATCACACTGGAGGCAAGGTACATATCATACACACTGCATACTACTATGTACAGGATTTCACCCAGACATTCATCACATCTGATAATGACAATATTTAATGGATGAACTCACCAGTGGCATGTGGGTCACGGAAGGCTTCGATGTCCCCCTGAGGGATCAGTGGTCTGCCAGCTGTGAGACGTGAAAAGAAACGTGTATTGGTATCAGATGTAAATTCACACGTGTCCTATTCATCATCAGATACATCTACATAAATGACAATGCCCTGTAACTGTACTGTTGCAGTTCAGGTTGCATACATGATTGTGTCTACTTTGCCTGTTGTTCCCACAAGATATGACCAATGCTGAGTTTGGCAACACAAGACAATCTTGCTTGCAAATTTGCACATTTTGCACACACTACTTTTGTGACACATTCCCAAGGCCACTTTTCTCACAACATCATGTTCTCAATGGTCTGTAGACAATAGGATTGTTGTAGATATCATCAGGGTGGGTCACAACAATTGATGGTGTATGATCACACCTTCTGTATGTGGCAGACTGACACTCCAGAGATGGCCTATTTTAAACAATCAATATTACCTATATCATCATACGTTATACAAAACCTATGGACAAGGGCAGTGTACATAGGAGTCTGAGCCATAAGTTAAGATCATGGAAAACCTGATCTTAACTTTGCAAAACTAGTGCAAATGCATTATTTCTACTTGTTTTTCCATTTTCCTTGTGTGATGCCTTGTGCAGCACACATGGAAAAAGCTAAATGCCTTTGATTGTTTATGTACAGGAAGGTCACCCTTCCTGTACATATACAATCTTTCCCCTGCACGCAGACACCCTTACCCTATGGTGCAAGGGTGTCTGCGTTGGCACTACACTGCTAAGTGTAGCGCTAGTGCAGGAGGAAACACAAGGCTGCACCATATCATTGTAAATATGGTGCAGCCTTGCGTTTCTGAAGTGGCAAAGTGAGGAGTTAAGCCATGCCCGATAAAGCCTCACTCCGCTTCTTTCTTGAACATATGCCCCATTGTGTTAAAGACTGCATTTTAGGATATGTTACAAAAGTATTCATTTATTATTTTTGAGGTTGTACTTACCACCTTGTAGCCCAATGATGACTCCCAGGTGGTCCAACATGTCACCCTCACGGCCCATGCAATCCTGCCATCGGTGCTTCCATTGTTGGACAGTCCTGTCCACACCGAGGATTCTCAGCATCTGACTCCTTACATGCTTCCACCTCACCTTCCGCACACATACAGAATATCCCTGCAGGATCCTACCCCCACTCTCAACCATTAAGGGCAGGTAGAATTTTACCAGCCAGAGGAAGCCCCCCAATGCCCCTTCTGACATCCTGTCCTCCCTACCCACACCCGCCATCTCCCAGAACACACCTAAACCTACTAGAAAGAAAATTAGGCCCAAATATATACCCCAGAAACGATTAATAATGCTAATTTACCCCTTGGACAGACACCCGACAAGATTTGAAACAAGACTCAAAAAACACGTAAGGACAAGTACACAAGACTTCACAGAGACACTAGGGACAGTTCACTGGACACAACAACACTCTCTACTTCCAAAAACACTATCACACAACTCCAAGCACCTCCAACACTCTCCACATTCACTAGCAGTGTGCTCAAAAGAGAAAGTGGAAGTGTACAGTACTCCTCCAGTACACAGGATGCATGCTGACATCACTTCTTGTGTGTTTGCGGCCCGCTTTTTTACTATGTGGGCGGAATCTCCATGCAAATTCAGCTTTAGCAGTAATATTTCATGTTGTTACATGTTTTTTGCGATTATTTTCCATAGCGGTTATGAAAAATAATATCGATTTTGCGTTAAAGCGGTAAAAATTTGGACGCTAAGTGCAAGTTGTTCCTCAGATGAACATGATTTCATGGAATTCATCACTGGCCCCCAAACACACCCTAAAATTCATCTCTGACCCCCAAACACACCCTAAAATTCATCACTGACCCCCAAAAACACAACCTAAAATTCATCTCTGACACCCAAACACACCCTAAAATTCATCACTGACAACCGAGCACACCCAAAAATTCATCTTGGACCCCCAAACACACCCTGAAACTTAAAAAGCTCCATTACTAGCCTCACAATGTTTACCTTTCACTTGTCAGATGCACGCAAGTTTTTTGTGTAATGAGATTTTATTGCACAAATTAGGCTTATGTGCTTTTTATAAACAAATGTACACATGTGCATTTTTTGACATTGTGATTAGGTGAAGAAATGTTAGATTATTAGATCCCTCCGTGCTGTTCTAGCAGCAGAAGCTGTGATGTGTTCAGCATCTGCCTTTTCTTCATGCTCCTCCTCTGGATTGTCTGGATACTCCGGCTGTTCAGCCCATGGTGTGTTTGTGCGAACACATATGTTGTGCAAAATGCAACATGCCATGATGATTTTGCAGACAAGCTCAGGGCTGTACAACAGTCTGCCACCTGAAAAATTGATGCAAAAAGAACAATTGATGGACAGAATGCAGAACAAAGTTATACATTCACCCCAGTACAGAGATCTGGACCTAAATTCATTGTTTTTTGCTCACCATGCCATTCCAGGTTGGACCCAGCAATATCCAAATCAGTCTTGACCCTGCACCCAATGGGAACAGTCCAGCTCTAACTGCCAGGCCAAGTCCTCCCTGGACTGGAAACAAGCATCTTACTCGGGGTGACAAAATGCAAAAAGAACAATTGATCGACAGAATGCAGAACAATGTCTTACATTCACCCCAGTACACAGATCTGGGCCTAAATCCACAGTTTTTTGCTTTTTTGATACATCGAGGCACTGGAACCTTGACTTGAGCACTCCAAATGTCCTTTCAACAATGGACCTGGAGCGTCCAAGGGCAACGTTGTACTCTCTCTGTCCCTGTGAGTGTGTTGCTGTGAGAGGTGTCACCAGCCATGGAGTGAGTGCATATCCTTGATCGCCTGAAACATATAATGGAGAGATGTGTCCATTAGTGCCTGCTGAGTTTGCAGAGTGTCTATTTTGGTGTGTGATTTGTGCTAGTTTGGATATTCAGATTTGTCATGTGGAGCTTCAGACAATGGACCAGCATCACTGCAAATTAAATTGCCTATACTCGACAGCCTGCAGATCACCATGGTGGCATTGTCTGGATCCTGTGTATTGCCTCCATGTTATGACTGTCAGAATGTATGCTTAACTCAAAAATAGGTTACAGTTTCTTTACAGGCCCGTTGCACATACTGATCCTCTCATGTGCACATATTTCATGGGGTGCACCATTGGCACATCCCCCTTACGTTTTTGACAATTACTATTTTGGAACATCATCTATATACCTCATTGTGAGTGATTGTGCTGAGGGTAACTGTGAGAGAGATTGCTTGTCTGCTAAACGTTGAAGTAATTGTGGGCTAATTACATCCACCTTGCCCCAAAGGTGTGTCAGTGTTGGAGTGACAATGGCACTGCTATCTGGTACAATGGACTCACTGGGACATGTGATGACAACATACATCTGCAGTCATGTCCTTGTGCAAGAATTGACTTGGCATGTATGCATGTTGGAGCATTACCCATCAATATTTCAGTGTGTGCCAGTTCACAATCAACACACATTGTTATTTCAGCTTTTGTCCATCATATTGCTACACCTCACCAGGGTAGTTATATGCATGTAATACTAGGCTATGGTAGAAGAGCCCTTCACCGAAGCCGCAAGGGTAGACAGGTGTTCCTAGGTGTTTATACGTCCTCCCGAATCAAATACAATTCACCAGATGTATCCCACCTAGCATAATTAAAGCTTCGCACTGAACTCTTGTGCTGTCAACCGCTCAAATGCAGTGTAGGAAGCTATTCCTTTTTGTAAAATATCCCTCACACACTCACTCTGACTCCTAAAGGTCAGGGTGGGCTCAACCATATTTCAGGGTGCACTTAAGAGAGTTAGGCAGGGGGTCTGAAGATTACAAATCCTCCTCCGTCTACAGGTATCCCTTTAATAATAGATTTGCAGGGGATATGGAAAAAGAAAATAAACTGGTGTCATCAGGAGATGATGGGCCTATTACCCTAATGCAATGCCAACATGTTTCACCCCTATTCGTTGGCCCACATGTTTTTTCTTCAGGGAGAACAGAGATTCCCCCCCCCCGGGTCTTCTGTGGGGGTGTTTCCCTATATTGTCCTCAATTGAGGGAGAAGACAGCTGCACTCTTGTGAAAAGGTGGAAGGTATACTTCTCACATCAGTTCGGTAGTGTTTTATGTGCTCACTATTTATGGGGATTTAATGTGTCCCAAGGGACTGCGGTTAGTGGGGGTAGCCTTGTATTCATAATTTCCTCAAAGGTCCAGACCCTCCGCCACACCTACTTGGTTCCCACCTCTCCCAGCATTTGCAAAGGTGGGATGGAGGGGCAGGACCGTTGCGGAAACTTTAACCACAAGGCTACCCCATTAACTGCAGTCTCTTGAGACACATTGAATCCACACACATTGGTAGTTATATGCATGAAGAACATGTAGTGAGATTGTGATTTGCATTGTTTTTCATGCTCTTCTGTTGCATGCTCCATTCTGCAATGACAAAGAGTGATGTTTCATATATTTAGGAGAATATTTGTGTGCAGTTGGTGCTCCCCTCATGAGGCACTACTTGCAATCACATGATGTAGGAACACATGATTCAATGTGCATGGCTGACTATGTTTTTGCATTTCAGCTAATTGTGCATCATCACATGTGAGTAAAGGGTCATCTGCTTGTACATATGGCACATGTGTTTATTTCAACATGTATGTAGCACAGCAGGAGCACATGTTCTGTGTCATGTGCTGCATCTGTTTTTAACAACAATAATCAGGGGAGTTCTGTAAAATCTATATTCCATGTGTGCCATACTGGTTTGTGTGGGATTTTGTAGGCTACTCCCTTGTTGTGCTGTATGACATATGTCTTGATCATTTGGCATTGTGTGCTTGTGTATAGTAGGTGGACCTGTTACAGGGCATGTTGTATTACATTTGCTACATGTGCATTATCACATCTTTGAGCTACATTATTGAGGACTTGAGGTGCGTGGTGTGTTCAGTCAGTAGTTACCAACAAGCAGTCCATTTCCATATGTGCCATTCTCAAACCGCTGATTGATGATGCTTTGTCGAAAGATGTAGGAGTCATGCACACTCCCTTGAAACTTTGCAACAACATTGATGAACAAGCCCCGGTAGTCCACGATTGCCTGCACATTCATTGAGTGCATTGTCCACTAACCCTGGGCGTAGTTCACATAGTAGCGCCACGCGTAGCTACGCGAAGTGCACTTCGCACTACGTGAGATACGCATAGCACAACGCGAACTGCTTAGTGCGCTGTTCGCGATGATTGCACAGTGACGGATGCTTGTCCGCACTGTGCAATCATTGAAAACGGAATCTTGCACAGTGCGAGCTGTCATTTTCTGCCGCTCAAGTAGATTTTTACTCGAGCAGCAGTTTTCTCAACGCGAACTGGCAGTTTCTCATCGCGAGCGGTCGCGAGCATACGCGACCACTCGCAATGAGAAACCTGACCTCATTGCGTTGAGAATCTCGCCGGGAGGTTTATTTTCCCCACTTGCGATCGGCAACTTGATGTTGCTGATCGCGAACGAGGAAAAAGTCTCGCCGGGATGTCAGTTTGGTCGCTCGCGGTTGCCAACTTGACGTTGAGGACCGCAAGTGAGCAAAAAATGCAAACTACGTGATTTTGCACTGTGCTACGTGCAATTCGCGTAGCGCGAAGTAGCACAAACTACGCAAACTTTGCGAGCGTAGCGTAGTTGTCCGCCCAGGGTTAGTGTCCACAGGAGACACAAGTAGAACATGGGTGCAGTCAATTGCCCCCAACACGTGCGGATATCCAGCAATGTCATAGAATCCTTGTTTGTTCACAAGTTGTTCCTGTGCCGTGTTGGGGAAGCGTATGTGCCGTGGTGTCAGGCTCATAATGGCATCCAAGACAGTTGGGAGGAACCTTGAGAAGGATGATTGGGAGACTCCACCAACTCTGGCAGTGGTTGGTTGGAAGGTACCAGAGGCCAGCATGTGCAGCACTGCTAGTAGCTTTGTCTGCGGAGGGATGTTGGTGCTACGCTGTGATGGTGCCTGCAACCTGGGGGCTATCTGGGTCAGTATGCATAGGATAAGGGTCCTTTCCAGCCTGTAGTGGGCTATCACATCCTCTGGCATGGGGTCTATCAGGGTGATGCGTTTGTGGTAAACCTGCTCTCTTCTTTGCCACTGCCTCTGTGGTGGTCCTGGTGGCAGTGGTGGTCTTCTTGGGGCTTCAAGCTGCAGGAGTAGTTCCTCCATGGCCTCAGTAGGTGAGCAAATGAGGGTCTGTCATAGTCTACCTTATGTACTGGTCTTTTTAGCAGCATTTCTTTAGACCAGCTATTTTCTGGTCTTAAAAACCAGCCGCTAAAATGGCTGTTTTTGCAAGTTATCGCTCGACCGGAAAATCATTGTGAATATCCCAAAGTGGGGTTAGCAGCCATTTTTGCAAAGGGAACGCCTACCTTGCATCTCATTTTCGTTAGCTATCACTAACAGAAGTGGCAATCGTGGAAATTCACGTTTTTGCCAGGAAACTGTCGCTAAATGTGGTTAGCGGCAACATATGGCGATAAAGAAAAGCTGCCGTAATGTCAAAAAATTGATGCTACGGCAGCGTTAAGTCCTTGTGCATATGCCCCCAGATGTTTCTGCATGATATAATAAATCTCACCTTGCATGACACATGGGCAACACAATCCTTTCATAAATCTGGCCCATAATGATAAGGTTATATAAAGAAGTGCTGAACTGGCAAGTGGTGTGGACAGATTTTCCCCAATGGGATGCTCTACGGAACTGGGTCTATAACTAACAGACCAGGTTTGGCAGTATCTTCACCAGTAAACTAAAGACATCTCCCCCCAATGGGAAGCATAGATTAATACACTAAAAATTCTAACAAAGGACTTACTATACACCAGTTATAATGGTTCGATACAGGCTGTCTGCAACATCATCGTGCATTTGGTGGACCAGGCTTGATGCAAATTTTCTACACTTTACCTGGTCCTGCCTGCCGTCCAAGCCTCCTGGAAGAAAGTAGAGAGGAAACTCATTGAAATGACCACTACACAATTTGTATTAACACCTCTAGAGGCCCTGTTGGGCGACATGAAGGAAATATCTAAAATACATAGGCATCATCAACAAACTTTATTTTGCATTTAAAAAATAAAATGCATAAAAGTACATAGAATCAAATTCATTTCATACATAACAAACGGTAAAAGATATTTCAGTGCAATCCAAACCAACATCTGATTTGATTGGAATTATAGAATGATTTAGAAACAGGAACATTTGATTTATGTTAATTGTGAGATTCTGAAAACCGCATATAACTTAAAAACATAAAGTACCAAAATGTAATTGAAGAGCATAGCCATGAAGTCACTTTCATTCGAAATCTCACAAGTGTTTTATATGCAGTGCGTATTCTAATCATGGACAGTCCTTTAAAAGCAGTCATCGAGCTGATCCCCTTATTCAATTGTTAATATATTTGCAAATCCGCAAGTCTTTATAGCTGCCAAAAGAAAAGAAGCAGTTACGTAACATACAAATGGGGTTTCTAGTTGTTGAAGAACCAATAATGTCTCCTTAAATAACGGAGATTAAATTTCCGCAACAGTAGCATAATAAACTTCTTCCATTCTGTGGCACAAAAAGAGCAAAAAAATAATATGTGCAAAGTAGATTGTTTGGTCTTTCCATCACAGGGACAGAGGGAGAGATGGCTTAATGAATATACATTTGAGTGGTAACCCAGCATAAGTGGTATATAGTTCAAACAAAATCTTGTCAGAATAAAACGATGCCAAGAGTTCTCTACAAAAGAAAGATAAGACAAAGAGCCATGTTGTACTTCCGCTAAAACTTGATGTGTCAGTCCTGTGCTTTTCTCTTTGTGGCTTTGAAATGAAATGAAATAAAATTAGGATTTCTAACGCACATTACTACCCATAGGTGTATAGGCGCTGACTTCCAGGGGGTAGACCAAGGTAAATAATACTAATGATCTAGTTGTTAAACAAGCAGGTTTTAAGGGCCTTGCGAAAGGTAAACAGATTTTTTGCGGTCGCATCTGTCCCTTGTTCTTTTTTCCATGAAAGTTTCTTTCAGCTTGCTTGTAGGGCAACCCCAGCGAAATGAAGGATTCTCTGATGTACGATAACCACAGAATTATAAGAGCATAATCTAGCTTCATCACATCTTTTAAAATCATTTGATTTAGCGGTACTGTTTTGCGTTTCCAAATTGAAAGCCACAGTAAAAACTGAGCTATTTTATTAGTATCAGAAATAAAAGGGAAACATAGTTCTTTGTGGGATACAAAATTTGAGCAAGCTCCTGGGACAGACAATCTTTTCACAAATTTGTCTTCCACCTTTTGTAATCTCCCCACCTCTACTGTCCCCCAGATTGCTGCCCTGTATGTAGCTATCGATTTTGCTTTCGTAAGATAAACTTTAGCCATTTCTTGGATAGGTATGCCTCCCAGTTTTTTTGAAAATCTGAAAATTCCCACTATGCTCCTGCCTAGATGGTTTATTCTATTTTAGACCATCTGTTTCCATCTCAAATTAGAGTCAAATAGTACGCCAAGATAGCTAAATTGATCTACATGTTCAATATTATACCCATCTAGTTTGAAACTAGAAACTTCTTTGGAGTTCCACCTACGGTCATAATGAAAGATTTCTTCTTATTAACCTGGAGGTCCAAATCGGCCATAAAGGCTGTGTATTGTTCTATAATTGTTTGAAGGACACGAGGAGTACGAGCCAATAGAACAACATCATCTGCATATAATAGGATCAGAAGGGGGTTGCCTGCACACTTGGAGCATCTTTAGTCTTTTCAGTCATTGCTCATATAAAGAACAAATAAAAAGGGGGCAAGCACGTAGCCCTGTCTAACTCCTTTCGATCCCATAACGTACTTTGGCTGTTGCATATGTGTAGAGTTGTCTTATGAAATCAGTTATCGATTTCTCTACTCCCAGAGCCTCCATGATGGACCACAATTTGGTATGTGCTACACAGTCAAATGCTACCAGCAAATTGTGCGGATCGCGGACGCCATTGTTGTGGAAAGCTTAAGATTAAGCATTTACTGCCTTGCAATCGAGTGGATGCGCTACCAATTTTTAAAGGATGAGCACACCTATGGTGTCTAACTAGACGGTGAGAACTCCCCCGCGCCACGCAAGACCCTGCGGGTGTGCAACAAGGACATCACACCTACCCAGGTTGCCCCACAGAGTCCTGAGGAAGGCCCGCAGGCCAAGGCCCCAAACCACCCTCTAAGCCCCTAGCCAGGTCGAAATGTCGATGCCCACAAAACTGGCCTGGATCACAAGCCCCATATCTAACGTGCCACACAAGTATACATCTGTGTAATTGAAATTGAATGTAAAGGAATATTTACTGTTTAAATGTGGCCAGGCTACTAAAGACTGAGATTTGTCTATCAGTCCTGCATAAAAATATTTATAATTTCTCTCTACCATACTACCTGAAATCCCTTTTCACCGCTTCTACACCAGAGCACTTTCTCTCTTTTTTCCGCACGTTCCTTTGGAACTACCTCCTTTCCTTCCCTTCTCCTTGGGTGGTTCAGTAAGTAGTCTACTGTTCACCTCTTGTTTTTGGAATAAAACCTTGGTCAAATATCTCTTGGTTGTTGCATTTCAGTCTACTTTTACAGTATTTATTACAGTGAGCTAACATTGTGCATGCTCAAGAAATTGTTCTCTTACAGTAAGTGCAGATTTGATACATATCGTTTAAGAAAAAAAGGTCTAGGACCATTGTCTTTTGTACGACACAGTCAAATGCACCAGACAGGCCCATGAAACCATGTAAAGATGGCTTGTCTTTGCAATTGTATATTTTGCCACAATTAAGGTCAAGTTTCAGGCATTGCTGATTACACACCTGACTTCCAGGTGACCTCTATGTATGGGCCTCTCCTGTTTCATTTATACTCCTAACTCCAGTGCACCTGTGTACTGTCCGGCCCGCTGGAGAGACCCCTATCACTGGCGCATTAACTGTGTACATGTAGGATTTTTACCACATTTTCGGCTCCTAAAGCGCTCTGAAATTTCTGGTCCAGTCTACTCTCATGAGTACCACAGAGCTCGCTTCAGCTAGCGTGGTTGTTGCATCGAATACAACTGGGTACCAATTGAAACTCTGTCCCTACACCGGAGTCGTCGTATAAGTATCTGGGACTTACATGGCCAGACCAGTCAAAGGAACCACGTGTTACCAGGGGACGACTATTAGTCAGGTGAGCTTTGTCCTCATTGTATGGACTATAGTGATCTATACTCGACCCATGCTAACTTTTTGACAATTGCACTTTACTCTGTC
Organism: Triturus cristatus; assembly: GCF_964204655.1. Lineage (NCBI taxonomy): Eukaryota > Metazoa > Chordata > Amphibia > Caudata > Salamandridae > Triturus > Triturus cristatus. The sequence continues at coordinate 1,707,725,927 of NC_140590.1, forward strand.
CCCACCCAGGGCGCTATACATTGAACAGCATACCCCTCGCTGAGCCGTTTCTGCTCACTAGTCCTATACGTAAGTAGAGAGCTGGGCAGCAATTGTAATGCTGCCTAACAGTTTTGAACTTTTCAGCCAGCCCACATAGATTGCCCTAACAGTTCACATATCTGTCTTTCCTAGAACAACCACTGCAGTGAGGTAGTCACGTTATTCCCTGCCTATCTCCACTTTCAAACATCGTCCATAAATAAGGTAACCCTTTCTAGGATTCCCGACCACAGGGGAGTCCTCAAGTAGCTATGCACAGTTTTTCTAGCTGCCTTAGTACACTAAGTCCACCATTCGGCTGCTTTTGTTTCGCTGAGTACATCCCTCATGCTTGTCCTTACTTTTAATTTTTGTATTGTGTTGACCACCCGTCCTTCTTTGGCCTCTCTCTCCCTTTCCCGTTGAGGTTGCCCATAATCTTGGAGACCAACTTGTGTCCTAACTTTAACTTCATTAATTTATAACTAATTTGACTCACTGGGTTGATGCGACTCTGCACTCCATCGGGTTTGTTCTGGTTAGCTACTATCCTAAACCATATTCTCAGCACAATTTCTCTGAATTCCAGCGCCGTTCTTCCTCTTCATCTCACATTCTAGTCGAATCTCCACTTGTGTCACACTTAGGGACCGATTCCGATCCTGTATTTTTTTTTCCCGTACAACTTGTATCCGTAAATTTTTCCGTACGAATCGTACAAGTCCCGCCCGACCCATGAAGTACGATTCGTATGGGAAAAATACATACAGATCTGCCCTATCTGTACGAATCAGATCGGGAAAAGTTGTACGAGACGGACCCGGACACTTTTCCGTATGAATCCTAAAAATACAGTCCGACCGTAAAAGTACGATCCGGACCGGCTTTCCGATCTACGAATTGTACGGAAAACGTCACGTACACGGGGAATGACTTGTACATACGCAATGCCGGTGTACTCCCCGTACATACGCAATGTCGGTGTACGCAATTGTACATACGCAATGTCGTTGTACGCACCATAAATACGCAATGTTGTTGTACGCACCAATGTTGTTGTACGCACCGTACATACGCAATGTTGTACGCACCAATGTTGTTGTACGCACCGTACATACACAATGTCGGTGTACGCACCATACATACGCAATGTTGGTGTACGCACTGTACATACGCAATGCTGTTGTACGCACCAATGTTGTTGTACCCACCGTACATACGCAATGTTGTACGCACCAATGTTGTTGTACGCACCGTACATACGCAATGTCGGTGTACACACCGTACATAAGCAATGTCGGTGTACGTACTGTACATATGCAATGTCGGTCCTGCACATAGCACACCATCATCATTTCTCAGGCATGATCCATCCACAAACAACACATGATCACTCTCATTCAAGGGTAGATCCCTTATGTCTGGTCTCGGTTTTGTACAGTACTCAAGCACATCCAAACAATCATGATCATCTTCCATCTTCACACCCACATTTTCAATATCTGGCAAAAGTGTCGCTGGATTCACATTTACACATCTCTCGAGAGTCACATTTGATGCTCCCAGAATCACTTTTTCATATTTAGTCAACCGACTATGTGACATGTACTGAGTTCTGCTTCTTGTCAAAAGAATTGCCACATTGTGAGGTACGAATACCCTTACAGGATATCCCATTATGATTCCCTCACTCTGTTCCAGACTTCTGCATGTTGCAGCCACAGATTTCAGACAACCTGGTAAACCCACAGCTACAGGGTCAAGTGTCGATGAGAAGTACGCAATAGGCCTTCTCAGTAATCCATGTTTCTGAATTAACACTGAAAGTGCACATCCATTTCTTTCACTGCAGTACAGCTCAAATTCTTTTTCATAGTCAGGCATACCCAAAGGTGGAGCCTCACACATTTTATTTTTGAGCTCTTCAAATGCTGCCATTTGTTCTGCATCTAGATCCAATGGATCTGTCATTTCACTTTTTGTCAGTTTAATCAGTGGCTTTGCTATCAAGGAAAAATTAATTATCCACTGACGACAATAACCCACCATACCCAGGAACATTCTCACTTCTCTCTGGGTTTTTGGAGCTTTCATTTCTCTGATTATTCTGATCCTGTCATTAGTCACTTTTCTCAGACCCTTTTCAATATTGTGTCCAAGATAATGCACCTCTTTCTTGCAAAATTGCAATTTGGCTGGAGATACCTTTAACCCTCCATCTGCCAGATGATTCAGTAAAGCTATGGTATCTACTTCACAAGCTTCACGTGTCTTTGATGCCACCAGTAGGTCATCAATATACTGCACTAGCACTGAACTCTCGGGCATGATCAAACTTTCCAACGATTTCTTCAATAACTGATTGAATATCGAAGGACTCTCCGTATACCCCTGTGGGATTCGACACCATGCTAAGATACGCTGGCCAAACCTAAATGCAAAAATCGGCTGGCTATCATGATGCAATGGAATTGAAAAGAACGCATGACACAAATCAATCACTGTATACCACTCAGCATCATGTGGAATTTGATACAGAATCACTGATGGATTTGGCACAATAGGACAACATGCCACCACAATTTGATTAACTTTTCTCAAATCGTGTACGATCCTAAATTTCCCATTGGGCTTTTTTAGTCCCATTATCGGTGAATTACACGGACTACTGCTGAATCATTTTCTCAATTATAGGAGTTATCCCTTCAATTATTTCTGGTGTCATTTTGTATTGAGGAATGTTAGGATATGTGATTCCCTATTTTACTGCAATTTTCACTGGATCTACATTATTCATCAATCCCACATCCTCTCCAGTAAAATCCCAAACTGTCCTTTTCACTGTGTCTCTCAGCTCTCGAGGCAAATCCTCCGGATTAAACACAGCAAATGCACCAATTAACTCACTTTCTCTATTCTCTAGAGTCACTCGGTACAAAACATCTTCATCTGGTGTCTCAAAGGCTATTCCATCCGGTGTACAAAAGATTGTGCAGTTCATCTTGCACAACAAGTCCCTACCCAACAGGTTCACTGGACTCGTGTCACAGACAATGAATCTGTGCATGTCTGAAAATTTCCCTATCTGTACTCTTACAGGTTCAGTAAGACGTGTTCTGATTTGCGTATTGGCTACACCAACTACTTCGATTGCTTCATCCGAGAGAGGAAGATTTCTAACATCTGTTGACCTGACAGTTGATCTTGTCGCACCTGTGTCTACCAAAAAAGTAACACTCTCCTCATTTATTTTCCCATCCACAAATGGTCCTGCCTGGTCTATTTCTAGAGTTGCACCAAGTATGCACTCTTCTTCCTCTCCTCAGCACCGTCAATAATCACCCTCAGACTCACTCCCTTCACTCTTTAACAAGTACTGTTGTACTTTGTTAGAACGTCTTGGTTTGTTTACCTGCTCATCATTGTAGAATCCTGAATCCTGATTATACTTTTGTAACCCTCTATTCTGCGGCAAGGGCGGTTTTGGCTCTTGACTCTGCTGTCTCACAACTTTCTGTTGTTGCTGCTGTTGATTATTTCCTTCGTTCTGCACCTGTTGATTTAAGGATTTATTCTCATTACTCACTAATGGTGGATTAGGACACTCCGATCTCCAATGCCCCAATTGGCCACAGTTGTGACAAGGAAACTTTTTCTTCGCTTCCTCAAGACTTCCTTTTCCTTTCCCTGTATATCTAGGTCTATTCCCTGCATTATTTCCTGGATTATTTGCCTGTTCCACTAACTGTGCTTCCTGTCTTTCCGCAACTTTCACTTGTGCCCACATTGCTTTCTCTTTCAGCTTTCTTTGTTTTGCTTCAATTTCATCACTGAAGTATTTTGCATGCCTCAGGATCTCATCTACTTTCTTACTCTGCCAATCCACTGTGTGCTCACGAATTCTCTCACCAATTTCAGGTCTAAGGCCATATACAAATCTGTATACAAAATGACTCAAATCTTTGTCACCCAGGTGTTCATCTCCACTGAATTGTTTAAATGCCAGTATCAGCCTCTCGTAAAAAGCATGAACTGATTCTTTCGCTTCCTGTTGTGTTCGATCTATCTTTACCCAGTCTGTCTCTTTTGCAGGTACTTTACTCTTCAGGTATACCATCACCTGATCATACTTTCTCATTACTTCTGGATCTGGTGCCCCTGTTCTTGGGTCTCTTGGATATTCCTCAGTAGGCCAACTCACAACTATTTTACACTCAGTCCACAAGTCTGCTGGAACAATTATATCAAACAGACTATTCAGGTCAACCCACAGCACTTTTGACAATTTCACAAACCTATCTACCTGCCTATACCACTCGACGGGCTTTTCTCTCAATCGAGGGAAATCATTCGTGAATGATAAAATATCCTGTCTGGTCCATGAAACATGTACATATCCTCCTCCAGGTATTTCTCTCATAGGATAATTATCCACTGGTTTCTCCTTTTCTCTCACTGGAAATGCTGAATAAGTTGTTCTATCTTCAGCCTCATCTCTTTTCTTGTACCACCTATCCTTCCACTTTTCTACATCACCCCATCTTCGCAATAATGCTACCATTTCCTTAATCTGTCCTGTTCTACCAGTAGCATTCAAATTTTCAATATCCTTCTCTGTAAAATCCATCCTGTAAGTTCTTTGTAAAGCTTTCACTTTATCAATGTCAACTCCCTGTTCATTTGCTATTGCTCTTAGCCTGTCATGTGTATTTCTTGCTCTCCAGGTAACACTTTTGCACATAAACATTAGTTCACCATCATGATGACTCTTCAGAATCTCTGTTGGAACTGTTCCTGTAACAAGCTCTTCTAGTTCTACACGTAACCTAGCTACATCAATTACTTGTGAATCTTTATCCTTTTTCTGTAGAACCTTCATCCAATCATTCAAATCATCAACTGTTATTTCAGCAGTTTTTCTCACTGTAACCACTCTCTTTTGCGGTTCTAAAATTGGCATCCCTGAACAACTAGCTTCACCAGCATCCAATATTTCACTACATGTGTCATGTCTTGATTGTCTCAGGTCACTTCTTTCTGCTCTTTTGCCTGAATCTCCTGAAGGACCAACTGAATTTGTCAGATTATTTCCAACATATGGAATCACCAGTCCATTCTCACCTGTCCTCTGTTTGTCAAACACAGGCATAACCGGACCTATTGTTACAGGCACCGTAACAGCTTCTAGATTCTTCGTTAACTCCCTAATTTTCTCTGTCAACTCTGTTGTAGTTCTGGCTAATTGTCTGGCATTCTCATCAAGGTAATGATCACTTCTTACCTCAGGTGTCTCATTTTCCGTCTCACTAACACAAACTGTATCCCTTATCGGAGAAACAACTGGTGTACTTTTATCCGGTTCTGGTCTATATGGAGGTGGTCTCTTGTAAATCATGTCATTCAAGACCTCATCCTGATACTCATTAACTCCATATTTTCTCATTTCTGACTCAGAAACCCTTTCTGCTCCTCCTTCAACTGTTCTCATCGGATATAATCCCTCTGACATACTAACATCTCGCCATCTTTTCATTCGATCATGATGAGTCTCACGATCATGTCTCCTCCCAAACATATACCTATAGTACCCTCCAGATCTCTGTTTTTCTCTCTCATGTACTTCCTCTTCCCATTCCACTAAAGCCTCGAACTGTGTAGGTCTCGGTTTCGGGTCAAGACATAGCATCTTTTCCCGTAAATTTCTCAACACGGCCAGATTAAATGAACCATGTTCTGGAAATGCTAGAACACCATCTTCTTTAGTATACCTAACCCAATTCTCCAACCATATACAGGTATGAAACCCATGTCTTGCAGCCATGAAGGATGCAGGTGTTTTCGGTGGAGGTAACAACTCGCCCTCTCTTGTTTTAACATCTTTATCCTTGCTAAACCACTTTTTAATTTTACCAAAAAATGTCTTCTTCTTTTTCTCTTCTTGGTAATACATTTTAGCGTTTACCAAAACTTTCTACTCTTTCCGTATTATAAATATACAATACGAATTTTTCAACCAATTGCAGCGCGATTCACACTAACGCACCAATCCTGGAACGTCTACGTCACTAAATAGCCCTTCCAATCCTTGCGCGGCTCACACTAACGCACCAATCCTAGCGCGAGCACTATTCTGATCTACCATCCAATCAGAGCGCGGTCTTTCTGACGTCAACAGTCGCTGCAGTCGCTTGTCTCCTGTCTTCTGTCACTCGTCTACCCCTCCTTTACAAAATCTTTTCAGTAGACTTCGTGTCAAAATTTCTACAAAATCTATTAGTTACAACATAAAAACATCTCCATTGTCTGCTTCGCTAACCACAGAATAGTAAAAGAGAGTCTATTTCATAAGAGACCTTTCAGTGACACAGTAGCACTTCCTCTACTCTGCCCTACTAACATACATTCATTAACTGTTTCCTCTAGGACTTGTCCAAAGAGTCTTACAATCAACTAAATGTACAAACATTCACGCACATTCATACAAGGAAATATAGTACATACGCACAGAATCCTGCTTCCCGAGAACAGATAATCTGCTCCACTACAGAATTATAACATACACCAACTAAGCAAGCTTTCTTTGCCCAGTTCTTCAAACAAGCTCAGAGAATACCTATTACTCCTCCCGCGATAAGCTTTAACGGAAATCCTTACGGATCCCTGGGACTTAAGACCAGAGTTTCACAGATAACCTTCACTATCATACACACTCCATATATACCAGAAATATCTAATAGTAACATACGACGATGTCACTGATTCCGAACCCAGACAATGTGACGCGCAACTTCAATTGTCACACGTTATTCCTCACAATTCCGTCTTTCCCGAGAGCAGCATATACTTCCCTCTGCCCCACTACGGAACTGCTACAGCTTCCAAGTTCCAGAAGCACTACATATAACTCAACATTACAACTCCAACATATAGTATTAGTACATATACCAACATGAACCAATAATCAATTATCAATAAACTAATGTACAAGCAATCTTATCAGATCAAGACAATCATCAAAAACCATCCTCTGCTACCAGGAAATTGATAGAGATCAGGGTGTGTATAATATTCCCACTACCACGAACAGAGTAATCTCACAGTTACACGCACATGCATACATCATACGCTAGGGCCCATTTCACTACACTAACATACGTTCAAATACTCTACCAGCAATAAACCTGTGGAAGGAAAACTCCTAATCACCCTGCATCTATATCGAGGTCGATAAGACCTGGTTTTTGTGACTGTCCTTAAACATAATCTATACAACATATACAGCATTAATCAAAAATGTAAACCCAATAATTGACAAGAAAGAATATCCAACACCATGTTTAAAATTATATTGCTTTATCTAAAATTAGTCAAAGAAAATCAATCAGAGTAAATCATTTCTCATAGTTACCTATTCTAGCTAAATGTCAGAACGGGTCAGGACAAGTCTCTCGGTAAATGTCTCTCAAGACGAAGTCCCTTCAGCATCAATCCTCAGCAACGCAGATTCGGTACGCGGCAAAGGCAAAATGGCAAGTGGCAAAAACCCTCTCTAGGCTAACATTTCTTATAGTTTCTAAACAATGGAAAGATACATTGGAAACATAGAAAAAACTGTAATGTCCGCCGGACCTGCTGAGCAGAGCGAGAAGGAAAGGATGTAACATCGCTACATTTGAAAATCTCCGCTCAGGAAAAGTTCACATAATAAAGACTACGGAACAGGAACCAAGAAATAAAACATGTATCATATTAGTTCTACTTCTCCTCGGCAATCGAGCCACAGTTCAGAGTTTTTCTCTAAGGCTCCTTTGTTTCTCAAGGCTGCCAAGGACATTTTCATTTCACTTGGAGATCTCCCAAAACTGCTGCTGTCCTCATGGAAAGTTTTCAAACAAGCCAGCAAGGACCATGGTCAGTTAGCTTCAGGACCATTTCCAGCAGGGGTCTCCCTCGTCACAGTTTTCATATTATAAATCACAGCCAGGCTCACAAATCGGCCATCTTTTCTAGGCCATCATAGGCGTCAATAGACCATCTTAATCAAAAGAAACAAAAACAACGTTACCACAGCATAGTGATTAAACAGTGTTAACCCCACTAATACCCTTATGTGTATGCATCTAACTAGCACTTGCAACATAGAAAAGCATTAATTCGGAAAGCACTTTGTGCTCAAAAATAAACAGCACATAGCAACGTTTAAACATGAAAACACGCACATTATTTTTTAAACAGCAAATTTATGCACACCCACGTGTAACTCTCTCTTGTTAGGACAAACGGATTGATTAATATAAACGCACTTGCACAAGACAAATAATTAATTATTAATCATTAATAAATTAGTACAACGAATAGACATGCCAGAGCTCCAAAAGCCACTGAATTTTCAAACTGAAAACTCTGCTCCAGCATATGCACCGTACATACGCAATGTTGTTGTATGCACCAATGTTGTTGTATGCACAGTACATGCGCAATGTCGTTGTCTGCACCGCACATAAAGCAATGTCGGTGTACGCACCGTACATACACAACGCATGGGGGGGTGGGTGCCTGTACGACTCGTATTCCTGTACCGTACTGAACCACGTACACTGTAAAACAGCACAAGGAGGGTCTATTCGACTCGCACAACACCACAAAACACGTCTACAGTGCACAAGAAATGGAAATGACTGACCTGGCCACATCCAAAGAGGCAAACAGAGGGGCAAAATCACAACCACCCCTTATAACACACCCACCAAAAATTCAAACTGAGGCCCACCTACAAATGGACCAATAAAAAGGGCCCACACACACAAACCATGAGCCTTTGCAACAGACTCACTGCAGCTAGAGAGCACACACCAACAACTGCACCCATCCACCTTAACATATACACCTTCACAGAACCTCCTTCACACATACCCCCTCTTCACATTCAGACCCACACCTTCACATTCAGACCCACACACCCACAACCATCCACACCCTCACCCCACACCATGCCCACAGACAAGAATCCAAAGTTCACAAGGGAGGAGCTGGAGATCCTTGTCAATGAAGTCATCAGAGTCGAGCCACAGCTGGTTGCAACATTGGTCAGATAGACCAGCATAGCCAAAAAATCACGCCTGTGGCAGAGGATCGTCGATAGGGTGAATGCTGTTGCACCCATCAGAAGGACCAGGACTGAATGCCAAGCCAGGTGGTACGATCTGCGGAGGTCGGTCAAGGAGTTCCAGAGCCTGGTGAGTACACAAACAACTTATGTAACATGAGGGTAATGGAATCCACACTCCAACTACACCAAATGCACGCAACTACCCCCAAGCCCTCACCGGCCAGAACCACAGTCAAAAATAACGCTAATGCCACTAACATGTGTATGCCCCATTGAGAAAGCAAGGCCATGCTATGTCCCATGCTACACGAAGCACTAACCCAAGAATGGGTGTCCGGTATGCTGGGAGGGTGGGTGTCACAAAACGCATTGTTGAACTCCAAATCAGACACAATTGCCCTCATCCCATATGGCCCAGGTACATACCCATGCACCATGCGCAATGCACAGGGATTGGGAAAGTACTGACAAGATAGCTGACACTTGGCCCGGGTGTAGGCAGCACAAGGCCCTCCTGTGACCAGTGCAAACACAAACACCAAGACAACAAGGTCAGATATCTAGGACAGGAACTCACACTCACTGTCATGGCAGCATGCTCCATGGGGGGACAGTTACATCACCTGGGAGCCCCAGTGCAAAATCACACTACACCCACCAGCAGGCCCTGTCACACACACCCCTTACACAAACAGACACCCACCCAGACAGGCAATGGATTTACCCACTGTCACAATGGATATGTAACACAACAAGACCAATACATAGCCAAAGAAGCATCCAAGGCAAAAATCTACATGTCAAAGACTCAGGAGAACATATCAATCTGTCCCCCGCAACATACCCATCCACAAGTGAACATTGAGGAGAATGCTAGGCACATACAAGTACCTGGAGGAACAGTGCCAACTTGAATGCGTATGAAACATGGATGTTGCATGAAACAGCATCAACATTGTCTGTCTCTCACACACAGGGAAACATGATGAATCTCCCCCCAACAATGGGGGTGAAGAATCACAGTCCCAGGCTTGGGAGGAACCTGATCCCACCGGCAGTGACACCTCTCAACACTCCGCGGATGACTCAGACCGACCTGGACCCTCTGCTGTCTAAGCCCCTGCAGCACCTGGTTCAGGAACATCTGTGCCAACCACCACCTCCATTCCTGCCACATCCCAGGAGACACCGAGGAGCCCTGCCCGCAGTGAACAACTGAGCCAGTCTGACCAGGAGGGACAAGGTGCACCGGGCACCCAGGAGGAGGCAGACAACACCGCCACTGCCATCCCTCAGGGGACCCATAGACCCGATGTGCCCACAACGGCAGGCCAGGCTCGTGTGGGCAGGGGTGGTGGGAGTGGAGGCAGGCGGAGGCGAGAACCTGACCAGCCAGCTGAAGGGACCTGTATGTGACACATAGACAACATCATGGACGCATACCAGCGTGACACCAGGGAGTCCAGCCAGGTAGTCGGGACCCTCACAGAGATAAAGGGGACCATCACAGAGATGAAGAACCAGCAGGCCGAGCAACACGCCAGTCAACAAGAACACCAAGGACGGATGGAGGCAAGACTGGCTGAGCTCCTGGCGGTGCAAAGGGACATGAGCCATTCACTCCGTCGGATCGCCGACAACATGGGCAACCCTCCCTGTGCCACCAGGCGAAGACCACCACCAGCCACAGGGAGGGAGGAGGAGGAGGATTCGTCCAACGGAGCGTCCCAAGCATCGTCAAGGCCTTCATCTGAGGGTCCCCCGAGGAAGGTGGGTCGTCCACAGAAAAGACCGTGAGAGGCAGTGGCACATCCACATCTCCCAGGTCACCTGGCCTGGCACCTGGCCTTCAATTTTATGTTGCAGTCATTTAGCATGAGTCCACAACAGACGTGTGGGGATATGTTTGAGTGTGGAACTAACTCCAGCCATCTATACACTTGGATCTAAGTCCGGTCGAGGACACACATGGGTCACAATGTATCATCAAATACAGACATGGAGCCCAATACTCACCCGTGATGGCCTCAAGCTGCTGAGGGGGGGCTTGCAATACTGCTCAGACAGAGCAATTTGGAAGAGTATCATGGAGGTGTAGAGGTCATGGGTCATGTGGAGGTGCCCGGGGAGGGAGTCCCAGGTCTGTTTGGCGAGGTGGGAGAACTATCTCCTGCATTCAGTTTTTCTGTGGATGTGATGAATGGTGGCCAGGGCAAGGTGATCTGCACGTAGGTGTTGGATGACAGACGTCCAAGGTAGGTTTTGGGTCTGGGGTTGTGGACTGCCTCCTGAGTGTGGTTGAGGAGTCTGAAGGTGATCCTGCAGCAGACAGTGAGCCATTGTAGCTATCTCAGGTGGACGGTGATGTGGCTGGGGATGTTGAAGATGAGGTGTGCGGATGCACCCTGGATGTGGACAAGTTCTCCTGCAGTTTTGCTGTTGTTCTCCGTAGAGGACGGTGCTGTAGTTGACCCGGCTGGTGTTGTGGACCTGGGGGACGGTCTGTCTTGCCTTGGAGTAGATCTATCTGTGGATCATTTGCAGCATGCGGAGGATGTTTCAGCATGAGGTACAGATGGTGGTGAGTTGCATGGTAATTGTGAGCGATGAGTCCATGATGAACACCAGCTTGCGTGCGTGGCCACTGGGTGCTGGTGCGGTGCCCAGGCCGGTGGGACACAAGGAGTTGACCCAGCCGTAAGGGGACAATCCTAAGATGATGACCTCAGTCCTGTCCAAGTCCAGCCTCAGGTGGCTGATGTTCAGCCGTTCGTCAACGGATCTCATGCCTTCTTGAAGGTTGGATTTGGCAATGGCTGGGTCTTTGGTGAGGTTGAGGAGCAGCTGGGTGTCAATGGCATACGAGATGATGATGAGGTCGTGTGCGCATGTGATGGTGGAGAGGGGGGTCATGGAGACATTGAAGATCGTCACGCTGAGAGATGAGCCCTGGGGCATGGGCCAGATGTTCCCAGTGTAATACATGCTGCAGGGTGGAGGCCGACTCCCTGGGCCTTGCTGGTGAGCTACTTGTTGCTTTAATCCTGGGCCCTCCTCTGGATACCAGTGTGGAAGATGTGTGAGTTGACAGTGTGGTAGCACATGGTGTAGAATGCCATTGACAGGTCAAGGATGATGGTCTCACCATTGTTGAGCAGGGCAAAGTTGTCGTTGGTGGTGCCAATGATGACGGTTGCAGTAGTGTGATTACTGTGGAAGATGGTCTTGTGCCAGTTGCCTGGAGCTGTTTGCATGGAGGAAGTTTGTCAGTTGCTCTTTGAGTGTCTTCCTGATGACATTTGCTGGGTAGGGAAGCAGGGTGATGTTCCAGGAGATCATGCGTTACTGCCGTCCGTTGTTTAAGAAGGGCCTGGGTCTCTGCATACCTCCAGCTCCCATGGAATGTGGTAAACTCAAAGGAGACATACATGACGCGCTGCACGTGGACTTCAAGGATGGGGAATGATGTGGTTGAGATGTTGTGTGGGAAGGGGACTGATGGAGAGCCAGAGTGGATGGTGCACATGAGGCAGGTGGTGTATTTGCTGTTGATGGGAGTCCAGAACCTGAGGGGAGTTTGTCCTGCGGATAATAGTGCTGTCTGCCTCTGTGTGCCAAGGCTGTCGTGTACGGCCATGAGCTTGCAGTGGTAGAAAGTTGCAAGGGATTAGATCTGCCTTGCAAGGGTGGGGTGTCTTTTGGATGGAGATCTGCTGTCAGTTCACTCACAATGCTGATGAGCTCCTTGATGTCGTGTGTCTTGGTGCCTCGGCACTATCTGAAGGATCTCCACTTGTCCTTGCTGATGATATGGTGATGGCTGTGTGTGGCATTTTCCAGGGCTGTAACGTAACTGATGGTTCTCTGTGTTGCAAGGTTTGCACAAGAGTCCGGCTAGATCTGTATGAGTCCAGTAGGTCTGCCTTGTCCCAGGTGGCTTAACTGTTGTTGTGCTTCACAGGAAAGTCCGTCAATGTGGCAAGATTGTTGGATCAGTTGCTGATCCAGTGTGTGTGGTTGCAGGGTGTGGTGGTGGTGTTGTTTTGAGTGTCCCACACAGCTTGTCTGTGGTGACTTACATCAAGCATCTTTGGGAGATCGGTAGCGGGGTGTGGGGCAGTGTTTTGCTTGTCGGAGACGTGGATGCAAATGTTGATGGACCAATGATGGATGGTGGTGTGGTTCTCCTCCAGCAAGAAGTTACTGGCCCCCAGCCACATGTAGTCTGTGGAGGTGAGGGCGTGCGTGCAGAAGTACGTGTTGATGGCTTTGCGGAATTGTGGATGTAAGCCTGGAGATCTGTAGATGAGTTTTACTCTGAGGGTTGCCAGGGTGTTGGTGCAAAACCGGATTTGTGACTCTGAGGGTGTACTTGGGAATAAATTGCAATTCATCCTCTGGGATTGTTGGTGCCATCCCTGCGGGTGATCTTGTATCTGTCTGAGATGGCAATGAAGAAGTTGTGTGCTGAGGATGCTTTTGTCCAGGTTTCTGTCATGAAGGTGATGTGTGGGGCTGTTGTGTTGAGGAGGTAACAGAGTCCAATGGCGTGCTGGTGGACGGAGCGGGTATAGAGTAGGAGGCACATGACCTGGTTGTTCTGACAGGGTCTCGTAGGCGGGGCAGTGCTGTGTAGGCAGTTGGAGTTGCACACTCAGCATGCGAAGGTGTCGTGTGTGCGCTTAGGGGTTGCCTGATAGCAGGCGGTTGATTGTCTGGAGGACATTGCTTGGAGGTTGGCTGCAGCATGAGCCTGTTGTGTGACGTGGGTCATGCAAGGACCAGAGGGTCGTGCACTGTGCACGTTGTAGGCCCAGACGGCCCTGCCTTTGGCAAGGTGTTGGTGCAACAGTGGCAGAGACAAGCTGCTGGCTGCATTTAGAATGGGTGGATGGGGAAGGGAGGAGCATTTTGGAGGCGTGTGGGTTGCAGAATCAGGGCACTCAGTGGGGCGGTGCCACAGGTGAGGCAGCAGCAGGTGGAAGGGATGAGAAACTAGGCAAAAAGTAGCACACAAAGACAATGAGGTCAGAAAGGCACAGTGCAACAGGTATATGGAAAGGAAGGAGTGTCAGGTTACTCATGGGTCACTCTGAGAAAATGTGTGAACAGTCACCAAAAAAATGGCCACAGGATCAGGCAACAAAATGTGGAGCTGCGCACAGGAGACACACCATCAGCAGGCGTTCACGTCCCGTTGTGGGGAGCAACCTGCACAAATACAGACACAACCAGGTACTTCATGCACAATAGATATTATTAGCCATGAAGAACTGCATGCATGTTGCCGAAGTACACATACACCCATATGCTCAATCTTTGACAATTATGCCATAGATGACGCATGCAAACTGGCAAGAGATCTGCAGTGACAGAGATGAGGCACTTTGGACTGTGCTGAACACCTTTATTCCACAAACTCACACAAAGGGAAATGCATCCATATGAACAGACTCACAGGTCACTTCACATAACCTGTGGGACATACGCTGGACCCCCCCTTCACAGCACGGATGATGTAAATCCCAATGAACTGGCACACAAGTTAAGAGGATGAGCCAAACACATCGTGCTGCACACGGAGAGGCTGCAATTCCCCATAGAGCCTGTTGTTGTGATGTCCCACACTATGTCCACCCGTAGCATCCACAATGTTTCAGAGGCAAGGTTTACACACATTGATGCCCTCATCAGACTCCACACTCCACTACAGATAACTGTCAAGAAGGGTGACTATCATGTCACGGGAGTGATGCTACTTGTTATATGCTCCATGGTGAGAAGACATGTATGCATGGTACCACAACATGCACAGAAGCAGTCCCCACACATTCCCAACCCGTACCACCACCAAAAAGCCTTGCTGCAATCCTTACCCAAACTGACATTTCCACATGTCCGTGCATGGAACGCTGATTCAGCACACGTTGCAATCCTCATGAGGAATAGCAGGAGGACAACGATGACACGAGCAGACAACAGGCGCAAAAACCTGGGAATGACAGACACTCAAGAAGTCACCTAAAACAATTCTCGCCACACACATGGTCATTTACGAAACATGAACAATGTTGGACACATGCAAATTTCAAAGAAAGTCTCTCTGCAAAACTGTGTGGCATGACATCATCACTCGAGTGACACATCAGAACACACATCAAAGTCACTTTGCATTCAGTCAGCTGGACACACACATTGCAACACATGCCACTCAATGCTACAAGCTTGCACACTCATACCCAGTGACTCACCATTATGAGAAGAAGTTGCGTATGAGCTGACTGCAGATATCATCATCCTCCTCCTCCTCATCACTAGCCTTGTGACCAAGCCCTTGATCCTCCACGGGTGGATGTTCCTGCTCATCCGGATCCAGGATGAGTGGCACTGCATTCTGAACTGCCATGTTGTGCAGCATGCAGCACACGAGGAAGATTTTGCAGACCTTCTCCGGTGCATATGGGAGGGACCTGCCTGTCTTGTCAATGCACCGGAATCGGCTCTCAAGGAGGCCAAACGTTCTCTCAATCACTCGCCTGGTCTGCCCGTGTGCATTGTTGTACCGGTGCTCTGCACCTGTTCTTGGGTTGCGGAGAGGTGTCAGCAGCAATGGCATGTTGGGATATCCTGAGTCCCCTACATGGAAACATCATGTAAATAAGTGGGTCAGGAGATGCCGCAAGAGACAAAGATACCGCAACACACAGGACAAACAGAGTATACCCACCAACAAGACATGCTCATTCGTTGTGCAGCCGCAGCATCATTTGTGGCACCCTGCTACGCCTCATGATGTGCTGATCCTGGAAAACATGCACAGACATGGGAAATCAGCATGTTAGCAAGACACACCACAAGGGCATTTATTGAGTGGTAATGTTTTCGGTTGCGATAGGCTTGCTCCTGTGCCTGTGGTGGTACCAAAGCCACATGTGTCCCATCAATGGACCCAATGACATGGGGCATCCCTCCCAGGGCATAGAAATCACCCTTGACATCTGTCAACTCCTCAGGAGTAGGAAATTTGATGAATCCATCAAGGTGCTCCAACATGGCTGCCAAAACATCACGCAGGACACGGCTGAACATTGTCTGTGACATCTCACCAACATCAGCTATGGTCAATTGAAACGTACCTGTGGCAAAAAAAATGTAGGGCTGCCATTACCTTCATCTTGGGTGTCAGCTTAGTAGGATACCTGTGTCGCGGTTGGAGCTGTGGTGCCAACTTGTTTGTCAAGTCCTCAATCAACTGTCAAGTGAATCTGTAATGGCGGATGCAGGCACGTTCCCTCATGTCAGCCAAGTCTGGCATTGGTCTTGAGACAGGCGGTGCCCTGCAGGACATTGTTTGGAAAAATAAAGATTGAGAGTCGGCCAACATCAATGTCAATGACCATAGCACATGCTAAACTGCTACTACACATCAGGTAACTATGGAGTCGGGTGTGTGCAATACATCCAGGACACATATGCCAGCTTGCTGGCACTCCTACGAAAAGCCACATACACCTGTTGATTGTCAAGTCTACATGACATGCCATGAAATGAGCTGGGGGCCAGTCTGAGTGAACAGCCAGAGATATCACCGGAGTGACACACATCCACATAGCTGCATTGGAAGGATGTCATCTCATCCAGACAGCTGACTGCACGGCACACGCACAGGTCACATGGAATGTCAAATGTACATATCAAACACATTGCAATGAAGGGGTACACGTGACAACAAAAAAACACAGCCATTGAGATGACACAGACATGTATGCCGGGGAAAATATGATGTCTGATGCACACAGACCCTACAGCCGTGGGAATCCACATGTGGCATTGTGTGTGCAGATGTGTGCCATGCCCATCTCCACACAGACCCATGTTGGATGCACCAACAACAGATGCAGTTGACGGAACACTAACAGCAAGCTCATGGGAACACATGACACACACCTGACATAGTCACATAGGGGCACCCTGATCGTGACATGTCAGTTGATAGAGTGTCCCTGTCCCTGGCATCAGGAGACAGGTGTGGGTGTTGATGACTGTGCCATCCCACTGCTGCTGTGCATGACACAGGTGGACTACAGACACACATGTGGCAAGTGTCAAGGTGATGTGTGCCACATAGTGCCCCATCACACATGACATGTGTCCACAGGGCATCATACATCAATTGTGCAACTAGATGAGAAGACCTGTGCAATATCACTTGCTGCCACACCTAGGACCTGCACATGAAATTATGCAATGACAAGTACTTGATGGAAATCCTTGTGCGACTCGTAGCCCTCCATTCCTGGGTATGTGTACGCCTGTATTACCATTGAAAGCGTGTGAAATGCACTGTACAACTAGTGCCGTACGTGTACGTGTGAAACGCACTGTACAACTAGTGCCGTACCCCTATGTGTGAAATGCACTGTGCAACTAGTGCCGTAGGGGTACGTGTGCAACGCACCGTACCCACGCATTCATTGCGTGTGTACGGTCCGTATCACTGTTCTACTGGTGCCGTAGGGGTATGTGTGCAATGCACCCACGCATTCATTGCGTGTGTACGGTCCGTATCACTGTTCTACTGGTGCCGTAGGAGTACATGTGCAACGCACCGTACCCACGCATTCATTGCGTGTGTACGGTCCGTATCACTGTTCTACTGGTGCCGTAGGGGTACGTGTGAAACGCACCGTACCCACGTATTCATTGCGTGTGTACGGTCCGTATCACTATTGTACTGGTGCCATAGGAGTACGTGTGCAACGCACCGTACCCACGCATTCATTGCGTGTGTACGGTCCGTATCACTATTCTAATGGTGCCGTAGGGGTACGTGTGCAACGCACCGTACACGTCCACTTCCGTTGTTGCGGTACGCAGGGGTTGCTGGACACGCACCCCCCAAGTGACCAGACCCTGGTGGTAATGTATGGGCTCCATATTATAGGTTTGGATATGGGGTATGTTTCGTGCCCCTCACTCCCACACTGGCCCCTGGGTGTTGTTCTCACCTTCTGCGGTGTGTGCGTCGGGTCCGGTGCACCAGGTTGTAGACTAAGAGGACCGGGATGACACGTACGATGGGTTCATTGCGTGTACGTCGCGTACCGGGGCTGCATTGCGTAGCGGTTCGCGTAGGACTCTGCTTTTCCGGCTGTGTTTGGCTCCCGTAAGAAAAGAACCGTACGGAGTGCCGTAGGGACGAATCGTACTTGCTGGGCCGGAAACCGCTGCTTAAATACGTCCGGACGTCGCGTACAAGCTGTTCTGGATCAGAATCGGTTTTTTTTAACTGTATGGTCTTTTGTACGATTTGTACAGAAAAAGGCTTTCAGTAGGAATCATACTTCCTAGGTTGTGAGAAAAGTTTACCAGGTACGAGTCGTATGGAGAAAACGCTCCGTACAACGATTCGTACAGCCTTTTTCCAGGATTGGAATCGGCCCCATAATAGCATATTTATTTACTATGTTACATAGGGCTTTGACATTTTTAACCCAGATCTTTTTCCATATATGTTTTTTAGGTTTTCAATCATCATGGCTTCCTGACGAAGGCTGTATAGCCGAAACGCACGTAGGTCACATCGGTTACATTCTTTAAGCCATGTTGTACTTTCACATGTTCCATTTTAACAAGCCGAACTGCTTCTGAAAATTCAGACTCTATTTATCTCACCCTCCTGTTGTACATCACACGGAATGAAAATGTTTAGTCCTGAAATAAATTGCGATCCATGATTAAATAAATGTGACTTGATGCATATGATAAAAATACAATGTATTGAAACCTGTATTCATAAGGGTTTACATAGACATAGAAAAACCTATATGAATATGTATACTTAATAGGTCATTTTTTTATATAAACCATTGAATAAACATGCATTCATAATAGAAGGAAGAGTGTTGAAGCATGACTGAATATACAGGCTTGTTCCATTGTAATCTAGATGGAAGACTGAATAGTTTTTTAAATCAATCAAAATCATGAAAATATTCATTTGAATCATGTATTTATTTAATGTATATTGATTAAGTTTTTTGATATTAATAAATTGTTTTCAAATACAGATCTTGATCTGGGTGTCTGTGTTTACATATATGCCCATTTTTCCACTAGTGTCCTAAGTATTTATACTTACAAGTGTTGCTCATGCTCTGAACATATCCATTGACAGGGGTGCCCCCCTTTTTTGTACAATTGATTGATCGAGGGTGCCCCTTCCTTTCCTAAAACCGTAGTGAACTTCAGCCAAAATCTTCTTTTCCTCTACTCAATTCTCAAGCCTATTTAGTAGAACCCTTACAATAAGCTTAGCCATACTGTCTATCAATGATATGGGGCGATAATTAGCCGGATTGGATGGATCACCTTTTTTATAGACTGGTATTATTAGTGAGTGCTTCCATGAGGGTAATGCTCTCTTCTTAGCTATCAAATTAAAAACAATTGTCAATAGGGGGACCATAATTCTACATTCGCAAGAACGGCATCCACTGGGACCCCATCTGGCCCTGCGGTTTTCATGGGGGGAGACTGAGAAAGAGCGAGCTCAATTTCTTCTAGGTGAAAAGACATCAAAGCTATCTCCTTAGAAGGGCAGATTACCTCATTTGGAGCGAGATGTTCGCCCTTTTGGAATATAGCTTGGAAATGGGTTACCCAATTTTCCTCACATAAAAAGGAAATTTACAGAGTTAGCCTTATTGCTCAGTTAAAGAAGAGTGGCCATGAGACGGGGGAGGGTTGCAGCCCCTAAAAAAGACAGATTGGTTGGTGGACCTTACCACCTGAAATACGTGGAAATTTACACATAACTAATGCCCATAAAATCTAGACCTAAAGATATTTGGTAACTACTAAATGCAGTTTTTACTGACATGAGAGGGGATATGATTAACTTATGGGCCGCATAGGCATTGATAATATATGATATGATTGTATACTCACACATTGCTTTAGGGCGTGGAGACCTCAGAAAGGAATCTGTAACTTGATTAGATGTACTGTTACATTGGTTGTTCCTTGTACATATGTGTTTCCCTACAAGATTGGTTTGTAATACTAATTGCTTGTGTTACAACCGAATAAAGAAAGTTAAAAATGAAAGTGCCTCTTCAATCACTGATGGCTTAGGCACTCAATAAGTCATACATTCTCTCTATAACTTACCATTGCACTTATGCATCCATTTATCCACTCACCAGTTAATTATTGAATTCAACCAGTTACGAAACAACTATAAAACAAACACCACATACTCAAAAACATATTAAAATATCAATTAACAAAATAAAAGTAGTAAAAAGAAAATATGCTGTATAAACATGGCATACCATTAGAGTTAATGAGGTGACCCTGTGTCCTTCAGAAAATGGGTATTTGCTATATAAGTAACAAGTTGGTTCTGTCGGGTAAATACAATTGCTTTGATCTGTGTACTCTATACAGAAAGGGATATCTCAATATATTCACCACAAATATAAAGCAAGGTAGCCTTAAAGAAAATTCTAGTCATGCCGCAGAAAAGGCACTGAGTTCAAAGTAATCAACCCTTTTTGGCGGCATATAAATATTTTATTCGACATTACACGACTCCAACCGGCAGGTGAAAGTTCAGTGTTTTGAGCCATCAACCCCTAATTAAGACTCCAGCCGGCTGGTGGAGGTCTTCATTTTCTACAGAATAAGACCGGATGGTGGATGTCAAATAATTTGACCTATTACTTGATTTACTATTGGATCTACATTACACCCTGACTGTCTGCAGGGATTTTGAATCCAGATTGCCAGTGAGTTTACCATTGCGATCACACTCTAATTATTGGATTATCTGCTCTTGTGGCTGTCTGCTCCATCCTTTTACTGTCCTGAGTAAGACCCATCTTTAACACATTTCAATCTGCGCTTTCTCCAGGGTCGAAATGTCAATGTTTTTACTATACTTGTCCATACGGTCTCCTTGACCCTACTTTGAAATCATTATTGGGTGTTGTATTCATGTTAAAAACAAACTAAGGACAGGACAAAAATCTTGAATCAAACCTCACTTTGTATGTCATGTATAAAGTGCACCACGGATTTCACTTGTCACTTTATGTCACTTTTTTTCACTATATTCACGATTGTATCGCCATATTTCAATTGTGTTTGTGACAGCAATATCCAATTTATTTGGAAATAACTAAAAAATAAACAAATGCCTTTTTTTGCAAAATCTTCTTCTGGTGTGTTTCTAGCTTAAAGGCTCTATTGCCATGTTCGAACTTGCTTTATATTTTTGGTGAATATATTGAGATATCCCTTTCTGTATAGAGTACACAGATCAAAGCAATTGTATTTAACCGACAGAACCTACCTGTTACTTATATAGTATAAACACGGCAGGCACATCCATGCAATTACATAAAATTAAATATAGCAGTAGTTGGCCATCTAACAATATTATTGATAATAGTGCATTATTGTTTTAATATTCCCGCAAGATATGGGCAATATGTATTCTAGAGGCAGTGCATGCACGGGATGTGGCACATTCTAGATGGAATTACTATTCCCATTGAAGCAATGCAGCCTAAAGACTTGCCACCATAACCAACCCCGACCTACTGTGTTGGGCATGAGATCTCCCAATAGGATATTGTAGGAAATTATATTTTGCATGGCTTACACATCAGATTGTTCCCCTATCTGCTTTTGCTTTGTTTGGAACTCTGTGCTCTTTATCCCTGCTAACTAGTGGTAAACTGCATGTGCTCTACCTTATAACATGATGAAACTGGCATACTCCTAATTAACATATTTAAGTTACCTATCAGTCCCTAGTATAAGCTACAAAATGCACCCAGAACGTGTCAGTTAAATGTCACCAGTGGACTGCAGCACACATTGTGCCATGCATAAAACTGACAGTGAAACCATGACTGTAGGTCTGCCATTTGTAGCCTGGCTGTTGTTGTTTTTAACCCCAAATGTGGCCTGTCAAAATATCCTTTGCTTCCCAACAAATTGGTCAAATGACCACCTGAAGTTATCTCTCTTGCCAGCGTTATAAAAGTAATCTCCTTAGTGTGCCTTGATGAAGCCCCATGGCATAATGGCCTCTCTCAGGTCATCTTCAAATAAAACTCACAACATTAGGCAAAACAACTGTGTAATCTCTTCAGTTGTGTCTTTCTTCAGCAGGTCTTACCTTATAAAGAAGATTAAAAAGACACTGACGGCAAAGTAAAGGTTGATTGCTCTGATAGAAGACTTGGGGCATATTATCAAGCCCAATTCCGCCGCTTTATCGGCTGAAAAGCGGCGATATTTTCTACACTCAATTATCAAGGACACGCTAACGCGTGTTTCCTTTCGTAAACAGCCCTTTTAACTCCACTTTGCATGTCAGCGATGAATATCGCTAATGACATGCAAAGTAGGCGTTCCTTTCCATTTCTCCATGGAATTCCACGCTGGCACGGCAGCACAATATTAGCAAGCCTCGAGCAAATCCGCGATGCGATAAAACAAACCACGTTAACCGCGCTTATCGCAGGTTTGTAATGCCTGGTTTGAAACTGACTTAGCCATACTTATAATGGCAAGTGGATTGTACGGCTGAGGCAAGATCTACCTATTACCAAGGATGGGCTTATCGCTTCCGTTTTCACGCAGGATTTATTATCGCCGTAGAGATATGCGTTGATAATAGCGCGATATCTCAGCGATACGCCGCGTCACACAGATTCGGTCAAAGCGGGAAATGCGAGGTTTATTGCGTTTCCTTGATAATATACCACTGAGTATTTTGTAAACATTTTACTGACAGACCTAGCAGAATGAGCAGAAGAAAAAACATTAGTTCTGGCGAATCAAATTGGGTTCATCAACGATACAGGAACAATCACGATATACAAATGCTTTCTTCATTAATTGACAAAGCAAGAATATGCTCCCAGAATTTTGGTTTTTGCTTTGTGGATTTCTGCTCTGCTTTTGACTCTTTGCAGCGAAACATCCCATAGAGTAAACTTATGAATTGGGGGAATACCTCACTGTTCTAAAAACTATACAACTATTATAGACTATTATACACCAATACTTGGACAAGAGCCTGCTGAGATCTGGTTCAACAGTTTTAAAGAAAGAATATACCAGCATCGGCTTGAAACAAGGTTGTGTCCTTGCCTCCTTTCTTTTTAACTTGTAACTAGAAGATTTGACTACAGGTTTAAACAATATAAACTTGCACACCTCCAATCTGTCAGGACTCAATGCTTATAGAAAAACAACAAGAGAGAGAGGGTTGAGTCACACTCTTATTCCCCCTGTGCTAGAACTTTAAACAACAAAAGAGTGTGTACGAAAATTACCAGTGGTAAAATAATCTATATGTATACACATACAGACACAAGCTCTATATACACATATACATATACGCCTATACAAATTAATGAAGTGCTACCAAAAAATCAGTCAGATATTTGCATAGAACCCTCACTCACCGACCTAGTCGGTGACATGCTTCATCATAGGGTTCCACCAGGGGTGCCGAATGCACCTCTGGTGTGCTTCAACGCTTTGATTACAGCGGAGCGCAGATATCAAACAGACAGAATTCTTGTGTGTGATATGTGAAAGGGAAAAGTGCAAAATTTAAAAAATGGCCAACAAATCGCCAAAGATTAATTTTAATAATGACTAGTCAGGCATTGGTTAAAAACAGTGTGGGATGACTAATACTGATAATTATTGATCAGATAGATCCTTTTTAAGTGTAAAAGCAGTTGGTCGACATGTTTCAGCTTGTTATTGTTAGTCACAAAGCTTTCTTCAGGACCTAATAGACAGTACACAATGACACCTTGGCGGTATAAGCACTCTAAGGCTTACCCTAACCTAAGGTTCAAAGAACCGGATACACTCACGGTTTTACACGGGCCCTCAAAAAGTCTGCAAAGGCCTCAGGGTATCTAGAAAAAACAGAATATTATCCAGGATATTTCTATATTTTACATTACTAAAGCGTTACGTTTTATATCCGCTTAAGTATATTCTGAATGAACACTCAGTAGCACATGAACAACTGGTATCTTAACCATAAAGAGTAAGATCTGTACATTGACAACATCCCTACGTCATCAGTGCCTGCAAAATCTTAACAGAATTCAAGATCGTGTTTGTAGAATCGTACAAAGAATTCAAAACATTTTGTAAGAAGACATTTCGATTCTTATTGCATAAAATGAGTCAGTCTCTCCTTTTTCGCCAATTGACAGATGAGATAGACCTCGTAATGCACATTACGGTAGAAATGAAAATACTTAGACTCTGGCACAAAGAACAAAATGGAGAATGAGGCTTACGTTTGAAAATTCAAAACTTAGCTCCTTAGGCAAGAAGGTGGGTGGCGGGTGCTGGTAAATAGATCACATGCAAGGATGGCAATCGGTACATATGGTTTCCTGAAGCCACAACCGCATTTAGGGGAACTGTTTGGGTTGAAGGCGAAGCTCAAGTCATTGAGTTACCGAC
This sequence comes from Triturus cristatus, assembly GCF_964204655.1. Classification (NCBI taxonomy): domain Eukaryota; kingdom Metazoa; phylum Chordata; class Amphibia; order Caudata; family Salamandridae; genus Triturus; species Triturus cristatus. The sequence goes on from NC_140590.1 coordinate 1,707,750,576, forward strand.
TGGGCAGTTTTAACTTTCTATGTAGTATCCCGGTCAGGCTGAGACAATCTACTGTGACTACATGTCCGTTGTGCCAGTATGTTAAGGAGGACACTCGTCATATATTTTATACATGCCCTGCTTTGATGGAAGAGAGAAAAGGATTATTGAAGCACCTTTTCATAAGAAGAGGAATACGTATGTTTCGAGGAGAGAACCTTGTGCTTAGTAGTGCATTTTTTTTAAAATTATGTTGTTAGCAGACAAAAAACCTGCAAAGCAAAATTTGCAGAAATAGGGAATAAAAACCTAGCATTTTGATTTCCCACTGAGCGCTCCAACCCCAGATGCTGGACAATTAATGGCTCAGGCGGTTAATTGCACAGAACATTTTTACCGTTTTTTTTAAGTTGCAGGTCAGTAACCTTAGTAAGGTGGGGAGGCATTTATCAATCATGAGGCAGTGTTAGACGTGAACTTGTGTGGATTACTAGGGATATTTGGCACGTGAGTATGACCCGATGATTTGGGGTTTTTGCAATCAATGAGGCAGGTGCTGCTTCACTTGCATTTAGCATCCTGTTTTATTTAGAGAGCCTTAAGTTATATGTCCAATATGGCTCACATGCACAACACATGTTTTCAATTGATGCCATGTCACTCCAATTAGTTGTTCAATACCTTTTTCTTTCTGAGCTCTTCCCATATTATGCTTGTACACTGGGGGGGGGGGGAAGTTATTTCTCTACACTTGAAGAAGTATCAGCACAATCTAACTCATATGGACTGCCACTGAAGTAAAGTGGAAAGTGCCTCTAATGTTGTAAAATCAGAAGGACAGATATTTTTTTACTGTGCTTTTAAATGAACAGCAGGTTGATTTTTTTATTTTTTTTTAGCTGTAAGTTTTAATTAACTGATCAATAAAATAATTTATCTTTTTTGACAGGTTTATTGCACATAAGGCAGGGTGCATGGTATTTTTCAATGAGAACATGTAAAATGTTAACGTTAAACTTGTCTTTACAGTGAAAAATTCTTAAAAGCTATTTTCACTGTAGCTATGTTGGCTGTCCCATAGAAAAACACTGGGCTGTATTTTTAAATAAATAGATAAATAGCCTGAATCTTCAGGTTATGAGAACCTAACCTAGGGGTGTCAGGAAGGCACTTGTTTCCCGAAAGAACACCCAAGGAAAAGAAAGGGGCAGAACAATTCCTTTCTTGAGTCCCCTCACTCACCAGGGTTTCCCCACGGTGACATGCTTCATCATTGGGGTCCTCTCAGTCCTCTACGGGCTGAGGCGTGCTGCGACTTGCGGATTACGTAGGAGCACTGAACAAGACTATGTGTGGTGCAAGTGTCGTGGTATGGAGTGGTTTAAAGTGAATTAAAATAATCAACTAGTGGGCCTAATATATTTTATTCTTGCTCCTAGCTAATTGGTTAAAAAAGTGGGTAATATGCTAGAATAAACTACTTTAATGGGTAAGTGTACCTAGCATATGGTCGACTAGTTTCGAGCTTCCCTAGCTCTTCCTCAGGACTACACTGGGACCAGCCCAGTGCAAGTACCACTCCTAGAAGACCTGATTTAGTGCAAAAATAAGTGAAAAAATACACAAACGCTACGCCTAATAAGCATGCGTTAAGGAAAATACATACGTAATGTACGTCTAGTGAAAATCTGTAGGATGAAAAACAGACGTTAAAGGAGAAAAGGCAGAATATGCTTATTGTCATAGGATAAAATGGTGGTTACACTATACACCTGTGTCGCAATACTCAATAGTCACGTATTCTTATTGTGCCACTATGTTGCTCTCCAGACAGTACATCTTTCATGCTGGCGTCTAGCTATATCGTGAATAAAAGTGTTCGTGAATGCACAAGGTGCACATTTAATAACACACACAAAAAACAAAAAACATGCGTCCGACAAGACAAACTACACACAAGACTGACAGTAGTACGATAATACATACATTTTAAAAGGCAAAACTGTGCCTCATGATCGACTGAGGGGGGGGTGGACACTCGTACACCTAGAATAAAGGTACAAGCGATATGGTAAAAAAGCTGGAGCGCCGTCTTGTTTGTAGACCTAGCACGAGTGAGAAAAATACGATGGAAACCCATCTCAGTTAATGATGGAAACGGGGCTTCACACCGCGATGTAGTTACTCACTTGTACTCTTCAAGCCACCCACCGGAAACACCTACTGGAGACCTGCCTCGCCGACCGCATACTGTGTGGTTGCGAGCCGGGTGCCGAAATATCTACCTGGGTGGGGATTTGAAAGGAAGGAAGGACTTGCCGATTGCGGTCCTCTTCCGTGGCCGCCATCTTGGAGCAGGCACAAATTATTAATGCAAAAGGAAGGATGGAGAGAGTGAACTCCATAATTAACAGAGAATAGAGAGTCATTTTTCATCGGCTCCAAAATACACAAAATAACGGAAATGGCTAGGGAGCCATTGGGCGTTGTGTCTCTAAATTTAGAGCGAAGAGAAGGGAATAGTTCGGCTATCTTTGATCGGGGAGAGAGTATCTGACAGTACCATACTTACTTTCAAGTGAGTATTCGTCCTAAATGTTGCATTTAGTTCGGGGAGAGAGTATCTGACAGTACCATACTTTCTTTCAAGTGGGTAATCGTCCTAAATATTGCGTTTAGTTGAAAAACACCACCGGGTGACCTATTGGTACTTCAATCAGTGGTTATTATAAACTGGGAAAAAATGGAAAAAATTAGAAAAAAGTGGAGAGACTGTCGTCTGCGTTATAGTAGAGAGTATAATGTCATATGAAGGGGGCACATACTCTGAAGGGTATTTGCATATCTCTTATCCCAGGAAAACATAGCCAGCTTAATTTTTCACTATGTTCGAGGGACGAATGTGTTCTGGGTAACACATTGCCAAATGGGTGTAGCCATTCGTCAAACAATTGCTGGAAAGAAAAACTTAGTTTGAGGTGAAATGGCCCCATGGTATATCATCATTGAGGCCGAGGTCATCTGATCGCAGTTTAAACACCCAACGTTGTTCTTTCTCATGAAGATTTTTTTCGCTGTTGGGATAGTTGCTGACATGTTCAAGAATGACCCAACTGAAGTCATTTGGTGTGTGTTGTTGTTCCAAAAAATGTGTCGTCATTTTGGTATTGTTATGTTTACACCTGAAATTACTGCGGTGTTCAACCATTCTCGTATTGACTTTCCTTGTGGTCATCCCCACATAATGGAGATTACACACGCAAGTGATGAGGTATACTACCCCGGTAGTATTGCAATTCGTGAATGATCGCAGATTCCACGTCACGCCATTGTTGCAGGTAACAATTTTAGTTGCAGTGGTTAGGTGACATACGCTGCAGTTGCCACACGGGTAGTGTCCCTCTGGGAGTGGGTGGAGTAGGCGTACTGGACCTACAGTCTTTGTTGGGTTAGGTCTGGTATGTACCAAATAGTTCTTTAGATTTTTCGCTTTTTTATGACTGAACATAGGTTGTTGCAAGTTCAAACCTCCACTATTCAGGATTCGCCAATGTTTTTTAATTATCTTGGTCACTTGATCTGATGCGGTATTGAAAGTTGTGATGCAGATTTGCCGTTTGTCTTTTTTGTCAGCTATTTTTTCAGGTTTAGGTTCTAGCAGAGCGTCACGGTTATTGTTGGATGCTCGTTTTTGTGCTTTGGACACAAGATGTAGTGGGTAATGCCGTTGTACCAATTTTTTGGATAGATCTTGGGCTTGCCTTTTGTAATCTTCTCTTGTGGTGCAGTTGCGTCTTAGACGCAAGAATTGCCCGAAGGGGAGATTATCTTTGAGGCTCCTCGGGTGGAAACTTTCGTACACCAAGAGGCAGTTTCTTGCCGTGGGTTTAAAATGTGTAGTCGTGATCAGGCGGCCCTCGTGTGCTGATATGTTAAGGTCAAGAAAAACCAACTTCGATCTACTCATGGTGAAGGTGAATTTTAAAAAAGGATCTTGTTGGTTAAGCCAAAGGAAAAAACATTCAAAACCTGTCTCGTCGCGTTCCCAAATGAGGAGCACATCGTCGATATATCTCTTCCATAACTTGATCTTATGGATGTGTGGGTTGTTGTTATGGAGGATCTTGTGTCGTTCCAAATGATGTACGTAGAGCCCTGCCAGGCTCGGCGCAAAGGTGCTTCCCATGCTCGTACCGTGGGTTTGTTTGTACAATGAGTCATTAAATTGGAAGAAATTTTCGGTTAGAGCTAGGCGACAGCATTCAAGAACCACGTGTCTGGGTGTGTGGTAAGCCCAATTGTTTTCAAAGAGTACTTCCTCAAGAATATCCAGTGTGTCCTTGTGTGGTAAACTGGTGTACAAGCTTTCCACATCAAGGCTGATTAGGATGCTGGTTGTAGGGTTGAAATCTAGATTTTGAATCAGACACAGAACAGCTTTCGTGTCTTGTAAATATGTGTCAGTCGCTTGGACTAAGGGTCTTAGAAAGGCGTCGGCAAATTTAGACAAAGGTTCCAAAATAGAACCAATCCCTGATACTATGGGTCTGCCAGGTGGTTTGACCATAGACTTATGTATCTTAGGGATGGTGTAGAAATAAGGAATGACTGGTTTCTTGTTTTCTAGAAAGTCTGCTTCTTTCTTACTTATCCAGTCATTAATAAGAGATTCTTCGACCAAGTTCGCAATCTCTATCCTCAGCCGTTCAGTTGGGTTTGTTGGTATAGCTAGGTAGTTCCTTCTGTCGTCCAACAATCTGAGACACTCAGTTTGGTAATCAGATGTGTTTTGTAGGACTATAGCTCCCCCTTTATCGGCTGGTTTGATCGTGATAGTTTTGTCTTTAGAGAGTTGGTGAATCGCCTCTTGTTCAATTCTACTCGTAATATGAAAAACTCTTATAGATTTCGGGTCCAACTCCCTAATTTCCTTCATTACCGCTTTTTCAAATGCTAGTAACTCAATAGGGATGGTATTAGGTAGTGGTGTGAAGTTTGACTTTTTGTGTAGTCCTGTGTCCGTCTTAGATGTGAGGTCTTGTTCTTTGTCTTTGAAAAATACTTCCAACTTGATTCTGCGTATGAATTCTTTCAATTCGCAGATCAGTTTGAATTTATCCAAAGTTGCTGTAGGTACAAAACCTAGGCCTTTCTCCAACACATTTTTCTGAATCGGTGTCAAGGATTGGTTGGATAGGTTGACTATCAGGCTAGGTTGTTGCTCGTTGAGGGCAAATTCGGTGGGCCCATGCTCCGTGTGTGACTCCTCACTGATTCCAGAGGCTGAGCCCATTGTACTTGCTGACCACGTCTGTTTTTTCCTCTTGGCGGATTCTTTCCTCTTCCTAAAAAAGACTGGTTTTGTTCTTGGTTCTGAGGTTCCCAATAAGGGTAGGGTTGTGGAGGGTATGGTTGCTGAAATGGTGGAGGTCCATAGAAGAATTGTGGGGGTGGAGGCCCATAAGGTGGGGCGTTTTGGAATGGGGACCAGCCAAACCTTGCTCCACCTCTGTTCCTAGGATGCCCTCCTCTTGGTCGTCTGTTTCGGCTTGTGGAGATGTAATTACCACCAGGATCTGAAAAATCAGAGCCTGTATCTGAGCCATCGCTGTCAGTGTTGTAACCCGGGTTGCGGTTAGATGGAGTGTAGTCATCTCTCGTATAGGGGTACATTTTCTCTTGTGAAAAATTCTTTTGGTCTTTTTTTAGTTTGATATACTTGGCATCTTTCAAGCCAATTTCAAATTCAGCCATGCTTTTGTTAAGTTCTTCCAATCGTTTTTTTAACTCAGCTGTAGTTTGATAGGTTTTTAGACGAATCTCAAGATCATGGATTCCAATTTTCATTTCTTCAGACAAACGTTTAGCTGTTTTAATAATTAGCACTAACCAATCTCTGGTGCAGTGCCATGATATTAGAGACCAGTCTTTCTTGAATAGTTTATCATTTTGAAAGATGAAGGGTTCATTTCTGACTATTAGTCCACGTGGTGCAATGTTGGCTCTCACATACTCTGTCATCATGATCCCATGTATTAGTGTTTTTATCTGTTCACGTTTCAATTCTGTTAGTTCGTCCCAGCATTGACTTGCTTCGGTGGTATCTCTGGTGCTGGTCCCAGCTAGAGGTAGCATAGACGCTATGATTCTGTCTACCTCTTCTTGTGAGTAGGTGAGGCCAGTAACTTCAGCCATGGTTGTGAACCGTGTAAGTTTAGTGTGTAGTGTTGGATGTCAGACTAGGATTCTGTAATAAAGATTAAGATGCCCTCAGCTACGTGCTGTAATGAACATATATAAAAAAAAAGGGGGAAGGAGAGGTTTTTAACGGTTAGGTTCACCCTCCAATTGTATACATAAATAGATAAATAGCCTGAATCTTCAGGTTATGAGAACCTAACCTAGGGGTGTCAGGAAGGCACTTGTTTCCCGAAAGAACACCCAAGGAAAAGAAAGGGGCATAACAATTCCTTTCTTGAGTCCCCTCACTCACCAGGGTTTCCCCACGGTGACATGCTTCATCATTGGGGTCCTCTACGGGCTGAGGCGTGCTGCGACTTGCGGATTACGTAGGAGCACTGAACAAGACTATGTGTGGTGCAAGTGTCGTGGTATGGAGTGGTTTAAAGTGAATTAAAATAATCAACTAGTGGGCCTAATATATTTTGTTCTTGCTCCTAGCTAATTGGTTAAAAAAGTGGGTAATATGCTAGAATAAACTACTTTAATGGGTAAGTGTACCTAGCATATGGTCGACTAGTTTCGAGCTTCCCTAGCTCTTCCTCAGGACTACACTGGGACCAGCCCAGTGCAAGTACCACTCCTAGAAGACCTGATTTAGTGCAAAAATAAGTGAAAAAATACACAAACGCTGCGCCTAATAAGCATGCGTTAAGGAAAATACATACGTAATGTACGTCTAGTGAAAATCTGTAGGATGAAAAACAGACGTTAAAGGAGAAAAGGCAGAATATGCTTATTGTCGTAGGATAAAATGGTGGTTACACTATACACCTGTGTCGCAATACTCAATAGTCACGTATTCTTATTGTGCCACTATGTTGCTCTCCAGACAGTACATCTTTCATGCTGGCGTCTAGCTATATCGTGAATAAAAGTGTTTGTGAATGCACAAGGTGCACATTTAATAACACACACAAAAAACAAAAAACATGCGTCTGACAAGACAAACTACACACAAGACTGACAGTAGTAGGATAATACATACATTTTAAAAGGCAAAACTGTGCCTCATGATCGACTGAGGGGGGTGGACACTCGTACACCTAGAATAAAGGTACAAGCGATATGGTAAAAAAGCTGGAGCGCCGTCTTGTTTGTAGACCTAGCACGAGTGAGAACATTTTTTTAAATGTAATAATGCTAATTCTGGTTAGAAAAAGCTAGAAATATGACTCAAGGACTCTTTTTAGTAGGTATGCAAAACATATTGAATGGCAAAAGCAAATTATTATTAACTAATAAGGAAAAAGCACTTTTAGAAAGTTAACTTTTCCCTGCCTAAAGCCTGTCTGGGCTAATTTGCATGAGCTCTAACAGTCAACTGACAGTCGATTGGCCCCCTTGACGATGTGTGAAATGTGCTTCCTGAGCAGGACAAAGACTTAGGTGTGAGGAGGTATTTCTCTTTCTCTAGCAGTATAACCAACTGGGCTAGGACCAGGAACTTGATTAACTTCAAAGAGCCCTACCCAGTCATAGGCAAATGTTAGCTGGCACCTGGGAAGGGCCATTCTGTGTTCCCTTAGTCATCCAGGCTCCAATCACAGTGGGAGAGGAGCTGCCCCCAGGACTGGTTTAGGGTTACCACAGTGGCGGGTTTACTAATTTCCCTGGCCACACCTCTGAGGTGGGCACACAGGCTCTGCACAACGGGAGAAGTGTTTCACCATCTCGGATCAATGCAGAGAGCGGATGTGAGGGATTGTTTGCAGTAAGGCATACAGGAAGTGTTGGAAAAGTGGGTAGGGAGTAACCTCTTGGATTGTATAGACAGTTTGATTGGTTAGGAAGGAGCCAGGAGTCACCCCCACCCATATGCTGGTGGCAGGTATAAGTTTGGCACATAGAGCACTTTTCTCAGAACACTTCTGGAACTGTGGAAGATCAGAAGAGCGCTGAACCTGCTGTCTGAGACCTGAGAAGATCCTTTGAGAGTGGTACTGCTCTCCCTCTTATACCCAGGTCACAAAAGGGGGCTCCAAGAGTCATAATACAAGCCTTCAGTTCAAACTACATAGACACAATAAGTTACAGAAGGTCTTTCCCACAATTGCCCAGCTGACCACTTGCAACTGGACTTTCCATTGACCCTTCTGTTGGCCTCTTCTGGACTGAATTTTGACCATCAAGTTCTTCCTCCATGGTCCTGAGACCTTTGGTTGTGTCAAAGTGTATTTGTGCTAACATTGCCTGAAACCAGGGATTTAGACACTTTTTGTCTCCGAAAACCTCTGGAGGACCAGAATGAACCTGTCAGTCAATCTGACAAACATGCGTTACCTCTGGAGCTGAAGATTCAGGTTGCTCCTGCTTGGAACCTTTCCACAACTGCAAATTTGAATGCTGGTCATGTCACAGTACTTAAAAAAAATACTTTTATGCCATGTTGCACAGAAGCTCAACTGCTGTGAAACATATAAAAACAATTGAGAAACTCAAATGAATTGGCATAGATAAAACCTATTGGCTTTGCCAATGCTTGTATTTTATGGTTATAAAATGACAAATATGTACAAAATTACAGTTGGCAAAGCAATTTACAAGCTTTCTCAAAAGGGCCTAACTAGGATTATCACAGTGAAAATGTTCTACCCCAAGCATTTGACCATCACCAGCATTCTTGCCCACTATGGAAATATATGACTTTGCATCAAACAAAATACCTGTTTACAGCCTACAACACATTGTAATAATAATTGTTAGAAATTGGGTTTCTAGTTGGCTAAGGTATGCACCCAGGCCAGGCATAACACACCACTCTAGTCACTGTAAGGTAGATACACAACTCAGATGACCAGTGCTCACTCACTGGTAGCTTATTGCAGAGCAGGCAGGCTTATCAATCTCTAGGAATTTGTGCAACACACCCACACAGTAACACAATGAATATACTACAAAAAGACTCCACACAGGTCTATAAAAATAGGCTATTATATTCTAAACACATGAAGGCAAAAACAGCAACAACCCAATGTATACTTTTCAAGTTATGACATGGAAAACATTAAAATAAAGATAGTGCAAGAGCACTCACAGGTTAAATGCTCCTGATCCAAGTAGTGGATTACTAGGCTTCTGCAAAAGCTCCTACATAGTATTGTGCCCAGCTGGCACTCAATGAAAGATCTGCACGGTCCCTCAGGACCAGGGTGTGCAAGAAAGTTCAGTTGCCCGAGAGCGTGCAGGGCGGCTGAAAGGACCTTGCAGGTCTGGTGCACAAATCACAGTACCTGTTCCTTGGGTGTAGTAGTAGAGATGTCGGCCTTGTGGTTCTGGGCTGGCGACCCTGGGGCTCTCCGTTGTCAGGAGACAGTGCATTGATGGGCCACGCCAGGCTGTCCTCAAGACGTCGGGCAAGTTTGGTGGTCCGATACTTAGCACCAGCACACAGATGTGGTGATCTCTCTCCCGGTCAGGCGCCTTCCTCGGACATTGCAGCAAAAAGCTGACGTCATTGGAGACCTCTGTGTTGACAAGGCAACCCGGTGAGGCCATGGTGGAAGGGGCTTCCCCTCGGCACTGCAGCATTTGTTATCACAGCAGAGAGCTCGGCCCTTGCGAAAACAAAATCGCTCTGGATTTCACCCAACACACTGGTGATCAGGCATGCGCTGATCCTGGGTGAAGCGAGAAGCACCGAATCTTTCCCCAAGGAGAGCTCTTGTCAGAGTTGCAACTGCCAGACTCAGATATTGCAGAGCCCTACGGCCATGGTGAAGTCTTTGATGGGCCTGCCAGCAAGCCCTTGGAGAGTACTTTAGTTCAGTGCAGCAGAGAGCAGCAGTCAGCAGGCCAGCACAACAAGACATTTAGCAAAGTGGCAGTCATCCTGCAGCACAGCAATCATTAACCAGCAGGCCAGCACAGCAGAGCAAGTAGCAGAGTGGCAGCCCTTCCTGGCAGCACAGCAGTCCTTCTGGCAATATGCAGATGTAGATCCAGCAGTACCTGGTTACAGGTCAAAAGATTGTCTGTCTTTAGGGGGTCAGAGATCCAGTACTCATACCAAAAAGTGCCTCTGATGTACGTGGTGATTTCAAAGGAACTCTCTGAGGGAGGTGGGTAAATCAGTGCTTTGAGTGTGGACAGTACACTACCTATTTAAGTGTAAGTGTCAGCCCTTCCAATACCTCCCTGCTCAGAAAGACCCATCAGAATGCAGATGAGTGCTCAGAATGCAGAGGAGTCTCACCTTCCTGTATTTGCGGCTGTCTAGAGGAAATGCACAAAGTGGAGCTGTCACCCATCCCAGACGTGTTTTGGAGACATGCTGTCAGGCACAAAGGGTATACAAAGGAGGACCATAAGAAATTTAGAGACCAGAAGAGGCCGATTCCCCACTCATACAACTAGACAACACAATGTGGGCTCCTGGGTCTAAAAGCATATTATTGGGGTGCTGGAGTATCCCTTTCTTAGGACGATTCCCCTCACTCACCCGTGGGTGGCATGTTTCATCATCGGGATCTCCTCGCACTACGAACCTAGTCTTAGTGCGTGCTACAACCCCCTGTCTGAGAGGGAGGAGCTCAGGGATGTTTTAGTGGAGATGCTGAGGTGTACTAAACCTCTTGATGAGCAGGGTGTGGTGAGAAGGGAGTGAAACAAGGGTGTAAGTGACTAAAACTGACTATGATATGCTAACCAACTTTAATATGGCATTTATAGGTCAGGATTCAAAAGTGGAGTTTAGACAGAGGGAGATTTGATCTGTCAAAGAATTAGAATGTTCGACAAGTTTCAGCTTAATAAATCCCAAGGGAATGTTGCAGCTTTCATCAGGACCGAGGTAAGTGAAAAAGAAGTGTTGTGCAATGTCCACTAATCCTATTTTAGTTTGGTAGAAAAAACAAATATATATATACAACGCGTCGGATTATAATGGCAGATTGAACACTAACCCTGTGCCTGTAAGGATGTTTGAATGCTGCCTGGCAAATTAAAATACAAACACACGCCACGTGTGGTGTCTTCAATTTGGTGCGTCTCATTTGGAATGTATGGTGGCCTGCCCTGGTCGCGAGGACACCTCCCTGTGGATGAGCGGGTCCTTGGCTGTCACGAGTGCAGCCAATTTGGATTGACGTGCGAATTGGCGAGGTGGAAATAAGCAGGACGAACAACCCCAAGGTACTTAGGACCACTTTGTTTTTTAATCGTATGAAGGAGAATGAGTGGCGGTATCCATTATGGCTCACAATGAACATTAAAGACTCAAGATACCACAATGCACTTTGCAGACACGCCCATGGGGCGGGACTCATAAATTTCGCAGGTGCGAGTCATTTTTCACCGCTACACTCCAGTGCCATTCCTGTGAGAAAAGGCGAGAGGATGCTCGAAATGCGTCGGATTATAATGGCAGATCGAACACTAACCCTGTGCCTGTAAGGATGTTTGAATGCTGCCTGGCAAATTAAAATACAAACACACGCCACGTGTGGTGTCTTCAATTTGGTGCGTCTCAATTGGAATATATATATATATATATATACACACACACACACACACACACACACATATATATATATATATATATATATATATATATATATATATATATATATATATATATATATATATATTAAGAGAGACAAAATTGTGCCTTAAGCAAAATCATAAGCACAGTTGCAAAAACCGCATGAGATAGGAAATACTGCTGGAGCCGCCAGGACACGATTACCCTCAGAAAGAGGTAAGACCAGATGACTGACTGTCAATTGCAAGACAGCCTAGTGCCACCTAGTGTGTCAGATTGTGGCCAGAGGGAGGTCACGTTACGCCGGAAAATAACCAAATGGAAATGCCTACAGAGACATTGCGCCCCAGCTACAACATAATGAATACACATACCTTCAAAAAGGGAAATCGCAGCACCGTCTAGTACCCCAGAGCAAGTAGTGACTGAAATTAAACTCGTCACTATGCTTTCTGCAGGGCCATGGGTACTGCCCTACAGCTGTTGACGTGGAGCACACTGTGTCATGGAGGGCTGGTCCTCCGTTATCTGCGAAAGCAAGAGGAATCTCTACGAGCTGTAGTGCAGGTAAAAAGCCAGCATATGGGTGGACTAAATAACTGTTACAAAATAAAAATTTACTGACTTCCATACTTGGATCAATCTAAGCAATTGTGTTGCATATAGGTGAACACTCACATTGTTTTTTTGACACCCCTAAGTGTAAATCTAAAGACAAAAATCAGCAGTATCGGTGCATTAGGGAAAATGCACTTGTGCACAGTGAAGTAATATATTTGTAGAATTAACATAGCAAGTGTGGCACATTAATCAAACCGAGAATCTGAATGGCCACAGGTGAAACATGTTCAAAAAAGCAGCTTGTCTGATATTGCCTACAGATAGTTTATGGGGGAGACAGAGAGAACCGGGGAATTTCATCATTAAGGCCTGCACTGTCACTCTTAAGTCTGTGTACCCAACGTTGTTCCTTATTGCAATTGGTTGGGAAATGACTGGTTTGTCTAGTACGGTCCATATAAGATCAATGGCTCTGTGCTTCATGTCTTGAAAATGGGTTTTCAGTTTGGTAGTCGTTTTATTATAACGAATGGTGCTCTTATGCTCTTATGTTCAGAAATACGGATCTTTACTTTTCTGGTGGTCATTCCCACGTATTTAAGGCCACAGGGACATGTAATTAAATATACCAGATTTTCAGAATTACAATTAGTGTGTTGTTGAAGCACCCATGGTGGCTCTGTGCCTATGACGATGTGTGTTGTGTGTGTAGTCTGAGTACAAACACTACAAGAACTACACTGAAAATATCCTCTGACAGGTTGGAGATCCCAGAGTGTATTCTGATTTGCCATGATTTGACTAGTGTGTATGCGTTTATCTCTCAAATTCATGCTCCGTGTAAAGGCAAACATAGGTTCAGGCAGTGAGCATGTTCCTTTATTAAAAATCCTCCAACTCTTGTTGATCGATATTTGGATTAAGCTTGACCTATTGCTGAAAGTCCTCACGCATATCAACCGATCTGCAGGCTTCTAGAAGAACTTCTCGATAATTATTCTTGGCTCTTTTCACAGATCTCTTGATCACGATACATGGAAGGTGGCGGTCCAGTAGTTGTCTTTCTAGGATCTGATCATGGTTCTTGAATTTCTCAGGATCTGTACAGTTACGTCTAAGATGTAAAAACTGACTGTATGGTAAGTTATCTCTCAATGATTTGAGGTGATAACATGAGTATGATAAAAGCACATTTTTCACCATTGGTTTTTTATAGAGCTCTGTTTGCAGTCTTCCCTCTGAAGTATACATCCGTATATAGAGAAAAGGTAGTTCATCCTTACTGTATGCACAGGTAAACTTTAAGTAGTCATTGTAATTATTGAGCCAAAGATGAAAATTAGTTATTTCATTTGTCGTACCATGCCAGATAACCACAATGTCATCTATATAAAGCCTCAACAGCCAAATGTGGGTCCAAAATGGGTTGTGGGAAGTCAGAATAAGACCTGATTCAATAGAATGGACATACAGGTTTGCCAGACTAGGGGGCGAATGTACTGCCCATCGAAGTTTCTGACATCTGGAGGAACAGGTCATTTTCTAATTGAAAGAAATTTTCTTTCAGGGCAAGAGTAGCGCAGTGCATAATAAATGAAATAGATGTTATTGTGTCTAGTCTCTTTGTTCTTAAGAGGGAATCTATTGCAGTTAATGTTTGGTCTTGGGGAATGCATGTGTATAATGATTCCACATTGAAGGATATCAAATAACCCGAATCCTTATCAAACTCCACATTCTGGAGCAAATTAAAAACAGCTTTAGTGTCCTGTAGATATGTAGGCATATTCAGGACTAGCAGTCGTGAGAAAAAATCAAGAAATTGAGAGAGGGGTTCCAAAAGAGATCCTATTCCAGAAATCATCGGACGGCCTGGAGGCGGTCTCTGAACCTTATGAATTTTAGGAAGCACATAGAAATAGGGAGCGACAGGCTCCCTATTGATCAAGACATCTGCTTCTTTAGTAGTGATCCATCCTTGTTCCTTGGCTTCTGTAACTGCAGTGGTAATAGTTTTAAGTAGTTTTTTTGTGGGATCAGATTTCAAAGGGCGATATGCACTGCTCATTGAGAGTTGTTTGAGACATTTGACTCTATAGGTGGAAGTATCCATGATGACGATGGCCCCACCGCTATCCGCTGGTTTTATAGTGATGGATTTATCAGTACTCAGACTTCTAAGTGACTCTTGTTCTCTTTTAGATAAGTTCTGATAGGAGGATTGATGGCAAGTGAAGGAAGTGGCCCTTATGGGGCCACCCGGGTTACTTACAACCACCTGCTATGCCTTCCCAAGAATGAAGAGTCGGTCAGACAGTAGTGAATACTAACAAACTATTTTTAGCAATACTCTGCAGAGGAGTCCAATCTGACCTGCACCCTAAGATGTCTGCCAAGGGACTGACCCCACAACAGTCTACAACACATAATGATTGTTCCCAAAAGCCTCCAACCACACCCACAGTGGAAAGTGAATATGAACAAAGAGGGCACAGAGGGATGAGCTACTACCTGCCAGATGGGTACCTGTTATCTGCAACTATTGTTACCATGATGAGCCTCAGCGTCTCCTAATGTGGGAGCAGGGCCACACACTTGGATAGGTATGCGAGGGCAGAATGGCCTTTTCATTAGTAAGTCGAGAAACAGCCTTGAACAGAAGAGAAAATAATAACGAAATACAGGGTTCTGCTGAGGCAAGCAATACGAGTAATGAGGCCTATTTCAGGCACAGTCTAAGCAGCCTAATAGTGATTACGAGATACAAAATGGAGGCACACTCGCTAACTGAAGCCTGCATATTACGGGGATAACTCAGTGGGTTGCATAACGTGAATACAAATGGTGTCTATTTAGCCACACACTGCTCACCTAATATAGCATGAAACAAGCACATTGCAGGAATGGGATTTTCAAACCTAACAGACCCTCCTTTTAGCATGGGTTTCTAAATACTTTAGTGAGGCTATCCTGTAGGGTCTTTCCAATTCTAAGTGGGGAGAAAGTAAATGCATAGTTACTCAAGTTACAAGGGAGAATAAAGAAGCACATGAGTATCAAATCCACTTAGTATTCAAAAATGCCCTCATCAATGAGCATCATGTCTTGAATATCCTGCATCATCATAGTAGAGACCTTGTTATCGTGTCCTGGCAAGTTAGGGGTAGGGGTGAGCTTGCTCACACAATAGGTGCAACATGATGGAAGGCAATTAATACATAGGCAACATGTAAAGATGACACATGTGATAGCTATTAGGTCAAGTAGTATCTTCCAACCCCATGATATCAACAGACCCCAGAGTCACCCTGTGAGAGCCCATGAACCATTATCCTGATGGATATCTGATGCAAGTCGGTGTAATATCTGTATTGCGGAGTATACAGTAGGGGCGTTATCAGGAATGTACACACAACAGCTTCTGCCGATGACGCGGCAGGCTCTACCCCTATCAGCAAGAATGTCGTCTAAAATCCTTCGATTTTGAAGAGCAACGAACTTCGTAGCCTGGAACTCGACTGTAATTTTAGTCAGTATACCTGCAGTAGTATTAATAACTCCCTCAACTACTCTGGCAAGGCGACGAATATTACAACTATTGAACATGGGACCCCAGAACGGCAGAATGCCCTTCATTATGTCAGTAAATTGCTGTAGGTCGGTATCTGTCTGATCAATATCGTCTGGATTAACAATTCTATTAACTCGATGCAAATGGAGGTCCCTATGCTGTAGCCTATGATCCTTGTGGTAACTAGACGGTGCAATGTAAACGGGAGGTAAAAGGAAAGAGACATAACACCAGCCAGACCATCCCCTGGGAAGCCATGTATAAGCCTGTACCCCACAAATGAAGTATACATTCGAAGGTGTAAGCAAAGGTGGGCTACTAGTAGTGTTCAATTGGTATGTGTAGTTACAACTGCTCTGTCCTACTGGAATGCTCCCTGAGCCTTCAACACAGAAACTAGCCGTTGCATTGATCACAGGGACGGGCATGGCTTTGTCTTCAGTGATATTTCGTTCCCGGAAACATTTAAAGTATTCAGTAACATTAAATCCTTGGAAATCCAGCATTAAATATAGTAAACAAGTGACATTCTCATTAGCTTTGAAAATGTTCATACAAGCTTCTGGATGTAAGGTACCCTCCTTGCCATCTGCCCCAGGTGTATATCCCTGATGTACCACTATATACTCCAACACTGCTTCGTAATCAGACCTTCATTGAAAATAAATTGGATATTAATCCCTCCGTACTCTCTTTCTCTATCGTTGTATGATGTCCTATGCCCAGGTATAGGAGGGTAATTTGGGTATACCCCTGGTCTTTTGTCCTATACTTAGACTGTTATCACCATTGACATTTCCTGATAAGTTGGCAATAATAAAATGTAATGCCCACAAAGCCATCACAGACAATGTTTGAAGGGGATATGCATTTGCAGATCAGACAGCTAAGGAGACAGCTCGATCAAAAATGAAATAGATGTTTGTGGCAGGTCCCGCTAGGTGGGTCCCAGAAAATGGAATGTTCGAGGACACATTGGAAAATGTCACAGAAATACAAAGTGAGGCAACATCAGATGCACTGGCTATGGGAGGAGAGTACGGGGCGTTTGGATGATGATGGGTGCTGGACTGATCTGTCTGGGAAGTAGAGATGGTTGCTACCCAATGCTTATGTGCTCCCTGTTGTTACCATGGCCCATGGTCCAGCACACATTAGCGCCAAAGGAATATGCAAACTACTGGACCCAGTATGGCAGAACGATAATATCTCTATGATAGCCACACACCTAGTGAAGCAATGTATCATTTGTTTGAAACATAATCCTGGGAAAGGTACTCCTACACCCGCAGGTAACTTTGCACCGCCTTACTTCCCTTTCGAGGTTCTCCAGGATTTCATCGAAATGAAATGAGTTAACAATTTGAAGTATGTGCTAGTAGTGATTTGTGCATTCAGTAAATGGATTGAAGCTTAGCCCACCAAAGAGAATATGGCTATGGCGACAGCAAAGGCACTCTTAAAAGAGTTTTTCCCGCGCTATGGATTGCCACGTGTGATCTGGAGTGACAACGGAAGTCACTTCAATTCAAAATTCATTGAATTGGTGAGCAAAGGTTTGCATATTAAGCAGTAGTTTCATGCAGCGAACCACCCCCAGGCAGCAGACCTGGTTGAGAAGTACAATGGTTCTCTCAAACTGAAGTTAGCAAAGCTTCTAGAAAGCACAGGATTGCCATAACCAGATGTGTTACCTTTGGCTTTGTTATCTACCAGTGCGACAGCGCATTCTAGAACAGGGTTGTCTCCGTATGAGGTGCTGTTTGGATGCCCTGCCAACGTCTGGAGCGTCCCAAGACCCAAACGCTTTTCTGAGATAGAGTATTGCTGATAGATTATCTGTATGAATTGTCTAAAGAACTTTGTTCTATCAACCAACAGATTCATGCCAAGCTGCAACCAGTACCAGAGGGACTAGAGGGGCCCAAGTCACC
The DNA here is from genome assembly GCF_964204655.1 of Triturus cristatus. Classification (NCBI taxonomy): domain Eukaryota; kingdom Metazoa; phylum Chordata; class Amphibia; order Caudata; family Salamandridae; genus Triturus; species Triturus cristatus. The sequence continues at coordinate 1,707,768,343 of NC_140590.1, forward strand.
CAGCGTCCATCTAGAGCCTCACTGGTAGGCTTCTATTGTTCATCAACGACGGTGCTATGAAGCACTCCCACGGGGGAGCTGCGCGATCGCAGCCTTTGCTGGAAAACAAATCTTCTTCTTTCAGGATAAGGCACCCTCCCTCCTGGGCAAGTACCCTCAATGATCCTGTCCAAAGTCCAGAGCAGTGCACCAGTGTAGCTCACTCAAATCTAACACAGGCACATTAGGCACAGCACTTGCGCCCTAAGCCCAAGTCCTTCCCTAATTTCTGGACTGTCATGCTGGTGTACCGTCCTTCTTTCGGGGCAACAGGTTACACCTGGTGCCTCCGGGCACTGTCTCATCAACAAAAAGAGGATGAAACTCAGGGTCAGTTGGGCATTGAGACTCAGATTCTTGTGCACTAGATGCAGCAGTATCCGTGGCAGCCGTTATTTCTGGGGGGACCGCCTCCACCAAGGCCGCATCGCTGTCTTTATCTGCCTGCGCCCACGGTCAGTCGGGCGTCAGAGAAGGGAACGAAGCGGGGCACCTGCTCTCCTTACTGGTCAGCAATGTCATTGAGAACCCACTGATCATACGGAAGTGGGAGGGGGATCGTTTTGACATGTGATCTTTGCACCCAGTGCCTCCTGCCTTCAAGCTTCACTGTGGTGTGGGTGGCGAGCAGGGCAAGCAGAGGCCCCTTCCACCTCGGCTCCAGGCAGTTCTTCCGTTGACAATTCTTTACAAGGACGCAATTCCTGGGCTGTAGCTGATGCCAAGTCCCTCTGGTACTGGTTGCAGCTTGGCATGAATCTGTTGGTTGATAGAACGAAGTTCTTTAGACAATTCATACAGATAATCTATCAGCAATACTCTATCTCAGAAAAGCGTTTGGGTCTTGGGACACTCCAGACGTTGGCAGGGCATCCAAACATCACCTCATACGGAGACAACCCTGTTCTAGAATGCGCTGTCGCCCTGGTAGATAACAAAGGCAAAGGTAACGCATCTGGTTATGGCAATCCTGTGCTTTCTAGAAGCTTTGCTAACTTCAGTTTGAGAGAACCATTTTACTTCTCAACCAGGTCTGCTGCCTGGGGGTGGTTCGCTGCATGAAACTTCTGCTTAATATGCAAACCTTTGCTCACCAATTCAATGAATTTTGAATTGAAGTGACTTCCGTTGTCACTCCAGATCACACGTGGCAATCCATAGCGTGGGAAAAACTCTTTTAAGAGTGCCTTTGCTGTCGCCATAGCCGTATTCTCTTTGGTGGGCTAAGCTTCAATCCATTTACTGAATGCACAAATCACTACTAGCGCATACTTCAAATTGTTAACTCATTTCATTTCGATGAAATCCATCTGGTGAACCTCGAAAGGGAAGTAAGGCGGTGCAAAGTTACCTGCGGGTGTAGGATTACCTTTCCCAGGATTATGTTTCAAACAAATGATACATTGCTTCACTAGGTGTGTGGCTATCATAGAGATATTATTGTTCTGCCATACTGGGTCCAGTAGTTTACATATTCCTTTGGCGCTACTGTGTGCTGGACCATGGGCCATGGTAACAACAGGGAGCACATAAGCATTGGGTAGCAAGCATCTCTGCTTCCCAGACAGATCAGTCCAGCACCCATCATCATCCAAACGCCCCGTACTCTCCTCCTATAGCCAGTGCATCTGATGTTGCCTCACTTTGTATTTCTGTGACATTTTCCAATGTGTCCTCGAACATTATTGCCAACTTATCAGGAAATGTCAATGCTGATAACAGTCTAAGTATAGGACAAAAGACCAGGGGTATGCCCAAATTACCCTCCTATACCTGGGCATAGGACATCATACAACGATAGAGAAAGAGAGTACGGAGGGATTAATTTCCAATTTATTTTCAATGAAGGGCACAGTTATTTTCCCTAACATAAGTATATAATTCTACATGAATCATTTATCCAAATTAATTTAACACACATATATGCCATGGGACCGATCTCAGACCGTAGATTATTCCAAAACACATCAATACCAAAACATACAACAATACATATACATATAACGAAATGCCAGAATTACATATATATATATATACACACACTCTATATCAACAATACCCCAAAATGTAATTTAATAGGTAGTGTTAGATCTGGGTGATACACTCAGAGGTAGTCCTAACAGCACCTGAGGTGAAAACACCTCTCTATCTTTTCAACTCTATGTCCTATCACTGTTACAACAATATTTGAAATTTATAGAGACTCCTCTATTAGAAACTGTCGACGAGGGCGCGTTTCAGCTGTCAATTTCTTTTGGCCTCCTCAGGACAAGGGCAATGAAAACAATCTAAAATATCCATAGAAAATGTATTTACACAAAATGTAAAGAATCTACATCTGTCTCATATATTCACACAGTGCGCTGGGTTATAGTGTTACAAGCAACCAAAAACACAACTGCAGGGTCACCACAGAGTGAAAAAACTAAAGTGAGGTGAATTCAAATAAAAGTGATGGTAGTGTTGAGAACACCGTCACCGTGTGGGGGCCAAGCAACATATAAAACTTTGTGGGTCAAGGATAACAGTCTAAGTATCAATGGACCATGCTAAATTCGCAAACCTTGCGAGGTCAAGAACCCTCTCACAGCCCAGAGGTGCCCAAAATGATGGGCCATCCCAAAGACGTACTGGCTGTAGGTGTAGACATTAACAGCCAGTCCCCCACTCAACTCACAAGCCCTAAGGAGAGCAACCAACTTTGCAGCTTTGGCTGATTGGTATTGGATACGGGACATCTCAACTACAGTGTGTAATGTTGTGATTACATACGCTGCATTGGTAGTGCCTTCTGGTAGTTTGAAACACGAGCCATCAAGATATAGTTCCCCTTGGGGGTCAGGTAAGGGAACATCCGTCAGGTCTACCCATCCCTTTGTTTCATCTTCAGTCCGAAATAAACAATCATGGGCATCATTGTCCTTTTCTTCCGAAGGGAAGGGTAGTAAAGTGGCTGGGTTCTGAGTAGCACATCGTTTGATGGTAATGTGCGGAGCAAACAAGGTCAATTCATATCCAGTCAGACGCACACTAGTAAGGTGCTGAGTCTTTGTCGAGGACGAGCCCTGCCGATTGTCTGATAGAAACCGCAACTGCCGCAGCAGCTCTCAGGCAGCTCGGGAGAGCTCTGGTGACGTTATCAAGAGTAGCAGAAAAAAAGGGCAGGGTCTCTGCTTACCACCGAAACCCTGTGTTAGAACAGAAAGCGCGCAACCATCCGCCTCGTGTACGTAGAGTACAAAAGGATTCTGGTAATCAGGAGTACCAAGCACAGGTGCAGAGCAAAGTGCAACCTTTAATTGCTCAAAAGCTTGCTGGCATGCAGATGTCCAAGACAGGGGTTCTTGCACATCTTTGGTGGTCAGGTGCAGGAGGGGTTTTGTTAGTAATGAATAGTTAGAGATATATACGAAGTTATACCAATGAACATGCGTACCTCACGTTAGGTCTTAGGTATAGACATATTAGTAATAGCAGCTATGCGTTCAGGTGTTAGTCTGCGACCTTCCTTCGACAGTAGGTGACCTAAATAGGTGACCTCCTGTCGACAATATTGAAATTTGGTAAGTGACACCTTGTGTCCATGGTGTGCCAAATGCAGCAATAATTTAACTTGTGGCTTCTTTGCAACCATCCTCAGTGTCCGACGCCACAAGGAGGTCGTCAACATTCTGCAACAGCACATTACCAGGAGAAAGTTTCAAAGAGTTCAATTGAGCTAAAGCTCCGGCCGGCTATTGCAAATTCAAACAGATATCTACTCTCTGTATGTATGGGAATGCTGAAGAAAGCATTCTTCAAATCGATCACGGAAAATAATTTTGCTGATGGGGGAATCATTGTAAAGATCGTGGTAATGTCTGGAACCACAGAGGTACTGGGGAAACAGTATTTTGTTCACCGCTCTAAGGTCAATTACAAAGCTTTAAACATCAGGGTGGGCTTCGGAAGAATCCAAGGGTGTCTTTTTAAGAATAGGAAGAACAGGGCTATTACACACATTCACCACGGTTTCTTCAACCACACCAGACTTAATCAAATCCTGTATTATTTGCGAGGCATTGCTTGTCGCGGGCCGCTTGTCGCGGGTCACTTGTCGCGCCAAGCAATGCAATAGTCATGTAAGCACCATCTGGAGAACAAAAAATTGTCGCAGGTAACCTTTTTAACAAATCCAATCCCAACAAATTCTCACCACAATTTGACATTAATAAAAATGGTGAATCAAACGTAAAGGGGCCAATAGTGAGAGCAAGGGGCTAACAACCGGCACACCTGAGAAACCCACAAGACATTGTTTTGGCCAGACAGAGCTGCCCACAGGACCAGTGAACGGCAAACAGAGCTATTCATAGCCCCTGTATCAACTACTCATTTCTCAGTCGTACCTTGTAAACCCACAGTGACATACAGTCTACAGTCTACAGGCACCAGAACTGGTCCCTTGCCCTGTCCCTGGCTATCCTAGCTATGAGACTACCCTGTCACTTTGTCCATGTCATAGTCATCATGATAGTACTGCCTCCCTCGAGGTCATCAAAATAGTTCCCGCTCTGTCTCTTATACGATGTGTTCTATGATCGCATCTCCCCACGGCCTCCTCCTCCTCGTCCATGTCCTCTAAAACCTCGACCTCTCAGGGCCTCACCTTTCTGCAACAACTCCGGACACTCGTTCTGCTGATGTCCCTCCTGCTTACAGTACGCACATTGATTGAACGTTGGGCCGAACACAAACCTCTGCCTCTTCCATTTCCCCTGGCTACTTGTTGCATCAACACCCTCCTCTTCAATTGCTTCGACTTTTTCTCCACTTTCTCTCTATGCTCGTAGTACTGTGGCATGCTCAATATTACTGATGGAGAGGAGGTCGTCCAAGTACTTTCCGAAGCCTGCAACCTAGTTGCAATCTCGGGTAGCAAGTTAGTGACAAACCTGTTAACTAACAAACAAACTCTACCCTCCTGTGACAAGTCCTGACCACTAAAGTCTAAAAACACCCCTTTAAATCTGGTAACGAAATCCGACACACTTTCATCCTTCTTCTGATGACACGCAGTCAACTTATCCCCATCCACTCACTTCGATGGGATAAGGGAGTGCATGTAAGTGATAATACGCCCTGGCAAAGCTAGGAGCTCTGCTTTCGGCATCTCGCTGGGCTTACGCTTCTTATCCCATGCCTTGATCTCCTCCCATGTGCCACCCAACTCCAGTGCATGATCCTGAGTATGTACATGCCTCCATATCTCTACCGGTACCAGCAGGTTGAAAAATAACTCTATATCAGCTAATGTCATCACTGTGGAGGAGGCCGCCTCCGTCAATTCTTTGTAATATGCAGTAGGGTTCTTCTGAGGGTGTGGGAGCTGGCTCTTTAGAGATAGGACCTCACTCCTCTTCCAAGGAGTAAGATCCACTGTTCCTGAAACCGAGCGTCGATTCGTGGTCTAATTACAGTGTCCGTGGGGTCAGGCAATTCTGGTATTTCAGGGTGGTAAATGGGATGGACTTCCCTCATAGGGTGCTGTGTCCCTATCGTCTGAACCTTTTGGAGCAATCTGCCTCATATCGTTACATTACTAAAAACCTCATTGGGAGCCATACCTGTAGCATATACCCTTTCCCGTATGTCATAGATGATTTGCGGTGCAACACCCTGAAAACACTGCTCCCACAATACTATCAACGTAGCCGACATATGCTTAAGAGCATGCTGCTGTATGAAGGTCTCATAATCTTTCATCACACTCCACACATCTTCCACACTATAGATCGCATTCCAGGCCCACTGAGCTGCTTGATTTGCTACCATTTGCTTTTCCTCATTATCCACAGCAGAACGCACCAACACTTTCTCCATGCGGTCCTGCGCTACTGCCCAATTCGCTTCATGCATCCCACGCACAGGCGTTTCAACATTCAACAGTGTTTGGGGTGTCACACTCAAGGGGGAAAGAGCAGATGCAGAAACAGGTACATCAGGTAGGGAGACAGTGTTGTAGGGATGAAAGGAAGCGTAGCAGTCAAAACGGAACTAATAGACAGGACAGGAGTGCTAACGGCGCCCGCCCCTGTGACTTACGTGAGTAGAGGAGAAGCAAGTGTGGCCTGGGCTGAGGCAGTAGTACTAGAAACAGAAACACTAGAGGGCGGCACTAGGGGCCGAAGACTGGACGTCAGAACTGTCAGGTATATCCATTCAGGAGTATAATGGGGTGGGGGCGAGAATCCAATAGCCCTTCAACAAAATCATCACTTTCCTCTCTAGTAACATAACATTTATCAGTCTGTAATCAAAACTTTCTATCTGTACATTCTATGCCTTTCTCTATCTTTTCTCTTTCATTGGCTACTTCTTTATGCATTATAGTTTGCGTCTGTCTCTTCCGGGCCTCTTTTTCTGCGCTCATACGCCAATGCTTTGCTTCCTTCTGCCGTAGTCTTAGAGAATCAAACATCGACTGCCTGCTCTTTTTGGCGAACAATTTGTCCTGCAAGAAATTCAATTTTTGTTCATCAAACGAGCCAGTAAGTGGCCATTGTAACTCAGCATTGTCCCTCGTATATTTATTCCACAATGTGCTAAACATAATAGGGCCAATACCATGCTGTGTGTACACGTAAACTTTGGGGAACTCTCCGGAGGCACAGGCTGGCTCTATTCCAGTCAGGCATCAGTGGAACAACATCGGCATCCAAAACATCCTAACTTACTTAAACAAGACATCTTAATATAAGACACATACGCTGTCCCCAACGAACAAGTATAACACCAACAAAAATAATAAAAGGAAAAATAAACAAGAGAAAAAGTGTTCAAGAACCAACCAAGACGATTCAAAAACCGCCCACTGCAGTCGGGAGAATGTACCAAGTTCAAGAAGACAGGCGTTAGCCCCAGACCTTTTCATGAGAAGACCAAATTACCAGCTGGCCTGTTCGCAAACACTCTGTGTCTTTTAAAAGGGTCCGTAAACCCACCAAGTGCAAACCAAGACAGCCCAAAAGACCAAACCAAGACACAGCCCGTCGGCTCGTGCTGGTCAAGCATGGCACCATTTTTCCAAGAATCAAAGCACTCGCCTGGTGCACACAGGTCGAGTCAAGTTATTCTCCACTACCGACTCTTCGGACCAAATGGTCAATTCCAAGGTTTCCCCAGCCGGTGACCACTAGATGAGGAGTCGCCCGATCAGACAGGCGGGGCAGCTGCGAGAACCAAGCTCAATCGTGTGGGGTACCCAGTCCACCTGACCGACCGGATGCAACCCGACCCTGCAACCCCTTTGCTGGTGAGTCGGGTCACCTTGTGGGGTCCCTGTTCGGGCACCAACTGAAGGAAGTGGCCCTTAGTGGCCACCTGGGTTACTTACAACCATCTGCTATGCCTTCCCAAGAATGAAGAGTCGGTCAGACAGTAGAGAATACAAACAAACTTTTATTAGCAATACTCTGCAGAGGAGTCCAATCTGACCTGCACCCTAAGATGTCTGCCGAGGGACTGACCCTCAACAGTCTACAACACATAATGATTCTTCCCAAGAGCCTCCAACCACACCCACAGTGGAAAGTTACCGGCCTGAGGCGAACATGAACAAAGAGGGCACAGAGGGATGAGCTACCACCTGCCAGATGGGTACATGCTATCTGCAACTCAAGGTTACCATGCTGAGCCTCAGCATCTCTAAACTTGGGAGCAGGGCTACACACTTGGATAGGTATGTGAGGGAAGAATGGCCTATTCATTAGTAAGTCGAGAAACAGCCTTGAACACAAGAGAAAATAATAACGAAATACAGTATTCTGCTGAGGCAAGCAGTACAAGTAATAAGGCCTAGTTCAGGCACAATCTAAGCAGCCTAATAGTGATTACGAGATACAAGATGGAGTCACACTCGCTAACTGAAGCCTGCACATTACGGGGATAACTCAGTGGGTTGCATAACGTGAAGACAAACACACACTGCTAACCTAATATAGCATGAAACAAGTGCATTGCAGGAATGGGATTTTCAAACTTAACACAAGTGAGACCAATATTAACATCTTTCATGAGAGCCTTCTCAAAAGTGAATACCTCTGGGGGTATTGAATGTAGAGATGGCATAAATGTAGATTTCTTACACAAGGTGGTATTGGACGTTTGATCTGATGGTGTGATGCTTTCTTTGTTAGAGAAGACAAATTTGAGATTGAACTTTTAAAAGAATTGTGCTAACTCCTGATTGATCTTGAAGGGATCTACCTGGTACGTGGGCACAAAGCCGTGGCCTTTATTGAGTAAGTTTGATTCACTGTCACTCTGAGTGCATTGGCTCAAGTTAACTATCAAGTTGTTTCCCTGCTTGTCCCTGGTTGTAAAGTTGTCTTGCTCATGCTCCGTGTGGTTCGTAGAGACAGCGGTAAGTTCCAATGTACAAGAGTTTGTTGTCTCCTTCTGTCTCTAAACTGTCCTCGTCCTTCTTCTAAAAAAGACAGATTATTAAACGGTGGTGGCTGAAATTGTGCCAGCAGTTGTTGTCGTGACATTGGGTAGCTCCAAGGGCCAGGTGGACACCATTGTTGTTGAAAGCGGGATTGCCTCGCCATCTACCTCGGCCTCTTCTTCTAGCCATTGGTCTATGTGTCCTCACAGTACCAGACTCCGAATCACTAGACCACGAATCAGGATCTGATGTGATATACTCAGATCCTGAAGATGAATAGCCTGAACCATAACCTCGTCCTTGTTGGTTATGCTCTGGTGGTTTGTATTCTTGAAACGTTTTGATTTTGGATGCCAGGAGATTTTCTTTGTGAACTTTGCTGGTTTTATTGACTTCATCCATATTATTTTTGAAAAGCGTTGCAGAAATAGTTGTTTTAATTTGGCCCTCTTGGAGTTGTATCTCAACCAGGATGGCATCTGCAATCCGCTTGGCCATGCTAATTATCAAAATCAACCAGTCCCTCTTACAATGCCAAGCAATCAGGGACCAGTCTTTTCTGAATGGTTTATCCTTTAAGAACAACCTGGGTGCATTGGTGACAATGAGACCGGAAGGAGTGCAGTTCCCTCTCAAATATTTAGCCATTATTGCCCCAGGAGTGAGGGTACGTGTAAGAGTTCTTTTTAGGATGAGTAGTTTTGTCCAATCGTCTGATTGTCTGATAGTCTGAGAGATGGAAGGCTTGGAGCATTCAAGAATGTTCTGGACGATCGATTCGTCAAAAGGTAAACCCATAAGTTCTGTCATTGTTGTGAAAACTTATCTTTACCCAAAGGGAAAATGAAAATAGCAAGTCAACTGTATACGCTGGTGTATTGTCCCACCAGACAAGGTCCACAGCCATAGCTGTTCAATATATAGTGTACACAAAGGAGGACCAGATGAAATTTAAAGACCAGCAGAGGGCGATTCCCACTCATACAACTAGACAACCCCGATAATATGCTTTTAGACTCGTGGGGCTAAAAGCATATTATCGGGGTGCTGGAGTATCCGTTTCTTAGGACGATTCCCAGTGTGTGGAAGAGATTTTGCCCATACTGATTGAATACCCACTTCATTTATTGCTGTGTGTAAGAAAATGTTGGCTGGAGTTTTCTCGTTCCGTTGCAACTTTTGCCACATGGCTTTACACAGATGATTTCCGGAGGCAATTCTATGCCACGTTTTCACGTATGTCCCCATCCTTGCTATTGTTTTGTTAGTGAGACCAAATTCCAGTCTTATTTGTTCTGGGATGCTTTCAGAGGTTCATGGAAAAGTGATCTAAATACTTTGGAGAGGATCAAGTTTAGGAGAGTTGCATCCCTGCCACGGAGGACTCCACTACCATATGAAATCACCAGTAACAGCCTTGCTGAAAACACTTTCAGTAATGGTGCAGAACTGGGACCTTCTAGATTTCTTTGTAAAATGCGAAAAGCCTGAGTTAAGACCACCTTTCTTTTGAGATCCATTTTATGGGGTTTAAAGGTCGCCTGATGATCAAAAAGAACCCCCAGATATTTATATGTGGTTGTCTGCTCCACCTGGTTGTTTCCTAAATACCATTTGTACGTCTTCATTATTTTCCCGATAACTTCCATAATTTGTATTTTCTTTAAGTTGACTGTCAAGCCTGGTCAAGTCAAGTCATAAGTCTTTATTCGGATTCATAGATAAATCCATAAATGCAGGTCAAATGAAAAACAACTACTGATCACTATACAAAGCCACATGCATGAGTTTAAATAAAACCATTTGACAGCGCATAAAGTTATACAAATTATAAAAATACAGATTCTGTTAAAATATTTAGATGAGTAAAAGCCAAAACCATTTTGTGCAAATGTGCAAAGTGTAAACAGACAAAATTGATCATTCAATCGAGACCAAAAGGTCCTCTTTTACTTAATTTAGCACCACTACTCCACTACCAACATGGTTGAATTGGTTCTAATATCATAAACATATCACTCTGAGACCTGAATGTCTTAACCAGTTCAGTAGAATGCAGAGTTTCCATCCATTTAATACCTCTGATCTTAAGCACAGTACTAAAGTGCAGAGTCTTCCTAGTACTCTTACAACAACAACAACAAAGCTACTGAACACCTTATAAAAGGATCTGGAAGAGACTTTAAAAGGTAAAGTGCTACGCGGGATTATTTGAAATTACAACTTTTTAAAATAGGAATAATATACCTTAAATGTGCAGATTTATAAAGACCACAAAATAAAACAATATGGAGATCAGACTGTTTTGATACTATGTTGCAAGGACAGGTTGATAGATTGGAATGGATGTACTTATTAGCAGGAAAACCCAACATCAAGGGGATTAAATTCATCCGAAATCTGATTAAAATGTATCTGTGCTCGGAGTTATTGGTAATTCCTAGATAAATATACCCTCACGCTAAGAGTGGAGGTATTTGTAGATACAGGATAACCAGTTTCTTTAGGCGGTTGGGTTCATAGCGATCAAAATAGGCTTTTTTTAAATAAGAGGTCTTGAGTTCGAACTTTGAAATTTTCTGACAAATGCTAAGGTCCTCAAACAATTTCCTGCCCAATGTCAGTCAAAATCTTTTCCACGTACTGTAGCCAAGGTTTTTCATGGAAATTGTCTAGTTTAAGGCAGTTTTTTATAATTAATTGACTTAGGCTCACGGTGTCCCTACACCAAACTGAGTGGCATAACATGATTGGTGCTAGCTTAATACTGTTGGTTAGGTAGGGTAAGCCAAACTCTAAAGGACAATTATAGTTTGGAGAAGATTTGGGGAGAGAGGCTATACCCTTAAAGAAACCATCTTCCAGGTTTTGTAGAGGGTCTGTGGGCGACATGCTCCAGACACCAGCCACAAGTTGACAGCAGGACTGTTTTAGCTTTATAGACTGTTTTAATGGTTTCAATAGGTTTTAATCCCAACCTTCTCTGGTGAAGGCTAAGATTGTTCCTACACTCCTCTTCATCACTAGGGCCCTGTTTGCAACCATTTTTACCTGTGTCTTATCGTACATGACCACGAGATAAGGAAATGAATCTACCGCCTCCAGGTTTCGAGTGCCGCAATGCAAGTGAGTTGTTTTCTTTCCCACTGGGAGCCCTGATATAAGAATGAAGGATTTTGACTCATTCACCCGCAAATCCAGTGATGCCATGAAGGCTGCATAATCCCTTATTAAGTGCTGTAGGGCCAAACCTGTTCTGGCAATTAAGACAGCGTCATCTGCATTTGCCGGTATCGGAACGCTGCAGCCGTCAAAAATAGGTACATCTGGTGTTGACCCCCTAAGTGTTGCCTCAACCCAGTTGGTGTAGATGGTGTAGATAGAGAATAGGAAAGGGGCAAGAACACATCCTTGCCTTACTCCTCTAATGAACTTAAAGGGGCGAATGCACTCCCCATTTTTGCTGTAGCGGACTGATGCTCTTGCACTGGCATATAGTTAGCGGATGAAAAGTATTATAGCATCATCGATCCCCATGGATTCCATCAGAGCCCAAAGTTTGGTGTGGGACACAGAGTCAAATGCGGCACTAAGGTCCATGAATGCCAGAAAGATTGGACCCCCCCCCCCCCCTTGGCTTTAGTATATTTATCAATTATCTGGCTCAGGTTTAGGTACTGATCTATTGTGCCTTTCCCTTTTTGGAACCCATATTGCACTTCGATCAAGCCATTTCTTGGAATATATAAATAGTTGGTTTATGAGTCACTGCAAACCAATTTTTATCTGACTTAATAGTATGACATCATCTGCATGTAAAAGATTAGATATGGACATATAGCCCACATTTAGGTGATGGCTTGTGGCTTCACTGCTGTGACATTCTTGCTATGAGGCACATCTATGTACATTTTTCCACATTAGACAGCATATCACATATGAGACATTGGAATAGATGTACTTCGTATAACTTTTTATATTGGCAAAGTCAACTGTATATTCTTTGTGTGTGTATGACTACGTCTTACGGTCATATGTTCTCACCACCTTTATGCTTCTTAAATCGGTGTTGGATGCTGCCTTGAGTATGACCTGCCGAGATTCTAGGTGTCCATTTGCTTGCCCAACAATTCGGGTAGGTGATCTACAGCATCATTATGTTATAATATGTACTCTATTTAGAGCCATGTATACATGGGGGTGTGCTTATGATTTTGATAAATATTAAATTGTGTTTCTCTTTCTAGGGAGATTCCTGACCAGTATACTCCACGGTTGAGTGAACCTCCACTCCATCTACTGTTTGTGTGTATATAAAGATATATATATATATATATATATATATCCAACAAAAAGCCCCCGGGCTTCAGAGATGCACTCCCAACAGAGGATTAATTCTCACTGAGCTTTTATTTGGCAAAACAGGACAAGCGTCACCGAAAAATTAACAATCCCTGACGCGTTTCGGTGCAGATGCACCTTAATCATAGGGCGGGGCTTGGCCATCCGGAAAGCGCCGCATTTTACTTTTTACCCCTCTTGGCATACATTCTCCAGTGAATGGTATGCCGGGAAATGCAGTGCCGATTCTTCCCCATCAGTGGGGTCCGTGATTTTTGCCAGGCATATTAAAACTCCCAATGTCCTTCGTTATTACAGCCCTCTGGTGGGCCTCAGATCAGCTGTCCAGCATTTCCCGGCATACCATTCACTGGAGAATGTATGCCGGGAAATTTCGGTGACGCTTGTCCTGTTTTGCCAAATAAAAGCTCAGTGAGAATTAATCCTCTGTTGGGAGTGCATCTCTGAAGCTCGGGGGCTTTTTGTTGGAGATTTTAAACACGGCGGCCTCGGCCGTGATAGAGACTGCACCGCCTGGAAGGAAGCAGGTCTGCTGCTGGAAACCGGATTACAGCTCACACGCAGCCCGGGGGATATGGAATCATTAACAGGACAGCTGATCTGAGGCCCACCAGAGGGCTGTAATAACGAAGGACATTGGGAGTTTTAATATGCCTGGCAAAAATCACGGACCCCACTGATGGGGAAGAATCGGCACTGCATTTCCCGGCATACCATTCACTGGAGAATGTATGCCAAGAGGGGTAAAAAGTAAAATGCGGCGCTTTCCGGATGGCCAAGCCCCGCCCTATGATTAAGGTGCATCTGCACCGAAACGCGTCAGGGATTGTTAATTTTTCGGTGACGCTTGTCCTGTTTTGCCAAATAAAAGCTCAGTGAGAATTAATCCTCTGTTGGGAGTGCATCTCTGAAGCTCGGGGGCTTTTTGTTGGAGATTTTAAACACGGCGGCCTCGGCCGTGATAGAGACTGCACCGCCTGGAAGGAAGCAGGTCTGCTGCTGGAAACCGGATTACAGCTCACACGCAGCCCGGGGGATATGGAATCATTAACAGGACAGCTGATCTGAGGCCCACCAGAGGGCTGTAATAACGAAGGACATTGGGAGTTTTAATATGCCTGGCAAAAATCACGGACCCCACTGATGGGGAAGAATCGGCACTGCATTTCCCGGCATACCATTCACTGGAGAATGTATGCCAAGAGGGGTAAAAAGTAAAATGCGGCGCTTTCCGGATGGCCAAGCCCCGCCCTATGATTAAGGTGCATCTGCACCGAAACGCGTCAGGGATTGTTAATTTTTCGGTGACGCTTGTCCTGTTTTGCCAAATAAAAGCTCAGTGAGAATTAATCCTCTGTTGGGAGTGCATCTCTGAAGCTCGGGGGCTTTTTGTTGGAGATTTTAAACACGGCGGCCTCGGCCGTGATAGAGACTGCACCGCCTGGAAGGAAGCAGGTCTGCTGCTGGAAACCGGATTACAGCTCACACGCAGCCCGGGGGATATGGAATCATTAACAGGACAGCTGATCTGAGGCCCACCAGAGGGCTGTAATAACGAAGGACATTGGGAGTTTTAATATGCCTGGCAAAAATCACGGACCCCACTGATGGGGAAGAATCGGCACTGCATTTCCCGGCATACCATTCACTGGAGAATGTATGCCAAGAGGGGTAAAAAGTAAAATGCGGCGCTTTCCGGATGGCCAAGCCCCGCCCTATGATTAAGGTGCATCTGCACCGAAACGCGTCAGGGATTGTTAATTTTTCGGTGACGCTTGTCCTGTTTTGCCAAATAAAAGCTCAGTGAGAATTAATCCTCTGTTGGGAGTGCATCTCTGAAGCTCGGGGGCTTTTTGTTGGATATATATATATATATATATATATATATATATATATATATATATATTCACTTAAAAAACCATAGGTTTCACACAGGTTATAGTTAGGTGGACTTTTCCCTCATAAAAAACCAATGAAATTCCCCCGTTATAGTTAGTTCAGATAACTATAACTCGCGCGCCCGCAATCCACTGCTCATGACGTCACATATTACATCACTCATGACATGGTCAGTGGCATCACTGATGACATCACTGATGACATCATCCTTGTGATAGAGTGGCGGTCGCGCGAGTTATAGTTATCTGAACTAACTATAACGGGGGAATTTAATTGTTTTTTTACGAGGGAAATGTCCACCTAACTATAACCTGTGTGAAACCTATGGTTTTTTAAGTGAATTTGCAAGGTTTTTTAAATGCTAATTCCTAACTATAACGTGTGTGAAACCTATGGTTTTTTAAGTGAATTTGTACGTTTTTTTAAATGCTAAGTTATGTATTGTTTAATTTTTTTTTTTTTCAGGGTTTTCACCGTGCGCGCACCATGCGCATCGCGCACCGTGCACGCTGTGTGGGCACATGGTGCGCTTCGCACACCGAGCGCCCAACATGCGTTGTGCGTGGTGTGCGCGCACGGTGCGCGCAACCTGCGATATTTTTCAAAAAAATAAAAAAAAAAATTCTCCCTTGGGGGTCCTTCTGTGACCCCCTGACAAAGGCTAGGGGGTCAGGAACTGTCGACCCTGCCCCCTTTTCACGTTCTCCATCTTTGTTTTTCACTGCCTCAGACTGCGAGAGACAAAATGGCGACCGACGCTTCCTGATTTCTACCGATTCGAATGTTTACTGAGCTCTAACAACCAATCAGAATTGCGCTCACGCACGGTGCGCGCGTATAGATATTGATATGCTTTTAAATGCTATTTTCTCAGGTAATACTGAACAGATTGACACCAAACCTGCAAAAGGCACTTCCTTGACCTTATGGCTACCTCTCTGCCAAATTTCACGTAATTCTGTTCAGCCGTTCGGGCTGTACCTTCGACTAAAGGTCCTATGGAAAAATGCATGGGGAAAATGCGTTTTGGGACCCCCCCTTTTTTCTCAGCCCCCGCTTGACGAATCACCCCGAGACTTTCAGGGTAGGAGCTGAGCGGAGCGCCCCATTAGTTTTGAAAATTTCGCGAGGATTCGTCAACCGGCGCCAAAGTTATTCAAAATAGAATTTTCAGATTTCCTATGGAAACATGGTCCTAACTATAACTATCTACTGGCGACCACCAGTAGATAATATATAGATATATATATTATCTACTGGCGGTCGCCAGTAGATAGTTATAGTTAGGACCTATTTTCCATAGGAAATCCGCAACATTCTATTCCCAATAAGTCTGGCGCCGGTTGACGAATCTTTGCAAAATTTTCCAAACTTTTGGCCAGCTCCGCTCCGCTCTTACCCTGAAAGTTTTGTGGTGATTCGTCAAGCGGGGTCTGAGAAAAAAGGGGGGTCCCAAAACGTGTTTTCCCCATGCAATTTCCTATAGGATCTGTTGTCGCAGCTACAGCCTGAACCGCTGAACGGAATGACACCAAATTTGGCAAAGAGGTAGTCCTCAGTTCAGACTCGTGCCTTTTGCATAAATGGTGTGAATCTGTTCAGTAGTTCCTGAGAAATTTAGGGTAAAAAAGTTAGTGATATCTATGGCCGGGGAGGATCCGCGCACCCTACCCGCACCATATGCGCACCCTCCCCGAACCGAGCGTGCACCCTTCCGATCACGCGCTGAATGCTAATTGGCTGTCGAGTGTCTGTCTACATTCGAAACCAGGAACTGTTGGCGGCAATTTTCTGCCTCGGTAGACGCGAGGCTGAAGAAGCAAGGGGAATAAGTGTGTAAAACATATAAAGGGGGCAGAGTAGAAATACTCTGACCCTCTAGAGGTGCTTAGAGGGTCCCAGAAGGACCCCCTGGGGCCCCCTTTAAAAAAAAAAAAAAAACGGTGAAATGCGCGCAGGGTGCGCGCATCCTAACACGTTGGGTGCACGGATTCTCTCGCGTTGGGTGCGCGGCTCCAAGGAAAATTAATTGAAATTTTTGGAAGGTCACATGGGATCCGCGCACCCTGCGCTTATGCATCACGCATCCAGCGCGCATCCGCGAAATTGAATTAAAAAACAAATATAGGATTACATGTAAAAATATATTACTTTTATGACTAGTTTAGAGTTTGTCTTCAATTAATATTCACATGAAATATATGTTTTTTTAAATGTTAAATATTTCGCGGGATCCGTACAGTTACTGCATCATAAACGCAGATGACGCATCGCAGAAGCGCGTAAACGTCGCGTTACGTACATCGAACGTGTCGCGTATAAGCTGGGAGTTGCGTACCGGTCACATTGCGATCGCGCACTAAACACGTACCCAACGCATACCATACGCGGATGCTAATGCGTCGGGATCAAGAATGGTACGCATAGGTTGCGCGGATCCAAAAACATGGAAAAAAATATATAAAATAAAGTTTTGAACATAAAGTTAAAAAAATATTTTTAAAAATATAAAAAAATATGTTTGAAAAACCCAATAAAAACAAATAATATTTTTTTAATTTTTAAAAGAATTAATTGAAAAAGTAAGTTTAAAAAATGGTGATAAATAAGAATTTCAAAAAAACATAATTAATGAAATTGACACACTGAATTTGAAAAATATAGAAATCCATTGAAAATCATTAAACATGATAAGTTATAGATAGGAATTAGCATTTAAAAAACCTTTGAAATTCACTGAAAAAACCGTAGGTTTCATGCACGTTATAGTTAGGAATTGGCATTTAAAAAACCTTTGAAATTCACTGAAAAAACCAAAGGTTTCAGGGGCGTTATAGTTAGCTGGACATTTCCCTCGTAAAAAACCCTAGAAATTCCCCTGTTATAGTTAGTTCAGCTAACTATAACTCGCGCCTCCGCAATGCACTGCTGATGACGTCACATATTACATCACTCATGACATGGTCAGTGACATCACTGATGACATCACTGATGACATCTCAAATGACATCACTGATGACATCACTGATGACATCATCCATGTGATAAATTAGTGCATCTTCTCACACCCTAATATAACCTTTGATACACCGACTCAAAATTTCAGACGGCCATTTTGAAAACCATAGATACTCCAATACCAATAACTACATACCCACTCATTGACTCTTAGGTCTACATACATCTCCACTGACTCACCTGTACAGTCACTCATACTTACAGTCACTCCGTACAAGACTATCATATGCATTTATACACCTATATAGACACTCACACACCACCAATCATCCATTGAGGTACTGACACACCTAGTCAGTCATGCAAATAATTAAACACATTCCAATTTACTCACTTATACAGTTAAACACACTCAAGTTCGCTTATTCATAAAAATATTGACAAATTCTGACGCTCTTATACAATTACTAATACAAGCACACACTCATCCATACAGCCACTCCCGCAATCACACACTCTAACATATAGATAGTTATATACTCTTACACACATATACACTGCGTTTCACATATGTAGTTACTGACACATGTACAACTGAGATATACATTCAATCACTAACACACTCATACATACACTCACCCAACCATACAGTCCATCACAGTTGCACTCTTAAAACCATGTACCCATATAATCACCCACTCACACATCTATGCACAGAGTCACACACACCCTACCCACACAAACACTCAGGCACCCATACAGATACTCAGACAACCAATCAATAACCCATATAGACACTCATATAGCTATTCACAAAACCATGCAGCACCTTATACACCAAAACACAGACACATACAGACATTCACACAGTTTAGTCACTAGTCTGCAGTAAGATACATTTAATGACTCACTTATAGAGTCAGTTACGCACCTAGAAAATCATCCATTCACACATTTGTACACCCACTCATTCTTCAACAGGCCTTTCCCTATATATATTAAACATATTTAAACTGTACAGAAACACATACTCACTGGATGACGTCATCAGTGATGTCATCAGTGATGTCATTTGAGATGTCACCAGTGATGTCATCAGTGATGTCACCGACCATGTCATGAGTGATGTAATATGTGACGTCATCAGCAGTGCATTGCGGGGGCACGAGGTATAGTTAGCTGAACTAACTATAACAGGGGAATTTCTAGGGTTTCATATGAGGGAAATGTCCAGCTAACTATAACGCCCCTGAAACCTATGGTTTTTTCAGTGAATATATATATATGTATATTACCTACTGGCGGTTGCCAGTAGGTAGTTATAGTTAGGACCAAGTTTCCATAGGAAGAGCATTTTTTGTTTTGCTTATAACTTTGGCGTCGTTTGATGAATCTTCATGACATTTTCCAAACTAATTTTTTGTTCATATCAGCTCCTATGTTGAAAGTTTGGGGGTCATTCGTCAAGGGGGGGCCAGGAACAAATGAGGTACAAAAACGTGTTTTCTCCATGCAATTTCCATAGGGAACTTTAGACAAGGCTACAGGTCGAACGGGTGAACGGAATTACCCCAAATTTGGCAGGGAGAAGGGTTTTGGTCTAGAAAGCATGCTTTTGTTTATTTGGTGTGAATCCGTTCAGTAGTTTTGGAGAAATATCGAAATTTACAGTTATCGATATTTGGGAATTCTGCCATCTGATTGGTTGAGGCGTTACGAGCACAAGCTTGCAACTAGGAAGTGTTGGCAGCAATTTTGTGTTTTCGTTGAAGCGAGTAAGGGGAAAAAAGGGTGAAAAAAGTAGGAAAGAGGAGGGTAGGAGCGCTGTGAGCTCTGTGGGGTGGTTAGGGTGTGCTATATTGGGAGTGTGAAGAAAAGTATTCATCCTTACCAGTGTGAAAGTGCTGTTTTGCCCAGAGTGAGATGGTGCTGAGGTGAGGTGGCGGTACACTCGGGGATGAAACCGTGAGCTGATTGCTGTAAACTGATGTGCTCTGGGTGCTGTAGCATACTGGCCGCTATAGCATAGTTGTGCAAGTGGTGTTAGTATGCGTTTAGGCTATAGCACTGTGAGCTCTGTGGGGTCGTTAGGGTATGCTATACAGTGAGTGTGAAGCAAAGTATTCACCCCTACCGGTGTGAAAGTGCTGTTTTGCCCAGAGTGAGATGGTGCTGAGGTGAGGTGCCGGTACACTCAGGGATGAAACCGTGAGCTGATTGCTGTAAACTGATGTGCTCTGGGCGCTGTAGCATACTGGCCGCTGTAGCATAGCTGTGCAAGTGGTGTTAGTATGGGTTTAGACTATAGCGGGAGTGGGAAGCAAACTACTCACCCCTACCGGTCTGAAGACGCGAATGGAGTGTTTTAGCATGCAGGAATAAATAAATAATCACGAAGAATATAATGCAGAATGTTGCAATGCCACAGAAGACAAATGGTGAAATCAGGTGTGTTTAAAAAAGTGGCTCTGTGTAATAAAGCGATGGAGTCTGCAAGTTATATAAAAAGTGTCTTTATTTAAGTTCCATAAATGGACCCACTGGTGCAAGAGCTAAGACATCCAGCTGAGGCAAACTCCAACTGCTTCTGCTATATTCAAACCTAAGCTCCTGCATCAGTTAATTCCACATTACATGTTACAGTTTAATGTGTCATAAACAATAACTATTAGACATGAATGTCTGTAAATTGTATAATGAAAATAAAGGTAGGATACGATGACCACACTGTGCCATCCAGTTCCTAAACAATGCCGTGTTTTTTTATCTTGATCGCCAGCTCGTGAGCAGAGGCTGAGGATGAGCCTATTTGTGGGAAAGGGCTTTGTGGATAACAGGCAGGTAGAGAGACGTGTGCACAAAGAATAAACATGGTTTCAAAATGGATGTCAGGTTTAGGCTAATTTAGCAAGTAAATAGCGTATTTGCATAGGCCATACATCACCCATCCCTGGTTAGTCTGGAGACGTAATGGGCAATAATGAAAACAGAGTTCAAATGCCTAAGCATACTTAGAAAGTTATTATATAAAAATAGTTCAATTGAAGTGTATTAAAAAATTTTATAGGAAAAAGTAAAAAAAGTTGGAAAAAATCAATCCAAGAATAAAGTGAATTTCTTACAAGTCTTGGAGATTGCAGTCGAGAAGTTCTTCAGCAGCTTGAGATGCGTAATGTTCCAAGAGACGATTGTTGCCATCGTGTGAGAAAAGCGAAGCGATCCAATTCATATCCTCGAAGGGACAGTAACGTTCCTCGAATGTTGGAGCGGTAATTTGAATTGGCAGGCTATCTGCGATGTTGTCAAAGGTCGCACGTTGCAGGAGATCTTTTGCGGCTGCGCAGAAATCCAATCCCGCCAGGATACCTTTCTGCGTTGCATCCGCCATTGCTCCACTGCCCGAACAATCAAGTTCTTGGTTTTAAAGATACTCCATTACCTGCTGGATATCGGGAGCATTTGCTGGAGTGTTGGCAAGAGATAGATCCATTCGCCAGTCGAATGGGCAAGTTTTCCAATAAAAAGATGGTTGCACGCAGATTGCATATGTGTAAATAAATGTCATGTTGTAGCTGGCTCCGATAATAGATAGAGGCAGGCAGCTGAAAAGTTGTTCCATTTTTTCACGGTATTGATGTAGCTTCGCGTAGAGATGTATTCTGTCGGACATGATTGTTACCACAGGGAGCGCAGCCATTTTTTACAAGCAAAAATAATAGTAGGATGGCCGCAAACAGAGCGAGAATTATGGGCACTCTTCCTGTTATTTCAGAGATCATCGAATGAATGAAGTCTGGTATTATACCAAAAACAGTTTGAAAGCCTGTGACAAGGCTGGAGGAGACAGTGTTAAAAAAGTGTGCCAGAGCTTAAATGTCAGATGTGTTGAAAATTGTGTAACAATTCACAAAGTGTAATGGGAGGTTCATTTTTAAAAGGGCGTGTATTTTACTTGAAGTTTGTGCTATCTGCAGTCGATAAATTACTTTTAGAGAAGTGAGGGACACTTCTGTTTGAAACAAAAGCGCTTTCAGTTTGCTCCGTTTAATAAAATCTGTTTTCAAAGTCAGTATTAAAGGCCAAGTTGAACTTTGGGAGTTACTTTGTGTGGGTGGGACTAGAGATTGCCACAGGAAGTTACCCAATTTGAAACAGTAAGGCCAGCTCACACTCCGTAGCAGTTAATGTTATTAAGAAGCAGATAACTGCTGTTAGAAAGCTGTGTGAATGTTGGTCTGATTGTTGGAGTTTGCGTGCTTTTAAGAAAGCAGACACGATTGGGGGCTGTAAGCTTAGAAGCGTTGTGCTGTTGGACATTCTTGCATAGTAATGAATGACTGCCATTGTGGTCGCACTTTTCACCTGTGAGAAAGTTCTGTATCCTCTTTAAGACAGCGAGATGTAAATAGGAGAAACCACTGCTCGTATATAAACGCGCTACCTTATATAATCACATACAGCATGACAAACAACATGTACACCTAGCAGACACAATAACACTACGTACTGTGGGAACCGTGGCTAGCCATGTACACAAACCTAACATGGCATAGCACCTCTGCCACACAATGCAGAATGCAGGGAGAGATGGGAGCAAAGTATGTGCGAAGGTGGCAAGTGATTCTCGATTATAAAAGTATGCAATGCAAAGTGTTGAGGGGATGTGCCGGACAGACTTGAGTATGCAGAACACAGACATGTACATGTCAAGATACACTGATGGTCTATTGAGTGAAGTGGACAGTAGACGCAACCATGATAGTACAGTCAGTAGGGGAGATTAAGAAAACATAGCGCGTACGTGCCCCCTCCCCCCAAATCTTTAGCGTAGTGGGCTGGCTCGGCGTACGCAAGGCTAGCATAGGGGTTTGAATAAAAGGCATGTTTCTCTGGGTGTGGTTCTCTTCCGGAATGGCAAACATGTCTGTGAGGTCTGGGCTGTTTACACCGCCACGAGGCTGATGCCATGAGTGAAGGTGGCTGCAGGAATAATGCTCTCAGCCTGCTGGTACCCAAAACTGTCATGGCCGCTGCGACGCACATATGCCCCACAGTTCACCTTTCGACACTGCCATATGTGAAAGAGGGCTCATCACGTGCCGGCAGTAACTTTTGGGCCGAGGTCTGCGAGCTGAGAAGGCTCCTGAGATCAACGCTGGCTACCGCGACACAGGCAGACAGCGCCCAGCCTGATGACCAGCACCGTGGAGTGCAATGTATACACAGTAGTCCAACAGGTACCAACAGTGGAACGGTGTCTTGATCCCAAAATGGACGATGTTAGAACTGCATCTGGGAATGGAGCTGAAGGTACTCCCTTCAACCAGGTGCAACCAACTCTAGGTCCCAACAGTGGAACGGTGTCTTGATCCCAGAATGGACGATGTCCGATATTACCTGCTGCTTCTTTTTCACAGAACTCCCTCAGTTGAGGTGCATCAGACTCTGTGCTTCCTTAGCTAACTGCTGCGCATGATTATTGGGCTTGGCTGAATGCAGTCGGTGGAGTACACCGCGGTACAGCAGGTCAGAACAGTGAAACGGGGTCTTGATTCTGTGATTGAGGATGTCAGAAGTTAAAGTCTGTGATGATTTGTGTTTACCCCGTCCAATCAGGTGCAACCAACTTTGTGCTTTCGAATCCAATGGCACGTGGCTGTGAGGCATTAATGACCACTGCCTATGGCCTACACTGCGGTCAGCAGGGCTCACAATTCAGATCGAGTGGTGATTGTTTAATTACAGAATCCAGTAGGCAACTAACTACAACATCTATTGAAATATACACAATATCCTTTTAGTATACTTGCTTGAAGAACTATTTTTAGATGAGTTATATATAGGTTTAGTACAATGACCAAATTCTTCTTGGTAGTGGAAAAGAACACTGGAAAACAGTCTACACTGTGGACAGCAGAGATCGCAATTCGAATTGTTTTGATTTATTTATTGCAGAGATTTTTGCAATTTATCTTGTTGTATTTTGTGAAGAGGAAGTGAGAAAAAGTATTCATGGATGACTGTGCTGACTAATGCCTTCAATTTACACTGCAGACAGCAGTGTTCACAATTCAGATCGAGTTGCTATTGTAGATGACGCACTCCTGTGGGTAAAAGACATTGCTCCAGTGCGCTCTGTCCACACCACGCATACGCATCATCGCAGGGTCCGCACATCGTTTTTCTTGCTTCGCGTATGACAAACTGGGCAGCTCAAGTCAACGCCACGTGGCTGTGGGCCCTTTCTGACAGCTCTCTGGCCTACACTGCAGACAGCAGTGTTTGCAATTCAGATCGAGTCGCTATTGCAGATGAGGCAGTCCTGTAGGCAACAGATATTGTTCCAAGTACGGCCCGCCCAAAGCACACATCATCGCTGGCTGTGCACATGCTGAATGCTTTTGATGTGGCTATCTGAGTGCACTAGACCTGATGGACCCTTTATGATACAATCTTTTTGTGTATTATTTCAGATCTACTGTCTGTATCTCAGTATACCACAATTTATGGTTCTTTTACGATAGAATCTTTTGTGTATTATTTCACATCTAGTGTCCCTACCTTACTGCAGCACAAACTATTGACCCTTTCATTATTTAATCTCTGTGTGTGATCCAATGATTACTGTTGTAGTTGATGCTAGCTGCAACCATTCCCTGAGGGCTGGTTTACACTCACCCCACACGCATCCAGCACAGACGTCACTGGATATGTGACCCTGGTAATAAAGAGTAGTCGAGCGCACGTGGCCGTACCCACTTCCACTATCGATCTGTGTCTGTGTGTTCATTATCTATGCATGAAACTGCCCCTGGGCCGCACCACATTACCTTGTGCTGTGGACAGAGTATGCAACCATGTTACCTCTGGCAGTGGGGAAAACTTGGGGTATGTAACTTTTAGGTGCATGGCTATCACAGGTGGAAGGCTACTTTACAGAGCATGAATATTGATGAAGATGATGGCTGCATGTTGTGTGTAGTGTCAGATATGTGTACATGGCAAAAAGTTTTCAAAAAAGCTCTCTTAGCAGAAGAGGAGTCTCTCATCAAACGCTGTAGAGAGAATGACTAAAATGGGTGGGGTCCTCCAACTGTTACAATGGGAAATGTTATGTACCAATCAAATGCTTTTCTTTAAGGTCACATGGCAATCGCGCTCCGAGCAAGCAAGGAGGCCGCACCCGACGCGATTTTGAGAAAATATATTTACCATAATATAAGTTTATTACAGTTAGAAATATATAAATGTATAAAATACTTCAGATTATCGCTTGTTCTCATATACACTTTAAACTTATTTAGATATAGTTTTTAGGCCAAAAAAAATGAGGGAATGGCATACCCGGCGCGACACCATACATCTATGACGTAACACTGGGCCTGGCAGCGTGCACTTGTCACATACGCAACGTGCCGCAGGCGCGACCCAATACGTACATGACGTAAGGCGCAGCTTGGTATCCGTCGCATACCAAAGTAGCAGCTGGCGCAATCACATACGTATATGATGTTATGCGGGACCAAGAACCCGTCGGATACGAAATGTGCATCATTTACGAGATTAGCAAGATGGCGGATAGGATTCGTGTGCTTGGTACACTACCGGTACGGGACTCCAGTTTTCTCAACCAAAAAAAAAGGTATACATACCTTTTTGGGAAGATATAAAACATTACATAATTTTAAAAATTAATTAAAAAAAGGATATTAGAGTTGCAAAATATTACAACTAAAAAACAGAAAAAAATAGGTTTTATAAATATAAAAATATGAAATTAACATTTAAAAAATCTTCAAAATTCACTGAATTTCTCTGGTTTTATATGAGTCAAATGTCCAACTAACTATAACGTCCCTGAAACCTATGGTTTTTTAGTGAATTTCAAAGGTTTTTTAAATGCTAATTCCTAACTATAATGTCTGTAAACCTATGGTTTTTTCAGTGAATATATATATGTGTGTGTGTGTGTATGTGTATATTATCTACTGGCGGTCGCCAGTAGATAGTTATAGTTAGGACCGTGTTTCCATAGGAAATCTGAAAATTCTATTTTGAATAACTTTGGCGCCGGTTGACGAATCCTCGCAAAATTTTCAAAACTAATGGGGTGCTCCGCTCAGCTCCTACCCTGAAAGTCTCGGGGTGATTCGTCAAGCGGGGGCCGAGAAAAAAGGGGGGTCCCAAAACACGTTTTCCCCATGCATTTTCCCATAGGACCTTTAGTCGAAGGTACAGCCCGAACGGCTGAACAGAATTTCTTGAAATTTGGCACAGAGGTAGTCCTCAGGTCAGGGAAGTGCCTTTTGCATATATGGAGTCAATCTGTTCAGTATTTCCTGAGAAAATAGCATTTAAAAGTACATATATATCTATAGGCGCGCACCGTGCGCGCACGGTGCGCGCACGGTGCCGTGCGCGAGCGTTATTCTGATTGGTTGTTAGATGTCAGTCAACGTTCGAATCGGTCGAAATCAGGAAGTGTCGGCCGCCATTTTGTCTGTCGCATTGAAAAGGAAAGGTGGAGAACGTGAAAAGGGGGCAGGATAGAGAGTTCCTGACCCCCTAGTCTTTGTCAAGGGGTCACAGAAGGACCCCGAGGAGTGAAAAAAACATTTTTTTTTTTTTTTGTAAATCGCAGGGTGCGCGCACGGTGAAAAACCCTAAAAAATAAAAAAAAACATATAAGAGCGTGAAAAGGGGGCAGGGTAGAGAGTTTCTGACCCCCTAGCCTTTGTCAGGGGGTCCCTGATGGACTCCAAAGGCTGAAAAAAACCATTTTATTTTTTTTGCAAAAAATCCCGGGGTGTGCGCACCGTGCGTACATGGTGCGTTTAAAAAAAAAGAAATCCCAGGGTGCGCGCACGGTGCGCGCATGGTGAAAAACCATTAAAAAAAATAAAACACTTTGGAAACTGTTTATAATTTTATAGATGATATTAACTATGCTGTTCAACTTCATCCAAATTCAGAAAAAAAATGGTGAGCCATTCCAAATTACAGGATACAGTCAATCTATAACTATATACCTAGGTAGTTTATTGTAAAATAAATATATGAAAAAAAATAATAATACATATAGAAATTAGCATTTAAAAAACCGTACAAATTCACTAAAAAAACCATAGGTTTCACACACTTTATAGTTAGGAATTAGCATTTAAAAAACCTTGCAAATTCACTTAAAAAACCATAGGTTTCACATACGTTATAGTTAGGAATTAGCAATTAAAAAACCTTGCAAATTCACTTAAAAAACCGTAGGTTTCACACGTTATAGTTAGCTGGACATTTCACTCGTAAAAAACCAATGAAATTCCACCGTTATAGTTAGTTCAGGTAACTAAAACTCACGCGACCGTAATCCACTGCTGATGACGTCAGATATTAGCAAAAGTGGGGGTATTATTTCACACTGCCAGGTTATTGATGAGCGCTCTCTTTTGAACGTTCTTGTCTCAAATTGAAATAAATCAGAAACGGTGCAACAGAAGAGGGAAAAATAACCCCTAAACCCTCTAAAAGTGGGCCTGAGCCCGCTATACAACGTGAAACAAGACTGTGCACACGTTAATTTCACAGTATTTAGGTAAGTTACCAATTTGTATCAAACAAGATTCATGCAATGTAATAATTGGATATTGAGGGATCACAGGACGATCAAGTAGATTCAGTTTCCGTTTTTATGGTGAAATTCAGAACAATCCAGCCAGCCAACACGTGTTTCGTCATGGGGTACACACACCCCCCGACTTCTTCAGGGCTGGTAAGACAACATATACAAGGTATATATCACAGACAAGTATCTGAATATAGTGACATACAATGATCTAGTTAAAATTCTAACTAGGATGGTGGGAAAACCGACAAAAAAATAAATGTACCATGGATTTGAGAAAGGTGTCCAGGTGTTAAGGGTAAATCACCCAAAACCGTAAAGAAATAAACTATAATTTGATTATTCTTGACCGAAACAGAGAGATAGAAAAATCAATAAGTATGCAACGTCCTTAGTGCGTGAAAATACTATGAAGACCCCTTCACAGTAGGTGCCGCGTGAACGAATGTGTCCTCTATTTTTACACGGTGTTACGAGTGCGAGTCTAGTGTATTCAAACTTCATGATTGAGACTATATTAAACCGGGTGAACCAAGTGTATGTGGCGAATCTTATTAATAGCCCCACTCAGGGAGAAAATTGCAATAAGCAATATGCATGCGAGAAGATATCGAAGTACCCCTACCTTATCATAGTATGGCCAATGAATCTGACCTATAAGCAAGCACAAAAAAACCCATACACTATCACGATCCGTTTCTTAATTACTGATTAACCATGAACACACACTGAAAAGTCCTTAGATACACTTTTCAACCATATGCGGTGCAGTGAGTACTTCGAGTCCAGGCTTACCTTACACCTGGTGATAATTCCGACCCAGGGGGTCATATATTTCCAAACACAACCTGTGCGATTAAGCGTTGTCCGCATTTGTTAAGGTCCAAACAAATCTGTGACTAGTGACACTGTTCCAATTCCGACATTCAGGCTCTGCAAAGAGTGATGTAAATCAGTCACTCGCACGCTCTAAAGAGATCGAATGGGGCCAACATTATAACAGGAATCTCCCAGCTCTGTAGTAATTCTTACCCGTTGACGAGTACGTCTATCCGTAGGTGCTTGGTGTTCTCCGCGTGTATTAGCGTTTCTATTAGTGCGCATACCCGGAAGTGTTT
This sequence comes from Triturus cristatus, assembly GCF_964204655.1. NCBI lineage: Eukaryota > Metazoa > Chordata > Amphibia > Caudata > Salamandridae > Triturus > Triturus cristatus. The sequence goes on from NC_140590.1 coordinate 1,707,796,766, forward strand.
ATATCGGGAAACCGAGGCAAACACTAGAACGTATGTGTGTGAATACGTTTAGTGGTGCGCATGCGTTAGATTGAATTCGTGTATATCTCCAAGTTTGTCAAGAAACGCGAATTCGAAAGAATAGTAAGAAACAATTCTTACATGAAAACATGACAGAAAACCATATATAAACTGAACGGTAAAAAGAATATTTTCTCTTCACTTGATGGATTACATAGGAGAAGCGGTACAAATTACAGCAAAGTATCAATAGGTATTGAAAAAACACTTCTTACAGAAAGGCAAACACATCATGGTGCATATCGGAGAAGAAAGTGAGACACAATATTTATCGATGTACGAAATGTCGTGACAAAAAAGGTCTGCATTACACATTACTGACCATCTGGTATCGTTCTCGGTGTACCCTTGTTCAAATTTCAGAATTAATTGTGACATTTGTCCCTAAGCAAAGGTAGTGTGGTGTTAATGTTGGTACATGATGTTACTTCCCTCATTTAATATGGTTTATGATTCATTGGTGGTCATTACCGTGTATATACTTTGTCGAGACAATCACATGTTCAGGACCATGCCCCAGAGTCAATAACCCCTCGGATTTCAAAATAAAACGAACCTATCAGTCTCCTAGGAAATAGTGCATCTCATTGTCACTATTAAAACCTAGGTCGTAGGTTCTCAAGCGCATGATCCAAAAGGCTTCTAGTCTCCTTAAATTGAGCTCCCTGTTACCTCCTCTAGGGTTCTGTTTGCAAAAATCTATACCATAGAATTTGAACTTCTTGGTCTGGCCCTGTGTTGGACACTCCCAAATGTGTAATGCCATGGGGTATCTTGAATCTTTCTGTTTTAAGGCTCTTACGTGTTCTGCAATCCTTTCTTTCAGGCATCTTATAGAGCTGCCTACATATTTACCTCCACATGTCCATTCTAGTACATACACTACAAATTTGGTGTTGCAATTAATGTTTACCCTGATCTCATATTCTTTATTTGGGCCTTGAAACGTCCTTTTCTTGTCATCCGCCCATCTACAATTGCCACAACATCCACATTTGAAAAAACCTTTGGATCTTGCGCTAAGCCATGTGTCTGGGAAAGCGTTGTGTGTGTAGCTCGGACTGAGGCGTGCGCGTAGGGTTTTACCCCTTCGATAAGTGATCTGTGGTTTCTTGTTAATGAACTTAGCTAAAGAGGGGTCATTTGTAAGGATGTGCCAGTGTTTCTGTAGGCTTTTGGATAGGGCCCTACTGTGATCATCATAATTGGTGATCAACCTGACTGATGTATCTGCGGGTTTCTTCTCCTTGTCTGTGATCGTTTTTATTCTCTCAGTGTTCCTGATTTTGTTCCCTGCTTTCTGGATCACAGATGTGTTGTATCCCCTTTTGATAAATCTTTTTTCCATGTCCCGTAGGCAATATCGAAAATCTGTGTCAATACTACAGTTCCGTCTGGCTCTGGTGTATTCGCCTAGTGGAATGGCATTTATTTGGTGCGGTGGATGTGCACTTTTTGCGTGTAAGATCGCATTACATGCAGTGTCTTTCCTATGTAATCTGGTGTGCAGTTGGTTGTTTTTAATGAATATTTCAATGTCCAAAAATTTGATACCCATGCTGCTTGATTCCTGTGTGAATTTCATATGTGAAGTGTTTGAATTCAGGTATATGCAGAATTCTGTGAGTTTTTCAGGGCTGCCTGTCCAAATCATTAGACAATCGTCGATGTAGCGCCCCCAGTATAGAATAGAGTCATGGAATCTGCCTCCTCCTGGTCCCCATATCCAGTCCTCTTCCAATTTACCCATGAATAGATTTGCGAAACTGGGGGAAAATTTAGATCCCATCGCCACTCCCTTCTTCTCTTTGTACCATTGGGAATTGAATAAAAATACATTGTTATAGAGAATAATGCGCATCATATTGATCAACATCTCTGTGTGTTTCCATTGTGAAGCAGCTCTTTTAAACAGAATATTCTCTATGGATTTTATTCCCAGTTCCAGTTCAATGCTGGTGTACAAAGACACCACGTCCATCGTCATCAGGATCATGCCCTCCTCCCATCTTAAATCTGACAGAATGTTCAATATATGCTTCGTGTCCCTTATATATGAAGGAAGGTTTTTTACCAATGGTGACAGAAACACGTCTACATATTCAGCCAATCTCTCAGTGGGACCCCCAATTCCTGCTACTATTGGTCTACCCGGGGGGAAAGTGCAGTGTTTGTGTACTTTCGGAAGTGTGTAAATGCAAGGGTAGTTGGGTTTAAACACTTTGAGATAATGCATTTCTTCCAGGGTCAGCAGACTGTCATTATACCACTCAATAAGTTTGTGATTAATCGTTTGTGAAAGTGGACCTATTGGATTGTGGTGTATTGGTTCGTAGCATGATGTATCATTGAGTTGTGAAAGTATTTCTGCATTGTAATCCTGCTTGTTCATTACCACTACGTTGCCTCCTTTGTCCGTTTCTCTGATTACAACATCTTTGTTGTTTGCAAGTTCTTTAAGGGCCACTCGTTCCCCTTTGGACAGGTTGTCCGTGTATCTTGATTTCTTTTTGTCCCTTTTGTCTTCAAATTTGTTAAGGTCAGCCAGTACTAATTTGTGAAAAGTGTCTATTGAGTTCCCGCTAGTTAGTATGGGTGTCCACTTGGATTTCGATCGAAGCCCACTGGTCAATGTGTAATCTGTCTGGATGTCAAGCTCTTGTAATAGTGAATCTATTCGTTGGGGTGTTTCCTCTGTGTCTGCTAAAGATAAGAGTAATTGTGTATTTAGCGCGTCTTGGATACTGTAACTGATATTCGAAGAATCAGTAGGAATATGCATAGAGATTTTATTGGGTACAGGGTTCATTTCAAAAAAACTCTTCAATTTCAAATTTCTCATAAATTTGTATAGATCCACTTTAGTATTACACACATCACCCTCGTTAGTAGGGTTGAAACTCAAACCTTTTTTTAACAAATTAACCATTTCATCATTCAAAGACATAGAAGACAGGTTCATGATCTCAATATCATCTGTCGACCCTGCCTTTATTTCTTGTTCTGACCTGACCTCAGTTTGGTGCGGTAATCCTCTTTTTCTCCCTTCCCTCTGACCTCTGCGGGTTTTGCGTTTATGGAATCGCGGATAGGTGGAAGTCTGTTCCCTCTCCTGATTCTCTGTACCTCTCGTAAAAAAGAGGAAGAGGAAGGTGCCCCTGTATTCTCCAATTCGCTGTCGCTAGTGACTGGTGCATTTAAAGAAGAGGTACTGGAAGAGATTGAACTCATATCCTGTCTTTGATTAGTTTTTTCTGATTCTTTCCCTGTCTGAAAAAGATAATCATATTTTCTCGCGTAGGTATACACTCGTCCTTCCCTGTAATCTATTTCATCCCGTTTCAGTTTTCTCGCTTTCCTTTCTTTGATCTCATTCTGATGTTTCATTAAAATCTCATTAAGTATTACATAATTTTTCTCGGTGGCTTCTTTGAGGTCTAGGGCTAATATCTCTTGTTCTAATGTTTCAATATCTTTTTGGAGTTTTATCAATTTCCTGTCTGTATTTTCAATTAGAATTGTCATGAGTGTTTGGGATTTATCATTTAATGTGTCTTCCCATTTCTTTAGTAGGTCCTCCTCCAGGTCATCGTATGTTGGGAAGATTTGTGATCTTAGACCCCTGGGGACCCTATTGAGACGCATATACTGCTTCAATGTAGCTCCGTCCCACCATTTCGAATTTTCATTTTTTTTCAATTTTTCTAATCTCATGAATTTGTCCCGCAGGCCCTCTTTGCGTGTGGGTATATTAAGCCCAGCACTCGCTGCTACTGATTGCCCTTTGGCAAGGTTGTCAAAAAGTTCCTCTGCAATTTTATCTCTATCGCTGTTCATGATGAGTCCTCACGCGGATGCTGCTCTAACCTGCGTACCAATTTGATAATTAGCAAAAGTGGGGGTATTATTTCACACTGCCAGGTTATTGATGAGCGCTCTCTTTTGAACGTTCTTGTCTCAAATTGAAATAAATCAGAAATGGTGCAACAGAAGAGGGAAAAATAACCCCTAAACCCTCTAAAAGTGGGCCTGAGCCCGCTATACAACGAGTGGCCCTTAAAGAACTTGCAAACAACAAAGATGTTGTAATCAGAGAAGCGGACAAAGGAGGCAACGTAGTGGTAATGAACAAGCAGGATTACAATGCAGAAATACTTTCACAACTCAATGATACATCATGCTACGAACCAATACACCACAATCCAATAGGTCCACTTTCACAAACGATTAATCACAAACTTATTGAGTGGTATAGTGACAGTCTGCTGACCCTGGAAGAAATGCATTAACTCAAAGTGTTTAAACCCAACTACCCTTGCATTTACACACTTTCGAAAGTACACAAACACTGCACTTTCCCCCCGGGTAGACCAATAGTAGCAGGAATTGGGGGTCCCACTGAGAGATTGGCTGAATATGTAGACGTGTTTCTGTCACCATTGGTAAAAAACCTTCCTTCATATATAAGGGACACGAAGCATATATTGAACATTCTGTCAGATTTAAGATGGGAGGAGGGCATGATCCTGGTGACGATGGACGTGGTGTCTTTGTACACCAGCATTGAACTGGAACTGGGAATAAAATCCATAGAGAATATTCTGTTTAAAAGAGCTGCTTCACAATGGAAACACACAGAGATGTTGATCAATATGATGCGCATTATTCTCTATAACAATGTATTTTTATTCAATTCCCAATGGTACAAACAGAAGAAGGGAGTGGCGATGGGATCTAAATTTTCCCCCAGTTTCGCAAATCTATTCATGGGTAAATTGGAAGAGGACTGGATATGGGGACCAGGAGGAGGCAGATTCCATGACTCTATTCTATACTGGGGGCGCTACATCGACGATTGTCTAATGATTTGGACAGGCAGCCCTGAAAAACTCACAGAATTCTGCATATACCTGAATTCAAACACTTCACATATGAAATTCACACAGGAATCAAGCAGCATGGGTATCAAATTTTTGGACATTGAAATATTCATTAAAAACAACCAACTGCACACCAGATTACATAGGAAAGACACTGCATGTAATGCGATCTTACACGCAAAAAGTGCACATCCACCGCACCAAATAAATGCCATTCCACTAGGCGAATACTCCAGAGCCAGACGGAACTGTAGTATTGACACAGATTTTCGATATTGCCTACGGGACATGGAAAAAAGATTTATCAAAAGGGGATACAACACATCTGTGATCCAGAAAGCAGGGAACAAAATCAGGAACACTGAGAGAATAAAAACGATCACAGACAAGGAGAAGAAACCCGCAGATACATCAGTCAGGTTGATCACCAATTATGATGATCACAGTAGGGCTCTATCCAAAAGCCTACAGAAACACTGGCACATCCTTACAAATGACCCCTCTTTAGCTAAGTTCATTAACAAGAAACCACAGATCACTTATCGAAGGGGTAAAACCCTACGCGCACGCCTCAGTCCGAGCTACACACACAACGCTTTCCCAGACACATGGCTTAGTGCAAGATCCAAAGGTTTTTTCAAATGTGGATGTTGTGGCAATTGTAGATGGGCGGATGACAAGAAAAGGACGTTTCAAGGCCCAAATAAAGAATATGAGATCAGGGTAAACATTAATTGCAACACCAAATTTGTAGTGTATGTACTAGAATGCACATGTGGAGGTAAATATGTAGGCAGCACTATAAGATGCCTGAAAGAAAGGATTGCAGAACACGTAAGAGCCTTAAAACAGAAAGATTTAAGATACCCCATGGCATTACACATTTGGGAGTGTCCAACACAGGGCCAGACCAAGAAGTTCAAATTCTATGGTATAGATTTTTGCAAACAGAACCCTAGAAGAGGTAACAGGGAGCTCAATTTAAGGAGACTAGAAGCCTTTTGGATCATGCGCTTGAGAACCTACGACCTAGGTTTTAATAGTGACAATGAGATGCACTATTTCCTAGGAGACTGATAGGTTCGTTTTATTTTGAAATCCGAGGGGTTATTGACTCTGGGGCATGGTCCTGAACATGTGATTGTCTCGACAAAGTATATACACGGTAATGACCACCAATGAATCATAAACCGTATTAAATGAGGGAAGTAACATCATGTACCAACATTAACACCACACTACCTTTGCTTAGGGACAAATGTCACAATTAATTCTGAAATTTGAACAAGGGTACACCGAGAACGATACCAGATGGTCAGTAATGTGTAATGCAGACCTTTTTTGTCACGACATTTCATACATCGATAAATATTGTGTCTCACTTTCTTCTCCGATATGCACCATGATGTGTTTGCCTTTCTGTAAGAAGTGTTTTTTCAATACCTATTGATACTTTGCTGTAATTTGTACCGCTTCTCCTATGTAATCCATCAAGTGAAGAGAAAATATTATTTTTACCGTTCAGTTTATATATGGTTTTCTGTCATGTTTTCATGTAAGAATTGTTTCTTACTATTCTTTCGAATTCGCGTTTCTTGACAAACTTGGAGATATACACGAATTCAATCTAACGCATGCGCACCACTAAACGTATTCACACACATACGTTCTAGTGTTTGCCTCGGTTTCCCGATATAAACACTTCCGGGTATGCGCACTAATAGAAACGCTAATACACGCGGAGAACACCAAGCACCTACGGATAGACGTACTCGTCAACGGGTAAGAATTACTACAGAGCTGGGAGATTCCTGTTATAATGTTGGCCCCATTCGATCTCTTTAGAGCGTGTGAGTGACTGATTTACATCACTCTTTGCAGAGCCTGAATGTCGGAATTGGAACAGTGTCACTAGTCACAGATTTGTTTGGACCTTAACAAATGCGGACAACGCTTAATCGCACAGGTTGTGTTTGGAAATATATGACCCCCTGGGTCGGAATTATCACCAGGTGTAAGGTAAGCCTGGACTCGAAGTACTCACTGCACCGCATATGGTTGAAAAGTGTATCTAAGGACTTTTCAGTGTGTGTTCATGGTTAATCAGTAATTAAGAAACGGATCGTGATAGTGTATGGGTTTTTTTGTGCTTGCTTATAGGTCAGATTCATTGGCCATACTACGATAAGGTAGGGGTACTTCGATATCTTCTCGCATGCATATTGCTTATTGCAATTTTCTCCCTGAGTGGGGCTATTAATAAGATTCGCCACATACACTTGGTTCACCCGGTTTAATATAGTCTCAATCATGAAGTTTGAATACACTAGACTCGCACTCGTAACACCGTGTAAAAATAGAGGACACATTCGTTCACGCGGCACCTACTGTGAAGGGGTCTTCATAGTATTTTCACGCACTAAGGACGTTGCATACTTATTGATTTTTCTATCTCTCTGTTTCGGTCAAGAATAATCAAATTATAGTTTATTTCTTTACGGTTTTGGGTGATTTACCCTTAACACCTGGACACCTTTCTCAAATCCATGGTACATTTATTTTTTTGTCGGTTTTCCCACCATCCTAGTTAGAATTTTAACTGGATCATTGTATGTCATTATATTCAGATACTTGTCTGTGATATATACCTTGTATATGTTTTCTTACCAGCCCTGAAGAAGTCGGGGGGTGTGTGTACCCCATGACGAAACACGTGTTGGCTGGCTGGATTGTTCTGAATTTCACCATAAAAACGGAAACTGAATCTACTTGATCGTCCTGTGATCCTTCAATATCCAATTATTACATTGCATGAATCTTGTTTGATACAAATTGGTAACTTACCTAAATACTGTGAAATTAACGTGTGCACAGTCTTGTTTCACGTTGTATAGCGGGCTCAGGCCCACTTTTAGAGGGTTTAGCGGTTATTTTTCCCTCTTCTGTTGCACCGTTTCTGATTTATTTCAATTTGAGACAAGAACGTTCAAAAGAGAGCGCTCATCAATAACCTGGCAGTGTGAAATAATACCCCCACTTTTGCTAATTATCAAATTGGTACGCAGGTTAGAGCAGCATCCGCGTGAGGACTCATCATGAACAGCGATAGAGATAAAATTGCAGAGGAACTTTTTGACAACCTTGCCAAAGGGCAATCAGTAGCAGTGAGTGCTGGGCTTAATATACCCACACGCAAAGAGGGCCTGCGGGACAAATTCATGAGATTAGAAAAATTGAAAAAAACTGAAAATTCGAAATGGTGGGACGGAGCTACATTGAAGCAGTATATGCGTCTCAATAGGGTCCCCAGGGGTCTAAGATCACAAATCTTCCCAACATACGATGACCTGGAGGAGGACCTACTAAAGAAATGGGAAGACACATTAAATGATAAATCCCAAACACTCATGACAATTCTAATTGAAAATACAGACAGGAAATTGATAAAACTCCAAAAAGATATTGAAACATTAGAACAAGAGATATTAGCCCTAGACCTCAAAGAAGCCACCGAGGAAAATTATGTAATACTTAATGAGATTTTAATGAAACATCAGAATGAGATCAAAGAAAGGAAAGCGAGAAAACTGAAACGGGATGAAATAGATTACAGGGAAGGACGAGTGTATACCTACGCGAGAAAATATGATTATCTTTTTCAGACAGGGAAAGAATCAGAAAAAACTAATCAAAGACAGGATATGAGTTCAATCTCTTCCAGTACCTCTTCTTTAAATGCACCAGTCACTAGCGACAGCGAATTGGAGAATACAGGGGCACCTTCCTCTTCCTCTTTTTTACGAGAGGTACAGAGAATCAGGAGAGGGAACAGACTTCCACCTATCCGCGATTCCATAAACGCAAAACCCGCAGAGGTCAGAGGGCAGGGAGAAAAAGAGGATTACCGCACCAAACTGAGGTCAGGTCAGAACAAGAAATAAAGGCAGGGTCGACAGATGATTTTGAGATCATGAACCTGTCTTCTATGTCTTTGAATGATGAAATGGTTAATTTGTTAAAAAAAGGTTTGAGTTTCAACCCTACTAACGAGGGTGATGTGTGTAATACTAAAGTGGATCTATACAAATTTACGAGAAATTTGAAATTGAAGAGTTTTTTTTAAATGAACCCTGTACCCAATAAAATCTCTATGCATATTCCTACTGATTCTTTGAATATCAGTTACAGTATCCAAGACGCGCTAAATACACAATTACTCTTATCTTTAGCAGACACAGAGGAAACACCCCAACGAATAGATTCACTATTACAAGAGCTTGACATCCAGACAGATTACACATTGACCAGTGGGCTTCGATCGAAATCCAAGTGGACACCCATACTAACTAGCGGGAACTCAATAGACACTTTTCACAAATTAGTACTGGCTGACCTTAACAAATTTGAAGACAAAAGGGACAAAAAGAAATCAAGATACACGGACAACCTGTCCAAAGGGGAACGAGTGGCCTTTAAAGAACTTGCAAACAACAAAGATGTTGTAATCAGAGAAGCGGACAAAGGAGGCAACGTAGTGGTAATGAACAAGCAGGATTACAATGCAGAAATACTTTCACAACTCAATGATACATCATGCTACGAACCAATACACCACAATCCAATAGGTCCACTTTCACAAACGATTAACCACAAACTTATTGAGTGGTATAATGACAGTCTGCTGACCCTGGAAGAAATGCATTATCTCAAAGTGTTTAAACCCAACTACCCTTGCATTTACACACTTCCGAAAGTACACAAACACTGCACTTTCCCCCCGGGTAGACCAATAGTAGCAGGAATTGGGGGTCCCACTGAGAGATTGGCTGAATATGTAGACGTGTTTCTGTCACCATTGGTAAAAAACCTTCCTTCATATATAAGGGACACGAAGCATATATTGAACATTCTGTCAGATTTAAGATGGGAGGAGGGCATGATCCTGGTGACGATGGACGTGGTGTCTTTGTACACCAGCATTGAACTGGAACTGGGAATAAAATCCATAGAGAATATTCTGTTTAAAAGAGCTGCTTCACAATGGAAACACACAGAGATGTTGATCAATATGATGCGCATTATTCTCTATAACAATGTATTTTTATTCAATTCCCAATGGTACAAACAGAAGAAGGGAGTGGCGATGGGATCTAAATTTTCCCCCAGTTTCGCAAATCTATTCATGGGTAAATTGGAAGAGGACTGGATATGGGGACCAGGAGGAGGCAGATTCCATGACTCTATTCTATACTGGGGGCGCTACATCGACGATTGTCTAATGATTTGGACAGGCAGCCCTGAAAAACTCACAGAATTCTGCATATACCTGAATTCAAACACTTCACATATGAAATTCACACAGGAATCAAGCAGCATGGGTATCAAATTTTTGGACATTGAAATATTCATTAAAAACAACCAACTGCACACCAGATTACATAGGAAAGACACTGCATGTAATGCGATCTTACACGCAAAAAGTGCACATCCACCGCACCAAATAAATGCCATTCCACTAGGCGAATACACCAGAGCCAGACGGAACTGTAGTATTGACACAGATTTTCGATATTGCCTACGGGACATGGAAAAAAGATTTATCAAAAGGGGATACAACACATCTGTGATCCAGAAAGCAGGGAACAAAATCAGGAACACTGAGAGAATAAAAACGATCACAGACAAGGAGAAGAAACCCGCAGATATACATCAGTCAGGTTGATCACCAATTATGATGATCACAGTAGGGCCCTATCCAAAAGCCTACAGAAACACTGGCACATCCTTACAAATGACCCCTCTTTAGCTAAGTTCATTAACAAGAAACCACAGATCACTTATCGAAGGGGTAAAACCCTACGCGCACGCCTCAGTCCGAGCTACACACACAACGCTTTCCCAGACACATGGCTTAGCGCAAGATCCAAAGGTTTTTTCAAATGTGGATGTTGTGGCAATTGTAGATGGGCGGATGACAAGAAAAGGACGTTTCAAGGCCCAAATAAAGAATATGAGATCAGGGTAAACATTAATTGCAACACCAAATTTGTAGTGTATGTACTAGAATGCACATGTGGAGGTAAATATGTAGGCAGCACTATAAGATGCCTGAAAGAAAGGATTGCAGAACACGTAAGAGCCTTAAAACAGAAAGATTCAAGATACCCCATGGCATTACACATTTGGGAGTGTCCAACACAGGGCCAGACCAAGAAGTTCAAATTCTATGGTATAGATTTTTGCAAACAGAACCCTAGAGGAGGTAACAGGGAGCTCAATTTAAGGAGACTAGAAGCCTTTTGGATCATGCGCTTGAGAACCTACGACCTAGGTTTTAATAGTGACAATGAGATGCACTATTTCCTAGGAGACTGATAGGTTCGTTTTATTTTGAAATCCGAGGGGTTATTGACTCTGGGGCATGGTCCTGAACATGTGATTGTCTCGACAAAGTATATACACGGTAATGACCACCAATGAATCATAAACCGTATTAAATGAGGGAAGTAACATCATGTACCAACATTAACACCACACTACCTTTGCTTAGGGACAAATGTCACAATTAATTCTGAAATTTGAACAAGGGTACACCGAGAACGATACCAGATGGTCAGTAATGTGTAATGCAGACCTTTTTTGTCACGACATTTCATACATCGATAAATATTGTGTCTCACTTTCTTCTCCGATATGCACCATGATGTGTTTGCCTTTCTGTAAGAAGTGTTTTTTCAATACCTATTGATACTTTGCTGTAATTTGTACCGCTTCTCCTATGTAATCCATCAAGTGAAGAGAAAATATTCTTTTTACCGTTCAGTTTATATATGGTTTTCTGTCATGTTTTCATGTAAGAATTGTTTCTTACTATTCTTTCGAATTCGCGTTTCTTGACAAACTTGGAGATATACACAAATTCAATCTAACGCATGCGCACCACTAAACGTATTCACACACATACGTTCTAGTGTTTGCCTCGGTTTCCCGATATAAACACTTCCGGGTATGCGCACTAATAGAAACGCTAATACACGCGGAGAACACCAAGCACCTACGGATAGACGTACTCGTCAACGGGTAAGAATTACTACAGAGCTGGGAGATTCCTGTTATAATGTTGGCCCCATTCGATCTCTTTAGAGCGTGCGAGTGACTGATTTACATCACTCTTTGCAGAGCCTGAATGTCGGAATTGGAACAGTGTCACTAGTCACAGATTTGTTTGGACCTTAACAAATGCGGACAACGCTTAATCGCACAGGTTGTGTTTGGAAATATATGACCCCCTGGGTCGGAATTATCACCAGGTGTAAGGTAAGCCTGGACTCGAAGTACTCACTGCACCGCATATGGTTGAAAAGTGTATCTAAGGACTTTTCAGTGTGTGTTCATGGTTAATCAGTAATTAAGAAACGGATCGTGATAGTGTATGGGTTTTTTTGTGCTTGCTTATAGGTCAGATTCATTGGCCATACTACGATAAGGTAGGGGTACTTCGATATCTTCTCGCATGCATATTGCTTATTGCAATTTTCTCCCTGAGTGGGGCTATTAATAAGATTCGCCACATACACTTGGTTCACCCGGTTTAATATAGTCTCAATCATGAAGTTTGAATACACTAGACTCGCACTCGTAACACCGTGTAAAAATAGAGGACACATTCGTTCACGCGGCACCTACTGTGAAGGGGTCTTCATAGTATTTTCACGCACTAAGGACGTTGCATACTTATTGATTTTTCTATCTCTCTGTTTCGGTCAAGAATAATCAAATTATAGTTTATTTCTTTACGGTTTTGGGTGATTTACCCTTAACACCTGGACACCTTTCTCAAATCCATGGTACATTTATTTTTTTGTCGGTTTTCCCACCATCCTAGTTAGAATTTTAACTGGATCATTGTATGTCATTATATTCAGATACTTGTCTGTGATATATACCTTGTATATGTTTTCTTACCAGCCCTGAAGAAGTCGGGGGGTGTGTGTACCCCATGACGAAACACGTGTTGGCTGGCTGGATTGTTCTGAATTTCACCATAAAAACGGAAACTGAATCTACTTGATCGTCCTGTGATCCCTCAATATCCAATTATTACATTGCATGAATCTTGTTTGATACAAATTGGTAACTTACCTAAATACTGTGAAATTAACGTGTGCACAGTCTTGTTTCACGACGTCAGATATTACATCACTGATGACATCATCCAGTGAATTTGTGTCTTTCTGTAAAATAAATATTTTTGATATATGTATATCTAAAGGTTAATGGAAGAATAAATGGGCAAATAAGTATCTAAATACAGTGATGTAATATCTGACATCATCAGCAGTGGATTGCGGTCGCGTGAGTCATAGTTACCTGAAACTAACTATAACGGTGGAATTTCATTGGTTTTTTACGAGTGAAATATCCAGCTAACTATAACATGTGTGAAACCTATGGTTTTTTAAGTGAATATATATATATATATATATATATATATATATATATATATATATACACATATAATTTTTCCACCAAACTAAAATAGAATTGCTGGACATATTGCACATCACCTCTTTTTAACTTGCCTCAGTCCTAATGAAAGCTGCTACATCCCCTCGAGGAGTATTAGGCTGAAATATGTCGACCATTCTAATTCTTTCAATGTATACAGAAGGAGCATACAATTATTATAATTTTCTCCACAAATAGGTATTGAAGTCCATAAATAATCCAAGTTCCAATGCAAGCTTCCTTGTTCACTCTTCTTTATTGACACTTATTCATCTCAGTTGACACTTGTTCTAATATCTTCACAATACAGTTCAATAAGAAAATTCTATACAGCCAGCCTACGCGTTTCGTCCCCCATGGGACATCATCAGGGCTAAATTATTTTCTTTTTATTGACAGCTGGATTTATCGGACCAGGCTGGCGAGGAGAGAACTTCCTAGAGGAGCTCCATATGCTAATAGAAGACACCAACCTATCAAAAATAAAGATTGTTAAAATTGCCATCTATGGCTGGTAGTAAAAATGATAACAAACTCTTCTGAGATTTAATTAAGAATAAGGATTTAGGTTGCATAAAGTTGGAACACAGCATTGGAACTCCAAATAAGAATTATAAAAAGAAAATAATTTAGCCCTGATGATGTCCCATGGGGGACGAAACGCGTAGGCTGGCTGTATAGAAATTTCTGATTGATCTGTATTGTGAAGATATTGGAACATGTGTCAACTGAGATGAATAAGTGTCAATAAAGACAAGTGAACAAGGAAGTTTGCATTGGAACTTGGATTATTTATGGACTTTGATAACTATTTGTGGAGAAAATTATAATAATTGTATGCTTCTTCTCTATACATTGAATCTTTTGTCAGATGACCTTTGGGCGGTGGATCATTAGAAGTGAGCATTAAAAATTGTTCTGAATATTCACCCCAGAAATAATCACTTAGAATACTCACCTGTGCACACGAGTCCTGACCCTCACCACTCTTACATGTTGGTTAGACCTTCTAATTCTTTGACAGATTGAATCTCCCTCTGTCTAAGCTCCACTTTTTAATCCCGACCTATGAATGGCATATTAAAGTCGGTTAGCATATCATAGAGTCAGTTTTAGCCACTTACATCCTTTTTTCACTCCCTTCTTACCACACACACTTATCAAGAGGTTTAGTACACCTCAGCATCTCCACTAAAACATCCCTGAGCTCCTCCCTCTCAGAGAGGGGGTTGTAGCCCACACTACGACTAGGTTCATAGTGTGAGGAGCTTCCCGACGAGGAAGCATGCCACCCACAGGTGGGTGAGGGGAATTGTCCTAAGAAAGGGATACTTCAGCACCCCAATAATATGCTTTTAGATGTGGGTGAGGGGAATTGTCCTAAGAAAGGGATACTTCAGCACCCCAATAATATGCTTTTAGAACCAGGGGCCCACATTGTTTTGTCTAGTTGTCAAGCACAAAGACCAGTAAGTAAAGAGAAATTTCCATTGTCTAAAAGTATCAAACACAATAAGATGATGGATGGAGTGCTGAAACTTTTCAGACACTCACCCCCAGTCACAGATCTGGGTTGAATCCATCATCTTTTTTCTGCTCAGTAAGTCACCCCAATTTGGACCCAACCATATTCAAATCAGTCTTGACCCTGCTCCTCTTGGGAACATTCCAGCACAAACTGCCAGGCCAGGTCTTTCCTGGACCGGAAACAAGCATCCTGAGATCAGTTTTGGGGTTTCACCCCACATCAGCCAGGCTAGCTTGAATCCAATGGCAGCGTGAGCAAGGGACCTACATCTGGGCATACCAGGCCCACTTAGGGCGAGAAAGCAAAAGTCACACAAACGATGGACGGAATGCAGAACAAATTAAAACATTCACTCCCAGTCAAGGGACCTGGGTTAAATCCATTGTTCTTTTGCTCACCATGCCACCCCAATTTAGACACAGCCATATTCAAATCAGTCTTGACCCTGCTCTTCCTGGGAACCGTTCAGCCCGAATTGCCAAGCCAGGTCATCCTTGGACCAGAAACAAGCATCCTGGAATGGTTTCGGGGTTTCACCCCTCATCAGCCAGGCTAGCTTGTATCCAGTGTCACAGTGAGCCTGGGATCCACGTCAGGGCATACCCGGTACAGTTTAACGATTGACAAGTAGTTTTAAGGTGCAAGTTGAAATGGCAGTAAACTGCACACAAAAGCACTGCAGTGGCAGGCCTAAGACAGGTTTGAACGGCTACGTCTGTGGGTGGCACAATCAGTGCTGCAGCCCATTAGTAGCATTTGAAGTTCAGGCCTTGTGTATGTGGAATACCACTTTAAAAGGGACTTACCAGTACAATAAATGTGCCAGCTATGTATATACCAATTTCATCATGTTTTAGGGGAGAAGCATGTGCACTTTAGCACTGGTTAGCAGTAATAAAGTGCTCCGAGTTCTAAGGCCTACAAAAAGAGTTCAGCGAAAAGAGCAGGAGGAAGACAAAAAGTTTGGGGTGACCCTTCAGAAAGGGCCATGTTCCAACAATAATCCATTGTTAAAGGTCTATCAGCTCCAAGAAATGCTTTTGAAAATGAATACCAAACCTTCTGTCTTTGTCATAACTCTTCACAATAGATCATCAGACTTACAGCGTTGGACATAATGTTTCCCAGTGAACCAATCAGGCCCACAGCCTTTGCGATTGGCTTGTTACCATAATCCACTCAAGCCTACTGTTTTGAGAGTAAGCTTTCCAACAGAAATACTGTCATAAAATTACAAATATATACAAAATTACAATTGGCAATCCAAAATGCTATTTCTCATAAATGAGCCTAAAATGGATAATCACAGTGTAAATATTCTATCACCACGTTTTGTCACAAGTTTTCCATGCAACAAACTACCTCTGCAGGCTTTAATACAGAGTAACAACAATCCATCCTTAATTACCTGTAGGCTTTCACATATGCTTTCATAAGTCAAGCCTGCTCCCTGTATCCTAAGGTTTCATAATTTTCACGACAGCACTACAGCCTTCATAGCAGCTTCACCAGGTGTCCCGGATTTGCCGTGCAGCCCAGGTTTTTCATCAGCTGTCCTGACAGATTTCAGCAAATTACAGGGTTGACTGAAAACAGAGAGAGGCAGGTTTGTTATTTGTCCCAAAGCAGGACTAGTTATCAGCTTACCAGAAAGCAATTTAAATGCCAGGGGGCAGATTTACAAGCCCCGTGCGCCACATTTACGCTGCGGCGTAAACCATGCGCCACGTTGCGTCTTGTGTCAGGTTTCATGGGGGCGTTGTTGCGCAGGGTGGGCGTTCCGTCGCAGGAACGCCTAGTAAAAGTGACGCAGTGAAATCTACAAGATTCACTGAGTCACTTTCCCGAGGCCGCTGCGTCAAATCCTTACGCCTGCTTGAGGCAGGCGTAAGGAGTGGTGCACCACGTTAGGTATGGGCGGCCTCTGTGCATTGCTGGAGCCGCGTCGTGCTTGCGACACGAATCCAGCAATGCGCCGCCCTTATGGCACAGGATGCGACACGCATCACCCTATCCTTGCGCCATGGTGCGCTGCATTGTAAATGTGACGCATTCGAGGTGGCGCAAGGAGAGAATTGCGTGTCGTATCTTTTCAGGTGCATCCCTGCTGATTTGCAGTGATGCGCCAGAACTTGTAAATCTGCCCCGAGGTATGAATCTGGGTTTAAAACTTGCATTTAATTTATTCCATTCGTGTCTCATATGTCTGTTTCTATTATGCCCCATGGTTGATGTAAAATTGATTTATTTTTGGGAAATGTCTCGGTTTTTAGTTTCCAAAATGTGGTCACACTGCTTCATAGGCAGCCATAACTAACAGATTCTGTCTGTATTGAACATACGGTTTCCCACTAAGCAAAATAGTGTAATTTAAATGTTTTTTTCAGCAGAAACACACAAACCCCTGCCCAAACAAACGTTGTGCTAAGGGAAGCCAACATGTGGGTGGAGCCTAAGTCCTTTCTTACTGGTGTTTATCTAATTCTGAAAGGTCTTTTTCTGTGGATCATATAAGCTGAAGCGATGGCTGCGCTGTCATCTAGAACTACAAAGGAATAGAGAAAGCATGGTGTCTTTCGCCACCTAGTGGTATAGCAGCAATCAAACTATACATCAGGCTCACTTGCAATGCAAGATCTGCTAATAAACTTTGCTGAAGCAGAGCATGGGTCATAATGCCCTTTCTGTCTCTTATCCCCTGTCCTGTTCCAATCATATTAGAGTTCAATGTCAATTCAAGGAGTGTCGAACACTGTACGACCAAAAACTGGAAGCTGTCAGTGAACCCCCAGATGCTGTTCTCAGAAAAGCCATTGCTGTCTTGGTGTGGTGCTGGAGACAAGTATGCAGGAAGAGCGTTCTGAAATCTTACACTTAAATAATTGGTGTTGATGGAGCGTAAAAGTTTAACGATGATTGCCTCTATCAATTCTCAACATTATATGAAATTTAGGGCAATATTCTTGATAAAATTGTGCAAAATGGTTGAAAATGAAAAACATGAGGTTTTCTACTGCATCCTAAAATTATGCAGAGAGGTTCTGAAAATGTGAAAAACATAAATAAAGAGAGAGAAAAAAAGTTATTTGCATATGCAATGGCAACACGTGTTTAAGAATTCAAACATGAATAAATTAAGAAAATGTGCTGATGGTTTTTAAATGTGATAAATTAAACTAATGCTTTCGTAATTAAACACTTGAAAACAATTTACATGTTCAGATTTAAAGATGCTTGATAATGTGAAGATTTGCAGTGTTATCTTAGCAATATGTGATACAAACGTGAATAACAAAAGTGACCCGCATATTAATATGTGTTGAAAAGAAAAAAAAAAACATGAGAGAATTTTTCTTTTGTGGTACCTAAGATTATCATGTAACTTCCGAAGAAAAGAATAATGAGTGAATTAATTAAGAAAATTGAATTATTCCTATTAACATGTATTTTATATTAACCTTAGTGTGATATTGAATCAGCAAGTTTCACGTACGTCTCAAATGCTTTCTTTTCCTCGTTTCGAAAAGCAGAATCGAGCTGAAGTAGTCCTTTCAGACACTATGAGAACTTTTCATTAAGGGCCAGATGCATCAAGGCAAAAACCAGTCGCAAAGGGGCAGATTCACAGAATCTGCCCCTTTGCGACCGGTGCTTCTGCATTTGGGATGCAACATGCCAAATGCAAAAATCGCAATGTAAGTAATAGCAAAAATTGTGATTACTTAAATTGCGATTGCATTTAGGGCATCGCGAATTGCGATTCCTTTAATGCAATGCATGAAGCAAAATGAAATAGTGATTTCGCTATTAGGGGTCGCAAATTACCATGAAATTAAACTGGGCGGTAATCTGCGAATACTTTAAAAAATGCACTAAAGAGCATTTTTCAAAGTTACATGTTACACACACACATGCCTTTGGAGCATGTGTGTGTGCAGCATGTGGTCACATGGCAATATCAGGGGTGCAACAGGGTGTCCTTTTGGCACCATTGCACCCTTGAAATTGCATGCGCAATTTGCGAGTACCTATTTGGTACTCGCAAATTGGGCATGCAATTTCCATTGATTCCTATGGGCCTCTAGGCCCATAGGAATGAATGGGTAGCAATTCCTTAATTGCGAGTCGCAATTTGCGAGTCGCAATTGAGGAATGTTTAGGAATCGCAAATCTTTTTGCGATTCCTACATGCATAGGCAATTGTGTTTTTTTTAATTGCGACTCTTTAAAAATCGCATTTAAGAATCGCAATTGCCTATTTTGATGCATGTGCACCTAAGTTTCTGATTGAAGAAATGTTTTTTATGGCACTTTTGCAAATTCAGTCACATTTGCCAAAATGTTTATGTGTTCTATTTTGTAATAAATATTGTGTTTTATAATTCTATGACATGTAGATATGCCCTTTGACTCCCCTTTGATTGTAGCCCCTCTTTGGGGTGTTACAGCGGAAATATAAAATTTTAGATGAGTAAAAATGTAATTACTGGGGTGTTTCTCACCCCGGGTTTTGAGTGACATCATAGACAAGTCGAGCTTTGCTGCTGTTGTCTATTTGATGTCACTTAGAACCCCTCAGTGAAAAACATCTCCAGAATTCACTGTTACCTATCCACACTTCTATATAAAAATTCCTTTCTAACATATATTGATTTCCACCTCTTAATAATCCTAAATAGATTTCTTAAAAAACGATTATTTTCAAGGACTCTCGCATAGATGGATGTGAAGTAAACTGTTGCCTATTGATCAATGAGTCATGAAAAGACCTTCCTTTCCTCTACCTTTCTCGAACCATGCATCTAAACTATGTAACCTTATGACTGTCTCTTTTAGGATTGTTAAATCTTTCAAGGTTTTAAAACTGTGAAGACACACCTGCTCGAGAAACCTTTGCACTCAATATGGATCTGATCACGTTACTCCTGGAAGCCAGTCAGATACACCGAGGATATGACTATCGTGATGCAAGAATATTGTGGACAACATATCAGTTACCAAACTATTTAAAGGTAAGGGCATAGAGAGGAGTATAGATTTTACTATATAGATCTATATATCGTCACAGTACATATATGTGGAGTTAGGTATAGAAAATCCACACTGACCTTTCGATTTTTTTGGATTCAATATTTTGTTCTCAATATTTCTATTCCATTATTCTATGTTTGATAATCAGGGGACAGATCCTAAAGATTGTTGAATGACTTGCTTAGAAGAATTCAAGCTTGTTTTTATGCCTTTTGAAAGTTTTGCTGCATTAAATAACTGTCAGAAAGGTGGGGCAATTTTACAGCAAGCCCTCTGTGTAACCTATCTGTTGTTCTGAAGCAACTGTGTAACTCAAAATGTTTATTACATCTCGTATTACGAGTTGTAAATTGCTATCTCCTGAGGCTTGAGCCGGGAGACCACATTAGCGCGATTTGCACATTTTGTATGGTTGCAATCTCTGGGAACTTAGATACAATTTTAACTGATTTAAGTGTTTTTAACAAGCAACAATTTTTAAAAATACCTGGTTTCCTGTGGTTTTGCCGCCGTACTGATCATTGCGGTTTTGCAAATCACAGCCCAAAAACGCTTAGACTTTGGCGGACCCGTAATTGTAGAACGGGACCCACATCTTGGGGGAATATATAGGTCAGCGGTCCAGCTTCTCTACCCTTCCTGACTACAAATGCACGCTCGGATACGTCCGCGCAGCAGGCGCACCGGCGGCGCGCCAAAGGCAAGCATGTCTGCGCCAGTCCGCGCTCGGTTCGCACTCAGTGCCAGCACCCCTGTGCATTTCAAACCAGGCGATACCACTATTGTGAGCTATACAAGATTGAAGCTACTTGATCTTAAGTTGACTAGTAAGACCACTGGTTGTGTATGTCTCATGCTGGATTCAAGTCCCTTGCCCCTCTGGTCACCTGCTCTAATGGTAACTGCACGTTGCCCAGTCTTGTATATCAGATTGTCAGTACCATAAACTCCAAAAAAGTTAAAAGTTCGGAACTGGGGAAAACAGTGATAAAATGTGTGATGCTTAACGCCAGATCCCTAGTGAAGCACAGCATAGAGTGTGCGGCACTATTTGAGGGAGAAGATATTAAAATGGCTTTTATTAAAGAGACTTGGACTGACAAAGCCTCAGGCCCTGACATTGTAAAAGCTGCCCCTCCCGGGTTCCTGTTTCATACTCTAAACAGACCACTCAGGAAAGGGGGGGTAGCGATAATTTAAAACAACTCATTGAAGGCGGGCTTATGCGCAGCTTCAAACTCAGCCTGTGAGGCACTCTCTTTTAGCTTCAGTCTATCCCATCACCACACATTTAAGGGCATTCTACTATATAGACCTCCAGGGCCCAGGTGCACATTCATAGCCTCTATTGGCAATTTGCTGGAAGAGGGGCTCTGTACGGACTCCTTTACGATCATGGGAGAGTGGGGACCTTAGCCTACAGGTGACAGCCCCACCCACATAGCAGGGCACACTCTAGATGGCATTTTCTCAAGCCATCCACAACTCTTTTCACATGGACTGATCATGCAGCTGTATTATTTGAACTGACCCTTTAAATGCACTGTGTTGTCAGGGGGCGCACCAAGAGTCAGATTGAAAGCAGGGCATGGAACAAAATTGAGGGCACTGATTTAGAAGATGCGCTTACAGTAACTGCTGGTCAGTTACCCACAGGAATAGATGAGGCGACCACCTTCCACACTAATTGGGTGGAAACAGCATGTAATAAACTAGCCCCAGTAAAAGTCCAGTTTGCGAAAAGATCTCACCCATCGGCTCCTTGGTATACGGAGGAATTGAGGAAACAGAAACTCACCTGCAAATCCCTGGAGCGGAATTGGAGGAAAAAATATGAGGAACCAGATAAAAAGATCTATAAACAAAGTCTTGCTTCCTACAAGCTACCATTATTTAATGCTAAGAAAACTTTCTTCGTAAATCAAATCAACTTTGCAAAAATGCAGTCAAGTCATTAACTATGCAAGGATATCGCTAGGTTCTTCCTGAATAAGGTGGAGGTCATTTTTCTGCTTTTAATCTCCCAAGTTCCACAGAGACTGCAGTTTTATTGGAGAGAAGGAGACCAGCCGTGGACCCTCCCCCTGTCTTTGACAAATTTGCCGCGCTTTCTTTCACTGATACCAAGAGGCTCCTCATGTCAGCAAGATCAGGCTCCCCCTTTGATCCCTGTCCTGTTTCGGTGATCAAACGTGCCCCAGCACCTATCGCCCTTGCGCTCACCTCCCTTTTTAATGCAATTTTTGAAGCAGGGCACTTCCCTAAACTGTGGAAGGTCGCTTCAATACTACCTCTGCTAAAGAAGCCTAGTCTTAATCCCAAGGACCCCAACAATTTTTGACCAATTTCCCGCCTCCCGCTACCAGCAAAAATGATCAAGAAGACAATGAACTGGCAACTCAGTGCCTTTCTACGTGAAAACCAAGTGCTAGACCCTACTCAATACGGGTTCAGAGAAGGTCATAGTACTGAATCTGCCCTTATAAAATCTACTGAAGAGATCAGGGAAGTCCTGGATAAGGGAGGTTAGGCCGTCATGGTTCTGTTGGACCTGTCAGCAGCCTTTGATACGGTCCATCATGATCTATTGTTGGACTGTCTGCTGGCATGCGGGGTTTAGGGTAAATAGTGGAAGCTACTAAAATCCTTCTTATCTGGTAGATCACAATTTGTGGCGCTGGACGAATGTCACTCTAAACCCTTCATCCTGCCTTGTGGAGTGCCAGAGGGATCTTCGCTTTGCCCCCTACTTTTTAATGTGTACATTTCATCCCTAGCCTCAATAATCAGCTCCTTTGGATTTAACCTGACATCCTACAAATTGTTGTGGCTCTGCGACCTGGACAGGGAGTTGGTATAGACAAGCAGTTCCACAACTGTATGGAAGCTTTTGGAAGGTGGATGTCACAAAACTGCCTAAAATTAAATTCAGACAAGACGGAAGTCATCCTTTTCAGAAATTATGGCAATTTTTGGACCCCAAACTGGTGGCCAGTAGCAATGGGCATTCCTCCAACACCCTCGAGGAAAGTAAAAAATGTAGGAGTTATGGTTGATGACAAGCTTAACTTTGGTGACCAGATTAATGCAGTGTCTTCAGCCACCTCCTATGTGCTCAGAATGATTAAGAAAATTCTGTCCTTTTTGCCCTTTGATAGTCAGCGGACAGTGGTCACGGCGCTTATCCTGTCCAGGCTTGATTATTGTAACAGCCTTTATCCTAGCCTGCAGGAACGTTTCATGAACAAACTCCAAGTGTTGCAAAATGTGGCAGCGAGATTGCTCTCTGGCACACCTAAATTTGCTTCTGTCTCCAAAGAAATTAAGAAACGTCACTGGTTGCCTGTTAGGAAACGGGTGCGCTTTAAAGCCCTTTGCACCATTTACAAAGCTCTCCAAGGCACAGACACAGATTATCTGAGACAGCATCTTCAGTGGTACTTGCCTAAAAGAACCCTGCGTTCCTTGGGAGCCAAGTTGTTGGTAGTACCACCCACAAAAAAGACTCATGGGGTGGAAAAAGCTTTATTATGCATGCTGCAAAAGCCTGGAATGACCTTCCTTTTTACCTGAGAAACACCTCGGACCTCCTGACATTTAGGAAGGGATTAAACACCTGGCATTTTCACATGTAATCGTGGTCTACCTCCTATTTAGCCAGGGGATAGCAGCTAGCGCCAGGACACCTTTGAGTAACCGTTGTGCTTTATAAGTTCCTATAACATAACACAACATATTGTGGAGAGATCCAATGTCCCTGAGGGCATTGTTAATGTCAATATACAATGTCAGGAAAATGTGTATTTATTTATTTGTTTCTTTCTTTCTTAATTCGAAACCTATACCTGGAAAAAAAATATTGCAGAGCACTACTTTTGCAATACATTCATGAAACATCAGCAAGTGGACAAGGAGATTTAAAGAGCTGAAATTAAGTCTTCAAACAAACAGATAAGACAGTTGGGATATGATGTTAGTGCATGACCACTGGGAACAAATTAACTTGTGCTGTTACACAAAGCCAATTTAAAGATTTACAAAAACTTGTGGTATAGACTTTATCTAGACCAAAGATGAATTGTATAGTCTGTTTTGGACTGCTGATAGCCGCATGATGGAATATTTAGGTGAGCTCAATACATGGCGGCCAGGCAAATAAGACAACCTAGAAAATGCAATGGCTAGTTATTCAATGTTTGATATTGGCTATTGTGCAAAGCTTTTCTGGGTTATACATAAGGTCATGTGCAGTAGCGGCCCATGCAGGTAAGCGTGGTGGGATGTTGGGGAGATGTGGGGGTGGGGTGAAAGTGACAAACGATGGGATAGGTAATGTAAAATAAATAAAACCACTTACCTTGTGCTCGCGCATTGCCGAGTAAGCGATGCAGCCAGCACAAGGTAAGTGGTTTTATTTACTTATTTATTTTATATATGCTATCTTGTCGTTTGTCACTTTCACCCCCTCCCTCCCTTGCCCCGCCGCCTCACCGTACTTACCTGCACGGGCCACTACTGATCAAGTGACATCTTCACAACTGAGAGAATATGTGGTGTAAAGGACAGATGAACCTCAAATATCACCCCCAAGTTCCTAACTATTAAAACTGGTCCAGACAGTGGGCCCAACTGCACAGGCCAGCTGAAAGTTTATGCCTATGACCAACTGGAGACAGCTTTTAGGTATAAATAATCTGGCATCTACTGGACATCTTACACTGGCCTACTTATCTGCGGCATCATCATTCCAATTCAAAGGTTTGAGGACCATCTGTATATTTCTGACACCGCGGACCTTAGGCCTCCGCTGATCCTGTCAACGGTGTCATGTAGATATTAAGTAAGAGTGGGAATAGGCTTTAGCACTGGGGTACACCATGATTTGTAGACTTCAATGTTGGCTAGGAATTAAATATATTTTGTTTATTTTTAACTTCATGAATAAGCATTGGGAAGGTCACAATTACTATGAAATGGTTAATTTCTATTCAATTAATTTGCAGATTATAATTTCGAATTGCCATTATATGAGACTATCAATATGTTCAGTAATAATGATTATACAACGTGGTGCTCCATTGCTCTAGACAGCACATTGTTCGGCCTTCCCTAGAGAACTGGTATACAAGTGAGATTCTGACTTTTTACTTGCTTTGAAGTAAGTGGGTATGTATTATTCTTCATTAATTAGAAGAGACAGATTTCTAAATTCAGCGCTTGATCTACTTTAATTTCAATCAATTATGTATATGATCATCAAATCAGGTGCGGTCCGTACTGGTAGGAGCGGTGGGTGGGTGGGGAGTTGACATAAACGACGGGATAGGGAAAATAGTATAAATGAATAAATAAAACCACTTACCTTGCGCTCACCGCTTCGCCGAGCGCAAGGTAAGTAATGTTATTTATTTATTTTCCCTATCCTGTCGAATGTCGACTTTCCCCCTCCCCGCCCATTGCTTTTACCTGTACTAGCCGAAAGAAATACAAATGAATGGGGAAATTTCACAGTGAATATGATATTAAATATTTACAGCACTAATGAAGTGTTTCAATGGAAATAAACACGTTATCTGGACTGGACTTTAAAAAAGTAAATAAAAGACGATGTAAATTTAATAAATGCTTTTTTCTACATCCGAAGAATTGATGTGTCATTCTTTTGTGATACCCGCAATGTCGTCTTGAATGCCTGAGCATTTATTCATCAGTGCACTTCACCCTACAACAACAGTACACCAATTATAAAACAAAAACACATTGCAATGCCCTTCAGCACATAACTCCATGGCTATGGTCTATTAATCAATGATACAGTTTCTATATTTTCTAATAAAAGTGAGAAAGAAAGAGGCTACATTGATTTCTTGCTGTTTGGGGCACAAAAGAGTGCAAGTCACATGTAGTTTCACACTTCCCTTTCTGGAGTTTTAGGAGCCTTATGTTGATACAGGATTCTAGTATTTTGGAAAATGTTCTACTATTTTGCAGCTTTCACCTGGCCTTCTCCTGATTCCTCTCTTCCTCCAAGTGTGGTCTACTGCTGAGCCTGGACTACTAAAAGTCTCAGTCTTGCTACCCATCCTAAGCCTGGCCTCCTGATATTAGATATGGGCTTATGTTAGCATTCTCTCCTGTCTCCTGGACATCTCTGTCCTACATTACTGAGAGGGCGAAATGGACTAAAGTGAACAGAATAGATCCATATGCTGAATGGCCTTATTTTTCCAAAGAACTGAAAATGAATACCCCTAATCCACCCCATTACCACTTGTTGTGTCCTGCGAGACACGTTCTAGTGTCTCGACAGACAAAGAGTTAGTAGCCACTCCCCTCTGGGAGTGGGCACACTTGCACCTCCACACGCATCCCTCACAGGCGTCACAAGTGACGTGAACCTGTCAATAAAAGGGCCCAGGTGCAAGTGTTTGTGGCCAGTTGAGTAACCAGAGTCACTGTGTCTGCACCCTTCCTTCATCAGCATGTCGGCCTAGAGCCCAAAACACCACATTTGGTGACGAGGCGGGTCTGACCCCGTGTGTCCCCTGGCAGCAGCCTGGTTGTTCTCTGAGGGGGAGGGGAGCGGCCCCTGTTCAGGGTATGCCTAATGCCTGCGTGACCCTGTAGAGAGACGACTAGACCAGACGACGGGCACCCAGCAGGTGTACTGGCGCCCACAGGCTGAGACCTCTGCAGTCACAAGAAAAGTAGGTGAAGTCGCAGTCAGCGTGGGAGGCCGGAGGCGCTTCACCGCTGTAGACAGACTGCGAGAAGGCCACATGTCCACAGGTGACCGGAGCGAGACAGCACCACACCAAGGATGACGGCACCGAGATCCCAGGCTGAGTGTAGCCTGTCAACCCCCCTTTGAAGAAGGAAAGGAGCGACGCTGTACAGCCCTGCAACAGCCCATCTGGCGTACCCGAGGCCAGTAGGAGATGAGGTACGCTCTGACCCACCGGTGATGGCACCTAGCGGCAGTGAGGCCGGCCGCCATCTATCCCGAGGATGAGGCGCTCTGCCAGCAGCAGGGAGGGTGCAATGAGCAGCGCCCCAGGGAATGACACACGAGGCATAAGTGCCAGCAGCACACCGCTCTTGCCCTGTGACTCCGCTGTGACCCAGAATACTGGAATTGAGGAAGACGCGAAAGCGTCTGCAGCCCATGACACACCTGACATGCTGATCAGGGCCGGCAAGAGAGGCGGTGGCGCATCCGAGCAGCATGCAACACTCACCCTGCAATCTCTCAAGGTCCCGCTGGTGGAGGGTGCTCACGAAGCCACGCGTACTGGGTGAACCATGCCGGAGAATCACCTGTTGCCGGTGGCCAACGAGAGACTGCCACTGCAGTGAAGGAGACGGGGAACGCCCACAGCGACACCTAGTGGCTGCATATTTGCAACACAGCTCAGGGTACACAGCGCAAGAGGCAGCTTGCGAAAGGACTAAACACATGTACAAGAAAGGCGCTAAGACATGCTACAAAGTAGGTCTCTACACCTGCTACCTCAGCATCTTCCCGCAACAGACCGGTCTGAGCCCCGAGGAACCAGCGAGGCCCATGCAGCGTCAACTAGCTGCCTTTCTCACTACACCAGCACCCTCTGCATGCTATGATGTGACTAGAGAGAGAGAGAGAGCGAGAGAGACCTGGAGAAGTGGAGCCCTGGGAAAGTGCCCTACAGGCCGCATTCCGCCCACACGTGCCAACCTAATGCAGAGTCGAGGCAAATGCAGCCTGCAAGGAGGAAGGACAGCGCCACCTAGTGGCCAGCACGGACACCTTTATCAAGGGATAGCCTGCAGTGTCACCTACAAGGAACTGGCAACCGCACAGTGGGAGTCCGAGAGTAAGCCGCACAGCCTGCGCGAACTGAGTCTCAAGCCTCAGGTTTCTCAGCGTGTCTATCACCCCCTGTCATCAACATCTCAACAGCCCCAGAAGTCCAAGTGCACAGACGCAAGTGCCTCCCCAAAGGACATGGAGGTACCTGGCCACTCCCTGTCTCAAGTTATCGACTCCAGACTGAATGTCTGCAACCATCAAGGCAAGTCATCACCAGCCATCGTCCAGATTCACCACACGACTGGCAATGCCATCATGCCAGTCCTCATCAAGTGCGTCAAGCGAAACTATCTTGAGTACCAATGGATTGGAGTCGTACATTATTGCCAAACTATCTAACAAGAAGACTCAGAGGCTACCTGCACCTGAACTGCGGCAGCGAGAGCATGTCCTGACCAAGACCCATACACCCTTGAGGTTTGCGCAAGAGACTGGCTACTGGCTCCTCAGAGGTTTTGCAGCTACAACAAGTCGGCACCCACACAGCCCCAGTGCAGCCTACAAGCAGTCCCGCGGAAAACCCGACAAAGGGCCTCCCCAGGCGGGAGAGTTGGAAGAGACATTGCCCCATCGACAGGTCCCCGGACACAGCAAGACAGTCTAACAGAGACTTCAGGCGATCCTGCAACCATTAAGTGAACTTTCACCATGGACTTCAACCATGATCTTGACGCACCCAGTCAATGAACTATTGTTACCCACCACATACCATCCTTCATGTCAGTGAAAGAAAGATACTTGGGGCTAAACGACATGCTTACACCGGCACGTCAATAGTGCGCAGCTGACATCTCCAAGCAAGCGTTCGTGTCCTGAACCGCTCAGGTTAAATAATGAGTACCTGCTGAGATTGACCTGCCACAGTCAAAGTCGCCAGTCCTTGTCTGCTGCATTCCTGATACCAATGTATATTTCGTTGGTGTTTATCCCTACAGGTTGAACTAGTGAGCTTTTGTTTTTTCATTAAAATTTGGGAGGAATGTTGTGTCCTGGGAGACACGTTCTAGTGTCTCGACAGACACAGAGTTAGTAGCCATTCCGCTATGGGAGTGGGCACACTTGCACCCCCACACGCATCCCTCACAGGCGTCACGAGTGACATGAGCCTGTCAATAAAAAGGCCCGGGTGCACGTGCTCGTGGCCAGTTGAGTAACCAGAGTCACTGTGTCTGTGTCTGTCCTTCACCAGCAAGTGGGACTAGAGCCCACAACACCACACCACTTTCTAGTGGCCCCTGTTGGCCCTGTTCGTTTTAGTGGGGATAACCTCATTGCTTGTTTGGAAATCTTAGACTCACATCACCCTAACATTACTGACTATGTTTCGCCTCTGTGTTTCACGTAGGTTCTCAAAGTACATCCCACAGGCCACTTTCAACCCGCCAGACCTTTCCATGCGACCTGTGGAGAACAACAGCAGGAACAGTCAGCAGCCATTATTCTGACGGATGTTCGCTCCTCAGTGCCGCACTCACAGTAAAAAAAAAGTATGCTCCATAAATTATTGTTATACCAGCTCACCTGCGCCCCTCTCTCCTTTCTTGCTCAGTGACGTCACTCCCTTGCCAGGGGACGGAGGCACCCGGAGGTGTGGTGCTGTATGGTATATGCATTTCTTTCGGGCCTCACGCCCTTCTCATGTCTTTGTGTATTCATTGCGCACATGAAACTACGGAAACTCCCTGCACCGTTCCCCAGATTAAAGATAAAATTCACTTTCCAAAGTGAGATTACACCATCTATTGTTCGTAAAGAGGGTTGTGTGGCACCAGCTGCTGTGGAAGGTAGAATCCTACCCCCATTCTCCCCAAACATATTTCTCTGACAAACATTTTCGGCACACTACTTCAGAGGAGTCTCGTTTCCAGCACAGCTGCGCTGCGTTCCATTGATGTGAAGCTACTGTTTGTCACAATCCTAGAAAAGGTTCAAAAACGATTCTTGCATCATTGTAGACATTTGATTAGAAAGCAAATATGAGCTGGGCCCATCACACCAAACATGAGCATTATCTTTGACTGACCTGAGGTGAGATGAAAGGGAAACATATCTCCCCACACCTGCTGCAGCGGCATAGCAAGGGGGCATTGGCCCTGCAGCAAGCAATGAAAATGAGCCTCTATTCACTGATTAGATGGTATAATGAAGCCATAACTTGGTTGAAGTTGATACCTAGAGCCACAGGGTCAGTGCACTACACCTGTTGCACTATTGATAGCATTGCTCCTAATCACCAGATGTTTGTGTCAAATTAAGCAATATGCACTGTTGTTATCGGATAAGCAAATGTGCACATAGTTCATCGTGGTCTAATCATGCTTCCTGAGTTTCTGCTTTTCCTATATCTGCCCGTGACGTTGATTTTCCAACATCTTTGTAGCTGGAGCTGAAAAGAGTTCTGCCATTTTCTTGTCTCATTAAAATCTCACACTCTGTTTTTTGCCTTTTATGGGGCAATATCTTCCCTCAGTGAATTTAACAATCGTATAGTCCCCTGCGGGAGCTCCATGTTTTCCATCAACAGAGCACAAGCATCTGACTCCTGTTCCTGAACCCATACAAAGTCTGGCTCCTGCCCCATCCCCACCACAGGGACACAGATCAGAGAACAGAGAACATATCATTAATGCAATGAAAGTTTCCCCTTTCTTAAGCAATGCTGTTGATGACTCAAGAGATGTAGGGGAAGTGGCTCAATTAATGGTTTGCGTGAGGTATTTGGAACAAGCAATGATTCCAAAGGAAGATCTCCTCTGCCTTTTTCCATTATTGGGAGATGAGAGGCACTGTCAGAGGGTAATAGTGAGGGAATCATTGAATGACGCCAACACAGATTGTTGAATCCTGGTGCACTGTAAGGTCATTATTCCCGCCCCCCCACACACACACACAAAAAGCCTTTTTTGTGGTCAGGCTGGCTCCTTGCCCTCGCTATGCACCATACGGAGGCTGGTTTGACAAAAGATGCCAGGGTTTATTTGAAGCCCCAATCCGGCCCAGCAGACTTGCAGCACATATACACTGCTTTCATTTGCTGTGTGGAATGTGCACTACCACAGCAAATGTAGTTCAAGATTGAGGTTCCCTTTCATGTTGCCTTGTGGACATGATATTCTCTCTGGTACCTTTTGCTAGGTTTGTACTATAGAGGTCCAGATACATACATGTAGGGCCCCTTTCAAAACTCAGTAGCTCACGTGAAAGGGCTGTGAGAATCCAATATCAGTCTCACCAGGTTAATAATGGAGAAATAAGGAGAGACCAAAACCAGTTGGACTCTCCTTCAATGCACATCCTCTGGCCATCCGCTGACTTTCTCTTTTGACATGTATTGTGAGTTGTCTGTAATCACAAACACCACTCTCAGGATGCCTAGAGTTCAACCTTGGAATATACATTCACGTGACTTGTAGTTACTTCTCTGTGGAATAACTCATGAAATAAATATTTATATATCCCAACAGTTAAAACCCCAAATTGTCATTTTTGCTTTCAGAATATGCTACTTGCTTGCAAAACAAACAAAAAAACATTTACAGGGGCATAGCTAGTTAAGAAATACTTTCTTTCAGCAGCAGACATGTTATTGTCCAACTATTCTAATAAATCCAACATCATGAAGTAAATAGGGGCATTACAGATGTCTGATTCCACATGCGCATGTAGAATTGAGTCAATGGGCGACAAGGTTCTAGAACAGATCATTAATGCAATCAAACTTTCCCCTTTCTTTAGCACTGTTGTTGATGACTCAAGAGATGTAGGTGAAGTGGCTCAAATAATGGTTTGGGTGAGGTATTTGGAACAAGCAATGATTCCAAAGGAAGATCTCCTCTGCCTTTTTCCATTGCGTGGTCACATACGAGGAGAGGATGTCTTGAACACCATGTGTAATTTCTTTGAATGTCATTACCTGGTATTAAACAATCTTGTAAGTATCCCTACAAATGGGGTACCCGCCATGATTGGACAGGAGAGGGGCCTTGTATCTCAGTTAAGAGAAAAAGTACATCACCCACTTTCATTGATTATCACTGCATAATCCATCAGGAAGCACAAAATAAAACAAGGACAACTAAATGATGTCATGCATCAAGTAATAAGAATTATCAATTTTATTCGAGTGAAAGCACTCAACCACAAACCTTTTAAACTATTGCTGCAGGATGCAGAAACTGAGTATGCAGACCTGTTGTGGCATACCAAAGTAAGGTGGAACAGCGGTAGAGTTCTAGAAAGGTTTACTACTTTGCTTCCAG
Organism: Triturus cristatus; assembly: GCF_964204655.1. Taxonomy (NCBI): domain Eukaryota; kingdom Metazoa; phylum Chordata; class Amphibia; order Caudata; family Salamandridae; genus Triturus; species Triturus cristatus. The sequence goes on from NC_140590.1 coordinate 1,707,828,881, forward strand.
AAATTGAGCAGTTTATAATTAGTCGAGGATAGTCCTTCCCAGAATTGTATGACTTGCAATGGCTTGCCATGCTTCACATGTTCTCACATTTCAACACACTCAATCTGGCACTTCAAGGTAGGCAGAATCGTGTATTCTCAATGATGAGTGCTGTATATTCTTTCGAAAGTTTACTTGACCTGTTCATAGAGCAGCTGGAAGATTGTGATCTCACACACTTTCCTAAGATACATGCTTTAACCTAGAGGGTTGAAAAAGCTCAAGAAATATTGTTGAGTCTCAATCTGTATGCTTATCTGAAGGAACTGTTTGGGGACATTAAGAGGCGATTGTCTCAGTTTAGCGTTCTCACCCCACTTTTCAGGCTTGTAGAAAATCTGTGGATGGTTTTTGCAAGAAATCTTAAGCTGTTGAACTTCTTGGTTTGAAAAAGGCACAAGCTGAGATGGAACTATTTGACATGCAATACAGCTTTGTGCTTGAGTCCTCTTTCTTGGGGAAGGAACCAGAAAATTTCAGGCAAAGTTTGCCCCCTGAAAAATTCCCTCTTCTTTTTCCCTTTGCACAGAAAATACTATGTATGTTTGGCTCCAGATATGTATGTGGGTGTTTCTTTTCCACAATGGCAATTATAAAAAATAAACTAAGAAACAAACTGACTGATGCACATCTGGATCAGCTCTTGAGATTTCTGCTTTCTGAAAAAGTTCCAGAGTACAGGAAATTAATTACAATCATGAAGTATAAATTTAGCTCGTAAACTCTGTGCTCTGGAAAAGACTTTCCCTGCCTTTATACTTAATGTTCTACATTCATTATGTAACCTTCAAATCAGAGTGATACTACCTGTGCAGCATTTACTCAGGAGACTTGCACTGCAGCTCTTGCACACTGGAGAACACACTGAATGTCTTCTTCTCTGAATCTATTCATGGTTGATATGAAGTAACCAGTTGTACCCCAGCTACTTTCCATCTTTTTCTTTGAAAATTAGTTTAATTGATGTGTTTCCAACATTGCAAGTGATACATAATGATCAGAATGTATTAAATACCTCATCTGAATGCTACTCTTTTATCAGATTAAAAAACATTTTAAAAGCGTTTGTTTGAATGTACATTCAATTGACGGAGCTTATCATTCTTGCATCAATGTGTGTGATTTACACCACAAGGTGCACATTTTCTATGAATTAGTTAAACATCCTTTGGAATGGTTACATTTCAAACCTATCCACATGTTTGTTTCAAAATGCATCTATCTCACAATTATTTGAACCTGGGTTCTGGTGAGCAGATCAGTCAATTCACATATTAATTGGCACAACCTGCAACAGTGGTCAGCATTAGAGCTTGTGCAGTTACAGGTGAAAGATATGTTACCCAACCAGTGCTTGCTGAGCCGGATATGTCTAAACCGAGCAACTTTTAACAACCTATGTTTGACAGAAGTGGAATGTCTGCAACTGTGCCCTGAGGGTTTACGTGTCATTATGTCTTTACCATAGAAAGAAACAATTGATCAAGAGTTTCCAGTTAATCACTCAACAGGTGGGATGATTGCAGTGGGAGTGTATTGATTAGGGGGCCTGGGAGGGGCTAGAGCCAGTCTTATACAAATCAAATGCTTGGCAGGTAAATGTGAGGGGCGCAAGATGTGAGTCATCTTGTGGTGAGTACCCTACATGTTTCATAGCAGTTTGATTTACTAGCTATGATATTCTTAAAGGAAGTTATTTTACAGGGGAAGTTGGAGTGCAAAGGGATTCCAATTCCCATTACTTTGTTGATTTGTAGGCTTTGTGCATGCATCGGCCCTCTTACTCTCACACACCTTGCACATATCTCATATCACATCCATACACATACACTTTAAAAAGATAAACACCAGCAACTCCGATATACCCACAAACATACTCACACCTTACACAAAGATACACACCCATGCAAAACCATACACAGATCCATAAACACACAAACATTTTTCAGGCACACACATATCAAAAAGCTATATATGTAAACACAAACACACACACATATGACCGTGCATCTCACCACTGGAAGCAGAATGGCGTGGAAGAATGTTAGCTATGGAAGCAGGGCACAGGTCAATTGGAGCTTCGGGAAAAACAATATGAGGCAGGATTATAACAAGTATAAAGAACAAGATGCAGGCTATGAGTCTAATCAAGCTACACCAACTACCACAGTCTTTCCCAGTGGACGACTTGCAGCAGAACAGAGGCTGGGTCCATAGGTGGAGGTAGCCCAGTCCCTCTTTAACTTGAAGACTTTTGTGAGGCAGCAAGACATATTAATAGACGCAACAAATGTGGATATAGGTGACTGATGCACAACACTCCTGTATAGCGTGCAGTAACACACATATGTATTTCCAAGCACTGATATGCAATGTGTCACTGCCATATCGCGGTAGCGACCGCCTGGTCCCAGCGGTGTGTCACCGCCAATGCCCAAGCCACACTTGTGGTAGTGATAGATATATGTGTATTGCCAAATGGCGGTTGGCATGCTCCACCACCCAAATCATGGTCACTGGCACCAATGTATGGCGACCATATCGTGGTAGCGACTGCCTGGCCCCAGCGGCATGTCACCTCCAATGCTCAAGCCCTTACAGCCAATGAGAACCGCAATCGCGGAAGCCTAATGCAATTTTGAAAATAGCGGTAGGCGTGCTCTGCCACCGCGGGGCCGGTCATTGGATGCATTTAAAAAAAGCTGACCTGGAACACCAATTGCAGCAGCCCAGAACCAATTAAACTACCCCTGGGGTCTATATATGTGTGGGAGAGAGCCTCACATTTCCACTGCTGCCATAGCCTGCTGCCTGACACCCCTCACCATCAACTGCTGCTGCTCCTGTCTCCAGAGCATTGCTGTCTGACACCCCTCACCACTAACTGCTGCTGCTCCTGTCTCCAGAGCCTGATGCCTGACAACCCTCACCACCAACTGCTGCTGCTCATGTCTCCAGAGCCTGCTGTCTGACACCCCTCACCACCAGCTGCTGCTGCTCCTGTCTCCAGAGCCTGCTGCCTGACACCCCTCACCACCAACTGCTGCTGCTCCTGTCTCCAGAACCTGCTGCCTGACACCCCTCACCACTGACTGCTGGTGCTCCTGTCTCCAGCGCCTGCTGTCTGACACCCCTCACCACCAACTGCTGCTGCTCCTGTCTCCTTGACCAAGTGATGGTGAGAACTGAGAAGATGCGGGCCCGTCCCTTCACCACCGTGGAGCTGGAGGTCCTGGTTGACGAGGTGCTCATACAGTATGGGAGGCTATATGGTGCTCCAGATGTCATAGTAAGTGTTTCAGAGTGGAAGTGAGAGTGCAGGGAGTGCACACATGAAGTTGATCTGCTGCAGTATGTGCCTGAGAGTGTGGGTTGGTGTCATTGTATTGTATTTTTTATTTATAGAGCGCATTATCACCTGCAGTGTCATACACTGCCTAGTGTGCTATCTCCAGGGGAAATGGGTGTTAAGCATATTTTACACATTTCCGTGCCTGCACATCAAAATTGGAGGGACATGTATTGTTATGTCAGCCATACAGTGATGCAGCAAGTCGGTTATGCAAGAGTCAGGACAGAAATTGCCTGTGTGAATGGATGTGTGGGTCCCTGATGTTCTTCACAGGCTCATCTGTGGCCTTACCAAGGGTTTACATCCAGAGGGTACTGATGGAAGTGTGTCTGACTCACAATTCACAACATGTATAGGTCCGCACTATGCTCAGGACTTAAATGCCAGAGGGTGACACTCTTGGTGGTAATTCACCTATGACACAGCAGATTTTGTACTTTTGCATGGAGCCCCTTCCATTTCCACTAGCATGTGTTCTGACTCGCATGTGTAGGCACTGTTTACTCTTTCAATTTGTCCCTTCATGTGACATTTCTGATGCCCCACGTTGGTCCTCAGTGTATATGTGTCCTCATCTGATAAGGACACATCACTGAATGTACCGAGTGAAACATATGGGTTCTCTGCTAGACTATCCATCAAAGAGCCATCTCAGCCCTGTAGATTGCACACAGCAGGCCTTGTGAGAAGGGTGTTAGATTGTAAATTCATGTCCCTAAATGTGACCTCCACGACATCGTGAGCCATTCACAGGGCAAGGACATTGAGGGCTGCGCAGTGTTGGACACAGTGAGTCTGCCCCAAAACATTGTTTTCTATGTAATATATGTATTGCTCACCCACAAACTGGAAGTAGATGTGGGCAGCCTACACATAGCTTTCTGTGCTGGCATCATGCATGTGTATGAGATGGACAGGTACTGTGTCCAGCCTCATACCTGCATGCATTTTCGTATGATTCGCCCATGCTAATGTACTAGGTGAGATGCTGTATTGTCTCTGCTAGACATATCTGTGAAGTTGTGCTGAGATAGTATCATGCTCCTGTACTGAGAGATAGTGGTATAGAACACTGTGTCACTGATCTTTTCCCATCTTGTCTCCCATACCTGCAGCTCAAAGTCCAGCAGCGTAAGGCCGTGTGGAGTGCCATTGCAAGCAAGGTGTGGGCTCTGGGTGTCTCCAACAGGCAGCGCACACACTGTCACAAGAGGTGGGATGACATCTGACGGCTGAGCAAAAACGAGGCAGAGATGACGCTGGGGCTGCTCCCTCGGACTGGCAGGTTGGCACGCAAGAGCATGACACCACTAATGGCCCGCATCTTAGCTGTGACACAGCCTGAGCTGAATGCACGTTTAAAGGAGCATCAGCAGCAAGCTGGGGGTGAGTATTCTGGGAAGGGTGACTTTGGTTGTGAGTGGCTGCATGTGTTCCAAACCCGGGCCAGTGCTGGGCTCTGTGATGTTGCTAGTGTGATGCAATGGCTTGTAAGTGGCCTCTGTGTTGGGTGCAGCTGTCATGTATTTTCCCTACCTGTACTTTCTCATGTCATTGGAGTAATGGCCCTTGACATTGCATTCTGAGTTGTGGCCTTCTGGCATCGTCTACATTGGGGTAGTCAGGGACATCCCATGGAAGGGAACGGCAGTGTGCATCATCTGAGTGTGCTTTCATCAATGTGTGCATTGCCTGATGTCAGAATTGTGAGGACTACACATCTGACACCAATGTGCAACTGTAGTTATGCCCCAAAGGACGACATGGTGGATAGCATGAGCTCATGGCCATTCTGAACTGATATGTTGGAGTCTGTATCTGTGTTGTCCACTTCTGCTGCCTCCAGATGTGACAGTGGCAACATGTTGGGAGGTACATCTTTTCCCCCCTCAGGGCCCTAAGTGTACTCAGAGGGATCTGTGTGTCTGGTTACATGGAGCCACCGGCAGGCTATTTGGCTGTGTGATCATCACATGGGTCACTTATGCCAAGTTTGCATGATCCCACACAAATTTCGAGTTTTGAATTGAGGTTGCACAATGTTACTGCACAGGGTGGTGTGCAACATGGGGATTTCATCATCTTCTTTAGTGCTTTGCTTGTATATGATGTTTGTGTTAATGCCACTGAACTGACCCTACATCTCTGTCTCTTGCAGCATCTACCATGGGAACAGTAGGACAGGGAACAGACACCAGTGGTGAGGCGTCAAGCATGATTGCTACACATGAGCACAGTGACACTGATGTGACCAGCACCTCGGAGGGGGACAGGAGTCTGCTTGAGGAATCACAGCCTGAGACACCCACCTCAACGTCATCTGACGCCAGCGGTGACACATCTATGTTGGCGGGCACAGGGAGCGGGAACTCTGCCTTCTCTTCCACCACACAACATTCAGTGCCCACCCTTCCAGCTACTTCCACTAGTGCTGCCCGAGTTCGCACCAGTAAGAAGGGAAGAGTGTCCTTCACCCCAGGCACCACTGCCCCTGTCTCCCCTGCTGCCATCAGTGTTGAGTCTGTGGACCTTTTGCGCCAGCTCTGTGTGGGCCAGACTCATCAACGCCTTCCTAGACCACGACAAAAAGTTGGAACAGGTAGTTGCTTTCATGGAGGGCATTCATTCAGACGTGGGTGGGCTACATAAGACTGTCCAGTCTTTGTCCACCGCAGTGACGGCAGCCATTTAGCTGGCACAGTCTCAGAGTCCAGCTCCAGTCCCTTTGGCCACCCACCTGCCAGTGGCTACAACTGACGATAGTGACCACACACCACAGACCTCAGGCTCAAGATACAGCACACGCAGCACACAACAGCAGCAGCCCAAGCCGGCCAGAGCACAGACACCATCCCCCCAATAAGCCAAAGCCACCCCAGAGCGCAAAGGCAAAAACCCTTCAGGCGACATCATGGGCATAAAGCCAAGAAGCAGGCCTCAGGCTCACATGCCTCAGAGGCATCACCAGCCAAGGACTCTCCTGTGCCAAAAGTGTCTTGCAAAGAAAAGCAGTCAGTTCCTGTTCCTGCTGTGAAGCTGGTGCCAGCTAAGGGTCCACAGAAAACGGCCGCTAAGGCAATTTTACCCACAACCTCAACTCCCATCCTGAGCCCTGTGAAACAGGGGAAGGTGGTAAGTTTAGGGGGTTCACCTGTTCAACAGGTGATGGGGGAGAAAAGGCAAGTCCAGGCCAAGTATAGCTCCGGATCCAGCATGTCTCCAGAGGGCGGGCCACCGGCTGCACCTGGTGCAGCTTTGGTGGAGAGTGTGCCTGTTGTGGCCGCAACACCTACCACTCCTCCCAAGAACAAACCTCCATTCAGACTCTCCAAGAAGTGGAAAGGCACCCCTCCCCAATCTCCAACCCACACTGTGGCTCACGGCAGCATGACTCCACCGCCACGTGCTACCACACCCCCTGGTCCAAGCAGCCCTCTGGCTCCAAAGCCATGAATGCCTCTACCTCAGATGGGCCTCTCTCTCCCCGGTCCAGTCCTCCAACTGGCCCCAACAATCAGCCACCTCCCAGTCCGACTGACAGCCAAGTCTAAGTCAAAGTCCCCCTCACACACCTGTCTCTCCCACAGCGGTGCCTGGACTGCCCATTGTTATCCCACTAACTGTGTTGCTGACCATGGCAGGGTACAGTCTCACCCATTCCCTGTGCACACATGTACCTACTCTGCACTTTGGACCTCCACTGGCCTTGATGTTCCTTGCTCTGTTTGCCCATTCCTTGTGCAGATTCTCATGTACCTACTCTGCACTTTGGACTGGCCTGCCTTGATGTTCCTTGCTGTGTTTGCCCATTCCCTGTGCAGCCTCTCATGTACTTACTCTTGCACTTTGCACTGGCCACTGGTCTTGCTCTTGTCTGCTTTTGATGCCTATATGTGTAATATGTGAATAACAACAGTAACATCTGATGTCTTCTTTGTCAGTGTCCTTGCTAAATAAAGGGTTGTATGTGTGGGTATGCTTCAATGGGACACATGCTCTGTATGCCACTTAAACATTGTCAATGGCTGGTTTCACTTTTTCGGGGTTTTGCAGAGGTGACAGGCACTTCAGTTCTTCTTGACTCTGAGGCTTGAGGATGCAATGATGGTTGTTTGTGATGATCTACTGTTATCCGATTCCTAATCATTCTATGGTCAGGTTTGCTAAATTGTACTCATATCATGTTGGGATGCACTACCAGCACAGAGGGGAATTCTATCCACAGGATTATATGCAGGCTGACCAAGGTCCATCAAGTCTGTGTGATCTTTCTTAATGTGTGAACAGCGGTGTTCATGTATGGTCATCTTGTGATGGCCTGTCTTCCTAGTCACATGGGTACATTTAGATGTGTGCACTTGAGTGGTCATGAACTGTGAAGGGGGTGACTTTGTCAGTAGTGTTTATGTGTGTGTGCCCCTGCAATGCCAACTGCACACATGTGTCAACCTGGAATGAAGTGCCTATTAGTTGGATTGGTCAGCCCTGTGCTTGTGATTGTGTGCACATGTGGGAGTTGTAGGTTGTACACTGTGTGGTATTTGGTGTGTCCTTGCACTTCTGGGGGACACCTACTTGTTGTTGGTGCCAATTGTGAGTATGCAGTGTGTGTGACTGGCAAATCATTGCTGTGTTTTGTTGATAAGCCATGTGTCTTGTTACTGTTTGCGCTCACTGTGCAGACCTGCTCAGCCACATTAACATTGTGGGTGCGTTTTCTCATGCATTGCAGTCACTTGAAGCATTTTTGGCTCCAGTATGGCATGTGGGATGTGGAGTTTTAACATCCACTTTCTGTGCTTCTGATGCTTACCCATTGTGAGTGAACACTCTATTTGTGTATGGTGCACTCCAGACATGTCCACTACTGACGTACACTCCACTTCCACTTCACTCTCATGTCAGCTGTTCCCTTGGGTTGCCAGTGTGTGTGCCTCCCCACCATTTTATTTGTTACACTATGCTTTGTGGTGCTGATCTGTGCACAGGACCAATGTTGACTCATGACAGTTTCCCAATTGGTTATATGTGAATTTCTTGTATTGTTTTGCAGTCATGATTGCTCATATGCAGTTCAACTGTTTGTGTTGCACAGTCCTCTGGTCATGTTGTTTTCACCTGGGTGTACCTGATTTGTGCATCTGTGGGTGATGGGTGAGCTGTATGTGTGTTTGCTGAGGAAACTCTTCCCTTCCTGAGTCGGATGTTGTCTGTGTGCTATGGTGATTTGTGTTTTGTGTGTTCATGGTGTGGCACTCATGTCTGTGTGCAACTGGTATATTTGGTGTGCACACACTGCTTGTCATGCATACAGTGCTGTGAGTGCACGTTGCCGTTTCCTTGCCTTGTGTGCATCCCATGATGTCCAGCTGTGGTTGTAATGTGATGGATTGGCATGTGCATCTGTTGTATGTTTGATGTGGATATGAGCAGTGTTTGGCCTGTGTTGTCTCTTGCAGCTGGCAGATGCTCTGTGTGGGATGTTCTGTTTGCATGTCATTGTGTGTGATTTGTTTGTGCATTGTGATACATTCAGATGTGTGTTGCAAGTGTAGTGTGCATTACTTGTGTGTGTGTCACAAGCACTTAGAGCTATTTTGTTCCTGGGCTTGTTATAGGTGCATCCTTGGGGTTTTCTCCTCTTATATGTGACCTGTCACTTGTCAGGATTGTGCATGTGCAAGCATGTGGTACACTATGACACCATGTTGACTTGATGGGTGGTGTGGTATGTCTGTCTGTGTTTCTTATTGGCCCATTGTTCCCAGTTTCTGTCCATGATTGTTTTGAGATGATGCACTTCTTGTCTGTGTTGGGGTATGTTGTCTGTGCATTGTTCCTGAGTGGTGATTTGTGTACTCCTGTTCTGTCTGGGCTCCCATTGCCTTTCCACTGTTTTACTGCACAGGTCTGGGCTTGTTGTACTTCTGTGTATGTTGTTAGTGTGTTTTGTGTTTGGCTGTTGTTTTTGTGCCAGCATTGGTTCAGGCATCCCTGAGTGTGTGTGATGTTTGTGGATGCCCCCCAGAGAGTGTGATTGTTTGTCAGTGTATTTTCTGGACATTATTGGCACCATTCTGTGTGTTTGATTCTGGTGTTGAGTGTTGCATGTGTGAGGTGGGTGAGGAGGGGTATGTGTGAAGGATCCAACTTGTGTTTGACAGTCATGGAGTGTGTCAATGGGCCCCGTGTTTTATGCAGATGACATACAAATGTCAAGTTGTTGGATACATGTGTGTGGCTGATCACTATTTGACTTCAGAGACTTCCTATCATCCCTGTGCCTATGCATGGGATGCCTTGCTGTCTCCCCGAGTTGTTGCACAGTGGTAACTGTGGTTTAATTTCACTCACTGTGCCAGCCATGTGTGATTTGACGGCCTAAGGGTGTTGTGATATGATCCTTCTCTTGCATGTGATGTATACATGCTTTGTGGCTAGTTCCTTGGCTTTCTATTAGTGTCCACCTCACTTTGTTCTGCCCATTTGTTGTCCTCCATTGCTGCTGACATCTGGTCTGTGTATGTGGCTGTGTGTCAGTGTGGGGTGTGTCTGTGTGACTTGACAGGCAGTGTGTCCAGTTAATTGATTGTTCATTTTCAGTGTGAGTGTTCATTTTGTGATTGGACTCAGTTTGCTTGACATGAGTGTAGTGTAGGTGTGGTGTGAGGGTTGCCCTGACCCTGAGCTTATGTGCTGTGCGTTCCTCTGCAGCCCCACCTGCTGAGACGGTCTCCCTGGTTGTTTGGTGTGTGGTGCACAGTGTGGGTTCACCTGGCTGGTTATTGTGCATGGGGGAGCACAGGAGGGGCACATAGTATGTCCCTTAATAGTTGTGGGGGGCCTAATCTGTGGAGGGTGGAGGTGTGGCCCTATGATCTTTGTGAACTGCCCATGCCTGGCGCTGGCCCTGCCTTCTACAATGTGCACATGTTTTCCCACGTCTTCACCGCTGCGGTAACGTTACCGATACATTGCATTGATATCACGGTTGGTGGGTGACCTGGATGCGGAGGGGTGATTTGGTGACAGGTAGGACATGTGTGGGTACACTTGTGGATGTGTTCCTGTCCCCACCAGGGTGTCTGGTGTGGACAGGAACCGTATATCAGCCCATAAGTTGTGTGTTGTGGTTGTGTGCGGAGTTGTGTGATTGCGTAACTGCGGCGGTGTCCGCGACGGTGCATAACTTTCTGGTAGTGTATCAGGTACAGCACTGGAAAGACATGTAGAGCTGGATCCATTGCGGTGGGAACCGGGTGGAGGGGACCAGGAATCTGGTTTTGTGCTCCGCAGTCGTGCTTCTGCCGTCTCTGGTTGGGCGGTTTCTCTGCTGCGGTGTGGCTGGCTGTTTGGGGCATCCTGATTTGTACGGTGGTCGGAACGTCATTCCTCATGGCAGTGGGTCTCCATTGGCTCCATTGGGAAAAGGGCTATGTTTGACCATACTAATATGGCTGGCATGAGGACCGCTGCTGGCGTGCGGAAAATGAAATTTTCCACCACCGCCAGCATCGCGGTGGTGCCTCCGCCCATGATCCTAATAGGGCCCTAAGTTTAGTCAACGCTGGAAACAAGACAGGCAAACCACAATAGAAGATAAACAAGCATCCTCTGATTGTGCACAAATAACAGAATGTATCCATCTGTAATGCAACTGGTAATCATGTAAAGCGCTCTGACACCTTTTGGTCAAGATTGCGCTATAAAACACTGCAAATAAATAATATAGAGTTGTTGAAGTGGTGGGAGCAGCACAGGGAGAATAAGTGGTGGCATATGTGCGAAAAACTAAAAAAGCAATGTTGTGGGAGGGGTGAACAACAATGTGCTGGGGACAAAGTGACAACAAAGGTTGCATACACCAATCCTGGTGCACAAGTGTATGCTGAGACTGTCACTCGCACCTGCCGCAGTTCATCCCAGCAACCCTTGGGATGATCAAAACCTGGATTTACTAAAATGTGACCGTGAAATACAAAAGCATTCGTTATTTCAGACTGTTAAAAACATTGTTGTGCTTAAACGTTATGAGACTGTTGATTTAGGGATCGTAGCTACTATATTACCGCTTTTTAGGTCTCGCCTACGCAGCGTGCATGCGCTGCATAGGAAAGAGACCTTTAGGAATCGGTACAGCTTTGCAGGCACAGACATGCATGCGTTGCATTGCTTCCAATGGCTACGCGTGCACGTCTGGCGATTCCCTTGCGGGAGCGAGCTTTTCGCCATTTGTGTTCTCAATTATCGCTCCTGGCGCCACTCGCTCCCACAGAGGAAATTCTTTTACTTTTGTGATTTTTTTTTATTTTTTACTTGAGCCGCACACGCTTGTTTTAATTCCCCAGGTGCTTGCGCGGAGCGGAGGTTCCCTGAGGCACGGAGTTTCAGCCTTCCCGCCAGGTGCCCGCGCAGCCCAATCGGTGAGTATAGGGGTTCCATAAATGAATACAACCCCTTGAAAGTCTTGTTTTGAGGTCTGGTGTCTTTTGTGACCACACAGCTACAGGAATGCGGAGTCAGGTCCCCCCACTAGCAGCCCCCCCTCCCTCACCCCCTCGGTAACAGGCAAACCCCCTGTGCCGGAGTTCAGAGACAGATTAAAAATGAAGGGGAACCGGACATGCCCAACAATGGGGCGCAGCTTCTGAGAAACTTTTGTTAACACAGACTACTAGAAAGTGTAAACTCAGCAAGGCGGGAAGAATCTTTCAAAATGGTCTGCTTGTTTGTGCTGTGAGACAGTAAAACCCCGCTCATATAAGACCTAAAAATCAGTGAAGTGTTCAACAATCTATGCTAGTTAGATTGGCACAAAATAACGGATATGTATATAGCGCTTTATACCGCATGTCTGGTGTTTTGAAGCACTATAGTCAGGTGTTATTAGTTTTGGACCTTAGCCTGCAGTGCTGGAACACAGCTTCAGTGAGCTAGGCTGTCTTGTGCACCTTTCACCCATGCCCCGAAGAGCGCCTTCTGCACGTTCCATCTCGTTGAACGCTCGATGCATCGTCATCTCTTCCAGTCCGCGCTCTCCGGGGATCCAGGCCACGGTTTTCCGTCCCCTCAAGTGGGACAAGCACATTCGGAGTGGACAGTGACAGTCCACAGCCCGGGTGCTGCTTGTGAGTCCACAATGAGTGCAGCGCCTCGGAGCCCCTTTTCTTCCCACTTCCAAGCAACTTTCTTAAAAGTGGGCCACAGAAACCAGATTTTTCCGCACACAGACTCGGAATCTTCTTGGAAACCTCAAGGACTGTTTGACCCCGACTGCTCCATGGATCGCCCGGGAGTTTCTACCCGCAGACACCACACCATTCATTTCGTCCCACTTTCACTGCTTGTTTAGGGTAAGTTTTCGTCTCTGCTGTTCTTGCTTGTAATTAACCCTGGGCGTAGTGGGCGTAGTGGGGCTACGCGGAGCATCATGGAGTGGGGCTAAATCTACGCACACCCGCGCACTCCACGTAGACCCACTATGCACCGCCCGCCTCCCTCCCACCCTCTTTTAAAAGTACTTACAATGTTAAAAGTAAAGAAAATTACTTACCTGAGCTGCGGCGTCCCGGTGCTCCCTCTTCCTGCTTCCACGGTAACTTCTTCCTCACAAATGCGCATGCGCGGGCACCCGCACATGCGCATTTGTGAGGAAGAAGTCGGTGAGGAAGCAGGAAGAGGGAGCCCCGGGACACCGCAGCTCAGGTAAACAATTTTCTTTACTATTAACGTTGTAAGTAATTTTAAAATGAGGGTGAGCGGGAGGCGGGTGGCGGGCAACTCTGCTCTGCCATGGCGTGTGCGTAGTCTACCTGCTACGCCTACTTTGCGGACCGCGAAGTAGGCAGCACTACGCACACTCCGCGGGCGGAGCGGAGCACTACGCCCCCATTTACATGTAATGCGCATATTACATACACAAAATGTCTCGCGCGCTAGGTTCACACTGTGCAGTGGTTGGAAAGATTTAATTACGCGTTGAACTCTCTGAGCTGTGACTGAGGTCCATGCGATATTACATCATCTATCAGCCAGGGATGTTTATAACGCATGACCAAAGTGGGGAATTGCCCAGGGCCCCTGTGAGAAGTTGGCCTGATATATGCTGTCCACTAGTTCTAGTGGGCACCTTGTATCAGTCCAAACAACCCCTTATGGTGAATAGGTTAAAGCCAACCTTTATTGGAAGCTATCCTAGTGGCAGCAATGGAGAGCAGCCTTCAGGCTAAGTCTTGAAGGAATGTAAAGCAGCTTGTTTTACCAGTCTATAATCTCCTGAATGATCAAATGAAAGGACAAGCACACCAGGTACATATTCAAAATATATGTATTTAAGATAAAACACACCCCTCTAGTCTCTTTATGAGGCTAAAGTTTGAAGTACTTAGTTTACAAGTGAGCAAGCATCAGTAATAGCACAAATACACGTTTGGGCCCTAGGGGCGTATCAAACCATATGCCAAATAAGTGGTATAACAACCACGACTGAACTAGAAACAAGGCCTAGAGCCTGTAGAATCACTGGGACCCCAAGGAACCACCCAATATAGTGACACAGGGGACCCACGGGGACTCTATGCAGTGTGTAAACACAACCACGGGTTCCCGTTAGCTTCTATGGGCAATGTCGCGGTTGGAAATTTAAACATTAGGGACACTTCTAATCGAGTCAGGACCAAACCCTTTTGAACTTAAGCAGTTCTAGGGCTAGCACCCACGGGAGCACCGGAGTACTCGAGTTACCTCACCCAGGGAAGCCGGGTGCATAGGTGTCTTTTGGTGTCGGGTCGCGTCGTCGATTCCAATGGAAGCCTGCAAAGAACTGCTGCTGCCGTGAAGAGGAGAAGTGTCTGAAGAGATCCAAGCCTGGATCTGGGATGTAAGGATCCTGAAAGCAGAGGGGACAGAGTCTGGGTCACTAGCCAGTGACCGAGGGCAGGATGGACCAATGCCCACAGATGTCGGGTGCTTCAGGTGAGTTGATGGGTGTATTGACTCTTCAGCAACGAGGTCCAGGAGGTGTCGATGAAGTCCATGAGCCGGATTCGAGCTGTGCCACAAAGTTTGTCGAGTGCTGCGGTGTTGGCGACCAGATTGGACCCAACAAGCCATGGCAACGGCAAGTCACTGGAATTCAGAGAACGGACTGCGTTGCATACCAGCAAAGTCTGAGGGACTCACCCAGTGAGGGCAAATCAGGGCACGTCTGGAGCAACCAGGAAAGCCCAAGAAGAAGAGGAGTTGCCTTCGTGGGGACCTGCTAGCCAACGGGCTAGTGATTGCAAAGGAGCCTCAAGTGGTCACACTTGAAAGGGGCCCACGGGTCACTCGTGGAGTGGAGGCCCTCAATCTTCGGTGCAGGAGATGCTCAAGGCTGGGGCTACTTGGAGCCCAAAGCACAACTTCGAGGATGACCAGGAAGATAGGGTTGCTGCAAAAGTTCACGGTGTCCAGGGGTCATGGTTCCACGTCACCCACGATAGCCACGGGCCTCAGCTTAGCTGTGGACTCAGGGTAGTCTCGGGGAAATCTGGAAATCCACCTCTGGTGATGCAAAGACGTCGGCGTCCGGCGGGAGCTTCAGCGATGCAGACCGGTCAGTTGCTTCTTTGGTGCCTGCCAAGCAGGGGAGTCACTCCTTGACCCCAAGGGAGATTTCTTCAGTCTTCTAGTTAAAGTAGAACGTCGAAGGTCCAGGATATATGTTGCAGAGTTTCGTCCAGGGTAATCTAAAGTCCTAGGGACTGGATTCCTATACTTATAGTAAGTTTAGGGGATGGACTAACTCTAAGGCCCCTCCTCTGGGTGTGCTTGGAAAGAGGGGCGGTTACACCCATTTCCTTTGTCCAGTTTCACGCCAGAGCAGGGGCAGGTAGCCCCTGCAACCGGTTTGAACTGGACTATGCACAGGGACACCAAATGTGCCCCCAGTGCAGGACTTCAAGCACCAAGGAGTACTCCCGCCCAGCCCCAATACACATCAGCCTGTCTGGGGAGGTGGTTACACCTCCCCTCGACAGGAAACCTATTGTCCAGGCCTCCCCTGCCGGAGTTTCGGTCAGCAGCAGGAGGCCAGACCCGTGTCTGTGGCAGAGGCATCCATTTTGTGATGCCAGGGCTCAGGAAAGTCCTACCGGGTTTGACCAGTGGGAACATGTCGCTCCCTCTAGAAGGGTGTAATGCTACCTTCGCCACAGGACTGGTGGTGGTGTAGTATTCCAAGATGTTTGATACCAAACACGACATGTTTTGATGCAGGGATTCCAAAGTTAGCATTTACCGCGAGGTTATAATGCATTTAAGAGTATATGGTATGTCTGTATCACAGAACAGCCATAAGGAAGTATTTCCGAAAGCTGCAGAGGTACCCAGCTCATGCTTGGGCACCCTCTCACACAAAACCAAGCACTCTGCCTTCAGGATTCGCAAGGCCTGCCATAGGAGTGGCTTATAGGTTTATGTGTGTCTGTATATATGTGTGGATATAGGTAGCCTATACCACCGTAAGGGGTGCAATCACACCCTTACCCAGGCTGCAGTAGCAGACCTGTGGTGCCAATTTGGAGTGCTTCCCAGGGGTGGCACAATACATGCTGCAGCCCCTGGTAGGCCTCTAAGGTACCTATGCCCTAGGCACATAATATACCATATACTAGGGGCTTATAAGGCACTCCAGAATCCAATTAGATAGTTACCTAATGTACATGGAAACCATTTTAGAGAGGAAGCAGCTAGGCTGTGGTCCTGATTAGCATGGCCACGGCCAGAATAAGGTCGCAAAACAGTGAAACACCAGCAAAAAGTGGGGGTACCCATGTGAAGCAGATCCTACTCTCCCATAGCCCCCATCTTCCAAGGGCACCCCTGTGAAAGTGAACTTTCTCTCTGTTTGACCTACGCCTGTTTTATTTTTCTCTCTCTCTCTTTCTCTCTCTCCCTCTCTCTCTCTCTCTCTCTCTCTCTCTCTCTCTCTCTCTCTCTCTCTCTCTCTCTCTCTCTCTCTCTCTCCCTCCCTCCCTCCCTCCCTCCTCAGTGTAATCTTGGGAATCTCCGGGGTCCTGGTCACAACATATTTCAACTGTTGTGTTACCCTATTAAAGTTTAATATAATTTACTATTATTTGGCATCACAGAGGGTATAAATTATTGTGATTGCAATTATATAGCGCTTACTACCCCTGGTGAGGCATCGATGCGCTTTTTGGCAATTTGCAGGGACTGGTTTATAAAATTCAAATTTGTTCCGTACAGGTGCCCCCAAAATGTCTTTTCCAAGGCCCCAAAGACCCTAAGATGACACTACTACCACAGCCTTTCATGCTTGATCCAGCAGGTCTGACTATATGTGCCATCTCAGCTCTGATTATGACCCCTTTTGGGGTCAACTATCTGCATGAAAGTGCGTAGGGGCCATGGTGTAGGAGTGTGGTGGGCGCATGTTAGTGTTTTGGGGAGAACGGGAACTGTTTTACACGTCACAGTATTTAAAGCCTGCATTTAACTCTTTTAATGAAAGTTAAATGAAGGGACTCTTCAGAATTATTGGGGCGCCACTCCCCATGGGTTCGGTTGCGGGGGACACTATTTCAAGGATCTTCAAAAACTGTTTTGTGTTTCAGAGTTTAAGAAAAGCAGGTGCTGTAAATGTTATAATAACATTGTTATAGATGTTATACAAACCCCACGTGGCGTGCTACAGACGGTACTGCCGCATGGTGGTTAAATAAGAGCTGTAGTTGATATCTAAGTTAGTGGTACTCATTTTATCTGCTCACATAGATGAAAGTAGGAGGGGCTCATTGATCATGTGTTGCCATGGTAACACTGAAAGCTCTGGAGCAGTCGCTCATCCCGAAGAGCTCTCTTACCCTCGCGGGAAAAAGCCCATCGCCAGAAATAATGTTACAAGTTTTATGGTAACTTGCTGATAAGATAGCGCTGTATGCCATAGTGTGTGGCTTCCGAGCGCTGTGGCTAAGGAGGCATATTTATTTGTAGGGATGATGACCGAAGATTATTTTTCTGAATGTACAGTTGAAATGAGGTGATGAAGATGGCTTAAAGCCTCCCTGGTGCACAAGCGAGGTGGGGGAGGTCACTAACCTTCCCATTGGAGGCCAGTATTGTTCTTCCCCCTTACCTCTACCCTGCTGGACTCTGCACATACTCGGAACCCTGCAGTGTTCACTGCCTGCCAGTGCAAGCTCTCCGGCCGTAGGGTCTTCTGCCGAGGGGAGAGGGGGGTAAATGGGGGTGAGTGAAGGTGAAGAGTGAAGGGGAGGGAGCAGAGAGTTTAAAGTAGGAAAAGGTAGAGGCAGAAGGGGTAAGCGCGTACAGAGATATGAAAGACATCCAGACGGTTATGGAGAGAGGTAGAGAGGCGTGGAGAGGGCATATTAGAAATAGAAAGAGTGATGAGAGAGACTGATAAGATGCAGTTGGGGTAACGAGAGTGGAACAGAATTTGCTACTAACGGTAGAGAGGTGAGTGCGAGAGGGATCTCGAGCTTAGAGATGTGAAAACAGAGAGTGTGTGTTTGAGAGGAACAGAACCAGGAGGTATTTGAAAAGAAATGTGTGCAATGCTAGTTTTTGTGTGTGCACCCTTGAATATTTAAGGACTGCGCCAGATGCAACCAAGTACGTACATTAGAAATATTATTATATGAGGAAGCTGCAAATATTACAAAACAAGAAAACATAAACATTTGGTGTTTCACCTTAATTTTGTATAACAAGTTAATATATTTTGTTTGGATTGATACATTTCTCACATGTTTTGTTCTGTTGCGCAACCGGTGTAAGTGCCAGAGTCTCTCTCGTCCTAGAGCACATTCATTATTAGCCTGAAAGTGCTAAAAGTGCTGTTGATGGCTTGGCTCATTCAGGGTTTTAGTTGTTAATCTGCACATATGGAAAGTGTGAGACCTCTATCCAGGACAATGCGAGGACAACATGTATCATGTCTAACTCCGCCTCTAACCCCGCCCACTAGCCACGCCCCTCTCTCAATTTATTGAGTACCTGCACTTATTTTTTCCCATTTAAAGCATTGCTCGTGTGTGTGTGTGGGGGGGGGGGGCGCGGGGAGCACACTGTCACCCCGTGAACCCATCCATACTGGCCACTTCTCCCCTTTTAAAGGAGCCACCCTCATCTTTAATGAAAATATTGCTATATTGTGTCATTTCATGTCTCTGTTCTCAAAACATCTATTACTCCGGGACTTACTCATTCGCCTTTCATTTGTCAGCGGTGGCTCTCTCTCCCATCCTCACCCTCAACTTATTAGGTCCCAAAGGCGAGGCCTATTGGCTATGCCAATGCTGGTTAGAAAATGTCAGCTGTGTGCCAAATAACAACAACTATTGGCAAATCAAGAGGGAGGTGTGCCTAGAAGGAGTTACCACGTGAGGAGGAGGAAAGAGGAGAAACAGGAGAGGAGGGAGCAGCGGTCGGATGTGGTGTAAGGGCAAAAGCAGCCATCCTTGAAGCTGGGGAACCACGTTCGAGTCGCTGCAACGGTTCATCATCCTGTGATTGTGCGCAAATCATTTAATCTGCCAGTGCCTGAAAATGAAGGCATCCATCTGTAATGTAGGTGGTGGTCATGTACAGCTCTCTGATCCGTTCTGGTCGAGTGTGCGCTATATAACACTGCAAAGAAATAAAATCGAAAAAGCAGTGTTGTGGGAGGGGTGAGGAGGGTGGCTGGGTGGCTGGGTGGGGGCGGCACGAGGAGATTAAGTGGGGGCAAAGGTGCAAAAAACAAAAAAAGCAGTGGTGGGTGAGGGGGTCAGCAAGAGGAGATTAAGTGGCGACAGAAGCTTTATAAACACCAAAGCAAACAGCACAGCAAATGAAGTGGCTGCCGCAAGCATTTCATGAAGCCCTTGCAAGAAGTAACAGAACACTGAGCAGCAGTTGGATGTGATGTAATGGCCAGAGCAGCTGGCTTTCAAGCTGAGGAACCAGGTTTGCGTCTCAGTGTCGACTCAAGCATCCTGTGATTGTGCCCACATCATTTAATCTCCCTGTGCCTCAAAACTGAATGTATTTGTCTGTAATGCTGGTTGTGTAAAGCACTCTGATCCCCTCTGGTCAAGTTTGAGCTATATAACACTGCAAGAAAGTAAAATAAAATAAGCAGTGTAGTGGGAGAGGTGGGGATCAGCACGGGAGATTAAGTGGTGGCAGAAGCTTAATAAACACCTAAGCAAACATCATGGCAAATAAAGCAGCACACACAAGTGTTTCATGAAGCCAATGCACAAAGTAAACAGAACACTTAGCAGGAGCAGAGACAGGCCAACAAAAGAAAAGAGTGCTCACAAAGTTGCAGAAATAACCTGAAAGGTAAAAGCACATGTAACAGGGGCAGTCATTATGGGAGGATTCAAAAGTCCAAAAGGAGGGACTACTAAGCCTATTCACCAATCAAAAGACAGCATTTACAAAGGACAGAAAGAGGAGCCAATTTAAAAGATGGATGGTCCTTAGAGCCCATATTCCAGGGACAGCATGTCTCAAAGATACAGCGCCTGCTGATGAAAGGGTGGGTCTTTACATTGACCAAGGAGTGCCAGTATTGGTTTAGCCAATGACTGGAGCGAGATGGCATCAAGTCCATAAGGTGGAAAAACGGGCGCCATGATGGGGAAACATGTTCGGAATACCATTGAGTCTTCTGGTCATAATCTAAAATAAAAATTCAAAAAATTCAAGCTTATATGGCCATCTGGAGCCTGAGAGTACATGATCTGTAGTAAGTAGCAAGGTATGGGCTTTGTGTATTATTAAGGCAAGAAAAATGGTCTGTCAGCCAGTATACAGAGTATTCCACTGAGATCTTCCTATTAGGTCTCTGCATATCAAAAAGTTACTAGTAAAACAATATATTGTCCTCAAAGACCTGTAGAAAATTATTTACAGGGTGGTGCCAAAGATTGGACAGGGTGTGTATTATTCCATAGAATATTTGTCAACAATAGCTGGGTAGAAGAGATCTAATATGTGACACCCATATCAATGGCCCCAATGATGAAATTCCATGGAGTGAAATGAACTGCTAGCAACCTTGACCCGTTTCATGGAGACACACCCTTATACCCATAGCATGAAAACATATCTGATCTCTTCTTTTCTCTTCGTTGGCACACAATGGGCTGCCATGTGCCAACGCAGGCACCTTTCAGCAATGGTACATGGGTGTCTGCAGTGTAAGGGTGATTGTTTTTGTGCAGGAAGGGACATATTACTGCACAAAAACAATCACAAGAGGTGTGTTCCTCTTTCAATGTGTGCTGTAGAATGCAGCACACATTGAAAATGGAAAAACGAGGAGAAACAAAGGTATTTCTTATAACTGCACTTCCTTTATACCTCCACCGGGGAGGCATAGGAATCTAACGCATTTTCAGGTTTCTGAAACCTTGTAAGTCTGGGAATGCTTCAGGTTCCCTGAATGTTGCATGGGAACACCCACAGCAACACCCATGGAGTGCTCCTTACACGTAGAGTAATGCGTTAAAGAGGACCATATTTACAAGGCCATGGAAAGTCACGCAGAGTGGCTTTACGTGGCCATGTAAATGTATGGGTAGGCAAACACAAGGAGATGATGGACAAAGCGCTGAAACTTTTCAGACACTCACCCCTAGTCACAGATCTGGGCTGAACCCATTATCATTCTTTAGCTCACTTGGCCACCTCAGTTCAGACCCAGCTATATGCAAATCAGTCTTGACCCTATGCCTCATGGGAACAGTCCTGCCCTAACTGCCAAGCCAGGTCTTCCCTGAACCAGAAACAAGCATCCTGGGACTGGTTTCTGGGTAACACCCTTCATCAGCCAGGCTATCTTGAGTCCAGTGGCAAAGTAAGCAAGGGACCCACGTCTGGGCATACCTAGCTAACTTAGGGCGAACAAAGCAAACACTAGGAGATGATGGACGGAGAGCTGAAGCCTTTCAGACACTCACCCCCAGTCACAGATCTGGGTTGAATCCATCATCATTCTTTATCTCACTTGGCCACCTCAGTTCAGACCCAGCTACATGTAAATCAGTCTTTACCCTATACCTTATGGGAACAGTGCAGCCCGAACTGCCAAGCCAGGTCTTCCCTGAACCGGAAACAATTATCCTGGGACCAGTTTCTGGGTAACACCCTTCATCAGCCAGGCTATTTTGAATCCAGTGGCAAAGTGAGCAAGGTACCCACGTCTTTGCATACCCTGCCAATTTAGGGCGAACAAAGCAAACACAAGGAGATGATGGATGGATCGCTGAAACTTTTCAGACACTCACCCCCAGTCACAGATCTGGGTTGAATCCATCATCATTCTTTAGTTCACTTGGCCACCTCAGTTTAGACCCAGCTATGTGTAAATCAGTCTTGACCCTGTGCCTCATGGGAACAGTCCAGCCGGAACTGCCAAGCCAGGCCTTCCCTGAACCAGAAACAAGCATTCCTGGGACCGGTTTCTGGGTAACACCTTTCTTCAGCCAGGGTATCTTGAATCCAGTGGCAAAGTGAGCAAGGGACCCACGTCTGGGCATATCTTGCCAACTTGGGTAGGCACACTGCAACGCCGGTGCATCCATAAAAGTGAGGCGCGGATGGGGCAATGTACTTGTAAATTAGCCCCCTGATTTCTAATAGAAACGTTTCTCAAAACTTACATCATTCTTTTTGGCAAAATGTGCAGAAGAAAGAAAATAATAAAATTGCTATAGGAGAGATTTATGTCTAAATGCTCTATTGTTGATTATATTGAGCATTATGAGATTATATTGCAGCTTTAACTACTATAGCACAAAGGGCTTCACATTCAAGACTAACAAACTCTTTGTGTGCTATACTGACTATTTGATTGCATTCGATAAAGTGGATAGACTATGACTCTGGTTCAAATTTACTTTGTGATCCAGTCATATTGCATCTAATAGCATATCAAGCTATCTGACAGGAGAGTTGACCCCTACTGAAAAAGTAACTTGGCAGAAAGAACATATTGGTCCTTCTGAGCAGAGACAGAATGGCAGGTGTAAATCAGTGTCAAAATCACTTTTTCTTCCAGGTCCTGTGCATTTTTGTCCATCCATATTCAGAAGGTTTTCTCAATTCCTACAGATATGTGGTTGAAGTCTAGTGCAAATTGGAGTATCCTTCTTTTGATTCCATCATGTTATAATTTTCAAAAAGTATACCTATGCATCCATTGAAATACCTTTGTTAAGTGGCTGGTTCTGAGATATTTACATAACTGTTCCATTTGGTTCTATTCTGAAGTCCTACCTAAGATCAATTTTTACATGTCATGAAACGAGTCGCTAATTTATGAGTAGTACTGTGTGGGCTTATTACGAGCAAGGCGGTCCCAGGACTGCAGTACTCGCGGTCTGCCTGCCACCACCCTGGTGGTCTGAGCACAGTACTTTGAGTGTGGTGGTGGGACCTCCACAAGACCTCTTCCAGAATCCCACTGTGGTGGTGATCTCGAAAGGGGCTGAATATGCTGGTGGTGCTGAAGCCGGTACCGCTGAGCATATTACGACTCGCATTCTCACAGACATTTTCATGGCAGACATGCAGGTAAGAGGGCCCTAACAGGGCCCCCAGGTAAATCAGGGCATGAGGGTGTGGGGGGAGCATATGTTGTTCCCCTCCTGGACTCGTACGTTAGTTCCTGCACGGTGTGTCAAGCATGACATGGTGCATGCCACACCATGCAGGGACGTGCTGCAGGCTCTCTCACGGTGGCGGTATGCTGTTAGGCCTCTCCTATGAGCCTAACATACCCACCACAGTGAGATCGCCGCTATACCGCCTGCCCTGGATTAAGCTCATAATCCGACGGACGGGTTCACCACAGGCTTGGCTATCTTCCTGGGAGCACCAAACTCGTAATAAGCCCCGAAGTCTTCTCCATTTTTTTCCTTATTCTGAGAGATCATTGCAGTTTGGCCATTATTCTGGGTAACTTGCTTCTCGCATAGAGCTTTGGCTTTTTTCATCTGACTTGTTTCTCGCTCTGTCTGTTTCTTCTCCTTCAGTATTCTCAAGCTTCTATTGTATTCTCTTATTCTGATGATGACCCTATTACGATTGTGGACCAAAACAAAATTGAAAATCAACATACGAACTTCACACGAGACAACGTTGTGAGTGGAAACTGCCTAGAGTGAAATCAGGGCAGCTTATTTTCTGTCATAGTTTTTTTCACCTTTTTCTTCACTCCATGTACTTTTTATTCGGTTGTGCGAATCACTTCAGCACTGAGCACATGTCCTTGTCACTATATGTCCAATCTGAATCAAAACATTTACTATATCACGGTACTCCTGTTTGTGAGTTCTACTTTGAAATTATGATATGTGTTTTCTAAAGAACAGCTGTTCCTATGCAAATGGTATAACACTGCTGCACGGCCATTCAACCTCAAAAAATTAACTGAAGACATATCATTTCCTAGCTGTCTTTGATAATGAAGTGAAAATTTAATTTTACAGGCGTAAGATGATGTATAAATTTGCAGATCCTAATTTGAACCAATCAATTTAAGTAGGTCTGACCGAACCCAATTTAACTAGGCCTGATTGAAATTTAAATGATGCTGCATTCATTTGTGTAATTTCAGTAATATCAACATTTTCTTATAGCAGAATTCCAGAAATCCCACTATCAAGCCACTTTGCTAAATTACACACCCGTTTGTGGTAAAAATGTATAAAAACACACGGGAACAACAGAAAGCAAGCAACTGTTCTTTGCAATGATTTGGGGTTTTGCACACCTTTTCCACTGCAAAATGCATTCTCGTGTCAAAAATTGATTCAAGGATGTATTTTGCCCTAAAATACAATAATGGATTTGTATTTTGCTTAATTACGTAATTGTGCGTAGGTATTTCCAAAATTTCTTGTAATTACGTGAGAGAAAATTACACAGTTTTAGTACTCCCTTATTTGTGATCTCTGGGCAAGTGGTAGGCATGGCCACCAGCAGAATCGCTTCCAACTCTCCGCGTTAAATCTTCCGCATTGCTAAAACCCTCATTAAATCCCCCTCTCTGCAAGCTACCACAAATGGCGCCCTTACCCGCTGTAATAACCTGGCAGAATTTTTCTACAAGAAAATTCACATTATATATCTTACCTTCCCTTGTGCTACCACTCACAAAGACCTGTCCCTCATGGCTATGTCCCCGTCTGGCATGAAAGCAACACTGGATCATATCCCTTGTTAAATCAGGATCGCCTAGGGATCCAGCCCCCCCTCATGTTCTGAAATTAGCGTCTGGTACAATTCTCCCAGGGAACCGCAAATTGATCAACACCTCCACCTCCATCTCCAAGGGAGTGGTTCCTCCACCATGGAAATGCGCTATGGTAAAAGCATTACTTAAAAAATCCAATCTTGACCCCTGGATCTTGGAGAATAATCGGCCTAACTCCCTCCTTCCAGTGATCAGCAAAATACTGGAGAGGTATGTTAATTCAGTGCTATCCAGGTTTTTAGAATCAAATAACTTGCTTCGCTCTTGACAAACGGGTTTTCGGCTCCTACATGGGACGGAGACAGCTCTCTTAGTGGTGGCTGAAATGTCCAGGAGGATCTTGGATCAGGGTGGCATAGCAGCTATCTTTCTCCTGGACCTCAGCACCGCATTCGACACCGCCAACCATAATATCTTGACCCTCAGACTCAGGAGTCTTGGAGTGCCTGGGGGTGGTATTACCTGGCTGCAATCCTTCCTAGAAGACAGGTCCTTTCAGGTCTTTGAAGGAGAAGTTGTTTCTAAGCGTATGGCTCTTAGCTGTGGTGTGCCTCAGGGATCCTACCTAAGCCCCACGTTATTTAATGTATACATGAGGCCGCTGGCCGAGATAGTCCATCCATTTGGCATAAAAATAGTCACATACGCCAACGATACACAACTTGTTGTGGCCTTAAACCACCCAGAAAAGTCATCTGCTAGTTTAGGGCCTTGTTTAGAGGAGGTTGCCAAATGGATAGACCTCTCCTGTTTAAAAATGAACAGAGACAAGACGGAGATAATACTCCTAGGCAGCTCCCCAATTTTAATTCAGGGTTATTGTGGCCAAACTGCCTTGGTCCTGCCCCATCAATAAAGAATCAGATCAAAATTCTTGGCATGTTCCTGGATCGCTCCCTGACTTTTGACTATCAAACAGCGAAATGGTCATCCACATGTTATGGCATCCTGAGGATGCTCCGAAAAATTCTTCCTCTCCTCCCACTCCTGGCAAGAAGGATAATGGTCCAGGCTCTGATTCCCTCACGCGTGGACTACGGTAAGGCACTCTATCTGGGAGCTCCTAAGGCCACTACAACTAGACTACAGATCATTTAAAATTGCGCAGCCCGCTGGCTCCTAGACATCCCTTATCAGTAGGCCTGGGCGAAGCACTACGCTACGCTCGCGTAGTTTGCGAAGTTCGCGCTACTTCGCACTACGCGAACTGCACGTAGCACAGTGCGAACACGCGTAGCGTAGTGTTGCGTAGTGCTGCGGTCATTTTTTGCTTGCTCGCGGTCCTCAACGTCAAGTTGGCGACCGCGAACAAGCAAAATGACATCCCGGCGAGACTTTTTCCTTGTTCGCGATCGCGAGCATGGAAAATAAACCTCCCGGCGAGATTCCCAACGCGAGGAGGTCAGGTTTCTCATTGCGAGGGGTCGCGTATGCTCGCGACCGCTCGCGATGAGAAACTACCAGTTCGCGTTGAGAAAGCTGCCGCTCGAGTAAAAATCTACTCGAGCAGCAGAAAACTACAGCTCGCACTGTGCAAGATGCCATTTTCAATGATTGCACAGTGCCGGTTGCTTGTCCGCACTGTGCAATCATTGAAAACAACATCTTGCACAGTGCGAACATGTTACTACGCAGTTCGCGAAGTGCTACGCGTAGCTCGCGTAGTGCGAACTTCACTTTGCGTAGCTTCGCGAAGTGCTACTTCGCGAACTACGCCCACCCTTACTTATCAGCAACCTGCATTGAAAACTCTGCATTGGCTGCCGATATTTGAGAGAATTAAATTTAAGGCTCTTTGTATCACCCATAAGTCTTTTTGGGGAGAAGGACCGGCTATTAATCAATCTATTATCACCCTTACCACCCTAACAGAAGTCTCCGCTCGGTGAACCTCTTTCTCGCCACTGTGCCAAAAATAAAGAGAGTGCGAAGCGGCGGTCACTCTTTCTCCTATAATGCTGCTAGGCTGTGGAATGCCCTTCCTCCCCCCATACATCAGGAATTCAACCATCTGCCTTTCCGGAAATTACTTAAAACTTGGCTTTTCAAAGGCACTGTCCAGTAAAGGTGTTTTCTTGGTCCACGGCTGCAGATAGCGCTGGGATGGCTTAGGGTAGCTATGCGCTCTCTAAATGTTTCTTTCATTTCCTTTCATTATGCTGGGGAGGGCTGTCAGGAAAACATTTCAGGGGCTTGTGTCCCACTTCTGTTTCCAGTGCACACTTAATGGTGCCTCGTCTCAGTGTGAGCTCAGACAAGAGACCGGTGGCCCTGGTTGCAAATCTGCTACAATTCCTCCGCACTCAATTTCTTTTTCACATTTTTTCTATCTTCTCTTTCATCATTCGCTTTCTCTTTTTTCCACCTTTTTACTCTCGACATCTGCATGAAAGGTGGTTGGAAGTCTTACTTCTATGGGGTATGTATGACAGAAATATTGTTTGACATAAATGTTGTGTCCTAAATATTGTTTACACAAAATCATCCCATTGGGTATAGATTTTCTAATAATTTCTTTAATGGGGCTATATTTTGTAAGCAGTATTTAGGACACAATATTTTTGTCAGACTGTATTCTAAATAAGATAAAAGAATATCGCAGCACCTCTGGCACCTCTGGATAGTTCACTCACAAAATAATCTAACCTTACGCCCAACAAAAGGTCCTGACACTCATTTGTCCAGGCTGTTTATTTTTGTCATCATTCTGTCATCGTTTATAGAACCAATTGGTGTAAATCACAACTTAAACTTTAAAGAAAGAATAAATTAATCCTTTTCCTACACAAGGTCGAGCAGCATGACCTTTACAAATGCTGCAAAGTGACATAGAAACATACAGAATAGAAAGAACAAGGACATCAGTCAGTGGCTGCTCAGGATAAGTGAGCTTTTTTTTTGTTTAAGAATTTGTATTGAGTTTTCAAAAAAGAGAAACAAAACACAGAAATACAAATAGAATACAATCATCAGAAAGTCTAAATCGTACTACAAAGTATAAAAATCAATTAATAAGAACAATATAAAATCCCATAAATGATCAAACAATAAAGGAAAAGAAGAAAAGAAAAAGAACTGAAAAGGAAAGAAAAGTAAAGGGAGAGTATAGATCAAAGAAATAAAGAACAAAAAACAAAGAATAGAAATTAAAGAATAGAAAAAGTCCTAAGACTACATAAGATAGCAGATAAAAGAAAAAAGAACCAAATTATGGTAGAGGAGCATGTGAAGAAAGATAAGATGTAAAAGGTAACCAGAGAAGATCAGATTTAATTTTGTGAGAAAGAACAGAAGAGGAGACATTAGCAATCCGATGTTCATCGCAAACAAAATTCCACCACATTAATAAAGATATTTTCGAATTGTCTTTCCATGAAGATAAAATGACTTTGAATGCCAAAGCAATGAAAAGATCAAACAATAAAGAAATAGAAGTGGAGTCATCCAAATCAGGCGATGAGGAACCTAAAAACCCATTAGGAAATGATAAACTCAGATTACAATTAAAAATGTTCATACAAGTTGACCAAACTGATTTCCAAAAAGTGAAAACATTCGGACAATCATAAAGGAGATGTCTCAAAGTGCCGGTAAGTTCAGAACAAGACCAGCATAGGGGAGACGAGGAAGGAGAGAACTTGGAAATGCAAACAGGAGTAATAACAGCTCTATTATAGATAAAATACAAGGATTGAGTTATACGGGCAGCAGCAGAAATTTTAAATAACTTAGACCATAATTTATCCCAGACATCAATAGAAAATGAAAGAGATAAATCTAATTCCCAAACAAGTTTAGTAGGAGATTTAGGTCTCTCAGTTATATGCAACAACAATAGTTTATAAAAAAGAGCTGCTTTAGGTATATGCATAGGAAATAGACTGTATAGAGGTGTTGGAGGAGTAAGGGACGGTAGTGACACAGGTAAATCAAAAGAGGCCAAATGTAATTGTAGAGCAGCTGAAATTAAAAGATATTCGGTATGATATGTATCAGGTAATTGAAAAATTGTTTGCGAATCAAGGAAGGGAATAACAGAGTGTTGAAAGATTAATTGGTATACATAAATAATACCCTTCTCCTTCCAGTGTTTGTAATAGAATGATTTACCCTTGCATTTAAGAAATTTATTATACCAGATAGTGGAAGATAGAAAGCATTGAAATGGAGTTAACCCCTTAGTAAACGTATTATATAATACATTTAGGGAATATTTTATAATCGGGTTATTAGAGATGAAAGTACAATTAGACATATAAATCACATTCTGAAAAGAAAAATCCTTTAGAGAGGAACGTTCAAAAACAATCCATCTTGGAATAGGGGTATCAGCAAAATAAAAGGATAGAGCGAAGGACTGTTTGATTAGAAATGCTGAGTGGTAAGCCATAAAATCAGGAAAACGCACTCCGCCTTCAGACTTAGGGCGTTTAAGTTTTACAAGGGCAATACGTGGGTGTTTCTTATTCCATAAACATTTTACACAAATGGAATTAATTTGTGAAAAGTATGTAAGGGGAATGCGAATAGGCAACATAGACAATATATAAAGGACATGAGGTACAATCATCATTTTTATAGTATCTAACCTGCCCCACCAAGAAAGATAAAGTGGGGTCCATGCAGTGAGTAAAGATTGGATTTTAGTAAGTAATACTGCAAATGTATATCTTATCGTGGCCGGTAGGGAAGCAGAGAACCAAATACATAGGTATTTAATTTTTGTGGGGCACCAAGTAAAAGTAGTGTCATTAAACATATATTGATAACATAACGAGTTCAGGGGTAAAACTTCTGTTTTAGAGAGATTTAACTTATAGCCAGAAATGCTGGAGTATAGTCGAACCTCATCCAGGAAGGGAGGAAGGGATGTGAGAGGATTAGCCATGTATATCAATATATCGTCAGCATAAACTGATAATTTAATTTCTATAGAGTTATGTGTAAAACCAGATACATGATCATTAACCCGGATACGCTCAAGGAAGGGTTCGAGGCAAAGAACAAATAACAAAGGTGAAAGAGGGCAACCCTGACGCGTACCACGAGATAAAGAGAAGGAATTTGAAAAGTGATTATTTACAAAGATACTGGCCCGGGGACAGGAGTATAACAATTTAATATAGGAAATGAAAGTTGGACCAAAACCAAACTAATTGAGGGTTCTAAACATAAATTGCCAATTAA
Source organism: Triturus cristatus (assembly GCF_964204655.1). Classification (NCBI taxonomy): domain Eukaryota; kingdom Metazoa; phylum Chordata; class Amphibia; order Caudata; family Salamandridae; genus Triturus; species Triturus cristatus. The sequence continues at coordinate 1,707,858,739 of NC_140590.1, forward strand.
TACGGTCAAAAGCCTTTTCAGCATCTAGGGATAACGCTGCAAGAGGAGATTTGAATTTTTTTGCAAGCGAGATAACATTCGCAAACATTCGAGCATTATCTGCTGCTAATCTACCCTTAATAAATCCAACTTGATCAGTCTTAACCAATAATGGCAGGAGACTCTCAAGACGAATAGCAAGAATCTTTGCAAATATCTTACAGTCATAATTAATTAATGAAATAGGGCGATAGTTTTTACATAGGGAGTGGTCCTTGTCAGGTTTGGGAATAATAAATATTAAGGCATCCATAAAGGAGCCAGAGGCCTTAGCATCATTAATAAAGGAATTAAACAGTGTCAGAAGCTTAGGAACAAAAATCGATGCAAAGGTAGAATAAAAATCAACCGTAAAGCCATCCGGTCCTGGAGCCTTTGATTTTTTCAGGGATTTGATGGCATTAATAATTTCTTGGGCAGTAATCGCAGCCTCCAAGGAATCAAATTCATGGGGTAAGGATGGGGGAGGAGGAAGGCCAGAAAAAAAAATATCTAAATTTTGATTTGAAGGGTTCGTGTCATCGGAATAAGGGGCCTCATAATAATCATGAAAGATATTAGCAATATCATCATCAGAGGACACTAAGCGTTTAGTGGATTCATTTAAGATGGGACCAATATTTTTACGTTCAGATTTAATTTTTAAATAGTTATCTAATAACTTACCAGCTTTATTTTGACCACCATGATATTTAGATTTCATTTTAAGGAGAATATTACAAGCTTCAACAGTCGCAACTTTGTTAATTTCAGATTTGGCCTTAATGAGCTTATGAAGAGCCGAGGGTGATTTGGAAGTGAAGTAATTATGCTCCAATAGTTTAAGCTGTTGTAATAAAGCTATATATTTATTCCGAGCAATTTTCTTTTTCTTAGAAACATAAGAAATAGCAAATGCCCGAAAAGAGGCCTTAAAAGCATCCCAATTATTAGAAACAGAGGTTGCTAATGGATTGTTAAACATGAAGAACTCTTTAATAAAGGAAGTAGCTTCTGTTATGAAAGTGGAATCCGATAATAAAATATTATTAAGCTTCCAACGACTAAATTTTTGGGAGTGTAACGAAAGATCCAAAACAGTAAGGACTGGTGCATGGTCAGAAATGAAAATTGACCCAATCTCCGAGGATTGGATAGATGGAAGTAGGGATTTACTAACTAAAATATAATCAATCCTGGAACGTGTATGGTGGACATTGGAAAAAAATGTGAACTCAAGAGAATCTGGGTTACAAGTCTTCCAAACATCAAATAGAGGACGAGAGGTAATGGCCGATTGAAAAGCCTTGTGGGATTTGTCAGGATGAAATTTGGACTGAGATTGTCGATCAGAAAATGGGTCTAAGCATTGGTTAAAATCACCATCAATAATAATATTAGGACAATCGAAGGAGGAAAGTAGAACCTTAATGTTATGCCAGAATTTGGGGTCAGGTTTAACCGGACCATAAATATTCAATAAAACCAAATCCTTGCCCTGTACAACAACCTTGGCCATTACCCATCGTCCATCAACATCATTTTGCGTAGAAACTAAGGGTGGGCGTAGTTCGCGAAGTAGCACTTCGCGAAGCTACGCAAAGTGAAGTTCGCACTACGCGAGCTACGCGTAGCACTTCGCGAACTGCGTAGTAACATGTTCGCACTGTGCAAGATGTTGTTTTCAATGATTGCACAGTGCGGACAAGCAACCGGCACTGTGCAATCATTGAAAATGGCATCTTGCACAGTGCGAGCTGTAGTTTTCTGCTGCTCGAGTAGATTTTTACTCGAGCTTCAGCTTTCTCAACGCGAACTGGTAGTTTCTCATTGCGAGCGGTCGCGAGCATACGCGACCACTCGCAATGAGAAACCTGACCTCCTCGCGTTGGGAATCTCGCCGGGAGGTTTATTTTCCATGCTCGCGGTCGCCAACTTGACGTTGAGGACTGCGAGCAAGCAAAAAATGACCGCAGCACTACGCAACACTACGCTACGCGTGTTCGCACTGTGCTACGTGCAGTTCGCGTAGTGCGAAGTAGCGCGAACTTCGCAAACTACGCGAGCGTAGCGTAGTGCTTCGCCCAGGCCTAGTAGAAACAATTTGCACAGATAAAGATTTGTGAAACAATATAGCAACACCTCCTTTTTTACTAGAGGCAGGAGAGTACACAACTTGGCCTACCCATTGTCTTTTCAGCTTAAGTGATTCCGCTTCAGTACAATGTGTTTCTTGAATAAAAGATATTTGAGAATTTAGTTTGGATAAATGAGAAAGTACCTTCTGTCTTTTGACGGGGTTGCCAAGACCACGAACATTCCATGTGACAAAATTACACATAATGAAGGAGCGGAGAGGAACAATACGTAAGGAGATGATACACTTCAGGGAGACATCTAAAAAAAAAGAGACACCAAAATTGATCAAAAAAATAAAAAAAGTATACAATAAAACAGTACACAGTTCCAAAGGACATACGCGATAAACAGCACAATGTCAAATGAGTAATAGGACATGCTGACGGAAAAAACAACAAAGCAAAGGAAAAAAGAGAGAATAAAAAAAGAAGTAAAAGAAGATAGATCAAGGAAAGATATCCAGATCTAAAAGAAAACAACACTAACAGATGCATGGGGCGTAACAGCACCGACAAGTGATGGAACGGCAGAGAGAAAGATAAGAATAGAAAACTAAGAAACAGCCGTACTAAAAGAGAAAGCAGAAAGACACAAGGACATTAAGAAGGAGAGGAAGAGCCAGTTGCAGGAGTGAAGATAGGTTTTGAAGAAACAACTTCAGTTTAAGAGGGTCATCAAAAGAGCGAGTGGAGCCTTCAATTGTGATTTTACACAAACAAGGATGGAGAATACCATAGCGAATATTCAACTGTCTCATTTGAGGACGAAGCGCCAGAAATTCCTTCCTTCTTGCGTTGGTAGCATTAGATAAGTCTTGTGAAATAAAGATGTTGTGACCTGACCAAGTAAGGTGACGCTTCAATTTGGCAGCTGAGAGGACTCGCATTAAATCAGTAAATTCCAAAAACAACATGATAATGCCTCTAGGCTTAGAAGCATTAGGTTGAAAACGACCAAGTCTATGGGCACGTTGAATATTTAGTGCAGGATATGGGGAAATGCCTAAGAGCTCAGGCAGAAATTTCTTCAGGAAGAGAAGCAAATCAGGACCCTCCAAATTTTCTGGTAAGCCATAAAGGCGGAGGTTGTTACGTCGATTACGATTTTCAAGGTCCTCAGTATGAAGCTTAAGACGTTGAATTTCCTGTTCCAGAATTGGAATTTTAGTAGAAATATCCTGAACATCACTAATACGTTGCTCCATATCAAACACCTTAGCTTCCATAGTAATCCATCTATCCTTAATTAATTGGAGCTTCTCATTAGTAGTGGCCATAAAAGATTTAAGACCCCTCACCTCATCCAAGATAGTATCTAGAACAGGATGTTGAGATGATAATATGGGTGAGGGAGGGTCATTCTTGGCTCTCTTAGACTTGGTACCAGAAGAAACTGCTCTAGCCGCATTGGAAGCTTCACTAGCCATCATGAAACGAAAGGGCGGTCGAGAAGTGATTCTCAATAAGGGCTTCCGCCTGCCCATCCGTCGAAAGAAAAGCACCCAACTCCTCAAGAAGTCTCCGGGGACCAAAGAAAGAAAAAAAGAAAATCCAAAAAAGATAGCATGTGCGGTGAAGAACGTCACCTTCTGTCAGCACTCTGGCGATAGTAGAAACTCGCGAGCAAAACAGCGTCACTCCTAAAAATAACAAATCACCAAGAGGCTAGGAGATGTGACATCAATAAATCAAAAAGATTAACATAGGCACATACTCAATATAAAACTGAGAGCCAGAGAGGGGAAAACAGAATGCAACTGGCATCGCCTCCAAAAGAGTCTGCATTAGAAATCCATTAGAAATAACATGCTGCGACTGGGGCACGCAGTGAAGAAGAGAAAAGCATAAAACCCATCTACTTCAAGGCATAGTAGCATGCTGCAAACAGTCTTTATGACAATACAGCAGGTAGTAGTGAAAAAAAGAAAAAAAAATAGAAAACGTTGCCGCGCGTTCAAATCATGAAACGCCGGGATTACCTCACAGCATGCAGCAGTTTACGAACGGCCAGCACAAAATGGCGGCCGCCGCACGTCCTGAACTGAGGAGAAAGCACCGCCACAGCTACCGGGTCCACGAGAGAAGAATCCAGGGTCGGAACGGGCAAAATCTCCGCACCGACCCTTCAGCGCTCGTAAACCATCACCACAGCGTGTCCAGGAGCCAAACAACAGGCTGGTAGTCGCATTATGTCTCCGCGTACGAGCGGAGCTCAAAATTCAGCCGCCATCTTCTCGCGGCGCGAGACCACGCCCCATGGATAAGTGAGCTTTGAGAAGCTTTCAAACCTTGGGTGTCATTGCTGAGTCAGGTGCTCTAGGCTAACGTAGCAACACATGTCAATCAATCAATCAGGGAATTGTAAGCACGCTACTCACCCGTGAGGGTCTCAAGGCGCTGAGGGGGGGGGGTCTGTAGATCTGTTTAGCCGAAGAGCCAGGTCTTGAGGGTCTTCCTGAAGGTGTTCAGGGAGGGGGCACGTCTGATGTCTGCCGGTAGCTCGTTCCATTTCTTGGCTGCAATGTGATAGAAGGATCTTCCACCTGCTCTGGCTCTCTGGATGTGCGGGGTTTCAGCCAGTGGGAGGTTGGAAGATCGCAGGTTTCTTTTGGGTACGTGGAAGTTGATTCTGTCATTGAGGTATTTGGGTCCTTTGTTGTGAGGCATTTGTAGGAGTGAGTGAGGATTTTGAAAGTGACTCTTTTCTCGACGGGGAGCCGGTGGAGACTTCGTAGGTGTTGACTGATGTGTTCGTGTCGGGGGATGCCGAGGACGAGTCTGGTGGCGGTGTTGAGGCCGTGTTGTCCGACGATGGCTGTGAGGGGGGCCATGTAGATGTTGAAGAGGGTGGAGCTCAGGGATAAACCCTGTCATCTGGGAAGGTACTTGTTTTGAAGGTGGTGTTGATGGTGCGTTGTATTTCGGGTGCGATGGCAGCCCTGTGGTAGATGTGAGGGGGCAGGGGTCAGTGCGGGCCCCCGAGTGGATGCTTTTCATGGTCGAGGCGATGTCTTTGGCCGTGATCGGTGTCCAGTTGGAGATGGTGATCTGGCTGGTATTTTTGGGGGGTGGGGGGCCGTCTGTGGCACCTGGTGGATGGTCGATGAAGTTGTTGTAGAGGTTTTTGATCTTGAGGTGGAAATAGGTTCCAAGCTTGTCACAGAGGGGGTGAAGTCTGTGGCTTCGCTGCATGGGTTGGTGAATTCTTGAATGACACTGAAAAGTTCCTTGGAGTTGGTGGAGTTGGCCAGGATTTTGTTGTGGATGAAGTTCTTCTTGGTGGCTCTGATCTTGTTGTGGTAGCCGGTCATGGCGTCCTTGTAGGTGGTGTGGTTTTCGGTTGTCTTGGTGTTTCTGCAGTTCTTCTCCAGGCGTCTGCAGGTGTGTCTGGCTTCTTGGAGAGTGGTGGTAAACCAGGCGGCTTTTCTGGGGTGATGTCTGTCGGAGTTGCGTAGCGGGGCGAGCTCGTCTGCGCTGTCGGAGATCCAGGTGTGGAGTTCTCTGGCTGCGTCGTTTGCGTCGGGTGTCCAGGTGTGGTTGTCTCGGGTGAAGGTAGAGTTAAGTTGCTCGTGTTTAACCTTGCTCCAGTTCCTTCGTGGTTGGCGTGGGGCTGGTTTGGGTGCCTTGGGTTTGTTGATGTGAATGATTGCTTATGGGCATCAGTAGTTCTGAACCTGCAGATGTCCAATTACAGAAAGTCTGCTTCTGATGCCTCTTTATCATGCCAGAAATGGTGGGTATTTGTTACACTGCTGACTTTGAGAGTAGATGCGCTCTTAGGTCAGCAGAGCTGGATTCAGCATTAGTTAAAGGGCAGGACATCAGGTCAGATGTAGAAGGAGTGTTCTCAGAACCAGCAACCAGTGTGCGTTGACTCAGAAGGCCCGGTACAAGGACTCAGAGCACCAGTGAAGAAGGGATTTGGAGGTGGCTATTTCAATTTGTTGAGAGATATAATTGTTTTTTTTTTTGTGTAATTTTTTTAGAGTTTTATATAGCGCAAACTAGACCCAAAGATATCAGGTATCAGAGCTCTTTACATAGCACCAGTTTCGTTACATGAGGGCACATTCATTTTTAGGCACGCATGCGCTGCATAGGCAAAAGGACCTTTTGGAAGGTCTTCGGCTTTTCAGCCAAAAACGTGCACGCGTTCCATTGACTTCAATGGCAACGCGTGCACGTCTTGAGATTCACTTGCGGGAGCAAGCAGCTGGCGCCATATGTTATCAATTATCGTGGCGCCAGCCGCTCGCTCCCGCAAATGAATCTCGCAGGCCCCCTCCTCTCTCCCCTCCCCTTGGTGACGGTCTGAACCATGGTTTACATACAATTAATGAGCATTACTCCATGGCCACAAGTGGGTGTGTTAATCCATGATCCCCTTACGTTACCACAACGTAGAATTCCGAGTAATTCGTAGCGGCTGCATGTTTGTTTCTACAGTTCTCAGACCTGTCACCCTTCTAGGCTGAGCACTGTGGGCCTGTCCCTGCTGGCTGCTTTAGCTTCGGGCTCGCTCTGGTGAGTGTCATGTGCCTCTTTTAAGTGAAGTGAAAACAAACCTTGCCTGTGGTCCGTTTTCTTGCACCTCCATGGGTTCTCCGTTACAGAAACCTACTACTGTAGGTACCCAATAGAAAGATTTTCTTCTCCAAGCTTAAAACAGACAGCACCACCGTACTCACCGCACAGCTGCCCAGACGCCTGAAAGGCGCTGTGATTCCATGCTACCAAAATACTAGGCGCTATACAAGAGCTCAATTACCATTAACAATATCCGTGTACTGGTTTGTGGAGTCCAGGGCCTGAGTGACATTAGCGTGAAATTGTTGTTTCCAGCACTCAAGCTTTCTCCATTGTTGTAACTCTGCTGACCGAGGGCCCTTCCCACGGCTATTCTACAAATGTCCTCCACTACCCTCACCTCCACCCTCCTCCCTCTCTGTTGCGTGTTCCCCATTTCTTTCAGACATCTTCCTCTACATATGTCACACCTCCTCTCTATCTTTTTCCACGCCCTCTTTTCACTTTTATCCTTCTGCACACGCTGCCTAGTATCTCCTTGCTACATAGTCTTTCGCACCAAATAATATCGGCATACAGATCAAATAAATAGAAAAAAAAGGCAGCAAAATCTGTTTAAGGTGACACAACGAAACGAAAAGAGGCTATAAGTACCGTATCGTGAAAACGAAGCTGGCGGAAGATCCTGTGTCAGCTGTGAGCAGTCCACGCAGATTCGAGATCTTAGCTTCGCGTTGCTTTCTGGTACATGTAGTTCTGATTCCGTTTTTATGAACGCAAGACTCCGAGCACCTGAAAGCAGCTCTACGTCGCTCTCTGGTGTAAAAATCATGTGCAGTTTGGGCATCGACCGGGCTCTATTTTAACCGCCATTTAAAAATCCAGGAAGCGGTTATAGGGGATTTAGTTCATAGTTCAGCCCTGTAGCAGGCTGGGTATCCGCTCCACCAGTTCCATGCCTCAGCCCACACCTGGCGAAAACTGCCACCAGTTTCAGCAATCTGTACCATAGGGGGCGCTATGCACTTGTCTGCTCCATCACGTGGACCAGGGCCAAAGCTCCCAGGGGTTACCTACAGTGCACAAGTCCTAAAACAAGCATTTGCAATGCAATAGGTTTCACATTTCCTCTAGTTTGAGCTCTTTTATTTATGTTTTGGTTTTTAAAACCCAATGCATTGCCATTTACAATCCCAATAGCTTAAACTCGCGTAAATGCGAGACCTATTGCATTGCAAATGCTTGTTTTCTTAGGCACAGGGACATTAGGGGCCCCATTAGTGTGGCGGGTGGACTTTGTCCACCCGCCATACCCTCAGGAAACGGGACCGCCAGCTGAGGGTGCGAAGGTCCCGCACTCCTGATTAGTATGTCCCGCCACACTGGCGGGCGCATGGCACATCTGCAACATTGCAGCGGGCGGTGCAGAGAGCACCGCCCGCCGCAATGCCACAAAGGCAGGTTGCGCGTTTCAATGCACAACGTGACAGGCACCGCACGGTGCCTGCCAAGTTGTACATTGAAATGTGCACCCCCCACTCCCCAGAATCCCTGAGGGCCCACTACGGGCCCACAATTGCAAAAACCGCCTGCCTTCCTATGGCAGCGTTGCCGCCACGGAAAGGCATGTCCTCTGTTACATGCTAATATGGATGGCGGTGTCTCCCAGACACCGCCACCATGTTAGCAGCTTTTCCGCCCGGTCGACTCTTCAACCGGGCGGAAAACCGGCGGACGGTCTTTCCGTCCTCCGGGGTCCCCCCCGCCATGGTAATGTGGCGGGGGGAAATTCTAAGCGGGTGGAGGTTTTAAGCGGGTGGATCGCCACCGCCATACGGGCGGTGGCGATCCGCATGCTATACTAATGGCCCCCTAAGTGATTTGCCCAGAATCCCAGGATTTTGAGCGTTTTTGCTGAGACTCAAACCCGGTTCCCCAGCTTCGAGATCGACCGCTGTAGCAGTAAGGCTACATCCTCTCCCCAAGGGGTTGTGATAGGGATGTGAAAATGGGCACTGTGGTGGGGGGGAGGGGACAGATGTTGATAGCAATAGACCAGACCTTGCAGCAGATTATTGATGTGGCTATGCGTGTGGTGGAGTAAGACAAGGAAAGAGTAGAGGGGCTCTTCAATTTGTTGTGTACCCACCTCATGCTACAAGTCTTCTTAACCAAGATCCACACAAAAATACTGGGCTTGGTTGGGCGCAAAAGAACAAAATCAAAAATACACCATCATAAATCAAATCTGATGGCTGAGATTGTCATAGCATTAACTGCCTATTCACCTGTAATCTCATACTCCTTTTGCGTGGCTCTCACCCAGCCTTTCGACTAGCTGCAGATTGCCTGCCTTTATACTTTGGAACCAGCTGGAATTTGCAATGGACTACACGATTTTCCCAAGCCCAGGTTTGAAGGTCTCCGCCAAAGCAATCATTGGGCAAAGCAATAAAAACTCTGATTTATTTGCCTTGCACTATTAAGAAAGTGAAGTCCGATGAATGGATGAATGAATTGCAGATAAATACTAAGAATTTTGATTTACAAAGGGCTTCCAGATGCGCTTCTTTTAAGGGATTAACAAAGTATCTCAGAAGCAGTTCAGGAATACTTGTACTCTCATTTTCGAGTACATCGATCTGTTGGCTTGCAAACCAGTCTCTGGTGACCATACCAAGGCACGCCAACGGCTTGGACCAGGAGCAGTGTAGTGCCTTTACAGATTTTGATGCCCCCAGATTGGACTCCTCACTCGTGAAAAACTACTTGTGGTTGCTAATGCACAATTACTCCTTGTTATAACCAGAAGTAGGAATAGTTGTCCTTCTGACACCCATGGTAAGTGGCCAGAATCTCAGAAAACAAGATGCTGCTCCCCAGAGACAGAAAAAGAGAGAGTGGGAACTCGGGTAAATGTTATGCACTAGTATTTAATTTTGTTTGGCACCATGTGATTTCACCTAATTAAAAACAATATTTATTAGTCAATGTGAGAAGTTGACCTGATATATGCTGTCTACGAGTTCTAGTGGGCACCTTGTATCAGTCCAAACAACCCCTTATGGTGATAGGTTAAAGACAACCTTTACTGAAAGCTATCCTAGTGGTAGCTGTGAAGAGCAGCCTGAAGGCTAAGTCTTGGAGGAATGTAAAGCAGCTTGTTTTACCAGTCTATAATCTCTTGAATGATCAAATGAAAGGACAACCACACCAGGTATATATTTAAAATATATGTATTTAAGATAAAACACACCCCTCTAGTCTCTTTATGAGGCTAGAGTTCGAAGTACTTAGTTTACAAGTGAGCAAGCATCAGTAATAGCACAAATACACGTTTGGGCCCTAAGGGCATACCAAACCATATACCAAAGAAGTGGTATAAGAACCACGACTAAACTAGACACAAGGCCTAGAGCCTGTAGAATCACTGGGACCCCAAGGAATCACCCAAGGTAGTGACAGAGGGGACCCACGGGGACTGTATGCAGTGTGTGAACACAACAGCGGGTTCCTGTTAGCATCTATGGGCAATGTCGTGGTTGGAAATTTAAAGATTAGTGACACTTCTAATCGAGTCAGGAGCAAACCCTTTTGGACTTAAGCAGTTCTAGGGCTAGCACCCACAAGAGCACCAGAGTACTCGAGTTACCTCACCCAGGGAAGCCGGGTGCATAGGTGTCTTTTTGTGTCGGGTCGCGTCGTCGATTCCAATGGAAGCCTGCAAAGAACTGCTGCTGCCGTGAAGAGGAGAAGTGTCCGAAGAGATCCAAGCCTGGATCTAGGATGTAAGGAACCTGAAAGCAGAGGGGACAGAGTCTGGGTCACTAGCCAGTGACTGAGGGCAGGATGGACCAATGCCCACAGATGTCGGGTGCTTCAGCTGAGTTGATAGGTGTATTGACTCTACAGCCACGAGGCCCAGGAGGCATCGATGAAGTCCACGAGCCGGATTCAAGCTGTCCCACAAAGTCTGTCGAGTGCTGCGGTGTCGGCGACCAGATTGGACCCAACAAGCCTTGGCAACGGCAAGTCACTGGAATTCAGAGAAAGGACTGCGGTGCACACCAGCAAGGTCTGACAGACTCACCCAGCAAAGGTAAGTCGGGGCACATCTGGAGCAACCAGGAAAGCCCAAGAAGAAGAGGAGTTGCCTTCGTGGGGACCTGCTAGCCAACAAGCTAGTGATCGCGAAGGAGCCTCAAGCGGTCGCACTTGAAACGGGTCCACGGGTCACTCGTGGAGTGGAGCCCCACAATATTCGGTGCAGGAGATGCTCAAGACTGGGGCTACTTGGAGCCCAAAGCAGAACTTCAAGAAGGACCAGGAATATAGTGCTGCTGCAAAAGTTCACGTTGTCCAGGGGTCATAGTTCCACGTCATCCACGATAGCCATGGGCCCCAGCTTTGCTGTTTTGATTCTTTCACTGTGGTTATTTCTGTGATAAAACGTGCCACCAGCAGCCAGCCTTTGTTTTATAGAAGCGCTGATGCTGACTGTCTTTGATCCTAATAAACACAGGCTTTCAACAAGTGCAGGGCAAATCCCATTATCACCCTCCCATTAGTGGACCGGATGTTGTGCAGCAAAAGCCACTCATAAAACAAGCAGCATTGCCGGGTTATTGATTAATTTGCTGCTTGCTGAAAAGCAATGTTAGTGCCCTAAATCACACAAACAGCCGAAATGCACAATCACCTGTCGGCAGTCAAATGTGAAGTGGCAGATTACACTAATGCAGGGCCGTAGTCACTCGCCCACTCCTGCTCTCCAGGGGTATGTGATTAATGAAAACACACACAAGGTGAGAGGCAGTGTCTCATCTGAGGCTGCTGCTGCTGATGTCATCGCAAGCACACCATGCATGATGAAACAGCTGAAGCGACTAGTGAGTCCAGTGCTGTGAACCCTCATTACGGTTGTTTCTGAGCACTCCCGATGTTGGCAGGTGTGGGAACTGAGGCACCAAAAGATCTGCTCTAGATTACAAAGTGTGATAAAGTGGTTAAGCCAGGGGCAGAACCCTTGTTCCTACATCAACAGCCAGTGCCACAAAACCATTAAACCAGTGGCCATGGGAATTATGTGATTCTGCATCGGAATAGAATTGGCATATAATCTACCTGCTGCACATTTTACAGATTTCGAAAAATGTTTCTAGCCGCAATGAATCCAAAGTTTCTAAAATATTGAATTACCACTGGAGGTTCTGTGCAATGGTCGACTCTCTCCGAAGGGTTAACTGGTCACCTTTCAGTAGCTGATTGCAGTATTCAGCTGTATGACAGCCAAGTATGATTTGAGATATTTTCCAAGATAGAACTACTGTATGTAAACGGAATGCTCGGAGTTGGAGTCGCAGGATTTAGAGAAGTGCTCTGAGGGGAGAACTCCCATGGGAGATGAATTTTTAATTTTGCCCAGGGCTTCTTGAAGTTCCCTGTAAGCGGACACCTCACCTGTGCAGTCCTTTGAGCAGCAGCAAACCATTATGGCTGATACAAACGTTACTGACCTTTCTAGTTTATTAAACTTGTTAGATACTACTTTTATCAAGCTTGTGCGCTTAATAAAACTAATTTTGCAAGTTAGACCGCCTCGCAAACTTGCACACGTCTAATCAGAGTCCATGATGGATACTACTTAGTTAAATATTACCATTTCAAACAGGATTATACCCTAACTGCATGATATCTCCTATGCACTTTTTAAATTCAGTTTCCTTTATATAGTGTGGGTGTATGTCAGAGCAGATTTAATCACTCGAGGGTGCTGCAGGGGGAAAATGATGAGTATTTTGATGTTTCGATCACAGATGAATCTTGGAACACGATCTCTGCCTGCAGATTCCAAATGAAAATGAATGAGGAGACAAGCGCTTAACTAAGAGGAGACAATTTATGGGTGAAACCGACCCTCCGTGCCGCTGTTTTTTGCGGTGGGATTTCATCTGAGACATGGCAGAGTCACTCTTCAGGAGGAGATAACATTCATCCCTGACACGTGCAGACATTAATACTTTCCCACAGCTCAAAACCCAGCCATCGTATTACAGAGACTGCTTCCATTAAAGACTGAAAGAGCAGAATGGAGATTTTAAAAAAAGATTCAATACTGCTCTCTCTGCGGAAATGCATCAAACCCCCTCCACCCGTCCATATCCTTCCAACCCCCCTCCATAGCCATGCCTGCATAGCTCCGTGAACCGTCATACATGGTGTCCATAGTCCCGTGCGGTGCACCCCATGCTTTCACACCCCTTTTGCCTTCATATACTACCTGCACAGCCTTGTGTACCTTGCACAACACTGCCTTCAAAGCCCTGTGCACCTTCATACCCTGCTTGCATAAACCGTGCGCCTTCAGACCCTGCCTGCACAGGCCGTTGCACCTTCATACTTTACTCTGTCTGCACAGTCCCTGGCACCATCATACCGTGCCTGCATGGCCTTGTGCACTTTCCTACAGTCAGAGCCCCTCCCACCTTCATACTCTGCACAGCCCCATCCAGCCTCATACACTGCACAGCATACAACACCGTACACCCTTGGTTGCCACGCCTGCATGGCCCATGCACTTCTATAGTCTGCACAGTCCTTTCCACCTCCACACCCTGTCTGCTGGAGCCATGCACAGCTGTGCCTGTTCATAGGCCTGTCTGCAGCCATGCTTAAAGGCCCTGTATTAAGCAACATAATTCTGACAATGGCAAAGTTTTGACTCTTGAGTGAAAAGACTTGCCAAGTTTCATTAATAAAACACAGATAGGAGGAGGAGCCTAGCGCGCATCCAAGATGGTCGCGTGAGCACAGGGCTCCCCGGACCCTCTCTGCTCCTCGGAATCTATCCTGAGAATATCCTGACGTGGCTTATGGAATCTGGGAGATAAAGACCAGCTGAGCATATATCTCTTTTCAAAACTCAAATCGGACCTGGGAATCCTGAGTTGTCGCCGTCGGAACTTTTGGGACCCACCCGACGGAGGTGACCGGGGTGAAGGTGACCCGAGGGGCCGGGCTGCAATTGAACAACAGCGGCTTCAGCGCGGTGCCAGTTGCCGATCCACCACTTTCGGTTTCGGTTTTGCACTTCAGGAGACCGGCAGGGGGGTGCGCTCGGGGTGGCGAGGTGCTTCCTGGGCCTCTGAATGAGGTTTTCTTTCACCTGCTACTAGAGTGCCTATCGCCTCGGACCCCCTCTACCGACATTTTGTGGTCTTCTTGCTGGTGCCCTTACACCTCTTGATTGGGTGTCCCCTTGAGTGACCGTGTTCACATGGGGGGCAAAGGGGGTCCCGAGGGCCGCAAGACCAAGGCTTCCCTCCGCGGGGGAGCAGTCCAGAGCAATAACATGGACCGATACACCCAGGGCAGGGGGCCCTCTGGCGCTGCTGGCCCCCCCTCGGATACTGCGGAGGGAGGCGCGACCGTCTCTACGGAACTATCCCTGCAGGACATTATGGGCGCCATTGAGGGCATTAGGGAAACCATCGCGACGCAATATGAGGCCCTGGCCCGTAAGATTGACACTGTCGCGATTGATGTCACCCTGATCCGGGCCGACCTCTCCAAAACTAACGAGAGGGTCCAGGCTCTCGACACACGGACCTCCACCCTCGGTGCGGAGGTGTCGGATCTGCGGGCCGCGCTTGGAGACATCAGGGTGGTCAACGATCATATGGCCCGGCGGCTTGAGGACTTCGAGGGACGGGCCCGACGCAACAACATCCGCGTCATAGGTGTACCGGAGTCCTCTGACGGCCGCCCGGTTGACCTCGTGGTCGAGGAACTTATCCTGAAACAGTTGTCCCCGGCTGGCCTAAGTAAGTTCTTTGCCGTGGAGCGGGCCCATCGAGTTCCGGGCGGTCGGCCACGGCCGGGGGCCCCCCCGAGGCCTATCGTGGCCAAACTGTTCCACTACAGGGACCGCGACGCTATTCTGCAGGCCTCACGGACCCACGGCCCGGTTCGTCATGAGAACTCGACCATCAATTTTTATCCGGACTTCACGCAACTGGTCCAGAAACAACGGATGGGATTCCAAGGGGTGAAGCGTCGTCTCCGCGAGCTGGGCCTAAAGTATTCGATGCTCTACCCTGCAAAACTCCGAGTGGAACATGGGGATCGGACAGCCTTTTTTGACTCTCCCGTGGCTGCAAGTGACTGGCTGGACTCTCTGCCGGACGGAGGTGGCCGTCCCGGACCCTCTGCGGGCACCGCGGGTGACGGGTCCCCTTTAGAATGACTTTTGGTCCTTGATTTTGCCGTTTTGCACTGTACAGTCGGGTCTTATTTCACTTGCATATTGTGTTTAACCAGGACCAGTGAGGGGGGCGGGCGGGGACGGGTCCCTTACCTCCTCTGGGGTCTTTTCGTAGAATGGGGTTAGAGGGGCGACAGGCACACTGCAAGTTGGGGGGTTTTTTTGGCCCGCAGGGGTGCAGGGTGGGGGGAGTTGGTCCTGGGGTGGGGTTGGGGGGGAGGTGGGGTTGTTTTGCTGTGTGTTTTTTGTTTACAGGGCGAGGTACTGATTTTTGTCCACATTTGGGAACTGTGCTGCAGGCTGGGGGACCCTTGATCTATTGGGGGGGATGGGGGGGGACGGGTTGAGGCTTATGTCATGGAACGTCAATGGGTTGGGGGACCGTATCAAGCGGGGTGTAGTACTGCAATATTTGCGTCGTTTGACTCCTGATGTGGTGTTTCTCCAGGAGACGCATCTGGTTGGTAATGTTTGTCATGCAATGAACAGGGGGGGATACCGCCTCGTGGCCCATTCTGGCTTCACAACTGGTTCCAGGGGGGTGGGCATTCTCCTGCGAACCTCACTTCCGGTGGAGATCACTAAGATAGTCTCGGATGACAGAGGGCGCTATGTGTGCTTGATTGGGAGGTGGGAGGGGCAGCCCCTTGCCCTGGTTTCAGTTTACGTCCCCCCGGGCCTCCAGAACTCCACCTTCACTGACTTGGGTCGAATGCTGCTTGACCTTCCGGACAGCCTCCTGCTCATGGGCGGGGACTTTAATTCTGTGGTTT
Organism: Triturus cristatus; assembly: GCF_964204655.1. NCBI lineage: Eukaryota > Metazoa > Chordata > Amphibia > Caudata > Salamandridae > Triturus > Triturus cristatus. The sequence goes on from NC_140590.1 coordinate 1,707,874,458, forward strand.
CGGGTGAACTGGATCGTCACCCACCAAGGACCCTCCCCGCTGCCCAGGCATGGCTGGGTGGGATGCTGCTTACCTTCGGCCTGGTGGATAGTTGGAGATTAATGCATCCGACCCAATGTCAATTCACCTTTCACTCGGGGGCGCATGGGAGTCTCTCTAGGTTAGACTACTTCCTTATGCCCGCGGCGCAGACTGGTCGGATTCGTGAGGTCAGGCACCTGGCGCGGGGTATCTCCGACCATTCTCCGCTGTGGCTTCTTTTCGACACCGGGCCGCGGTCTGCAGGGCGGATCGCTCCCATTAACCCATGGTACCTGCGAGACCCTACGACTCGTGACAGCCTGGTCAAGGCTATGGACCAATACTTCCTGGATAACGAGGGGTCGGTGTCGTCTGCAATGTCCCTGTGGGAAGCCTTTAAAACCGTGATCCGCGGACACGCCCTTTCCCAGATAGTGGTGGCTAAGAGGGTCAAGAGTGAGGCAGTGGTGAGGCTGGAGACTGACATAGTGGGGCTGGAGTCGGCCTTGGAGGCGAATGTCACTCCGGACGGGCTCCATGCCCTCAGCCTGAAACAGTTTGAGTATAGGTCCCTGGTCACTGACGCGGCCAAAACTATGTATAGGGAGCAGCAGGGTCGACTGTACGATGCCGGGGACAAGGCGGGAAAGTTGATCGCGTGGCTGGACAGGAAGGAGAGAGTGAATCGTGTGGTCCCGGAGTTGCGTGCTGCGGATGGTGTGTGTGTGACGGAGCCTGACGAGATTGTGGAATGTTTTGCCGACCACCTCCGGGCTGTGTACTCCCCAGTGACTGACAGGGATGAGGACGACTCTCGCCTTCTTTTGAGGGATATCGCCTTGCCCGGCCTGTCCGTTGAAGACCGTGAGCGGCTGGACGCCCCCTTGTCGGCGGATGAAATAGCGACCGCGATCCGCTCCCTTCGCTCGGGCAAGGCTATGGGTCCCAACGGTCTGCCCATTGAGCTATATAAATTGCGCCCTGACAAGCTTGCGCCCTTCCTCAGTCGCATGTTCCGTGAGTCTCTGGCGGCGGGTTCCCTCCCGGCCGACCAGCGTTTGGCCACGATAGTCGTTATCCCCAAGGAGGACAAGCCGCGAGACCGCTGTACTTCTTACCGGCCTATTTCACTGCTAAATGCGGAGCCTAAGGTCCTGGCGAAAGTCCTTGCCAATCGTCTGTTGAGCGTCGTGTGCGATCTTATTCATCCGGACCAATGCGGATTCATCCCGCATCGTAACACCGCTCTTAACTTGCGGCGTCTTCACGGCGCCCTTGCCAGGGCGGAGCTCCTCTCCGAACCGGCCGTGCTGGTTTCTTTGGATGCCACGATGGCTTTTGACACCATCGAGTGGCCATTCCTCTGGGCTGTCTTGGCTAAGTTTGGCTTTGGGGAAGGATTTATTGGCTGGGTGAAGCTTCTTTACACGGGACCCATGGCTCAGGTGGTGGTGAATGGGCGGGTCTCTCGGCCCTTTGCCCTCGGCAGGGGCACGAGGCAGGGATGCCCTTTGTCCCCTTTGCTCTTTGCTCTCGCCCTGGAGCCACTCGCGGCTTGGCTCCGCTGGGAGCCCTCACTTAGAGGGATCCGGTGGGCCCCGGGCTTTGAGGATCGGGTTTCGCTGTATGCGGACGATATTCTCCTATATCTCACCTCACCGCGGCAGTCGCTCAACGTCCTCTTTGACGTTTTGACTTCCTTTGGGAATAATTCGGGCCTCACGATCAATTGGTCTAAATCCTGCGTCTATCCGATCTCCGGTGGTCCTCCTCTCCTGCCGCCTCGGCTTCCGATCCAGGTATCTCTGAGCGGCTTTAAGTACCTGGGGATATACGTTTCGCTGGACCCGGTGGCTCGCTATGAGCAGAATCTCCTGCGTCCGCTTCGGCGATTGCGAGAGGACACGGCCCGGTGGTGCAGGCTGCCCCTGTCCCCGCTGGGTCGGGCCGCGCTGTTCAAAATGATGTCCCTTCCCAGGTTCCTCTATGCACTCCAGAATTCCTTCGACGTCATCCCAGTGGCCTACTTTCGGGAGGTGGAGAGCCTGCAGAGGAGATTGGTGTGGGACGGGCGGGCGCGTATTGCTCTTGCTAAGCTTACTCTCCCCTGGTACGACGGGGGCATCGCGCTTCCCGACATTCGCAGGTATTATTGGGCCGCGCAGCTTTCGGCCATCAACCATGCCACGTATGCGCCTGGCCTGAATCCGGCGTATGAGATGGACAAGTTCCTGCTTCCCGGCGGGGACTATAACAGGGCGCTTTACTCCCGCTCGGCTGGCCGGACCCTTACGGGTCCTACTAAGATTGCGGTGCGGACCTGGAGGGCTGCCACTACGGCCACGGGCTGGAGTGAGCGACTGACATGTGCTACTCCTTTGTTTGCCTCCGATCGCCTGGGGAGCCTCTGGACTACGAAGGGGTTTGACCAGTGGGATACGATTGGTATCAGCAAAGTGGGAGACCTGTGGCATAAGGGCGCGGTTAAGACTTTCGCGGCTCTTCAGGCCGAATATGAGCTTACGGACAGGGAGTTCTTCCGCTATGCCCAAGTTCGACACGCCCTGCTTTCAGTCTTTGGAGAGGGGACCAAGATCCCGGTTTCTTCGCCCCTCGAGGACCGCATACTTGACGGACATGTCCCTGACAGTACTATTTCTTTAATTTATAAGAAACTGATTAATCATCGGGCTGACCTCTTGGTGCGCCTTCGGGAGGCTTGGACGGGGGATGGGGTGGAATTGGACGACGAGGACTGGCAGTCTGCACTGTCGTCCCCCAAGGAGGTCGCCATTCCGGCCCGTCTCCGGTTGGTACAGCTTAAGATTCTTCACCGGGTGTATGTGACGGGTCCTCGCTTAGTCTCGATGGGATATTCCGATGATGGGCTCTGTAAGCGGGGTTGTGGGCTCAGCGCCACCTTTCTCCATATCCTGTGGGAGTGCCGCGAGGTGGCGGACTACTGGCGCCGGGTACATACGGTTATGGGACAGGTCACTGGGGTTGTGCTGCTGCCGGAGGTGCGTCGCTGTGTCCTGAATGTGTGGGAGCCCAATGATTATAGCGCAGCTCAGACTCGGTGGGCGGCCCTGGGGAACATGATTGCCAAGAGAGATATAGCACAGCTTTGGGGTGCCCAGCGGCCGCCCACCGTGTCAGTATGGAAGGAGAATATGGACTGGTGTATGTTCAGGGAGAAGACTGTGTATGTTGCCCGTGGTAAGCCGGGGGCATGGGGCAGAATCTGGGGGCAATGGAATGCATATCGCGGGGGTATCTGTACGCCCCCCCTGGTGGACACCGATATCGCCATGTCCCCCTGACCCTTGACGGTTCCGGGCACCTTTTGGAATGACTACATATGGACGTTCGTTTCCCTTGGCCCCCCCCCCCGTCCCCAGCCTCCCGGTACTCCTTCCTTTCGCGTGCTGCTTAATGGTCTGAACTGGAGTTCCCCGGAGGAAGCCTGACCTGCACTGTTTGTCTTTATGCCTCGCCTTTTGTTTTTCTTTTAGTTTTTTGTGTTTGTTGGACTTAAGTCTCCTGTTCCTTTAGAACTATCCGGAGTCACTACGGGGCCGAGCCCCGGGAACCGACTGCAGCTTTGATAAATGTATATTTTATTCTGTACTTAGCGGCCGGCCCTGGTGGTTGTAGGCCCGTGCTTGTAATCGAATTATTGTTCAATAAAAACTTTTAAAAAAAAAAATAAAAAAAATAAAATAAAACACAGATACAGGAACAGTGCAAGTGCCTATTATGGGAAGACAAGCACTGGTAACATGTGCTGTCAGTGTTCTGCCTCCTCTCATTCTCCCGAGGTACTTGCAAAAGGCAGAACTCTTATATAAATAGAAGGAACATAATGAAACCCCCCCACTTTGGGGTATCAGTGTTATAGCCAGGGCCACAGGATTTATTCGATGCTGCTGCGTTTCAGGCATGATTATGGATTTGATACCTTAGCTATATAATCCATCATCTACAGCCTAATTTGAAGATTTAAACAAAAACCATCAGAAAAAGGATCAAATGTTACTAAAAATGTAGTAATATGTTGCTGCACAGTGGACGGCCCTTCACATAGTGTTAACATGTGCAGTAAATGACATAATAATTAAATAAAACTACCCTGCATTACACTGCAAAATGTAGTCAACCCTGCTGCATAATTTGGTACTTCCTGTTGCATAATTCCAGAGGACCTTATTAAAGTGCTGCTGCTCTTCCGGTCCTTGAGAGAGGTGGAGAGAAGCAAAGGAGAGAGATGGGAGGGTAATAGGGGTCATAAGGAGGAGGCTGGGGCATTGCTGGGTGTATTGCATTATTAACCTTCCTGCTTCCTCGGATTTGCTTGAAAATGCTCCATTTATCCTCTATTTTTTCAAAATTTTCTCGGGGGCGAACCCCCGAAATCCCTGAAGGTTGTTTAGGCTCGCCTCAGTGCGGTACTGTCATAATTTTTCACCCACCACTTTCAAATGTCACCAGCCGCCACTGCCTGTAACCAGTTTGAACTATACTCTGCACAGGGACACCAAATGTGCCCCCAGTGCAGGACTTCAAGCACCAGAGAGTGCTCCCGCCCAGCCCCAATACACATCAGCTTGTCTGGGGAGGTGGTTACACCTCACCTCGACAGGAAACCTATTGTCCAGGCCTCCCCTACCGGAGTTTCAGTTAGCAGCAAGAGGCCAGATCCATGTTTGTGGCAGAGGCAACCATTTTGTGATGCCAGGGCTCAGGAAAGTCCTACCGGGTTTGACCAGTGTGAACATGTCTCTCCCTCTAGAAGGGTGGAATGCTACCCCCGCCGCCAGGACAGGCGGGGGGGGTAGTATTCCAAGATGTTTGACACCAAACACAACATGTTTTGATGCAACCATTCTAAAGTTAGCATTTACCGCGAGGTTATAATGCACTTAAGAGTATATGGTATGGCTGTATCACAGAACAGCCATAAGGAAGTATTTCCAAAAGCTGCAGAGGGGTTCAGCTCATGCTTGGGCGCCCTCTCACACAAAACCAAGCACTCTGCCTTCAGGATTTTCAAGACCTGCCATAGGAGTGGCTTATAGGTGTATATGTGTCTGTATATATGTGTGGATTTAGGTAGCCTATACCATGGTAAGGGGAGCAAGCACACCCTTACCCAGGCTGCAGTAGCAGACCTGTGGTGCCATTTTGGAGTGCTTCCCAGGGGTGGCATAATACATGCTGCAGTCCCTGGTAGGCCTCTGAGGTACCTATGCCCTAGATACATAGTATACCATATACTAGGGGCTTATAAGGCACTCCAGAATCCAATTAGATATGTACCTGATGTACATGGAAACCATTTTACAGAGAAAGCAGATAGGCTGGGGCCCTGAATAGCAGGATTCCAGTCCAACTAAGTCATAAACCAGCAAAACACCAGGAAAAAAGTGGGGGCAACCATATTGTCAGATTCCACCTTCCTACAGTCAATCCCGCCGATTTCCTGTACTCCCATGAAGTGCACCATTGAGTTTAAGAGGATTACCATTTGGAGTTTATACATATTGAATAGACATTAGCTGCCTCTGCACCAGTCGCAACAAGTGCCAACGCCACCTCTCTCTACCAAATGGTTGAGGTACTGGGGTTCCATAACTGGAGGGCAGAAGAGACCCAAACAACTCCAAGGAGCAATGAATTATAGAGAAACACTTTGAGAACTGATCACTGACAATGAACTTTCAGCTTTGATGCTTGCCCTGATGAAGCATCATGGTTGGAACAAATAATATTGGCTGGGCCACCATAGTGCATGTTGATCTTTATAAAGAAAGATGGAATACAATTATATGTTTTGGAAAACTAAAGGAAGAATCTGGAATAAAATGCTTGAAAAAAGTTCCTTGACTTGGATCCTCCTTTTCAATTGATTAACTTCCATTGATGAACTGTATGGAAATACACCTGACCATCGCCAAAGGATCTTCACTGCTGAACTGGTTTTATACCAAATATAGGAAATGGTGGGTTATTTAGGGTGGCATCCTTTAATCTGATTAAATACTATTGTGTTGTAAGGGGGTCTCGGAGCAGTCGGACCTCTAGGATTGTGCAACCACTTTCGAATTAAAAAACAGACATGGTTGGTCAATTAGAGCCACAACTGCCACATTTCTTATATAAATGTTGTGATACACGGTACTCCAGTACTTATTTATGTATTTAAAGAGTTTTATATAGCGCTGGCAAGACCCGGGGGCATTAGATAGCTTTACACACATAGTCACAGCACTGTTAGAGAGCATGGATTACAAAATACAGACTTGTTAATAGCCGGGTCTAAGTAGATCATAGAGAGGAACATACATACAGTAAATATTATGATGAAAAGAGTCCAGTTGTGAGCTAGGTGTTGGAGTGTAAAGGGTTTGAGTTGTCGATTGAGGAGAAGATCTTTTAATTGTCTTTTGAAAGTCATAAAGGAGGGGTTCGTCCTGATATGAACTGGGAGGGAGTTCTTTATTTTAGGGGCATTGCTCGGAATGGAACATGCAAAAGCTTTTTTTTTTTTTTTTGGTGGGATGAAAAGCACAGCGTTGGTGCTTCATTGGTTTCATGTCTGGCCTGTCTTTAAAAGTTTGCATGCAAGGTTGGCTGGTTTCCCAGTGTGGAGGACCTTGTGAGTGAGGCAGGCAGTTTTGAAGCAGCAACTGGCTTTGATCAGGAGCCACTTAAGATTTTTCAGCAAGGGGGAGATACAGTAGAGATAGGCAAGCCAACAAAGTAACAGGAAGAGCCAAGGGAAGGGTCTGCCTTGGTTCTAAGAGCCAGTCTTCCTTGGTGTAGCCTTTATTTCTGAGGTCCACAGGTTCAGAGGCTGGAAGCCAGGGGAGCTGGTTTTATGCCAATTTTGAGCTTGCGGGCATTGAGGACTCAGTAGCCAAATGGGCTACCATTCCCACAGAGCATCCCTACCCACTTTTGCATTTCCTGTGGGGTTGGCACTAAACAATGCCGAAGTGGATCTCTCGGACCAAATCCAAGATGTAGGGACCCTTCATTCCTGGGACTGAGCCTTGGGCACACCCATTTCCTTTGTCCAGTTTCACGCCAGAGCAGGGGCAGGTAGCCCCTGTAACCGGTTTGAACTGTACTCTGCACAGGGACACCAAATGTGCCCCCAGTGCAGGACTTCAAGCACCAGAGAGTGCTCCCGCCCAGCCCAATACACATCAGCCTGTCTGGGGAGGTGGTTACACCTCCCCTCGACAGGAAACCTATTGTCCAGGCCTCCCCTGCCAGAGTTTCGGTCAGCAGCAGGAGACCAGATCCATGTCTGTGGCAGAGGCATCCATTTTGTGATGCCAGGGCTCAGGAAAGTCCTACCGGCTTTGACCAGTGTGAACATGTCTCTCCCTCTAGAAAGGTGGAATGCTACCCCCGCCGCCAGGACAGGTGGGGGGGTAGTATTCCAAGATGTTTGACACCAAGCACGACATGTTTTGATGCAGCCATTCTAAAGTTAGCATTTACCGCGAGGTTATAATGCACTTAAGAGTATATGGTATGGCTGTATCACAGAACAGTTACAATCAAAGGGAATGGATCACTTGTAGCTGGCACCAGGGTTCGGGTGGTTGTTTCTGATATTTGGTAAAAAACCCTCATTCACGTAAGGCAGTTCGTAGGCGGTATATCTTGATTCTCCGCCTTGATATCTAAATATGTGACAGCATCATCATAGGGTTTTTCCCATGCTTCCTCCAACCCGGAGGGAACCACTGGATGTTCCAGTAGTGATCAGGGAAAAAAATAAAAATAAAAAAGAGGTGAGAAGTGCTCAAGTGTAGTGATTGGTTATGTTAAAAAATTCCTCAAGCTACCTGTATTCAAAAATATTATTCTATGAGGTGCAGGGAAAAAGATAAAAAACAGCTAGTTGCAGAGTGGACATGAAATGAATCCGCTGCAGTTTTAGTCTGAGTGGTCGGTCGACATGTTTCAGCCCCTAGAGTGCCCAGAAGGGTCGGGGGCTTTCTTCAGGACCTCAGGTGAAAGTGAAGTGAGATTGGGATATTATCCAATACCGGGTGGAAGTTCCAATACTATTCAAATGAACTTCATCGAGGATAGTACCTATGTACAGGGGGTGGCGGGGGGAGGAAGAAAGGTAAACATAGACGTCCTTGGTTAGTGCAAGAAGGACGAAATCGTTACTTGGTAAAGCTGAAATCGCAATACAAAAGCAAGTATAAATGGCAAATCTTTAGATACAATTGGTATACATCTTTATGAAGCAAGTGGAGATTCGAACCATCTACGTTGGAGAATGGTAAGTTTAAAAACAGGTAAGTGAGGTGTGCACAGATAGTACTGGGAACGAAATGAACATGCACTCATAGTAAAACCAGACCGTTCAGTTTTTAGAAGGTGTTCATAACGTATAGTCGATAAAGATGTTAGTCTTATCAATAAATGCCCCAAGGTATATTGGATAAAGGTAAGTGCAAAAATTGTGGGCCAATTGTAGAAGATAAGTTGTTACAGGTATCGGGGCGCCGAGAGGTACCTGTCTGTAATGGGGGAGGGTGTTAGCAAATGTTACGGTGTGTAACAGTGATTAATAAGGGTTAGTTATATCAAGATACTACCTCATCCTTATAATCAAGACCGCAACTAGACTAACTGAGGCCCTCACTATTAAGATCCAATTAAGTGAGGCGAAACTGAAAAATATGGTGCACATCACAGTTTACAAAAAGAAGTTAGAAGAGATCAACCGAGAGATGAACGAGACTATGGAATACCTAACACAGAATAAAATCCAGAAATTAAGCAATGACTTGAAACAATTCTCCATGGAGAAAATGCATCCATACAGCAAAGATGATTATGAAGCTCCCAACTACCAGTCTGACAATGAGTCCAGTGCTAACTCTTCTAATAACTCTGATTATAGCGGGGAAGACACTATACAACAACGCAAGTACAGAGGCTCCAATAGACGTCAACAAAGACGCAGACCGAATATGTGGCGTAACCCACCCTTTGGTGAACACCCACCTCCACTTTTCCACCCTTTTGCTCAGAACTACCAAGGATGGATTTATCCCTACCAAACAGTACAACCACAATTAGGTCCTTTTGTGGGACCCTTCACTCAGCAGCCGTCTTCTTTTTTAGGGAGAGGCCGATCCAAACAGAGAGGAAGAAGGAGAGGGGTCACTTGGACAGACCAAGAGAGGCAAATATTAACCAGGAGCATGTCCAACATGAACAAAGACAAACCGAGCACGAGCATGATTTTCAATCTCTCCGATATCTCATTCACGGAAGAACAAGAATCGGTACTTAATAAAGGCCTAGGTTTTGTACCCACTCCACCTTTAGACATCTTCAAATTACAAAGCGAAGTCGCTCAATTCTGTAGAACATTCAAACTTAAGGCCTTCTTCCAAAACAAAGAAGATAATCCCAACATAGGAGATACCTCTTTGAGACCAAAATCTACTTTTTGCCCTGCGAACCACCAAATCCCAGTAGAGATTCAGGCCTTCGAACAAGCCATCATGAAGGAAATTAACGAACTTGGCGAGTCAGCCAAAAAACCGTACATGAACACTACAACCAAGGAGAAGAAAGCCTTGGAAGAACTCAAATCACATCCAAATATCATTATCAAACCTGCCGATAAAGGTGGAGGTATAGTTATTCTAAATAAAGAAACTTATAATGCACAATGTCTTGAGCTGCTGTCTGACAACAAGTTCTCTAAAGCAAAAACCGTCGATCCTACACCAAGACTACAAAGATCTATCAATCTAATGGTTGAAAAAGCTGAGACCAATAGTTGGATCTCTAAGAATGAAGCCTCCTTTCTACGTACCCCTCTCCCACGAACACCATACTTTTACTCTCTTCCTAAAGTGCATAAAGCAAGGCGACCTCCACCAGGACGTCCCATAGTCTCTGGGATTGGTTCAGTCCTTGAACCTCTCTCCCAGTTTGCTGACCAATATCTAAGACCTATGGTACAACGTACACCTACGTACCTCAAAGACACTCGAGATCTCCTCAACCTCCTTAAAGACAAAAGCTTTTCCAGTGAGACGATGCTCCTCGTGGGACTCGATATAGAAAGCTTATACACGAGCCTACCACAACAAGCCACTCTCAATACCCTCGAAGATCTACTCTTTCAACAGGAATGGCCATATCATACACCAAGACATTTTGTTTTAGAATGTTGCAGAATGGCTCTGACTGAGAATTTTTTTGAATATGAAGGCACTCTCTACCAACAATGCCACGGTACTTCCATGGGAAGTACCTTCGCTCCCAGCGTGGCGGGTCTCTATGTAAGCAATTTTGAGAGTACCTTTATACAAAATGACACCAGCCCATTCCTTTCCAAAATTCTTTTTTGGAAAAGGCATATAGACGATGTCATCATGTTCTGGGATGGCACCAAAGAAAACCTACAAGAATTCCACGATTGGATCAATATCCAAGACCCCTGTCTTAAGTTTACCTACAACGCTGACAAGGAACAGTTAGACTTCCTAGACCTTACTATTTATGTAGAAAATGATGTCATCAAGACTAAAACCTTTTTCAAACCGACGGCCAAAAACAGTTTGCTTTCTTTCAACAGTTTTCACCCGCGTCCCTTGCGAGAAAACCTGCCATACAGTCAGTTCCTTCGCCTTAGAAGGAACTGCAGTGAACTCAGCGAGTACAAGACGCAAGCACAAGATCTTTGCACTAAACTCGGAAAAAGAGACTACCCTGAGAAAATAATTAAGAAATGCCAGAAGAGAGCGAGAAACCAGCCAAGAGAGAGCCTTCTAGAGACAATACCAAAAACCACCACAACTGACAAACTGACTTGCGTCACAACATACAGCACAGTTACAAATTCAGTTAAAAAGATTATAAATAGGAACTGGCGCATTCTAACTTCAGGTACCCTGACTTGGCCTAAACCCATGTTCGCCAACAGACGAACAAGAAATTACAAAGACATCTTGGTACATGCACGTCCACCAGATTCCAAGCCGAACCTGACCCAGAGTACTCCGTGGACCTTACCTCCAGTGATTGGCCACTTTCCATGTGGAAACTGTTCCGTATGCCACCTGACAGAAACTGTCAAAACCATAGAACTATCACCACAAATGACTTGGACGATGAGACAACATACCAACTGCAATATGACCCATGCCATTTACATGATCACTTGCCCGTGCAATCTCAGATATATTGGGATGACCTGCCGCAAGATCAAACAGAGAATCTGCGAACATAGAAGTAATGTTAAGTGCAGATGAGGAACAACTAAAATGAGCAATCACTATATCGATCACCCACATACTGTGAACGATCTGAGATGGATAATACTCGAAACCCTTGCTTCCAAAACACCCAATGCAGAAAAATTACTCTTTGAAAAGGAACAAAGATGGGTCCACCGCCTTAAGACCAATATCCAAGGATTGAACGACGACATCTCATGGCTAAGTGTGTAATTGTAAATAGACGTCTGAACTATAACATTAGACATGAATACACACGTATACTCTCCTTCTTTTCACACTCTTTTCTGAATGACCTAAGGTACCAGGAGGTTAGAACAGAACATAAATTTTCAAGGAACCAGCTTGTTAAAATAAGAACATGAACATTTGTGAGTACTCTTTCCCTCATGCGACTTGCCAACTTTGCCCTGTTCGGCCGCACTTTTTTGCAGTACAATCAATGATGTTTTGCTTCAACTGAACAATTTCTTATATATATATTTTTTAAAATACAAAACCCGCGATTTTTCAATTTTATTGCCGTTTCCACCAAAACGATATTCACTTGCTCAATAAAGTTTTCTGTAACACGCAATGATCCCAACACAAACAGTCTTTTTTCCTTGGCGCTTAACTCAATACTTAATCCCGCCTCCCGGGTCCTCCGTGTGAACAGGAAGACAGTGTCAGCACAAGTCGTGGCTGCACCAGAATCGCGGTATGGAGAACTGCTCACAGCCGATTAAGAAGACACGTAACGTTACTGTGAACCTTTACTATCTCTGCAACGTTTGTTCTTCTTCTTTTACCCTAACAGTAATATCGCTGACTTGTTCGCCCTACGGAGTTCTAATTTGGAGCCCCGAAGGTATTGTTTTATATTTTGTTTACATATCGTAACGTTTGCTCTCAGCCATGACTGGTCTCTACATGTACTCCGATACCTGCAAAAACGTATCGTTCGGCTTCAGCCAACAATGTTTGCACTAACCTTTGCTAAACCATGACCTTGCCTAACACGCGCAATATCTTGATATAACTAACCCTTATTAATCACCGTTACACACCGTAACATTTGCTAACACCCTCCCCCATTACAGACAGGTACCTCTCGGCGCCCCGATACCTGTAACAACTTATCTTCTACAATTGGCCCACAATTTTTGCACTAACCTTTGTCCAATATACCTTGGGGCATTTATTGATAAGACTAACATCTTTATCGACTATATGTTATGAACAACTTCTAAAAACTGAACGGTCTGGTTTTACTATGAGTGCATGTTCATTTCGTTCCCAGTGCTATCTGTGCACACCTCACTTACCTGTTTTTAAACTTACCATTCTGCAACGTAGATGGTTCGAATCTCCACTTGCTTCATAAAGATGTATACCAATTGTATCTAAAGATTTGCCATTTATACTTGCTTTTGTATTGCGATTTCAGCTTTACCAAGTAACGATTTCGTCCTTCTTGCACTAACCAAGGACGTCTATGTTTACCTTTCTTCCTCCCCCCGCCACCCCCTGTACATAGGTACTATCCTCGATGAAGTTCATTTGAATAGTATTGGAACTTCCACCTGGTATTGGATAATCTCCCAATCTCACTTCACTTTCACCTGAGGTCCTGAAGAAAGCCCCCCGACCCTTCTGGGCACTCTAGGGGCTGAAACATGTCGACCGACCACTCAGACTAAAACTGCAGCGGATTCATTACATGTCCTCTCTGCAACTAGCTGTTTTTTATCTTTTTCCCTGCACCTAATAGAATAACATTTTTGAATACAGGTAGCTTGAGGAATTTTTTAACATAACCAATCACTACACTTGAGCACTTCTCACCTCTTTTTTATTTTTATTTTTTTCCCTGATCACTACTGGAACATCCAGTGGTTCCCTCCGGGTTGGAGGCAGCATGGGAAAAACCCTATGATGATGCTGTCATTTATTTAGATATCAAGGCGGAGAATCAAGATATACCGCCTACGAACTGCCTTACGTGAATGAGGGTTTTTTACCAAATATCGGAAACAACCACCCGAACCCTGGTGCCAGCTACAAGTGATCCATTCCCTTTGATTGTAACTTACTAGCTGGAAGCCGAATGGATCACAGCTTCTTCTACTTCCCTATTTTTGATTGAAATATAATGTATCACAGAACAGCCAGAAGGAAGTATTTCCGAAAGCTACAGAGGGGTTCAGCTCATGCTAAGGCGCCCTCTCACACAAAACCAAGCACTCTGCCTTCAGGATTGTCAAGGCCTGCCATAGGAGTGGCTTATAGGTGTGTATGTGTCTGTATATATGTGTGGATATAGGTAGCCTATACCACTGTAAGGGGTGCAAGCACACCCTTACCTAGGCTGCAGTAGCAGACCTGTGGTGCCATTTTGGAGTGCTTCCCAGGGGTGGCATAATACATGCTGCAGTCCCTGGTAGGCCTCTGAGGAACCTATGCCCTAGGTACATAGTATACCATATACTAGGGGCTTATAAGGCACTCCAGAATCCAATTAGATATGTACCTAATGTACATGGAAACCATTTTACAGAGAAAGCAGATAGACTGGGGCCCTGAATCTCAGGATCCCAGTCCAACTATGTCATAAACCAGCAAAACACCAGGAAAAAAGTGGGGGCAACCATATAGTCAGATTCCACCTTCCTACAGTCAATCCCGCCGATTTCCTGTACTCCCATGAAGTGCACCATTGAGTTTAAGAGGATTACCATTTGGAGTTTATACATATTGAATAGACAGTAGCTGCCTCTGCACCAGTCGCAACAAGTGCCAACGCCACCTCTCTCTACCAAATGGTTGAGGTACTGGGGTTCCATAACTGGAGGGCAGTAGAGACCCAAACAACTCCAAGGAGCAATGAATTATAGAGAAACACTTTGAGAACTGATCGCTGACAATGAACTTTCAGCTTTGATGATTGCCCTGATGAAGCATCATGGTTGGAACGAATAATATTGGCTGGGCCACCATAGTGCATGTTGATCTTTATAAGAAAGATGGAATACAATTATATGTTTTGGAAAACTAAAGGAAGAATCTGGAATAAAATGCTTGAAAAAAGTTCCTTGACTTGGATGCTCCTTTTCAATTGATGAACTTCCATTGATGAACTGTATGGAAATACACCTGACCATCGCCAAAGGATCTTCACTGCTGAACTGTTTTTATACCAAATATAGGAAATGGTTGGCTATTTAGGGTGGCATCCTTTAATCTGATCGAATACTATTGTGTTGTAAGGGGGTCTGGGAGCAGTCGGACCTCTAGGATTGTGCAACCACTTTCGAATTAAAAAACAGAAATGTGTGGTCAATTAGAGCCACAACTGCCACATTTCTTATATAAATGTTGTTATACACGGTACTCCAGTACTTATTTATGTATTTAAAGAGTTTTATATAGCGCAGGCAAGACTCGGGGGCATTAGATAGCTGTACACACATAGTCACGGCACTGTTAGAGAGCATGGATTACAAAATACAGACTTGTTAATAGCCGGGTCTAAGTAGATCATAGAGAGGAACATAGATACAGTAAATATTATGATGAAAAGAGTCCAGTTGTGAGCTAGGTGTTGGAGTGTAAAGGGTTTGAGTTGTCGATTGAGGAGAAGATCTTTTAATTGTCTTTTGAAAGGCATAAAGGAGGGGTTCGTCCTGATATGAACTGGGAGGGAGTTCATTATTTTAGGGGCATTGCTCGGAATAGAACGCGCAAAAGCTTTTTTTTTTTGTTTTTGGGTGGGATGAGAAGCACAGCATTGGTGCTTCATAGGTTTCTTGTCTGGCCTGTCTTTAAAAGTTTGCATGCAAGGTTGGCTGGTTTCCCAGGGTGGAGTACCTTGTGAGTGAGGCAGGCAGTTTTGAAGCAGCAACGGGCTTTGATCAGGAGCCACTTAAGATTTTTCAGCGAGGGGGAGATACAGTAGAGGTAGGCAAGCAAACAAAGTAACAGAAAGAGCCAAGGGAAGGGTCTGCCTTGGTTCTAAGAGCCAGTCTTCCTTGGTGTAGCCTTTATTTCTGAGGTCCACAGGTTCAGAGGCTGGAAGCCAGGGGAGCTGGTTTTATGCCAATTTTGAGCTTGTGGGCATTGAGGACTCAGTAGCCAAATGGGCTACCATTCCCACAGAGCATCCCTACCCACTTTTGCATTTCCTGTGGGGTTGGCACCAAACAATGCCGAAGTGGATCTATTGGACTAAATCCAAGATGTAGGGACCCTTCTTTCCTGGGACTGAGCCTTGGGCACACCCATTTCCTTTGTCCAGTTTCACGTCAGAGCAGGGGCAGGTAGCCCCTGTAACCGGTTTGAACTGTACTCTGCACAGGGACACCAAATGTGCCCCCAGTGCAGGACTTCAAGCACCAGAGAGTGCTCCCGCCCAGCCCCAATACACATCAGCCTGTCTGGGGAGGTGGTTACACCTCCCCTCGACAGGAAACCTATTGTCCAGGCCTCCCCTGCCGGAGTTTCGGTCAGCAGCAGGAGGCCAGATCCATGTCTGTGGCAGAGGCATCCATTTTGTGATGCCAGGGCTCAGGAAAGTCCTACCGGGTTTGACCAGTGTGAACATGTCTCTCCCTCTAGAAAGATGGAATGCTACCCCCGCCGCCAGGACAGGCAGGGGGGGGTAGTATTCCAAGATGTTTGACACCAAACACGACATGTTTTGATGCAGCCATTCTAAAGTTAGCATTTACAGCGAGGTTATAATGCACTTAAGAGTATATGGTATGGCTGTATCACAGAACAGCCATAAGGAAGTATTTCCGAAAGCTGCAGAGGGGTTCAGCTCATGCTTAGGCGCCCTCTCACACAAAACCAAGCAGTCTGCCTTCAGGATTATCAAGGCCTGCCATAGGAGTGGCTTATATGTGTGTATGTGTCTGTATATATGTGTGGATATAGGTACCCTATACCACTGTAAGGGGTGCAAGCACACCCTTACCTAGGCTGCAGTAGCAGACCTGCGGTGCCATTTTGGAGTGCTTCCCAGGGGTGGCATAATACATGCTGCAGTCCCTGGTAGGCCTCTGAGGTACCTATGCCCTTGGTACATAGTATACCATATACTAGGGGCTTATAAGGCACTCCAGAATCCAATTAGATATGTACCTAATGTACATGGAAACCATTTTACAGAGAAAGCAGATAGACTGGGGCCCTGAATAGCAGGATCCCAGTCCAACTAAGTCATAAACCAGCAAAACACCAGGAAAAAAGTGGGGGCAACCATATAGTCAGATTCCACCTTCCTACAATCAATCCCGCCGATTTCCTGTACTCCCATGAAGTGCACCATTGAGTTTAAGAGGATTACAATTTGGAGTTTATACATATTGAATAGACAGTAGCTGCCTCTGCACCAGTCGCAACAAGTGCCAACGCCACCTCTCTCTACCAAATGGTTGAGGTACTGGGGTTCCATAACTGGAGGGCAGCAGAGACCCAAACAACTCCAAGGAGCAATGAATTATAGAGAAACACTTTGAGAACTGATCACTGACAATGAACTTTGAGCTTTGATGATTGCCCTGATGAAGCATCATGGTTGGAACGAATAATATTGGCTGGGCCACCATAGTGCATGTTGATCTTTATAAAGAAAGATGGAATACAATTAAATGTTTTGGAAATCTAAAGGAAGAATCTGAAATAAAATGCTTGAAAAAAGTTCCTTGACTTGGATGCCCTTTTTCAATTGATGAACTTCCATTGATGAACTGTATGGAAATACACCTGACCATCGCCAAAGGATCTTCACTGCTGAACTGTTTGTATACCAAATATAGGAAATGGTTGGTTATTTAGGGTGGCATCCTTTAATCTGATTAAATACTATTGTGTTGTAAGGGGGTCTGGGAGCAGTCGGACCTCTAGGATTGTGCAACCACTTTCGAATTAAAAAACAGACATGTGTGGTCAATTAGAGCCACAACTGCCACATTTCTTATATAAATGTTGTTATACACGGTACTCCAGTACTTATTTATGTATTTAAAGAGTTTTATATAGCGCTGGCAAGACCCGGGGGCATTAGATAGCTTTACACACATAGTCACGGCACTGTTAGAGAGCATGGATTACAAAATACAGACTCGTTAATAGCCGGGTCTAAGTAGATCATAGAGAGGAACATACATACAGTAAATATTATGATGAAAAGAGTCCAGTTGTGCGCTAGGTGTTGGAGTGTAAAGGGTTTGAGTTGTCGATTGAGGAGAAGATCTTTTAATTGTCTTTTGTAAGGCATAAAGGAGGGGTTCGTCCTGATATGAACTGGGAGGGAGTTCTTTATTTTAGGGGCATTGCTCGGAATGGAACGCGCCAAAGCTTTTTTTTTTTTTGGGTGGGATGAGAAGCACAGCGTTGGTGCTTCATAGGTTTCTTGTCTGGCCTGTCTTTAAAAGTTTGCATGCAAGGTTGGCTGGTTTCCCAGTGTGGAGGACCTTGTGAGTGAGGCAGGCAGTTTTGAAGCAGCAACGGGCTTTGATCAGGAGCCACTTTTCAGTGAGGGGGAGATACAGTAGAGGTAGGCAAGCCAACAAAGTAACACGAAGAGCCAAGGGAAGGGTCTGCCTTGGTTCTAAGAGCCAGTCTTCCTTGGTGTAGCCTTTATTTCTGAGGTCCACAGGTTCAGAGGCTGAAAGCCAGGGGAGCTGGTTTTATGCCAATTTTGAGCTTGTGGGCATTGAGGACTCAGTAGCCAAATGGGCTACCATTCCCACAGAGCATCCCTACCCACTTTTGCATTTCCTGTGGGGTTGGCACTAAACAATGCCGAAGTGGATCTCTCGGACCAAATCCAAGACGTAGGGACCCTTCTTTCCTGGGACTGAGCCTTGGGCACACCCCAGAGGTATGTCCAGTATAATTAGCCAACTCTTCTAGAAATCTGATCCTGCAATGGGTTTTCTTCTTCTGGAAGAGATGCCAGCAAGTCTACGTACAAAAAGGAGTGGATAAGCTAAGGTGTGACTCACATTTGCCTCTCAGTGTCAAGAGACCCTTTGAAGGTGGGCCCTCTGTTGCCACTGCCCTAGAGCCATCCTAGCAGCAGGAGGTCTTACATCCTCATTCCAGCGGACACTATGTTCCCCTCCCTGGGACCACACCTCTGAGGAAGAGGGCAGCAGTCTGTCTTGCTTGATTACAGATGTAGTCAACCAGATGTTCATGGCAAAAAACTGGTGACTTTCTACAGTCACCTTTGCCCTAAACGTTTCTTTAAATCCAACTTCAGCAATAGGCTAGGTTTAATGTAACAATTCATTTGACACCTTGATACCTTGGTGGTCCCCAATTTAAGTTAGCAGTTAGCAATGGGCTAGTGAAACCCCACGTTGTCCAATGGGACTACCAGCCTTACTACAGTGTAAATTACAATTTCGAATTTTCACTTTCAGGACATATAAAGTTTAAATCTGACGTCCTTTTTTAAAACAAATATCTGGCATCCTGTCTTATGGGCCACTCAGACCTGCCTTAGGGTGTTGACTTATGCATATTAAAATTGAGCTTGGTAAAAAGGTTATTTTACTGTGGTTTTCCCCCCGTAGTTTTATATAGCGCAAACTTGACCCGAAGGTATCAGAGGGCTTTACATGATCACCAGTTGCATTACACAAGGACACATTCATTTTTTGTAGGTACTGGGAAATTAAGTGATTTGCCCAGAATCACAGGATGTTTAGCGTCATTGTTGAGTCTCAAACCGGATTCACCAGATTACAGAACGACTGGCCCAGCCATTAGGCTGCATCCTCTCCCCATGTTGGGATGGCAGTTTAAAAGTTGTCTGGCTAGACTACAACTGCAGGCTTAGAGCCAGGTTTTCACCTTATCACAGTAGTGGTGGCACAGTAGGTGTTTCAGTCCACTGGTGATATTTAACTTACAAGTCCTGGGTTCACTTTGCACTATATGCTAGGGACTTTTAGGAAAGTTAAATATGCCAATCATGGATTAGCCAACCGTATATACACTATAAGGGGTCAGCAGAGCCCAGTGCACTTCAGAGTAAAAATTACAACAGCATCAGTCCAAATATTTGTGGGGATATCATACAAAAAGAGGCATGTGAAGAAAGAGAAAGTAAAAACCACGGGGCATATCAGCAAGGGCCGGCGATAATTATCGCTCAGCGCTCTTAGCGTGAGGATAATTATCGCCGGCCAACTCTGAATTTTATCGCGGAGATAGCGTGCTCCACAACTTTTGGCGATAGCTTGCTGATAGGGCCTCACATACTTAGCCATGATATCCACCTTACATAGGATATCATGGCTAAGTCAGTTTCAAAGCAGGCGTAAGGAAAGTAGCGATAAAAGAGGTTAGCGCTACTTTTCTTGTCGCTATGCTGCTTTGAGTGAGGCTTGATAATAAGAGAAATGCCGCTTAGCGAAATATCTCCCGTTATCCTGGAGAGGAACGCCCACTTTGCATCTCATTAGAGATGCAGAGATGGGCGTTAAGGGAAATGGCGATCAGGCAAGGTTTCACACGATAGTGTGACCTTCCTGATAAGGCGATAAAATTATCGCCGCTTTTTGTCCGAAAACGGACGCAAAAGCGGCGATAATTGTTTATCGCCTGCTTGTTGATATGCCCCCACTTACCTAGAGATCATATTGCAATCCCTCGATGTTGACCTTCTCACCATATGGTGAGCTGGAAAGGAAAGAAGGATAATTGAAAAGGCCATTGTACGAAAAGTGGTGAACTCGAAAACATGCAGGAAATAAAAATCTAAGGACGGACTTACTTTGGCAGAGAAAGTGAGGAGAAATGAAGAAAAAAGTATAAAAGAAAGGGGCGAGAGGGAAAGAGTGGCGAGATGGATGAATGACGGATTCGACGGAAGAAGAGGGAATGGATACAGAGAAAGTGACTTAAGATGCCGTTGTGCAGCACACATAGAAGTTGCAAATTGACATTTTTTTAAATGATTGTTTATATGCAGGAAAGGACACATTCCTGCACATGAACAAACATTGATGGTGGTTTGCTCTTTCGATGTGTGTTGCACAATGAAGCACACATGGAAATAGCATAAACGAGGAGAGAAATTAAGCATTTCTCCTCGTTTCGCCATGTTAAGACGAGGTTTATCTTAATTTTGGCACTGCTTCCTAGTTACACCACCCTTGTAAATAGTGGGCAGCATACAAATTAACGGGTGTTGCGGCTGAACGCCCACCGCAGGCCCGAGGTTCACTACTTTCAGTAAATCTGGGATTGCATCACAATCCATGGGTGTATGCAAGGGAACACCAATGCTCCACCCTTGGAACACCTTCTTAACACAGGGCAACACAAGGCTGCAATTTGAGCCGCTTGTGTTACTCCATATATACTAAGCCACACAGAGCCATGCTAAGTGGCTTTGCGTGGTTGGTAAATCCATTGAAGGCCTTGCGTTGCTTTGCATCTCCTTGCGTGACACAAGGGCAATGCAAGCCCTTAGTGAATCTAGAGTGTCTACTATATATCACTAAAAAGCAATTGTCCCATTGTGCGTAGATTTTCTATTGACTCTAATGGGCCATTTTTTTGTAATCTCTCATGACACAATATTTATCTCAGTCTGCAGTCTGACTACAATATTATGGTCTGAGGGTAGCTCACTAAATGGAATAAAATATAGAACAAATGCTGCCATTCTTCCACCCATGTTGTTTATTTTTGCCACCAATTTTTCATGGTGTATAAAGAAGCAACTGAAAAAAGTTAGTATACATGCATGCCCTGCTGAGAGAAGAGTCCTGCCTATGAGGTGAAACCTTAGCACCGAAGAGGGTAGGACTGTGAGAATATAACATGTATTTACCTTCTGGACCAAGGCTCCTGAGATGGAGACATAGCTTTGGCCTATGTGAGGAGAGATTGATGGGTTCTTCCCATGGCCTCTGGCTCTGTCTGAGCAGGCTGCTTGTTTGCACTTTGAACCTAATATGCTTTTACGGTTCCAGTATTTTTGCTTTCTTTCAAGGTTTGCACTGGGATTTACACCAGTTGGTACTTTAACAAGCATTTGCAATGCAATAGGTCTTGCATTTACGCGAGTTTGAGCTATTGGCATTGTAAATGACAATGCCTTTTATTTACATTTTGGTTTTTAAAACATAAATAAAAGGCAATGTCATTTACAGTGCTAATAGCTTAAACTCTCACAAAAGCTAGATCTATCGCACTAATAAGAGGTGTTGAGGCATGTGACATCAAACAGAGGGGGAGAACGTAAGACATTAGGGGTTGTTTTTAGGTGATGGCATGTGACAATCAACATCAAAGTAATCAGAGGGGGCGTTTACAAGAGGTGTCTAGTGAGAAACATTAGACCAGCCCTCAAAGTGGGACATTGTGAGCTATCACTTCTTAGAGTTATTCTGTAAACAAGGTGCTTTATCGCTTCTGCAAGTGTGTGCTGTCATAGGCATCAGTTTACAAGAACCCTGTTAAGTAAGTGTGGAACATCCTGTGCAGCTTATGAAGTAGATATGGTGGAGCCATGGAAAGCTCAAGACAGAGACCAAGCTTTCCAGTGACTTCTGCCAGCAAACCCATGCTCTAACCTCAAGCAGCAGCAATTGGAGAAGACCTCAGTCTACCAGTCTGTCGAAACAACCCTCCCCTTTAACATCGATTTTTCAATCCAGCACACACACAACGAAAACAACTATAGGAAAAAGTTCAGTGCGAAGCCGACTTAACCAATTCCCGCAGAACGATCTGCGAACACAGGAGGCAGCTATCTTCCTCAGTGCTGCTGAAATAATTCTTGAAAGAGTACAAACATTCGCCACCAAGGTTTCTGTTGCCAGTCAGGCCACCCACAGCAACAGTAAATGGCAGACTTCTACCCAACGCAGAGAAGGGAATTGGAGTGGATGGACACCAGGAAAGCTGTGTGATTGGGTTTGGAAGGCAAGGGTGATGATCCTCTCTGTAATTGCCCAGCCGTTCACACCTTCGGATTTGTGTGGTGTGGATATGTTTTGCAAATATTGTATGCCGCTGAAGCTGCCCAAAAAATAAAAAAGGAAGGGGCGCGGCCGCTACAGTTAAAGCGTTAGCGTGCCGCGCTTGCAAAAAAAAACAAGTGATGCGGCTCATCTGAACCTGGTCGCAGATTCAAGACACAAGGGGGCGTATTTACAAGCCCCATGCGCCACTTTTGCGTCATTTTCCCCATGTTAAAAAAGATGTAAAAGTGGCGCAAGGAGCTTGCAACAAATAAGCCCCCTGGACTGCAAACAATAGGACAGTCAGTGCTTTGTTTTAAAATGAAAGCAACCACTGCAAGGGGTTGTCACATGGTCAGCGCTCCAACTCCTATTGATTGCTGGTCTCATGCGAGGTCTGCCATAGCACAGTGGACTGCTACTTACTGCCTACGTGCCATTTTCACTCTGCAAGGATACCTCCAGCGGCTGTGTTGAATCACACACTTACAAAGGCACTGTTTTTGCTGCGCAAGTCCGCATATGCAAAGGTGGGGCCAAGTCCTGCACTGTAGCCATGCCAGGACCAGGCTATTTTATCATTGGAGTGGGGAGGACTAAAACAAAGTCACTTGTTCAAGCTCGCTTTGCGTGTTGAGGGCGTGTCTTTCACATAATCCAGAGGACTGGGGCTACGTTTATAATGTAAAGGGAAATGATCAAATGGGTTAATGGTCAGCTGTGTACAATATTGAAAAAATACAATTTGACGAGCTGCGCCAGAAAAAAGAAAGGCGCGGCTCGGCAGGGAGAGCGGAGAAAGTGGGATGGAGCAGCTGGGAAAAGACACAATAATGAAAGTAAAACCAGCGCGGTGCTTGTGTAACGGGTGCCAAGCTGGTAAAGCATGTTCACAGTTATTAAACAAGTAGTAGTCCCTAAATGAAAGGATAACAGTCCAGCAGTGTAACTAGACTGTAGTTGGTCGGTGCTGATTCCTATAAAAACGGAAGTGACGTAGTGGATCAAAAGCTAACCAGAAGCCAGATAAGAAGACCAATGCCAGAATCAACCAATGGCAAGCGACAGGAGAAATTACCCTCCATATTGTGTTTACTATAGGTCTTGCAACAGCGCATGCGCTGTCTAGGCGAGACCTAAAAAGGATGACATGTAGGGTTAAAGTCTAGATAACAATGACCCATGTGAGCAGAAGTGTGTCAGCAGTGTTTTGGGGATTGGAGATAGGACGTGTGTGCTGAGAGAGAAACATGGAGAAGAAGAGAAAGATATGTGTTAAAAGAAGGTAAATAATGTTGAGTGGTGAGGGACTGCATCAGCCTTCATTACGTGTTTATCTAGCTCATTTACATAGCACACCATGAACATGTAGTATATGGCACTTGACGTATAGCCAAGCATCATAATTCGATGAGCCGTGAGTTCCAGTAAAAACATCAACACGAAAGGCAAGAGGGTGGGAGGAGGGGCGGCAGACAGCTCACAAATGCGGCAACATGGCCATCAAACTACAGAACATAGGGAGCCAGGATATTAGTCAGTGACTGCTGAGGGTAAGTGATCTTACAGATGCTTTCAGATGGCTGGTAATGTAGGATCTGTTAGGACCTAAAGATTTTGAACGAAAGAGTCTGATGACAACCCGCCCCACTCCATAGGATGTAGTACTGCCCATATGTGCTCCAGCATGGATAGCAGAACCAAACTCTGAAGGAAGGGGGAACAGGAGTGAGAGACAGAAGACACAACAGTAGGGTCACAGTCTCATCTGGTTCCCATCTCTCAGACTTCAGGGGATTCACAATGGTGTTCATACATTTTATCATCAAAGGTTTACTATAGACAGATATATATACACCATGGTACACACTTAGTAGGGATGTATTAACAGAATTGGTGTTCGTTATTCTACTTACAGTCTTCGGAATGGTGGGCGGCGGTGAATCTAAGCTAACATGGAACAAGCCGGCAACATCAGGGCCAATGATTTCATGAATGGTGAAACAAATCAGAAATCCTGAATCGTACACAGTCACGCAAGGGGGTTCGTCAGTATGGGATGTCTATCTTACGGTGAAAGCGTGCCATCTATTCGCAGATACAATACTAAGAGTCTCAGGAAAATAATAGCTATCAAGCTCCAATGAATAGAATTTGTAAACCCATAATCCAGCAAAATATTTGTCAGGAGCAAAGCGAATTAGCTGTGCCAGACCCTTAGCGTTTTACCTAAAAACATCATCACATTTAAAGCAGCTCCAGGCACACAGAGGCCATTACTAATCCCAGACTTGTCTATTGCATCAAGTCATGCGGTACTGATCAGCCAGAGAGTAATTATATGCCAGTTTCACATAGCTGCCAAGTTTTCCGATTGCTCATGCGTGACATTTCAGTGATTTCCGGTTGTGTGTGACATTCCACCGTCAAAAGCGTGACACTTTGAGTGACGCTTTCTCGCAAGTACGACCAAGCAATGAAGTCCACGTGAAGAAATAAAAATAATCAATTACACCGTGTTCCAACAATGAGATGCTCTAAAAGCCAGTCCTTAAACCTGCTGCAAAGCCTTCCAGGCTAGTGATCAATTTCTTATAAAGCAGGGTAGCGACCAAATAATTACAGGAGTAGCAAATTAGATTGACGGAAGTACATTTCAGGAGTAAGAGTCGTATCCGAGGCTCTGGAGGTCAGACATAAACATGTTACAATAGCATGATTTCTGAGCCTGCATTCTTGATTGCACACAAGCCACACTAGAGCAGCCATGAGGGAATGCACGGCCTGGCTGGGGAGGCGCATTGACACAGGCTTCAAGGCCCAGAGCAAAGGGGCGTGTGACTCTTTCCTTCATGGCTTCTTATTTCCATGACGCTAAAGAGTTCGGTATCACAGAAGTTGTAAAGAGTCATTCTGTTCAATCCGAAAACCATCCCATGTTTCATTCCCCACAAAAAGGGGCGAATTCTGAAGCAGCTTAAACCTGCAAACAGCTGTTGCACTGCACTCAAGGAAGCTGAGTTAAAAACAAAACGGAGATGTTAAAAAACAATTTCTAAATCATCCATGATGAAAATAAAAACGTCAAGGGTGGGAGCTGCGTCCCCATGTTGGACTGGCCTGGGCCAACCTCAAAACTTTTTCTCCATGACTTAATTGATTAACACTTGATATTTTTGCTTATATGTGTATTCTTTTAAGTTCTCTATATATGTCAAGATGTCTTTAAATACTAAAGTCTGAAGAGAGCATACTTTTCCATCACCTGATCTTTTATATTAAAAAAAGGAGGGTAACCTGCCATTCATGTAAAACAGAAAAGTATTTTATCCACCAGTTTTGAGTGGCAGCCCAAGACATGAGTGTCCGCACGTCCATCATGGGATAAAAAGCTCATTTAATTAGGCATGATCTATAAGATGTGTATATTCGCTATGGTCGCTTTATTTTCCTTTTACATATGAAGAACTGCCATTGATGATTGTAATCCTAAGTGTATTCTTTTAATTTGGGAAAATCAATAAAATAAAAAATAAAAAAGCTCATTTAATTATTTTGCTCGTAGTGGCCGCAAGCATTAAACCGGTTGTGGCAGTATATAATTAGCAGGTGGTAACACAAGCAGACCATACTCAACTTGCAGTCCAAAACAGGCACTCCCTTTTGCACACCTACCGCAAAGTTTTTCAAGCTCCTAAAATATGTCACCTTTGACAAATATGTAGTTGAGTGGATTTGAACACAAACCATTTCATAAAGTAAAAATGCAAACCTGTATTAGCACAACCATTTACGCACGCCACATAAATCCGGCTAACATCATCCCCATTAGAACTTCCTTTTTAGCGCTTACTGTTGAAAGAAAGAAAAGTCCTTGAGCCTTAGTTTATACTCTTGTATACTCATTCATAACATTACCAAGTTATTGAATTCTGTAGCCTGTCAGCCTCATTGTGTGATTGTTACGGCTGGGCCGGAGACCACTGCTATCTGTTACATTGTAACAGTTTGATTATAGTAAAAACCAACTTAGCTTGGCTGGGCTGAGATGGTCTCAATGGCCGCCCACCTCTCCTTGTCCTGGGCCCCGCTCACACTGACTGCACTGGCTGGCGACTGAGGTCCACACTGTAACTCTATCAACAGCAGGTAGGGGTGGCTCCTCCGCTAAGGCAGAGGAGCGTCGCTCCACTGCTATAAGAGCAGTGAAAAAGGGAAATATAAAATGATAATAGCAAGGTTATTGTCGTTTTATTTTGTGTTGCTGTGGGACTGGGTTAGGGTGGGGCAGGGCTGGTGGCACAAGGGGTAAGAATGTTGGGCACACTCTAAGTGCACATGACGGTTTGGCCGGCCATCTTGGGCCAACCAGTCATGTGCACCTTGCATTTTCCCCTCCAGGCTGTAATGCACAGACTGGAGGGGAACATGCACAGGCTCCCTGTCTCCGTCTGAGCGCCGAACCATGGCCCTCAGACCAATCACACAGCTGCATTGCAGCATTGTGGTTGGCTTAGGGGAGTAGAGTCTGTGTGGTTCCTGCTTCTTCCGGCCTTGGAGTCAGTTAGAGAAGAGAAGCGGAGATGACGAGGAGAGATGGCAGAAAAGGAAAGGGTTTAAAAAAAATATTTTTCAACCCTCCGCCTCGCCATCCTCGTTCCTTACCATCCACCACTGACTTCAGGGCTTTGTAGGGCATGATAGGTACTAGCTTTATAAAGCAAAACATAGCAGTTTATTGCAGTGATGTGGATACCAGCAATAAAATACGTTACTATGACCCGTGATGCGTGGTGCTTGGCATGGCTGAATTCAAGCCAAAAGCATGAAGAGAAGAAAGAAGTGTTCGGTAATGAAGTCTGTGAAACGGGTTCTGGGTTGCTTATGTTACGATTCAGGAAGGACCTTGCTTGATGTTTTGCAAGCAGCCTCCCATCACCTGTGTTTTATGTACTGCCCTAAGTGGCAAGGATATGCGCAGACGTGGGTCCCGTGCTTACTGTGACACTGGAACCTAGCTGTACCAGGTTGATGAGCCCATAACTAGGGAGAAACCTGTCCTGGGTTGCTTGTGTTCCGGTTCAGGGAGGACCTGGCTTGGCAGTTTGGGCTGGACTGTTCCCATGAGGAGCAGGGTCAGGACTGATTTGCATATAGCTGGGTCCCAACTGAGATGGCATGGGGAGCAACAGAACAATGGATTGGAGCACTACTCCGAGCTAATGCCAGTGGTTAAACTATTGGCAAGCAGCCACCCATCACCTTTTGTGTGTTTCCGGTACAAAGTGTGCCAAACAAGGTGGAATTACACCATACTTGCATACGAAATCAAAACTCAAACGGAATCCGTTGGCTAATTGCATGCTTTAATTAAGATGGCATTTTCTGGTGATGAATGTGCTGGATATAATGCAGTGAAATTGATATTGTCTGCAACAGATTCATACTAGTGACCACAATGTGTGTCTCCCTCTCTCTCACAGGAATTTTCCTCGAAACTCACTCTCTGCCTAGAAGTTCTTTACTATAATGGGAGTATAATTGTTCTGATAACATCCAGCGCCCATGTTGGTGGTGGCTACGATCGTGGAAGAAGGGGTGTGATGTTGGCCACTGCCCATCGTTTTTAGGTTTTGTCTGCACATCACTTGCACTGTGCTTATAAAATCTATTGTTTTAATGTAAATTTAAAAGAAGCTTACATCCTGCCCACTCTCTTTCCTGGCTTTTCATTGGTTCCTGTGCTTGCCACTTACTTTCTCTCCATTTCTATTGCCTGTAGCATATTTTTTTCCTGCATTTACCATGCATGTTCCTTGTCTGCTTCTCTTATCAGTTTTCTGTAGCCGAAATACTGTTAATATCCGCTATGGTGGAACTATTTTTTCATAAGATTTCATCTCTTCCGTCTTGCAGCAGATTTATATTGCACAATTTATCACAGGGAGCGATTAAGTGATTTGCCCAGAATCACAGGATGTTGCACCGCGAAGACTCGAACCGGGATACGCAGCTCTCAAGTCAGCAGCTCTGGCTACGCCACATTCTCTCCACTCCTGTGATGTTTGCAAGGGAGTTCTTTCCTTTATCCCAGAGGAGGATTTATACAAATAGCAGATTTTTCATTACATAGGCAAAACTGATGCATTACCAATGCTTGTTTCATCATGTTATTGGTCTTGAGGGATGACGGTGCGCATTGTTGGCTCGCCGAGCTGGTCATGCTAGTTTCAGCACAAACAGCTATTAGAAACATTTTCAAGATGTTTTCCAAATGTGTGAGCCATTTGTCGGTGTTTCTTCTGCAATGTGGCAAGCAAATCATTCAAATGTTTCCTCAGGTGACAGGCTCAAAAGTGATTTGTGAGAAAAACTAACAATTTAATGTTTTGTGTATGTCAGCTTTTTTATTCATTTCAAAAGGTATATGCTGAAGTGCCGAACATATTTCTTACCCAGGCTTTTCAGAAGTTAGAGCGAAGCCTGGGGCAGAAAAGTTCATTCTTCTTCCGTTTTTGCCAGCCAAACCTTTTTCTAAGCTAACAAGCATCGGAAATGACAAAAGACCTGCCTTATAAAGGGATGTGCCTCTCTCAGTCTACTTTCCAGGAAAATTAGGGCACTAAACAACCCCTGTAAAACTCAGCAAGTTCTAGCCTATGCCCACCGTCGCCAGATTGATATATTATTCTTGCAGAAAATTCATATGAATAACAGAAGGGCACCTGCATGGGCACTTAAATGGGGGGCTTACAGATGCCTCTCTACATATTCCAGAGGTGTTGTTATCTTAATATAGAAGGGGGGCTTCAAACATATTCACAAGGAAGCAGACCCTGGGGGCATATTCTTCATTCTACAAGGCCTTTTCCAATCTACAAACAGAATACTCATAAGTGCATAAGGACCAAATCAGGATGCCACACCACAATATCTGGAGTGGCTGCTATAATATTACACTCCTCCCCACTTTAGTTCAACCAACAGTTCCCAGAGGAACCCTAAAGCTAGAGAAATGGTATTTATAAGTATGGGTCAACATGATCTGGTGGACACGTGGTGTCACCTACATCCCCATGAAAGAGCACTCACTCATTGTACATGATTGTGAGGCTAGACTACACGACTGGCCATGCTCACCAGATTGTATTAGCTGCAGCTGTGCAGAATCCATTCCACACTCTGCAAAGCATTTAGGGATGTTGTGTGGGGAGAGTGCACTGCTGAAGGCAATGGCATTTCAAGTCCATTCTAGATAGGCTCACCGTGTTGGAGACAGAGATACAAACACTCAAAAAAACTAAACAAATACCCATGACCCAAGGACACTATTAGACATGCAAAACAAATGGTGTAAACAGTAGGAGGTGGCAGAGAGCGAAACAGGCAAATATGTATAACCTAGACGATATGGGAGAGGAGACCAACCGGGCACACATTGGCTTGTCTTATTCATCCAAGTGGGCGGCATGTGACTTAATACAGATAGATGAGGACAACTGTACTGTGGTACACCAAACAAGAGACATTTAGGCAGCATTTACTAACTATTACTTTATACTCATCCACAAACCACCTAGACATCACCAACCTCAACACCTACATTGATGAAGCCATGCTGGCGTGGCTCGACTAAGAACGCAGGCCACTCTATGATCCAATCAATCCCGAGGTGATGAAAGAGGCCATTAGTAATGTGCGAAATGTCCTAGCACCTGGTAATGATGGCTTTACCATTGAATTCTATAAAGAATAGATTGATGACTTCTTACTCTATATGCTGCAGATGTACGAGGAGGCACGTGTGAAAGGAATACTACCGCCCACTCTTAGAGAAGCAATTGTTATCACATTGTTGAAGCGAGACAACTCTCCAAATTAATGAAAGTCTTTCAGACCACTGTCTTCACTAAACATTGACCATTGTTGTCAAATTGTTAATGCGAGGCAAAGCTCCGAATAAATGTGACTCATACAGACCTCTGTCTTCACTAAACTTTGACAACAAAATAGTAGCTAAAATAATAGTGAATAGACTACTATCATTATGACAAATGGTGGGACCCGCTCAGTCGGGGCTGATAACCAATCACGCCACAGCTGCCAACCTCAGAACCCTATTTGCGGTCACATACCAAACAGACTCGGAAATTCCGGTCGCAACACCATTCTGAAATGCTAGTAAAGCTTTTGACTCCATTGAATCTCCATACATTTGCACTGTGCTGAGTAGGATAGGACTGGGTAAGGGAATATTGAAATGGACAGACCGTCTATATACTTAGCCAATAGTCAAAATTAGAGTTAATGGACTAGCATCACACCCAATACAGAGAGGGATCAGACAGGGATGTCCATTATTCTCACTTCTGTTTGCTCTTGATCTGGAACCCCAGGCATTTATATTGAGAGCGCATCACCATACAATTTGTATCCTGCAGATTGCTGTTATCACTATATGTGAATCATATACTCCTGCTGATGTAATATCCACAGAATAAACTTAACTTCAATCATATGCATAATAATCAGTTTTGATAGATGATCCGGTCTCACCATAAACTGGGGTAATTCGCTACTAATGCCATTAACCAAAAATACATGAAACCTACTCTAGACTATGCCATACTTTGGACACAAAACCCAGTCCACTATTTAGGCATTCTAAGCCTCTGGGATAAGGATGTAGTACTACAGAGAAGACTTTATAGGATCACTACACACATTCGATAGTGAGGAGAATTGCCCTTATGAAAATGGTGGTCTGTCTAGACTACTTTATCTATTCCAAAATGTACCTATACCACATAACCAAGTGTTCTTTCATGAACTGAAGCTACAGATGATTACTCTAGCCTGGGCTGGCAAGTAGCCTGGAATCAGCTGGGATACGCTAAAAAGTTGGGGGATTAACGGCCTCCACTTACTAGGTATACTATCTTGTTGTCCAAGCCCAGTTCGCACACCACTGGTTCCATAATATTAGAATGCTCCACATTATGCAGTCGAGAAGGACCTGGCCCACAGTAGCGTATTGAACACTATCTTAACCCGAAAGCCCCATAGGCCTGGTCCAGACTAGCTATAACGTGTGCAGTTGTGGCACCATATTCATCCCATCTGTCACTCAAGAACAGCACAAGGTTAAAGTTGAAGTGAGAACCATTGACGATACACACATTCACGGAATTAAAACTACACACATTGGGAGACTTATTTCAAAACAACATATTAATTACCCTACAAGTCAATAAAGCACTGGTTCCGGTGACCTTTTTAGACACATTATTATGCTATTGTTCCAGGGGGAAGTCAGAAAAGGGTATGGCACATCGCTAAAAGAGACACAAGTATGGAAACTACTAAACCTTGGGATAAACAACCATATTACAAAAGTATTAGGGACAGATTTGTAAAGATGTGATGCAGCGCAATGCAGTCGACAACTTACTGCACTGTATCACATGGAGAGGGTGGGAACATGCCATATCTACTAAGGTAAGACATATATCAGCTCTCTCCCTCTTTCCCCGTGCTGGCACACGCAATGCTACCTAGTGACAATGCAGGCACCCTTGCACCATTGGGCAAGGGGGCCTGTGTTGCAACCAGGATTATTTTTGTTCAGGAAGGGACATCTTCCTGCACAAAAGCAATCCTTTGAGGCATCCTTCTCTTTCAAAGTGTGCTGCATGCATAGAAAGAGGAATTAACTGGAAAAATAAATACATCCCTCCTCGTTACACCTCACTTAGTAAAGGATATCATTTTGATGCAATCCCAGGTTCACTTTCTACATGTGCTGCAGAATGCAGCACAAGTAGAAAGAGGAACAAAAACGAGAAATATAGTTAGTTCCCCCCTTGCACCTCCCCTGGGATGGCTTACCTTTTTGATACATTCCCAGATTTATTATGTATCGCTAGGAATGTGCCAAAACCCATGGCTGGATGCGTTTGAATACCCATGCTCCACTCATGGAATGCCTTCCCAGGACAGTGTATCGCAAGGCAGTTACTTTTGTGGCCTCGAGTTACTCCAGATTTACCATGCCACTCACAGCCACACAGGGGGCCATATTTATGACTTTTGTGGTGCAGGGCGGCGCAGCAAGCCACTTTGAAGTGCTGCCCTGTGTCATAGTGAAAGGGCAGGAAAGCGCTGTATTTATCAAATATGGCACATTGCTGTCCTTTTCTCTTGGGCTTGAGCTGTTTTGGCAGCCTAGCACCAATGCAGGCACACTTGCACAATGGTGCAAGGGTGCCTGTGTTGTAAGCAGGATAGTTTTATGCATAAAGGAGCACCTTCCTGCACAAAAGCAATCCTGAGAGGTGTTTTCCTCCTTCTGTGTGTGCTGCAGAGTGCATAGCACATAACACATAGCAAGAGGAAACAATGAGGAGAAAAAGATATTTCTCCTCGTTGCATCTCTCCTGGGGAGGTGTATCTATTTTGGAGCATTCCCAGGTTTACCTGTTATTGTAAATTTGGGAATGTATCATAATCCATAGACACAACAATGCAGAGATTTTGCCTTGCTTGTCTTCATAAATCTCATTTTACATTTGCTAGGCCTTTGCACAATGTTGAGTGGTGGAAGGGGCTCATAAATATGCCCCCAGAGGCCATATGTACAAGGCCTGGCGATAAATAATGCTAACTTTAGTTAGGGGCAATTTTTGTACGGCCGCCATGGCACCGACGTATTTACAACATGTCGCTACATGGCAATAGTTTCTGATCGCAGCGGTATTTGTCCACGTAAACCACAACGTTACGGCGATAAAAATGTTGCCGCTAACATGAATAAAGTGACGGCAGGCCAGTCAGCGGCCAGGAACTGCATGATAATCAGCGTGACGCCACTTTTTTTTACGTTAGCAGAAATATTCAACACAAAAAAAAAAAATTGTTGAAGAACTATGCAGGAAGCTGGACTCAGTAATGCAGGAGAGACAACCCCCCTAACACCACAAATAGCCAGGAGGACCAGCCAGAGACCCAGGGGAAGGGAAAGAGGAAAACCAGGTTCAGCCAGCAGGAACATCAGATCCTGATTGCGGCGGTGACAGAGAAACAACAGCAGCTCTTTGTCAGCTCCACTGTGTCATTGGGGACAAACCATGCAATATGGCAGTCCATCACAGCCAAGGTGAATGCTGTTGCAGATGTGAGGAGGACAGTGACTGACTGCAAGAAGCGCTGGCATGATGCTAACTCAAGACCAAGCAGAAACTGGCCAACAATCGCCAGGCAGCACTGCAGACCTGAGGTGGGAGTCCAGCGCCACAGGTGGAGCTGGATGCCTTGGAGGAAGAGGTATCTGCAGTCATCTGTGAGGAGTCGGTGGTTGGAGTCCAGGGACAGGATAGTACTGAACAAGACCAGCTACATCAGCAACAGGGTGAGTACCAACCAGGGACCGGGAATAGGGGGTGGATGGAACCAATGTCATTCATGCACAAATAAATATCACTCAGTGCACACCGACACTGACTGCAGATGTTGTCCCAGATACTCCTGTTCCAGGGGGTACAGCCACATATCACCCTAGTCAATGAACATATTGAAATACACATATTGGTGGTGTCACAGATTTGGAAATCAGCACAGAAAAGTAATCCGAAATTCAGACAAGAAAGTATTTACACCAGACCACAAAATAAGGCAAACATGAACAAGCAAAGGGGCATATTGCCTGGGTATGTGGCTGGGTGTCAAAATGGCCCCTTGCCTCAACACCAGGCACACACAAATTGTCTGCACAGGGCTGCATCTTTGTGACAATAATATGATGATGCACCATGTCCAAGACTGATCTGGGGCAAAAGTGAGCATGCCACCACCGATGGCAGCACACATGCACCATTGTGCAGGGGTGTCTGAGTAGAATGAAGAATGTGTATGTGCAGTAAGGTCCTCCTTCATGCACATATGCAATCTTCAAATCAACTCAGATACCCTTGCACAATGGTGCATGTGTGCTGCCATCGGTGGTGGCATGCTCACTTTTGCCCATGATCAGTCTCGTTCACAGTGCATCATCATATTGTTATCACAGAGATGCAGCCCTGTCCAGACAATTTGTATGTGTGTGGTGTTGAGGCAAGGGGGCCATTTTGACACTCTCACATATCTCCAGACAATGTGCCCCTTTGCTTGTTCATGAGACGCTGCCTTGTGTCTACCAAGTGAGAAAGCATGTAGTGAGTCTATAAACCATGAACACATGCATTGTCAGAACATAGTGATCATGCAGCCTTCTGTATAAAAGGTGCATATCCCACAATGCACACATTCAGCACAGTAGAGTCATAATGTGATGTCATTCTGTGAGCAGGGGGGATCTGCCAACAACAGTACAGTGCATGGACTATGCATATCAGGAATGTGTCACCATAACATTTTCTACATGTCTTGTCTGTGTACCACACTCACAGAACTAAAATGTCCCTGTAAAGAAGTATGACAAGTTAAGCATGACACCAAGCAATAATATCAATTTAGCACCAAAGCATGTCAACTTGCAAAATGGCACTATCACCCCTCAGGTCAAGATGCACTCCTCTACTCTCAAGTGTACACATATGCCATACAGAAAACAGTATCCTACATTAGTAGTGGTGTGAGTTGCCCATTACACCTTGCTGTGCATGGAAACAAGTATTTCGGGAAAGTCAACAGTGTCAGTGAACAAATATGCAGTCAGGTATGTTAACAGCTGCACACAAACACCGGCATCCAATCATCTTTGACATAACAGCATGTATCATCCATGTGACCTTCTGCGTGGCATATTCCCAAACACACATCACCCTTCCAATCGCACCTGATGTGATGTTGGCAGGAGAAAGCGACAAACTTCTTCACGCTAATCCGGTGATGCGATAAAATCCTTGCCGCTGAGGGATTATGATGCACCGAGCCTGTTGCGTGTGCGATCTTGCTGCGATGGAAGAAAATAGCACTCCGCGAGGGAGCGATGATCCTGATGCGACGCAGGGAAAATGGTGAACGCTCGGCGTCCGCGCTGCAATGAGCTTGATGCGATAATTTGGGGTTAGCGAGCACTTTGGGGCACGCTAACAAGCAATGTGACAATCCTTGGGTTAGCGAGCATTTTCAGACCCGCTGACATGCTCTGCGACGATCTTCGCGATAGCGGGCGTTTTCAGGCCCACAGACAGGTGATGCGACGATCTTCGGGATAGCGGGCGTTTTCAGGCCCGCTGACGTGTGATGCGACGATCTTTGGGATAGCGGGCGTTTTTAGGCCCGCTGACGGGTGATGCGATAATCTTCGGGGTTAGCGAGCGCTCGGCGGCAGCAGAGCGACGATTTTTCTCACGCTCACCAGCTGCAGCGGCTCGCTAACGGGGGTTAGCAACGATTTTCAGCACTCTTTTCTCAGCAGTAGAACTAGAGGCCCTGGAACTCACAGGAGCCTCACCTGCAGATAGAAATCCTCGCTGGGAGGAAACAGGAGGCTGATGGTGAAGTCTGGTGTGCCTGAGACTCCTGCAGGAGGCTAGCTCTTTTCTAGCCCTTGGGTGATTGCTGTAGCAAAAATAAAAGTTCCTTTAAAGTCCTTTTCCTCTTCTTCCAAGTCCAGTGGTAACCACTGCAGGCCAGTCCAAGAAACAGCACACAAGCACAAGGACAGTCCTTCTCCTGCAGATTCCTGTAGTCACACGGACAGAGGTTCTTCTTGTTGTCCAGGAGCAATACAAATTGTAGGGGTTTGGGCACAAATATTTACACCCCCAAAGTCTTTGTTCTTAGGAGTCACAAGTCTCTGAACCCAGCCAGAACCAGTTCTGCCCAGCCCTGGAGCACTTTGTTGACCAGGCTGCATCCTTCCTTTCAGAAAGAGGGGGTCTGCCTTCAGACGCACAGTGGGAGGTGGAGCCAGCATTCAGCTTGCCAGGCACAGCCCTATTCAAGTGCAGGAGCTACCCCTCCCCTCACTCCAAGGCAGATCTCTCTATTCAACCAAGGTCTGACTCAGCCTGCCCTGTCCCTCCAAAACCAGACAGCCAATACACATAATAGCAGAGCACACTGGAAGGCTTAGGCAAGAAAGTACCTATACTCTAAAAGTGGTAGTTTCAAACACAGAATATAAAAATAACCTTCACTAAAAGATGTATTTTAATATTCTGAGCTCAGGCATACTAAATTCGTTTTTCTACCATGTTCTGTGGGTCAGTTAGGACTATAGCATGTAATAGCCCAAAGCTCCCATTCTGGCCTGTGGAGAACAGGTAGCCTTACAGTAGTGAAAAACGAAATTGGGTGTAATTCACTACTAGCACATGCTACACACCTTAGAACATGTCCTACCTTACACATACAATGCACCCTATCATAAGGGTGGCTTACAGGATGCCAAGGGAAGGTTCAGGGGCTGGGAAGTGGGTGCACTTCACAGCCAAGATGGCAGTTCTGGACTGCACACAGACACTGCAGTGGCAGGTCTGAGACACACTTTACAAGCTGCTTATGTGGGTGGCGCAAACCAGCGCTGCAGGCCCACCAGCAGCATTTGGGTTTCCAGCCCTGGGCACACACGGGCCACGCTACTAGGGACTAACAGGTAAACCAAATAAGCCAATCAGGGATATACCAATTCACATAGTCATATTTACAAAGGGAGAGCATATGCACTTTAGCACTGATCAGCAGTGGTAAAGGGCCCAGAGTCATAAAGCCAACAAAAACAGGTTAGGAAAAATCCAGGAGGAAGGCAAAAAGCTTAGGGATTACCCTGCAAAAAGGGCCATTTCCAACATGACCCCCTTGCAGCCAAAACGCAGGGGAGACCAATCACCACCTCGATGGGATTCCCTGCTTTGGGCGATAGAACACGGAACTGGCCCGCGACTGCAGGGGCATATTCTAGTTCTACGCCAATCTGAATCCTGGTGGATCCCTCTGTCCACACTCTCAGGGCCCACTAAGACAACCAATGGGGAACTCTTCCCCTCACCTGTGGACACCACCTGTGCACCACCTAACACTAGCTTGCTCACAGGTGTGTCCCAACAGAGAGACAGCAAGCCACAGTTCCCATGGACAGTAGTCAGTGATGAGACTCAGGCCCTATACCTCTCAGGGCTCTCAAACCTCTGTGGCATCAGAGAGCTGCGGGCAGTAGCCCCAGGTGCCTGGCACCTTTTGTCCACTCTCCCTTCTGTCAGGTCAGGCATACCACCCTGACTCTGACCCACCAGCCCTGGGCCTGTATCCAGCGGCTGGACCGGAGACTGAGGTGGGCTTTCCCACACCTGGTCCTCCTCCTTGGGGCTCGGTACCCTCCCACCTGGAGCGGTACCCCCTTCCAGAATTGTCAGGGCACCTGTGGCGGGTGTCCTGCACAAGTCACCCACCAGTTCAGGGGTTCTATCCTGCAACTGGCATCCCAGCCTAGGGTCTGTACCCTTAGACTGGGCGGAGGTCAGGGGTGAGGCTGCACTCTCCCCGCCCCCCTTACTGGGGTCCTGCATCCTACCACCTGGAGAGGTCCCCCCATAACACAAACCGGTAGGGGCACTGTTAGCAGTGGCCCCTTCCTCCAGGTCAGGGGGGACACACTGAACCTGGCCTTCCAACCCAGGGTCTGTACCCTTAGGCTGGGCATGTGCCTGGCAACCCAGGGCTTCTGGGGGAGTTTTCCAATTACCCCCAAGGAAAACACACTCCTCTAGAGTTGTGTAACACTCTGCCTGGCACACCAGGACTTCCTGGGGAGCACACAGGCCCCCCTTGAGGGAAACATACCCCTCCACCAGATCAGGGCCTTGATCCTGCAACTGATCTACCAACCCCAGAACACCCCTCAGGTGGCACCGGGGTCAGAGGCGAGGACTCCCTCCCTCTGCACCCCCTTCCAGCATACTGCACCCTCCCACCTGGAGTGGTGCTCTTAGAAAAAAAAATGGTTGGGACACTGCTTACAGTTGTCCCTCCCTCCCGGTCAGACAACACCTGGACCTGACTTGCCAACCCAGGGACCAACCCCTGCGGCAGAACAACTGCCTGGCCAACCAGGACTTCAAGGGGTGCACACAACATCAACCCCACGGGCAGTACACCACACATCGATGTCCTTCCCTCCAGGTCAGGAATCGCCTGTACCTGGCCTCCCAACCCAGGGACCATCCCCTACGGTTGAGCAATTGCCCGGCAAACCAGGACTTCTTGGGGAGTATCAACACTCTCCTCGAGGGTAACACATAACTCCGGTGTTACGTGACAGTCTGCCTGGCGCAGATCTCCCGGTCCCTGTCCACCTGACAGGGCGCGAAGATCTCCCAGGACAGAAGTGGTGTCACCATAGTCATTCCTCTGGTGCTCAGCCCTTCAGACTGGCCCCTGACCCACTGGTTCTCCCACTGGGGGCTCCTTCCCCCTCTCACCCCTCAAGCTGGACTTCTGCACCCTCCCCCTAGGAGTGGCACTGCCAGACACAAGAACTGATGGAGGCCTGACTACAGGCACTCCCAGCTCACCTAACACGGGGAGACTCCCCACAACTGACGGTCCATCCGGACAGACTAGATTCCCTACCTGGTGTTCCCTCATGGAACCATCCAGTACTGGAGACTGAGGTGGGGGCACTTCGGGACCTATCCCAGTCTCACTCCTGCTCCCACGAGACAGGATGTGAGGCCCTACAACCTCTTCACAACAAGGGGACCTAGCTGCATCACTCCGGACCTCTCCCACCACTCTGGGTTGGAAGACCTCTGAACCACTCCTATTAGGGTCATTCCTTAATGCCTCTACAGAGCCTCTGGTACTCACCCAGAGGTCTGCCTCCTGTGCAAGTTCCTATGACCAGAGAACTTGCGCTCTAACAGGTGTTGGCTTAGCTCTGGAAAACAGGAACTCACAATATGCTCTCCCACAATTGGATTACACAGTTCCATGCAGGTGCTAACCTTCACCTCACAATCCAGTTCCTCACATATGTACCCCACACCACTCTCCTGAAATGGGAGAGACATTACGTGACTGTCTCTATCACTCAACCCACACTCTTATGGGCGGTTCTCACACTCATACACCAGGACTTCAACCACGGGGGAACCCCTCTCCCTGCACCTCACATCTAGAGTCGGTAGGGTGTCCTTCCTCTCACTAGGACTATGGTCCCCTTCGCTAGTTCCGCAATCCACCTCAGGGACACTGCACACCAATGGAGCTACCTCATATCCTTGAATCCCCTGGTGTAGATCAACCCCCTCCTTCAAGTCAGGTGCCACATCTCTGGGTGGGTGTACTACACTGTCATCACTACATAACTCAACTTTGCTGCCACCACTGGACCCCACCCTCACTGGTGAATCTAGACAATTAACACTGCACTCAGGGGATAACCTACCCTCCAGAGCTAACTTTTCCTTTACTGCTAGCTGCGCTATGTGTGCCTCCAGCTTTGCAATCTCCATTTGGAGCTTCTCTAATTCCAGCTGGTTCTCCCTCTCCCTCTGTCTGTCCAACTCCTCTGGGGACCATGAAGGGGATTGGGCACTACTCTGGGCACTAGACCCCGCAAGGGACTCCCTACCTATGGGACACTCCCACCTGTCCACCAACTCCTCTGGGGACCATAAAGGGAATCGGTCACCACCATAGGCACTAAACTCAGCAAGGCACTCCCCATCTCTGAGATATTCCATAACACTTTCTCCATCCTCTTCAAATTCTCCAGAGCCACCCTCAGACCAACTACCCTCTTGGTAGGTGTACTGGGACTCCAAGAATCTCCATCTGTCTTGTTGCCAAAGCCTCAGGGATGTCTGCAAGGATAGCTGAGTCTCCTTCCTACTCACTGCTAAACCTCTCTCCTCACAGAACCCCCTTAGCTCCTCTAGACTGTAGGTCAACAGGTCATCTATGTAAAAGGTAGGTCTCATTTCAGCAAGACCCATTGTAGCAATAACTGGCAATATCAATCAAAAATAGAATCAAGAAATCTCAAAAAACGTACGTGGTTATGTTATGGTCTGCACTCACTAGTAGTGTACACTATAATTACTGTATGCAATCATAAATGCAAGTCCAGATCCGCACCGCTGACCACCAATGTTAGAAATGGGGGTCTCTAGTTGGCAATAGCTGGCCACTGTCCAAGTAGGGACCCTTCTTCCTAAGTCAGAGTAAGCAGACTACACGCTTTGATAACCCCTGCTCAACCCTGTGGTAACTTAGCACGAGCAGCTAGGCTTATCTCAGAGGCAGTGTGTGAAGCATTTATGACCATACACATTAATACAATGAGGAACACTACAAATGGACACCACTCAAGTAGTTATAAAACATAGGTATATTTATATAGACTTAATTACAAGACCAATAACAGTGAAAATCCACAATACTAGAAAAATATGGTTACTTTAAAAATGCTGCAAAAATAGTTCAAGGTGCATAAAATTATGTTCAGTTCAATGCAGTGGTCTCCACGACCCTTTTACTCACAAGGTATCTGGATTCTGTAGCAAAGCAACAAAAATGTCGCTAAGGAGTTGTAGCGAT
The DNA here is from genome assembly GCF_964204655.1 of Triturus cristatus. NCBI lineage: Eukaryota > Metazoa > Chordata > Amphibia > Caudata > Salamandridae > Triturus > Triturus cristatus. The sequence continues at coordinate 1,707,915,289 of NC_140590.1, forward strand.
AAATTTCCTCACGCGTACCAGCGATGCGTTGAATCCTTACCGCAAGGGAGGATGATGCGCTGGGTTGCGGGCAGGAGAAAGCGACAAACTTCTTCACGCTAAGCCGGTGATGCGATAAAATCCTTGCCGCTAAGGGAGGATGATGCACCGAGCCTGTTGCGTGTGCGATCTTGCTGCGATGGAAGAAAATGGCGCTCCGCGAGGGAGGGACGATCCTGATGCGATGCGGGGAAAATGGCGAACGCTTGGCATCCGCGCTGCGATGAGCTTGATGCGATGATTTGGGGTTAGCGAGCACTTTGGGGCACGCTAACAAGCAATGCGACAATCCTTAGGTTAGCGAGCGCTTTCAGACCCGCTGACAAGCTCTGCGACGATCTTCGGGATAGTGGGCGTTTTCAGGCCCGCAGATAGGTGATGCGACGGTCTTCGATATAGCGGGCGTTTTCAGGCCCACTGACGGGTGATGCGACGATCTTCGGGATAGCGGGCGTTTTTAGGCCCGCTGACGGGTGATGCGATAATCTTCGGGGTTAGCGAGCGCTCAGCGGTAGCAGAGCGACGATTTTTCTCACGCTCACCAGCTGCAGCGGCTCGCTAATGGGGGTTAGCGACGATTTTCAGTACTCTTTTCTGAGCAGTAGAACTAGAGGCCCTGGAACTCAAAGGAGCCTCACCTGCAGATAGAAATCCTCGCTGGGAGGAAACAGGAGGCTGATGGTGGAGTTTGGTGTGCCTGAGACTCCTGCAGGAGGCTAGCTCTTTTCTAGCCCTTGGGTGATTGCTGTAGCAAAAATAAAAGTTCCTTTAAAGTCTTTTTCCTCTTCTTCCAAGTCCAGTAGTAACCACTGCAGGCCAGTCCAAGAAACAGCACATAAGCACAAGGACAGTCCTTCTCCTGCAGTTTCCTGTAGTCACACGGACAGAGGTTCTTCTTGTGGTCCAGGAGCAATACAAATTGTAGGGGTTTGGGCACAAATATTTATACCCCCAAAGTCTTTGTTCTTAGGAGTCACAAGTCTCTGAACCCAGCCAGAACCAGTTCTGCCCAGCCCTGGAGCACTTTGTTGACCAGGCTGCATCCTTCCTTTCAGAAAGAGGGGGTCTGCCTTCAGGCGCACAGTGGGAGGTGGAGCCAGCATTCACCTTGCCAGGCACAGCCCTATTCAAGTGCAGGAGCTACCCCTACCCTCACTCCAAGGCAGATCTCTCTATTCAACCCAGGTCTGACTCAGCCTGCCCTGTCCCTCCAAAACCAGACAGCCAATACACATAATAGCAGAGCACACTGGAAGGCTTAGGCAAGAAAGTACCTATACTCTACAAGTGGTAGTTTCAAACACAGAATATAAAAATAACCTTCACTAAAAGATGCATTTTAATATTCTGAGCTCAGGCATACTAAATTCGTTTTTCTACCATGTTCTGTGGGTCGGTTAGGACTATAGGATGTAATAGCCCAAACCTCCCATTCTGGCCTATGGAGAACAGGTAGCCTTACAGTATTGAAAAACGAAATTGGGTGTAATGCACTACTAGGACATGCTACACACCTTAGAGCATGTCCTACCTTACACATACAATGCACTCTATCATAAGGGTGGCTTACAGGATGCCAAGGGAAGTTTCAGGGGCTGGGAAGTGGGTGCACTTCACAGCCAAGATGGCAGTTCTGGGCTGCACACAGACACTGCAGTGGCAGGTCTGAGACACACTTTACAAGCTGCATATGTGGGTGGCGCAAACCAGCGCTGCAGGTCCACCAGCAGCATTTGGGTTACCAGCCCTGGGCACACACAGGCCACGCTACTAGGGACTAACAGGTAAACCAAATAGGCCAATCAGGGATATACCAATTCACATAGTCATATTTACAAAGGGAGAGCATATGCACTTTAGCACTGATCAGCAGTGGTAAAGTGCCCAGAGTCATAAAGCCAACAAAAACAGGTTAGGAAAAAATCCAGGAGGAAGGCAAAAAGCTTAGGGATGACCCTGCAAAAAGGGCCATTTCCAACACTCACCAATGGAAATGCACATAAGTGAAAGGGTCACTGTGTGAAAGGAATACAGGGCAGGAAAACCAAAGCTGCACCATACCTGCAGGTCATCATGCATACATTAAGATGTCCTTACTCCCTTTGACTTAACAAAATGAACTGTGTGTATCATGGCAAATCGAGCATACATCCCTGCCATTATCATATGGCACATCACATCAACCCAGATCACAACAGTGGGATAGGTCTAATCATGGCACAACAACAATTATGTTGCATTGCCAACAGCAAGGTGTGGCACCATGCAATCCACCCCTCTTAAAAAGAACAATCTTTAAAAATATGAAGGTGTACTGAGTAGGGGTGACTCTCCCACGATGCAGTGCCCAGACACATAAATCTTAGCTAATCAACATTGACAACAATGTTGTACAAACAGCATCACTGTCACTACTGAACAGAGGGCGCAACTGGTGCTGCATGTGTGTGGGAATTGGCCACTTACATTTGGCCTACTTATGAACTGTGAGATGATAACGTACAACTAAAATGTCACATCTGTGATGTTGTACAATGAATCACTATCCAGCATGTAATAGGCATCTCCTCCTGAACATTCTGAATGGACATTGTCATGCCGTCTGCTTGTATACATATCCAATGCATGATTATACTTGAAACATACATATAACTGCATCTCCCCTTTACATTGCAGAGGGAGAAACATCACCTCCTGTACAGCACCCAATCCCATTCTTCAATGATAAGGATGAAGACATCGCAACCATCGACAGGGACACCCTCCAAGAGCTGCTCAACTCTATTGGCAGCCCATCCCCAGAACCAGGGTCATCCATCAGCGTCGTGGAAACTCCAACCCCTGTACAAAACACCCAGCAGCAATCACCTACCACCACAGCTGTCTCCCAGGACCTTGAGGACTCACTTCTGACATTTCAACGTCGTGCGATAGAGGTCCAGCAGGAGATGGCTGGTCAGGTGGGGGTGAGGTTTGAAGGCCTGGTGGTCAAATGGAATGGGGTACGTGGGTGTCTCAGACCCATTTCGGACCACCTACAGACCATCACAGACACCCACAGTCCGCTCCATGCTCTCCAGCATTCCATGGCTGACATCACTGGAGTACTGACTCAGAGACAAGAAAAACTGTTGAGTCAGATTGGCTCCAGTGGTGTCCCCAGGGGGTTGCACCAAATGCAAATGATCATGGAGAACATGGAGCGGATGCAAGTCTTACACTTGGCTGCCATGGCTGCATACCACAGAGATGTTGCTGGAATCTTCAAAGCCCTGCAGCTGCTCATCATAGCAGTGCTGCCTCAAGGTTTGGCACAGATGAATGCTGCTGCTGTTTCAACATCCACATCTCAGCCCCCTGATGTGTCAGTGCCTCACAGTGCCCCAGACAATCTAACATCATGCACACGGAAGGCATATGACACATCAGAGGATGACGATGTGGACAATTCAACATTCTTGCAAAGAAGAAAGCGGTAGCATTCATCTATGCCAAATGGACTGTTTCTGCTTGGATCTGTGCTTAGCATCATGCCCCGGAACATCAGCTTCCACTGTCCCCTGAGTCACTCTGCAACACTCACCTTAGACATTGATATGGACTGCCGTAATTTTTGTTGTTCCCAATGACACTGCAATCAGCCTGCTGACTGAACTCTGCCTCTTCCTCAACATGTCTCTGTCCATGTTACCCCTAAAGGACTCTCTTGGGCCCTCCACTGGGCATCCATAGAATATGGGGGTTGTTTGACCAAGCACTGGGCCAGTCTTCTACCAATGTCAATGCACATGCCAATAAAACAAGTTAAGTCACACAGATGTGTGTTGCCAATGACCATTCACGTATTGAAGTCATAAAAAATGTTGGGCCAGTGATTCCATCAAAACTTACACCGAGGGACATATGATAAATGGTCATGTTGAATCTGTGTCCCACATAGGCAGTGAGATGACCGGGTATGTGTGAACTAGCTGTGGACTCATTGCTCAAATACTACATGCTTGCAAGATACCAACATTGCCCTACGTGCATGATGGGAATAGGCATGTGCGGAAATATGTCAAAGTCAGCCTCATGCCACAAGTAGTGTCTTCATTTAGCATTGCTAACAAGTCTCACTTGGCAGATCTACTCACACTCAAAGGGATGCATAAAGCTTGTTGTGATGGGGGTCATGGCATGCCACTTTTCAAGATAGAGCACACACCAGATTCACATAGATGATGAATGGTAATGGCACATATCTACCACCTGCTATTGGAACCACAATGTCTGTTTCAGTGAAGTAGTGTTGGTAATACGGACTAATCCTAAAGTGCAAGTCCTCAGTCAGTCATGTCCTGTGGCTTAACAATGCCTTGGAAATAAGGAACCCTCTCATGCTGTGCTCACTGTGAAAGGAGAGGGCAATGTGTCTAGTGGTGTGGAGTACACTGCAATTCGCATATAGTCAGATGCTGTACCACCATTTCAAGGGCGGCATCACTATGAGGCAATGCCAAAACTAACAGCTGGGAAAAGTGGGTTTCATACTGGCACAACAGGGTGCAATGCTTCATTTGCCTTCCTGTTTGCTGTAGAACTGTGTTCTGCCTTGTGCCGTGCACATATGATCTGCAAAATTAAAAAATTCTGTATGGTCTGGAAGATGAGCCTTTCTACACAGGAACATCCTTTTTCACTAATGCTGACACACTTGCACTATGTAGCAAGTGTGTCTGTGTCTGTGCATGGTAGGTGGACTCTGAGCCAGGCTCATGTGAAATGCAGGGTGGGGCCGTAATCTGGGGAACACAGCCCATACATCCATTTTCATGATGGATAAGAGTTGCAATGTCAATGTTTGCTCAATACCAAGTCCCTATATTGTGTTGTAAATGTGCAACAATGTGATGTACAACTCTGTGAGTCACACATAAGATGTAAAAATTAATAAACAAGTGTCCCTAGGCTAGGGTATGACTCCTATTTGCCATCCTGTAATCCATGCAGGCTTCCTGTGCACAAATCAACTGGATCCTGACACTATCAGTCCAGCTAAGAGACATGTCATGACACCACGTACACATTCAAATGATTGGTCTGTGATTGAATAAGTTGTATTCAACTCAAAAAGCACCACTCCACCAATGCACTTCTGACATAACTGCAACCACAATTCAAAAACAGTAAAAATGTATTTGAACTTCACAAAATTAACTACCCTATAGTAACGCTAAGCACTACTACAACTAACCTAATCCTAACTAACTGGAGCTAAGTGAATGTGACTCTAAACTATCTACCATAGCTAATCCTAAACACGCAACAGCATATCTGAGACTTCAATCGCCCTCTCACCCTTAAAGCACATCAGCAGACAGACAAATACATCTTAGCTAAACATAAACTAACTAGACATTTATCCTACACAAATATGTATTTTTTATTTGTTTTATTTTTTATATAACAACAAATACATTAACCACCTACCCAAAGAAAAGGAAACTTAGCCCATACTACTACATAAAGAGACTAAAAAATCTAAAATATTGTTAAAATCTGTCACTATCTTTTCCTACACTATAACTACATTATCTAACACTTAAACACCTACACATTTACTAATTAAAAATATAAAAAAACATTCGGGCTGGCTAATTGGGGGATGGGTCAATACTTGCCCATGTCAAAATGGGAGACCCATTGCAGCCTTGATGTCCTGGAGGTGGGTGTTCTGCTCCGATATTTAGGGTTCTATTCATGCCAGTCTGACATTCATGTCCATCATGCACAAAGGGCCCTTACTGTGAATCCCACAGCATGAGTCAGTGCTGCAGATGGCAGTGTGGCAGTCCCCTGTCCACTTGGCTGTAAGGGGGCACCTGCCTGTGTGCCGAATCCTGTAGCAGCAGGTTGGCTGTGTGGTGTCTGTGTCAGATGGAGAGATCTTTGGCCATGTCTGGACCCATGCCTGTCATCTGAAGGGCCAGATATGGCCTGTGTGTCACTCTGCAAACTTTGTAGTGCAACTTGGGGCAGAGACTTCCATCTCTCCACTGCCTGGTCAGCTGCATACCTCCTAGGCATGGTACGATAGCTCTTGGCCACCCGGTGTATGTGCAGGTATCTTTCTTTCCAGACCTGAAATGTGTCGACCTCCTCTGGCGACATATTGTCTGTAAGATAAGAGCAGTGACACTATGTGAGTCCAGATGACTATGTCAATGTTCTCCATTTAACTCTGAAACACAAGGTCAGTAAAACATGTGAGCATACACTCTAACAAAAGATTGTGAAGTTCAAAAGTGACATGGACAGTGCAATGTTGAATTAAGGATCAGTTACAACATGATGGTGACACTGACATGACAGTGCATGGCATGTGACATGTAGTTTCACAAGACAATGAGACTGTCAGTGTGAATTGATGGTGCTGTCAGATACCCTGACTGAGGGGGACTTGTACAAGGAAGTGGACGAGAGTGGCATTATTACTCGGTGTGTGGCGCCTCGCTCCTCCACTTCTGAAACAGAAGGCTGCACCATATGTACAATAATGTGGTGCAGCCCTGCATGTCCCCCTACCATGGCAAACAGGCACCCTTGCACAAGAGTGCCTGTGTGTAGGGGAGGGTTGTTCATGTGCAGGAAGATGTCTCTTCCTGCACATGAACAATTCTGGAAAAGCCCTTCTGTCACTTTCAAGCGTGCTGCATCATGCAGCACACATGGAAGCGACAAAATTGCATATTCTCTATTATTTGGACATGCACAGGAAGGAACACCTTCCTGTACAGAAAGAAATAAGGCAATTGGACTTTTTAAATGTGTGCTGCACAAGGCAGCACACATGGAAAACCAACGTTAGGTGGCTGAACAGTGACTTGCACATGAGGCGCAGCCACTCTCTCCACCCCATTTTTACAAAAGTTAACGTTGTGGTGGCGAGAGGGGATTGTACATTTGTCCCGGAATCTACCATGAGAATGAGCCCAAGGAGACATCTTGACAACACCATTGCAGAACCATAACATGGCAATTAGATACATATGGCCATCTTTGCTAGATTGTTGGTGAGGATGCCATTGGTATCCTTGGCTTAACACTATGGCCTGCAACTTCTGGAAAGCTGGTATGCAGCAGATCTACAATAGTACTGTGCAGACCTGTGTCTGACCCGCACAGCCTGAAAAACACTACCTACTTGGGCATACTCTGGCTCACATGCAAAATTCTCAAGTGTCTCTGTTTTGATGTGATTGATTAGAAAGGGCCACAGAGTGGCCCTTCATGCACATAACCATTCCTTACAATATATACAGACAAATCAATGTGTGCTGCCTCATGCAGCACATGTTGAATTCACATGATGTCATTCTCAGCACTGATTGTTCATGTGATGTAAGTTGCACGTTCATGACCTTGAACAATCAATGGTGTCCTGTTCTCTCCCGATGTACCGCACAACGCAGAACACTTTCGACCAACATGTTTGTCAACCAAATTAAGACATCTCACCACAGTTCATAAACTGATCCAATATGCCTAAGGTATCACACATTACACACTCCAAAACATTCTAGCTGGCTTTGGAGAGAGTGTCCAGACCTCCAAAGGTTTGTTTGCGCATGTATTCAGAGCCCAACCTTGTGAAAAGATGGCGTAGAGCCCTTTTGTGCTTCATTCTCAGGCAGCCAGCTAAACGCTGCATTGTGACTCAGGCTAAGGCAATTGTGCTCCCACAATGCTGTACAATGTGATGTTGATGATTAAGTGTTGTGCTTGTGATATGCACCAACATTGCAAAGATATGACACATCAGATGTAAGACAATCACTATTGCCAGCAATCCTAGCTTGTGACCTAACTTTACATTAAGGTGATTTCAACACATACAAAGTAGGTGTGACTCTGGATTCTGCTGCAATAAATTTGTTATCACTGACCCAAGCTTACATATTGTGGCTGTGACGGACTCTTTTTAGTGGTTTCTGTAAATGACGCCTGGTGCAACAAAGATTTGAACATCATTGACAGCCATCTCAGTCAAGGATGTACACGCATTCCATGACTGGTCATAATCATCACCAAAACCACTGACATGTCTCCTCTCCTGTCTATATGCTGTGTAATCCACATGCATGTGCTGGAGTGACATAACCCATTGATATTCCTTGCATGGGTATCACAGACTAGGAATGCGCACAGTTACATCTGAAAGACAATTGCATTGCTCCATTTTCAGTTACTGATTTGTTCACGCTTCACACTTCTTTGAAACATCATCACACTGGAGGCAAGGTACATATCATACACACTGCATACTACTATGTACAGGATTTCACCCAGACATTCATCACATCTGATAATGACAATATTTAATGGATGAACTCACCAGTGGCATGTGGGTCACGGAAGGCTTCGATGTCCCCCTGAGGGATCAGTGGTCTGCCAGCTGTGAGACGTGAAAAGAAACGTGTATTGGTATCAGATGTAAATTCACACGTGTCCTATTCATCATCAGATACATCTACATAAATGACAATGCCCTGTAACTGTACTGTTGCAGTTCAGGTTGCATACATGATTGTGTCTACTTTGCCTGTTGTTCCCACAAGATATGACCAATGCTGAGTTTGGCAACACAAGACAATCTTGCTTGCAAATTTGCACATTTTGCACACACTACTTGTGTGACACATTCCCAAGGCCACTTTTCTCACAACATCATGTTCTCAATGGTCTGTAGACAATAGGATTGTTGTAGATATCATCAGGGTGGGTCACAACAATTGATGGTGTATGATCACACCTTCTGTATGTGGCAGACTGACACTCCAGAGATGGCCTATTTTAAACAATCAATATTACCTATATCATCATACGTTATACAAAACCTATGGACAAGGGCAGTGTACATAGGAGTCTGAGCCATAAGTTAAGATCATGGAAAACCTGATCTTAACTTTGCAAAACTAGTGCAAATGCATTATTTCTACTTGTTTTTCCATTTTCCTTGTGTGATGCCTTGTGCAGCACACATGGAAAAAGCTAAATGCCTTTGATTGTTTATGTACAGGAAGGTCACCCTTCCTGTACATATACAATCTTTCCCCTGCACGCAGACACCCTTACCCTATGGTGCAAGGGTGTCTGCGTTGGCACTACACTGCTAAGTGTAGCGCTAGTGCAGGAGGAAACACAAGGCTGCACCATATCATTGTAAATATGGTGCAGCCTTGCGTTTCTGAAGTGGCAAAGTGAGGAGTTAAGCCATGCCCGATAAAGCCTCACTCCGCTTCTTTCTTGAACATATGCCCCATTGTGTTAAAGACTGCATTTTAGGATATGTTACAAAAGTATTCATTTATTATTTTTGAGGTTGTACTTACCACCTTGTAGCCCAATGATGACTCCCAGGTGGTCCAACATGTCACCCTCACGGCCCATGCAATCCTGCCATCGGTGCTTCCATTGTTGGACAGTCCTGTCCACACCGAGGATTCTCAGCATCTGACTCCTTACATGCTTCCACCTCACCTTCCGCACACATACAGAATATCCCTGCAGGATCCTACCCCCACTCTCAACCATTAAGGGCAGGTAGAATTTTACCAGCCAGAGGAAGCCCCCCAATGCCCCTTCTGACATCCTGTCCTCCCTACCCACACCCGCCATCTCCCAGAACACACCTAAACCTACTAGAAAGAAAATTAGGCCCAAATATATACCCCAGAAACGATTAATAATGCTAATTTACCCCTTGGACAGACACCCGACAAGATTTGAAACAAGACTCAAAAAACACGTAAGGACAAGTACACAAGACTTCACAGAGACACTAGGGACAGTTCACTGGACACAACAACACTCTCTACTTCCAAAAACACTATCACACAACTCCAAGCACCTCCAACACTCTCCACATTCACTAGCAGTGTGCTCAAAAGAGAAAGTGGAAGTGTACAGTACTCCTCCAGTACACAGGATGCATGCTGACATCACTTCTTGTGTGTTTGCGGCCCGCTTTTTTACTATGTGGGCGGAATCTCCATGCAAATTCAGCTTTAGCAGTAATATTTCATGTTGTTACATGTTTTTTGCGATTATTTTCCATAGCGGTTATGAAAAATAATATCGCTTTTGCGTTAAAGCGGTAAAAATTTGGACGCTAAGTGCAAGTTGTTCCTCAGATGAACATGATTTCATGGAATTCATCACTGGCCCCCAAACACACCCTAAAATTCATCTCTGACCCCCAAACACACCCTAAAATTCATCACTGACCCCCAAAAACACAACCTAAAATTCATCTCTGACACCCAAACACACCCTAAAATTCATCACTGACAACCGAGCACACCCAAAAATTCATCTTGGACCCCCAAACACACCCTGAAACTTAAAAAGCTCCATTACTAGCCTCACAATGTTTACCTTTCACTTGTCAGATGCACGCAAGTTTTTTGTGTAATGAGATTTTATTGCACAAATTAGGCTTATGTGCTTTTTATAAACAAATGTACACATGTGCATTTTTTGACATTGTGATTAGGTGAAGAAATGTTAGATTATTAGATCCCTCCGTGCTGTTCTAGCAGCAGAAGCTGTGATGTGTTCAGCATCTGCCTTTTCTTCATGCTCCTCCTCTGGATTGTCTGGATACTCCGGCTGTTCAGCCCATGGTGTGTTTGTGCGAACACATATGTTGTGCAAAATGCAACATGCCATGATGATTTTGCAGACAAGCTCAGGGCTGTACAACAGTCTGCCACCTGAAAAATTGATGCAAAAAGAACAATTGATGGACAGAATGCAGAACAAAGTTATACATTCACCCCAGTACAGAGATCTGGACCTAAATTCATTGTTTTTTGCTCACCATGCCATTCCAGGTTGGACCCAGCAATATCCAAATCAGTCTTGACCCTGCACCCAATGGGAACAGTCCAGCTCTAACTGCCAGGCCAAGTCCTCCCTGGACTGGAAACAAGCATCTTACTCGGGGTGACAAAATGCAAAAAGAACAATTGATCGACAGAATGCAGAACAATGTCTTACATTCACCCCAGTACACAGATCTGGGCCTAAATCCACAGTTTTTTGCTTTTTTGATACATCGAGGCACTGGAACCTTGACTTGAGCACTCCAAATGTCCTTTCAACAATGGACCTGGAGCGTCCAAGGGCAACGTTGTACTCTCTCTGTCCCTGTGAGTGTGTTGCTGTGAGAGGTGTCACCAGCCATGGAGTGAGTGCATATCCTTGATCGCCTGAAACATATAATGGAGAGATGTGTCCATTAGTGCCTGCTGAGTTTGCAGAGTGTCTATTTTGGTGTGTGATTTGTGCTAGTTTGGATATTCAGATTTGTCATGTGGAGCTTCAGACAATGGACCAGCATCACTGCAAATTAAATTGCCTATACTCGACAGCCTGCAGATCACCATGGTGGCATTGTCTGGATCCTGTGTATTGCCTCCATGTTATGACTGTCAGAATGTATGCTTAACTCAAAAATAGGTTACAGTTTCTTTACAGGCCCGTTGCACATACTGATCCTCTCATGTGCACATATTTCATGGGGTGCACCATTGGCACATCCCCCTTACGTTTTTGACAATTACTATTTTGGAACATCATCTATATACCTCATTGTGAGTGATTGTGCTGAGGGTAACTGTGAGAGAGATTGCTTGTCTGCTAAACGTTGAAGTAATTGTGGGCTAATTACATCCACCTTGCCCCAAAGGTGTGTCAGTGTTGGAGTGACAATGGCACTGCTATCTGGTACAATGGACTCACTGGGACATGTGATGACAACATACATCTGCAGTCATGTCCTTGTGCAAGAATTGACTTGGCATGTATGCATGTTGGAGCATTACCCATCAATATTTCAGTGTGTGCCAGTTCACAATCAACACACATTGTTATTTCAGCTTTTGTCCATCATATTGCTACACCTCACCAGGGTAGTTATATGCATGTAATACTAGGCTATGGTAGAAGAGCCCTTCACCGAAGCCGCAAGGGTAGACAGGTGTTCCTAGGTGTTTATACGTCCTCCCGAATCAAATACAATTCACCAGATGTATCCCACCTAGCATAATTAAAGCTTCGCACTGAACTCTTGTGCTGTCAACCGCTCAAATGCAGTGTAGGAAGCTATTCCTTTTTGTAAAATATCCCTCACACACTCACTCTGACTCCTAAAGGTCAGGGTGGGCTCAACCATATTTCAGGGTGCACTTAAGAGAGTTAGGCAGGGGGTCTGAAGATTACAAATCCTCCTCCGTCTACAGGTATCCCTTTAATAATAGATTTGCAGGGGATATGGAAAAAGAAAATAAACTGGTGTCATCAGGAGATGATGGGCCTATTACCCTAATGCAATGCCAACATGTTTCACCCCTATTCGTTGGCCCACATGTTTTTTCTTCAGGGAGAACAGAGATTCCCCCCCCCCCGGGTCTTCTGTGGGGGTGTTTCCCTATATTGTCCTCAATTGAGGGAGAAGACAGCTGCACTCTTGTGAAAAGGTGGAAGGTATACTTTTCACATCAGTTCGGTAGTGTTTTATGTGCTCACTATTTATGGGGATTTAATGTGTCCCAAGGGACTGCGGTTAGTGGGGGTAGCCTTGTATTCATAATTTCCTCAAAGGTCCAGACCCTCCGCCACACCTACTTGGTTCCCACCTCTCCCAGCATTTGCAAAGGTGGGATGGAGGGGCAGGACCGTTGCGGAAACTTTAACCACAAGGCTACCCCATTAACTGCAGTCTCTTGAGACACATTGAATCCACACACATTGGTAGTTATATGCATGAAGAACATGTAGTGAGATTGTGATTTGCATTGTTTTTCATGCTCTTCTGTTGCATGCTCCATTCTGCAATGACAAAGAGTGATGTTTCATATATTTAGGAGAATATTTGTGTGCAGTTGGTGCTCCCCTCATGAGGCACTACTTGCAATCACATGATGTAGGAACACATGATTCAATGTGCATGGCTGACTATGTTTTTGCATTTCAGCTAATTGTGCATCATCACATGTGAGTAAAGGGTCATCTGCTTGTACATATGGCACATGTGTTTATTTCAACATGTATGTAGCACAGCAGGAGCACATGTTCTGTGTCATGTGCTGCATCTGTTTTTAACAACAATAATCAGGGGAGTTCTGTAAAATCTATATTCCATGTGTGCCATACTGGTTTGTGTGGGATTTTGTAGGCTACTCCCTTGTTGTGCTGTATGACATATGTCTTGATCATTTGGCATTGTGTGCTTGTGTATAGTAGGTGGACCTGTTACAGGGCATGTTGTATTACATTTGCTACATGTGCATTATCACATCTTTGAGCTACATTATTGAGGACTTGAGGTGCGTGGTGTGTTCAGTCAGTAGTTACCAACAAGCAGTCCATTTCCATATGTGCCATTCTCAAACCGCTGATTGATGATGCTTTGTCGAAAGATGTAGGAGTCATGCACACTCCCTTGAAACTTTGCAACAACATTGATGAACAAGCCCCGGTAGTCCACGATTGCCTGCACATTCATTGAGTGCATTGTCCACTAACCCTGGGCGTAGTTCACATAGTAGCGCCACGCGTAGCTACGCGAAGTGCACTTCGCACTACGTGAGATACGCATAGCACAACGCGAACTGCTTAGTGCGCTGTTCGCGATGATTGCACAGTGACGGATGCTTGTCCGCACTGTGCAATCATTGAAAACGGAATCTTGCACAGTGCGAGCTGTCATTTTCTGCCGCTCAAGTAGATTTTTACTCGAGCAGCAGTTTTCTCAACGCGAACTGGCAGTTTCTCATCGCGAGCGGTCGCGAGCATACGCGACCACTCGCAATGAGAAACCTGACCTCATTGCGTTGAGAATCTCGCCGGGAGGTTTATTTTCCCCACTTGCGATCGGCAACTTGATGTTGCTGATCGCGAACGAGGAAAAAGTCTCGCCGGGATGTCAGTTTGGTCGCTCGCGGTTGCCAACTTGACGTTGAGGACCGCAAGTGAGCAAAAAATGCAAACTACGTGATTTTGCACTGTGCTACGTGCAATTCGCGTAGCGCGAAGTAGCACAAACTACGCAAACTTTGCGAGCGTAGCGTAGTTGTCCGCCCAGGGTTAGTGTCCACAGGAGACACAAGTAGAACATGGGTGCAGTCAATTGCCCCCAACACGTGCGGATATCCAGCAATGTCATAGAATCCTTGTTTGTTCACAAGTTGTTCCTGTGCCGTGTTGGGGAAGCGTATGTGCCGTGGTGTCAGGCTCATAATGGCATCCAAGACAGTTGGGAGGAACCTTGAGAAGGATGATTGGGAGACTCCACCAACTCTGGCAGTGGTTGGTTGGAAGGTACCAGAGGCCAGCATGTGCAGCACTGCTAGTAGCTTTGTCTGCGGAGGGATGTTGGTGCTACGCTGTGATGGTGCCTGCAACCTGGGGGCTATCTGGGTCAGTATGCATAGGATAAGGGTCCTTTCCAGCCTGTAGTGGGCTATCACATCCTCTGGCATGGGGTCTATCAGGGTGATGCGTTTGTGGTAAACCTGCTCTCTTCTTTGCCACTGCCTCTGTGGTGGTCCTGGTGGCAGTGGTGGTCTTCTTGGGGCTTCAAGCTGCAGGAGTAGTTCCTCCATGGCCTCAGTAGGTGAGCAAATGAGGGTCTGTCATAGTCTACCTTATGTACTGGTCTTTTTAGCAGCATTTCTTTAGACCAGCTATTTTCTGGTCTTAAAAACCAGCCGCTAAAATGGCTGTTTTTGCAAGTTATCGCTCGACCGGAAAATCATTGTGAATATCCCAAAGTGGGGTTAGCAGCCATTTTTGCAAAGGGAACGCCTACCTTGCATCTCATTTTCGTTAGCTATCACTAACAGAAGTGGCAATCGTGGAAATTCACGTTTTTGCCAGGAAACTGTCGCTAAATGTGGTTAGCGGCAACATATGGCGATAAAGAAAAGCTGCCGTAATGTCAAAAAATTGATGCTACGGCAGCGTTAAGTCCTTGTGCATATGCCCCCAGATGTTTCTGCATGATATAATAAATCTCACCTTGCATGACACATGGGCAACACAATCCTTTCATAAATCTGGCCCATAATGATAAGGTTATATAAAGAAGTGCTGAACTGGCAAGTGGTGTGGACAGATTTTCCCCAATGGGATGCTCTACGGAACTGGGTCTATAACTAACAGACCAGGTTTGGCAGTATCTTCACCAGTAAACTAAAGACATCTCCCCCCAATGGGAAGCATAGATTAATACACTAAAAATTCTAACAAAGGACTTACTATACACCAGTTATAATGGTTCGATACAGGCTGTCTGCAACATCATCGTGCATTTGGTGGACCAGGCTTGATGCAAATTTTCTACACTTTACCTGGTCCTGCCTGCCGTCCAAGCCTCCTGGAAGAAAGTAGAGAGGAAACTCATTGAAATGACCACTACACAATTTGTATTAACACCTCTAGAGGCCCTGTTGGGCGACATGAAGGAAATATCTAAAATACATAGGCATCATCAACAAACTTTATTTTGCATTTAAAAAATAAAATGCATAAAAGTACATAGAATCAAATTCATTTCATACATAACAAACGGTAAAAGATATTTCAGTGCAATCCAAACCAACATCTGATTTGATTGGAATTATAGAATGATTTAGAAACAGGAACATTTGATTTATGTTAATTGTGAGATTCTGAAAACCGCATATAACTTAAAAACATAAAGTACCAAAATGTAATTGAAGAGCATAGCCATGAAGTCACTTTCATTCGAAATCTCACAAGTGTTTTATATGCAGTGCGTATTCTAATCATGGACAGTCCTTTAAAAGCAGTCATCGAGCTGATCCCCTTATTCAATTGTTAATATATTTGCAAATCCGCAAGTCTTTATAGCTGCCAAAAGAAAAGAAGCAGTTACGTAACATACAAATGGGGTTTCTAGTTGTTGAAGAACCAATAATGTCTCCTTAAATAACGGAGATTAAATTTCCGCAACAGTAGCATAATAAACTTCTTCCATTCTGTGGCACAAAAAGAGCAAAAAAATAATATGTGCAAAGTAGATTGTTTGGTCTTTCCATCACAGGGACAGAGGGAGAGATGGCTTAATGAATATACATTTGAGTGGTAACCCAGCATAAGTGGTATATAGTTCAAACAAAATCTTGTCAGAATAAAACGATGCCAAGAGTTCTCTACAAAAGAAAGATAAGACAAAGAGCCATGTTGTACTTCCGCTAAAACTTGATGTGTCAGTCCTGTGCTTTTCTCTTTGTGGCTTTGAAATGAAATGAAATAAAATTAGGATTTCTAACGCACATTACTACCCATAGGTGTATAGGCGCTGACTTCCAGGGGGTAGACCAAGGTAAATAATACTAATGATCTAGTTGTTAAACAAGCAGGTTTTAAGGGCCTTGCGAAAGGTAAACAGATTTTTTGCGGTCGCATCTGTCCCTTGTTCTTTTTTCCATGAAAGTTTCTTTCAGCTTGCTTGTAGGGCAACCCCAGCGAAATGAAGGATTCTCTGATGTACGATAACCACAGAATTATAAGAGCATAATCTAGCTTCATCACATCTTTTAAAATCATTTGATTTAGCGGTACTGTTTTGCGTTTCCAAATTGAAAGCCACAGTAAAAACTGAGCTATTTTATTAGTATCAGAAATAAAAGGGAAACATAGTTCTTTGTGGGATACAAAATTTGAGCAAGCTCCTGGGACAGACAATCTTTTCACAAATTTGTCTTCCACCTTTTGTAATCTCCCCACCTCTACTGTCCCCCAGATTGCTGCCCTGTATGTAGCTATCGATTTTGCTTTCGTAAGATAAACTTTAGCCATTTCTTGGATAGGTATGCCTCCCAGTTTTTTTGAAAATCTGAAAATTCCCACTATGCTCCTGCCTAGATGGTTTATTCTATTTTAGACCATCTGTTTCCATCTCAAATTAGAGTCAAATAGTACGCCAAGATAGCTAAATTGATCTACATGTTCAATATTATACCCATCTAGTTTGAAACTAGAAACTTCTTTGGAGTTCCACCTACGGTCATAATGAAAGATTTCTTCTTATTAACCTGGAGGTCCAAATCGGCCATAAAGGCTGTGTATTGTTCTATAATTGTTTGAAGGACACGAGGAGTACGAGCCAATAGAACAACATCATCTGCATATAATAGGATCAGAAGGGGGTTGCCTGCACACTTGGAGCATCTTTAGTCTTTTCAGTCATTGCTCATATAAAGAACAAATAAAAAGGGGGCAAGCACGTAGCCCTGTCTAACTCCTTTCGATCCCATAACGTACTTTGGCTGTTGCATATGTGTAGAGTTGTCTTATGAAATCAGTTATCGATTTCTCTACTCCCAGAGCCTCCATGATGGACCACAATTTGGTATGTGCTACACAGTCAAATGCTACCAGCAAATTGTGCGGATCGCGGACGCCATTGTTGTGGAAAGCTTAAGATTAAGCATTTACTGCCTTGCAATCGAGTGGATGCGCTACCAATTTTTAAAGGATGAGCACACCTATGGTGTCTAACTAGACGGTGAGAACTCCCCCGCGCCACGCAAGACCCTGCGGGTGTGCAACAAGGACATCACACCTACCCAGGTTGCCCCACAGAGTCCTGAGGAAGGCCCGCAGGCCAAGGCCCCAAACCACCCTCTAAGCCCCTAGCCAGGTCGAAATGTCGATGCCCACAAAACTGGCCTGGATCACAAGCCCCATATCTAACGTGCCACACAAGTATACATCTGTGTAATTGAAATTGAATGTAAAGGAATATTTACTGTTTAAATGTGGCCAGGCTACTAAAGACTGAGATTTGTCTATCAGTCCTGCATAAAAATATTTATAATTTCTCTCTACCATACTACCTGAAATCCCTTTTCACCGCTTCTACACCAGAGCACTTTCTCTCTTTTTTCCGCACGTTCCTTTGGAACTACCTCCTTTCCTTCCCTTCTCCTTGGGTGGTTCAGTAAGTAGTCTACTGTTCACCTCTTGTTTTTGGAATAAAACCTTGGTCAAATATCTCTTGGTTGTTGCATTTCAGTCTACTTTTACAGTATTTATTACAGTGAGCTAACATTGTGCATGCTCAAGAAATTGTTCTCTTACAGTAAGTGCAGATTTGATACATATCGTTTAAGAAAAAAAGGTCTAGGACCATTGTCTTTTGTACGACACAGTCAAATGCACCAGACAGGCCCATGAAACCATGTAAAGATGGCTTGTCTTTGCAATTGTATATTTTGCCACAATTAAGGTCAAGTTTCAGGCATTGCTGATTACACACCTGACTTCCAGGTGACCTCTATGTATGGGCCTCTCCTGTTTCATTTATACTCCTAACTCCAGTGCACCTGTGTACTGTCCGGCCCGCTGGAGAGACCCCTATCACTGGCGCATTAACTGTGTACATGTAGGATTTTTACCACATTTTCGGCTCCTAAAGCGCTCTGAAATTTCTGGTCCAGTCTACTCTCATGAGTACCACAGAGCTCGCTTCAGCTAGCGTGGTTGTTGCATCGAATACAACTGGGTACCAATTGAAACTCTGTCCCTACACCGGAGTCGTCGTATAAGTATCTGGGACTTACATGGCCAGACCAGTCAAAGGAACCACGTGTTACCAGGGGACGACTATTAGTCAGGTGAGCTTTGTCCTCATTGTATGGACTATAGTGATCTATACTCGACCCATGCTAACTTTTTGACAATTGCACTTTACTCTGTCCCCACCCAGGGCGCTATACATTGAACAGCATACCCCTCGCTGAGCCGTTTCTGCTCACTAGTCCTATACGTAAGTAGAGAGCTGGGCAGCAATTGTAATGCTGCCTAACAGTTTTGAACTTTTCAGCCAGCCCACATAGATTGCCCTAACAGTTCACATATCTGTCTTTCCTAGAACAACCACTGCAGTGAGGTAGTCACGTTATTCCCTGCCTATCTCCACTTTCAAACATCGTCCATAAATAAGGTAACCCTTTCTAGGATTCCCGACCACAGGGGAGTCCTCAAGTAGCTATGCACAGTTTTTCTAGCTGCCTTAGTACACTAAGTCCACCATTCGGCTGCTTTTGTTTCGCTGAGTACATCCCTCATGCTTGTCCTTACTTTTAATTTTTGTATTGTGTTGACCACCCGTCCTTCTTTGGCCTCTCTCTCCCTTTCCCGTTGAGGTTGCCCATAATCTTGGAGACCAACTTGTGTCCTAACTTTAACTTCATTAATTTATAACTAATTTGACTCACTGGGTTGATGCGACTCTGCACTCCATCGGGTTTGTTCTGGTTAGCTACTATCCTAAACCATATTCTCAGCACAATTTCTCTGAATTCCAGCGCCGTTCTTCCTCTTCATCTCACATTCTAGTCGAATCTCCACTTGTGTCACACTTAGGGACCGATTCCGATCCTGTATTTTTTTTTCCCGTACAACTTGTATCCGTAAATTTTTCCGTACGAATCGTACAAGTCCCGCCCGACCCATGAAGTACGATTCGTATGGGAAAAATACATACAGATCTGCCCTATCTGTACGAATCAGATCGGGAAAAGTTGTACGAGACGGACCCGGACACTTTTCCGTATGAATCCTAAAAATACAGTCCGACCGTAAAAGTACGATCCGGACCGGCTTTCCGATCTACGAATTGTACGGAAAACGTCACGTACACGGGGAATGACTTGTACATACGCAATGCCGGTGTACTCCCCGTACATACGCAATGTCGGTGTACGCAATTGTACATACGCAATGTCGTTGTACGCACCATAAATACGCAATGTTGTTGTACGCACCAATGTTGTTGTACGCACCGTACATACGCAATGTTGTACGCACCAATGTTGTTGTACGCACCGTACATACACAATGTCGGTGTACGCACCATACATACGCAATGTTGGTGTACGCACTGTACATACGCAATGCTGTTGTACGCACCAATGTTGTTGTACCCACCGTACATACGCAATGTTGTACGCACCAATGTTGTTGTACGCACCGTACATACGCAATGTCGGTGTACACACCGTACATAAGCAATGTCGGTGTACGTACTGTACATATGCAATGTCGGTCCTGCACATAGCACACCATCATCATTTCTCAGGCATGATCCATCCACAAACAACACATGATCACTCTCATTCAAGGGTAGATCCCTTATGTCTGGTCTCGGTTTTGTACAGTACTCAAGCACATCCAAACAATCATGATCATCTTCCATCTTCACACCCACATTTTCAATATCTGGCAAAAGTGTCGCTGGATTCACATTTACACATCTCTCGAGAGTCACATTTGATGCTCCCAGAATCACTTTTTCATATTTAGTCAACCGACTATGTGACATGTACTGAGTTCTGCTTCTTGTCAAAAGAATTGCCACATTGTGAGGTACGAATACCCTTACAGGATATCCCATTATGATTCCCTCACTCTGTTCCAGACTTCTGCATGTTGCAGCCACAGATTTCAGACAACCTGGTAAACCCACAGCTACAGGGTCAAGTGTCGATGAGAAGTACGCAATAGGCCTTCTCAGTAATCCATGTTTCTGAATTAACACTGAAAGTGCACATCCATTTCTTTCACTGCAGTACAGCTCAAATTCTTTTTCATAGTCAGGCATACCCAAAGGTGGAGCCTCACACATTTTATTTTTGAGCTCTTCAAATGCTGCCATTTGTTCTGCATCTAGATCCAATGGATCTGTCATTTCACTTTTTGTCAGTTTAATCAGTGGCTTTGCTATCAAGGAAAAATTAATTATCCACTGACGACAATAACCCACCATACCCAGGAACATTCTCACTTCTCTCTGGGTTTTTGGAGCTTTCATTTCTCTGATTATTCTGATCCTGTCATTAGTCACTTTTCTCAGACCCTTTTCAATATTGTGTCCAAGATAATGCACCTCTTTCTTGCAAAATTGCAATTTGGCTGGAGATACCTTTAACCCTCCATCTGCCAGATGATTCAGTAAAGCTATGGTATCTACTTCACAAGCTTCACGTGTCTTTGATGCCACCAGTAGGTCATCAATATACTGCACTAGCACTGAACTCTCGGGCATGATCAAACTTTCCAACGATTTCTTCAATAACTGATTGAATATCGAAGGACTCTCCGTATACCCCTGTGGGATTCGACACCATGCTAAGATACGCTGGCCAAACCTAAATGCAAAAATCGGCTGGCTATCATGATGCAATGGAATTGAAAAGAACGCATGACACAAATCAATCACTGTATACCACTCAGCATCATGTGGAATTTGATACAGAATCACTGATGGATTTGGCACAATAGGACAACATGCCACCACAATTTGATTAACTTTTCTCAAATCCTGTACGATCCTAAATTTCCCATTGGGCTTTTTTAGTCCCATTATCGGTGAATTACACGGACTACTGCTGAATCATTTTCTCAATTATAGGAGTTATCCCTTCAATTATTTCTGGTGTCATTTTGTATTGAGGAATGTTAGGATATGTGATTCCCTATTTTACTGCAATTTTCACTGGATCTACATTATTCATCAATCCCACATCCTCTCCAGTAAAATCCCAAACTGTCCTTTTCACTGTGTCTCTCAGCTCTCGAGGCAAATCCTCCGGATTAAACACAGCAAATGCACCAATTAACTCACTTTCTCTATTCTCTAGAGTCACTCGGTACAAAACATCTTCATCTGGTGTCTCAAAGGCTATTCCATCCGGTGTACAAAAGATTGTGCAGTTCATCTTGCACAACAAGTCCCTACCCAACAGGTTCACTGGACTCGTGTCACAGACAATGAATCTGTGCATGTCTGAAAATTTCCCTATCTGTACTCTTACAGGTTCAGTAAGACGTGTTCTGATTTGCGTATTGGCTACACCAACTACTTCGATTGCTTCATCCGAGAGAGGAAGATTTCTAACATCTGTTGACCTGACAGTTGATCTTGTCGCACCTGTGTCTACCAAAAAAGTAACACTCTCCTCATTTATTTTCCCATCCACAAATGGTCCTGCCTGGTCTATTTCTAGAGTTGCACCAAGTATGCACTCTTCTTCCTCTCCTCAGCACCGTCAATAATCACCCTCAGACTCACTCCCTTCACTCTTTAACAAGTACTGTTGTACTTTGTTAGAACGTCTTGGTTTGTTTACCTGCTCATCATTGTAGAATCCTGAATCCTGATTATACTTTTGTAACCCTCTATTCTGCGGCAAGGGCGGTTTTGGCTCTTGACTCTGCTGTCTCACAACTTTCTGTTGTTGCTGCTGTTGATTATTTCCTTCGTTCTGCACCTGTTGATTTAAGGATTTATTCTCATTACTCACTAATGGTGGATTAGGACACTCCGATCTCCAATGCCCCAATTGGCCACAGTTGTGACAAGGAAACTTTTTCTTCGCTTCCTCAAGACTTCCTTTTCCTTTCCCTGTATATCTAGGTCTATTCCCTGCATTATTTCCTGGATTATTTGCCTGTTCCACTAACTGTGCTTCCTGTCTTTCCGCAACTTTCACTTGTGCCCACATTGCTTTCTCTTTCAGCTTTCTTTGTTTTGCTTCAATTTCATCACTGAAGTATTTTGCATGCCTCAGGATCTCATCTACTTTCTTACTCTGCCAATCCACTGTGTGCTCACGAATTCTCTCACCAATTTCAGGTCTAAGGCCATATACAAATCTGTATACAAAATGACTCAAATCTTTGTCACCCAGGTGTTCATCTCCACTGAATTGTTTAAATGCCAGTATCAGCCTCTCGTAAAAAGCATGAACTGATTCTTTCGCTTCCTGTTGTGTTCGATCTATCTTTACCCAGTCTGTCTCTTTTGCAGGTACTTTACTCTTCAGGTATACCATCACCTGATCATACTTTCTCATTACTTCTGGATCTGGTGCCCCTGTTCTTGGGTCTCTTGGATATTCCTCAGTAGGCCAACTCACAACTATTTTACACTCAGTCCACAAGTCTGCTGGAACAATTATATCAAACAGACTATTCAGGTCAACCCACAGCACTTTTGACAATTTCACAAACCTATCTACCTGCCTATACCACTCGACGGGCTTTTCTCTCAATCGAGGGAAATCATTCGTGAATGATAAAATATCCTGTCTGGTCCATGAAACATGTACATATCCTCCTCCAGGTATTTCTCTCATAGGATAATTATCCACTGGTTTCTCCTTTTCTCTCACTGGAAATGCTGAATAAGTTGTTCTATCTTCAGCCTCATCTCTTTTCTTGTACCACCTATCCTTCCACTTTTCTACATCACCCCATCTTCGCAATAATGCTACCATTTCCTTAATCTGTCCTGTTCTACCAGTAGCATTCAAATTTTCAATATCCTTCTCTGTAAAATCCATCCTGTAAGTTCTTTGTAAAGCTTTCACTTTATCAATGTCAACTCCCTGTTCATTTGCTATTGCTCTTAGCCTGTCATGTGTATTTCTTGCTCTCCAGGTAACACTTTTGCACATAAACATTAGTTCACCATCATGATGACTCTTCAGAATCTCTGTTGGAACTGTTCCTGTAACAAGCTCTTCTAGTTCTACACGTAACCTAGCTACATCAATTACTTGTGAATCTTTATCCTTTTTCTGTAGAACCTTCATCCAATCATTCAAATCATCAACTGTTATTTCAGCAGTTTTTCTCACTGTAACCACTCTCTTTTGCGGTTCTAAAATTGGCATCCCTGAACAACTAGCTTCACCAGCATCCAATATTTCACTACATGTGTCATGTCTTGATTGTCTCAGGTCACTTCTTTCTGCTCTTTTGCCTGAATCTCCTGAAGGACCAACTGAATTTGTCAGATTATTTCCAACATATGGAATCACCAGTCCATTCTCACCTGTCCTCTGTTTGTCAAACACAGGCATAACCGGACCTATTGTTACAGGCACCGTAACAGCTTCTAGATTCTTCGTTAACTCCCTAATTTTCTCTGTCAACTCTGTTGTAGTTCTGGCTAATTGTCTGGCATTCTCATCAAGGTAATGATCACTTCTTACCTCAGGTGTCTCATTTTCCGTCTCACTAACACAAACTGTATCCCTTATCGGAGAAACAACTGGTGTACTTTTATCCGGTTCTGGTCTATATGGAGGTGGTCTCTTGTAAATCATGTCATTCAAGACCTCATCCTGATACTCATTAACTCCATATTTTCTCATTTCTGACTCAGAAACCCTTTCTGCTCCTCCTTCAACTGTTCTCATCGGATATAATCCCTCTGACATACTAACATCTCGCCATCTTTTCATTCGATCATGATGAGTCTCACGATCATGTCTCCTCCCAAACATATACCTATAGTACCCTCCAGATCTCTGTTTTTCTCTCTCATGTACTTCCTCTTCCCATTCCACTAAAGCCTCGAACTGTGTAGGTCTCGGTTTCGGGTCAAGACATAGCATCTTTTCCCGTAAATTTCTCAACACGGCCAGATTAAATGAACCATGTTCTGGAAATGCTAGAACACCATCTTCTTTAGTATACCTAACCCAATTCTCCAACCATATACAGGTATGAAACCCATGTCTTGCAGCCATGAAGGATGCAGGTGTTTTCGGTGGAGGTAACAACTCGCCCTCTCTTGTTTTAACATCTTTATCCTTGCTAAACCACTTTTTAATTTTACCAAAAAATGTCTTCTTCTTTTTCTCTTCTTGGTAATACATTTTAGCGTTTACCAAAACTTTCTACTCTTTCCGTATTATAAATATACAATACGAATTTTTCAACCAATTGCAGCGCGATTCACACTAACGCACCAATCCTGGAACGTCTACGTCACTAAATAGCCCTTCCAATCCTTGCGCGGCTCACACTAACGCACCAATCCTAGCGCGAGCACTATTCTGATCTACCATCCAATCAGAGCGCGGTCTTTCTGACGTCAACAGTCGCTGCAGTCGCTTGTCTCCTGTCTTCTGTCACTCGTCTACCCCTCCTTTACAAAATCTTTTCAGTAGACTTCGTGTCAAAATTTCTACAAAATCTATTAGTTACAACATAAAAACATCTCCATTGTCTGCTTCGCTAACCACAGAATAGTAAAAGAGAGTCTATTTCATAAGAGACCTTTCAGTGACACAGTAGCACTTCCTCTACTCTGCCCTACTAACATACATTCATTAACTGTTTCCTCTAGGACTTGTCCAAAGAGTCTTACAATCAACTAAATGTACAAACATTCACGCACATTCATACAAGGAAATATAGTACATACGCACAGAATCCTGCTTCCCGAGAACAGATAATCTGCTCCACTACAGAATTATAACATACACCAACTAAGCAAGCTTTCTTTGCCCAGTTCTTCAAACAAGCTCAGAGAATACCTATTACTCCTCCCGCGATAAGCTTTAACGGAAATCCTTACGGATCCCTGGGACTTAAGACCAGAGTTTCACAGATAACCTTCACTATCATACACACTCCATATATACCAGAAATATCTAATAGTAACATACGACGATGTCACTGATTCCGAACCCAGACAATGTGACGCGCAACTTCAATTGTCACACGTTATTCCTCACAATTCCGTCTTTCCCGAGAGCAGCATATACTTCCCTCTGCCCCACTACGGAACTGCTACAGCTTCCAAGTTCCAGAAGCACTACATATAACTCAACATTACAACTCCAACATATAGTATTAGTACATATACCAACATGAACCAATAATCAATTATCAATAAACTAATGTACAAGCAATCTTATCAGATCAAGACAATCATCAAAAACCATCCTCTGCTACCAGGAAATTGATAGAGATCAGGGTGTGTATAATATTCCCACTACCACGAACAGAGTAATCTCACAGTTACACGCACATGCATACATCATACGCTAGGGCCCATTTCACTACACTAACATACGTTCAAATACTCTACCAGCAATAAACCTGTGGAAGGAAAACTCCTAATCACCCTGCATCTATATCGAGGTCGATAAGACCTGGTTTTTGTGACTGTCCTTAAACATAATCTATACAACATATACAGCATTAATCAAAAATGTAAACCCAATAATTGACAAGAAAGAATATCCAACACCATGTTTAAAATTATATTGCTTTATCTAAAATTAGTCAAAGAAAATCAATCAGAGTAAATCATTTCTCATAGTTACCTATTCTAGCTAAATGTCAGAACGGGTCAGGACAAGTCTCTCGGTAAATGTCTCTCAAGACGAAGTCCCTTCAGCATCAATCCTCAGCAACGCAGATTCGGTACGCGGCAAAGGCAAAATGGCAAGTGGCAAAAACCCTCTCTAGGCTAACATTTCTTATAGTTTCTAAACAATGGAAAGATACATTGGAAACATAGAAAAAACTGTAATGTCCGCCGGACCTGCTGAGCAGAGCGAGAAGGAAAGGATGTAACATCGCTACATTTGAAAATCTCCGCTCAGGAAAAGTTCACATAATAAAGACTACGGAACAGGAACCAAGAAATAAAACATGTATCATATTAGTTCTACTTCTCCTCGGCAATCGAGCCACAGTTCAGAGTTTTTCTCTAAGGCTCCTTTGTTTCTCAAGGCTGCCAAGGACATTTTCATTTCACTTGGAGATCTCCCAAAACTGCTGCTGTCCTCATGGAAAGTTTTCAAACAAGCCAGCAAGGACCATGGTCAGTTAGCTTCAGGACCATTTCCAGCAGGGGTCTCCCTCGTCACAGTTTTCATATTATAAATCACAGCCAGGCTCACAAATCGGCCATCTTTTCTAGGCCATCATAGGCGTCAATAGACCATCTTAATCAAAAGAAACAAAAACAACGTTACCACAGCATAGTGATTAAACAGTGTTAACCCCACTAATACCCTTATGTGTATGCATCTAACTAGCACTTGCAACATAGAAAAGCATTAATTCGGAAAGCACTTTGTGCTCAAAAATAAACAGCACATAGCAACGTTTAAACATGAAAACACGCACATTATTTTTTAAACAGCAAATTTATGCACACCCACGTGTAACTCTCTCTTGTTAGGACAAACGGATTGATTAATATAAACGCACTTGCACAAGACAAATAATTAATTATTAATCATTAATAAATTAGTACAACGAATAGACATGCCAGAGCTCCAAAAGCCACTGAATTTTCAAACTGAAAACTCTGCTCCAGCATATGCACCGTACATACGCAATGTTGTTGTATGCACCAATGTTGTTGTATGCACAGTACATGCGCAATGTCGTTGTCTGCACCGCACATAAAGCAATGTCGGTGTACGCACCGTACATACACAACGCATGGGGGGGTGGGTGCCTGTACGACTCGTATTCCTGTACCGTACTGAACCACGTACACTGTAAAACAGCACAAGGAGGGTCTATTCGACTCGCACAACACCACAAAACACGTCTACAGTGCACAAGAAATGGAAATGACTGACCTGGCCACATCCAAAGAGGCAAACAGAGGGGCAAAATCACAACCACCCCTTATAACACACCCACCAAAAATTCAAACTGAGGCCCACCTACAAATGGACCAATAAAAAGGGCCCACACACACAAACCATGAGCCTTTGCAACAGACTCACTGCAGCTAGAGAGCACACACCAACAACTGCACCCATCCACCTTAACATATACACCTTCACAGAACCTCCTTCACACATACCCCCTCTTCACATTCAGACCCACACCTTCACATTCAGACCCACACACCCACAACCATCCACACCCTCACCCCACACCATGCCCACAGACAAGAATCCAAAGTTCACAAGGGAGGAGCTGGAGATCCTTGTCAATGAAGTCATCAGAGTCGAGCCACAGCTGGTTGCAACATTGGTCAGATAGACCAGCATAGCCAAAAAATCACGCCTGTGGCAGAGGATCGTCGATAGGGTGAATGCTGTTGCACCCATCAGAAGGACCAGGACTGAATGCCAAGCCAGGTGGTACGATCTGCGGAGGTCGGTCAAGGAGTTCCAGAGCCTGGTGAGTACACAAACAACTTATGTAACATGAGGGTAATGGAATCCACACTCCAACTACACCAAATGCACGCAACTACCCCCAAGCCCTCACCGGCCAGAACCACAGTCAAAAATAACGCTAATGCCACTAACATGTGTATGCCCCATTGAGAAAGCAAGGCCATGCTATGTCCCATGCTACACGAAGCACTAACCCAAGAATGGGTGTCCGGTATGCTGGGAGGGTGGGTGTCACAAAACGCATTGTTGAACTCCAAATCAGACACAATTGCCCTCATCCCATATGGCCCAGGTACATACCCATGCACCATGCGCAATGCACAGGGATTGGGAAAGTACTGACAAGATAGCTGACACTTGGCCCGGGTGTAGGCAGCACAAGGCCCTCCTGTGACCAGTGCAAACACAAACACCAAGACAACAAGGTCAGATATCTAGGACAGGAACTCACACTCACTGTCATGGCAGCATGCTCCATGGGGGGACAGTTACATCACCTGGGAGCCCCAGTGCAAAATCACACTACACCCACCAGCAGGCCCTGTCACACACACCCCTTACACAAACAGACACCCACCCAGACAGGCAATGGATTTACCCACTGTCACAATGGATATGTAACACAACAAGACCAATACATAGCCAAAGAAGCATCCAAGGCAAAAATCTACATGTCAAAGACTCAGGAGAACATATCAATCTGTCCCCCGCAACATACCCATCCACAAGTGAACATTGAGGAGAATGCTAGGCACATACAAGTACCTGGAGGAACAGTGCCAACTTGAATGCGTATGAAACATGGATGTTGCATGAAACAGCATCAACATTGTCTGTCTCTCACACACAGGGAAACATGATGAATCTCCCCCCAACAATGGGGGTGAAGAATCACAGTCCCAGGCTTGGGAGGAACCTGATCCCACCGGCAGTGACACCTCTCAACACTCCGCGGATGACTCAGACCGACCTGGACCCTCTGCTGTCTAAGCCCCTGCAGCACCTGGTTCAGGAACATCTGTGCCAACCACCACCTCCATTCCTGCCACATCCCAGGAGACACCGAGGAGCCCTGCCCGCAGTGAACAACTGAGCCAGTCTGACCAGGAGGGACAAGGTGCACCGGGCACCCAGGAGGAGGCAGACAACACCGCCACTGCCATCCCTCAGGGGACCCATAGACCCGATGTGCCCACAACGGCAGGCCAGGCTCGTGTGGGCAGGGGTGGTGGGAGTGGAGGCAGGCGGAGGCGAGAACCTGACCAGCCAGCTGAAGGGACCTGTATGTGACACATAGACAACATCATGGACGCATACCAGCGTGACACCAGGGAGTCCAGCCAGGTAGTCGGGACCCTCACAGAGATAAAGGGGACCATCACAGAGATGAAGAACCAGCAGGCCGAGCAACACGCCAGTCAACAAGAACACCAAGGACGGATGGAGGCAAGACTGGCTGAGCTCCTGGCGGTGCAAAGGGACATGAGCCATTCACTCCGTCGGATCGCCGACAACATGGGCAACCCTCCCTGTGCCACCAGGCGAAGACCACCACCAGCCACAGGGAGGGAGGAGGAGGAGGATTCGTCCAACGGAGCGTCCCAAGCATCGTCAAGGCCTTCATCTGAGGGTCCCCCGAGGAAGGTGGGTCGTCCACAGAAAAGACCGTGAGAGGCAGTGGCACATCCACATCTCCCAGGTCACCTGGCCTGGCACCTGGCCTTCATGTGCGACAGCATCACCTCATTGACTGACATCATCTGCCACATGGACTTGCTGGTCACAGTCTGACCAATGATGCCAAACACTGTGGTCTAGACTCTGCTGACTTCAAATGCCAAGGATCCCATTTCCCCCTGTGAACTTTGGATTCTATGGTCCCTGTATTGCACCTTTTTCTGTGCACAAATCACGCCCCAGACCTATAATAAAAAAATTATTAAATGAAATTTTATGTTGCAGTCATTTAGCATGAGTCCACAACAGACGTGTGGGGATATGTTTGAGTGTGGAACTAACTCCAGCCATCTATACACTTGGATCTAAGTCCGGTCGAGGACACACATGGGTCACAATGTATCATCAAATACAGACATGGAGCCCAATACTCACCCGTGATGGCCTCAAGCTGCTGAGGGGGGGCTTGCAATACTGCTCAGACAGAGCAATTTGGAAGAGTATCATGGAGGTGTAGAGGTCATGGGTCATGTGGAGGTGCCCGGGGAGGGAGTCCCAGGTCTGTTTGGCGAGGTGGGAGAACTATCTCCTGCATTCAGTTTTTCTGTGGATGTGATGAATGGTGGCCAGGGCAAGGTGATCTGCACGTAGGTGTTGGATGACAGACGTCCAAGGTAGGTTTTGGGTCTGGGGTTGTGGACTGCCTCCTGAGTGTGGTTGAGGAGTCTGAAGGTGATCCTGCAGCAGACAGTGAGCCATTGTAGCTATCTCAGGTGGACGGTGATGTGGCTGGGGATGTTGAAGATGAGGTGTGCGGATGCACCCTGGATGTGGACAAGTTCTCCTGCAGTTTTGCTGTTGTTCTCCGTAGAGGACGGTGCTGTAGTTGACCCGGCTGGTGTTGTGGACCTGGGGGACGGTCTGTCTTGCCTTGGAGTAGATCTATCTGTGGATCATTTGCAGCATGCGGAGGATGTTTCAGCATGAGGTACAGATGGTGGTGAGTTGCATGGTAATTGTGAGCGATGAGTCCATGATGAACACCAGCTTGCGTGCGTGGCCACTGGGTGCTGGTGCGGTGCCCAGGCCGGTGGGACACAAGGAGTTGACCCAGCCGTAAGGGGACAATCCTAAGATGATGACCTCAGTCCTGTCCAAGTCCAGCCTCAGGTGGCTGATGTTCAGCCGTTCGTCAACGGATCTCATGCCTTCTTGAAGGTTGGATTTGGCAATGGCTGGGTCTTTGGTGAGGTTGAGGAGCAGCTGGGTGTCAATGGCATACGAGATGATGATGAGGTCGTGTGCGCATGTGATGGTGGAGAGGGGGGTCATGGAGACATTGAAGATCGTCACGCTGAGAGATGAGCCCTGGGGCATGGGCCAGATGTTCCCAGTGTAATACATGCTGCAGGGTGGAGGCCGACTCCCTGGGCCTTGCTGGTGAGCTACTTGTTGCTTTAATCCTGGGCCCTCCTCTGGATACCAGTGTGGAAGATGTGTGAGTTGACAGTGTGGTAGCACATGGTGTAGAATGCCATTGACAGGTCAAGGATGATGGTCTCACCATTGTTGAGCAGGGCAAAGTTGTCGTTGGTGGTGCCAATGATGACGGTTGCAGTAGTGTGATTACTGTGGAAGATGGTCTTGTGCCAGTTGCCTGGAGCTGTTTGCATGGAGGAAGTTTGTCAGTTGCTCTTTGAGTGTCTTCCTGATGACATTTGCTGGGTAGGGAAGCAGGGTGATGTTCCAGGAGATCATGCGTTACTGCCGTCCGTTGTTTAAGAAGGGCCTGGGTCTCTGCATACCTCCAGCTCCCATGGAATGTGGTAAACTCAAAGGAGACATACATGACGCGCTGCACGTGGACTTCAAGGATGGGGAATGATGTGGTTGAGATGTTGTGTGGGAAGGGGACTGATGGAGAGCCAGAGTGGATGGTGCACATGAGGCAGGTGGTGTATTTGCTGTTGATGGGAGTCCAGAACCTGAGGGGAGTTTGTCCTGCGGATAATAGTGCTGTCTGCCTCTGTGTGCCAAGGCTGTCGTGTACGGCCATGAGCTTGCAGTGGTAGAAAGTTGCAAGGGATTAGATCTGCCTTGCAAGGGTGGGGTGTCTTTTGGATGGAGATCTGCTGTCAGTTCACTCACAATGCTGATGAGCTCCTTGATGTCGTGTGTCTTGGTGCCTCGGCACTATCTGAAGGATCTCCACTTGTCCTTGCTGATGATATGGTGATGGCTGTGTGTGGCATTTTCCAGGGCTGTAACGTAACTGATGGTTCTCTGTGTTGCAAGGTTTGCACAAGAGTCCGGCTAGATCTGTATGAGTCCAGTAGGTCTGCCTTGTCCCAGGTGGCTTAACTGTTGTTGTGCTTCACAGGAAAGTCCGTCAATGTGGCAAGATTGTTGGATCAGTTGCTGATCCAGTGTGTGTGGTTGCAGGGTGTGGTGGTGGTGTTGTTTTGAGTGTCCCACACAGCTTGTCTGTGGTGACTTACATCAAGCATCTTTGGGAGATCGGTAGCGGGGTGTGGGGCAGTGTTTTGCTTGTCGGAGACGTGGATGCAAATGTTGATGGACCAATGATGGATGGTGGTGTGGTTCTCCTCCAGCAAGAAGTTACTGGCCCCCAGCCACATGTAGTCTGTGGAGGTGAGGGCGTGCGTGCAGAAGTACGTGTTGATGGCTTTGCGGAATTGTGGATGTAAGCCTGGAGATCTGTAGATGAGTTTTACTCTGAGGGTTGCCAGGGTGTTGGTGCAAAACCGGATTTGTGACTCTGAGGGTGTACTTGGGAATAAATTGCAATTCATCCTCTGGGATTGTTGGTGCCATCCCTGCGGGTGATCTTGTATCTGTCTGAGATGGCAATGAAGAAGTTGTGTGCTGAGGATGCTTTTGTCCAGGTTTCTGTCATGAAGGTGATGTGTGGGGCTGTTGTGTTGAGGAGGTAACAGAGTCCAATGGCGTGCTGGTGGACGGAGCGGGTATAGAGTAGGAGGCACATGACCTGGTTGTTCTGACAGGGTCTCGTAGGCGGGGCAGTGCTGTGTAGGCAGTTGGAGTTGCACACTCAGCATGCGAAGGTGTCGTGTGTGCGCTTAGGGGTTGCCTGATAGCAGGCGGTTGATTGTCTGGAGGACATTGCTTGGAGGTTGGCTGCAGCATGAGCCTGTTGTGTGACGTGGGTCATGCAAGGACCAGAGGGTCGTGCACTGTGCACGTTGTAGGCCCAGACGGCCCTGCCTTTGGCAAGGTGTTGGTGCAACAGTGGCAGAGACAAGCTGCTGGCTGCATTTAGAATGGGTGGATGGGGAAGGGAGGAGCATTTTGGAGGCGTGTGGGTTGCAGAATCAGGGCACTCAGTGGGGCGGTGCCACAGGTGAGGCAGCAGCAGGTGGAGGGGATGAGAAACTAGGCAAAAAGTAGCACACAAAGACAATGAGGTCAGAAAGGCACAGTGCAACAGGTATATGGAAAGGAAGGAGTGTCAGGTTACTCATGGGTCACTCTGAGAAAATGTGTGAACAGTCACCAAAAAAATGGCCACAGGATCAGGCAACAAAATGTGGAGCTGCGCACAGGAGACACACCATCAGCAGGCGTTCACGTCCCGTTGTGGGGAGCAACCTGCACAAATACAGACACAACCAGGTACTTCATGCACAATAGATATTATTAGCCATGAAGAACTGCATGCATGTTGCCGAAGTACACATACACCCATATGCTCAATCTTTGACAATTATGCCATAGATGACGCATGCAAACTGGCAAGAGATCTGCAGTGACAGAGATGAGGCACTTTGGACTGTGCTGAACACCTTTATTCCACAAACTCACACAAAGGGAAATGCATCCATATGAACAGACTCACAGGTCACTTCACATAACCTGTGGGACATACGCTGGACCCCCCCTTCACAGCACGGATGATGTAAATCCCAATGAACTGGCACACAAGTTAAGAGGATGAGCCAAACACATCCTGCTGCACACGGAGAGGCTGCAATTCCCCATAGAGCCTGTTGTTGTGATGTCCCACACTATGTCCACCCGTAGCATCCACAATGTTTCAGAGGCAAGGTTTACACACATTGATGCCCTCATCAGACTCCACACTCCACTACAGATAACTGTCAAGAAGGGTGACTATCATGTCACGGGAGTGATGCTACTTGTTATATGCTCCATGGTGAGAAGACATGTATGCATGGTACCACAACATGCACAGAAGCAGTCCCCACACATTCCCAACCCGTACCACCACCAAAAAGCCTTGCTGCAATCCTTACCCAAACTGACATTTCCACATGTCCGTGCATGGAACGCTGATTCAGCACACGTTGCAATCCTCATGAGGAATAGCAGGAGGACAACGATGACACGAGCAGACAACAGGCGCAAAAACCTGGGAATGACAGACACTCAAGAAGTCACCTAAAACAATTCTCGCCACACACATGGTCATTTACGAAACATGAACAATGTTGGACACATGCAAATTTCAAAGAAAGTCTCTCTGCAAAACTGTGTGGCATGACATCATCACTCGAGTGACACATCAGAACACACATCAAAGTCACTTTGCATTCAGTCAGCTGGACACACACATTGCAACACATGCCACTCAATGCTACAAGCTTGCACACTCATACCCAGTGACTCACCATTATGAGAAGAAGTTGCGTATGAGCTGACTGCAGATATCATCATCCTCCTCCTCCTCATCACTAGCCTTGTGACCAAGCCCTTGATCCTCCACGGGTGGATGTTCCTGCTCATCCGGATCCAGGATGAGTGGCACTGCATTCTGAACTGCCATGTTGTGCAGCATGCAGCACACGAGAAAGATTTTGCAGACCTTCTCCGGTGCATATGGGAGGGACCTGCCTGTCTTGTCAATGCACCGGAATCGGCTCTCAAGGAGGCCAAACGTTCTCTCAATCACTCGCCTGGTCTGCCCGTGTGCATTGTTGTACCGGTGATCTGCACCTGTTCTTGGGTTGCGGAGAGGTGTCAGCAGCAATGGCATGTTGGGATATCCTGAGTCCCCTACATGGAAACATCATGTAAATAAGTGGGTCAGGAGATGCCGCAAGAGACAAAGATACCGCAACACACAGGACAAACAGAGTATACCCACCAACAAGACATGCTCATTCGTTGTGCAGCCGCAGCATCATTTGTGGCACCCTGCTACGCCTCATGATGTGCTGATCCTGGAAAACATGCACAGACATGGGAAATCAGCATGTTAGCAAGACACACCACAAGGGCATTTATTGAGTGGTAATGTTTTCGGTTGCGATAGGCTTGCTCCTGTGCCTGTGGTGGTACCAAAGCCACATGTGTCCCATCAATGGACCCAATGACATGGGGCATCCCTCCCAGGGCATAGAAATCACCCTTGACATCTGTCAACTCCTCAGGAGTAGGAAATTTGATGAATCCATCAAGGTGCTCCAACATGGCTGCCAAAACATCACGCAGGACACGGCTGAACATTGTCTGTGACATCTCACCAACATCAGCTATGGTCAATTGAAACGTACCTGTGGCAAAAAAAATGTAGGGCTGCCATTACCTTCATCTTGGGTGTCAGCTTAGTAGGATACCTGTGTCGCGGTTGGAGCTGTGGTGCCAACTTGTTTGTCAAGTCCTCAATCAACTGTCAAGTGAATCTGTAATGGCGGATGCAGGCACGTTCCCTCATGTCAGCCAAGTCTGGCATTGGTCTTGAGACAGGCGGTGCCCTGCAGGACATTGTTTGGAAAAATAAAGATTGAGAGTCGGCCAACATCAATGTCAATGACCATAGCACATGCTAAACTGCTACTACACATCAGGTAACTATGGAGTCGGGTGTGTGCAATACATCCAGGACACATATGCCAGCTTGCTGGCACTCCTACGAAAAGCCACATACACCTGTTGATTGTCAAGTCTACATGACATGCCATGAAATGAGCTGGGGGCCAGTCTGAGTGAACAGCCAGAGATATCACCGGAGTGACACACATCCACATAGCTGCATTGGAAGGATGTCATCTCATCCAGACAGCTGACTGCACGGCACACGCACAGGTCACATGGAATGTCAAATGTACATATCAAACACATTGCAATGAAGGGGTACACGTGACAACAAAAAAACACAGCCATTGAGATGACACAGACATGTATGCCGGGGAAAATATGATGTCTGATGCACACAGACCCTACAGCCGTGGGAATCCACATGGGGCATTGTGTGTGCAGATGTGTGCCATGCCCATCTCCACACAGACCCATGTTGGATGCACCAACAACAGATGCAGTTGACGGAACACTAACAGCAAGCTCATGGGAACACATGACACACACCTGACATAGTCACATAGGGGCACCCTGATCGTGACATGTCAGTTGATAGAGTGTCCCTGTCCCTGGCATCAGGAGACAGGTGTGGGTGTTGATGACTGTGCCATCCCACTGCTGCTGTGCATGACACAGGTGGACTACAGACACACATGTGGCAAGTGTCAAGGTGATGTGTGCCACATAGTGCCCCATCACACATGACATGTGTCCACAGGGCATCATACATCAATTGTGCAACTAGATGAGAAGACCTGTGCAATATCACTTGCTGCCACACCTAGGACCTGCACATGAAATTATGCAATGACAAGTACTTGATGGAAATCCTTGTGCGACTCGTAGCCCTCCATTCCTGGGTATGTGTACGCCTGTATTACCATTGAAAGCGTGTGAAATGCACTGTACAACTAGTGCCGTACGTGTACGTGTGAAACGCACTGTACAACTAGTGCCGTACCCCTATGTGTGAAATGCACTGTGCAACTAGTGCCGTAGGGGTACGTGTGCAACGCACCGTACCCACGCATTCATTGCGTGTGTACGGTCCGTATCACTGTTCTACTGGTGCCGTAGGGGTATGTGTGCAATGCACCCACGCATTCATTGCGTGTGTACGGTCCGTATCACTGTTCTACTGGTGCCGTAGGAGTACATGTGCAACGCACCGTACCCACGCATTCATTGCGTGTGTACGGTCCGTATCACTGTTCTACTGGTGCCGTAGGGGTACGTGTGAAACGCACCGTACCCACGTATTCATTGCGTGTGTACGGTCCGTATCACTATTGTACTGGTGCCATAGGAGTACGTGTGCAACGCACCGTACCCACGCATTCATTGCGTGTGTACGGTCCGTATCACTATTCTAATGGTGCCGTAGGGGTACGTGTGCAACGCACCGTACACGTCCACTTCCGTTGTTGCGGTACGCAGGGGTTGCTGGACACGCACCCCCCAAGTGACCAGACCCTGGTGGTAATGTATGGGCTCCATATTATAGGTTTGGATATGGGGTATGTTTCGTGCCCCTCACTCCCACACTGGCCCCTGGGTGTTGTTCTCACCTTCTGCGGTGTGTGCGTCGGGTCCGGTGCACCAGGTTGTAGACTAAGAGGACCGGGATGACACGTACGATGGGTTCATTGCGTGTACGTCGCGTACCGGGGCTGCATTGCGTAGCGGTTCGCGTAGGACTCTGCTTTTCCGGCTGTGTTTGGCTCCCGTAAGAAAAGAACCGTTCGGAGTGCCGTAGGGACGAATCGTACTTGCTGGGCCGGAAACCGCTGCTTAAATACGTCCGGACGTCGCGTACAAGCTGTTCTGGATCAGAATCGGTTTTTTTTAACTGTATGGTCTTTTGTACGATTTGTACAGAAAAAGGCTTTCAGTAGGAATCATACTTCCTAGGTTGTGAGAAAAGTTTACCAGGTACGAGTCGTATGGAGAAAACGCTCCGTACAACGATTCGTACAGCCTTTTTCCAGGATTGGAATCGGCCCCATAATAGCATATTTATTTACTATGTTACATAGGGCTTTGACATTTTTAACCCAGATCTTTTTCCATATATGTTTTTTAGGTTTTCAATCATCATGGCTTCCTGACGAAGGCTGTATAGCCGAAACGCACGTAGGTCACATCGGTTACATTCTTTAAGCCATGTTGTACTTTCACATGTTCCATTTTAACAAGCCGAACTGCTTCTGAAAATTCAGACTCTATTTATCTCACCCTCCTGTTGTACATCACACGGAATGAAAATGTTTAGTCCTGAAATAAATTGCGATCCATGATTAAATAAATGTGACTTGATGCATATGATAAAAATACAATGTATTGAAACCTGTATTCATAAGGGTTTACATAGACATAGAAAAACCTATATGAATATGTATACTTAATAGGTCATTTTTTTATATAAACCATTGAATAAACATGCATTCATAATAGAAGGAAGAGTGTTGAAGCATGACTGAATATACAGGCTTGTTCCATTGTAATCTAGATGGAAGACTGAATAGTTTTTTAAATCAATCAAAATCATGAAAATATTCATTTGAATCATGTATTTATTTAATGTATATTGATTAAGTTTTTTGATATTAATAAATTGTTTTCAAATACAGATCTTGATCTGGGTGTCTGTGTTTACATATATGCCCATTTTTCCACTAGTGTCCTAAGTATTTATACTTACAAGTGTTGCTCATGCTCTGAACATATCCATTGACAGGGGTGCCCCCCTTTTTTGTACAATTGATTGATCGAGGGTGCCCCTTCCTTTCCTAAAACCGTAGTGAACTTCAGCCAAAATCTTCTTTTCCTCTACTCAATTCTCAAGCCTATTTAGTAGAACCCTTACAATAAGCTTAGCCATACTGTCTATCAATGATATGGGGCGATAATTAGCCGGATTGGATGGATCACCTTTTTTATAGACTGGTATTATTAGTGAGTGCTTCCATGAGGGTAATGCTCTCTTCTTAGCTATCAAATTAAAAACAATTGTCAATAGGGGGACCATAATTCTACATTCGCAAGAACGGCATCCACTGGGACCCCATCTGGCCCTGCGGTTTTCATGGGGGGAGACTGAGAAAGAGCGAGCTCAATTTCTTCTAGGTGAAAAGACATCAAAGCTATCTCCTTAGAAGGGCAGATTACCTCATTTGGAGCGAGATGTTCGCCCTTTTGGAATATAGCTTGGAAATGGGTTACCCAATTTTCCTCACATAAAAAGGAAATTTACAGAGTTAGCCTTATTGCTCAGTTAAAGAAGAGTGGCCATGAGACGGGGGAGGGTTGCAGCCCCTAAAAAAGACAGATTGGTTGGTGGACCTTACCACCTGAAATACGTGGAAATTTACACATAACTAATGCCCATAAAATCTAGACCTAAAGATATTTGGTAACTACTAAATGCAGTTTTTACTGACATGAGAGGGGATATGATTAACTTATGGGCCGCATAGGCATTGATAATATATGATATGATTGTATACTCACACATTGCTTTAGGGCGTGGAGACCTCAGAAAGGAATCTGTAACTTGATTAGATGTACTGTTACATTGGTTGTTCCTTGTACATATGTGTTTCCCTACAAGATTGGTTTGTAATACTAATTGCTTGTGTTACAACCGAATAAAGAAAGTTAAAAATGAAAGTGCCTCTTCAATCACTGATGGCTTAGGCACTCAATAAGTCATACATTCTCTCTATAACTTACCATTGCACTTATGCATCCATTTATCCACTCACCAGTTAATTATTGAATTCAACCAGTTACGAAACAACTATAAAACAAACACCACATACTCAAAAACATATTAAAATATCAATTAACAAAATAAAAGTAGTAAAAAGAAAATATGCTGTATAAACATGGCATACCATTAGAGTTAATGAGGTGACCCTGTGTCCTTCAGAAAATGGGTATTTGCTATATAAGTAACAAGTTGGTTCTGTCGGGTAAATACAATTGCTTTGATCTGTGTACTCTATACAGAAAGGGATATCTCAATATATTCACCACAAATATAAAGCAAGGTAGCCTTAAAGAAAATTCTAGTCATGCCGCAGAAAAGGCACTGAGTTCAAAGTAATCAACCCTTTTTGGCGGCATATAAATATTTTATTCGACATTACACGACTCCAACCGGCAGGTGAAAGTTCAGTGTTTTGAGCCATCAACCCCTAATTAAGACTCCAGCCGGCTGGTGGAGGTCTTCATTTTCTACAGAATAAGACCGGATGGTGGATGTCAAATAATTTGACCTATTACTTGATTTACTATTGGATCTACATTACACCCTGACTGTCTGCAGGGATTTTGAATCCAGATTGCCAGTGAGTTTACCATTGCGATCACACTCTAATTATTGGATTATCTGCTCTTGTGGCTGTCTGCTCCATCCTTTTACTGTCCTGAGTAAGACCCATCTTTAACACATTTCAATCTGCGCTTTCTCCAGGGTCGAAATGTCAATGTTTTTACTATACTTGTCCATACGGTCTCCTTGACCCTACTTTGAAATCATTATTGGGTGTTGTATTCATGTTAAAAACAAACTAAGGACAGGACAAAAATCTTGAATCAAACCTCACTTTGTATGTCATGTATAAAGTGCACCACGGATTTCACTTGTCACTTTATGTCACTTTTTTTCACTATATTCACGATTGTATCGCCATATTTCAATTGTGTTTGTGACAGCAATATCCAATTTATTTGGAAATAACTAAAAAATAAACAAATGCCTTTTTTTGCAAAATCTTCTTCTGGTGTGTTTCTAGCTTAAAGGCTCTATTGCCATGTTCGAACTTGCTTTATATTTTTGGTGAATATATTGAGATATCCCTTTCTGTATAGAGTACACAGATCAAAGCAATTGTATTTAACCGACAGAACCTACCTGTTACTTATATAGTATAAACACGGCAGGCACATCCATGCAATTACATAAAATTAAATATAGCAGTAGTTGGCCATCTAACAATATTATTGATAATAGTGCATTATTGTTTTAATATTCCCGCAAGATATGGGCAATATGTATTCTAGAGGCAGTGCATGCACGGGATGTGGCACATTCTAGATGGAATTACTATTCCCATTGAAGCAATGCAGCCTAAAGACTTGCCACCATAACCAACCCCGACCTACTGTGTTGGGCATGAGATCTCCCAATAGGATATTGTAGGAAATTATATTTTGCATGGCTTACACATCAGATTGTTCCCCTATCTGCTTTTGCTTTGTTTGGAACTCTGTGCTCTTTATCCCTGCTAACTAGTGGTAAACTGCATGTGCTCTACCTTATAACATGATGAAACTGGCATACTCCTAATTAACATATTTAAGTTACCTATCAGTCCCTAGTATAAGCTACAAAATGCACCCAGAACGTGTCAGTTAAATGTCACCAGTGGACTGCAGCACACATTGTGCCATGCATAAAACTGACAGTGAAACCATGACTGTAGGTCTGCCATTTGTAGCCTGGCTGTTGTTGTTTTTAACCCCAAATGTGGCCTGTCAAAATATCCTTTGCTTCCCAACAAATTGGTCAAATGACCACCTGAAGTTATCTCTCTTGCCAGCGTTATAAAAGTAATCTCCTTAGTGTGCCTTGATGAAGCCCCATGGCATAATGGCCTCTCTCAGGTCATCTTCAAATAAAACTCACAACATTAGGCAAAACAACTGTGTAATCTCTTCAGTTGTGTCTTTCTTCAGCAGGTCTTACCTTATAAAGAAGATTAAAAAGACACTGACGGCAAAGTAAAGGTTGATTGCTCTGATAGAAGACTTGGGGCATATTATCAAGCCCAATTCCGCCGCTTTATCGGCTGAAAAGCGGCGATATTTTCTACACTCAATTATCAAGGACACGCTAACGCGTGTTTCCTTTCGTAAACAGCCCTTTTAACTCCACTTTGCATGTCAGCGATGAATATCGCTAATGACATGCAAAGTAGGCGTTCCTTTCCATTTCTCCATGGAATTCCACGCTGGCACGGCAGCACAATATTAGCAAGCCTCGAGCAAATCCGCGATGCGATAAAACAAACCACGTTAACCGCGCTTATCGCAGGTTTGTAATGCCTGGTTTGAAACTGACTTAGCCATACTTATAATGGCAAGTGGATTGTACGGCTGAGGCAAGATCTACCTATTACCAAGGATGGGCTTATCGCTTCCGTTTTCACGCAGGATTTATTATCGCCGTAGAGATATGCGTTGATAATAGCGCGATATCTCAGCGATACGCCGCGTCACACAGATTCGGTCAAAGCGGGAAATGCGAGGTTTATTGCGTTTCCTTGATAATATACCACTGAGTATTTTGTAAACATTTTACTGACAGACCTAGCAGAATGAGCAGAAGAAAAAACATTAGTTCTGGCGAATCAAATTGGGTTCATCAACGATACAGGAACAATCACGATATACAAATGCTTTCTTCATTAATTGACAAAGCAAGAATATGCTCCCAGAATTTTGGTTTTTGCTTTGTGGATTTCTGCTCTGCTTTTGACTCTTTGCAGCGAAACATCCCATAGAGTAAACTTATGAATTGGGGGAATACCTCACTGTTCTAAAAACTATACAACTATTATAGACTATTATACACCAATACTTGGACAAGAGCCTGCTGAGATCTGGTTCAACAGTTTTAAAGAAAGAATATACCAGCATCGGCTTGAAACAAGGTTGTGTCCTTGCCTCCTTTCTTTTTAACTTGTAACTAGAAGATTTGACTACAGGTTTAAACAATATAAACTTGCACACCTCCAATCTGTCAGGACTCAATGCTTATAGAAAAACAACAAGAGAGAGAGGGTTGAGTCACCCTCTTATTCCCCCTGTGCTAGAACTTTAAACAACAAAAGAGTGTGTACGAAAATTACCAGTGGTAAAATAATCTATATGTATACACATACAGACACAAGCTCTATATACACATATACATATACGCCTATACAAATTAATGAAGTGCTACCAAAAAATCAGTCAGATATTTGCATAGAACCCTCACTCACCGACCTAGTCGGTGACATGCTTCATCATAGGGTTCCACCAGGGGTGCCGAATGCACCTCTGGTGTGCTTCAACGCTTTGATTACAGCGGAGCGCAGATATCAAACAGACAGAATTCTTGTGTGTGATATGTGAAAGGGAAAAGTGCAAAATTTAAAAAATGGCCAACAAATCGCCAAAGATTAATTTTAATAATGACTAGTCAGGCATTGGTTAAAAACAGTGTGGGATGACTAATACTGATAATTATTGATCAGATAGATCCTTTTTAAGTGTAAAAGCAGTTGGTCGACATGTTTCAGCTTGTTATTGTTAGTCACAAAGCTTTCTTCAGGACCTAATAGACAGTACACAATGACACCTTGGCGGTATAAGCACTCTAAGGCTTACCCTAACCTAAGGTTCAAAGAACCGGATACACTCACGGTTTTACACGGGCCCTCAAAAAGTCTGCAAAGGCCTCAGGGTATCTAGAAAAAACAGAATATTATCCAGGATATTTCTATATTTTACATTACTAAAGCGTTACGTTTTATATCCGCTTAAGTATATTCTGAATGAACACTCAGTAGCACATGAACAACTGGTATCTTAACCATAAAGAGTAAGATCTGTACATTGACAACATCCCTACGTCATCAGTGCCTGCAAAATCTTAACAGAATTCAAGATCGTGTTTGTAGAATCGTACAAAGAATTCAAAACATTTTGTAAGAAGACATTTCGATTCTTATTGCATAAAATGAGTCAGTCTCTCCTTTTTCGCCAATTGACAGATGAGATAGACCTCGTAATGCACATTACGGTAGAAATGAAAATACTTAGACTCTGGCACAAAGAACAAAATGGAGAATGAGGCTTACGTTTGAAAATTCAAAACTTAGCTCCTTAGGCAAGAAGGTGGGTGGCGGGTGCTGGTAAATAGATCACATGCAAGGATGGCAATCGGTACATATGGTTTCCTGAAGCCACAACCGCATTTAGGGGAACTGTTTGGGTTGAAGGCGAAGCTCAAGTCATTGAGTTACCGACTGGGCAGTTTTAACTTTCTATGTAGTATCCCGGTCAGGCTGAGACAATCTACTGTGACTACATGTCCGTTGTGCCAGTATGTTAAGGAGGACACTCGTCATATATTTTATACATGCCCTGCTTTGATGGAAGAGAGAAAAGGATTATTGAAGCACCTTTTCATAAGAAGAGGAATACGTATGTTTCGAGGAGAGAACCTTGTGCTTAGTAGTGCATTTTTTTTAAAATTATGTTGTTAGCAGACAAAAAACCTGCAAAGCAAAATTTGCAGAAATAGGGAATAAAAACCTAGCATTTTGATTTCCCACTGAGCGCTCCAACCCCAGATGCTGGACAATTAATGGCTCAGGCGGTTAATTGCACAGAACATTTTTACCGTTTTTTTTAAGTTGCAGGTCAGTAACCTTAGTAAGGTGGGGAGGCATTTATCAATCATGAGGCAGTGTTAGACGTGAACTTGTGTGGATTACTAGGGATATTTGGCACGTGAGTATGACCCGATGATTTGGGGTTTTTGCAATCAATGAGGCAGGTGCTGCTTCACTTGCATTTAGCATCCTGTTTTATTTAGAGAGCCTTAAGTTATATGTCCAATATGGCTCACATGCACAACACATGTTTTCAATTGATGCCATGTCACTCCAATTAGTTGTTCAATACCTTTTTCTTTCTGAGCTCTTCCCATATTATGCTTGTACACTGGGGGGGGGGGGAAGTTATTTCTCTACACTTGAAGAAGTATCAGCACAATCTAACTCATATGGACTGCCACTGAAGTAAAGTGGAAAGTGCCTCTAATGTTGTAAAATCAGAAGGACAGATATTTTTTTACTGTGCTTTTAAATGAACAGCAGGTTGATTTTTTTATTTTTTTTTAGCTGTAAGTTTTAATTAACTGATCAATAAAATAATTTATCTTTTTTGACAGGTTTATTGCACATAAGGCAGGGTGCATGGTATTTTTCAATGAGAACATGTAAAATGTTAACGTTAAACTTGTCTTTACAGTGAAAAATTCTTAAAAGCTATTTTCACTGTAGCTATGTTGGCTGTCCCATAGAAAAACACTGGGCTGTATTTTTAAATAAATAGATAAATAGCCTGA
The DNA here is from genome assembly GCF_964204655.1 of Triturus cristatus. Classification (NCBI taxonomy): domain Eukaryota; kingdom Metazoa; phylum Chordata; class Amphibia; order Caudata; family Salamandridae; genus Triturus; species Triturus cristatus. Next base: position 1,707,960,079 of record NC_140590.1, read on the forward strand.
ATCTTCAGGTTATGAGAACCTAACCTAGGGGTGTCAGGAAGGCACTTGTTTCCCGAAAGAACACCCAAGGAAAAGAAAGGGGCAGAACAATTCCTTTCTTGAGTCCCCTCACTCACCAGGGTTTCCCCACGGTGACATGCTTCATCATTGGGGTCCTCTCAGTCCTCTACGGGCTGAGGCGTGCTGCGACTTGCGGATTACGTAGGAGCACTGAACAAGACTATGTGTGGTGCAAGTGTCGTGGTATGGAGTGGTTTAAAGTGAATTAAAATAATCAACTAGTGGGCCTAATATATTTTATTCTTGCTCCTAGCTAATTGGTTAAAAAAGTGGGTAATATGCTAGAATAAACTACTTTAATGGGTAAGTGTACCTAGCATATGGTCGACTAGTTTCGAGCTTCCCTAGCTCTTCCTCAGGACTACACTGGGACCAGCCCAGTGCAAGTACCACTCCTAGAAGACCTGATTTAGTGCAAAAATAAGTGAAAAAATACACAAACGCTACGCCTAATAAGCATGCGTTAAGGAAAATACATACGTAATGTACGTCTAGTGAAAATCTGTAGGATGAAAAACAGACGTTAAAGGAGAAAAGGCAGAATATGCTTATTGTCATAGGATAAAATGGTGGTTACACTATACACCTGTGTCGCAATACTCAATAGTCACGTATTCTTATTGTGCCACTATGTTGCTCTCCAGACAGTACATCTTTCATGCTGGCGTCTAGCTATATCGTGAATAAAAGTGTTCGTGAATGCACAAGGTGCACATTTAATAACACACACAAAAAACAAAAAACATGCGTCCGACAAGACAAACTACACACAAGACTGACAGTAGTACGATAATACATACATTTTAAAAGGCAAAACTGTGCCTCATGATCGACTGAGGGGGGGGTGGACACTCGTACACCTAGAATAAAGGTACAAGCGATATGGTAAAAAAGCTGGAGCGCCGTCTTGTTTGTAGACCTAGCACGAGTGAGAAAAATACGATGGAAACCCATCTCAGTTAATGATGGAAACGGGGCTTCACACCGCGATGTAGTTACTCACTTGTACTCTTCAAGCCACCCACCGGAAACACCTACTGGAGACCTGCCTCGCCGACCGCATACTGTGTGGTTGCGAGCCGGGTGCCGAAATATCTACCTGGGTGGGGATTTGAAAGGAAGGAAGGACTTGCCGATTGCGGTCCTCTTCCGTGGCCGCCATCTTGGAGCAGGCACAAATTATTAATGCAAAAGGAAGGATGGAGAGAGTGAACTCCATAATTAACAGAGAATAGAGAGTCATTTTTCATCGGCTCCAAAATACACAAAATAACGGAAATGGCTAGGGAGCCATTGGGCGTTGTGTCTCTAAATTTAGAGCGAAGAGAAGGGAATAGTTCGGCTATCTTTGATCGGGGAGAGAGTATCTGACAGTACCATACTTACTTTCAAGTGAGTATTCGTCCTAAATGTTGCATTTAGTTCGGGGAGAGAGTATCTGACAGTACCATACTTTCTTTCAAGTGGGTAATCGTCCTAAATATTGCGTTTAGTTGAAAAACACCACCGGGTGACCTATTGGTACTTCAATCAGTGGTTATTATAAACTGGGAAAAAATGGAAAAAATTAGAAAAAAGTGGAGAGACTGTCGTCTGCGTTATAGTAGAGAGTATAATGTCATATGAAGGGGGCACATACTCTGAAGGGTATTTGCATATCTCTTATCCCAGGAAAACATAGCCAGCTTAATTTTTCACTATGTTCGAGGGACGAATGTGTTCTGGGTAACACATTGCCAAATGGGTGTAGCCATTCGTCAAACAATTGCTGGAAAGAAAAACTTAGTTTGAGGTGAAATGGCCCCATGGTATATCATCATTGAGGCCGAGGTCATCTGATCGCAGTTTAAACACCCAACGTTGTTCTTTCTCATGAAGATTTTTTTCGCTGTTGGGATAGTTGCTGACATGTTCAAGAATGACCCAACTGAAGTCATTTGGTGTGTGTTGTTGTTCCAAAAAATGTGTCGTCATTTTGGTATTGTTATGTTTACACCTGAAATTACTGCGGTGTTCAACCATTCTCGTATTGACTTTCCTTGTGGTCATCCCCACATAATGGAGATTACACACGCAAGTGATGAGGTATACTACCCCGGTAGTATTGCAATTCGTGAATGATCGCAGATTCCACGTCACGCCATTGTTGCAGGTAACAATTTTAGTTGCAGTGGTTAGGTGACATACGCTGCAGTTGCCACACGGGTAGTGTCCCTCTGGGAGTGGGTGGAGTAGGCGTACTGGACCTACAGTCTTTGTTGGGTTAGGTCTGGTATGTACCAAATAGTTCTTTAGATTTTTCGCTTTTTTATGACTGAACATAGGTTGTTGCAAGTTCAAACCTCCACTATTCAGGATTCGCCAATGTTTTTTAATTATCTTGGTCACTTGATCTGATGCGGTATTGAAAGTTGTGATGCAGATTTGCCGTTTGTCTTTTTTGTCAGCTATTTTTTCAGGTTTAGGTTCTAGCAGAGCGTCACGGTTATTGTTGGATGCTCGTTTTTGTGCTTTGGACACAAGATGTAGTGGGTAATGCCGTTGTACCAATTTTTTGGATAGATCTTGGGCTTGCCTTTTGTAATCTTCTCTTGTGGTGCAGTTGCGTCTTAGACGCAAGAATTGCCCGAAGGGGAGATTATCTTTGAGGCTCCTCGGGTGGAAACTTTCGTACACCAAGAGGCAGTTTCTTGCCGTGGGTTTAAAATGTGTAGTCGTGATCAGGCGGCCCTCGTGTGCTGATATGTTAAGGTCAAGAAAAACCAACTTCGATCTACTCATGGTGAAGGTGAATTTTAAAAAAGGATCTTGTTGGTTAAGCCAAAGGAAAAAACATTCAAAACCTGTCTCGTCGCGTTCCCAAATGAGGAGCACATCGTCGATATATCTCTTCCATAACTTGATCTTATGGATGTGTGGGTTGTTGTTATGGAGGATCTTGTGTCGTTCCAAATGATGTACGTAGAGCCCTGCCAGGCTCGGCGCAAAGGTGCTTCCCATGCTCGTACCGTGGGTTTGTTTGTACAATGAGTCATTAAATTGGAAGAAATTTTCGGTTAGAGCTAGGCGACAGCATTCAAGAACCACGTGTCTGGGTGTGTGGTAAGCCCAATTGTTTTCAAAGAGTACTTCCTCAAGAATATCCAGTGTGTCCTTGTGTGGTAAACTGGTGTACAAGCTTTCCACATCAAGGCTGATTAGGATGCTGGTTGTAGGGTTGAAATCTAGATTTTGAATCAGACACAGAACAGCTTTCGTGTCTTGTAAATATGTGTCAGTCGCTTGGACTAAGGGTCTTAGAAAGGCGTCGGCAAATTTAGACAAAGGTTCCAAAATAGAACCAATCCCTGATACTATGGGTCTGCCAGGTGGTTTGACCATAGACTTATGTATCTTAGGGATGGTGTAGAAATAAGGAATGACTGGTTTCTTGTTTTCTAGAAAGTCTGCTTCTTTCTTACTTATCCAGTCATTAATAAGAGATTCTTCGACCAAGTTCGCAATCTCTATCCTCAGCCGTTCAGTTGGGTTTGTTGGTATAGCTAGGTAGTTCCTTCTGTCGTCCAACAATCTGAGACACTCAGTTTGGTAATCAGATGTGTTTTGTAGGACTATAGCTCCCCCTTTATCGGCTGGTTTGATCGTGATAGTTTTGTCTTTAGAGAGTTGGTGAATCGCCTCTTGTTCAATTCTACTCGTAATATGAAAAACTCTTATAGATTTCGGGTCCAACTCCCTAATTTCCTTCATTACCGCTTTTTCAAATGCTAGTAACTCAATAGGGATGGTATTAGGTAGTGGTGTGAAGTTTGACTTTTTGTGTAGTCCTGTGTCCGTCTTAGATGTGAGGTCTTGTTCTTTGTCTTTGAAAAATACTTCCAACTTGATTCTGCGTATGAATTCTTTCAATTCGCAGATCAGTTTGAATTTATCCAAAGTTGCTGTAGGTACAAAACCTAGGCCTTTCTCCAACACATTTTTCTGAATCGGTGTCAAGGATTGGTTGGATAGGTTGACTATCAGGCTAGGTTGTTGCTCGTTGAGGGCAAATTCGGTGGGCCCATGCTCCGTGTGTGACTCCTCACTGATTCCAGTGGCTGAGCCCATTGTACTTGCTGACCACGTCTGTTTTTTCCTCTTGGCGGATTCTTTCCTCTTCCTAAAAAAGACTGGTTTTGTTCTTGGTTCTGAGGTTCCCAATAAGGGTAGGGTTGTGGAGGGTATGGTTGCTGAAATGGTGGAGGTCCATAGAAGAATTGTGGGGGTGGAGGCCCATAAGGTGGGGCGTTTTGGAATGGGGACCAGCCAAACCTTGCTCCACCTCTGTTCCTAGGATGCCCTCCTCTTGGTCGTCTGTTTCGGCTTGTGGAGATGTAATTACCACCAGGATCTGAAAAATCAGAGCCTGTATCTGAGCCATCGCTGTCAGTGTTGTAACCCGGGTTGCGGTTAGATGGAGTGTAGTCATCTCTCGTATAGGGGTACATTTTCTCTTGTGAAAAATTCTTTTGGTCTTTTTTTAGTTTGATATACTTGGCATCTTTCAAGCCAATTTCAAATTCAGCCATGCTTTTGTTAAGTTCTTCCAATCGTTTTTTTAACTCAGCTGTAGTTTGATAGGTTTTTAGACGAATCTCAAGATCATGGATTCCAATTTTCATTTCTTCAGACAAACGTTTAGCTGTTTTAATAATTAGCACTAACCAATCTCTGGTGCAGTGCCATGATATTAGAGACCAGTCTTTCTTGAATAGTTTATCATTTTGAAAGATGAAGGGTTCATTTCTGACTATTAGTCCACGTGGTGCAATGTTGGCTCTCACATACTCTGTCATCATGATCCCATGTATTAGTGTTTTTATCTGTTCACGTTTCAATTCTGTTAGTTCGTCCCAGCATTGACTTGCTTCGGTGGTATCTCTGGTGCTGGTCCCAGCTAGAGGTAGCATAGACGCTATGATTCTGTCTACCTCTTCTTGTGAGTAGGTGAGGCCAGTAACTTCAGCCATGGTTGTGAACCGTGTAAGTTTAGTGTGTAGTGTTGGATGTCAGACTAGGATTCTGTAATAAAGATTAAGATGCCCTCAGCTACGTGCTGTAATGAACATATATAAAAAAAAAGGGGGAAGGAGAGGTTTTTAACGGTTAGGTTCACCCTCCAATTGTATACATAAATAGATAAATAGCCTGAATCTTCAGGTTATGAGAACCTAACCTAGGGGTGTCAGGAAGGCACTTGTTTCCCGAAAGAACACCCAAGGAAAAGAAAGGGGCATAACAATTCCTTTCTTGAGTCCCCTCACTCACCAGGGTTTCCCCACGGTGACATGCTTCATCATTGGGGTCCTCTACGGGCTGAGGCGTGCTGCGACTTGCGGATTACGTAGGAGCACTGAACAAGACTATGTGTGGTGCAAGTGTCGTGGTATGGAGTGGTTTAAAGTGAATTAAAATAATCAACTAGTGGGCCTAATATATTTTGTTCTTGCTCCTAGCTAATTGGTTAAAAAAGTGGGTAATATGCTAGAATAAACTACTTTAATGGGTAAGTGTACCTAGCATATGGTCGACTAGTTTCGAGCTTCCCTAGCTCTTCCTCAGGACTACACTGGGACCAGCCCAGTGCAAGTACCACTCCTAGAAGACCTGATTTAGTGCAAAAATAAGTGAAAAAATACACAAACGCTGCGCCTAATAAGCATGCGTTAAGGAAAATACATACGTAATGTACGTCTAGTGAAAATCTGTAGGATGAAAAACAGACGTTAAAGGAGAAAAGGCAGAATATGCTTATTGTCGTAGGATAAAATGGTGGTTACACTATACACCTGTGTCGCAATACTCAATAGTCACGTATTCTTATTGTGCCACTATGTTGCTCTCCAGACAGTACATCTTTCATGCTGGCGTCTAGCTATATCGTGAATAAAAGTGTTTGTGAATGCACAAGGTGCACATTTAATAACACACACAAAAAACAAAAAACATGCGTCTGACAAGACAAACTACACACAAGACTGACAGTAGTAGGATAATACATACATTTTAAAAGGCAAAACTGTGCCTCATGATCGACTGAGGGGGGTGGACACTCGTACACCTAGAATAAAGGTACAAGCGATATGGTAAAAAAGCTGGAGCGCCGTCTTGTTTGTAGACCTAGCACGAGTGAGAACATTTTTTTAAATGTAATAATGCTAATTCTGGTTAGAAAAAGCTAGAAATATGACTCAAGGACTCTTTTTAGTAGGTATGCAAAACATATTGAATGGCAAAAGCAAATTATTATTAACTAATAAGGAAAAAGCACTTTTAGAAAGTTAACTTTTCCCTGCCTAAAGCCTGTCTGGGCTAATTTGCATGAGCTCTAACAGTCAACTGACAGTCGATTGGCCCCCTTGACGATGTGTGAAATGTGCTTCCTGAGCAGGACAAAGACTTAGGTGTGAGGAGGTATTTCTCTTTCTCTAGCAGTATAACCAACTGGGCTAGGACCAGGAACTTGATTAACTTCAAAGAGCCCTACCCAGTCATAGGCAAATGTTAGCTGGCACCTGGGAAGGGCCATTCTGTGTTCCCTTAGTCATCCAGGCTCCAATCACAGTGGGAGAGGAGCTGCCCCCAGGACTGGTTTAGGGTTACCACAGTGGCGGGTTTACTAATTTCCCTGGCCACACCTCTGAGGTGGGCACACAGGCTCTGCACAACGGGAGAAGTGTTTCACCATCTCGGATCAATGCAGAGAGCGGATGTGAGGGATTGTTTGCAGTAAGGCATACAGGAAGTGTTGGAAAAGTGGGTAGGGAGTAACCTCTTGGATTGTATAGACAGTTTGATTGGTTAGGAAGGAGCCAGGAGTCACCCCCACCCATATGCTGGTGGCAGGTATAAGTTTGGCACATAGAGCACTTTTCTCAGAACACTTCTGGAACTGTGGAAGATCAGAAGAGCGCTGAACCTGCTGTCTGAGACCTGAGAAGATCCTTTGAGAGTGGTACTGCTCTCCCTCTTATACCCAGGTCACAAAAGGGGGCTCCAAGAGTCATAATACAAGCCTTCAGTTCAAACTACATAGACACAATAAGTTACAGAAGGTCTTTCCCACAATTGCCCAGCTGACCACTTGCAACTGGACTTTCCATTGACCCTTCTGTTGGCCTCTTCTGGACTGAATTTTGACCATCAAGTTCTTCCTCCATGGTCCTGAGACCTTTGGTTGTGTCAAAGTGTATTTGTGCTAACATTGCCTGAAACCAGGGATTTAGACACTTTTTGTCTCCGAAAACCTCTGGAGGACCAGAATGAACCTGTCAGTCAATCTGACAAACATGCGTTACCTCTGGAGCTGAAGATTCAGGTTGCTCCTGCTTGGAACCTTTCCACAACTGCAAATTTGAATGCTGGTCATGTCACAGTACTTAAAAAAAATACTTTTATGCCATGTTGCACAGAAGCTCAACTGCTGTGAAACATATAAAAACAATTGAGAAACTCAAATGAATTGGCATAGATAAAACCTATTGGCTTTGCCAATGCTTGTATTTTATGGTTATAAAATGACAAATATGTACAAAATTACAGTTGGCAAAGCAATTTACAAGCTTTCTCAAAAGGGCCTAACTAGGATTATCACAGTGAAAATGTTCTACCCCAAGCATTTGACCATCACCAGCATTCTTGCCCACTATGGAAATATATGACTTTGCATCAAACAAAATACCTGTTTACAGCCTACAACACATTGTGATAATAATTGTTAGAAATTGGGTTTCTAGTTGGCTAAGGTATGCACCCAGGCCAGGCATAACACACCACTCTAGTCACTGTAAGGTAGATACACAACTCAGATGACCAGTGCTCACTCACTGGTAGCTTATTGCAGAGCAGGCAGGCTTATCAATCTCTAGGAATTTGTGCAACACACCCACACAGTAACACAATGAATATACTACAAAAAGACTCCACACAGGTCTATAAAAATAGGCTATTATATTCTAAACACATGAAGGCAAAAACAGCAACAACCCAATGTATACTTTTCAAGTTATGACATGGAAAACATTAAAATAAAGATAGTGCAAGAGCACTCACAGGTTAAATGCTCCTGATCCAAGTAGTGGATTACTAGGCTTCTGCAAAAGCTCCTACATAGTATTGTGCCCAGCTGGCACTCAATGAAAGATCTGCACGGTCCCTCAGGACCAGGGTGTGCAAGAAAGTTCAGTTGCCCGAGAGCGTGCAGGGCGGCTGAAAGGACCTTGCAGGTCTGGTGCACAAATCACAGTACCTGTTCCTTGGGTGTAGTAGTAGAGATGTCGGCCTTGTGGTTCTGGGCTGGCGACCCTGGGGCTCTCCGTTGTCAGGAGACAGTGCATTGATGGGCCACGCCAGGCTGTCCTCAAGACGTCGGGCAAGTTTGGTGGTCCGATACTTAGCACCAGCACACAGATGTGGTGATCTCTCTCCCGGTCAGGCGCCTTCCTCGGACATTGCAGCAAAAAGCTGACGTCATTGGAGACCTCTGTGTTGACAAGGCAACCCGGTGAGGCCATGGTGGAAGGGGCTTCCCCTCGGCACTGCAGCATTTGTTATCACAGCAGAGAGCTCGGCCCTTGCGAAAACAAAATCGCTCTGGATTTCACCCAACACACTGGTGATCAGGCATGCGCTGATCCTGGGTGAAGCGAGAAGCACCGAATCTTTCCCCAAGGAGAGCTCTTGTCAGAGTTGCAACTGCCAGACTCAGATATTGCAGAGCCCTACGGCCATGGTGAAGTCTTTGATGGGCCTGCCAGCAAGCCCTTGGAGAGTACTTTAGTTCAGTGCAGCAGAGAGCAGCAGTCAGCAGGCCAGCACAACAAGACATTTAGCAAAGTGGCAGTCATCCTGCAGCACAGCAATCATTAACCAGCAGGCCAGCACAGCAGAGCAAGTAGCAGAGTGGCAGCCCTTCCTGGCAGCACAGCAGTCCTTCTGGCAATATGCAGATGTAGATCCAGCAGTACCTGGTTACAGGTCAAAAGATTGTCTGTCTTTAGGGGGTCAGAGATCCAGTACTCATACCAAAAAGTGCCTCTGATGTACGTGGTGATTTCAAAGGAACTCTCTGAGGGAGGTGGGTAAATCAGTGCTTTGAGTGTGGACAGTACACTACCTATTTAAGTGTAAGTGTCAGCCCTTCCAATACCTCCCTGCTCAGAAAGACCCATCAGAATGCAGATGAGTGCTCAGAATGCAGAGGAGTCTCACCTTCCTGTATTTGCGGCTGTCTAGAGGAAATGCACAAAGTGGAGCTGTCACCCATCCCAGACGTGTTTTGGAGACATGCTGTCAGGCACAAAGGGTATACAAAGGAGGACCATAAGAAATTTAGAGACCAGAAGAGGCCGATTCCCCACTCATACAACTAGACAACACAATGTGGGCTCCTGGGTCTAAAAGCATATTATTGGGGTGCTGGAGTATCCCTTTCTTAGGACGATTCCCCTCACTCACCCGTGGGTGGCATGTTTCATCATCGGGATCTCCTCGCACTACGAACCTAGTCTTAGTGCGTGCTACAACCCCCTGTCTGAGAGGGAGGAGCTCAGGGATGTTTTAGTGGAGATGCTGAGGTGTACTAAACCTCTTGATGAGCAGGGTGTGGTGAGAAGGGAGTGAAACAAGGGTGTAAGTGACTAAAACTGACTATGATATGCTAACCAACTTTAATATGGCATTTATAGGTCAGGATTCAAAAGTGGAGTTTAGACAGAGGGAGATTTGATCTGTCAAAGAATTAGAATGTTCGACAAGTTTCAGCTTAATAAATCCCAAGGGAATGTTGCAGCTTTCATCAGGACCGAGGTAAGTGAAAAAGAAGTGTTGTGCAATGTCCACTAATCCTATTTTAGTTTGGTAGAAAAAACAAATATATATATACAACGCGTCGGATTATAATGGCAGATTGAACACTAACCCTGTGCCTGTAAGGATGTTTGAATGCTGCCTGGCAAATTAAAATACAAACACACGCCACGTGTGGTGTCTTCAATTTGGTGCGTCTCATTTGGAATGTATGGTGGCCTGCCCTGGTCGCGAGGACACCTCCCTGTGGATGAGCGGGTCCTTGGCTGTCACGAGTGCAGCCAATTTGGATTGACGTGCGAATTGGCGAGGTGGAAATAAGCAGGACGAACAACCCCAAGGTACTTAGGACCACTTTGTTTTTTAATCGTATGAAGGAGAATGAGTGGCGGTATCCATTATGGCTCACAATGAACATTAAAGACTCAAGATACCACAATGCACTTTGCAGACACGCCCATGGGGCGGGACTCATAAATTTCGCAGGTGCGAGTCATTTTTCACCGCTACACTCCAGTGCCATTCCTGTGAGAAAAGGCGAGAGGATGCTCGAAATGCGTCGGATTATAATGGCAGATCGAACACTAACCCTGTGCCTGTAAGGATGTTTGAATGCTGCCTGGCAAATTAAAATACAAACACACGCCACGTGTGGTGTCTTCAATTTGGTGCGTCTCAATTGGAATATATATATATATATATATATACACACACACACACACACACACACACATATATATATATATATATATATATATATATATATATATATATATATATTAAGAGAGACAAAATTGTGCCTTAAGCAAAATCATAAGCACAGTTGCAAAAACCGCATGAGATAGGAAATACTGCTGGAGCCGCCAGGACACGATTACCCTCAGAAAGAGGTAAGACCAGATGACTGACTGTCAATTGCAAGACAGCCTAGTGCCACCTAGTGTGTCAGATTGTGGCCAGAGGGAGGTCACGTTACGCCGGAAAATAACCAAATGGAAATGCCTACAGAGACATTGCGCCCCAGCTACAACATAATGAATACACATACCTTCAAAAAGGGAAATCGCAGCACCGTCTAGTACCCCAGAGCAAGTAGTGACTGAAATTAAACTCGTCACTATGCTTTCTGCAGGGCCATGGGTACTGCCCTACAGCTGTTGACGTGGAGCACACTGTGTCATGGAGGGCTGGTCCTCCGTTATCTGCGAAAGCAAGAGGAATCTCTACGAGCTGTAGTGCAGGTAAAAAGCCAGCATATGGGTGGACTAAATAACTGTTACAAAATAAAAATTTACTGACTTCCATACTTGGATCAATCTAAGCAATTGTGTTGCATATAGGTGAACACTCACATTGTTTTTTTGACACCCCTAAGTGTAAATCTAAAGACAAAAATCAGCAGTATCGGTGCATTAGGGAAAATGCACTTGTGCACAGTGAAGTAATATATTTGTAGAATTAACATAGCAAGTGTGGCACATTAATCAAACCGAGAATCTGAATGGCCACAGGTGAAACATGTTCAAAAAAGCAGCTTGTCTGATATTGCCTACAGATAGTTTATGGGGGAGACAGAGAGAACCGGGGAATTTCATCATTAAGGCCTGCACTGTCACTCTTAAGTCTGTGTACCCAACGTTGTTCCTTATTGCAATTGGTTGGGAAATGACTGGTTTGTCTAGTACGGTCCATATAAGATCAATGGCTCTGTGCTTCATGTCTTGAAAATGGGTTTTCAGTTTGGTAGTCGTTTTATTATAACGAATGGTGCTCTTATGCTCTTATGTTCAGAAATACGGATCTTTACTTTTCTGGTGGTCATTCCCACGTATTTAAGGCCACAGGGACATGTAATTAAATATACCAGATTTTCAGAATTACAATTAGTGTGTTGTTGAAGCACCCATGGTGGCTCTGTGCCTATGACGATGTGTGTTGTGTGTGTAGTCTGAGTACAAACACTACAAGAACTACACTGAAAATATCCTCTGACAGGTTGGAGATCCCAGAGTGTATTCTGATTTGCCATGATTTGACTAGTGTGTATGCATTTATCTCTCAAATTCATGCTCCGTGTAAAGGCAAACATAGGTTCAGGCAGTGAGCATGTTCCTTTATTAAAAATCCTCCAACTCTTGTTGATCGATATTTGGATTAAGCTTGACCTATTGCTGAAAGTCCTCACGCATATCAACCGATCTGCAGGCTTCTAGAAGAACTTCTCGATTATTATTCTTGGCTCTTTTCACAGATCTCTTGATCACGATACATGGAAGGTGGCGGTCCAGTAGTTGTCTTTCTAGGATCTGATCATGGTTCTTGAATTTCTCAGGATCTGTACAGTTACGTCTAAGATGTAAAAACTGACTGTATGGTAAGTTATCTCTCAATGATTTGAGGTGATAACATGAGTATGATAAAAGCACATTTTTCACCATTGGTTTTTTATAGAGCTCTGTTTGCAGTCTTCCCTCTGAAGTATACATCCGTATATAGAGAAAAGGTAGTTCATCCTTACTGTATGCACAGGTAAACTTTAAGTAGTCATTGTAATTATTGAGCCAAAGATGAAAATTAGTTATTTCATTTGTCGTACCATGCCAGATAACCACAATGTCATCTATATAAAGCCTCAACAGCCAAATGTGGGTCCAAAATGGGTTGTGGGAAGTCAGAATAAGACCTGATTCAATAGAATGGACATACAGGTTTGCCAGACTAGGGGGCGAATGTACTGCCCATCGAAGTTTCTGACATCTGGAGGAACAGGTCATTTTCTAATTGAAAGAAATTTTCTTTCAGGGCAAGAGTAGCGCAGTGCATAATAAATGAAATAGATGTTATTGTGTCTAGTCCCTTTGTTCTTAAGAGGGAATCTATTGCAGTTAATGTTTGGTCTTGGGGAATGCATGTGTATAATGATTCCACATTGAAGGATATCAAATAACCCGAATCCTTATCAAACTCCACATTCTGGAGCAAATTAAAAACAGCTTTAGTGTCCTGTAGATATGTAGGCATATTCAGGACTAGCAGTCGTGAGAAAAAATCAAGAAATTGAGAGAGGGGTTCCAAAAGAGATCCTATTCCAGAAATCATCGGACGGCCTGGAGGCGGTCTCTGAACCTTATGAATTTTAGGAAGCACATAGAAATAGGGAGCGACAGGCTCCCTATTGATCAAGACATCTGCTTCTTTAGTAGTGATCCATCCTTGTTCCTTGGCTTCTGTAACTGCAGTGGTAATAGTTTTAAGTAGTTTTTTTGTGGGATCAGATTTCAAAGGGCGATATGCACTGCTCATTGAGAGTTGTTTGAGACATTTGACTCTATAGGTGGAAGTATCCATGATGACGATGGCCCCACCGCTATCCGCTGGTTTTATAGTGATGGATTTATCAGTACTCAGACTTCTAAGTGACTCTTGTTCTCTTTTAGATAAGTTCTGATAGGAGGATTGATGGCAAGTGAAGGAAGTGGCCCTTATGGGGCCACCCGGGTTACTTACAACCACCTGCTATGCCTTCCCAAGAATGAAGAGTCGGTCAGACAGTAGTGAATACTAACAAACTATTTTTAGCAATACTCTGCAGAGGAGTCCAATCTGACCTGCACCCTAAGATGTCTGCCAAGGGACTGACCCCACAACAGTCTACAACACATAATGATTGTTCCCAAAAGCCTCCAACCACACCCACAGTGGAAAGTGAATATGAACAAAGAGGGCACAGAGGGATGAGCTACTACCTGCCAGATGGGTACCTGTTATCTGCAACTATTGTTACCATGATGAGCCTCAGCGTCTCCTAATGTGGGAGCAGGGCCACACACTTGGATAGGTATGCGAGGGCAGAATGGCCTTTTCATTAGTAAGTCGAGAAACAGCCTTGAACAGAAGAGAAAATAATAACGAAATACAGGGTTCTGCTGAGGCAAGCAATACGAGTAATGAGGCCTATTTCAGGCACAGTCTAAGCAGCCTAATAGTGATTACGAGATACAAAATGGAGGCACACTCGCTAACTGAAGCCTGCATATTACGGGGATAACTCAGTGGGTTGCATAACGTGAATACAAATGGTGTCTATTTAGCCACACACTGCTCACCTAATATAGCATGAAACAAGCACATTGCAGGAATGGGATTTTCAAACCTAACAGACCCTCCTTTTAGCATGGGTTTCTAAATACTTTAGTGAGGCTATCCTGTAGGGTCTTTCCAATTCTAAGTGGGGAGAAAGTAAATGCATAGTTACTCAAGTTACAAGGGAGAATAAAGAAGCACATGAGTATCAAATCCACTTAGTATTCAAAAATGCCCTCATCAATGAGCATCATGTCTTGAATATCCTGCATCATCATAGTAGAGACCTTGTTATCGTGTCCTGGCAAGTTAGGGGTAGGGGTGAGCTTGCTCACACAATAGGTGCAACATGATGGAAGGCAATTAATACATAGGCAACATGTAAAGATGACACATGTGATAGCTATTAGGTCAAGTAGTATCTTCCAACCCCATGATATCAACAGACCCCAGAGTCACCCTGTGAGAGCCCATGAACCATTATCCTGATGGATATCTGATGCAAGTCGGTGTAATATCTGTATTGCGGAGTATACAGTAGGGGCGTTATCAGGAATGTACACACAACAGCTTCTGCCGATGACGCGGCAGGCTCTACCCCTATCAGCAAGAATGTCGTCTAAAATCCTTCGATTTTGAAGAGCAACGAACCTCGTAGCCTGGAACTCGACTGTAATTTTAGTCAGTATACCTGCAGTAGTATTAATAACTCCCTCAACTACTCTGGCAAGGCGACGAATATTACAACTATTGAACATGGGACCCCAGAACGGCAGAATGCCCTTCATTATGTCAGTAAATTGCTGTAGGGAGGTATCTGTCTGATCAATATCGTCTGGATTAACAATTCTATTAACTCGATGCAAATGGAGGTCCCTATGCTGTAGCCTATGATCCTTGTGGTAACTAGACGGTGCAATGTAAACGGGAGGTAAAAGGAAAGAGACATAACACCAGCCAGACCATCCCCTGGGAAGCCATGTATAAGCCTGTACCCCACAAATGAAGTATACATTCGAAGGTGTAAGCAAAGGTGGGCTACTAGTAGTGTTCAATTGGTATGTGTAGTTACAACTGCTCTGTCCTACTGGAATGCTCCCTGAGCCTTCAACACAGAAACTAGCCGTTGCATTGATCACAGGGACGGGCATGGCTTTGTCTTCAGTGATATTTCGTTCCCGGAAACATTTAAAGTATTCAGTAACATTAAATCCTTGGAAATCCAGCATTAAATATAGTAAACAAGTGACATTCTCATTAGCTTTGAAAATGTTCATACAAGCTTCTGGATGTAAGGTACCCTCCTTGCCATCTGCCCCAGGTGTATATCCCTGATGTACCACTATATACTCCAACACTGCTTCGTAATCAGACCTTCATTGAAAATAAATTGGATATTAATCCCTCCGTACTCTCTTTCTCTATCGTTGTATGATGTCCTATGCCCAGGTATAGGAGGGTAATTTGGGTATACCCCTGGTCTTTTGTCCTATACTTAGACTGTTATCACCATTGACATTTCCTGATAAGTTGGCAATAATAAAATGTAATGCCCACAAAGCCATCACAGACAATGTTTGAAGGGGATATGCATTTGCAGATCAGACAGCTAAGGAGACAGCTCGATCAAAAATGAAATAGATGTTTGTGGCAGGTCCCGCTAGGTGGGTCCCAGAAAATGGAATGTTCGAGGACACATTGGAAAATGTCACAGAAATACAAAGTGAGGCAACATCAGATGCACTGGCTATGGGAGGAGAGTACGGGGCGTTTGGATGATGATGGGTGCTGGACTGATCTGTCTGGGAAGTAGAGATGGTTGCTACCCAATGCTTATGTGCTCCCTGTTGTTACCATGGCCCATGGTCCAGCACACATTAGCGCCAAAGGAATATGCAAACTACTGGACCCAGTATGGCAGAACGATAATATCTCTATGATAGCCACACACCTAGTGAAGCAATGTATCATTTGTTTGAAACATAATCCTGGGAAAGGTACTCCTACACCCGCAGGTAACTTTGCACCGCCTTACTTCCCTTTCGAGGTTCTCCAGGATTTCATCGAAATGAAATGAGTTAACAATTTGAAGTATGTGCTAGTAGTGATTTGTGCATTCAGTAAATGGATTGAAGCTTAGCCCACCAAAGAGAATATGGCTATGGCGACAGCAAAGGCACTCTTAAAAGAGTTTTTCCCGCGCTATGGATTGCCACGTGTGATCTGGAGTGACAACGGAAGTCACTTCAATTCAAAATTCATTGAATTGGTGAGCAAAGGTTTGCATATTAAGCAGTAGTTTCATGCAGCGAACCACCCCCAGGCAGCAGACCTGGTTGAGAAGTACAATGGTTCTCTCAAACTGAAGTTAGCAAAGCTTCTAGAAAGCACAGGATTGCCATAACCAGATGTGTTACCTTTGGCTTTGTTATCTACCAGTGCGACAGCGCATTCTAGAACAGGGTTGTCTCCGTATGAGGTGCTGTTTGGATGCCCTGCCAACGTCTGGAGCGTCCCAAGACCCAAACGCTTTTCTGAGATAGAGTATTGCTGATAGATTATCTGTATGAATTGTCTAAAGAACTTTGTTCTATCAACCAACAGATTCATGCCAAGCTGCAACCAGTACCAGAGGGACTAGAGGGGCACAAGTCACCCAGCGTCCATCTAGAGCCTCACTGGTAGGCTTCTATTGTTCATCAACGACGGTGCTATGAAGCACTCCCACGGGGGAGCTGCGCGATCGCAGCCTTTGCTGGAAAACAAATCTTCTTCTTTCAGGATAAGGCACCCTCCCTCCTGGGCAAGTACCCTCAATGATCCTGTCCAAAGTCCAGAGCAGTGCACCAGTGTAGCTCACTCAAATCTAACACAGGCACATTAGGCACAGCACTTGCGCCCTAAGCCCAAGTCCTTCCCTAATTTCTGGACTGTCATGCTGGTGTACCGTCCTTCTTTCGGGGCAACAGGTTACACCTGGTGCCTCCGGGCACTGTCTCATCAACAAAAAGAGGATGAAACTCAGGGTCAGTTGGGCATTGAGACTCAGATTCTTGTGCACTAGATGCAGCAGTATCCGTGGCAGCCGTTATTTCTGGGGGGACCGCCTCCACCAAGGCCGCATCGCTGTCTTTATCTGCCTGCGCCCACGGTCAGTCGGGCGTCAGAGAAGGGAACGAAGCGGGGCACCTGCTCTCCTTACTGGTCAGCAATGTCATTGAGAACCCACTGATCATACGGAAGTGGGAGGGGGATCGTTTTGACATGTGATCTTTGCACCCAGTGCCTCCTGCCTTCAAGCTTCACTGTGGTGTGGGTGGCGAGCAGGGCAAGCAGAGGCCCCTTCCACCTCGGCTCCAGGCAGTTCTTCCGTTGACAATTCTTTACAAGGACGCAATTCCTGGGCTGTAGCTGATGCCAAGTCCCTCTGGTACTGGTTGCAGCTTGGCATGAATCTGTTGGTTGATAGAACGAAGTTCTTTAGACAATTCATACAGATAATCTATCAGCAATACTCTATCTCAGAAAAGCGTTTGGGTCTTGGGACACTCCAGACGTTGGCAGGGCATCCAAACATCACCTCATACGGAGACAACCCTGTTCTAGAATGCGCTGTCGCCCTGGTAGATAACAAAGGCAAAGGTAACGCATCTGGTTATGGCAATCCTGTGCTTTCTAGAAGCTTTGCTAACTTCAGTTTGAGAGAACCATTTTACTTCTCAACCAGGTCTGCTGCCTGGGGGTGGTTCGCTGCATGAAACTTCTGCTTAATATGCAAACCTTTGCTCACCAATTCAATGAATTTTGAATTGAAGTGACTTCCGTTGTCACTCCAGATCACACGTGGCAATCCATAGCGTGGGAAAAACTCTTTTAAGAGTGCCTTTGCTGTCGCCATAGCCGTATTCTCTTTGGTGGGCTAAGCTTCAATCCATTTACTGAATGCACAAATCACTACTAGCGCATACTTCAAATTGTTAACTCATTTCATTTCGATGAAATCCATCTGGTGAACCTCGAAAGGGAAGTAAGGCGGTGCAAAGTTACCTGCGGGTGTAGGATTACCTTTCCCAGGATTATGTTTCAAACAAATGATACATTGCTTCACTAGGTGTGTGGCTATCATAGAGATATTATTGTTCTGCCATACTGGGTCCAGTAGTTTACATATTCCTTTGGCGCTACTGTGTGCTGGACCATGGGCCATGGTAACAACAGGGAGCACATAAGCATTGGGTAGCAAGCATCTCTGCTTCCCAGACAGATCAGTCCAGCACCCATCATCATCCAAACGCCCCGTACTCTCCTCCTATAGCCAGTGCATCTGATGTTGCCTCACTTTGTATTTCTGTGACATTTTCCAATGTGTCCTCGAACATTATTGCCAACTTATCAGGAAATGTCAATGCTGATAACAGTCTAAGTATAGGACAAAAGACCAGGGGTATGCCCAAATTACCCTCCTATACCTGGGCATAGGACATCATACAACGATAGAGAAAGAGAGTACGGAGGGATTAATTTCCAATTTATTTTCAATGAAGGGCACAGTTATTTTCCCTAACATAAGTATATAATTCTACATGAATCATTTATCCAAATTAATTTAACACACATATATGCCATGGGACCGATCTCAGACCGTAGATTATTCCAAAACACATCAATACCAAAACATACAACAATACATATACATATAACGAAATGCCAGAATTACATATATATATATATACACACACTCTATATCAACAATACCCCAAAATGTAATTTAATAGGTAGTGTTAGATCTGGGTGATACACTCAGAGGTAGTCCTAACAGCACCTGAGGTGAAAACACCTCTCTATCTTTTCAACTCTATGTCCTATCACTGTTACAACAATATTTGAAATTTATAGAGACTCCTCTATTAGAAACTGTCGACGAGGGCGCGTTTCAGCTGTCAATTTCTTTTGGCCTCCTCAGGACAAGGGCAATGAAAACAATCTAAAATATCCATAGAAAATGTATTTACACAAAATGTAAAGAATCTACATCTGTCTCATATATTCACACAGTGCGCTGGGTTATAGTGTTACAAGCAACCAAAAACACAACTGCAGGGTCACCACAGAGTGAAAAAACTAAAGTGAGGTGAATTCAAATAAAAGTGATGGTAGTGTTGAGAACACCGTCACCGTGTGGGGGCCAAGCAACATATAAAACTTTGTGGGTCAAGGATAACAGTCTAAGTATCAATGGACCATGCTAAATTCGCAAACCTTGCGAGGTCAAGAACCCTCTCACAGCCCAGAGGTGCCCAAAATGATGGGCCATCCCAAAGACGTACTGGCTGTAGGTGTAGACATTAACAGCCAGTCCCCCACTCAACTCACAAGCCCTAAGGAGAGCAACCAACTTTGCAGCTTTGGCTGATTGGTATTGGATACGGGACATCTCAACTACAGTGTGTAATGTTGTGATTACATACGCTGCATTGGTAGTGCCTTCTGGTAGTTTGAAACACGAGCCATCAAGATATAGTTCCCCTTGGGGGTCAGGTAAGGGAACATCCGTCAGGTCTACCCATCCCTTTGTTTCATCTTCAGTCCGAAATAAACAATCATGGGCATCATTGTCCTTTTCTTCCGAAGGGAAGGGTAGTAAAGTGGCTGGGTTCTGAGTAGCACATCGTTTGATGGTAATGTGCGGAGCAAACAAGGTCAATTCATATCCAGTCAGACGCACACTAGTAAGGTGCTGAGTCTTTGTCGAGGACGAGCCCTGCCGATTGTCTGATAGAAACCGCAACTGCCGCAGCAGCTCTCAGGCAGCTCGGGAGAGCTCTGGTGACGTTATCAAGAGTAGCAGAAAAAAAGGGCAGGGTCTCTGCTTACCACCGAAACCCTGTGTTAGAACAGAAAGCGCGCAACCATCCGCCTCGTGTACGTAGAGTACAAAAGGATTCTGGTAATCAGGAGTACCAAGCACAGGTGCAGAGCAAAGTGCAACCTTTAATTGCTCAAAAGCTTGCTGGCATGCAGATGTCCAAGACAGGGGTTCTTGCACATCTTTGGTGGTCAGGTGCAGGAGGGGTTTTGTTAGTAATGAATAGTTAGAGATATATACGAAGTTATACCAATGAACATGCGTACCTCACGTTAGGTCTTAGGTATAGACATATTAGTAATAGCAGCTATGCGTTCAGGTGTTAGTCTGCGACCTTCCTTCGACAGTAGGTGACCTAAATAGGTGACCTCCTGTCGACAATATTGAAATTTGGTAAGTGACACCTTGTGTCCATGGTGTGCCAAATGCAGCAATAATTTAACTTGTGGCTTCTTTGCAACCATCCTCAGTGTCCGACGCCACAAGGAGGTCGTCAACATTCTGCAACAGCACATTACCAGGAGAAAGTTTCAAAGAGTTCAATTGAGCTAAAGCTCCGGCCGGCTATTGCAAATTCAAACAGATATCTACTCTCTGTATGTATGGGAATGCTGAAGAAAGCATTCTTCAAATCGATCACGGAAAATAATTTTGCTGATGGGGGAATCATTGTAAAGATCGTGGTAATGTCTGGAACCACAGAGGTACTGGGGAAACAGTATTTTGTTCACCGCTCTAAGGTCAATTACAAAGCTTTAAACATCAGGGTGGGCTTCGGAAGAATCCAAGGGTGTCTTTTTAAGAATAGGAAGAACAGGGCTATTACACACATTCACCACGGTTTCTTCAACCACACCAGACTTAATCAAATCCTGTATTATTTGCGAGGCATTGCTTGTCGCGGGCCGCTTGTCGCGGGTCACTTGTCGCGCCAAGCAATGCAATAGTCATGTAAGCACCATCTGGAGAACAAAAAATTGTCGCAGGTAACCTTTTTAACAAATCCAATCCCAACAAATTCTCACCACAATTTGACATTAATAAAAATGGTGAATCAAACGTAAAGGGGCCAATAGTGAGAGCAAGGGGCTAACAACCGGCACACCTGAGAAACCCACAAGACATTGTTTTGGCCAGACAGAGCTGCCCACAGGACCAGTGAACGGCAAACAGAGCTATTCATAGCCCCTGTATCAACTACTCATTTCTCAGTCGTACCTTGTAAACCCACAGTGACATACAGTCTACAGTCTACAGGCACCAGAACTGGTCCCTTGCCCTGTCCCTGGCTATCCTAGCTATGAGACTACCCTGTCACTTTGTCCATGTCATAGTCATCATGATAGTACTGCCTCCCTCGAGGTCATCAAAATAGTTCCCGCTCTGTCTCTTATACGATGTGTTCTATGATCGCATCTCCCCACGGCCTCCTCCTCCTCGTCCATGTCCTCTAAAACCTCGACGTCTCAGGGCCTCACCTTTCTGCAACAACTCCGGACACTCGTTCTGCTGATGTCCCTCCTGCTTACAGTACGCACATTGATTGAACGTTGGGCCGAACACAAACCTCTGCCTCTTCCATTTCCCCTGGCTACTTGTTGCATCAACACCCTCCTCTTCAATTGCTTCGACTTTTTCTCCACTTTCTCTCTATGCTCGTAGTACTGTGGCATGCTCAATATTACTGATGGAGAGGAGGTCGTCCAAGTACTTTCCGAAGCCTGCAACCTAGTTGCAATCTCGGGTAGCAAGTTAGTGACAAACCTGTTAACTAACAAACAAACTCTACCCTCCTGTGACAAGTCCTGACCACTAAAGTCTAAAAACACCCCTTTAAATCTGGTAACGAAATCCGACACACTTTCATCCTTCTTCTGATGACACGCAGTCAACTTATCCCCATCCACTCACTTCGATGGGATAAGGGAGTGCATGTAAGTGATAATACGCCCTGGCAAAGCTAGGAGCTCTGCTTTCGGCATCTCGCTGGGCTTACGCTTCTTATCCCATGCCTTGATCTCCTCCCATGTGCCACCCAACTCCAGTGCATGATCCTGAGTATGTACATGCCTCCATATCTCTACCGGTACCAGCAGGTTGAAAAATAACTCTATATCAGCTAATGTCATCACTGTGGAGGAGGCCGCCTCCGTCAATTCTTTGTAATATGCAGTAGGGTTCTTCTGAGGGTGTGGGAGCTGGCTCTTTAGAGATAGGACCTCACTCCTCTTCCAAGGAGTAAGATCCACTGTTCCTGAAACCGAGCGTCGATTCGTGGTCTAATTACAGTGTCCGTGGGGTCAGGCAATTCTGGTATTTCAGGGTGGTAAATGGGATGGACTTCCCTCATAGGGTGCTGTGTCCCTATCGTCTGAACCTTTTGGAGCAATCTGCCTCATATCGTTACATTACTAAAAACCTCATTGGGAGCCATACCTGTAGCATATACCCTTTCCCGTATGTCATAGATGATTTGCGGTGCAACACCCTGAAAACACTGCTCCCACAATACTATCAACGTAGCCGACATATGCTTAAGAGCATGCTGCTGTATGAAGGTCTCATAATCTTTCATCACACTCCACACATCTTCCACACTATAGATCGCATTCCAGGCCCACTGAGCTGCTTGATTTGCTACCATTTGCTTTTCCTCATTATCCACAGCAGAACGCACCAACACTTTCTCCATGCGGTCCTGCGCTACTGCCCAATTCGCTTCATGCATCCCACGCACAGGCGTTTCAACATTCAACAGTGTTTGGGGTGTCACACTCAAGGGGGAAAGAGCAGATGCAGAAACAGGTACATCAGGTAGGGAGACAGTGTTGTAGGGATGAAAGGAAGCGTAGCAGTCAAAACGGAACTAATAGACAGGACAGGAGTGCTAACGGCGCCCGCCCCTGTGACTTACGTGAGTAGAGGAGAAGCAAGTGGGGCCTGGGCTGAGGCAGTAGTACTAGAAACAGAAACACTAGAGGGCGGCACTAGGGGCCGAAGACTGGACGTCAGAACTGTCAGGTATATCCATTCAGGAGTATAATGGGGTGGGGGCGAGAATCCAATAGCCCTTCAACAAAATCATCACTTTCCTCTCTAGTAACATAACATTTATCAGTCTGTAATCAAAACTTTCTATCTGTACATTCTATGCCTTTCTCTATCTTTTCTCTTTCATTGGCTACTTCTTTATGCATTATAGTTTGCGTCTGTCTCTTCCGGGCCTCTTTTTCTGCGCTCATACGCCAATGCTTTGCTTCCTTCTGCCGTAGTCTTAGAGAATCAAACATCGACTGCCTGCTCTTTTTGGCGAACAATTTGTCCTGCAAGAAATTCAATTTTTGTTCATCAAACGAGCCAGTAAGTGGCCATTGTAACTCAGCATTGTCCCTCGTATATTTATTCCACAATGTGCTAAACATAATAGGGCCAATACCATGCTGTGTGTACACGTAAACTTTGGGGAACTCTCCGGAGGCACAGGCTGGCTCTATTCCAGTCAGGCATCAGTGGAACAACATCGGCATCCAAAACATCCTAACTTACTTAAACAAGACATCTTAATATAAGACACATACGCTGTCCCCAACGAACAAGTAGAACACCAACAAAAATAATAAAAGGAAAAATAAACAAGAGAAAAAGTGTTCAAGAACCAACCAAGACGATTCAAAAACCGCCCACTGCAGTCGGGAGAATGTACCAAGTTCAAGAAGACAGGCGTTAGCCCCAGACCTTTTCATGAGAAGACCAAATTACCAGCTGGCCTGTTCGCAAACACTCTGTGTCTTTTAAAAGGGTCCGTAAACCCACCAAGTGCAAACCAAGACAGCCCAAAAGACCAAACCAAGACACAGCCCGTCGGCTCGTGCTGGTCAAGCATGGCACCATTTTTCCAAGAATCAAAGCACTCGCCTGGTGCACACAGGTCGAGTCAAGTTATTCTCCACTACCGACTCTTCGGACCAAATGGTCAATTCCAAGGTTTCCCCAGCCGGTGACCACTAGATGAGGAGTCGCCCGATCAGACAGGCGGGGCAGCTGCGAGAACCAAGCTCAATCGTGTGGGGTACCCAGTCCACCTGACCGACCGGATGCAACCCGACCCTGCAACCCCTTTGCTGGTGAGTCGGGTCACCTTGTGGGGTCCCTGTTCGGGCACCAACTGAAGGAAGTGGCCCTTAGTGGCCACCTGGGTTACTTACAACCATCTGCTATGCCTTCCCAAGAATGAAGAGTCGGTCAGACAGTAGAGAATACAAACAAACTTTTATTAGCAATACTCTGCAGAGGAGTCCAATCTGACCTGCACCCTAAGATGTCTGCCGAGGGACTGACCCCCAACAGTCTACAACACATAATGATTCTTCCCAAGAGCCTCCAACCACACCCACAGTGGAAAGTTACCGGCCTGAGGCGAACATGAACAAAGAGGGCACAGAGGGATGAGCTACCACCTGCCAGATGGGTACATGCTATCTGCAACTCAAGGTTACCATGCTGAGCCTCAGCATCTCTAAACTTGGGAGCAGGGCTACACACTTGGATAGGTATGTGAGGGAAGAATGGCCTATTCATTAGTAAGTCGAGAAACAGCCTTGAACACAAGAGAAAATAATAACGAAATACAGTATTCTGCTGAGGCAAGCAGTACAAGTAATAAGGCCTAGTTCAGGCACAATCTAAGCAGCCTAATAGTGATTACGAGATACAAGATGGAGTCACACTCGCTAACTGAAGCCTGCACATTACGGGGATAACTCAGTGGGTTGCATAACGTGAAGACAAACACACACTGCTAACCTAATATAGCATGAAACAAGTGCATTGCAGGAATGGGATTTTCAAACTTAACACAAGTGAGACCAATATTAACATCTTTCATGAGAGCCTTCTCAAAAGTGAATACCTCTGGGGGTATTGAATGTAGAGATGGCATAAATGTAGATTTCTTACACAAGGTGGTATTGGACGTTTGATCTGATGGTGTGATGCTTTCTTTGTTAGAGAAGACAAATTTGAGATTGAACTTTTAAAAGAATTGTGCTAACTCCTGATTGATCTTGAAGGGATCTAACTGGTACGTGGGCACAAAGCCGTGGCCTTTATTGAGTAAGTTTGATTCACTGTCACTCTGAGTGCATTGGCTCAAGTTAACTATCAAGTTGTTTCCCTGCTTGTCCCTGGTTGTAAAGTTGTCTTGCTCATGCTCCGTGTGGTTCGTAGAGACAGCGGTAAGTTCCAATGTACAAGAGTTTGTTGTCTCCTTCTGTCTCTAAACTGTCCTCGTCCTTCTTCTAAAAAAGACAGATTATTAAACGGTGGTGGCTGAAATTGTGCCAGCAGTTGTTGTCGTGACATTGGGTAGCTCCAAGGGCCAGGTGGACACCATTGTTGTTGAAAGCGGGATTGCCTCGCCATCTACCTCGGCCTCTTCTTCTAGCCATTGGTCTATGTGTCCTCACAGTACCAGACTCCGAATCACTAGACCACGAATCAGGATCTGATGTGATATACTCAGATCCTGAAGATGAATAGCCTGAACCATAACCTCGTCCTTGTTGGTTATGCTCTGGTGGTTTGTATTCTTGAAACGTTTTGATTTTGGATGCCAGGAGATTTTCTTTGTGAACTTTGCTGGTTTTATTGACTTCATCCATATTATTTTTGAAAAGCGTTGCAGAAATAGTTGTTTTAATTTGGCCCTCTTGGAGTTGTATCTCAACCAGGATGGCATCTGCAATCCGCTTGGCCATGCTAATTATCAAAATCAACCAGTCCCTCTTACAATGCCAAGCAATCAGGGACCAGTCTTTTCTGAATGGTTTATCCTTTAAGAACAACCTGGGTGCATTGGTGACAATGAGACCGGAAGGAGTGCAGTTCCCTCTCAAATATTTAGCCATTATTGCCCCAGGAGTGAGGGTACGTGTAAGAGTTCTTTTTAGGATGAGTAGTTTTGTCCAATCGTCTGATTGTCTGATAGTCTGAGAGATGGAAGGCTTGGAGCATTCAAGAATGTTCTGGACGATCGATTCGTCAAAAGGTAAACCCATAAGTTCTGTCATTGTTGTGAAAACTTATCTTTACCCAAAGGGAAAATGAAAATAGCAAGTCAACTGTATACGCTGGTGTATTGTCCCACCAGACAAGGTCCACAGCCATAGCTGTTCAATATATAGTGTACACAAAGGAGGACCAGATGAAATTTAAAGACCAGCAGAGGGCGATTCCCACTCATACAACTAGACAACCCCGATAATATGCTTTTAGACTCGTGGGGCTAAAAGCATATTATCGGGGTGCTGGAGTATCCGTTTCTTAGGACGATTCCCAGTGTGTGGAAGAGATTTTGCCCATACTGATTGAATACCCACTTCATTTATTGCTGTGTGTAAGAAAATGTTGGCTGGAGTTTTCTCGTTCCGTTGCAACTTTTGCCACATGGCTTTACACAGATGATTTCCGGAGGCAATTCTATGCCACGTTTTCACGTATGTCCCCATCCTTGCTATTGTTTTGTTAGTGAGACCAAATTCCAGTCTTATTTGTTCTGGGATGCTTTCAGAGGTTCATGGAAAAGTGATCTAAATACTTTGGAGAGGATCAAGTTTAGGAGAGTTGCATCCCTGCCACGGAGGACTCCACTACCATATGAAATCACCAGTAACAGCCTTGCTGAAAACACTTTCAGTAATGGTGCAGAACTGGGACCTTCTAGATTTCTTTGTAAAATGCGAAAAGCCTGAGTTAAGACCACCTTTCTTTTGAGATCCATTTTATGGGGTTTAAAGGTCGCCTGATGATCAAAAAGAACCCCCAGATATTTATATGTGGTTGTCTGCTCCACCTGGTTGTTTCCTAAATACCATTTGTACTTCTTCATTATTTTCCCGATAACTTCCATAATTTGTATTTTCTTTAAGTTGACTGTCAAGCCTGGTCAAGTCAAGTCATAAGTCTTTATTCGGATTCATAGATAAATCCATAAATGCAGGTCAAATGAAAAACAACTACTGATCACTATACAAAGCCACATGCATGAGTTTAAATAAAACCATTTGACAGCGCATAAAGTTATACAAATTATAAAAATACAGATTCTGTTAAAATATTTAGATGAGTAAAAGCCAAAACCATTTTGTGCAAATGTGCAAAGTGTAAACAGACAAAATTGATCATTCAATCGAGACCAAAAGGTCCTCTTTTACTTAATTTAGCACCACTACTCCACTACCAACATGGTTGAATTGGTTCTAATATCATAAACATATCACTCTGAGACCTGAATGTCTTAACCAGTTCAGTAGAATGCAGAGTTTCCATCCATTTAATACCTCTGATCTTAAGCACAGTACTAAAGTGCAGAGTCTTCCTAGTACTCTTACAACAACAACAACAAAGCTACTGAACACCTTATAAAAGGATCTGGAAGAGACTTTAAAAGGTAAAGTGCTACGCGGGATTATTTGAAATTACAACTTTTTAAAATAGGAATAATATACCTTAAATGTGCAGATTTATAAAGACCACAAAATAAAACAATATGGAGATCAGACTGTTTTGATACTATGTTGCAAGGACAGGTTGATAGATTGGAATGGATGTACTTATTAGCAGGAAAACCCAACATCAAGGGGATTAAATTCATCCGAAATCTGATTAAAATGTATCTGTGCTCGGAGTTATTGGTAATTCCTAGATAAATATACCCTCACGCTAAGAGTGGAGGTATTTGTAGATACAGGATAACCAGTTTCTTTAGGCGGTTGGGTTCATAGCGATCAAAATAGGCTTTTTTTAAATAAGAGGTCTTGAGTTCGAACTTTGAAATTTTCTGACAAATGCTAAGGTCCTCAAACAATTTCCTGCCCAATGTCAGTCAAAATCTTTTCCACGTACTGTAGCCAAGGTTTTTCATGGAAATTGTCTAGTTTAAGGCAGTTTTTTATAATTAATTGACTTAGGCTCACGGTGTCCCTACACCAAACTGAGTGGCATAACATGATTGGTGCTAGCTTAATACTGTTGGTTAGGAAGGGTAAGCCAAACTCTAAAGGACAATTATAGTTTGGAGAAGATTTGGGGAGAGAGGCTATACCCTTAAAGAAACCATCTTCCAGGTTTTGTAGAGGGTCTGTGGGCGACATGCTCCAGACACCAGCCACAAGTTGACAGCAGGACTGTTTTAGCTTTATAGACTGTTTTAATGGTTTCAATAGGTTTTAATCCCAACCTTCTCTGGTGAAGGCTAAGATTGTTCCTACACTCCTCTTCATCACTAGGGCCCTGTTTGCAACCATTTTTACCTGTGTCTTATCGTACATGACCACGAGATAAGGAAATGAATCTACCGCCTCCAGGTTTCGAGTGCCGCAATGCAAGTGAGTTGTTTTCTTTCCCACTGGGAGCCCTGATATAAGAATGAAGGATTTTGACTCATTCACCCGCAAATCCAGTGATGCCATGAAGGCTGCATAATCCCTTATTAAGTGCTGTAGGGCCAAACCTGTTCTGGCAATTAAGACAGCGTCATCTGCATTTGCCGGTATCGGAACGCTGCAGCCGTCAAAAATAGGTACATCTGGTGTTGACCCCCTAAGTGTTGCCTCAACCCAGTTGGTGTAGATGGTGTAGATAGAGAATAGGAAAGGGGCAAGAACACATCCTTGCCTTACTCCTCTAATGAACTTAAAGGGGCGAATGCACTCCCCATTTTTGCTGTAGCGGACTGATGCTTTTGCACTGGCATATAGTTAGCGGATGAAAAGTATTATAGCATCATCGATCCCCATGGATTCCATCAGAGCCCAAAGTTTGGTGTGGGACACAGAGTCAAATGCGGCACTAAGGTCCATGAATGCCAGAAAGATTGGACCCCCCCCCCCCCCCTTGGCTTTAGTATATTTATCAATTATCTGGCTCAGGTTTAGGTACTGATCTATTGTGCCTTTCCCTTTTTGGAACCCATATTGCACTTCGATCAAGCCATTTCTTGGAATATATAAATAGTTGGTTTATGAGTCACTGCAAACCAATTTTTATCTGACTTAATAGTATGACATCATCTGCATGTAAAAGATTAGATATGGACATATAGCCCACATTTAGGTGATGGCTTGTGGCTTCACTGCTGTGACATTCTTGCTATGAGGCACATCTATGTACATTTTTCCACATTAGACAGCATATCACATATGAGACATTGGAATAGATGTACTTCGTATAACTTTTTATATTGGCAAAGTCAACTGTATATTCTTTGTGTGTGTATGACTACGTCTTACGGTCATATGTTCTCACCACCTTTATGCTTCTTAAATCGGTGTTGGATGCTGCCTTGAGTATGACCTGCCGAGATTCTAGGTGTCCATTTGCTTGCCCAACAATTCGGGTAGGTGATCTACAGCATCATTATGTTATAATATGTACTCTATTTAGAGCCATGTATACATGGGGGTGTGCTTATGATTTTGATAAATATTAAATTGTGTTTCTCTTTCTAGGGAGATTCCTGACCAGTATACTCCACGGTTGAGTGAACCTCCACTCCATCTACTGTTTGTGTGTATATAAAGATATATATATATATATATATATATATCCAACAAAAAGCCCCCGGGCTTCAGAGATGCACTCCCAACAGAGGATTAATTCTCACTGAGCTTTTATTTGGCAAAACAGGACAAGCGTCACCGAAAAATTAACAATCCCTGACGCGTTTCGGTGCAGATGCACCTTAATCATAGGGCGGGGCTTGGCCATCCGGAAAGCGCCGCATTTTACTTTTTACCCCTCTTGGCATACATTCTCCAGTGAATGGTATGCCGGGAAATGCAGTGCCGATTCTTCCCCATCAGTGGGGTCCGTGATTTTTGCCAGGCATATTAAAACTCCCAATGTCCTTCGTTATTACAGCCCTCTGGTGGGCCTCAGATCAGCTGTCCAGCATTTCCCGGCATACCATTCACTGGAGAATGTATGCCGGGAAATTTCGGTGACGCTTGTCCTGTTTTGCCAAATAAAAGCTCAGTGAGAATTAATCCTCTGTTGGGAGTGCATCTCTGAAGCTCGGGGGCTTTTTGTTGGAGATTTTAAACACGGCGGCCTCGGCCGTGATAGAGACTGCACCGCCTGGAAGGAAGCAGGTCTGCTGCTGGAAACCGGATTACAGCTCACACGCAGCCCGGGGGATATGGAATCATTAACAGGACAGCTGATCTGAGGCCCACCAGAGGGCTGTAATAACGAAGGACATTGGGAGTTTTAATATGCCTGGCAAAAATCACGGACCCCACTGATGGGGAAGAATCGGCACTGCATTTCCCGGCATACCATTCACTGGAGAATGTATGCCAAGAGGGGTAAAAAGTAAAATGCGGCGCTTTCCGGATGGCCAAGCCCCGCCCTATGATTAAGGTGCATCTGCACCGAAACGCGTCAGGGATTGTTAATTTTTCGGTGACGCTTGTCCTGTTTTGCCAAATAAAAGCTCAGTGAGAATTAATCCTCTGTTGGGAGTGCATCTCTGAAGCTCGGGGGCTTTTTGTTGGAGATTTTAAACACGGCGGCCTCGGCCGTGATAGAGACTGCACCGCCTGGAAGGAAGCAGGTCTGCTGCTGGAAACCGGATTACAGCTCACACGCAGCCCGGGGGATATGGAATCATTAACAGGACAGCTGATCTGAGGCCCACCAGAGGGCTGTAATAACGAAGGACATTGGGAGTTTTAATATGCCTGGCAAAAATCACGGACCCCACTGATGGGGAAGAATCGGCACTGCATTTCCCGGCATACCATTCACTGGAGAATGTATGCCAAGAGGGGTAAAAAGTAAAATGCGGCGCTTTCCGGATGGCCAAGCCCCGCCCTATGATTAAGGTGCATCTGCACCGAAACGCGTCAGGGATTGTTAATTTTTCGGTGACGCTTGTCCTGTTTTGCCAAATAAAAGCTCAGTGAGAATTAATCCTCTGTTGGGAGTGCATCTCTGAAGCTCGGGGGCTTTTTGTTGGAGATTTTAAACACGGCGGCCTCGGCCGTGATAGAGACTGCACCGCCTGGAAGGAAGCAGGTCTGCTGCTGGAAACCGGATTACAGCTCACACGCAGCCCGGGGGATATGGAATCATTAACAGGACAGCTGATCTGAGGCCCACCAGAGGGCTGTAATAACGAAGGACATTGGGAGTTTTAATATGCCTGGCAAAAATCACGGACCCCACTGATGGGGAAGAATCGGCACTGCATTTCCCGGCATACCATTCACTGGAGAATGTATGCCAAGAGGGGTAAAAAGTAAAATGCGGCGCTTTCCGGATGGCCAAGCCCCGCCCTATGATTAAGGTGCATCTGCACCGAAACGCGTCAGGGATTGTTAATTTTTCGGTGACGCTTGTCCTGTTTTGCCAAATAAAAGCTCAGTGAGAATTAATCCTCTGTTGGGAGTGCATCTCTGAAGCTCGGGGGCTTTTTGTTGGATATATATATATATATATATATATATATATATATATATATTCACTTAAAAAACCATAGGTTTCACACAGGTTATAGTTAGGTGGACTTTTCCCTCATAAAAAACCAATGAAATTCCCCCGTTATAGTTAGTTCAGATAACTATAACTCGCGCGCCCGCAATCCACTGCTCATGACGTCACATATTACATCACTCATGACATGGTCAGTGGCATCACTGATGACATCACTGATGACATCATCCTTGTGATAGAGTGGCGGTCGCGCGAGTTATAGTTATCTGAACTAACTATAACGGGGGAATTTAATTGTTTTTTTACGAGGGAAATGTCCACCTAACTATAACCTGTGTGAAACCTATGGTTTTTTAAGTGAATTTGCAAGGTTTTTTAAATGCTAATTCCTAACTATAACGTGTGTGAAACCTATGGTTTTTTAAGTGAATTTGTACGTTTTTTTAAATGCTAAGTTATGTATTGTTTAATTTTTTTTTTTTTCAGGGTTTTCACCGTGCGCGCACCATGCGCATCGCGCACCGTGCACGCTGTGTGGGCACATGGTGCGCTTCGCACACCGAGCGCCCAACATGCGTTGTGCGTGGCGTGCGCGCACGGTGCGCGCAACCTGCGATATTTTTCAAAAAAATAAAAAAAAAAATTCTCCCTTGGGGGTCCTTCTGTGACCCCCTGACAAAGGCTAGGGGGTCAGGAACTGTCGACCCTGCCCCCTTTTCACGTTCTCCATCTTTGTTTTTCACTGCCTCAGACTGCGAGAGACAAAATGGCGACCGACGCTTCCTGATTTCTACCGATTCGAATGTTTACTGAGCTCTAACAACCAATCAGAATTGCGCTCACGCACGGTGCGCGCGTATAGATATTGATATGCTTTTAAATGCTATTTTCTCAGGTAATACTGAACAGATTGACACCAAACCTGCAAAAGGCACTTCCTTGACCTTATGGCTACCTCTCTGCCAAATTTCACGTAATTCTGTTCAGCCGTTCGGGCTGTACCTTCGACTAAAGGTCCTATGGAAAAATGCATGGGGAAAATGCGTTTTGGGACCCCCCCTTTTTTCTCAGCCCCCGCTTGACGAATCACCCCGAGACTTTCAGGGTAGGAGCTGAGCGGAGCGCCCCATTAGTTTTGAAAATTTCGCGAGGATTCGTCAACCGGCGCCAAAGTTATTCAAAATAGAATTTTCAGATTTCCTATGGAAACATGGTCCTAACTATAACTATCTACTGGCGACCACCAGTAGATAATATATAGATATATATATTATCTACTGGCGGTCGCCAGTAGATAGTTATAGTTAGGACCTATTTTCCATAGGAAATCCGCAACATTCTATTCCCAATAAGTCTGGCGCCGGTTGACGAATCTTTGCAAAATTTTCCAAACTTTTGGCCAGCTCCGCTCCGCTCTTACCCTGAAAGTTTTGTGGTGATTCGTCAAGCGGGGTCTGAGAAAAAAGGGGGGTCCCAAAACGTGTTTTCCCCATGCAATTTCCTATAGGATCTGTTGTCGCAGCTACAGCCTGAACCGCTGAACGGAATGACACCAAATTTGGCAAAGAGGTAGTCCTCAGTTCAGACTCGTGCCTTTTGCATAAATGGTGTGAATCTGTTCAGTAGTTCCTGAGAAATTTAGGGTAAAAAAGTTAGTGATATCTATGGCCGGGGAGGATCCGCGCACCCTACCCGCACCATATGCGCACCCTCCCCGAACCGAGCGTGCACCCTTCCGATCACGCGCTGAATGCTAATTGGCTGTCGAGTGTCTGTCTACATTCGAAACCAGGAACTGTTGGCGGCAATTTTCTGCCTCGGTAGACGCGAGGCTGAAGAAGCAAGGGGAATAAGTGTGTAAAACATATAAAGGGGGCAGAGTCGAAATACTCTGACCCTCTAGAGGTGCTTAGAGGGTCCCAGAAGGACCCCCTGGGGCCCCCTTTAAAAAAAAAAAAAAAACGGTGAAATGCGCGCAGGGTGCGCGCATCCTAACACGTTGGGTGCACGGATTCTCTCGCGTTGGGTGCGCGGCTCCAAGGAAAATTAATTGAAATTTTTGGAAGGTCACATGGGATCCGCGCACCCTGCGCTTATGCATCACGCATCCAGCGCGCATCCGCGAAATTGAATTAAAAAACAAATATAGGATTACATGTAAAAATATATTACTTTTATGACTAGTTTAGAGTTTGTCTTCAATTAATATTCACATGAAATATATGTTTTTTTAAATGTTAAATATTTCGCGGGATCCGTACAGTTACTGCATCATAAACGCAGATGACGCATCGCAGAAGCGCGTAAACGTCGCGTTACGTACATCGAACGTGTCGCGTATAAGCTGGGAGTTGCGTACCGGTCACATTGCGATCGCGCACTAAACACGTACCCAACGCATACCATACGCGGATGCTAATGCGTCGGGATCAAGAATGGTACGCATAGGTTGCGCGGATCCAAAAACATGGAAAAAAATATATAAAATAAAGTTTTGAACATAAAGTTAAAAAAATATTTTTAAAAATATAAAAAAATATGTTTGAAAAACCCAATAAAAACAAATAATATTTTTTTAATTTTTAAAAGAATTAATTGAAAAAGTAAGTTTAAAAAATGGTGATAAATAAGAATTTCAAAAAAACATAATTAATGAAATTGACACACTGAATTTGAAAAATATAGAAATCCATTGAAAATCATTAAACATGATAAGTTATAGATAGGAATTAGCATTTAAAAAACCTTTGAAATTCACTGAAAAAACCATAGGTTTCATGCACGTTATAGTTAGGAATTGGCATTTAAAAAACCTTTGAAATTCACTGAAAAAACCAAAGGTTTCAGGGGCGTTATAGTTAGCTGGACATTTCCCTCGTAAAAAACCCTAGAAATTCCCCTGTTATAGTTAGTTCAGCTAACTATAACTCGCGCCTCCGCAATGCACTGCTGATGACGTCACATATTACATCACTCATGACATGGTCAGTGACATCACTGATGACATCACTGATGACATCTCAAATGACATCACTGATGACATCACTGATGACATCATCCATGTGATAAATTAGTGCATCTTCTCACACCCTAATATAACCTTTGATACACCGACTCAAAATTTCAGACGGCCATTTTGAAAACCATAGATACTCCAATACCAATAACTACATACCCACTCATTGACTCTTAGGTCTACATACATCTCCACTGACTCACCTGTACAGTCACTCATACTTACAGTCACTCCGTACAAGACTATCATATGCATTTATACACCTATATAGACACTCACACACCACCAATCATCCATTGAGGTACTGACACACCTAGTCAGTCATGCAAATAATTAAACACATTCCAATTTACTCACTTATACAGTTAAACACACTCAAGTTCGCTTATTCATAAAAATATTGACAAATTCTGACGCTCTTATACAATTACTAATACAAGCACACACTCATCCATACAGCCACTCCCGCAATCACACACTCTAACATATAGATAGTTATATACTCTTACACACATATACACTGCGTTTCACATATGTAGTTACTGACACATGTACAACTGAGATATACATTCAATCACTAACACACTCATACATACACTCACCCAACCATACAGTCCATCACAGTTGCACTCTTAAAACCATGTACCCATATAATCACCCACTCACACATCTATGCACAGAGTCACACACACCCTACCCACACAAACACTCAGGCACCCATACAGATACTCAGACAACCAATCAATAACCCATATAGACACTCATATAGCTATTCACAAAACCATGCAGCACCTTATACACCAAAACACAGACACATACAGACATTCACACAGTTTAGTCACTAGTCTGCAGTAAGATACATTTAATGACTCACTTATAGAGTCAGTTACGCACCTAGAAAATCATCCATTCACACATTTGTACACCCACTCATTCTTCAACAGGCCTTTCCCTATATATATTAAACATATTAAAACTGTACAGAAACACATACTCACTGGATGACGTCATCAGTGATGTCATCAGTGATGTCATTTGAGATGTCACCAGTGATGTCATCAGTGATGTCACCGACCATGTCATGAGTGATGTAATATGTGACGTCATCAGCAGTGCATTGCGGGGGCACGAGGTATAGTTAGCTGAACTAACTATAACAGGGGAATTTCTAGGGTTTCATATGAGGGAAATGTCCAGCTAACTATAACGCCCCTGAAACCTATGGTTTTTTCAGTGAATATATATATGTATATTACCTACTGGCGGTTGCCAGTAGGTAGTTATAGTTAGGACCAAGTTTCCATAGGAAGAGCATTTTTTGTTTTGCTTATAACTTTGGCGTCGTTTGATGAATCTTCATGACATTTTCCAAACTAATTTTTTGTTCATATCAGCTCCTATGTTGAAAGTTTGGGGGTCATTCGTCAAGGGGGGGCCAGGAACAAATGAGGTACAAAAACGTGTTTTCTCCATGCAATTTCCATAGGGAACTTTAGACAAGGCTACAGGTCGAACGGGTGAACGGAATTACCCCAAATTTGGCAGGGAGAAGGGTTTTGGTCTAGAAAGCATGCTTTTGTTTATTTGGTGTGAATCCGTTCAGTAGTTTTGGAGAAATATCGAAATTTACAGTTATCGATATTTGGGAATTCTGCCATCTGATTGGTTGAGGCGTTACGAGCACAAGCTTGCAACTAGGAAGTGTTGGCAGCAATTTTGTGTTTTCGTTGAAGCGAGTAAGGGGAAAAAAGGGTGAAAAAAGTAGGAAAGAGGAGGGTAGGAGCGCTGTGAGCTCTGTGGGGTGGTTAGGGTGTGCTATATAGGGAGTGTGAAGAAAAGTATTCATCCTTACCAGTGTGAAAGTGCTGTTTTGCCCAGAGTGAGATGGTGCTGAGGTGAGGTGGCGGTACACTCGGGGATGAAACCGTGAGCTGATTGCTGTAAACTGATGTGCTCTGGGTGCTGTAGCATACTGGCCGCTATAGCATAGTTGTGCAAGTGGTGTTAGTATGCGTTTAGGCTATAGCACTGTGAGCTCTGTGGGGTCGTTAGGGTATGCTATACAGTGAGTGTGAAGCAAAGTATTCACCCCTACCGGTGTGAAAGTGCTGTTTTGCCCAGAGTGAGATGGTGCTGAGGTGAGGTGCCGGTACACTCAGGGATGAAACCGTGAGCTGATTGCTGTAAACTGATGTGCTCTGGGCGCTGTAGCATACTGGCCGCTGTAGCATAGCTGTGCAAGTGGTGTTAGTATGGGTTTAGACTATAGCGGGAGTGGGAAGCAAACTACTCACCCCTACCGGTCTGAAGACGCGAATGGAGTGTTTTAGCATGCAGGAATAAATAAATAATCACGAAGAATATAATGCAGAATGTTGCAATGCCACAGAAGACAAATGGTGAAATCAGGTGTGTTTAAAAAAGTGGCTCTGTGTAATAAAGCGATGGAGTCTGCAAGTTATATAAAAAGTGTCTTTATTTAAGTTCCATAAATGGACCCACTGGTGCAAGAGCTAAGACATCCAGCTGAGGCAAACTCCAACTGCTTCTGCTATATTCAAACCTAAGCTCCTGCATCAGTTAATTCCACATTACATGTTACAGTTTAATGTGTCATAAACAATAACTATTAGACATGAATGTCTGTAAATTGTATAATGAAAATAAAGGTAGGATACGATGACCACACTGTGCCATCCAGTTCCTAAACAATGCCGTGTTTTTTTATCTTGATCGCCAGCTCGTGAGCAGAGGCTGAGGATGAGCCTATTTGTGGGAAAGGGCTTTGTGGATAACAGGCAGGCAGAGAGACGTGTGCACAAAGAATAAACATGGTTTCAAAATGGATGTCAGGTTTAGGCTAATTTAGCAAGTAAATAGCGTATTTGCATAGGCCATACATCACCCATCCCTGGTTAGTCTGGAGACGTAATGGGCAATAATGAAAACAGAGTTCAAATGCCTAAGCATACTTAGAAAGTTATTATATAAAAATAGTTCAATTGAAGTGTATTAAAAAATTGTATAGGAAAAAGTAAAAAAAGTTGGAAAAAATCAATCCAAGAATAAAGTGAATTTCTTACAAGTCTTGGAGATTGCAGTCGAGAAGTTCTTCAGCAGCTTGAGATGCGTAATGTTCCAAGAGACGATTGTTGCCATCGTGTGAGAAAAGCGAAGCGATCCAATTCATATCCTCGAAGGGACAGTAACGTTCCTCGAATGTTGGAGCGGTAATTTGAATTGGCAGGCTATCTGCGATGTTGTCAAAGGTCGCACGTTGCAGGAGATCTTTTGCGGCTGCGCAGAAATCCAATCCCGCCAGGATACCTTTCTGCGTTGCATCCGCCATTGCTCCACTGCCCGAACAATCAAGTTCTTGGTTTTAAAGATACTCCATTACCTGCTGGATATCGGGAGCATTTGCTGGAGTGTTGGCAAGAGATAGATCCATTCGCCAGTCGAATGGGCAAGTTTTCCAATAAAAAGATGGTTGCACGCAGATTGCATATGTGTAAATAAATGTCATGTTGTAGCTGGCTCCGATAATAGATAGAGGCAGGCAGCTGAAAAGTTGTTCCATTTTTTCACGGTATTGATGTAGCTTCGCGTAGAGATGTATTCTGTCGGACATGATTGTTACCACAGGGAGCGCAGCCATTTTTTACAAGCAAAAATAATAGTAGGATGGCCGCAAACAGAGCGAGAATTATGGGCACTCTTCCTGTTATTTCAGAGATCATCGAATGAATGAAGTCTGGTATTATACCAAAAACAGTTTGAAAGCCTGTGACAAGGCTGGAGGAGACAGTGTTAAAAAAGTGTGCCAGAGCTTAAATGTCAGATGTGTTGAAAATTGTGTAACAATTCACAAAGTGTAATGGGAGGTTCATTTTTAAAAGGGCGTGTATTTTACTTGAAGTTTGTGCTATCTGCAGTCGATAAATTACTTTTAGAGAAGTGAGGGACACTTCTGTTTGAAACAAAAGCGCTTTCAGTTTGCTCCGTTTAATAAAATCTGTTTTCAAAGTCAGTATTAAAGGCCAAGTTGAACTTTGGGAGTTACTTTGTGTGGGTGGGACTAGAGATTGCCACAGGAAGTTACCCAATTTGAAACAGTAAGGCCAGCTCACACTCCGTAGCAGTTAATGTTATTAAGAAGCAGATAACTGCTGTTAGAAAGCTGTGTGAATGTTGGTCTGATTGTGGGAGTTGGCGTGCTTTTAAGAAAGCAGACACGATTGGGGGCTGTAAGCTTAGAAGCGTTGTGCTGTTGGACATTCTTGCATAGTAATGAATGACTGCCATTGTGGTCGCACTTTTCACCTGTGAGAAAGTTCTGTATCCTCTTTAAGACAGCGAGATGTAAATAGGAGAAACCACTGCTCGTATATAAACGCGCTACCTTATATAATCACATACAGCATGACAAACAACATGTACACCTAGCAGACACAATAACACTACGTACTGTGGGAACCGTGGCTAGCCATGTACACAAACCTAACATGGCATAGCACCTCTGCCACACAATGCAGAATGCAGGGAGAGATGGGAGCAAAGTATGTGCGAAGGTGGCAAGTGATTCTCGATTATAAAAGTATGCAATGCAAAGTGTTGAGGGGATGTGCCGGACAGACTTGAGTATGCAGAACACAGACATGTACATGTCAAGATACACTGATGGTCTATTGAGTGAAGTGGACAGTAGACGCAACCATGATAGTACAGTCAGTAGGGGAGATTAAGAAAACATAGCGCGTACGTGCCCCCTCCCCCCAAATCTTTAGCGTAGTGGGCTGGCTCGGCGTATGCAAGGCTAGCATAGGGGTTTGAATAAAAGGCATGTTTCTCTGGGTGTGGTTCTCTTCCGGAATGGCAAACATGTCTGTGAGGTCTGGGCTGTTTACACCGCCACGAGGCTGATGCCATGAGTGAAGGTGGCTGCAGGAATAATGCTCTCAGCCTGCTGGTACCCAAAACTGTCATGGCCGCTGCGACGCACATATGCCCCACAGTTCACCTTTCGACACTGCCATATGTGAAAGAGGGCTCATCACGTGCCGGCAGTAACTTTTGGGCCGAGGTCTGCGAGCTGAGAAGGCTCCTGAGATCAACGCTGGCTACCGCGACACAGGCAGACAGCGCCCAGCCTGATGACCAGCACCGTGGAGTGCAATGTATACACAGTAGTCCAACAGGTACCAACAGTGGAACGGTGTCTTGATCCCAAAATGGACGATGTTAGAACTGCATCTGAGAATGGAGCTGAAGGTACTCCCTTCAACCAGGTGCAACCAACTCTAGGTCCCAACAGTGGAACGGTGTCTTGATCCCAGAATGGACGATGTCCGATATTACCTGCTGCTTCTTTTTCACAGAACTCCCTCAGTTGAGGTGCATCAGACTCTGTGCTTCCTTAGCTAACTGCTGCGCATGATTATTGGGCTTGGCTGAATGCAGTCGGTGGAGTACACCGCGGTACAGCAGGTCAGAACAGTGAAACGGGGTCTTGATTCTGTGATTGAGGATGTCAGAAGTTAAAGTCTGTGATGATTTGTGTTTACCCCGTCCAATCAGGTGCAACCAACTTTGTGCTTTCGAATCCAATGGCACGTGGCTGTGAGGCATTAATGACCACTGCCTATGGCCTACACTGCGGTCAGCAGGGCTCACAATTCAGATCGAGTGGTGATTGTTTAATTACAGAATCCAGTAGGCAACTAACTACAACATCTATTGAAATATACACAATATCCTTTTAGTATACTTGCTTGAAGAACTATTTTTAGATGAGTTATATATAGGTTTAGTACAATGACCAAATTCTTCTTGGTAGTGGAAAAGAACACTGGAAAACAGTCTACACTGTGGACAGCAGAGATCGCAATTCGAATTGTTTTGATTTATTTATTGCAGAGATTTTTGCAATTTATCTTGTTGTATTTTGTGAAGAGGAAGTGAGAAAAAGTATTCATGGATGACTGTGCTGACTAATGCCTTCAATTTACACTGCAGACAGCAGTGTTCACAATTCAGATCGAGTTGCTATTGTAGATGACGCACTCCTGTGGGTAAAAGACATTGCTCCAGTGCGCTCTGTCCACACCACGCATACGCATCATCGCAGGGTCCGCACATCGTTTTTCTTGCTTCGCGTATGACAAACTGGGCAGCTCAAGTCAACGCCACGTGGCTGTGGGCCCTTTCTGACAGCTCTCTGGCCTACACTGCAGACAGCAGTGTTTGCAATTCAGATCGAGTCGCTATTGCAGATGAGGCAGTCCTGTAGGCAACAGATATTGTTCCAAGTACGGCCCGCCCAAAGCACACATCATCGCTGGCTGTGCACATGCTGAATGCTTTTGATGTGGCTATCTGAGTGCACTAGACCTGATGGACCCTTTATGATACAATCTTTTTGTGTATTATTTCAGATCTACTGTCTGTATCTCAGTATACCACAATTTATGGTTCTTTTACGATAGAATCTTTTGTGTATTATTTCACATCTAGTGTCCCTACCTTACTGCAGCACAAACTATTGACCCTTTCATTATTTAATCTCTGTGTGTGATCCAATGATTACTGTTGTAGTTGATGCTAGCTGCAACCATTCCCTGAGGGCTGGTTTACACTCACCCCACACGCATCCAGCACAGACGTCACTGGATATGTGACCCTGGTAATAAAGAGTAGTCGAGCGCACGTGGCCGTACCCACTTCCACTATCGATCTGTGTCTGTGTGTTCATTATCTATGCATGAAACTGCCCCTGGGCCGCACCACATTACCTTGTGCTGTGGACAGAGTATGCAACCATGTTACCTCTGGCAGTGGGGAAAACTTGGGGTATGTAACTTTTAGGTGCATGGCTATCACAGGTGGAAGGCTACTTTACAGAGCATGAATATTGATGAAGATGATGGCTGCATGTTGTGTGTAGTGTCAGATATGTGTACATGGCAAAAAGTTTTCAAAAAAGCTCTCTTAGCAGAAGAGGAGTCTCTCATCAAACGCTGTAGAGAGAATGACTAAAATGGGTGGGGTCCTCCAACTGTTACAATGGGAAATGTTATGTACCAATCAAATGCTTTTCTTTAAGGTCACATGGCAATCGCGCTCCGAGCAAGCAAGGAGGCCGCACCCGACGCGATTTTGAGAAAATATATTTACCATAATATAAGTTTATTACAGTTAGAAATATATAAATGTATAAAATACTTCAGATTATCGCTTGTTCTCATATACACTTTAAACTTATTTAGATATAGTTTTTAGGCCAAAAAAAATGAGGGAATGGCATACCCGGCGCGACACCATACATCTATGACGTAACACTGGGCCTGGCAGCGTGCACTTGTCACATACGCAACGTGCCGCAGGCGCGACCCAATACGTACATGACGTAAGGCGCAGCTTGGTATCCGTCGCATACCAAAGTAGCAGCTGGCGCAATCACATACGTATATGATGTTATGCGGGACCAAGAACCCGTCGGATACGAAATGTGCATCATTTACGAGATTAGCAAGATGGCGGATAGGATTCGTGTGCTTGGTACACTACCGGTACGGGACTCCAGTTTTCTCAACCAAAAAAAAAGGTATACATACCTTTTTTGGAAGATATAAAACATTACATAATTTTAAAAATTAATTAAAAAAAGGATATTAGAGTTGCAAAATATTACAACTAAAAAACAGAAAAAAATAGGTTTTATAAATATAAAAATATGAAATTAACATTTAAAAAATCTTCAAAATTCACTGAATTTCTCTGGTTTTATATGAGTCAAATGTCCAACTAACTATAACGTCCCTGAAACCTATGGTTTTTTAGTGAATTTCAAAGGTTTTTTAAATGCTAATTCCTAACTATAATGTCTGTAAACCTATGGTTTTTTCAGTGAATATATATATGTGTGTGTGTGTGTATGTGTATATTATCTACTGGCGGTCGCCAGTAGATAGTTATAGTTAGGACCGTGTTTCCATAGGAAATCTGAAAATTCTATTTTGAATAACTTTGGCGCCGGTTGACGAATCCTCGCAAAATTTTCAAAACTAATGGGGTGCTCCGCTCAGCTCCTACCCTGAAAGTCTCGGGGTGATTCGTCAAGCGGGGGCCGAGAAAAAAGGGGGGTCCCAAAACACGTTTTCCCCATGCATTTTCCCATAGGACCTTTAGTCGAAGGTACAGCCCGAACGGCTGAACAGAATTTCTTGAAATTTGGCACAGAGGTAGTCCTCAGGTCAGGGAAGTGCCTTTTGCATATATGGAGTCAATCTGTTCAGTATTTCCTGAGAAAATAGCATTTAAAAGTACATATATATCTATA
Organism: Triturus cristatus; assembly: GCF_964204655.1. Lineage (NCBI taxonomy): Eukaryota > Metazoa > Chordata > Amphibia > Caudata > Salamandridae > Triturus > Triturus cristatus. Next base: position 1,708,002,781 of record NC_140590.1, read on the forward strand.
GGCGCGCACCGTGCGCGCACGGTGCGCACACGGTGCCGTGCGCGAGCGTTATTCTGATTGGTTGTTAGATGTCAGTCAACGTTCGAATCGGTCGAAATCAGGAAGTGTCGGCCGCCATTTTGTCTGTCGCATTGAAAAGGAAAGGTGGAGAACGTGAAAAGGGGGCAGGATAGAGAGTTCCTGACCCCCTAGTCTTTGTCAAGGGGTCACAGAAGGACCCCGAGGAGTGAAAAAAACATTTTTTTTTTTTTTTGTAAATCGCAGGGTGCGCGCACGGTGAAAAACCCTAAAAAATAAAAAAAAACATATAAGAGTGTGAAAAGGGGGCAGGGTAGAGAGTTTCTGACCCCCTAGCCTTTGTCAGGGGGTCCCTGATGGACTCCAAAGGCTGAAAAAAACCATTTTATTTTTTTTGCAAAAAATCCCGGGGTGTGCGCACCGTGCGTACATGGTGCGTTTAAAAAAAAAGAAATCCCAGGGTGCGCGCACGGTGCGCGCATGGTGAAAAACCATTAAAAAAAATAAAACACTTTGGAAACTGTTTATAATTTTATAGATGATATTAACTATGCTGTTCAACTTCATCCAAATTCAGAAAAAAAATGGTGAGCCATTCCAAATTACAGGATACAGTCAATCTATAACTATATACCTAGGTAGTTTATTGTAAAATAAATATATGAAAAAAAATAATAATACATATAGAAATTAGCATTTAAAAAACCGTACAAATTCACTAAAAAAACCATAGGTTTCACACACTTTATAGTTAGGAATTAGCATTTAAAAAACCTTGCAAATTCACTTAAAAAACCATAGGTTTCACATACGTTATAGTTAGGAATTAGCAATTAAAAAACCTTGCAAATTCACTTAAAAAACCGTAGGTTTCACACGTTATAGTTAGCTGGACATTTCACTCGTAAAAAACCAATGAAATTCCACCGTTATAGTTAGTTCAGGTAACTAAAACTCACGCGACCGTAATCCACTGCTGATGACGTCAGATATTAGCAAAAGTGGGGGTATTATTTCACACTGCCAGGTTATTGATGAGCGCTCTCTTTTGAACGTTCTTGTCTCAAATTGAAATAAATCAGAAACGGTGCAACAGAAGAGGGAAAAATAACCCCTAAACCCTCTAAAAGTGGGCCTGAGCCCGCTATACAACGTGAAACAAGACTGTGCACACGTTAATTTCACAGTATTTAGGTAAGTTACCAATTTGTATCAAACAAGATTCATGCAATGTAATAATTGGATATTGAGGGATCACAGGACGATCAAGTAGATTCAGTTTCCGTTTTTATGGTGAAATTCAGAACAATCCAGCCAGCCAACACGTGTTTCGTCATGGGGTACACACACCCCCCGACTTCTTCAGGGCTGGTAAGACAACATATACAAGGTATATATCACAGACAAGTATCTGAATATAGTGACATACAATGATCTAGTTAAAATTCTAACTAGGATGGTGGGAAAACCGACAAAAAAATAAATGTACCATGGATTTGAGAAAGGTGTCCAGGTGTTAAGGGTAAATCACCCAAAACCGTAAAGAAATAAACTATAATTTGATTATTCTTGACCGAAACAGAGAGATAGAAAAATCAATAAGTATGCAACGTCCTTAGTGCGTGAAAATACTATGAAGACCCCTTCACAGTAGGTGCCGCGTGAACGAATGTGTCCTCTATTTTTACACGGTGTTACGAGTGCGAGTCTAGTGTATTCAAACTTCATGATTGAGACTATATTAAACCGGGTGAACCAAGTGTATGTGGCGAATCTTATTAATAGCCCCACTCAGGGAGAAAATTGCAATAAGCAATATGCATGCGAGAAGATATCGAAGTACCCCTACCTTATCATAGTATGGCCAATGAATCTGACCTATAAGCAAGCACAAAAAAACCCATACACTATCACGATCCGTTTCTTAATTACTGATTAACCATGAACACACACTGAAAAGTCCTTAGATACACTTTTCAACCATATGCGGTGCAGTGAGTACTTCGAGTCCAGGCTTACCTTACACCTGGTGATAATTCCGACCCAGGGGGTCATATATTTCCAAACACAACCTGTGCGATTAAGCGTTGTCCGCATTTGTTAAGGTCCAAACAAATCTGTGACTAGTGACACTGTTCCAATTCCGACATTCAGGCTCTGCAAAGAGTGATGTAAATCAGTCACTCGCACGCTCTAAAGAGATCGAATGGGGCCAACATTATAACAGGAATCTCCCAGCTCTGTAGTAATTCTTACCCGTTGACGAGTACGTCTATCCGTAGGTGCTTGGTGTTCTCCGCGTGTATTAGCGTTTCTATTAGTGCGCATACCCGGAAGTGTTTATATCGGGAAACCGAGGCAAACACTAGAACGTATGTGTGTGAATACGTTTAGTGGTGCGCATGCGTTAGATTGAATTCGTGTATATCTCCAAGTTTGTCAAGAAACGCGAATTCGAAAGAATAGTAAGAAACAATTCTTACATGAAAACATGACAGAAAACCATATATAAACTGAACGGTAAAAAGAATATTTTCTCTTCACTTGATGGATTACATAGGAGAAGCGGTACAAATTACAGCAAAGTATCAATAGGTATTGAAAAAACACTTCTTACAGAAAGGCAAACACATCATGGTGCATATCGGAGAAGAAAGTGAGACACAATATTTATCGATGTACGAAATGTCGTGACAAAAAAGGTCTGCATTACACATTACTGACCATCTGGTATCGTTCTCGGTGTACCCTTGTTCAAATTTCAGAATTAATTGTGACATTTGTCCCTAAGCAAAGGTAGTGTGGTGTTAATGTTGGTACATGATGTTACTTCCCTCATTTAATATGGTTTATGATTCATTGGTGGTCATTACCGTGTATATACTTTGTCGAGACAATCACATGTTCAGGACCATGCCCCAGAGTCAATAACCCCTCGGATTTCAAAATAAAACGAACCTATCAGTCTCCTAGGAAATAGTGCATCTCATTGTCACTATTAAAACCTAGGTCGTAGGTTCTCAAGCGCATGATCCAAAAGGCTTCTAGTCTCCTTAAATTGAGCTCCCTGTTACCTCCTCTAGGGTTCTGTTTGCAAAAATCTATACCATAGAATTTGAACTTCTTGGTCTGGCCCTGTGTTGGACACTCCCAAATGTGTAATGCCATGGGGTATCTTGAATCTTTCTGTTTTAAGGCTCTTACGTGTTCTGCAATCCTTTCTTTCAGGCATCTTATAGAGCTGCCTACATATTTACCTCCACATGTCCATTCTAGTACATACACTACAAATTTGGTGTTGCAATTAATGTTTACCCTGATCTCATATTCTTTATTTGGGCCTTGAAACGTCCTTTTCTTGTCATCCGCCCATCTACAATTGCCACAACATCCACATTTGAAAAAACCTTTGGATCTTGCGCTAAGCCATGTGTCTGGGAAAGCGTTGTGTGTGTAGCTCGGACTGAGGCGTGCGCGTAGGGTTTTACCCCTTCGATAAGTGATCTGTGGTTTCTTGTTAATGAACTTAGCTAAAGAGGGGTCATTTGTAAGGATGTGCCAGTGTTTCTGTAGGCTTTTGGATAGGGCCCTACTGTGATCATCATAATTGGTGATCAACCTGACTGATGTATCTGCGGGTTTCTTCTCCTTGTCTGTGATCGTTTTTATTCTCTCAGTGTTCCTGATTTTGTTCCCTGCTTTCTGGATCACAGATGTGTTGTATCCCCTTTTGATAAATCTTTTTTCCATGTCCCGTAGGCAATATCGAAAATCTGTGTCAATACTACAGTTCCGTCTGGCTCTGGTGTATTCGCCTAGTGGAATGGCATTTATTTGGTGCGGTGGATGTGCACTTTTTGCGTGTAAGATCGCATTACATGCAGTGTCTTTCCTATGTAATCTGGTGTGCAGTTGGTTGTTTTTAATGAATATTTCAATGTCCAAAAATTTGATACCCATGCTGCTTGATTCCTGTGTGAATTTCATATGTGAAGTGTTTGAATTCAGGTATATGCAGAATTCTGTGAGTTTTTCAGGGCTGCCTGTCCAAATCATTAGACAATCGTCGATGTAGCGCCCCCAGTATAGAATAGAGTCATGGAATCTGCCTCCTCCTGGTCCCCATATCCAGTCCTCTTCCAATTTACCCATGAATAGATTTGCGAAACTGGGGGAAAATTTAGATCCCATCGCCACTCCCTTCTTCTGTTTGTACCATTGGGAATTGAATAAAAATACATTGTTATAGAGAATAATGCGCATCATATTGATCAACATCTCTGTGTGTTTCCATTGTGAAGCAGCTCTTTTAAACAGAATATTCTCTATGGATTTTATTCCCAGTTCCAGTTCAATGCTGGTGTACAAAGACACCACGTCCATCGTCATCAGGATCATGCCCTCCTCCCATCTTAAATCTGACAGAATGTTCAATATATGCTTCGTGTCCCTTATATATGAAGGAAGGTTTTTTACCAATGGTGACAGAAACACGTCTACATATTCAGCCAATCTCTCAGTGGGACCCCCAATTCCTGCTACTATTGGTCTACCCGGGGGGAAAGTGCAGTGTTTGTGTACTTTCGGAAGTGTGTAAATGCAAGGGTAGTTGGGTTTAAACACTTTGAGATAATGCATTTCTTCCAGGGTCAGCAGACTGTCATTATACCACTCAATAAGTTTGTGATTAATCGTTTGTGAAAGTGGACCTATTGGATTGTGGTGTATTGGTTCGTAGCATGATGTATCATTGAGTTGTGAAAGTATTTCTGCATTGTAATCCTGCTTGTTCATTACCACTACGTTGCCTCCTTTGTCCGTTTCTCTGATTACAACATCTTTGTTGTTTGCAAGTTCTTTAAGGGCCACTCGTTCCCCTTTGGACAGGTTGTCCGTGTATCTTGATTTCTTTTTGTCCCTTTTGTCTTCAAATTTGTTAAGGTCAGCCAGTACTAATTTGTGAAAAGTGTCTATTGAGTTCCCGCTAGTTAGTATGGGTGTCCACTTGGATTTCGATCGAAGCCCACTGGTCAATGTGTAATCTGTCTGGATGTCAAGCTCTTGTAATAGTGAATCTATTCGTTGGGGTGTTTCCTCTGTGTCTGCTAAAGATAAGAGTAATTGTGTATTTAGCGCGTCTTGGATACTGTAACTGATATTCGAAGAATCAGTAGGAATATGCATAGAGATTTTATTGGGTACAGGGTTCATTTCAAAAAAACTCTTCAATTTCAAATTTCTCATAAATTTGTATAGATCCACTTTAGTATTACACACATCACCCTCGTTAGTAGGGTTGAAACTCAAACCTTTTTTTAACAAATTAACCATTTCATCATTCAAAGACATAGAAGACAGGTTCATGATCTCAATATCATCTGTCGACCCTGCCTTTATTTCTTGTTCTGACCTGACCTCAGTTTGGTGCGGTAATCCTCTTTTTCTCCCTGCCCTCTGACCTCTGCGGGTTTTGCGTTTATGGAATCGCGGATAGGTGGAAGTCTGTTCCCTCTCCTGATTCTCTGTACCTCTCGTAAAAAAGAGGAAGAGGAAGGTGCCCCTGTATTCTCCAATTCGCTGTCGCTAGTGACTGGTGCATTTAAAGAAGAGGTACTGGAAGAGATTGAACTCATATCCTGTCTTTGATTAGTTTTTTCTGATTCTTTCCCTGTCTGAAAAAGATAATCATATTTTCTCGCGTAGGTATACACTCGTCCTTCCCTGTAATCTATTTCATCCCGTTTCAGTTTTCTCGCTTTCCTTTCTTTGATCTCATTCTGATGTTTCATTAAAATCTCATTAAGTATTACATAATTTTTCTCGGTGGCTTCTTTGAGGTCTAGGGCTAATATCTCTTGTTCTAATGTTTCAATATCTTTTTGGAGTTTTATCAATTTCCTGTCTGTATTTTCAATTAGAATTGTCATGAGTGTTTGGGATTTATCATTTAATGTGTCTTCCCATTTCTTTAGTAGGTCCTCCTCCAGGTCATCGTATGTTGGGAAGATTTGTGATCTTAGACCCCTGGGGACCCTATTGAGACGCATATACTGCTTCAATGTAGCTCCGTCCCACCATTTCGAATTTTCATTTTTTTTCAATTTTTCTAATCTCATGAATTTGTCCCGCAGGCCCTCTTTGCGTGTGGGTATATTAAGCCCAGCACTCGCTGCTACTGATTGCCCTTTGGCAAGGTTGTCAAAAAGTTCCTCTGCAATTTTATCTCTATCGCTGTTCATGATGAGTCCTCACGCGGATGCTGCTCTAACCTGCGTACCAATTTGATAATTAGCAAAAGTGGGGGTATTATTTCACACTGCCAGGTTATTGATGAGCGCTCTCTTTTGAACGTTCTTGTCTCAAATTGAAATAAATCAGAAATGGTGCAACAGAAGAGGGAAAAATAACCCCTAAACCCTCTAAAAGTGGGCCTGAGCCCGCTATACAACGAGTGGCCCTTAAAGAACTTGCAAACAACAAAGATGTTGTAATCAGAGAAGCGGACAAAGGAGGCAACGTAGTGGTAATGAACAAGCAGGATTACAATGCAGAAATACTTTCACAACTCAATGATACATCATGCTACGAACCAATACACCACAATCCAATAGGTCCACTTTCACAAACGATTAATCACAAACTTATTGAGTGGTATAGTGACAGTCTGCTGACCCTGGAAGAAATGCATTAACTCAAAGTGTTTAAACCCAACTACCCTTGCATTTACACACTTCCGAAAGTACACAAACACTGCACTTTCCCCCCGGGTAGACCAATAGTAGCAGGAATTGGGGGTCCCACTGAGAGATTGGCTGAATATGTAGACGTGTTTCTGTCACCATTGGTAAAAAACCTTCCTTCATATATAAGGGACACGAAGCATATATTGAACATTCTGTCAGATTTAAGATGGGAGGAGGGCATGATCCTGGTGACGATGGACGTGGTGTCTTTGTACACCAGCATTGAACTGGAACTGGGAATAAAATCCATAGAGAATATTCTGTTTAAAAGAGCTGCTTCACAATGGAAACACACAGAGATGTTGATCAATATGATGCGCATTATTCTCTATAACAATGTATTTTTATTCAATTCCCAATGGTACAAACAGAAGAAGGGAGTGGCGATGGGATCTAAATTTTCCCCCAGTTTCGCAAATCTATTCATGGGTAAATTGGAAGAGGACTGGATATGGGGACCAGGAGGAGGCAGATTCCATGACTCTATTCTATACTGGGGGCGCTACATCGACGATTGTCTAATGATTTGGACAGGCAGCCCTGAAAAACTCACAGAATTCTGCATATACCTGAATTCAAACACTTCACATATGAAATTCACACAGGAATCAAGCAGCATGGGTATCAAATTTTTGGACATTGAAATATTCATTAAAAACAACCAACTGCACACCAGATTACATAGGAAAGACACTGCATGTAATGCGATCTTACACGCAAAAAGTGCACATCCACCGCACCAAATAAATGCCATTCCACTAGGCGAATACTCCAGAGCCAGACGGAACTGTAGTATTGACACAGATTTTCGATATTGCCTACGGGACATGGAAAAAAGATTTATCAAAAGGGGATACAACACATCTGTGATCCAGAAAGCAGGGAACAAAATCAGGAACACTGAGAGAATAAAAACGATCACAGACAAGGAGAAGAAACCCGCAGATACATCAGTCAGGTTGATCACCAATTATGATGATCACAGTAGGGCTCTATCCAAAAGCCTACAGAAACACTGGCACATCCTTACAAATGACCCCTCTTTAGCTAAGTTCATTAACAAGAAACCACAGATCACTTATCGAAGGGGTAAAACCCTACGCGCACGCCTCAGTCCGAGCTACACACACAACGCTTTCCCAGACACATGGCTTAGTGCAAGATCCAAAGGTTTTTTCAAATGTGGATGTTGTGGCAATTGTAGATGGGCGGATGACAAGAAAAGGACGTTTCAAGGCCCAAATAAAGAATATGAGATCAGGGTAAACATTAATTGCAACACCAAATTTGTAGTGTATGTACTAGAATGCACATGTGGAGGTAAATATGTAGGCAGCACTATAAGATGCCTGAAAGAAAGGATTGCAGAACACGTAAGAGCCTTAAAACAGAAAGATTTAAGATACCCCATGGCATTACACATTTGGGAGTGTCCAACACAGGGCCAGACCAAGAAGTTCAAATTCTATGGTATAGATTTTTGCAAACAGAACCCTAGAAGAGGTAACAGGGAGCTCAATTTAAGGAGACTAGAAGCCTTTTGGATCATGCGCTTGAGAACCTACGACCTAGGTTTTAATAGTGACAATGAGATGCACTATTTCCTAGGAGACTGATAGGTTCGTTTTATTTTGAAATCCGAGGGGTTATTGACTCTGGGGCATGGTCCTGAACATGTGATTGTCTCGACAAAGTATATACACGGTAATGACCACCAATGAATCATAAACCGTATTAAATGAGGGAAGTAACATCATGTACCAACATTAACACCACACTACCTTTGCTTAGGGACAAATGTCACAATTAATTCTGAAATTTGAACAAGGGTACACCGAGAACGATACCAGATGGTCAGTAATGTGTAATGCAGACCTTTTTTGTCACGACATTTCATACATCGATAAATATTGTGTCTCACTTTCTTCTCCGATATGCACCATGATGTGTTTGCCTTTCTGTAAGAAGTGTTTTTTCAATACCTATTGATACTTTGCTGTAATTTGTACCGCTTCTCCTATGTAATCCATCAAGTGAAGAGAAAATATTATTTTTACCGTTCAGTTTATATATGGTTTTCTGTCATGTTTTCATGTAAGAATTGTTTCTTACTATTCTTTCGAATTCGCGTTTCTTGACAAACTTGGAGATATACACGAATTCAATCTAACGCATGCGCACCACTAAACGTATTCACACACATACGTTCTAGTGTTTGCCTCGGTTTCCCGATATAAACACTTCCGGGTATGCGCACTAATAGAAACGCTAATACACGCGGAGAACACCAAGCACCTACGGATAGACGTACTCGTCAACGGGTAAGAATTACTACAGAGCTGGGAGATTCCTGTTATAATGTTGGCCCCATTCGATCTCTTTAGAGCGTGTGAGTGACTGATTTACATCACTCTTTGCAGAGCCTGAATGTCGGAATTGGAACAGTGTCACTAGTCACAGATTTGTTTGGACCTTAACAAATGCGGACAACGCTTAATCGCACAGGTTGTGTTTGGAAATATATGACCCCCTGGGTCGGAATTATCACCAGGTGTAAGGTAAGCCTGGACTCGAAGTACTCACTGCACCGCATATGGTTGAAAAGTGTATCTAAGGACTTTTCAGTGTGTGTTCATGGTTAATCAGTAATTAAGAAACGGATCGTGATAGTGTATGGGTTTTTTTGTGCTTGCTTATAGGTCAGATTCATTGGCCATACTACGATAAGGTAGGGGTACTTCGATATCTTCTCGCATGCATATTGCTTATTGCAATTTTCTCCCTGAGTGGGGCTATTAATAAGATTCGCCACATACACTTGGTTCACCCGGTTTAATATAGTCTCAATCATGAAGTTTGAATACACTAGACTCGCACTCGTAACACCGTGTAAAAATAGAGGACACATTCGTTCACGCGGCACCTACTGTGAAGGGGTCTTCATAGTATTTTCACGCACTAAGGACGTTGCATACTTATTGATTTTTCTATCTCTCTGTTTCGGTCAAGAATAATCAAATTATAGTTTATTTCTTTACGGTTTTGGGTGATTTACCCTTAACACCTGGACACCTTTCTCAAATCCATGGTACATTTATTTTTTTGTCGGTTTTCCCACCATCCTAGTTAGAATTTTAACTGGATCATTGTATGTCATTATATTCAGATACTTGTCTGTGATATATACCTTGTATATGTTTTCTTACCAGCCCTGAAGAAGTCGGGGGGTGTGTGTACCCCATGACGAAACACGTGTTGGCTGGCTGGATTGTTCTGAATTTCACCATAAAAACGGAAACTGAATCTACTTGATCGTCCTGTGATCCTTCAATATCCAATTATTACATTGCATGAATCTTGTTTGATACAAATTGGTAACTTACCTAAATACTGTGAAATTAACGTGTGCACAGTCTTGTTTCACGTTGTATAGCGGGCTCAGGCCCACTTTTAGAGGGTTTAGCGGTTATTTTTCCCTCTTCTGTTGCACCGTTTCTGATTTATTTCAATTTGAGACAAGAACGTTCAAAAGAGAGCGCTCATCAATAACCTGGCAGTGTGAAATAATACCCCCACTTTTGCTAATTATCAAATTGGTACGCAGGTTAGAGCAGCATCCGCGTGAGGACTCATCATGAACAGCGATAGAGATAAAATTGCAGAGGAACTTTTTGACAACCTTGCCAAAGGGCAATCAGTAGCAGTGAGTGCTGGGCTTAATATACCCACACGCAAAGAGGGCCTGCGGGACAAATTCATGAGATTAGAAAAATTGAAAAAAACTGAAAATTCGAAATGGTGGGACGGAGCTACATTGAAGCAGTATATGCGTCTCAATAGGGTCCCCAGGGGTCTAAGATCACAAATCTTCCCAACATACGATGACCTGGAGGAGGACCTACTAAAGAAATGGGAAGACACATTAAATGATAAATCCCAAACACTCATGACAATTCTAATTGAAAATACAGACAGGAAATTGATAAAACTCCAAAAAGATATTGAAACATTAGAACAAGAGATATTAGCCCTAGACCTCAAAGAAGCCACCGAGGAAAATTATGTAATACTTAATGAGATTTTAATGAAACATCAGAATGAGATCAAAGAAAGGAAAGCGAGAAAACTGAAACGGGATGAAATAGATTACAGGGAAGGACGAGTGTATACCTACGCGAGAAAATATGATTATCTTTTTCAGACAGGGAAAGAATCAGAAAAAACTAATCAAAGACAGGATATGAGTTCAATCTCTTCCAGTACCTCTTCTTTAAATGCACCAGTCACTAGCGACAGCGAATTGGAGAATACAGGGGCACCTTCCTCTTCCTCTTTTTTACGAGAGGTACAGAGAATCAGGAGAGGGAACAGACTTCCACCTATCCGCGATTCCATAAACGCAAAACCCGCAGAGGTCAGAGGGCAGGGAGAAAAAGAGGATTACCGCACCAAACTGAGGTCAGGTCAGAACAAGAAATAAAGGCAGGGTCGACAGATGATTTTGAGATCATGAACCTGTCTTCTATGTCTTTGAATGATGAAATGGTTAATTTGTTAAAAAAAGGTTTGAGTTTCAACCCTACTAACGAGGGTGATGTGTGTAATACTAAAGTGGATCTATACAAATTTACGAGAAATTTGAAATTGAAGAGTTTTTTTTAAATGAACCCTGTACCCAATAAAATCTCTATGCATATTCCTACTGATTCTTTGAATATCAGTTACAGTATCCAAGACGCGCTAAATACACAATTACTCTTATCTTTAGCAGACACAGAGGAAACACCCCAACGAATAGATTCACTATTACAAGAGCTTGACATCCAGACAGATTACACATTGACCAGTGGGCTTCGATCGAAATCCAAGTGGACACCCATACTAACTAGCGGGAACTCAATAGACACTTTTCACAAATTAGTACTGGCTGACCTTAACAAATTTGAAGACAAAAGGGACAAAAAGAAATCAAGATACACGGACAACCTGTCCAAAGGGGAACGAGTGGCCTTTAAAGAACTTGCAAACAACAAAGATGTTGTAATCAGAGAAGCGGACAAAGGAGGCAACGTAGTGGTAATGAACAAGCAGGATTACAATGCAGAAATACTTTCACAACTCAATGATACATCATGCTACGAACCAATACACCACAATCCAATAGGTCCACTTTCACAAACGATTAACCACAAACTTATTGAGTGGTATAATGACAGTCTGCTGACCCTGGAAGAAATGCATTATCTCAAAGTGTTTAAACCCAACTACCCTTGCATTTACACACTTCCGAAAGTACACAAACACTGCACTTTCCCCCCGGGTAGACCAATAGTAGCAGGAATTGGGGGTCCCACTGAGAGATTGGCTGAATATGTAGACGTGTTTCTGTCACCATTGGTAAAAAACCTTCCTTCATATATAAGGGACACGAAGCATATATTGAACATTCTGTCAGATTTAAGATGGGAGGAGGGCATGATCCTGGTGACGATGGACGTGGTGTCTTTGTACCCCAGCATTGAACTGGAACTGGGAATAAAATCCATAGAGAATATTCTGTTTAAAAGAGCTGCTTCACAATGGAAACACACAGAGATGTTGATCAATATGATGCGCATTATTCTCTATAACAATGTATTTTTATTCAATTCCCAATGGTACAAACAGAAGAAGGGAGTGGCGATGGGATCTAAATTTTCCCCCAGTTTCGCAAATCTATTCATGGGTAAATTGGAAGAGGACTGGATATGGGGACCAGGAGGAGGCAGATTCCATGACTCTATTCTATACTGGGGGCGCTACATCGACGATTGTCTAATGATTTGGACAGGCAGCCCTGAAAAACTCACAGAATTCTGCATATACCTGAATTCAAACACTTCACATATGAAATTCACACAGGAATCAAGCAGCATGGGTATCAAATTTTTGGACATTGAAATATTCATTAAAAACAACCAACTGCACACCAGATTACATAGGAAAGACACTGCATGTAATGCGATCTTACACGCAAAAAGTGCACATCCACCGCACCAAATAAATGCCATTCCACTAGGCGAATACACCAGAGCCAGACGGAACTGTAGTATTGACACAGATTTTCGATATTGCCTACGGGACATGGAAAAAAGATTTATCAAAAGGGGATACAACACATCTGTGATCCAGAAAGCAGGGAACAAAATCAGGAACACTGAGAGAATAAAAACGATCACAGACAAGGAGAAGAAACCCGCAGATATACATCAGTCAGGTTGATCACCAATTATGATGATCACAGTAGGGCCCTATCCAAAAGCCTACAGAAACACTGGCACATCCTTACAAATGACCCCTCTTTAGCTAAGTTCATTAACAAGAAACCACAGATCACTTATCGAAGGGGTAAAACCCTACGCGCACGCCTCAGTCCGAGCTACACACACAACGCTTTCCCAGACACATGGCTTAGCGCAAGATCCAAAGGTTTTTTCAAATGTGGATGTTGTGGCAATTGTAGATGGGCGGATGACAAGAAAAGGACGTTTCAAGGCCCAAATAAAGAATATGAGATCAGGGTAAACATTAATTGCAACACCAAATTTGTAGTGTATGTACTAGAATGCACATGTGGAGGTAAATATGTAGGCAGCACTATAAGATGCCTGAAAGAAAGGATTGCAGAACACGTAAGAGCCTTAAAACAGAAAGATTCAAGATACCCCATGGCATTACACATTTGGGAGTGTCCAACACAGGGCCAGACCAAGAAGTTCAAATTCTATGGTATAGATTTTTGCAAACAGAACCCTAGAGGAGGTAACAGGGAGCTCAATTTAAGGAGACTAGAAGCCTTTTGGATCATGCGCTTGAGAACCTACGACCTAGGTTTTAATAGTGACAATGAGATGCACTATTTCCTAGGAGACTGATAGGTTCGTTTTATTTTGAAATCCGAGGGGTTATTGACTCTGGGGCATGGTCCTGAACATGTGATTGTCTCGACAAAGTATATACACGGTAATGACCACCAATGAATCATAAACCGTATTAAATGAGGGAAGTAACATCATGTACCAACATTAACACCACACTACCTTTGCTTAGGGACAAATGTCACAATTAATTCTGAAATTTGAACAAGGGTACACCGAGAACGATACCAGATGGTCAGTAATGTGTAATGCAGACCTTTTTTGTCACGACATTTCATACATCGATAAATATTGTGTCTCACTTTCTTCTCCGATATGCACCATGATGTGTTTGCCTTTCTGTAAGAAGTGTTTTTTCAATACCTATTGATACTTTGCTGTAATTTGTACCGCTTCTCCTATGTAATCCATCAAGTGAAGAGAAAATATTCTTTTTACCGTTCAGTTTATATATGGTTTTCTGTCATGTTTTCATGTAAGAATTGTTTCTTACTATTCTTTCGAATTCGCGTTTCTTGACAAACTTGGAGATATACACAAATTCAATCTAACGCATGCGCACCACTAAACGTATTCACACACATACGTTCTAGTGTTTGCCTCGGTTTCCCGATATAAACACTTCCGGGTATGCGCACTAATAGAAACGCTAATACACGCGGAGAACACCAAGCACCTACGGATAGACGTACTCGTCAACGGGTAAGAATTACTACAGAGCTGGGAGATTCCTGTTATAATGTTGGCCCCATTCGATCTCTTTAGAGCGTGCGAGTGACTGATTTACATCACTCTTTGCAGAGCCTGAATGTCGGAATTGGAACAGTGTCACTAGTCACAGATTTGTTTGGACCTTAACAAATGCGGACAACGCTTAATCGCACAGGTTGTGTTTGGAAATATATGACCCCCTGGGTCGGAATTATCACCAGGTGTAAGGTAAGCCTGGACTCGAAGTACTCACTGCACCGCATATGGTTGAAAAGTGTATCTAAGGACTTTTCAGTGTGTGTTCATGGTTAATCAGTAATTAAGAAACGGATCGTGATAGTGTATGGGTTTTTTTGTGCTTGCTTATAGGTCAGATTCATTGGCCATACTACGATAAGGTAGGGGTACTTCGATATCTTCTCGCATGCATATTGCTTATTGCAATTTTCTCCCTGAGTGGGGCTATTAATAAGATTCGCCACATACACTTGGTTCACCCGGTTTAATATAGTCTCAATCATGAAGTTTGAATACACTAGACTCGCACTCGTAACACCGTGTAAAAATAGAGGACACATTCGTTCACGCGGCACCTACTGTGAAGGGGTCTTCATAGTATTTTCACGCACTAAGGACGTTGCATACTTATTGATTTTTCTATCTCTCTGTTTCGGTCAAGAATAATCAAATTATAGTTTATTTCTTTACGGTTTTGGGTGATTTACCCTTAACACCTGGACACCTTTCTCAAATCCATGGTACATTTATTTTTTTGTCGGTTTTCCCACCATCCTAGTTAGAATTTTAACTGGATCATTGTATGTCATTATATTCAGATACTTGTCTGTGATATATACCTTGTATATGTTTTCTTACCAGCCCTGAAGAAGTCGGGGGGTGTGTGTACCCCATGACGAAACACGTGTTGGCTGGCTGGATTGTTCTGAATTTCACCATAAAAACGGAAACTGAATCTACTTGATCGTCCTGTGATCCCTCAATATCCAATTATTACATTGCATGAATCTTGTTTGATACAAATTGGTAACTTACCTAAATACTGTGAAATTAACGTGTGCACAGTCTTGTTTCACGACGTCAGATATTACATCACTGATGACATCATCCAGTGAATTTGTGTCTTTCTGTAAAATAAATATTTTTGATATATGTATATCTAAAGGTTAATGGAAGAATAAATGGGCAAATAAGTATCTAAATACAGTGATGTAATATCTGACATCATCAGCAGTGGATTGCGGTCGCGTGAGTCATAGTTACCTGAAACTAACTATAACGGTGGAATTTCATTGGTTTTTTACGAGTAAAATATCCAGCTAACTATAACATGTGTGAAACCTATGGTTTTTTAAGTGAATATATATATATATATATATATATATATATATATATATATATATATATATATATACACATATAATTTTTCCACCAAACTAAAATAGAATTGCTGGACATATTGCACATCACCTCTTTTTAACTTGCCTCAGTCCTAATGAAAGCTGCTACATCCCCTCGAGGAGTATTAGGCTGAAATATGTCGACCATTCTAATTCTTTCAATGTATACAGAAGGAGCATACAATTATTATAATTTTCTCCACAAATAGGTATTGAAGTCCATAAATAATCCAAGTTCCAATGCAAGCTTCCTTGTTCACTCTTCTTTATTGACACTTATTCATCTCAGTTGACACTTGTTCTAATATCTTCACAATACAGTTCAATAAGAAAATTCTATACAGCCAGCCTACGCGTTTCGTCCCCCATGGGACATCATCAGGGCTAAATTATTTTCTTTTTATTGACAGCTGGATTTATCGGACCAGGCTGGCGAGGAGAGAACTTCCTAGAGGAGCTCCATATGCTAATAGAAGACACCAACCTATCAAAAATAAAGATTGTTAAAATTGCCATCTATGGCTGGTAGTAAAAATGATAACAAACTCTTCTGAGATTTAATTAAGAATAAGGATTTAGGTTGCATAAAGTTGGAACACAGCATTGGAACTCCAAATAAGAATTATAAAAAGAAAATAATTTAGCCCTGATGATGTCCCATGGGGGACGAAACGCGTAGGCTGGCTGTATAGAAATTTCTGATTGATCTGTATTGTGAAGATATTGGAACATGTGTCAACTGAGATGAATAAGTGTCAATAAAGACAAGTGAACAAGGAAGTTTGCATTGGAACTTGGATTATTTATGGACTTTGATAACTATTTGTGGAGAAAATTATAATAATTGTATGCTTCTTCTCTATACATTGAATCTTTTGTCAGATGACCTTTGGGCGGTGGATCATTAGAAGTGAGCATTAAAAATTGTTCTGAATATTCACCCCAGAAATAATCACTTAGAATACTCACCTGTGCACACGAGTCCTGACCCTCACCACTCTTACATGTTGGTTAGACCTTCTAATTCTTTGACAGATTGAATCTCCCTCTGTCTAAGCTCCACTTTTTAATCCCGACCTATGAATGGCATATTAAAGTCGGTTAGCATATCATAGAGTCAGTTTTAGCCACTTACATCCTTTTTTCACTCCCTTCTTACCACACACACTTATCAAGAGGTTTAGTACACCTCAGCATCTCCACTAAAACATCCCTGAGCTCCTCCCTCTCAGAGAGGGGGTTGTAGCCCACACTACGACTAGGTTCATAGTGTGAGGAGCTTCCCGACGAGGAAGCATGCCACCCACAGGTGGGTGAGGGGAATTGTCCTAAGAAAGGGATACTTCAGCACCCCAATAATATGCTTTTAGATGTGGGTGAGGGGAATTGTCCTAAGAAAGGGATACTTCAGCACCCCAATAATATGCTTTTAGAACCAGGGGCCCACATTGTTTTGTCTAGTTGTCAAGCACAAAGACCAGTAAGTAAAGAGAAATTTCCATTGTCTAAAAGTATCAAACACAATAAGATGATGGATGGAGTGCTGAAACTTTTCAGACACTCACCCCCAGTCACAGATCTGGGTTGAATCCATCATCTTTTTTCTGCTCAGTAAGTCACCCCAATTTGGACCCAACCATATTCAAATCAGTCTTGACCCTGCTCCTCTTGGGAACATTCCAGCACAAACTGCCAGGCCAGGTCTTTCCTGGACCGGAAACAAGCATCCTGAGATCAGTTTTGGGGTTTCACCCCACATCAGCCAGGCTAGCTTGAATCCAATGGCAGCGTGAGCAAGGGACCTACATCTGGGCATACCAGGCCCACTTAGGGCGAGAAAGCAAAAGTCACACAAACGATGGACGGAATGCAGAACAAATTAAAACATTCACTCCCAGTCAAGGGACCTGGGTTAAATCCATTGTTCTTTTGCTCACCATGCCACCCCAATTTAGACACAGCCATATTCAAATCAGTCTTGACCCTGCTCTTCCTGGGAACCGTTCAGCCCGAATTGCCAAGCCAGGTCATCCTTGGACCAGAAACAAGCATCCTGGAATGGTTTCGGGGTTTCACCCCTCATCAGCCAGGCTAGCTTGTATCCAGTGTCACAGTGAGCCTGGGATCCACGTCAGGGCATACCCGGTACAGTTTAACGATTGACAAGTAGTTTTAAGGTGCAAGTTGAAATGGCAGTAAACTGCACACAAAAGCACTGCAGTGGCAGGCCTAAGACAGGTTTGAACGGCTACGTCTGTGGGTGGCACAATCAGTGCTGCAGCCCATTAGTAGCATTTGAAGTTCAGGCCTTGTGTATGTGGAATACCACTTTAAAAGGGACTTACCAGTACAATAAATGTGCCAGCTATGTATATACCAATTTCATCATGTTTTAGGGGAGAAGCATGTGCACTTTAGCACTGGTTAGCAGTAATAAAGTGCTCCGAGTTCTAAGGCCTACAAAAAGAGTTCAGCGAAAAGAGCAGGAGGAAGACAAAAAGTTTGGGGTGACCCTTCAGAAAGGGCCATGTTCCAACAATAATCCATTGTTAAAGGTCTATCAGCTCCAAGAAATGCTTTTGAAAATGAATACCAAACCTTCTGTCTTTGTCATAACTCTTCACAATAGATCATCAGACTTACAGCGTTGGACATAATGTTTCCCAGTGAACCAATCAGGCCCACAGCCTTTGCGATTGGCTTGTTACCATAATCCACTCAAGCCTACTGTTTTGAGAGTAAGCTTTCCAACAGAAATACTGTCATAAAATTACAAATATATACAAAATTACAATTGGCAATCCAAAATGCTATTTCTCATAAATGAGCCTAAAATGGATAATCACAGTGTAAATATTCTATCACCACGTTTTGTCACAAGTTTTCCATGCAACAAACTACCTCTGCAGGCTTTAATACAGAGTAACAACAATCCATCCTTAATTACCTGTAGGCTTTCACATATGCTTTCATAAGTCAAGCCTGCTCCCTGTATCCTAAGGTTTCATAATTTTCACGACAGCACTACAGCCTTCATAGCAGCTTCACCAGGTGTCCCGGATTTGCCGTGCAGCCCAGGTTTTTCATCAGCTGTCCTGACAGATTTCAGCAAATTACAGGGTTGACTGAAAACAGAGAGAGGCAGGTTTGTTATTTGTCCCAAAGCAGGACTAGTTATCAGCTTACCAGAAAGCAATTTAAATGCCAGGGGGCAGATTTACAAGCCCCGTGCGCCACATTTACGCTGCGGCGTAAACCATGCGCCACGTTGCGTCTTGTGTCAGGTTTCATGGGGGCGTTGTTGCGCAGGGTGGGCGTTCCGTCGCAGGAACGCCTAGTAAAAGTGACGCAGTGAAATCTACAAGATTCACTGAGTCACTTTCCCGAGGCCGCTGCGTCAAATCCTTACGCCTGCTTGAGGCAGGCGTAAGGAGTGGTGCACCACGTTAGGTATGGGCGGCCTCTGTGCATTGCTGGAGCCGCGTCGTGCTTGCGACACGAATCCAGCAATGCGCCGCCCTTATGGCACAGGATGCGACACGCATCACCCTATCCTTGCGCCATGGTGCGCTGCATTGTAAATGTGACGCATTCGAGGTGGCGCAAGGAGAGAATTGCGTGTCGTATCTTTTCAGGTGCATCCCTGCTGATTTGCAGTGATGCGCCAGAACTTGTAAATCTGCCCCGAGGTATGAATCTGGGTTTAAAACTTGCATTTAATTTATTCCATTCGTGTCTCATATGTCTGTTTCTATTATGCCCCATGGTTGATGTAAAATTGATTTATTTTTGGGAAATGTCTCGGTTTTTAGTTTCCAAAATGTGGTCACACTGCTTCATAGGCAGCCATAACTAACAGATTCTGTCTGTATTGAACATACGGTTTCCCACTAAGCAAAATAGTGTAATTTAAATGTTTTTTTCAGCAGAAACACACAAACCCCTGCCCAAACAAACGTTGTGCTAAGGGAAGCCAACATGTGGGTGGAGCCTAAGTCCTTTCTTACTGGTGTTTATCTAATTCTGAAAGGTCTTTTTCTGTGGATCATATAAGCTGAAGCGATGGCTGCGCTGTCATCTAGAACTACAAAGGAATAGAGAAAGCATGGTGTCTTTCGCCACCTAGTGGTATAGCAGCAATCAAACTATACATCAGGCTCACTTGCAATGCAAGATCTGCTAATAAACTTTGCTGAAGCAGAGCATGGGTCATAATGCCCTTTCTGTCTCTTATCCCCTGTCCTGTTCCAATCATATTAGAGTTCAATGTCAATTCAAGGAGTGTCGAACACTGTACGACCAAAAACTGGAAGCTGTCAGTGAACCCCCAGATGCTGTTCTCAGAAAAGCCATTGCTGTCTTGGTGTGGTGCTGGAGACAAGTATGCAGGAAGAGCGTTCTGAAATCTTACACTTAAATAATTGGTGTTGATGGAGCGTAAAAGTTTAACGATGATTGCCTCTATCAATTCTCAACATTATATGAAATTTAGGGCAATATTCTTGATAAAATTGTGCAAAATGGTTGAAAATGAAAAACATGAGGTTTTCTACTGCATCCTAAAATTATGCAGAGAGGTTCTGAAAATGTGAAAAACATAAATAAAGAGAGAGAAAAAAAGTTATTTGCATATGCAATGGCAACACGTGTTTAAGAATTCAAACATGAATAAATTAAGAAAATGTGCTGATGGTTTTTAAATGTGATAAATTAAACTAATGCTTTCGTAATTAAACACTTGAAAACAATTTATATGTTCAGATTTAAAGATGCTTGATAATGTGAAGATTTGCAGTGTTATCTTAGCAATATGTGATACAAACGTGAATAACAAAAGTGACCCGCATATTAATATGTGTTGAAAAGAAAAAAAAAAACATGAGAGAATTTTTCTTTTGTGGTACCTAAGATTATCATGTAACTTCCGAAGAAAAGAATAATGAGTGAATTAATTAAGAAAATTGAATTATTCCTATTAACATGTATTTTATATTAACCTTAGTGTGATATTGAATCAGCAAGTTTCACGTACGTCTCAAATGCTTTCTTTTCCTCGTTTCGAAAAGCAGAATCGAGCTGAAGTAGTCCTTTCAGACACTATGAGAACTTTTCATTAAGGGCCAGATGCATCAAGGCAAAAACCAGTCGCAAAGGGGCAGATTCACAGAATCTGCCCCTTTGCGACCGGTGCTTCTGCATTTGGGATGCAACATGCCAAATGCAAAAATCGCAATGTAAGTAATAGCAAAAATTGTGATTACTTAAATTGCGATTGCATTTAGGGCATCGCGAATTGCGATTCCTTTAATGCAATGCATGAAGCAAAATGAAATAGTGATTTCGCTATTAGGGGTCGCAAATTACCATGAAATTAAACTGGGCGGTAATCTGCGAATACTTTAAAAAATGCACTAAAGAGCATTTTTCAAAGTTACATGTTACACACACACATGCCTTTGGAGCATGTGTGTGTGCAGCATGTGGTCACATGGCAATATCAGGGGTGCAACAGGGTGTCCTTTTGGCACCATTGCACCCTTGAAATTGCATGCGCAATTTGCGAGTACCTATTTGGTACTCGCAAATTGGGCATGCAATTTCCATTGATTCCTATGGGCCTCTAGGCCCATAGGAATGAATGGGTAGCAATTCCTTAATTGCGAGTCGCAATTTGCGAGTCGCAATTGAGGAATGTTTAGGAATCGCAAATCTTTTTGCGATTCCTACATGCATAGGCAATTGTGTTTTTTTTAATTGCGACTCTTTAAAAATCGCATTTAAGAATCGCAATTGCCTATTTTGATGCATGTGCACCTAAGTTTCTGATTGAAGAAATGTTTTTTATGGCACTTTTGCAAATTCAGTCACATTTGCCAAAATGTTTATGTGTTCTATTTTGTAATAAATATTGTGTTTTATAATTCTATGACATGTAGATATGCCCTTTGACTCCCCTTTGATTGTAGCCCCTCTTTGGGGTGTTACAGCGGAAATATAAAATTTTAGATGAGTAAAAATGTAATTACTGGGGTGTTTCTCACCCCGGGTTTTGAGTGACATCATAGACAAGTCGAGCTTTGCTGCTGTTGTCTATTTGATGTCACTTAGAACCCCTCAGTGAAAAACATCTCCAGAATTCACTGTTACCTATCCACACTTCTATATAAAAATTCCTTTCTAACATATATTGATTTCCACCTCTTAATAATCCTAAATAGATTTCTTAAAAAACGATTATTTTCAAGGACTCTCGCATAGATGGATGTGAAGTAAACTGTTGCCTATTGATCAATGAGTCATGAAAAGACCTTCCTTTCATCTACCTTTCTCGAACCATGCATCTAAACTATGTAACCTTATGACTGTCTCTTTTAGGATTGTTAAATCTTTCAAGGTTTTAAAACTGTGAAGACTCACCTGCTCGAGAAACCTTTGCACTCAATATGGATCTGATCACGTTACTCCTGGAAGCCAGTCAGATACACCGAGGATATGACTATCGTGAGCAAGAATATTGTGGACAACATATCAGTTACCAAACTATTTAAAGGTAAGGGCATAGAGAGGAGTATAGGTTTTACTATATAGATCTATATATCGTCACAGTACATATATGTGGAGTTAGGTATAGAAAATCCACACTGACCTTTCGATTTTTTTGGATTCAATATTTTGTTCTCAATATTTCTATTCCATTATTCTATGTTTGATAATCAGGGGACAGATCCTAAAGATTGTTGAATGACTTGCTTAGAAGAATTCAAACTTGTTTTTATGCCTTTTGAAAGTTTTGCTGCATTAAATAACTGTCAGAAAGGTGGGGCAATTTTACAGCAAGCCCTCTGTGTAACCTATCTGTTGTTCTGAAGCAACTGTGTAACTCAAAATGTTTATTACATCTCGTATTACGAGTTGTAAATTGCTATCTCCTGAGGCTTGAGCCGGGAGACCACATTAGCGCGATTTGCACATTTTGTATGGTTGCAATCTCTGGGAACTTAGATACAATTTTAACTGTTTTAAGTGTTTTTAACAAGCAACAATTTTTAAAAATACCTGGTTTCCTGTGGTTTTGCCGCCGTACTGATCATTGCGGTTTTGCAAATCACAGCCCAGAAACGCTTAGACTTTGGCGGACCCGTAATTGTAGAACGGGACCCACATCTTGGGGGAATATATAGGTCAGCGGGCCAGCTTCTCTACCCTGCCTGACTACAAATGCACGCTCGGATGCGTCCGCGCAGCAGGCGCACCGGCGGCGCGCCAAAGACAAGCATGTCTGCGCCAGTCCGCGCTCGGGTCGCGCTCAGCGCCAGCACCCCTGTGCATTTCAAACCAGGCGATACCACTATTGTGAGCTATACAAGATTGAAGCTACTTGATCTTAAGCCGATTGGTAAGACCACTGGTTGTGTATGTCTCATGTTGGATTCAAGTCCCTTGCCCCTCTGGTCACCTGCTCTAATGGTAACTGCACGTTGCCCAGTCTTGTATATCAGATTGTCAGTACCATAAACTCCAAAAAAGTTAAAAGTTCGGAACTGGGGAAAACAGTGATAAAATGTGTGATGCTTAACGCCAGATCCCTAGTGAAGCACAGCATAGAGTGTGCGGCACTATTTGAGGGAGAAGATATTAAAATGGCTTTTATTAAAGAGACTTGGACTGACAAAGCCTCAGGCCCTGACATTGTAAAAGCTGCCCCTCCCGGGTTCCTGTTTCATACTCTAAACAGACCACTCAGGAAAGGGGGGGTAGCGATAATTTAAAACAACTCATTGAAGGCGGGCTTATGCGCAGCTTCAAACTCAGCCTGTGAGGCACTCTCTTTTAGCTTCAGTCTATCCCATCACCACACATTTAAGGGCATTCTACTACATAGACCTCCAGGGCCCAGGAGCACATTCATAGCCTCTATTGGCAATTTGCTGGAAGAGGGGCTCTGTACAGACTCCTTTACGATCATGGGAGAGTGGGGACCTTAGCCTACAGGTGACAGCCCCACCCACATAGCAGGGCACACTCTAGATGGCATTTTCTCAAGCCATCCACAACTCACCGGTACGGGTTTGTTGCTTTTCACATGGACTGATCATGCAGCTGTATTATTTGAACTGACCCTTTAAATTCACTGTGTTGTCAGGGGGCGCACCAAGAGTCAGATTGAAAGCAGGGCATGGAACAAAATTGAGGGCACTGATTTAGAAGATGCGCTTACAGTAACTGCTGGTCAGTTACCCACAGGAATAGATGAGGTGACCACCTTCCACACTAATTGGGTGGAAACAGCATGTAATAAACTAGCCCCAGTAAAAGTCCAGTTTGCGAAAAGATCTCACCCATCAGCTCCTTGGTATACGGAGGAATTGAGGAAACAGAAACTCACCTGCAAATCCCTGGAGCGGAATTGGAGGAAAAAATATGAGGAACCAGATAAAAAGATCTATAAACAAAGTCTGGCTTCCTACAAGCTACCATTATTTAATGCTAAGAAAACTTTCTTCGTAAATCAAATCAACTTTGCAAAAACCTCTGCTAAAGAACTTTTTAAACTGTATCAAGTCTGGCCTCCCCCTACCCAGCAAAAATGCAGTCAAGTCAGGAACTATGCAAGGATATCGCTAGGTTCTTCCTGAATAAGGTGGAGGTCATTTTTTCGGCTTTTAATCTCCCAAGTTCCACAGAGACTGCAGTTTTATTGGAGAGAAGGAGACCAGCCATGGACCCTCCCCCTGTCTTTGACAAATTTGCCGCGCTTTCTTTCACTGATACCAAGAGGCTCCTCATGTCAGCAAGATCAGGCTCCCCCTTTGATCCCTGTCCTGTTTCGGTGATCAAACGTGCCCCAGCACCCATCGCGCTTGCGCTCACCTCCCTTTTTAATGCAATTTTTGAAGCAGGGCACTTCCCTAAACTGTGGAAGGTCGCTTCAATACTACCTCTGCTAAAGAAGCCTAGTCTTGATCCCAAGGACCCCAACAATTTTTGACCAATTTCCCGCCTCCCGCTACCAGCAAAAATGATCAAGAAGACAATGAACTGGCAACTCAGTGCCTTTCAACGTGAAAACCAAGTGCTAGACCCTACTCAATATGGGTTCAGAGAAGGTCATAGTACTGAATCTGCCCTTATAAAATCTACTGAAGAGATCAGGGAAGTCCTGGATAAGGGAGGTTAGGCCGTCATGGTTCTGTTGGACCTGTCAGCGGCCTTTGATACAGTCCATCATGATCTATTGTTGGACTGTCTGCTGGCATGCGGGGTTTAGGGTAAAGAGTGGAAGCTACTAAAATCCTTCTTATCTGGTAGATCACAATTTGTGGCGCTGGACGAATGTCACTCTAAACCCTTCATCCTGCCTTGTGGAGTGCCAGAGGGATCTTCGCTTTGCCCCCTACTTTTTAATGTGTACATTTCATCCCTAGCCTCAATAATCAGCTCCTTTGGATTTAACCTGACATCCTACGCTGATGACACACAAATTGTTGTGGCTCTGCGACCTGGACAGGGAGTTGGTATAGACAAGCAGTTCCACAACTGTATGGAAGCTTTTGGAAGGTGGATGTCACAAAACTGCCTAAAATTAAATTCAGACAAGACGGAAGTCATCCTTTTCAGAAATTATGCCAATTTTTGGACCCCAAACTGGTGGCCAGTAGCAATGGGCATTCCTCCAACACCCTCGAGGAAAGTAAAAAACGTAGGAGTTATGGTTGATGACAAGCTTAACTTTGGTGACCAGATTAATGCAGTGTCTTCAGCCACCTCCTATGTGCTCAGAATGATTAAGAAAATTCTGTCCTTTCTGCCCTTTGATAGTCAGCGGACAGTGGTCACGGCGCTTATCCTGTCCAGGCTTGATTATTGTACCAGCCTTTCTCCTTGCCTGCAGGAACGTTTCATGAACAAACTCCTAGTGTTGCAAAATGTGGCAGCGAGATTGCTCTCTGGCACACCTAAATTTGCTTCTGTCTCCAAAGAAATTAAGAAACGTCACTGGTTGCCTGTTAGGAAATGGGTGCGCTTTAAAGCCCTTTGCACCGTTTACTAAGCTCTCCAAGGCACAGACACAGATTATCTGAGACAGCATCTTCAGTGGTACTTGCCTAAAAGAATCCTGCGTTCCTTGGGAGCCAAGTTGTTGGTAGTACCACCCACAAAAAAAGACTCATGGGGTGGAAAAAGCTTTATTATGCATGCTGCAAAAGCCTGGAATGACCTTCCTTTTTACCTGAGAAACACCTCGGACCTCCTGACATTTAGGAAGGGATTAAACACCTGGCATTTTCACATGTAATCGTGGTCTACCTCTTATTTAGCCAGGGGATAGCAGCTAGCGCCAGGACACCTTTGAGTAACCGTTGTGCTTTATAAGTTCCTATAACATAACACAACATATTGTGGAGAGATCCAACGTCCCTGAGGGCATTGTTAATGTAAATATACAATGTCAGGAAAATGTGTATTTATTTATTTGTTTCTTTCTTTCTTAATTCGAAACCTATACCTGGAAAAAAAATATTGCAGAGCACTACTTTTGCAATACATTCATGAAACATCAGCAAGTGGACAAGGAGATTTAAAAACTGAAATTAAGTCTTCAGACAAACAGATAAGACAGTTGGGATATGATGTTAGTGCATGACCACTGGGAACAAATTAACTTGTGCTGTTACACAAAGCCAATTTAAAGATTTACAAAAACTTGTGGTATAGACTTTATCTAGACCAAAGATGAATTGTATAGTCTGTTTTGGACTGCTGGTAGCCGCATGATGGAATATTTAGGGGAGTTCAATACATGTCGGCCAGGCAATAAGACAACCTAGAAAATGCAATGGCTAGTTATTCAATGTTTGATATTGGCTATTGTGCAAAGCTTTTCTGGGTTATACATAAGGTCATGTGCAATAGCGGCCCATGCAGGTAAGCGTGGTGGGATGTTGGGGAGATGTGGGGTGGGGTGAAAGTGATAAACGATGGGATAGGTAATGTAAAATAAATAAAACCACTTACCTTGTGCTCGCGCATTGCCGAGTAAGTGATGCAGCCAGCACAAGGTAAGTGGTTTTATTTACTTATTTATTTTATATATGCTATCTTGTCGTTTGTCACTTTCACCCCCTCCCTCCCTTGCCCCACCGCCTCACCGTACTTACCTGCACGGACCACTACTGATCAAGTGACATCTTCACAACTGAGAGAATATGTGGTGTAAAGGACAGATGAACCTCAAATATCACCCCCAAGTTCCTAACTATTAAAACTGGTCCAGACAGTGGGCCCAGCTGCACAGGCCAGCTGAAAGTTTATGCCTATGACCAACTGGAGACAGCTTTTAGGTATAAATAATCTGGCATCTACTGGACATTTTACACTGGCCTACTTATCTGCGGCATCATCATTCCAATTCAAAGGTTTGAGGACCATCTGTATATTTCTGACACCGCGGACCTTAGGCCTCCGCTGATCCTGTCAACGGTGTCATGTAGATATTAAGTAAGAGTGGGAATAGGCTTTAGCACTGGGGTACACCATGATTTGTAGACTTCAATGTTGGCTAGGAATTAAATATATTTTGTTTATTTTTAACTTCATGAATAAGCATTGGGAAGGTCACAATTACTATGAAATGGTTAATTTCTATTCAATTAATTTGCAGATTATAATTTCGAATTGCCATTATATGAGACTATCAATATGTTCAATAATAATGATTACACAACGTGGTGCTCCATTGCTCTAGACAGCACATTGTTCGGCCTTCCCTAGAGAACTGGTATACAAGTGAGATTCTGACTTTTTACTTGCTTTGAAGTAAGTGGGTATGTATTATTCTTCATTAATTAGAAGAGACAGATTTCTAAATTCAGCGCTTGATCTACTTTAATTTCAATCAATTATGTATATGATCATCAAATCAGGTGCGGTCCGTACTGGTAGGAGCGGTGGGTGGGTGGGGAGTTGACATAAACGACGGGATAGGGAAAATAGTATAAATGAATAAATAAAACCACTTACCTTGCGCTCACCGCATCGCCGAGCGCAAGGTAAGTAATGTTATTTATTTATTTTCCCTATCCTGTCGAATGTCGACTTTCCCCCTCCCCGCCCCAATGGTTTTACCTGTACTAGCCGAAGGAAATACGAATGAATGGGGAAATTTCACAGTGAATATGATATTAAATATTTACAGCACTAATGAAGTGTTTCAATGGAAATAAACACGTTATCTGGACTGGACTTTAAAAAAGTAAATAAAAGACGATGAAAATTTAATAAATACTTTTTTCTACATCCGAAGAATTGATGTGTCATTCTTTTGTGATACCCGCAATGTCGTCTTGAATGCCTGAGCATTTATTCATCAGTGCACTTCACCCTACAACAACAGTACACCAATTATAAAACAAAAACACATTGCAATGCCCTTCAGCACATAACTCCATGGCTATGGTCTATTAATCAGGGTCGAAACGGACTCGATAATTCTCGCCTCGGTACCTACTCTAACCAGGAACACAATCGGCAACTCTGGGCATTAGCTTGCCTCATCTCCACAACGGCCCCCCACATTCGCTGGGGATGCCTGGTTTCACCTTGGAGATACCCTGGAGGGACCATCTCACAGGGATAGCCAGGACGGGTTCCCCAGCGGTCAACAGCGCCAGGACGCCTCAGGGCAGCAGTGCGCTTTACAAGACACATACATTTACATTTATTAATCAATGTTACAGTTTCTATATTTTCTAATAAAAGTGAGAAAGAAAGAGGCTACATTGATTTCTTGCTGTTTGGGTCACAAAAGAGTGCAAGTCACATGTAGTTTCACACTTCCCTTTCTGGAGTTTTAGGAGCCTTATGTTGATACAGGATTCTAGTATTTTGGAGAATGTTCTACTATTTTGAAGCTTTCACCTGGCCTCCTCCTGATTCCTCTCTTCCTCCAAGTGTGGTCTACTGCTGAGCCTGGACTACTAAAAGTCTCAGTCTTGCTACCCATCCTAAGCCTGGCCTCCTGATATTAGATATGGGCTTATGTTAGCATTCTCTCCTGTCTCCTGGACATCTCTGCCCTACATTACTGAGAGGGCGAAAGGGACTAAAGTGAACAGAATAGATCCATATGCTGAATGGCCTTATTTTTCCAAAGAACTGAAAATGAATACCCCTAATCCTCCCCATTACCACTTGTTGTGTCCTGCGAGACACGTTCTAGTGTCTCGACAGACAAAGAGTTAGTAGCCACTCCCCTCTGGGAGTGGGCACACTTGCAACTCCACACGCATCCCTCACAGGCGTCACGAGTGACGTGAACCTGTCAATAAAAGGGCCCAGGTGCAAGTGCTTGTGGCCAGTTGAGTAACCAGAGTCACTGTGTCTGCACCCTTCCTTCATCAGCATGTGGGCCTAGAGCCCACAACACCACATTTGGTGACGAGGTGGGTCTGACCCCGTGTGTCCCCTGGCAGCAGCCTGGTTGTTCTCTGAGGGGGAGGGGAGCGGCCCCTGTTCAGGGCATGCCTAATGCCTGCGTGACCCTGTAGAGAGACGACTAGACCAGACAACGGGCACCCAGCAGGTGTACTGGCGCCCACAGGCTGAGACCTCTGCAGTCACAAGAAAAGTAGGTGAAGTCGCAGTCAGCGTGGGAGGCCGGAGGCGCTTCACCGCTGTAGACAGACTGCGAGAAGGCCACATGTCCACAGGTGACCAGAGCGAGACAGCACCACACCAAGGATGCCGGCACCGAGATCCCAGGCTGAGTGTAGCCTGTCAACCCCCCTTTGAAGAAGGAAAGGAGCGAGAGGCTGTACAGCCCTGCAACAGCCCATCTGGCGTACCCGAGGCCAGTAGGAGATGAGGTACGCTCTGACCCACCGGTGATGGCACCTAGCGGCAGTGAGGCCGGCCGCCATCTATCCCGAGGATGAGGCGCTCTGCCAGCAGCAGGGAGGGTGCAATGAGCAGCGCCCCAGGGAATGGCGCACGAGGCATAAGTGCCAGCAGCACACCGCTCTTGCCCTGTGACTCCGCTGTGACCCAGAGTACTGGAATTGGGGAAGCCGCGAAAGCGTCTGCAGCCCATGACACACCTGGCATGCTGATCCGGCCGGCAAGAGAGGCGGTGGCGCATCCGAGCAGAATGCAACACTCACCCTGCAATCTCTCAAGGTCCCGCTGGTGGAGGGTGCTCACGAAGCCACGCGTACTGGGTGAACCATGCCGGAGAACCACGTGTTGCCGGTGGCCAACGAGAGACTGCCACTGCAGTGAAGGAGACGGGGAACGCCCACAGCGACACCTAGTGGCTGCATATTTGCAACACAGCTCAGGGTACACAGCACAAGAGGCAGCTTGCGAAGGGACTAAACACATGTACAAGAAAGGCGCTAAGACATGCTACAAAGTAGGTCTCTACACCTGCTGCCTCAGCATCTTCCCGCAACAGACCGGTCTGAGCCCCGAGGAACCAGCGAGGCCCATGCAGCGTCAACTAGCTGCCTGCCTCACTACACCAGCACCCTCTGCATGCTTTGATGTGACTAGAGAGAGAGAGAGCGAGAGAGACCTGGAGAAGTGGAGCCCTGGGAAAGTGCCCTACAGGCCGCATTCCGCCCACACGTGCCAACCTAATGCAGAATCGAGGCAACTGCAGCCTGCAAGGAGGAAGGACAGCGCCACCTAGTGGCCAGCACGGACACCTTTATCAAGGGATAGCCTTCAGTGTCACCTACAAGGAACTGGCAACCGCACAGTGGGAGTCCGAGAGTAAGCCGCACAGCCTGCGCGAACTGAGTCTCAAGCCTCAGGTTTCTCAGCGTGTCTATCACCCCCTGTCATCAACATCTCAACAGCCCCAGAAGTCCAAGTGCACGGACGCAAGTGCCTCCCCAAAGGACATGGAGGTACCTGGCCACTCCCTGTCTCAGGTGATCGACTCCAGACTGAATGTCTGCAACCATCAAGGCAAGTCATCACCCGCCATCGTCCAGATTCACCACACGACTGGCAATGCCATCATGCCAGTCCTCATCAAGTGCGTCAAGCGAAACTATCTTGAGTACCAATGGATTGGAGTTGTACATTATTGCCAAACTATCTAACAAGAAGACTCAGAGGCTACCTGCACCTGAACTGCGGCAGCGAGAGCATGTCCTGACCAAGACCCATATACCCTTGAGGTTTGCGCAAGAGACTGGCTACTGGCTCCTCAGAGGTTTTGCAGCCACAACAAGTCGGCACCCACACAGCCCCAGCGCAGCCTACAAGCAGTCCCGTGGCAAACCCGACAAAGGGCCTCCCCAGGCGGGAGAGTTGGAAGAGACATTGCCCCATCGACAGGTCCCCGGACACAGCAAGACAGTCTAACAGAGACTTCAGGCGATCCTGCAACCATTAAGTGAACTTTCACCATGGACTTCAACCATGATCTTGACGCACCCAGTCAATGAACTATTGTTACCCACCACATACCATCCTTCATGTCAGTGAAAGAAAGATACTTGGGGCTAAACGACATGCTTACACCGGCACGTCAATAGTGCACAGCTGACATCTCCAAGCAAGCATTCGTGTCCTGAACCGCTCAGGTTAAATAATGAGTACCTGCTGAGATTGACCTGCCACAGTCAAAGTCGCCAGTCCTTGTCTGCTGCATTCCTGATACCGGTGTATATTTCGTTGTTGTTTATCCCTACAGGTTGAACTAGTGAGCTTTTGTTTTTTCATTAAAATTTGGGAGGAATGTTGTGTCCTGCGAGACACGTTCTAGTGTCTCGACAGACACAGAGTTAGTAGCCATTCCGCTATGGGAGTGGGCACACTTGCACCCCCACACGCATCCCTCACAGGCGTCACGAGTTACGTGAGCCTGTCAATAAAAAGGCCCGGGTGCACGTGCTCGTGGCCAGTTGAGTAACCAGAGTCACTGTGTCTGTGTCTGTCCTTCACCAGCAAGTGGGACTAGAGCCCACAACACCACACCACTTTCTAGTGGCCCCTGTTGGCCCTGTTCATTTTAGTGGGGATAACCTCATTGCTTGTTTGGAAATCCTAGACTCACATCACCCTAACATTACTGACTATGTTTCGCCTCTGTGTTGCACGTAGGTTCTCAAAGTACATCCCACAGGCCACTTTCAACCCGCCAGACCTTTCCATGCGACCTGTGGAGAACAACAGGAGGAACAGTCAGCAGCCATTATTCTGACGGATGTTTGCTCCTCAGTGCCGCACTCACAGTAAAAAAAAAAGTATGCTCCATAAATTATTGTTTTACCAGCTCACCTGCGCCCCTCTCTCCTTTCTTGATCAGTGACGTCACTTCCTTGCCAGGGGACGGAGGCACCCGGAGGTGTGGTGCTGTATGGTAAGTGCATTTCTTTCGGGCCTCACGCCCTTCTCATGTCTTTGTGTATTCATTGCGCACATGAAACTACGGAAACTCCCTGCACCGTTCCCCAGATTAAAGATAAAATTCACTTTCCAAAGTGAGATTACACCATCTATTGTTCGTAAAGAGGGTTGTGTGGCACCAGCTGCTGTGGAAGGTAGAATCCTACCCCCATTCTCCCCAAACATATTTCTCTGACAAACATTTTCGGCACACTACTTCAGAGGAGTCTCGTTTCCAGCACAGCTGCGCTGCGTTCCATTGATGTGAAGCTACTGTTTGTCACAATCCTAGAAAAGGTTCAAAAACGATTCTTGCATCATTGTAGACATTTGATTAGAAAGCAAACATGAGCTGGGCCCATCACACCAAACATGAGCATTATCTCTGACTGACCTGAGGTGAGATGAAAGGGAAACATATCTCCCCACACCTGCTGCAGTGGCATAGCAAGGGGGCATTGGCCCCGCAGCAAGCAATGAAAATGAGCCTCTATTCACTGATTAGATGGTATAATGAAGCCATAACTTGGTTGAAGTTGATACCTAGAGCCACAGGGTCAGTGCACTACACCTGTTGCACTATTGATAGCATTGCTCCTAATCACCAGATGTTTGTGTCAAATTAAGGAATATGCACTGTTGTTATCGGATAAGCAAATGTGCACATAGTTCATCGTGGTCTAATCATGCTTCCTGAGTTTCTGCTTTTCCTATATCTGCCCGTGACGTTGATTTTCTAACATCTTTGTAGCTGGAGCTGAAAAGGGTTCTGCCATTTTCTTGTCTCATTAAAATCTCACACTCTGTTTTTTGCCTTTTATGGGGCAATATCTTCCCGCAGTGAATTTAAGAATCGTATAGTCCCCTGCGGGAGCTCCATGTTTTCCATCAACAGAGCACAAGCATCTGACTCCTGTTCCTGAACCCATACAAAGTCTGGCTCCTTCCCCATCCCCACCACAGGGACACAGATCAGAGAACAGAGAACATATCATTAATGCAATGAAAGTTTCCCCTTTCTTAAGCAATGCTGTTGATTACTCAAGAGATGTAGGTGAAGTGGCTCAATTAATGGTTTGCGTGAGGTATTTGGAACAAGCAATGATTCCAAAGGAAGATCTCCTCTGCCTTTTTCCATTATTGGGAGATGAGAGGCACTGTCAGAGGCTAATAGTGAGGGAATCATTGAATGACGCCAACACAGATTGTTGAATCCTGGTGCACTGTAAGGCCATTATTCCCGCCCCCCCACACACACACACAAAAAGCCTTCTTTGTGGTCAGGCTGGCTCCTTGCCCTCGCTATGCACCATACGGAGGCTGGTTTGACAAAAGATGCCAGGGTTTATTTGAAGCCCCAATCCGGCCCGGCAGACTTGCAGCACATATACACTGCTTTCATTTGTTGTGTGGAATGTGCACTACCACAGCAAATGTAGTTCAAGATTGAGGTTCCCTTTCATGTTGCCTTGTGGACATGATATTCTCTCTGGTACCTTTTTGCTAGGTTTGTACTATAGAAGTTCCACATACATACATGTAGGGCCCCTTTCAAAACTCAGTCTCACCAGGTTAATAATGGAGAAATAAGGAGAGACCAAAACCAGTTTGACTCTCCTTCAATTCACATCCTCTGGCCATCCGCTGACTTTCTCTTTTGACATGTATTGTGAGTTGTCTGTAATCACAAACACCACTCTCAGGATGCCTAGAGTTCAACCTTGGAATATACATTCACGTGACTGGTAGTTACTTCTCTGTGGAATAACTCATGAAATAAATATTTATATATCCCAAAAGTTAAAACCCCAAATTGTCATTTTTGCTTTCAGAATATGCTACTTGCTTGCAAAACAAACAAAAAAACATTTACAGGGGCATAGCTAGTTAAGAAATACTTTCTTTCAGCGGCAGACATTTTATTGTCCAACTATTCTAATAAATCCAACATCATGAAGTAAATAGGGGCATTACAGATGTCTGATTCCACATGCGCATGTAGAATTGAGTCAATGGGCGACAAGGTTCTAGAACAGATCATTAATGCAATCAAACTTTCCCCTTTCTTTAGCACTGTTGTTGATGACTCAAGAGATGTAGGTGAAGTGGCTCAAATAATGGTTTGGGTGAGGTATTTGGAACAAGCAATGATTCCAAAGGAAGATCTCCTCTGCCTTTT
Source organism: Triturus cristatus (assembly GCF_964204655.1). NCBI lineage: Eukaryota > Metazoa > Chordata > Amphibia > Caudata > Salamandridae > Triturus > Triturus cristatus. The sequence continues at coordinate 1,708,037,165 of NC_140590.1, forward strand.
TCCATTGCGTGGTCACATACGAGGAGAGGATGTCTTGAACAGCATGTGTAATTTCTTTGAATGTCATTACCTGGTATTAAACAATCTTGTAAGTATCCCTACAGATGGGGTACCTGCCATGATTGGACAGGAGAGGGGCCTTGTATCTCTGTTAAGTAAAAAAAGTACATCACCCACTTTCATTGATTATCACTGCATAATCCATCAGGAAGCACAAAATAAAACAAGGACAACTATATGATGTCATGCATCAAGTAGTAAGAATTATCAATTTTATTCGAGTGAAAGCACTCAACCACAAACCTTTTAAACTATTGCTGCAGGATGCAGAAACTGAGTATGCAGACCTGTTGTGGCATACCAAAGTAAGGTGGAACAGCGGTAGAGTTCTAGAAAGGTTTACTACTTTGCTTCCAGAAATTGAGCAGTTTATAATTAGTCGAGGATAGTCCTTCCCAGAATTGTATGACTTGCAATGGCTTGCCATGCTTCACATGTTCTCACATTTCAACACACTCAATCTGGCACTTCAAGGTAGGCAGAATCGTGTATTCTCAATGATGAGTGCTGTATATTCTTTCGAAAGTTTACTTGACCTGTTCATAGAGCAGCTGGAAGATTGTGATCTCACACACTTTCCTAAGATACATGCTTTAACCTAGAGGTTAACTTAGAGGGTTGAAAAAGCTCAAGAAATATTGTTGAGTCTCAATCTGTATGATTATCTGAAGGAACTTTTTGGGGACATTAAGAGGCGATTGTCTCAGTTTAGCGTTCTCACCCCACTTTTCAGGCTTGTAGAAAATCTATGGATGGTTTTTGCAAGAAATCTTAAGCTGTTGAACTTCTTGGTTTGAAAAAGGCACAAGCTGAGATGGAACTATTTGACATGTAATACAGCTTTGTGCTTGAGTCCTCTTTCTTGGGGAAGGAACCAGAAGATTTCAGGCAAAGTTTGCCCTCTGAAAAATTCCCTCTTCTTTTTCCCTTTGCACAGAAAATACTATGTATGTTTGGCTCCAGATATGTATGTGGGTGTTTCTTTTCCACAATGGGAATTATAAAAAATAAACTAAGAAACAAACTGACTGATGCACATCTGGATCAGCTCTTGAGATTTCTGCTTTCTGAAAAAGTTCCAGAGTACAGGAAATTAATTACAATCATGAAGTATAAATTTAGCTCATAAACTCTGTGCTCTGGAAAAGACTTTCCCTGCCTTTATACTTAATGTTCTACATTCATTATGTAACCTTCAAATCAGAGTGATACTACCTGTGCAGCATTTACTCAGGAGACTTGCACTGCAGCTCTTGCACACTGGAGAACACACTGAATGTCTTCTTCTCTGAATCTATTCATGGTTGATATGAAGTAACCAGTTGTACCCCAGCTACTTTCCATCTTTTTATTTGAAAATTAGTTTAATTGATGTGTTTCCAACATTGCAAGTGATACATAATGATCAGAATGTATTAAATACCTCATCTGAATGCTACTCTTTTATCAGAATAAAAAACATTTTAAAAGCGTTTGTTTGAATGTACATTCAATTGACGGAGCTTATCATTCTTGCATCAATGTGTGTGATTTACACCACAAGGTGCACATTTTCTATGAATTAGTTGAACATCCTTTGGAATGGTTACATTTCAAACCTATCCACATGTTTGTTTCAAAATGCATCTATCTCACAATTATTTGAACCTGGGTTCTGGTGAGCAGATCAGTCAATTCACATATTAATTGGCACAACCTGCAACAGTGGTCAGCATTAGAGCCTGTGCAGTTACAGGTGAAAGATATGTTACCCAACCAGTGCTTGCTGAGCCGGATATTTCTAAACCGAGCAACTTTTAACAACCTACGTTTGACAGAAGTGGAATGTCTGCAACTGTGCCCTGAGGGTTTACGTGTCATTATGTCTTTACCATAGAAAGAAACAATTGATCAAGAGTTTCCAGTTAATCACTCAACAGGTGGGATGAATGCAGTGGGAGTGTATTGATTAGGGGGCCTGGAAGGGGCTAGAGCCAGTCTCATACAAATCAAATGCTTGGCAGGTAAATGTGAGGGGCGCTAGATGTGAGTCATCTCGTGGTGAGTTCCCTACATGTTTCATAGCAGTTTGATTTACTAGCTATGATATTCTTAAAGGAAGTTATTTTACAGGGGAAGTTGGAGTGCAAAGGGATTCCAATTCCCATTACTTTGTTGATTTGTAGGCTTTGTGCATGCATCGGCCCTCTTACTCTCACACACCTTGCACATATCTCATATCACATCCATACACATACACCTTAAACAGATAAACACCAGCAACTCCGATATACCCACAAACATACTCACACCTTACACAAAGATACACACCCATGCGAAACCATACACAGATCCATAAACACACATACATTTTTCAGGCACACACATATCAAAAAGCTATATATGTAAACACAAACACACACACATATGACCGTGTATCTCACCACTGGAAGCAGAATGGCGTGGAAGAATGTTAGCTATGGAAGCAGGGCACAGGTCAATTGGAGCTTCGGGAAAAACAATATGAGGCAGGATTATAACAAGTATAAAGAACAAGATGCAGGCTATGAGTCTAATCAAGCTACACCAACTACCACAATCTTTCACAGTGGACGACTTGTAGCAGAACAGAGGCTGGGTCCATAGGTGGAGGTAGCCCAGTCCCTCTTTAACTTGAAGACTTTTGTGAGGCAGCAAGACATATTAATAGACGCAACAAATGTGGATATAGGTGACTGATGCACAACACTCCTGTATAGCGTGCAGTAACACACATATGTATTTCCAAGCACTGATATGCAATGTGTCACTGCCATATCGCGGTAGCGACCGCCTGGTCCCAGCGGTGTGTCACCGCCAATGCCCAAGCCACACTTGCGGTAGTGATAGATATATGTGCATTGCCAATTGGTGGTTGGCATGCTCCGGCACCCAAATCACGGTCACTGGCACCAATGTATGGCGGCCATATCGCAGTAGCGACTGCCTGGCCCCAGCGGTGTGTCACCGCCAATGCTCAAGCCACACTCATGGTAGTGATAGATATATGTGTATTGCCAAATGGCGGTTGGCATGCTCCACCACCCAAATCATGGTCACTGGCACCAATGTATGGCGGCCATATCGTGGTAGCGACTGCCTGGCCCCAGCGGCATGTCACCTCCAATGCTCAAGCCCTTACAGCCAATGAGAACCTCAATCGCGGAAGCCTAATGCAATTTTGAAAATCGCGGTAGGCGTGCTCCGCCACCATGGGGCCAGTCATTGGATGCAATTGAAAGATGCACGATCGCGGTAGCGACCGCCTGGCCCCAGTGGTGTGTCACCGCCAATGCCCAAGCCCTTACAGCCAATGGGAACTGCAATCGCGGTAGCCTAATGCAATTTTGAAAATAGTGGTAGGCGTGCTCTGCCACCGCGGGGCCGGTCATTGGATGCATTTAAAAAAAGCTGACCTGGAACACCAATTGCAGCAGCCCAGAACCAATGAAACTACCCCTGGGGTCTATATATGTGTGGGAGAGAGCCACACATGTCCACTGCTGCCAGAGCCTGACACCCCTCACCATCAACTGCTGCTGCTCCTGTCTCCAGAGCCTGCTGTCTGACACCCCTCACCACTAACTGCTGCTGCTCCTGTCTCCAGAGCCTGCTGCCTGACAACCCTCACCACCAACCGCTGCTGCTCATGTCTCCAGAGCCTGCTGTCTGACACCCCTCACCACCAGCTGCTGCTGCTCCTGTCTCCAGAGCCTGCTGCCTGACACCCCTCACCACCAACTGCTGCTGCTCCTGTCTCCAGAACCTGCTGCCTGACACCCCTCACCACTGACTGCTGGTGCTCCTGTCTCCAGCGCCTGCTGTCTGACACCCCTCACCACCAACTGCTGCTGCTCCTGTCTCCTTGACCAAGTGATGGTGAGAACTGAGAAGATGCGGGCCCGTCCCTTCACCACCGTGGAGCTGGAGGTCCTGGTTGACGAGGTGCTCATACAGTATGGGAGGCTACATGGTGCTCTAGATGTCATAGTAAGTGTTTCAGAGTGGAAGTGAGAGTGCAGGGAGTGCACACATGAAGTTGATCTGCTGCAGTATGTGCCTGAGAGTGTGGGTTGGTGTCATTGTATTGTATTTTTTATTTATAGAGCGCATTATCACCTGCAGTGTTATACACTGCCTAGTGTGCTATCTCCAGGGGAAATGGGTGTTAAGCATATTTTACACATTTCTCTGCCTGCACATCAAAATTGGAGGGACATGTATTGTTATGTCAGCCATACAGTGATGCAGCAAGTCGGTTATGCAAGAGTCAGGACAGAAATTGTCTGTGTGAATGGATGTTTGGGTCCCTGATGTTCTTCACAGGCTCATCTGTGGCCTTACCAAGGGTTTACATCCAGAGGGTACTGATGGAAGTGTGTCTGACTCACAATTGACATCATGTATAGGTCTGCACTATGCTCAGAACTTAAATGCCAGAGGGTGACACTCTTGGTGGTAATTCACCTATGACACAGCAGATTTTGTACTTTTGCATGGAGCCCCTTCCATTTCCACTAGCATGTGTTCTGACTCGCATGTGTAGGCACTGTTTACTCTTTCAATTTGTCCCTTCATGTGACATTTCTGATGCCCCACGTTGGTCCTCAGTGTATATGTGTCCTCATCTGATAAGGACACATAACTGAATGTACCGAGTGAAACATATGGGTTCTCTGCTAGACTCTCCATCAAAGAGCGATCTCAGCCCTGTAGATTGCACACAGCAGGCCTTGTGAGAAGGGTGCTAGATTGTAAGTTCATGTCCCTAAATGTGACCTCCACGACACAGTGAGCCATTCACAGGGCAAGGACATTGAGGGCTGCGCAGTGTTGGGCACAGTGAGTCTGCCCCAAAACATTGTTTTCTATGTAATATATGTATTGCTCACCCACAAACTGGAAGTAGATGTGGGCAGCCTACACATAGCTTTCTGTGCTGGCATCATGCATGTGTATGAGATGGACAGGTACTGTGTCCAGCCTCAAACCTGCATGCATTTTCGTATGATTCGCCCATGCTAATGTACTAGGTGAGATGCTGTATTGTCTCTGCTAGACATATCTGTGAAGTTGTGCTGAGTTAGTATCATGCTCCTGTACTGAGAGATAGTGGTATAGAACACTGTGTCACTGATCTTTCCCCATCTTGTCTCCTATACCTGCAGCTCAAAGTCCACCAGCGTAAGGCCGTGTGGAGTGCCATTGCAAGCAAGGTGTGGGCTCTGGGTGTCTCCAACAGGCAGCGCACACACTGTCACAAGAGGTGGGATGACATCTGACGGCTGAGCAAAAACGAGGCAGAGATGACGCTGGGGCTGCTCCCTCGGACTGGCAGGTTGGCACGCAAGAGCATGACACCACTAATGGCCCGCATCTTAGCTGTGACACAGCCTGAGCTGAACGCACGTTTAAAGGAGCATCAGCAGCAAGCTGGGGGTGAGTATTCTGGGAAGGGTGACTTTGGTTGTGAGTGGCTGCATGTGTTCCAAACCCGGGCCAGTGCTGGGCTCTGTGATGTTGCTAGTGTGATGCAATGGCTTGTAAGTGGCCTCTGTGTTGGGTGCAGCTGTCATGCATTTCCCCTTGCATTCTGAGTTGTGGCCTTCTGGCATCGTCTACATTGGGGTAGTCAGGGACATCCCATGGAAGGGAACGGCAGTGTGCATCATCTGAGTGTGCTTTCATCAATGTGTGCATTGCCTGATGTCAGAATTGTGAGGACTACACATCTGACACCAATGTGCAACTGTAGTTATGCCCCAAAGGACAACATGGTGGATAGCATGAGCTCATGGCCATTCTGAACTGATATGTTGGAGTCTGTATCTGTGTTGTCCACTTCTGTTGCCTCCAGATGTGACAGTGGCAACATGTTGGGAGGTACATCTTTTCCCCCTCAGGGCCCTAAGTGTACTCAGAGGGATCTGTGTGTCTGGTTACATGGAGCCACCGGCAGGCTATTTGGCTGTGTGATCATCACATGGGTCACTTATGCCAAGTTTGCATGATCCCACACAAATTTCGAGTTTTGAATTGAGGATGCACAATGTTACTGCACAGTGTGGTGTGCAACATGGGGATGTCATCATCTTCTTTAGTGCTTTGCTTGTATATGATGTTTGTGTTAATGCCACTGAACTGACCCTACGTCTCTGTCTCTTGCAGCATCTACCATGGGAACAGAAGGACAGGGAACAGACACCAGTGGTGAGGCGTCAAGCATGATTGCTACACATGAGCACAGTGACACTGATGTGACCAGCGCCTCGGAGGCGGACAGGAGTCGGCTTGAGGAATCACAGCCTGAGACACCCACCTCAACGTCCTCTGACGCCAGCGGTGACACATCTATGTTGGCGGGCACAGGGAGCGGGAACTCTGCCTCCTCTTCCCCCACACAACATTCAGTGCCCACCCTTCCAGCTACTTCCACTAGTGCTGCCCGTGTTCGCACCAGTAAGAAGGGAAGAGTGTCCTTCACCCCAGGCACTGCTGCCCCTGTCTCCCCTGCTGCCATCAGTGTTGAGTCTGTGGACCTTTTGCGCCAGCTCTGTGTGGGCCAGACATCTCTCATCAACGCCTTCCTAGACCACGACAAAAAGTTGGAACAGGTAGTTGCTTTCATGGAGGGCATTCATTCAGACGTGGGTGGGCTACATCAGACTGTCCAGTCTTTGTCCACCGCAGTGACGGCAGCCATTCAGCTGGCACAGTCTCAGAGTCCAGCTCCAGTCCCTTTGGCCACCCCCCTGCCAGTGGCTACATCTGACGATAGTGACCACACACCACAGACCTCAGGCTCAAGATACAGCACACGCAGCACACAACAGCAGCAGCCCAAGGCGGCCAGAGCGCAGACACCATCCCCCCAAAAAGCCAAAGCCACCCCAGAGCGCAAAGGCAAAAGCCCTTCAGGCGACATCATGGGCATAAAGCCAAGAAGCAGGCCTCAGGCTCACATGCCTCAGAGGCATCACCAGCCAAGGACTCTCCTGTGCCAAAAGTGTCTTGCAAAGAAAAGCAGTCAGTTCCTGTTCCTGCTGTGAAGCTGGTGCCAGCTAAGGGTCCACAGAAAACGGCCGCTAAGGCAATTTTACCCACAACCTCAACTCCCATCCTGAGCCCTGTGAAACAGGGGAAGGTGGTAAGTTTAGGGGGTTCACCTGTTCAACAGGTGATGGGGGAGAAAAGGCAAGTCCAGGCCAAGTATAGCTCCGGATCCAGCATGTCTCCAGAGGGCGGGCCACCGGCTGCACCTGGTGCAGCTTTGGTGGAGAGTGTGCCTGTTGTGGCCGCAACACCTACCACTCCTCCCAAGAACAAACATCCATTCAGACTCTCCAAGAAGTGGAAAGGCACCCCTCCACAATCTCCAACCCACACTGTGGCTCACGGCAGCATGACTCCACCGCCACGTGCTACCACACCACCTGGTCCAAGCAGCCCTCTGGCTCTAAAGCCATGAATGCCTCTACCTCAGATGGGCCTCTCTCTCCCCGGTCCAGTCCTCCAACTGGCCCCAACAATCAGCCACCTCCCAGTCCGACTGACAGCCAAGTCTGAGTCAAAGTCCCCCTCACACACCTGTCTCTCCCACAGCGGTGCCTGGACTGCCCATTGTTATCCCACTAACTGTGTTGCTGACCATGGCAGTGTACAGTGTCACCCATTCCCTGTGCACACATGTACCTACTCTGCACTTTGGACCTCCACTGGCCTTGATATTCCTTGCTCTGTTTGCCCATTCCTTGTGCAGCTTCTCATGTACCTACTCTGCACTTTGGACTGGCCTGCCTTGATGTTCCTTGCTGTGTTTGCCCATTCCCTGTGCAGCCTCTCATGTACTTACTCTTGCACTTTGCACTGGCCACTGGTCTTGCTCTTGTCTGCTTTTGATGCCTATATGTGTAATATGTGAATAACAACAGTTACTTCTGTTGTCTTCTTTGTCAGTGTCCTTGCTAAATAAAGGGTTGTATGTGTGGGTATGCTTCAATGGGCACATGCTCTGTATGCCACTTAAACATTGTCAATGGCTGGTTTCACTTTTTCGGGGTTTTGCAGAGGTGACAGGCACTTCAGTTCTTCTTGACTCTGAGGCTTGAGGGTGCAATGATGGTTGTTTGTGATGATCTACTGTTATCCGATTCCTAATCATTCTATGGTCAGGTTTGCTAAATTGTACTCATATCATGTTGGGATGCACTACCAGCACAGAGGGGAATTCTATCCACAGGATTATATGCAGGCTGGCCAAGGTCCATCAAGTCTGTGTGATCTTTCTTAATGTGTGAACAGCGGTGTTCATGTATGGTCATCTTGTGATGGCCTGTCTTCCTAGTCACATGGGTACATTTAGATGTGTGCACCTGAGTGGTCATGAACTGTGAAGGGGGTGACTTTGTCAGTAGTGTTGATGTGTGTGTGCCCCTGCAATGCCAACTGCACACATGTGTCAACCTGGAATGAAGTGCCTCTTAGTTGGATTGGTCAGCCCTGTGCTTGTGATTGTGTGCACATGTGGGAGTTGTAGGTTGTACACTGTGTGGTGTTTTGGTGTGTCCTTGCACTTCTGGGGGACACCTACTTGTTGTTGGTGCCAATTGTGAGTATGCAGTGTGTGTGACTGGCAAATCATTGCTGTGTTTTGTTGATAAGCCATGTGTCTTGTTACTGTTTGTGCTCACTGTGCAGACCTGCTCAGCCACATTAACATTGTGGGTGCGTTTTCTCATGCATTGCTGTCACTTGAAGCATTTTTGGCTCCAGTATGGCATGTGGGATGTGGAGTTATAACATCCACTTTCTGTGCTTCTGATACTTACCCATTGTGAGTGAACACTCTATTTGTGTATGGTGCACTCCAGACATGTCCACTACTGATGTACACTCCACTTCACTCTCATGTCAGCTGTTCCCTTGGGTTGCCAGTGTGTGTGCCTCCCCACCATTTTATTTGTTACACTATGCTTTGTGGTGCTGATCTGTGCACAGGACCAATGTTGACTCATGACAGTTTCCCAATTGGTTATATGTGAATTTCATTTGTTGTTTTGCAGTCATGATTGCTCATATGCAGTTCAACTGTTTGTGTTGCACAGTTCTCTGGTCATGTTGTTTTCACCTGGGTGTCCCTGATTTGTGCATCTGTGCGTGATGGGTGAGCTGTATGTGTGTTTGCGGAGGAAACTCTTCCCTTCCTGAGTCGGATGTTGTCTGTGTGCTATGGTGATTTGTGTTTTGTGTGTTCATGGTGTGGCACTCATGTCTGTGTGCAACTGGTATGTTTGGTGTGCACACACTGCTTGTCATGCATACAGTGCTGTGAGTGTACGTTGCCGTTTCCTTGCCTTGTGTGCATCCCATGATGTCCAGCTGTGGTTGTAATGTGATGGATTGGCATGTGCATCTGTTGTATGTTTGATGTGGATATGAGCAGTGTTTGGCCTGTGTTGTCTCTTGCAGCTGGCAGATGCTCTGTGTGTGATGTTCTGTTTGCATGTCACTGTGTGTGATTTGTTTGTGCATTGTGATACATTCAGATGTGTGTTGCAAGTGTATTGTGCATTACTTGTGTGTGTGTCACATGCACCTAGGGCTATTTTGTTCCTGGGCTTGTTATAGGTGCATCCTTGGGGTTTTCTCCTCTTATATGTGACCTGTCACTTGTCAGGATTGTGCATGTGCAAGCATGTGGTACACTATGACACCATGTTGACTTGATAGGTGGTGTGGTATGTCTGTCTGTGTTTTCTTATTGGCCCATTGTTCCCAGTTTCTGTCCATGATTGTTTTGAGATGGTGCACTTCTTGTCTGTGTTGGGGTATGTTGTCTGTGCATTGTTCCTGAGTGGTGATTTGTGTACTCCTGTTCTGTCTGGGCTCCCATTGCCTTTCCACTGTTTTACTGCACAGGTCTGGGCTTGTTGTACTTCTGTGTATGTTGTTAGTGTGTTTTGTGTTTGGCTGTTGTTTTTGTGCCAGCATTGGTTCAGGCATCCATGAGTGTGTGTGATGTTTGTGGATGCCCCCCAGAGAGTGTGACTGTTTGTCAGTGTATTTTCTGGACATTATTGGCACCATTCTGTGTGTTTGATTCTGGTGTTGAGTGTTGCATGTGTGAGGTGGGTGAGGAGGGGTATGTGTGAAGGATCCAACTTGTGTTTGACAGTCATGGAGTGTGTCAATGGGCCCCGTGTTTTATGCAGATGACATACAAATGTCAAGTTGTTGGATACATGTGTGTGGCTGATCACTATTTGACTTCAGAGACTTCCTATCATCCCTGTGCCTATGCATGGGATGCCTTGCTGTCTCCCCGAGTTGTTGCACAGTGGTAACTGTGGTTTAATTTCACTCACTGTGCCAGCCATGTGTGATTTGACGGCCTAAGGGTGTTGTGATATGATCCTTCTCTTGCATGTGATGTATACATGCTTTGTGGCTAGTTCCTTGGCTTTCCATTAGTGTCCACCTCACTTTGTTCTGCCCATTTGTTGTCCTCCATTGCTGCTGACATCTGGTCTGTGTATGTGGCTGTGTGTCAGTGTGGGGTGTGTCTGTGTGACTTGACAGGCAGTGTGTCCAGTTAAGTGATTGTTCATTTTCAGTGTGAGTGTTCATTTTGTGATTGGACTCAGTTTGCTTAACATGAGTGTAGTGTAGGTGTGGTGTGAGGGTTGCCCTGACCCTGAGCTTATGTGCTGTGCGTTCATCTGCAGCCCCACCTGCTGAGACGGTCTCCCTGGTTGTTTGGTGTGTGGTGCAGGGTGTGGGTTCACCTGGCTGATTATTGTGCATGGGGGTGCACAGGAGGGGCACATAGTATGTCCCTTAATAGTTGTGGGGGGCCTAATCTGTGGAGGGTGGAGGTGTGGCCCTATGATCTTTGTGAACTGCCCATGCCTGGCGCTGGCCCTGCCTTCTACAATGTGCGCATGTTTTCCTACGTCTTCACCGCTGCGGTAACGTTACCGGTACATTGCATTGATATCACGGTTGGTGGGTGACCTGGATGCGGAGGGGTGATTTGGTGACAGGTAGGACATGTGTGGGTACACTTGTGGATGTGTTCCTGTCCCCACCAGGGTGTCTGGTGTGGACAGGAACCGTATATCAGCCCATAAGTTGTGTGTTGTGGTTGTGTGTGGAGTTGTGTGATTGCGTAACTGCGGCGATGTCCGCGACGGTGCATAACTTGCTGGTAGTGTATCAGGTACAGCACTGGAAAGACATGTAGAGCTGGATCCATTGCGGCCGGAACCGGGTGGAGGGGACCAAGAATCTGGTTTTGTGCTCCGCAGTCGTGCTTCTGCCATCTCTGGTTGGGCGGTTTCTCTGCTGCGGTGTGGCTGGCTGTTTGGGGCATCCTAATTTGTACGGTGGTCGGAACGTCATTCCTCATGGCGGTGGGTCTCCATTGGCTCCATTGGGAAAAGGGCTATGTTTGACCATACTAATATGGCTGGCATGAGGACCGCTGCTGGCGTGCGGAAAATGAAATTTTCCACCACCGCCAGCATCGCGGTGGTGCCTCCGCCCACGATCCTAATAGGGCCCTAAGTTTAGTCAACGCTGGAAACGAGACAGGTAAACCACAATAGAAGATAAACAAGCATCCTCTGATTGTGCACAAATAACAGAATGTATCCATCTGTAATGCAACTGGTAATCATGTAAAGCGCTCTGACCCCTTTTGGTCAAGATTGCGCAATAAAACACTGCAAATAAATAATATAGAGTTGTTGAAGTGGTGGGAGCAGCACAGGGAGAATAAGTGGTGGCACATGTGCGAAAAACTAAAAAAGCAATGTTGTGGGAGGGGTGAACAACAATGTGCTTGGGACAAAGTGACAACAAAGGTTGCATACACCAATCCTGGTGCACAAGTGTATGCTGAGACTGTCACTCGCACCTGCCGCAGTTCATCCCAGCAACCCTTGGGATGATCAAAAACCTGGATTTACTGAAACATTGTTGTGCTTAAACGTTATGAGGCTGTTGATTTAGGGATCGTAGCTACTATATTACCGCTTTTTAGGTCTCGCCTACGCAGCGTGCATGCGCTGCCTAGGAAAGAGACCTTTAGGAATCGGTACAGCTTTGCAGGCACAGACGTGTGCACGTCTGGCGATTCCCTTGCGAGAGCGAGCTTTTCGCCATTTGTGTTCTCAATTATCGCTCCTGGCGCCACTCGCTCCCACAGAGGAAATGCATTTACTTTTGTGAGTTTTTTTTTTTTTTTTTTTTTACTTGAGGCGCGCACGCTTGTTTTAATTCCCCAGGTGCTTGCGCGGAGCGGAGGTTCCCTGAGGCACGGAGTTTCAGCCTTCCCGCCAGGTGGCCGCGCAGCCCAATCGGTGAGTATAGGGGTTCCATAAATGAATACAACCCCTTGAAAGTCTTGTTTTGAGGTCTGGTGTCTTTTGTGACCACACAGCTACAGGAATGCGGAGTCAGGTCTCCCCCACTAGCAGCCCCCCCTCCCTCACCCCCCTTGGTAACAGGCAAACCCCCTGTGCCGGAGTTCAGAGACAGATTAAAAATGAAGGGGAACCGGACATGCCCAACAATGGGGAGCAGCTTTGGAGAAACTTTTGTTAACACAGACTACTAGAAAGTGTAAACCCAGCAAGGCGGGAAGAATCTTTCAAAATGGTCTGCTTGTTTGTGCTGTGAGACAGTAAAAACCAGCTCATATAACACCTAAAAATCAGTGAAGTGTTCAACAATCTATGCTAGTTAGATTGGCACAAAATAACGGATATGTATATAGCGCTTTATACCGCATGTCTGGTGTTTTGAAGCACTAGTCAGGTGCTATAAGTTTCGGACCTTAGCCTGCAGTGCTGGAACACAGCTTCAGTGAGCTAGGCTGTCTTGTGCGCCTTTCACCCATGCCCTGAAGAGCGCCTTCTGCACGTTCCATCTCGTTGAACGCTCAATGCATCGTCATCTCTTCCAGTCCGCGCTCTCCGGGGATCCAGGCCACGGTTTACCGTCCCCTCAAGTGGGACAAGCACATTCGGAGTGGACAGTGACAGTTCACAGCCCGGGTGCTGCTTGTGAGTCCACAATGAGTGCAGCGCCTCGGAGCCCCTTTTCTTCCCACTTCCAAGCAACTTTCTTAAAAGTGGGCCACAGAAACCAGATTTTTCCGCACACAGACTCGGAATCTTCTTGGAAACCTCAAGGACTGTTTGACCCCGACTGCTCCATGGATCGCCCGGGAGTTTCTACCCGCAGACACCAGACCGTTCATTTCGTCCCACTTTCACTGCTTGTTTAGGGTAAGTTTTCATCTCTGCTATTCTTGCTTGTAATTAACCCTGGGCGTTGTGGGCGTAGTGGGGCTACGCAGAGCATCATGGAGTGGGGATAAATCTACGCACACCCGCGCAGACCCACTATGCGCCGCCCGCCTCCCTCCCACCCTCTTTTAAAATTACTTACAATTTTAAAAGTAAAGAAAATTACTTACCTGAGCTGCGGCGTCCCGGAGCTCCCTCTTCCTGCTTCCACGGTAACTTCTTCCTCACAAATGCGCATGCGCGGGTGCCCGCACATGCGCATTTGTGAGGAAGAAGTCGGTGAGGAAGCAGGAAGAGGGAGCCCCGGGACACCGCAGCTCAGGTAAACAATTTTCTTTACTATTAACGTTGTAAGTAATTTTAAAATGAGGGTGAGCGGGAGGCGGGTGGCGGGCAACTCTGCTCTGCCATGGCGTGTGCGTAGTCTACCTGCTACGTCTACTTTGCGGAACGCGAAGTAGGCAGCACTACGCACACTCCGCGGGCGGAGGGCAGCACTACGCCCCCGTTTACATGTAATGCGCATATTACATACACAAAATGTCTCGCGCGCTAGGTTCACACTGTGCAGTGGTTGGAAAGATTTAATTACGTGTTGAACTCTCTGAGCTGTGACTGAGGTCCATGCGATATTACATCATCTATCAGCCAGGGATGTTTATAACGCATGACCAAAGTGGGGAATTGCCCAGGGCCCCTGTGAGAAGTTGGCCTGATATATGCTGTCCACTAGTTCTAGTGGGCACCTTGTATCAGTCCAAACAACCCCTTATGGTGAATAGGTTAAAGCCAACCTTTATTGGAAGCTATCCTAGTGGCAGCTATGGAGAGCAGCCTTCAGGCTAAGTCTTGAAGGAATGTAAAGCAGCTTGTTTTACCAGTCTATAATCTCCTGAATGATCAAATGAAAGGACAAGCACACCAGGTACATATTCAAAATATATGTATTTAAGATAAAACACAGCCCTCTAGTCTCTTTATGAGGCTAAAGTTCGAAGTACTTAGTTTACAAGTGAGCAAGCATCAGTAATAGCACAAATACACGTTTGGGCCCTAGGGGCGTACCAAACCATATGCCAAATAAGTGGTATAACAACCACGACTGAACTAGAAACAAGGCCTAAAGCCTGTAGAATCGCTGGGACCCCAAGGAACCACCCAAGATAGTGACACAGGGGACCCACGGGGACTGTATGCAGTGTGTGAACACAACCACGGGTTCCCGTTAGCTTCTATGGGCAATGTCGCGGTTGGAAATTTAAAGATTAGGGACACTTCTAATCGAGTCAGGACCAAACCCTTTTGAACTTAAGCAGTTCTAGGGCTAGCACCCACGGGAGCACCGGAGTACTCGAGTTACCTCACCCAGGGTAGCCGGGTGCATAGGTGTCTTTTGGTGTCGGGTCGCATCGTCGATTCCAATGGAAGCCTGCAAAGAACTGCTGCTGCCGTGAAGAGGAGAAGTGTCTGAAGAGATCCAAGCCTGGATCTGGGATGTAAGGATCCTGAAAGCAGAGGGGACAGAGTCTGGGTCACTAGCCAGTGACCGAGGGCAGGATGGACCAATGCCCACAGATGTCGGGTGCTTCAGGTGAGTTGATGGGTGTCTTGACTCTTCAGCAACGAGGTCCAGGAGGTGTTGATGAAGTCCATGAGCCGGATTCGAGCTGTGCCACAAAGTCTGTCGAGTGCTGCTGTGTTGGCGACCAGATTGGACCCAACAAGCCTTGGCAATGGCAAGTCACTGGAATTCAGAGAACGGACTGCGGTGCAGACCAGCAAAGTCTGAGGGACTCACCCAGTGAGGGCAAATCAGGGCACATCTGGAGCAACAAGGAAAGCCCAAGAAGAAGAGGAGTTGCCTTCGTGGGGACCTGCTAGCCAACGGGCTAGTGATTGCAAAGGAGCCTCAAGCGGTCACACTTGAAAGGGGCCCACGGGTCACTCGTGGAGTGGAGGCCCACAATCTTCGGTGCAGGAGATGCTCAAGGCTGGGGCTACTTGGAGCCCAAAGCACAACTTCGAGGATGACCAGGAAGATAGGGTTGCTGCAAAAGTTCACGGTGTCCAGGGGTCATGGTTCCACATCACCCACGATAGCCACGGGCCTCAGCTTAGCTGTGGACTCAGGGTAGTCTCGGGGAAGTCTGGAACTCCACCTCTGGTGATGCAAAGACGTCGGCGTCCGGCGGGAGCTTCAGCGATGCAGACTGGTCAGTTGCTTCTTTGGTGCCTGCCAAGCAGGGGAGTCACTCCTTGACCCCAAGGGAGATTTCTTCAGTCTTCTAGTTAAAGTAGAACGTCGAAGGTCCAGGATATATGTTGCAGAGATTTGTCCAGGGTAATCTAAAGTCCTAGGGACTGGATTCCTATACTTATAGTAAGTTTAGGGGATGGACTAACCCTAAGGCCCCACCTCTGGGTGTGCTTGGAAAGAGGGGTGGTTACACCCATTTCCTTTGTCCAGTTTCACGCCAGAGCAGGGGCAGGTAGCCCCTGCAACCGGTTTGAACTGGACTATGCACAGGGACACCAAATGTGCCCCCAGTGCAGGACTTCAAGCACCAAGGAGTACTCCCGCCAAGCCCCAATACACATCAGCCTGTCTGGGGAGGTGGTTACACCTCCCCTCGACAGGAAACCTATTGTCCAGGCCTCCCCTGCCGGAGTTTCGGTCAGCAGCAGGAGGCCAGACCCGTGTCTGTGGCAGAGGCATCCATTTTGTGATGCCAGGGCTCAGGAAAGTCCTACCGGGTTTGGCCAGTGGGAACATGTCGCTCCCTCTAGAAGGGTGGAATGCTACCCCCGCCACAGGACTGGCGGGGGTGTAGTATTCCAAGATGTTTGATACCAAACACGACATGTTTTGATGCAGGCATTCCAAAGTTAGCATTTACCGCGAGGTTATAATGCATTTAAGAGTATATGGTATGGCTGTATCACAGAACAGCCATAAGGAAGTGTTTCCGAAAGCTGCAGAGGGACTCAGCTCATGCTTGGGCTCCCTCTCACACAAAACCAAGCACTCTGCCTTCAGGATTTGCAAGGCCTGCCATAGGAGTGGCTTATAGGTTTATGTGTGTCTGTATATATGTGTGGATATAGGTAGCCTATACCACCGTAAGGGGTGCAATCACACCCTTACCCAGGCTGCAGTAGCAGACCTGTGGTGCCAATTTGGAGTGCTTCCCAGGGGTGGCACAATACATGCTGCAGCCCCTGGTAGGCCTCTGAGGTACCTATGCCCTAGGTACATAATATACCATATACTAGGGGCTTATAAGGCACTTCAGATAGCTACCTAATGTACATGGAAACCATTTTAGAGAGGAAGCAGCTAGGCTGTGGTCCTGATTAGCAGGGCCACAGCCAGACTAAGGTCGCAAAACAGTGAAACACCAGCAACAAGTGGGGGTACCCATGTGAAGCAGATCCTACTCTCCCATAGCCGCTATCTTCCAAGGGCACCCCTGTGAAAGGGAACTTTCTCTCTGTTTGACCTACGCCTGTTTTATTTTTCTCTCTCTCTCTCTCTCTCTTTCTCTCTCTCTCTCTCTCTGTCTCTCTCTCTCCCCCTCCCTCCCTCCCTCCCTCCTCAGTGTAATCTTGGGAATCTCCGGGGTCCTGGTCACAACATATTTTAACTGTTGTGTTACCCTATTAAAGTTTAATATAATTTACTATTATTTGGCATCACAGAGGGTATAAATTATTGTGATTGCAATTATATAGCGCTTACTACCCCTGGTGAGGCATCGATGCACTTTTTGGCAATATGCAGGGACTGGTTTATAAAATTCAAATTTGTTCCGTACAGGTGCCCCCAAAATGTCTTTTCCAAGGCCCCAAAGACCCTAAGATGACACTACTACCACAGCCTTTCATGCTTGATCCAGCAGGTCTGACAATATGTGCCCTCTCAGCTCTGATTATGACCCCTTTTGGGGTCAACTATCTGCATGAAAGTGTGTAGGGGCCTTGGTGTAGGAGTGTGGTGGGCGCATTTTAGTGTTTTGGGGAGAACGTGAACTGTTTTACACGTCACAGTATTGAAAGCCTTTTAATACTGTGACGTGCAAAACATGCATTTAACTCTTTTAATGAAAGTTAAATGAAGGGACTACTCAGAATTATTGGGGCGCCACTCCCCATGGGTTCGGTTGCGGGGGACACTATTTCAAGGATCTTCAAAAACTGTTTTGTGTTTCAGTGTTTAAGAAAAGCAGGTGCTGTAAATGTTTTAATAACATTGTTATAGATGTTATACAAACCCCACGTGGCGTGCTACAGACGGTACTGCCGCATGGTGGTTAAATAATAGCTGTAGTTGATATCTAAGTTAGTGGTACTCATTTTATCTGCTCACATAGATGAAAGTAGGAGGGGCTCACTGATCATGTGTTGCCATGGTAACACTGAAAGCTCTGGAGCAGTCGCTCATCCCGAAGAGCTCTCTTACCCTAGCAGGAAAAAGCCCATCGCCAGAAATAATGTTACAAGTGTTATGGTAACTTGCTGAAAAGATAGCACTGTATGCCATAGTGTGTGGCTTCCGAGCGCTGTGGCTAACGAGGCATATTTATTTGTAGGGATGATGACCGAATATTATTTTTCTGAATGTACAGTAGAAAAGGCTCCTCTGTGACTGAAAAGTGGGACTAGTTTGCAGAAATAGCATCGGCAGGCCAAGCTGCTGGGTGAGCGTCAAGGGCTTGCAGCCCACATGGGAGATGAGGTTGGCGAGAACCAAGAGGGGCCCTGCAGAGTAGCGGGAGGTGATTACATTCTGTTTCCTTGGCACTGAGGCCTGGGGCTGCCCCATCCCAGTGGTGGTATTTCCTGTCCCCCAATTCCTACATTCTAAAAACACTTCAAGTACCAGAATGCAATGCAAGAGGAATTTGTCACACCCAACATGGCGCTGAGTGAGATCTCTGCATAAACAGAACTGTCGCCTGCTTGGATACTCGAAGTGCTCACTCACTCATTTTGTTAATGTACTCACTCGCCCAAAATGGTACCGTTCATAGCCATGAATCTACATTTAACACTGAGTACCAAGCCGTGAGTTTCAGCCCCAGGGAGTAGTGTGTTTCCGGCTTACCGTGTGTTGGGCATTTTATGGTGATGTGGTACCCTGTGTGCCCGATTAACCGAGCAGGTGTTCTGAATCAACAGTGCCACGCTGAAGTGTTGCATCTGGGGGGGAAGTGTGTAAAAACGCCTAATGAGGCCAGATAAGGACCCATCAGTGTGTGCATCCCTCCTCGTGTACACCAGAGGTCTGCCAAGGCTCCGGCGCAGCCTTTGTAATCACACTCTAGGGGAAAGTTTAAAGATGACTCGTGTGTGTGTGTGTGGGGGGGGGGGCGGGTAGCACACTGTCACCCCGTGAACCCAGCCATACTGGCCAGTTCTCCCCTTTTAAAGGAGCCGCCCTCATCTTTAATTAAAATATTGCTGTATTGTGTCATTTCATGTCTCTGTTCTCAAAACATCTATTACTCCGGGGCTTACTCATTCACCTTTTATTTGTCAGCGGTGGCTCTCTCTCTCATCCTCACCCTCAACTTATTAGGTCCCAAAGGCGAGACCTATTGGCTATGCCAATGCTGGTTAGAAAATGTCAGCTGTGTGCCAAATAACAACAACTATTGGCAAATCAAGAGCGAGGTGTGCCTAGAAGGAGTTACCACGTGAGGAGGAGGAAAGAGGAGAAACAGGAGAGGAGGGAGCAGCGGTCGGATGTGGTGTAAGGGCAAAAGCAGCCGTCCTTGAAGCTGGGGAACCACGTTCGAGTGGCTGCAACGGTTCATCATCCTGTGATTGTGCGCAAATCATTTAATCTGCCAGTGCCTGAAAATGAAGGCATCCATCTGTAATGTAACTGGTGGTCATGTACAGCTTTCTGAGCTGTTCTGGTCGAGTTTGCGCTATATAACACTGCAAAGAAATAAAATCGAAAAAGCAGTGTTGTGGGAGGGGTGAGGAGGGTGGCTGGGTAGGGGCGGCACGAGGAGATTAAGTGGGGGCAAAGGTGCAAAAAACAAAAAAAGCAGTGGAGATTAAGTGGCGGCAGAAGCTTTATAAACACCAAAGCAAACAGCAAATGAAGTGGCTGCCGCAAGCATTTCATGAAGCCCTTGCAAGAAGTAAACAGAAAGCTGAGCAGCAGTTGGATGTGATGTAACAGCCAGAGCAGCTGACTTTCAAGCTGAGGAACCAGGTTTGCGTCTCGGTGTGGACTCAAGCATCCTGTGATTGTGCCCAAATCAATTAATCTCCCTGTGCCTCAAAACTGAATATATTTGTCTGTAATGCTGGTTGTGTAAAGCACTCTGATCCCCTCTGGTCAAGTTTGAGCTATATAACACTGCAAGAAAGTAAAATAAAATAAGCAGTGTAGTGGGAGAGGTGGGGATCAGCACGGGAGATTAAGTGGTGGCAGAAGCTTAATAAACACCTAAGCAAACAGCATGGCAAATAAAGCAGCACACACTAGTGTTTCATGAAGCCAATGCACAAAGTAAACAGAACACTTAGCAGGAGCAGAGACAGGCCAACAAAAGAAAAGAGTGCTCACAAAGTTTCAGAAATAACCTGAAAGTTAAAAGCACATGTAACAGGGGCAGTCATTATGGGAGGATTCAAAAGTCCAAAAGGAGGGACTACTAAGCCTATTCACCAATCAAAAGACAGCATTTACAAAGGACAGAAAGAGGAGCCAATTTAAAAGATGGGTGGTCCTTAGAGCCCATATTCCAGGGACAGCATGTCTCAAAGATACAGCGCATGCTGATGAAAGGGTGGGTCTCTATATTGACCAAGGAGTGCCAGTATTGGTTTAGCCAATGACTGGAGCGAGATGACATCAAGTCCATAAGGTGGAAAAACGGGCGCCTTGATGGGGAAACATGTATGGAATACCATTGAGTCATCTGGTCATATTGTAAAATAAAAATTCAAAAAATTCAAGCTTATATGGCCATCTTGAGCCTGAGAGTACATGATCTGTAGTAAGTAGCAAGGTATGGGCTTTGTGTATTATTAAGGCAAGAAAAATGGTATGTCAGCCAGTATACAGAGTATTCCACTGAGATCTTCCTATTAGGTCTCTGCATATTACAAAGTTACTAGTAAAACAATATATTGTCCTCAAAGACCTGTAGAAAATTATGTACAGGGTGGTGCCAAAGATTGGACAGGGTGTGTTTTATTCCATACAATATTTGTCAACAATAGCTGGGTAGAAGAGATCTAATATGTGACACCCATATCAATGGCCCCAATGATGAAATTCCATGGAGTGAAATGAACTGCTAGCACTCCTTGACCCGTTTCATGGAGACACACCCTTATACCCATAGCATGAAAACATATCTGATCTCTTCTTTTCTCTTCGTTGGCGCACAATGGGCTGCCATGTGTCAACGCAGGCACCTTTCAGCAATGGTACATGGGTGTCTGCATTGTAGGGGTGATTGTTTTTGTGCATGAAGGGACATATTACGGCACAAAAACAATCACAAGAGGTGTTTTCCTCTTTCAATGTGTGCTGTAGAAGGCAGCACACATTGAAAATGGAAAAAAGAAGAGAAACAAAGGTATTTCTTATAATTGCACTTCCTTTATACCTCCGCCGGGGAGGCATAGGAATCTAACGCATTTTCAGGTTTCTGAAACCTTGTAAGTCTGGGAATGCTTCAGGTTCCCTGAATGTTGCATGGGAACAACCACAGCAACACCCATGGAGTGCTCCTTACACGTAGAGTAATGCGTTAAAGAGGACCATATTTACAAGGCCATGAAAAGTCACGCAGAGTGGCTTTACGTGGCCATGTAAATGTATGGGTAGGCAAACACAAGGAGATGATGGACAAAGCGCTGAAACTTTTCAGACACTCACCCCTAGTCACAGATCTGGGCTGAACCCATTATCATTCTTTAGCTCACTTGGCCACCTCAGTTCAGACCCAGCTATATGCAAATCAGTCTTGACCCTATGCCTCATGGGAACAGTCCTGCCCTAACTGCCAAGCCAGGTCTTCCCTGAACCAGAAACAAGCATCCTGGGACTGGTTTCTGGTTAACACCCTTCATCAGCCAGGCTATCTTGAGTCCAGTGGCAAAGTAAGCAAGGGACCCACGTCCGGGCATACCCAGCTAACTTAGGGCGAACAAAGCAAACACTAGGAGATGATGTGCGGAGCGCTGAAGCCTTTCAGACACTCACCCCCAGACACAGATCTGGGTTGAATCCATCATCATTCTTTATCTCACTTGGCCACCTCAGTTCAGACCCAGCTACATGTAAATCAGTCTTTACCCTATGCCTTATGGGAACAGTCCAGCTCTAACTGCCAAGCCAGGTCTTCCCTGAACCGGAAACAATTATCCTGGGACCAGTTTCTGGGTAACACCCTTCATCAGCCAGGCTATTTTGAATCCAGTGGCAAAGTGAGCAAGGTACCCACGTCTGGGCATACCCTGCCAATTTAGGGCAAACAAAGCAAACACAAGGAGATGATGGATGGATCGCTGAAACTTTTCAGACACTCACCCCCAGTTACAGATCTGGGTTGAATCCAGCATCATTCTTTAGTTCACTTGGCCACCTCAGTTTAGACCCAGCTATATGTAAATCAGTCTTGACCCAATGTCTTATGGGAACAGTCCAGTCCGAACTGCCAAGCCAGGTCTTCCCTGAACCGGAAACAAGCATCCTGGGTCCGGTTTCTGGGTGACACCCTTCATCAGCCAGGCTATTTTGAATTCAGACAAGGAGATGATGGATGGATCGCTGAAACTTTTCAGCCACTCAACCCCAGTCACAGATCATGGTTGAATCCATCATCATTCTTTAGCTCACTTGGCCACCTCAGTTCAGACCCAGCTATGTGTAAATCAGTCTTGACCCTGTGCCTCATTGGAACAGTCCAGCCCGAACTGCCAAGCCAGGTCTTCCCTGAACCGGAAACAATTATCCTGGGACCAGTTTTTGGCTACCACCCTTCATCAGCCAGGCTATTTTGAATCCAGTGGCAAAGTGAGCAAGGTACCCACGTCTGGGCATACCCTGCTAATTTAGGGCAAACAAAGCAAACACAAGGAGATGATGGATGGATCGCTAAAACTTTTCAGACACTCACCCCCAGTCACAGATCTGGGTTGAATCCATCATCATTCTTTAGTTCACTTGGCCACCTCAGTTTAGACCCAGCTATATGTAAATCAGTCTTGACCCTATGTCTTATGGGAACAGTCCAGTCCGAACTGCCAAGCCAGGTCTTCCCTGAACTGGAAACAAGCATCCTGGGTCCGGTTTCTGGGTAACACCCTTCATCAGCCAGGCTATTTTGAATTCAGTGGCAAAGTGAGCAAGGGACCCACGTCTGGGCATACACTGCCAACTTAGGGTGAAAAAAGCAAAGACAAGGAGATGATGGATGGATCGCTGAAACTTTTCAGCCTCTCAACCCCAGTCACAGATCTTGGTTGAATCCATCATCATTCTTTAGCTCACTTGGCCACCTCAGTTCAGACCCAGCTATGTGTAAATCAGTCTTGACCCTGTGCCTCATTAGAACAGTCCAGCCCGAACTGCCAAGCCAGGTCTTCCCTGAACCGGAAACAATTATCCTGGGACCAGTTTTTGGCTAACACCCTTCATCAGCCAGGCGATTTTGAATCCAGTGGCAAAGTGAGCAAGGTACCCACGTCTGGGCATACCCTGCCAATTTAGGGCAAACAAAGCAAACAAAAGGAGATGATGGATGGATCGCTGAAACTTTTCAGACACTCACCCCCAGTCACAGATCTGGGTTGAATCCATCATCATTCTTTAGCTCACTTGGCCACCTCAGTTCAGACCCAGCTATGTGTAAATCAGTCTTGACCCTGTGCCTCATTGGAACAGTCCAGCCCGAACTGCCAAGCCAGGTCTTCCCTGAACCGGAAACAATTATCCTGGGACCAGTTTTTGGCTAACACCCTTCATCAGCCAGGCTATTTTGAATCCAGTGGCAAAGTGAGCAAGGTACCCACGTCTGGGCATACCCTGCTAATTTAGGGCAAACAAAGCAAACACAAGGAGATGATGGATGGATCGCTAAAACTTTTCAGACACTCACCCCCAGTCACAGATCTGGGTTGAATCCATCATCATTCTTTAGTTCACTTGGCCACCTCAGTTTAGACCCAGCTTTATGTAAATCAGTCTTGACCCTATGTCTTATGGGAACAGTCCAGTCCGAACTGCCAAGCCAGGTCTTCCCTGAACTGGAAACAAGCATCCTGGGTCCGGTTTCTGGGTAACACCCTTCATCAGCCAGGCTATTTTGAATTCAGTGGCAAAGTGAGCAAGGGACCCATGTCTGGGCATACACTGCCAACTTAGGGTGAAAAAAGCAAAGACAAGGAGATGATGGATGGATCGCTGAAACTTTTCAGCCTCTCAACCCCAGTCACAGATCTTGGTTGAATCCATCATCATTCTTTAGCGCACTTGGCCACCTCAGTTCAGACCCAGCTATGTGTAAATCAGTCTTGACCCTGTGCCTCATTAGAACAGTCCAGCCCGAACTGCCAAGCCAGGTCTTCCCCGAACCGGAAACAATTATCCTGGGACCAGTTTTTGGCTAACACCCTTCATCAGCCAGGCGATTTTGAATCCAGTGGCAAAGTGAGCAAGGTACCCACGTCTGGGCATACCCTGCCAATTTAGGGCAAACAAAGCAAACAAAAGGAGATGATGGATGGATCGCTGAAACTTTTCAGACACTCACCCCCAGTCACAGATCTGGGTTGAATCCATCATCATTCTTTAGCTCACTTGGCCACCTCAGTTCAGACCCAGCTATGTGTAAATCAGTCTTGACCCTGTGCCTCATTGGAACAGTCCAGCCCGAACTGCCAAGCCAGGTCTTCCCTGAACCGGAAACAATTATCCTGGGACCAGTTTTTGGCTAACACCCTTCATCAGCCAGGCTATTTTGAATCCAGTGGCAAAGTGAGCAAGGTACCCACGTCTGGGCATACCCTGCTAATTTAGGGCAAACAAAGCAAACACAAGGAGATGATGGATGGATCGCTAAAACTTTTCAGCCTCTCAACCCCAGTCACAGATCTTTGTTGAATCCATCATCATTCTTTAGCTCACTTGGCCACCTCAGTTCTGACCCAGATATATGTATATCAGTCTTGACCCTGTGCCTCATGGGAACAGTCCAGCCGGAACTGCCAAGCCAGGCCTTCCCTGAACCAGAAACAAGCATCCTGGGACCGGTTTCTGGGTAACACCTTTCTTCAGCCAGGGTATCTTGAATCCAGTGGCAAAGTGAGCAAGGGACCCACGTCTGGGCATATCTTACCAACTTGGGTAGGCACACTGCTCCGCCGGTGCATCCATAAAAGTGAGGCGCGGATGGGGCAATGGACTTGTAAATTAGCCCCCTGATTTCTATTAGAAACATTTCTCAAAACTTACATCATTCTTTTTGGCAAAATGTGCAGAAGAAAGAAAATAATAAAATTTCTATAGGAGAGATTTATGTCTAAATGCTCTATTGTTGATTATATTGAGCATTATGAGATTATATTGCAGCTTTAACTACTATAGCACAAAGGGCTTCACATTCAAGACTAACAAACTCTTTGTGTGCTATATTGACTATTTGACTGCATTCGATAAAGTGGATAGACTATGACTCTGGTTCAAATTAACTTTGTGATCCAGTCATATTGCATCTAATAGCATATCAAGCTATCTGACAGGAGAGTTGACCCCTACTGAAAAAGTAACTTGGCAGAAAGAACATATTGGTCCTTCTGAGCAGAGACAGAATGGCAGGTGTAAATCAGTGTCAAAATCACTTTTTCTTCCAGGTCGTGTGCATTTTTGTCCATTCCATATTCAGAAGGTTTTCTCAATTCCTACAGATATGTGGTTGGAGTCTAGTGCAAATTGGAGTATCCTTCTTTTGATTCCATCGTATTAAAATTTTCCAAAAAGTATACCTATGCATCCATTGAAATACTTTTGTTAAGTGGCTGGTTCTGAGATATTTACATAACTGTTCCATTTGGTTCTATTCTGAAGTCCTACCTAAGATCAATTTTTACATGTCATGAAACGAGTCGCTAATTTATGAGTAGTACTGTGTGGGCTTATTACGAGCAAGGCGGTCCCAGGACCGCCGTACTCGCTGTCCGCCTGCTACCACCCTGGTGGTCTGAGCACTGTACTTTGAGTGTGGTGGTGGGACCTCCACAAGACCTCTTCCAGGATCCCACTGTGGTGGTGATCTCGAAAGGGGCTGAATATGCTGGTGGTGCTGAAGCCGGCACCGCTGAGCATATTACGACTCGCATTCCCACAGACATTTTCGTGGCAGACATGCAGGTAAGAGGGCCCTAACAGGGCCCCCGGGTAAATCTGGGCATGAGGGTGGTGGGGGAGCATATGTTGTTCCCATCCTGGACTCGCACGTTAGTTCCTGCACGGTGTGTCATGCATGACATGGTGCATGCCACACCATGCAGGGACGTGCTGCAGGCTCTCTCACAGTGGCGGTATGCTGTTAGGGCCCTCCTATGAGCCTAGCATACCCACCACAGTGAGATCACCGCTATACCGCCTGCCCTGGATTAAGCTCATAATCCAACGGACGGGTTCACCACAGGCTTGGCTATCTTCCTGGGAGCACGAAACTCGTAATAAGCCCCGAAGTCTTCTCCCTTTTTTTCCTTAATCTGAGAGATCATAGCAGTTTGCCCATTATTCTGAGTAACTTGCTTCTCGAATAGAGCTTTGGCTTTTTTCATCTGACTTGTTTCTCGCTCTGTCTGTTTCTTCTCCTTCAGTTTTCTCAAGCTTCTATTGTATTCTCTTATTCTGATGATGACCCTATTACGACTGTGGACCTAAAATTGAAAATCAACATACGAACTTCACACGAGACAACGTTGTGAGTGGAAACTGCCTAGAGTGAAATCAGGACAGCTTATTTTCTGTCATGGTTTTTTTCACCTTTTTCTTCACTCCATGTACTTTTTATTCAGTTGTGCGAATCACTTCAGCACTGAGCACATGTCCTTGTCACTATATGTCCAATCTGAATGAAAACATTTACTATATCACGGTACTCCTGTTTGTTAGTTCTACTTTGAAATTATGATATGTGTTTTCTAAAGAACAACTGTTCCTATGCAAATGGTATAACACTGCTGCACGGCCAGTCAACATCATAGAGTTAACTGAACATTCAACCTCAAAAAATTAACTGAAGACATATAATTTCCTAGCTGTCTTTGATAATGAAGTGAACATTTAATTTTACAGGCGTAAGATGATGTATAAATTTGCAGATCCTAATTTGACCCAACCAATTTAAGTTGGTCTGACCGAACCCAATTTAACTAGGCCTGATTGAAATTTAAATGATGCTGGATTCATTTGTGCAATTTCAGTAATATCAACATTTTCTTATAGCAGAATTCCAGAAATCCCACTATCAAGCCACTTTGCAAAATTACACACCCTTTGTGGTAAAAATGTATAAAAACACACGGGAACAACAGAAAGCAAGCAACTGTTCTTTGCAATGATTTGGGGTTTTGCACACCTTTTCCACTGCAAAATGCATTCTCGTGTCAAAAATTGATGCAAGGATGTATTTTGCCCTAAAATACAATAATGGATTTGTATTTTGCTTAATTACGGAATTGTGCGTAGGTATTTCCAAAATTTCTTGTAATTACGTGAGAGAAAATTACACAGTTTTTGTACTCCCTTATTTGTGATCTCTGGGCAAGTAGTAGGCAACTCTCCGCGTTAAATCTTCCGCATTGCTAAAACCCTCATTAAATCCCCCTCTCTGCAAGCTGCCATAAATGGCGCCCTTACCCGCTGTAATAACCTGGCAGAATCTTTCTACAAGAAGATTCACATTATATATCTTACCTTCCTTTGTGCTACCACTCACAAAGACCTGTCCCTCATTGCTATGTCCCCGTCTGGCATTCAAGCAACACTGGATCATATCCCTTGTTAAATCAGGATCGCCTAGGGATCCAGCACCCCCTCATGTTCTGAAATTAGCGTCTGGTACAATTCTCCCAGTGAACCGCAAATTTATCAACACCTCCACCTCCATCTCCAAGGGAGTGGTTCCTCCACCATGGAAATGCGCTATGGTAAAAGCATTACTTAAAAAATCCAATCTTGACCCCGGGATCTTGGGGAATAATCGGCCTAACTCCCTCCTTCCAGTGATCAGCAAAATACTGGAGAGGTATGTTAATTCAGTGCTATCCAGGTTTTTAGAATCAAATAACTTGCTTCGCTCTTGACAAACGGGTTTTCGGCTCCTACATGGGACGGAGACAGCTCTCTTAGTGGTGGCTGAAATGTCCAGGAGGATCTTGGATCAGGGTGGCATAGCAGCTATCATTCAAGCGCCGAGATGCCCAAGGGTAAGTCGAGCGCTATATAAAACATACATACATACATACATACATTCTCCTGGATCTCAGCACTGCATTCGACACCGCCAACCATAATATCTTGATCCTCAGGCTCAGGAGTCTTGGTGTGCCTGGGGGTGGTATTACCTGGCTGCAATCCTTCTTAGAAGACAGGTCCTTTCAGGTCTTTGAAGGAGAAGTTGTTTCTAAGCGTATGGCTCTTAGCTGTGGTGTGCCTCAGGGATCCTACCTAAGCCCCACGTTATTTAATATATACATGAGGCCGCTGGCCGAGATAGTCCATCCATTTGGCATAAAAATAGTCACATACGCCAACGATACACAACTTGTTGTGGCCTTAAACCAC
Source organism: Triturus cristatus (assembly GCF_964204655.1). Classification (NCBI taxonomy): domain Eukaryota; kingdom Metazoa; phylum Chordata; class Amphibia; order Caudata; family Salamandridae; genus Triturus; species Triturus cristatus. The sequence continues at coordinate 1,708,065,386 of NC_140590.1, forward strand.
CCAGAAAAGTCATCTGCTAGCTTAGGGCCTTGTTTAGAGGAGGTTGCCAAATGGATAGACCTCTCCTGTTTAAAAATGAACAGAGACAAGACGGAGATAATACTCCTAGGCAGCTCCCCAATTTTAATTCAGGGTTATTGTGGCCAAACTGCCTTGGCCCTGCCCCATCAATAAAGAATCAGATCAAAATTCTTGGCATGTTCCTGGATCGCTCCTTGACTTTTGACTATCAAACAGCGAAATGGTCATCCACATGTTATGGCATCCTGAGGATGCTCCGAAAAATTCTTCCTCTCCTCCCACTCCTGGCAAGAAGGATAATGGTCCAGGCTCTGAATCTCTCACGTGTGGACTACGGGAAGGCACTCTATCTGGGAGCTCCTAAGGCCACTACAACTAGACTACAGATCATTTAAAATTGCTCAGCCCGCTGGCTTCTAGACATCCCTTATCAGCAACCTGCGTTGAAAACTCTGCATTGGCTGCAGATATTTGAGAGAATTAAATTTAAGGCTCTTTGTATCACCCATAAGTCTTTTTGGGGAGAAGGACCGGCGATTAATCAATCTATTATCACCCCTTACCACCCTAACAGAAGTCTCTGCTCGGCGAACTTCTTTCTCGCCACTGTGCCAAAAATAAAGAGAGTGAGAAGCGGCGGTCACTCTTTCTCCTATAATGCTGCTAGGCTGTGGAATGCCCTTCCTCCCCCCATACATCAGGAATTCAACCATATGCCTTTCCGGAAATTATTTAAAACTTGGCTTTTCAAAGTCACTGTCCAGTAAAGGTGTTTTCTTGGTCCACGGCTGCAGATAGCGCTGGGATGCCTTAGGGTAGCTATGCGCTATCTAAATGTGTCTTTCATTTCCTTTCATTATGCTGGGGAGGGCTGTCAGGAAAACATTTCAGGGGCTTGTGTCCCGCTTCTGTTTCCAGTGCACACTTAATGGTGCCTCGTCTCAGTGTGAGCTCAGACAAGAGACCGTTGGCCCTGGTTGCAAATCTGCTACAATTCCTCCGCACTCAATTTCTTTTCAAATTTTTTCCATCTTCTCTTTCATCATTTGCTTTCTCTTTTTTCCACCTTTTTACTCTCGACATCTGCATGAAAGGTGGTTGGAAGTCTTACTTCTGTGGGGTATGTATGACAGAAATATTGTTTGACATAAATGTTGTATCCTAAATATTGTTTACACAAAATCATCCCATTGGGTATAGATTTTCTAATAATTTCTTTAATGGGGCTATATTTTGTAAGCAGTATTTAGGACACAATATTTTTGTCAGACTGTATTCTAAATAAGATAAAAGAATATCGCAGCACCTCTGGCACCTCTGGATAGCTCACTCACAAAATAATCTAACCTTACGCCCAACAAAAGGTCCTGACACTCATTTGTCCAGGCTGTTTATTTTTGTCATCATTCTGTCATCGTTTATAGAACCAATTGGTGTAAATCACAACTTAAACTTTAAAGAAAAAATAAATAAATCCTTTTCCTACACAAGGTTGAGCAGCATGACCTTTACAAATGCTGCAAAGTGATATAGAAACATACAGAATAGAAAGAACAAGGACATCAGTCAGTGGCTGCTCAGGATAAGTGAGCTTTGAGAAGCTTTCAAACCTTGGGTGTCATTGCTGGGTCAGGTGCTCTAGGCTAACGTGGCAACACATGTCAATCAATCAATCAGGGGATTGTAAGCATGCTACTCACCCGTGAGGGTCTCAAGGCGCTGAGGGGGGGGGGGTCTGTAGATCTGTTTAGCCGAAGAGCCAGGTCTTGAGGGTCTTCCTGAAGGTGTTCAGGGAGGGGGCACGTCTGATGTCTGCCGGTAGCTCGTTCCAGGTCTTGGCTGCAATGTGATAGAAGGATCTTCCACCTGCTCTGGCTCTCTGGATGTGCGGGGTTTCAGCCAGTGGGAGGTTGGAAGATCGCAGGTTTCTTTTGGGTACGTGGAAGTTGATTCTGTCATTGAGGTATTTGGGTCCTTTGTTGTGAGGCATTTGTAGGAGTGAGTGAGGATTTTGAAAGTGACTCTTTTCTCCACGGGGAGCCGGTGGAGACTTCATAGGTGTTGACTGAAGTGTTCATGTCGGGGGATGCCGAGGAAGAGTCTGGTGGCGGTGTTGAGGCTGTGTTGTCGGACGATGGCTGTGAGGGGGGCCATGTAGATGTTGAAGAGAGTGGAGCTCAGGGATAAACCCTGTCATCTGGGAAGGTACCTGTTTTGAAGGTGGTGTTAATGGTGCGTTGTAGTTCGGGTGCGATGGCAGCTCTGTGGTAGATGTGAGGGGGCAGTCGTAGGTCGGGGCCCCCGAGTGGATGCTTTTCATGGTCGAGGCGATGTCGTTGGCCATGATCGGTGGCCAGTTGGAGATGGTGATCTGGCTGGTATTTTTGGGGGATGGGGGGCCGTCTGTGGCGCCTGGTGGATGGTCGATGAAGTTGTTGTAGAGGTTTTTGATCTTGAGGTGGAAATAGGTCCCAAGCTTGTCACAGACGTCTTGGGCTGGGGTGAAGTCTGTGGCTTTGCTGCATGGGTTGGTGAATTCTTGAATGACACTGAAAAGTTCCTTGGAGTTGGTGGAGTTGGCCAGGATTTTGTTGTGGATGAAGTTCCTCTTGGTGGCTCTGATCTGGTTGTGGTAGTCGGTCATGGCGTCCTTGTAGGTGGTGTGGTTTTCGGTTGTCTTGGTGTTTCTGCAGTTCTTCTCCAGGCGTCTGCAGGTGTGTCTGGCTTCTTGGAGAGTGGTGGTAAACCAGGCAGCTTTCCTGGGGTGATGTCTGTCGGAGTTGCGTAGCGGGGCGAGCTCGTCTGCGCAGTGGGAGATCCAGGTGTGGAGTTCTCTGGCTGCGTCGTTTGCGTTGGGTGTCCAGGTGTGGTTGTCTCGGGTAGAGGTAGAGTTAAGTTGCTCGTTTGTAACCTTGCTCCAGTACCTTCGTGGTGGGCGTGGGGCTGGTTTGGGTTCCTTGGGTTTGTTGATGTGAATGATTGCTTATGGGCATCAGTAGTTCTGAACCTGCAGATGCCCAATTACAGAAATTCTGCTTCTGATGCCTCTTTATCATGCCAGAAATGGTGGGTATTTGTTACACTGCTGACTTTGAGAGTAGATGAGCTCTTAGGTCAGCAGAGCAGGATTCAGCATTAGTTAAAGGGCAGGACATCAGGTCAGATGTAGAAGGAGAGTTCTCAGAACCAGCAACCAGTGTGCGTGACTCAGAAGGCCCGGTACAAGGACTCAGAGCACCAGTGAAGAAGGGATTTGGAGGTGGCTATTTCAATTTGTTGAGAGATATAATTGTTTTTTTTTGTGTCATTTTTTTAGAGTTTTATATAGCGCAAACTAGACCCGAAGATATCAGGTATCAGAGCTCTTTACATAGCACCAGTTTCGTTACATGAGGGCACCTTCATTTTTAGGCTTCACCTACGCAGCACGCATGCGCTGCTTAGGCAAAAGGACCTTTTGGAAGGTCTTTGGCTTTTCAGCCAAAAACGTGCACGCGTTCCTTTGCCTTCAATGGCAACGTGTGCACCTCTTGAGATTCACTTGCGGGAGCAAGCAGCTGGCGCCATATGTTATCAATTATCGTGGCGCCAGCCGCTCGCTCCCGCAAATGAATCTCGCAGGCCCCCTCCTCACTCCCCTCCCCTTGGTGATGGACTGAACCGTGGTTTGCATACAATTAATGAGCATTACTCCATGGCCACAAGTGGGTGTGTTAATCCATGATCCCCTTACGTTACCACAACGTAGAATTCCAAATATTTCGTAGCGGCTGCATGTTTGTTTCTACAGTTCTCAGACCTGTCACCCTTCTAGGCTGAGCACTGTGGGCCTGTCCCTGCTGGCTGCTTTAGCTTCGGGCTCGCTCTGGTGAGTGTCATGTGCCTCTTTTAAGTGAAGTGAAAACAAACTGCGCCTGTGGTCCGTTTTCTTGCACCTCCATGGGTTCTCCGTTACAGAAACCTACTACTGTAGGTACCCAATAGAAAGATTTTCTTCTCCAAGCTTAAAACAGACAGCACCACCGTACTCACCGCACAGCTGCCCAGATGCCTGAAAGGCGCTGTGATTCCATGCTACCAAAATACTAGGCGCTATACAAGAGCTCAATTACCATTAACAATATCCGTGTACTGGTTTGTGGAGTCCAGGGCTTGAGTGACATTAGCGTGAAATTGTTGTTTCCAGCACTCAAGCTTTCTCCATTGTTGTAAATCTGCTGACCGAGGGCCCTTCCCACGGCTCTTCTACAAATGTCCTCCACAAAATCTGTTTAAGGTTACACAACGAAACGAAAAGAGGCTATAAGTACCGTATCGTGAAAACAAAGCTGGCGGAAGATCCTGTGTCAGCTGTGAGCAGTCCACGCAGATTCGAGATCTTAGCTTTGCGTTGCTTTCTGGTACATGTAGTTCTGATTCCGTTTTTATGAACACAAGACTCCGAGCACCTGAAAGCAGCTCTACGTCGCTCTCTGGTGTAAAAATCATGTGCAGTTTGGGCATCGAACGGGCTCTATTTTAAACGCCATTTAAAAATCCAGGAAGCGGTTATAGGGGACTTAGTTCATAGTTCAGCCCTGTAGCAGGCTGGGTATCCGCTGTGAGAAAGTGCCATCTTTCTTGCATGGTATGCCCCCACTTTTTGCTAAATTGCTGAATGTACTTTGATTAAGTGTACCCTGGACTCCTGCCAATCAGGTGCCCAGGGACTATGTTCCTTCCTTAAAACACACAAACTCCAAATTGGCAAACCCTAGCCACATGTCAGCCCCTGGTAAATGGTACCCTAGGTACCCAGGGCCTTGTGGCCAGGGAAGGCCTCTAAGGGCTGCAGCACTCATTGTGCTACCCTTAGAGGCCCTGTACCCTTACACACACACACTGCCTTTGCAGGCTGAGTGTCTGGGTGCAGGACAAAACAAAGAGTAGACATGGCACACATCTCTGTGTGCCATGCCCATCACCTACACTGCCAAGGCATATGTCAGTCACCCCTCTGGCTGGGTGCCTTACGCCTATGGTGTGGGCACAGGAGCAGGAGCCCTGTGCCCCTACAGTACCCGGGTCCATTCCTGGGCACTGTAAGTGCAGTGCTGCCATTTAAGAGTACATGGTGCTGAGAGCTCGTCAAACACGAGCTCCACAGCACCATAATGGCAACACTGAAGACTGGGAAGTTTGGTATCAAACTTCTCAGCACATTAAACCCACACTGATGCCAGTGTGGGATTTAATGTACTAAGCACCCCAGAGGGCATCTTAGAGATGCCCCCTTACAGCTAACCTACAATCCACGTCTGTTCTGAGGCTGCCCAGGCTGCCACACAGCAGACACGTTGCTGGACCCCTGGGTGGGAGAGCCCCTGCTCTCCCGGGCCTGCAACAATGCACATCCTGGGTGAGGTGAGAAATCTTCTCCCCCAGGATGAGCAAAGGGAAGCTTCAAAGGCATGCCGCCATTTGGAGTTTCCCCAGGCCACTGCAACCCCCCACTCTGGCGGGAAGCTTGGCCGGAAACCCCATACAAGGACAGGGGATATGCCAGCCTGCCCACCCCACCCCTCAGGTGGGGGAGGCGAGGTGAAGCACATCTCCGGGCTCTCGCCATCTTGAAGATGGGAGGCCCTACCCTATCAGGATTAGGCTACTGCCCCCCTCCCACAGGAGAGAGGCAGGATAGGGGGTGTACCCACCCCAGGACAAGGACCCATTGGTCCCTGGCCTTCACCTACCTGTAACGCCCGTAAATCTAGTATTTAGGGGCACCCTGAACCTTCCTTCCTCAGATTCCAGATAGAAAACTACAAGAAGAGCAAGAAGAACAAGGACCTGCCCTGCAGCTGCTAAACAGAGAGGAAGACACCAACTGCTTTGGCCCCAGCCCTACTGGCCAGTCGACTCTCGAACCTGAACCAGCGCGGCATCTCTCGTGGCCAGCAACCTCACCAACCCCGGAGGACCTGGCTACCTTTTGGCTCTAAGCCCCTGGGACTCCCATGAGTAGAGGCTCTACTCAGAAACCTATCTCTAACCCCTGGCAGCAGCCCGGAACCGCGAACCCAGCACACTCTGCACCAGCCAAGCCTGGCCAGTGCCGGAGTGGACAAAGACCCTGAGGACGACCCCACGGCGACTGTGACCCCGAGTCCGGCACCCAAGGACCCCCCTCGACACTCCTGAAGAAGCCTGCAGCCTCAGAACCAGGTGCCCCCCCAACCGCGATCAACAGAGGGTAAGATTTCCCGACACCAAAAGGCACCCCTGCACGCGGCGCCCTGCGGCCCCCTGTGCCCAATCCCGGGGTACCCACCTAACCTACAACTACCCAACTTACCTCTCGAAGTAGTGGTGGCACCTGAAGCATCCTCGTCCCCGAGCTTGCAGACTTTTTCCAAACCGGAGCATTCCCATTGATTTCCATTGAGCGCCCGACGGCTCCAAAGCACCCTGCACCCAGCCGCCCGAGTGGCCCTGGCAGTGCACTCTCTACACTAATCTACTTCCCCACTTGCCCTGAGTAAGTGACCAGGAGCCCAGCTCCCACAGCCGCGTGGCTTGCCAGACAGCAGCCACCAACCAAGGCCCCCCTATCCCTCATAGGATAACATTGGGCCTAACTCTCTCTGCACCCGGCCGTCCTGAAACCGCTGAGGGTGAACCAACTGTACCTACCTGACACTGGGGGACCCCTGAGTCTATGCCCGGAATTTCAACTCTGCCAGTCGAGCACTTACCCTTAAACCGCTAACTTCATTTTCCTCATAGGGTAACATTGACTGGCTTTTTCTTGAAAAATCTTTGGTGTGAACTTTTCAAAACCGCAAATATTCACCAAAAATCAGCCGAGTGACAAAAACGAATTTTCTCACCTGCTCCTAGGTGAGCTCCCAGTGCTGGATCTTGGTGCCCAGCCCGGACTCTGAAAAGTGTCCACAACTATACTTACCTCTAACTCATTTTTCTTCCATAGGAAACCATTGTCTGCTTTTCTGTGAAATTTCTTCTAAGTGTCGATTTCTGCAATCTTGAAATATTCTTTTAAAATCGTACCATTTCTGCAAACTTATTACTTACCTGTTTTTGATAAGGACCCCAGTCCTGGGTCTAGGTACCCAGTCCTGGATTACTAAAGTAACGATAAAGTACTCTACCTGCAATTTGAATTTCTTGCCATAGAGATCCATTGAATGTTTTCTTTGAAATATTTTCTAAGTGCTAACTTTTGAAATAGCTAAATATTATTTAAAAATCATTACAGTTATTAAGTCGACTTTCATCAGTTGATTCTGAATACGGACCCAGGGCTGGATCTAGGAACCAGACCTGGAATTCCAAAAGTAATCTGAAAAGTAATTTATTACAAATAACCTGAATTTACCATTGAGCTCAATGCATTGTTATGTTTAGGAAATAGGATTGTTTATTGCAACCAACTGTGACTGTTTACAAAAATTCATTGCTTAAGGCAAAATTATTTATATTCAACCTCTCATTCTGAGAAAGTATATTTTTATCCCCTTTGTGGTTCTAAAAATAAAACAAGCATATATTTTATATATATAAACCATTGGCCTAGAGTTCAGTTATTGAGTGTGTGAAACCATTTGCTGACTGAGTGTGTACAATAAATACTTTACACTGTCCTCTGGTACTGCCTTACTGCTCGACTAAGCTACCACTTTGGAGAGTAAGGTCATACCTAACTTTAACCTCTATTAGCCCCTGGGGGACTGTGGACTCTGTACACCCTGTACCTATTAGGGAACAGTATATACAGAGCCACTTTCTCACATCCACTCCACCAGTTCCATGCCTCAGCCCACACCTGGCGAAAACTGCCACCAGTTTCAGCAATCTGTACCATAGGGGGCGCCATGCACTTGTCTGCTCCATCACGTGGACCAAGGCCAAAGCTCCCAGGGGTTACCTACAGTGCACAAGTCCTAAAACAAGCATTTGCAATGCAATAGGTTTCACATTTCCTCTAGTTTGAGCTCTTTTATTTATGTTTTGGTTTTTAAAACCCAATGCATTGCCATTTGCAATCCCAATAGCTTAAACTCGCGTAAATGCGAGAACTATTGCATTGCAAATGCTTGTTTTCTTATGCACAGGGACATGAAGGGCCCCATTAGCATGGCGGGCGGACTCTGTCCACCCGACATACCCTCGGGAAACGGGACCGCCTGCTGAGGGTGCGAAGGTCCCACACTCCCGATTAGTATGTCCCGCCACACTGGCGGGCGCATGGCGCATCTGCAACATTGCAGCGGGCGGTGCAGAGAGCACAGGTTTGAAGGTCTCCGCCAAAGCAATCATTGGGCAAAGCAAGAAAAACTCCGATTTATTTGCCTTGCACTATTAAGAAAGTGAAGCCCGATAAATGGATATATGAATTGCAGATCAATACTAAGAATTTGATTTAAAAGGGCTTCCAGATGCGCTTCTTTTAAGGGATTAACAAAGTATCTCAGAAGTAGTTCAGGAATACTTGTACTCTCATTTTCGAGTACTTCGATCTGTTGGCTTGCAAACCAGTCTCTGGTGACCATACCAAGGCACGCCAACTGCTTGGACCAGGAGCAGTGTAGTGCCTTTACAGATTTTGATGCCCCCAGATTGCACAATTATTCCTTGTTATAACCAGAAGTAGGAATAGTTGTCCTTATGACACACATGGTAAGGGGCCAGAATCTCAGAAAACAAGATGCTGCTCCCCAGAGACAGAAACAGAGAGAGTGGGAACTCGGGTAAATGCTATGCACTAGTATTTAATTTTGTTTGGCACCATGTGATTTCACCTAATTAAAAACAATATTTATCAGTCAATGTGAGAAGTTGGCCTGATATATGCTGTCTACGAGTTCTAGTGGGCACCTTGTATCAGTCCAAACAACCCCTTATGGTGATAGGTTAAAGACAACCTTTACTGAAAGCTATCCTATTGGTAGCTGTGAAGAGCAGCCTTCAGGCTAAGTCTTGGAGGAATGTAAAGCAGCTTGTTTTACCAGTCTATAATCTCTTGAATGATCAAATAAAAGGACAACCACACCAGGTATATATTTAAAATATATGTATTTAAGATAAAACACACCCCTCTAGTCTCTTTATGAGGCTAGAGTTCGAAGTACTTAGTTTACAAGTGAGCAAGCATCAGTAATAGCACAAATACACGTTTGGGCCCTAGGGGCGTACCAAACCATATACCAAAGAAGTGACATAAGAACCACGACTAAACTAGACACAAGGCCTAGAGCCTGTAGAATCGCTGGGACCCCAAGGAACCACCCAAGGTAGTGACAGAGGGGACCCACGGGGACTGTATGCAGTGTGTGAACACAACAGCGGGTTCCTGTTAGCTTCTATGGGCAATGTCGTGGTTGGAAATGTAAAGATTAGGGACACTTCTAATCGAGTCAGGACCAAACCCTTTTGGACTTAAGCAGTTCTAGGGCTAGCACCCACAAGAGCACCAGAGAACTCGAGTTACCTCACACAGGGAAGCCGGGTGCATAGGTGTCTTTTTGTGTCGGGTCGCGTCGTCGATTCCAATGGAAGCCTGCAAAGAACTGCTGCTGCCATGAAGAGGAGAAGTGTCTGAAGAGATCCAAGCCTGGATCTAGGATGTAAGGAACCTGAAAGCAGAGGGGACAGAGTCTGGGTCACTAGCCAGTGACCGAGGGCAGGATGGACCAATGCCCACAGATGTCGGGTGCTTCAGGTGAGTTGATGGGTGTATTGACTCTACAGCCACGAGGTGCAGGAGGCATCGACGAAGTCCACGAGCCGGATTCAAGCTGTCCCACAAAGTCTGTCGAGTGCTGCGGTGTCGGCGACCAGATTGGACCCAACAAGCCATGGCAACGGCAAGTCACTGGAATTCAGAGAAAGGACTGCGGTGCACACCAGCAAGGTCTGACAGACTCACCCAGCAAAGGTAAGTCGGGGCACATCTGGAGCAACCAGTAAAGCCCAAGAAGAAGAGGAGTTGCCTTCGTGGGGACCTGCTAGCCAACAAGCTAGTGATCGCGAAGGAGCCTCAAGCGGTCGCACTTGAAACGGGTCCACGGGTCACTCGTGGAGTGGAGGTCCACAATATTCGGTGCAGGAGATGCTCAAGACTGGGGCTACTCGGTGCCCAAAGCACAACTTCAAGAAGGACCAGGAAGATAGTGTTGCTGCAAAAGTTCACGGTGTCCAGGGGTCATAGTTCCATGTCACCCACGATAGCCACGGGCCTCAGCTTTGCTGTGGACTCAGGGTAGCCTCGGAGAAGTCTGGAAATCTACCTCTGGTGATGCAAAGACTTTGGCGTCCGGCAGGAGCTTCAGTGATGCAGACCGGTCAGTTGCTTCTTTGGTGCCTGCAAAGCAGGGGAGTCACTCCTTGACGCCAAGGGAGTTTTCTTCCGTCTTCTAGTCATGATAGAAAGTCGAAGGTCCAGGATATATGTTGCAGAGTTTCGTCCAGGGTAATCTAAAGTCCTAGGAACTGGATTCCTATACTTATGGGTGGGCCTGGAAAGAGGGGTGGTTACACCCATTTCCTTTGTCCAGATTCATGCCAGAGCAGGGGCAGGTAGCCCCTGTAACCAAAAACGACATGTTTTGATGCAGCCATTCTAAAGTTAGCATTTACCGCAAGGTAATAATGCACTTAAGAGTATATGGTATGGCTGTATCACAGAACAGCCATAAGAAAGTATTTCCGAAAGCTGCAGAGGGGTTCAGCTCATGCTTGGGCGCCCTCTCACACAAAAACAAGCACTCTGCCTTCAGGATTGTCAAGACCTGCCATAGGAGTGGCTTATAGGTGTATATGTGTCTGTATATATGTGTGGATTTAGGTAGCCTATACCACGGTAAGGGGTGCAAGCACACCCTTATCCAGGCTGCAGTAGAAGACCTGTGGTGCCATTTTGGAGTGCTTCCCAGGGGTGGCATAATACATGCTGCAGTCCCTGGTAGGCCTCTGAGGTACCTATGCCCTAGGTACATAGTATACCATATACTAGGGGCTTATAAGGCACGCCAGAATCCAATTAGATATGTACCTAATGTACATGGAAACCATTTTACAGAGAAAGCAGATAGGCTGGGGCCCTGAATAGCAGGATTCCAGTCCAACTAAGTCATAAACCAGCAAAACACCAGGAAAAAAGTGGGGGCAACCATATTGTCAGATTCCACCTTCCTACAGTCAATCCCGCCGATTTCCTGTACTCCCATGAAGTGCACCATTGAGTTTAAGAGGATTACCATTTGGAGTTTATACATATTGAATAGACAGTAGCTGCCTCTGCACCAGTCGCAACAAGTGCCAACGCCACCTCTCTCTACCAAATGGTTGCGGTACTGGGGTTCCATAACTGGAGGGCAGCAGAGACCCAAACAACTCCAAGGAGCAATGAATTATAGAGAAACCCTTTGAGAACTGATCACTGACAATGAACTTCCAGCTTTGATGATTGCCCTGATGAAGCATCATGGTTGGAACGAATAATATTGGCTGGGCCACCATAGTGCATGTTGATCTTTATAAAGAAAGATGGAATACAATTATATGTTTTGGAAAACTAAAGGAAGAATCTGGAATAAAATGCTTGAAAAAAGTTCCTTGACTTGGATGCTCCTTTTCAATTGATGAACTTCCATTGATGAACTGTATGGAAATACACCTGACCATCGCCAAAGGATCTTCACTGCTGAACTGTTTTTATACCAAATATAGGAAATGGTTGGTTATTTAGGGTGGCATCCTTTAATCTGATTAAATACTATTGTGTTGTAAGGGGGTCTGGGAGCAGTCGGACCTCTAGGATTGTGCAACCACTTTCGAATTAAAAAACAGACATGTGTTGTCAATTAGAGCCACAACTGCCACATTTCTTATATAAATGTTATACACGGTACTCCAGTACTTATTTATGTATTTAAAGAGTTTTATATAGCGCTGGCAAGACCCGGGGCATTAGATAGCTTTACACACATAGTCACGGCACTGTTAGAGAGCATGGATTACAAAATACAGACTCGTTGATAGCCGGGTCTAAGTAGGTCATAGAGAGGAACATACATACAGTAAATATTTTGATGAAAAGAGTCCAGTTGTGAGCTAGGTGTTGGAGTGTAAAGGGTTTGAGATGTCGATTGAGGAGAAGATCTTTTAATTGTCTTTTGAAAGTCATAAAGGAGGGGTTCGTCCTGATATGAACTGGGAGGGAGTTCTTTATTTTAGGGGCATTGCTCGGAATGGAACGCGCAAAAGCTTTTTTTTTTTTTCTTGGTGGGATGAGAAGCATAGCGTTGGTGCTTCATAGGTTTCTTGTCTGGCCTGTCTTTAAAAGTTTGCATGCAAGGTTGGCTGGTTTCCCAGTGTGGAGGACCTTGTGAGTGAGGCAGGCAGTTTTGAAGCAGCAACTGGCTTTGATCAGGAGCCACTTATGATTTTTCAGCGAGGGGGAGATACAGTAGAGGTAGGCAAGCCAACAAAGTAACAGGAAGAGCCAAGGGAAGGGTCTGCCTTGGTTCTAAGAGCCAGTCTTCCTTGGTGTAGCCTTTATTTCTGAGGTCCACAGGTTCAGAGGCTAAAAGCCAGGGGAGCTGGTTTTATTCCAATTTTGAGCTGGTGGGCATTAAGGACTCAGTAGCCAAATGGGCTACCATTCCCACAGAGCATCCCTACCCACTTATACATTTCCTGTGGGGTTGGCACTAAACAATGCCGAAGTGGATCTCTCGGACCAAATCCAAGATGTAGGGACCCTTCTTAACTGGGACTGAGCCTTGGGCACACCCCAGAGGTATGTCCAGTATAATTAGCCAACTCCTCTAGAAATCTGATCCTGCAATGGGGTTTCTTCTTCTGGAAGAGATGCCAGCAAGTCTACGTACAAAAAGGAGTGGATAAGCTAAGGTGTGACTCACATTTGCCTCTCAGTGGCAAGAGACCCTTTGAAGGTGGGCCCTTCCCTAGAGCCATCCTAGCAGCAGGAGGTCTTACATCCTCATTCCAGCAGACACTATGTTCTCCTCCCTGGGACCACACCTCTGAGGAAGAGGGCAGCAGTCTGTCTTGCTTGATTACAGCTGTAGTCAACCAGATGTTCAGGGCAAAAAACTGGTGACTTTCTACAGTCACCTTTGCCCTAAACTTTTCTTTAAATCCAACTTCAGCAATAGGCTAGGTTTAATGTAACAATTCATTTGACACCTTGATACCTTGGTGGTCCAAAATGGAAGTTAGCAGTTAGCAATGGGCTAGTGAAACCCCACGTTATCCAATGGGACTACCAGCCTTACTACAGTGTAAATTACAATTTCGAATTTTCACTTTCAGGACATATAAAGTTGAAATCTGAAGTCCTTTTTTAAAACAAATATCTGGCATCCTGTTTTATGGGCTACTCAGACCTGCCTTAGGGTGTTGACTTATGCATATTAAAATTGAGCTTGGTAAAAAGGTTATTTTACTGTGGTCCCCCCCCCCCCCCCCGTAGTTTTATATAGCGCAAACTTGACCCGAAGGTATCAGAGGGCTTTACATGATCACCAGATGCATTACACAAGGACACATTCATTTTTTGTAGGCACTGGGAGATTAAGTGATTTGCCCAGAATCACAGGATGTTTAGCGTCATTGCTGAGTCTCAAACCGGATTACCCAGATTACAGAACAACTGGCCCAGCCATTAAGCTGCATCCTCTCCCCATGTTGGGATGGCAGTTTAAAAGTTGTCTGGCTAGACTACAACTGCAGGCTTAGAGCCAGATTTTCACCTTATCACAGTAGTGGTGGCACAGTAGGTGTTTCAGTCCACTGGTGATATTTAACTTACAAGTCCTGGGTTCACTTTGCACTATATGCTAGGGACTTTTAGGAAAGTTAAATATGCCAATCATGGATTAGCCAACCGTATGTACACTATGAGGGGTCAGCAAAGCCCAGTGCACTTCAGAGTAAAAATTACAACAGCATCAGTCCAATATTTTTGGGGATATCATACCAAAAGAGGCATGTGAAGAAAGAGAAAGTAAAAACCACTGGGCATATCAGCAAGGGCCGGCGATAATTATCGCTCAGCGCTCTTAGCGTGAGGATAATTATCGCCGGCCAACTCTGAATTTTATTGCGGAGATAGCGTGCTATTAGCAACGCTTATCTCCAAAGCGATAAAATTCAGAGCGCTAACAGACAAATGTGCGATTATCGCTGGAAATCCAGCGATAATCACACAACTTTTGGTGATAGCTTGCTGATAGGGCCTCACATACTTAGCCATGATATCCACCTTACATAGGATATCATGGCTAAGTCAGTTTCAAAGCAGGCATAAGGAAAGTAGCGATAACAGAGGTTAGCGCTACTTTTCTTGTCGCTATGGTGCTTTGAGTGAGGCTTGATAATAGGAGAAATGTCGCTTAGCAAAATTTCTCCCGTTATCCTGGGGAGGAACGCCCACTTTGCATCTCATTAGAGATGCAAAGATGGGCGTTAAGGCAAATGGCGATCAGGCAAGGTTTCACACGATAGTGTGACCTTCCTGATAAGGCGATAAAATTATCGCCGCTTTTCATCCGAAAATGGACGCAAAAGTAGCAATAATTTTTTATCGCCTGCTTGTTGATATGCCCCCACTTACCTAGAGATCATATTGCAATCCCTCGACGTTGACCTTCTCACCATATGGTGAGCTGGAAAGGAAAGAAAGATAATTGAAAAGGCCATTGTACGAAAAGTGGTGAACTCGAAAACATGCAGGAAATAAAAATCTAAGGACGGACTTACTTTGGCAGAGAAAGTGAGGAGAAATGAAGAAAAAAGTATAAAAGAAAGGGGCGAGAGGGAAAGAGTGGCGAGATGGATGAATGACGGATTCGACGGAAGAAGAGGGAATGGATACAGAGAAAGTGACTTAGGGATGCCATTGTGCAGCACACATAGAAGTTGCAAATTGACATTTTTTTAAATGATTGTTTATATGCAGGAAAGGACACATTCCTGCACATGAACAATCATTGATGGTGGTTTGCTGTTTCTATGTGTGCTGCACAATGAAGCACACATAGAAATAGCATAAACGAGGAGAGAAATTAAGCATTTCTCCTATTTTCGCCATGTTAAGACGAGGTTTTCCCTAATCTTAATTTTGGCACTGCTTCCTAGTTACACCACCCTTGTAAATAGTGGGCAGCATAAAAATTAATGGGTGTTGCGGCTGAACGCCCACCGCAACACCCATTGCGAACCCCTTGTGTGGTCTGAAAGGGTGCCTTATTTACAAGGCGGCGTTAAGCCACGCTGAGTGACTTAATGTCGACTTTTAAATAAGGTGAAGGGTTTATCGCCATAGGAACGTTGCAAACTGTTACGTTCCTGTGGCGATAGGGGCTTGTAAATATCCCCCATTGCTATTTTCTTGTCTTTATGTGAAAGGAATACAAAATACCATTAGAAAAAACGTCCGTGTCATAACCTCCAAAGCCTTATTTGTGTCCATTCTTCCACAAGGCTTTTTCTCAATTCTTTCTCCCATACACTAAATGTGTTAGGCATGTATCAAGCAAAGTCCATGAAACCAAAGTGCCTTTTGTGGCTTTATGAATTACAGTGGTACAATGAAAGACATGCTGAGCCTTCTATCTAGAATTTGCAACTGTGACTGCATGCCTTTTACACAGCCAGCATTCAGCTTGCTGAGCTAGTGATCCGCCTACAGAGTTCTAGGCAGTTTGCCAAAATACATCCTAGAAAGCATTCATTGAGATATAAATGGCTGATCCTTTAGTTTAGGTTTTATATTTGAAATGTTTACAATGATATTACAGACTACTGTTTTCAGACATGCTGGATCTGAACCAAAGCCCAGTGTGTCCTAGGTATTGGCACCCCACTGCAGATTATTTATATCTAGCCCGGAGATGACTAGAGATAAAGGTGTATTGGAGTTTCTTTTTCTCAGTCTTGACAAGAATGATAGATGTAGATATCCCAACAATGCTGCCGGTGGCTATAATTACTGTGTGCAATAAATCACAAAGACAGTCAGAAGAGTGGCTGTCATTTCATCAAAAAAGGGTAACTGTGGTAAGGATGCATGTCCAAGTCTCGAAGAGGAAAGAAGGTGTGGAGACCAATGCAACGCTCTAACCCAGCATATCTAGTCCCTGAGATATCTGGGGGCCACTTATGGAGTCCTTGCTCGAGACGGATGAAAACAAGAGATTGGAAGGTGATCAAAGTGTGGTATAGTTTTGCACATCAGAAGTTGTAACCCTCGCCAAAAATACACTCACTCAATGCAGTGCGGCTTTTGGATGTTACATTTTTACTGATTATTCGACTTGACTTTTTTTGCAGCATCTACCCCAGACTTTGTGCCTTCTGTTGCTGACCCGTTCTTGTTGGTTTTAGCACTGTGTGCACTTTACCACTGGTAATCAGTGCTAAAGTGTGTGTGCACTGTCCCTAAACATGATACAATTAGCATATATCTTACTGGCACATTTAATTTGCATGTAAGTCCCAAGTAATGGTACTACATGCACCTATGGCCTGTTACTTAAATGCTACTAGTAAGCCCGCAGTGCTTATTGTGACACTCACTAAAGTAGCCCTTTAAAACATGTCCCAGGTCTTCCATTGTAGCCTGTAGTGCAGTTGCAAGTTGCCATTTTGACCTAGCAAATTAAACCATTTGCAAGGCCTAAACCTTACATTTTAATATATATCAGTCACCAATAAGGTAGGCCCTAAAATCCCATAGGGCAGGGTGCATTATATTTCAAACATAGGCTTAGGTTTTACATGTCCTAATAGTGAAAATCCCCTTAAGAAGTTTCAATTCCTCTTAGGCTAGTCTCTCCCTAGACTAACACTGGGTTACCTTATAACATTAATACATGCTAACTGACTCCCGTGAATAGTACTTGACAATTTTCTTTATGGGTAAACTCTAATTTTTTAAGTCATCATACTAAAAATGCCACTTTTAGAAAGTTTTTATTTTCTTTCCTAGCCATTTGTACTTTCTGCCAGTGTCCAGGGTCACATGAATGTAAATAGCTTAGCTGTTGGCCTTTGTGTATTCCTCACAGATAGTGAGACGAAAGGGGACTAGGTGGATGAGCCATCCTGCCAGGATGGTTGGGGTGGAGCTGTTCTTGGCCCCATTTACAAAGTGTTGTCTCCAGCATACACACAAAGGAATCTGATGCTAGTCTTATTTCATCCTAGACTTCTTGGAGCCTTGAGAGGGGAAGAGAAAAACTTTCCAGAACTAGATATGGGATAGCCAGGCTGACCACCCACTTCAAAGGCTAGTAACAATCATAAATACTGGACCTCCTGAACCACTCATCCATACACTTTTGGACCTGCAAACTACAAAGGACTGCTTTGTTCCTCAGAAGACTGTGCTGCTACCTGAGGCCTGCCTTGATCTTCAGAGGACTGTCCTGCTAATCCCACAGGACTGCCCTGCTGCTACCAGAGTACTGCCCTGCCGCTTGAGCCTTGGCTTGTTCTTGAGAGGACTGCACTGCTGCTTGAGGCCTGCAATGCTTTCTTAGAAGGAGGCCTGGACTTGCTCCCTTTCATCCCAGGCTAACCTGAGTGACCCAAAGGGGTAGTTGTCTGGCAGCCTGTTCTGTGCTACACGGACACAAGCTTCAGCGGCCTCCTTGCAAGTGCCCAGCTACCTGCTGCAATGTGAGCTTCTTGGACCTGGGACTGGACATGCCTGAGACTGCTGGCCTCTGCTATAGTTTGATTTGATTTGATTTGATTTGATTTTAGGTTTTCTAGAGCGCGCAGCTACCCTAGGGCATCCCGGCGCTAAAAAGACCACAGTACTGAGGGAAGGAAGGGTCAGGAAGACGAGCTCAGGGGAAAAGTAGGGTTTTTAGGCGTTTCCTAAACCTGAGGTGGTTATGTTCTTGCCTCAGGGAGAGAGGAAGGGCGTTCCAAAGTCTAGGAGCATTATAGGAGAACAGGCGACCGCCTGTTCTGGCCTTCCTAATTCTAGGGACATTAGCGAGGGAAAGAGAGTTAGATCTTAATTGTCGACTTGAATGTTGTTGAGTCACGAGTGTCCTAAGAATGGGAGGGCCTTCGTTGTGCAACATGCTATGAGTAATGCACAGGGTCTTAAATTTGACCCTCTCCTTTACTGGCAACCAGTGCAGGCTTCTGAGAGCTGGTTTGGCCGAATTCCTCGCTGGGGTTCCTGTGAGGATTCTAGCCGCCGCATTCTGTGCGCATTGAAGTCTATGGACAACCGAGGCTGGGGCCCCCAGATACAGGACATTTCCATAGTCCAATCTGGAGTTCACAAGCCCCTGCATCAGGAGTTTCCTGGACTGGAGCGGGAGTAGATGTAAAATCTTTCGAGCCATCTTTATCAGGCCGAAACAGGTTCCCGCCGTTTTTCTCGCCTGAGTTTTGAAACTTAGATCCTGGTCAAGCCATATCCCTAAGCTCTTGACTTCGGATTTGGGAATCGGTGGCGTTCCCATGCATGGTGGCCAAGGAAGGGATATGGGGATTTTGTTGGAGGTTCCCAAGAGGAGTATTTCAGATTTCTCCCCATTCAGTTTTAACCTGGATTCGCACATCCATTGATGCACCTTCTCCAGGCAACTGCTCAGATTGGACAAGGCGTTGTCTGGTTGGTTAAGGGAGACGACGAGCTGAGTGTTGTCAGCATACATTATTGATTTAATGCCAAATGGCTTGACAACATCCTCAAGGGGAGCCATGTAGACATTAAAAAGTGTGGGGCTTAGGGAGGATCCCTGAGGCACACCACACTTAAGAGACTGAGCATTAGAGACGGAATACCCGTCAACAACTTGAAAGGACCTGTCTTTGAGAAAGGATGAGATCCAGGCCAAAGCGGAATCCGCCACTCCTATCAGACCAAGGCGCTGGACAAGGGTTGCATGGTCCACCGTGTCGAAGGCGACACTCAGGTCGAGGAGGATCACTGCCACTGATCCTCCTGCGTCCATTATGCCCCTAGCTTCTTCGACCACGGCTAACAATGCGGTGTCAGTCCCTTGTCCTGGTCTAAAGCCTGTCTGGGACATGCGGAGAAGATGATTGGTCTCTAAAAATTCCGAAAGTTGTTGGTTTGCTACTCGTTCGGCTATTTTACTCATAGCCGGTAGCAATGAGATCGGTCTAAAATTAGAAGGATCTGTGGGATCTAAGTGCGGTTTTTTTATGAGAGCCTTAACTGTGGCTTTTTTCCAGTTCGCCGGGACTATACCATTTTTAAAGGAGGCGTTGATCAGATTGGTAAAAAGGGGGGCAATAGTGGGAGCAACTAGCTTCAATTTACTAATGGGGGCTGGGTCTGATGGGGAACCACTTTTGACTTTCTGTAGAACGTTAAGAAACGTTTCAATGGAGATTTGGAAGAAAAAGGTTAGTCTCGGGGTGTCTTGAAGGGGAGAGGAACCAAAGCCTGCTTGTGCGGTAGAAGGAGCTGGAAGGGAGGTCAGGATTTTAGCAATTTTTGCCGAAAAGAAATCTGCCATTTGGTTACATTTTGCCCCATCCAAGTCTGGGGATGATGGAGGGTCTTGTATTTTGGTGAGGAGTTTCACTATTCGATAGGTCTCTTTCGCGGAATTAGCAGCTGAGGCTATTTGCTCCTCAAAGTAGGAGGCCTGCGCAGTTTTTAATGCGTTTTTATAAAGCCTAATATGGGTTCTATAATCGTTTTTATCACCTGTGTTCCAGTTCTTTCTCCATTGGCGTTCAAGCCTTTTGCCCTTCCTTCTTATTTCGCGTAGTTCTTCAGAGAACCATGGTAATTTGGACGATTTCCTACTGGATGGGAGAGTTTTAAGTGGTAAGACTGAGTCGAGGGAGTCATTTATCCAGTTATGAAGTTGGATTTCAGCTGACGAGGGGTTAGGGTCTACTATAGGTAGAGTGGAAGTCAGAGCGTGATCCCATAGGATTTTGTCCAGTTTTTTCCAGGGACGAGAAGGGACTCGGGGAAGGGGGGTGTCAGACGGTTTACCTGGAAGTTGAAGTTTAAAAGGGACCAAAAAGTGGTCTGACCAGAGAAGGGGCAGAAGGGTTTGTACGGAGAGTTTGGAAAGGTTGGAAAAGATGGGGTCCAGTAGCCGTCCTTTCGTATGGGTGGGTTCATTGTTGAGTAGTTGAAGATTAAGGGAAGCCAAATCGGCTTGTAAGTCAGTGGCGAGTTTGTTGCCTTGATCATTGAAGTGGAGATTTAAGTCTCCGAGGATTGTGAAGTTTGGGGTCACACAAGCAAAAGAAGAGATGGCGTCCATGAGTGAGTCTATGAAACACCCTACCTGTCCCGGAGGGCGGTAGATTAGGGCCCCAGAAAGTGTCGTAGATGGCGGCAGGTGAAGAGAGAACAGAACATTTTCACTATCTAAAATGGGGCTATCTTTAAACTGGCATGAGAGATTGTCACGATAAATAATCGCAATACCCCCTCCAATACCCTTCGGTCTATTTAGGGTTTTAATGAGGTATCCGGGAGGAAGTGCTTGATTGATGTCCGGATCCGTGCTAGGGGAAAGCCACGTTTCTGTTAAGAACAGGACGTCTAAGTCCGACTCTGATAGTAATAGGTGAATTTCTGTCTGGTGCTTTGGGAGTGACCTACAATTAAGCAGGGCCATCTCAATATATTCTGGTTCGGGTTGGGGGGATGGGGATAACCTGTAGTCGCAGTTTGGGCAGCCAATAGGATCGGTTTCCAGAATGATAGTTCCATTACATCTGGTGTTTAATGGTTCCCTGAGCTGGTACAGAGTATCTAGTGAATAGTTCAGTCGAGGGCAGGTATGACCAGCCTGGGGTATGGGCTCAGGGCTCGGTCTGGCGCGGACGGGCGCAGACAGGCTTACCTTAGGCGCGCCTTCGGCGCGCCCGCTGCGCTCGTCTGCTGCGCTTCCTGGCGAGGCACATAATTTATAATGGAGAGAAGAGGCGTCAAGGGGGCGTGGCCACCTGAGGTGGGCGTGTCTCTCGTCGCGCCTCGCCCTCGAGAATGGCGGTGGGAGAGTGACAAGCGTTGCAGCGATGAGCTCGCTGTTCGTGGACTGCGAAGTGCAAGAGGTGAATATTTTAAAAAACAGAGTATCACACACAAGATTTTTAAAAAGAAATGTCTCAATCACTCCCGGCTTCCGCCTCAGGAGTCTCGTGGGTCTTAGTGTAGCGCTTTCCAGCTGCGCGCACTATTTATACTATTATCAGGGGGCGTGGCCATCTGAGGTGGGCGTGTCTCTCGTCGCGCCTCGCCCTCGAGAATGGCGGTGGGAGAGTGACAAGCGTTGCAGCGATGAGCTCGCTGTTCGTGGACTGCGAAGTGCAAGAGGTGAATATTTTAAAAAACAGAGTATCACACACAAGATTTTTAAAAAGAAATGTCTCAATCACTCCCGGCTTCCGCCTCAGGAGTCTCGTGGGTCTTAGTGAGTTCCTCATCCCCAAGAGGTGCCTACTAGACCCTTATTGGCATCAGAGTGCACTCCTCTGTGAAGAAAGTAGAAATCCTGATGGTTTGGGCTCTTCACAACCGTAACTGGGCCAATTCATACTGAGATCCTGCCACTAATAGGAAGTTCTTTTGAATCCGACTCTTTGCGATTCAGCGACAGCCAGCAATGACCATCAATGCGAGATCTGCATTTCATGCTACAGCAAAGACAGCGCATGGTGGCCGCCAATGCAAAGCTACAGCAATGACCGTCTACAACATGGAACCAAATCTTTGTGCTACAGCGAGGTCCATCTATGATGCCATGTCTACTCTTCGCACTACAGCAATGACCAGACGCCCTCCCTGCTCCTCACGGCCTCCCCCAGCGTGAACTGGACTCCTCACACCAGACTTTGAGACGGTACCTTTTTTAGCAGGACTGACCTGGTGCCTGTATCTGGCCCATGATCCATCACTGTCAAATTTAACCTCTGAGCTTCACGGAGTCTAACATGGCAAGATGAGCACGAGTGGCTCTTTGTGCTTTTAGGCACTGTATCTACTAAAAACTTTCAAATTGCATATCTCCGGTTCTACTGATTGGGTGTTTGTCATTTTGGTATTATTTTATTTATTAAAGTTCTGTCTAGTTTACTGAATTGGTTTGGGGTTTTTCTTGTGTTGTGTTTTCAATGTATTAGTGCTGCATAAATACTTTACACGTTGCCTCTAAAATAAGCCAGACTGCTTTTGCACCAAGCTACCAGAGGGTTAAGCCCAGGATAATTTAGTGGCTTTTGACAAGAATTACGGTTGTTGCTTGAGCAGGGTTCCTCAACAAACAACCTAATTTCTTACACTGATCTATACTGGGAATACCTTTAAGGTGAAAAATGCAATGTAATATAAGGTACCCTGCTCACAATATGATTGAAAGTTGAAACTGAATTGTTTTTATAAGACAGCCTATGTGAATATGTTTTCTTTCTTTGCTTTTTTCTTTTCTTTGTTGGTTACTGTTGTAAGACTTCTGAAAGGACAACAAAAAAGACAAGATGTAGTGCACATTTTCGTGTCAGAAAAACAACATTATTCAGCCTGCCCCATTATCCTTGCACTGCTGATTTGAGGCCAGGGGGCTAAAGAACAATGTCAGGAATCGCAGAGAACAAGACAGGGGTTGCAGGTGCGACCCCTGGTGACCTCCCAGTGACGTCCATGCGCCAAGGGCTCCAGCCCACAAGTGAAATACCTGATGGAATAAAAGGCTTGTTTGACCCTGGAAGGGTGCCACTTGTTGAGACGTGCCAGAAAATGACTCTGTGCCTTTTCTTCTATGAAATTATAGATAATCACATTTGGCTGGTTTACATGGCATGCTGTTTTTAAAATTACCCTTAGAACGAGCCGCTGCCCAGGCTATATTACCAACCTCTGCACAATAGGTCATGCCAGCCAGTGACATGTGACAGTGAGTAGTGCTTCAAGTCAGATTGCCCTTCGCCTCAAGGCATCTTCCTGACACAACCTGGAAAGAATGATCGATTCCTCCCCAGCACCAATCACGTCTGGCGAGGCGATGGAAGTTAGGGTGCAGAATGTGCTTCAGCCAACCCAAGATAACATTGAAAGAGTTCAGAAAAGGAAAGAGCAAGAAGAGGATTTTATATGTTTTTTTATCATATTGCATTTGCTTTGAGTACAAAGACAGAGGCCAGGTGTCACACAATGCCTTCTGACAAACTGCTACTTATTTCACATGGAGATTGGTGTTTACTTTTCCTATCAGTCCTTGCAAAGTGGGGGGATTTTGGAATGTGACCCACGTGACAATCTTGCATGAGTGCAGGATGTGTAAAAGTAAAGGTGACTTGCTGCATTGCTCTGCGTGACTTCCTCATAAATGAGGCCTGAATAGACATGTGTCATGCACAAATAATAAATATGTGCAGAAATCCTATGTTCACACTATTGTTTGTACATAGGTTTAGCAGTACAGTTGCAGTGTCCATTACAAGAAGTCAATGGAAAATGTTCTCTCTTTCTGACACCCTCCCACATAATCTCTCACTTCTGCAGCATTTGTTGGGCAATTAATCAATAAAACATAGGGTTGTCACCAATGGTGGCGGGAACGGAACGGGGTAGTAGGAGGTGGGGTAAGGGGGTTTAAAAAAAAAAAACTTACCTGATTACCTTGTCTCTCCTCCTTCTCACCTTCACAGTCTCTCCTCTGGGGATGGAACAGGAAGCATCCATGCTCCCCTGAGCCAATCTTAACGCTGCAATGTAGTGTTGTGATTGGTCTGAGCACCTTGGTTTGGCACTCAGCCAGGGAATGAGACCCTGGGCATGCTCTTCACGCAGCCTGTAATGCAGCCTGGATGGTGAACATGCAAAGTGAACATGACGGTTTTGCCGGCCCAATTGGGACGGCCAAACATTCATGTGCACTTTGAGTGGGCAAACCACTACTCCCGCTGCTCCTCTGTCATCGGAGCAGCCCTGCCCTGCCCTGCCCGCAGACCTGCAGCAGCAGGAAACACAAAATGATAATAACCTCGAGCTATTATCATATTATGTTTCCTTTATTTGAATGCTACAAAGCGGTGGGGTGAAGCTCCTCTGCCCTAACAGAGGAGCCGCAGCTGGTTGTCACTCTGGTGCAGCAATCAGGTTAGATGTTTAGCACGGGCATCCTCAATCACCACCATCTTCCCAACAGAGTTAGATTTCCTTTATTTCTGCTAAGGGTTGAAGTCCCAGTTCTTGCAAATATTGTTACATTGATGTGGCCACTTGACAACTAAGAAGGGCACCAGCTGGCATGTCAAGTCATGATGAAATGCTGCTAATACTCCTGCACATGCAGTCAACCTCATGCAGTTCATGGAAGTCATCCCATTTCCTCATAGTCATTAGAACTGCTTGGCTAAGATGTAAGAAACTTACATTCTCATGAGTTGTATGATGTGATAGTTTGCAAGTCCTAATATACACCCAATTTAAGTGTAATATAACAATTTGCAATATTTAAAATGTATTCTAATTATGGAACGGAAACATCCTTCAGACCTTTTTATGGAAGAATGTTTATAGAAGAATTGTTTACATGTTGAGCAATAGAACTCTGCAAAACAAAATATCTTTTGCCTCTAGTTTCAAATGGAATACATGTTTTGTAGTGTTCAGCTTCTGGGTTAACTGCTTTTGTGGAACTAGCACTTTTTGATTGGCTGAAGGGATGCCCCAAGGCAGGCAGAACCTACCACTCCCGTCAAGGGCGAGTGATTACACTCTCTGTATACTCTGTGCTCACCCTTGGATAGCTTGGCACTGAGCGGTCAGGCTTAATTCAGAGGCAATGTGTAAAGCAAAGGCACAGCAGCCACTCACGATAAATACACTGAGGGGCCGATTCCGATTCCGGCCGTAAAACGTACCGACAGTCACGGACCTGGGACGGAGACCGACCGACACGGACCGGCGCCGTATGACCCGTGCAGTACGATGCAACGCGTGTGAATTACAACCCACTCGCACGGAACACGAGCCGAACAACGGACCCGTACAAAAATCAGTGAGTCGCTCGTAAAATGACCGGGAATCCTACCGACCGACACGCACAAGGATTAGACATGACAAAAACGCACCCGCGATGCACGAGCCGCGCTGTACAATGCCAAACGTGTGAATTGAGACCGACTCGCACGGAGCACGAACATGAAAACTGAGACGCACAGCAAATAGTGACTAGCAAATAACAGACCCCTCTGCGTCCGACGCGTACGACAACGTCGAAAACAGCAGAATGTCAGTGTGACAGACTCGGGTTAGCCCGTGCGAGCCACATCCAGCGTCCGACACGGTCAAACAAACGTCTCCATCATGCACAACAAAAGCAAAGGAAAAGTCACAAAAAAAGCCCAAAAAACAAATGAGAAAGCCAATAAATAAAAAATAAAATAAGGAAGAACAAAGACACACCCACAACTCCACCTAGATAATGGCAGGAAAGCCCTTCCATGATCCTTTGCAAACTACAGGCATAGGACAGCAGACACCACCACCACATTGCAGAGACACACCGCAAATCACACAACACACAACTACACCAATGCACCACTTAAAAACGAAATAACATATTCACTGACAAACTCACACCCACCACACACATACACCCCTCCCATCAATCCCCACAACCACTCAGCACCATGCCCCCCAAGAAGAATCCAAAGTTCACAGATAGTGAGTTGGAAGTCATGATTGACGAAATACTCAGGGTAGAGCCACAGTTGTTTGGCACATTGATCCAACAGACCCCCATGTCACAGAAAACCAAGATGTCGGAGAGGATTGTCGACAAGGTCAACGCACAAGCACCTTGTGTGCGCACAAAGGACGACATTTAGAGCAGGTATTATGATGTACGCAGGAGGGTCAAGAAGCTCATGGACAGGGAACACACCCTGAGCAGGATGACTAGCGGTGGCCCTCCTGCCAAGCCAATGAACTTCAAGACCTAGGAGGAGAAGGTGCGGGCCATCCTACCACTGGAGAGCATACTTGGATTAACAGGAATACCAGAGCCTGGTGAGTACACAACCAATTCACTCAACATTGTGTGTCAACGCACATATAGCACGGTCAAGGGAACTGTGAAACAAATGACCACCAGCAAACCCATAGCAACGGAAAGGCAACTATCCTGTGAAGTGTATATCAGTTACACAAGCACAATACCTGCCATCCACAGTAATAGGGAACTACGTCCTAACATGTACAAACCTAAAGACCAATAGTGCAAGGAATGACCAGAAATAACCAACAAACACTGTCACTTATTTTGCAACCACTGTCACACCACCTCACAGGAAAGTTGAGTCAAAATGAAGGAAGGTTGGGCTGCTGGGAATGTGCATGTAGCAGAAAGCATGATGGGAATTGCAGTCACAGCCAACAGTCCATCACCCACATGTCCCTGCAAGCTCACACTGAACCATGCTCACCTCACAGGGAGTGCAAAAGTACTGCCAAGATGGCTGACACTAGGCCATGCTGTGGGGAGCACAAGGCACTGCTGGGACTTGGGCTCAAACAAAAAACAGGACACCAATGCCAGACAGCCTGAAAGGTGACTACTACTCCCTGCAATGGAATCATGCAGCATGGTGGGATGTCTGGACTGGGAGAGGAGGACTGCCAGCTCTGCCTACATCTATCAGCAGCCCCTGTCATACACATCCCTCCCACCTACACCAAAATACTCATCTGGGACCATGTGCCACAAGAGAGTCAGTGAAAAGTCTCTACCAAGAACCCTGACAATGTTCTCTGCTGTGGGGAGACACAAGGCCCTGCCTTGAAATTTTGCACAAACAGACAACTGGATACCATGTCAGTCATCTTGCCATTGCTGTCTCAGTCACTCACATGGTAGCAGAGTCACAGGAAGGAAGTCCAGGTATTGTGGGAAGGTGGGTGGAGCCAAAAGCATGATGGGAGTTGCAGTCACAGCCAACAGGCCCCCACCCACATGTCTCAGCAAGCTCACACTGAACCATGCTCACCTCACAGGGAGTGCAAAAGTACTGCCAAGATGGCTGACACTAGACCCTGCTGTGGGAAGCACAAGGCCCTGCTGGGACTTGGGCTCAAACAAACAACAGGACACCAATGCCAGACAGCCTGAACGTAAATTGTGACTCCCTGGAATGGAAGCATGCAGCATGGTGGGATATCTGGACTGGGGGAGGAGGACTGCCAGCTCTGACTACATCTACCAGCAGGTACTTGCACACACACCCCCCTTAACACAAACTCCATACAACCCACCTGGTATAATGCATTCAATAAGAATACATTTAAATATCCCAAACAGATTTACCACACTGGGTTCTGCTGTGTGAAGGACATGGGCTTTTTGGGACTTGTGTGCAAACAAACACAAGGACACCACTTCCTGCCAACTTGGAAGCACATGCCCCACCACCACATAGGGAAAACGAATCACAGAAAGGAAGCTCAGGTATTGTGGGAAGGTGGGTGTAGCCAAAAGCATGATGGGAGTTACAGTCACAGCCAACAGGCCCCCACCCACATGTCTCAGCAAGCTCACACTGAACCATGCACACCTCACAGGGAGTGCAAAAGTACTGCCTAGATGTCTGACACTAGGTCCTGCTGTGGGGAGCACAAGGCCCTGCTGGGACTTGGGCTCAAACAAACAACAGGACATCAATGCCTGACAGCCTGAAAGGTGACTTCCAATCCCTGCAAAGGAAGCATGCTGCATGGTGGGATGTCTGGACTGGGGGAGGAGGACTGCCAGCTCTGACTACATTTACCAGCAGCCCCTGTCACACACACCCCTCCCACCTACACCAAAATACACACCTGGGATTATGCTCCACAAGAGAATCAGGGAAAAGTCTCTACCAAGAACCCTGACAATGTTCTCCGCTGTGGGGAGCACAAGGCCCTGCCTTGAAATTGTGCACAAACAAACAACTGGATACCACTGTCAGTCATCTTGCCATTGCTGTCTCAATCACTCACATGGTAGCAGAGTCACAGGAAGGAAGTCCAGGTATTGTGGGAAGGTGGGTGGAGCCAAAAGCATGATGGGAGTTGCAGTCACAGCCAACAGGCCCCCACACACATGTCTCAGCAAGCTCACACTGAACCATGCTCACCTTACAGGGAGTGCAAAAGTACTGCCAAGGTGGCTGACCCTAGGCCCTGCTGTGGGGAGCACAAGGCCCTGCTGGGACTTGGGCTCAAAGAAACAACAGGACACCAATGCCAGACAGCCTGAACGTAAATTGTGACTCCCTGCAATGGAAGCATACCACATAGGGGATTACCTGGCCTCTGTGGGTGAAGGAGGTCCTGCAATGACTCAAAATGCCATCAAGGCCGCCTCAAAACACACCTTCTCAGCCAGAACAAAGTGCACCCTTAGGACCAGTCACTCCAAAAGTAAATGCCTTGGCAAGATGGCTGACACATGGTCATGATGTATGAATTGGCTGCAAGTCACCCCTACGCACTGGCCAACTCAAACACATTTACACTCACAGCCATTGGAACTGTAGGTATCCTCCCACCCTCTGGAGATGCAGTGTCCCTGGGGAGTCCCCTGACCTGGCTATGAAGGTGTGTCTTGTAGATGACAATTGGTGAGATGTAGACTTAGTACATAACAACAAGCACACACAATGTCACCCATACATCATTGACAGGGGACACCTGATGGTGACTAGAATGGACACACACATAGCTGACACTGTAGCATGGTGTCATCCGAAAAAAGTGCAGATGTGAGATGCAGTTCAATCCCACATCGGCCTGCGTTGTACGCATCATTCATACAACACATCATTCACTGTCATGGAGACCCCAAACACAATAACTAACCTGGACTGCATCAGAGGAGGCATGCAACTCACAGCAGGTGAACTGTAACACACACACCTCTGCCCATCACTGCAATGAGCATTGAAAAGCAAGAGAGCACCTGTGACCAATCCCTCTCACTGTTGATGAATTTGACAAGATAGAAGGCGTTAGCACATACAAAACTCAGCACCAACTTCATTAGCTATGCTAACCCCATGACTTGTATTAAAAGAGATGTGAACTAGGAACACAGACAACTAATTAGTATGTCACAATGGATCTCAGGCATACCGTACTGCAACCATGTTGCACAGACACACAAATGTGACGCACAGAGGAAATAAAAGAATCACACAACACATGCCCCAACCTTGCAACATACCCCAAGTGTAATAGTACGTATGTCATTGTTAAAACACAAATGTGGACAGGGACAATACAGCAGTGTCAGGCATGTGATGGGATCTGAGTGGCAATGGGCATCTACACACAATTGATCAATACATGAGCTGGTCTTGCACACAGCTTAACGTGCAAATCGAAATGCTCCAGGTTGCCATTACAAAGTGCTCCGACAATATCAACCTCTGTCTGTCACAACTTAGGACAATGCAATGTACAGACCCTCATAATGATGTTCAGTGTCAATTGAGGTCTGTAGAAACATAGCATACATTGTGTGTCTCCTCCAAACACAGGTGATGCTGAGGACACAGCAGGTCCTGAGGAACAGTCCCAGTCCCAGACTCTGGCGGACCCTGAGCTCCCCGGCGTGGATCACTCTACATCCTCTTCAGATGACGACCTTGATCGACCTGGACCCTCCGGCATGAGCCATCGTGCAGCCCCAGCAGCAGTAACATCAGCACCCCCTTCAACCACTCCTGCCACATCAGACACCAGACAGAATCCCCATGCCGACACAGACAGGCCCAGGTCCCAGAACAACAACGGACCAGGTACACAGGGCCCCCGGAAGCAAGGGACAACACCACCAGCGCTA
Organism: Triturus cristatus; assembly: GCF_964204655.1. Classification (NCBI taxonomy): domain Eukaryota; kingdom Metazoa; phylum Chordata; class Amphibia; order Caudata; family Salamandridae; genus Triturus; species Triturus cristatus. The sequence goes on from NC_140590.1 coordinate 1,708,095,286, forward strand.
ACACTCAAGGGGGCCACGGCAGGGCCTGACCGTGTGGGTCGGGACGGTGGGAGGGTGGGCAGGCAAAGGACACGGCCTGCAGAAGGGGCTGGACTGCATGATAAGCCACACCTCATCATAGATGCGTACCAGGAAAGCACCAGAGGGTTTGGACAGGTCATGGGGATCCTCAAGAAACTCAAAGAACAGCAGGCTGCCCATCATGCCCGCTTGAACTCCCATATGGCCTGGGTGGAGTCCAAGTGGGACAAATTGGATGAACTAACATAGGGACATACTGACATGCCTCCACCAGATCAGCACCAACCTGACCACACCTCCCTGTGCGCCCACAACATCTGTTGCCACAACATCTGCAACAGCCACAGGGAGGGAGGAGGACTCTGGCAGAGAGTCCTGGGCCCCGGAGCAGCCTGTAAATGAGGGTCCCCCGAGAAAGAAGAGGGGTCGTCCGAAGAAGGGCAATTGAGATGCTGATGGCCATGTTTATCCCCCAGGTACCCAACACCTGCTCCTGTTACTGTCCTTTGTGTGCAAACCAGTTGACCATGTCGACCTACATCAAAATCACCCACTTGACATGGAAGGTCAAAGTTGTGACAGTGCACCAAATGATTGTGGATTCTACTCTGGATATTTCAATTACGAAGTCTACCAACTCACCTGTGAACTTTGGATCACCATCACATTGTACAGCACTGCAAAATCCGTTCATCATCCTTACACATGTAAATGTAAATGTAAATGTAAATGAATTCACAATCACACAATACTTGCCTCTGTCGTGATTCCTACTTGCTTTTTGCCATGGCGATGATGAGCTGCTAAGGAACACTGTGCATGCAAACTATTACAGCAATGCGAACACCGTAATGTGAGTCATGTGAATGTGACACATATGAGGGAGACACACCACTAGGACAACACAACACATACTCACCAGGGCCCGTAACTCATCGTCAACACTGATGTCAACAGGAGATACAGTGAATGCACACACAGTACCCATCCAGGGTCATTGGCAAGCAGCCCACAGCTACAGTATGCGAATTACTGTTGGATGTGTGGACACACGGAGCACATCTCAAAGTGAAGGGCTGTTTTATTAAATATTCACATTGTGAGAATACTACAACTGATGCACGTTAACCTCACGTGAAAGTTATCCAAAAATTAAACATGTGGTGAACGATGAAAGTCCAGGGGTGTGTGGCACATCATCGGTTGCGACAACGATTATTTGCACTCTGGAACAAGGACCTGTGTCTTGGGGTTCAGACCGCACCACACAGCATCCAAAGTACCCTGTGAATGACAGACAGAAAACACAATCAAAAACACAGATTTACAGCAAACAACAACAATATACATGCCCAAAACAAAACACTAACTACCCAGACACAACCCAACAATCAGGTAAACACTGGGAGCACAGACTACCAGAAAGGACACATCACAGCAAGCATACTGACAAGTAGCATACAGCCACACTCAATCAGCACCAGTGCACCACCAAATAGGTCATGCCAACACAATACTTGGACAACACATACCTGTATACTGACATTCATGAGAAGAAGTTCTGGATCAGCTGGCTCCGAACATCACCATCACCCTCATCATCACTGGCATCATGCCCCAGACCAGGATCCTCCACGGCTGGCGGAGGTTGGTTATCGTCATCCAGGATTAGAGGCAACCGCTTCTGCACTGCCAGGTTGTGTGGCATGCAGCATACAATGATGATCCTGCACACCTTCGCTGGTGCATATGGGAGGGCCACTCCTGTCTTGTCCAGGCAGCGGAATCTGCTTTCAGGAGGCCAAATGTCCGCTCAATCACTCTCCTGGTACGACCATGTGCCTCATTGTAGCGCATCTCTGCTGGTGTCACAGGGTTCCTGAGGGGTGTCAGCAACCACGGCATGTTGGGGTATCCGGAGTCACCTACAGGGAGACAATTGCACATTAGTTGAGCGTGAAAATAGGGTGTAAATCAACTTTAGCAAACACGCACAATGCTATGCAGTCAGTACACACCGACAAGCCAGGAATGCTGGTACTGCATCTGTGCCATCATCGTTGGGATGCAACTACTCCTCATTATGTCGGTGTCATGCGCTGAGCCCGGGAACCTTGCACACACATGGGAAATGGTCATGTCGGTAAAACAAACCACAAGAGCATTTATAGAGTGGAAATGCTTCCTGTTCAGGTACGTCTGCTCATGTGCCTACGGTGGTACCAAAGCCACATGGGTCCCATCGATGGAGCCAATGACACGTGGCATCCTGCCCAGGACATAGAAGTCCCCCTAGATGTCAGCTAGTTGTTGTGCTTTGGGAAAATTGATGTACTGGTCCAGAAAATGCAACATTGCCTCCAACACATCCCGAAGCACACAGCTGAACATAGTCTGTGACATCCCACCAGCAGTAGCAACAGTGTGCTGGAAAGTACCTGTGGCGAAAAAGTGTAGGGCTGCCATCACCTTCACCTTGGGGGTCAGCGCTGTAGGGTATGTCCGGCCAGGTTGCAGATGTGGAGCCAACTGCTCCGCCAATTCTTCAATCAGTGGCCTGGTGAAGCGGTACCGTCGCATGCAGTCATGTTCAATCATGGTCTCCAGGTCTGGGAACGGTCTGTGGACATTTGGTCTCCTGCAGTACATAGGAGAGCAAAGACAGTTTGTCATTCCCCCATCTTTGTGCCAGTGTACATGTCAAATAGCACATGATACCACATTACAGGACACAAGACCATTATGTGTGCTGTTGGGTATGGACACACATATCAGATACATGCCCATCATCTGACATCTCAGCTCTACAGGGCCACACAACAAGGTTCCTGTTGTACTGTGAGCAATCAGTGGGCCCCGTCACAGTACATCAGTATGAGTGTCACATACCAGACACACACCACAGTGACTAGTGAGGCCAGATGTCAACCCCACATCACAGGTTCCTGACACACACACACAGGGACCTTGTGTCGCAACATGGGCACCATCATGATGTGGTGTACCAAGTGCACAACACAACGCACATATGACACACACATGAAGTGCCCCCTGATTTCATGCCAGCTCACACATGGATGTCTATGACACCCAGACGCAACATCCACTCACATTGAAAATAGACTGGGATGTTGTGAACATTTGACATTGAGCACATTAAATCTGAGTCATATCTGCATGGCAATGCACACATACTGTGGATGAACATCACATATGTGGCACTGTGACACCCTCTGAGGCACCTACCATTCCACTGAAGAGTCAGGGTGTATGTCACATGAAATACATAATGTACACCGGGAACTGTGTACATGCCGTCACGACTATCACTCACCTGAACTCCTGAACCTTCTCTTGAGAGATGAACGAGCCCTATTCCCCTCAAGAACCGGTCCAACAACCGAACTCAATTAATTCAGTTGTGTGAAAAGGTTCCCAAAGGAAAAGGGGAAGTGGAATAACAAAGAGACAAAAGAGATCTTGGTTGCACGTCGCTGCCTTGCACTTCTTATGGCGCTTTTCTGTCTGGCGCTTTTTCTGTCTGGCTTAACTGCTTATGATACTCTTCAGTCTGGCAATTTACAGTCATGCAAATCTAAAATATAACAGACGATAATGATTAGACAATTATTAATGCGCCAAACAGTCAAACCTAATCACAACATGTACTTTCTAATAGCAGGTTTACCTAGTGAATTATTATGACAGCAACTATACTAATACTCTCTTCTCTGTGCAAGCTCTTCTTGCCCTGTGAAGAAATATAAATACAATAAATCTTAAGCACAGTGTCCTTGTAAGAAGTATGTTGCTTGAAATCCAAATGTTCCGACGTTACCTTTGTTTTGTGGTAATTGTTTCTTACCACTTGTCTTGTTTACAAAAGTTATTCTGCAATCCTTTTATTGCTACAAAAAGTTATTCTGTAAAGTCTTTATAGTTCCAATAGCTTGACAAGTCTTTTACTGTTTCCAAAGTTCTTTTTGCAATTGAACAAATATGAAATGTTTAACTAGAGAAATGACTCACCGGTGCGTCGATGGATTGAATGCTGTGTTTAATTTCACTTATCTTAACCTTCTTCTGTTTTGCAGGAATCAAGACGTGGAGCGTGTTCATCTGTAATACGAGAGCGCCACCTCATGGACTGGAACGTTAGGAGATGACTGAAGCCGAGTCTCGCTTCGGAAATATCCAGGAATTCGTCCGGGGAAGAACCGACCAGCAGGAGTGCAGGTAAGGAAGTCTAATGATGAGACTAAGCATTGGGAGCTACGCGCGAGCGATTTAAATATGTTCGAGAGCCGCGTGAGGAAGATTCCAGCTCAGGCACGTGCAACATGCAGAAGGCAAACCTGATCATTCGCGTGAGCCGCGTGAGCTTGTTTCTTGCTTGGCACGTGTAAAGTTTTGTGATGCCGTCTGTCCCCACGTGACAAGGACTCGTGTTTATGCCAATGTGAATTTGAAAGGTACATGCATATAGTGTGCTGCGATTAATTCTGCAATTAACTTTTCTAATAAGTAAACTAAAAGAAAATATTTAAGCATAATTACATTGAACATAAAACGAAAACGTGGCACAGGTTAAGAACATTTAACGTGGCACAGGTTAAGAACATTTGGCTTGATTGAGCTTCTGTGTAACCGTGACAGTTCTCCCCCGCAAAGGCCGCCCTATGGGTTTTGGTTTACTTGGATAACGGGCGTGAGAAAGGCTCGTTAATCTTGGGGCATTAACATTAGATGCTGGTTCCCAGGATCGTTCAGCTGCATCGTAACCTTTCCAATCAATCAAGTAATACAACTTATTACGTATTCTTTTAGCATCTAAAATCTGTTTGACTTCGTATTCCAGGTGATCATTCACAATGATAGGGGGAGGGGGATTATCTTTTCGGGTTCCCTGCTGATAGGGTTTCAGTAAGGAAACATGGAAGACTGGATGTATAGAATATTCTGGAGGTAATGAAAGCCTCATTGACACTGGATTAAGGATGTCTTGAATGGGGAAAGGTCCAATAAAACGGGGTTGTAATTTTCTAGGACCTTCTAATCGGATATTCCGAGTAGATAACCAAACCAAATCACCAATGTTATAAAGGGGTTCTGGATTTCGATGTCTGTCTGCTTTTTTCTTTTGAAGGGCCTTATTCTTTGCTAAATGCTGTCTTATTTTTTCTTGGAATAACTGCAGCTGTTTAATTCTTTCGGAAACAGCTGGTAATTCTTTTTGATCATCCGATAGTAATTGTACAGGAATATTACGAGGATGATAGCCAGTCATAAAATAGAAAGGAGAACAGCCTAAGGAAGAATGTTCATTATTATTGTACACAAATTCTGCCAAACGTAATGCTTTGTCCCATTGGGAAGTGAACGTGGCTAAAAAGCATCGTAACGATTGTTCTAATATCTGGTTAACTCTTTCTGTTTGGCCATCAGTTTGTGGGTGGAAGGCTGATGATAAAGCCACTTCAATTTCTAATTTTGTACATAAATGTTTCCAGAATTTTGACACAAATTGCGGGCCCCTATCAGAAATAATTTTACTTGGCAAACCATGTAATTTCACCACATTTTGAACAAAAATATCACAAAACTCTGTAGCAGAAGGTATTTTCGATAAGGGAATAAAATGACCCATTTTTGATAATAAATCTACTACCACAAGAATTGTAGTAAAACCATTTGACAGAGGTAAATCAGTAATAAAATCGACACTAATAGTGTGCCAAGGGACTGGTGGAATTGGTAACGGTTGTAAATAACCAACCGGAGCTGTGTGTTGAGATTTATTACGTGTACAAATGGGACATTTTTTAACATAATCTTGGACATCTTTTCTCAAATTATCCCACCAAAAGGTTCTTGAACACAATTCTACAGTCTTATGAATACCAGGATGACCAGTAAGGGTGGTATCATGATGCCACATCAAGATCATTTGTCTTAATTCTTCTGAAGGAATGTATAATCGTTTTTTATAGAAGATCAATCCATTAGAAACTGAACAGTGTTTCTTAAGTACCCATGACACCGGATCAATTTGTTTTGACTCATCCTTCACTTTTTGCAAAAAGGAATCGGATTGAGTAACAGCTACAATTCTGTTCCTTGGAAGAATATTTTGAACCTCTTTTTTGGACTCTTGAAAGTCGTTCTCATGCAAACGAGAGAGGGTATCTGATAACTATTGCTTTTGCCCTGGTCGGTAGGTGATTAAAAAATCAAACTCACTAAAAAAAAGCAACCATCTCATTTGCCTAGGTGTTAATGCTTTGATTGACGTGAAAAATTGTAGATTTTTATGATCAGTAAAAATTGTAACCGTGTGTTTAGCTCCCAAAAGGTGATGTCTCCACTCAGCAAAAACATCCTTTATGGCCAACAATTCTCGCTCAGCAATTGTGTAGTTTTGTTCCGCTGGCAATAATTTTCGTGAAAAATAAGCTAAGGGATGAAGGTGTCCAGTGTTTGGGTTCTTTTGCATTAATACCCCTCCTACTGCAGTTTGAGAGGCATCAGCTTCAACGAAAAAAGGTTGATCAGGATCAGGATGACTTAATACAGGAGCCGAGGTAAAAGCTCTTTTTAATTCAAGAAAGGCTTCATTAGCTTTTTGAGACCACTGGAAGATTTGTCCCTTCTTCAGTAATTGTGTGATAGGAGATAAAATCCTTGAAAAATGAGCTATAAACCGCCGATAAAAATTAGCAAAACCTAACACCTTTTGAACTTCTTTTACTGAGGCTGGAATTGGCCAATTAGTGATGGCTTCTACTTTTTTCGGATCCATTTCTATACCTTTAGGTGAAAGTACATAGCCTAGGAAATCTACCGAATGGGCATGAAAAAAACATTTCTCTAATTTGGCAAACAAAGAGTGTTCTCTCAACCTTTGTAGGACAGTTCTAACATGTAATACATGTTCCTCTTCACTTTTAGAGAAAATCAAAATATCATCGATATAGACGATGACAAAAACATCCAATAGATCGTGGAAAACCTCATTGATGAAATACTGAAATGCCGCCAGGGCATTGCATAACCCAAACGGCATGACAGTATATTCATAGAGGCCGAATTTAGTACGGAATGCAGTTTTCCACTCATCACCCTCGCGCATACGTATCAGGTGATAAGCACCACGTAAGTCAAGTTTGGTATAAATAGAAGAACCCTTGACCTGATCCAATAATACAGGAATCAACGGCAATGGGTATCGATTTTTAATGGTGGCCTTCTTGATGCTTCTATAATCTATAAAAGCCCTCAAATCTCCAGATTTTTTGGCCACGAAAAAGAGAGGAGAGGAGACCGGGGAGGAAGAATGACGAATAAAACCTTTTTCTAATAGGTCATTGTTAGACCTGGCATCATTGGCATGAGTCTCTCCTCCATTTTTTTCTGTTTGCCTCCTCTGTTTACGATGTTTTTGCTGGATTATTGCTTTGGGCACTGTGCCACTGCTGATCAGTGCCACAGTGCAAGTGCTCCCTATGTTAAATTGTTACATTGATTGGTGTTACCATGATTGGCTTGGTTGACTTACTGTTCAGACCCTAGTCTAGTGCACTGCGTGTGCCAAGGGCGTGTAAGTTAACTGCTGCTGGTGGGCTTGCAGCACTGGTTGTGCCACCCACAGAAGCAGCAAGTAGGGAGCGGCAAGGTGGCCCCCCTGCAACCCAAGATAGATACCATCCTGGCTTGGGAACCGCCCAAAACCTAGACTCAGGTGAGAGCCTTCTTGGGTCTCACGGGTTACTACAGGAGGTTTGTCAAGGGGTATGGCAACATTGTGCACCCCTTGACCTCGCTGACTTCCAGGAAGCAGCCGAGACTTGTGATCTGGACTGACGCCTGTCAGAACGCCTTTGACACCCTGAAAACTGCAATGTGTACAGCACCGGTCCTCCAGGCACCCGACTTTTCAAAAGAATTCATTGTCCAGACAGACGCTTCAGAGCATGGTGTGGGGGCTGTTCTAGCACAGATGAATGAGGAGGGCCGAGACTTACCTGTAGCCTTCATCAGCCGGAGGTTACTTCCCAGGGAACAAAGGTGGAGTGCGATAGAGCGTGAGGCATTTGCTGTGGTCTGGGCGCTGAAGAAGCTGAGACCCTACCTGTTTGGGACTCACTTCCGGGTTCAGACAGACCACAGGCCCCTCAGATGGTTAATGCAGATGCGGGGTGAGAACCCAAAGCTGTTGAGGTGGTCCATTTCCCTACAGGGGATGGACTTTACGGTGGAACACCGCCCTGGTACAGATCACGCCAATGCTGATGGTCTGTCCAGATTTTTCCGCCTTAGTGATGAGGACTCCCTGGGTGAAGGGTAGTTCTCCCCACATTTCAGCTGGAGGGGACACGTGTTAGACCTGGCATCATTGGCATGAGTCTCTCCTCCATTTTTTTCTGTTTGCCTCCTCTGTTTACGATGTTTTTGCTGGATTATTGCTTTGGGCACTGTGCCACTGCTGATCAGTGCCACAGTGCAAGTGCTCCCTATGTTAAATTGTTACATTGATTGGTGTTACCATGATTGGCTTGGTTGACTTACTGTTCAGACCCTAGTCTAGTGCACTGCGTGTGCCAAGGGCGTGTAAGTTAACTGCTGCTGGTGGGCTTGCAGCACTGGTTGTGCCACCCACAGAAGCAGCGTGTAAAATGTGTCTCAGGCCTGCCACCGCGGCGCCTGCGTGCAGTCCCTGACTGCCATGTCGACTTGGTAAGGAAACCTACTTACCAGTCTCTGAACCTTCACTTTGCCACATTTCAGACACCTCTATGGTAGGCCCTAGGGCAAGGTGCATTGTTGGTAAAAGGTAGATCATGCCCTGATGTGTGTGGCATGACCTAATAGTGAATTACAGCCATTTTCGTGTTTCACTATTGAAGGGCTACCTGCCTCCAATAGGCCAGACTGGGCAGACTGATTATTAACTCCCTTATAATCTATCTGACTCAGGGAGCATGGTAGCATGTCGAGTTTAGTATCCCTGAACTCAGAATTTAATAACACACCCTTTAGGATGGATGGTTTTTAAATTCTATGTTTGAAAATAGCACTTTTAGAAAGTGGCTATTTTCTTGTCCAACTATCTACCGGTCTCTGCTGGTTTGGTGTGTGTGTCAGGGGCTGGGTGGCTCCAGAGGTCTGAATGAGTCAGTGTGGGGTGAATGGGGCGTTTACACATAGAGTGAGGGAAGAGTAGCCTGCCCTGCCTGACACAATACTGGCTCCGCCTCCTGCTGGGCGACTGATAGCCCTGCTCCTGCCAGTGACAATACTGGCTCCGCCTCCTGCTGGGCGGCTGAGGACTCTGCCCTGCTCAGTGAATAGGCCAGGTGCCTCTGCCTGGCAACACCCACAACAAACCTGAGCTGGTGGGAATCTCCCTGCTTGGACAAAGGGAACAAAGGGAAAAAGGGGTATAAGAGAAGGACCCCTGAACCAAGAACTCAGATCACTTCTGACAAGGAAACCTGTACCAAGGACAAGAAGCCTGCTGATCTAAGGACTTGCCTCCCCTTTCTGCCAGAGTGCTGTTTTGCTGTGGAGGAACCTGAAAGCTGCTTCTTTATTTTTGCCAAGGAACAAGCAGAGAGGAACTTGGTGTGTACTCTCTGAACACTTGCTAGGAAATCTCCAAGGACTGGAAGAGTGCCAGTCTCCTGTTGAAGTCACAGGGCCAAAGGACTTCACCATCTACTGAATTGCTGGAAAGTGTTGTTTCCAGTACACAAGGGAAAATCTGCAGTCTCGACGCCAGCAGCAATGCCAGTGAGCAGTGGGTATCGGCCCCGGCTCCAAGTGACCCCGTCTCGACGCCGGTATCAACGCCAGTGAGGAGTGAGTATCGGCTCCACCTCCAAGCGACCCCGTCCCGACGCCGCTGCTGATCGCATCGACTCGACGCCCTTCTCGACGCCGTGAGCGCTGCTCCGGCCCGACATCCCTCGACGCCGCTGCGGATTGACCCGACTCCGAGGCACGATCGACGCCGACCTCGACGCCGACATCTCGACGCCGTGGATCCTCGTTTTCGTCGTTTCTCAAGGTACTGTACTTGTGGGGTCTGTTGCGACTCCAGGCTCGACGTAGCGCTCCTCGCGGTCAACGCCGAACCTTGGGAATCTTGTAGACTCGACGTCGTGTGACTCCTGTGGGGGTTACATTATTGCCAAAGAACTGTGCTCAGAAGAATACTTTGCTAAAGAACTATTTGCCAAGAAGAAACCTTATTTGAACTATTATTTTTCCTTCCAAAGAGTATTTATTAAGACTGTGGTATATTTTTGTCGTTATTTGGTCTTGTGCTAAGCCTTATATAAAAATACTATTTTTATAATAACTTCTGTGTCGTGTCCATCTGTAGTGTATTCACTTTATTACTGTATGTGGTCATAAATGCTTAACACACTGCCTCTGAGATAAGCCTGTCTGCTCTGCCAAGCTACCAAGGGGGTAGCAGGGGTTATCTGAGTGTGTAATCCCCTTGCCCTGACTAGAGTTGGTTTGTCCCTATTTGTCAGAAGTGTATACCTCTGCCAACTAGAGACCGCCGGTTCTAACATTGGTGGTCAGCGGTGAGGATTTGAACTTTGCATTTATGACTCATGTGCAGTGATTAGTGTACGCTACATAGTGAAAGCAGACCATAACGCAGCCACAGTCTGTTTGGTAGGATATTCTATTTTTGTTCTCCGCTTTCCTGGAGCTTATTTTCTTAAACACTGCCAGTTTTGACCATGGAGAATGCCAGAGCTGCTACACCTGTGGAGATTGTTGTGGGGGAATTTGATAAGGAGAAGATAGATTCCTACGTGCTAAAGGATCTAAAAGGATTTTGCAAGCAGTTTAAAGTTCCTACCACAGGTCTCACAAGGAAAGACGACTTCCTCAAAGCGCTGAAGGCCTGGTTAGAGGCCAGGAATCCCTCTGATCCGGTGGTGGTACCGGAAGAGGAAGAAGAAGAGGAAGAGGAAGAGCCCACAGGTGGGCCAGTGTCATCTCCAGGCAGTAGTGCGTCCTCTAGGAGCCTTTCCCCCGAAGAATTAGAAGACAGGGAGAAGGAGAGGGGGTGCAAGTTGGAAATGGCAAAACTTAAATTAGGAGGGCAGTTGGAATTAGAGAATGCAAGAAGCAAGAGAGAAGCTGAAATGGAGAGCAAAAGATTAGATTTTGAGAGAGAGAAATTAGCGTTTGAACGTGAGAAGATGGTGAGGGAGATGGAGCTTAAAACTAAGAGTTTAGAGTTGAATCCCTCTGGTGGCAGCACTCCATCTGTGCCTGCAGAAAGTAGGTTTTATTTTCCTAAAGATGTGATCAAAGATTACAGTAAGAATGAAGATATTAGCCAATGGTTTAAAGCGTATGAGTTAGCATTGTTGGCCCACCGGGTCCCTGAGAAAGATTGGGGAACGGGGTTGTGGAGCCGCTTTACAAATGAGGGGAGAGATACCTTGTTGAGCCTTCCTGCTGAGGATAGGATGTCTTATACTCATATGAAAGATGCTTTAATGCTGAGATATGGCTTAACTCCAGAAAAGTACAGACAAACCTTTAGAGAATGTAAGAAGTTGCCTGGTACTACGTGGGTTGAATATGTGTCTTTTTTCTGCAGAACCATGGATGGTTGGATAAAGGGTAGCAAGGTTGATAGTTATGATGCTCTTTATGATTTGTTTGCTTGGGAGCACTTGTCTAATAACTGTTTTCCAGAGCTACGCCAGCACCTTGTTGATAGCAAGCTATCTAACCCTAGAAAACTTGCTGAGGAGGCGGACCGCTGGGTCAGTACCAGGGTCCACAAGGGTCCAGTGGGAGACTCAGCCAAAGGTGGGCAGGGTCCCCAGCAGAAGAGTGGGGGGGACAGGGGTAAACAGAGGGAGTTTCAGAAAGGGCCCCAAAGTAATCCCCAAGGGAACCAAGGGAAGGGTTCCCAGCCTCCCCCTGTAAAGAAGCCGGAGGCCCCGACAGGTAAACCTGTTCACAGGGGCCCCATGACCTGCTATGCCTGTAAGCAGGTGGGACACCGTTATTATGATCCCCAGTGTCCCATGAAGGATTCGAATGCACCGCCGCGTGCACCCCCTCGTCAGGTAGCGAGTGTAGCCCTGGGAGGGGATGAGATGGGTACCCCCGGTGGGTGGGGTCCCGCAGAAATGTCCCTGGTCTCTTTAGGAGACGTGGAAATGGTCCCTCCAACCCCTCTGCCTAGTAACACTAAGAAATATAGGCAGTGGGTGACCATTAATGGCCATAGGGTGGAAGCTCTCAGAGACACCGGAGCGAGTGTGACAGCTGTCAAGTGTCACTTGGTGTCCAGAGAGCAGGTGGTCCCGCATGCATTCTACCCCGTTGTAGCTGCCGACAACTCACAGAGTCAGTGTGAGGTAGCTCAAGTTCCCTTTGAGTGGGGGGGGTCTCAGGTACTCTTCAGGTTGCTGTGAGGCCCGCCATGCCTGTTGATTGTCTCCTGGGCAATGATTTGGAGGACTCCCCTTGGGCTAAGGTGGAGAGAAAATCGCATCTGGAAATGTTGGGTCTGCCTGAGTGGGTGTGTGCGACCACCCGGTCCATGTCAGTTAGTAAGGGTGTTGATGGGGGCCCGGAGCCTGAAAGTATGGCCCAGGTCCCAACCGTGAAGAGAAGAGGAAGGGGGCGCGGGAAACCGTCCCCCATCGTTCCTGCGGTCCAGGAGGGAGCAGACCCTGAGGGGGATGCCCTGGAACCGACAGGAGAACAAGTGGCCGAACTGGGAGACCTGCCCGAGCTGACCCATTGGCAGCAGGCTGGTGGTCCCTCCAGGGAGGAATTTTGTGCTGAACAGAAAGTGTGCCCTTCTCTTGTGGGTATGAGGCAGCAGGCCTCAGCCCAAACGACAGGTGATCAGTCAGGATCACATTGGGTCTACTGGGAGAACGACCTCCTGTATAGCGAGCCTAAGGCTGCTGAGCCTGGGTCAGCCCGTGTGCTGGTGGTACCCCAGCGCTTCAGAGCCTTCCTACTGGGGTTGGCTCATGACGTTCCGTTAGCTGGACATCTGGGGCAGGACAAGACCTATGACAGGCTTGTCACCCATTTTTATTGGCCCCAGATGAGAAGGGATTCAGATATCCATTGTAGGACATGTCAAACTTGCCAGGCAAGTGGGAAAAGTGGGCGGAAGCAGAAGGCTCCCCTCCAACCTTTTCCCGTCGTCAGTACCCCCTTTGAGCGAGTGGGAATTGACATTGTGGGGCCGCTGGACCCCAAGACAGCCATGGGCAACAGGTTTATCCTGGTCTTGGTGGACCATGCCACCCGGTACCCGGAAGCCATCCCTCTCCGCACAGTGACGGCCCCCGTGGTGGGACGGGCACTGATGGGTGTTTTCTCCCGCATGGGGTTCCCCAGAGAGGTGGTGTCAGACCGGGGCACCAACTTCATTTCGAATTATATGAAGTCTCTGTGGAAGGAGTGTGGGGTAACCTACAAGTTTACCACTCCTTACCACCCTCAAGGTAATGGGCTGGTTGAGAGATTCAACCGGACCCTAAAAGGCATGATCATGGGTCTTGAAGAACCAATGAGGCGTAAATGGGACGTCCTCTTGCCATGCCTGCTGTTTGCTTACCGTGAGGTGCCACAAAAGTCTCTAGGGTTCAGCCCCTTTGAGCTTTTGTACGGTCACCCGGTAAGAGGACCTTTGAGTCTGGTCAAAGAAGGCTGGGAGCAATCTCCCAGGAAACCTCCCCAGGATGTATATAGTTACATGCTGGCCTTTAGGAACCAGACTCGGCGCTTCAGAGATCTTGCTCAGGCAAATCTGGAGGCCAGCCAGGAAGAGATGAAGCGGTGGTACGATCAGAATGCCACTCTGGTTGAGCTTCAACCTGGTCAGAAAGTTTGGGTCATGGCCCCTGTGGAACCTTGTGCGCTCAAGGACAGGTGGACTGGACCATCTGAGGTTGTGGAGAAAAAGAGCGATGTCACCTACTTGGTGGACTTGAAGTCTCCCAGGAACCCCTTAAGGGTCCTGCATGTCAACCGGTTAAAGCCCCACTTAGAAAGGTCCGAATTGGGCATGCTCCTTGCCACAGATGCTGGGATGGAGGAGGAGAGTGAGCCTCTTCCTGACCTCCTGTGTGCAAAAGAAAAAGATGGGTCAGTGGATGGTGTTGTCCTCTCTGACACACTGACCCCTGAGCAGCAGCAAGATTGTCGCCATCTGTTGGTACAATTCCCTGATCTGTTCTCCTTAATCCCTGGTGTCACTCAGTGGTGTGTCCATGATGTGGACACTGGGGACAGCACTCCTGTGAGGCACAAGGCCTACAGGGTGACTGAAAAAGTCAGAGCATATATCAAGGAGGAGGTCTCCAAGATGTTTGCCTTAGGGGTGGTTGAGTCCTCTAGCAGGCCTTGGGCCAGCCCAGTGGTCTTGGTCCCAAAGGCTGCGGCGCCTGGTGCTTCACCAGAACTTCGGTTCTGTGTGGATTACCGAGGACTCAATTCGGTCACCAAGACTGACGCGCACCCCATCCCCAGAGCGGATGAGCTCATCGATCGGTTGGGGGCTGCCCGGTACCTTAGTACGTTTGATCTAACGTCTGGGTACTGGCAGATCGCCTTGACTGATGGGGCAAAAGAGAGGTCTGCATTCTCCACACCAGATGGGCACTACCAGTTCCGTGTGATGCCCTTTGGGATGAAGAATGCCCCTGCCACATTCCAGAGGTTGGTTAACCAGGTATTGGCCGGGCTGGAAGATTTCAGCGCCGCCTACCTGGACGATATAGCAGTGTTCAGCGCCAGCTGAGAGGAACACTTGCGCCACCTCCAGGAAGTGTTGTTGGCCCTGCGCAGAGCAGGCCTCACAATCAAGGCTAGTAAGTGCCAGATTGGGCAGGGTTCAGTGGTGTACTTGGGGCACCAAGTAGGGAGCGGCAAGGTGGCCCCCCTGCAACCCAAGATAGATACCATCCTGGCTTGGGAACCGCCCAAAACCTAGACTCAGGTGAGAGCCTTCTTGGGTCTCACGGGTTACTACAGGAGGTTTGTCAAGGGGTATGGCAACATTGTGCACCCCTTGACCTCGCTGACTTCCAGGAAGCAGCCGAGACTTGTGATCTGGACTGACGCCTGTCAGAACGCCTTTGACACCCTGAAAACTGCAATGTGTACAGCACCGGTCCTCCAGGCACCCGACTTTTCAAAAGAATTCATTGTCCAGACAGACGCTTCAGAGCATGGTGTGGGGGCTGTTCTAGCACAGATGAATGAGGAGGGCCGAGACTTACCTGTAGCCTTCATCAGCCGGAGGTTACTTCCCAGGGAACAAAGGTGGAGTGCGATAGAGCGTGAGGCATTTGCTGTGGTCTGGGCGCTGAAGAAGCTGAGACCCTACCTGTTTGGGACTCACTTCCGGGTTCAGACAGACCACAGGCCCCTCAGATGGTTAATGCAGATGCGGGGTGAGAACCCAAAGCTGTTGAGGTGGTCCATTTCCCTACAGGGGATGGACTTTACGGTGGAACACCGCCCTGGTACAGATCACGCCAATGCTGATGGTCTGTCCAGATTTTTCCGCCTTAGTGATGAGGACTCCCTGGGTGAAGGGTAGTTCTCCCCACATTTCAGCTGGAGGGGACACGTGTTAGACCTGGCATCATTGGCATGAGTCTCTCCTCCATTTTTTTCTGTTTGCCTCCTCTGTTTACGATGTTTTTGCTGGATTATTGCTTTGGGCACTGTGCCACTGCTGATCAGTGCCACAGTGCAAGTGCTCCCTATGTTAAATTGTTACATTGATTGGTGTTACCATGATTGGCTTGGTTGACTTACTGTTCAGACCCTAGTCTAGTGCACTGCGTGTGCCAAGGGCGTGTAAGTTAACTGCTGCTGGTGGGCTTGCAGCACTGGTTGTGCCACCCACAGAAGCAGCGTGTAAAATGTGTCTCAGGCCTGCCACCGCGGCGCCTGCGTGCAGTCCCTGACTGCCATGTCGACTTGGTAAGGAAACCTACTTACCAGTCTCTGAACCTTCACTTTGCCACATTTCAGACACCTCTATGGTAGGCCCTAGGGCAAGGTGCATTGTTGGTAAAAGGTAGATCATGCCCTGATGTGTGTGGCATGACCTAATAGTGAATTACAGCCATTTTCGTGTTTCACTATTGAAGGGCTACCTGCCTCCAATAGGCCAGACTGGGCAGACTGATTATTAACTCCCTTATAATCTATCTGACTCAGGGAGCATGGTAGCATGTCGAGTTTAGTATCCCTGAACTCAGAATTTAATAACACACCCTTTAGGATGGATGGTTTTTAAATTCTATGTTTGAAAATAGCACTTTTAGAAAGTGGCTATTTTCTTGTCCAACTATCTACCGGTCTCTGCTGGTTTGGTGTGTGTGTCAGGGGCTGGGTGGCTCCAGAGGTCTGAATGAGTCAGTGTGGGGTGAATGGGGCGTTTACACATAGAGTGAGGGAAGAGTAGCCTGCCCTGCCTGACACAATACTGGCTCCGCCTCCTGCTGGGCGACTGATAGCCCTGCTCCTGCCAGTGACAATACTGGCTCCGCCTCCTGCTGGGCGGCTGAGGACTCTGCCCTGCTCAGTGAATAGGCCAGGTGCCTCTGCCTGGCAACACCCACAACAAACCTGAGCTGGTGGGAATCTCCCTGCTTGGACAAAGGGAACAAAGGGAAAAAGGGGTATAAGAGAAGGACCCCTGAACCAAGAACTCAGATCACTTCTGACAAGGAAACCTGTACCAAGGACAAGAAGCCTGCTGATCTAAGGACTTGCCTCCCCTTTCTGCCAGAGTGCTGTTTTGCTGTGGAGGAACCTGAAAGCTGCTTCTTTATTTTTGCCAAGGAACATGGAGAGAGGAACTTGGTGTGTACTCTCTGAACACTTGCTAGGAAATCTCCAAGGACTGGAAGAGTGCCAGTCTCCTGTTGAAGTCACAGGGCCAAAGGACTTCACCATCTACTGAATTGCTGGAAAGTGTTGTTTCCAGTACACAAGGGAAAATCTGCAGTCTCGACGCCAGCAGCAACGCCAGTGAGCAGTGGGTATCGGCCCCGGCTCCAAGTGACCCCGTCTCGACGCCGGTATCAACGCCAGTGAGGAGTGAGTATCGGCTCCACCTCCAAGCGACCCCGTCCCGACGCCGCTGCTGATCACATCGACTCGACGCCCTTCTCGACGCCGTGAGCGCTGCTCCGGCCCGACATCCCTCGACGCCACTGCGGATTGACCCGACTCCGAGGCACGATCGACGCCGACCTCGACGCCGACATCTCGACGCCGTGGATCCTCGTTTTCGTCGTTTCTCAAGGTACTGTACTTGTGGGGTCTGTTGCGACTCCAGGCTCGACGTAGCGCTCCTCGCGGTCAACGCCGAACCTTGGGAATCTTGTAGAATCGACGTCGTGTGACTCCTGTGGGGGTTACATTATTGCCAAAGAACTGTGCTCAGAAGAATACTTTGCTAAAGAACTATTTGCCAAGAAGAAACCTTATTTGAAATATTATTTTTCCTTCCAAAGAGTATTTATTAAGACTGTGGTATATTTTTGTCGTTATTTGGTCTTGTGCTAAGCCTTATATAAAAATACTATTTTTATAATAACTTCTGTGTCGTGTCCATCTGTAGTGTATTCACTTTATTACTGTATGTGGTCATAAATGCTTAACACACTGCCTCTGAGATAAGCCTGTCTGCTCTGCCAAGCTACCAAGGGGGTAGCAGGGGTTATCTGAGTGTGTAATCCCCTTGCCCTGACTAGAGTTGGTTTGTCCCTATTTGTCAGAAGTGTATACCTCTGCCAACTAGAGACCGCCGGTTCTAACAGTCATCAAGGTAGTCTTTCAAATACTTGTTCTCTGGTTCAGTGAGAGCATAGATACGACTGCACGGTAGAGGCATTCCAGGAATTAGGTCTATCCTGCAGTCATATACCCCGTGAGGAGGAAGCTGCGTTGCTTGGACTGGATCGAACACATCTGCATAATCTTGGTATATGTTTGGTAAACTACACTCAGGACTGAATGTGGAAGCACAATGTAAGGGAAAAATGGGGTCTTTAGCTTCTAGATAGCAATGTGTTCTACAGAACATGGAATCAAGACTTACTGTTCTCTTAACCCAATCAATCTTGGGATTATGTTTCTCAAGCCAAGGAATGCCAAGAATTATTCCAAAAGTTGGAGTGTCAATTAAATCAAATATTACCTGTTCAGTGTGTCCATTTTCGCTTACAAGAGTTAGAGGCACAGTATGTGACCGAATAAGACCTGAAGATAAGGCAGAGCCATCGACGGCTCTGACAGGCTCAGGTACTTCTTTACTTATATTGGAAATATTAAATTTTTTAGCCAGGTTAATATCAAAAAAATTTCCAGTCGCTCCAGAATCTACAAGAACTGGTAAAACATGTCTTTGTTGTATTGCTACAACAATTGTCATAAGAATCATCATGTGTCTAGCAACACTAGCCCCTGTATTCAGGACATTCCTTGAGATCTCTGTTTTAGGTTCGCTCAAAGAAACGATCTCTTCTTTCTTTGAGGAATTTAGTTTTCCGATTCATTTTGATCAGCCAGAGCAATGTCTTTCTTTCTCTTGGGTTTAATCGTACAGTCTCTGGCGAAATGTCCGCCCTTGCCACAATATAGGCATAATTTTTCTTTTCTTCGTCTATCTTTTTCTTCAGGAGTAATTCGCCCTCTGATTCCCCCTATTTGCATAGGTTCTGGATCTCCTGCCTTGTCATCCTTTTCTTTATCTCTTCTTTCAGTTCTTGAAAACAGGAGTCTTTTATCTATTTTAAGTTTAAAATCTGTTCTGGGTTTTTCTCCCTTTCTCTCATTTAACCGATGATCTAATTTGACCACCAAGTCAACAAAGTCTCCGTACTCAATTGGTAAGTCAACGATATGAGCCAGAGAGTCTTTCAATTCCTCTCTTAACCCACGGTAAAACAACGAGGTTCGCTTTTCCTCGAGCCAACGGGTCTCTGAAAGCAGTCTATTAAAGGTGGTAATGTAACTAAGTAAGTCTTTAGTGCCTTGACGAAGGTTAAGTAACTCGTTGTCACTCATCTGAACAAACACATGACGAGCAAAAAGCCGAGTCATGGCATCCTTGAAAGCATCATAATTTTGCAAGAGAGGGTTGTTTGAGTCTACCAAGGGAATAGCCCAATCTGCTGCTACTCCACCTAAATAAGAGATAATAAATGCAGTTTTGGTGGAATCAGAATTAAAAATCTGGGGCTTGCAAAGAAAATGCAATTGACATTGATTAATGAAAGCTGCAAATCGCGTGGAATCTCCTAAAAAACGTTCTGGGTTGGCAAGAGGGACCGGTGTTGGAGTGACTACAGTAACTTGAACATTAGAATCGGTATTGTGTGCCACTGGATTTACTGAGGCAAAGGTAGTATTTCCAAACTTTGATGGGGATATTACCAGACGTTTTTCAGGACCCTTTGGATCTCTCCATTGCATAAAACCTTGTTTTGTCTTGACTAATTCTTACCTAAGAGTATCATTTTCCTGTTTCAAATGCTGCATTTCTAATTGTAAATGCCTAACTAATTCGGATAAATCCGAAGTATTGTCTGCCACATCCATTTCGTTGATCTCTCAGAGAAGTGGTGGCTTAGTCTTCTGTCACAACTATCACTCACCTGAACTCCTGAACCTTCTCTTGAGAGATGAACGAGCCCTATTCCCCTCAAGAACCGGTCCAACAACCGAACTCAATTAATTCAGTTGTGTGAAAAGGTTCCCAAAGGGAAAGGGGAGGTGGAATAACAAAGAGACAAAAGAGATCTTGGTTGCACATCGCTGCCTTGCACTTCTTATGGCGCTTTTCTGTCTGGCGCTTTTTCTGTCTGGCTTAACTGCTTATGACACTCTTCAGTCTGGCAATTTACAGTCATGCAAATCTAAAATATAACAGACGATAATGATTAGACAAATATTATGCGCCAAACAGTCAAACCTAATCACAACATGTACTTTCTAATAGCAGGTTTACCTAGTGAATTATTATGACAGCAACTATACTAATACTCTCTTCTCTGTGCAAGCTCTTCTTGCCCTGTAAAGAAATATAAATACAATAAATCTTAAGCACAGTGTCCTTGTAAGAAGTATGTTGCTTGAAATCCAAATGTTCCGACGTAACCTTTGTTTTGTGGTAATTGTTTCTTACCACTTGTCTTGTTTACAAAAGTTATTCTGCAATCCTTTTATTGCTACAAAAAGTTATTCTGTAAAGTCTTTATAGTTCCAATAGCTTGACAAGTCTTTTACTGTTTCCAAAGTTCTTTTTGCAATTGAACAAATATGAAATGTTTAACTAGAGAAATGACTCACCGGTGCGTCGATGCATTGAATGCTGTGTTTAATTTCACTTATCTTAACCTTCTTCTGTTTTGCACGGATCAAGACGTGGAGCGTGTTCATCTGTAATCCGAGAGCGCCACCTCATGGACTGGAACATTAGGAGATGACTGAAGCCGAGTCTCGCTTCGAAAATATCCAGGAATTCGTCCGGGGAAGAAGCGACCAGCAGGAGTGCAGGTAAGGAAGTCTAATGATGAGACTAAGCATTGGGAGCTTCGCGCGAGCGATTTAAATATGTTCGAGAGCCGCGTGAGGAAGATTCCAGCTCAGGCACGTGCAACATGCAGAAGGCAAACCTGATCATTCACGTGAGCCGCGTGAGCTTGTTTCTTGCTTGGCACGTGTAAAGTTTTGTGATGCCGTCTGTCCCCTTGTGCACGTGACAAGGACTCGTGTTTATGCCAATGTGAATTTGAAAGGTACATGCATACAGTGTGCTGCGATTAATTCTGCAATTAACTTTTCTAATAAGTAAACTAAAAGAAAATATTTAAGCATAATTACATTGAACATAAAACGAAAACGTGGCACAGGTTAAGAACATTTAACGTGGCACAGGTTAAGAACATTTGGCTTGATTGAGCTTCTGTGTAACCGTGACACATGCCTCATGCACTGAAATGTACTGTCGTCAAACACAGTAGTTATGTGTCCACCCAACAATTGGATCTGTTTCCATGACAACCTGCCCTGCCTGGGAGTGGGTGCCACTAAGTGAAACATACAAATTCACATGTTTACCCACATACAGGTAATGCAGCCTGAAATGCACTTTGAGTTACTGTGTCACAAAGTGTATTGTTGTTGTGCCCATGGGTCAATGGCAAGCTATGGTGTGTTGCACGCCTTAAACAGTTACTTCTATGGAGACTGATGCAGGTGACCAATGCGAAAGATGCGTTGAATACCTAGTGAAGGAGCTGCACGCATGCCTTGCACAATGTCACCAATGTGGACTGACATGGGTGGACCAGGCCGCACACTCGCCTTGCACACTCACCTTGCACAATGTCACCAATGTGGACTGACGCGGGTGGACCGAGCCGCACTCACGCCTTGCACGCACGCCTTGCACAATGTCACCAATGTGGACTGAAGCGGGTGGATCGGGCCGCACGCACGCCGTGCACGCACGCCTTGCACAATGTCACCAATGTGGACTGACACAGGTGGACCGAGCAGCACGCACGCCTTGCACACACGCCTTGCACAATGTCTTCAATAGGAACAGACGCGGATTTGACCCTGGTACGAATCGGTTTCTTGAAAATCCGTTGGCTGCCTGCAACAATGTTTCAGACTCCTCATTGCGATGCTTTTGAATATTTCAAACAATGTGGAAGGCGTGTACGAGGCGTGCAATGCGATGGATTGGCCAGATTCATAGGATGCAAACGTGTCGGACATATCGCTTTTGACACATGGGACTGAATCTGCCTCTGCAGCACAGATATAAGTCTGTCTGTTCACCTGTGAGCTCACTTGCCTGCACTACATGCTCCAGATTGACATCTCTGCTACCACTGCTGCTGTCTCTGCATCCCTGCTGGACAGCCTCCTTCCACAGTACAGCTAGCTGTATGGGACACCAGGGGAGCAGGTGTGTGTGCACTCCACATCCCTTATTCATTGTGTATGTTGTCTGACTGGCACCAATGAAATTGTTTTCAACAGTGTCTAGCATGCTCACTGAGTAGTTCATACCCCCATGGTGCGTAGGTCTCTGTGGTGGACAGGTTCTGTGCATGAAAGTGCATTTTCACACGGTTGTAATACAAAGGCAATGTTTCCCTGTTGAAAAATCAGGGCAACTGTCAATCACCATATCTGCACTACCTGTGTCCATCATATTCCCTTGCGAGAAAGATATGTATATCCAAATGTGTGATGTACAAACATGTGCCTTGTGTGGTAAAGGACTTTTTCTACCCTTGTCATCCTCACAGGTTGAGGCCCATCAGAAGCAGGAGATCTGGCTGACCATTGCCCCGGCTGTTCGTGCTGTGGGGGTCCACAGGCGCCACATACGCAACTGCCAGAAGAGGTGGCAGGACCTTCGTGGCTGGACCCGGAGGATTGCCAGAGTCCAGCTGAAGCTGTCGCCTCCTCGCAGAAGGGTCGGACGATGGACACTGACGCCCCACATGCTCAGGATTCTGGCAGTGGCCTTCCCGGACCTGGATGGGCAGTTAAAGGCCAGACAACAGCAAGGAGGGGGTAAGTGCATGCATTCTCTTTGTCCAATGTATCACATGCTCTTTGCACGCCCACATCCTGGTTACACTTCCACAGATCTCCTGTCTGCTTGTACGGGAGTCATGTGGCAAAACTACGTCATGTCCCATCCTCATATGATACTCAGGTGTGCCCCTTTCAGGCTGTAACTAGTGTAACTTGGGTTGTGTGTCCCTGCTGTTGTACAAACTTAACGTTGTGAACAGCATCTGCGACCGGTGCATTGTTTTGTCTTCATGAGTGAGGCACACGATTGCCATGTGTCTGCACATTGCCTGAAAAAAAGACATGTACTCTGTGTGGGCAATTGATATGTGTTCCAATTGATGTTTTGGCACACCATATGTGCCAGGGGTATATGACACACAGCCATGTAGCAGCAACGAGAATTAATGGGCCTCAGAAAAATGTACATCATGTGTTTCACACATGCATGGACACATGCCTGGTGTCCAGGGTAATCCCATGTTGCACATGTTCCTTGACAGGTATACCTACTCCGGACATGAAGTACACTCTGTTCTTCTACTCCTGTGTGTCAGCCTAACATTAGTGCATTGTGAAGTGTGCTATATAGTATCTGCATTGGTATCATTGTGAGGTGGGCTAGCCTCTTAGACTCCTGTGGTGTTGGTCATTTTGGTTTGTGCAGCTAGATGGGGTGTGGGAAATGGATCATCAGAATGGGTTCATGCATAGGTGTCGAATCACTTGACGGTGCATTATGTTGTATAGTACATCACAGCGCAGGCAAGCTCAATTCATTGCCATCATGCTGTGATGTCATCATGCTTACAGATTGGTGCTTGCAGTCAGTCATCTTTTGCATTTTTATAACGTGTGATCATCAGATGCCTGAATATGTGGTTAGCATTGGGTGTCCCTGTGCACTTGATATCTGCAGGGTTTACATTCTCATACATTTAATGGTTGTGACACAGTGCAAACTGTTTAATTTTGGATGCACTACCCCTGAGACTGAAGCCAGTGCTGGCTGCTTAGCCATACTGGGCCGTAGCATGGTATCCCACTAGCTGATATGTATCCCACAGTGATATCAGTTGTACAGCATGCACTCTATTGTGACATTGACCATCAAGACATGTGCACATCATGGTGTCTTGTGAGTGAAGCATATCCATTTTACTGACAATGATTTTTGCCATCCATTCTCATGACACATGTACTGAGTCAGTGCCAGGAGATGGCATGTGTTATCCAGGCAGATTTAAATCACGAGTCCTGCAGTTCAGAGATATGTCTATGTGGTACGTGTGCACACATATGAGAAGTGGCAGACAACATGTCCCAGGCAGATGGGTCCATGGAGGGGCAGGATCTGAGGGGCATTGTTGACTTGCAGACTGACAGGTGTCATTTCCAAATGATGTCTCCACTGTTTGCAATATCTGGCACTTGATGCAAAGCCGTACTCTGTGATGTGCTGTACTGACTGTGATGTGTCAGGTGAAACAGGTGACTGATGTGGATCTGTTTATCCCGATTGATTGCAGATACATCGACGGCTACTGGAGGAGACAGCTCCACGGACCAAGAGGAGCCGCAGAGACAGACTGGGTCAGCTTCAGAGTAGTTGGAGGAACCCAGTGGCAGAGGGTGAGGGGAGCCACACAGAGGAAACCTCAGCTACAAACACTTCTGCTGAGGAACACAGCATCTCCAGTGAGGACTCCCTTGTGGAGGCGGGTGTCAGCAGACCCCAGACAACACCTAGCGAGTCTGTCCCCGCCACCACCACCATCTCTACCCTCCCATCTGCCGCCATCCCAGATGTCTGTGGAGGCCCCCTGTGTGAGGGAACATGTCTCCTTTGGTCCAGGCACCGCACCCCCTGCCCCTGTCTCCCCTGCTGCCCTCAGAGTGGAGTCTGTGGACTTACTAAAGCAGCTCCATGTAGGGCAGACAGCGATGCTGAGTATCCTCCATTCCCACACCACTCTGTTGACTCAACTGGTGTCCTTCATAGAGGGCATCTCATCTAACCTGTCTGCCCTACATCGGACCATTCAGTCCATGGCCTCCACACAGACGGCAGCAGTGTCCCTCCTCCAACAGTCCTTCACCCCTCCTACCTCTGCACCACCCACAGTCCCCACTACACTACCTGACCAACGCACACACACACTGGCACCACCACGCACCACAACAGACCCAGGTAGCACACAATCACGCAAGTCCAAAACAAAATCCACAGGCACGCACACTCCAGGGACTGATGGCACACACTCAGGGGATGGGTCACAGACACACAAACAGGCATCCAAGAGCACTCCGTAGACCTCAGATGCCTCTCCCTCCAAAAGCACTTCCCCTGCCTCACCTGCAACCCCCCCTTCCAAGCAGCTCTTCCTCTGTGACCTTGGCCTCTTCCCCACTGATCCATCTGCTCAGACGCACAAGGGGAAGAGAAGTCACCACACACAGGGGGGAGTTCCCCTGCCACACAGACACCCTCCACCAGGCCCCAGGACACTGAGGCCCCCATCCGCAAGTCCCCCTGGAGCAGGAAGAGCAAGTCCCCCCCCCCAATCCTGCAGGTCAAAGTCACATTCTCCTTCCTGCAGCCCCCAGGCCACCACTCCACAGGTCCCCCCGCCACACCCTGCCCCTGGTTCACCCACACACCAATACCGCATCCTCAAAATGATTAGGCCATCCCCTCCTACCACATGCTCTTCCACCCCCAGCTCACATGCTCAGCCTGTTCCTGCCACTGATGTGGGGAGCGTGTCCCCCCCTCTGTCCTGCCAACCTCACCTGGGCCCCATGACACTCCCTTGGAGTTTTGCACTGCAGTGGAGGCCCCGTCCCAACCATCTGACCTGCCCACTGCAGTGGTGCCGGTAACAACCCTGTCTGACTTGGGCCCTGCATTGATGTCAGCACACACCCCATTGGACTTGGGCCCTGGCATGGTGACGGCACCCACAGTGTCAGATGCCTCCGCTGCAGTTGCCAGTGACACTCCTGCACCCACCAGCCCTCCCCTGCCCCATTCTGCTGTCCCCTAATCCTGTCCCTGCGGTGCCTGGCCTGCCCCTGTGTATGCCCCTCCAAGGGGAGATGTCCCCTGCCCGTAGCAGTGCAGGTAAGCAATGGGTGACAACTTATCACATTTCACCCTGGGAGGACTCCTAACATGGACTGGCCGTTGGCCTTTTGACATTGTGGACTTAACAGTTTCAATGAGTTATGTGCTTAATAAAGCCAATTTTTGTTATCCAGTGGTGTTGCTTCAAATGTACATGATGTTGATGATGGGTGTCATGGACTTGCTGTTGTACAGGTGTTTTAAAGGTATAACAGAATGAGTTGTTGATGTGATGTACTCCATGTGGTCTATGGGTTATGTGTACTTTACTGCTATGTATCCATGACATCCTTAGCTGCAATTTCAGGGTGTAATGATGGCAAAATGTTATGACCAGGGTTTTATCTTTGGGTTTGCTACTTGACGTCTTTGGCATACACTGTTGCACATAGGTTGTGATTAGATTTGGGCACATGGAAAGATTCCCTGACTTGGACAATCTCCACTGGACAGGCATGTTTGTGCATCCATGTTACACAAGTCATCTGTGTCATCTGTCCAACTTGGTCTACATGTGTATTGCATATGTGCAGATGACTGAGGGAGGACTCCCGTACACAAGCTTCTGTGACCATTGCTTTTCTTGAGTTGTAATAGTTGGATCACTGGGCAAGTCTTGTGCTGGCATTACAGGAGCCTGCACAGACAAAATGTGGCACAGCTGACCTTCCCCAGGAGTGCAGTCCCATCATGGCTTTGTGTCATTCCATGACATTGCCTGGGCACATGGGGTGTGTTGTGTGAGCATGTATGTGTGTGTTCACTTCCCTTTTCTGGATGCAGCCTGTGTTCCAGACAGATGTACCTGTTTTTTGGACTTGCTGACTTGGCCTGTGTTCATGTAATTTCTTTGCCCTGCCTTTTCTGGGATGTAGGTGCATGACATACTACTGGTAATTAGGCTGTCATCCCTGGCTGTTTCATTGGTAAATTCCAGGGTTGTTGTCCAACACACGTGGGACACATTCTGGATTACCATTGGCACTTATGTGTTAGCAACATCATGTTGTTTTCCCTATGTGGTATCTGTCATTGACAAGCTGTGTGTGTGTGTGTGTGTGTGTGTGACTACTCCCTATCATCAGGGTCATTGCTGCTATGTTGGAAGGTGTCAACATTTGTGCGTTGTGGTTCTCCTGTGGTTCAACATTGGTGTAGGTGTCTGGCAGGGTTCGGAATGAATTGTGTAGTTTTCACGTAATGTCGATGTGCCGCATGCTGTGCAGTGTGGCAGACCTTCACAGGTGTTGTTGTCAGCCCATGTGTGAGGATTTGTGGGTACCTTTGATCCCCCCACCACCCCTGGGATCGTCATGTGTGCATGAGCAATATCACCGGTCCCTGTGTGCCTAGCTGATGCACATTCTTGCAGATCAAGGTGTGTGCTGTTGATGTTGGCAAAATGGGTGTTGTTTCATGTCTAGGCCCATACCTACTTTTTGCCCATTGTTTGCAAGCCATGGCCAGTGTTTTGTGTTTATGGAGATGTGGTGTGAGTTTGTGGGACCAGACACATGACCCAGGACGCCCATCTGACTGTGCTACGCAGTATGGGGAAAAACTAGTTTTATCACCACAGTGGGACTGGCGTACAGGCTAATGTCACCACAAAGATAGGGGACTAGAGGGTAGTGCTGTGTTGGTAGCTGTTTCACTCACCTTGTGTCACATGAATCCTTTGTGATCCTGCTTACCTGACAATGCCTGCTTGCCCCCCCAGGTGTGCCCAGTCAAAGACTTACTTTTGTGTGGCACAGTGAACACATGTGTGTCATTGTAGTTCAGCCCACTGTCATGCGTTGTGCAGTAGACTGGGAACACTGTGACACACACACATGTAGTGTATGATATGAAGTGTGTGGCTGCCTGTCTGTGTTTGTGCATCTGTGCCTCTGCATTGGTGTGGCTTCAGCGTTCCCTTGGGGGTGGGGGATGTTGTTTGTGTGATTGTCCCTATTGTCCAAGCGTCTTGTAAGTCATCATCCTGCAAATTGATCATGTTTGGTATGTCCCATTGCTGCCAAGGTATGTGACTTTGTCACCTAACATCGACAGTCTCCACAGGATTCCACAGTTTGTGAGTCTGTTTGTAGAGATATGTGTATGCATCTTGATGCTCCCTTTTCACACAATTGTACACTGCTGGCATTGTCAGGGGTCATGGCCAATGCTTGTCTGCACATGGCAGAGGGAGTTCTTGTGATACACAGCATTCTTTACCTCTCATGTCTATGTTTATAAGTGGCCCAACCACCACATTGCCAAAACATTGGTTGTGGTGTTGGGTGCCATAGTAACAAATGCTGGTCTGGTGATACAGCCCCCTATGAGTTGTAGGGAGTGGTGCAGGGCATACATCCCCCTATGAGTGGGGAGGGTAGTGGTGCAGGACATACATCCCCCTATGAGTGGGGAGGGTAGTGGTACAGGACATACATCCCCCTATGAGTGGGGAGGGTAGTGGTGCAGGGCATACAACCCCCTATGAGTGGGGAGGGTAGTGGTGCAGGGCATACATCCCCTATGAGTGGGGGGGTATTTGTACAGGACATACAGCCCCCTATGAGTGGAGAGGGTAGTGGTACAGGACATAGAACCCCTGTGAGTGGGGGAGGGTAGTGGTGCAGGGCATACATCCCACTATAAGTGGGGAGGGTAGTGGTGCAGGGCACACATCCCCCTATGAGTGGGGGGTAGTGGTACAGGACATACAGCCCCCTATGAGTGGGGAGGGTAGTGGTACAGGACATACAGCCCCTATGAGTGGGGAGGGTAGTGGTGCAGGGCATACATCCCCCTATGAGTGGGGAGGGTAGTGGTGCAGGGCATACAGCACAGTATGAGTTGTGGGGAGTGGTGCAGGGCATACATCCCCCCATGGGTGGGAGGGTAGTGGTGCAGGGCATACAGCCCCCTATGAGTGGGGGGGGTAGTGGTACAGGACATACATCCCCCTATGAGTGGGGAGGGTAGTGGTACAGGACAAACAGCCCCCTATCCTATGAATGGGGAGGGTAGTGGTGCAGGGCATACATCCCCCTATGAGTGGGGAGGGTAGTGGTGCAGGGCATACAGCCCCCTATGAGTGGGGAGGGTAGTGGTGCAGGAATACAGCCCCCTATGAGTGGGGAGAGTAGTGGTTCAGGAAGTACAGTCCCCTATGAGTGGGGAGGGTAGTGGTGCAGGGCATACAGCCCCCTATGAGTGGGGAGGGTAGTGGTGCAGGACATACAGTCCCCTGTGAGTGGGGAGGGTAGTGGTACAGAGCATACAGCCCCCTATGAGTGGGGAGGGAAGTGGCACAGGACATACATCCCCCTATGAGTGGGGAGGGTAGTGGTGCAGGATATACAGCCCCCTATGAGTGGGGAGGGTAGTGGTGCAGGGCATACAGCCCCCTATGATTGTGATTGGTAGTGGTGATGGGCACCCCCCCCAGGTGTGGTGCCTGCTGGTAGTCAGGACCATGCTACCCCTGTGGTTTTGCTGTTGCTTGTGTAAGGAATTTGACCCCCCATGTGTGTGTAGCATTTCGCGTGTTCGTGACGTTTATTTGTGGGGGTGTCTGACTGACCGTCTGCGTTGTGCGCGTCTGTTCCTGATCCAGTCATAGATGTACAGTACTGGGATGACCTGTGCAATGGGATTCATCGTTGGTTCGTCTCGTACTTGCTGCTCGTTGCTCCATCTCGTACACGTTTAGAATTGGTCCGTCTCGTAGTCGCGGATAGTGTTGTGTTGCGAATCGGACCTAATATGCAGCTCTCCCGAATGCTGTGACATGCTGCTAGTGGTACCCGTCCAGCGCGTATGATTTGCGCATCGTACTTGTCCGGCCGGAAACTGCTGTGGGAACTGCTTCCGGGCTACTCGAATCGGCGATCGGAGGTATGGCTTGTATGGGAAATGCTGCTGGAATCGCAGCCTACGTGTTGGACAAAATTGTGTCAGTTATGCGCATCGTACTTCATTGCCTGGACGGACCGGCTCCCCGAACTCTGGGTCGCAAGGTAAGGCTACGAACAGCTCTCAGAGGGCTGTCTGACCCGGATTGGAATTGACCCCTAAGTGTCACAATAGAGACTTCACACAAGAGACATGGAAATTCTGTTTGGATCAACACACATATTCAATCATTAGAACATGAACATCAGGTACTTTTGGGCATAAAACACATTTGGAAATATTACTAGCAGTACTAGACCCACTTGTATTATTATGATATCAATAGTATGCACATTGGGGACAATTCCTATTCTAACCCTCCCCCGCAGAGAGAGCACCCTTATGCGGTGAAACATGCTCATCACCCCAGGCCCACCCAACAATCCTGATAATACAATCCCACACCTTTATAAGGTACAACTTGGGTCATAACGAAATACAAAATATGTACATACATGAAACTAAAACACTTTTTAGCAGTTCCTCAGGTCGAAGCCACAAGGGTAAACCCAATGTCAAAAGTATTGTGCTTTTGGCATGAAATCAACGTATATTGCTTTTACCTTTACCTTTACCGCCACAACCATGGCACACTGTCTCTCTTGATTTTATTGTAGAATTACCTCGTACTAAAGCCGGTTTCACTACAATTTTAACTGTCATAGAGCAGTTTTCACGAGAAGCCCATTTTATTCCTCTGAAGAAACTCCCTTCTGCAATTGAGTTGGCTCATATCTTTGTCAAAGAAATTGTGAAGCTACATGGAATACCATCCATTGTGCTTTCGGACAGAGGCCCCCAATTTATTTCGCATTTCTGGCGAAATTTAGGAAAATCTTTGAACATGGAAGTGCGAACTTCATGCAGCTACCATCCTCAGACAGATGGATTAACTGAAGGCACGAATCAAACTATCGAACAATTTCTACGATGTATGTTCCCACTTGTGATCAAGAATGGTCAGACATTTTGTGGGCCATGGAATTTGCTTACAACAATTCAGAGCATTCTTCCATAGGAATGTCTCCTTTTTTCTGTAATCATGGTTTTCATCCCAAAGATACTGCGGAATTAGATAAAACAACAAGGGAAATTCCGTCTGTCGCTGATTTTGTAGCCCAGTTGGTGACAATCCAACAACAAGCTCACCTACACCTAGCTCAAGCAAAAGAGAGTCAGAAAACATTTGCTGATAAACACAGGTCTAAACCACCAGATTATGCAATTGGTGACAAGGTTTGGTTATCTACTAAACATTTAAAAATTAAAAGTCATAAAGCTTTTCGTCCACGATTTATTGGTCCTTTTGTCGTGGAAAAAATAATTAATCCTGTCAGTGTTAAATTATCTCTTCCATCAAAATATCAGTTTCATCCGGTTTTTCATGTTTCATTAGTAAAACCATTTAATCCCAAAACCAGACTTGTAGCTTGTCCATCAGCTTTTGAGGTAGATGGAGTTCCAGAGTTTGAAGTAAAAGCAGTTCTTGGTTCTAAATGCATTAAGAACAAATTGTTTTATTTGGTTGACTGGAAAGGATATGGTCCTGAAGAACGCTCATGGGAACCTCTTGCCAATCTACAAAATGCTCCGAAAATCCTAAAAAAGTTTAATGCCAAAAATCCTGAGAAACCAAAACCTGTCTCTAGGGTTTTAGGGGGGATTCTACGAGGGGGGTACTGTCATAAACCCACGTTCTTTAAAACAAAAGATTTGTGATTAATCTCATAGCTAATAACCCACCCCTATCCCATGCATCCAGCACTCCAGGAAAAGTATTACAAAACATGTGTGTATATGATAATCATGTATTCATATTTACTTAAACGAGTAATGTTATAATGTTATTCAAGAAATAAATAATGTGTATTTGATTTTGTCAATGGTTGTTGTAAAACTGATTAATGTTCTAAGGCTCCGCTCTCAGGGGTGTAATTGGATACGCTCAAGCAACACACTGCTGGAGATGCGGAGAATTCAAAGAAGCGCTCGCTTCTAAGTGCTTTCCCTCTTCGAGTCTCGCAACGAAAAGAAAGCATTGCAGAAAGATGCTTGTATCTAGTGGCTGGCTCGAGCTGTGTGACATCCAGAACACAGCGTGAGCACGTTTAAACGCACTTGCTCTTACGGACGTCCTTGGGTGTGGCTGAGGTATTTAAAGCCAC
The DNA here is from genome assembly GCF_964204655.1 of Triturus cristatus. Lineage (NCBI taxonomy): Eukaryota > Metazoa > Chordata > Amphibia > Caudata > Salamandridae > Triturus > Triturus cristatus. The sequence goes on from NC_140590.1 coordinate 1,708,127,182, forward strand.
ACCCAGGCTCTAGCAGGTGCTTAGCCTTCCGGATCTAATCAGAGAAACATTGCGCTAGGAGGGAAACATCGCGCTAGGAATCATCAACACTTTTGGACTCATCACTTACCTTTTCAGCATCCATGCTCCCTGAACCTTCGATTTCTCGGCAAGATGAGACCTGAAAGGGAACAAGGAAAACTAAATTAAGTGTAAACTCTTATTTCTTCAGGCACCCACCGCACGAAAGAGTTTTAAGAAAATACAAACAATTTTTGGACAAACCTTTGTTTACGAAAAAACATAGGAACTAAGGGGCAGATTTATGAACCCCTTGCGCCACTTTTAACATGGGAAAAGTGACGCAAAAGTGGCGCAAGGGGCTCATGAATCTGCCCCTAAGACTTTTGGGAATCATAGTATTCCAGAATGTTAAAAGCTACAGAAAACTTTGGATAATTTTGTTTCAGTCCTCGTAGAAAACTGTTTTGGGTTACAAGAAAGTTTTGTATATGTGTTTGCAACTTTTTACCCCTTTTTTCTTAGAAAAGCATGTCATGAGAAAGATAGGAGCAGAAGGTTAAAGAAGTAAGTGTAAAAGTGACATAACTGTGCAAACTTTGCTCTGTAGAATGTAAAGGTGAATAATTACTAATAGAGTTTCTATTGTTTGCTCTCAGACCTACAAAATTTTTACCACTTAACCTGCGCTTATCTAAGGAGAGAACAAAACACCATCGGACACTCTCCATCTGACAACAACCCCTAACCACCAGATGTCCCTCATGACGACTCCCTGGACGTGAAGCCCTACTCTGTAGATCGCAGGTAGGAATCTTTGACACAGTTTAAAAACATCTCTAAAAGAAAAAGGTTATTGCAAGAAAAGACAAGTTGTAGATTTAAAACTTCTTTGCTAAGGAATCTTCTTGGTGCCTCGCAGGTCGAATACAAGAACTTCATTAGCGTCAGAATCCGGCCCTCCTCCCTAATTCCTATCGTCAACCTTCAGTGTGAAAGTGTTATTTCAGGTTGCAGAATAGAGGTACTAGGAGTTTGGCCCATAGCGTCTCTGCGAAACTTCACCAAGCACCTTACAGGTAGGAGTCAGGAGAACTCAGGTAAGAGTGCTTGGTACACCTGACAGCGTCCGGTGGAATCAGAAGGTAGATTCTAGATCAGAGGTACCTGCAAGCAGAGGGGAGAGAGTCTATGTCACTCAGGAGTGACATAGACTCTGCCCTCTGATGTCGGGTGTTGCAGGATGGGTGGCTATGACCTTGACTCTGCAGCTGTGAGGACCAGGCAATGGTGAGGAAGAGCAGGAGCCATGCACAAGCTCTCCTAGGAACGATGTCGAGTGCTGAGTGGTCGGTGTCTGGCGGGAGCACGAACAAGCCTTTGCAAATGCAACCAAATGCAGGAGCAACGTCGAGAGCAGGAAGGTCCTGGGGACTCACCACAAGCAGGGGAGACAGGGCAAACCCCAGGCAATCAGGGAAGCTCAAAAGAAATAAAGGTGACTCTCAAATGGACCCACAGGCTGGAGGCACTGGAGTCGCGAGAGGACCTCAAGTTGCTCACCAAAAGATGCAGGCCACGATGCACACAATGCGGTGTGGCTGAGGACTCTGGTCACTAGAGTTGCCCGAGGTTGGGGCTGCTTGGAGCCCAAAGGTCTTCTTGGTAGGAAGCCAACAATCCTTTGTAACTGCAAGTTGACGCAGTGCATGGGGGTTTGGTTATTGCAACCCCACTGAGGGATACTGGACTCAAACTTTGTGAGAGGGCAGGGCAGGCCTGGGGAGCTGTGGAGAACCACCACCTATGTTGCAGAACCATACGGAGTCTGGAGGAGCTCAGGATCAGAAGACCAGTCGACTTAGTTGTGGTGCCTGCGAATGCAGGGGAGTGATTCCTTCACTCCAAGGGAGATTCCATCAGCTATCTGAACTTCCAGGGACTCTTTGTCAAGGGCCAACTGCTCTTGTCTGAGCCTAAGCTGATCTTTCTGAAGTTCAAGAAGTGGGTATTCCTTATCAAAAGGGTTGTCCCTCTTACTTTGTCCCTCTTACTAGAAATGGATGATCCTACTGAATGTCCTGATGCATTTTATTCTCTTGAGGAGGATCTAGACCTCATTGGTCTACTCTGCATTCTCCCAAGAGGAACAAAAGGGGAAATATTTGAGCCAACTGTAGCATCCTCTGGGAGATCTGAGTTATCCAGGTGGGAGCCATTTGGCTCCTCTTGTTCAGGCTTTGATTAAAGGTCAAAGAAGGGCTCTCCTCCTGGCCTATCTTCATTCCCTACCCACCCACTCTTTCTTGGTCATCTGACCCACTGGTTTTCCTGAGGTCATCTAACAGTAACACTTCTAGGAGGCGCTGAGTGTTGGCTCCTTTCCCTGTCCTCAACTTTCTAGAGGCGGACAGTGCTTTCAGTTCTTGGAGCGAAGGTTCACGGTATCTAGTAGTCAGATAGTCACTGGCATCTCGTTTGCAAGACATAATAAGTGTTGTGTGGTGTAACACCTACCGAACCTAGTTGAAACTAAACTCTCTGAGGTTGGAGAAAGGGTGTGCTATACCTTTAACTACTCAACCCTAAGTTCAGTAGAATTTACTTATTCTAAGCTTGTATTATATGTGCCTAGTATTAGTGATGGTTTTTCAATTAATCAATACAAAGATTAAGCTGGTAAAACAATGCAGGCTTGAATCCCAATCGCTGCAGTCCAACGTGAGAAGCTGGCCTGGTATATGATGAACACTTATATAAGTAAACACCTTGCACTAGCCCAGACAACCCTTATGGTGATTCAAGAGCTCTTAAACATGCTTAGAAAGCTCTCTTAGTGGTAGCTGTGGAGAGCAGCCTTCAGGCTTAGTCCAAAAGGAGTGTAAAGCAGCTTGTTTTACTAGAATGCAATCTTATAGTATAGATTAAGTGAAAAAGAACCACACAAGGTATTTATAAAAATATGTATTTATTATATAATACTCTCTAACACATAGAAATATATCCTACCTGGAGCTATGCACAATGCACACAAGACGTTAGCACAGAAACACAGTAATTAGCATGTAACACAATGTACCCCAGGGGGGACCAAACCATATACTAAGAAAGTGGTATAAGAACCACAACTCGGGTCAAGACAAGGGCGAGAGGATGTAGTAGTGCTGGGGACCCAAGGAACTATCCAAGGTGAGTAGATAGGGACCCCCTGGAGAGCGTGTGCAGTGTGGGAACACAACCGCATGCTCCGTAAAACTCTATGTGTAAGTCACGGTTGGATTTTTAAAGATTAGGATTTAGGGACCCTTCCCAGTGGACCCTAAAGAAACCCCATGGAAGGCAGAAGGTTGGAGATCCACCGCACCCATGGATACCCTAGTATCCACGTTAGCTGGACCAGCGAAGCCGGGTGCATACGTCTGAAATGGTGTCGGAAACTGCTGTTGAACCCTATAGAAGTCTTCAGTAAAGTACCGCTGTTGAAGAAGGAGAAAGTGTCCGGTGAAATTTGAAGGTGGATTCTAGATGAGAGGTACCTGAAAGCAGAGGGTTCAGAGTCTATGTCACTCAGGAGAGACCAGGAGACTTGAAAGACAAATGCCCTCCGTTGTCAGGTGTTGCAGGATGGGTGACTATGACCTTGACTCTGCAGCTGTGAGGACCAGGTGATGCTGAGGAAGACCAGGAGCCATGCAAAACCTGTCGTACAAAGGATATCAAGTGCTGGGGGGGTCGGTGTCCTGCAGGAGCACCAACAAACCTTGGCAAATGCAACCAATGCAGGAGCTGAAGAAGGAGCAACATCAGGACCAGCTCGGTCTAGGGGACTCACCACAATCAGGGTAGTCAGAGAAGGTCCTGAGCAATCAGGGGAGCCCAAAAGAAATAAAGTTGACCCTCAAATGGACCCACAGGACAGAGGCAATGGAGTCGCGAGAGGACCTCAAGCAGCTCACCAGACCACAATGTACATGATATGGAGTGGCTGAAGATTCAGGTCAATGGAGGTGCTCAAAGTAGAAGCTACTTGGAGCCCAAAGATCTTCTTGGAAGGAAGCCAAAAAGCCTTTGCAACTGCAAGTTGACGCATTACACAGGGCTTTAGTTATAGCAACCCCCTTGAGGGATACTGGCCTCAAACTTGATGAGAGGGCAGGGCAGGCCTCTGGAGCTGTGGAGAACCACTACCTGTGTTGGAGAACCTTACGGAGTCTGGAGGAGCTCAGGATCAGCAGACCGTTCGACCTAGTTGCGGTGCCTGTGAATGCAGGGGAGTGACTCCTTCACTCCAAGGGAGATTTCTTAAGGTGTCTTTGATGCCCACAGACCCTGGAAGGTTCCTGTATGATGCACAGGCACAGACAATGCAGCAGACTGGAAGGGGGACGAAGTCAAGTCCAAGCGAAGTCCACCGAAGTCCAGAGTGCCAAGACAGGAGAAGAAGAGGTGGTATCTGATCTGAATCTAGGGACCTACACCAAGGTAATCCTTAAGTACCCTAAGGAAGGGGTTGGGATGATTCAGGAGACCCTCCCGGAGGGGCTGGACAGGGGGAGGTCCAGTTTCACACCAGAGCACCAATGGCTCCCAGAGCTGGTTTGAACTGGACTATGCATGGGGGCACCAAATGTGCCCCTCATGCAGACTGAGTGGCACTGGCAAGTGCACCCACCCTGCCCCAATACACTAATTCCTGTCTGGGAGTTGGTCACACCTCCCTGCGTCAGGATGCCTATTGTTCTGCCTTCCCTTACTCAAGCTTGGCTCAGCAGCAGGAGGGCAGAATCGTGTCTCTGGTCGATAGCAACCATTTTGTGCTGTGTGGGTCAAGAAGGCTGGTACTAGGAGCAATGAGAGCCTAACGGAGGGCTCTTCTAGTGCTTGGAATCATACCTCCCACACTGTTTACAGTGTGGGGATATTATTCCAACATGTTGGATACCAAACATGATAGGATTCGTTGCAGACAGTTTCGAGATTGTCATCGCATAATTACGCAATGCCCCTCTAAATAGTATACGGCTGCTTCACTTACAACGCAGGAGAATGAACTCCATAGGCTGTAAGAGTGTCCTGCACAAGCAGGGGCCCCCTCCCACTTAGAACTAAGCATCCTGCCTTCAGGATTGATATACCTGCTATAGGGGTGACTGATAGGTTTTACGTGCATTGACCCCAGTTATAGGAAACCTATATCTGTAGTAAGTGGTGCTAGCACCAGCTTACACAGGCTGCAATGGTAGGCCTGTAGTTCCATTTTGAATGGTCTCCCATGGGTGGCATAATGCATGATTCAGCCTATGGGGGACCTCTGGGGTACCCATGCCCTGGTTACCGATGAACCATATAGAAGGGACTGATGAGGGTACCCCACTATCCAATCTGGGCTGTACCTAAGTATTTACCACAACAATTTAAGTGTGAAAGCAGATAGACTGGGGTCCTGACTAGCAGGATCCCAGTCAGACTAGTCGAAAACAGCTTAGCACCAGGCAAAAAGTGGGGTTAACCATGAAGAAGGATCCTATCTTCCTACAAGGGACATAACATCCATCAATCAAATGCCACACACTTTGTATAATTTTCCTTCAAAATGTCAACCCACACACTTAGTTGGTAGAGGAACAAAACCATATGTCAAAGATCCCATTGCCTCGCCCTCTAATCCACAATCGCTGGATGCCATGTCAGATGGCTTGGCAGTTCGGGCTGGACTGTTCCCATGAGGCACAGGGTCAAGACTCATTTGCATATGGCTGGGTTCAAACTGGAATGGCATGGTGAGCAAAAAAACGATAGATTTAGGACCAGATCTTTGTACTGGGGTGAATGTATGCCATTGTTCTGCATTCTGTCCATCAACTTGTTTTTCATTATGTCATCAGCAGGGCTGCCCTTTCATTGGTCAGAGAGTGTTTCTGTTCAAATTATTTTAAAGGCAAAGCAGCAGGTGATGAGACATCTGATTCGTGGTCTTGCTATTCTAAATGTACCCAGAATTTAAAAATCACACTGTTTTGCATATTTCAGTGATTACATGCTCTTTTATGATACACGTATTATTCAGGTTATTTAATATGGCTTTGTATTTTTTATGTTTTTTTGATTTTGTCTCTATTTTAAAACCAGATTGACATCGGCCATATAGTATGTAGTTCTATTATGCAACATTTATTTGTTAAGCACAAATAGTTCTTGTAGCTTACATAACAAACTGAATTGGGTCTTGGGAAATGTATAATGTGTGTTCCTAAAACCTAAGAGAACAGGTGTAATTTGTCGAAACACATACCTTGCATGTGCACACGCTACACAAAATGTAATAGTACAGGAGTGTGAATGCCAGCCAATCTAAGAGGAGACTTCGGACATTGATAGGGAAATACTGGCACCCTCCCAGGAGCAAATGAATGAAACTCATCAGACATAGCAGGTTTGCTCAGAAACAGAGCGAAATGTATTTTATTGGTACCAAATGCATGTATCATCTCTAATTAGCAAGGAAGAAGTTAGGTCTCCTGCCTTAGGGGCTCTCAGACTGCTTCTTCCCAGAGTGACTGGTTTCTGGGTGCTATATACATTTAGTAAAGCCATGTCAGCGGAACTAGAATGAGGCACCAAGCCAAATATGGTTAACAGGGATGTGCAAGATCTGCACCGTACCAATTATAAACAGTTAGATATGGGCAGACCAGAAAGGCTGGCTCGGCACTGTGTAAGCAACTTGCACAACCAGATAAGGAACCATTAAGTCAGGGCAAGCAAAGTGACCTCTAAGGGGGTTCAGAATAGCTGATGAAGCTTGTACAGTCACAGTCAGCTAGGAAGCCCTTTTGAGCTCTAGGCCTCATGTTAGTGTGATATATCTAAGCATGATATATTTAAAGCGCATACACATGAATTTATATGGATATATATATATATATATATATGTATATTATATATATATATATATTCACTGAAAAAACCATAGGTTTCACACACGTTATAGTTAGGAATTAGCATTTAAAAAACCTTGCAAATTCACTTAAAAAACCATAGGTTTCACACAAGTTATAGTTAGCTGTACATTTCACTCGTAAAAAACCAATGAAATTCCACGTTATAGTTAGATCAGGTAACTATAACTTGCGCGACCGCAATGCACTGCTGATGACGTCACATATTACATCACTTATGACATGGTCAGTGACATCACTCATGACATCAATGATGACATCTGAAATGACACATTGTGCATTGCGGTCGCACTCCGCGATTTTTTTTAAAAATTATTAAATTTATTTTTCATACTTTTTGGTCCTTCGTGAACCCCCTGACGAACGCTAGGGGGTCTGCAACTCTCTTCGTTGCCCCCTTTTCATGTTATCAACCTTTGTTTTTCAGTGCGAGAGACAGAAAATGGCGGCCGATACTTTCTGATTTCGACCGAATCGAATGTTTACAGTCATGTAACCACCAATCAGAACTGAGCTCGCGCACCGTACGCGTACGGTAAGCTTACCGTAAGCGCACGGAGCGCGCTTACAGATATATATATTGATTTAAATGCTATTTTCTCAGGACCTACTGAACAGATTTACACCAGACCTGCAAAAGGAACATCCCTGACCTGAGGACTACCTCTCTGCCCAATTTCAAGTAATTCTGTTCAGCCGTTCGGGCTGTAGCTCGGACTAAAGGTCCTATGGGAAAATGCATGGGGAAAACGCGTTTTGGGACCCCCCCTTTTTACTCAGCCCCCGCTTGACGAATCCCCCGAGACTTTCAGGGTAGGAGCGGAGCGTAGCGCCCCATTAGTTTTGAAAAATTCGTCAACCGGCGCCAAAGTTATTCCAAATAGAATGTTGCGGATTTCCTATGGAAACACGGTCCTAACTATAACTATCTACTGGCGACCGCCAGTAGATAATATATATATATATATATATAAGTCACAAATCATTTCGTTCTAAATTCCAAGAACACAGGTGCTAATTTCATTATCTTTGCAGATTTATTTCGGTTTCAATTTGGCATGTCGCGTTTCGGTCGTGTTACCATAAATATATTTCAACAGACACCAGAGGTAGATGCAATTGGAGTCCAATAACTCATTGGCAAAGAACAGAGCATTTTCACAGCTTTCCTGAAGAGAGCATAGTACAGTTGTATCAGATGGATGCAGAGATTAGTCAGGTTTGGTGAGATTCATAAATGTAACATGGGTCTGGCATTGGTTTGCTAAGCCAGCTTTACACTCCTAAAGTTTGCAGCTGGAAACAATTTAAAAAAGTGGCACAAAACTTTACATTTTGCTTCAATTATGTTTAATTGTAATATGCATATAAATAGAACAGATTGCATTGCTAGTGTATATAGTAGTACGATTCATACCTGTTGTTTAGCTCCCCTTCCTCCATTCAGCAACTAGACCCGCACCCAGGTATCAACATGGAAGACGGACACCATTGCCCTGATGTCTGGTACAGGAATGCTACAGCCCGGCCACAGAGCTAGCAGTGAAATAAGTATGGTGCAGTGCCTGTTACTAATCTGCCCTCCGTGCCTTCTTTTTTAAATGTATTTAAAACGCCGAATATCACACAATGTATTTCTCTCTCTTTACTCTACCATACATTTATCTCCACAACTTTAACAACCTACCTCTCTCCGTCTAACTCTACCTTTCTCTAACTCTCTTTCACTCTTTCATTATATCTCTCTTCGCTCTACCTCTCACTTATATACACCATGGGGCCGATTCACAGAACTAACTTAAGACAAAATCCTAAACTTACTACTTTTGGTATTCACAGAAGTTAGGATTTTGTCTTAAGTTTGTCTTAAGACAAACTTAAGACAGACTTAAGACAGTCTTAAGACAGACTTAAGACAAACTTAAGACAAACTTAAGACAAACTTAAGACAGACTTAAGACAGACTTGAGACAGACTTAAGACAAACTTAAGACAAAATCCTAACTTAAGTCTGTCTTAAGTCTGTCTTAAGTCTGTCTTAAGTCTGTCTTAAGTTTGTCTTAAGACTGTCTTAAGTCTGTTTTAAGACTGTCTTAAGTTTGTCTTAAGTTTGTCTTAAGACAAACTTAAGACAAAATCCTAACTTCTGTGAATACCAAAAGTAGTAAGTTTAGGATTTTGTCTTAAGGTAGTTCTGTGAATCGGGCCCAAATAATCTATCTCTATATACCATTTCGCTCTCGCTTTCAATCACTTTCTCACTTGATGGAGCAAGGATTCGTAAAATAGAGAAACAAGTTATTAATGCAGTGTTGTGAAAACTAATACGTACCACATGAACACGCGGGTTAGTGAAGCTTGCATACGTGTGTACTAACGCGGATAACACTGAAGAATGACTAATATCGCTCTAAACAGGAAATCTGGTTTGCACATGCGTCAACTACATCTACGTAAAATGACAAATAACTCTTGGAGAGAAACTCTTGCACATGAGCAGAAGCTTTAAAAATGGAGTCTTGAAGGCTCACATGCATGGCACCTGCTTTGCTGAAATGAAAGCAATCTGTTTTACTATTGCTAATGCGGGGAAAAGTATTAATAAATATAATGGGATAGAGAAGAGGTGGGTGGTATACAGTGTAATCAGTTTATTTGAGAAACTAATATTTGTCTTCTGATCTTTATCATTAGTGCGTATTTGGGCCTTTCTCGCATGACTGAATCAGCTGAGTGACGCGAAGTCCGCGCGTGCCCACTGAATGAAACCATGAAGGTCATGACAAAGCAGTTGAACGGAAGCCAAATTCGATGCTTTGGCGTGAGAAAGAGATGATGTAGAGTTCAACTATGAGAATGTCTATTCATTTAAAATATAAATTGTATCGATATTGTAACATTAAGCACATGGGAATAAAATGTATGAATAAAAAGTAAGGGGATGGGTTACGAACAATGGTTTAACTGAATCTTGTGACATGCAAGCAAGGTGTGATGAAGACCCTTTGCCTGACCAATCAAATTTCGTATTTTCACGATATTGAGACATTAATGGATGGAACATGCAGAATGAAAGGTATAATTAAGACAGCTTTAGTTAGTTAGTTAGGTTCGGGAGGACGACAGGCTGAGATGCTGATGAGAAATTGAAAAAGTGCAGAGCTGGGTGAAGGGAGCTGATTGCAGAACCTGAAGCAGAACTTTCTATCCTAAATCAATTGGGTTAGAACAGAAGATCGCGGAAGAGTCTTGAGGAGGAAGAGAGTGTCAGAGGGGGCGGGGCGGAGACGTTGGTATTCTAGATTGGTCTATTATCCTGTCCTGAAGTCTTTGTCTCCTGTCCTATCTCAGGGGACCCTCACCAGCCCTTTGGCCAGGGGGTTGGTCTTCCACACCATCCTTGGTAAATATAATTTCTCGTTATTTGCAAATGTTCTTTTCTCTCTGTACTCTCCCTTTCTGAGCTTTGATTATTGTATGAGTCTGATGCAAATGCATGGTGTTTATTAATAGAATTTTCTCTCCCATGAATGTTGGGGACTGCACTGTAATTTTGAGATGGTTCACATTCGTTTAATTTAGATGAAGATTTAAACTTTCCTGAGTCTGTGGTTATTTCATCATATTTAAAGTATAAGTAAGTTAGTTTATGCTATTCTCACCATCAACTAGTTCAACTAATGGTCCATCGACCAGAGGACAGAACTTTTTGATTCGTGAAGGGTTAGTTAGAAGTTGCAAAAACAACAGTTGATGGACAGAATGCAGAACAATGTCATACATTCACCCCAGTACAGAGATCTGGGCCTAAATCCATCGTTTTTTTGCTCACCATGCCGTTCCAGTTGAACCCAGCCGTATGCAAATCAGGCTTGACCCTGTGCCTCATGGGAACAGTCCAGCCCGAACTGCCAAGCCAGGTCCTCCCTGGACTGGAAACAAGCATCCTAGGACCGGTTTCAGGGTTTCACCCCTCTTCAGCCAGGATAGCTTGATTCCAGTGGCATGGAGAGCACGGGACCCACGTCTGGGCATACCCTTCCCACTCGGGGTGACAAATGCAAAAACAACAGTTGATGGACAGAATGCAGAACAATATCATACATTCACCCCAGTACAGAGATCCGGGCCTAAATCCATCGTTTTTTTGCTCACCATGCCGTACCAGTTGAACCCAGCCGAATGATGATGGATTCAACCCAGATCTGTGACTGGGAGTGAGCGTTTGAAAAGTTTCAACACTCCGTCCATCATCTCCTTGTGTTTGCTTTGTTCACCCTAAGTTGGCAGGGTATGCCCAGACGTGGGTCCTTTACTCACTTTGCCACTGGATTAAAGCTAGCCTGGCTGAAGAGGGCTGTTAGCCCAAAACCGGTCCCAGAATGCTTGTTTCTGGTCCAGGGAAGACATAGGTTGGCAGTTCGGGCTGGTCTGTTCCCATGAGGCACAGGGTCAAGACTGATTTGAATATAGCTGTGTCTGAACTGGGGTGGCAAAGAGAGCTAAAGAATGATGATGGATTCAACGCAGATCTGTGACTGGGAGTGAGTGTCTGAAAAGTTTCAGTGCTCCGTCAATCATCTCCTTGCATTTGCTTTGTTTGCCCTAAGTTGACAGGGTATGCCCAGACGTGGGTCCCTTGCTCACTTTGCCACTGGATTAAAGATAGCCTGGCTAAAGAGGGCTGTTAGCCCGAAAGCGGTCCCAGGATGCTTGTTTCCGGTCCACGAAAGACATGGGTTGGCAGTTCCGGCTGGTCTGATTCCCATGAGGCACAGGGTCAAGCCTTATTTGCAGATCGGGTCTAGAGATCATCAGTCTAACAAGTACTTACTTGCACCCACTGGGGTGAACCACTCAAGAACTCCATGTACCAGATTCCCTAGGGGCGACCCGGAGGAGGGGCTAGCGGAGTGCGGTCCATTGCGATTGTTTCTATAAATTGGCTCCCTCGAGCTTTGAGCTGACGAGCTCCTAGACGACGCACCTGCGTGCCTGTGCGGGCATTGAGGCCTTTGACGGTTGCTTGGTGGCCCTCTCTTCTACCCCTAACTATTTTCTCTACTGATGAGGGAAGTTATCCCGAAACCCGAACCATGTCTCGGGCGATATTCTAAAACCCGGGACATGTATCGGGTCTAGAGATCATCAGTCTAACAAGTACTTACTTGCACCCACTGGGGTGATCCACTCAAGAACTCCATGTACCAGATTCCCTAGGGGCGACCCGGAGGAGGGGCTAGCGGAGTGCGGTCCATTGCGATTGTTTCTATAAATTGGCTCCCTCGAGCTTTGAGCTGACGAGCTCCTGGACGACGCACCTGCGTGCCTGTGCGGGCATTGAGGCCTTTGACGGTTGCTTGGCGGCCCTCTCTTCTACCCCTAACTATTTTCTCTACTGATGAGGGAAGTTATCCCGAAACCCGAGCCATGTCTCGGGCGATATTCTAAAACCCGGGACATGTATCGGGTCTAGAGATCATCAGTCTAACAAGTACTTACTTGCACCCACTGGGGTGATCCACTCAAGAACTCCATGTACCAGATTCCCTAGGGGCGACCCGGAGGAGGGGCTAGCGGAGTGCGGTCCATTGCGATTGTTTCTATAAATTGGCTCCCTCGAGCTTTGAGCTGACGAGCTCCTGGACGACACACCTGCGTGCCTGTGCGGGCATTGAGGCCTTTTACGGTTGCTTGGCGGCCCTCTCTTCCACCCCTAACTATTTTCACTACTGATGAGGGAAGTTATCCCGAAACCCGAGCCATGTCTCGGGCGATATTCTAAAACCCAGGACATGTATCGGGTCTAGAGATCATCAGTCTAACAAGTACTTAATTGCACCCACTGGGGTGAACCACTCAAGAACTCCATGTACCAGATTCCCTAGGGGCGACCCAGAGGAGGGGCTAGCGGAGTGCGGTCCATTGCGATTGTTTCTACTTATTTGCAGATAGCTGTGTCAAAACTGGGGTGGCAAAGTGAGCTAAAGAATGATGATGGATTCAACCCAGATCTGTGACGGGGGGTGAGAGTTTGAAAAGTTTCAGCACTCCGTCCATCATCTCCGTTTGTTTGCTTTGTTCGCCCTAAGTTGGCAGGGTATGCCCAGACGTGGGTCCCTTGCTCACTTTGCCACTGGATGAAAGCTAACCTGGCTGAAGAGGGCTGTAAGCCCGAAACCGGTCCCAGGATGCTTTATTCTGGTCCAGGGAAGACCTGGGTTGGCAGTTCGGGCTGGTCTGTTCCCATGAGGCAAAGGCTTAAGACTGATTTGCATATAGCTGTGTCTAAACTGGGGTGGCAAAGTGAGCTAAAGAATGATGATGGATTCAACCCAGATCTGTGACTGGGGGTGAGCGTTTGAAAAGTTTCAGCACTCCGTCCATCATCTCCTTCTGTTTGCTTATTTAGAAGGTGAACAGAAGTGTTAAATACCTAATCCTGAACATTGTGGAAATCACAAACTTGACCAACCAGTGGTTTAATGCATGGTGAGTTTATGGGCCCAGGTGAGTATATGGTCGTGGAGTATCTGTTGTTGCTGAACTGATGGATCAGTTTTCTGGTAGCAGAGCTATGGTTATTATTGACTAGTTTGGTGAAGAACATTGATTATTAATTATTGATTTATGTTTAACAAAAAGAGTTGGTGTCTTGTTTATGTTGTCCAGAAGAAGCAGAGGTACAAAGGTTACTTGGGCATCCCGGGAAACTGAATAGTGGGTGGTGATAGAAGCCATACTGCAGGAGGTTACTCGTCTGTTATTATAATACTGAGAAGCTATGGAGGGCTGGCAGTATTATACTAGGGACTATATTGTGTAATAGTAGAGCGCGATTGATGGCAGAGGGTTCGCTGGTGAAACTTTGGTCTTATTTCCCAAAAGGGGTATCACTGAAGGAGTAGAAGGTTCTCCCGAGCTTGAATGAAGGGTAAACATGGGGTTTTACTCGCAGCGAAAAGGAGTAATTCTGAAACTCAAAAGTAAGTCGAAATCTATTCTTTGCTTAGCAGAACAGACAGAGTAGCTAATGTTTTTATGTCATTACTAACGGATTTAAAGAAAAAGGTTTAAAGAAAAGTTATCGTATTACCTTGTGAAGGGAGGGTCAGTCGCAGGAGTTATACTGACGTCACCAAGAGCCGCGCTGGGATAGGCTGAAACTGTGGGCGTGAGAGGAACGCAGAATTGTAAAGGGAGGGTCAGTAGTGAGGAGCAATACTGATGTCACAAAAGGCTGCGCTAGTATTGGTTAGACGAGCAGCTCAGGTCTGAGCTTTGATTGTTTTTTAGATAGAAGCTTTGTTAGAATTGGTGAAGAAAGAAATTGTATGTTGAATTCTGATTTGACTGCTGGTGTGATTCACACTGATAACCGAGTTTGAGGGTTTACGGAATACTCTTTCTTAAATCGTTCATTAAGAATGTATGGAGAAAAGAGAAAAATGGCATTAATAAAGAAAATTAAAAATTTCATAAAGAAATATAAGCCTGTTTTGACTATAGAGGGAATTCCTATTCCACCTCCGAAAACGCCTGCTTCATTTATGATGATGGAAAGAGGATATCATACTTGTGTATGGTTAGAGAATTGGGTGGAGTATGCAAAGGTGATGGAGCTTTAGCTTTTCCAGAACATGGTATGTTTAATGGGAGAATTCTTCAGAATTTGAGAATAAGAATGAATGATTTCGAACCAAGACCTAGGTTAACTCAGTACGAGGCTTTGGAAGAATGGGACACTGAGTCATTTGAACGAGAGAAATTCAGAGGCGGTAGGAGATTTAGAGGATTTTTACCTAGATATTTACATGAGTCATGTGAGGATCAGATGAAGCAATGGAGAAGAGCCATGGTATCAGAAGGTTTATACCCAGTGATAATGGCTGAAGAACAGTCTGGAGGCAAGCGTAATGAAAAGAGAAAACATTAGAATGCTACGGGATATGGTGAATCGGATTATTAATTGTTGGAAGATATTTTAATTAAAGACCCTCCCTGTACCAAGAAGAATCTAGTAGGGTCACCCCAAGTGCACCGATGGTAAGGACGCCCTTAATTCCACAGATTTTACATGATACATCAGTCAAAAGAGTGTTGCAAGATCATGAGAGAGAAGTCTTAAATAAACCCAAACCTCAAGCTATGACAATTCCTTTAAGTAATCCCAGAAAAGAAACAGTAATATCTGATGATCAGATCAGTGAGACTGAATCAGTTATTTCCTTGATGGAACCTTTATCTGAAACACCAAAGAGAGTTTTACCAGACAATTTAAAAGAAAAGGGCACAATTATCCCTATAGGAATGGGAGGTTCAACAATGGTTATTCCAGAAGATCTAGAGAGATGGGCACAGAGAAGAGAAAAAACAAAACTTACAACCAAAGGTTTTAGATATTAGTAAGTTAAAAGAGGAATTGGAAGAAATGATAGCTGGCAATGTGGGCACTGAAAGATTGAACATTTACAGTGATGAAGAGTTATTGTTTTTATGTAAGAGCATAACTAGAAGGGCAAAGATGTTTCATGAAAAATTAACAGAGGTTGCTTCATAGATTGGAATAGATATAGGGAGATCGAAATTGTTACAGAAACCATATCGAGTGGAATTTTCTGATAAGGATTTAGAAAGCATGAAAGTTTCTGGTAAAATATTACAGATAAAAGAATTGATGAATATTTTGCAAAAATGGGGAGACATTGATAAATGGAGGATTAGATGGATAAGAAAGAAAGAAGAAGTACAAGCGAGAGAAGCAGCGTCTGTATTCCCCATAAGAGAATCAGAAAAGGTTGAAAGAATGTGCCTAATGAGAGAAGTTCCTGGTGGTGGATATGTTCATGTCTCTTGGAGCAGACAGGATATTTTGTCATTTACAAATGACTTCCCTAGATTGAGAGAAAAACCTGTTGAATGGTACAAACAGGTAGAAAGATTTGTCAAAGTTTCAAAGGTTTTGTTGAAGGATTTTGATGGTTTATTCGATATTTTGGTACCAGCTGATTTATGGACAGAGTGTAAAATCACAGTTGATTGGCAAAGTGAGGAATATGCGAGAGATCCCAAGACAAGAGCACCATCAGAGGAAGTGATGAAGAAACCTCACCAAGTAATTACCTTCTTGAAAGGAAAAACCCCTCCTAAAGAGACTGATTGGGTAAATACAGGAGCCAAAGGAATAGGTACACGCGTACTATGAAAGGTCGTTACAAGTGTTTAGGCAGTATAGTGGATTTGAGAATATTGGTGATAAAAATATGGGACATTTTGTATATCGATTTGTCTATGGTCTGAAACGAGAGATTAGTCAGATGATTCAACAGCACATGTTGTTCTGGCAAAGTAAGTAGATAGATCAAAAATTTAAATATGTGAAGTATTGTGATGACGACATTGAGGCAAAACATAGAAAGCTCAAAGAGAAAATGATGTGGGCACAGGTGAAATTGGTAGACAGCAGGA
Organism: Triturus cristatus; assembly: GCF_964204655.1. Taxonomy (NCBI): domain Eukaryota; kingdom Metazoa; phylum Chordata; class Amphibia; order Caudata; family Salamandridae; genus Triturus; species Triturus cristatus. The sequence continues at coordinate 1,708,143,609 of NC_140590.1, forward strand.
TACCAAATTAATTACCATTCTGAAAATCAGATGAAAGAACAAGTTCAGAGTGAGCAAGTGTCGAATGGTGGTAAAGGAAAAGGACGAATGAGTAGAGAGGAAGCAAGGAAGAAATTTCCTTGTCATGTGTGCGGAAAGCTTGGACATTGGAAGAATGAGTGTAAAAATGTCCAAAATAATAATGGGGCAAATCAAAATTTAAATCCGCAGATGCAGAATGAGGCAATCAGCAGCATCAGGTAGTTACTCCACAGTATCAGTTGCCAAAGGCTTCTATGCCAAATCATGTGAACCTTCAAACATTCAGTGTGAACACCAGATTTCAAGGAGAAAGTGGTAAGAATACCTCTGTGGTTTCACAATATTTTTTGCAGAATAATGATGATTCGGACTTTGTACAATTACGGTGTCTGAGGGGAGAGGGAGAGGAGTGCGTGCTTGGTGCATCCTTGTCGGTAGATCAGACAGGTCCATTTATTGACCAGAAAGTGGAAGGTAAGGACATCACTTTTCTATTGGACAATGGTGCTACCCGGTCTACTGTGAGAATGGCAGACCTCCCAAACCTACCCCTCTCGGGAGAAACTATCCAAGTTGTAGGAGTGTCAAACAAACAGATTAGAACCTCAGTAACAAAACCAATGGAAGTGCATATTGGAAATTTTAAAGACATGCATTGGTTTGTGGTTTGTGATTCAAGTCCAGTAAATCTGATAGGAAGGGACCTATTGTGCAAAATGAACTGCACAATCTACTGCACACCGGATGGTGTTGCCTTCCAAACCCCAGATGGGGATGTTGTTTACAAGATGATGCTAGCTAAGCAAGGTACAGAAGTAGATGAGATGTTTTCAATAATGACTGAAAGTGAATTACCAGAAGAATTGAGAAACACAGTAAATCCAGAAGTATGGGATTTTTCAGGAAAAGATATAGGGTTGATGGCAAATGAAGATCAAGTGAAGATAGTGGTGAAAGAAGGTACAGTTTTTCCAAATACACGACAGTACAAAATGAGTCCAGAAGTGTTAGCAGGAGTTGGTCCAGTAATTGACCAAATGATTGAACAAGGAATTCTGAAAGAAATAATGGGTAGTCCTTGTTATTCGCCGATTATGGGACTCCAAAAGCCTAGTGGTAAATACAGAATAGTACAGAATTTGAGAAAGATTAACAAAATTGTAGTGCCATGTTGCCCAGTGTTGCCAAATCCTAGAGTGATCCTTTATCAAATACCCTGGAATGCAGGTTGGTATACAGTGATTGATTTGTGTCAAGCATTTTTTCCCATTCCTTTACATCCAGACAGCCAGTATCTTTTTGCCTTCCGGTTTGAAGATGGTGTTTTGGCATTGTGCCGAGTTCCTCAATGGTACTCAGAGAGTCCCTCAATTTTCAATCAAATCTTTAAAATGTGTTTAGAGTCATTAGTTATGCCCGGGAAATAAGTTCTGGTTCAGTACATTGATGACCTATTGGTGTCATCAAAGGACACAATTGCATTACTGAACCAAATGGCCGAAGGAGGGCGCAAGGTGTCCCCGGAGAAATTGCAGTTTTGACAACAAGAAGTTAGATTTTAGGGCATAAAAGAGAAAGAGGACTTAGAAAAGTGACCCCGGAAAGAATAAAAATAATTAAGCAAATGCAACTACCTCAGACACAAAAGGAGATGAGAATGTCTTTGGGAGTGGTTGGGTATTGTGGGCAGTGGATAAACAGCTTCTCCCTGCTAGCGAAACCATTGATACAATTGACTCTGAAAAGAGCGGAAAATCTAATTGATTGGAATGATGAATGTCTGGAAGCATTCATAAAACTACAAAATTGTCTGTGTGAGGCCCCTGCCTTGGGCATGCCTGATAATTCAAGATGAGTTGCACTGTTTTGTTGTGAGAGAGAGAATTGTGCACTTTGAGTTTTAACACAGAGACATGGATTGGGCAGATGTCCAGTGGCTTATTTCTCTGCCACTTTAGTTCCAGTGGCATCAGCTTTACCTGGCTGCTTAAAAGCAGTAGCTGCTACTTGAATGAGTCTGGAATAGAGTGAATCAATTGTGATGGGACATCCTGTGAAGGTGTGAGTGCCACATTCAGATGAGATTCTTTTAACAAGTACTCAAACACAGCACCTCACTCCTAGTCGGCTGACTAAGTATGAAAGAGTGATTTTGAGAGCAGAAAATGTGATGTGATAAGGTGTACAATAATGAATAAAGACCTTTCAGCGAAACTATTAGCAAGACACTATCCAAAACATCTGATCTCAAAAGTTAAAAAGAGGGCAGCCAACAACCACAGAGAAGCACTCTTGGAACCTAGACCCATAAACGCAACACAGGAGAAGAGGCCCATCTGCATAACCACCCACAACATCGCATCAGGCCAAGTAACAAAGATAATCAAAAAACACTGGCGTTCACTGAACAGTGGAAATTTGGATATCCCATGGCCCACGTTTAGCCACAGAACAGGGAAGAAACTCCGAAACTACCTGGTCCACACTCGGCCCAAGAACACTACCAAAAGGGATGGCCAAACGACCTTACACACACTACCCAGTGGACATTACCCGTGCAGTAATTGCAGTGTGTGCCACCTGACCACAGCCACTAAAAAGGTATTTTTCAACAATGGTATGACCTGGGAAATTCAGAACTTTACTAACTGCAACACATCAGGAGTTGTGTACATGATCACTTGTACATGCAATCTACACCATGTAGGAATGACAACCAGGAAAGTGAGCACAAGGATTGTAGGACACCGGAGTAATATCAGGTGCAAGCGAGCCACGACAAAAATGACATCACACTTTATTGAGCAACGACAAACCCCCAACGACATCAAATGGGTGGTACTAGAACACATAAAAGGCAGTGACAACCTGGAACACAGACTCCTCGAGAAGGAACAACTGTGGGTATTCAAATTACACAGCGACAGACAAGGTCTGAACGATAACATTCCTTGGGGTCAGCTCCTCAGATAAGAAACAATTACCAATCAATGAGCTGTTCACCCTGCTAACGCGCCTACACCAACAGAACCAAAAACCCTTTACACTGGATCAATTAGAGAGATTTATTCAGCAAAAAACTTCAGCCCTCGGAACCACTCCCTCATTTATCAATGACAAAACAGTGTTTGTTTATATGTGTTCTAATGTTTGATTTTAGGTTCCCACTGTTTTCCACCCACCTAAGTTGAGAAGTAAAAGGACCCACTTTCCAATTGACTATTTCCTTTAGTGGGTTTATTTATTTATATTACAATTTTTCGCTCCATTTCTATTAATATATTTTTTCCACACCCGGCATTTAGTACTTAGTTTTCTTTGGCCGGATGTAGGTACCTCCAACAGAGCGCCTTGTTTAGCCAATAGACGGTGGCCATCTTGTGAAGGTTCCCGCTCTAGTCTTCCGATTATGACTAGGTGGAAACACTTCCTCAAATACAGAGCCCGTCCCGAGACTCGTCAATATGCGGTCTCGAGGGACAGACTAGTCAAGAAAGCCAGAGAGGATTTCTCCGACAAGTAAGTCATTTTCCTTCCACAGGAACCGGGCAGCCTACGGATGCCCCTTAAGCCTCCCATTTCCTTCCAACCTTCGAGGCAATTGACATCTCTTTTCCTCGCCCCCTTTCTTTTCAGCGCTCGAGAACCTCCCAGCCCCTCCAGCACCATGAGGCGCATTGTTGCCCTCTAACTAGTATGTTTTATTTGTCTCTTGTGTTGTAACGTCTACTAAATGTTGTCAGTTCTGTTTGTTTGACGTTGGTGATACTTTCACGAGCACCAGCATTTTATCAGCATGCCTCTTTGTTACGATCATTTATCAAACGAGCATTCCAGTTTTCTGGAAATTTAGACGCAGTAACGCGTTTTTCTATGAGAAAACTAGACAACAGTGATATGTATTCATGGCTCACTTTTGGTCCTACATAGGTGCGCTACAGCCAGGCACACAAACACTAGTACATCTAGTCACGCGTTTATAATGGTAGACGCATGCAGGTCATCTATTTTGGTTTAATGAGGTTGAGCACAACAGGCACGGACACTGCTTGTCTAGCTCACTCGTATGGAATCCGTCAGTCATGTTTTTTAATGTCACGAAGGAATATATTTTAAAAGGCACATTTGCTATGACACCTTAATCTATGTGTGTGTGTCTCTGATTAAGCATGTCATTAACACATGCACTCATTTGATCCGTACTCACCGATTGCTAGTGAAATTTCCCTACCCCACTAGGAGTAGGTATGGAATCCGTCAGTCATGTTTTTTAATGTCACGAAGGAATATATTTTAAAAGGCACATTTGCTATGACACCTTAATCTATGTGTGTGTGTCTCTGATTAAGCATGTCATTAACACATGCACTCATTTGATCCGTACTCACCGATTGCTAGTGAAATTTACCTACCCCACTAGGAGTAGGTTGTCCACCAGACTAACCTTTGTGTTTTTTCTTTTTTGAGAGATACAACGTTAAGATATCGTATGTATTAACGTGCATGCTTATTAGTTGCAGCACGAATCTTTATTCCTAATTTAGGTCCCTTAAGGAGTGGAAGGCATAGGGCTGGACCCTGTACCTGTCCTGAAGAAGAGCTTAGGGGAAGCTCGAAACATGTTGACACCCACTAGGGACATCTGACTCATTATAACCATACCCCCTAGGGACTCACCCCTTTTTAATATATCAACTAGGAGCAAGAATAAAAGTTATTAAGCCCACTAGCTAGATATTTTTAAAACGCACTCCACTCCATACACACCACTACACCACACATAGTCTCACAACAGTGCTCCTACGTATTTCCGCAAGTCGTAGCATGCCTCAACCCGCAGCGGGTTGAGATGGCCCCTATGATGAAGCATGTCACTGTGGGGAAACCCTGGTGAGTGAGGGGACTCAGGAAAGGACATTTTTCCTTCTTCATTCCATTGTTTTTCGCCTACATTTGAGCGGTTATTTCCTGCTAGGTTCTCTATCGGATTTTTTGATCACAATAATGAATCCTGCCACATTATTGCCATATCCCTGTTGTGAAGAAGTGAAAGGTGAGGTCGATCATGATTGTTCGGATGTGACTGAGTTGTGTACTAAGCCCATTCAGATATAAAAGAAACACACTTGACGAAATCTGATCATGTATGGGTCATGTCTGAGAACAGAAGAAAGAGGGCTAAGTGCTGCATATGCTGTTTGTAAGATATCAGGAGTCATTGAAGTATCATGTTTACCGGGAGTCAAATCTGCACAAGTTGCCGAATTAGTGGCCTTAACAAAGGAATGCAAAATTGGGAAAAAATGGAGAGTAACCATATTCACGGAGAGTCAATATGGTTTCGGAGTTGTGCATGGTTTTGGCCAACTCTGGATGCAGAGGGGATTTCTGACTTCTTCAGGATCTCCTATAAGAAACAGTAACAAGCATTGGCATAGCCAATAGGTCTTGCCTTTGGGACCTTATAAGTGTTTAGTCAGAGATATTGACTTTGCCTCTGTCTTTAAGCTGTGCTTTACAGAAGTCTGCAGCATGCTGAAAAGTTATAATAAAGAAGTGTCAGAAGCATTTTTGTACCTTATATATGACCAAGAAAGTATTATATACAACTGAACGACCATATTAAAAAAGTATTAACAATAAATAATGTCTTGAGGTTTTTTTGTCCTTTCAATGCTAGCAACGTCTATCTGCCTGTCCCAATGGTTGCTTGTTATGTTTTTTTTTTTGTTATGGGGCAGAAATAACAGGAGGGGGAAGGTTGGGAAATAGTACCTGTATAACAGTCAGTGAGAGAGCCAGTCAGTTAGTCAGTCAGTCAGGGAAAGAGTCAGTTAGTTAGTCAGTCAGAGAGAGTGAGAGAGTCAGTCAGTCAGAGAGTCAGTGAGAGAGTCAGTCAGACAGTGAGAGTTAGTCAGACAGTGAGAGTCAGTCAGTCAGTGAGAGAGTAAGAGTCAGTCAGTTAGTCAGTGAGAGAGAGAGTGAGAGAGTCAGTAAGTGAGAGATTTAGTCAGTCAGTCAGTGGGAGAGAGTGAGAGAGTCAGTCAGTGAGAGAGAGTCAGTCAGTCAGAGAGAGTCACAGAGTCAGTCAGTGATAGAGAGTGAGAGTCAGTCAGTGAGAGAATCAGTCAGTCAGTTAGAGTCAGTGAGAGAGAGTGAGAGAGTCAGTCAGTTGGTCAGTCAGTCAGTGAGAGAGAGAGTGAGAGTCAGTCAGTCAGTAAAAGAGTGAGTGAGTCAGTCAGTCAATGAGAGTCAGTCAGTCAGTCAGTCAGTTAGTGAGTTAGTGAGAGAGTCAATCAGTCAGTGAGCGAGTCAGTGAGTCAGTGAGAGAGAGAGAGTGAGTCAGTGAGTCAGTGAGAGAGAGAGTGAGAGAGTCAGTCAGTGAGTCAGTCAGTGAGTCTGTCAGTGAGTCAGTCAGTCAGTAAGAGAGTCAGTGAGTCAGTCAGTAAGAGAGTCAATCAGTCAGTTAGAGAGTGAGAGAGTCAGTCAGTCAGTCAGTGAGAGTCAGTCAGCCAGTGAGAGAGTCAGTCAGTGAGCGAGAGTGTGAGAAAGTCAGTCAGTCAGTCTGAGAGTCAGTGAGAGTCAGGGGAATTGCTGCTTTCCTGTTAAAACATTAATTTATAATTCAAAACCCCAAAACTCATGCATCTGATTCTAGAACCTTGTAATTAGACAAGGTTTACAAGAACATTTAATATAGGTCTTGCAAATGTTTTGCCAGTACGGATTTGTAAGCTAAGGCTGAACGGTTTGTTGGGCCTGTAGATAAAAAAAATTGTTTTTATGTAGTGGTTCTTAACGGCAGCTCTGCAGCTTCTAAGCACTGTGGGAAGCCGGCACGGGTTTACCCAACTTAAAAGAATGAGTTAGTCTTCGTATGATTTGAACTTGTCCCCTGCAGATCAACACAGATGTTAGTAGGGGGGATAACTCGCTGAGTTATATTGAAATCCCGAAAAACGGGGTTAGGACAATAAGTCTATACCTAGACCAGCTAGGCTGACCTTTAAACACCAAGGCTAGCGGAATGCATGCTAGTCTATCACACAGACCTAGGGCATGAACTGTGAGTTTAGCGAAGCGAGACAGGTGCATAAGTGCCCCTGTTTTAGAATTAGGTACTGATGGAAAATAGTCCACTTTTTTCAGGACGTGCTAAATTCAGAGGAGAATCAACACACGCGGATCCTCACTTTCCTTTCATTACCACCCAACTCCAATTCAGGCCACAGTTTGCCCGAAGAGTTCCACTGGTAGCCACGTGGATACCAGCGTCACGGCTGGCGCGGAGCATGGTGCGTGTCTGTGACACCTCATCCAGAAATCAAAGAGGGAAGGGGGTGTTAATTAGAGTGGACACCCCACAGCATTATTGAGCGTCTAGTGCGACAATAATTTTTTCTAAGTGCTCTAACATTGACATAGCAAACTGCTGCAAGTTTAGGAAACCGCCACATAAAGAGAACAACCATGTCTGACGTGGGTTAATGTCCTCGCTGCAGAAATCCGAATGAACCTCCCCCCCGTTCTAGGACTTCGTATGCCAGCTAAGTCTGTTATCATTCTGGGCTTGTTAAATGAGCACTGTCCACGGAGGAACTATGGACGCCAGTGAGTTGCAACAGAAGGACGTCACAATATTGGGAAAGTATAGGGTGCAAGCTTCTTTTACTTTACTAAAAAGTTTAAACTTCTAAAATGCCACGCAATTTGTTTAACCGTTAAAGAACTGAACACATTTCACCCCCCCTTAATTTGTTTTCTTTAAGTGCCTAGTAATTCATTGACATATGGCTATAGCCAGTGGCAGTCCGCGGGCCACTTGGCCACGGAGCTGTTACTTTAACTGTTCTTTAGCCTCTGGGATAAACTTTAATGAGAAGTCCGTCCCGAAGAACCCTTATCTTGTGTAGGGTGGCAAAACACAGTGTCTAGAGCTGAGATTGAGAAAACTTGCAAGTGACGGTGCCAGCGAGTTGTAGGTAAACATGAAGTATGCATGTCTAAAACAGGGAACTTCTGAGTTTAATGGCATTTTCGAATGTTTTGTATCGATTCTTCAGCACAGGTAGGCACAGAACAGCGTCATTGATCCACAGTGCCTGCAGCCTGTCTGCGTGTGGCATTTGTCTACTCCTGCTAAGCCAACAGACACCTTCTGTGAGCGTTAGTGCACACTGACCAGGCTGTCGCGTTGTCACCATAATGCATTAACTGTTTAAAACCAATGTGTACAACTAATTAAAACATACGTGCACATACTCTTTTAAAGCAGAAACTTGGGTACTTTTAAACCCAACAAAGGTTTGTCTAGGCCTTCACTGCCCGGACACCTCCAAGCACAGGGGTGAGAACAGGAAAGGCGACAGGAGGGAGGAGCCATCAGTAAGACGAAGCAAAGAGCCGACAAGAAAGTGAAAGCACTCGTGCATGTACGGCATCTACCTTGCAACGCCATCTGTTTCCAATTAACAAGTGCAGGCACGATCATTGGAAACAGATGGCGCAGCTGCTAGCTCCCACAAGGTGGATGCCTTACATGCACGAGTACTCATTGGAAACAGTGCAGTACATGCACAAGTTTTCCAAAAAGTACAGACTGATTCCAAAAGGTCAGATCCTAAGCAACGCTTGCACGCTGATTAGGCTCGACCTAAAAATGTAAAGGAATTATTGGAAGTATTGCAAATGCCAAAAGAAGTAGCAGTTGTCAAATGTGCTGCACATCAGTCAGGAAATGACTATGAGATGGCAGGTAACCGATATGCAGACCAAATTGTTCAATATTGTGGAAGAAATGCAATGGCACTCAATAGAAAAGTGGAAACAAATGAAACCAGCTGCCAACTTATGTTTTTCTCAGCTCCAGAAACATGGGATGGGATGAGGTGAGACAGTTGCAGAAGAAGTTGAGGAAAAAGAAAAAGAATTATGGATCAAGTCAGGTTGTACAAAAAGGACAGAAGATGAAGTGTGGATGTATTTAGATGGCAGACCAGTTGTACCAGATTGCCTACGCCCTCAAATGGCAAGAGTATAGCATGGGTCAACACATATTGGCAGGGACTCAGATTATTCAGACAGAATTGGTACAATCCCAGATTCAAGGTAGTGGCAGATAGCCTTTGGCAACGATGCTTAATCTGTCAGCAGCAAACTCCAGGCAGGAAGACAGTGGTTCGTTGGGGAAAATTGAAAAGGTAGAAGGACCATTCACCAGACTGCAGTTAAGCTTCAGTGAGTTGCCTCCGTGCAATGGATTGAAGTATGTACTTGTCATAGTGTGCTTGTTCTCAAGATGGGTGGAGGCATACCCCACTAGAAGAAATGCCAGTCTCACAGTTGCTAAATTACTGTTGAGAAAGTTGATACCACGATTTGGTTTTCCAGTTACTTTGGAACCAGATAGAGTGCCTCATTTTAATAATAATCTGTGCTGCATTCAACATTGAGCAAAAACTGCACTGTGCTTATCACCCAGAGGCTTCTGGAGTAGTAGAACAGCTTAACAGCACAATCAAGTCAAGATTAGGAAAGGTATAGGCATCCACAATGCTAAAATGGCCAGATGCATTGCCTTTTGTGTTCCTGACCGAAAAACAGGATTGACTCCGCATGAAGTGCTCATGGGAAGGGCAATGAGACAAGCATTTATTCCTGGAAATAAATTATGAATATAATTGATGATCTGGTATTGGACTATTGCAAAGGGTTGGCTGATCTGGTGTGTTCTGACTCTCATCATGTTGGAGGAGATGCAGTTCCAAGGCAGCCAGACCAGGCGCATGATTTGAATCCTGGAGACTGGGTACTAGTGAAGAAACACACAAGGCAATCGTGCCTAGTACCCAGGTGGGATAAACCCTGTCAAATCATACTGGTCACTACCACAGCAGTGAAGTGTGCAGGTTTACCAAATTGGATTCATGCTAGCCATACCAGGAACAACAAGAACAGCAACTAACTGAACAAGCTGAAACGTCAGAAGCTGAAAGTTGTGAAGTCGAAGAATCTAGAGTGATAGATTCTGAAAGACAAATAGACAATGAACAACCAAGTGCAAGTCAGGAAGGATGGATACCAGTGATTGACATACCTGAAATTGTGAGTAGAATAAGAGAAATAAACACATTTGGAAGTCAGGAAAGTAGGGTGGAAAAGACAGGGAAAGAAGAACACACTTAGGTAGAAGTAAACAAAGATACCCAGAAACCTGAGCAGGGTCAGACAGAAGATGAAGAACACATTCAGGCAGAAGAAGAACAAATCATAATAAGACCTGAACAGGATCAGATAGCAGAAGAAGAACAAGTTCAGGCAGAAGAAGAGCAAATTGAAGTAAGACCTGGACAGAACCAGGTAGAGGAAGAAGAACAGTTTCAGGCAGAAAGAGAAACAAAAATAACAAGACCTGAACAGGTAGAAGAAGAGAATGTGCCCAGACAAATTGAAAACAAACGAATCTTAGAAAAGGACAGTGAAGGTGAAAGGGCAGTTCAGGTCAAAAGAGTTAGAAAAGGCGATAATTGGCCAGGTGGAGTGAAAAGATTAAGGGGCATATTATCAAGACAGGCGATAAAATTATCGCCACTTTAGCGGCAGAAAACCGCCGCTAAAACTGCGATAATGGGCTTGGTAATATGCTCTATGGAATTCCAATTGAAGCCCAAGTTAGATGTGAAGGACATCTAACCTGAGCTTCAATTGGAATTCCATAGAGCATATTATCAAACCCATTATCGCCGTTTTAGTGGCAGATTTCTGCCCCTAAAGCGGCGATAATTTTATTGCCTGTCTTGATAATATGCCCTTAAGATACTATCTGAGAAAAACAGGGGAAAAACCAGAGCAAGTAATCAAGGTCTCAAGCCGAACTTAGAAGAAACAGCCAACAGTAAAAAAAAACTTGAAGAAGTCCAGGACTGAGAATTCTGAACAGAAAATACAAGGCCCCTGAGAGGACCTATGTAATTCCAGAAGAATTTGAGAATTTAGATTTACGAGAGAAATCAGAAAGAGTTCATGTTACACAGATTGATGAAAACAAATTAAGACCACCTTAAAACGAAATTGTATTTAAAGAAAGTTTAAATAAAGAAAGAAAAGAGAAAATACATTTTCTCAGATTATAAAATGGCAGAAGTTGAAGTCACTGAATGACCAAATCGAAATTTAAAGCAAAGTTGTCTTAGAGTTTTCCTATGTAACATATTACTTATAATATTAGTGTGGTTATTTCTAACAGTGGTGGTGCCATTATTAATGGTGACAAGTAGCAAGAATGACACAGTTATTAGTGAGACAGCAGATGCAGTAAGAAGAGATAAAATAGAATTAGAACCAGTAGATGAGACAATTTATCATATTGAAGAATTAATTAATGGATCATCTTTAAATGTGTTTACTAAGTTGCTACTTCAATATGTAGATACAATGGAAATTAGTGATTATGTCTGTATGAAATTACCCTTATCAGTATCAGAAGGGGTAACATACCACCATATACCTTTAACATATGGTGTATCATGTAGTGTTCTGGTAAGTTTATTTTATGCAACAGGGAAACTTCACTATTTTTATTCTAACTTAGATGTAGTATTTTCAGAACCACCTATTCGAAAGAATATGAACCCAGTACTTAGTAGTAAAGACTCACAATTCATGGGTGAAGTTTTCTTAACAATGAGTTCAATATATATAGCTCAGGCACATAAGGATAATCTAACATGTCTATTGCGTGAAGAGGAGAAAGAGTTTTTGAATTTAGATGAAGAAAGGAGACAGGATTTAAAAAGAAAGCTACTGAACAGAAACCCCATGTACCACCATGGGCTGGGAAGGGAATGATGCAAATGGCAAGGCTCATGCTGCTATGTCCCTGCAGTTTGTGAAGAAGGGAAAATTCTGCCTCCATAGATTAAAGACAAATTATAATAACATTTTCATTGGTTCCAGTGAATGCGAACAAAACTTCCTGATTTTAGAGGGATCGGGGCTAAAATGGGGAACTGATCCTGCATTTTCTGGCATATATTATGTGTGTGGAAACAATGCCTATTATAGGTTGCCTAGACGGTATCTGCTATTTTGGAATAGTATTTCCAAAGATCTACCATGTGGACAGAATCAATGGAATCAATGAAATGACTAATGGACTAACACAGAGAAGAAGAGCTAGATTTTCTAAAATAGTGGGAGATGTATTTGGTGCATTGATACCCTCAGTTGGAGTCATTCTGAATTCACATAATATTCGCAAATTGTCAACAGTAGTTGATCGTCTCTCAACTGAAACTGCTGGAGGATTCTTAATGATTAATACAGAAATGGTTGCGATAAGGTCTATGGTTTTACAAAATCGTCTTGCTCTTGACATTTTATTGGCAAAAGAAGGAGGAGTCTGTGGAATGTTGAAAATTCAACATTGTTGCACTTACATACCTGACAAAAGTAAGGAAATTAAAGGGTATATTGAAAACATTACAAGGATTCATAAAGATTTGACTCAATTGAAGGTTGACGGTATGTGGGAAATTTTAACAAAGAGTATTACATCAATAGGGAAATGCTTTACTAATTTTGGGAAAAAAATTCTAGGTCAAATAATATTACCAGTAGCTATGATAATGACAATAGTCTTGATAGTAATGATTACATACAAGTGTTGTAGGAGCAAGGGAAAAGGAAGAATACATATTAAGAGAGAAGGGAAACGAAAGAGAGAATATGAAAGGATACAGCTAGATGAGATGAAAGGAAGGCTTTACAAAAAGATAAAAGATTTAGAAAGAAAAGAAGTGACTGAGAAAAATCAGACGGAAGAAGAGGAAGCTGAGAAATGCTGAAGTTGGTATCTTGGAAGGGATGGGTAATTGTGTAATGGCTAAAAAATGCCACCAGTGAGGGGATTGATGGAGCAAGGATTCATAAAAAAAAGACTTGCTCGGAATTAATCCACTTGTATAACTCACTAACAAGTTATTAATGCAGTGTTGTGAAAACTAATACGCACCACATGAACACTCGGGTTAGTGAAGCTTGCATGTGTGTATACTAACACGGATAACACTGAAGAAGGACTAATATCGCTCTACACGGGAAATCTGGTTTGCGCATGCGTCAACTACATCTACGTAAAATGACAAATAACGCTTGGAGGGAAACTCTTGCGCATGAGCAGAAGCTTTAAAAATGGAATCTTTAAGGCTCACATGCATGACACCTGCTTGGCTGAAATGAAAACAAGCTATTTTACTAATGCTAATGTGGGGAAACGTAATAATAAATATAATGGGATAGAGAAGAGGTGGATGGTATATAGTGTAATCACTTTATTTGAGAAACTAATATTTTTCTTCTGACCTTTATCATCAGTGCGTTTTTGGGCCTTTCTCGCATTACTGAATCAGCTGAGTGACGCGAAGTCTGCACATGCCCACTGAATGAAACCATGAAGGTCAAGACAAAGCAGTTGAATGGAAGCCAAGATAGGATGCTTCGGCATGAGAAAGAGATGATGTAGAGTTCAACTATGAGAATGTCTATTCATTTAAAATATAAACGGTATCGACATTGTAACAATAAGCACATGGGAATAAAATGTATGAATAAAAAGTAAGGGTATGGGTTACGAATAATGGTTTTACTGAATCTTGTGACATGCAAGCATGGTGTGATGAAGACCCCCCTTTGCCTGACCAATCAAATTTTGTATTCTCCCAATAATGAAACAATGAGTAGAACATGCAAAACAAAAGGTATAATTAAGACAGCTTTAGTTAGTTAGTTAGGTTCAGGAGGAGATGCTGAGATGCTGATGAGAAATTTAAGAAGTGCAGAGCTGGGTGGAGGGAGCTGATTGCAGACCCTGAAGCAGAACTTTCTATCCTAAATCAATTGGGTTAGACCAGAAGATCGCGGAAGAATCTCGAGGAGGAAGAGAGTGTCAGAGAGGGGTGCGGCAGAATCGTTGGTATTCTAGAGAGGTCTATTATCCTGTCCTGATTGCTGTCCTATCTCAGGGGACCCTTAGCAGCCCTTTTGCCAGGGGGTTGGTCTTCCACACCATCCTTGGTAAATATAATTTCTCGTTATTTGTAAATGTTCTTTTCTCTCTGTCCTCTCCCTTTCTGAGCATTGATTGTTGTATGAGTCCGATGCAAATGCATGGTGTTTATTAATCAAATTTTCTCTCCCATGAATGTTGGTGACTGCACTGTAATTTTGAGATAGTTCACATGCGTCTAATTTAGATAAAGATTTAAACTGTCCTGAGTCTGTGGTTATTTCATTGTATTTAAAGTATAAGTAAGTTAGTTTATGCTATTCTCACCATCAACTAGTTCAACTAATGGTCCATCAACCAGAGGAAAGAACCTTTTGATCTGTGAAGGGTTAGTTAGAAGGTGAACAGAAGTGTTAAATAACTAATCCTAAACATTGTGAAAAGCACAAACTTGACCAACCAGCGGTTTTACTCACTGTGAGTTTATGGGCCCATGTGAGTATATGGTAGTGGAGTATCTGTTGTTGCTGAACCGCTGGATCACACTCACTCACTCTCTCTCACATAAGTAGAAAACATTTGATCACATAACCAATAGCTATAACTCTGAAAAATTGCGAGACCAATTGCATTTCAAATGCAAAACAAAATAAAGTTTTAATTTGGGACAGGGAGGAGAGGTCATTTTATGTATGACTCCCCCGGAGTTGACCTGCCAGGTTGCAGATGGACAAGAGACTAACATATTCAATCCTGATACGCTAGGAAATGCTTCTGTTTTTAGGCTTGCCAAAGCAAAAATGATGGACAACTAATCTGTTTCTGATTTCGGCACCTGCTTGAGCATATTGCATTTTCTGTGATTTATGCGGGCTTATGGATTGGTTAACAAGAAAGTAGAGGTAATGTGAATGTGACTAGCCAGAAAATTAGATTATCAAAAGAAAGCTGACCAAATGAGAATAAATGCCCCATACAATTCCTGCTATCAAATTATATGTAGGAAAAACCCCAAAAAGGAGCGTTTATCAGAGAGAAACAGACTTGCAATTCCAAGCAGATATAAAGCTGAACTATAGCCATGAGGAAATGGGGAAAAAGACAACACCCCATCAAACGTGTTGTGTGTGGGAAACAGCCTTTACAACGCAGTCATTACATCGCACTACATTTACAATGCAGTCATTACATCGCAACATCCTTTACAATGCATGTTATTACAACGCAGCCATGACATCACATGTCATTACAACGCATACCATTACAACGCATAGTACCCCTACACTATCCAACACTTACCCTACTGTTGCACCCACTGGAGTTAGAATAGTAATTTTTACCCCTACACTATCCAACACTTACCTTAAATGCAATGTAATGGTATGCATTGTAATGGTATGCGTTGTAAAGGTATAATGCGATGTAATGGAATGCGTTGTATATGTAGTTTTAAAAAATTTGTTGTAATGGCATGCAATGTGAAATGATGCGTTGTAAAGGATGTTGTGATGAAAAAACTGTGTTGTAAAGGCATGCGTTGTAAATGTATGCATTGTAACGTTATACATTTATTGTGTGTTGGCCATATAAAATAAAATTTGATTGAAGACACTTTTGCAAATTCAATCACTTTTGCCAAAATGTTTATGTATTATATTGTATAGTGTAATTCTAATAAATATTGTTTTTTATAATTCTATGACATATAGATATGCTCCCCTTCTATAGTATCCCTCTTTGGGATGTTAAAGTGAACATTTAAAATTATAGATGTGTAAAAATTGAATTCCCGGGGGTGTTTCTTTCGTCGGGTTTTGAGTCTCATCATAGACAAGTCAAGCATTGCTGTTGCCTCTTTGATGTCACTTAGAACCCCTCAGTGAAAAACCTCCCCATAATTCACTGTTACCTATCAACACTTCTATATCAATATGCCTTTCAAAGATATATTAATTTACACCTCTTAATAATCCTAAATCGATTTCATGAAAACTGATTATTTCCGAGGGGTCTCGCATAGAAAGGTGTGAAGTAAACTGTTGCCATTTGATTAATGAGTCATGAAAATACCTTCCTTTCCTCTCTACCTTTCTTCCTATGTAGGTTTTCAGCTGTCTCTGTTACAAATGTTAATTATTTCAAGTTCTTTAAACGATCCTGAAAACTCACCTGCTCGAGAAATGTCAAGGTACATGAAACCTTTGTACTCAATTGTGATGTGATCTTGTTA
The DNA here is from genome assembly GCF_964204655.1 of Triturus cristatus. Taxonomy (NCBI): domain Eukaryota; kingdom Metazoa; phylum Chordata; class Amphibia; order Caudata; family Salamandridae; genus Triturus; species Triturus cristatus. The sequence goes on from NC_140590.1 coordinate 1,708,159,865, forward strand.
GTCCTGGAACCCAATCATATATATCGAGGATATGACTATCGTGATTCAAGAATATTGTGGCCAACATATCAGTGACCAAAATATTGAAAGGTAAATGCAGACAGAGGAGTATAAATTTTACAATATAGATGTATATATCGTCAAGGTATAAATATGTGGAGTTAGGTATAGAAAATCCACACTTACCTTTCAATGTTTTGGGTTGAATATTTTGATCTCAATACTTCTATTCCATTATTCTATGTACGATAATCGGGAGACAGATCCTAAAGATTGTTGAATGACTTGTTCTTATGCCTTTCTGAACGTTTTGCTGCATTAAATACTTTTCAGAAAGGTGGGCCAATTTTATAGCAAGCCCTGTGTGTAGCCTATCTATTGTTCCGGAGCAACTGCGTAACTCAAAATGTTTATTACATCTCATTAGAGTCGTGAATAATGTTGTGGAGCGATCCAACATCCCTGAGGGTATTGTTCATGTCAACATAAAATTTCAGAAACATTTGTACTGATTTATTTGTTTCTTTCTTTATTGGAAACCTATACCTGGAAACAATATTTCAGAGCACTACTTTTACATTAAATTCATGAAACAACAGCTAGTGGACAAACAGATTTACACAGCTGAAATGAGGTCTTCAAATGAACAGATAACACAGTTTGGATATGATGTTAGTGCATGAGCATTGGGAACATATGAACTTGTGCTATTACACAAAGCCAATTTAAAGATGTAGGCAAACTTGTGGCAAAGAATTAATCTAGACCACAGATGAATTGTATAGTTGTTTTGGACTGCTGGTAGCCACGTGATGGATTATTTAGGTGAGTTCAATACATGGTGGCCATGCAATAAGACAACCTAGAGAATGCAATGGCTAGTTATTCAATGTTTGGCACTGGCTATTGTGCAAAGTTTGTCTGGGTTATACATTTGGTCATGTGCAGTAGCGGCCTGTGCAGGTAAGCATGGTGGCACGTTGGGGAGAGGTGGGGGTGGTGTGAAAGTGACAAACGATGGGATAGGGAATGTAAAATAAATAAAACCCCTTACCTTGTGCTTGCGAATTGCTGAGTCGGCGCTGGAGCGAGCACAGGTAAGTGCTTTTATTTATTTATTTATTTTACATTCCCTATCTAGTCGTTTGTCACTTTCAACCATTCCCATCACTGCCCCGCCGCCCCACCGTACTTACCTGCATGGGCCACTACTGAGAAAGTGACATCTTCACAACTGAGAGAATATGTGGTGTAATGGACAGATCAACCTCAAATATCACCCCTAAGTTCCTAACTATTAAAACTGGTCCGGGCAGTAGGCCCAAAGGCGCAGGCCAACTGTATGTTGGTGTTGATGGCCAACTGGAGACAGCTTTTAGGGATAAATAATGTGGCATCCACTAGACATCTTGCACTGGCCTACTTATCTGCGGCATCATCATTCTGATTAAAAAAGTTGAGGACCATCTGTATGTTTCTGACACTGCGGACCATAGGCCTCCGCCATCCTTTCAAAGGTGTCATGCAGATATTAAGTAGGTGTGGGAACAGGCTTTAGCACTGAGGTACACCATGATTTGTAGACTTTAATGTTAGCTAGGAATTAAATACATTTTGTTCATTGTTAACTTCATGAATAAGCATTGAGTCACAATTGCTATGACATGGTTAATTTCTATTAATTAATTTGCAGATTATAATTTCGGATTGCCATTATATGGGACTATCAATATGTTCAATAATAATGGCTATACAACATGGTGTTAATACAATTACATTGCTCTAGACATCACACTGTTCAGCATTCGCTAGTGAATCGGTATACAAGTGAGATTCTGACTTTTTACTTACTTTGAAGTAAGTGGCTATGTATCATTCTCCATTTAATAGAAGAGACAGATTTGTAAGTTCAGTGCTTGATCTACTTTAATTTCTGATCAATTATTTATATGATAGTCAAATCAGGTGCGACCGATACTGGTAAAAGGGGTGGGGGGAGCTGACATACGACTCGGCGATGTGGCGAGCGCAAGGTAAGTAATTGTATTTATTTATTTTCCCTATCTCGTCGTATTTTGACTTTTATTTTCTTATTAAAGTTGCACAATATTATATTGAGGTGCCCATTACTTTACATGGGTAAGTTTGTTTTTCTTTTTCTCTGTGTATATGAAATACGAACGAATGGGGAAATTTCACAGTGAATATTTTATGTAATATTTACAACATTAAGGAGGGAATTTCATGTTGATTTATATTTAGGGATAACATTAGAAACTATGAAATCATCTGTGAATAACATTGGTTTTCAATTATTGGTACGAATATGTATAATACTGTATATTTTATATATGTCGTTGTTGCTGGCATTATATGTATAGATTCTTTCAGTCCTAATGAATTGTCTCAAGGGAAATAAACACGTTATCTGGGCTGGACTTTTTTTTTTAAATAAAGGACAATGAAATGTAATAAATACTTTTTTCTACATCCGAAGAATTGATATGGCATTCTTTTGTGATCCCTGCAAAGTCGGCTTAAATGCCTGAGCGTTTATTAATCAGTTGTACATTGTAATGCCCTTCAGCACACACATCCATGGCTATGGTCTATTAATCAATTATATACTTTCTACATTTTCTAATAAAAGTGAGAAAAAAGAGGCTTCATTGATTTCTTGCTGTTTGGGTCACACAAGTGTGCAAGTGACATGTAGGGGCATATTACCAAGAAATGGCGATAACTATCGCTATCCGAGGTTAGCGCTAGTTTTCCTATCGCCGTCGATCCCTGCAAGTCATCTACCTATTAGCGATGTATTAGCAACGTTTTGCTAACAGGCAATAGCTTCAGGGATCAGCGGCGAAAACCGCTGCTAACATTAGCGTGATGGCATTAATGAAACCGGCGATAGCGGGAGGAATCCAGCGATAAGCCCTTAGTGATAGAAAAAGGCACGCTAACCCGTAAGTTTGGACTTAGCCTATCTGTCCATCTCCAATATAAAAGATTCACCAAAAAAAAGGAAAAATGCAGATTTGAGCAGCCAGGGCATAGTGCAGCACACATCAACAACCCCCTCAAGCCACCCAACACAGCGGTTGACCAGGATGAGATCCTGGCTCCCTCGCTAAACCTGCGTCTGGTTCCTGGATCCTTCGCTGGACCTGTGTCTGGTTTCTGTATCACTCGCTGGACCTGCGTCTGGTTCCTGGATCCCTCGCTGGACCTGCGACTGATTCCTGGATCCCTTGCTGGACCTGCGTCTGGTTCCTGGATCCCTTGCTGGACATGCGTCTGGTTCCTGGATCTCTCGCTGGACCTGCGTCTGGTTCCTGTATCCCATGCTGGACCTGCGTCTGGTTCCTGGATCCCTCGCTGGACTTGCGCCTAGTTCCTGGATACCTTGCTGGACCTGCATCTGTTTCCTGGATCCCTCGCTGGACCTGTGTCTGTGGCCTGGAGTGGGATGTGGAGTAGCTGTGGAGTCAATGAGCCGTGGCGGGAGATATTGATGTGCGATGATTGCCCGTACCTGGTGGCGAAGTCTGGCAGGTCGCATGGAGTCACGTTGCTAACCTGGGTGAGAAGCCCGCCTAGAGCACCTTGGTGCAGTCAATAGTAGCGGTGATCCTGCGCACCAATGTAGTGAGGTCTGCTTTGCATACTATGATCCACCACTACACCGGGTTGCACGGAGGGGATTACCAATGGTGGGTGCCCTCTCCCTGCATCACAGGACGGATGATGTTGGGCTGGCTGGACGCTCTGGAGGTTGAGGCCTCTGTGCTACGCCAAACGTGTGTGGTCTGAGCGCTGCAAGTACATGCCTAAGGGAGCCCTGCTGCATCATCTGCATCGGGTGGTTCACCAGCAGATTACGCTGTATATTTGTAGGCGTGAGTGATCATTTTGAAGGTGACTCTTTACACCATGGGGAGATAGTGGAGTCTACGTAGGTGTTGGCTGATCTGTTAGTGCCGGGGGATGCAGAGGACGAATCTGGTGGCCGTGTACTGTTATGTCGGTAGTTTGCGGAGTAGGGACTTGTAAATGGTGGTGTAGAGTGTGTTACCATTGTCCAGTCTGCTGGTGATGAGTGCATGGGTGACTGTCTTCCTTGACTCTGGGGGTATCCATTTGAAGGTCTTGCGGATGATGCAGAGGGTGTTGAAGCAGCTGGAGGTGACGGCGTAGACCTGTCTGTTCATGGTGAGGGATGGGTCGAGTACGATACTGAGGTATCTGGCGTGGTCAGAGGGGGTAGGTGGGCTTCCGAGGGTGAAGGCCAACAGGTATTGTCCCATGCTGAAGGTGTGGTTCCAAGGACAAGGACTTCGGTCTTCTCGGCGTTGAGCTTCAGGCAGCTGTTGGTCATCCAGACTGCGACGTCCTGCATTCATTTCTGGAAGTTGAGTCTGGCGGTGGTGGGGTCTTTGGTGATGGAGAGGATGAGCTTGGTGTCATCAGCGTAGGATACGATGTTGAGGCTGTGTTGTCAGACAATGGCGTTGAGGGTGCCATGCAGATATTGAAGAGGGTCGGGCTCAGAGATCAACCCTCTGGGACTCTGCAGGTGATTTACGTGGGATCAGAGAGGAAGGTTAGCAGTCTGATCCTTTGGCTTCTTCTGGGGAGGAATGATCGGATCAAGTCGGGGGCTGTTCCTTGTATGCCGGCGTTGTGCAGTCTGGCGACTAGTGTGTGGTGGGAGACAGTGTCGAAGGCTGCTGAAAGGTCGAGTATGATGAGAGCTGCGGAGTGGCCTTGGTCCAGGAGTGTGAGGATGTCATCTGTGGCTGCGAGTAGGATGACCTTGTTGCTGTGGTTGGTTCACAATCCGGATTGGGATGGGTCGAGGATGGAGTTGTCATCAATGAATTGTGTCAGTTCTCTGTTGACTGTTTACTCTGCAACTTTGGCCGTGAAGGGTAGGAGTGAGATGGGCCGGTAGTTCTTGAGGTCGGTGGGGTCAGCTGTGGTCTTTTTGAGAAGGGGTCAGACTTCTGCACGCTTAAAGTCATCTGGGTAGGTGCCTGTTTTGAAGGTGGGTTGATGGTGCATTGCAGTTTGTGTGTGATGGCGGCCGCAGCTCTGTGGTAGATGTGGGAGGACATGGGTTGGTGGGGGCCCACAAGTGGATGCCTTTCATGGTTACGGTTGTGTCTTTAGCTGTGACTGGCATCCAGGTGGAGATGGTGGGCTGGCTGGTGTGTCCGGGACCGGGGGTGTCTGTAGACAGGGGTTCCTTGGAGTGTGGAGTTGTGGCTGGAAGTGCAGGTTTACGGCAGAGGGGAAGGGTTCGCTGGAGGTGATGAGGCGGAGGGTGCTCTTGTGAGCAATGGCAAGGCACCCTCCCGGGTGGTTGGTGTGGCCCTTCCTCTGGATCTTGTATCCATCTGGGATGGCGGTGTTGATGTTGAGGTCGGAGGAGGCGTTGGTCCAGGTCTTCGTGAAGAAGGCGATGTCGGGCGAGGAAAAGTCGAGTTAGTTCCAGATTTCCACAGCGTGTTTGTGCACGGGGCACCCGTTGAGGAGGATGCATCCTTGGGTGTCGCGGGTGCTAGCGTCAGCTGTGTTGGAGTCAGTGGTGGTGGTTTAAAGTCTGGCTGCAGTGGAGGCAGGAGAACTGGCCGTGGGTCGTGTTTGCCGAGGCCTGTTGTCAGTCTTTGACTTTCTCCGGGTTGACTGCATGGAGGGTGGCTGTGAGTGGGTGGCCCGTGATCCAGGCTTCCTGGCGCTGGTCGCAGTTGGGTCGCAGACGTGTGCAGATGGGCTTGTCTTAAGCGTGCCTTCTGCATGCAAGCGACGCGTGTCCGCTGAGCAATCGCGCAGCGTCCGTCATTAAGTAGGCGAGGGTGGAGGAACAATCAGCTGGGAGGCAGGAATGTGCGAGGACAGGGGTGCGGCCCACAGGGGCAGCAGCGGTGGGAAGCTGGAAGTGCGGGCTCAGAGAAGCCAAAAAAACAGCTGCAAAAGGGAAAAACAAGGGATAATTAACTGATGTGATCATGCAATGTATCCTCAGGGGGTGGATGGATGGGTGGGACTGCTCCCAACATGGAGCAGGGAATTTGCGGATTGCCATGCACACTCAAGTGCGCAATGACTGTTTGGTCGGCCCACTCAGGCCGCCCAATGCAGACATGCACACTTCTCTGCTCGCAATGCAAGCTGCATTACAGCCTGCATGGAGAACATACCCACCCTCTGGCCCCGGGCTGCATGACTTGTTCCGTTGCCAATTAACAATTCCACCACCACATCACAGCATTGTGATTGACTCAGGGGAGGGCTCCTGGCTGCCTACCTTTTTTTCCTGGAAGCAGAAGCAGGAGAGCAGAAGCTACACAGACACGGGACACAGCTTAGAGCTAAGACTTCCCTCAATACATTTTTAACAACACACGCTCATACACACATCCTAGCGTCCACGCACCATCCAGTGTTCTTTATGGGTTTACCACCTCACAGCTGTCTAGATCCCCTCCACTTCTCAATGGTGGCCGCTGCACACCCAAGCACAGCGGGCGTACCACTTGTGTGCCAAAGGCACATACATAGTTGGGATGCATGCTATAACATCGCATTCCATTCCAATACATACTAATACTAGGAACATTGCAACAGTAGAGTAGGTATTGCATAACAGAGACATGAAGATCACTGTTCCTACAGTGAGTGCAACCCAAAAATAACCTTTGCACAACAAACCCAACCATGAACCTTGGAATTCCTTTCTGAACCCCCAAAAGACACACAAAACATCACATTTGAGACAAATGCGCCCCTCACATTTTTCTTTATTTTGGCACAAAACACACCCAAGATATAGAAATTTGACCCCAAAAAACACACCAAAATTGCAAAATTGACACCAAAAAACACCCCATTTTTTATATTTTACCCCTAAAAACACCACATTTTTCATATTTTACCCCAACACCCCATATTTTCATATTTTACCCCAAAAAACACCCCATTGTTCATATTTTACCCCAAGAAATAGATAGTTTTTTACTTCTTACATCCAAAACCCATACACCTGAATACGTTTAAATTACCACATTACTGACCTCACAATGCGTTGTACTCAAATGCAATGTAAAGACACATACGTTGTCGGAGTTGCGTAGTTAATGATGTACTGCCTGCGTTGTCCTGGAAGTCTCCCATGCCAAAGGCAAACCATAGACTAGCCCGTCTGCGTCCGTCTGCCCCTGGACCACGCTCAGCACCAAGGAGCCTTCGTCTTGGACACTCCACAGCTGCGATGCAAGCACCCTCCTCGCCATCCACCCTGGACGCCACCTCGCCTGCCAGGACCAATCTCTGCTCCAGACCAGACGTCGCCATCACCATCACTGATGGATGCAGTATTGCCCGCAAGTAGCAGCGCGACCTTCGAGGACAAGGCATTGCCATCACCTACAGAGGCACACGCCGACTGACCACGCACTCTAATGACCCAACGGTAACCATGGACCACCTCAAATCCCAGATCCAGACCAAGCCCAAGCACATCCACTACGGTACCTTCATGTGCCGGCCCCCAGGCCCTTGGCCCCCCATTGTCAAGTACCACTGTTGACCTCATTGCACCCCAGGGTCTCTCATCCACCGACATCATACTCGGTTATCTCAAGTTCCACCTAGAAAACCCCAGTGAGCAGAACACCACTGCCTTCTGGCAGACGCAAGCTGCAACTCACATCAACAGGCCACATAGCAGGACATAAGTTCAAGCACGTTGCATCCGCCAGCGGGAGCTTCTACTTCAGCCACAACACTGGACTCTCCTGGACCCAAAAATCATTGGTAACATCAAGTCTTCACCTTGCCCGCCGGATGCCATCGCCATCATCGCACCCCCTCGCAGCTGGATCAGGGCCACCGCAGAACACCTCGTCAATTCCCTCTACACCAACGTTATGAAGCGATTTTCTAACCCCACTTTTCAGGCTTGTAGAGAATCTGTGGATGGTTGGTGCAAGGAATCGTAAGATGTTGAACGTCTTGGTTTTTACAAGGCACAAGCTGAGATGGAACTATTTGACATGCAATACAGTTTTGTGCTTGAGTCCTCTTTCTTGGGGAAGGAATCTGAAGATTTTGGGCAAAGTGTGCTCTCTGAGAAAGTCCCTCTTCTTTTTACCTTGCACAGAAAATACTATGTACTTTGGCTCCATATGTGTATTTTTCCACAATGGGTGTTCTAAAAAATAAACTGAGAAACAAACTGACTGAGGCACATCTGGATCACCTTTTGAGAGTACAGGAAATTAATTGCGGATATGAAGTATGAATTTAGCTCGTAAACTCTGTGCTTTGGAAAATACTTTTTCTGCATGCTGTGTGCCTTTGTACTTAACCCCTTCCATGCTCATGACGGAACGGTTCCGTCATGAGCATCGGTTGAGCTGTGCTCATGACGGAACCGTTCCGTCATGGCCCCGCCCGCGCTCGAACCCTTCAGCACCGCGGAGGAATCCGCGCAGCGCTGAAGGGGTTAATGGTCTACATTCATTAAGTAACCTTCAAATCACAGTAACACCACTTGCACCGCATCAACCCCGGGAGACCAGAACTAGTTGTACCTCAGCAACTTTCCGTCTTTGTCTTGGAAAATTATTTTAATAGATGATTTTCCAACATTGCAAGTGATACATAATGATCAGAATGCATTAACTACCTCTTCTGAATGCTACTCTTTTATCAGAATAAAAAACATTTTTAAAAGTGTTCAGTTGACTGTACTTTCAATTGCAGGAGCTTATCATTCTTACAACAATGTGTGTGATTTACACCAAAAGGTGCACATTTTCTAAGAAATAGTCGAATATCCTTTGAAATGGTTACATTTCAAAACTATCCACGTTTATTTCAAAATTCATCATTCTCTTAGTTATTTGATCAGTTTATTCAAAGAAGTGCTCTGTGAGTGCGATGCATGGTTTTGCTCCATGGTGTAAAAATGTGTCCACCAAACTCCCCACCATGCCATGTCCCGCCCATCTTAGACCTTCCAAAAATCCTGTAGCCCCGCCCCCCACACTCAACTATGCGGCCCCCAGTGATACTCCAGCCTGTGACTTTCTTCCCCTGAGGGAATGTTTGTAAGCACTCCTGGTATAGCACATCCATCTAAAACCAGTTTATGTCCCAGCCTCTCCGTTTAGATTGTTTACATCTCTAATTATTCTAAATAGTGTGGCACAAAAATCCTCCCACATCTGACAAATTCTAAATTCACCTCTATTTCGGTGCTCAGTTGCTAGCCAGCAAGGTTCCTGCTTTAGAAATACTAAAACGTACATGCATGCATACATACATGCATACATATATGCATACAAGCATTGGCCTAATATGAGGGCTTATTAGTGCTCACTGGGCAAACGGGTATTGCACCACCACCTGAGCTGGGGTGATCAGATCAGTCAATTCATATATTAATTGGCACAACATGCAATAGTGGTCAGCATTAGAGACTATGCAGTTATGGGTGAAAGGGATATTGCCCAACCAGTTACTGCTGAGCTGGATCTGTTTAAAGCAAACAACTTTTAAACACCTACATTTGACAGAAGTGGAAGATCTGCAACTGTGCCCTGAGGGTTTAAGTGTTATTATGTCTTTACCAAAGAAATACACAAATGTTCAATAGTTTCCAGTTAATCACTCAGTAAGTGGGATGGGTGCAGAGGGAGTGTATTACCCAGGTTGACTGGGAGGGGCTTGAGCCAGTCTTATATACATCAGGTGAGTCATCTCCTGGTGCGTACCCTACATGTTTGATAGCAGTTTGATTTACTAACTACGATATTCTGAAAGGGAGATATTTTACAGGGGAAGTTGGAGTGCAAATGGATTCCAATTGTCATTGTATTGGTGATTCGTATGCTTTGTGCGTAGATCAGGCCTCTTACTCACACACACCTTGCACATGCCACATCCCTACACATATACTTTTAAACAGATAAACACCAGCAACTCCGATATACCCACAAACATACTCACACCTTACACAAAGATGCACACCCATGGAAAACCATACACAGATCTATAAAGACACATATAGTTTGTGGTTCTCCAGACCAAGCACTCTTGCCAATATGGATGCCATGTGAACCCTGCACCTTGGAGTCTCCTTTGCCTTATGTAACATTTTCCATACACTGATTTACACATGTATGATTTATTGTCTCTGTACTGTGTATGATATAAAGTGCTTTGACACCCTACACTTGTATGAGAGGTGCTATAAAACAAATGAGATGTGAGAGAGGGGTTATGGAGAGATGAGAGGTACTGTTGGAGGGTAATAGTGAGGGAATCATTGAAGGGTGCCAACAAAGATTGTTGAATCCTGGTGCACTGTAAGGTCCTTATTTAATATGCTTTTAAAAACAATACAATTGAATTTATATGATACCTGTTGTAGAATGCACCATTTTCCCCAACTTTTCTCAGGGGAAACCTCCCCAAAATGCCTTTTATATTGCCAGGCTCACTCACTGCACTCGCTATGCACCATACGGAGGCTGGTTTGAGAAATTTTGCCTGGGTTGCTTTTGAGCCCCAGTCTGGCCCGGCATACTTACATCACACACACACTGCTTCAATTTGCTGTGTGGAATGTGTTCTTTACATCAAATGTAGTTCAAGATGGAGGTTCCCTTTCATGTTGCCTTATGGGCATGATATTCTCTCTGCTACCTTTTAACTAGGTTTGTACTATAGAAGTACCACATACATACATACATTGCCCCTTTTAGGGCCCATTGCAAAACTCAGTAGCTCATGTGGAAGGCCTATGAGAGTCCAATATCAGTCTAACCAGGTTAATAATGGAGAAATGGGGAGAGACCAAGACCATTTTGACTGTTTTTGCCATCTCTCCTCTAATTCACATCCTCTAGCCATCCATGGCCTTTCTCTTGTTACATGGATTGTGAGTTGTCTGTAATCACAGACACCACTCGCAGGATGCTTAGAGTTCCCTCTTGAGATATACATTCATGTGACTGGTAGCTCTTTGGAATAACTTATGAAATACATATTTATATGTCCCAACAGTGAAAACCCCAAATTGTCATTTTTACTTTCAAAATATGTGACTTGCTTACAAAACAAACAACAAACATTTACAGAGGCAGAGCTACTTAAAAAATATTTTCTTTCAGCAGCAGATATTTTATTTTCCAACTATTCTAATAAATCCAACCTTAAGAAGTAAATAGGGGCATTACAGCTGTCTTATTCCGCATGTAGAAGTGGGTCAATGGGTGCACAAGGTCATTAATGAGATAAAATGTTCCCCTTTCTTTAAAATCGCTGTTGATGAGTCAAGAGATGTATGTGATGTGGCTCAATTAATGGTTTGGGTGAGTTATTTGGAACAAGCAATCATTCCACAGGAAGATCTCCTGTGCCTTTTCCCAATGCATGGTCAAATGGAAGGGGAAGATGTATTGAACAGCATGTGACACCTCTCTGAATTCCATCACCTGGTATTTGGTAATCTTGTAAATGTCACTACAAATGGGGTACCCGCCATGATTGGACATGATGGGGGCTTTCTCTCTGTTAAGAAAAAAACATACATCACCTGCTTTCATTGGTTATCATTGCATAATACATGAGAAAGCACTGTGCGAAAAAATAAAATAATGACAACTAAATGATGTCATGAACCAAGTAGTAAGAATTGTCAATTTTATGCAAGCAAAAGCACTCAACCACAAACCTTTCAAATTCTTGCTGCAAGATGCAGAAACGGAGTACGCAGACCTGTTGTTGCATACTAAAGTAAGGTGGCTGCCCAGCGGTAGAGTTCTAGAAAGGTTTATTACTTTGCTTCCAGAAATTGAACAGTTTATAATCAGCCAGGGATAGTCGTTTCCACATTTATGACTTTGAATGGCTAGCCGTGCTCCATTTTCTGTGGGACATGTTCTCACATTTTAACACTCTCAATCTGGCATTTCAAGATAGGGAGAATCTTGTATCCACACTGATGAGTGCCATATATTCTTTCAAAAGTAAATTTGACCTGTTCAGAGAGCAGCTAGAAGATGGTGATCTCACACACTTTCTGAAGGTACAGGCTTCAACATAGAGGGTTGAAAAAGCTCAAGACATATTGTTGAGTCTCAATCTGTGTGCTTATCTGAAGGAGATTTCTGGTGATGTTATGAAGCGATTTTCTCAGTTTTAGAGTTCTCACCCCACTTTTCAGGCTTGTAGAAAATCTGTGGATGGTTGGTACAAGGAATTTTAAGATGTTGAACGTCTTGGTTTTTAAAGGCACAAGCTAAGATGGAACTATTTGACATGCAATACAGCTTTGTGGTGGAGTCCTCTTTCTTGGGGAAGGGATATGAAGATTTGGGGCAAAGTGTGCTCTCTGAGAAAGTCCCTCTTCTTTTTACCTTGCTCAGAAAATACTATGTACGTTTGGCTCTATATATGTATGCGAGTGTATTTTTCCACAATGGGTGTTCTAAAAAATAAACTAAGAAACAAACTGACTGAGGCACATCTGGATCACGTCTTGGGAGTACAGGAAATGAATTGCGGATATGAAGTATAAACTTAGCTTGTAAACTGTGCTTTGGAAAATACTTTTTCTGCATGCTGTGTGCCTTTGTACTTAATGGTCTTCATTCATTAAGTGACCTTCAAATCAGAGTAACACTACTTGCACCGCATCAACCCTGGGAGACCAGAACCAGTTGTACCTCATCAACTTTCCATCTTTGTCTTTGAAAATTATTTTAATAGATGCTTTTCCAACATTGCAAGTGATACATAATGATCAGAATGCATTAACTACCACATCTGAATGCCACTCTTTTATCAGAATGAAAAACATTTTTAAAAGTGTTCGCTTGAATGTACTTTTAATTGCAGGAGATTATAATTTTTACATTAATGTGTGTGATTTACTCCACTAGGTGCATATTTTCTAAGAATTAGTTGAATATCCTTTGAAATGGTTACATTTCAAAACTATCCACGTTTGTTTCAAAATTCATCATTCTCTTAGTTATTTTATCAGTTTATTTAAAGAAGTGCCCTGTGAGTGTGATGCATGGTTTTGCTCTATGGGGTAAAAATGTGTCCGCCAAACTCCCCACCATGCAATGTCCCACCCATCTTAGCCCTGCCCCAAATCCTGTTGCCTCCGCCCCCCACACTCAACTGTGCGGCCCCCAGTGATACCCCAGCCTGTGAATTTCTTCCCCTGAGGAAATGTTTGTAAGCACCCCTGGTATAGCACATCCATCTAAAACCAGTTTATGTCCCAGCCTCTCTATTTAGATTGTTTACATTTCTAATTATTCTAAATAGTGTGGCACAAAAATCCTCCACATTTAAGCCAGTGTCCCACATCTGCCAAATTCTAAATTCACCTCTATTTCAGTGCTCAGTTGCTAGCCAGCTAGGTTCCTGCTTTAGAAATACTAAAACGCACATGCATGCATACATACATGCATACAAGTATTAGCCTAATATGAGAGCTTATTAGTGTTCACTGGGCAAACGGGTATTGCACCACCACCTGAGTTGGGGTGATCAGATCTGTCAACTCACATATTAATTGGCACAACATGCAACAGTGGTCAGCATTAGAGACTATGCAGTTATGGGTGAAAGGGATGTTGCCTAAGCAGTTACTGCTGAGCTGGATCTGTTTAAAGCAATCAACTTTTACCCACCTACATTTGACAGAAGTGGAAGATCTGCAACTGTGCCCTGAGGGTTTAAGTGTCATTATGTCTTTACCAAAGAAATACGAAAATGTTCAATAGTTTCCAGTTAATCACTCAGTAAGTGGGATGGGTGCAGAGGGAGTGTATTACCCAGGGTGACTGGGAGGGGCTTGAGCCAGTCTTATATAAATCAGGTGCCTGGCAGGTAAATGTGAGTGGTGCACGACGTGAGTCACCTCCTGGTGAGTACGCTACATATTTGACCACAGTTTGATTTACTAACTACGATATTCTGAAAGGGAGATATTTTACAGGGGAAGTTGGAGTGCAATTATATTCCAAATGTCATTGCTTTAGTGATTCGTAGGCTTTGCGCGTGCATCAGGCCTCTTACTCACACACACCTTGCACATACCACATCCATACACATATACTTTTAAACAGATAAACACCAGCAACTCCGATATACCCACAAACATACTCACACCTTACACAAAGATGCACATCCATGCAAAACCATACACAGATCTATAAAGACACATATAGTTTGTGTTCTCCAGACCAAGCACTCTTAACAATATGGATGCCATGTGAATCCTGCACCCTCTAGTCTCCTTTGCGTTATGTAACATTTTCCATACACTGATTTACATATGTATGATTCATTGTCTCTGTACTGTGTATGATGTAAAGTGCTTTGACACCCTACACTTGTATGAGAGGTGCTATAAAACAAATGAAAGACATGTGAGAGAGGGGTTATGGAGATATGAGAGGTGCTGCTGGAGGGTAACAGTGAGGGAATCATTGAAGGGCACCAACAAAGATTGTTGAATCCTAGTGCGCTGTAAGGTCATTATTTACTATGCTTTATAAAATAATACAATTGAATTTACATGACATATGTTGTAGAATGCACCATTTTTCCCAACTTCTCCCAGGGGAAACCTCCCCAAAATGCCTTTTTTATGTTCAGGCTCACTCACTGCACTGACTATGCACCATACGGAGGCTGGTTTGAGAAATTTTGCCAGGGTTGCTTTTTGAGCCCCAGTCTGGCCCGGCATACTTACAGCACACTCACACTGCTTCAATTTGCTGTGTGGAATGTGTTCTTTACAGCAAATGTAGTTCAAGATGGAGGTTCCCTTTCATGTTGGCTAGTGGGCATGATATTCTCTCTGCTACCTTTTAACTAAGTTTGTACTATAGAAGTACCAGATACATACATACATTCCCCATGTAGGGCCCATTGCAAAACTCAGTATCCCATGTGGAAGGCCTCTGAGAGTCCAATATCAGTCTAACCAGGTTAATAATGGAGAGATGAGGAGAGGCCAAGACCAGTTTGACTGTTTTTGCCATCTCTCCTCTAATTCACATCCTCTGGCCATCCATGGCCTTTCTCTTGTTACATGGATTGTGAGTTGTCTGTAATCACAGATACCACTCGCAGGATGCTTAGAGTTCCCTCTTAGAATATACATTCATGTGACTGGTAACTCTTTGGAATAATTTATGAAATAAATATTTATCTGTCCTAACAGTGAAAACCCCAAGTTGTCATTTTTACTTTCAAAATATGCTACTTGCATACAAAACAAACAAAAATCATTTATAGAGGCAGACCTACTTAAGAAATATTTTCTTTCAGCAGAAGATATTTTATTTTCCAACTATTGTGATAAATCCAACATTATGAAGTAAATAGGGGCATTACAGCTGTCTGATTTTGCATGCGCATGCAGAAGTGGGTCAATGGGTGAACAATGTCATTAATGCAATAAAATGTTCCCCTTTCTTTAACATCGCCGTTGATGAGTCAAGAGATGTATGTGATGTGGCTCAATTAATGGTTTGGGTGAGGTATTTGGAACAAGCAATCATTCCACAGGAAGATCTCCTATGCCTTTTGCCATTGCATGGTCACATGCGAGGGGAAGAGGTATTGAACAGCATGTGTAACCTCTCTGAATTCCATCACCTGATATTTAGCAACCTTGAAAATATCACTACAAATGGGGTACCCGCCATGATTGGACATGAGGGGGGCTTTCTATCGCTGTTAAGAAAAAAACATACATCACCCGCTTTCATTGGTTATCACTGCATAATACATGAGGAAGCATTGTACGAAAAAATATAACAATGACATCTAAATGATGTCATGAACCAAGTAGTAAGAATTGTCAATTTTATTCGAGCAAAAGCACTCAACCACAAACCTTTCAAATTATTGCTGCAAGATGCAGAAACGGAGTACGCAGACCTGTTGTTGCATACCAAAGTAAGGTGGCTGCCCAGCGGTAGATTTCAAGAAAGGTTTATTACTTTGTTTCAGAAATTGAACAGTTTATAATCAGCCAGGGATAGTCTTTACCAGATTGTATGACTTTGAATGGCTAGCCGTGCTCCATTTTTTGTGGGACATTTTCTCACATTTTAACTAGGGGTGGGCGGAATTTGCGAAATTAACTTTCGCAAATTATCGCGAAAATGTTTAAAATTATCGCAAACAAGCGGAAATATCGCAAAGATGCGGAAGTTTTTTTCCGGCATGTTCGCGAGATTTTCTGCATGGTTGCGGGTCGCCAACTTACCCATGTGGTTGCTTGCGGGCGCGGCCATCTTGTTTTGAGTTGTTCTCGCGGTGCATGATCGCGAGAAGAAAGACGTGATCGCGCGACGCATGACGTCACTGCGGGCGCGAACTGTCGCGAGACAGCGCAAATGGCTAAAAACAATACAACATCTCATGGAGAACGCGACCGGATCAAGAAAACTTGTCGGCGAACGCAGGGATTCAGGTAAGGCGATCGCGCGCGCGCGAGAATGTATTATTTTACAGCGCGAGCAAGAAACAAATTATCGCCAAGCTGCGGAAACCGGAATTTTTGACATTTTCGCGCTCTCCGCGGAACGTGAAAATGTCAAATTATCGCAATTTCCGCGAACGGAACGAAATTTTCGCCCAGGCCTAATTTTAACACTCTCAATCTGGCACTTCAAGATAGGGAGAATCTTGTATCCCCAATGATGAGTGCCATATATTCTTTTGAACGCAAATTTTTCCTGTTTAGAGAGCAGCTGGAAGATGGTGATCTCACACACTTTCTGAAGGTACAGGCTTTAACCTAGAGGGTTGAAAAAGCTCAAGACATATTGTTGAGTCTCAATCTGTGTGCTTATCTGAAGGAGATTTCTGGGGACATTATGAAGCGATTTTCTCAGTTTCAGAGTTCTCACCCCACTTTTCAGGCTTGCAGAAAATCTGTGGATGGTTGGTGCAAGGAATCTTAAGATGTTGAACGTCTTGGTTTTTAAAAGGCACAAGCTGAGATGGAACTATTTGACATGCAATACAGCTTTGTGCTTGAGTCCTCTTTCTTGGGGAAGGAATCTGAAGATTTTGGGCAAAGTGCTGTCTCTGAGAAAGTCCCTCTTCTTTTTACCTTGCACAGAAAATACTATGTACGTTTGGCTCCATATATGTATGCAAGGGTATTTTTCCACAATGGGTGTTCTAAAAAATAAACTAAGAAACAAACTGGCTGAGGCACATCTGGATCACCTCTTGAGAGTACAGGAAATGAATTGCGGATAAGAAGTATAAATTTAGCGCGTGAACTCTGTGCTTTGGAAAATACTTTTTCTGCATGCTGTGTGCCTTTGTACTTAATGGTCTACATTGATTAAGTGACCTTCAAATCAGAGTAACGCTACTTGTACCGCATCAACCCTGGGAGACCAGAACCAGTTGTACCTCAGCGACTTTCAATCTTTGTCTTTGAAAATTATTTCAATAGATGCTTTTCCAACATTGCAAGTGATACATGATGATCAGAATGATTTAACTACCTCATCTGAATGCTACTCTTTTATCAGAATAAAAAACATTTTTAAAAGTGTTCTGTTGAATGTACTTTCAATTGCAGCAGCTTATCATTCTTACATCAATGTGTGTGATTTACACCACAAGGTGCACATTTGCTAAGAATTAGTTGAATATCCTTTGAAATAGTTACGTTTCAAAACTATCCGCGTTTGTTTCAAAATTCATAATTCTCTTAGTAATTTGATCAGTTTATTTAAAGAAGTGCTCTGTGAGTGCGATGCATGGTTTTGCTCCATGGGGTAGAAATGTGTCCACCAAACTCCCCACCATGCCATGTCCCGCCCATCTTAGCCCTGCCTCAAATCCTGTCGCCCCGCCCCCCACACTCAACTGTGCGGCCCCCGGTGATACCCCAACCTGAGCATTTCTTCCCCTGAGGAAATGTTTGTAAGCACCCCTGGTATAGCACATCCATCTAAAACCTGTTTATGTCCCAGCCTCTCCATTTAGATTGTTTACATCTCTAATTATTCTAAATAGTGTGGCACAAAAATCCTCTGCATTTTAGCCAGTGTCCCACATCTGCCAAATTCTAAATTCACCTCTATTTCGGTGCTCAGTTGCTAGCCAGCTAGGTTCCTGCTTTAGAAATACTAAAACGCACATGCATGCATACACACATGCATAAATAAATGCATACAAGTATTGGCCTACTATGAGGGCTTATTAGTGTTCACTGGGTAAACGGGTATTGCACCACCACCTGAGTTGGGGTGATCAGATCAGTCAATTCACATATTAATTGGCACAACATGCAATAGTGGTCAGCATTAGATGCTATGCAGTTATGGGTGAAAGGGATGTTGCCCAACCAGTTACTGCTGAGCTGGATCTGTTTTAACCACTTACATTTGACAGAAGTGGAAGATCTGCAACTGTGCCGTAAGGGTTTAAGTGTCGCTATGTCTTTACCATAGAAATAAAAAAATGTTCAAGAATTTCCAGTTAATCACTCAACAAGTGCGATGGGTGCAGAGGGAGTGTATTACCCAGAGCGACTTGGAGGGGCTTGAGCCAGTGTTATATAAATCAGGTGCCTGGCAGGTAAATGTGAGGGGTGCAAGACGTGGGTCATCTCCCTACATATTTGATAGCAGTTTGATTTACTAACTACAATATTCTGAAATGGAGATATTTTACAGGGGAAGTTGGAGTGCAAATGAATTCCAAATGTCACTGCGTTGGTGATTCGTAGGCTTTGTGTGTGCATCAGGCCTATTACTCACACACACTTTGCACATACCACATCCATACACATATACTTTTAAACAGATAAAAACCAGCAACTCCGATATACCCACAAACATACTCACACCTTACACAAAGATGCACACCCAGGCATCCCCAATGGAAGAATCATAAACCTAAAAGATGATCCTTGGCCATTCATCTAATTAAAAAACAGACTTTGCAGAGGCCTCATGTAGGAAAGTGCTCCTTTCGACATGGGTACCCCCACTTTTTGTCTGGTACATGATGTGATTTCTACTGAAAGTGCACTGGGTCCCCACTAACCCAGGTCCTCAGTGCCAGAGCTCATTCCCAAAACTAGGCAGTTGTTCCCCCAACTGGGACATTTAGCACTATTTGTAAATCCCTAGTAAATGATGCCCTGGTACCTACGGCCTGGGATACTAAAGAGGGTCCCTAAGGGCTGCAGCACGAATTGTGCCGCCATAAGGGCCCCCTTACCAAGCACAGGCAACTACCATTGCAGGCTGCGTGTCTTGATGCAGACAAAAGTGAAAACACATAATGTCACACATCCCTGTGTGTCATTTCCCCTACCACTGCATATGATATTTGTAAGTCACCCCTACAGCAGGCCTGACAGCCTTAAGTCGTGGTGCTTATTTATTATATGTGAGGGCACACCTGCATGAGCAGATATGCCCCTGTGCTGGTCAGTCCTAGTAATACCATTACAAGTGACCAGAGAAGCATTTTTAAACATGTGCTGGACACTGGTGAAAACAAGCTTCAAGATGGCTTCACTGAAGATAGGATTGTTTGGTATAAAACAGCTCGTATTGATAAACCCACACTGATGCCAGCCAGAGGGCACCTTAGAGGTACCCCCTGAAAACCTACCTGCCTCTAGAGAGATTGCTGACTGAATGCTTACAGCCTGCCACCTGAAACATGGTTCTGACCTCTTAGGGTGAGGGCCTTTGCTCTCAGTAGACCCAGAACAAAGGCCTATCTTGGTAGAGTGTTTAACACCCCTTCCCACAGGATGACCTGCTGATTAGCCTCCTTGAGCTGGCAATCTTCAAATAAGCTGCTGCCTTTGCAATGCTATTCTAGCTCTCCTCACAGGAGAGGATGCCACCCCCCTGTCCAAAGCCTCCCTGGCAACAGGACAGGTGGGAAAATTAGCTAGCCAGTGTGACACCTCCAGGCTAGTACCACCCCTAATGTGGGCTACTGCGAGGTAAACACAAACTTCAGAGGTAGCCATCTTTGTGATGGCATACCTAGGAGTTTTCGGCAACAGGGTTATGCCCACTTCCCACAGCAAGTGGTCAAATAGGGGGCATAGTGACCCCCAGGGTCAGTAGTCCATTGGCTACTACCCTCCACTCCCCTAACACCCTAAACTTCAGTATTTAGAGGAGCCCCTGGCACCAGAGAATCCGATTTTGTTGACCTATGAAGGAGAAGGACACAAAGACATGCAAAACCAGAAGACTGAGGAGAGCCCCTGACTTGGCCCCCAGCACAGCTGTCATGTCTCCCTTTCTCCGCCTGCTCTGCGCCAAAAATGACTCGTCTTGCAGCCATGGGCCTTCAAATCCCTGGAAAGACGGCCGGCCTTCAAGAAAGACTCAAGACCTCCCCTGAACAGTGGACCTATTCAGAAAGAACACGAAAGACAGGACTCCGAGGCCTCCGGAGCAGTCAAAACCCATCACCTGAAGCAACCACTGCACCCTTCACATCCAGCCTGAGCTAAAGTGGCCCAACTGTGCCAACAAGGTTCCTCAGACTTCCAGACCCCTCGCCCATCATGGTTTCAGCCTACCTGGACTCACCGGTGATGTCTGTAGTCTCTGCACACAGGCCTCCTCGACCGCAACTTCTCCAGTAAGAAAAACCTGAGGTTTAAGGTCACTTATGCACCCAGCGCCCCTCAACAATGGAGAAGACAACCAAAGGTTTCCCCCCATACCTGAGCATAGCAAGACCTGAGCCTTCTTTCTGGTTAAGCCTGACTGGTGTCCTAGCCAGAGCCTGGAGTCGATGTTTGCAGTAACCATTAAAACCTATTGGGCACCTGGTGCTGTATTGTACCCGACCGCCCACGTGCCGCTAGTGGGGGACTGCTGGTGCTGCCTTGGACCTTGCCCAACACTCACCTTAATTCCTGGAGATTGATTTTGTAAGTAAAAGTACTGTACCTGTTTGCAGGACTTGTTCATCCTCACATACGATAACATTCCAGAACTCAGAAATTGCACTGTGCCCACTTTTTAAAGTGAAAAGAACTTATCTTTGAAAACGTACTTACCTGAATGATTTTTCCCTGATGCCTTAACATATATAAAGATACTTGCTATTTTTGTAAATTGGTGTAGATTTCCTTGAGTTGTGAAGTCATTTATTAATCATTGTGTGTATTTTGCAATGTTTTGCACTCCTTTGTGTTAATCCTAAAACTGCTCGACCACACTACCCTCTGACAGAGCACTTTGGGATTGCATAGCAAGTCCCTTTCCACACATAAGGGACACCCTGGACTCTTTACATGGAATATCAGATTTTCGATATATCACATAAAGATCCAGCTTCCTGCATAGACCCACAACTTTGGCTCTCTTACTAATGTTGCATTAGAGATCCTTCATCAGCACCAACACTCCTACAGCTTTGGTAGTAGCGGAAAAAAGACCACTTCAAGGAACACTACCTCAGATAGGCTGACTTCTCACCTCTTCACTAGCTCCACCTTCTCCCTCTCTATGTCCTTCTACCCATTGTATCCTCACTGGGGTGTCCCCTTGAACAGAGCTCTCTCCCTAGCCTGTTTGGTTCACACTTACCAAATACCAAACATACACACATACATCAATGTCTTAGGTCTGGGATGTGCTGGATGAACGAAATTAACAATATGTGTCTGGCAATAATGCAACTGATGACACAGCTTTTTTGGCAAATGCCTTGCATTGTCCCATTCTCGCCTTCAAGACAATGAAATCAAGCCATTGGCAGATCAAGCTCCTGCTCGGTGGGGTTTTGAGAACAGGTGTGAGCATTCCAAGTCACTGGTAACAGGGTCCTATTAACACTCCAAGACAACTTTACCAGCTTTTCCAGCAGTCACTCATATCAATCAATGTATGTTATTGGAATGCTAATTTAATCTGGTGACATTGTGTGTTTGTTTGTATATATGTGCAGTATGTGTAGGTGCCTTAATCACCGTGTTTCTACCCAGCTGTTTTCAACTTATCTTTAGCCTGCAAAGGTTTATTGAGATGTTATCTGGCTGGTGGTATATCACCTGCTGATGTTTAGTTGCTTCGGTTAAATACACTTTGGGGTGCAGTCCAAACCTGCAGTTTTGAGAGTACCTGTGTGATAACTCTCAATTATACCGCCACATGCTGGGTGGACTCAATGTCTATTGATGTGTCGAACTGGGCTATTTCAGAAGATCATGCAGTCTTGCGTGGATGAGGGCAGCATTGAGAGCTATAATTAGAACTAGCATCACCGGTCCTCTGCACATTTAAGAGTGTATCTTACTCCTCTTGTGGAAAGTGCACCCTGAACCTTGGTGGAATGTGCAGAATATTTGTGCAGATGAGCATACCAATAGCAATTTGTTGTATGAGTTAGTGCTATGGTTTGTTAGCAGAATGAAGCCAGCAGAATATCCCAGAGAGCTGAAAACTTGCTGCTAAAATCATGCAGTCAACTCATGCTTTTCACCTTTCTGTAGGTCAGTAAATGGAGTATTATAAACTGAGTGTGTATAAATTGCTATTTCCAGAACTTAGACATGTCGACGCGCAGCAAAAAGCTCTTTATACAACATAAGCTATTATTTATTCTCACTGATCACAATGCTTGTGAGTAGTATGCTGGTGACTAGCACATTGCTTTTCTGCATTTATTCTCTGCAATTAACCTGAGTAGATGTGTTATTCTCGTGAGGTATTACGCTATTAGAAAGCAGGTGGAATTAATCCTAGTGTTTGGCAGGGGTGGCTCCTCCGCTAAGGTGGAGGAGCTTCATCCCACTGCTTTAAGAGCAGGACAGAGGAAAAATAAAATGACAATAGCGTATCATTATTATCATTTAATTTTTCCGTTCCTAGGTGGAGGGAGGGGAGAGGCTGGCCAGAGCAGGTGCCGTGGGAGGAGTGCTGAGCACACTCCAAGTGCACATGACTGTTTGGCTGGTTGTCTTGGCTTAGTCAAACAGTCATGCACACTTCACATGTTCTCCACAGGCTGGAATACAAAGCCTGGAGGGGAACATGCACAGGCTCCCTGTGCCCCTCTGAGCGTCGAACCATGGCGCTCAGACAAATCACAACACTGCATTGCAGAGTTGTGATTGGCTTTGGAGAACCAAACACAATGCTGCATTGCAGATTTGTATTTGGCATAGGGGAGCTTGGGAGCCCGGTTGCTTCCTGTGACGGAGGATAGGCAGCAGAGAGGCGGCAGCTGGCAACGCGACCAGCAGGTATGTTTTCTTTTTTTTCTTTCTTTTTTATTTTCTATCCCCACCTCGCCCCTCCACTGATCCCTACCAGCCGTCACTGGTGGTATGCGGATTCGCCATGACTGTAGGGGGAACACAGGTGATGAGTGAGAATGTGTGAAAATTAATGTCTTCTTTTAATTTTCCTCTCCCTCACCTATTTACCCAAAGTAAGTTGCTAAAGATATATTAAAATAAGAACTTTTGGCACTCAAGTGTAAGCACTACTTTTCTTTTTTTCTTTTTCAGTTCAAGTAAAGGATTATTGAGAAACTAAAGGTATTACGAAAACAATACTTCGTACAGACAATTATTTACCAAATGCATAGAGACAGAAAAAAATACTTAAGAATGATATTAATATACAAAGAAGATTTTCAAGGCAATAAAAGTGTAACTTAGAGGATGATACATATGCATTCGTAAGTTTAGAAATAACACAAATAGCACATGTCCAAAATACAACGTTAAAGGGGTATAATAGGGATTGACAAAATAATTAAAATTATATATAAGTAAACAATAGGAAGTCAGGGAGGCTTGCTGACTTCTTGTATTGAGGGAGTGGGGGAGGAAGTGTTCTTTGCTACTGTACTTAGAAAGTGTGTGAGAGGGGACCAGAGTTGTCTTTTCATAGCTAAAAAGATAGGGTGGACTAGTGCTGTATCTAAATGATGATTATGGCATACCGCATACCACCATGCTAAATAGGACTATTTAGAAGAGTCTTTCCAATGTTTTGATATCTGTTGAAACGCTATAGCCAGTAACAGATCAATGAGCCTTAGTTGGGATTGGCTTTTCCCCCAATCTGGTGCTAAACTACAGAGGAAGATGTTAGTAAGGGATACGTTTGTTGTGGTATGAAAAATAATGTTAATTTGGTGCCAAACTTGTTCCCAGAATTTAAAGACATGTGTACATGTGAATAGCATGTGTTTAATATCAGCGTCGCCCTGGGAACATGTCCAACATGCATAAGGATGTGTGTTATGTATTTTATTTAGGTAAACTGGGGTAAAAAAATAACCGGTTATAAATAAAGAAAAGTGTTTTTATTGTGCTAGCAGCTCTAGAGGATTTCCTGAGTTTCAACAAAATTTTATTCCATGGCGTAGTAGGCCAGTCTGTTTCCAGATCAGATTCCCACAAGAGTTCTACTTTGGTTTTATGTCTTTTTCAGAAGGTGCCATTAGGCGAGACTAAATGTGTGAAGCTCTGGTGTTTATGAGCAGTAAATTGTGCCATGGGAAGAGGGGTTGGGATTGTGAGGGGGCAAGGTTGTAAATGTAGTCAATGCCTCAATTATTGCATTCTGCAAAGTCAGAAATTTAGATTTAAAGGAAAGAGGTAAATGATAGAGAGATTGTAGTTGTGTGAATGGAATGAGTGAACCCTTGTCGAAAAATTGATGTACCCACAGCAGGCCTTTGTTCCTCCAAACCCTCCAGTAAATATGTTTCCCTTTGATGAGAATCTGTTTGTTATGCCAGATTGTGGAAGTGAAAAAAGTTTCTGAGTCGTGTGAGGCTAAATGAGATGCATTAGATAGTAGTTTACATGATTGCTTAAGTATGGGAGTAGAGAGTTTTTGTGGCTTTCGGGTAAAGGAGAAATATTTCTTGAATGAGACAGGGGTTAACAAAGAGAGTTTGAGATCCACCCAAAGAGGTCTATTTTTAGATTGAGTAGTGATCCAATATGATAATTGTCTTAGTTGAAAGGCTAGTTAGAGAAATGGGGAAAGTTAACTCCTCCTTCTGATTTTGGTCTTGTTACTTTCTGTAACGCCATTCTTGACTTTTTGGCATTCCATATAAAGGAAGTTAGAATGGAATGGATGTTGGTATGTTAGAAAGAACATATAGAACTATAGGTGTCTATAGGTGTCAACATCATCTTGATAGTGTCCAAGCGACCCCACCAGGATAGATGTAGGGGATGCCACCTTGTAGTTAATAATTTAAGTTTGGCAAAACATTTGTCTATGTTTAGAGATATAGATGCTTTAATAGAGAAGGAGAACCCGATACCAAGATATTTCATATGTTTAGAGTTCCAAGTGAAATTAGAAATCTTAAAATCGTCTTTGAAAGTGTATTTGCTAAAGGATAATATCTAATTTTTCCCTCTGTTTAATTTATAACCTGACACCAGGCCATAACCATGCACCTCTTCTAAGAAGGCTTTGAGTGAGAATTGTGGTTGGGAGAGAAAAACTAAGATGTGGTCAGCGTATGCATCTAATTTAATTTGTTGAGAATCCGCGACAAAGCCTGTGATGGATTGATTTTGACGGATTTTTTATAGGAATGGTTCCAAAGCTAAATTGAAAAGAAAAGATGATAGGGGACACCCTTGACAAACTCCTCATTGGGAGACAAGACCATTAGCTGATATTGCAGCTTTGGGTGCAGCTGTGGGTTCTGAGTAGAGTAAAGCAATTAAGGACGTGATTTTGAGTCCAAAACCGAACCATTTGAGAGCATGGAACATAAATGGCCAATAAACCCGATCAAAGGTTTTTTCCGCGTCTAACGCGATTGCTGCCAGGGAATCGGAATGATGTGATGATTTGGATATAATATCAAAAAATAAACTTGTGTTATCTGTGATATTGCGACCTTTGACAAAACCTAATTGTTCCTTACTGAGTAACATGGGGAGATGCGGTTCCAGTCTTAGAGCTAAAAGATTTTATAGTCCACGTTGACTAAGGAGATGGGTCTATAGTTTTTACAGAAGTGTTGGTCTTTATTAGTTTTCGGTATTAGACAGATCAAAGTTTCAGAGAAAGAGGCAATGGACTTGCGAGAAGTGATAAAGGAAGAAATAAGGGTGTGCAAATGTGGGAGTACTAAATGAGCGAAGTGTAAATACAATTCCACTGTGAAACCATCAGGGCCAGGAGCTTTGTCTTTTTAAGGGTTTTTAAAGCATTGAATAATTCTGATTATGTGAGGTCAAATTCCAGTGATGTTAAATCCAATTGAGGGTTAATGTGTTTTTGTATTGTGGAGAAGTAGTGGGAGAGGTCTGTGTCTGAAGGTATGTTTTTTGGTGTATAAAGAGATTTGTGGAAGTGTGCAAATTCTTGAAGAATATCAGGATCTTTACGTTTCGGTATTTGATTATCATCTATAATGGAATCAATGTGAAGTTTCTGTTGTTTAATTTTTAAGTAATCGGATAGAAGTTTGCCCGATTTATTTTGGCCCCCATAGTACTTTGCTGAGGATTTTAGTACATGTAAGGAAGCCTGTTTAGTGGTTGATTCATTAAAGGCTATCTTTGCATTAATGAGTTCATTGAGAGTTTCTTTTGACTTTGATATATAAAAAGAGTGTTCAAGCTTTTTAATTTTATCAAGAAGGGTGTTGTGTGTTATGCAAAAAGCTTTGTGCTTGTTTGACACAAATCTAATAACGAAGTGTCTAGTAGTGGCTTTGAAGGCATCCCATACTGTGTGGAAGGAGACATCTTTTGTTAGATTAATAGAGAAGAATTCTTGAGAAAAGGAGGCAAAATAGGATTTAAACTTGGGGTCGAGAAGTAAAGAGTTATTAAAACGCCATTTTTTGGGTGATATGGAATGACTCAGTTCAGTTCAGTTCAAAAGCTTTATTCGGTTTGCAGGATACAGCTATATAAGCAGAACAAAATAATAATACAAAATTGAATAAAAGATTTGATCATAAAAAAGTTCATTTGCGTATCAGAAAAAGACCACATTAATCTACTTAGTACATTGCAATATAAAGGTTCTGCCCCTTTCAATGCCAAGAGGGAATTCCATTAGCATTAATTGGCAATTTGTAATTTCCACATATGGTAACAAATATATAACAACTGTGCAAAAAATGCAAGGTGCAATGAGGCATTATTAAAGTACATTATATATCCACAATCTCCTCAAAATTAGGAGTATAAAAAAGTTGCTATCAATACATAGTAATGTGCAAAAGAGGCATTTATGGTTTCACTTATTTAGCAGGTAGGATACAATACAATTATCTGAGTTTCCTAGACATGATATTAACAATATTTAACCATGTGCAAATTCCACATTTAATAACAAACATGTAATAACTGTGCAAAATGCAAGGTGCAAATGAGGGCATTAACAGTGCAATACACATCCGCAGTCTCCTCCAAATTGGAGGAACATAAAGTTGCTATCAGTGCATAATAATGTGCAAATACGCAAATATATTAAAAACTACATGGGACAGATTATTGACCCCCTCATAGATACACATTTTAGCACATAAGATGCAGTAAAAAAAACAAATATCTGAGTTTCCTAAAGATGATAATCACTTCATTGCAGTTTTGGTGGAACGAACATTATATTTTAAAAAAATAGGTTTAAGATACAGTTTCCTAAAATGGTAATAAAACTTACAAAACAGTAAAAAATGGCAACAGCTTTGTCTTGAAATATTGTCACAGGGGCACAAAGAGTTGGATCTGATTCTCATGTGCGGGAATGACACTAAGTGGTGAACAATCCCAAACCTTAAACGGGTTAGGACAAATCGGTGGGAATTACGTGTTACAGTGGTGAGATGTGTCTGAAAACCTTTGTTTAAGTTTAAATCGTAATAGAATACTGCAGTTGGTAAATTTCTAAGCTGCCTCTCTCTGGCCGCTCTCTTATATGACAAAAACCTCAATTTGAGATCTTTCTTAGAGATCGACGCTGCAGCTTCTGGTCTCAAACGAATGTTACAGTTATATAGAAGGTTAAACCAATAATAGATATAACTCAACCAAGATATGCGAGACGAATGGTCTAGCCTCAAACAGTCTTTAATAATTGTTTGTGTAAATAGTGTTTCAGGTTTGGACCAAATAGACCGCCAGAGTAATAATGGGCGTAATGCAGCTAAATCCATAACATATTCTATCCCAACCTCCTCGTGAATTAACTCGGTTGATGCTGAGGGAGGTACACATAGTAATTTTTTTAGAAACGTATTTTCATCGTTCTGTAGAGAATTCACACAATGGTGTCCCCACACCCCTGCCCCGTACAATGCCGATGAAACACACCTGGCATTGTAGATAGCCATCATTTCTTTTATTCTTTTTTGCCCCAATTTAGCGGAGAATCTAAATACACTATTGGTGTTTCTACTCATCTTCATTCTCACGTTCTCATCCTCATTTGCCCATTTCCCATCTCTGGAGAATGTTATGCCTAAGTAGCAAAACCTACTGACCGTCTGCATTTTAACTTTATCGATAAAAAAGGTACTAGCCGGTTTTACTTTCTTGCCACAAATCATTGCGAAGGTCTTGGATTTATTAACTATCAATTTTCTATTTCCAATAAATAGCTCAAAGTTATCGATAAGACGTTGTAAACCAACCTGTGTTCGCGATAGAAGGATAGCGTCATCCGCATATAATAAAATCGGGATAACACACCCATCTATAATAGGGGCATCCGAAGGTAACTGACTTAAAATAGAATCAATCTGATTAATAAATAATGAGAATAAAAAAGGCGCTAAAACACAACCCTGTCGGATTCCTCTGGCAACTTTAAAAAACGGTGTACATTCCCCTGATGGTCCATAGCGAACTTTGCATGACAGTCTTGAGTAGAGCCGTGCTAAAAAATATACACATTCCTTTGGGGCACCTAGTCCTAATAAGATTTCCAATAAGATTTTATGATCTACAAGATCGAAAGCACTGCTCAGGTCTGCGAAGCAAAGGAACAGATTGCCCTCCTTTGCAATTGTGTATTTATTAAGAAGGAGGTTCAAATTTACGCACTGTTCCATTGTCCCCACACCTTTCCTAAAACCATATTGTGCTTTTGATAAAATTGTATTTTCCGTGGCCCAAGTTTCTAATCTTTTTAGCATAATCCTACTCATTATTTTAATTGAGGAGTCCAAAAGAGAAATTGGGGGATAGTTACTTGCCCCAGATTTGGAACCTTTTTTAAAAAGGGAGATAATTAAGGCTTGGCCCCATGAAATAGGTATCTGTCCCACCGCAGTCGCGTTAAAGAACCTAGTCAGAATAGGGGCCCACAAATGTAACTCAGTTTTGTATAGGTCCAGCGGGACCCCATCAGGTCCAGGGGCTTTACCCCCTTTACTATTAGTTAGGCCCTCATATACCTCATCTAGACTTGTATCCAGGGGTAAATTTGGCCAAGTACAATTGCTTGACATTAAAGAATCTAAAACTATCCTTTCGGGGTTAAAAATATTTAAAAGGGGGAGGAGCCTAGCGCGCATCCAAGATGGCCGCGTAGGTGCGAGGCTCCCGAGGACCTCCGCAACCTCCTACGTTTATCCTGTCTTCATCCTGAATTGGTTGAGGGGACTGTGTCGGTAAACCTGAGCTGAGGTGGTACCCGTTCTCCTTTTTCGCATCGGACCTCGGGTGTCGGAATGAGCACCGAATGAAGTTTGCGGCCTGCTTCTCTCCTGAACCTGGACTCGAGTTTGGGGGTGACCCAGTGGAGAAGTGAATAACAACAGCAGGACGGGCCCGGCGAGTCGCGTACCCCACACTTTCACTTTCGCTTTTGAGTCCCCTTGCCGTCATCGCGAGTGGGATTACGGCGCTTCTTTGTGTGGTGGTGGCCTCGCTGGGGGACCCTGCCTGACTGTTTGCGGGGACCCACTCCGCCTTCCTGAGGTGACCTCCGGCCTTGATTGCTGGCTCTCCACTGCGAGAGCGGTGAGGGTGTGAGATATACGACGATGGCCACGAAGCAGGATGGAGATCGGTCGAAGGCCAAACCGACCCGGCGTGGCACCGCACTTCAAGTCAACGTTATGGATCGCTACACCCTCCCGAAGGGGTCTCCCGGCGGATCGCATAAGTCTTCCGAGTACCTCCCGGATGCCCAGGAGTCACCTGCGGATCTGACTTTGCAGGACGTCATGGGCGCCATTGCCGAGATGAAGACCTCAGTGGGCCAACAATTCGACACTTTGGCGCACAAACTCGACGCGGTCCTCATCGATGTCAACCTTGTGAGAGCTGATCTCTCCAAGACAAATGACCGTGTTGATTCTTTGGCCCATACTGAGTCGGGTCTCACAACTGAGGTAGCGGCCCTCCAGACGGAGGTGCGCCGGCTCCGACAGGCAAGTGCACTCACGGATCGGCGCCTGGAGGACTCCGAGAGCAGGGCACGGAGGAATAACGTCCGCATTATCGGAGTGCCTGAGGGACGGGAGGATTCGGCGGCGGATCTCTTTGTGGAGGGCCTGATTTCTAACCATCTCCAGCCTCGAGGACTGAGTAAATTCTTTGCGGTGGAAAGGGCCCATAGAGTTGCCGGTGGCAGGCCGAAGGTCGGAGCTCCCCCGTGGCCTCTTATTGCCCGTATTTTCAACTTTCGGGACAGGGATGCGATTTTGCAAGCTTCCAGACTGCACGGGCCGCTTAAGTTGGAGAACACGGAGGTGAACTTTTATCCTGACTTCACGCAGGCGGTCCAGAAACAGAGACTGAGTTTTATGGGCGTCAAGCGGCGACTTCGAGACATGAACTTAAAATACGCAATGCTTTTCCCGGCCAGGCTGCGTGTGGAGGTTGATGGTCGCACCCATTTTTTTGACCAGCCTGAGCCGGCCGGGGACTGGTTGGACACTTTGTCTGGGAGGCACGATCGGGATGGGACGGGGGCAGCGGGAGGAGAGTGCCCACCGGACCGGGTATGAGGTATTGACACTGATGCACATTCTTGATGATGCCACGTCTTGGCCACGCTTGGGGACTTTTGACTGGTGTGTCTTGTTCCCCCACCAGTGGAGGTTGTGCTGTGTCTCGCGGGGGTTCTCTTTCCTCCTCTAGGGGGTCTTTGTAGCGTAGTTTGTAACGGGGCGACAGGCACACTGCAAGTTGGGGGGGGCTGTTTGGGCTCATGCAGGGGTGCAGGGAGGGGGGAGTTTTGGTTGGGATGCAGGGTTGGGGTTGGACGTTGTTTATTTGTACCACAAGGCAGGAGTGTTGTTGTGCTATCCTCAGGGTGCTCTCTGGGGGGGGACTGATTGGCTTTGATTATGATGGGGGGTAGGGGACTGAGCCTTTTATCCTGGAATGTTAATGGACTGGGGGACAGGATAAAACGGGGGGTGGTCCTGCAGTTCTTAAAACGGATTTCACCCGCAATAGTATTTCTGCAGGAAACACACCTCATTGGAAATTCCTATCGCGCTATGAACAGACGGGGCTATCGCCTTGTAGCTCACTCGGGCTTCACATCTGGTTCGAGGGGAGTGGGCATTTTGGTTAAAGCCTCGCTCCCATTGGAGGTTGATGAGGTGCTCCATGATGACAGGGGACGATATACGGCTCTGGTGGGTAGGCTGGAGGGTAAAGTGATTGTTTTAGTTTCTGTTTATGTCCCGCCAGGGTTGCAGACGACTACTTTCGCCGACTTGGGGCGCCTTCTTCTTGGGCTGCCGGAGGGGATTCTAGTGCTTGGGGGGGACTTTAACGCTGTGGTTTCTGGAACTGAGGATCGTCACCCACCCAGGGATCTCCCCTGCGCCCAAGCTTGGTTGGCTGGCCTCTTGGATACCCTGGGGCTGGTGGATTGTTGGCGGCTGAAACACCCCACGCAGAGACAATACACCTTTCATTCTGGGGCTCATGGCAGTCTTTCAAGGCTTGATTATGTCCTGATGCCAGCAGCACAGGCGGGGAGGGTTGGAGAGGTGCGACACCTAGCTCGGGGTATTTCAGATCACTCCCCGCTTCTGTTGCACTTCGACATTGTCCCGAGGGGGGAGGGGAGGGTGGTCCCGATCAACCCCTGGTACCTGCGTGACCCCACAATTCGCGCAGATTTGGTTAAATCTCTTGAGCGATATTTTGAAGACAATGTGGGATCTGTGTCGTCTGCTGTTTCTTTGTGGGAGGCCTTCAAGTCGGTGCTCCGGGGGGAGGCCCTGTCCCTCATCTCCCATTCCCGGAGGCGCGCGCGGGAGGAGGTGACCCGTATCGAATCTGAGATAACTGAGGTGGAGGGTGATCTGGAGTGTGGGGTCGCGGACGACAAATTGCATGCTCTCAGACTTAAGCAGGCGGACTACAGGGCCCTAGTCACGGAGGCGGCCAGGGGCTTGAGTAGAGAGCAACAGGGGCGGCTGTATGATGTGGATGATAAGGCTGGTAAATTGATTGCGTGGTTGGATAAAAGGGAGAGAGCGAGTCGCGTGGTCCCGTTGATTGAGAGACTGGATGGTGTGTGTGTCACTGAGCCGGAGGAAATTGTTGCTTGTTTTGCTGAGTATTTCCGGGGGGTGTATTCCCCGGTATCTTCCCGCTCGGAAGAGGATTCCCATGACCTGCTTAAAGACATTGCGCTGCCTTCCCTCTCGGAGGAGGATAAACTGTTGTTGGATGCGGCTCCGACATCTGATGAGATAGCCCTCGCCATACGTTCGGTCGCCTCTGGCAAGGCCATGGGTCCTAATGGCCTGCCCATCGAATTGTACAAATTGCGACCGGACACGCTGGCTCCGCATCTCCGTGATATGTTCCTCGCGGCCCGGTCGGCGGGTTCCCTCCCGCTGGACCAGCGTCTTGCCACTATTGTAGTTATTCACAAGGAGGGGAGGCCGCGGGATCGGGTCACGTCTTATAGGCCTATCTCGTTGCTGAATGCGGAGCCGAAAATTCTCGCCAAGGTGCTGGCTAATCGGCTGGTTGGCGTGGTGTGCGATCTGATCCATCAAGACCAGTCCGGCTTTATCCCTCATCGCAACACCGCGCTCAACCTACGGCGTCTGCATGGGGTGCTCGCGAGGGTACCGTTTATACGAGAGCCAGCCATTTTGGCGTCCTTGGACGCCACTATGGCGTTTGACACGCTTGAGTGGCCTTATATTTGGGTGGCGCTGGCTAAGTTTGGGTTTGGCCCGGGATTCATTGGCTGGGTGAAATTGTTATATTCCGGACCGCTGGCGCAGGTGGTTGTGAACGGTAGAGTATCGGCTCCCTTTGAATTGGGCAGGGGCACGAGGCAGGGCTGCCCGCTGTCGCCGCTCCTCTTTGCGCTTGCCTTGGAGCCTCAGGCGGAGATGCTGCAGTGGAACCCTTCGATTCGTGGTCTCCGATGGACACCCAAGTATGAGGATCGCGTCTCCCTTTACGCGGATGATATTCTTTTGTACCTTGCTTCCCCGCGTAAATCATTGATCGTGTTGGTGGATGTTTTGCGTTCATTTGGTTGCAACTCCGGATTAGTCATCAACTGGGCTAAATCCTGTGTGTATGTCCTTTCGGGAGAGGCTCCTATCCTTCCGCGGGGTTGCCCTATCCAGGTTGCTCCACAGGGATTTAAATACCTGGGTATCTTTATCACCCTTGACGCTGCGGCCCGCTATACACAGAACTTACTCCCCCCCCTCCGGCGCCTGAAGGAGGAAGTGGCATGTTGGAGGCGCTTGCCGCTCTCGCCGCTCGGCCATGCGGCACTGTTTAAAATGATGTCGCTGCCACGTTTCCTATACGCCCTACAAAACACGATGGACGTCGTCCCGGCACGCTACTTTCGGGAGGTGGAAGGTCTGCAGAGCCACCTGTTTTGGGATGGGAGGCCGCGTATCGCCCTCGCGAAGCTAACGCTCCCGTGGTATGACGGGGGGGTCGCCCTCCCAGACATCAAACGGTATTACTGGGCCTCCCA
Source organism: Triturus cristatus (assembly GCF_964204655.1). Taxonomy (NCBI): domain Eukaryota; kingdom Metazoa; phylum Chordata; class Amphibia; order Caudata; family Salamandridae; genus Triturus; species Triturus cristatus. Next base: position 1,708,193,869 of record NC_140590.1, read on the forward strand.
GCTGGCTGCGATAAACCATGGCCTCTACGGGCCCGCCCTTAACCCGGCTTTTGAAATGGATAAATTGTTACTGCCGGGAGGCGACTATAATCGTGCGCTCTACTCAAGATCGCTCGACGCACGCCTGACGGGTCCCACGCGGGTCACGGTACGGGTGTGGCACGCGGCGAACTTGGCGATGGGATGGAAGGATCGGTTGACCCGGGCGACGCCATTGTATGCATCGGAGCGATTGGGCTGCTTGTGGACCTCGAAAGGCTTTGAGAAGTGGGACACAATAGGTATCAGTAAGGTGGGTGATCTTTGGACGAGGGGGGGATTTAAACCGTTCGATGTGCTGCAGGCGGAATTCCAGTTGCATGACAGGGAATACTTCCGGTATATACAGGTTCGTCACGCGCTGTGTTCTGTGTTCCCGGATGTGGCGTCCATCCCGGGGTGCTCCCCCCTGGAAGATAGGGTGCTAGATGGGCATGTCCCGGATGGCACTATCTCATTGATCTATAAAAAGCTCATCAACGATCGCTCGGGACTGCTGACTGGCCTTCGCGAGGCATGGGTCGCCGATGGATTGGAGCTGGATGACGAGGACTGGGTGTCTGCGGTGGCCTCCCCGAAAGAGGTGGCCATACCGGCCCGCCTTCGTTTCGTCCAGCTCAAGATACTCCACAGGGTCTACGTTACGGGACCGGGTCTGATGCGTATGGGATATGCCGTGGATGGGATGTGCAAGCGTGGGTGTGGTTCGCTGGGGACCTTCTTCCATATTTTGTGGGAATGCCCGGAGGTGGCGCGATTCTGGCGTGGTGTACATGCGGTGCTGCAAGCGGTCACGCGTGTGGCGCTGTTTCCCGAGGCTAGGAGATGTTTGTTGAATGTGTGGGAGCCAACTGATTACACGGTGCCGCAGACGTGGTGGGTGACTCTGGGATATATGGTGGCCAAGCGTGACATAGCCCAATTGTGGGGTTCCCAGAGGTCGCCAACGGTCTCGGTGTGGAAGGACAACATGGATTGGTGTATGTTTCGGGAGAAGGTAGTGTATGTTGCGAGAGGTAAGCCTGGGAAATGGGTGAAGGTGTGGGGCCCCTGGAACTCCTATCGTGGCGGGATTTGTGCCCCGCCACTGACGCCTGATTCGGCAGTGGCCCAGTCACCCTAGTCTGCTTGTTCCCATGGTCCTGGGTATCGGTTTTGCATTGTTTTTTTTGTTTTGGCCCGCCCTTCCCCCCCCCTCCCCCTATTTCTGTGGATCGGTAGGGTCCTCCCCAGGAGAGCTCAAAATGCTGCTTTGACTTTCGCTTCCTTGTGGATTTGTTTATTGTTTCTCTTAAAAATGGAACCGCCAATTGGGGGCTTCGGATGGTGTGGCCGCCAACGCTTCCTTCGATTTCTGGGACCTTTATCATTTGTCGTTTGTGTATCAATAATTGTATCTATGCTCCCACTGTTTGCTAGCGGCTGGCCGGAAGGTTGTAGGCCCATCCTTGTATATTTTTCGTATACTGTAATAAAGGTTCCAAAAAAAAAAAAAAAAATATTTAACAAATGTTCAGTCCATGAGTTACAGTCTACATGTGAGGAAATTTCGGGCACTCTGTCATTCTTTAAAAAGGAGCTATTTATAGTCTCCCAGTAGAGTTTATTATTGTTTGTATCTGCCGCTAAATTAAGGTTATTCCAGGCCTCTTCTTGAAGATCTCTTTTCCTATTGGCAAGGGTTACTTCATAGATACTGCAGAGATTTTTAATACTAATGGGATTACGTGGTTTGGTGCTCAAAGCTTGTTTTAAATCATGGAGGGCGCTAGTACATCTTTTATCAAACCATCCTAAGTTAATTTCTTTTATCCCAATATTTTTCTTAATGAGGAGGCTTTCTATTGTTTCATTAATCCTAAGAAAACTTGAAGTGTGATGTTAGGATTAACTTCCTCACCAAGACAGTAATCTATCTCCTTGCTACATTTTCTTATCACCTCCTCATGTATTTTATGTGGTACGATCCTCGTCCATCTGATCCTCATGCCATTCGGTCTCACAGCTTCAACGTTATTAATACAATTATTTTCCGTAATTTGTTTGTTGCCCCAGCATTGTAATATCATGAATATGCTATTATAGTCACTTAACGCTTGCTCATTCACCCATAAATTAGAATAAGCGGTGTTATTAGAGAGCAAAATGTGATCAATGTAAGTGTTAGCATTTCTCCCTGTAAAAGTAGGACAGTTAAAATTTTCCCTATTTTTCGTACAGCTAAGCAATTCCAAATCAAACTTTGCTATCATATCATTTATCACTGTGCCATAAGGGCAATGTGGGAAATGCAAACAATCAGTATCTTCCACATTTCCGCTCTCCCTTCTAAACCCACACAAATCGCTCATTGCAAAAGGGCATGGGCGAATATTAAAATCTCCTGCCCATAAGATAATGGGCTGGTTACGTGATAACGTCATAGCCCTCTCAATTTCATTTTCCAACGGGACTAAGATTTTTCCTCTATCAGTAGTAAACAAATTGTTATAAAAATTAATCAAAATTAAATCTTTGCCTTTATTAAACTCAAGTCGCAGTACCTGAGAGTAAATATCCACTGAGGTACAACTTCTGATTCTGCAGGTATTAAGTTTAGTTGATATTAGGAGTAATAAACCTCCCTTAGCCCTACCAGCGACTGAGCTAACTGCATTCAGGCAGTACGAGGTACAACCCTCGATGAAAATAGGCTCCTTGCGCCAAGTTTCTTGGAGGCATATTATATCATAACCCATAGTTATAAAATCCCTCCAAAATGGGGTTTCCAATTTTCCATTTATACCTGCTATGTTCCAGGTGACAACGCTATAACCCAAATCCAAGCCTAAGTTAACAGCTGGCCATCCATTATTTTCTACTACAAGAATTTCTTTAGGTAGGGAGGTATCTTTCAGATATAACTTGGCTGACGTGCAGATAGATTCCAGTCCCTCTATTGTATTAGCAGCTTCAACTGTGCCAGATTTAGGTGCCGTAGATGTTTGTGTGATTATAGCTGCGCCAAATTGGTGGCAGGTATCCTGACTGCCGAATCTCTTTTCTCCCTTACATTCTACAGATGTTACAGTCGGTATAGAGCTTATAGGATAACTATCCTGTTTTGTACCTTTTGGCAGATTAAGTCAGTCAATATCCTCCAGGGATTCCAAGACCTTGAATCTATTAAATGTTGGAATAGAAAAATTAGAACTATGTCTCTAATGATTTGCAAAATTATTGTTAGTTGAAAAGCAAGGTTCCAATAGGTGCCTATGAAAATAGCCTAATGGTAATAGAGTTGTATTGCATTCCCGCGCCGATGGCAATGGAGCATTTTTAAGGGTGCTTTTGGCCCATGAACAAGATTTAAAATGTATTATAACACATTCCCCCTCAAAGTTTTTCCTGAGGGGGCCTACCAACCCCACACTTTGTGTCAGTATGATCTGGCTGGCCCCCTCCATAGGGTAATTGCAATTATTGGCCAGCCAATGAAGGGTTTTATTTTTTAATGCATCGTGATTCTCTGTTTGCCCATTTCTTAACTCAGGTATGTTTGTAAGCACTGCCACATAAGCACTGCATTCTGGGGGAAAATGGATACAAGGAGGGGTCTGTCTAGTAGTTCTTGCTGTCGCGTGAGCTTCCTTGTCCCTGCATAGTTGTTCTATAGGTGTAATTTCTACATTGTCTTGTGCTGCCTGGTTAGTACTAGTAATTGAATTACCTTCCTCAGGTAATTGGGGAATTATAGCTGAACCTCCGCAAAGCTGACTTGTAACTTGTTGTTTACTAACAGGAACACTTTTGGTGTTTATGATAGAAACCGTGGAGAGTTTGTTATTGGTCACATTTGTTTTACCAGTACTTCCTTCAGTGGTGCTCTCTAGTGTAATGGTTGCTTCTGCACCTACTCTTTGTAGTTCGTGCGACCTATTTGTGTCAATGGATCCTCTTAGTTTATGGACTTCCCTCGCCAAGTTATCCACTTTTTCGTGTAAGGGCCTAATCAGCTCAGCTAATTTATCAAAAATAACTTCTATGTTAAATATATCCACAGACTTTTGTTTAGCCCTTGTGCGAGTAGTGACCATATTTTCCATTGTGGTTGTTTTTTTTTCCCTTTTCCTCGTAATGTTTCCCTGACCTGTAATTTTTTTCCGTGCACCTTTTGGGTTGACCAGGGGGGATAATAGGGGAACAGAGCTATCATCTGTTTCGAGCAGTCTAGGGGTGATCGAAATTTTAGACTGGATACTATCATTAATATTAACTCCATCTGTTCATTTGGAGTGCGTGCTTGTGGTATCCATTCGGTCTGAAGAATAAATATTGACAAAACTTCTTAACTTGGTTGGATCTTCATATACTGTGGTATTATTGTTGAAAGTAACCTTGAAAATGCACGGATGAAACAAACCAAATCGAGCACCAATAGAGCAAAGCGCTGGTCTCATGGTGAGGAACTCTCTGCGTCGATCTGCTGTGGATTTTGTGTAATCTTGTGAGAAGAAGAGTTGATGTCCTGAAAAGGAGATCCGTTTCATGAGCCTGGCTGCTGTTAAAACTTTGAGGAGGTCAGTGTATTCCAAAAAATACAATATAAATCCTCTCGGTTTTCTTGTGCTGGAAGAAGCTGAGTGAGTCGGACCGAGACAATTTGCGCATTGAATATTGAGGATAGTAACCTCAGGTAGCTGAAGCATTGTTGGTAAGATCCTTTGGAAGAAGGAGATTGGGTCTGGCCCTTCTGACCCCTCTGCAATGCCATAGATATGAAGGTTATTCCTCCTATTTCTATTTTCGAGGTTTTCAACCTGCTTTTGTAGTGCTATGACTTGAGAATGAAGAGCCTCGGTTTTAGCATATGATGAGTTCAGCGTCTCAACACTATGTTCGACTTTAATAGCTCTTTCTTCTAATTTCTCCCAACCATCTGTAAGAAATTGTATTTTGGTGTTTGTCTCTTCAACAAATGGTCTTAAAGCTTGAATCTCCTCCAGAAGAAGATCTATAGAAACCGATGAAGTTTGCTTTGGCAGTGAAGGGGTATCCTTTTTCAATCTTTTAGATGTTATTTTAGTAACTGCTGAAGGGACAGAAGCGGGACGTGTAGACGTGTAGACGCCATTTTAGGTGATGAAGTCAGAGGCCCTTCCATTTAGAAAAATGAAGCGTCTAGTTAGATTAGACCAGAGAGCAGCCTTGTAAACAATACTGACAGAAGAAATGTACTCAGCACTTCCACAATTATTGGAAATCAATAGCACATCTATTTATTTTATAGTAATATCATTTGAAAGAAAAAGGCATAGGCTGAAGAGCAAGGAGATTATGGAATACACTTATCAGTTAAATGCAGGTGCTTGAAAAGCACATGGGTGTCTGAATAGCAGATAAATAAGATTGAAATGAGCCTACTCAAAAATGCACTACCAGTTGCATCAAGCAAAAAGTAAAAGTAAAGACAATCTGTGAAGTAGGTTATGAAATGGAGGTTATTTCAAACATATCGAGCAGAAAGGACATAGAGAACAATCATTAAAGCCTATCCATAAAGGGTGTTGAAGTGATAAAATGAGCCTCAGATATGAATTAAGATAATTTAGTCACAAATAATAAAGTTTGATATGGATTCCATATCCTGATTTGTAGTATGGATATTGTCTTTTACCTCAAGTAGGCCTGGAAAATTGCCTCCAGAAATCAGAGCAGGACTAGAGCACACAGAAATTCGATTGAGGTAATTGAAAAGACTCCTTCACCGTATAACTGTTGAGCTTTGCTGCCTTCTGTATGAAAACTTGTGGTTGTCATGAAAACGTGCTGTGCCTTCCGATCGAGAGTACCTCAGGTCGCGGGCATCCACAAAATGGTGGCCAGCGCTCCCGTTCGGTCGCGAAGGAAAGGGCACTGTAACATTAATATGCAGCCGGAAGGAGCTCCGCACTTTATTTATGCGGGTGGAGAAAACAGTTCCGACATCCGCTCAGTTAAAAAAGTGAGCGTACGCCGTGTGTTGACTCAGTAGAATCCCGTCGTCAGTCAGCCGTCGCTCCCCGGGTCAGGGAAGCACCGCCATCTTCCTTGGGTGCAAGCCACGCCCCGCACCATTTTTCTTTAAAACTAACTATGAGAAATATCTATTGTTGCTGCCATGTTTGTGAGTGGCATGCTGGTATGTTTTTTTTAAAGCGCTACACGCCATCAAGGGAGCTTCAGAGCACTTTTGGGTTAGGTACAAGATTAGAAATGGGTCCACATGGGCAGGGAAACAGTAGTCCTGTACCACAATATCCTAATAATGGTAATCAAACACCAAGGTCTTAGAGGATGACCCTGCTATGAGGGAGGCTGGATTTAGGCATCAAAGCAGTCCAGGTGCAAGTGCAGACAGTAGAAGGAGTCAGGCCTTTGCATGATGAAAGAGGCAGGTTTTCGATGTTTTCTGAATCTGCTGAAGTCAGGTTCAAGATTTAGGTGCTTCGGGAGGGAGTTTCATGGTGATGATCTGTGTGTGTGAAGAGTGCTGACTTCTTGATGGGTGATAGGAGAGGAACAGCTTAGGTTACCGAGGTTGTGAGCAGCTGTGCAATACTTTGAGGATGAAGCAAAGTTATTTGAATTAGTGTCTCTAGTGTAGGTGAGACGTGGTCATAGCAAATCAGGCCAAACAGGAGACAGGAATCGTCATTCAGGACCGGCTGGAGCTTAGATATAGCATAAAAATGGAGGCCACGACTAAGGCTCATACAATAGTCGATGCAGGAAATCACCACTGCAAATATGGTAGCGGTTTTCTGAGCTATATGAAGTAGAGGAAGGACATCTTAAAGTAGACGTAAATGGTGGAAAGCAGCTTTAATCACTGAGCTTGCATAGTGATTGAAAGAAAGACTTCTATGAAACAACGCACTTAGATTGCATGCTTTTTCCACTGGCTGGTGGTAGGAATCTGAGGACTCAGGGCAGGGGAAAGGAAGATGGATCCGAGAGATGCTCTCAAGCAGCGAGGCGCAGACAGTTTTTCTGCATCCAGTGCTGAAGCACATATAAGCAGTGAAAGGCTTTCAATGAGTTGCAAGAGCTGTTGTCAAGTTTACATACCCGCGTATCATCAGCATACATACAATATCATTTATTTTAGGACTCACGTATACTAATGCGAGGGTTCATGCAAATGTGGAACAGGAACGGTGATAGAAGTGAGCCTGGTTGGACTCCACGGGTCATTACAGCTGATCCTGGAGAGGAACAGGCTCACTCTGACCGGAGTGTGGCTTAGGGGAAAGGAGGAATACTATGATAGTGCAGTTCCATTGATGCTAGCTGAGAGATTGAAGCCATTGAGCAATACATGATGGTCAGTGGCACTGAATGACACTGAGAGGCCCAGAAGGAGTAAGGTAAAGAGCGTGCCTTGATGGAGAGAGCTGAGACGCACTTCCCTAATGTATAGAAGTCTGGATTCTGCGGCCCTCTCTGGTTTAAAGATGGATTTAAATTCGATGAAGAGGCCATAAAGTGGCAGCAGGTCTCTTTCTAACTCGAACTAACAACATTTGCATTAAAGGATCCCTATGCAGGCTGCCCAATGTATTTACCATTCATGGGTATTGTAAAGCATCACTTTGCAGTATGTTAGGCACTTTAATTAATTTAGATTTGCAATATAATGCTTTACAATTATCAGTAGTTGAGCAACTGGGCAGTCCACATTTGACAAAAAACAGGAACACACAAAGTTTTAAAAATCTCTGGGAAGCTGGCATTGATAAATAATGCATTTAAATTAGTATGACCTGTCACAATTTCTATGGCCTGAGTATCATCCCAAAGTCAATAGGCCTGGCCTTTGAATCTGCTATGGTAAGCACACACAGTCATGGACAAATGCAGATCTATTGCAGTAGCACATTAAAGTCAGACCTGTTGTTTTTGCCAGTGGTCGTCATATTTATCGCTTTTAAAAAAGTGTTATTTTGACAAGACCTTCAGACATTTTGTGAGTGAGGTCGTTTGGCGTACTTATTGTCTGCCTCTAAATCAGGTAGTGACAGTGGGTGACAAGCACCAGTCATAAACTTCTGCTGTGATCTACCCTTGCTGTTAGTTGTTCACTGCAGGTGACCCCTGGAATGCCCACCAGAAGACCGCTTCATTCAAAGTACAAGGCTAGTTCACTGAATGGGGGTAGAGGACATGAGGTGGCATGCAGCATGAGTTCCACCATCTTCAGGTCCATCATGGCCTCCTCACTCCCCCATCTTAAGCTCATGATGAGGTTCTTGATTGCTCCTTTCTCTTGTGGCATCATCAGTTTCACTTTTTTTGTGTTACTGCACCTTGTGATTGAGCACACTTGTCTATATTGCCAGTCGCTATAGAACCGGCGTCCTCCTCATGCTGCCAGCCTCACTCTTGTGCTGCATTCATGTGTATTTCCATATCTCTGCTAATTTTCTCTTACTGTGCTTATTCTGTAAACTGTTGTGTTTCTCTTGTGTTTCTCTGTTTCTGTTCTGCTTTCTTCCACTATTGTGCTTCTTCTTTCACTCTTCTGCTCTGGCCCATTTCCCGCCTCCCCCCACCCCCCGTTTTCTCTATGTCTCTGCTTTTTTCCAATATTGTGCTTATTCTATAACTTTTGTGCTTCTCTCGTTCTCTGCTTATTCTTATTATTATGCTTATTCTGTAACTGTTCTACTCCCACCCATTTTACCCACTTCCTACTAACTCCTCTACTGATCGCTGCAGCCTAGCCCTGCCCACCACCTCTCAGTACTGCTCCCTCCTCCCAGGACATACTTAATCGAGGCCACAGGAGTGCCAAAGGCAAACCTGTCTGTGCACATCCAAGTCTTGACTGTACCCAGTGCCAGGACCCCAGGGCCCACCTGAAGGTACAACGCTGCCATCCTCCACAACGTGAACACCAAACGACACAGTGAACACTGCTGCCACGCTGCACCTCCCTCCACGACCATTCTCCTGAACCAGATTTACCTTCCACTCTTCTATGACCACCGTCATGCCGCAAAACCCCACACCGACCCCTCCCCCCACAGCGCCAGAATCAGGCAACTGACTCCATGGCCTACTCCTCAACACACGCTTGATGTGCAAGCATTCTACCAACTTATGGGGCTTCATCACCACCCTCGAACCGAACATTGTTTCCTCACTGAGACCTGGCTCAACCTGGCCTCCACCGCTGTCATCACCACAGAGATCCCTGACTGACACAAAATCATTACCTGGACTGCACCAACGAGCCAGGAGGAGGAATAGCCATCATCCACAAAGAGGCCATACAGTACACCACGACCACCCACAATACCACCATCCTCATGGAACACCTCAACTTCAAGTTCCACATGGAAAACAAGACAACCATCAGAGACAACTTTCCGTAGTGACCCTCGGGCCAATGCTCTAGCTTCTGCATCCCCATCGGAGTCTTCATTGCACCCCTAGCCCTGGACTCCAAGGGCTAAATCTTCCTTGGCGATTTTAACTTCTACATAGATGACCACAATGGCAAAACGGCCCATCTCCTCGAGAATATGAACAGCCTCGGACTGACGAATATCGTCCGAAACCCCATGCACACCACAGGACACATGCTGGTCCCTATTTCACCTGCAGCAACCGCATCAAAGACAGGCATGTCACAGAACTTACATGGACGATCACTCTATCATCCACTTCAGCTTCTCCAAACCTCCACTGTCACCTGCAAGATGGCCAGAGACCCTGGACCAAAATTTCAAAGACCAGCTTTATGGATGCCCTCAACACCTCAAACCTAGCTGCTGCCACCAATCTGAACAGGGAATTATTTAAAAGCGCACTACCACCTAAGAGGTATACTGATGCTGTATTACTCAACAGCAAAACATATGATGCTGAACAGTGTATCAATGATCAACAACTATTTGTTTAGGATTGTGTCTTAACCACACTCTTTTAAGCCCTTTCCTAAAGTGGACTAGCTCACCAGACACTCTCAGGGCAGTTGGGAGATCCTTCCATAGGCGAACTGCTTCGATCATGAAGGCGAGCCCCCCTCAATCTGGTTCTTCTGAATCAAGTCATACTGGCACTATTAGCTGAGAACAAGCGAAAGTTCTTGTTTGGAACATGCCATTTTATTCTTTTTTTTGCAGGGGAGATGGTCCAAAGATATGAAGGGCTTTAAAAACAATACAGAGATATTGTAACCTTATTCTCTGTATTAGTGAGAACTAGTGTAGTGGCTTCATGGACTGGGAAGCAGAGGACCTTCTTGGTATATTTAGGATCAGCCTGGCTGCCACCACCTGAACACTCTGAAGTCTCTTGGTTAGATACTTTGGGGCTCATAGTAGCAGGGCATTACAATAATCCAGCTGACCCAGAATCACACTGCATTCTAGATGAAATGGGAAGCAGTGGGAGAATCTTATGCAGCGCTCTAATTAGGGAGAAGAAGACTCCAACCATCTTGCTAACATTGACTTCCAGGCTGAGATTCCTATGAAATGTTACACCCATTACTCTGAGGGCATCAAGAGCTTGTCTGAGGACCTGGGCCAGAAATTAGGAGGAAGAGGGTTGAAACTTTGGCGCTGGGCAGCATAAAATCTCTGTCTTGTCACCATTAGACTGCAGTGTGTTGGATTTGAACCAGGCCGCAGCCTTTTGCATGTACTCGTGGAATATATCCAGTGGAAGTGATAGATGTATGTATGTATGTTCTTATATAGCGCTCGACTTACCCTTGGGCATCTCAGCGCTTGCATTGGGAACCCATCCTGGCTTTTTCCCTGTGAGATAACCCGTACAGGGCATCCCCAAGGTGAAAGCCAGGCATCCCGCCACAGGGGGGGAGCCGTAGTGGAGATTAAGCAAGCTATTGCCCAGAGTTGCAGAGTGTGAACCCATGATTCGAGTAGGCACCGAAGTGAGAATTATCGAGTCCGTGGACACTTGGGCTCAGACCCTGCCGCGTCGGGAATTGAACCCTGGTCCCAGGTCTGACCTCTGCTTCAGGGTATGCCTCCTCTAACCAGTGAGCCACACTTCTCCACATCTCCTTCTAATCACAAGATCAATTTGGTATCATCAGCATAGTTGACTAGGTTGATCTTTTATGATTTGTTGATTGAAATCAATGGACACATATAAATACTAAAAAGTGTGGGACTTACTGAAGATCCCTCTAGAGCACCATGTTTAATGTCCTATATTCAGAGCAAAAAGGGGGAAGGGCTTTAGCCTGGTGTGTCTATTAGACAGGTTTGACTGCAGACACTTTGCCACCATGCCCCCAAATCCACCTGAAGAGAGCCTATTCAAGAAAATGCCATGGTTGACCATATCGCAAGCAGCAGACAGATCTAGCGAGATCAATATCACTATATGTCACTTGTCTGCTTGCATTCTAAGATCATCCATGATTGTGAGTAGAGCAGTTTCAGTTCCATGCCCTTAATGGAAACCAAACTGCTCGTCCTCCTATATGGGATTTGTTTCTAGGAAATGAGAGAGTGTTTTGCTGACAAAATGTTCCAAGATTTTAACTAGATAAGGTAGGAGAGATGTTAGTGTAACTGTAGTTAATTAGAGACATGGGATCTACAGTTGGCTTTTTCAGAAGCGGAATGACATTTTCCCTTTTCCTAAGCATTGTAACCACTCTGCTATTCAGGGATTGGTAGGAAATTGTCCATCACTGTGAGAAGAGTTCACTCTTCAATTTGTTCGAGATCTGCTGGGATAAAGGGTCCTACCGGGATCCAGAGGATAAGTTATGTCAAGTTCACTGAAATTGTCCTCACTTAGGTTCTCAAAATGTTCTAAAGCATTTATTTGTCCTGATTGAGCAGTATCACAGATGGAGTATCTATGAAAGGTGTTACCTTGAGCCCCATGGCCAAACAGAAGGATCTGAGTCAATGAGATGGTCTCTATCCCATCTGTGATTTTTTTAATTTTCTCCTCGAAAAATATTGCCAAATTATCACAAAGATATTGTGAGGCAGGAACATGATTATTTAAGCACTCTGGTTTGGACAGCCAAGATAGCGCTGAAGTGGTATTCCTCTTTAGCTCTGGTAGTATCTATCTTATATTTTCGTATGGCATCTTTTAAAGCTTTTTTATCCTTTGCATCATAGAGCTTCCTCCGATTCCTTTCTGCTGCTTTACAGAACATTTTCAATTTGTTGAGCTCTGCGGTGTACCAGGGGGCTGAGAATTTTCTGTAGATTCTCTAGTTCTTTATTAGGGAAAACCAAACTAGGGTAGTTCTAATCTTGTTTCCAAATTCTATATAGTTTTCTTCCACTGGCTTATTTGCATCAATAGGGAACGCAATATTGAACAAGGGTTGTTTTTTTGAGAATTTAAGAAGTTTTTTCCATTCTCTGCTGCTGCGTCTGACATTAGTGGGTGTCTTTTGGAGGACTGGTCTTTTGTTTGAATGGAAAAGTTCATCAGAAAGGGGTCTGTCCAGCACAGAGGAAGAATAACCCCTGTGAAAGCGAGATTTTTGGTAGGAAAAATGAGATCTAAAATATGTCCATCGAAATGCATCGGGTCTGTCACTAATTGTTGCAGTCATAAGATCTCACATGACCCAAGAAGGTTTTATAGGGCTGGTCCTGGGTCTCCCACAAACCATAGATTGAAATCTATCTGGAGTGAGCTAAGATCATATTGCGAAAGATATCAATCAGAGATTCTAATTAGGGGCTGTATGTACCTGGAGGCCGATAGCATAAATGCCTGTGAATAGCTGGCCCTTAAGAACTTCAATGCCTGGATCACCAACTGTGCTGACAGCATCGCCTCCATCGAAAGCAACAAGCATAGAAGATATTCCAAAATGTCCTGTGGGGACACCCAAGAACTCAGAACGGCGAAGTGTGAGATCAAAGAACTGAAGAAGACCTCTGACAGCATCATTCAAGACCTTCCCCAACCTCTAACACCGCTTGCTGAGGGCAACAAAGAAGGCAGCCCTAGCCTCACACATCAAATGCAGAGCTAACAACAGCAAGGAACTTTTCAACAGCATTAGGGATTTCTCCAAATTGCTGCCTGCGATCACAACATCACACCCTCACAGAAGCTGTGTGACAACCTCGTCAACTTCTTCCACAAAAAGATCGCAACCATTAGCAGAAACTTTGAACCCCAGCCTGCACCTAGGACTTCCTCAAGAGGCACACCCTCACTACAAATGACACAAACCATTGACTGACTACCTGGAACCACCTCTCCGCCCAGAACACCACCCCCATCATGAATTCCAACCATTCGGGAGCTCCCTCAGACCCATTCCAGCACCACAACTTCAACCTTGGACACCAAAGGATTGGCCAGGAACTCATCACCCTCTGCCAAACCCAGTGTACACAAAAACTCCTGGTCGATCTTCTTGAGTTCATTACCAGCCAAGGCCTGGAAAAGACAGTCAACAGCCAAATCACAACACACCTGGAGAATAACCAGCTAATCAACAATGCGCAATCCATCTTCCGTAGCAAGTAAAGCACCAAGACTACGCTGATTGTTCCCACCAATGACATCAGAACTTTCTTCGACCAAGGAGAAATAGCAGCTCTTATCCTCCTCAACCTCTCAGCAGCCTTCAACAATGTATCAACACCACACGCTGATTGATAGATTCTACCACATTGTCATCCAAAGGGATGCACTCAGATGCCTGACCTCCTCTCTCAGTGGAAAAACTCAGAGGATCCACCTACTACCCTTCACCTCCAAACCCAAGGATATCATCTGCAGTGTCCCCAGGGCTCATCCCTCTGCCCCACACTCTGCAGCGCATAAATGACACCACTGGCCAACATCATCAGATCTCAGGGCCTCAAGAAAATAACCTACGCAGATTACATTCAACTCAACCTCTCCCTCACCAATGACCCAACCACCAACTGGACCAATTTCCACAGGTGCATGACAAGCGTTGCCGACTGCATGAAGAACATCAGCCTTAAGCTGAACACAGACAAGACTGAAGTACTGATCTTCTGCAACAACAGCAACTCAATGGAGCAACTCCTGGTGACCCTAAGACCTGGGACCTGCTCCCATACCCACCGACCGTACCAGAAACTTCAGGATCATCATAGGTAACAGGGCTCACCATGAAATCACAGATCAACGCCATCTTCGCCGCCTGCTTTCTCACTCTGTTCATGCTACGTAAGATCTTCAGGTGGCTACCTCTGCACACCAGATGCGCCGTGACACAGATCTTCATCACCAGCCGACTGGACTATGGCAACCCTCTCTACATAGGAATCACCACACACATCCTACAGAGACTTCAAACCATAAAGAATGCTGCAGCCATGTTCATCCTTGAACTCTGCAGACAAACCCACCACACCCAACCTTAGGCAACCCCCCTGGCTTTCCTTACAGAAGAGATACAAAATCAAGCTGCTTACCCATGCACATAATGCCCTACTCAAACAAGGACCCAGCTACATTAACCACTGACTCCATTTCCACTAACTGTCGGGAAGATTCCACTCTTCTTCCCTATCACTTGCCTACACTTCTCACATCTACCTAAGCAGAAGTGGAGGATGCTCCTTCTTCTATATCGCAGCGAAGACATGGAATAGTATCCCCACGCATCTCTGAGCCATCACCTCACTTTCAGAGTTCCAAATGGCCCTCTAAACCCCGCTGTTCAAATGGCTCTCCTGGGACCTGCAACAGCCTAGATACACTATCAAGTGATTAACGATGCTATATAAATCTTTGTTGATTGATTGATTGAGTCATCACACTGCATAAATTAGAGATGACTGACCCAGTCAGCTTCTGACTCTGAATTGGCACTTGAGTACAGTTTCACAAGCACGTAGGGTCAGTTACACTGGCCCTAATGCAATAGATATTTACTGCCTACTCATAAATATTCCACAGCTGGCAGCAGAACCTGGTGCCTGCTAGCAAGAGACTGTTGGTTTTGCATAATCCACTTTCAATACACTACATTAAAATCTTAGGTTGACTATCATTAATGCAGGTGTGCCTTATTATTCTTCTCCTTGTAGATCCAGTAACAATCATTAATTGCCCGCTGCAAGAGTTGTTCGAAGTCAGAAGAAGTACTTTAGAAGCTACCTAAGTTGTTGGGAAACCACTTTGTTGAGAGGTAAGTGTGAAAGATTTCCAATAAAGGTTTCTTTTTCAGAACCACATACAAGGATTGGGATAAAAGGGCCCGGCTTCCATGCCGACTGTCTAATTCTTATAAGAGGATCAACTCCTGGATGACCTGAGAGAAAGTGTTGTGGGATCTGCTAGACAGTAAATGAGAGGATGTTGATCTTTTGCAGCAATTTCCATTGATACATGGGTTTTAAGTAGTTTGTCACAGCATGGCTGTAGGAAGGTGGAGTATTATGTGGTGATGCTTGCTAGGCACAATAATAAATCCTTAGCTCAGTCCTGATACTGTGGCAAACAACAGTCAGGCTTTACTAGAGGAACACGTGTTAAGCATTTCATAGTATCAACATGGAAGATAAGTCATTGAGACAACTCTAAAGAAGTCTGACACCAATTTAAAACAAAAAGCAGAGTTTTATATAATGTTAGACACCAAAATGAGCATAACTGAAAAGGTATAACCGAAGTTATGAATTTTGGACAGAAGGAAATCAGTGCATTTCAATACAGTGAAATTTTACCATTGCGGTTCATGAGCAATGACACTAGTGACACTAGCAGGTAGAGTTACATGGAACCCACTGAGGGATAAGGTGCTGTGGGTCTCAGGATCAAGCCACAACATTCCGTTCAATTTTACCTGGCCCGAGAGACCCAGGTGTAGAGTTGTCCTAATTGTCCTTGGTGCTGAAATGGGAGCTAAAGGGGAGTTAGATTTACTGCTGGGATTGTGCTGGGTGAGGTAATCGATGCAAAAAGTCAACAAAGTAGCCGCTGTTGATGTTGACTGTGGAGTTCCTTACTGATGCAGTGTCGAGCAATGGTAGTGGTATCTGTGCTAGCCAGCCAGTAACAAGCCTTGGTAGTGGTAAGGGCAGCAGAAAATTATTTGAACACCTGGAGATCTGGTCAGGACTTTGTTTCCCACAATGCAATGGACCATGTACTTTTGGGCGTTTCCACGTTGGGCCCGATTACCAGAGATTCTTTGGTTCTGTACAGAGGACTAGTGCCACTAATCCAGGGGAGTCTGAGGTTGCTTCCGGCTCGCACAGGGGCCCCTTTGTTTGGAGGAATCAAGCTTCAGGCTAGGATGAGTGCAGGAAAGTTACTGCAGGTAAACAGTGTCCCTCTTTTGGTTTGTGCAAGTCCTGTTGTCGAAGACTCGGGGCTCTTCTGTGTCCCCTTTGATGGTTGTTAGTTCAGAACTGAGGTTCTGGTGTGAGGGATGTCCCTTAAATCCTAGATTTAGGGGAGTTAGTGATGTGGAAGCAAGTAGCAAATAGGCTGCTTGTCGCTACAGTTAGTCCACCCTTGCGGTGACCACATCCAGGTGTGTGGTTACCTCTTCTACCCAGAACCTTCTATTCTATTCTGCCATTTCAAAACATGGTAGAAACCTGCTCTTGCAGTACGGACCGACCATCCCACCCTAAAGATGTGGCTATCCTTCTGAGGGTGGGCACCTCCTGACTATTTAATGTTTACACCTGCCCAGGTGTAAGTGAGCATGGGGCAGTGGGAGGGGTGTTTCCTCCTCTGTAAGGCAGCCTGCTTGCATATCAGAGGCGGTGCATGCTTTGAAGCTGACAGCCTTGATGTGCCACCTCACTAGCCAGCCTGTTGAGGAGGGAGGTGCTACCTCCTTCCCATCCAGGTCATAGTTTGTGACTCCTGGGAAAGTCCACACCTCCGAGTTGGGGTCAGATTCATGTCTTGGCGGTAGCAAGCACTGACTGCCAGCCAGAGCACCGGAAAGACTGGGCAATCTCTAAGGTAGCCACCTGGGTGCATGCCAAATCTTCCTTGGCACGAGAATTGTCGGTGATGAGGCACATTGTTGATACCAAACATGACATATTTCAGCGATACCATAATGATGCTGCCAACCTTGGGAATGCCCAGGTGCCAGCCCATTTTATCTTATGGACCACTGAACACTTCATGTAGTTTCAAATGGGGAAAGCCACTATAGGGACACATTAGCTTGAACTTATATATCCTTAACTTTATTATAATGCACATTGCCTCCGGGGTTCAGCAGGCCTTTCTTAGGGGTGACTGGCAAATATATGAAAAATAATGTATTGTCACTGACACACATTGTGAGGGCAAAGACTAGTTTGAACAGTTTGCAGTGCTCTTGCAGTATGCAACGGAGGCCTGCTGCCAGCTATTTACTTGGTCACTCAGGGTGGCACAAACAGTCCTTCAAGCCCTGGTGGCCCCTTTCAAATTTCTGCCCTGGGTACCCTTGGTACCGCGTTACTAGGAACTTATAAGGTGGTTAAAATCCATGCCATTTGGGAGTATCAATTTGCTACATCATGTTTTAGGGAGAGAGCCATGGCACTGGGGTCTGGGCAGCAGACATAAGTGCACTTTTAGAGTCATAACCATCAGCATCTGGAGGAATAAGTGGGGAAAGGGGGTCCCCATACAGAAAAGGCCCTTTCCTACAATGGCAATTCTTTTGTGTGCCAGTGGCATGGTTTTCTGCTTGGGGTTGCATGTGTGGGTGGCGTACTAGCTGCATAGCTTAGCTTCATATTGTTACACAGACTATCGCTAAGTCATCCTGTGCCTTGGGCACCCCCATTTTTTGCGGACTGGTACTTGTGGTAAATGACTCTGACTGTCCCTGGGCTCTGCCTAACCAGGGCCAGTGTTATGCTGAAAACACACAGACTCTAATGAAAACACCTACATATACTAAGGTACACTTGTGGTTATTTTAACCCTATGATTGGTATGACCTCCTGTATAAGGCCATAGTACATATTAAGGCATGGGGATTGAAACTACCTGTAGTTCTCTGGAATTTAATAGGGCATGGCAGTTTAGAGGCCAGCAGCCTTTTTGCACTTGCATGTGAACACTGTTGAGAGCCTGAGGTCAGTTTAACCCCATCGCTTCTAGGCCTTTTCCCCCTTGTGCTAAGCCTTTTAATGCTATTTGGGGTAGTTCGCACTTAGGCCCCTGTAACTTTTTGACACATAAAGGATCCACGCCAAATTTGCGTCCTCTTCTACCAACATCATGGGGATTCTAAAGGAATCCAGGGTTTTTGGATTCCCCTGGAGGGGACCCAGAAATTAGTCAAAATACAGCAAACTATTTGGGGGGGGAATGGGAAAAAAGTGCTGCAAATGAAAGCGTCTGTTTTTTCCCCTGCATATGGTATCAACAAAGGGTTTGTGGGGCTGAAATCAACATTTTCCCAGCTTTCAGGGACTGACAGACTTTTGTCAGAAAACCAACATTTCTTAAACTGTTTTGGCATTTTACTGGGACATAGCCTATTTTTGGTGATTTCAACCTTCTACCAATTAATGGTAGAAATGGGTATGAAAGCAATAATGGATCCTGGAAAGCTATACTTTTTAGAAAAGTAGACAAAAGTCTGAATTCAGCAAGGGGTCATTTGTGTAGATCCTTCATGGTTTCTTTATAGAAACTGACAGTTGAAAATAGGAAAAACTTAAAAATGAGTTGAAAAAATCAGCCATTTGTGCCAACGTTTTCACCTGTAACTTCTACTAATTATGACAGATGTTTAAAAGCAATATACCGTACATCCATTGGACCTCTCGGGTTGTGGGAATAGATAGGACATGTAGGTTCACCAAGAACCCGACGAACCCAGAGCCAATAACTGAGCAGCGTCTCGCTATGGTTTTTCATTAGGTACTGTGTATATAGCAATTAATTTGGAAACATATATATAGTGAAAAATCGGGATGAAAGACACCTATGTATTTCTGAAATTGGAACAAAATATAAAGTTTAGAAACAGTAGCTATTTGCAGATTTCCGAAATTTTGAGTACCCATACTAGTATGAGAATTATACGACATTTTGTAAAATGACTTCTTTTTTACACATTTTCTTTCATTTGGAAGGCAGAAATGCATCGAAAGTCAACAGGTAATAACAGTTGCTCTACAATTCTGTGTTACTCTAAGTCTCCTGATAAAAATGGTACCTCACTTGTGTGGGTAGGCCTAGTGCCCGCAACAGGAAACGCCTCAAAACCCAACGTGGACACACTTCATTTTTACAGTGACAACTGACCCCTTTTTTGCAAGGTGCCCAGCTGTAGATTTTGAACCCTAGCTCTGCCGGCACCTAGAGAAACCTAGCAAACCTATACATTTTTGCAAACTAGGCACCCAGGGGAATCCAGGACCCAAAAGACAAGATTCCAGAACTTTCCATCACAGAAATGTGAGGAACATTTGATCTTTTTTACAAAGTTTGAAATTTGCATAGGATTCTGGGTAAAAGAACTGAGTGAGAGCCAGACAAGTCACCACATCCTGGTTTTCCCTGGTGTCTAGTTTAAAAAAATGTATAGGTTTGCTAGGTTTCCTTGGAAGCCAGCTGCGCTGGGACCCAAAATCCACAGGTAGGCACATTCCGAAAAAACGTCTGTGCCTAGTAGGCTTTCTGTCGCCCTGGGGAGGGGGGAAATTGGGGGATATTGCACTGATATGCCCCCAAGGGGGGCAGAAAGACTGTGGCTTTTTTTTGGGTGGGTGGAAACATTGGGATACCCATTCTGGGCAGCCCCAACCCCTAAGTATACAAAATCCAGCATAATCGATGGCGCCTAGTGCGCTCTCTGGCCCCTGGGGGGCAGATCAGGGGCTACTATCCCCATCTGCATCCTGGGGGGGGGGCAGAAAGACTATGGCACTTTTTTGGGGGGGCATTGGCATGCCCATTCGGGACAGACCCCCACCCTGAACTTTGAGGGAAAATAAATCCCTGGTGCCTAGGGGGTTTTCTGCACCCCCAGGAGGGGCAGATAAGGGGCTACTGCCCAATCTGCCTTGGGAGGGGGGGTGCAGAAAGACTATAGCATTTCTTTTGGGGGTGGGGGCATTGGAATGCCAATTCTGGGCAGCCCCCACTCCTAAGTACATTAATAAAATCCCTGGCACCTTTAAGCTTTCTGCCCCCGCCGGCGGGCAGATCAGGGGCTACTGCCCTCATCTGCCTCCTGGGGGGGCAAAACGACTGTGGCATTTTTTTTGGGAGGGCATTGGCATGCATATTCTGGGCAGCCCTCACGCTGAACTTTAGAGAATAAAAAAATCCCTGGTGCCTAGTGGGCTTTCTGCACCCCGGGGGCAGATAAGGGGCTATTGCCCCATCTGCCTCCCAGGGAGGGGCAGAAAGACTGTAAAAAAAAAGGTTTTTGGGGTGGGGGCATTGGTATGCCCATTCTGGGCAGCCCCCACCCCTGGCCTAAAAAAATGTAATCCCTGGTGTCTAAGGTGCTTTCTGCCCCACCAGGGGGGCAGATTGGGGGCTACTGGCAAAATTGTATGGGGGAGCAAAGACCCTTGCCCAAGGAGCCTCTCCCCTCCCTGGTGGCAAGTGGGTGGATCCCTGCTTGGGGATGCCCTCCTGGGGCATTCCACAAGCAGTGATCCACTAGGGAATGATACCATTGGAAAGGGGAGATTCTCCCCTTTCCAACAATACCTCTCCCATGTTTTTCAGTGCTCGGGGAGCAGAGTTAGCCCCACAAGCACAAAAACAGTGAAACTGAAACTAAGTTTCAGTTTTGGTTTCATTGGATTGATGACAGCTCGACATGCTCGCGATTGTCATTGCAATGAAAACCCTAACCATGCTTTGGGAGGTTAGGGAAGCTATTCCCACCTCCCAAAGCAAAAAAAAAAGGGAAATCCCTATGCTGTTTACAGCAGAGGGATTTTTTAAAAGTGTGCTCATGATGGAATGGTTCCGTCATGAGCACACTTGAACTTGTGCTCATGACAAGAACCATTCCATCATGAGCATGAAAGGGGTTAAAAGCTGCCCCGCGTTGCAGGACTGCTTTTAAAATGTAAATTGTGTCCAAACTCTACATTGGTGTTTAGGCCACTTAAAGGTTGACAAACTATAATATTTTGGCATATTAGGTACCCACAGGGCCTCCCCTAGATATCCCTGACCCTTCGCAACTTAGAACGCAATATCTCTGCATTGACGTCTGAACTCTCTCGACTTAGAGAAGATTTCAACTCCCTAATCACCAGTATCCACCTCAATAGTGCTAACCACCCAAACTCAGGTAAAAAAAAAAACACGAATTACATTTACTGGAAAAATGCTCATAGGCCTCAACACACCTAAAAAAATCCCTTACTGTCCGACCTCTCTGAGCTATGCAACTCGTACCATCCTAGTTCAGTAATCAACAAAACCCCCCTCCCCTACTCTAATATCCCCTTTATCCTATCCTAGGGATGAATAGAACCCCCTCCTCACCAGTCTCTCTCAGACCCCCACCGCAACGCACCACTATCCACTCCTGCCCACCCCCAAAAGTTTCACCATACCTCTCGCCTGCATGCTCGTTAACTGTCGATCCGCCATCCGACATGCAACTGAAATCGCTGAAACTATCCTTAGTGAATCCATTGACATCGCTTTTCTCACGTAAACCTGGCTTAATCACCAGTCAACGAGCATACTCGACCTACTCTCCCCTCCTGGATACTCTATCCTCAGAAAAGACAGACCCATCAGAATAAGGGGTGGTTTAGCCATAAATTTCAAAAATGAACTTCAGCTCTTCCTTGTTAACAACTCCGACCACACTACCTTCAAATACCTTGTAACTGAACTAAAATTGTAAGGTTCCCACTCTATTCATCTACCACCCGCCTGGAGATCCTCTTCCCTTCATTGATGAACTATCTGACCTTCTAACTCAGTCCTCAATTTCCCATTTCAATAACCTCTTCCTTGGAGACCTTAACCTCCACTGGAATGATACTGATGATCCCACTACCACCCTCCTCAACAATCTTCTTGAGATTAATGACCTCAAACAACTTTACCAGTCCCCAACCCACACCAAAGGAGCTATCCTAGATGTCATTATCACCAAGAAGGATTTGGCCTCCCTGTCCAATGTCATCCCCATAGACTGGTCTGACCACCACCTCATACTGTTCATCATAGCTACCATGGGCCCCCAACACCCACTAAAATCATTAAACCTAGGAAATGGAGCAGAAATCTAAAGCTTATCCCCCATAGAGAATTGGAGTGTAAACTCCAAGCCCAGCTTCTCCTCACTCCTCTCCCCCAAAATGCAAATGAACTCACTGAACACTTTAATAAATCAGTCACTGATGTTCTAGACCTAATGGCCCCGCCCAAACTAAAAGGTCAAAGAAATATCCCATCCAAATCGTGGTATAATACAGAGCTCAACAGCGAAAGACGCTCACTAAGATTAATGGAAAGAACATGGAGACAGCATCCTTTGCCTTCACATCTGGCGTACCTCAGACTAGCTAGATCCACATACAAAAAACATATCTTTGATGAAAAGGCTTCCTTCTTCCGTACTCAACTTGATTGGGCCAAAAACAGACCCAAAGAATTGATCAACATCATTCGTAACCAAACTTCCTCCGCTCCTCCAAAGCCGATTGCCTCTATTGCCAGATGTGAAGAAATTGCCCACTTCCTCTCGGAAAAAATCGCCAAAATTGACCAAACCTTCCTTTCATCCCAGATCCCAACCAACTCCCTACTCTCTTTTGACATCACCTCTAACATTCATTCCACAGTCCTCACATCCCCTGATCCCACCTCTCACTTGCCCACTTTGCCACCTCCTCCTAACAACCCTCCATACTTACCTACTACCACACCTCCCCAGAGCCATTCTTCACACTTTCACACTATGGCACCTCTTGAATCCAACACCTCTGACCCCCAACTCAAAAACAATGCCTCCTGGCACACTTTCCACCCTGTAACTGAACTTGAAGTTTCCAACATCATTGCTAAACTAAAACTGTCATCTCATACGAAAGACCACCTCCCATCCAAACTTGTCCAAGACCTCAGGCACATCATTGCCCCATTCTGGACTAAAATCTTCAACACCTCCCTGGCCACGGGGTGTGTGTGTCCCTTTCTCCCTTCAACTTGGTCAAATCACCCCCAGCATCAAAAACCCAAATGCCGACCCCAATGACCTTAACAACCCTATCTCTAACCTCCCGCTACTTTCCAAAGCCCTTGAAAAATGTGTCCTGCTCTAATTAGACAAACACAATGACAACTTCAACCTACTGGACCCCCTACAATCAAGCTTCAGGAAAGGCTGCAGCACCGAAACTGCCATGCTAAACATTGTTGACGACATCCACCACTCCCTTGATAACGGCGAGTCCTGCCTACTTATCCTCCTCACTCTCATTCTAAAACAAGCCGGAATCCAATACCACCTCTATGCTGATGATACCCAACTCTACTACAAGATCAAAACCCGCTTGGATATCATTCATCCTAATAATACCCTCTCCAAGATTCAATCCTGGTTCCAATCAAATCATCTTAAACTCAATCCTAAAAAAACTGAAATCATGCTCTTCTCCCCAAAAAAGAACCCTCTCCCCATCCAAACCTGGATCTCCGAACTGAACACCCTCAACTTTTCAATCACCCTGTCCAACTCCGTAAAATCTCTTGGGATCTCCATTGATAAGAGCCTTACTCTCAATGTCCACGACTTTAAATTAGTTGGTCAATCTCTGGTCCTCTCGCGAATCGATTATGGCAACGCCATCCTCTCCGGAATCCACAAGGTCCACCTTGCTCCTCTCAAATCTGTTCTCAACCTTGCAGCCAGGCTCATTACCTAAGGCAAACGTTTTGACCACATCTCCCCAGCCCTCAAAACTCTTAAATGGCTCCTGATCGAAGGCAGATCCTCCTACAAATCCGCATGTATAACACACAAAGCCCTCCATCAAAATACACCGCTGTACCTCGCCAACAAACTATGCAAAGCGGGTAGCGCACGACCAATGAGAAGCACCAACAGTCTCCTGCTAGTCCCACCCCTGCACAAAAAGAAATCCACACAATCCCACTCCTTCTCAGGAAATGCCCCAAACATCTGGAATGCCCTTCCCAAAGACCTACGATGTAACCCTTATTACACCAGCTTTAAAAAAGAGCTCAAAATTAACCTCCTCAACAAATATTGGGGATCTTAACCTACGCCCTAATTTCACCTGCCCACCGTCCACTACTCCGTTCCTCCCCTACTTTCCTAACTGCTCTAATTATCTGCTTATCCAATATGTAACAGCCCAAATTGTTTCTCTTCTATTAATCCTGTTGTTACTCCGGGCTGCTATATATTTGAAAATAAACAACCTAGGCAATTTAAAACAATGATAATACAAACTGATTCAGTATCCACTAGTCAGAACAACTCAATCCAATGAAACAAATATGGAAATTAAAATTATTTTTTAATTTTAGTTATTTTGTACATCCATCAATAAAAACATTTTATTATGCATAAACAGGTATTAAAATCATTACAGTGATTAAAAATACATAAGTTGTGATCCACACAAGGGTGAGAAGTAAACAAAGTTGTGGCACAATTGTATACTTTTCGACGCGCGTTTTGGCGTAATTAACGCCTTCGTCAGGAAAAAAGCCACATTTCCTGTAATTTAAAAAGAAGAAAAAAATCTAAACAACAGTTCATGGCTATTTTTTGTGTATGTTTCACATATTTGTTATTTTCTAACATTGACATATCGAGAGTCTGACTAGGACTTATTTTTAGATTAACATAGAGTATACCTTCATTGAAACATTCTATTAATGCTAATCAACATATTGCTAGATAAATGAAGAACGAACAGGAGATACAGATAAGAAAGTATACACCTCAGGATAGATGAGGAATAGAAAAAGAAGCAATAAGTACTGGGTATTTCTTCAAAGCTCCATTTTAACAATAAGAATATTTTTCAATTATATGTCTACCTGTGCTCCAAAATGATAGATACTGGAGTTCCAGGGAATTAAAAAGATCTTTCGGATAGATGAATACCTAGCAAATGCAAAATACATGGTTATATCTCTATAATTACTTAGTTTTCTCTGAGATATTATTTAACCAGTTGTAGTTTATACCTTTATACTTAGATGTTCGTCCGAAAATATTCAGTCAAACGAGGAGTGGATAGCTTTTCTTCTATATATATATATATGAGATATTTATTGGATATCAGTTCCAATAAATATCTGTATATCCTGTTCGTTCTTCATTTATCTAGCAATATGTTGATTAGCATTAATAGAATGTTTCAATGAAGGTATACTCTATGTTAATCTAAAAATAAGTCCTAGTCAGACTCTCGATATGTCAATGTTAGAAAATAACAAATATGTGAAACATACACAAAAAATAGCCATGAACTGTTGTTTAGATTTTTTTCTTCTTTTTAAATTACAGGAAATGTGGCTTTTTTCCTGACGAAGGCGTTAATTACGCCGAAACGCGCGTCGAAAAGTATACAATTGTGCCACAACTTTGTTTACTTCTCACCCTTGCGTGGATCACAACTTATGTATTTTTAATCACTGTAATGATTTTAATACCTGTTTATGCATAATAAAATGTTTTTATTGATGGATGTACAAAATAACTAAAATTAAAAAATAATTTTAATTTCCATATTTGTTTCATTGCATTGAGTTGTTCTGACTAGTGGATACTGAATCAGTTTGTATTATCATTTTTTTAAATTGCCTAGGTTGTTTATTTTCAAATATATAATACCCTGTCCTAGGAATTATCAGGGGGTCCTTGTTACCTGCGAAAAGTTACTCCGGGCTGCTTACATTTTGTTTGTAGCGCTTATTAGCATCATTCTCCTGTCTCACATCTTTATACAAAATTTTGATTTCCCCTATCCATGCTATATATGTTCATGTCCACTGCTCCTCTCATTTGTCTATTTGATATGTGTTAACTCTAGCTGTTTTCACTTCTGTTCACCTGTTTTGATAATGCATACAGTCGAATTATTGTTGTTTGCCTTTGCTATCCTCATTCTCATGTAAAGCGCTCTGATACCTCCGGTTCCAGCCAGAGCTATATAAAACCTCTAAATAATAATAATAATAATCCCTGGGGTGGAGAATCAGGTACCTATAAAGAGGAAAAAATAAATCAAGTATTTCAACTTGACCTTTGCGCACTGTATCCTGTAGCTTTTGCTATAATGTTATTTTGAATCAAAATGTCACATTTCAACAAAAAACAACTTGTAAGTTTTTGCAAACATTCATGAAATAAGACTTTATACCAAACAATAACGTTGCGTGGTAATCCCTTCACTTTATATGTTTTTGTTTAATACAACAGATGCAAAACACAAAGTCTCTTTGAATTATTCTCTTGAAGCAAACAATACATGGTGTCCATCACATCCGTTTTTTAAAGTTGCAATTCAATTTTACTCGCAAATGCATTTCGGGCCCCTTTGGCCCTTCTTCAGGGGATGGACATCTGCAAATCATACAAACAATACACTTTTAATCATCCATTTCATATAGTGCACAAGGAAACATACTATCGGCTTAACATAACTCTTTTTGAGCTTAAAAACGCATCACTGAATTTATACCAACACGTACATTTGTTTTTAAACCATCATGATTGTTTTTTTTAAAAAGAATGGAAGAAGAACCAATTAGCGATAATAGAAAAGAACCCACTTGCGTGCTTCGAAATAATGCCGAAATATGCCAACTACAAACCATGCTGACACTCAGCACTTTAAAAGTGCCCATATAATGCCAAAAGTAAAATTGATGCAAAAAAAATCATCAGTAATCAACACAACACTTCTCACCAAGTTTCTTTTTAGCCTCTGATTGACTAATACAGCCTTGTTGCCTCGATTGAACCACCTGGAAAATAAATACGTCTTAACCATCTCTTCGAACAACCTATATCGTAGAGTTACTCACTGCTTTGTGTCCATGATTTACCTTAATATGTGTCCATCAAAGCTTTAACTCATCTACCACCTTTCACCCGAGCTGCTAACTGCAAAAGACGCGCCAGGAGAACACTGCATTCCGGCCATTTCTAGTTCTTGCAATAGATACTTCCGCCTCACGCCAGAGTCTTAGCATGCGTGAAAGCGAAAAAGGACCAATCAGTGTAAACAGCGTAGATTCACAATGTATCTTCTCAAGTAGAGAAATCTACCCTATTCAAACATGGAGTTTACACGAGATCAACTTATATGCATTGAACCTTAATAACTAAGAATAAAGTCGACCTGATTTATAAACACCCCAGATTACTCTCTACTTAAAACCGACAAGTTGCTGTACTACCATTTTACATTTATCCTAAACTTCTTAGTTTTAGCGCCCTAAAAAAACCCCGAAAAATGTGCAAAACGATAAACAAATAATAAAGAAAAAATAGAGAAAAGAGAAAAAAAAAACACATAGTACTTCATTGACAGATAAACAATGAAATATGAATATCTGTATTCAGACTATTTAGACTTAATACCATATGCAATATAAAACAAATGACCATTAATATCGTTCGATCTTCTTCCAATCAGGTCTTTAAATGCATGCCTCTTTGCCTGGACAACTAGTGCTTTACAAAAAGCACCCTAAATTTACTTTGTCATTGGTTCCTTTGGGATCCTGAGTTTCCAATTTCCTTATCCAAAAGATCTCTCTTTGGATTAATGTTTTAGCGAGATCTTTACCTGGTGTGTGTTCGACCTTTTCAATTACCTGAAATTTCAATTGGGAAATATTGTGGCAAAATTTTATCCAATGGGCTGATAAACTGCTTTTAGTATTTTTATTGCGAATTGTGCTTTTGTGTTCTGAAAATCTGGTTTTAATTTTCCGTTCAGTCTTACCTATATACATTGATCCGCATGGACATTTAATGCCATAAATCACATTGATCGTGTTACAGTCTGAGTTATGCCTAACTTTAAT
This sequence comes from Triturus cristatus, assembly GCF_964204655.1. Lineage (NCBI taxonomy): Eukaryota > Metazoa > Chordata > Amphibia > Caudata > Salamandridae > Triturus > Triturus cristatus. Next base: position 1,708,221,922 of record NC_140590.1, read on the forward strand.
AGTTTCACCAGTGTGGGGTTGTTGTACAATGTTTCCACAGATCACATTATTACAATGTACACAATTTTGGCATTTACGCATTCCTTTGAATTCTTGTGCAGGTGATATTTGGCGAAACTTAAGTAATTCCTTCAAGTTCATAGATCTTTTATAAGCAAAGATGGGTTTGTTCACAAATAGCTCTTTGAAATCACTCTCATGTTCGATTATCTCCCATCGTCTCTTGATAATTCTTTTAAGTTGACCGGAACTTGTAGAGAATGTTGAAACAAACACTTGCCTGTTAAGTGTTTTTTTTGGTTTAACTGTTAGTAACTCATCACGGGATATTGTTGTCATCTTACAGATTGCTTAATTTAAAACAGATTCAGGGTAACCTTTTGACACATACATCTCTTTAAGGATTTCCAAATTTTTTTGTAGCTGGTCATCCTCTGAGCAAATCCTTTTTGCTCTGAGAAATTGGGAAAACGGAAGATTGTGAATCAGATTTTGTGAGTGAAAACTATAGAATGCTAATGTATTGTTTTTGTCCGTCGGTTTATGAAACACTTACGTTTGTATGGTATTCTCTACCACAGTTATCAATACATCCAAATATGATATTGATTTCTCATCTATAGTATGCGTGAAATCTATGTACTCATCGGATTGATTCAATTGTGCTATTTTGGTTTCCAAAAGATTCCTGTTGTTCCCCCAGATGAGAAAAATGTTGTCAATAAATCTGCAATATAAAAGCAAATTGTCTGTCCATTCTTTATCTGACTTGATGAACTTCTCTTCGAACATAGCCATATAGGTATTCGCGTAAGCTGGGGCCCCAGCAAAGCCCATTGAAGTGCCTTTGAGTTGTAAAAAATATTGATTTTCCCATTCAAAATAGCTGTGGTGAAGACAGAAATGTAACATCTCCAGGACAAATACTTTATCGGCTCCTATGGTGGATTGCTTCCGTAAAGCTCATTCTACTGCCTCCATGCCTCCTTCATGTGGAATGGAGGTGTATAAAGCTTTTACGTCCAAGGTACATAAAAAAAAAAAATTCTCCAATGAAACTGAACAAAGTTTTTGAAGGAAATGTGTTGTGTCTTTTACATAAGAGAACCAATCTTGAACAAAAGGTTGTAAAATGTAGTCTATGTATTGTCCTATTGGTTCAAAGATCGTCCCACACCTTGTAACGATCGGTCTAAATGGTGGATTTTTCAGACTCTTGTGGATCTTAGGTAACATGTACAGTCCTGGTTTTCTGGGGTTGGTGACTGGCAAGTAATTTTTCGTGTTTTGAGAGATCCATCGCATATCTAGCGCCTTTATTAATATGCTGTCCAAAGTAGTTCTCATCTCTTGAATGGGATCTTGATCTAAAAGTAAGTAGGTGTTAGGATCTGATACATGTTCACTCACTTATAAAGAGGACCCTTATAAAATAGGTTTTATATGCCTTAGTGATAGAGAAAATGCACATTTCACTTTCCTTATTGTGGTAAAGCACTTCCCAAAATCGACTTTTGTGCTACGAGCACTGTGGAGTGGGGATGTACAATATTTTATCATATTTAGAACCCCTAAAGTTTCCCCTTGGTGTTCCAGGGAAGGGGGGCCCTATAGATATAGGCAGGGACCTTATAACAGATGTTTTATAAACCGGGGTTTTGGAGAAATTACCTAGTACATTTTCCCCTTTGTAGAGCCCCAGCCACATAGGTTAACATGGCAAGAAGTTGTTAATGAATAACTCCCGCTAGGAATTACCAAAAAATATAATTCAAGGACTTAGTAGTTTCACGTTTCAAGTTCATTTATTTACCATCACAGAACTCCAAGGAGGTCCACATAAAACACAAAATCACATACATATAAATTATAAAGAATTCTAGGTTCACAATTAAGGACACACAATAAAATATTCCACTTCATTAAGAGATCAGCGAATCTTAAACAATATGCAAGGGGCATAAAGCTCTAATTTGACAGAATTCGAACAAACAGCAGCATAATATACAGTGCAAAAGATTAAGTTATATTTGTGCCATTGGTGGAAGGATTTTAAAGATCTATCTATCTATATATATATATAGGTGTGATCAAGGGCACAAGGTGCTCGAAACGCGTCGCAGAGGGAGTCAATAAACAACATTTCTTGCCTTACCTGTTTGGGTCCGTCTCTCTCTGTTCGCCAAAAAGAAGTACGGGGAGATTGGAAGAGAATATATATATATATATATATATATATATATTACCTACTGGCGGTCGCCAGTAGGTAGTTATAGTTAGGACCACGTTTCCATAGGAAAACCTCAACATTCTATTTTGAATAACTTTGGCGCCGGTCGACGAATCCTCGCGAATTTCTCAAAATAGGTGGGGCGCTACGCTCCGCTCCTACCCTGAAAGTCTCGGGGGGATCCGTCAAGCGGGGGCTGAGATAAAAGGGGGGTCCCAAAACGCGTTTTTCCCATGCATTTTTCCATAGGACCTTTAGAACGAGCTACAGCCCGAACGGCTGAACAGAATTACTCAAAATTTGGCAGAGAGGTAGTCCCTAGGTCAAGGAAGTGCCTTTTGTAGGTTTGGTGTAAATCTGTTCAGTAGATTCTGAGAAAATAGCCTTTAAATCAATATATATATCTGAGCCCGCTTACGGTACGCTTACCGTACGCTTACGGTAAGCGTACGGCGGCGTGCGCTAGCGCGATTCTGATTGGCTGTTAGATCTTAGTAAACATTCGAATCGGCCGAAACCAGGAAGCGGCGGCCGCCATTTTGTGTATTTCACTCTGAAAAAAAAGAGTGAAAACAAGGAAAGGGGGCAATGAGGAGAGTTACAGACCCCCTAACATTTGTAAGGGGGTCAAAGAAGGACAGAAAAGTACAAAAAAAACATTTATTGATTTTAAAAAAAATCACGGGGTACGCGTACGGTAAGCTTACGGTAAGCGTACGGTAAAAAAAATAAAAAAAAATAAATGAAAAGCAGATTTAAGAGTTTAGAAATTAGGGAGCTCTAAAAAGAGCTGTTGTGTTTATGAAGTCATTTTTTTAGTGGTACCTACAAGTAAGTACCGATGCAGAGTCTACGGTTCAAGAGGAAGACTCTGTTCCCTTCATCATTGAAGTGCACACCATCTCCTCTATAAATGTCTTGCATGTCATAACGCAAGTTGTTGTGGTAAATGGCACCCATACCATAGTCACGGAGGAAAGCAGAAACAGATTTGTTGACGTGCTTTCTTGCTTTGTCAATCTGCGGACAGAAATGATTGGACCAGTTCCATTTTTGCCTTTGGCATATGTTGGAAAACACAAAGGCAGTTTTAGGGAAAAGTGAAAACAGTTGTGCAAAGGTGTCCTTCATAAGCATTTCCAGACCTACCCCAGTCAAAGTGCCTAGGTCATTGCCACCACAGTGCACTATTATGAGGTCAGGGTGTTGGATTTGCATGAAGGATTTCACCAATGGCATCAATTGGTGCCACTTTAACCCTCTCTGACCAATCCATTTAATGTCTACATTTGGCAAAGCAAGGTCTCTCACCATATCTGTTTTCTCTGCAAACTTTTCACTCCAGAAGACATAGCTGTGCCCTACAATCCACACTGTGAACATCTTCAAAGGAGATCTGGATGCACTCAGGAGGTGTCTTTCAGTAGAATGGCAATATGAAAAGAAAGACAGTTTGGAAATGGAGGCATACATATTTTTTTAAAAACAAAAAGAACTGATTGGCTGTTTCATACCATTCTAGAATAAAAACTAGGCTGTATGTGAAAATTAATAGAAGCATGTTTTGTATTGGTACAAAAAAATGTGTAACCAAAGAACAGTACTATGGATTTGCTGTTAGTCAAGCACTCTTGCTCTGTGGAATTGAAACATTGTGTGTCGAACTTCTGACCTAACTGCACACAGCAGTGTTCCATGAGCTGTTGCTATGGTAGCAGGCAGAAGTCAAGTTGGGGGAAGGGTACTAGGCAGAAGTCAAGTTGGGGGCAGGGTACTTTTGGAAAAGGGTTCGTTTTCAACCAATAGAAATGTGTGATTACATGTGAAAAAAAGGGGGAAGCACTGAGATTTGAAACTTACATGTATATGTGTGGAAAAATAGAGGGAAAGTTTGCCATTATCTGGTTCTGCTGAGAGGAGAGAGGTGAACACAACAGAGATCCTGGCTCTGATAATCTGCTGTTTGAGTGTCACATTTCTTTCACAACTAACTAATTTTAAAGGTGAGTTTACAGTTTGAGAGGGTATGTATGTGGTAACTTAAGAAATGAATAATAGAAATGGGAATTGTTTTTGTTGTAGTTACACATGGTGGTTTCATAATGTGTCAGTGTGTAAAAGTGATTTACACTTGCCCCGAAAAAAAAAAGAGCAGTAAGTGTGCTTTCAAATTGGCAAAGAAATTTCGTTTTGGGACTAATGTGAAAACATGACTCTGTGTGCATAGAAGAATTATAGGCAGAGATTTATTGCGTCTTGCTCTGGTGATTTCACAGTTGCATTAGATGGAAAGGGGGAGCGAATTTTTTGGGGAAGAAGCAGAGGCTTAGCACACACCCATGTGCTTGCCGTGTATAGTCATGCACAGTATAAAGAAGCCAGTGGGGTTTTCAGGTTTAAGTCTGTAATGCAAATACATTCAGCATCACTAAGGCTGGTTGCCCTTGCTGGAGTGTAGGCAGACACAGAGAATACACATGGTGGTGGTCTGAAAAAAAAACAGCTTGGACACGTGCAATTAAATAAATCAAAAATAGTGGTTTCATAATGTGTCAGTCTGTAAAAGTGATTTCAAATTGTAAAAAGAGATTTTCATTTGGCACGGAAAAAAAAGAGCAGTAAGTGTGCTTTCAAATTGGCAAAGAAATTTCGTTTTGGGACTAATGTGAAAACATGACTCTGTGTGCATAGAAGAATTATAGGCAGAGATTTATTGCGTCTTGCTCTGGTGATTTCACAGTTGCATTAGATGGAAAGGGGGAGCGAATTTTTGGGGGAAGAAGCAGAGGCTTAGCACACACCCATGTGCTTGCCATGTATAGTCATGCACAGTATTTAGAAGCCAGTGGGGTTTTCAGGTTTAAGTCTGTAATGCAAATACATTCAGCATCACTAAGGCTGGTTGCCCTTGGTGGAGTGTAGGCAGTCCCAGAGAATGCACATGGTGGTGGTCTGAAAAAAAAACAGCTTGGACACGTGCAATTAAATAAATCAAAAATAGTGGTTTCATAATGTGTCAGTCTGTAAAAGTGATTTCAAATTGTAAAAAGAGATTTTCACTTGGCCCTAAAAAAAAAGAGCAGTAAGTGTGCTTTCAAATTGGCAAAGAAATTTCGTTTTAGGACTAATGTGAAAACATGACTCTGTGTGCATAGAGGAATTATAGGCAGAGATTTATTGCGTCTTGCTCTGGTGATTTCACAGTTGCATTAGATGGAAAGGGGGAGCGAATTTTTGGGGGAAGAAGCAGAGGCTTAGCACACACCCATGTGCTTGCCATGTATAGTCATGCACAGTATTTAGAAGCCAGTGGGGTTTTCAGGTTTAAGTCTGTAATGCAAATACATTCAGCATCACTAAGGCTGGTTGCCCTTGGTGGAGTGTAGGCAGTCACAGAGAATGCACATGGTGGTGGTCTGAAAAAAAAACAGTTTGTACATGTGCAATTAAATAAATCAAAAATAGTGGTTTCATAATGTGTCAGTCTGTAAAAGTGATTTCAAATTGTAAAAAGAGATTTTCACTTGGCCCTAAAAAAAAAGAGCAGTAAGTGTGCTTTCAAATTGGCAAAGAAATTTCGTTTTGGGACTAATGTGAAAACATGACTCTGTGTGCATAGAGGAATTATAGGCAGAGATTTATTGCGTCTTGCTCTGGTGATTTCACAGTTGCATTAGATGGAAAGGGGGAGCGAATTTTTGGGGGAAGAAGCAGAGGCTTAGCACACACTCATGTGCTTGCCATGTATAGTCATGCACAGTATTTAGAAGCCAGTGGGGTTTTCAGGTTTAAGTCTGTAATGCAAATACATTCAGCATCACTAAGGCTGGTTGCCCTTGGTGGAGTGTAGGCAGTCACAGAGAATGCACATGGTGGTGGTCTGAAAAAACAGCTTGGACATGTGCATTTAAATAAAAGAAAAAAAAGTGGTTTCATAATGTGTCAGTCTGTAAAAGTGATTTCAAATTGTAAAAAGAGATTTTCACTTGGCCCGAAAAAAAAAGAGCAGTAAGTGTGCTTTCAAATTGGCAAAGAAATTTCGTTTTGGGACTAATGTGAAAACATGACTCTGTGTGCATAGAGGAATTATAGGCAGAGATTTATTGCGTCTTGCTCTGGTGATTTCACAGTTGCATTAGATGGAAAGGGGGAGCGAATTTTTTGGGGAAGAAGCAGAGGCTTAGCACACACCCATGTGCTTGCCGTGTATAGTCATGCACAGTATTTAGAAGCCAGTGGGGTTTTCAGGTTTAAGTCTGTAATGCAAATACATTCAGCATCACTAAGGCTGGTTGCCCTTGGTGGAGTGTAGGCAGTCACAGAGAATGCACATGGTGGTGGTCTGAAAAAAAAACAGTTTGTACATGTGCAATTAAATAAATCAAAAATAGTGGTTTCATAATGTGTCAGTCTGTAAAAGTGATTTCAAATTGTAAAAAGAGATTTTCACTTGGCCCTAAAAAAAAAGAGCAGTAAGTGTGCTTTCAAATTGGCAAAGAAATTTCGTTTTAGGACTAATGTGAAAACATGACTCTGTGTGCATAGAGGAATTATAGGCAGAGATTTATTGCGTCTTGCTCTGGTGATTTCACAGTTGCATTAGATGGAAAGGGGGAGCGAGAATTTTTGGGGGAAGAAGCAGAGGCTTAGCACACACCCATGTGCTTGCCATGTATAGTCATGCACAGTATTTAGAAGCTAGTGGGGTTTTCAGGTTTAAGTCTGTAATGCAAATACATTCAGCATCACTAAGGCTGGTTGCCCTTGGTGGAGTGTAGGCAGTCACAGAGAATGCACATGGTGGTGGTCTGAAAAAAAAACAGTTTGTACATGTGCAATTAAATAAATCAAAAATAGTGGTTTCATAATGTGTCAGTCTGTAAAAGTGATTTCAAATTGTAAAAAGAGATTTTCACTTGGCCCTAAAAAAAAAGAGCAGTAAGTGTGCTTTCAAATTGGCAAAGAAATTTCGTTTTGGGACTAATGTGAAAACATGACTCTGTGTGCATAGAGGAATTATAGGCAGAGATTTATTGCGTCTTGCTGTGGTGATTTCACAGTTGCATTAGATGGAAAGGGGGAGCGAATTTTTGGGGGAAGAAGCAGAGGCTTAGCACACACCCATGTGCTTGCCATGTATAGTCATGCACAGTATTTAGAAGCCAGTGGGGTTTTCAGGTTTAAGTCTGTAATGCAAATACATTCAGCATCACTAAGGCTGGTTGCCCTTGGTGGAGTGTAGGCAGTCACAGAGAATGCACATGGTGGTGGTCTGAAAAAACAGCTTGGACATGTGCATTTAAATAAAAGAAAAAAAAGTGGTTTCATAATGTGTCAGTCTGTAAAAGTGATTTCAAATTGTAAAAAGAGATTTTCACTTGGCCCGAAAAAAAAGAGCAGTAAGTGTGCTTTCAAATTGGCAAAGAAATTTCGTTTTGGGACTAATGTGAAAACATGACTCTGTGTGCATAGAGGAATTATAGGCAGAGATTTATTGCGTCTTGCTCTGGTGATTTCACAGTTGCATTAGATGGAAAGGGGGAGCGAATTTTTGGGGGAAGAAGCAGAGGCTTAGCACACACCCATGTGCTTGCCGTGTATAGTCATGCACAGTATTTAGAAGCCAGTGGGGTTTTCAGGTTTAAGTCTGTAATGCAAATACATTCAGCATCACTAAGGCTGGTTGCCCTTGCTGGAGTGTAGGCAGACACAGAGAATACACATGGTGGTGGTCTGAAAAAAAAACAGCTTGGACATGTGCAATTAAATAAATTTTTAAAAAAGGTTTCATAATGTGTCAGTCTGTAAAAGTGATTTTCACTCGGCCCGAAAAAAAAAGAGCAGTAAGTGTGCTTTCAAAATGGCAAAGAAATTTCGTTTTGGGACTAATGTGAAAACATGACTCTGTGTGCATAGAGGAATTATAGGCAGAGATTTATTGCATCTTGCTCTGGTGATTTCACAGTTGCATTAGATGGAAAGGGGGAGCGAATTTTTTGGGGAAGAAGCAGAGGCTTAGCACACACCCATGTGCTTGCCATGTATAGTCATGCACAGTATTTAGAAGCCAGTGAGGTTTTCAGGTTTAAGTCTGTAATGCAAATACATTCAGCATCACTAAGGCTGGTTGCCCTTGCTGGAGTGTAGGCAGACACAGAGAATACACATGGTGGTGGTCTGAAAAAAAACCAGCTTGGACATGTGCAATTAAATACATTTTTAAAAAAGGTTTCATAATGTGTCAGTCTGTAAAAGTGATTTTCACTCGGCCCAAAAAAAAAAGAGCAGTAAGTGTGCTTTCAAAATGGCAAAGAAATTTCGTTTTGGGACTAATGTGAAAACATGACTCTGTGTGCATAGAGGAATTATAGGCAGAGATTTATTGCGTCTTGCTCTGGTGATTTCACAGTTGCATTAGATGGAAAGGGGGAGCGAATTTTTGGGGGAAGAAGCAGAGTCTTAGCACACACCCATGTGCTTGCCGTGTATAGTCATGCAAAGTATTTACAAGCGAGTGGGGTTTTCAGGTTTCAGTCTGTAATGCAAATACATTGAGCTTCACTAAGGCTGGTTGCCCTTGCTGGAGTGTAGCACTGTGGACATGAGCTTTTTAAAAAATCTGAAAAGTGGTTTCATAATGTGACAGTTTGTAAAAGAGATTTTCACTTGCCCAAAAAAAAGAGCAGTTTGTGTGCATTCAAATTGGCAAAGAAATTTTGTTTTGTGACTATTGTGAAAACAAATGTAGTAATATATTTAAATACAATAAAGGATTTTTTTTTTAGTTTTTTTCAGGTATTGCTGAAGAACAGTGAACAAAATTTAAGATGCCTACAAAATCTCGAGTTCAAAAAACGCTAAAAAAAAAACTATATTTGAAGACAACTGGAGGACCAAAGTTAGTAGAAGATGCTCATGTTGGGAAAAAGAAAAAATCTTCTGGTAAGCAGAAAAAACAATTTCTTAACAAAATATTCAAAACAAAGAAAAATGTACAAAATGTCTGTCCTCGGAAAAATGTAACAAAACATAGAGAACAGCAAAAAATTGAGAATTTAGTTAATGCAAATATACCTTCTGCAATTGAAAAGTTTAACATAAACAGAAAAACAGCGTTTAAAGAGATACGTAGAAAAATGTTTCAGAGAAGAGTTATGTCCAATTTGATAAAGGATGTAAAGAAATATAAGCAAAAGGCAAAATATTACAAGAGAAAAAAAGAAATTGAAGCCATTGCAGCAAAAGCATTAGAATTAAAAAGGAAACTATTCATATTCATTTTGAATAGGATGCGTACATTAGATAAAATGGTTAATGTACTGAAATCACAAAGCAAAAGCAAAAGAGTAGTGAACAGAACAAACTTTTGTAAAGTGTTTTTAGGAAAGTGGATGCATAGTTCAAGTAGTGAACCTTTTTTTAATGAAGAGAGCTATTTTCAAAGTAATAGTTTGCTGCATGCAGTTGACACCAGAGGTCGTTCATACGAAGTAAAAAATGGTTGCATAATGGAGAAGGAGATAATGGTTCCAAGAGATGAGGTACAAGTGATGGCAGATGAGGCAATGGGGAGACGTCCTAAAGCCCCAGTGTACACTTGGAATTGTAGTAGTATTTGCACTGTGCGTCAGGAATCTATTGACAGATTTCGAGAGTTTCTAAGAGAATATAGTAAAAAAAGTGTAAAACAAAAGATTAAGGTGCTTCAAAGTCTGGATCCATGCAGAGTGAGAGAGAATACTGGTTTGCAGGGTCATTCTCTTGCTTTTTTTTTTTTTTTTCTTTTTTTTTTTTTTGTCCTCATATTACGTGCTTAGCTCCAATCTATCAAAACCAAAGGACCGCCACAGAGCAAAGGAAAGAGTGGTCGAGTGCAGTGCTGTCTCAGCTTATAGCTGGTAGGAGAAAGTTCATTCGGGAGGGAAGAAGACCGGTTCCCCACAGCAACAATCGCAACAGCCAAACATGATTTTGCTTAGGGAAGTGCCTCCGGAGATAGTGCCCAAGTTATCGAGACCCCCATAGCTCCAAGACTGTTGGTCATGGCAGCGAGGATAAGCAATGTACGTGTTAATCATAGGACCTGGGAAAAAAAAAACAAAAAAAAAAAAAAAAAAAAAAAAAACCCAGGTTTATCGCTGCTATCCCAGCATTGCCCAAAAAGCTCTCCTATTGGGGTTTCCTGCTCTGGCGAGATCGAGTTTGGAAATTTGAAGAAGTGAAACTCGCCATTCATGCTCTGTAGGTGGTTGAGCATCTTTCCAATGCCTACATATCTCCCTACGCGCCGCTAAAATGGAGTAGAATGTTAGATTGGTTGCGGCATTGCGGATTTTACTCTTGAGACCAAATATAACAAGAGCTAGGTCTATGGAGATATGTTCACCCAGAAATTGTGAAAGCTTATTACTAATGGCTTCCCAAAAAGCGGATAAATTTGGACAATCATAAAACATATGAGTGTCTGATGCTGCGATTAACCCGCATCTTGGGCATAAGACTGGGCCTGTTAAAGAAAACTTAGTCAACCTCTGAGGGGAATAGTATGCCCTATGTATAGTGAATAAGTGGTTTCTACGAAGCCATGCCGGTTTAACTAGGTCCCAAAGCATTGAGCAAGAGGCTGTCATTCTCTTGCTTGTCTATCTAGAAAAGTGTGCAATAGTGTTTTCCATCATTTTAGGATGCTGGCTGTTCATCATACTGAAATGAGAAAGTTTGTGAGACGGTTGTATTTTGCCAAAAGTCCAGCAATAAAGTTAAATGAATTGAATAGGGCTCTGTTCCGAGGAACGGTATCAGATGTAGAGAAGGTTGTTGATGAAATTCAGTTTTGTTACTTTGGTCCTGAACAAAACAGTGCAGAGAAGGACACAGTAAATGAGGCAGAAGTGGAAGAGAATGTAGAACCCTCTGTAAGTAACACATTTAATGATCACATAACAAAATTTGCAATAGTCTCTAATGAAAGACCAAATGTTACTTGTATTTGTTGCCGCAGAACTCATTATAGAAAACAAACTAGGACTGTTGATCTCTACAGAAAGAGTGAAAATGAAGATAATTATAAGTGGATGGATTTTGCCACATATATATTTCTTGAAAATTGTTTTGAATTGGGTGAAGATCAGCGTATTTGTAAATACTGTTACAACAAGTTAGAGGAAAATAGAATGCCGACCAGAGCTGTACATAATAATTTAGAATTGGATGCTATTCCTGCTGAACTTTCTGAATTAAATACATATGAGTCTATACTCATTCAATGTGTTCATCCGTTCCAGACCATAGTACGTATGGAGCCCAAAACTGGTAAATTACCTCCTTCAGATTTACTGAGAGGTTTAAAAGGTAGAGTGGTGTATTTGCCCTTGGATTTGAAAAAAAATATGGAAACTATTGATGCGGATACTTTGGAAACTGAACCATTAATTATTCTGGTTAATGGTGTACCTACAAAGAATAAGAAGATTTGGCAGGAGCTGGTAGATGTGCGGAAAGTACAAAGAGCAAATTTGTATTTGAAAAAAAATAACAAATGGTATGAATCAATTTATATAGAAGAAGAAGAAGAAGAAGAAGAAGATTTTCAAGAACACACAGAAACACCAACTGGACAAATTGAAAAAGTGGACAAGTCAAAGGAAGAAGAAATTTATGAACATTTTAGCATACATCCTCTCCATTCGAAAGAAGTTATGGGAGACAATATTGATCTCTTTCAGATGAAGAAAGCAAAAGGAAATCCCGTGAGTGTATGGGAGGAGAGCTTGGAAGCTCGATGTTTTCCCCAGCTGTTTCCTAAAGGAAAAGGAGGACGATACGATGAACGTCCAGAACAGATTCCAGCTTCAGAGTATCGGACTACAAGACTATATGCTGAAGATCCCAGATTTCGACAAAGTATTCCTTATTTGTTCCATCTTTTATTTGAAAGCGACTTGTCTGCACTGTCTTATGCAGTAAATCACATTTTAAAAAGTGGAGTACATTTACAAAATGTGTCTGCTAAGGATTTTATGGAGAAAGTGCAGCACCGAGATGATCATTTGGAAACACAACTGATCAATCTGATGGCTTGTCAGCGTGGGACAAATGAATATTGGTACCGACGCCATGGTGAACTAAAATGCATGTTACGCAATTTAGGAACACCAACTTGGTTCCTTACCCTAAGCTGTGCCGAGTACGCTTGGGATGATTTACTGGATTTTCTACGAGAGGCCAATTCAAACATTAAAAACATCGAATACAAGACAGCAGGAGAACTGTGCTCATTGGATCCGGTTAATGTTTGCAGATATTTCAATCATAGATTTGAGGCTATGATGTCCTTCATCTGCAATAAAAAAAATCCACCCCTTGGAGAAGTAGTGGATTTCTTTTGGAGAAAAGAGTACCAGGCAAGAGGTGCTCCTCATATTCATATGCTGCTGTGGATCAAGGATGCCCCAAAGTTTGGAACAGATACTGATGAAGCAGTGTTATCTTACATTGAAGAATATGCAACATGTGGTATACCAAAAAGCACAGAAGAGAACAAGTTAAAGGAGCAAGTTCTACGTTTCCAAAGTCATCGGTGTGGAAAATACTGTCGACGGAAATACAAGAGCAAAGAAAAATACTACACTAAATGTCGATTTGGATTTCCTAGACCTGTTCTTTCAAATGGAAGAGTCAACAGTTTTATGTCAGCTGTGAGACATACTATCACAAGAAAATCACCTAAGAATACCTACAACCTTAAAAGAAAAGAAGAATCAAAAAATATAAATGACTACAACCCAGTCATTTTATCCATGTGGAACGCTAACATGGATATACAGTATGTAGCTGACAATTCCATTGCTGTTGCACGATATGTAACGTCTTACATTACGAAATCAGAAAAAACAGAATTGAAGGAAATGTGGGAAGAGATTTCTCACGAGAAGACTGTCAGTAAGAAGCTGTACAGTTTCAGTTTGAAGATGTTATCGCATCGAGAAATTGGATCCTACGAATGTTCAGATAGGTTATCTTCTGCAAGTCTCTACTCGAAGTCAAGAAGAATAATTTGGGCAAGTTTAGGCCTTGCAGCAATGAGAAATCGGGTACTGAAATCTGTTGGAGAAATTGAATATTTGGCTGAGAATGACCCAGAAAGTACAGATATATTGAAAACAAACATGTTGGACACATATTATCCCAAGAGAAGTCATCATCTGGAGAACATGTGTCTCTATGAAGTGTTGCAGAACTACATTTATTCACGGAAAGCTGCAGAAGACATCAACAGTGGAAAATATAAAGTTGTTGGTGAAGAAGGATGTTTGGTGAAGCAAACCAAAGGAAGTTTGATAAATCACCGGAAGCTGAGTTGCGACACTACCGACAAGAAAGAATTTTACTACTTGGCTCTTTTACAGTTGTTTAAACCATGGCGTACAGAGGATGAACTACTGGGAGAATTCCAGAGCTATGAAGATTCTTTTAATGCTTGCAAAGACAGCATACAATGCAGTACATTCTCAACTTATCTGCAAATGTTAAATGAAGAAATTGAACAGGAAACTACAATTGCAGCAGAAATAGCTAGAGACAGTTCTCAGGACAGCCAAAGTTCTGGAACACTCAGTCAAGATCCCCTAGGACAACCAATCGTTGAAAATGAAGCATCAATAGCCATGAATGAAGTGGAAACGGCTATGAATCAAGCTCAAGAAGAATTTATAGACTTACAAAATTTGGAAAGACAACTGAATCAAGAGCAGCAACACATTTATGAAGAGATCAAAAACAAAATTGATCACGGATTTCTACATGAAAAAAAAGAGTGCTCATGCACATCATTTCATCCAATCAGGATGTATGTAAGCGGACAAGCTGGCACTGGAAAAAGTTTCCTAATTAAAGTCATCAGAAGCTACCTAAAGCAAAAAACGGATTCTACTTTGTCTTGTGTGGTTACTGCTCCAACTGGGTTAGCAGCATATAACATAAAAGGAATCACCTTACATCGTTTGCTAATGTTACCAGTGGAGCATGAGAACAAAATACAATTCAACAAGCTAACTGGAGAAGCATCCTTGGAAGTTTCAAGAGTATTGAAGAAGATGCAAGTTCTCATTATTGATGAGGTGAGCATGGTATCAAACTTAATGCTTGCCTTTGTGCATTTAAGAATGCAGCAAATTTTGAAGACAGACTATGACGTGTTATTTGGTGGAAAACACGTCATAGTTTTTGGGGATCTTTTGCAACTTACTCCAGTTAAAGGACAACCAGTGTTTAATACTGTGACACATGAAGACACGAAGAAGTCATTGGGAAGCATTGGAAATACAAATATTTGGTCCTTCTTTGAGTACAAGGAACTTACAACTAATATGAGGCAAGCAAACGATGAAGAATATGGAAGTATTCTGAAAGATATCAGAATTGGACTACTCACTGAAGCTGGCAAAAAAGCATTACAGACTCGGCTGCTACATAATTTATTTCCAAAGGAAGAAATAGTTGCAGAGAAGATATACAAGAACATTGCAGAAAACAAAAGTGTCATCTGCTTAATGCCTACTCTACGTGAATGCTCAATATTCAATGAGGAGCTTTTGAAATTGGAAAAGGAAGAGATCAGGAAATTGGAAGCAGTGGACAAAATTGAGGATGGAAGAATTACTGTCACAGTAACAGGCAAACTGAAAAATAAATTGGACTCACTAGAGAAGAACATCTCCAAAACAGCAGGATTAGAAAAAAATCTATATGTTTGCATGAACTGTAGAGTATTTTTAAGGAGAAATTTGGATGTTGAGAAAGGCTTAGTGAATGGAGCGATGGGAAGAGTTGTGGGTTTTATTAATTATCAGAAAAAAGAAGGAATTGAATGTTTACAGATAAAATTTGATCAGATAGATGAAGTTAAAGATATTTGTCGTTGTACAGTTCGTTTTATGCTTGTGAAAGACTTATATGTACGTAGGAAGCAGTTTCCGTTTTCTCTAGCATATGCTGTAACTATCCACAAGTCTCAAGGATTGACTGTAGATTGTGCATTTGTGAACATTGGTTCAACTGTGTTCAAAGAAGGTATGGCATATGTAGCTTTGTCACGAGTGAAAACATTATCAGGTTTATTCATGATAGACTTTGATGACTCAAAAGTTAGTGCTGATACAAACTGTGTAAAGGAGTATAATAGATTAAGAAGAAGCTATGCTCCTCATTTAGGTCAGTATCCTGTGTTGGAGAAACGTGTAGTTTCTCGTAAAAGGAGAAATGAGAATATCTGTAATGAAGATATAGAGAAGAGGAAAAAAAAGAGGAGTGATGTAATTGCAAGCAAAAAGAAAAAGGACAATGAAGAACAGGTTGTAGGATGTCATTTTGAAAATAGCTCTGGTGTCAACTGCTACGCTAATGTAGTGCTGAATGTTGCATTTTATCTGGAAAGTTTGCAAGAGCAGATAATAGTAAATCAGGGAAAAAGATTCTGTTCAGAGCTGAGTCTCCTTTTTCAAAAGCTGAGTAAAGATAAAACTGCTGAGCTGCATTTAATATTCTTTTGTCCGGGCTATACTGAGGCACGCAGAAAATGGATCATCCCCATTTGCAGAAACCTGGGTTTTACCAGATGCCACGAAGCCTTTAGAGTTCTTAAATGTGAAATGACTGCACACATTGTGTTTTCTGTGGCAAAATTTCTGGGGGCTTTATGGCACAAACGGAAGCGGTACCTAAATATGGCAACATGATTTGACTTGTTCTCTGCTATTTAAGCACATGTCTGTATGTATTCGCTGGGAATCCAGCCTTGCGGCTGTATTAATAAGTTGTACCCATTCTTATTTTATTGTTCTTAAATGTTTTTTATTCATCTTATGCACTTTTATGGAGATTCTCCGAAATAAAGTTTTTCTTGACTTGAAAAAAAAAAAAAAAAACTCAAATAGAAAGTGCTACTGATATTAGAAAACTTTTAGATGTATGTTCAGGACGAACACAGTTTTCTCAAAATGAACAGCAAGATGCACACGAATTTTTGATGTATTTTCTTCAGGTAGTGGAAGAAGAAGGAGTTCCCATTGACATTTTTTTTGGTCTCTCTTATAAATGGGAACATAGTTGTGATAATTGTTATAATATATGTGGCTCTATTGTTGATAATGAAAGGTTTATTTATTTGACATTGCCAGAGAGTAAAACAGTCACTTTTGCAAAATTAGTTAAAGATGCTAATCATAGCATGAAATGTGGTGAGTGTAATTCTGACATGTTTTCAACATTAATTTTAAGGGAATACGGACAGTATGTAATTTTAATGATGCAACGATGTAGAGCTGATGGTTCAAAATTGGATACTTTAATAAAGAAGTTTACAGGACAGCAATTATCAATTTCAGGAAAAACTTTTGTAACTGTTGCAATAATTTTCCATGATGGACCTACTGTTACTTCTGGACATTACACAGTTTATCTAAAATGTGAAAAAGGCTGGACACTGTGTAATGATTCCCAATTGATTTTCAAACAACGTTTGCCTTTTGATTTAGCAAATTCCTATCTAATCTTCCTGAAACCTAAATTTTAGAGAGACTTGGCAAGATCTGGACAAAATAATTTTACCATTTTACTGGATTACCATTGCAATTTTGTAGAAAAAATATTTTTAAAATTATCATTTGGCCTAAAGGAAAGATAACCAATTGTAATGTGGACTTTTTTAATTTTTAATGCAATTTTGAAAAACCAATAATTTAGAGATAATCGGTAACTTCTGCACATTTTAAATTTTGGAATGCTATTGGACTGCCATTGGAAATTTTTTCAAAAATGATTTAAAAAATTACTATTTGGCCATGTGGAAAAGTAAGCAATTCTATTGTGGACTAAATAAATTATTCAAAAAATTTTCGTGAACCAAAATGTTACAGAGAATCGGTGAGATCTGGACAGATTAAACTTTAGAATTTTAATGGATTTCCCTTGGAAATTTATTCCAAAAAAAAAAAAAAAAATACTATTTGGCCTAAAGGAAATGAAATCAGATGTATTTTGGAGTTATTTGAGATATAATATTGTGATTATACTTCTGAAACAAACATATCAGACGGTATTTTAAAGAAATAAGTATTGTTTTTAGATGATATTTTTTTAGAATAATATGCATTTCTGTAATGATAAGTTTAAGTGAGAAGAGATTCTGGGCTTTTTTAATACAATCTTTGAGATTGTTATTTTTTTTTGCCCGCTGTAAAATGATGAATGCAATTGCTTTCACAATTTATAGTGAAATGCAATATATTCTGAAAACAGCAAAAATAAGGCAAAAATATTTTTTGGAAAAAAATGTAAATATGTATACTGTATTATAAATTGTTAAAAAAATATTAATACTTTTTTCATTTTTTTCAGATCGATATAAAATTTTTTCGAAAACTACAACCATTTTTAAAACTATTTTTTTAAAAAACAAATGAATAAATATTTTTTTGAGTGAGTATGGTAAGTCAATAATAATAATTGTAGTCTCTCAAGGACCTTGTAATGTGATAATTGATTTTTAGTGTTTTTTTTAAAAAATAAAAAAAAGGTACGCGCACCGTACGCGTACGGTAAAAAAAAAAAAAAAAAAGGTTTTAAAAAACATATGTAAAAAATAGATGAAAGGTAAGGTTGGCTCTTAAAAGAGCCGTTGTGTTCATGCAGGGACAGAGGAAAGAAAGATTGGGAATATTAGACGGTACGACAAGTGTGCTGATCTATTTTACTGTTCACTAGGGAAACACTGGTCTCCCTATAAGTAATTAGATCGTGACAAGTGGCGCACCGTACTTCAACCCTCGCAAACCGAGGGTTAATTTCCAGAGGGCCAGCAGAAGGAGATGCTCCCCCCACAGATGAAGGGCTCACCTGACCTGCAGAGGAAGGAGTCAGCCCTGCAGATGATGGTCCAGGCTGAGCTGCTGTGGATGTACTGGCTCGTCTTTCTGAAGAGTTACCTCCAAAAAGATGACCATGTGTCCTTCCGTGTACATCCTGGAGGTGCCTCTTCATGGTGTGATTCCCAAAGGAATACTTCCTGTCAGGATTACCTCTAGAAAGTACACGCTTACACAGACAGCAAGTAACTAAGGGTGCATTCACCTTTTGCTGGCCTTCTGGAAAAGTAAAATAATCCCAAACATAAGAAGGCTTTTGTTTCCTCGATCTCTGCCTCAAGACAGTGCTGCTGGTGCTAGCCTCACTCTCAGAAGAGCTCTGCTGTTCTGCCATCGTATCCCAAAGACAAACCAGCTCCTTCTCCCAAGGGATCACAAGCAGAAATGAGGGGAATGGGTGTGGTGTAGGAGAGTTCTAGAACTGAAAGTAGTTTCAACCAATCAAAAGTTGTGTTTCATGATCACATGACCTACCGTACGCTTACGGTACGCTTACGGTACGCTTACGGCAAAAAGTACGCGTGCGCGTAAAAAAGACACGCGCTTGCGCGCATGCGCATAACAGTCACTCCCCGGCACTTCCGCGTAACGTGCGCGTGTGGCGTAAGCGCGCACGCGTCCCACGCGCAGTACGCGCGGCTACGCAAAGTGCGTAACTATACGCAAGCAGCGTAGATAGATTACGGACGTTGCGTAAACCGTACGCTTACCGTGAGCTTACGGTACGCGTACTAAAAAACAAAAAAAACAAAAAAAAAAAATCTGGAAATAAATTTTACATGTTTATTTTAAAAAATATATTAAAAAAAAATATTTAAGGATTTTAAAAATTTAAGCATAGTCTTTATAAAAGGAAAGAAAATTAAATTAAAAATATGTCTGAAAAAAATGAAAAAAAATAAATAAATTAGCATTTAAAAAACCTTGCAAATTCACTGAAAAAACCATGGGTTTCACACACGTTATAGTTAGGAATTAGCATTTAAAAAACCTTGCAAATTCACTGAAAAAACCATGGGTTTCACACACGTTATAGTTAGGAATTAGCATTTAAAAAACCTTAGAAATTCACTGAAAAAACCATAGGTTTCACACACGTTATAGTTAGGAATTAGCATTTAAAAAACCATAGAAATTCAGTGAAAAAACCATAGGTTTCACACATGTTATAGTTAGCTGGACATTTTACTCGTAAAAAACCAATGAAATTGCCCCGTTATAGTTAGTTCAGCTAACTATAACTCGCGCGCCCGCAATGCACTGCTGATGACGTCACATATTACATCACTCATGACATGGTCAGTGACATCACTCATGACATCACTGATGACATCTCAAATGACATCACTGATGACATCACTGATGACATCATCCTTGTGATAGAGTGGCAGACCTCCTCTCACCTTAATATAAGCTTTGATACACACATTCAAAAATAGAGACTAAAATTTTCAAAACAATGGACATACCAATACCAGTTACAACAACCTCTTCAGTAATTCTAAGATCCACATACACATCCACTCATTCACCAACAGTCCTATACAGTCACTCATACATGTACTCACTCATCATATGTACTCATACACCTATACATCCTGTTACATAATGCCACTCATCCATAGAGTTACTCACACACATAGTCACTCATGCTAATGAAGAATCAAACATACATTCACCTGCATATACAGTTATACACACACCACCACACTTACTTCTACGGAAACTTACACATACTTAGTCTTTTAAACAATCACTTATAGAAACACATACTTATTCATACAGGAACTCTTTCAAGCTCTCACATATACTCACATATATACACCAATAGTCACATATACTAGTTTTAAACATATGTAGTTACTCATAAAGACACTATTGAGACAGTCATTCACTCACTAACACACCCATACACACACTCATCCACCCATACAGTCCTGCACACATGCTGTATTCAACACACACAAAGAGTGAATTATTCATTCATGCACCTATGCACTACATAATACCCCCCACCGAACCATACAGACACTCAGACTGATACTCAAAAAAACAACTAATAACCTATATAGACACCCATGTAGCTACTAACCAACCCATGCAGCCACTTATACACAAAGGGAGAGACTGATACAGATATTTACATATTTAAACATTACTCAGTAAGCCATGTATTCACTAAGATACACTTAATCAGTCAGTTATACAATCAATTTTTCAAAAACAATTCATCCATTTAGACACTTATATACCCATTTATTCTTCCATCGACCTTGAGATATACATATATAAAACATATGTAATTTTCAGAAAAACACACATTCTGTGGATGATGTCATCAGTGATGTCATCAGTGATGTCATTTGAGATGTCATCAGTGATGTCATGAGTGATGTCACTGACCATGTCATGAGTGATGTAATATGTGACGTCATCAGCAGTGCATTGCGGGCGCGCGAGTTATAGTTAGCTGAACTAACTATAACGGGGCAATTTCATTGGTTTTTTACGAGTAAAATGTCCAGCTAACTATAACATGTGTGAAACCTATGGTTTTTTCACTGAATATATATATATATATATATATATATATATATATATATATATGTATATATATACTGATATTTTTTAATGTGGACGATTTTTATCCTTTATTTATTTATATATTGTTTGATTGTATTTTATGTTATATAAATATATTATATAGATATATACAAAAAATCATTTATATAACATAAAATACAATCATACAATATATAAATACATATTGGATAAAAATTGTCCACATTTAAAAACATTAGAATCTACACCCTACATGACTGATGCACCTTAATATAATTTTCAAAAGCCCTTAAAAAAGTAAAAGATTCTATGACAAAATATTGTATTGAGAGGGTCATAAAGAGATTGTAATACTGTTGAGGCAGAGAGAATAGATAGCTGTAAACATATTGAGCTAGGCCATTTCCGTCGGCAAAATAGCAAAGCCAGCCAAATAAATAATACATGATTAACATCTTGAGGACCATTGCTACACAGGTTACAGATCGGTGATGAACCGTACTATTCAGCCAGAAGGGAATTTAAAGGGAGCATGCCCTGCCTCAACAGTGACCAAAAACGCCACACTCCACGTGGTAGATTCCATGAGTCAACAGCCTGATGGTTACCCTTCTTTAAAGTGCAAGCTTCCCTGTCCCCACAGAAACTTAAGGACCAAGTGGCCTGTTTCAAAATAGCTTTTAATTGATGCAGCGTCAAAGTAAAAATGTATTGAAATTATAAAATGTTTATATCAGTGGTTTCCAAACTTTTTCACCCTACGGCTCCCTTGACTTATTGGCCGTTGGCCGCAGCTCTCCATTATTCAACCTTTTTTTACAAAGCAGAGTCTTCCTTTATTATAAGATACTTGGTAGCACCCTCATTTGCTGCGTAGAGATACAAATAACCCATTTGAGTTCTTCAATAGTTACAGGGATGGACCTAGCTTTGGCTCCACATCCCTCTGCAACAATAGTCTAAAATGTCTGGCCTTTTAAGACAGCTTCCCTAAGTTTTATCCAGAAGCTGTCTTCCTTCTCCTGTCTTAACCTGACTTTCAACTGATTCCTCCTCCTTTTTAATAACAACATTCTTGAATGTCTTTGAGGGGTAAAATTCAAATGTTGTTCCATGACTAGAGCATTTATTTCATGATTTAACTGGAGAAGGGATTGGGGAACCCCTTACAAACTTTTCTTTGGGTTTACTTGTTTTACAGTTCCAGCGAATTGCTGCATGAGAGTATTAAAACGTTCTAATTATTTTCCTATCTAACAAGACAACTTATCTAAATAGCCTCTAGAGTGCCCTTGAGGGCTAAGATTGCCCTATAATCCCAATGGTTTCTCCCTGTTTTCTTATCAAAGCTAGCGGCCTGTCCACCAAACCCCCAAGGGCTATTGGGAGATGTGTTAAAATGTATAAAGGGAGTTAATAGCTTATGGACCTTTAAGTCACCCAGTAAAAAGAAGGAGGCACAGCCCACCACCACAAAGTCCAAAACAGACTCTTCTCCTGGAGTTATATGTGTAAAAGCTGTGAGAGAGTCGGATGGTAACTTCCCATTCGCTATGACACGATCAACTTTTCTCAATATAGCCGCTAACATTTTCCTTCTCTTACTGGTACTTATTTTTTGAGGAAAAAGAGCTTTTGGTAGCCGCATGGCTTCATCTTTTTCTTTGCCCCGTAACCGATCTAAAGTAAAATGAGATATCTTACAATTCAAATCCCCTATTAAATTACGTGAGGGAAATTCTTTGTCATGTAC
Source organism: Triturus cristatus (assembly GCF_964204655.1). Taxonomy (NCBI): domain Eukaryota; kingdom Metazoa; phylum Chordata; class Amphibia; order Caudata; family Salamandridae; genus Triturus; species Triturus cristatus. Next base: position 1,708,244,390 of record NC_140590.1, read on the forward strand.
TTCTTTAATATAGGAGAAGACCTCATTTAAGAGAGCCTCATACGAGGCTTCTACAGACATATAAGCATTTATTAACATTAGCGGGGGTGTTCTCGAATTTCCATCAGAATTGAATAAAGTTACGACCAAGAATAAATTGCTCAGATCTTTATAACATTCATAGCTCCATCGGATCTTATTAGACAATAAACAAGCCACCCCCTTCTTTACATGTCCCCTCCTTGAAGGTGTTGCTTTGGAATCTAAAGTGAGAAAGTAATCACAGTTTTTATTTTCTTTGCATCAGTCAGTGATAGACAGAGATTGGGATGACAAAGAACTTATATCCTAAACATAGTATCCATCCTCTTCTAAAATTGGAATGACATGAATCCCCCTACTTTGTAAACCTTCAGACAATCTTAGTATCAAATGTGCATGAATTTTAGAATGAAAGGTTACCCTTGATTTAAAACCATGTTCAGAAGGTAAAAGGGAAACTAGATTGAATAAGCTTCATGTTCTTGATCTCCGAAAAACATTTAAGCAGTGAGGCCCTGTTTAATATTAAATCTCCATCAAACAGGGGAATAAAATTCAACGTATAAGTATCCACATTGCGCCAGGCAGATTCTACCTCTACTCGCTCTGAAGGGCCTCTCATTTTACCAGAATCAAAGAAAGAAACAGCCAGAGGATTCAATTCAGATGGAATAAGATTGAAGGGTGCCCTTTGATCTACCATTGGTGTAGCTATAAGCCCCTCAACTAGTGCATTAGCATAACCGGTTTCAAGAGCTGCTGGGTTCAATGGAGATAATATAGAGAGGAGAGGTGCCTCATACACTGCCATTGACTCCACTGTATATTTCTCATCCGGGGAATCACATAACCACTTCGCAGCTTAATACCTTGCGGACATGGTTGCGAGATTGAATAAATGCCTACATATTAGATATAGCCTCTATATTTTCTCTAAAACGAAGTCTCCTTTGTCTCTTTTTGGCAAATCTGTGCATAGGGTTTTTCTTTTTCCCTCTTTACTGTTCCTTCATCTCTTTCTCCTTCAATAGCGGGACCCCTACAACATCAACATTTTTTCCACAACTTGGCTGGGTTTTAGAAATGGTAAACACTTCCTGTTCTACCCTTCTAGATGTGCACTCCAGATTCTTCATATTAGGATTAGTGTCTGAAATAGATTGTATAGACTCTAATGTAAGTTGAGGAAGACTCTCTGCAGTAGACGCTTTTTAACCAGCTTTTACATTGTGAATTACCAGCCTGTGTATTAAAATCAATTTGACGACCAACATTTACATGAGCAGACTCCTTACAACCTCTCTCAAACCCCCTTCTATTTCTTTTTGTTCTACGTGGTGATTGGGATCTATTTTCTTTTCCTTTTATACTTCTTTTCAGCTCCTTTAGTATTTGAGTCACTGTTTCCAAAACACAGTAAGAGCCACTAACACATTTTTCTAGCAACTGTAGGATAGAGGATAATAAGCCTTATATGCATACTCAAGAATCAGATGCAATTCCCTCTTCCTTTGGAGATGGACTGGTTTTGATGCTACCTATAGCAAATCAGGGGTCACAGAAAGATGAGATATCAAAGTAGAATTATTTGAAGGAGTACTACTGAATAATTTCAGTCCCACAGGGGCTATCACAGCTGGAGTATCAACAATCTCTACAATCTTACTGATATGTGAGACATATCTCCTACAAAGATCTATATCCAAATCAAGTTAGGTAAAGTCCTCACCCTGAACGTCCTCTACTAACAAAGGACATGGAGGTGCTTGAATAATTATATGTAGGTTATCATTTGCCATCACTGACACTGGTGAAGAAGGATCTGAAAACGTCAAAGGGGAGGGAGAGCTATTTATACCCCAAAAGCACCACATAAGATCCTTCTGAGATTTTGGTAGTGCCCCCCCCATGACATAAGCTCCCACAATATGCAAATGAACACCTTCATCAGCATTAGTATCAGCATTACCACCAACATTTATATTCACATTGGACCCCCCATTCAATTCCTGTCAATACATTTGTTTCTGCTTGGGGATGTTTCTCCCTTTCCCTTTCCCATAGGCGGAATATTTGTTTTCCCTTTCAGCAGTGTAACAGGATCATATTTGTTCCGGAGGGGGTTTGATTTGGTTTTTACACAGTCTCTGCCCTGAAGCAAATGACTATCTCAGCTTTCTTGCTGTCATCATTTAATTTATTCTGGATCTACTCCTTTTCTCGCATTTCCGTTGCGCTAAGCCAACTGGGAAGTGACCAAAAGAGGGATCACGTTGTGTAGACACCCCAGAGGAGCAAGTTACACAAGCATAATACCGGCTGCTTCCACGCCTACTGAGGAAGGGTCCACGACCCTAGGGCCATACCACACTCACTTACACTACTCCAAATGCAGGGAAGACACAGATAAGCATGCCCTTCTGATTTTAGCTTCTATCCTGGAGCTTGACCACTAGGAGCTCTGTAGATGTTCTGAGGAGGGTCCTAGAAGCCATGTGGTAAAGTTTTTTTTTTTCTCAAACAAACTTTATTGGTATTTCTCAAGCACATACATTGTGAGGTATTAGTATGGTGACAATTTACATTTTGAACAACATCGTCGCTCGATAGGCTTATATTTCCATGTATATTTTTAGTCATAGAGAGAACAATAATAGTTTTCATGTTTACAATACCTTTTTAAATAAAAAAAAATATTAAACATTCATGTTGCTTATTATGGATTTGCAAGATAACTGTACATTACATTTAAAACTCAGAAACTGTGTAACTCCCTCCCACTCCCCCCCTCCACTGGTGACCCCTTGTGTTTCTGTGACTTGTGAGTTCTGAAAGTGACCTTGTTCATATCTTTTAAGTGGAGTTTGGATTTTCCACTTTCACTGATTTGGTGGGTCATGCATGGACGTCCAGGGACATGACCACTAGTACTTAGAGCAAGATGTGTCAGATTCGGATGTATATATGTATCTCGTTGTTTAGTCATTTATTTTTGCTCATTTATGCATATTTTCTAGCTCTGGTTAAGAGCTGGTTGAACTGTTAAGTGATGTTAGGGGTAAAAGTGTATATGTTTCAGCGGTCGGTCGATCCACAGTTTTGAAAGCTTCAAGGAGGGTGTCCCATGCCATCACTATTGATTTCTTCCTCAGGCCTCTATATTTCTCCGCCAGGAGGTAAAGTTTATACAAAGTCTCAGAGCAGTTTCAACTATTTTAGTGGATACACATATGTCTTTGAAGTGCTCCTAGAATTAATACTGGTATCTCTAAACTGAAATTGAAAACCTTTGCCACTTCTAGCGGTACAAGTAACACCCGTCACCCCCTCCCCACAGATATTCCATTTATTTCAGGAGGGTGAAAAATATAGGGAGGAATGAAAAGCAAGTTAATAGTAGTCATTTTATGCGAATTGCAGTAACAATTGCAGGAGTTGCGGTCTCCTCGCAGAGGCAAGCCACACCAGCCGCTTCCGCCTCAAAGCGGGAGGTACCGTTACCTAACCTTAATGCTTGCCCATCTGCCTTTGAACCGTTTCGCCCACTTCTTCCTCCTTCGAGGTCCAGCTTGGCCCAGTTGCTCACAAAGAAGGGCTATGTTTCTGGCTATGTCTCTAGGAAATGACTCGCAGTCCGCATCTAAGTGTGTGACGTCAGAAGAGTGCACAGTCAGCTGAGAGACTTAGTAGACTGGTGTGGATACATTCAACAATGTGCTATAGTTTAATTTATCATAAAATATACAGACAATAAGTTATAAGACTTTCTTGTCTATAAGCCAAAATTCAGCCTTCCAGTGTTCTGCCCTGATTGGTCAGAGTTAAGTGGATTAGCCAGGTTGCTTTCAAGAAGTGATAAGTGGCACCTGGGATGAGGAGCCATCCTGGGAGAAGAAGGTTCTGCTGCACAGGAATGCCAGAGCAAGGGAGAAGAGTCTTAACCTATGATCTTCAAAGCAAGGAGGAGACAGGCAGAAGATCCCAGACCCACCTACGCTCCTACTATCTGAACCCAGCCAGATGGCAGGCCTAAGAAAGTAATGTGTAGATGCCAGGGGGATGGAGACTATGGAGATGAGCCATCCTGGAGGTTGGTTTAGCTAATTCTTGCCTCTCTGCTGAGACTTCAGCCATATTGAATTTTGAAAAAATAGTGTTTTCTGGGAGACTATAGTGCCACACTTTGGAGGAAATTGTCACACTCTGGTGTGTTGCCCTGTGCCGCATAGGACAGGAGTGCCCTCCTGCTTGACTCAGAGAACACTGAATAAGTATCTGCGAGGGGCAGAGCCTCTTAGATCTGCAGGTTGAAACCAAGGAAAGAAGAAGGTCCATGCTAAAAGTTTCATTTGCACCAACCAGGCCCTGCACTGTGAAAGAATGTGCCTGCTGCACAATCTGGAACTACTGTCCCATGGATCTAACTTTCTTCAAAATCACTAAACAGTGAACTCCCTGCAAGCTACCGGTTAACAGAGTTCATCTGGACCATCACTACCAAGAATCCACAGCATGGAGTGAGTCCAGTGGATTTGTAAGGGTTTTGTCTAAGTGAATTGTGGGGACTGAAGTCCTAAATTTTCAAGGACCATCTTGGAGCTTCAAGACCATTGGTGTACGTTTTGGAGACTTTGGGCACCTCTGAGGAACTTCAAGAAGAAGTTCCTGAAGTTTGGAGAACTTTGGAACAACTTTGAAAAAAAGCTCCATAAGTGGACTGATTAGACCTGGCCAGCCAAGCCAGCGACCCTCAATCACGACCAGTCTAGCCATCCAGGTTTGTTCCACTGAAAAGCTCCGGAGATCCAACTTCCAGAGCTTGACCGGGAGCTTGTCGAAAGTCAAACCGGTGAACCCTCACCAAAGCTGGCCGGGTGAAGAGCATCAAGAGACCACAAAGGAAAAAGCCCTGTAAAGTTTTCTTCGTGTAAAAGTAGAAGACAGGTCTGGCTGAATTGCGAGAATCAAGTCGCCAACAAAAGCCAACCACTGGAAAGCTCCGGAGGCCTGACTTCCACAGTTCGACCGGTAGCTCGTTGTAAGGCAAGCCGGCCAACCCACTTCGATTCTAGACTGGTGGAGAACTGTGAGGGCCTGAGGGAGAAAAAGCTCCAGAAAAGCTTCTAAGTCAGAAGGTAAAAACTTTGACCAAGGCCTACCATGAGAGGTACTCCATCAAACGTTTACTTTGACTTTGACCCGGTCTAGCACCACCAGATGTCTCTATAAGAGCAAAAGGTTTCTATGTGCTCTATGGCGCTAAATCTTTATAAAATAAATATCTTGGGTTTCCAACATTGGACTTTTTTTGTTTTGGTGTCATTTTGAAGATAACTATATTTTCAATTTTTTTTTATTGGTATTGGATTTTCATTGTGTGTTGTTTTAATTCAAATCAATTCTTTATTAAGGTATGGAACTAAAAAAGAGGTCCATTTAAATAAGTTACAAGCTAACATACAATAAGAATATAATTTACGGGGGGCGTGGCTGACTGCCGAACATCGCGGCCGCCATTTAACTGAGCTCCGTGCCCGTGCTCTAACATCCTGAAATTACACTATCACACGCCGCACGGAGGGGCTCATAGCGAGGTGCCCTGGAGCAGCTGGGCAGCACGGATGATCGGACCTGCATCCCGGACCGCTATTGCCCATACAGAGCATCCCACGGAGCCTGTGAGTCGGCGGGGAAAAGGCGAGGAGCTCGGAGTCAAGGACACACTGTACCGCTCTACGGCTGGCGCTGCCTGCGGCTCTATCGAGGAGACAGACCGAAGGAACTTGCCAAAGGGTCGTGAGGAGACAGGCCTGATTGCTGTGTGCCCTGAGGAACAGGCCGGGGCGAGGCGGTGAGTGTGCCCACGTCCTGGGGGCGGGCCTCGTGGCTGCAGCTACGCGAGACCCGGGGATGTATTGAGGCCTGTGGTTGATGCTCTGAGGCCGGACTTGTGCTGCGGCTGGGCCTGCTCATATGACAATGTGCAGTGTTAAGAGAGGGACATGAGGAAAAACTGGCGGCGAGCGCAAACCTAGGGCTGTATTTCAGACAGTGGAGGTCAGTGTAATTGCTGCGTCATTGAACTGACGGAGGGCCTACTCAATGGAAAGGCGGCGGCCTGGCTGTGAGGAGAGTTGGATGACCCCGCTACGGTGGTGAGGAAGGGGCGCGGAGCACAGAATTCACCCTGGATGCTTGCACTGGAACACTGGGCACCCCTACATAACCTGTGATGGGTCAGGGCGGGTCGCCCCCCTGTGCGAGAGACCTAGGCGGCTAACCGGTCCTACAGTGCCCATATTCGCAGAGGGCCATAGCCTGTTCCGGTGTGAACGCCACCTGCTTACCTTGTATGCGCAGCTGTGACCGACTGTGCGTCTCCTTGGTGGGATTGCGGTTGGTGGCCTGTTGCTGGAGTGCCGCCCCCACACCCTCCCGGGGCGCAACGAGGAGGCCCATTGCTTCGCTGACAAGGCTGAGACGACGGTGATGGGCCGCGTTAAAGGAAAGCAACAGGACGCTGGGCCCAGTGTGGACCACGGGATGGAGCGTGCAGACTCTAGTGAAGCATCACAATCTCCCAGTTGTGTACCACCTACAGCGGAGGCGGTGCCCATGGACAAACTGGATCTTATCCTTCAGGTGGTAAAGGACTCCAGGAAGGCCATCGAGCAGCAAATTAGTGCCCTGACGACTGGTTTTACTTTGCTCAAAGCAGACCATGCCAAACTAGCTGATAAAGTGAAGGATCACACCATGACACTGTCGGAACTGTCCCCACAACAGGTCCAGAACACGACTCATATACAGCAGCTCCAGAAACAAGTCAATACCCTGATGGACCAAGTCGAAGATGCGGAAGGGAGGACGAGACGGAATAACGTACGCGTAATTGGCCTGCCAGAATGTTGTGAAGGGATGGATCCGCTACATGGAGCAATGGTTCCGCGACCATGTCACGTCGGAGGGCCTCTCCGCCCAATACTGTGTGGAACAAGTGCATAGGATACCTACAGGTCAACCAAAACTGGGAGCCCCGCCGCGGCCTCTTATCGTCCGCCTACTAAATTACAGGGACCGTGATATGCTATTTCAAAAAGCAAGAGAACTGAAGCAGATACATTTTGAGAATAGCAGAATATCGCTCTATCCGGATTACACGCTTATGGTGCAGAGGCAGCGCTCCTCCTTCATGGCAGTCAAAAGGAAGTTGAGAGACCTGAACCTTAAATATGCGCTTCTCTTTCCGGGCCGCCTGAAAATTATATATGATCGCAAAACACACTTTTTCGAGAGCCCGGAAGACGCTGAGGAATGGTTGGAGGTGATGGACCGTACAGTGGCTGGAGACAGCGCCTCCCAAGGCACGCAACATAGCGCCAGCCGAACGGACCTAACCGGTATACGTCGAAGCAGGCGGATACGTGGAAGCTCTAGACAAAACAATCCGATGTCACAGCAGCAACAACAGGGCAAGAAACAGGCACTTCTAGCAGCTGCTACGTTTCAAGAGACTGCATTAATTGAGGACTTAGCCTCTTCAGAGGATGAACTGCACAAGTCAGACTCTGAGGGAAGTGTGGCCTTGCTTCCCACTGTGACCCCGCAGCCGGCGGATGGATTGTTTGGCTGACCGCCGTGAGGACACTCGTATATAATGATCCTACCTGTGGCGCAATATCCTTTTTGCTGAACCATACTGCAGCGATGTGTGCATACATGTTTCATTGAGCCCGGGTTCTTGCTCGGACTGGGCTTTACAGAGCACCGGAGTGGGACTTGCAGCCCATGGTTGGCGTTAGCGATGTCCCCGGACATGCAAATGCTGTTGTTGTACAAGGCATAGTTTTGTTTGCCATGTTTGGCTGCATGGTCCGGTATAGTTTCTCGACCGGACCAAATATTGGGATTTTTGGGGAGGGGTACAGTCCTATTTACTGGTTTATTATGAAGCGGCCCACTACTCACACATATAAGACACGACCTGACAACAGGATCTCTTTACGAATCCAATGCATACACTCAGTCAATATAACATAATCACGTGGAACGTGAGAGTTATGGGTTCGATACAGAAACGCCATAGAATACATGCCCAACTGGAAAGGCGTAAAGCACACATAGTATATTTGCAAGAAACTCATCTGTTAGAGCAGGAGGCAGTGCGTCTCCGCAAAAAATGGAGGGGGCAGGTTTTCTCTACTAATTACTCTGTATATGCCCGTGGGGTTACTGAATGGATCATACATGGTGTACCCTTTACAGCCCTGGAACAGCGAGTGGACAAACAGGGACGATATGTTTTCCTGAGGGGGTCCCTGGATGGTCAACAAGTTGTGTTGGGCAGCACATATGCGCCGAATACTGAGCAAGAGGGTTTTCTAACTACCTTGAACCTAGCACTGACTGGGTGGGAGATGCACCCCTGGATTATCGGCGGGGATTGTAACACAATCATGGATGTTGCTCTAGACAGGTCTCATCCCCCTTTGAATGGCGCAGGTGTGATTAAGCAGGCGAAGGCACTCTGTAACTGGGCGGAGGGTTGGGCATTGTGCGATGTGTGGAGACTGCGACACCCAACACATAGGGAATACTCGTTTTACTCCCCGGTCCATATGCTACACACTAGGCTAGATAGAATCTACTGCTCAAACACGATTGCGATGCAGGTCACATATGCTACGTATCTAGCAAAAACCTTCTCGGATCATAACCCATTGGAGATAACTGTCACATGGGGTAGGATACCCACTCTGGTCCCTACGTGAAGGCTCTGGCCACAGCTGCTGGAGGACACAGTGTTCCGTACTGCCATGGCTGACACTATCACACAGTATTTTGCCAAAAATAGTAATGCAGCTTCTAAAGATTTAAGTGAGTGGGGCGCTTTTAAGGCGGTCATACGCGGGAGGGCCATAAGCGCGACAGTGGGAGCTAGGCAGGAAGTGCATAAGGCCTTACAGAAACAGAACGACAGATGGATAGGTTAGAAGAGGAGGCCGCTCACGACAGGGAGAAACAGGCGCCACTCCAAGAAGCCCGCATCAAACACGCGGAATTGTTAGAATCCCTACGTGTCATAGACCACCAACGCTACACGCAGAGGTGCCACTCTGAGGCAGACAAATCAGGGGCACTACTAGCCAAATTACTGCGTGATGATCCCCCGACCGTTGTGATCAATGAAATGAATGCCATGACAGGTGACAGGCCGCTTACCCAAAATAAAATTATTGCGGCCTTCTGCCAATATTACGCTACTTTGTATAGCAGACCTACAGAGAGTGGGGACACGGGAATCGACCTATTTCTCCATGCACTACCATACCCACAACCAACTGCAGCAGCCCTGAAAGACCTATCAGGCTCCATTATAAAATCAGAAATTAAGATAGCAATTAGAGGGCTTCCCCATAATAAAACCCCTGGGCTAGACGGGTTACCTGCAGAATATAATGACATCTACATGGACTCCTGCCACAACTGGAGACCCTATATAACACGTCGCTGGCGGAGGGGACACTGCCCCTTACCACGGCACAGGCACTGGTGGTCTCTCTTCCAGAACCGGGACGGGACCCTACTGACATGGCAAGCTACCGCCCATTATCGTTATTAGCCACGGAATATAAAATACTTAGTAAGGTACTGGCATAAGTTGATACATATTGATCAGACTGGCTTCTTGCCGGCTCGGAGCACGTCCCTGAATACCAGGAGTCTGCACTATTTAATGTCGGCTGCCTCCACATGCTACGCTCATGCAGGCTGCATATCACTAGACCTACGCCAGGCATTTGATACGCTAAATTGGGAGTACATGTTCAAGGCACTAGCGAAATTTGGGCAACCGGATGATTTTCTTAAGTGGTTCCGGCTCTTATATGATGCCCCTACTGCTAGGGTTCGCACTGGGGAGCATATATCAACTGAATATTCTATATTTAGGGGGACGAGACAAGTATGCCCACTCTCACCGCTTCTGTTTTTATTGGCACTGGAACCCTTGGCACTAAAACTGTACATAGATGCCCAAGGGGTCGGCATTCCGATCGGGCCCAACACACACCACTTCTCTGCCTATACAGATGACATTATTCTGTATATTACAGACCTTGCGTTGGATTTAGCCCCTCTGCCCGGGATATTTGCCGTATTTGAACCCATATCAGGCCTGGCCATTAACCCCTCAAAGTCGCATGCCTTTTTCTTTCAGGAGCAGTCCATGCCCACGAGTGTCCTATTTGGCCCACAACTTTACAGGTGGCACCGCAAACGTTTATGTATTTGGGTATTCAAGTATACCGGACGCCCGCCGATATGTTAGTCGGTAACCCACACAGAGCACGTAGAGCTCTGTGCTCTAGTATTGCCTTTTGGACCACATTACCACTATCGGTAATGGGAAGAGTAGCCATTGCCACTGGAATATTCTAGCTAAGCCTTGGACAAATTAATTTATCAGGCCAAATTCCAGGCGTATAACTGGAGTTGGAACCAGGGTATTAAAAACTTTTAGTTTACGCAAAATCTGGCCCACTATTTTATTGAGGAAACTCCATTCTACCATTTTGATGGCTTCACCACCATACAGTAGTGTTGTCGAGACCTTTGCTTTAAAGACAGACAACATGTGACAAAAATTCCTACGGCCCATTTCATTATAGAATCTATGTGAGCCATTAGCGTGTGATGTGGCTTTACTGGGGCAGTGATCAAAATAGTGTTTGTTGTTAGTGTTACCAGTTATCATTTTGCCCAAATAGAGATAGGACTCTACAATCTTGAGTTTCTCGGAACCTATGCTCCAAACAAAGTTATGAACATTCCTATTCTTTCTATTTTTTTATATCAACATTTTACTTTTCGAGGTGTTTATTGTCAAATATTGATGCTCAGTATATATTTGTAGATCCTTCAGCTTCCTATTTAATCCAATAGGAGTCAGATCCATAATTTTAATGTCGCCTGTATACATTAGACGGCCACCTATCTTCGGTGCATCATCCTCCTGAGAAAAAAAAACAGTCTGGAAGATCAGCCACATAAACGGAGAAGAGAATCGGTGCTAAAAGACAGCTTTGCTTCTGGCCATTTTTTGTATAAATTGTGGCTGAAAGACCTTGATAACCTCCTAGAGGAGCCTGAGACCATGTATTAGAGCTATTATGACAGCTAAAAGGGGGAGGGGATTCCTATTTTGGGAAGTTTTTTCCCCAGAGTAATGGGCGATCTATCTTGTCGAAGGCTGTTGTAAAATCTTACACGCAGTCTCTAGAGGTCCCTAAACAACAGCAGGCACCTCTCTGCAGGCAGAATTCCCAGCAAGGAAATTCTGGGGGAACTGGTGGTGAAGTCTTTGTGTCCCTGAGACTTCAGAACAGGAGGCAAGCTCAGCTTCCAGCCCTTGGAGATCTTCCTCAATATGATGAAAGTACACACACAAAGTTCCTTTTCTCCTTTCCTTGGCAATGAGTAACCACTGCAGGCCAACCCCAAACAGTCACTATCGCAGGGGCAGTCTCCTGCTTCAGCTTCCTTGGTTTCTCTCCTTGTCAAAAATTCGTCTTGATTCCCAGAAGTGATCTAAAGTTCTAGGGTCTGGACCCCAATATTTATACTACTAAATCCTTTGTTCTCTGAAGGCGAAGAGTGTCTGTACCCAGCCAAAACCAGTTCTGTCCTCATCTGGTGGAGCTTCCTGGCAGGCGGTGGAGACAGCATTGTTGAAAGCAGACCTGGCCCAGGTAGCTGAAAGGAAATCTCCTCCCCCTACTCTCTATTCTATGAAGGCTCGGGCAAGTGAAAGGAAATCTCCTCCCCCTACTCTCTATTCAACCCAGGTCCTATTCAGCCCAGCCCTGACCCATCAGACTGCTGGAGCCAAGGCCCTCTCCAGCCCCCTGTCACTCACGAACCAGACATGGAATACACAAACCTAGTAGAGGCATACTGGATGGTTTGGCAAGAAAATACCTGCTTTCTAAAAGTGTTATTTTCAAACACAGAATGCAAAAATCACCCACACTAAAAGATGTATTTTAACATTCTGATTTCAGGCATACTAAACTTTGCTTTCCTATCGTGTTCCTATGGTCAGATGCCACACACATCAGGGCATGTCCTACCTTGCACATACAATGCACCCTGCCCAAGAGGGTACCTTGGGCTTACCTAAGGGGTAAATAACATGTAGAAAAGGGAAGGTTTAGGGACTAGCAAGGGGGTGCACTTGCCAAATCGAAATGGAAGTCCCAGACTGCACAAAGGCTCTGCAATGGCAGGCCTGAGCCATATTTTACAAGCTGCTTCTGTGGGTGGCACAATCAGTGCTGCAAGCCCACAAGCAGCATTTGATTTACAGGCCCTGGGCACACATGGTGCACTGTACTAGGGTCTGACAAGTAAATCAAATAAGCCAATCATGGAGTCACTAATCCATTACAACAATTTACAATAGGGAGCACTTGCACTTTGGCACTGAATGGCAGTGGCAAAGTGCCCAAAGCATCTATACCAGCAAAAACACAGGAGGCAACAGCAAAAAAATGGAAGGGAGACCTACGCCAATGGTGCCAGGTCTAACAGAGAGGGACAAGGGCAGCACAACAGACCACAGAGGTCAAGAAGGGGGGCATGGACATCACAGGGACGGCAGGTGAGGAAGGATTCATGGGTAGCACACAGACCACAGTGGGCTGTCTGGGGAGCCAGTAGCGGCAAACTGACCTCAGAGGGCAGGTGGGTTAGGGGGAACATAGCAGACCATGGATTGCAAGGGGAAAGGGGCAGTTGTAGCACACAGACTATGGTGGGGAGTGAAGGGGGCCCTGGGCAGAAAGCTAACTTTGGAGCTTTGCATGGGGGGATGGGGCAGCACTAGCACAATGAAGGGCAGGGACTTTAATCTGACCTCAGATGGCAGCAGGGAGAGGCAGAAGCAGCACAGGGGATGAAGAAAGGATCGGGGAAGGAGTCAGAGTAGCTCACGGACCACAGTGGGCAGATTGGGGAACCAATAGCAGCAGGGGAAGTGACAGCACTTGGACCACAGAGAAGAGGCCAAGAGGCATGGGGCAGTAAATTGATCACAGATGGCAGCACGAAGGGGAAAGGGCAGCACAACGTACCAAAGAACACAGGCAGGGGGGCCAGGGGCAGGACGTTAAACTTGGGCGGTGCAAGGAAGAGTGGGGTATCCTAATAGACCATGGAAGGTGGGGGTATGTGACATGTACAGCACAGGGAATAACAGTCTGGGGACCAGGGTAACTAAGATGACCTCAAGGGGCAGCAGGGAGGGGGCAGGGCCAGCACAATGAACCACGCTCGGCAAGAGGGAGATGGCGGGAGCAGCAAATGGACCATGGAGGGCAGGCTTGGGAGCCAGGGACAGCAAGCTGACCTTATAGGACATCAGTGAGAAGCAAAGGCAGCACAACAGACTATGGAGAGTGGGCAGCAGCCTTTCCTGCTCACCCTCGATAGTCTGACCACAGAGGGTAGTCTGAGCACCAAGGGCAATAAGTTGAAGTGTGCTGTCAGCTGGGAAGAGCAGGGGCAGCACAATGGACCACTAAGGGAGGGCAGAAGGAACCTGGGGCAGCACAGAGAACAAGGAGGACATGCTTGGGTGTAAGAAACACTAGTTGACCTCAGGGGACATCAATAAGAAGCAAGAGGAGCACAATGGAGCATGGAGGGCAGGAAGGAGAGAGCATGGGCAGCACATAGACCATGGAGGGCAGTCTGGGGGGCAAGATGCACCAAATTGACATCAGAGAGAAGCAGGGAGGGGCCACGGCAACACAAGGGACCATGTAGAAAAGGCAGTGGCAGAGCACAGATCACAGAGGTCAATCTAGAGAGCCAAGCACATCAATCTGACATTGAATGGCAGCAGGGAGGGGCAGGCACATCACAAATGACCATAGATGGCAGAGGAAAGGGGCGGGGATATAACTTGGACCAAAGAGGGCAGGCCAGGTGAGGGCCAAAGTCAGGAAGTGAAGCATAGAGGGAAAAGGGGAGGAGCAGGATCAGCAAAACGGACCATGGTGAGAAGGTAGGTAGAGGCTGGAACAGCACACAGACCATATAAAGGAGGCCGGGGGTTCAGAAGGCAGCAAGCTGACATAGGAGGGCAGAAGGGAGGGGCAGTACATCGGACTACGCTGAGCAGCTTGGAAGGGGAACAGGACAGCACACAGACAATTAAGGGCAAGGCGAGAGGCAGAAAGCTGACCGCAGAGGGCAGCAGATAGGGGCGGTGACAATACCACAGACAAAATGGAGTATTTGTAGTGGGACAGGGACAGCCCACACACCACAGTGGGCTGGCCGGATGCTAGGGGCAGCAAGGTGACCTACAAGGGGAGCAGAGAGGGGCAGCACATTAGACCATGGAGGGCAGCCGGGAGGGGTCATGGGCAGCATATATATCACAAAGAGTAGGTGGCGGGCTCGGGACAGCAAGCTCAGCTTTAACAGCAGCAAGGAGGGAAACGGAAAAAACAACAAACTACAGAGGGTAGAAGGGAGGGGTTAGGGACAGCAAATAGGCCACAGAGGGCAGGCTGGGGACCAGAGGCAGCAAGCTGGCCTTGGATGCTAGCAGGGAGAGGCAGAGGCACATAGACTGATCTCGGGTCGCAGGATGCTTGTTTCCTGTCCAGGGAGGACCTGGCCTGGCATTTCGGGCTGGACTGTTCCCATGAGGCACAGGGTCAAGACTGATTTCCATATGGCTGGGTCCAAACTGGGGTGGAAAGTGAGCTAAAGAATGATGATGGATTCAGCCCAGATCTGTTACTTGGGGTGAGTGTCTGAAAAGTTTCAGCACTCAATCTTGTGTTTGCTTTGTTCGCCCTAAGTTGGCAGGTTATACCCAGATGTGGGTCCTAGCTCACTTTGCCACTGGATTCAAGCTAGCCTGGCTGATGAGGGGTGTTAGCCCGAAACCAGTACCATGATGGTTGTTTCTGGTCCAGGGAGGACCTGGCCTGGCAGTTTGGGCTTGACTGTTCCCATAAGGCATAGTTCAAGACTCATTTGCATATGGCTGGGTCCACACTGGGGTGGTGAAGTGAGCTAAAGAACGATTATGAATTCAAGTTCAACCCCGATCTGTGACTGGGGGTGAGTGTCTGAAAAGTTTTAGCACTCCGTCCATCATCTTGTGTTTGCTTTGTTCGCCCTAAGGTGCCAGGGTATGTGGAGACCAGGGTCCCTTGTTCACTTTGCCTCTGAATTCAAGCTAACCTGGATGATGAGGGGTGTTACCCCGAAACTGGTCCTAGGTCGCTTGTTTCCGGTCTAGGGAGGACCTAGCCTGGCAGTTCTGGCTGGACTGTTCCCATGAGGCACAGGGCCAAGACTGATTTGCATATGGCTGGGTCTAAACTGGGGTGGCAAAGTGAGCTAAAGAACGATGATGGATTCAACTCAGACCTGTGACTGGGGCGAGTGTCAGAAAGGTTTCAGCACTCCATCCATTGTCTCCTTGTGTTTGCTTTGTAGGCCAGCAAGGCCAGAGGCAGGAAGATAATCTATGGTGGCAAAAGACAGGGGCAGCACAACTGACCTCAGAGGGCAGAAGGCAAGGGATAGGGACAGCATAAAAACCAGAGAGGGCAAGACCAAGGGTTCATGTGCAGCAGTTGACCTCAGAGGGCCAAAGGAAGGTTTTGGGAGAACTTACACACCATGTAGGGCAGGATGCAGGGGACAGGAGCAGCACACCAACCACGTAGTGCAGAACCGGGTGCTAAGTGTCACAAGCTCTGCTTGGAGAGCATCAGGGAGATACAGCACAACATGCAATAGATCACAGGTGGGAGGGGAAGGATCAGCGCACAGAACGCAGAGGGAAGGCCTAGGGGTAAGGGGCAGAAGGCTGACTTGAGAGAGCAGAAGGGAGGGGCAAGGGCTGCACATGGGCCAAAGAGGTCAGGCTGAGGTACCGGGCAGTAAGCTGACTTCAGAAGGCAGCAAGGAGGGGCAGTGGAACAGAGGGGCCATGGAGGATAGATGGAAGGGAGCACAAGCACCACACTGGGCAAAGAGTCAGTTGGGGAAGCGCAAGATTTGGAGAGCAGCAGGGAGAAGAAGGGGCAGCATAACAGACCACAGAGGGCAGGCAGAAGGGAGCAGGGGCAGCACACCGGACCACAGGAAGAAGGCTAGATTAGCAGGGGCTGCAATCTGACCTCAGAGGACCACAGAGAGCAAACCACATTAGCAGGGTCTGCAATCTGGCCTCAGAGAAGAAGGGAGGGGCAGTGGCTGAACAAAGGACCACGTAGAGTAGGTGTGAAGGGTGGTGGCAGCGTAAAGGACAACAGAGGGCAGGTAGGAGGTGTAAGGGCAGCACACAGACCACTGAGGACAGGCGGAAGGAGCAGTCAGCTGTCAAAGAACAGTTGACGGAAATGGCAGGGGCAGCAAGCTGGGAACATTCAGCAGGCATGAGGAGCTAGGACAGCAGATCTTGTGGCGAACTGACACATCGCAGAACATGGGCTGCACTCAGCGGATTTTGGACACTTGTAGTGGGTTTGGTGAAGGGCTAACACATGGCTGGGCACTGAATGCCATGTCAAGAGGAGAGAGTGTTGGATGCATAAGTGAAAATGAAAAAATAGTAACTTTATAAATTTGGTTCTAAAAGGCAAATTAATGTGAAATTAACCCAAAATAGTGTATTCTCAGACACATTTGTCAACTCCCATTAGTCTCACTGAATACATATTTTATGAAAGATATATGGGAAAGTCTGTACAACAAAGGCTATTTCTAACTTGTTTATTTTGTGATTATCTCTTTGGAGGGCACATTCAATAAAAATAAAAATACTCTTGATGAGATGAGGAAAGAGATAGTGGACAAATAAAAGTCCTTGTGCATTTGCAAATCTATATTTTGTGGGAGGGTAGCGAAAGCCAGCATGCATTTTGGAATTCCTTGTATTTATATTTTTTTATATTTTTATGTATGGATATATGTAGGGATGTTGAAATGCACCTTATTTTATTGCTATTTGGATTGATGGATCGGAGAGCAGGTTAAATATCATTAGTTTTCAGAATTCAACATCCGAACAGAGTTGTTACTATGACCCATACTGAAGGGTCATCATAAGATTTCTGGGGCTATGGGCAAGACATATTTTCCGACACCTTGTTTGAAACAACTTTTGAGTTTACTACCTATTTTCAACTAATCCGTGCCCTTGTGATGCCACACAATATTAAATTATGTGTTACATTTCTGAGATGAAATCACTCAAAAAGAGCCACAAGCTCATGCTGGTTGATGTCCACCAGCCAAAAAAGGACCAGAGGAAGACTTGAGCGATCACTAATAAAGACATTTCATTTTGTGCTTGGATTAAGATTTTGGTTTTACCTGAAACAATAATATTTTACAAGTAATTCAGTGTCTGGCGAGCCTGCTCCAACAATTTTAGGAAGAACACAGTGAGTGTGACCTGATGTCTATTTAGTGGTCACTTGCATAATATTAAAGTAAAACTAAGCACACAGCACTTGACATTGTGGATTTGTTTACAATTATTCACAATGACAAATTAGCCTCTCCTCACTACTTGTGTTTTTGCTGTAACAGTTATACATTAAGCCAGGCGTGGCTGTCACAGGTAAGAGCTGTAGTGCATTGAGGCGGTGATGGCAACAGATGACAGGATAGGTAAACTTAGATAAAAATATAAATAAAACTACTTAACTTGCGCTCCCACATAGCCGCCTCCACAATGCGGCAAGCCCAAGGTAAGTGGTTTTATTTATTTTATTTTGCCTATCCCGTCGTCTGTCGACTCCACCCACACAGCCTCGCCCCACTGCTCTTACCTGTGCTGGATGCGCCTGCTTAAAGCACTGCTACACCTGATAATTGTTTCCTTACTTAGCTTCTGGTGACTTGACCATCTTGAGTGAGGTGATATGAAGAGAGACTTAAGGTAAAATATAGAAAGATGAGATAGCCTGAAAGAAGGATTCTGAGAGACAGAAAGAGCAAATGGTAGGTAGAGAAAGAGAGGAAGAGATATGACTAATGTTTTAGAGTAATGTAGATGGGTAGACAGAGCTACAGTTTGGGAAAAGTAAATTAAAGAAGAAGGGCAGGGCTGCAGTACCCTGAGGAGGGATTCGAGAGCGAGAGAGTGATAATCCTAAAAGAGACTTCAGTTAAGAGGTAAAGTCAAGGAGAGCTACTCGTTGCAGGGAGAGAGCTTTGAGGTAGTGTGAGAAACTTAAATTCAAAGAAGTATAGAAAGACAAATCAAGTAAAGACTGTAGTGAGGAAGAGAGTGGGATGAAGTACCAACAAATAGATGAGGTGTACAAATAGAGGTACAATTGTGCCATAGGTGAAGCAGAGAAAGAGAAGTGAGGTTGCTAGAGAAGAAGAGCAAGATGGGGGGTGAGGTAGACAGATCATTGTGAGGTAGAGCAAGAGGTAGAGACATGGATGAGGTGGAGAGATGTATAAAGGTGGAGTTAGAGACATGTAGGTCAGGTAGAGGGAGTGAGTTTAAATAAATAAAGAGGTAGTTTTTGTGAGAGAGAGGTAATGATAGGGAAATAGTTATCAGTAATAACATAAAAGTAGTGAGAGGGGTGTGTGCTCTTGATAACTTTAAGGTAGAGGGAAAGAGGTAGATAGTACATAAGATAGCAAACAAAAGGTGAGGTAAATCCAGAAGATAGGTAGTGTGAGGAAGAGGTGCAATAGATATGAAGCAGTTAAAGAAATGTGATGCTGATAGAGAAATGAGAAAGTGAGAAAGGTAAGGTAGAGAGAGGGCTGACAGAGAGTTAAAGAGAGGTACTGTATAGTGGTATAAAGAAAGACAAGGTAAAGAGTTATAAGAGGTTGAAAGAAAGGGGAAGTACATGGAAAAGAGATATAGTAAGGGAGATAAGAACAGAGCACTGAGGTCCAAAGTGAGGGATGAGAGAGATAGAGTTGAGGTAGAGAGTGAAATATGGAGGTAGGCACCAAAATGGTTAACTCCAGAAACAAAATTGTGAGGGAGGTACAGTAGACAGAGGTATACTGAGAGAGTGGCGAGGTAAAGTGAGTTGACAGAGTTGGGGTAACTATCCAAAGACCTAGTGGTAGGTAGAGAAAGAGAGAGTTAAAGAGAGATGGTGAGATGGAAGAGGGGTGTCAAAGGAGAAGACACAACAATTTAATTGGTGGTTTACATTTTACACCAATTGTAAGTTGAGAGAGTAAGGGTTAAATTTGCACACTAAGACGCTGAGGAGAGGCCGAGTAAGTTGCAGCCCCTGTACAAATGCCTATATACAGAGGGGAAACAACTAATTGTTTCTCAAGGTAAACAACAGCCAGTGGATACCAGATGCTCTGAAGTCATACCCCAGGAGTTAAAAGATAGTACATCAAACACACCGAAATTTAATGAGTGAAAAAATGTCAAGGAAATAACAGGGAAATGTGCTTATTTGCAGATATATGCCCCTCCCAGCAATGAAGATCTCTCCTTCAGAATGCCTATATTAAACAATACTTTCTGCTGATTCCATTGTTAAACATTTTGCAGAAAATCCTTCCCTTTCTACCTAAGGATTTGTAATCTGCCATTATACGGATCAAAGTATTTCTGGAGCACAAAAGGAAATCTCCAAGATGGTTCAGGTCTTTTATATTCATCCACTTACAAATGTCACCTTAGAGAATCACAGGGGCTCCGGAGAGGTCAATGGACCTTTTCCACAGTTTGGAGGATTAGAGCTCCCTAGAGGAAAGTCATCAAAACATCACTGACATTTAGGGCCATATCTACGACGAAGTGGCGGAGCATGTCGTTAGCCTCTTGAGCTTAACGATACGCTCAGCCACTTCAGAAACGAAAGCCTGCACCATATTTACAAGAATGTGGTGCAGCCTTGTGTTTCCCTCTGCGATGGCGCTAAGTTTAACAACTTAGTGCCAACGCAGGCACCCTTGAACCAGAGTGCAAGGGTGTCTGTGTGCATGGGAGGTTTGGTTAAGTGTAGGAAGGTGTCCTTTACTGCACATAAACAATCCTAAAGCGCCATTGTGTAACTTTCATGTGTGCTGCTTCATGCAGCACACATGAAAGTTACAAAATGGCATTTGTTTAAAAGGCTTGTTTATGTACAGGAATGAACAGCTTCCTCTACATAAACAAACCATGGCATTTTGCTTTTTCCATGTGTGCTGCACATGGCAGCACACTTGGAAAAAGCAAAAAACGAGGAGGAGGGTTTCCCTGGTCTTAATTTTGGCGCTGCCTCCTGTGTACGCCACCCTTGTACATAGGAGGCAGCGTCAAATACAATGGGTGTTGCGGTGGAACACCCACCACAACACCCACTGCACCCCCTTTTCATGCTACACATAACGTGAAAGGGTGCCATAAGTACAAGGCAGTGTTAAACCACGTTAAGTGGCTTGCTGCTGCCTTGTACATAAGGCAAGGCCCCTATCACCAGGGGAACGTCACAAAAGTGACACTCCCATGGCGATAGGGGCTTGTACATATGCCCCTGAGAATTTTGAAGAGTCAATGACAAAAGGTTGGGACAGTTTTATAAGCTTTCTTTATCATACGGTTAGAGTCTCAAATTATCTTTATTCAATTTAGTAGTTTACAGAAAATAAGCAATAAAAGAACACTGTGTTCCATAAAGAAACCAGTAATCTAACCAATGGACCTATTCTAATAAAAACCCTTTCAGGGTTCCATTTGGAGAAGAGCAATAAAAGAGATTTGAACTTCTCATGAAGAGTAGCTCTGGAAACTGAGCCGTGTTCTCCAACCATTGCAATACCAATGGTATTTTATAAAAGCATTCTGTGTATTAGAATGGACCACAAAAATAAAGTAACTCAACTCCACATGAAGAAGAGTTATTAGAAACGGGGTCTCTAGTTGGCAGGGATATGTACCCTAGCCCAAGTAGGGACCACCGGTTCCATCAGGGTGGGTTTCAAAGTACCCTAGACTACCCTCCTGGTAGCTTGGCGCAGAGCAGGTATGCTTAGATCAAGAGGCAATGTGCATAGTACTTCCGCAAAACCCACCCACTATAACACAGTAAAACACCACAAACAGACAAAACACCAGTGTTTATAAAAATATAAAAACCTTTATCTATATCTCAGGCAAGGTTAGATCAATAAAAATGAAATGCACATATGCTCAGGACTTTCCTTGTGCACTATAGCCATAGAAGAGATGTGCAGGTTCTGTGAGTCTGTTTGGACAATGGTCCTGTAATCCCCAGTTCAGTCTTAGATAGGGGGGAAAGTCCTGTGGGAAAGCGAGCTAGGGCTCAGGGTAACGAGATCCTTCAATGGGGGGTTTAGAACAATGAGGAACTTTGATGTCGGCCCTGTCTCCAGTGCGCAGGGCCTCTCCCACTATTTGCCTTGGTTTAAGCTACACTGCGAAGTCCCTGGAGGTGTTGCCGGCTGATGCGTTGCCTTTGTGAAAAATATGCCCCAGATTGATTCCCGCAATGCGTGCCCGACCGCAGGGCGTTCCAGCCCTTGTCCGTATTCTTAAAAGAAGGCGGGGGCCACATATGCTCCCTCTTGCCTGCACCCCCGCCCCCGTCGGTAATGCTGCCTGCCCCCTGAGGGCTCCTGAGTAGTTACCTGAGGGTGGCAGTCAGCTGGTCATGGGGATGCTTTGGGACGCCTCGCACTTCTACGCTCTCTGCGCGGACTCCGGGATGACGCTCCTTTGCTGCCAGGCAACTCCTGGCGTCGGCACCAATCCCAGCTTGGTTCCCCTCTGACATCAGCAGGGAAACCCGCGAGGTGCTCCAGAGACTCCCGGACCGGTCAGCGGTGATTCTGGCTCACAGCGCTTCCCTAGCCGGCGCGTTGCAGCGCAGGTAGGGTCCCGGGCGGCGGTGATTTCGGGGGCAATACTGGAGCGGTTTTTTCACCGGCAGTGATAAAAGGAAACAGTTCGAGATCGGGTCTTTCACTCGGGTCGGCGGCGGTGATCCCGGGAGTCAGTTTCAAATCCAGTCAGCAGTAATAGGCAGGCACCCGCGCACAGCGCTGTGGGGGTGCTTTTGGTGATGCGCTCCACTCGGGCCAGCGGCAGTGATTTCAGGCTCTCAGTGCTTTCTCCTGACAGCGCTTGGCAGTGCCTCAGGGGTCCCGGGCTGCGGTGGTGATTACCGGGTCCCAGCGCTTCTAGCTCACAGCGCCTTCTAGTTCAGTTAGGGTCCCCAGGCAGCGGCAGTGATCTTCAGGCGTACAGCGCTGCAGGGGCAAGTCATACACAGATCGTGCTGTCCTTTTTGTTCCTTTTTGCAGCGAGGCAGTTCCATGACGCTGCAGGGACAGTCCTTGGTGTCTTTGCCGTCCTGGTGATTCCAGTGACCAGGGGATCAGTCCATCTTCTTATTGAGACACTCTGGAGATGTTCTATAGGTTCTCTCTAAGCAGGGCAAGATCAGCAGGCAGGAGGGCAGCACAGCAAGCTAGGGCAGCAGTCAGTCTCAGCAAAGGTGGCAATCCTCTTGGCGCAGCAGTCTTTATACCAGCAGACTTCCCTTGTGGTCCAGTAGTGTAACAAAGATGTGTGGCCAGGACCCTCCCTTTTATACCCTGCAGTCTAGTTACTAGAAGGGGGCAGAAGTCTCCGGGAGGGTCTGGGGGCAGGGGTTTCTGGAAGAGTCCAGGGAGTTCTGGGATGTTCCCTGCCTTCCCTGACCTGGCTGTCACAGTGACAAAAGGCAGGGCTATTACGGCTACAGTGAACAGCCAGTCACAACCCATTCAAGGGGAGAAGGTGTGAATCACCACTCCCACCTCACAGCCCAGGCAGGCTATCAGTATGCAGATGGGAGGGGGGAGTCTGCAGTGCCCGGACTAAGTGTAGGCAAAGAAATATCTACTTTCTAAAAGGGAGAATTCTAGAGTAGTAGTGCCCAAACCCCATATATCATTGGAAAGGGTTCCCCACCCCGATTCCAACAAGATGAAACATAACAGACTTATTAGGTCCCAGTCAGAAATTATCCCAGAAGGGGGGGTTTCCAATGTTAGCCTATGGAGGGCTAAGCCTCACTGCATTAGCAGGGGCTTGTGGCAGATATGCCAGTGTCACAATGTTTTAGGGGAGAGCACCTGCACCGCAGCACTGTTTAGCAGTGGTGAGGCGCCCAGAGGTCTAAGTCCAACAAAAAGGTACGGTAAAAATGGGAGGCACAAGGGTGAAAAGTGTAGGGGGAGACCACCCTAAGGCTGACAGGTCCAACACATGTCCCCCCAGCTAAAAGTGGGGAGAACTACCCAACCTCTAGGGAGGTCTCATCACTAAGGCGGACAAACCTGGAGAGACCGTCAGCATTGGTGTGGTCTGTGTTCCACCCTGAAGTCCATCCCCTGTAGGGAAATGGACCACCTCAACAATTGGGGATTTTCACCCCTCATTTGCATAAGCCACCTGAGGGGCCGGTGGTCAGTCTGAATCAGGAAGTGGGAGCCAAACAAGTATGGCCTCAGCTTCTTCACAGCCCAGACCACCGCGAAAGCTTCTCTCTCTATAGCACTCCACCGCTGTTCCCGGGGGAGTAGCCTCCTGGAGATGAAGGCCAGTGGTTGGTTCAGGCCCTCCTCGTTTAGTTGCGAAAGGACAGCCCCTATGCCATGCTCTGAGGCGTCCGTTTGGACAATGACCTCTTTGGAAAAATCAGGGGCCCTGAGCACAAGAGCTGTGCACATGGCCTGCTTTAGGGAGTCAATGGCTTTTTGGCAAGCTTAGATCCAAATCACTTTTCTAGGTTGCTTCTTGGAGGTTAGCTCAGTCAAGGGGGCCACAATGCTGCCATCACCGTTGACAAATCTGCGGTAGTATCCAGTGAGACCCAGGAAAGCCCTGACCTCAGTCTGTGTCTTGGGGGGCTCCCAGGCCAGGATATGTCTATCTTGGCCTGTAAGGGCTGCACCTTACCCCCGCCGACCAAGTGACCTAGGCACACTACTGACCCCTGCCCTATCTGGCATTTGCTGGCCTTGATAGTCAGGCCTGCCTGCTGCAGGGCCTGAAGCACTTCCCGGAGGTGACATAAATGGTCCTCCCAGCTGGTGCTGAAGATGGCTAAGTCGTCCAGATAGGCAGCTGAAAAGGCCTCTAAAAGAGAGAGTACCCGGTTCCCCAGCCGCTGGAAGGTGGCAGGAACGTTTTTTAGTCCAAAGGGCATCACTCTAAACTGGCCCACTGGGGTGGAAAATGCGGACCTCTCCTTGGCTCCATCCGTTAGGGCGATCTGCCAGTACCCTGAAGTGAGGTCTAAGGTACTCAGGTAGCGGGCAGCCCCCAGCCGGTCAATGAGCTTATCCGCCCTAGGGATGGGATGAGCATCAGTCTTGGTCACAGAATTTAGCCCCCTGTTGTACACACAGAACCTAAGTTCAGGTGTGGTGCCCGGTGGGGCAGATTTTGGTACCAGAACCACCAGACTGCACATGGGGCTGTTGGAAGGTTCCCTCACCCCCAACTACAGCATCTTAGTGACTTCACTCTGGATGCTGGCCCTCACCTTATCTGACAGCCTGTAAGACTTGGTCTTGACAGGAAGGCTATCCCCTGTGTCCACATCGTGGGTACACAGATGGGTAACCCAAGGGATAAGGGAGAACACAGAGGAGTACTGCTGCAGGACCTGGCAGCAGTCCCTCTGTTGCTCTGGCGTCAAGGATGGGGAGAGGACCACTCCCTCCACCAATCTGTCCTTCTCTTGAGAAGCAAAGAGGTCCGGGAGAGGTTCACTTTCCTCCTCCTCGGCCCCATCAGTCACCATCAGTAAGGTGAGCTCAGACCTCTCATGGTGGGGTTTGAGGCGATTGGCATGTAATACCCTGTGGGGTTGCCTGGGGGTCTTAAGGTCCACCACGTAAGTGGCCTTGCCCTTCTTTTCAAGTATCTCATAGGGGTCAGTCCAACGGTCCTGGGGGGCACTGAGCTCTCCAGGTTCCATGACCCACACCTTCTGTCCAGGCTCTAACTCTACAGGGTGAGAGTTCTGGTCGTACCATTCCTTCATTACCACCTGGCTGGCCTCTAAGTTGTCAGAAGCTTGCTTCCTCAACTTAGCCATCTGACTGCAGAAGGCCAGCATGTAGCTCACTACATCTTGGGGAAGCCTCCTAGGAGTCTTCTCCCACCGATCCTTCACTAAGCTGAGAGGTCCCCTCCCAGGGTGACCGTACAACGGATGTATGACGTTACAACGCACACTTTTACAACGCATGCACTTACAACGCATTTTTTACAACGCATAATCCATTACAACGCATGACATTACAACGGATGACACTACAACGCGTTTTTAAAAACTACCTTTACAACGCATTTCCATTACAACGCATAATACCTTTACAACGCATACCATTACAACGCATAATATTAAATTGCATTTAAGGTAAGTATTAGATAGTATAGGGGTAAAAGTTACTTTTCTAACTCCAGGGGGTGCAACAGTGGGGTAAGTGTTGGATAGTATAGGGGTAAAAATTACTATTCTAACTCCAGGGGGGGCATCAGTAGGGTAAGTGTTGGATAGTATAGGGGTAAAAATTACTATTCTAACTCCAGGGGGTGCAACAGTAGGGTAAGTGTTGGATAGTATAGGGGTAAAAATTACTATTCTAACTCCAGGGGGTGCAACAGTAGGGTAAGTGTTGGATAGTATAGGGGTAAAAATTACTATTCTAACTCCAGGGGGTGCAACAGTAGGGTAAGTGTTGGATAGTATAGGGGTAAAAATTACTATTCTAACTCCAGGGGGTGCAACAGTAGGGTAAGTGTTGGATAGTATAGGGGTAAAAATTACTATTCTAACTCCAGGGGGTGCAACAGTAGGGTAAGTGTTGGATAGTATAGGGGTAAAAATTACTATTCTAACTCCAGGGGGTGCAACAGTAGGGTAAGTGTTGGATAGTGTAGTGTAATATTATGCGTTGTAATGGTATGCGTTGTAATGGTAGTATGCGTTGTAATGGAATGCGTTGTAAAGGTAGTTTTTAAAAATGCGTTGTAGTGTCATGCGTTGTAATGTCATGCGATGTAATGGATTATGCGTTGTAAAAAATGCGTTGTAAAGGTAGTGCGTTGTAAAAGTTGCGTTGTAAAGGTTGTTCCCCCCGTACAACAGCTCAATGGGGCTGAAGCCCACCCCCTTCTGCGGTACCTCCCTGTAGGAGAACCACAAACAGAGCAAGAGGACGTCCCACTTTCCTTAGGCCCTCAGGCAGACTCCTGATCATGCCTTTTAGGGTCTTGTTAAATCTCTCCACAAGACCATTGGTCTGTGGGTGGTAAGGGGTGGAAAACTTATATGTAACCCCACACTCTCTCCACATGGCTGGCATATATGCAGACATAAAGTTAGTGCCCTGTCAGACACTACTTCTTTCGGGAAACCCACTCTGGTAAAAATCCCCATCAGGGCTCGTGCCACCGCAGGTGCAGTGATGGTCCTCAGAGGGATAGCCTCTGGGTACCGGGTGGCATGGTCCCTCAGAACCAAAATAAACCTGTGACCAGAAGAGGTTGGCAGATCCATAGGCCCAACAATGTTGATGCCCACCCTTTCAAAGGGGGTGCCAACAACAGGTAGAGGTTCCAGGGGGGCCTTCAGTGTGGTCCTTGTTTTACCACTAGCCTGGCAGGTCACACAGGTCCTGCAGAATGTATCTGAGGAAATCCTCATCCTGAGCCAATAGAAATGTGGGACAAGCCTAGCAAAGGTTTTGTCTTGGCCCAAGTGTCCGGCAAGGGGATCTTGTGAGCTAACTCCAAAAGGAAGGTCCTCCTGTAGCATTGGGGGACCACTAAGGCCCTTGATGACCCACGCACAGGAGCCTTGGGCTCTCTGTAAAGGAGGCCGTCCTCCCAGTAAATGTGTTAGTTCCCAGAAGCATCGCCTGCTGCTTGGGCTTCGGCCTGTCGCCTCATTCCCTCAAGGGTGAGGCACACCTTTTGTGTCTGACAAAACTCCTCCCTGGTGGGCCCTCCTTCCACCTGCCACTCTGCAGGGGTAGGCAGGTCCCCCAAGGGAGCAACGTCCCCCTCCGTGGACTCTGGTGCGACCTCCTCAGGTGCCCCATCCATCTCACGGGGTGACCACCCCTGGCCGGGCTTCCCACGCCCTCCGGCTCTTCCCTTTTTAGCAGCTGGCTGGGCCATTGTTCCAGGCTCCAGCCCTGGTTTACTCCCTTTCTGGGCAGCCAAGGACCGTGTGGTAGCACAGATCCACTCTGGTAACCCCAGCATCTCCACATGCGCTTTGAGCTCTACCTCCTTCCAGGCAGTGTACTCAAGGTCATTCTCTAACAGACAGTCTACTGGCATGGCAGGGCTCACAGCAACTCTTAGAAGGCCTGAAACCCCTCCCCACTGATATGGAACCTGTGCCATGGGATAGTGACCCTCCCTGTTGTCAGCCATCACAACTGGGTGGAATGCATCGGGAATTGCTTGGTCCTGGGACACCAGCTGACTCCTTACCATAGTCATGCTGGAACCTGTGTCCCTCAGGGCCTCTAACCCCCAACCATTGATGGTGACCCACTGCCTATACTTGGTAGTATTTGAGGGCATATGGAACTTAGGAACCATCTCACTGTCTCCCAGGGACACTAGGGTCAACCCTGCCTACCCACATTATCTAGGGACAGCTCCTCCCCAAGCGTTACACTAGCACCCCGGGGTTTTTACCTCCAGTGGGAGGTGGTGCTCTCTTGCGACACTTGGGATCCCCCTTGTAGTGTACAACTTCACCACACTCATAGCACCGGACAGTTTTGGACTGCTGACCTTTGTCAGGGTATGTAGGCTTTTGGTGGCCAGATTGGGGCTGGGACCCAGACCCTTCCCCTTGAGAATTGTTTTGGGGGCCTCTGGGGAACTCCTCTTTTTTATCTCCCCCCTCTTTCTTCTGGTTGGAACCCTGACCACCCCTTCGGGAGTTCCCCCAGATCTCTAGGTGGACACCCTGGTAGTGACCCAGGTGTCTGTCTCCTCCGCAAGCCGTCTAGGATTAGTCAACTTGCGGTCAACCAGGTGTTGGCGCAGCTCTGGAAAACATTTCTCTAGAAGGTGCTCTCTCTATTGCTACTCCTCACCCAGCCCTCCAATGCTTTACTAGTGTAGTCCAGGAAATCTACCCAGTTCTGTATGGGAACTTTGTGGCTATTCCTAAACCTCTGCCTATACCTCTCAGGGGTAAAACCAAACCTTTTGAGCAACGCTGCTTTCATGACAGAATAGTTGGTCTGGTCTTCCTTCTCTAGGTAAAGGAGTGTGTCCCTAACTTCTGGAGGTATGTACTTGTACAAACCACCCCCCTAGTAACTCTCTGGGACCCCATGGGCTCTTAGGGACACCTCATAGGCTTCTAACCACTTATCAATATTATCCCCCACCTTAAAACTGGCCATCACATCCTTAGGCATAAAGACCCTGGACTCACATGAAGCTTCAGCAGGTATGCTGCCACCATTCTTGTTGCTGTTGGCCCCTACTTCTAGGACTCGGATTTCCAGCTCCTTCAGGCTGAGCTCATGGGAAAGTTTCTGCTCCTCCATGGCCAACCTTTCTTTCTCACGATCCCGCTCCATGGCCATCCTTTCTTTCTCGTGCTCTCTTTGCAACTTGGCAAACTCTAATTTAAACTGTCTATCCTCTCTCCTGTCCTCCAATTCCTCTGAGGACAGGCTCCTTACTGACACATTACTGCCTGCCCTGGAAGATACCCTTGTACCTAGTAACAAATTGCCATTTTCCACTGAGGGCAGTAGGTCAAGATCTCCTTTGGCGTCATGCTCTGATCCCTGCTCGTCCCCTTCCCCTTCTGGGTGGGCCATTACCCATGCTCTGAAGGCTTTCTGAAGCTCTGCCTTCTTGGCGCTTCCCTTAAAGGGCACCCCTTTCTCCTGGCAGAATTCCTTGAGCTGCGCCACCGTGTAAGCTTCCAGGTTGGCCAGCTCAAATTCCATCTTGCTAGGTAGGACCTCAGACGTTCGTAGAGAAAATCAAATGGGACTTTAGGCAAAAGGACTTCGAAAAAGAGCAGCCAGTCAGGGAGAATTAAAAAAAATAAAAATAAAAATACCAATTGGAGGGGACCGAAAAAAATTCTCCAGTCAGAGAAAGGAAAAAAAGAGAGTTTCAGTCAGGTTTAGGATTGTGGTGCACACTGAGCCACTGTAGGTTGTTACACAAGCACAAGTCCTAATCCCACCTCTGGACACCAGTGTTAGAAACGGGGTCTCTAGTTGGCAGGGGTATATACCCTAGCCCAAGAAGGGACCACTGGTTCTGTCAGGGTGGGTCTCAAAGTACTCTAGAACACCCTCCTGGTAGCTTGGCACAGAGCAGGTAGGCTTAGCTCAAGAGGCAATGTGCAAAGTACTTGTGCAACATCCACCCATCATAACACAGTAAAACACCACAAATAGACACTACACCAGTGTTTACACAAAAATAAAAACCTTTATCTATATCTCAGGCAAGGTTATATCAATAAAAACGAAATGCACATATGTTCAGGACTTTCCTTGTGCAGTATAACCACAGAAGAGATGTGCAGGTTCTGTGAGTCTGTTGGGACAATGGTCCTGTGATCCCCAGTTCAGTGTTAGATAGGGGGGGAAAGTCCCGTGGGAAAGCGAGCTTGGGCTCAGGGTAATGAGGTCCTTCAATGGGTGGTTTAAAACAATGAGGTCCTTTGATGTTGGCCCTGTCCCCTGCGCGCATGGCCTCTCCCACTATTTGTCTTGGTTTAAGCTATACTGCGAAGTCTCTGGAGGCGCTGCCGGCTGACGCGCTGCCTCTGTGAAAAATATGCCCCAGATTCCCGCAATGCGCGCCGACCGCAGGGCGTTCCAGCCCTTGTCCGTATTCTTAAAAGAAGGCGGCCTCTGCAAATGCTCCCTCCGGCCTGCCCCCCTGCCCCCATCGGTAATGCTGTCTGCCCCCTGAGGGCTCCAGAGTAGTTACCTGGGGGTGGGAACGGGCCTCCTTTGCTGGCAGTCAGCTGGTCACGGGGATGCATTGAGACGCCTCGCACTTCTTCGCTTTCAGCACGGCCTCCTGGATGACGCTCCTTCATTGCTAGGCAACTCCTGGTGTCGGCACCAATCCCAGCACGGTTCCCCTCTGACGTCAGCGGGGTAACCCGCGAAGTGCTCCGGTGACTACCGGGCCGGTCAGCACTCAGAAGTCCCAGGCGGTGATTACCGGGTCCCTGCGCTTCTAGCTCACAGCGCTTTGTAGTTCAGTTAGGGTCCCCAGGAAGCGGCGGTGATCTTCAGGCATACAGCGCTGCAGGGGCAAGTCATACACAGATCGTGCTGTTCTTTTTGTTCCTTTTTGCAGCGAGGCAGTTCCACGACGCTGCAGGGACAGTCCTTGGTGTCTTTGCCGTCCTGGTGATTCCAGCGACCAGGTGATCAGTCCTTCTTCTTATGGAGACACTCTGGAGATGTTCTTTAGGTTCTCTCTTAGCAGGGCAAGATCAGCAGGCAGGAGGGCAGCGCAGCAAGCTAGGGCCGCAGTTCCTTGGAGTAGTCAGTCTCAGCAAAGGTGGCAATCCTCCTGGCACAGCAGTCTTCATTCCAGCAGAGTTCCCTCATGGTCCAGTAGTGTAACAAAGATGTGTGGCCAGGACCCTCCCTTTCATACCCTGCAGTCTAGTTACTAGAAGGGGGCAGAAGTCTCCGGAAGGGTCTGGGGGCAGGGGTTTCTGGAAGAGTCCAGGGAGTTCTGGGATGTTCCCTGCCTTCCCTGACCTGGCTGTCACAGTGACAAAAGGCAGGGTCGTTAAGGCTACAGTGGGTAGCCAGTCACAGCCCATTCAAGGGGAGATGGTGTGAATCACCACTCCCACCTCACAGCCCAGGCAGGCTATCAGTATGCATATGGGAGGGGGGGAGTCTGCAGTGCCCAGACTAAGTGTAGGCAGAGAAATATCTACTTTCTAAAAGGGAGAATTCTAGAGTAGTAGTGCCCAAACCCCATATATCATTGGAAAGGGTTCCCCACCCCGATTCCAACAAGACCAAACATGATAGACTTATTAGGTCCCAGTCAGAAATTATCCCAGAAGGGGGGTTCCCAATGTTACCCTACGGAGGGTTAAGCTTTACTGCAGTAGCAGGGGCTTGTGGCAGATATGCCAGTGCCACAATGTTTTAAGGGAGAGCACCTGCACCTCAGCACTGTTTATCAGTGGTGAGGCGCCCAGAGGCCTAAGTCCAACAAAAAGGTACGGTAAAAATGGGAGGCGCAAGGGCGAAAAATGTAGGGGGAGACCACCCTAAGGCTGACAGGTCCAACAAGAGTCAAGGGGGAAAATCCGGCAGCAGGACCACCGGACAGGGCAAGGGTAAAGAGGTGTGCCGTAACTATTTAGCTAGGAACACTCGTTATTGTAGTCTTCTCACACAAGTATCAACTTTTGCAGGTGTATTCACGCGATGTCCAATCAGAACAGTTCACAAAGTGGTGTTGTCAGTCAGGCGATGCATCTTCTTCTGATTTCCACAGTCTGCACTCTTGTCATCAAGTTTGATACAGTTTCTAACATAATTCTTACAAGAAGGAAAGTTCCTGTGAGAACTCTTTTACCTAAGCTAAAAGACGGACTGCAAGCTCATTGCATAGAGAAAGGCTATTCAGTAACATGAAAGCAAATATCGAAATTATTTAGAAACAACATTTATAAAGTATATGTCAACATTTATTCTATACAGTTTTAATAAATGCATTGTATTCGAGTGGAATTATCTAAAATGGGGTTAGGAACTAAATAAACATGATATTAGAGTCAGCACATTTCTAAAGATAAAATCAATGCTAGGCAGTCATACAAAATGCTTTGCTATGAGCAAAGGTCGAAAGGAAGATTTTGGACCTAGTCAGTACATAGGCAACTTGGTGCAAATATTTCAAAAGACACACATTTATCAATGAAGCAATTCGAAAGACATCTTCGACTTGTACATAAATGTAATGATACATATTTTTGATGTATTTATTAATATTCTAACAAAGTGAATTTATGTTTCTATTTGCGAGTCATCTTCTAAAGTGAGCTTATCAATAGGATTTAAACGTGTTCTAAAATGCAATTCTAATATGGTAAATAAGTTGATTTTCTAAATATGTGATAATTTTTCCCAGTAACATGCCAACAGACCCAGTTCGGACAGTAGACTATAGAGTTTTAAAGCCCAGATTGGCTTTATTTTGCATGTTTCCCCTAAAATTGCCTCTGCTTCTATGTAATTCTATGGGGAAAATGCTTCCACAATTCTCTTTCCCGTTTCAAAACGATGGGTAGTAAGTAGGCTTTACACTGAGTTACTATACCAGAATCAACTTAAGAACTCCATGGGGCAGATTTATAAGCCCCTTGCGCCTCATTCACGCCGCCGTTGCGTCACTTTTGTGACGCAGCGGCGGCGCAAATCCTGCGCCATGGTGCGGGGTACTTACAACGTGACACATCTGGGAGATGCGTCACGTTGTGAAGCCCTGCGCCAGAAGTAGGCGTTCCTGCGCAGGGGAGGCGTTCCGTCGCAGAAACGCCTCCTAAAAGTGGCTGAGTGAAATCTATAAGATTTCACTCAGTCACTTTTAGGCCCATGCTGCGTCAAAACCCTGCGCCTGCCTGAAGCAGGCGTAAGGATTGACGCAGCATTCACAAGATAGGGCCCCCCAGAGCATTGCTGGAGCTGCGTTGCGCTTGCGACGCAACTCCAGCAATGCGCCACTTTTACGGCACAGATGCGTCACGCATCTGTGCCGTTTTTGCCCCATGTTGCGCCGCAGTTATTGTAAATATGCCCCCAAGGGTTTTGCCATCTCCAGATTCCAGATATGAGGTAAGTGCACTTCTCGTTTATTGATCAATCTGCCTGGTCATACACATATTCCCCCCCCCCCCCCCCCAAAAGAAGATTGCACTGTCTGCCATTGGGAAAGACAGCATTATGCAGAAGTCTTTAAATTGCCATAAAACTCTGCACTCATCAGGACCCACATGTCTTACTGAGATCTTTCATCTTTATCAACTGGCGATTTTGCTTCGTTCTGCCAACTGCTTTGCATTAGATGTTAGTAAAATAAGAAAAACAAGGCATGGAGGCTGAGCCTTTACATACCTCATCTGCAAAGCTTGCATTTCTTTCACAAGTTAAATTTGAACAATTACCAATCATCTACAACCTCATAAAGCTCTAGAGACCTGGCTACTGTAGGTGCATATTGGGTCATCCGCAAGTTCTTCAGCTCCAAGATGCTTTTTTCGCTATTCACATTTTTTTAAAATATACTTTACTTGGCGCTACAAGGTATGTGGCCCGTAGAGATGCCATGGTGGAGGAGATGGGTGGACTGGACAAGGATCCTAATTTTCTGGGTTGTGGTTCACTAGGTGGTGCATGGATCAGGCGAGAGAGAGGCAGGAATGGCCTGTAGATATATAAAGGCAGGGATGATGAGATATATGGGTGGTGTGCACGCAGAGTAGTTGCTTCAGTGGATAAGACTAAAGAGAAGTAAGGCCTCATTTATTGATGTATAGCACCACAGCAAGTCATCTTGCTGCGCTGCCCTAGTCAAATTGAAAGGGAGGAATACACTATATTTCTCTAATACGGTGCGCTCCTGTCCTTCCTCTCAGCTCTGCTGCCGTTTCGGCAGCCTAGTGCCAATGCAGGCACTCTTGCAGCATTGTACAGGGGTGCCTGTGTTGACGGTATGATTGTTTTTGTGAAGGAAGGGGCAGCTTCCTGCACAAAAATAATCCTGAGAGGTGCTTTCCTCTATCCATGTATGCTGCACAATGCACCAAACATGGAAAGAGGAAAGAAACGAGTGAAATAAAGTTATTTCTCCTCGTTATGGCTCAACTTGGGAGGCATAAGGTTTTAGCACTTCCCCAGGTTTATATGCTCTTCTAAAGCTGGGAAAGGGTCAAAATCCATGGGTGTGTGTTGGAACACCCACAACAATTCCCATCAAAAGCCTCTTTTGTGCAGTGTAAGACAACACAGTGATTTGAGCTGCCTTGCCTTACTCCATATCTATGCGGCTATTCAAAACCACGCAAAGTGGCTGTGCGTGACCTCAAAGATACGATTTCAGGGTTTGCGCCACTGGAGCATAATAAAAAGTGATGCTACGGCAGCACAAGGGGTTCATGAATATGCCCCCTAGTGTGTGAGAGTGGGCATCCTCGGCTGGTGCAGGGCAGACAGACACTGGAGAGATGAGACTAGGGGACGAATGAAAGGAGGGAAGAGAACCAGGGCGATAGAAGGAGGAGGAGGAGGAGGAGGATTTCTAGTTCGGTAAGGAGGATTGGTGAGGAGAAGTGTTGTGTGGGAGAGAGGAAATGGAAATCATTACAGCAGGAGATGAAAAGTGAAAAAATTAGAGAGGAGTATGTTGGAGGAAGAAATAACATTGGTGGGGTAATAAATATACACTAAGTGACATTGCCTGTGGGGAAATTGGATAAATAGGGTCTTGCCTGCATGCTGAGTGACTCTGTGGATCTGGAACACAGGGGCAAGTAAGGTGAAGGGAGACGATGCAACTTTCCGGAAGGTGCAGCTCCCAAAATCACCAGTTAGTAAGAGATGATGAGGCCAAAATGAAGTGTCAGAGATGGAACTCTTGCGAAGGAACAGCATCCAAAACCTACTGGGCCCTACTAGGGGTGTCTAAGCTGCAAGAAACTGAAAGGCACAGCTTCCTGAGACCTCCAATTAATGAGCGCTGATGGGGCCTGTTGAGGAGCAGCATTTGTGTAAGAAACAGAGAGAAGTGCCAAACCAACCAAGGTTATCATTTGTGCGGGATTCTATGAGGCCTAATCAGGACAAAGTAAAGTAGAAACCCACTGAGAGCCACAGATTTCCAGACCCACCAGTTAATAAGAGTGTAACAGGGCCACCCAGAAGCAGAGTAACCTACTGAAGCCTGTATGTTACGGTTCTATAATAATATTAAACTTAAACATAATCCGCCAAGCAGGCCAGCTAGTGCAATAACCAAGTAGGAAAATGTGGGGAATGGCTTCCGTGTTGTGCTCCTCTGGGTAAAGGCCTGGTGCTGCACCCTGGTTGACGGCCATGGAGATTCACACAAAGTCGCCAATCTTCACTGGGGAGATGCCAGTGTCCTTTTCCCAGTGGAAACTGGCGAGTGTGTGAAGTGTGAGCTTGGCTGGGTGAGGTGGGAGTCGTTGATGGGCTGCGTAGTCACTATACCTTGAAGCAGCGTTAAGCTTAAACCCTGAAACTAAGGGCTTGTCTTGAGCACAGAACCTGCAAAACAAAATTGCACATAGATAGGGACAATGTCATGTAGTTCTCAATAACAATGTAAAGAAGGTCAAATTATGGAGCAAATGGCATACAAGTAATTTGGGCCTTAGAGACTCTTTTGAAAAAACACTCAGGGTTCTATTATGAGTGGGAGTTTTTGGCGTGAATTTTCTCTCCCCTCTCCAGATCAACCAATACTGTGGCGGTTCAATGCTGATTACTCAATAATGGGGCAAAAAATGCAGAAATCTGTGATTCTGCACCAATTCCTGCACATTTCTACATTTTCATGAATTTTTTCACCTTGAATGTTGCACCAGCTTTCAGTAGGTAAAGCCAAAGCATATGATTTACCAGCAAGGCAAGCACAAATCTCCCCCACAAACGTGACTGGGAGACAAAGCACAACCCCACCCACTGCAATGAGCCTCCAAAAACCGAGCTGTATTATGGTCCGGCACAGGGGACGGTTATCTCTCTTGACAAAATTATATCCTCTATGAGAAAACCTCCCTCTCTAGTAGAGTCAAGACCCTGCTGACAAGCACTATACTCAAATCATTGACAAATAATGAATTAACCATAAATAAAGAGTTGGAAAAACTTGATGAAATCAGGAGCAGGTTGGCACAATGGTACGGGTCTAGCGACTTTGGCATTACACATTCTGCGACAGGTTTGTGGCCCAAATAGCTCTGGCCAACTCCTCAGTTTACAAAACATAATTATAGTTAAACCTAAACGCTAGATAGCGTTCCATTAACATGTTTGAATCAAGTTATGTCCATGCTCTTGATTATGTTCTACTCGACAAATGCCATTGATCTGCTGACAGACTTCTTGCTATTTCTTTCCCTTCTTGAGATTGCTTTGATGTACCTTTAAATGTCACATGTGTTATCTTTCTATTTCAGGCTGTTTTTTTTTTAGTAATGTGCAGTTGACTTAGATGGTGCTCTAAACTCAGTTTGAATGTAATGTAGTTTGGGAAAGTACCCTCTTTCTGCATGGCTGCCCCCACTTTTTGCTGCACTGCTGATGTGCTTTGACTGAGTGTGCCCTGGACTCCTGCCAATCAGGTACCCAGGGCCTATGTTCTTTCTCTAAATCTGCATTGAAAACAAAACCTAATTGGCCTCTTTGGCCACAGGTCAGCCCCTGGTAGATGGTACCACAGGTACCAAGGACACAGTGACCAGGGAAGACCTCTAAGGGCTGCAGAAATTATTGTGCCACCCTTAGAGGCCCTGTACCATTACACTCACACACTGCCTTTGAACGCTGCGTGTTTTGGTGCAGAACAAAGTGAAGAGTCAACATGGCACACATCCCTGTGTGCCATGCCCACAACCCACTGCTCTGGCACAGATCAGTCACTTCTCTAGCTGGGAGCACTATACCAGTGATGAGGGTACAGGTGCAGGAGCCCTGTACCCCATTCTTAGACATTGTAAGTGCAGTGTTGCCATTAAGAGCATATGGTGCTGGGAGTCTGGCATTACAAACTCCACAGCACCATGATGGCTACACTGAAAACTGAGAAGTTTGCTATCAAACTTCTCTGCACATTAAACCCACACTGATACCAGTGTGGGATTTAATGAAAAATGCACACAAAGGGCATCTTAGAGATGCCCCCTGAAAAATGACCTACCACTGGTATCCAGGCTGAGTGGCCGCTTTCAGCTGCCACCACCAGACATGTTTCTGGACCCATGGGTCGAGAGCCTGCTGCTCTCGGGGGCCTGAAACAATGCACATCCTGGGATGAGGTGCCAAGCCTCCTCCCCCAGGATGGGCAGGGTCCACAAAGGGGGAAGCTTCAAAGGCTTGCCACCTTTGTGACCTTCCCCACGCCACTTGCTGCTTTCAGCAACTGGCCCCCACTGGTTCTGACCCCCACTTTGGGTGGGAGAACTGGCGGGAAAAACAAGTGCGGAAGAGAGGTGTGCCCACCTCTGCCAACTCCACCCCTCAGGTGGGGGGGCAAGGTGAAGCACAACTCTCAGTCTCCGCCCTCTTGCAGATCTGGGGACCCAGCCAACCAGGGAAAGGCTTATGCCCCCCCCCCACTGGAGGGTGGCATAATAGGGTGTGTACCCACCCCAGAGAAGAGACCAATTGGTCACAACCTCTTACCTCTTGCCCCTAAATCTAGTATTTAGGGGCACACCTGAACCTTGCTTCCTCAGACAAGAAACCAGAAGAAGAAAAGAAGAAGAGGACCGAACAGCTGTGCCAAAGCTAACAAGAGGAGGACGCCCGCTGACTTGGTCCCAGCCCTACTGGCCTGTCCCCACCTTGAATCTACTCCAGCAAAATCCAGGTGTGTCCTGCAGCCAGCAACCTTGAGAAACCCACAGGACATGCCTGCCTTCCATCCGAAAGACTCTGTCTACCGTGAACAATGAATTTGTTCAAACAACAGACTCCAGCTCCACAAGGATCCATGGGTCTGCATCACTCTGCACCCGGCTCCCAGGGCCCGAGCTCGAGTGGGTGAACACCAAGAGTAGGCCTACTCAGAGATCCCGACCTGAGATCCGGTGACCCCTGACCTGCCTCAATCCTTCAGCTAATGCCTGCAGCCTCGAACCGGAAGGTCCCCCCAACCGCTACCAGGAGCTGGTAAGAAGATCCGACCTTAAAAGGCACCCTGGCACCCGACGCCACACGGCCTTAGGTGGCCCAACTGACGGTGCTTAACCAACCCCCAGCATCCCAACTTACCTCTCCAAGTGGGGGTCGCACCCAGAAAACCTTCGTCCCTGAGCCTGCAGTGTGTTTGCGAACCGGAGACTCCCCAATAAAAGCTACAGGGCTCCTGATGCCAAAACAGCACTCTGCACCCGGTCACTTCAGTCAGTGCCACTGAGGGTGCACCTTTTGTGCTGGCTTGACCCCCATTTGCCCTGAGCTTAAGTCCAGGAGCTTTGCTCCCACACCCAGTAGCCTGCTCGTCAGCAGCCACCAACCGGAGGCCTCCTATCCCCATTGGATAACATTGGGCATCAGCACTCTGCACCCGGCCACCCTAGTGCCCCTGAGTCTAACCCCAGAATACCAACTCCCACAACAAAGTACTTACCTGCTAACCGTTAACACTATTTTCCTCCATAGGAAAACATTGACTGTTTTTCTATGAAAAGTTTCAAAGGGCCAGATGCATCAAGGCAAAAACCAGTCGCAAATGAGCAGATTCGCAGAACCTGCCCCTTTGCAACTGGTATTTTTGCACTTGGGTTGATTTCACCGATGTCTCCATGCACGAAATTTTGTATCTCACTTTTATTTTTATTATCTCACTTTTTACGTATTTAGTTATCCCGTTTATTTTATCAAACGGGCAATTCGAAAGCGCATTCACTTTGGACCGATCACATAGTCTGCTTTCTACTTTCATCAACCCTGTTGATCAAACACCTTTGCTTGACCGCCATAGGAATGTGGAAAATGGGTCAGTTTTTTACTTCTATTATGTTTCAACTTCCGGGTCACCTCCACTTATACCAGGTTACGTCGTGAACGCCGCATGTAGTACAACTCGGGACGCTGACTCGAGTCATCACCATTTACAAAGGGAGAATATTTCGAATGGGTAACTTACTTAAACGAGGTGAGAAATCAATCACGAAACCGTGGTTAACATCTTTTGCACTTATTTTGATTCTGTCCAGGCTAATTATCTGCCTATTTTATGAGTCTCTCTTAGAAACGTTTAATTGAAGAAGAGATTCGGCGTTCAAAGTGCAACTAAGGTTTGTTGCAAAAAGAACTATTGATGAACAGAATGCAGAACAATGTCATACATTCACCCCAGTACAGAGATCAGGGCCTAAATCCATCGTTTTTTTGCTCACCATGCTATTCTAGTTTTGACCCAGCCATATGCAAATCAGTCTTGACCCTGTGCTCAATGGGAACAGTCCAGCCCGAACTGCCAGGCCAGGTCCTCCCTTTACTGGAAACAAGCATCCTAGGACCGGTTTTGAGGTTTCACCCCTCTTCAGCCAGGATAGCTTGATTCCAGTGGCATGGAGAGCACGGGACTCACGTCTGAGCATACCCGTCCCACTCGGGGTGACAAATGCAAAAAGATCTATTGCTGGACAGAATGCAGAACAATGTCATACATTCACCCCAGTATAGAGATCTGGGCCTAAATCCATCATTTTTTTTCTCACCATGCCATTCCAGTTTGGACCCAGCCATATGCAAATCAGTCTTGACCCTGTGCTCAATGGGAACAGTCCAGCCGGAACAGCCAGGCCAGGTCCTCCCTGGACTGGAAACAAGCATCCTAGGACCGGTTTTGGGGTTTCACCCCTCTTCAGCCAGGATAGCATGATTCCAGTGGCATGGAGAGCACGGGACTCACGTCTGAGCATACCCATCCCACTCGGGGGGACAAATGCAAAAAGAACTATTGATGGACAGAATGCAGAACAATGTCATACATTCACCCCAGTACAGAGATCTGGGCCTAAATCCATCGTTTTTTTGCTCACCATGCCATTCCAGTTTGGACCCAGCCATAGGCAAATCAGTCTTGACCCTGTGCCCAATGGGAACTGTCCAGCCCGAACTGCCAGGCCAGGTCCTCCCTGGACTGGAAACAAACATCCTAGGACCGGTTTCGGGGTATCACCCCTCTTCAGCCAGGATCTAACCCAGATCTTTTGACTAGAGGAGAACGTTTTGATTTGCTCTGCATTCCGTCCATCAAATGTGTGTCTTTTGCTTTTTTGCCCTAAGTGCGCCTGGTATGCCCAGACGTGGGTCCTTGGCTCACTGTGCCACTAGAATCAGGTCATTACCCCCAGATGAATAACTAAAACATTGGTTGGACGGGTGCCTCCCCCCAGTCTCTGCCGCAGTTTGCCCAACAACTCATTCAATTGCATTCCTGGGTGCCCCAGCCAAGTTCTCGGTGTTGGAAAAGCCATGCTTCCACTTCCTGCTTTCAGCCCACCATGCCAATCTCAAGGGGCCAGAATGGCCAATCACCCAGACATTTGTTCCTGGCAAATAAAGAAATGTGATGTTGCAAAACGTTTGACACCACAGTACACCACAATTGCAAACAGTAAAATACACTCCACAACACACTGCTGTCAGTCACCAGGACTGCAGTGACTGAAAGAAAATTAATTTTTGTGAGCTCATGGCCGTATGTATCATATGAAACATTGGGATTCCCACCGCCCCACTTGTTTGATACCTTCTGCTGGCAAGCCTTCCATAAATGTGGTTGTGCAGCCCCTATGCGGAAAGAGTGGCTGCAGAAGCGCTTGCCCGGGTCCATGTTGCCTGACAGTACCATGCATGCATGCATTATGTGTTCCACCTGGAACTTCGTAAGGGGCGTCCCGTCTGCATGCAAGAGAAGATAACCTTCTGCGGCCGGGCGCAGGGCCAGATAGGCAGCGGACAGGCCCACTGGACAAAACCTGCCATCACCCAGACTGAAGCCAGAACACCCTTCCTGGACTGGTCCTTCTTAGATATTCTTAGTTTTTTTGAGGGAAGCACCCGAGAGCACCGCATCCTGTACCTTCAATGCCACCCCAGACCTGTCGTGCTTAGATCTCGCCACTATCTCACTAATTCTGAGGGCCCCAAAGAAAGCCAGGCTGAAGGTGGCAGCAAATAATGCAGCCTCAAACGTTGAGTGGGTAGCCTTGTGCACCCAGTCCAGCATCCCCTGCAGGGTCTTGAAGTCTATGGGGACCTATTGTCCAGTGCCCTTGGTTCACTCCTGGCCCAACCTTTTAACGCTGCTCCTATCAAGAAGGATTTGGTGGGGTCAGACAGGCCCCTTTGTCTAGTGTGGTGACTGATTGCCGCCAGAGCGCCTGAAATCCAAGAATGGCTCTTCCCATTGTCCTTGACCCACAATATGAAAGACTGTAATCTGCCTTCTAGAGATGACCCACCTACCTCCCAGGATCCCACCACTGAACAGAATTTGGCAACGCAGGACCTATATCTCTTACTGGTCATGGGTACTAGGGACAGCTCCCCCAGCCCCCTCAGTCGATTTTCCACTTCAGCAGGAACCAGAGGTGAAGTACAATCCCCCGAATTAAAAAAATGCCTCGATTTTTGTGTAGTGCCTGGGTGTAGCAGAAAAATGTCCTGTTTTTTTTTTGTTTAGTGCCTACATTTAGCATACCATTAGAGCCCTTGTAGCAGGGTAGCGCGAAGAGAAATCCATTAAAGAGACATTTTCTCTCTGGATTTCCCTTCATTTTCTACAAAGGCTAGCCACCAGTGTGACCCTGCTCTGCCCTTTAAAGGGAGCGAGCCTTGAATGTGTGTGTGTGTGTGTGTGTGTGTGTGTGTGTGTATATATATATACACATACAGACATACACACAGTTACACATCTACTGTACATAGGCACATATTTACAAGTGTACACAAAAACCAGGACGGGCCAGATGTGGAAGTAGGACTGCATTTATTTCTAGCATGTCCCAGTTTTTGATTCTGAAAATCTGGTCACCCTACCAAAAGAGGACCCTCTTAGCTGCCAGAACTGCA
Source organism: Triturus cristatus (assembly GCF_964204655.1). Classification (NCBI taxonomy): domain Eukaryota; kingdom Metazoa; phylum Chordata; class Amphibia; order Caudata; family Salamandridae; genus Triturus; species Triturus cristatus. The sequence continues at coordinate 1,708,286,339 of NC_140590.1, forward strand.
AGCAACAGGTGGAAAGGTATCACTATTGGGAACAACGCCAACACTGATGTTGGCCATGATCATCTTGTGCCAAGAGTTGGGCCATTTGTCCGCACACCATTCGGTCTAAGATGGCCCCAAAACCTTCTCTGCCTGATGCATCTGTAAATAGAGCTAGATTCGGGTTGCCCGCCCAGGGAGCCCTCCAAATTACTAAGCCGTTAAAATTGGCCAGGAACTCCGCCCACATGACCAAGTCCTGTTTCATTCCTTTGCTTAGTTTCACCATGTGGTGCTTCTTTTTGACCTTGGCAGTGGCCCTGGCTATCCTTCTGGCAAACACCCTACCCGCTGGGATGACCCTGGCCGCAAAATTCAGTTTCGCCAGGAGGCATTGGTTGGATTCCAAGGTGGCCCTGTCCTGCCCCACTGACGACTGGATTTGTTGTGCTAGGTCCCGTACCTTGTCTGTCAGCAGTCTGTAAACCCCTGCGATGGTATCAAGCTCAATCCCCAGAAAAGTGAAGACCTTCACCGGACCCACCGTCTTACCTGACACGAGGGGGACCCCCAAGTGACTAGTCAACTTCTCGAAGTCGGCAAGGTCCTGCTTACAGTCCGGCGTGCCATCACTCCCTATGAACAGGAAGTCATCTAGGTGATGGGTCACCCCTTCCATTCCGTAGGTGTCCTGGTGGAGAGCCCACTGCAGGAAGCAACTGAATGCCTCGAAATGTGCACAGGACACAGCACAACCCATGGGCTTGCATTGGTCGTATAATTACTTGCCCTCCAGCTTGAAACCCAGCAGGTGATGGCTGCTCAGGTGGACTGGTAGCAAGCAAAAGGGAGATTTGATGCCTGCCTTGGCTAACCAGGCCCCTTTGCCCCGCCCTTCTGACTAAGTCCAATGCCACGTCCAGAGATCAATACGACATGGAGCAGGTGCCGTCCTCCAGCCCATGGTTAACTGATGCCCCTTCTGGGTATGAGAGGTGGTGAATGAACGGAAAAGCCCCTGGTTCCTTCTTAGGCACCACACCCAGTGGCGAGACCACAAAGTTGAGGCGTCAGGGGTGAGGCACCACTGGCGTTGGGAGAAAGAGACCGCTAGGTGGCCGGGGCGGGGGCTCGGGGAGGAACATCTCTCCCTTTCCCACATCTTGGCCAGACAGGACAAGCGGGAGCCCAAAGGGGTCTTGCGACGCTGGGCTGTCGCATGTGCCATCCTGTGGCACTAAAGGGGCCGCCGTCTTAGGAGGGTCCCCTACGTGGATGTCGGGCAGCCCACCAGAGTTAAGATGGAGCAAACCAATAGTAAGTAAATGGGGGCTCCAACCCCTTTACTATATACAATACTCCTTGCAACAAACAGCACATGCCAGCTGTTGTGTGATGCCTAAATAGTAGCTCTGAATGTAAGCTGTGGATGGATAGAAGTCATTTAATGAAAGGATTCAAATGAAGCTATGCACCAGTAAAGGGACAAGCACACTAAGAGGAAGGAGAACCATGCAATAAGAAGCAAGCAAACGAGATTGCCATGGAATTCGCTTGTTCAGCTTTTCATTTCTGGTAGATTTGTTTTATTTTTACTTATATGCTCTCCATCTTGAAACTATGGTCACTAGAAACAAAACATTCAGGACCCTACCTTGAAGGGTCACTTCTGGGTAAAACCAGTGGTGCAGGAACAATTGTGTGACTGTTCCCATCAATGTTACATCGCTGAACTCAGATTGTGAACAATCCCAGAGTCACACAAAGAACCAGCATAGCAAAAGAGACATTTATTCGGCAAGAGTGGTATGGGTGTAGTATGTAGCTTGTGGTGCATTTTGGAACACGCCGTCTTAAATACATTACTAAAGCGTGGTGTGATAACTTAGTGTCATTTTACAGACAGCACATTCTCCAGTTCATATATAGGTATTTAATATTTGTTGTGTTAGAAAAAATGGACTTCTCACAGCCTTTCCTTTCTCATAAAAAACAGTTGTGTTTTGTTACAAAATCCTCACTTTGCATTCAGAGAAAGAAAAGTAAGCACCAAATTCAATGCGAGAGGTGTGGCCGAAAGAGTGACTTTGTAGTGGAGCGCTTTGCAGTGACCGGTTTTGTGTGGGCACTGGCCCTGCTGCTGCAGATGAGTGTGAGCCCCACAGATAACAGAAGCCATCAGATGGCATGAGAGGGTTGGGGGGGGAGGCCAAGCCAGAGGGAGGTGAGAGACTGACCTCAGAATGTGAAATCAAATGAGTCTGATCCGATGTTAATGGAGGAGACAAATAGCACCGCAGATGCCCCTGCAGGTAACAGATGGGAGGCAGCGGGATCTACTATTGACCCAATAGTGTGCTGGGAGATGGAGTGGTGGGCCCTAGGTGACTACAAGAGCCCAGGTGGTAGCAGCCATAGTGTCGCACACAGAGTACTGATCCCACCCAAATGAAGACTTGCGAGGAGATGGTGGGACAACAAGCTCCACTCCAGTGGACACTAGGCCCCATAAATGGCTGTGAACAAGTATTTGGCCTCTCCCTGGTGCAGCCTGAGCTCCAGATGAGCTGGGAACTCACCAGATGCACGGGCAGGCGATTGAAGCACTACAAGAGCAGGTATGGACTATTTTGAAGGGCCCTATTGGCCCTGGAAAACAGGGATGTCCTGTTGGATGGGTATGCCTTCCCCTGTTTGTGGACTGTGGTGACCCACCAGGGCCAAAGAAGTGGGACTGTAGGAGTGCACATGAGACCTGAGCATAATGAGGCCTACTGACATATGCTGAGCGCTTGCCTCCAAGTCTGCTATATAACGGATATATACTGCTGAATGGTATTCGAGGGCAAGGTGGGCATAATCACAACCAACTTAAGCGGGCAACACAGATATGACTTTGCATGACAAACTGCCAGTCCTCAAAACACACTGCATTATAGACACAGGATATCAGATAATGCAATCTCAGAGCAGAAGGTTGGGAGGCTAGCGAAGCGTAAAAATCATCGTGCTATCATGGTGTGTACTTCCCCCTACGCTAAAGATCATGCAACATCTGCTCCGACAAATCTGAATGTCTCCCCCCTCAACTGGTAGATGTTACACCATGAGCGGGATGGTAAAAAAAAACAAAAAAAGGGGAAAACTGAAAGGCAAACAAGGTGCTCTACAGTGTGAGTGAGGCAGACAGGGGAAAACAAGAGTACAAAGATACACAACATAGAGGGAGCACATGTGAAAAGAAGCAACGGCCTCAATGAGAACAAGGGGAAAGCAGACCACAATCAAATGCTTTGAATCCCGGCATGCTACAGAGGCACTGCAGGACACTCCAATAGACCTTTAGCAGGACTCTGACATGCAGGGTGAGACCACCCTGGAGGCCACTCTAATGGCTATGCAGCAGAGCCTCAAGTACATTGATGGGAAAAGACTCCCTCAACCTGCACATGAACCACTTGGCAGCAAAATTAGACTAGCAATCAACCTTCCTCATAGCGTTGGAGAAGAGGATATCCATGGGTAGTATGAAATACAATCTGTGGTGCTAAATACCTGGACATGGAAAAACTCCTAGCTGTTATATAGCCAGAAAACAAGGATTTAGAGGTGTACTCACAGCGGAACAATTTGCGCATTCTTGGAGACCTGGATATTACAAACAAGGGAAAAATTGTGGGGAACAAATGCTTATCACGCTCTTAGGGCCCAAAAATCTGCCACAGCTACTGGTGGTAGAGCATGCACACAAATAGCTTATGGCAAAGCCGCCTCCTGGGACACCGTCACACCCAGTCACAGTGAAATTGTTGAACTATTGGGAAGGCAATGCAGTATTCAAGCTGGCGCAAGAAAAGATGGATCTACCGAAGCAATCAAACAGCTTTCCACCCAGAATACACAGCAGCAGTAGAAGCTGCACAAAAAGAAGCAATTGGAAAAGGGGAGATTCATCAAGCCACACTCTACCCCGGGCACCTCCGTGTCGAACACAGTGGCAAACAAATGTTTGCAAATCCCAAAGCAACCCAGGGGTTTCTCAAGACAGTCACCACATGAAAATGAGATATGCCTAGAGGACAGCGACGGGTAGGGCATATAGCACAAAGTGCAAGTATAAACAGGGCACTGTGACATGTCTGAACTGCTAAGCATGGCGGGCCAGGGCTTTGCATAGAGCTGAACAGCATGCACGATACGCCTTCTGGCCCCCCCGACCAACAGGAGGGTAACTGGGAACCTGGCATAATATGTATTCTATTTCGTAATGTGTTTATTTTTTAAGTTACTAGGAATGGGGAATGACTTTTGAAAGGTTGAGATGCTGAAATAACCACTATCAATAACCCCTGGGTTAGGATGTAGGTAGAGATGCAGCGGGGGGGGGGGGGGAGACAGCCAAAACACAAAGGAAAAACTCTGCTTATACCACTTTAAAGTATGCTATACGTCATATGTTTTATAGACCACTCTGGCTAGACCAACAGCTTAAATATTCACATCATTCAGGACAGTGTAGACATTGCTTAATTTATTATTTTTGTCTTTTCAATACAAATATTAGACCATTAACAAATAAATATCCTAGGTAAAAAAATAGAAACATTAGATCCCATTGCAAACCTTCCACTCACCAACATACAATCAACTTCATGCTCAAACATCTTCATGCGAAACCACAAATACATCACATACATCAAAAGAGCATAATATGCACCAAGTCCCCTCACAGTGTGTACCAATACAAAAAAGATTCTCTTAACTGAGAAATACAAAACCCACAAATGTGTTTTACAATTAATGTGGTATTACAAAAGAACCTTCAGAATAAATGCAATTAAACAGAAGTGTTTTCACATCTAAGGAAGACTTTTAAAAAAACATTTCAGTTTTCAAAGACAAGTAAATCAGATGTATTCATGGAGGGAACTGATTCACAGCACCGACGCGCGCTTCGGTGAAACACCCTTTCTTCTGGGTATCACCTTCAGGGCGCATATGGTATATATTCAACAGAAAAGGCAATGGGACCTATCTTGCTAAGATTGGTAGATGCTGATAAAGGGGCAACAATACTTGGAGCAGAAAACAAGGACCGCTACTTGTTTTCAGAATGTATTGCCGGGAAATGTTTACGAAGCTCTAGGTGTTACGATTCCTCAAGTAGTAAAAGGAAACACGAGACGTATTCAAGATGAAGGTTGTTTAAAATCGAGCTGCAATGCGCGGTGGTTAGTCTTCAGGGCTGTAATTGCAGAGGCAGGGGCTTAACAGGCCCCCGCATCCCCCGCAGTGTGTGGGGCCCCAAGCTCCAAGGTGCCCCCTCAGCACTGTACTTCGGCCAGGGAGCTCCTGATAGAGTCTGGAGGGGGCCCCTCCATGTACCTTGCAGGGGGGGTCCCTCAATTATCGTTACACCACTGCTATTGACATAGCAGGATCAGAAGAAAAGAGGGGAGTCAAAACCTGGAAAATAGCCATTTCTTCCTTTATGTCTCGGTCAGAATGTGATAGCAAATAGTGCAGGTAGAAAGTGGCCCAGAGAACACCGTATAAGTGACCAAAAACTAAACTGGCCTTGGCTTTGCCATTACATTTCAATTTTCAAACTACTATACTAGAGATGCTGATGTCAAAGCACACGTTGGCCTGTACTGGACAAACTACATGTGAATGAAAATGGAAGATTTGCCATAGATGGACCTACAAGAAGAAAAAGAAAGTTTGAAGCTGAAAGCCATAGGTCTTTACTTCGAGGTATGTGTAATACTCCAACAAGCTAGAAGCCATCAGAAGGCAAGCAGCAGCCTTTGACAGTGTAAACATTCCTTGAGTTACTTTGACAAATTGAAGTTCCATAATCTAGTCTAGATATAACAAAGGCCTTATATTCTCATGCCAGGCCTTAGCTGTATACATCACTGTACATGGATTAGGCAGAAGCAAAAAGACTTCCTTTATTGGGACACTCCATAGAAGGCCCTTGAGGGAAGATAGCCTTGACCATTTGGGGATGCCAGACCAATTTGATTTAAGACTAGGCTAGTTCTGAGTTAGTAAAAGGCATATTCAGTGATGTTATATGCACTTGTAGTGCGCACAGATACTCCAAAGAGTGTCCCGGTGCGAGCCCAACAAGGATAACACAGCCAGAGATAAAAGGACTTAAACAGGAGGGTTTTCAAATGCTTTTAAAAAAATCGCAGGGTCTTTAATACCCCTCAGTCAATGGCAGAGCATTCCAAGCCACCAGCCGTGAGAGAGCAGCCGCCCAGTCTTAAGCGCTTAAAACGAGGAGTCTCTGCCAAAAGTTAAGACAAACGCAGCTGTCGTACCGGGGCATAAAAGGCCAGCCTGTTCTGTAAATAGGTAGGGCCCAGACCAAAAAAGGCTTTATGAGCGATGGATTAAATTTTTAATTTTATGCGGGCCTTGACAGGAAGCCAATGCAACAATCGCAAGTGTGCTCACACAATACATCTGCTTGAAAGGCCCAGCAGAAGACGGGCAGCCGCATTTTGGATCACCTGCAGTTTATCCAACAGGTAACCCAGAATGCCAGCATACAAAGCATTGGCATAGTCAAGGCGCGAAAGGATTAGCGCACAAACCACAGTTTCCTTTGCAGCTCTGGGCAGAAGAGGCAGAAACTTCCTCAAAGACCTGAGGATGCTATAACAAGAGCCTGTTAAGTTCTTTACCTGAGAGGAAAAGATCAGGTTCTCGCTAAACCATATCCCAAGGTTCTTGACAGTCACCCTTAGAACAAGGGAGTGGAAACCCAGGAGGCCATAGTTTCCTTCTGAAGTCATCCGGGAAGGAGCCATACAAGAGGATCTCTGATTTCTCCTTGTTACATTTAAGCTGAGCTTGGGCGAGCCAGCGAAAAACCGAGGAAAGACACTGTTGCACAGGGAGGACAGAGACCTCGTCTCGGCCCCAGGAAAACAGCAGTTGAGTATCGACCGCATAGGCCATCACCTTAGCCCCCAAGGTTTCGGCCAGATAGATAAGCGGAGTAACAGATGTTAAAAAGGAGGGGACTAAGGGATGACCCCTGAGGAACGCCAGTAGCCACTATCTGTGATGCTGAGGTGCACGGGGGAAGCCATACCTGCTGAGAACGGCCCTCTAAAAAGGACCTGACCCAGCCCCATTCCGACCCAGAGATTCCAATCTCGAGGAGGCGATCAAGAAGCAAGGCATGGGGCACCGTATCAAAAGCTGCCGAAAGGTCCAGCATAACCAGCGCAGCCCTCCCCCCGGCGTCAAGGCACTCTAATTGCCTCCGATACCTCCAGTAAGGCAGACTCAGTACTGAAAGCCACCCGAAACCCTGATTGCGCCGGATGGAGCAGGCCAGAGTCCTCCACATAATCCGTGAGCTGATTAGTGACCACCTTTTCGCAAACCTTAGACAGGCTAGGAAGCAAAGAAATGGGCCGATAGTTTCCTGGGGAGAGAGGGTCCAAGGATGGTTTCTTGAGAAGGGGAAGAATTTTAGCTTGCTTCCAAGAAGATAGAACGCAGGTCTCCCGTAATGACATTGATAATCTGATTGACCTCTGGATTAACACACACAGTCCGCAACAGCAGCCAAAAGTCTGGCCGCACAAGGATCTGTGGGCGAGCCTGATTTTAAGGCCATCAAAATTTTAAGAGAAGTAGAGAGATCTACCACCGAAAAAGAGGAGAAATCCTCATTAACCCCTTCCCTGCTCATGACGGAACCACTCCGTCATGAGCCACGGGTGCCGTGTGCTCATGACGGAGTGGTTCCGTCATGCTGCGGCCGTTGGTGGCCGCTCCGCCCACGCGGCGCTAATTCCCCGCCTGTGCGGGCGATTAGCGCTGTGGGCGGAGTCATGACGGAACCACTCCGTCATGAGCACAGCTCAACCGAGACTCATGACGGAGTGGTTCCGTCATGAGCGCGGCGCCACCGCTGTGCCCCCAAACCCCCCCAGCGCCGTGGCGGAATTCCCGCCGCGGCGAAGGGGTTAAATGTAGAGTATAAGAGTAATGCATAAAGGATGGATAGGAGTCATTAGAAACTAATAGCATATTCCTGTGCAGATGATTAAATTGCAGTTCAAACTGTTTTGAAGCACTGTGAATGATCCTTCACTATCCTGGATCTGTGGCTGGCCCTCAATATTAGATCACACCAATGTCAGAATGCATTAGGATTTCCAGACAGAAGCTCCATGCCAAGCCTGTCATGTAGGCGGACCCTTGGGGAGCTCTAGAGCGATGACCTCAGTCGCTTTCATGTCCATGCCTTGCCTGGGTCAGCACTCAGTCGTGTGTTTAGAAGTATGTGACTCCACTAGCATGTCTGATAAGATCATTTGGACTGAGCTTCAATGACTATGCAGATGACACCTTGCTGGTCATACAACTACCTGCGCCCATTTCCATGGAGCTGTGAATTTGTGCAGCCAAGGTTATACAGTTTAGTTTCACATGGGGTGGTGGCTTCTCCGGGCTATCCTGGAGTATGGGGAGGCAAATTCTCCTGCACTCCTGGGTCTCAGTCATGCTAGTTGCTAAGTCAATCTCAGCCAAAAGGCTATCCTAGGGACTTCAAGAAGATATATCAATAGCTGTACTATTTATTAAGTGTGGTTGCGCATGCTGTTTGTTGTCGGAGACTGAGTTATAAGAGATATACCCACAGTGGGGGCTGGGGTAGTTGCTGGACCTCCATTGGGTTCTGTTTTCTTAATTGAGTCTGAGGTGTCCAAGGTTTCCAGAAGGGCTGGCTGAGTAATTTGAGGGGTTTTTTTGTTTGTAGAAGTCCATTGAGGTGGCACGGACAGGTGGTCAGACGGAACCGAGGCTCCAGCAAGTGGACCTCCAGCAGTTGCCTAGTGTTGCCACGTTACCTCACTATGCTGGTTCACCGTAATCCTTCGTAGCTGCAGGTGGTGGCCGTTAACCGGTGTCAGAGGATCGTGGGCATAAGGCAAGTGAGGTTTGCGGGGGAGCATGGAGATCGTCTTGTGCTCTACCCGCTCAAGCTGCCGTCAAGATTGCATGGCTACATATGCCATTAAAGGGGCAGAGAGCACTTGAGTACCAGTTCAGAGCCAGTAACCAAGTGAACGGGACATATCCATTAGGCACATTGTGATGGGCGGGTCACAGCCACCTAGTGTGCAATGCCCGATTAGGAATGAGATCCCACAAGAGAATCACAGAAGGCCCTTCTATGTAGTAACAAATAGGGAATGAAGAGGCCACGACTGGCATAAATATAAGAATCATGCGGCACACCTCATGCCCAATACCCCCATTCAGTGAGTTAGCCTCCCAGTCACTGCTGCCCCCTGCAGGAAGGTGTGAATATTTACCTTCAAACCCCCTATGAAACATAGAGCAGTAAAGACATCCTTGCTGCTCCAAAACACCAGAGGAAGTTTACACCCTCAGTCAAAGCTTCAAGCATGAAAAGCACAAGAGACACCCTCTTCAGTGTCACCAGCACACTTCATGTGGCACAGCAGAGAGAAGCTGAGTGGGTGGGGCCATTCTCAACACTACGCTGCTGAGCCCAATTTGATAGATGGGTCAACACGAGTCATACCTTGAATTTGTCTTCTGAAGAGCTGCGCTGGTTAAGCGCAGAACCACACATTTGTTGGTTTTTTAGGTCTCGCGTAAGTAGCGCACATGTGCTACACAGGCAAAAGACCTTTAGCCATCGCTTTGGCTTTTCAGCCAAAACGTGCATGCTTTCAATTGCCTTCAATGGCAATGCGTGCACGTTTGGCTATTTCCTTTCGGGAGAGAGCTGGACACCTTATGTTTGTAATTAACTTACAAACACATGGTGCCCCTGCTCGTTCCCGGAAGGGAAACAGGCACAGGCCCCCTCCCGTCTTTCCTCCCCCTGCTGCCTCCTTTAGCATGAGCAGACCTTGTTAAACAAAGGAACTTTCAGGGATCTCGTGTTAGTGACTATCAGCGACGCAGGCGAGGGTTAAGACCAGTTTATCCCCTCAAAACTGGATGATCCTTCAAAGCGTACATTTTACTTTACTCTACCTCTGGCCGCCGCGACAAACTCTACCGCCTCCCCTACCGCTGTCCCTGGTGAGGCAGCGCTATCAGCAGATCTGTCTCAGCTTGGATTTCACAGCTTAAGTAAAGGTTGCTATGCACGTTGAAACCCAGACCTGAAGCAAGGCATCTTGTGTTCCCTTACGGAACGTCAAGTGCAGGAACTGTTGGCGAGCGCGCGGGACACTGAGCCGTGCCCCACTGTGACCTTTTCCTATTAAAGAAAGACGAGGCTGTCGCTGGGAGCTTAGTCTGGCTGCGCACATGTTGTGTCTGGGGCCTGTAACTGACACGGACATGGCCACTCTCTTGCAGCCAGGAACTGTTGGCTGCAGCAGGGGCGCAACGGCCGCTGCCAGGTGCTCTACTGCACAGAGCTCAGCAAGGAGTGCTGCAAGACCAGGCGGCTGGGCCAGCTGTGGCACCATTTCTAAGCGTCTGAGACGGGGGTGGGATTGAAGGGTTAAGAAAATAGGGGACTTATGGTGGTGCTGCCAGCAACTCAATCTGTCTTTGACGGATTGCAAATGGAAAATTAACAAAGAGACCCCTTTTCATTAGTTATGGAGTATTTACAGTGCCTGTAAGCCCAAACTGCCTCGTGGCAGTCATCTTCGTGTGAAAAACGTTGGATAATCCTTTTAAGGGGGAGAGGTGCCTCTATCTCAGGTTGCATACTCCCCGCATTTGTAATTTGAACTAGTAACACGCATCGTTTGGGGACAGGTGGAGGAGAAGGCTGCAGTATACCAGAGGGATTCCAGTGGATATAGGAAGATATCTGTGCTTTACTTGGTGAAACAAGCTATCACTAAATACATATCACCAGCATGGGAAGTACAATTAAAAGGTACTTAAGTCGGGTGTTGCCACAACAAATTGTTCCAGCAGCACTGGGGTGTTGGGTGTCCAGGAATCCGAACTGATACCTACTTAAGTACCTTCATTTGTACTTCCCATGCTGGTGCTAGCTATATGCAAATGGTGGATACAAAGGGCGTTTGCAAGACCCTACTTTTGAGACTGGGGTGTATATAGCAGATTTTGTAAAACAAAAAAACTCAAACCGCTATAAGGCCTCTCTGGAGTTCATCAAAAGTGTGACTCATTGGGGCGTCCACCCAGCCTTGAAGCGATGTTCAGAGTTTATAAATGTTACTCTGAAGTAACGTCACGTGGTGTTCCTTTTTCGTGCGACGGTCTGTCCGAGTCCCATTGTCGCTGAACATGAAAAGGGGTATGGCGAATCTGCATTTTGCATCCAATACGTAGGACTTTGGCCCCACCTGCCGCTCCTGTTCTCCAGGAATCTGTTGTGAGAATGACTGCAGTTGTTTGGGGTGGGGGCGCCTTCACAAGCAGCCTGGCTCATGTATGCCAGTCAGCAGCTCACATGTGTAGCCATCGCAGGGCCATGGCTGCAGAGCAGAGTTTGTGTTGATGCCGCTGCTAGGAGGCTTCACTGCAGGTTTCCAGCTCTGTGATGGATGAACCTAGTTTGTTGTGAAGTCGCCGATACGTGTGCGCTGCAGCCAGGCAGGTCACTCAGTAGGATGTCAGATGATTTAAAATGAACATTCAGGCAGGGCAGATACATCATTCCATCTACTGCATCCACGCCGTGAGACCTAATCGAGAATTACAAACTCGTAGACTTGGAACGTGCCGAGTGATGTGCGAGAGAAGGGTGGGTCCCCTGGAGCCTGCTCTTTTGAGGGGTGACCACATAGCAAACTTTAAGGTACATGAATTAAGTTTTGTGACGGACAAGAAAACCAGCAGAAAAGTAGATGGATGGTTTCTTTAGGCTCAGTGACAGCTGCCATCCATACACCAGTCTGCAAGGGCACAGTGCCAACCCTTACCGCTACCACACTTAGTTATTCAGGACATCTTACATTGGTGTTGGTAGAAAAATCTATAGCCTACCCTGTGGTGCCTTTAATTGTAGATTCTTATATGATATGGTATGTACTTCCTGCAAGAATGCCTCTTATTTTCTCTTATCATTAAGCATCCTTTCTCTCACCCCTTGTTGCCTCAGATTCATGCATAGGTAAAAACAAGATGAGTTCTCATGTCCGACATAATGTAAAAAAAAAAAAGATTTAAAAAAAGAATCGTAGGGCCATTTTGCTCCAAATAAGTGTCAAAATGGCACCTCGGTTTTATACAGCGCAAACTCTTCATGAGGATAAATCCAAAATCCTCGTGAAGAGTTTGCGCTGTATAAAACCAAGGTTTGTCATCTGCTGCTTTTCACAGACATCCACTCATGCCATTTTGACGCTTATTTGGAGCAAAATGGACCTACGATTCTTTTTTTAAATCTATTTTTTGTACATTAAAACCTTTCAAAAGATGGGGCTGATTTAGAGTCCGGTCGATGTAGGACTCTGCCAAACTCTAACGCCTGTATGTGTCTTCCTAGGTTAAGCATCTGTTACCGACTTCAATTCCATCCTCCAGGTGTGCCCATTGCAGCTAGCGCCCAGTACAGCGCTCCTGTGTTAGGAGCTAGACTTGCGCTTCGGAGGTACCGAGACACACTTATACACAGAAGTTTTACTCTAATATGAATGTTTAATAATGTCCAAATAGTGCTTTAAATGGGCCGGTACTAACCAGTACTGAGTACCGGCACTTTTTCCTTACAAGGGAGAGTACCGGTACTCATTCAAGCAGTTCGGCGTTACAGGTCTAGTGTGCATGCGTCACTTTTTACATTGTGACACCTGCTCACATGATGGCCATTTCACACCGGTTTCACATCGGTAGTGAGTAGCGCAGCCAAGCAACGTCTGATGTCACCCGCCAGGTAGTTCGGCCGGAAGGATCAGAAGCCCTTTAAAAGGGCCAGTTTAGGGTGGCTTTCTCGTTCCCATTTCTCAGCGTCGGTTGAAAAGCTGAGTCACAGGATCACCACTTTCCAGCACAGGAGCGCACTATCGTGGGGGGATTTGCTATCGCCAGTCGGACCCAGCAAGTAGCTCTTCATCAGCTCCTCCGGTATATCGGTTAGTACCCAGCGCGCCTTTTGTAGAGTCACAAATAGGTGCCAAATTTCGGGGGGCGTGGCCTAATACAAGTTTTGGGGTGGGCAATAGGCAGAGTTGAGATGCAGAGTCTTTATGAAGGGGTGAAGCCCTATGGGCGTTGCGCGCGGGCATCCAACGTCGGACTGTAAGACGTCACAGTAAAGGTCGAGAACTCTCTGCAGCTCAACCCCAGCATTCCCCCATATTTACAAGGATCTGCCATAGAAAGCTCGTTTGATCTTGGGACGTCGGCTGTGGTCGAGTGTCCTGTACATATGTGAATGTGCCTTCACCTCCGCACAGTCACCCAGCTGGTTTAACACCTGTTCCTGGAGGTAACACCTGGGTGCTGTTTAGTGTCATCTTTTAGGCACATCTTGGTTTTCCGTGTGAGTTTACAGTTGTGTTGACGTGTGTGTTAGCTCTCAGCCTCGTATATCCGCGGTGCCTCGTGCTGTTGGGAATGGGGCTGTTTGAGAGGCTCTTGCAGTCATGGACAGATCTCGGACAGCAGTGAGCTCTGGTTAAATACCAAATTAACACCACCGCTCCTCTGCATGTGAGACTGTATCTTACTCCTTGCCGAACACATGCACCCTGACCTTGTAGTCCTTCCTCTGTGTCAGTGTTTGACATGAAAATCAGCAGGGGCATGTTTGAGCCCTGCAGCTCTAGTGCGGGCTTCCCTAAGGAGTAGCTCATGACCTCCTGGTAGCTCTCACCTGCTTGTATGTGGCCCAGCCTACGAGCTCAGACCCTTCTGCTGGGTAGAATGGAGAGCTTCATAAATAAATTGAAAAGCGTGTATTCGAGACGAAAATGTGTTTTGAAAACTCATCAACTGATGTTTGGAGAAAAATAGTTTAATTTTCAAAGTATATTTGAAGCTGATATTTGAGTGATAAATCATGCTGTGTTGGAAACATGTTACTGATTTTAGATACTTTGTGCCAGAGCACTGCATCAATGGCTTCTATGTGTTACCAATGCAGCCGCGTTCCACATTGACTTTTTTTTTTTTTTTTACATTACTGATGGTATCCGTGCACTGAGGTGATTACTGCAGGATATCTTGCATGTAGTGGCCCCTAAGGTAACCTTGGATTTAGTCTGTAGTAACTAAATCAATTCTAAGATTCGTAGCTCAGGATGACTTTCGTTGAACATAAATGGCTCTTAATAAAGAAAAGGTTGGAGACCTGTGCCCTGGTGGGATGTATGCTGCTGGCAGACCCATGGCGCCCTTATCCATTGTCTGCTCCAATTATAATTTACGTTTTGCTTCCACCTATCACAGCAAGGGGCAGTGGGTTGACCGACTTTACTCAATGGCTCTCGCGCTGTGAATGACGGCATTTTCCTGATGACGTGCCCCGCAGCCTGAAACGTGCATTGGTATGCATGGGCTGCTGGGTCTCTCCTTTATTTATATAGCTTTTATTGTTTCCCAAGTTCTTTTGCATATTTTACATGTTTGCAAAAATAAAATCTAGACATCGTGGTTTTTTAGGGTTCAGATTTTTACTCTAATCTGATGTGTCCTCACTCGTTTCAGAACATACCCAAATCTTTGTTAAGTCTATTCTATAACTGTTTAGCCAGACCGTTTCCTAATTAATTAATGCATAACATTTTTTAACACCATCGGTCACTGCGTGTCTCAGTTAGGTTGTGCTTCTGCCCATAAGACAACATACCAGAGTGTGAAGTTGGGTTGGCGCTTCAACAATTGACTTTGATTCAACGTTGGCTGTATTTTGTTTCAGCTTCAAGGAAAACAATTTGTGTTTGGCTCATGAGGCAGTGGAAGCAGTGCTTAAGGTGGGCTGGTGGTTGCAGGTGGGCACGTTTGGGCACATGTGCTGCTTTGTCAGACTGGCCCTTTCTTAGGAGAAAGAGAAACAAAAAATAACAAAGGAGAAAGCGAAAGATGGGAAAATAATGGTACAGGGAGACAGCAGGAATGAAAAAGACTGAAAGAGTGGGATCAGTGGGCAGGCAGTGCTTGGTGGTGGATGGAAGAGGTATGAAGTGGAATCAAGACTAAACAGGCTTGGTAACAGCAACCCAACATTTAGCTGCAGGTTTCTGAGACATGCTTTGGGACCCAGCACTTACTGTTTTACAAATTAAGCACCGACTGGGGGTGATGCTTTGTGTACTCACTGTCTACTCCCGCATCAGAAGGTGACAGCTGGTGGTGGCGGCCAGGAGTTTGCATCAATCTTTAATCTTCTGCTGTTCCCACCCTTCTTGTGAGGGCATCACTAGAGCTAACTGTGCTCCGCAGCAGAAATACCCGGGGCAGCGTCAGGAAGAGTTCTGCTCACTCAGAGCAGAGCCGCAAGCTTGTTTTTAGGTCTTGTCTTTAAGAAAGCTTTAGCTGTCTAAGCAGAGTATTCTTTCTCCCAAAAAACATAATACGCACATATATGGACTTTTATTTGGTTCTCTTCATCCATTGGTCAGTTAGTGTCATTCACGTTTTGCTTTCACCTACCAAAGGATGCAGCATTGGGCAGTGTCATGCCCCTTTAGCCATTGGCTCTGTTCATTTTGAGTGACTAACGAGGCCTGTGCACACTGTTCACATCCATCTGAAAGTAGTTCCATTCAGTGAAAAATCTAATTGAAAGGGTTTTTCATTTATTAATAACTTTAAATGTCAGATCGTTATTTTGCGTACTCAGTTACATGCTATTTTTTCGGTCTGCTTTTGAAATTGCTGATATTAAGTGACATTATAACACTGTAGCTGCATATGTTTTGAATGGTTGGTTAGTGGTATATTGTCTCCTAAATAATAATAATGCATGGCACAAATACAAAGCTCAATATTTAAAATAAACCATCAACAGTAAGTTACATCAGTGACTATTGGTTTAATGTTCTTTTTGCAAACATTTGGCTGCCCTGTTTAGGTTGATGCGTATTTGTGTTCTGTTTATTTTGGTGATATATGCTTGTAACAAAGTCTCTTCAGCCTGACCTGACCTATTGGCTTTTCCAGTGCTTTGTTGTTTGAAGTGTCTGTAGGTAATACAAGTCAAAAGTTCTCTGAATTACTGTATGACATGAGGATAGCATAAGTCCGAATCAGTGAGCAGGGGTAGCGTCGCTCTGTTTCTGCATTGTGCTGCATGAAGTTTGTCTAGTTATTTCAGGGTTACATGTGTGTACTTTAGACATCTCAACTGGAAGAAAAACAACAAATGTGTGGTTCTGCGCTTAACCAGCGCAGCTCTTCAGAAGGTATGACTCGTGTTGACCCGTTTATATCAAATTCGGCTCAGCAGCATGGTGTTGAGAATGGCCCCACCCACTCAGCTTCTCTCTGCTGTGCCACATGAAGTGTGCTGGTGACATTGAAAAGGGTGTCTCTTGTGCTTTTCATGCTTGAAGTTGTGAATGAGGGTGTAAACTTCCTCTCTGGTGTATTGGAGCAGCAAAGATCTCTTGACTGCTCTGTATGTCTCATAGGGGGCTTTAAGGCTAATATTAACACCTTCCTGCAGGGGGCAACAGTGACAGGGAGGCTAATTCACTAAATGGGGGTAGTGGGCATGAGGTGGTGTGCCGCATGATTCTTATCTTTATGCCAGTCATGGCCTCCATTCCCTATTTGAGACTACGTAGAAGGTTCTTCGGTGTGATTCTCTTGTGGGATCTCGTCTCATCAGATGTAGCACACTTGGCGGCTGTGACCCGCTCATCACAATGTGCCTAATAGATATGTCCCGTTAACTCGGTTACTGGCTCTGAACTGGTACTCAGGTGCTCTCTGACCCTTGAATGGCATATGCAGTCATGCCTGGGCACAGGGAGTGAGCACAGTACACAAAGGCGAGGTCTGATCTTGACATAAGTCATGAGCACCTTCTGAGGGTCGCAACAAACTTGTAATGTCGCACTGTTTTGAAATGTTGAACCTAATCAATGTCATAGTCCTGAAGCTCTTACGTCCAGTTACACTGGTCTGAATCTAGTAGATGTGTTGTATTGGTTCCCTCGTGAACATTTCACAGCAGGCAGCGGACTTCTGCTGTGAGGCTGTTGAATGCACTTATTCAACTTCGATTAACTTTCATTAACATTTTACATTGTCTACATTGTTTCTTTTTGTAGATCCAGCCAAAATTGTCATCTACCTGCTGTGAGACTTAAGAGCCAGCAGGGGGTCCACCGGAAACCAACAAGTTGTGTTTGGAAAACTGATTTGTGGAGAGGTAAGTGTGATAAATGTAGGTCCTTGTGTCATACGTTTATTAGGAAGCAAATGCTGAGGGAGGCGTGAGGCTAAAAGGGCTCTGGTTTCCATGTCAACTGCCTAAGTCTCGCAAGAGGACCACCTCTTGGGACACTTGAGAGGAAGTGTAATAGGATCTACCAGACCTCGAGTGAGAGGATGTCAATACACTGCAGCAATGCCACACTTTTTGTTTTAGTACATTGCCAGAGGATGGTTGCTTTCTTTTATATTCCACTGGCATGGTTTGCTATCTGCTGTTGTATGTTTTGGCAGATTGTCAGGTGCATTGTTTTGTTTGAGTGTTAACTCACCATTAGAAATGGTCTTTGTGCTAACACCACAGTGCTGGCTACATGTATGCACCCCGTGGGGAGCACAGCCGCACAAGCATGCAATAAAACAGGGTCAAGTCAGGCAGCCCTAATGCCCTCGCCTGAGCCTATTCGGAGAAATCGCTGCAGCCAAGGGTCCAATGTACGAGGCATCAAGGAGGGCACTTCCTTTTCTCCAAGGATTGAAGTAATCTCTCGGAGCATTCCACCAACGGCAAGCTAACGCTCTCGAAAAATGGAAGGACCAAAAATCTAAGACACACAGCTCAAAACAAAAAACACTTAAAGGAGCGGAAGTGCTGATAACCACTCTAGACGATGCATGTACATCCTTCTCCCTCTGTGTCCAACCTAAGCCTCAAATAGACAAATCGACCAACCTTGGAGACTCTGGCAGCTACTAAATTCTTCAATGGAGATTGCGTAATCCCATTAAAACTAATACTCCTCTATCGTAAAGGCACACATGGACCGTAAAAGGGCCAGCTATACCAGTAGCGAAAGCCCTTCCGAAATGAAAAAAACCTCAATGGACTTCTTAAAAAAAAATTCCCCTAAAATTACTCAGCCAGCCCATCTGGAAACCTTGGACACCTCCGACTCAATTAAGAAAAAAGAACCCAATGGAGGCCCAGCAACTACCCCGGCCCTCACTGTGGGTATAATATCTCCCATAACTCCATCTCCCACAACAAACAGTATGCACAACCAGGTGCAACCACACTTAATAGTAGTTATTGATATCTTCTGGAAGTCCCTAGGATAGCCTGTTGGCAGACATTGACTGACTTAACTAGCATGGCGGAGGGGGGGGCAATGGCTTGCCGTGCTGTGGAATGGCTGCTCTGAGCAAGCTCTGCCAGCCGGGACGAAATCCTTCACTAATCCTGAAAACTGAGCTGTTGCGGCACTGAAGGACAATCCTTGGGTGGTGGAAAGTCATGTGACCATGTTGCTCCTGCTGCTCGATCACACTTCAAGACCGAGCAGTGCGGCGATCTGCTGGGCAACGAGAGATCTAATGATCCTACCCTCCCGTCGCAGCCGGGCTATTCTGCAAATCGAGCCTGTGGCTGCTTTTGGAATTCGGAGCCGAGGCCGGCGATGTAGCGGTGGTGACCCCAGCTACATGTTTTCATGCGGATCTAGGGCATGACAGGAGCCTAACCTGCTACGGTGAGCTGCGGGGCACCTTGGGGCTGTGAGCCGAGGCCTGAGACACATTCTCCTGGGGGCCGCGTCCGCCATTTTGAGGACAAGTCATCTGCGGCTAGTGGTCAGATGTAGACAGACTGACCTGCGACATGCTGCTCCCGCTGCTGTTTGCGTAGTTGCTGCGGATCTGTGGGAGTGCAGCACTGCAGGGCACATAACGGAATGAGGTGGATCCTCCGCAGTACGCCCACCGCTTTTACAGGGGCCCTGTACACTCCTTGTCCCCAATATTTGGCCCTCCTGCCATTTAGATCTACATCACTGGTGGCTGGGGCCTGGATGAGCCAGGGTAAGCTGAGGCTTGTGAGATGCGCCTGTCATCATTGCATCATGCACAAACATTTTAGTGTTGCTGCACCATAAAGCGAAGGTGCGCGTAGCTAGTGGTACGCAAAGAGCCCAGTGTGGAGGCACGAGGCGGCGGACCCGGTGCACTGTGATTTCCAGAGACTTTGCTTCCCTACCCTCGCTGCTGCACACATTGCATTGCACCTCTACTGGCCAGGGGGGGCCTGGCCTAATTTGGACTTATCGCAGAAGCTTCTCCTGTCTTGCCCTTGGTGTACTCTGTGGACCAGTGTGAGGTGTGGTGCTGCATTGGCAGTTCGGAAGGCCCGGGGTCCTGGGTTAATCTTGCAGCCTTACGTCCAACTGTGTGCCACTGTGCTGAACTAACCTAAGTGTGGCCATTGCCCTGCTTTGCAGTACTTCCTAGCTGCTGTCACAATGGGCAAGCAGGATGCAAAACAGCCTAAATTGAACTTTGAGAACAAACGTCCCACGAGGCATACAGAACTGGACCCGCACGCTCAGGGAGATGGTCACTGAGCCGCTGTCACACTATCACGGGGAAGATCTGCAGACCCTCATGTTGGAGATGCATTCCAGCCTGTGCAATATAGACACCAAATTGGACACTTTAACTGCGCAACTAGATTCGGTCAAGACGCAGGTGGCGACACATGAGACCCGACTGGATGTCCTTGAAAATCAGCAAACTGAGTTCCATGAATTTCAGGTGGACACTAAAGCACAATTGTTACATATGGACAAACTGCTAGGCATAATAAGGGCCAAGAATGATGATTTGGAGGCAAGTTCTAGGAGGAAAAACCTTCGCACTACAGGTATCCCGGATACCACCGCCATTTCTAAAATGGAGACCTTCGTCACGGACCTACTGCATGCACTCGTTGATCCTCATTTGTCATACGTTTTTGTGGTCGAGAGATCACATCGATCTCTGGGGCCGAAACCTCCTGTTGGCGTGATACCTAGACTAATCCTGGCAAATTTGTTGAATTATCAGGACAGGGATGTTATTTTGTTCATAGCCAGTATGGTTGCACATTACAGGTCGGGTTATGGACCTGCTATTGGGCATCAACAACACATTGCATCTGCTAGTATTTATGTGAATATATTACACAGGACTGCACGCTAAGACAAATCTTTTTTAACCTGGAACATATGAGGGCTAAATGACAATAGGAAAGCCAGGTGAGTGCATGCCTATCTTTCCAGGCACAATGTTGACATGTTTATTGCAGGAAACACCTTTACATGGTACACCGTCTCAGAGGCTCCAACACAATCGGTGGGATAGTGTGTATTCCTCTATCTATTCCAACTATGCTCATGGAGTGGCGGTTTTGATAGGGAGGGGAGGGGAGTGGACTGGCGGGAGGGGCACACTGACGTT
The DNA here is from genome assembly GCF_964204655.1 of Triturus cristatus. Classification (NCBI taxonomy): domain Eukaryota; kingdom Metazoa; phylum Chordata; class Amphibia; order Caudata; family Salamandridae; genus Triturus; species Triturus cristatus. Next base: position 1,708,306,919 of record NC_140590.1, read on the forward strand.
GATCCAGAGGGGAGGTTTCTTCTCATGCAGGGCAGTCTGGGTGGCGAGTCCTTGGTTTTAATAGCAGTGTATGGCCCTAATGTGGACTCACCAGAGTTTTTTTCGAACTATTTGGACTAAGATTAGATCCACCGGCTGTAGCACAATATTGTGGGGCGAGGATTTTAATGCTATATTAAATGACCAATTAGACAGGTGCGGTATGGCTCGCTCCCTCCAAATGCTAGTGCCGCTTTGCAAGCTATTATGTCAGACGGGGATTTAGTTGACATAGTCATCATACCTTGATTAGGGAGGGTACATTCATTTCTAGCCACCGCAGTGCTTGGTCTCAAGATATCGCAACTTTTACATCGGAGATCTCGCACTTGGCACGCGCTCTATCAGACCATGCCCCCTGTATGCTTAAGTTGCAATTACCCGGTGTGCCCCCCGTGCCTTCACTTGGCGCCTTTCTCCCCCCCACATGCCCTCCTGTAATGATGAGGCCTGCGAGGATTACTGGTAGCATGTAGTTTATTGTAAGTTAACATCCATCCAAGAAGGGGCTCAGGAGCAACTGACTCCTTTAGAACCAAGAAGCTACAGACAGAACACTAGCTCCATGAGCTCATTGCATTCCAATACAAAAGCATAGAGAAACACATTACCACACATCCCCCTTTTTTAACATAAATAAAACAAGCAAAGTAAAAACAGTAAAATAACTATACACCACCTATACAATTCTAAAAACCTACAAATCTAATTTAACAATACATTTAAATCAATTCAGACACCTCTTAAGAATAATGCATTTACCACCATTCCCTCCCCCTTTAAAACTTTAACGGGAAACCAAATCATTGAATCTCATGGGCCTCCTGTGTGTACGATCACTCCTACGTGGGACCGACTTGTCTCTTGGTAATTGTGCAACTGCCCTTGGGACGGAACACTCGCTAGGTATTAAAGCAACACGAGAAACACCCCACCAGTTGCCATCAGAAAGCTTCACAGCATTTTTCCTTACTTCACTAACTTGGACAGGATCTCTGAACTTGGAGAAACCCTTCCCAACCAAAACAGGATTCCTGACGCGAACCCAATCCCCTACCTTTAGCTTGCAAGGCTTCAACCCCAAATTCTTTTTACTTTCCAATTTCCTTGAGCTGAACAAATTTGAATTATATTCAGCAGTCTCACACCAAATACCAAGATTCCCTGATTTTGGCAACTTCTTAAGAATCCAAAACGGACACAATTCAGTAGCAGCCTCTCTACCTCTCATGAGTTCAAAAGGAGATTTTCCAGTGACAGAATGCGGGGTAGTACGGTGGGACCACACCAGTTCATGGATCGACCGAGCCACATCCAAGTTACTCTTGATAGAAGCTTGAATGCACTCCACCAACACCCTATTAAAGCGCTCTACTTTCCCATTACTCTGGGGATGATAGAGAGGTGTTCTCTTACACTTCTCTAGAAAAGAAGACTTTTCAGAGGAAACAAATTGAACCACATTATCGGTCAACAATTCTGCTGGCAAACCCTCTCTAGAGAACACTTTCAAAAAACAGTCAAGGACTTTCCTTGTGGACGGTTCTGAAACCGGCTCTTCTTCAACCCACCTGGAAAGATGGTCTACCATTACAACAAAATATCTCAAATTGTGAGGCAAAATCTGGTACAGACCTAGAAAGTCAACACTAATACGTTGCCACACTCTCTTTGGACACAGACTTACTGACTCAACTTCACGTTCTGTTATCAGCACCTTATCACTAGACTTGCATTTAGTACAACTCAACACAAAATCTTCGATCTGTGAGTCCATACGAGGCCACCAAAACCTCTCCCTGACCTTCCTCTTAGTGAGAGTAGAACCCAAATGCCCACTGTGAGCTAATTTTATCACTTGTTGACAAAGAGAAGAAGGCACTGCCAACTTCTCTCCACGAACTAGCAAGTTACCTTCCAAAGACAATTCATCTGCAACCTTCCAAAAAGGTTGTACCTCTTTAGATAATAAAGATTCCTTTGGCCAACCAGATTGCACAAATGTGACTACTTCACTTAGCGTGCAATCTGAGTGCAATGCAGAAATCCACTCGCTTTCTGAAAAGCTCGCGTCTCCTATGTATGCAATAAAACATTCTTCAATTTCTTCTTCCCAATCAAGACTGTCACTTTCATCAATAGGGAGGCGAGACAGACAATCCGCTCGGGAGTTTTTGCCTCCCGGAATGTACTCTATTGTAAAAGAAAACTCTAACAGCTTAGCTGCCAGTCTTGAAATCCTGGCTGTGGTGCATTTGATCTTCTTACCCGAAAGAATATTAACTAAAGGGCAATGATCAGTTTTTAGCGTGAAATGTCTACCCCAAACGTAAGCCTTGAATTTCTCCACACTGCACACACATGCAAGCAACTCTTTTTCTATCACAGAGTATTTACGTGCAGCATCCCTTAAGGTGTGTGAAGCAAAACCAATGGTGAACTCACGTCCATTCTCCATTTGAGTAAGTACAGCTCCCAAACCATATTCACACGCATCTACAGTGATAACAGTATCCCTTTTTTCTGAAAAGGATTGCAGGGCTGGAGCATTGATGATTCGTTCTTTTATAACCTTAAAAGTTTGCTCACAAGCATCAGACCAATTATAATCTGCATTTTTCTTAAGCAAAGATCTAAATGCTTCTGTTAAATTTGCAAAATGTTTTAAAAACTTAGCGTAAAACTCACAAAGATCCAAGAAAGACAACAATTGGTCTTTGTTCTTTGGAGCAGGAGCATCCACAATGCTTTTAACAAGGCAAGGTTTAGGTTTGATACCCTCAGCTGAAAAGACATGACCCAGATACTCTATTTCCCTGGTTTTGAAAATACACTTGTCCCTCCTTAGGGTGGCACCTCTTGCTTCCAATATACTCAGAACATTTCCCACCACTGTGTCATGCTCACTTTCACTTTCTGTAAACACTAAAATGTCGTCTTGAAAGACCACTACTTGAGATAGGTGGTCAAACATACTCGACATCAATCTTTGAAAGACTGCTGCCGCCGAAGCGATGCCAAAGGGCATCCTGCAAAACTGAAAAGTTCCCTCTGGCATAACAAAGGCAGTCAGATGGCGAGAGGATTCATCTAATACCACTTGATGATTAGCCGACCGAAGGTCAAGCTTTGTAAACCAACAAGAATTACCAATTTTGGTAATAAGGTCCTCAATCCTCGGCAGGGGAAAGTTATCCACCCAAATCGCCTCGTTGACACACCTCAAGTCCACACACATCCTAAGTTCTCCATTTTTTTTCTTCGCAAGAACTATGGGAGACAACCAAAGGGTACCCTCCACCTTTTCAATAATACCTTGTTCGCACAGAAGCAAGAGCATATCGGAGAGTTCTTTCCTGACACTTAGAGGTATATTACGTAACTTATGTTTAACTGGGACAACTTGACGTTTGACCTTTATTGTAAAGACAAAATCCGAAATTGTCCCCAATTTGTCTTGAAAAACCTTTTCGAATTTCTTTTCCCAAGTCAAACCTGGGCTAAGTTGTCCCTTACTGTCACCAGACAAATTCACAGAACAACAGCCACAGCTGGAAACAAGTCTCTCAACCGTAACTGGATTAGTTGAACCAGGTCTAATAACCAATTTCAACTCTACTTGATGAATTAACCCCAGGACATTAATGCCCTTGCGAGCAACATAAACTTTGCCCTTGGTGTGTGAATCAAGAAACTTGAAACTGGCCACAAAAAACCCCAGTAAATCCACTTTGCTGCCCTCAAATGCCACTGTAGAGACATCAGGAGGAAGCAAAGAAAGACTACTCCAAGACACAATGTACTTCTTGTAATCAATGATGGTAATGCGGGCACCAGTGTCTACCAGGAGTTTGATGGACACTCCATTAATCCAAATATCCACTTCGGGGTCAACCACAGAAGAGACATTCATTTCTTTTACACATCTAACCCCCAACATTAATTCAACATTGGTACCAACAATTTCATTTTCCACATCGTTATCTTCAGTTAACACAGAGCGAACAGGATTACTGAATCTACCACCCTTACATACTTTTGAAAAATGGCCCCATCTGTTGCATTTCTTACATTGTTGACCAAGTGCTGGACAGTACCTAAAGGAAGAAACATGGTTAGGTGACCCACACTTAAAACAAAATAATTTCCTCTGTGAAAAAATTCTGGGGCCCAGATCTAGCTGCAATGGTTTGTCTTTTTTGTTCAACAGGCGTAGTAGGCTTATTCACAACAGCCCCCGAGATGCAAGCTTTGTTAAGAGATTCCTCAAGAGACTTGACATCTTGACCCGAACCCTCAATACTTTTCGCTATATCAATGGCCTTGTCAAGGGATGGATTCTTACACGTAAGCGTTCTTGTATCTTTTTTGAACTGCACCTAGCCACCAGTTGATCTCTAATCAACTGAGAAGTAAACCCTTCAAATTCACATGTAGACGCTAGAACTTTTAGAGCAGTTACATAGGAATCAATACTCTCCGACGGTTTCTGTGTTCTGGTGAAAAACTTGAATCTGTGGACAACCAAATTCTTAGACTTGGCAAAATACTTGTCAAGTTGAAAAATAGCTGCATCAAATTCATCAATGTCGTCGTCAGATCCATCATAATCAGGGAGGTGGTCAAATACGTTTTGTCCCTCTACACCAAGATGGTAGTACATTAACCCTTTTTTCCTGTCTGGCTTGAATTTGGTGGCATCAATAGCTACTAAATAGGCTTTAAATGAGCGAATCCAAAGTTTCCATTCTAGAGGAGGATCACCAGGATCTTGCAAGAAAGAAGCTGGCGCTGTAATGGTTTGCATCCTGGAACAAAGTTACAAGTGAAAATAAAAATAAAGAATGCTGGATAAAATGCTAAATAACCAGCGCTGCGCCAAACACCAAGTAGATTATTGAAATGACAAAAAGAGCATTGCAAGAGGACACAGCTCTGCGAGATCTAACCATGAAAGAAGAATAATGTTTGAATGCTGCGCAGAAAAAATAAAAACAATTTTTTTTTTATATATGTACATAAAGCTGGGACCATAAGAGAGAGAAAAAAAAACCTCTCTCTCTTTTTTTTTTCCACTGAATGTGTGCACAGAGAACCAAGAAAAACCAAGTTGCAACTTATTAACGCACCACTGGGGGTGCTATAGTCAGGAAACCAGCCAGGAGACGTGCAGACGGTAACTCTATGATCACTTGGATCGAGGCGAAGGAAGAACGATGAGGGAGCAGCAAAGGTGAGAGCCTTTCTCTTCCAGACCTTGCTTAAAAGCTTTCCGTCCTTGTTCAAAAGCTTTCAGTCCTTGATCAAATGTAACGCGCTGCAAAAGAAAGCTGAACGCGTGGGAGGCAGGCGTGAGCAGATTCAAGGTTCCTTCATGAGCACACCGCTCTCGTGGAACCATGTGGTTACACTCGCTCTCGTGAAACTATGTTGTTAAACTCTTGTGGAATTAAAAAAATGCGAGTAAGGTTATTTTTTCCTTTAGCTTGACCCTTCTGATTTTGTAGACCTTCCTTTTTAAAATAACAGTTCACTCGTATTCGCTCACTCGTAATTCGTTACCATGGCAACACATCGGCTCCCGGCTCCCGACTCATAGGAAAGCCCTACAGTTCGTTAAAACACGCTGAGTTGCTCACTCTTTAGGCGAAGCAGTAGAGGGAAACCTGAAATTCTCACCTCACTTGTAAGAACAGTTCACGAAGTCTCATATGATATTTCTCTTTAAAATAAAATGAAAATTACACCGCTTCGACGATTGGCCCCTTCTTGTTCTCCTTTAGATTCTTCAATCCCGGTCGTCGCCAAACTTGTAATGATGAGGCCTGCGAGGATTACTGGTAGCATGTAGTTTATTGTAAGTTAACATCCATCCAAGAAGGGGCTCAGGAGCAACTGACTCCTTTAGAACCAAGAAGCTAAAGACAGAACACTAGCTCCATGAGCTCATTGCATTCCAATACAAAATCATAGAGAAATACATTACCACACCTCCTTGATGAGGCTTTCAAGTAAAAAATCCGCTCAGACATTACCGAATATTTCACCCATAATGTTGGCTCAGTGGACACCGAAACCTCGCTGTGGAAGGCGTTTAAAGTTGTCATTAGGGGTCAGTGTATCGCCAGACAGGCAGGAGTATTGAAGGCCATTAGAGGTACGATCGCTTCATTGGAAGCCCAGATAAAAGACCTCAGAAACCAGTTCTACTCCACACATGAGCCTGAAACTGTGGCCCTCCTTAAAACCAAACTGTTGGAATTTGCTGGAGTCTCAACGCAAGGTTAAATTCCTGGGTAAATACGCTGATGTGCGTAGGTATAGCATAGAAAAATGGTCCCAGCACAATATAGACAATAATAATCAAAACATAATCAAATAAATAGGCAAACAAAAACTCAGAAAGAGAGTTCTAGTGTTATTTAATCACACTGAACTTCAAATTTCATATATTCAATTTACACTTTACACAAAAAACATTTCACGAAACAGAGTAGGTGTGCCCAAAGAGGTGGGGAAGGAAGGGTCAGTGAATTAGTGTGAAATTGAGGGACATGTGAAAGGAACAATATATACTTTCATTAACAATCAAATTGATAGGCGTGTTTCTTTCAACACCACATATTTTACATGGATCTAGTCTCAAAGTAGGATACAATGTACATGTATGCCGCCATATAGAATGAGAATCACAGTGCAACTTGCACTGTTGATGTTACTGGCAGTTGTGTTGTGTCGACGTTTCAACCCCTTGGTTCGTGTAGTCATTCGTTGAGACCTGACAAAATGGGGTCTTCCTCAGGACAGGGTGAAAGGTGGAAAGAAGGGCGGGCACCCAGAAGGTTAATATAAAGAATATAATGTGTCAGATCTATAATTAAGTCTAAGAGAACAAAAGTAAATTCAGGTTCTAAAATTACCGTTACTGCCTGGCTGGCAGGTTTCTGAGACGCGTGATGTCGTCAAAGAAAGGGGGTCCAGAGCCTCCCAGCGGTACAATGAAGAGAGTGATAGCCACCTAAAGAAATGAGGTGCTTATTAGTAAAGGCCTCTTAAGGGATTGAGGTCCCAAAATTGTGTTAGTATTGGCATCAAACTTACTTTGCCAAAGGGGAATCAATCCCCTAATATTCAAGGGAAGCAGTTCAAAATACTGCCTATGCACAGCCTTGGGTAGATATAAGTCGGCTGGAGCGGGACACGGTGTGCAACATCCACTTGGTCACCGTAGGGAAATGAATCTACGAGTTAAAAAAGAGGAGAAATAAAAACAGCGCTATGGACCTATGGTAACCAAAAAGTGGAAATATTACTTGTCGTCTGAGAGGGATAGCGCCGGACAATTAAAGGTAGCGCAGGGGATTGCAAGGGTGACTTCCCAGAGTGTTGTCAAGCTCTATAGTAGCCGCTTCCCATCCAAGAGAAGGGGATCCCTTACTGCCTAGAAGAATAAAACCGCTAAACCCTTTGTGACTCAGAAGTTGAAAATAGAGGCCTTGTAAGTGTTTAAAAACGAGCCAAACGGAAAAAGACAGCGCTGCATCTCAAACGCTGTTCTAAGGATCGTGACATCATGAAGTACAGCATTGGTATTAAAAAGTGGTTTTTTTTAATAAGAACCAAAGTGGTCGTAAATGGGAAACTCTGAGTGGAGCGCTGCAACTCAAAGCAGTGCATTCAGGATTGTGACTAAGCGCTAAGCGCGAGGCAACACCAGCTGAGACAGCATACAGTGTTACCAGCGGTATACTCGGTGGGTGCCCAGATGTAAAATTACGGGGGTTTATTTAATGTAATCTCGCCGTAAATTAAAATCTCCGATGGTAAAAGGACTCACCCCCTTCGTGTGCTCTCCATCCGTGAATGTGACGGAGCGCGAAAGCTTCCCGAGATAATCAACGGGAGACGCGGAGAAACACGTGATCTCCGTTACCGTGCCGCCGCTAAATGCCGGTCTAAGAGTATGTAAGGGGAAGGGAAGACAGACTAATCCCTAACGCTGGAGGCCAATGAACGCTGTAAGTGTTCATGTTCCTAATGCAAAATGGAATGAGGGAATACCAACAACAAAGGGGCTAACAAGTTCCATTACATGATGTATGCACAGGTTGAAGGTTAGATAAGGAATCCTTAATTAATTGTCATCGCTAAGACATCTTAAAGAATAGTCATGGTTAACAACTACATCAGGAACGGATCAAAATTGAAACCCATTCATGGTTGACAAATGCATATCCAATTGAAAAGCTCAGTTAAGGCAAAGTCGCTGATTTGCGCGCTGGAATAACATTGATGATGGTAGGCTCAATCTCGGCGCGACATGATTATAACATTGATGATAATAAACTCAATCCCCAATAGGTGTCTGAGTAAACAACAAATTCGCATTATCTTATAAAAACATTGATAGTGATAAACTCAATCCACATTGGATGTGTAAATGAACAGTAATGATTTTAAATATATAAGTACAAACAGGTTGTTTGAAAAAGCATTTGTACAGATGTTTTCATATCACAAAAGACAACCGACCACCTTCTGAAACTAAATTGGAAGTATATGTTGAGTTTTTTTTTTTTATCTAGTCCATCAACACTACAGTATTTAGGAAACAAACCCTGGACCTACAAAGTCTCCCAACCTTATGGAAAGGTAAATACGTGATGGGATTATGGGACAGATTTAGGTGTACAAACATGCTAATTGTGCATTACTGCAGTCAAGTTCGTTTAGCCCATTGGCTATTGTGTCCAAACGGATCATCCATTTCGATTCCCTCAGGTTCAAGATTGCAGATAAACTGCCGCCTCTTGGTCCCAACTTAACCCTTTCAAGTACCAACCACTGCAGATCTTCTGGGTTGTGGTTTTTCAGCTTGCAGTGTTCCACCAGTGGGGCCCCTGTTACGGAGCATGGAATCCTACTAAGGTGTTGCAGAATCCTGGATTTGATCTTTTGTTGGGTTTGACCTATGTAGAGTAATCCACAAGGACAGATGATACCGTAGATCACATAGACCGAATTACAGTTTGTGAATGAATTAAGGATGATTGTATGTTCCTTGTGGACAAAGGTTTTTGTGGCAATAGAGGTATCGCAGGCCTTGCAATGTCCGCATTTGAAGTGTCCAATCACTGGTTGAAGATTCCAGATGTGCGTAGGTATGACTAGGAGGATAGGCCAGGCCGGACATTGGCTGGTATGATCCGTCCTCCTAGGTCCAACATGTTTATACACAAACTTTGCACTGCACGGGGAGGCATTACCAGCGGACCAGACGAAATTTTAGATGCCTTTTTGGTGTTTTATGCTAATCTCTACACTGCTACCCAACGCACATGCCCTGAGGGGATGCAAGAATTTCTGGATTCCATTGTCCTAGTCTGGTTCAATAACATCCACAGGGAGTATATGAATCTCCCCATTACAGTCGGACGTTGTTCAGGTTATAAAGAGCCTACCACTCTACAAGGCCCCGGGGCCTGATGGCCTGACCACCTCGTTCTTCAAGGCGTACGTGGAGGAGTTGGCGCCCATGTTGCTGGCGGTTTGAGGAGGCTCTGGAGTTAGGTGTCCTACCCCAGTCCATGCGAGAAGCAATAATTATCACCCTGTTAAAACCCGAAGATTCCTATAGGCCACTGTCGCTGATCAATGTGGACGTTAAAATCCTCGCAAAATTGATTGTTAATAGACTGCAACCCATGCTTCCCATAATCGCGCTCCCTGACCAATCTGGGTTTATCCCTGGGAGATCCACTGCCCATAATTTGAAAAACATTTTCTCAGTGCTGTGCTGCATTATCTACACCCGGAGGTGCATGCCGCTGCTATATTCTTAGACGCCACTAAGGCGTTTGATACGCTTGAGTGGCCTTATTTGTTTGCCATCCTGACTCATATGGGATTCAGCCCGCTTCTCATTTTACTCTGATCCATTCGCAATTTTGCGTGGCACTAGGCAGGGGTGCCCGCTCTCTCCCTTGCTCTTTGCCATTGCAATGGAGCCTCTAGCTGTTCGCATCAGACAACACCACACGGCTCGGGGCATTGGCTTTAGCACCCAAAGCTCACTCATTTCACTTTATGCTGATGTGACTCTGTACATTATTAGTCCCGGGGAAAATCTGGACCCAGTCCTTAGCGTTCATTCGATTTGGGAACGTTGATTCGATTTGGGGGCCTCGCTGGTATATCAGTCAATTGGGCAAAATTGGTGGTGTTTCCTCTGACGGATGGCACGCCCCAGACGACCTCTAAGTTTCCCTTGCGGTGGGAAGCAGAGGCAGTTAAATATTTGGGTGTGTGGCTGAGTCGGGATACACAGGAGGTGTGGAACCTGAACTTTGGGAGAGCGGTCACTTGGTTGGAGGAGAAGGTAAAACTCTGGTCAATGCCTTTGTCAATAGCCGGCAAGATGGCATTGGCTAAAATGGTCATTTTGCCAAAGTTTCTTTACTTATTTGTCAATATTCCAATCCCGCAACATTTTTTTTCATACCCTCAAATCACAACTGATTTCCCTGGTTTGGGCCACGGGACAGGCCAGAGTCTCCTGGGACCTGTTGACTCTCCCGTTGCAACAAGGGGGCTTGGGGGGGGGGGGGGGGGCTCCGGACTTGCATTTATATGCATTATGCTCTCAGGCCCAATTTCTATACTTTTTGGTCCGTCCGACGCCCTATCAGCCCCATGTGGCGGTTGAGATTGACGCTGTGGCCCCTGTACCGCTCACGGTGGTGCTTTACCAGGCTTCACGATTCCCCCGAGGAGATATAGATACGGTATTTTCCAATGTCAACCTGCTAGGCCTGTTTGTACCTTTTAGGAGCTAACACTCTCTACAGTAGGTACGGTAAGACTGTGTTAAAGGTCAAAGATTGATGCCTGATGTAGAGAAATCCATACTGTGTTTGATGCGGTGTTTACGTATGACGCCCACTGACATTTATTGTGATATTCCGTCCTTGACTGATATATTATTTGTGCTGATGTACCATCATGCTGGCTTTGTTTTGAAATTGTCAGTTGTTTTTTCCCTTTGAAAATATAAATACAATAAGCTAGCATGACAGAAGACCCAGGAGTCCAAGAATTCGCCTCCCAATACTCGAGGATAGCTTGGAGAACGCACCATCCCATGTTAAACTAAACTGCATAACCGTGGCTGCACAAATTGTCAGCTCCATGGAAATGGGCGCAGGAGTTACAAGATAACAGGCTATCGTAGGATGCAGCCTCTGGCCTACTGATCAAGCACACTATGACATTTTTTAAAGGCGGCCAATAGGAGCTAACACCAGCCAGGACTCTCCTGCGATCCCTTCCCGAACCATGGGCAAATGCTCAAAAAAATCTACAGAGTCCGGGCAAGCACTCTAGCAGCATAAGCCCCAACCACCAGCAGTTCACAGCTCCACGTTAAGCTCTAGCATTATGGAAAGCCTAATATCTGCTTCTAAAAATATCACAAACATTGAGCAAGACTCTCTACTGGCCTCTATAAATGAATCTTTAGCAAATACAGTAAGGGCCCTAACATGGCATTATGATAAATTGGAGTTGCAGCTAGACCCAATTCAAACCCTGGCTATTTCAATACTAAAGATGGAGGAAAGTCAGTGCCCTGCATGAGAAGCTAAAAAAGATGCAGGCAAGGAATCTCCTTGCGCTACTTGTTCCTGCAATTTGATTGCGGGAAAAATGATGCACCTTGCCAGATGCTTTGAACTTAATGGTAACAGACATACAGCTGGCCTTACAGCAACAACTACGTAGTACCCATAGCAGGCTCGACTAAAAACCAACAGACTGAATCTGGTCACAACATGGAAAGAGGCTACCACACTGGAGACAGCCGATGAGGAAACCACACAGCTGTGCACGATGCTACCAAAGCAAGTCCTTGCAAAACTTTCATCACATTCCTTGGAAGTAAATCACAATCAGGGGGTATACTTGCCCCCACCCCTCACAGAGCACAAATCTGGCCCTGAAGTGAAGGACAAAAAATCACCTCGCCACGCTACCAACACAGTAAATCCCCAACTAATGAAAAATTGCCCTAGCTAAAAGAGCAAAAAAAGACAAAAGGTCAGAAACAAAGCATAAAGACTTTCACATCCGCTTCCACCACATCAGCTTCCGCCAAAGGAAACAAAATTAGACCACTCGCCTAACATATATCCACCGTTTAAAGGCTGCAGCAACTTGAAGAATGCATTACGACCTGCACAACCACCTGCTTCCTTTCCCCAGGCAACCCAGGCCTTGACAACGACACTACCTAAATCGAATACAGCCCCCACTGTGGTACAAAGTCTAGCACCACAATCCACTACATCAGGAACACACCTTTCGGGGCTTCCACTTAATTACGCAAGACCAGAAGGAACCCTCGGCCTGTAACAGTGGTAACACAACAAAAGATTCAGAAGTAGGACAACAGCCGGCGTTCTCATCCGAGTGCATTGAAATACTAGTTCTTTCCACAACCAACAGACTTTGCTTCATCACCGATCAAAGCTCCCCATTTCGACATTTAGAGCCCTCCATTCATTCGCAACATACTAAGGTTACTTCAGGCTACTCCTATTCAGTCAAAGCTAACCTCAGATGACCTACTGAGAATTTAAAGCTACCCCGGAGTGCCACAATCGGGAGGAAGCCACATTTTTAACATTAAAATGCACTTCAGTGGCAGAAGATCTACTAGACTGTAAGGCAATCCTTTAGGAATGGGGCATAGGAATTTCAAAAATACAAGTACTGAAGTACCCAGTCACATGTTCCATCCAACCCAAATGTCCACCCCTTTAGCATACTGAGGGGGCCTGGGGGCCTGGGCCCCTGCCTCGCCAATCACAGATAGATAATATAAATATATCTTGTTTTCACTCCTCAAGGAGCATGACCAGGAAAATAGTAACAGGACAAACAATTCCTCAGTCTCAGCCTCAAATGGATGCAGCAGTTGTATCAACATTGGAGGGTGGGCGAAGAGCTTATCAACCCTCATGAAGAAACACAGGCATAGACTTGGTATAAAGGATCTGAAAACAATGGGCAGGTCACAAATATTCCTTGCTCCATAATATACTCAAGAAGGCAGATTCAGTGGAGCTTCATGAGCATATGGAGATGAATGGTGACCTTGGAGGCAAACCATCAGGTTTTCTCCTGCAGAGAGAAATACTGCATTGATGTATATCCAGTCTATTATTTCAAACCTAAAGATTGAGCACTTTACATCTCACTTGCCAAATTCAATATCTCAGACAGACTGGTAAGAAAGGCGGGGGTCAATAGTGTTTCTTAATAGGTTGAAGGGTTTCTGATGTGAACGCACGGCTAGATTTGTATAGCAGCAAGAATCAACAAGACTTGTAAGGTTCAATGTGGATGGGGCTAGGATCATGCTTGTGTCCACTTCTTAATATTGGTGACTCTTTACCAGTGACTCTTCAATCAGAGTGCCAGTTTCTAAAGTTATCCTGAAGACACTTAAATAGTGGCTTGTATCTCAGAACATCAATAACAAAAATATGGCCTGACATGAATATCATCATCTAAATATTCTCAAACATATCTCCATTGACTGTAGATTTCTATTATTCAGTCCAATGGAGATAGTGTTTTTGAAAACAATATTTAGAACACAGTAGTCTGTTTAGCCAATACTTCGATTATTATATTCTGGTGACATACCTGAATGGTGGTGTTGTCCACTGCTGGAGGGCAGCTGATGAACACAAGGTAGCAGACCTGTACAACACTACTGGGTAATGGATGAATGAGACACCTGAGCTTGACTATTTTTCAGACTGAGTTCCTGGTCATTGGTTGAATAACTAAACGCTCCACTCCTTAATGGTGGGTTACAACGGTATGCTGGTGAAAATAAGCACAAACTATTTGAAGTGAGCCTGCATATGGCAGAAAACTAGGTTGATCAGATTGTAAAATCATAAAATGATCACCTTCATCACCTCTAAAGACACCCCATTATATTGGGAGGTCAACCATTGAGAGCCAAATATGGTGCTACAATCAATTATGGCAATGTCCCAGAGGCAAGAACTTCATAACCCATTGTCTACAAGTTCTGTGAAACTAATCAGTGAGGTTCATTGCTCACCTAAGACTGCCCATACCACTTGGGACATGCAATAACCGCACTGGTTCCTAGCAGCCACCTGAATGCCATGAAATACCCTCCCAAACAAATAGTGGTAATGCCTCGTTATTTAAAGCAAAGACAGCTCCCTGGGGGCCCTCGGAGATCAGCCAGTAAACCTCTTCTGGTGTTTAACAAAAGTGCTAGAAAAGGCTGGAACCTATTACAAGCTCATCATGGAGCTCTCTGCAGACAGCTCTTACTATCTGGATGGCTTAAAGAGCCATATGGGTAATTGTCTTTCAATCATGCTATACCACCAAGATGTCTGTTTTCTGATCTGTATTGAACAAATTAATTTGTCTATGTATTACACTTACATAGTACTACAGCGGTCATGGAACTCTGTTTCAGGTGTTTAACTAAACAAACTCTAACAGAGGACTAAGCAGAAGATCAATATTAAGGAAATCCACATGATTAAGAGAAATACATGTGGCTTGATTTTCTTCATACCGTCAAGGGATTGAGAGGCATATTTATCGAATTTCCATGCAACATAGCAAGCCATGGACTACGCGATGGAAGGACCTCTCCTGCATCTCTGAACTTAATTCCCAGATACCAATAGTAGGCCTTAAACAGGATAAATCTGCACTGAGAGCACTATACAGATCTGAAGAAAAAATAATACGGTTGTACATAATTTTGTCTGTGCGCTTATCACTGATTTCAGTTTTGAGGGAATATATAGTGAAAACCCTTGTATTACACTTTCCTTTTGCCCTGATGAAGTCCGTAAGGACGAAACGCGTTGGTTACACAGATTTGAAAAGAAAAATGAAATAATGAATTTCGAAACAAGACCTGCTGACTGGACTGATATTATTCAAAACTACAACATTATATTATATACAATGTTTATGTGGTGTGGTGGATCATAGTGTTTTGTTAACGTAGCAAGCCATGTTTGCGCCCTGCACTGCATGACAGGAAGAGGGCAGGAATGCACCGTATGTAACATTATACAGTGCAATCCTGCCCTCTGCCTGCACTGGCGCACAAACTACTGCCTAGTACAAAAGCAGGCACCCTTGCATCCTGGTGCAACGGTGCCTGCCTTGTAGGCGGAATTGTATTTATGCCGAAAGGGACACCTTCATCCACAAACAATCCACAGCATCATTTTCCAGTTCCTATGTGTGCTGCAGAATGCAGTACAAGTAGAAAGAGGAAAAAGGCAAGGAGACATAAGCATATTTCTCCTCATTACACCTCCCCCTGGGGAGGTGAAGCACTTTGATGCCTTCATCAGTCTCCAACTGATGGTGAATCTGGGAATATGTCAAAATACATAGGTGAATGTGTGGGAAAATACACACTCCACCCATATAACACCTCCCTGTGGCAGAGTAACGCAAGGCTGCGACTTGATGGCAGGAAAGTCTGGGTCATTCCTAAGGAGGAAGCAGCTAGAGACTATCTAATAGATATGTTCTTAAACTACGAAGGTATTAAATGTCACTCCCAGATTGAAGGCTTTTTGACTGATATTGCAAGGAAGGGTTAGATTAGATGGTCAAAGACCATTGGACCATGGTGAACTGATGTGTCTAAATGCAAGTATCTGTGTAGCTAGATTTAAGGCAGACAGCATGAACATCCATCCAAGTCTTAATGGGATTAGGAGAGTGCTGAAAGAGCAATTGATGGTCTGCTACATCAGGTAGTTGTATGACCAGCAAGGTGTCATCTGCATAGTCATTGACACTCAGTCCAAATTATCTTACCAGACAGGCAAGTGGAGTCCCATATGTCTAAACGATGAGTGAGTGCTGACCCAGGCAATGCGTGAACATAAAAGCGACTGAGGTCATCGCTGTAGAGCTCCCCAAGGGTCCGCCTACATGACAAGCTTGGCATGGAGCTTCTTTCTGGAAATCCTAATGCATTCTGACATTGGTGTGATCTAATATTGAGGGCTGGCCACATATCCAGGATAGTGAAGGGTCATCCAGGATAGTGAAGGGTCATCCACAGTGCTTCAAAACAGTTTGCCCAGCCTTTTACCATCTGCACAGGAATATGCTATTTTAGTTTCTAATTACTCATTCATCCTTTATGCATTACTCTTATACTCTACAATTAATGAGGATATCCTTAATGAGTGCGCAGTTTAGTAACTCAGAACCAGCCTAGTCTTGAATCCAATTGCCTAGCATCCCCAAATGGTCAAGGTTATCTTCCCTCAAGGGCCTTCTATTGCTTCTGCCTAATCCCTGTGCAGTGCTGTATACAGCTAAGGCCTGGCATGAGAATATAAGGCCTTTGTTATATCTAGACTTGATAATGGAACTTCAATTTGCCAAAGTAACTGAAGTAATGTTTACACTGTCTACAATGCTGCTACTCTCCTTCTGATGGCTTCTAGCTTGTTGCAATATTACACATACCTCGAAGTAAAGATATAAGGCTTCGAACTTGCGTTTCCTTCTCGTAGGTCCATCTATGGCAAATCTTCCATTTTCATTCACAGGGAGTTTGTCCAGTACAGGCCAACTTGTGCTTTGACATCAGCATCTATAGTACTGTAGTTGAAAATTGAAATGTAATGGCAAAGCTAAGGCCAAGGCCAGTTTAGTTTTTGGTCACTTATCCCGTGTTCACAGGTCCACTTAATACCTGCACTACTTGATATCACATTCTGAACAAAAACATGAAGAAATGGCTATTTTCCAGGCTTTGACTATGCCTCCACCCCCCGTTTTCTTCTGTTCCTGCTATGTCAACAGTATCCAGTGGCCTAAATATGGTACCTAGACCTGACAGCAGACAAATACAGTTGTAATGTAGAATGAAAGCTTATTTCTCAACTACTCTTTCACAGACAACGAGGAACTTCAGTGTACTGAAACCAAATATACTGCCCTTATGCAGGTAGTTATCATACACGCATTGAAATCATGGCTACAACACAATGTTTGCAAGGAATTTTGTTGTACTGGCTTTGAGAGTATAGGCCCACTCCATTTGATTGGTATGGTTATGATGTGAGTTTATAGTGTGGGCTGTCAGGGAAGAGTTGTTTCATGTGTGTAGTTAAGTGGGGTGCTTCATTCAGGTCAGTGAACATGTGGCCACACTTGATTATTAGGTAAAGACAGACATGAGATCGCTCCACTGCAGATACATGTCATATTATTAGTAATTGGCTAAGAAACTATCCTGCTTGTTCTTGATATGGTGCGGATTTGTAATGTATATGTGGGAAGTGCTGTATGTGAAGTTTAGAAGAAGTGCTAAGATCATGATATGGCTATCATATTGCTGTGCATATGCGTAGTGCGGCGAAGTGTGAGATGCATGCATAGAATGATACCATCTCCCTTGAACCTTCCCTGGACCTGGTGAGGTGATCTATTTACAATCAAGCAATTAGAATTTGAAGACTGAGCTAATCACCCGCGAGGGTATCCAGTCTCTAGGTTCTCGCTAGAGTGCTTACAGACTTAAGAAGATGTACCAAAGTAAAAGGGACAGCTGCCTTGTGAGGGGGACCAGTGAAATCAAGGCAGTACTAAGGAGGGACTAACAAGGCTGCTAAGGAATCGGAAGCCAGCCTTTGCTAAGGACACTGACACAAGCCAATGACAAATATGGGAGGAGAGCGGGTGGGGCTTCCATTCCATACTCCACTGCAACAAGTCTCGTAGAGCAGCGCATGCATGCTGACTCGGGCTCGACCTAAAGAATGGCAATAGCTCCTGAGTGGGAAGTGGGTTATAGGTTCAGGTTTATGTGCTCCTCAAGGTCATGGATGAGCTCTGTTCTCTGGTTGTAGTTCAAGGGATGCCCTGTCTTTCTTTCCTTCAATCCAGCAAAAGTTGCAGTTCACCGCTATGGGTTAATCCCCAGTTGAGTATTTTGATAAGAACAAGATACTAAAAGAAACGTGTGTACATTGCAGCGACCCCATGTCACTGGTCTCCTGAGCGGAAGAACATATGTGAACAGAAGAATGGCACAAGGGTATTCCACAAGTGACTTATGGCCCTGCACATGTTTAGGGGAATTTATGTGCCAATGATTGGCATCTCTGCAGTTTAGAAGAATAATATTGGTAAGACTGAACATTAGGTAACACCTGGCTAACATACTTGAATCAGGTTTTGCCCTTGCTTTCACTATATTCTATTCAAAAACCTTTGATCTGATGCCTGTTTACCTGATATTCTTGTTATATGCTTCTTTGCCAACATGAGATTTAGTTACTGTGCTTTAAAATTGAAATATGTAATCTTTCCATCTCACACGTTTATTAAGAAACACAATAGACTACAATGGTTCTACAAACTCACTTCACATTTGCTTCTGTGCTGAGTTGGAGAGAAGAAAATAGAAACTTTTTTTTTGCACTAGTTTTGCTTTATGTAATTTGGAGGATTACATTTACTGCAAAGAAAAGTTATTGGCACCTACTGTCATGCTACAAGTAGGTGGCAGCATGATGGTTGTTATTGGGGAACTGTATTAGGATTCTTGCCCATCCAGTGGCTTTCTCACTTTTCTATTACTACTTCTGATATTCACGCTTAATGTACCTAGAAGAAATGCAGTAGCAAACTGATTTATCCTTGGTGTCCCACAATTATTGGGAAATGAAGCACCTATTCTTTAGAAAATGGATTTCCAGAATATAGCAGAATGCATCTTTGACAGAAGCTTTGTCTGAGAAGTGAACTATAGTGCTGTGCAGTTGCACCAACCCTGCTTCGTGTACCATTCCTTATTGGCATTTATTTTGTGTTACAGGGTCAAGTAAGGGACCACATTGAAACCTACATAGCTGATGACCATGAATACAATCACTGTCTATGAACACTGCAACTTCCAAGGACTCCATAGGACATTTACTGCAGATGTTCCAAATCTGGTAAATGAGAACTTCAATGACTGCATCTCATCCGTGAAGATCGTCGGGCAGCCCTGGATCCTGTACCAACATATTAACTATCAAGGACAGTGCCTAGCACTAGAGGAGGGAGAATACTCTAGGCTTAGCATGAATGATGAGCTATCTTCTCTTAGACTGATCACTGATGACCTAAGCAATCCCCAGATCACAGTCTATGAGCATATCAATGGAGGGGGTAATGCATTAGTGCTGACTCAGGAGTCCAATCTAGCGTATGGAGGCATGCATGATAAAATATCCTCCCACGTAGTCCAGAGAGGAGCCTGGGCTCTGTACGAGCATGTAAATAAAGGCGGAAGGTGCATTATAGCCAGGGCTGGTGAATCTTTGGTGAATTATTGTGATATTGGTTTTAATGATGTAGTCTCCCATGTGTATCCTCTGCGTGCAGGAAAATCTCAGTACGGTGGACCTAAAAAGTAGTCCAGGGCATTAAAACTGACATTGAAACTGGAACATACCGATGTGAGTCTGGCACAAACATACATTCATCTGCAGTCCCTTCCCATACATTGATCCCAGGGCAGTCACAATTTGTTCTCTTCCGTGGGCATATCTTAACATATATTACCTATTCTTTGGGTGATCATGATTGTGTTTTGCTAAAGCTTGAAAAATCTGAGAAGAATCCTTTCCTTTAGATCTGCCATTTTTCCCGATCTTACTTCCAAAGTCATCCTTAGGCAGCAGGCAGTCATCCTGTGACCCAACTCTTATGATTTCTACCTTCAAGAAATGGCAAACGATAAGGCACTAAACCTGGAAATATTTTGTTGGGGTACACTGCATGGCCAAACGTCGACAGTTCAATCTGTTTCACGTTTATGGTTTTGATGGGTAAACACATGAACTAAGTCAAGATACCTGGATAATTCCTATTAAGATGTTGTGCCACAAGCTTCCATTAAGTGACTTGAAGGGACAGGTTTTATTAACCTCATTAATGTGCTGCAGTATATGTTAAATCATTTTTTGAAGCTCTAAAGCCTAAAGTGAATTAATTGCCTTTTCATTGTTTCCTTTTTAAATATTCGCTTTCATTGCACTGCAGCACAACCTGATACATTTTAGAGGTTCATTTGAAATCTGGTCCATTATCTGAAATCACCTAATACATACCATTATGATACAGTTAACAAGGTTAACTAATGTAGTAATTGGCATTTAATTTTGACACTGCTTCCCTTCCAAATGTAAAAAGTCAATGATCGGGTTCTGGTTTCTTGATCGGGTTCTGGTTTCTTGTATAACTGTTTTTGCTAGACCTTATAACTTAAATAAATCTCAATTATAAGCAGTTCTAGTGTACACCTGTCTCTTAATTCTAGAATCATTTGGAATACGTCAATGTCAAAATCATAGCACTGACATGTGTCGGGAAGGATGGTTTGAGGAGAACAGTCTCTTGCTAGCTTTCAATGACTAAAACTTTCAAGAGACAGCCACAGCCTATAAATAAGGTAACAGATGCCTGTCTCTAAGAATACCTATCCCACATACTTTGTTATGAGTTTCCATATACCTCTCACTTTGCTACTTATCTACCATGGCAATCTGGAACAAGATACACCAGGCTCCTTGCTGCCAAGAAGCCCTTGTATGCCTATACATACAAACAGACACCAATATAAACACACATACAACCTGCTTGGAACTCTTCTCAAGATAACAGGATCAAGATTCACCAGTATACTAATGATGCAACTCTACCTTAAAGTATTTCCTGCTTCAGATATCCAATGGTTTAAACACTGCTTGTACATCACCCAGACTTGAATGTTTAGCTCCTACCTGAAGCTCAACCCAACTGAGACACCATTCCTGTGTTTGGGAAGAGCAACAGAGACACAGTACAAATATTACTCTTAAGGAACACATTGACAAAAAATAAGGACAGCTTGGCACCAGCTCTCGGGAAGTGAAAGTGAACCTTTTTTTTTGTTTGTTTTTTTTTTTTTCTTCAACAAACTGACCTCTGAACTGCTGTTCAACCCCTGGTGCTCACATCTGGTTGGTGATAACCTGATCCATGGTCTTCCATACTGGCACCCGTAAGAGGATCCTACACACAAGCCCCTCTCATCCATGGCCTAAGGAAATATGATCGCACCAACCCTCGTCCTGATGAAACTCTGGCTCCCCTTGTAGTCATATCATTCAGCTGCACCATTTACAAAGCCACAATGACTAGTTCATATGCTTACATTGCAAGCATGCGCACCATGTCTGGCTGTTTTCAGCACACTCGCTGCCAGGGCAACTTCACAGTAAAGACTGCATCCTTATAAGGGGTACTGAACAGAAAACAAGGCACCAAAAGTTTTCCAACTCTACTCCCTGTTAATAGAACAACATCCCTGCATCCATCAAAGCCACCCCAACACTTCTCCAATATAGAAAAATGCTGGAGATGCACCTTTAAAAAAAATTTTGTTGATGTTTTTAGCTCCAAGGCACAATCAAACAATAACGTCTGTCACCAGTGTCACCTATACAGCAGTTGAGTAAGGCTGCCATACTAATTCAGATTAACAAATGTGCAGATTCATTTATCACATAAGATCTTTACCTTCACCTCAGGTGCATCCCTCTCTATGCCTCGCCTGGGTTTGAGCAGGTACACGGTTAATGAACCCCAAAAGTCTTTAGGTCATTAAGGCCTCGAATTTTACGAGGAGGAACTACCGAGTTAAAAATTACTGTGCCATGGCTTCCAGCCAGATCTGCTTGGTGGTTACCACTTGTGTGCCCCACTGGAGGGCCACTCTCCTCTTTGCTAATAGTCACTGATACAAATTTACGATTAGCAGGGTGATGGCTCTTAACCAGTCCGAGCAAGCACACTACAGGCTCACAGCATACCTGTTCCAAGACCATGTCCATCAGTGTCTGTTACTTGAGCCCAACAGCTTCGAACAGAGTTGCATTGCCATGCTAAGTGCACAAAATCTGCTTCCTGTCTCCCAACATCGTACACACTGTAGTGAGGGCTGCGATTTAGGTACATACATTGCTATGTTGGCATAAGCGCGTTAGATGTTAGAAAGCCATCTTGCCACTTTTGCTGCCTTTGCACACAACACTGCAGATACATGTTATTATTTGAAAACTGCTTGCTCGCCTTTTTCTTCACATGAGAACTGTCAGTTCACATCCCTAGACGTGCGCTGCGACCTTGGGCTGAACATTGTGTAAAGAAACAGTCTGGGTCGCCAGACAATGCATGTTTTTGAGTTCAGGTTGATCGGCCCACTATTTAGCCATAACACGCACGCAGCTGCAAATACCTGAAAGTCGAGTGCTTTTAATATTGCAGACTGCATGCTTTACACACATTCGGAAGAAGAGCTTTCCCAGGAGCAGAGTACACCTGATTCTGTGATGTGATTCCACTAAGCTGATCTTTACGGTATGGGGTTCCCCATTCAAGCCTAGAGACCTTCTACTAGTCTAATATTAGTTTACTAGCGAAAGGAAGGTGGCTGTAGTCCACTGTCATTATATTATGATTACTCCTTTCATTTTTTATGGTATTGTAACATTGCTGATGGTTTTGATTCTAATCATTTGTCTGCTTATGTTAGCCAAAGTACTGCATCTTAGGACACGTAGTTTATAAAATAAACCTTTTAAACTTTACCGTGTCTCTGATTACTCTTGTTGTGGACTGATATGAGAATAATTACGAACAGGTATTTCTGATTCCCACCATTCCTGAGAGTACTCTAAGTCGCTTGTTCTGGGTTGTCTATACATTGGGACCTCCGAGATAATACGGATAACGAATGGGACACTGATGCTGGTCGGATAGGGGTTCTGGGTTCTGAGGTGAGTTTTTGGTACACCACAATTCACTGAGGTCCTGGTTTCCTGCGCATAGTTCTGTGCATGAGCAGAATCCCTGCAACAACACTTTGTATCTGATCGCAGCCCAATTCTGAAAACCTTCGCAGGAGAGTACTATATTTGGTGTCTATACTTAAAATGGATTTCACGTAAATTACGGTTAGGTGTGAGTATTAATCCGTTGACCATTTGGATGGGTTGATAAACTGTAGTGTCGATCCATCTAGAGCCCTGTCATGAGTCTGCGGTTTATCGACTTGTGCTGCATTATATAGCTTAGTAAACAAGTGCCTACATATGTCTCTTGTGAGTGGCATCTGTAGTCAACGTTGGTGGTTCAGCTGTAAATTGGGGATAGAACTCCTGCATGGCGGCTGTGAGGTGATAATACATTCATGTCAGCATTGGGGTGCTTGAAATATCGCCAAGGGCTCCAAAGGTGCCATTACTGTTTATCTCCCATAGTGTGTAAACCTGGGCTAGCGAACAGCTAGAGCGCAGTAGTCAAATACAGATACTGCAAGGTGGTATCGCAATGATAGTGCCAGCGCATACAGGGGAGTCCTTTCTTCTTGCTCCCCCTGTAACCACCAGGCTGCCGTAGTATCGACTGTTTTTTCCCCACGTGCTATCCTTTCCGTTTGGCAATAGGCCCGGGAGTGGAGTAGGGAAGCCGCCATCATGTTCCACTGCAAAGTGTGGCACATGCCTTGCACACCAATAGTGCGGAAAGTGAGCTTATGCACATAGGTAATACAGGTTAAAGGTACATTAAATCCACCCATTACATATGGCAATGTGAGTATATCCCAATCCGATTCTGGGCTGCTTCCCAGCCCATACCAGTGTGAGCAAATAGACTCTAAGGTTTTTGAAGAAATTCTTTGGTAACACAATTTGCATGTTTACAAATAGAGAAATTTTGGTAGTATCACCATTTTCATGATTGCATTCCTATCTGCCAATGACAATAGCAGCTGCGCCCACCGGGTGACCTGCTCTTTCAGGGTTGAGATCGCCTTGCCTTAATGATCCTGGGAATTAATTCAGGATCTGTGTATCCATATCCCTAAACATTTAACAGATCCATAGTCCACAGTAATGGGAACTCAAGAGGGCACTCCAGAATGCTAGGTGTGAGGGGTATTATGGCCACTTTTGACCAATTAATGCTCAGCCCTAAGTAGTATTTGAACCAGACCTACTCTTTTATTACAGGTGGATCTACGCAGCATATCATCTGCATACAGTGATATGCTGATAGGGCACAGATGGAAATTCAGTGTTAAAGGAGCATGTCTTTGCCTAATTACACAGCCAGCGGCTCTAGTGTAAATGGAAATAGGGGTGAGAGTGGCCCCCAACGCGTGCCTCTGCCAATAGGAAACACTTATAATGTGTGTCCGTATGCGCTTATCTGGAGTTACTGGTCAGTGTAGAGGCATATCAAGCACAGGAAGGCAGTTGGTATCCCCATATGGGCCATCTCATAAAAAGATAGCTTCATTCAATAGGACTGCTGCCACCAGCAAAAAAGGATTCAGCTGGTGCTATAAAGCAAATT
The DNA here is from genome assembly GCF_964204655.1 of Triturus cristatus. Lineage (NCBI taxonomy): Eukaryota > Metazoa > Chordata > Amphibia > Caudata > Salamandridae > Triturus > Triturus cristatus. The sequence continues at coordinate 1,708,331,459 of NC_140590.1, forward strand.
GGTTGCACAGAATGTGTGGTGGATCTAGATGGTATGAACCTTGACTGGTCGGCAGTCCCAGGTCAGTAAGTAATTGTTGAAGGTGAGTCGCAAGAAGTTTTGATTATGGTATCGATATTTATTAGGGACAGTGGTCTATACAATTCTCAATGTTCAGGCCCCTTATCTGGATTCAACAAAGTTACTATTAATGCTTCACGCAGGGAGGGGGTAACTGTTAACTTTGATACGCCTGCTCATACATGGCATTTAAATATGGTGCCACTAGAAGAGCAAACTTTTTAATACAACTCGCCAGTCAGGCCTCCCCATTAGAAAGGGGCACGCATAGCTTCTCTGACCTCTTCAAGCTTGTGAGAAGTTGGCCTGGTATATGATGCTCACTAGTTAAAGTGATCACCTTGTACCATGCCAAGCAACCCTTATGGTGTGGTTGTAAGTCAACCTTTTCGGACTAGCTGCCCTAGTGGTAGCGTAGGCTAAGCAGTCTTTGAGGCTAAACTCGTGAAGCGTGTTAAGCCAGCTGTTTTACCAAATGCAACCCCCTTTTATACCAATGAAAGGACACCACACAGATATATATTCAAAATATATATGTATTTATTTCTCAAAGTAACCCCTAGTCTCTTTATGAGCACAGGAGCACAAATCGTCAAACAAGATTACAGTAGAATACACAGAAGTTGCACTTTATATGGATAGGCCCTGGTGGCCACTCGAACCATATACTAAAATAGTGGTATAAGTACCACGAACAGAAAAGGGAAAAGGCCTAGGGCCTCTAGAATCACTGGGCCTACAAGGAGCTAACGTCAGTTAGTGACCAGGAGGTCCACGGGTGGCGTGTGCAGAGCAAATAGTCACACGCGTGCTCCCATAGGTTTCAATAGGTGCGTAAAAAGTACAAAGTTACTGCAAAGAGGATCTTCCGGATGGACTAGGAACTCAAGATTTGGAACACAGGCACTAGAGGTGTAATACTACACTTGGGCACAGGTGTGCCAGCTTTACCTCACCCACAGGAAGCGGGTGCATAGGCCTCGAAGTGCGTCGGGTTTCTTCTATCTGTTCCGTGGAGCTTGAAGACAAAGATGCTGCAGGCGGTCGGTCCGGGAGAGATGCAGTGGATCCAAGAGTGGATCGGAGATGTTGAAGACCTGTAAGCAGAGGGGACAGTGTTCACAGTCACTAGCCAGTGACCAGCGTGGCACCAGGTGGGTACCAGGCAATGTCGGGTGCAAACAGGAAGAAAGGTGTAGCTTGTCTCTGCAGCCACGTGGTCCCTGGAGGTCGACGACGACCAGGAGTCGGTTCACGAGCTGTCCCACGCAGGCTCTCGCTGTCGGCGGTGTCGGCGACTTGATCGAAGCAAACAAGCCTTGGCAAAAGCAATTGTTGTAGGAGATGAAATAAGCTGATGGTTCTGACCAGCAAGGTCAGAGGGACTGCTCCTTTGGAGGGGAGCAAGGGCCAGTCTGGAGCAACCAGACCAGCGGTGTATTTCTTGAAGTTCGTCGCCAAGATGGCCACTAGCCAGCGGGCCAGCAACCGGTTAGGCGCGTCGAGTGGCAAAATGCAGAAGGACCCCACGCAGATCGTGGAGATGCTGGAGGGCTCACCTTTGGTGCAGATGCTGCTCGGGTGTTGGGCTTCTCAGATCCCAAAGCACAACTTGGAGGGAGCCTCGGTTGTTGCACTTGTCAGCTTGTCGTATTCGTTCCAAGATGGCTGGCTCCACGTGTCTCGGTGCCTCCACGGGTCTCCTCTTTTCAGGGACTGTGGATCGGGCGGTGAGAGGTCTGGAGGTCCAGGTCTTGTCAGTCTCTGGGCTCGGGCTCCGGTGGGAGGCGGCGGCAAAGCAGACGTTGATTCGCTGGATGGTGCTTGCGTTAGCAAGGTGGTCACTCCCTGACCACAGGGGAGATTGGCTTCAGTCCTCTGTGCAGCAGAGCGTCGAAGTTCCCGTCTTCTTCTTAGTGTTAAGTTGATTCCAGGATGTCTGAAGTCTTAGGACACAGCTCCTACCTTTAAGCGGATTCTACGGGCCGGACTACCTGCTAGGTCCCTCCCTATGGGTGGGACCAGGAAGGGGGGTGGTTACACCCCCAATCCTTTGTCCAGCTCGCCCCAGGCCCGGGACTGGTGTGCCCCAGGACCGGTTTGAACTGGCATATGCACCGAGGCTCCTTGTGAGCCACAGGCATGTCTGGTTTCTTTCAAGCCCTACCTGACCAATACACAAAATCCTGTCTGGGGTGGTGCATGCACCTCCCCTGGCAGGAAACCCTTTGTCCACACCTCCCAAGCTGGAAGGACTCCCAGCAGCAGGAGGGCAGACTTGTGTCTGTGGTGGCAGCATCCATTTTGTGGAGCTGAGGCTATGTCTGATTTTACCCGGGTTTCAGGTACTGTACATGTCGTGTCCCTCTAGAAGGGTGGAATGCTAACCCCGTCGCCAGAATTGGCGAGGGGTTAGTATTCCAATTCGTATGACACCTTACTCGACATGTTTTGATAAAGCCAAACCAAAGATAGCATTTAACCGCGAGGTTCATAATGCACTTAAGAGTATATGGTATGACGATATCTGGAAACAGTAGAAGGAAGTTGTTCCGACCACTGCAGACAGGCTCAGCTCATGCCAGAGCACCATCTCACATGGAACCAAGCACTCTGCCTTCAGGATTGTTAAGGCCTGCCATAGGAGTGACTTATAGGTTACCAGGTGTCCCATTTAAGGTTAGGTATAGGTATACTACACCTAAGTAAGAGGTGATTACACCAACTTACCCCAGCTGAGTGATCAGCCAGTTGTGTCAAACTGTTAGGCCAAGCCTGGGGTGGCATAATACATGCTTCAGCCCCTGGCAGGCCTTGGGTACACCAATGCCCTGGGTACCTAGTGTACACTGGTACAGGGGCTGACAGGGTGATCCAACCAATTGGGTATGTACCTAGGGTACATGGAGTCCATTTTAAAGAGAGAACAGCCAGGCTGAGATCCTGAATAGCAGTATCTCAGGCCAACTAAGTCGAAAAACCAGCTAGACACTAGGCAAAAATTTGGGGGTAACCATAGTCAGATATCCACCTTCCTACACAACCCCCCCCCAAACGAAGGGAGATAAGGCTGACCTTGACCAGGTAAGCCTATATTGCCCAAGTGGCCATATAAGGAGGAACCAGCACTGGCATGGTTACCCCCTGTCTCATGGTCCACTAAGCAATCCCTCACCCTAAGTGTATCAGAGGGTCTCCACCATAGGGAATCTCTACCTTTGGTGTGTCTTGGCAAAGTAAAAGGCTGGTGTTGAGATGGAGTACTGAAGTGAGTGTCCTCAAAGTGAGGCCTCACCTTCCTCCAATCCCCCTCCACCATGGATGCCTTTCTTTCCTTAACTGAGTTGCACTGTGCTCTCAGGGTCAGCCTCTGGCTACCTAAAGCTGGAGGCTGGGTCCCTTTTGTGGGCTTACTGGAGGGACAGGTCAGGTCTGGGGCCCTAAGGTCCCATGTTTGCCTGTACCCAACAGAATCCCTCTGGGGGAGGTCCCTAACTACCTGTAAAGGAGATCCCTCAGGAATGTTTTTACTCCATCACCTGACTAGGGCTACTAGCCAGGCAATCCTCATTCTTTTGATGGGGGGGTTCTTGTGGACAGGGGCCCTCTTGGGGTCCACTGGCCTCCCTGACCTCTGCAGCCCTGGGCTGACTGAGGCAGGGTAGAGAGAGGCAGGCTACCTGCACCAGACTGGGTCCCACCTTGGAAGGGGCCACTGACATCAGAGGCTCTGCCAGGCCAGGCCTGGATACCTCTGGGGCAGTTCCTTCACAAGGGGTGAGGTCAGCTCCCTGAGGAGGCTGACTTTTTCCTAATGTCTGGGGAGAGGGAGACTTTTCTTCCTCCCCACTACTCTCTGTTTGTGTGGAGTGATCCATAGTTTCAGGCTTCACTACACCTATGTCAGTCTGAGTATAGGCTGAGACCATTACAGCCTTGCCAACCTTTTCAGGGGGGCACTCAGTTTGTGTTTGAGCTGTGACTGTCACAGCTCTGCCAGTCTCTACAGGGAAGTCTGTCTGTACCTGGGCTGTGGCTACCACTGCCCTTCCAACCTTTCCAGGGAGGAAATCTATTTGGACAGGGGTTGTGAATGGCACAACCCCACTACCCTTTTGTGAAAGGCCTACCATTTTAGAATGGGTGTCTTGTTCAACTCCAGCTCAAGCTGAGAGTTCTAAGTCATTCCCCAGTAAGCAGTCTACAGGCAAGGTTGGGGACACTGCCACCCTTTTAGGGCCAGTGACACCTCCCCAGCTGAGACATACCTCTGCCATGGGATGACTGTTCTGTTTGCCATCAATGTTGGTCACCTGGTAGGAGAAACCAGGCAAAAGCTGCTCAGAGGGAACTAGCCAATGGGCCACCATTGTGATGCTAGCTCCAGTGTCTCTGTAGGCCTCAGCTTTTGTATCATTGATGTAGGGCTCCTGTCTGTACCTACCCAAAGTGTTGGGACAGGCAGTGAAGTTGGCAAACCCCATGCCACCATCACAGACAAGAGTATCTGCTGCAGGGGAATTGGCTAAGCCAGGGTCCCCCTGTGTTCCCCAAGTAAACCCACCCAAATTTTTGGGGGCACTCCCACCACCTGGGGGATTACTGCTGACAGTAATAGGTGGTGTGACAGGAGTAATTGAAGGAACAGTTTTGTTTGTAGCCCTTGGGCAACTGCTGTCAGTTTTCCAATGCCCAGGAGTTTTACACTCATGGCAGTAAGGCTTTTTACCTGTGGTAGAGGAGGGAGCTTGGGACCCACCACCCTGTGTGGAGTTTTGGGGCCCTGAGGAAGATTTCTCTTTTGCCTTATCCCCTCCCTTCTCTTGAGGTTTGGTGGTATCTTTCTTTTGGTCACCACCCTGATTCTTAGGCCTGATCCTGGTCCTGACCCATTTATCTGCCCTCTTTCCCAATTCTTGGGGAGAGGTCAAATCTGAGTCTACCAGGTGTTGATGGAGGAGCTGGTTTTGACAGTTACTTAAAATCTGTTCTCTCATCATCAAATTGTACAATCCTGTATAATCAGATACCTTACTTCCCAGCAACCAACCCTCCAAAGCCTTAGTGGCACATTCAACATATTCAGACCAGTCCTGAGTCTGTGTCTTCTGGGTGTCTCTGAACATTAACCTGTACTGTTCAGTGGTTAAGCCTAACCCATCTACCAGAACACTCTGCAGGACTCTGTAATTTCTGACATCCTCTTCTCTAACAGTGAGGAGTCTGTCTCTGCCTCTTCCTTCAAAGGAGAGCCAGAGGATTGCTGCCCACTGGTCTTCAGGAACCTGCTGTACTTTGCAGGCTCTCTCAAGAGCAGTTATCCATTTGTGGATGTCATCCCCACTTTTGCAGGGGGGGCACAACCTTAGACAGGTTCCTATTATCAAAGACCCTATCTTTGTCCTTAGGGACAATGCTGCCACCAGTGGGTATAGACCCACTCTCTCTAGGTTGCCTAGCCTTGTTCAGTTTTTCTTCCATCAGGGCTACTTCTAGCTCCTGCTTCCTGATCCTCAGCTGGGCTTCCTGCATTCTGGCCTCATGTTCCCTCCTCTGAGGGGTGGTCATCCTTTTCCTGGAGTGACCTTGAGAGCCTCTAGAGCCATGGGAAGCATTGGAGTCACCTGAGCGATTCCTTTGCCTCCCAAGCCCTGTGTTAAGTCCACTGGGGAGATCCAATGGGGTAAACCCACTGTCAATCCCCAACAGCCTTAGTTTAGCTGGGCCAAGTATAACACTTGGCACTGGGCTAGTTCTCCCTTCATCATCACTACTTTCTGTATCCTCACCACTTTCCTCCCCTGTAGTATGATTCTCATCTAAGGGATGGCTATTGGAACTGGGTACCTCCGTAGCATCTTCAGAAGGGGGGCCTCCTGTTCCTGACCCTAAGGGGGCTAACTGGGAAGCTTTCCTGAGTTCTCTCTGATTCTCATCATTTTGTAAGAGTTCTCTGAGCTCAGCAGAGGTAGGGTTCTTGGGCTGTTTAAGGCCTCTAAGAGTTGCCAAATGCCTGAGCTCATTCTGATTAAGGGTAGCAAAGCTGGATGGTGCCCTCTGGGGGTCACTCTCAACAGAGATGGGTACAGTGGACCCCTCTGCCCCGGCCATTGCTCTTAAGTGTGGGTGGATGTGTTGCAATCTACCTACACTTGTGTTTACCTACTAAACCTATCTAGTAGTTGTAGTCAGGGTGTGCTACTCCCTTTGCTCTACAACAACTAAGTTCAGTAGAACTTATGTATATCTAATCTTGTTTTATATGTACCTACAGGTACCTATGTGATCTTTCAATTGGTAACCAAGAGATTACAATGGTAAAACACAGCAAGCTCAAATCCCACCGCTGCTCACCAATGTGAGAAGTTGGCCTGGTATATGATGCTCACTAGTTAAAGTGATCACCTTGTACCATGCCAAGCAACCCTTATGGTGTGGTTGTAAGTCAACCTTTTCGGACTAGCTGCCCTAGTGGTAGCGTAGGCTAAGCAGTCTTTGAGGCTAAACTCGTGAAGCGTGTTAAGCCAGCTGTTTTACCAAATGCAACCCCCTTTTATACCAATGAAAGGACACCACACAGATATATATTCAAAATATATATGTATTTATTTCTCAAAGTAACCCCTAGTCTCTTTATGAGCACAGGAGCACAAATCGTCAAACAAGATTACAGTAGAATACACAGAAGTTGCACTTTATATGGATAGGCCCTGGTGGCCACTCGAACCATATACTAAAATAGTGGTATAAGTACCACGAACAGAAAAGGGAAAAGGCCTAGGGCCTCTAGAATCGCTGGGCCTACAAGGAGCTAACGTCAGTTAGTGACCAGGAGGTCCACGGGTGGCGTGTGCAGAGCAAATAGTCACACGCGTGCTCCCATAGGTTTCGATGGGTGCGTAAAAAGTACAAAGTTACTGCAAAGAGGATCTTCCGGATGGACTAGGAACTCAAGATTTGGAACACAGGCACTAGAGGTGTAATACTACACTTGGGCACAGGTGTGCCAGCTTTACCTCACCCACAGGAAGCGGGTGCATAGGCCTCGAAGTGCGTCGGGTTTCTTCTATCTGTTCCGTGGAGCTTGAAGACAAAGATGCTGCAGGCGGTCGGTCCGGGAGAGATGCAGTGGATCCAAGAGTGGATCGGAGATGTTGAAGACCTGTAAGCAGAGGGGACAGTGTTCACAGTCACTAGCCAGTGACCAGCGTGGCACCAGGTGGGTACCAGGCAATGTCGGGTGCAAACAGGAAGAAAGGTGTAGCTTGTCTCTGCAGCCACGTGGTCCCTGGAGGTCGACGATGCCCAGGAGTCGGTTCACGAGCTGTCCCACGCAGGTTCTCGCTGTCGGCGGTGTCGGCGACTTGATCGAAGCAAACAAGCCTTGGCAAAAGCAATTGTTGTAGGAGATGAAATAAGCTGATGGTTCTGACCAGCAAGGTCAGAGGGACTGCTCCTTTGGAGGGGAGCAAGGGCCAGTCTGGAGCAACCAGACCAGCGGTGTATTTCTTGAAGTTCGTCGCCAAGATGGCCACTAGCCAGCGGGCCAGCAACCGGTTAGGCGCGTCGAGTGGCAAAATGCAGAAGGGCCCCACGCAGATCGTGGAGATGCTGGAGGGCTCACCTTTGGTGCAGATGCTGCTCGGGTGTTGGGCTTCTCAGATCCCAAAGCACAACTTGGAGGGAGCCTCGGTTGTTGCACTTGTCAGCTTGTCGTAGTCGTTCCAAGATGGCTGGCTCCACGTGTCTCGGTGCCTCCACGGGTCTCCTCTTTTCAGGGACTGTGGATCGGGCGGTGAGAGGTCTGGAGGTCCAGGTCTTGTCAGTCTCTGGGCTCGGGCTCCGGCGGGAGGCGGCGGCAAAGCAGACGTTGATTCGCTGGATGGTGCTTGCGTTAGCAAGGTGGTCACTCCCTGACCACAGGGGAGATTGGCTTCAGTCCTCTGTGCAGCAGAGCGTCGAAGTTCCCGTCTTCTTCTTAGTGTTAAGTTGATTCCAGGATGTCTGAAGTCTTAGGACACAGCTCCTACCTTTAAGCGGATTCTAGGGGCCGGACTACCTGCTAGGTCCCTCCCTATGGGTGGGACCAGGAAGGGGGGTGGTTACACCCCCAATCCTTTGTCCAGCTCGCCCCAGGCCCGGGACTGGTGTGCCCCAGGACCGGTTTGAACTGGCATATGCACCGAGGCTCCTTGTGAGCCACAGGCATGTCTGGTTTCTTTCAAGCCCTACCTGACCAATACACAAAATCCTGTCTGGGGTGGTGCATGCACCTCCCCTGGCAGGAAACCCTTTGTCCACACCTCCCAAGCTGGAAGGACTCCCAGCAGCAGGAGGGCAGACTTGTGTCTGTGGTGGCAGCATCCATTTTGTGGAGCTGAGGCTATGTCTGATTTTACCCGGGTTTCAGGTACTGTACATGTCGTGTCCCTCTAGAAGGGTGGAATGCTAACCCCGTCGCCAGAATTGGCGAGGGGTTAGTATTCCAATTCGTATGACACCTTACTCGACATGTTTTGATAAAGCCAAACCAAAGATAGCATTTAACCGCGAGGTTCATAATGCACTTAAGAGTATATGGTATGACGATATCTGGAAACAGTAGAAGGAAGTTGTTCCGACCACTGCAGACAGGCTCAGCTCATGCCAGAGCACCATCTCACATGGAACCAAGCACTCTGCCTTCAGGATTGTTAAGGCCTGCCATAGGAGTGACTTATAGGTTACCAGGTGTCCCATTTAAGGTTAGGTATAGGTATACTACACCTAAGTAAGAGGTGATTACACCAACTTACCCCAGCTGAGTGATCAGCCAGTTGTGTCAAATTGTTAGGCCAAGCCTGGGGTGGCATAATACATGCTTCAGCCCCTGGCAGGCCTTGGGTACACCAATGCCCTGGGTACCTAGTGTACACTGGTACAGGGGCTGACAGGGTGATCCAACCAATTGGGTATGTACCTAGGGTACATGGAGTCCATTTTAAAGAGAGAACAGCCAGGCTGAGATCCTGAATAGCAGGATCTCAGGCCAACTAAGTCGAAAAACCAGCTAGACACTAGGCAAAAATTTGGGGGTAACCATAGTCAGATATCCACCTTCCTACAAAGCTGCATTAAATACCCTGTCCAAGGGACTACCATGCTAGCACCACATCTTCGAGATATGTACCAATAGAATCTGCCATAGCAGATGCATGAGTACTTTACAGAATGCTACAGTAGCGTCTGAAAGTTGCTATTATTGAAGGCATATTTTCATGCACCTCTGGGATGACTATCCCTATTACAGGGTCCCTTCCTTTAGGTGTGCATAATTTCTCAGCCAAGCTGTCCTGTATGCCCTCCCTCCCTGTATATCTGTGCTTTGTGGTACTTGGATGAAAAATTGCACCTCTGGTGCTGTTAAATCATTAAAGTTGGTGAGGTTCTACCTAATTGCCACCAGAGTTGCATAACTCGGATTACTCTCTTAGGCATGTTTGAGTGTTCGCAGAGTATCCTCAGTTTTCTGTAGTTGTGAATGTATTGATTTAAGGACTTCCGCCTTTGTGCTGATGCAAACGCTCCTAATTGTGGCTTTGGATGCCTCCCATGTGGTATCTTTCCCAGCTACTCTCAACATTATGTGCATAGTATTCAATGAGAGCTGATCTAAGGCAACCTGAAATATGGAGTCCATGGAAGGGACATAAACCATTGTGGGAATCACCAGACACCACTTCATCGGAGCGTGGTCCAATAGCATTTTGGGCATGTGTGCAATTTCCTCCACCCAAGCGCACACCTCCCAGGATATCAGTCTGGATCCATGACCTGTAGACCGACAATATAAATGTACCCTCCCGCAACGTTGGGAGTTTCAACCGCCATGTCCTCCAGCCTATATTCCTGGAGGCCTTTGCGTATGACACCAGCAGATTGCTTTCCATGACTGTCAGTGCTGGTGAGTCTGCAGTGGGATCTGGATAAGTGTTGAGATCACCTCCCTAGATAACGTGTGACAGTGTAAGTGGAGCCTTAAGGTCATGAAGAACCCTGGATCATCCTCATTGGTACGATAGGTATTGACTTGAGTGAGAGGGGTACCCCATAAACTTCCCTGTGAATTTGCGAGATGGTCTTACTGATTGGCAACCGAGTAGGTCACCATGAATGGCACCCCCAGTATTACCAGTATCATAATTAATCTAAATTAGGACGAGAGTACGGTGCCAATCTCTATACTGCCCACCTAGAGACAGTGGTCTGTTCTGTACTACCCGTCAAATGAGTCTCCTGTGAAAAGGCAATTTGAATTTTATGGCTGTCTTATGCGGGTTATTCAGCCTCCGTACATTGCAAGTGAGTGTGATTTGTCCCCTGGGTTGTCATACATTCCCCAGCTGTTATGTCATATGACCCGATAGGTAGCATATATTTGGTCCTGTGATTAGTGGAGGAGGCAGCACACTGGTGACTATGTAAACAAAAAACTTTCATCCCTCTCCCAGCTATTACAGCATCCCAGCCAAAACGCACAAAGGAAAAACTCTACCAATTTAAAGTATGCTATACGCCATGTTTTATATACCACTCTGGCTAGACCAACAGCTTAAATATTCACATCATTCAGGACAGTGTAGACATTGCTTAATTTATTATTTTCATCTTTTCAATACAAATATATTAGACCATTCTCAAATATCCTAGCTAAAAAATAGACAATTATATTTACTCGCCACGCGTTAGAAAGGAGGACCTAGGCAGAGCCTGCCTCTGCACAGTGGTGTAACGGTAATTGAGGGGGCCCCCCTGCAAGGTACATGGAGGGGCCCCCTCCAGACTCTATCAGGAGCTCCCTGGCCGAAGTGCAGTGCTGAGGGGGCCCCTTGGAGGCCCCCGCACTGCGGGGGATGCGGGGGCCTGTTACGCCCCTGCAATTACAGCCCTGAAGACTAACCACTGCACATTGAAGCTCGATTTTAAACCACCTTCATCTTGAATACGTCTCGCGTTTCCTTTTACTACTTGAGAAATCGTAACACCTAGAGCTTCGTAAACATTTCCCGGCAATACTTTCTGAAAACAAGTAGCGGTCCTTGTTTTCTGCTCTAAGGATTGTTGCCCCTTTATCAGCATCTTCCAATCTTAGCAAGATAGGTCCCATTGCCTTTTCTGTCGCATATATACCATATGCGCCCTGAAGGTGATACCCGGAAGAAAGTATGTTTCACCGAAGTGCGGGTCTGCGCTGTGAATCAGTTCCCTCCATGAATGCATCTGATTTACTTGTCTTTGAAAACTGATGGATTTTTTTTTTTTTAAAGTCTTCCTTAGATGTGAAAGCACTTCTGTTTAATTACTTTTATTCTGAAGGTTCTTTTGTAATGATGTCACATTAATTGTAAAACAAATTTGTGGGTTTTGTATTTCTCAGTTGAGAGAATCTTTTTTTTGTATTGGTACACACTGTGAGGGGACTTGGTGCATATTATGCTCTTTTGATGTATGATGTATATATTTGTGGTTTCGCATGAGGATGTTTGAGCATGAAGTTGATTGTATGTTGGTGAGTGGAAGGTTGCACTGGGATCTAATGTTTCTATTTTTTTAGCTAGGATATTTATTTGTTGATGGTCTAATATATTTGTGTTGAAAAGACGAAGAAAAAAAATCAAGCAATGTCTACACTGTCCTGAATTATGTGAATATTTAAGCTGTTGGTCTAGCCAGAGTGGTCTATAAAACATATGACGTATTGCATACTTTAAATTGGTATAGGTAGAGTTTTTCCTTTGTGTGTTTTGGCTGTCTTCCCCCCGCCTCCTGCTTCTCTACCTACATCCTAACCCAGGGGTCCCCTTGGTGATAGTGGTTATTTCAGCATCTCAACCTCGCAAAAGTAATTCCCCATTCCTAGTAACTTCAAAAATAAACACATTACAAAATAGAATGCATATTATGCCAGGTTCCCAATTACCCTCCTGTTGGTCGGAGGGGGCCAGGAAGCGTATTGTGCATGCCGTTCAGCTCCATGCAAAGCCCTGGCCCGCCATGCTTAGCAGTTCAGACATGACAGAGTGCCCTGTTTATACTTGCACTTTGCACTATATGTCATATCCGTCGCTGTCCTTTAGGCATATCTCATTTTCATGTGGTGACTGTCTTGAGAAACCCCTGGGCTGCTTTGGGATTTGCGAAAAATTTCTGTTTGCCACTGTGCTCGACACGGAGGTGCCCTGGGTGGAGTATGGTTTCATGAATCTCCCCCTTTTGCAATTGACTCTTGATGGGATAAAACTCTTTTTGTGCTGCTTGTACTGCCGCCTTGTATTCTGGGTGGAAAGCTGTTTGATTGCCTCAGTAGATCCATCTTTTCTTGCGCCAGCCTGAATACTGTATTGCCTTCCCAATAGTTCAACAATTTCACTGTGACTGAGTGTGATGGTGTCCCAGGAGGCGGCTTTGCCATAAGCTATTTGTGTGCATGCTCTACCACCAGTAGCTGTGGCAGATTTTTGTGCCCTAAGAGCGTGATAAGCATTTGTTCCCCACAATTTTTCCCTTGTTTGTAATATTCAGGACTCCAAGAATGCGCAAATTGTTCCGCTGTGAGTGCGCCTCTAAATCCTTGTTTTCGGGCTATATAACAGCTAGGAGTCTTTCCATGTCCAGGTATTTAGCAACCACAGATAGTATGTCCTACTACCTATGGATATCCTCTTCTCCAACGCTATGAGGAAGGTTGATTGCTAGTCTAATTTTTCTGCCAAGTAGTTCATGTGCAGGTTAAGGAATCTATTTTCCCATCAATGTACTTGAGGCTCTGCTACATAGCCATTAGAGTGGCCTCCTGGGTGGTCTCATCCTGCATGTCAGAGTCCTGCTTAAGGTCTATTGGAGTGACCTGCAGTAGCATGCCGGGATTCAAAGCATTTGACTGTGGTCTGCTTTTCCCATGTTCGCATTGAGGCCGCTGCTTCATCCACATGTGCTCCCTCTATGTTGTGTATCTTCGTACTCCTATTTACCCCTGTCTGCCTCTGTCACACTGTAAAGAACCTGGTTTGCCTTTCAGTTTTGCCCTTTTTTACCATTCCACTCATGGTGTAACACCTGCCAGTTGAGAGGGGAGACATTCAGATTTGTGGGAGCAGATGCTGCATGATCTTTAGCGTAGAGGGAAGTACACACCATGATGACACGATGATTTTTACGCTTCGCAAGCCTCCCAACTTTCCGTTCTCTGAGATTGCATTATCTTATATCCTGTCTCTATAATGCAGTGTGAGTTTTGAGGGCTGGCAGTTTGTCTTGCAAAGTCATATCTAATACCATTCAGCAGTATATATCCGATATATAGCAGACTTGTAGGCAAGCGCTCAGCAAATGTCAGTAGGCCTCATTATGCTCAGGTCTCATGTGCACTACTACAGTCCCACTTCTTTGGCCCTGGTGGGTCACCACAGTCCACAAACAGGGGGATGCATACCCGTCCAACAGGACATCTCCGTTTTACAAACGAGGGCCTATAGGGCCCTTCACAATAGCCCATACCTGCACTTGTAGTGCTTCAATCGCCTGCCCGTGCATCTGGTGAGTGCCCTTCTCTCATCTGGAGCTCAGGCTGCGCCAGGGAGAGGCCAAATACTTTTTCACAGCCATTTATGGGGCCTAGTGTCCACTGGAGTGCAGATTGTTGTCCCACCATCTCCTCGCAAGTCTTCGTTTCGGTGGGATCAGCACTCTGTATGGGACACTATGGCTGCTACCACCTGGTCTCTTGTAGTCACCTAGGGCCCACCACTCCATCTCCCAGCACACTATTGGGTCACTAGTAGATCACGCTGCCTCCCATCTGTTACCTGCCGGGGCATCTGCGGTGCCATTTGTCTCCTCCATTAACATCGGATCAAATTCATTTGATTTCACATACTGAGGTCAGTCTCTCACCTCTGGCTTGGCCTCCCCTCCCCCCCCGCCCCCACTCTCTCATGTCATCTGCTGGCCTCTCAGTTATCTGCGGGGCTCACTCTGTCATCCGCAGCAGCAGGGCCAGTGCCCACACAAAACCGGTCACTGCAAAGGGCTCCACTACAAAGTCTCTCTTTTGGCCACACCTCTCGCATTGAATTTGGTGCTTACTTTTCTTTCTCTGAATGCAAAGTTAGAGGATTGTGCAAAGTGAGAGGATTTTGTAAAAAAAAAAAACACTGACTGTTTATTTACAAGAAAGGAAAGGCTGCGAGAAGTCAGTTTTTCTAACACACAAATATTAAATACCTATATATACTGGAGAATGTACTGTCTGGAAAATGACAGTGAGTTACCACCCCACGCTTAATAATAGTAATTAAGACGGCGTGTTCCAAAATGCACCATAAGCTACATACTACACCCATACCACTCTCTTGCCGAATAAATGTGGCTCTTTTGCTACGCTTGTTCTTTGTGTGACTCTTGGATCTTTCACAATCTGAGTTCAGTGAAGTAACATTTATGGCAACACCCACACAATTGTTCCTGCACCACTGGTTTTACCCAGAAGTGACCCTTCAAGGTAGGGTCCTGAATGTTTTGTTTCTAGTGACCATAGTTGCAAGATGAAGGAGAGCATACAAGTAAAAATAAAACAAATCTACCAGAAATGAAAAGCTGAACAAGCGAATTCCATGGCAATCTTGTTTGCTTGCTTGCTTATTCCATGGTTCTCCTTCCTCTTAGTGTGCTTGTGCCTTTACTGGTGCATAGCTTCATTTGAATCCTTTCATTAAATGACTTCTATCCATCCACAGCTTAAATTCACAGAGCTACTATTTAGGCATCACCAAACAGTCGGCATGCGCTGTTTGTTGCAAGGGGTATTGTATATAGTAAAGGGGTTGGAGCCCCATTTACTTACAATAGGTTTGCTCCATATTAACTCTGGGGGGGGCTGCCTGACATCCACATAGGTGACCCTCTTAAGAGGGCGGCCCCTTCAGTGCCACAAGATGGCAAACCGGACTGCCCAGCGTCACGAGACCCCTTTGGGGTACCGCTTGTCCTGTCTGGCCCAGGTGGGTGAAAGGAAGTGGTATAAGTTCCTCAACCCCCCCCGCCACCCACACACCTAGCGGCCTCTTTTTCACCGACGCCGATGGTGCCTCACCCTTGACGCCTCAACTTTGTGGTCTCATTCTGGGGGTGGTGCCTAAGAAGGAACCAGGGGCTTTTCGACTCATTCACCACCTCTCATACCCAGAAGGGGCATCAGTTAACCATGGGCTGGAGGACGGTACCTGCTCCATGTCGTATTGTACTCTGTACATGGCATTGGACTTCGTCAGGAGGGCGGGGCAAAGAGGCCTGGTTAGCCAAGGCAGGCATCAAATCTCCCTTTCACTTGCTACCAGTCAACCCGAGCAGCCATCACCTGCTGGGTTTCAAGCTGGAGGGCAAGTAATTTTACAACAAATGCATGCCCATGGGTTGCGCTGTCCTGTGCATATTTTTCGGCGTTCAGTTGCTTCCTGCAGTGGGCTCTCCACCAGGATACCTACGGAATGGAAGGGATGACCCATTACCTAGATGACTTCCTGTTCATAGGAAGTGATGGCACGCAGGACTGTAAGCAGGCCCTTGCCGACTTTGAGAAGTTGGCTAGTCACTTGAGGGTCCCCTTCGTGCCTGATAAGACGGTGGGTCCGGCGCTGGTCTTAACTTTTCTGGGGATTGAGCTTGATACCATCGCTGGGGAGTCCAGACTGCCGACAGACCAGGTCAGGGACCTAGCACAACAAATCCAGTCAGCGGTGGGGCAGGACAAGGCCACCTTGGAATCCAACCAATGCCTCCTGGGGAAACTGAACTTTGTGGCAAGGGTCAAACCAGCTGGTAGGGTATTTCCCAGAAGGATAGCCAGGGCCACTGCCATGGTAAAAAAGAAGCACCACATGGTGATACTAAGCAAAGGAATGAGACAGGACCTGGTCATGTGGGCGGAGTTCCTGGCCAATTTTAACGGCTCAGTAATTTGGAGGGCTCCCTGGGCGGGCAGCCTGGACCTAGCTCTATTTACAGATGCATCAGGTAGAGAAGGTTTCGGGGCCATCTTAGAGAAGGGTGTGCGGAGAAATGGCCCAACTGTTGGCACAAAATGATCACTGCCAACATCACAGTGTTAGATGTTCCCAATAGTGGTAGCTTTCCACCTGTGGCCTGCAGTTCTGGCAGCTAAGAGGACCCTCTTTTGGAAGGGTGACCAGATTTTCAGGATCAAAAAGTGAGATGAGCTAGAAATAAAAGTAGGACTAAAGCCTTTAGTCTTACTTCTATATCTGGCCTGTCCCGGTTTTTTCGTACGCTTGTAAATATGTGCCTATATACAGTAGACGTGTAACTGTGTGTGTGCGCACACATATATATACACACACACACATGCGCGCGCACATTCAAGGCTTGCTCCGATTCAAGGGCAGAGCAGGGTCACACTGGTGGCTAGCCTTTGTAGAAAATGAAGGGAAATCCAGAGAAAATGTCTCTTTAATGGATTTCCCTTTGTGCTACCCTGCAACAAGGGCTCCAATGGTATGCTAAATACAGGCACTAAACAAAAAAACCAGGACATTTTTCTGCTGCACCCAGGCACTACACAAAAACCGGGACATTTTCTTAATTTGGGGATGGTGTTGGGACATGGGACACTTCTCCCAAAACGGGGACCGTCCGGGGAAATCCGGGACTTCTGGTCACCCTATCTTGTGGCCTGACAACCTGGCAGTAGTGCAGGCCATCCACTCCCAGTCAGCGAGTTGCCCTCTGCTTTTGTGCCTCTTGAGTGTCTGTACAATAAAGTTGAATGCAGGGCGTGACACATGCAAGGGGTGCAGAACACAGCAGATTATTCTCTCTCTCGTTTTCAGCGGCACTGGTTCTGGGCGGGGTGGCCGAGAGCGAGAGGAGATGGGCCCTTTCCCACCTACTCTGGTTCCTGGTGAAGTGGAAAATCGATTGAGGGGGCTGGGGGAGCTGTCCCTAGTACTCAGGACCAGTAAGAGATATAGGTCCTGCGTTGACAAATTCTGTTCAGTGGTGGTATCCTGGGAGGAAGGCGGGTCATCTCTATAAGGCAGGGTACAGTCTTTCATATTGTGGGTCAAGGACAATGGGAAGAGCCATTCTTTGATTTCAGGCCCTCTGGTGGCAATCAGTCACCACACTAGACTAAGGGGCCAGTCCGACCCCACCAAATCCTTCTTGATCGGAGCAGCGTTAAAAGGTTGGACAAGGAGTGAACCGAGGGCACTGGACAATAGGTCCCCCATAGACTCCAAGACCCTGCAGGGGATGCTGGACTGGGTGCACAAGGCTACCCACTCAACATTTAAGGCGGAATTGTTTGCTGTCACCTTCAGCCTGGCTTTCTTTGGTGCCCTCAGAATTAGTGAGCTAGTGGCGAGATCTAAGCACGACAGGTCTGGGGTGGCTTTGAAGGTACAGGATGCGGTGCTCTCTGGGGCTTCCCTCAAAATAACTTTCAGAAGGACCAGTCCAGGAAGGGAAGGGTGTTCTGGCTTCACAGTCTGGGTGATGGCAGGTATTGCCCAGTGGGCCTGTTCGCTGTCTATCTGGCACTGCGCCCGGCAGCAGAAGGTTATCTTCTCTTGCATGCAGATGGCACGCCCCTTACGAAGTTCAAGGAGGAACATATAATGCATGCATGCATGGCGCTGTCAGGCAACATGGACCCGGGCAAGCGCTTCTGCAGCCACTCTTAGGGCAGCAACAACCGCATTTATGGAAGGCTTGCCAGCAGAAGATATCAAACAAGTGGGGCGTTAGGAATCCCAATGTTTCAAGAGATAGATACAGCCATGAGCTCACAAACTTTAATTTTCTTTCAGTCGCTGGAGTCCTGGTGACTGTCAGCAGTGTGGTGTGGAGTGTATTTTACGGTTTGCAATTGTGGTGTGCTGTGATGTCAAAGGTTTTGCAACATCATGTTTCTTTATTTGCCAGGAACAAAGGTCTTCGTGATTGGCCATTCTGGCCCCTTGAGATTGGCACGGTGGGCTGAAAGCAGGAAGTGGAGGAATGGCTTTTCCAACACCGATATAACTTGGCTGGGGCACCCAGGCATGTGATGGAATGGGTTGTTTGACAAACTGCCGCAGAGACTGGGGGGAGGCACCCGTCCTCCCAACGTTCTAGTTATTCATCTGGGGGGGTAACGACCTGACTGCCTTGGGGAAAAGGACATTGCTTCAAAACATGAAGACCATACCCCCCTCACACCAGCAGCACACAACACCAGTGTCAAACACACTGAAGGTTGGCAGTACTTGCCTAGCAACACACACAATAACACACCCTAGGGGTAGCCACAAACATCACACACAGGGATGACAGAACAAATGTCTGCACAAAACCAACAGACAAACACATAACCCAACAGACACACACAGAACCCACATTAAGAACAGACATGCCCTGTGCAGCTAAACTGTGGAAAGGCAATGGGACCTCAGACACAACAGGAGTGCACAACCTCATCACTCATGGACAATGCCCAGACAACATACCACAATACAGACAAGTGCACCATCACAGAACAACACAGCCACATCAAACACACAACAGATGCACAGGCAAAAAAATCATAGCAAACAGCAGGACATCAGGGGATGTACACCAGGCAATGACAAGGCAACAGACACACACAGCACCTCATGCACAACAAGCTGTGTGTTCACACCAAGCATACCAGCCACACACAGACATGAGTGACACAACATCAAACCACAAAACACCAACTGGCAGAGCACAAAGACAACAGCACACTCAGGAAGTGAAGCAGTACCACAGCCAACACACACACACCCAACATAAAAACCAACAGATGCACAAGTCTGGGACAGAAAGGTGGAAACAACTTGACCAGAGAACTGGGCAGCACACACAGTTGAACTGCATATGAGCAACCATGACTGCCAAACAGCACAAGAACATCACATACAACCCATTGGGGAAATGCCCTGAGTGACACATTGCTTCTGGCCAAAGAACTGCACCACAAAGCACAGTGTCACAAATGAAGTGATGTGGAGGCACACACACATGTAAAGCAAGGGGACAGCTGACATCAAAGTGAAGTATACTGCATGTCAGTAGGGGACATGGCAGGAGTGTACCATACACAAATAGAGGGAGTGCAGACTCACAATGGGTAGACATCTGAAGCACAGATAGGGTATGGCATGACACCACTCACAAAATGCCATACTGGAGGCAAAAAGGCACCATTTGATAGCAATGCATGAGAAAACACAACCACAATGGCAGTGTGGAGCAGCAGGTCGGCACAGTCTCCACAAACAGTAACAAGACACATGGATGTTCAACAAAACCTTACTCTGACTTGCCAGTCACACACTGTATACTCACAAGTGACAAAAACAAGAAGGAGTCAGCCAGAACTGCAAGGACACACCAACACGCTGCACAGTGCACAACATGCAACTCACACATGTGCATACAATCACATCCACAGGGCTGAACAATCAAAACAGGCATATAACTCCTGGGTGACACGTGTGTTTTTGACAATGCAGGGGCACGCACACAACAATCCTGACAAACTCACCCCTTCACACTGCACACTTCCTGACCATCCATGAGCACACATTGAAAGTAAGCCATGGGACTAGCATGACTGGCCATCACAAGATGACCACACACATACACTACTGGGCACACATGAAGGAAGAATACACATACATGATGGCCCTGGCTGGCCGGCCAGCCTGCCTACAATCCTCTGTAAAGAATCACACACTGTGCTGGCAGTGCCCTCTAACCTGACATGTACAGTTTAGCCAACTTGAACAAATTAAGAAATTGACTACTGCTTTCCATTTAAATTGACACCGTTGGCCCCACAAGCATTTGGGTCAATGAAGAAATGAACTCACTGTCACCCCTGAGAAAATAAAAATAAATACATTATTTTAAAAAGAGTAAGCGAGCCAAGACATTGGCCATGTTGAAGTGGCACACAGACCATGTAGCACAGTAAACCATATACACACAGCAAAAGAACTTCATTCAGTAAGGACACTGACAAAACTGATAACAGGAGCAACTGTCTTTATTCACATATTGCACAGATCGGCACCATGAGATGAGAAGAGAACAGCAAGGCACTAAATGCTGAGTATGTCCATGAGAAGCTGCACAGGCAAGGGCAAAACCGCAGTGAACAACAAGGCCAGTGGCCAGGGCAAAGTGCAGAGAATGTCCATGAGAAGCTGCAGAGGCAAGGGCAAAACAGCAGTGAACAACAAGGTCAGTGGCCAGTGAAAAGGGCAGGGTATGTCCATGAGAAGTTGCACTGGCAAGGGCAAAACAGCAGTGAACAACAAGGCCAGTGTCCAGGGCAAAGTGCAGGCTATGTCCCTGAGAAGCTGCACAGGGAATACTTGAACACAGCAAAGAGCAACAAGGCCAGTGGCAAAAACGAAGTGCAGGGTATGTCCATGAGAAGCTGCACAGGGAATGTGTGAGACTGTACAGTTCTATGGACAGTAATAGTAAAGGGGGTAACAATGTGCAGTACAGGCCCACCTGTGTGAGAGACAGGTGTGTGAGGGTGACTACCACTCAGCCTTGGCTGTCAGGTGGACTGGGAGCTGGCTGTGTCTCGGGGACTGTTGGGGCACCTAACCGGGGAGAGAGTGTCACAGCTGAGGTAGAGCCATCAGTGGCTTGGCAAGACAGAGGGCTGCTTTGAACAGGTGGTGTAGTGGCACATGGAGGTGGAGTCGTGCACATGGGAGACACAGTGTGGCTGGGAGATTGTGGAGGGGTGCCCTTCCACTTCTTGGGGATCTTAAATGGCTTGCCTGACTGTGGATCAATGGCAAGTGGGGTAGACACAGCAGGCACACTCACCACCAAAGCTGCATCAGGTACAGACACTGGCACCCCCACCCCCCTGGCAATGTGCTGGATCCAGCAGTACGCTTTGCCTGGCTTCGCCTATGCCCCCCCTTACCCTGTTTACTAGGTGTTACCCCTACAGTGCCCTCCTTCCCCTGCTTCACTGGGCTTGGAATGGGAGTCGAGGTGGTGGGTGAATCTGCCTTCGAGCCCTTCCTAGGTGTAACCTTGGCATGCACCACCTTCTCGGTGGGCACAGAAACTGTATGCTTCTCTTTGCGAGATGCTTTAGGGACAGGAGAGTCTGTGGTTGGTGATGCCTCTGAGGCATGTGAGCCTGAGGTCTGCTTCTTAGCATTTTGTCCCCTGGTGTCGCCTGACAGGTTTTCACTTTGCACTCTGGGGTGGCTTTGGTCTTCTGTGGGGATGGTGTCTGTGCCCGGGACCACTTGGGTTGCTGCTAGTGTGTGCTTCGTGTGCTGTATCGTGACTTTGATGTATGTGGACCGTGGTCACTGTCGTCAGATGTGGCCAATGCCAGGGAGGTGGACAAAGGGACCGTAGCTGTACTGTGAGTATGTGCCTGTTGAAGGTCTGACGTCACTGTGGAGGACAAAGCCTGGACAGTCAGGTGCAGCCCAGCCACGTCTGAATGTATGCCCTCCATGAAAGCAAGCACCTGTGCCAATTTTTTGTCCTGGTCAATGAAGGCATTGAGGAGAGCTGTCTGGCCTACACACAGCTGGCGCAAAAGGTCTACAGACTCAGCACTGATGGCAGCAGGGGAGACAGGGGCAGCAGTGCCAGGGGTGAAGGACACTCTTCCCCTCTTACTGGGGCGGACATGGGCAGCACCAGAGGAAGTGGCTGGGAGGGTGGGCACTGGCCGCTGTGTGGTGGAAGATGATGCAGAGTCCCGGTTTGCTGTGCCTGCCAACATGGATGCATCACCGCTGGCATCAGATGATGTGGTACTTTACATCTCAGACTGGGATTTCTCCAGCAGACTCCTGTCCCCCCTCCGAGGCGCTGGTCAGATCTGTGTCACTGGGCTCCTGTGCAGCTGTAGTGCTTGTCTCACCCCCCCATTGGTGTCCGTCTCCTGTCCCTCCACGAACACAGGAGATGCTGCATGAGAGAGAGAGAGAGATGTAGGGTCAGTTCAGTGGCAGCAACAAAACAAACATATGTAGGCAATGCAGGACAAAAGAGGACTAAATCTACATGTTGCACACCACCCTGTGCAACCACATTGTACTAACTCACTGTATTCACTCAAACAGTGCATGGGAACTGGAAATTCTGGCATGAGGGAGCCATGTGATGACCACACAGCACAACACCCTGCTAGTGGCTCTGTTCAACCAGACACACAACTAGCTCTGAGCACACCTAGGGCCATGATGGGGGCACACTACTTGTTGCCACTGACAGATCTGGAGGGCACAGGAGTGGACACCACAGACAGACTACAACATGACATTCCACAATGGTCATGAGCCCATGCCACCCACCATGTTGTACTTTGAGACCTAAAGACTGGTGCACATTGGTGTCAGATGTCTAGGCCTCCCAAATCTGAGTGCATGCATGGACGCATTGACGAAGGCTCAGTCCGATCGGGCACACTGCCTTTCACTCCTATGGGATTTCCCAGACTACCACAATGCAGACGATACCTGAAGACCACAACTCAGAATGCTTTGGGAATGCACAGCATTCTAATTACCTTTATAAGCACAGGTAGGGCAAATGTGTAACACCTGCTCCCATCCCAGCAGACACTCACATGCCACTGCATCACACTTCCAACATCACATTGGCCAGCGCTGGCACCGGCTCTATACACATGCAGCCACTCCCAGCCAAAGTCACCCTCCCCGAAAGCTCACCCCTGGCTTGCTGCTGATGCTTCTTTAAACGTGCATCCAGCTCAGGCTGTGTCACCGCCAAGATTTGGCTATTAGTGGTGTCATGCTGCGCCGTGCCAAATGCTCAGTGCAAGGAAGCAGCCCCAAGGTCATCTCCGCCATGTTCTTAGCCAGCTGGCTGATGTCACCCCACCTCTTGTGGCAGTGGGTGCGCCATCGGTTTGAGACCCCCAGAGCTCACACTTTGGCTGCAATGGCCCTCCACACGGCCTTATGCTGGTGTACCTTGAGCTGTAGGCATGGGAGACAAGAGGGGGAAAAGATCAGTGACACAGTGTCATATACCTACATCTCTCAGTACAGCAGCAAGATACAAACGTGTTGGACCTGGCCCTTTTGGCAGCTTCACCCCTAAACTTTTTGCATTTATCCTGGCCTTTTCCCCTATGTAGTGTTAGTAGTTTTAGGCCTCTAGGCACTTTAGCACTGTGTCCCAGTGTAAAGTGTGTGCGCTCTGTGTTACATTTGGTGAGACTGGCCTGCCCTCCCATAGGAATGCATGGGGGATATGTGTGTCCATGGTAGTTCCTGATGTGAGAGGAGTGCAGGGGAGAGTTTGGTATGTGCGAACTCGTGAGAATAAATGTGGCGCAATGGTGTGCGCGGATTTATTGTGACTGGTGGAGAAGTGCCACTTCTAAAAGTTGGCATGTCTGTGTGCTGTGTGATGTGAATTGCCTGTCTGGCTTGTGATTGACAGGAGCTGGGAGGGCTGGGGAATTCCAGGAGCCAGGGTGAGTCTGCCCGGTGCTGCCCGGTGGTGAATGGAGAGATCTGCATGTAGATGGGAGGGAGGAGTTGCACCTGGGACCTGAATGGGGCTGGGCCTTCCCTTCCCAATGCTGGCTCCACCTCCTGTGGTGCGTCTGATGTCCCTGACCTGTCCTGTGAATAGAGAGGGGAGCTGAGCAAAACAAAGTGCCCCTGAACCAGTTGTATCTGGTTCTCCCCTTCCCCTACAGTTGCAGAACAAAGGAAAATGCTGTATAAAAGAAGGAGCTGTGACCCCATAAAAATGTTCTTGTTCATTGACTCGAATCTGCCAGGGGACTGTTGCTGCTGGGGCCCAGGGGAAGGCTTACCTCCCTGGGCTATGCCCTGCCCCTGGACCTGGAATAACATTTTTGCTTGGACCCTTTCTGCCTCCTGCGCCCTGTGAGCGCTTTATTTTTATTTCCCCCATGGAAAAGGGGAATGCGTGGGTTCTGGGCAGCGCTGAACTGCCGTCTTTGTCCCCAGGGGGAATCCCCAGCGTAGGGATTCCCCCGTCCTGCCTGTAGCGGGAGCCCACACCGCTTATCTCTTCCTTTACAAATGCGGGTGCCCACCCCGCTTATCTGATCTCCAAATGCGGGTGCCCACCCCGCTTATCTGAAGTCCAACGCGGGTGCCCACCCCGCTTCTACCTTTATTTTAATTAGAGGGAGCCTACCCCTCGTTGCCACCAAGAGAAGACCTCTGCCGCCGCGATCCGCGGCCCGCCTGGTTGTGGGTGGGGCCAGCAGACGGAAGCGGAAGAAGCCGGAAGCATGAGGAGCATGAGGAAACCCGGGCGGGAGCCTACCCCACGCCGGGATGTACTGGAGAGGACGGGGGCCTAACCCGCCTCCCCTTACTCCATTGAGGAAGTCCCGGGACCCTCAAGGTAGGGGCCCGGGTGAAGTAGCAACGAGGCCGCAACCCAGAGATCGTCCATGCGGGTCTCCCGTGTGGAAAGGAGAGCCCCGCACCGCTAAAAAGAGGAGCAACGGAGCCTCCAGGCTCCACGGTGAAGTCCCGGTCCCAGGAGGAGGACCGGGCAAAGAGGAGCACACGCCCAGAGAGAGACTGCCCCGACCAGAGCTGGTGAGTAGGGCTCCGTGGGGGCGATGGCACTTGGGCATTGTGGTGCCCGTGGGGGCACAGAGTCAGAGCGGCCCCGTCTGGCAGCGGGCCGCTCCAACGTGAGGCCCAGCTGTTTCCCGAGCCTACGTGGCTCCAACGACGTGGGCATAATTGTTTTTAGAGCCTAGGTGGTTCCAACCATGGCATAATTATTTTAAAAGGGCCCAGAGGGGTCCATGCTGTTCCCCTGTTGTGTGGCTACTCTTCACAGCTGCCCCGCTTGCGAGAGGGCAGCTGCACCGTTCTTGGGGGCAAGTCCTGCTTTGTGCATAATTGTTTCAGAGACCCGTATGGCTCCAACGAAGGGGGCACATTTGTTTTAAGGGCCATTGAGAGCCCATGCCTCATTTTAATGTTCCCAGGTCCTAGTGGGCAGCTGCACCGTTTAGGTCTTTCTTTGCTTTAGGGGACATGTTGAAATTAGGAGTGAGACGCACTCCTTCGCCCCCATCCCTTTCACAGCTGTGCAGAACTTAGTGCCAGCTGCTACGTTTAGGACTTCGCAGCTTGCACACCCTTGACTTGCGCTGCTTAGGCAGCGCGCCCTGACATTCTGGACACAGGGCATTTGAGCCCCTTTTCTGAGATGGCCAGTTGGCCAGGGGGGGACTGTGAGTTGTGTAGGGCGCCAGGCCCTAATGTGATTTATGTTCATGTGGTTATGCCTAATGTGATTTATGATTAGGATGTTAGTGTCTAATGCGTTAGACTTCTAATGTGAGTGTGGTGCTAGGAAATGTTATTCATTTAGTATGATTTACGCACCCTGTGTTATACCTCTAACTGTGGTTTATGATTATGAGGTTGGTTTGCATATTATGGTTTATGCAAGCGAGATTTATTCCCTAATATAGTTATACTTAGGAGGTCAGGGTCTAATGCGAGATGATGGCCTCAGGTGTTTATGATGGTGAGGTTGGTGCAGAATGTAATGTGCGCCTGATGTGATACTGAGCCTAATGTAGTTTATGTTACAGGCTGATGCTAAGTACAGTGATTACCAGTAGTCGCTGGTGGTGTTCTATGTTTATGATAAATTCTACACTTACTAAGTTCACTTTGTGATGGTACTGATAGTGGTCCAGTGGGCCCTGTCAGGTGTAAATAATCCCTTGTAAATATGACCTAGTGCCAGGTGGCACCCTGTATAATATGTGCTTACTATTCTAATGTGTTATGATAATACAAAGGCTATTTTTAGATATAACCTTGTGTGGAGTTTCTTTTGTGGTGGGCCTGGGATGTTGTTGCTGTGTGCGTGCGCAAATGCTTTACACATTGCCTCTGGGATAAGCCTGGCTGCTCGTGCCAAGCTACCAAGGGGGTGAGCTGGGGTTATCTTTGGTGTGTAACTTCCTTGCCCTGACTAGAGTGGTGGTTTCTGCCTGGCTTTGGCGCACGCCTTAGCCAGCCAGAAATCCCATTTCTAACAAAACTCATCACAGATCCCAAGATATCTCTAACAGAAACACGAATACATCTCACATGGTACATCATGGGAAAAGCTGATGTAAATGCATGCAGGTGTGAGTGGGAACACAGTCCCTGCACATTTCACACACATGCAGGATGCCAGCACTGAAACCCCTATGGAGCCCGCCCATATCTCCAGTCCATACATCACATATCAACCTGTGTCTGGGGGTAGACTCACTGAGTCCAAGACTGCGCAGCCCTCAATGTCCCTGCCCTGTGAATAGATTACTGTGTCATGGATGTCACATTGAGGGTCTTTATCCCACAAATCAAATATCCACATCACAAGGCTGGTCATGTGCAAACTACAGTGCTGAGATGGCTCATAGCTGGAGTGCAAAAAGAAAAGACAGATGTAGCACTCTGTAAGTGAAGTCATGTGTCCTTGTGGGCGGGGACTGTGCAGGCCAGCTGGGCTCACACTGAGATGGACAACAGGGTCACTCACAGCCATTCAGCCAAGCAATCACTGTCCTTACTCCTGCATAACCAACATGCTGCGTCACTGTATGGCTGACAACACAACACAGGTAACTCATACATACATGTGCAGGCAGGGAAAACTTTGGGTACATGCACCTTCCCCTTGGAGACAGCATGTTAGGCAGTACATGACACAACCCCACACTCTCAGACACATACTGAATCAGTCCAACTACATGTGTGCCCCCCTTCACTCCCCCCCTCCTGTTGAGGACCTACCATGACATTTGGGGCACCATAAAGCCTTGGGTACTGTGTGAGCACCTCGTCCACCAGGACCTCCAGCTCCTCGCTCGTGAAGGGACTGGCATGGATCTTCTCTGTCCTTGCCATCACTGTGGACATGAGACAACAGCGGCAGAATTGGGTGGTGAGGGGTCTCTGGCAGTAGTCCCTGGAGGCAGCAGCAGGTAAGTGGTTACTGGCAGCAGTCCCTGGAGGCAGCAGCAGGTGAGGGGTCACTTGCAGCAGTCCCTGGAGGCAGCAGCAGGTGAGGGGTCACTAGCAGCAGTCTCTGGAGGTAGCAGCAGGTGAGGGATCACTGACAGCAGTCCCTGGAGATAACAGCAGATGAGGGGTCACTGTCTGCAGTCCCTGGAGGCAGCATCAGGGGAGGGGTCACTGGCAGCAGTCCATGGAGGCAGCAGCAGGTGAGGGGTCACTGGCAGCAGTCTCTGGAGGCAGCAGCAGGTGAGGGGTCTCTGGCAGCAGGCTCTGGGAGCAGTGGAAATGTTAGGCTCCCTCCCACACATATATAGCCCCCTGGGTTCGTTTCAAAGGTGCCAAGCTGCGGCAATTGGTGGTCCAGGCCTGCCTCTTTCAAATGCATACAATGACCGTCTCCGCGGTGGCGGAGCACGCCTACTGCGATTTTCAAAAATTACATCCTGCCACCGCAATCAGGGTTTCCATTTGCTGTAAGGGCATGCTCCATGCTGGTGACACACCGCTGGGGCCCGGTGTGCGCTACCGCGATGGTGCATCTTCCAAATGCATCCAATGACCGCCTTCATGGTGGCGGAGCACGCCTACCGCGAATTTCAAAAATTGCTTCATGCCACCACAATCAGGGTTCTCATTGGCTGTAAGGGCATGCTAAATGGCGGTGACACACGGCTGGGGCCCGGTGTGCGCTACCGCGATGGTGCCTCTTCGAAATACATCCAATGACCGCCTTAGCAGTGGCGGAGCACGCCTACCGCGATATTCAAAAATTGCATCATGCCATCGCAATCATGGTTCCCATTGGCTGTTATGGCATGTTCCTTGGCTGTGACACACCGCAGGGGCCAGGCGGTAGCTACCGCGATTTGGGCGGCGGAGCATGCCAACCGCCATTTCGGCATGTCTCCATGCCTATCACTACCGCACTTGTGTATTGTGGATTGCTGGTGACACACCGCAGGGGCCAGGCGGTAGCTACTGCGATTTGGGCGGCGGAGCATGCCAACCACCATTTGGGCATGTCTCCATGCCTATCAAAACCGCACTTGTGTACTGTGGATTGCTGGTGACACACCACCAGGGCCAGGTGGTAGCTAACACGATTTGGGTGCCATACAATGGCAATGGCCATCTGGCAAACATCAACAGTGCACCGCTCCCACATGGTCAATGGCATACCATTGTGCACACAATTCCAATGTTCCATTTACTCCACTGGTGACTACACATGCCATGTTTGTGTATGTGATTTCGTTGATTGGCCTGTACTCCCTCACATGTCACTTACGATACTGATGGTCGTGTATGCAGGACAGTGTTCTGTACCCTACAATGTGTACACATGTCAATGTGTTGATATGCATTGACAATCACAGCAATGTTTATCTCAATGAATGATGATCTTTTTTTCATGTCCTTTTATGTCTGATCATGCACACAATCGTCATTTCTGCTCCGACTGTGATCATTGTGTTGTGGATGTGTGCCAGGTTAAAATGACGCACGAAGGTGCGTCAGGTACAGCAGCTAGGCATGAGACAGTGGGGTTGATTTGTTACACATATGCTGGATGCTATACTGTTGTAATTTACCTCTTCCCATGTCCTGTTGGTACTTTCCTCTTCCCCCTCCTCCCCTCCTCATAGAACGTTCCGATAGAGCCTGTGTTATAATGTTGAGATCTAAAACACTTGAGGAGACTGGGTGAATGGAATAAAGAAGCACGTTCTTACCTGCACTGCGTCTTCTTTCTTTTGATTTGGAACTATAACACTGGCGACGATCCTGCGTAGGGGGCAGCCATTCACCTCCCCTTTCTCTGCTTTCTCCTCTTTGGGAGTCTCCAGCTCCTTGACATTCTCCAGCACTCCGGTGTGCTTGTTCAGGTGACCTGCCGGTGGAGGCTTGTGCTGTCCTCGTCATCCTGCATCATCCTCACAGCTGGGAGCATCTGTGCACTTTTGGATACTCCTTTTAAGATTTATCCAACTGCCTGCTGGAGTTCCTTCTTTCACACTTTGCCTGTGGAGAATGCTGTGTTTCCTTTCTGTGGCGCTGTGCTGGGAGTGCCGCCAACTCCTTGTGGTCTGCTTTCTTCTGGCTGTTTCTGTGCCTTCCTGGCGTTGGTTCCCATCCACATCTGGAGACCTATATGATTTTTTCTGAGGCTTTTCTCCTCCGCACTTGCCTTCGTTGTGCGCCCGGAGACTGGTTGTTCCGCCTCACTCCGCACAGTTCTCCTGATCGGACGATGCCAACTGCCGCTCAAAGTACACTGCGGCGTCTTCATTTTTCGCTGTTGTGCTGTCTTCCGCTTAAAGCTGTTCCTCATTCCTGCCTGGCCTGTTTCACGTGAGTTCTGGGAGGTTATCGGTGCCACCTCTCCGCCAGTTCCCTGGAGACGTGTCCCTGCATCCCCTCCCTCGGCCGGCTCTCCACAAGTTCCTACTTCAAGACGCTCCCGGCGCCCCAGCTACCTCACAGCCGAGTTTTCTCGTCAGTTCCTTTTCAGTTGACACCCGGTGCCCCAGCCACCTCATAGCCGGGTTCCAGCGTTATTAAGCTCCAGCAACTAGTCAGTAAGACTTTCTTTATTAACATGTGCTGCAGATTATTCCTCAAAATTTTGGAATCTATTTTGACTGTTTAAACATCTGTTGTTGGTGCGTTTCTTCGGTGATACGCACACCCGGTGCCCCAGCCACCTCACAGCCTAGTTCCAGCATTAGTCAGCCCCAGCAATGAGTCAGTAAGACTTTCTTTAGTTACATGTGCTGCAGTTTATTTCTCAAATTTTGGAATCAATTTTTGACTGAATGTACACCTGTTGTTGATGAGTTTCTTCGGTGATACACACACCTTCCTTCAACAAATTAACTCGTTCCCCTTTGCATTTTATCATCCACTGTTTTCAGGTTAATCTGTAGACTGTGCAAACTGTGTCTGCATTTCTCGGTGATACGCACACCTCATTTGCAGTAACTTTGTACATGTTGTTTCACTCACCTGAGATGTGCCTTGTACGGTGATACGCACACCTTCTCTTCAGAAATTATTGTCTCTTTATTCAACCAAAGTTTAATTACGGCGCCATTTTAATTTTTTTTTACTGGTTTACCTTTATTAACATTATCCAATATTGCTTCCTGTTCTCTGTGATTTAGAAATTCCATTATATTTGTCCCCTTTTTGCAGTCTATTATTATTATTATCAATGGGTAGTCCAGGCATAAATCAACCTCCATCTTTCCTAAATGATTGTGGTGACCCTGAAATTCATTGGAAAGACTGGGTAAAATTATTTGAATCTTACCTCATTGCCATGATGGGTGAGAAACTTTCTGCGTTGCGTAAACAGCACATACTATTACATAATGTAGGTGTTCATGGGCGTAAAGTGTATGAAACTCTTGCTGAACCCGATTTAGAAGATGATGATGACTCTGATGCCTATGATATTACTTCAATGAAATTAGAAGCACATTTTGGAGATAAAGTGAACGTGGTCTTAGAAAGCCATAAGTTCTTTAGCAGAATCCAAGGGAAGAACGAGTCAATTAATAACTATATAGCAGCTCTCAGGGGTTTAACTAAATTGTGTGAGTTCGGAGATCTAAATGATTCCCTTATAAGGGACCAATTAGTTAGATGCACAAACAACACAAGAGTTCAAGAGAAGTTGCTTGCGAAAAACCCTTCCTTGAGAGAAGCAGTTGCAATTGCACAATCCATAGAACATACTGCCAAATGTATAAGAGAAATGAAATCAAAAGTTGAAGTTGTTGCGACTGTTCAAACAGAAACTTCAAATAGTGACATTCTTAAAATAAAAAACAAAGAAGTTACAAGAGAAACTTCTTCTGCAAGACCAACTAGAGATGGCCAAAGTCTTAAATGTTTTAGATGCAGCAGCAACAATCATTTAGCTAACAGTCCTTTCTGCTCCGCACGTGGCGTCACTTGTAAAAAATGTAACAAGAGAGGTCACCTAGCTAGAGTGTGTAGACAAGGGGAAAATTATACTTCTGTAAAAATGGTTAATAAGGATAATGAACCTCCAGCAAAATATGTTTTTCAATTAAAAGACAATGATGAGCCTTCCAAACCTAACGATCCTAAATGCACTGTACATATTGACAACAAGCCAGTGGAAATGTTTGCAGACTCCTGCTCCCCATTCACGCTCATCAATATTACAGACTTCAAGAATGCTATGAGAAGTGTTAATTTAGAACTTAATTCTCCTGATATTTCACCGGAAGGGTATACCAAGGACCCCATTCCTCTCTTAGGATGCCCCATATCCTACCAATAAAGACGAATTAAAGAGCCTTCTTGGGTCTTGCTGAATATATTGCAAAATATGTAAAAAAAAATGCTGAGTTGTGTGATGGATTGCGTGATCTCATGAAAAAGAGTGAAGAATTCACATGGTAGAAGAAACATGATGACATGATTGACAATCTTAAAAGACATATTCTGACGTCACCAGCTTTAGGAGCCTTTGATCACAAAAAGAAAACGCTTTTAACCACAGACGTCTCCAACAAAGGGTTGGGGGCGACACTTTCACAAAAAAATGGAAACGGTGAAACTATAATAGCGTTTGCCTCTCTGTCCCTTAGTCTCTCAGAACGCAATTATTCCGTTATTGAGAGGGAGGCGCTAGCGTGCTTCTGGGCAGTTAACCATTTTAAGATCTTTTTGTGGGGCACCAAATTTGTTATTCGCACAGACCACAAACCTTTGACTTTCATGTTCTCATCTAAAACTGACAATAAATCTCCTCGCATCATGAAATGGGTATTGGGATTGGAAAATTACTGTTTCAAAAGAGAGTATTTACCTGGACCTGAGAATGTTGTTGCTGACTACTTATCAAGGTCTCCCCTCAGTTTCAGTCAGGGTGAAGATCAACTTGATGTGCCAATCTTGTCTACATACACATCTTCCATCCATCACTAAGGAGGAATGGGAAGAGAGAATGAAGAATGACAAAGACTTGCTTGTCCTAAAAGACCTTATCATTAATGGTTGGCCGGAGAATAAATCCCAAGTTCCTGACACTATCAAAGACTTTTGGGAAATAAGATATGAACTATCTCTCATGGATAACAAAATTTTCCGTAATGGGAAAATTGTCCCTCCAAAAAACATGTAAAACAAAATAGTTGATCTGGCTCACGAAGGGTACTTGGGCAGGAGCCTTACAAAAAACAAACTCAGAAGTTGTTATTGGTTTCCTAAGATGGACTCCTTAGTAGAAGTGAAGGTGAAAGAATGCACCAGTTGTGCAAAAAGTAATAAGAGCAAGGTCTTAAGGAAGGTGCCCCTATCTCCTGTCGTAGCTCCAGAGATTCCATGGACCAAGTTAGCCTTAAATATAATTGGTTCCATGGAAATTTTGGGAACTCAAAAAAGATTTATGTTTGTCCTTATTGATTATACATCACACTGGATCAACCTCAAATTTACTCCCACCACTAACACGACAAATCTCATTTCCTTCTTGGAGAATATATTTTTCTTCGAAGGCATACCAGCCACCCTTATCACGGACAATGGGGTGCAGTTCACTTCCGAATTGATGAAAGATTTCCTTGTCAAGCTAAACATAACACACGAGAAAACTGCACTCTAGTGTCCTAAAGCAAATGGTGGAAAGAGCCAACCGTATGATCAAAGATCACATTCAGTTAGCAATCTCAAACAACCTTAAAGTTGAAGAATCCTTGAAAGAATGTATTTGGGCTTATCACACAACACCTAATCTCGTCACAGGTATATCTCCTTTTGTAATGTTAAGAGGGAGAGAACCTAGCACGAAGTTGAATCCCAGGTGGTTGGAAGGTGGTTAAGAAGGTCACGTTCAACCAAGAAAAAATGCATCTGAAAACTCAACAACATCAAATGAAATACAAAAAATGGTATGACCAAAAATATGGAGTTAAAGAGCTTGATCTTCATCCCAACACACCTGTTGTGATGAAAAAAAACCACTCATGTTCAACCAGGTGTGAGTAAGTATCTGCCTTCTCAAAGAGTGATCAAAGCTAGCAAAAATGTGGTTCACCTTGACAATAGGCAGACTTGGAGTGGAGATAGATTGGTCAATGTCACTTAACCAATGTTGTACTTTCTGGTTTATTTTCTCCTCGCCATGTTCTTCTCACTTTTCCAAGGCAGGGAGATGTGTTGTAATTTACCTCTCCCATGTCCTGTTGGTACTTTCCTCTTCCCCCTCCTCCACTCCACTCCGATAGAGCCTGTGTTAGAATGTTGAGATCTAAAACACTTGAGGAGACTGGGTGAATGGAATAAAGAAGCACGTTCTTACCTGCACTGCGTCTTCTTTCTTTTGATTTGGAACTATAACATATACTCCCAGGCGTGCCCATGTTAACTGTGGCCATATTCCTATGTACATTCACAGTGACCGGGGTTGTGTTTGAGGTACTTGTTTTGTGTAAGTTGTGAGGTGTGCCATTTGTGTAGCTGAAGGTGTCCCTACATGTAAGCTGGTCTGTAACTTTTGATGACAGTCATTGTTGGCGTTGTGTCATCCAGAACGTTAGATGCTGTGCCCATCTCATGATGTATTGCACTGACATGTGTCCACTTTAATTTCAACTAGGAGGAGACCAAATCTGCTTTGCCACTTGACAGTGCTGGAGGACATGGAGGATGTGGCGATCATCCGGAAATGCCGTCTGGATAGAGCCACCCTACAAACCCTTTGTGATATGTTGGAGGTCCATCTGCAGCCTCGCAGGACATATCCAACAGCTTTCACCCCAAATTATAAGGTGATGGCGGCCCTGCATTTTTTTTGCCACAGGACACGGTGGCCAGAGCAGGTGGGATTTCACAACTGATGTTCAGCATGGTGCTGCGTGATGGCTACTGTGCCTGAAGGAAAAGCAGACCCCTTGCTCCCTTCGTCCTCCGGTGACTCCACTGAGCTCCGGTGCCACGAAAACAGCCATTGCCTGCTGTTCCAAATCCCTCGGCCCCCTGTGACTCCATCGAGCTCCGCTGCTGAAAAACAGCCCCTTCTCGCTGTCCTAACTCTGCACCAAATCCGCAGATGTTCCGCCACTTCCGGCATTGAAGTCTAAACTCTCCGGACCAGGAGCCATTTATTCTATTTCGTTTTCAATAAGGTGGCCCCTTCCGATCTATCTCCCTTAACTGGACCATCACAGAGCCTCTCTCAAGGCGTCCAAACTGTATCAGGCAACTGTTTAGTTTTTAGTCCTGATGATGATCCCATTGTATTAGGAGCTAGGGATCGAAACGTCGACTTGTCTAACAGCACCGCATTTTAACCATTGTATAAACCATAATGTGGTGCTTGTTGGTATGAGCTTACTTAGGATTATTGTGTAATGTAAGCCGCCTTTTTGCTCCCAAAGTGCTTGCTTGCTATATAATTTTTTTTCCCCCCTTTTCCTATTTTGTGAATTCCTTTTCCCTTTAAGCTCGGTACAGGATTGTGCCTATGGTTCAACCCTTGTTGCCTCTTTCACTCTGTTTATTCCCTATGCATTGTTCTGAATAAATGTTCCTCTGCTCGGCTGGGCACTGGAAGACTTTTCATAGCGCTCACTGTAGTCTATGTTGAAATGATTGTACTATTTTTTCCTAAACTAAGGACCCTTGTTCTTAAAAATGCGTGATGTTCTGTCCTCCATGATGATATACAAGGACAGATATATCCATTTCCCCAGGGGTCCTGAATTGGCAGCTATGAAGTGAGATTTCTATTCCCTTGGATGGTCAATCTGCTTCCAGAGCGTGCATGGATTGTGGGTGAGTGTGCCTAGTCGTATGGCATGCTGGGTGTGTGACCTACTGCCCTCTGCCTCAGAGACATTGCAATGTCTATTTGTGTTTGTCATACTTAGGTGACTCTGCATATCCCAACCGTCCCTGGTGGCTGAACCCACTGCGGAATCCCAGGACCCTGGCTGAAGTCAACTACAATGATGCCCATGGGACGACACGACGTGTGGTGGAATGTACTTTTGGTCTGCTGAAGTCACGTTTCCGCTGCCTGGACAAGACGGGTGGTGCACTGGAGTACTCGCCCGGGAAGGTGTGTAAGATTGTAGTGGCATGCTGCATGCTCCACAACCTAGCCATTCGCAATGAGACTCCCCTACTCCTGGATGATAATGAGGACCCAAGGCCCCCGCCTGCAAACTAACCTCTGTCCTGTGAAGACGACAGTGGAGAGGAGGAAGGTGTTGACTTCACTTGAAGGTGGGTGACAATGTACAATGTACCCATTGTCTGATGATGTTGCTGTTGTCGTGAAGGGGTATGTGAGAATTGCAACAGCAGCGAGTTGTAGACAGTGGTGGTTGGAAATGTTTCTGGGACCGGTCATTTAGGAGCACCTACAGGATGTGTATGTTGACACTTGTTGCCCGTTGTGACATGTGCAAGTTGGATTATCTTGATGGTAGGTGTTGTGTGATGTCTGTGATGCAACACCCAGACCAGTGAATGTTGTTCTGTTTTATTTTCTTAGGTGCCTTCAACTTCTCCTTGCCTACATACAGTCCATACTCCTGGTACATTGTGATTGAAGAATGTACATCCTGCAATAAAGACGGAGCAGACACAACAACATGTGTATGAGGAATTTATATTTACAATGGTGACATGAAGGGGGTGGACATTTACATTGAGGATGTGGCGGAGCAGTGAGTTGACAGTTGTGGTACATGAGATAATCGAGTAGTCACCACATTGATGTGGTGACCCAGTCCAACAGTAGAATGCCATCCACAAGGCAGTGTGGGGAAGGACAGTCCAAAAAGTCAATGCAGTGGTGAAGAGGGTTGCCATCAGAGCTGGCTCCATGGCTGGCTTTTGGCAGGTGCTTCGCCTCCAGATACTCCCATGGTTTTCTTAGGACGGCCCCTTCGTCGCTTGGCAGGGGGACCCTGCTGCAGGGCCAGTGGGGTCTGAGGACTCACCCCTCTCCGTGGGCGCAGGGGAGGATGGTGAACTGTCATCCTGTGGCCCACTAGAGGTAGGTGGAGGTGTTAGTTGTGGCACAGGCCTGTCCCTAAGTACCGCCACTTGCTGGCCCAAGAGGTCCAGAATTTGTCCCATGCGGGTGTCAATGGACCTCATCAACAGGATGAGCTCACGTAACAGTTTGTCCGACCGGCCCGCTTGTCCCTGGGCCTGTTCATATGCACCAAGGACTGTGATGATGTGGTCCAGGGATTGGGTCCCAGCCTCTTGGTGTCTGTGGGTGACCCTGCCCCTCCCACCTACCCAGCTGCCATGGACCGGTTGCCTCACCACTGTGGGCACCCGCATCCTCTCCCTGCCCTCCTCTGTTGGTGGTGTGGGGTGGTCATCCTCTGGGACAGGGGGAGTGTTGCAGGCAGCACTGGTGGTGGTGGTGGAGGATGCACAGGCCATGACAGCAGGGGTCTGCAGAGGTGTTTGTATTGCAGCAGATGTGGTGGGGGGGACGATGGTGTCCTGGGACCTGTTGCTCCCTGGCACACCTGATGGGCCGGCTTCGAGCTCATCGTCCAGAGAATCCCGAGAGTCAAAATCCGAGAGTCCATGTACCGGTGGGGGAGACAGCTGTGCAGGTTGCTGGTGTTGTCCTCTGCAGTGAGTTCTTGGTGACCTGTGGGTCAGATGGGAAATTGTCATTGTAGTGCACCCCGCAAGCTTAGTGTTAGCTGTGTGTCAATCACTGTTTGCACACTACACAGTTGGCTGATCATCACATTGTTTTCTATCTACACTACTGTGCCTCCTGACATGATGCAGTGGTACATGCATTGCTTGTCCATGGTGTGAGGTGTCAATACATACCATGCGCCACGTGCATAATTTGTGATTACAGGGACCTGTTGACATCTAGGGACTGGCACAACATAATATTTCATTGTGGACTCTTTGTTGATTTGTCTGACCTGGCAGACGTCACATCTGGCCATGGACTGGCCATTGTCATCTACTGCATGCCTCTGTCCTGTCATGTGCATATCTTGATTTGTACCACCAAACATGCATTCTTATTTTTCGAATGGTACTCTGGCCCCATGGCACTGCACATGTCAATAGGTGCTGTGCATGATTGTGCCCAATATTTCTTTTACATGTGCATTGGTGTTTCACACTTTGGTAGCTGTGACAGCTTCCTTTGCTTACCTGTGTGCACACTGTGCGTGGCAACGGGGTCGGTGTGCATATTTGTGCAATGAGAGGGCCGGTGTTGTCATATGGCACCATTTCTTTAGTGACGAATGGCTGGGTGCACGTACTGGCTGTTGTGTGCTCTAATTTGACTTTGTTATGTGACACATCTGTGTGTGCGTGGTGGAGTCTTACATCCTGCTCAGTGGGGTCACAAGACAGAATAATATGTTGTGGTACAGGCCTCCCACCCCCAAACACCCTCACTGTGAAGAAGGCTACCTACCTGTACGTTTGTTAGGTGTACTGCAATGGTTTCCAACTGCTTCTAGGTGGGGGAGTGTTCCATCCTGCTGAGGTGTGGGCCAGGGGGCCTGGTGGGAGTTGTGGTACAGGCCTCCCACCCCCAGACACCCTTCCAGGGAAGATGGCTACCTACCTGTGAGTTTGTTAGGTGTACTGCAATGGCTTCCAACAGCTTCTAGGTGGGGGAGTGCTCCATCCTGCTGAGGTGTGGGACAGGGGGCATGGTGAAAGTAGGGGTTGTGAGAAGGTGGCCTGATATATGCTGTCCACTAGTTCTAGTGGGCACCTTGTATCAGTCCAAACAACCCCTTATGGTGAATTGGTTAAAGACAACCTTTATTGAAAGCTATCCTAGTGGTAGCTATGGAGACCAGCCTTCAGGCTAAGTCTTGAAGGAATGTAAAGCAGCTTGTTTTACCAGTCTATAATCTCTTGAATGATCAAATGAAAGGACAACCACACCAGGTATATGTTCAAAATATATGTATTTAAGATAAAACACACCCCTCTAGTCTCTTTGAGGCTGGATTTCAAAGTACTTTGTTTACAAGTTAGCAATTATCAGTAATTGCACAAATACGCATTTGGGCCCTAGGGGCGGACCAAATCACATACCAAAAAAGTGGTATAAGAACCATGACTGGGCTAGACACAAGGCCTAAAGCCTGTAGAATCGCTGGGACCCCAAGGAACCACCCAAGTAAGTGACACAGGGGACCCATGGGGACTGTATGCAGTGTGTAAACACAAACGCGGTACCCATTATCTTCTATGGGCAATGTCGTGTTTGGAAATTTAAAGATTAAGGACACTTAGAATCGAGTCAGGACCAAACCCGTTTGGACTTAAGAAGTTCTAGGGCTAGCACCCATGGTAGCACCAGAGTACTAGAGTTACCTCACCCAGGGAAGCTGGGTGCATAGGTTTCTTTTGGTGTTGGGTCGCGTCGTCAATTGCAATGGAAGCCTGCAAATAACTGCTGCTGCCGTGAAGAGGAGAAGTTTCCGAAGAGATCCAAGCCTGGATCTAGGATGTAAGGAACCTGAAAGCAGAGGGGACAGAGTCTGGGTCACTAGCCAGTGACCGAGGGCAGGATGGACCAATGCCCACAGACGTCGGGTGCTTCAGGTGAGTTGATCGGTGTCTTGACTCTTCAGCCACAAGGTCTAGGAGGTGTCAACTAAGTCTGTGAGCCGGATTCAAGCTGTCCCACGAAGTCTGTCGAGTGCTGTGGTGTCGGCGACCAGAATAGACCCAACAAGCCTTGGCAACAGCAAGTCACTGGAATTCAGAGAAAGGACTGCGGATCAGACCTGCAAGGTCTGAGGGACTCACCCAGCAACAGTAAGTCAGGGCACACCTGGATCAACCAGGAAAGCCCTATTAGAAGAGGAGTTGCCTTCGTGGGGACCGGCTAGCCAACAGGCTAGTGATCGCGAAGGAGCCTTGAGAGGTCGCACTTGAAACGGGCCCACGGGTCACTCGTGGATTGGAGGCCAGCAATCTTTGGTGCAGGAGGTGCTCAAAGCTGGGGCTACTCGGAGCCCAAAGCACAACTTATAGGAGGACCAGGAAGATAGTATGCTGCAAAAGTTCACGGAGTCCAGGGGTCATGGTTCCATGTCACACACACTCGAGCCACGGGCCTCAGCTTTGCTGAGGACTCAGAGTAGCCTCGGGGAAGTCTGAAAATCCACCTCTGGTGATGCAAAGACTTCGGCATCCGGCGGTAGCTTCAGCAATGCAGACCGGTGAGTTGCTTTTTTAGTGCCTGCCAAGCAGAGGAGTCACTCCTTGACCCCAAGGTAGATTTCTTCAGTCTTCTAGTCAGGATAGGAAGTCGAAGGTCCAGGATTTATGTTGCAGAGTTTCGTCCAGGGTAATCTAAAGTCACAAGGACTGGGTTCCCATACTTATACTAAGTTTGGGGGTTGGACATACTCTAGGGACCCACCTATTGGAGGGTTTGGAAAGAGGGGTGGTTACACCCATTTCCTTTGTCCAGGTTCGCGCCAGAGCAGGGGCAGGTAGACCCTGCAACCGGTTTGAACTGGACTATGCACATGGACACCAAGTGTGCCTCCAGCGCAGGGCTTCAAAGCACCGGAGAGTGCTCCCACCCAGCCCCAATACCCATCTGCCTGTCTGGGGAGGTGGTTACACCTCCCTTCGACAGGAAACCTATTGTCCAGGCCTCCCCTGTCGGAGTTTCGGTCAGCAGCAGGAGGCCAGACCCGTGTCTGTGGCAGAGACATCCATTTTGTGATGCCAGGACTCAGGAAAGCCCTACCGGGTTTGACCAGTGTGACCATGTCTCTCCATTTAGAAGGGTGGAATGCTACCCCCGCCGCCAGAACTGGGGGGGGGGGGGGTAGTATTCCAAAGCGTTTGACACTAAACAGGACATGTTTTGATGCAGCCATTCCAAAGTTAGCATTTACCGCGAGGTTATAATGTACTTAAGAGTATATGGTATGGCTGTATCACAGAACAGAAAATAAAGAGAAGATGACGAAAGTAGTATTTGTGAGCCAATTTTATGAGATCAGCAATAAAATAAAAAATGTGATTAATAAACATTGGAATATTTTAAATAATGATGAGAATATTATACTAGAAAGACCTATTTTTGCTTATAAACGTAACACCAGTCTTCGCAATCAATTGGTCCACACATACAGAGAGGAAACATCCCAAAAACAGAGGACCATTGACAATGTTAAACTTACTGGCAATATCAAATGTGGCAACTGCTCACTATGTACACAATGCATTGTGGCAAAGGAGATACAACATAATGGCATAACCATAGTTGCTCAATGACTTAACATTTGTCACAGTAAAAACATCATATGCCTGCTGAAATGCCCCTGTGGACAAGCATATGTGGGGGAGACAAGTCGAGAATTGCGAATACGCCTTTTGGAACATAGGTCAGCTATAAAAACAACGAAAATTAATGCCCCCTTAGTCACCCATTTTCTAGAACAGGGTCATAAAGAAAATAACTTTGAATGGTTTATTTTAGAAAAAGTTACCAAGAACAAAAGAGGAGGAAACATGGAAGCTAAGAGAAAGGCGAGAGAACAATAGTATATCTGCATTTTCAATCACATTAGACAGGGGCTTAACTCCCGTAACGAATGGGAAAAACTTTTGAAATAGCACAGGGAAGATATATTTTAATCTCCATGTAATCAGAACATTAGTTACTCATTATGTTTCCATTTTCTTCAACGAGCCTCTTATAGATATAGGAGGAAGACACAAATAAATAAACCGCTCTTTTTATTAAAAAAAAGGGGGTGTTTATAAATGTCCTGTTAGTGGTTCCATTTAGACGAAACAACTAAGGAGTTAAATCTATATGGGTTTTTGGAAAGATTGAGAAAATATATATATATATTGAGGTCTCAGACCCAATTTAAAGAATTACGTTCCTAACAATGAGTTTGGCTTTCACCATATGTCCATCTAAATTGAGAGATGGTGTTTGTAATGAGGGCGATTACTCCTATCACGAATATAGCACAGACCACTATATGTAAAATACCTCTTTTTTGTAGAATCCGTCTTTTAGTCACCCCATTATATGAAATACGATGTTTTTAATAAGTCCCGTTTCTACTGGGGATTAAAAGTATACTGTGGGTATATGTGCCGAAAGATACTTTCAATAATATATACCTGCCACTCCGTTCATATGGATGACAATATTGTTCCTTATGGAAAAAGCACATTTTGCAACAAAATAATCGGTGGAACATGATTAGTCCGTTTCCTTAAACATGTATTTTTGGATTGAGCCCACTCAAAAATGGTAGACACGGCTTATGCTGATTAGTCAGTTTTTGACTATTATGATTTGGCCATCTCTTTAGGCCCAATATGTATCCTTATCCAAGATGGCGGATCCGCCCTAGTTTACAAGTCCTCTATCTATCGTTGCCAATTTCTTTAATGGCGGACACGACGACAAGTTTAAAAACGGCAGCGGAACGGGGCTTGAGTTTATTGAATTGACGAACTGAGAGACAGGAGCAGGCCGTGAGATTATTTAGTCCCGGTGAGTGACCTTTGGGATCTGTGGATGTGCTTCTTCGGTTTGTATGATTTTAGTGTATCGATACAATTTTAACAGTGGGAACTATGTGAGTTTTCGATATCGGAACTCGCAGCTATGTTAGACAGGTTGTAACCACATTGGATAGATCTATGCTACGTTAGGTGAGGTGAGGTGGATAAGCCGTGGCTTCATTTGTTCTTTCGTCCCTTCTAACCATAGGATGGGTACGGAGATCTGACTTGTGTGCTAAATAACATCTTCTTACTTGACACATATTTTGTGTCAACAGTGGCATTGTTTTCTTTATACTAATACAATACATATGAATGGACTTTAAGCTCGCTGTATATTTTTTTGAATCTTTGTTCCGAAAAGGGCAATAAGCCACATTTCAGTAATTTGACTTTTGTGCTAATTACAGTTTTATCGTGACTTATTTGGTCATTGTGACTCTCTTATAGGCAGATTGCTTGTAGAATATAAAAGTACTATTGATGAGGTGCAGTCTTGGCTATATAGGCCCTGTGTGAAGACCATAGCTCCTGTGGTTATACGAGTTTGGACCCGGGAAGCAGGTACAATATGACAGACAGAGATATAGATATATTTTTTAAGTCTATTTGTTATTAATAATCAAAAACAATGTTAGATCGAATGTGAACGAATGAATTGTATATCTTGCAATTTAGTGGATGAGGCTGGTGTCCGCGGGCGTTATCTTCTTCCTGTGGTTTTAAGCATTTTCTGACACCGTCGAAGATTTTATCAAGGTATTACCATTAGAGAAAAAAAGATCACTTCTCAACTATAAAGATGTAAGAGGAACAATAGAAGTCTAGACCTCTATACAATCTATGGCAGTGACTATATATTATTTGATATATATCTTTTTAGGGAGGAGACTGTGTCCCCCTATATCGAGCAACAATTGTGAGGTGCTATATGTGAAGAAAGTCCTAACTGTGAAAGGAGAGACACAGCGTCCTCCAGTCTATCTAAGATCAGGCGGGTAACTCCCTCCAGATTAATAAGATTATTTGAATGGTTATTGTGTGGATGAGAGTGAGAGTCAGTCTGATTTTAATAATTATGGACAGCATCTTTTGTGAGACCGAGAGTATAACATTGGAAACATTCATTTTAATGTTTTTTAGCCATTAGTAAATTGCTATACATTTTTTGTTAACAAATGACATTATGGTATCCAATGGCTAGTTTTATGAACTTATGTAATAATTTGTATTATAGTTTGAACAATAATATCTTATATGTATTTTTTTATATATTGTTTTTAGATATCACGACTTGGGAGACTTATTATAAGTGTTTGTTGGCATGAAGAAGGTGGTGAACTGAACGATACCACCGAAACGTGTTGCTTTTATTTAATAACTTTGTAGAAAGGATTGAAACATCATCTGGCTGGAACACAGGATTTTCTGGCTTAAGAAGGCACTCAAAACTACATTAGAATTGAGCAGGAGAAATACAATGTGTACTGCATATCTAAATGTAAACATTAGCATCTAGGTTTATGCATTTCAAGTGCCTGTAATATACAACTTATTGGTGTTTGTTGACTCCTTAAAGACTACAAAGTTCTCCCATTTGTTACATGGATGATAAGTTTTTATCAAATTTGATGATATTAATAAGGAATATATGATATATTTTCTATATATTGTATTCTCGGTCTCTATTTTGGTGCTGGTACTAAGTTTAATTGATTGAATGTGAGAAAGTTGGTGTATGCTTTACAAGGAGCCCAAAGGGATCTTTTTGTTTGACATAAGTGTCTTTTCATTGGTGTCCTGTCCCATTGGCGTAGTGGGACCCCTCTCGCTTTTTTTTAAATCTAGTACAGTCCGTGTGACTGGAGAGCCTGGGACTCTGTCCCGTTGATATTATATATTTACACACCTTTGTGTTACTTTGTGCCAGCTTGTTCAGGCGGATGGATCCATTTAAAACCTTCGGGTTTAGCGAGGACCAATACAATAAAATAATTAATAGCAAAAAAGGTAATAAAATCACGGTCGTTGCAGGTAATGGTTTAAAATGGGGCACCTTACTCAATTTAATGAAAAAAATGGTAAGAACGGACGCCCATGCAGAGTTTTTAATTGAGTATGTTGAATCCGGCGTTATACCAATTGGTTTGCAGATACGGAATGAACCTGGTTTGTTCTTTGAAAACAAAAATTTTTTAGAAATTTGGACTCAAATATCTAACCGTTGCAGCCGAGATTGGATGCTTCTCATTATAGAGACTGCTCAGGAAATAATCATTTCAGAAAGTGAGGCTATAGAAAAATTAGAACTTGAGTTATCAGAAAAAACAGTATTAGGGGATGCCAAATCTAAGTTGGAGGAGATCAAAAAAAATGTAGATGGTTATAGAGACTACTTAACTAATAAAAAAACAAATAAACTCAAAAAAGATATTAATAGATTTAGCCAGGAACTTGCCTACCCATTCCTTAAAGAGAATTATTACGATCAGAAGAATGAACCAGGA
This sequence comes from Triturus cristatus, assembly GCF_964204655.1. Lineage (NCBI taxonomy): Eukaryota > Metazoa > Chordata > Amphibia > Caudata > Salamandridae > Triturus > Triturus cristatus. Next base: position 1,708,375,701 of record NC_140590.1, read on the forward strand.
TGGGATAGAAATCCATATAGAAGACCTAGGTACACACGGAGTGGTAGAAAACAAATAACATTCTCTGAGACAAGTGGGTCAAGCAGTGATGAGGAATACACACATAGGGAAGAAAATACACGAGGGCCGACAGAACAACAGGGGGCTTTTTTAGAACAACAAAACAGAAGAGGCAGATACAATGGGAACCAGATGGGAGGTCAACAAGCCCGGAACCAACCACCTCAGGAATATATGCAAACCAGGCGCCAGAGATATTGGCGTTAGAGGAGATCCCTATAATTAATCTATCTAGTAGATCTCTCAGTCATCATGAAATGGACATACTACGCAGGGGTTTCAGTTTTGTTCCCACAGCAAAAACTAATAGATTCCAATTAGAAAGGGACCTTAAATCATTCTTTACAAAAATTAGGTTGAGGAGGTTCTTTGAAAATAAACCAGCAAGGGAGTCTAATAACATCACAGGTTTTAAACCTAAATCCATATTCACACCTTCTCTAGCCCAAGTGGGCTGTAATGTGGAGACTTTTGAAAAAGTTGTGGAAATTGAGATTCAGAACATTCTTAAAAAGGAATTCAATCAAGTACAAAATTTGGATAGGGCCCACAGAATAGCAATTAGTACCCTTAAGGAAGCTCACTCTATCACAATTAAACCAGCTGATAAAGGGGGTGGGGTCGTGGTATTTGAAACTAAGGATTATGACAACAGAATGCTTAGTCTCCTTGATGTCCCTGAACATTATGAAAGGGTTCAGGAAAGGGAACTCAATATTCTTGTCAAGAAGTGTAGTGATCTTTTGGACACACCTAAAGAACAGAATTGGATTTGTGATGAAGAATTTAGGTTTTTATATAATAACAATCCCAAAACTCCGGCAATATATGGTTTGCCAAAGATCCACAAGGACCATTTAAATCCCCCCATGCGACCCATTGTCAGTTGTTTGGGTTCTATTTTAGAACCTTTCAGCAAATATATTGATTTTTTCCTTAGACCTATGGTTAGTCAGCTGAAATCATACGTCGAGGATACTACCCATATCATAAGCCTGGTGGAAAACAAATTGTTTTGTGAGGATACTCAATGTCTAGTAACTCTAGACATTGAGGCCTTATATACCAACATACCGCAGCAATCCACTGTGCAGGATATTCGGAAAATCCTTGATAATATAGAAGTGGAGGGAGCTAATAAAGAATTCATTATTAAGTGTATAAATTTGGTGTTGAAAAATAACATTTTTTTATTCAGAGACCACTTAGTTCGCCAAAAGAAGGGCACCAGCATGGGCGCAACCTGCGCGCCGAGCCTGGCTTGTTTGTATGTTGGTCAGTTTGAAAATCATCATATTTATAACCAACTAGCACCCTTTTATGAGAACATTAGTGAGTGGCATCGTTTTATCGATGATGTGTTTTTCATATGGACTGGTCCAACTGAACAATTAGATGAATTTATCAGTTGGTTAAATTTAGGTGACACAAACCTTAGATTTACAGCACACCATAGCAAGGTGAGTGTCGATTATCTAGACATCACAATTGCTGTAAGGGGTGGGAAACTGGAGGTAGAATTGTATACCAAACCTATGGATAAAAACACCTTACTCCATTACGCCAGTTTCCACCCCAGATCCCAGAAGGGCAACATTCCATTCAGCCAGTTCCTCAGGTTGAGGAGGAACTGTACTGAATTAGATGATTTTTATAAACATTCAGAAGTCCTCAAAATGAAACTAGAGGATAGAGGTTATCCTAGAAAATTAATATCTCACTCATTTAAAAGAGCGCGGTTTTACAATAGAGAGGCGATGTTTGAGGGCCCCAGAAATAAAGAGAAGATGACGAAAGTAGTATTTGTGAGCCAATTTTATGAGATCAGCAATAAAATAAAAAATTTGATTAATAAACATTGGAATATTTTAAATAATGATGAGAATATTATACTAGAAAGACCTATTTTTGCTTATAAACGTAACACCAATCTTCGCAATCAATTGGTCCACACATACAGAGAGGAAACATCCCAAAAACAGAGGACCATTGACAATGTTAAACTTACTGGCAATATCAAATGTGGCAACTGCTCACTATGTGCACAATGCATTGTGGCAAAGGAGATACAACATAATGGCATAACCATAGTTGCTCACTCACTTAACAATTGTCGCAGTAAAAACATCATATACCTGCTGAAATGCCCCTGTGGACAAGCATATGTGGGGGAGACAGGTCGAGAATTGAGAAAACGTCTTTTGGAACATAGGTCAAAAGAAAATTAATGCCCCCTTAGTAACCCATTTTCTAGAACAGGGTCATAAAGAAAATAACTTTGAATGGTTTATTTTAGAAAAAGTTACCATGAACAAAAGAGGAGGAAACATGGAAGCTAAGAGAAAGGCGAGAGAACAATGGTGTATCTGCATTTTCAATACCATTAGACAGGGGCTTAACTCCCGTCAAGAATGGGAAAAACATTTGAAATAGCACAGGGTAGATATATTTTAATCTCCATGTAATCAGAACATTAGTTACTCATTATGTTTCCATTTTCTTCAACGAGCCTCTTATAGATATAGGAGGAAGACACAAATAAATAAACCGCTCTTTTTATTTAAAAAAAGGGGGTGTTTATAAATGTCCTGTTAGTGGTTCCATTTAGACGAAACAACTAAGGAGTTAGATCTATATGGGTTTTTGGAAAGATTGAGAAAATATATATATATTGAGGTCTCAGACCCAATTTAAAGAATTACGATCCTAACAATGAGTTTGGCTTTCACCATATGTCCATCTAAATTGAGAGATGGTGTTTGTAATGAGGGCGATTATTCATATCAAGAATATAGAACAGACCACTATATGTAAAATACCTCTTTTTTGTAGAATCCGTCTTTTAGTCACCCCATTATATGAAATACGATGTTTTTAATAAGTCCCGTTTCTACTGGGGATTAAATGTATACTGTGGGTATATGTGTCGAAAGATACTTTCAATAATATATACCTGCCACTCCGTTCATATGGATGACAATATTGTTCCTTATGGAAAAAGCACATTTTGCAACAAAATAATCGGTGGAACATGATTAGTCCGTTTCCTTAAACATGTATTTTTGGATTGAGCCCACTCAAAAATGGTAGACACGGCTTATGCTGATTAGTCAGTTTTTGACTATTATGATTTGCCCATCTCTTTAGGCCCAATATGTATCCTTATCCAAGATGGCGGATCCGCCCTAGTTTACAAGTCCTCTATCTATCGTTGCCAATTTCATTAATGGCGGACGCGACGACAAGTTTAAAAACGGCAGCGGAACGGGGCTTGAGTTTATTGAATTGACGAACTGAGAGACAGGAGCAGGCCGTGAGATTATTTAGTCCCGGTGAGTGACCTTTGGGATCTGTGGATGTGCTTCTTCGGTTTGTATGATTTTAGTGCATCAATACAATTTTAACAGTGGGAACTATGTGAGTTCTCGATATCGTAACTCGCAGCTATGTTAGACAGGTTGTAACCACATTGGATAGATCTATGCTACGTTATTTAAGGTGAGGTGGATAAGCCGAGGCTTCATTTGTTCTTTCGTCCCTTCTGACCATAGGATGGGTACGGAGATCTGACTTGTGTGCTAAATAACATCTTCTTACTTGACACATATTTTGTGTCAACAGTGGCATTGTTTTCTTTATACTAATTCAATACATATGAATGGAATTTAAGCTCGCTGTATATTTTTTTGAATCTTTGTTCCGAAAAGGGCAATAAGCCACATTTCAGTAATTTGACTTTTGTGCTAATTACAGTTTTATCGTGACTTATTTGGTCATTGTGACTCTCTTATAGGCAGATTGCTTGTAGAATATAAAAGTACTATTGATGAGGTGCAGTCTTGGCTATATAGGCCCTGTGTGAAGACCATAGCTCCTGTGGTTATACGAGTTTGGACCCGGGAAGCAGGTACAATATGACAGACAGAGATATAGATATATTTTTTAAGTCTATTTGTTATTAATAATCAAAAACAATGTTAGATCGAATGTGAACGAATGAATTGTATATCTTGCAATTTAGTGGATGAGGCTGGTGTCCGCGGGCGTTATCTTCTTCCTGTGGTTTTAAGCATTTTCTGACACCGTCGAAGATTTTATCAAGGTATTACCATTAGAGAAAAAAAGATCACTTCTCAACTATAAAGATTTAAGAGGAACAATAGAAGTCTAGACCTCTATACAATCTATGGCAGTGACTATATATTATTTGATATATATCTTTTTAGGGAGGAGACTGTGTCCCCCTATATCGAGCAACAATTGTGAGGTGCTATATGTGAAGAAAGTCCTAACTGTGAAAGGAGAGACACAGCGTCCTCCAGTCTATCTAAGATCAGGCGGGTAACTCCCTCCAGATTAATAAGATTATTTGAATGGTTATTGTGTGGATGAGAGTGAGAGTCAGTCTGATTTTAATAATTATGGACAGCATCTTTTGTGAGACCGAGAGTATAACATTGGAAACATTCATTTTAATGTTTTTTAGCCATTAGTAAATTGCTATACATTTTTTGTTAACAAATGACATTATGGTATCCAATAGCTAGTTTTATGAACTTATGTAATAATTTGTATTATAGTTTGAACAATAATATCTTATATGTATTTTTTTATATATTGTTTTTAGATATCACGACTTGGGAGACTTATTATAAGTGTTTGTTGGCCTGAAGAAGGTTGTGAACTGAACGATACCACCGAAACGTGTTGCTTTTATTTAATAACTTTGTAGAAAGAATTGAAACATCATCTGGCTGGAACACAGGATTTTCTGGCTTAAGAAGGCACTCAAAACTACATTAGAATTGAGCAGGAGAAATACAATGTGTACTGCATATCTAAATGTAAACATTAGCATCTAGGTTTATGCATTTCAAGTGCCTGTAATATACAACTTATTGGTGTTTGTTGACTCCTTAAAGACTACAAAGTTCTCCCATTTGTTACATGGATGATAAGTTTTTATCAAATTTGATGATATTAATAAGGAATATATGATATATTTTCTATATATTGTATTCTCGGTCTCTATTTTGGTGCTGGTACTAAGTTTAATTGATTGAATGTGAGAAAGTTGGTGTATGCTTTACAAGGAGCCCAAAGGGATCTTTTTGTTTGACATAAGTGTCTTTTCATTGGTGTCCTGTCCCATTGGCGTAGTGGGACCCCTCTCGCTTTTTTTTAAATCTAGTACAGTCCGTGTGACTGGAGAGCCTGGGACTCTGTCCCGTTGATATTATATATTTACACACCTTTGTGTTACTTTTTGCCAGCTTGTTCAGGTGGATGGATCCATTTAAAACCTTCGGGTTTAGCGAGGACCAATACAATAAAATAATTAATAGCAAAAAAGGTAATAAAATCACGGTCGTTGCAGGTAATGGTTTAAAATGGGGCACCTTACTCAATTTAATGAAAAAAATGGTAAGAACGGACGCCCATGCAGAGTTTTTAATTGAGTATGTTGAATCCGGCGTTATACCAATTGGTTTGCAGATACGGAATGAACCTAGTTTGTTCTTTGAAAACAATTTTTTTTTAGAAATTTGGACTCAAATATCTAACCGTTGCAGCCGAGATTGGATGCTTCTCATTATAGAGACTGCTCAGGAAATAATCATTTCAGAAAGTGAGGCTATAGAAAAATTAGAACTTGAGTTATCAGAAAAAACAGTATTAGGGGATGCCAAATCTAAGTTGGAGGAGATCAACAAAAATGTAGATGGTTATAGAGACTACTTAACTAATAAAAAAACAAATAAACTCAAAAAAGATATTAATAGATTTAGCCAGGAACTTGCCTACCCATTCCTTAAAGAGAATTATTACGATCAGAAGAATGAACCAGGATGGGATAGAAATCCATATAGAAGACCTAGGTACACACGGAGTGGTAGAAAACAAATAACATTCTCTGAGACAAGTGGGTCAAGCAGTGATGAGGAATACACACATAGGGAAGAAAATACACGAGGGCCGACAGAACAACAGGGGGCTTTTTTAGAACAACAAAACAGAAGAGGCAGATACAATGGGAACCAGATGGGAGGTCAACAAGCCCGGAACCAACCACCTCAGGAATATATGCAAACCAGGCGCCAGAGATATTGGCGTTAGAGGAGATCCATATAATTAATCTATCTAGTAGATCTCTCAGTCATCATGAAATGGACATACTAGGCAGGGGTTTCAGTTTTGTTCCCACAGCAAAAACTAATAGATTCCAATTAGAAAGGGACCTTAAATCATTCTTTACAAAAATTAGGTTGAGGAGATTCTTTGAAAATAAACCAGCAAGGGAGTCTAATAACATCACAGGTTTTAAACCTAAATCCATATTCACACCTTCTCTAGCCCAAGTGGGCTGTAATGTGGAGACTTTTGAAAAAGTTGTGGAAATTGAGATTCAGAACATTCTTAAAAAGGAATTCAATCAAGTACAAAATTTGGATAGGGCCCACAGAATAGCAATTAGTACCCTTAAGGAAGCTCACTCTATCACAATTAAACCAGCTGATAAAGGGGGTGGGGTCGTGGTATTTGATGCTAAGGATTATGACAACAGAATGCTTAGTCTCCTTGATGTCCCTGAACATTATGAAAGGGTTCAGGAAAGGGAACTCAATATTCTTGTCAAGAAGTGTAGTGATCTTTTGGACACAGCTAAAGAACAGAATTGGATTTGTGATGAAGAATTTAGGTTTTTATATAATAACAATCCCAAAACTCCGGCAATATATGGTTTGCCAAAGATCCACAAGGACCATTTAAATCCCCCCATGCGACCCATTGTCAGTTGTTTGGGTTCTATTTTAGAACCTTTCAGCAAATATATTGATTTTTTCCTTAGACCTATGGTTAGTCAGCTGAAATCATACGTCGAGGATACTACCCATATCATAAGCCTGGTGGAAAACAAATTGTTTTGTGAGGATACTCAATGTCTAGTAACTCTAGATATTGAGGCCTTATATACCAACATACCGCAGCAATCCACTGTGCAGGATATTTGGAAAATCCTTGATAATATAGAAGTGAGGGAGCTAAGAAATAATTCATTATTGAGTGTACAAATTTGGTGTTGAAAAATAAAAAAAATTTATTCAGAGACCAATTATTTCGCCAAAAGAAGGGCACCAGCATGGGCGCAACCTGCGCGCCGAGCCTGGCTTGTTTGTATGTTGGTCAGTTTGAAAATCATCATATTTATAACCAACTAGCACCCTTTTATGAGAACATTAGTGAGTGGCATCGTTTTATCGATGATGTGTTTTTCATATGGACTGGTCCAACTGAACAATTAGATGGATTTATCAGTTGGTTAAATTTAGGTGACACAAACCTTAAATTTACAGCACACCATAGCAAGGTGAGTGTTGATTATCTAGACATCACAATTGCTGTAAGGGGTGGGAAACTGGAGGTAGAATTGTATACCAAACCTATGGATAAAAACACCTTACTCCATTACGCCAGTTTCCACCCCCAGATCCCAGAAGGACAACATTCCATTCAGCCAGTTCCTCCGGTTGAGGAGGAACTGTACTGAATTAGATGATTTTTATAAACATTCAAAAGTCCTCAAAATGAAACTAGAGGATAGAGGTTATCCTAGAAAGTTAATATCTCACTCATTTAAAAGAGCGCGGTTTTACAATAGAGAGGCGATGTTTGAGGGCCCACAGAAATAAATAGAAGATGACGAAAGTAGTATTTGTGAGCCAATTTTATGAGATCAGCAATAAAATAAAAAATGTGATTAATAAACATTGGAATATTTTAAATAATGATGAGAATATTATACTAGAAAGACCTATTTTTGCTTATAAACGTAACACCAATCTTCGCAATCATTTGGTCCACACATTCAGAGAGGAAACATCTAAAAAACAGAGGACCATTGACAATGTTAAACTTACTGGCAATATCAAATGTGGCAACTGCTCACTATGTGCACAATGCATTGTGGCAAAGGAGATACAACATAATGGCATAACCATAGTTGCTCACTCACTTAACAATTGTCACAGTAAAAACATCATATACCTGCTGAAATGCCCCTGTGAACAAGCATATGTGGGGGAGACAGATCGAGAATTGCGAATACGCCTTTTGGAACATAGGTCAGCTATAAAAACAAAGAAAATTAATGCCCCCTTAGTCACCCATTTTCTAGAACAGGGTCATAAAGAAAATAACTTTGAATGGTTTATTTTAGAAAAAGTTACCATGAACAAAAGAGGAGGAAACATGGAAGCTAAAAGAAAAGGCGAGAGAACAATGGTATATCTGCACTTTCAATACCATTAGACAGAGGCTTAACTCCCGTGAAGAATGGGAAAAACTTTTGAAATAGCACAGGGAAGAGATATTTTAATCTCCATGTAATCAGAACATCAGTTACTCATTATGTTTCCATTTTCTTCAACGAGCCTCTTATAGATATAGGAGGAAGACACAAATAAATAAACCTTTCTTTTTATTAAAAAAAAAGGGGGTGTTTATAAATGTCCTGTTAGTGCTTCCATTTAAACGAAACAACTAAGGAGTTAGATCTATATGGGTTTTTGGAAAGATTGAGATAATATATATATATATGAGGTCTCAGACCCAATTTAAAGAATTACGATCCTAACAATGAGTTTGGCTTTCACCATATGTCCATCTAAATTGAGAGATGGTGTTTGTAATGAGGGCGATTATTCATATCACGAATATAGAACAGACCACTATATGTAAAATACCTCTTTTTTGTAGAATCCGTCTTTTAGTCACCCCATTATATGAAATACGATGTTTTTAATAAGTCCCGTTTCTACTGGGGATTAAAAGTATACTGTGGGTATATGTGTCGAAAGATACTTTCAATAATATATACCTGCCACTCCGTTCATATGGATGACAATATTGTTCCTTATGGAAAAAGCACATTTTGCAACAAAATAATCGGTGGAACATGATTAGTCCGTTTCCTTAAACATGTATCTTTGGATTGAGCCCACTCTAAAATGGTAGACAAGGCTTATGCTGATTAGTCCGTTTTTTACTATTATGATTTGGCCATCTCTTTAGGCCCAATATGTATCTGTTAGACCTGGCACCTTGGCGTGAGTTCCCCTTCCACTTTTTGATGGTGTGCCTCGACTGTTTTGCTGGTGTTGTCCGCTCAGGGCACTGCGCCACGGCTAATCCGTGCCGCGGTGCAAGTGCTCCCTAAGTAAAGTGTACCTGTAATTGATGTCCATGATTGGGTTATTGGATTCACTGTCAGTCCCCAGTAAAGTGCACCAGGGGTGCCAGGGCTTGTGAATGCCAATGCTGCTGGTGGGCTTGCAGCGCTGGTTGCGCCACCCACGGAAGCGGCCAGACAGACGCTTCAGAGCATGGTGTAGGGGCTGTTCTTTCACAGATGACTGAGGAGGGCTGGGACCAACCCGTAGCCTTCATCAGTAGGAGGTTACTTCCACGGGAAAGTAGGTGGAGTGCAATTGAGCGAGAAGCATTTGCTGTGGTCTGGGCGCTGAAGAAGCTAAGACCCTACTTGTTTGGGTCTCACTTCCGGGTTCAGACGGACCACAGGCCCCTCAGATGGTTGATGCAAATGAGGGGTGAAAACCCGAAGCTGTTGAGGTGGTCCATCTCCCTACAGGGTATGGACTTTACGGTGGAACACCGCCCGGGTACAGATCACGCCAACGCTGACGGTCTGTCCAGGTATTTCCGCCTTAGTGACGAGGAACCCCCTGGGCAAGGGTAGTTCTCCCCACATTTCAGCTGGAGGGGACACGTGTTAGACCTGGCACCTTGGCGTGAGTTCCCCTTCCACTTTTTGATGGTGTGCCTCGACTGTTTTGCTGGTGTTGTCCGCTCAGGGCACTGCGCCACGGCTAATCCGTGCCGCGGTGCAAGTGCTCCCTAAGTAAAGTGTACCTGTAATTGATGTCCATGATTGGGTTATTGGATTCACTGTCAGTCCCAGTAAAGTGCACCAGGGGTGCCAGGGCTTGTGAATGCCAATGCTGCTGGTGGGCTTGCAGCGCTGGTTGCGCCACCCACGGAAGCGGCCTTGTAAAGTGTGTCTAGGGCCTGCCACCGCAGACCCTGTGCGCGGTCCGGGACCGTCGCGCTGACTGCGCAAGTGCCCCCACTTGCCAGTCCCTAAACCTTCCCTTACCTACATATTAGCCACCCCTCTGGTAGGCCCAAGGGCAGGGTGCATTGTAGGCATAAGGTAGGACATGCCCTGATGTGTGTGGCATGTCTTAGTAGTGAATTACAGCCATTTTCGTTCTTCACTATTGAAGGCTACCTGCTCTCCATAGGCCAGAATGGGCTGCTGGGATCACGCCAACGCTGTGACCCCAGTGGACTCAGAGAGCATGGTAGAAGTGTCAAGTTTAGTATGCCTGAACTCAGGATGATAAAATACTTCTTGTAGTCAAGTTTATTTTAATATCCTGGGTTTGTAAATACTACTTTTAGAAAGTTAGTATTTACTGACCTGACCATCTCAGTCCGCCTCTGCTGTATGTGTGTGTGTTCTGCCCAGCAACAGTAAGGAGCAGGGTTGGGGAATCCCCAGAGACAGGTTGGCTGCCAGGTGGTGGGTAGAGAGATTACACCTGGATGGGTGGGAGGAGTACACCTTGACTCTTGAATAGACCTGTGCTCTGCCACCACAAAGCCGGCGCCACCCCCTGTGGGGCGGCTGATGTCTCTGCCCTGCTGCTGAAAGGAAAGAGCAGAGTCACCATAACAAAGTGCTCCAGAACTGGACTGAGCCAGGCCTAGGCCCCCTGGCGCTACAGAACAAAAGAATCATGGTATAAAAGTAGGAGCCTGGCTCCTAAGAAATCAGAATCCTGTTTACCACAAAGAACCTCTGCCCGACTAGAAGGAGAAGAAGACGCTGGAGGAGCTGGCCTGCTGCTTGCCTTGCTGAGAAAGGAGAGGAAGAGACTTACCGAAAAGACTTTGCTACTTTGTGCTTGAACATTCTCCAAGGGCTTGATCTGAGCTTGCCCCCTGAACTGAACCCCAGGACCAGTGGGTTCTCTGTGCTTCTTGCTCATCCTCCAATTCGAGCCGTGTGGGCATCCCGCTGGAAAAGAGACTGCGCCCCTCATCGCCCCTCCTAGGGCCGTGACACTCAGAAGCTCGCCTGCCTCCAACCCGTGAGAGCCCCGCTCCGTCCCGAGCCGCTCTCTGTTCCCGGGCCAGGCCGCCTGCATCCCTGTCACCGCCTGCTACTGGAGCGTGCTGACCGCGCTATCACCCCTCCTGCCGGAAGCCGTCCGACGACTGTGATCTACGCCGGGTCAACCAGCTGCACTGACTGTGCCCTGTGACCCCGCTTCGCAATCCCCGGACATCTCAGGCCGCGCCGCCCCCGCTGTGGAGACCCTCCTGCACCGCCGTGCTAAAGGGTCGCTGGCCGCGCCTGCCTACGTGCCCACACCTGCTGATTGAGGACCCAAGAACACTTCCCAAGCTGAGAGTCGCACCGACCTGTGCCGGCTCCCCACATCACGAAAGAAGTTCCAGTATCGGGCTCGGGGCCCGCAACGCCTTATTTCCCCGTTCGCAGGAACCGATCTCTGTGAGTACTGGAACTACGAGTAAAGAGACTACGAACTATCCATTTGAAACTACGAACCAAGAACATTTGCCTGCTGTATAACCTGGTGGCCTAGCGAAAACGTTATTGGTCTTGTGATAAGTCTGTTGAGATATATATACCTTATTTTTACATAAAGAATCGTATTTTTATATATATCCAAGTCTGGTGTCCGTTTCTGGGGGGATTGATGTATTTACTGTGTGTATGATTGTAAGTGCTTAACCAACAACGCCTGAGGAATCGCCTTGGCTGCTCACGCCACGCACCTAGAGGGTGAGCAAGGGTCATTCGCGAGGGGTTATCCTGCGCCCTGACGTGGAGGAGAGGGTTCCTGCTTGACACAAGGGCAACCTTGCGCCAACCAGAGATCCCCGACTCTAACAGTATCCTTATCCAAGATGGCGGATCCGCCCTAGTTTACAAGTCCTCTATCTATCGTTGCCAATTTCATTAATGGTGGACGCGACGACAAGTTTAAGAAGCATTTACAATGCAACGGTCTCTGCATTGTTAAAGTTAGAGCTATTGGCATTGCTCATGACATTATTTTTGTTTATGTTTTTGTTTTTAAAACATTTAAAGAAACGGCATTGTTATTTACAATGTCAATAGCTTAATCACTCTGAAATGCGAGACCTATTGCATTTGCAGCCACACACAGAGCCACACACAAAGCCACTCACATAGAGCAACCCACACACAAATAGAGCCACCCACAGAGCCACCTACACACACACACACACCAAATCTTGCCTGTTTCTCACTCCTTATACATCATGTTCTCCTTTAGCCCACTCACATGTTTAAGTCCACTTTCGGTTGTTGCCACCACCATTGTGCTCATACCTGTAAATTGGTTGTTCTCTGTGTAATACAAGGTAGCTGCCCTCCTTCTCTCCTCTGTTAATGTTCACTTTGTTTCTTCAGATCCTATCTCTCTCTCCCCTCTCTCTCTCTCTCTCTCCTCTCTCTCTCTCTGTTCTTCTTTCTCATACCCTCTTTTTCTCTCCAGCTTGTTCTTTTTCTCTCTTACTCTCTCCGACATATAATTGCTAGCACTTTATTGTTTTACATATATTCAATCTCAGACATCCTGCGGCTCCACTCAAAGTAACATCTGACAGCTGATCTGCGGTACCTTCCCTCACGCTCATCCCTTGCCCTATATCATCCTGTCTGTACATACTTCAGCACCCCTCACTGTTCGACCATTCTTCCGTATTCCTGTCCGGTACCCCGAAATAATCTCCACTGTCTGCTCTCCCCTCCAGCACCCATCACTCTCCAACTACGACCCAGTACCTCACAATGTGCGACCCCAATCGCAATCTATGCGAGCCTCCATGAGTCCCTCACACTGTCCGATGCCACACCAGGGTCCCTCACAGAGATTTCTTTAGTACTTTACACTGTCCGCTCCCGGTAGCCACACGGTCCCCCTGTCCAATGCAGACACGTTTGCGCCGCTAGTTTCTTGCCTTCCCGCGAGAGTAGGACCCCCGGCGCAGTCCTCAGTGTCGGGTTCCTGAGCTCCACGTCCGACTTGCGGGAGCACAGGCTGGAATCCGCCTCCACCGTACAGGAAGAGGCATCTGTAGGGTCCAGCCCCGGGGTGCCCTCGGGCTTATCCAAGTCCACGCTCCGCACTTTACGCAGCTGCTTGCCCCTCCAGTCAGCTCTGGGCAGCTCCCTGCCACCACCGCCAGGATCCCGGAGGCCAGCATGACCTCCAGGCTCGGCACCACTAGCATTCCCGGAGCCTGACCCGCCAGACGCTTGCAACCCAGAGGACGCACTCCTGTTCCCGGCCGCGGCCGCCATTTTTTCAGCCAAGGTTTACATTCGCTCTACTGGACCCCGGCACGGAGCCGCGGGCGGGCGTGGTCAAGAGAGGCGGGTCTGCCGTGATGTCACCACACGAGCTGTGGAACCACGCCGAAGGAGGATGGTACAACTTGGAAGGCGATAGACATAAAAGATATACTAAGACTTGCACGTTGTTTGCCGAATTCATAGACCAATCAGGGACGCGCTCTAACTCTACCAGGCGTCAGACAAGCCTCGCATTCGCTCCGAGGGGAAAGGACCTAACCGGGGGAGACTCCTTCGTGGCAGAACAGCGTCCTGCCAGCAGCCGTGAGGGGAACAGCCTTCAGCGGACCACAACTCCCAGCATCCCTTGCCCCAGGCGCAGGTATCGTTGTCATCAGGCAGCGCCGGGGAGGGACTTAAATGCCTCAGCAGACCCGCAGCGCGGGACGTGCTCTAACTCTACCAGGCGTCAGACAAGCCTCGCATTCGCTCCGAGGGGAAAGGTCCTTACCGGGGGAGACTCCTTCGTGGCAGAACAGCGTCCTGCCCGCAGCCGTGAGGGGAACGGCCTTCAGCGGACCACAACTCCCAGCATCCCTTGCCCCAGGCATCGTTGTCATCAGGCAGCGCTGGGGAGGGACTTAAACGCCTCAGCAGACCCGCAGCTCGGGACGCGCTCTAACTCTACCAGGCGTCAGACAAGCCTCGCATTCGCTCCGAGGGGAAAGGACCTTACCGGGGGAGACTCCTTCGTGGCAGAACAGCGTCCTGCCAGCAGCCGTGAGGGGAACGGCCTTCAGCGGACCACAACTCCCAGCATCCCTTGCCCCAGGCGCAGGTATCTTTGTCATCAGGCAGCGCCGGGGAGGGACATAAACGCCTCAGCAGACCCGCAGCGCGGGACGCGCTCTAACTCTACCAGGCGTCAGACAAGCCTCGCATTCGCTCCGAGGGGAAAGGACCTTTCCAGGGGAGACTCCTTTGTGGCAGAACAGCGTCCTGCCAGCAGCCGTGAGGGGAACGGCCTTCAGCGGACCACAACTCCCAGCATCCCTTGCCCCAGGCGCAGGTATCGTTGTCATCAGGCAGCGCCGGGGAGGGACTTAAACACCTCAGCGGGACGCGCCCGGGCAAAGCCCGGGCCAAGGGCGGGCCCGTACTTGCCCGTCACAGCCTGGAACAGGCTGGGCTGGGCCATGTTATTTGGTCCTTTCATTCAATAAGGGACAATGGATTGGACACAAGAGAGCTAAGGTACTGTCACTAAGGTTTATTTGAAAACCCTGGCCTATCCCGTATAAACGCTAGTGTGATTGTGTAGGTTGGAGGATCTGCTTATCTTAATTAATTTCTACTCATAAGTTTAGCATCGTTTGAATAACCTCCTGGCACACAATATCAAACAATGAATAAGGCCAAGGCTAAACTGGGGAACAGGGTGGCGGGCACATTGGATGCTTTTATCACCAGGGCTAATACAGTATTGACTCAGGAAATACTAGAAACAGAACGTAGACTCTCCCTGGATCATCAAAGTCCAATTAGTAGGTTATCCCTAACTCCTGAATTTCACTCCTTACCACAACCCAGTGTTGCAGAAGATTCCCCCGCCATCACACTGATATCCCAGCCTCCCATGGAGACGATTATCCCACTTGTAGAGGAATCTACGGTAGTGGAAAAAGGGATGATGACTAGGAGGAAACAGGGTAAAGCTAAAACAACTAAGATTAACACATAAAACGAAGGGACAACGGGAAAAAAAGCAAGTGGGTGGTCAGGACAGTGTGATTGGGACACTACACAATGTCCAGAGTTCAGAGATAATCGAACTTGAAATTGGTCCTAGGGGAAAACAAGCACCTAAGTGTGTCCCGTCCGTGGGTCAGGTGAACGAGTGCAACCTAGTAAATCTCGAAACTATGTTAACAAAGCTACTGGATCCAATTTTAAAGATGCTTAACCACATAGAAGACAGATTAGCACTACTAGAGGGGAATTGTGGTTGTAAAACTGACATCAGACCTGCCAACCAGTCTAACAATATAGCAGAAGTGATGTTAAGTGGCACTACCAGGGTTTCCAAGAAAGATCAGAAAGGGGTACATAATGGTGATATTTGCAAACCAAGAGAGGCTCCTGCTAATTTAGTTTCTCATTCCAATTCCCCTACTGAAACCGCATCCACCCTGGGGCCACTAGAACCTAGAAAGCGCAATAGTATCATTGATAGACCAAGGAGAAATCGGGAGAGGGACTTGCCTGATCAACATCTACAGGGAACCCAGACCATTGATTTACCATTGGAGTCTACTCCATACACAGTAATCCTGGGAAATGTCCCCCAATTAAAGGAAGGGGCTACAAAGGATTTTGGCCAACTTAAAAATAAATTGAACCAATGGTTTACTAACAATTTATACTTGGGTCAGGATGTTAACAGACACATAATAATGGCTCGTAGAACTAATTGGATTGGGAAAAGGACTAAATCATATCATGGTGACTGTATTGTTGTAAATTTTGATAACCCGTACACCGCTGAGAAAATCTTGCAGGAAACCCAAAAGTGTTACCTGAGTTCTAGCTCCAATATAGTCATTTTACCCCTGGGCTACTTCTACATCCAAGAGCCCTGGTTGTACAAAACTGACACTTGTCGTTAAGATTACACACACACAAGGGACATCATGGGACAGAATCTCCGATATCAACCTCCTACCCGTTCACATTCCTCTAGGGACACGGTCAGTGCTCATTTCCCCCCAGGACTAGAAATAAGAAATAGATACTTACCTCTATCGGATATATAAGAGTGTGACTGACTAAGCCCCTAGGTATTGAGTGGAACAAGCTTACATATTCCCTCACAGGACCCCATTAAAGAAGTAGTAATGGATAGATCGTCAACCCCTAGCAATAATATTTTATCATGGAATATTGCAGGGTTGGCCAGGAAAAGTAACGATCCATTTTGGATTGCTTTTGTCAAACAGTACAAGATTATTAGTCTCCAGGAAATGTGGGCTACGGACTGTAACTATTATTTGGATGGTTACAAGGTCTTCTTTGTCCCGGCCACCCATTCGACCAGTGGTAGGCCTAAGGGAGGCTTGGCAACCTATGTTTCACTTGATATTATATGTGAGGTGCGTATGATCTCTCACTCATACTCAGGAATTTTGGCAATGCCACTAAGGAAGGGGCAATTTGAATGGGGTTTAATAAACTTCTATAATTCCCCGACTACCCCAGCTGAAGGAGGTAACATTAAGTCCTTGGCTAATTTTATTAAAATACATATGGCCAACAAACTACACAGCTTGATAATAATGGGGGATTTTAACATCCACCCGTGTGGTAACCCCACTACCACCTGTCTAGCTAACTTAGGATGTCCACGATTAACAGGCCTGCATTTCGAACACACGATGCAGGGAGAGGAACTTAATGACCTCCTGAGTGACAATGACATGGGGGTAGCTATGTCCTATATGAGCCCTGCCACACTGTTTCCGATTCCAAAATTTATAGGTAAAGGGAATGGTACTTTTATTGATTATATTCTTATTTCGTCATCCTTAGCTCCCCTTTTAGGGGATTTTTCCATCACAACTAATGAATATAGCTACCACAACCCGTTGTCAGTTTATCTTGGTGGTATCCTGACTGATCACACCTGTAACACACCAGTAACAGGAGAGTTAAGCACTACAGATGGTAAGAGGAGGTTAAGATGGACTCAAATATCACCTGTTGTCTTTAATGACAACGTAAAGGCCTACTGTTCAGGAGAAATAGGTATCTGTACTACGGATGGAGCAACTGCAAGTAGTGTCCTGGAAGCTTTCTTTAATATGACCGGGAAAATTAGTGAACTACTGATAGGAAAGTCAGGATATACTGTCAACCTGGGCCCAAATGGTTTGACACCAACTGTACCAAAGCAGCCAAACGGTTAAGAGAAGCACTGGCAAAAAAACCTAGAAATGTGATTGTAGTGCGCTCCCTGAGATGGGAGTATAGGGATGCCCTAGCCACCCGTAAGGCTTTATTAAAAGAAAAAGCCTGGGAAGAACTATTTGACAGCAGTACCTTAAAAGACAGCGCTAGGTTCTGGAAAATTGTTAATGGTCCTTTATTTCAACAGGAGGGGGGGGGATGGTTTGGTGGCTCATATAGGTGAAGGTGACTGGGTCCATCATTTCAAATCAATGTTTAACAGCCCGGTTGATCCCGGTATTGTGACATCAAGCCATGGGGACATCCCAGCTATAATCTTTACTGAATCTGAGATTCTAGACGGAATCACAGGTTTGACAAGTAATAAAGCCCCTGGCCCTGATGGGATCCCACCAGATTTATTTAAATCAGACCCCAAATTTTGGGCATCTATCCTTTGGCCGGTTTTTAATGCGGCCACCACAGAAGGGTGTCCGAATAGTTGGGCATTGTCAACTATAGTGCCCGTTTTCAAGAAGGGCAACAGAAGTGATACCAGTTGCTATAGACCGATATCACTTATTGATTCGGTCGTGAAGGTAATGGGGCGGGCGATTTTAAACAGGCTGAAGGACTGGGCAGACAACAACAAGATGTTATCAGACTGTCAATATGGTTTTCATTCTGGGCGTTCAACCATCACACAGTGCCTTAACCTGTATTTGTTGCTTAATAAATACACTGTGGTGTACCCCGGTTCAATTCACCTCGCCTTCATGGACCTTTCATCAGCGTTTGACTGTGTCAACAGATCTAAGCTCTGGCAGTCCATGGAGGTGAGAGGGGTAGATGCAGGGTTGATAAATTCCTTACGGGATTTACACTCTTCAACCCGAGCAAATGTTAGGTACAGTAAGGATTTGAAAGTTACGAAGGACTTTCCAATCAAGAAAGGTGTAAGGCAGGGATGTATCATGGCTCCGTTTTTATTTAATTTTTATATAAATGATCTCGAGAGGACATTGATAGAGACTGGTGCAGATTTCCCGCGTATAGCGAGACGGAGTATCCCCTTTTGCTATACGCGGATGATGCTGTACTAATAGCTAGGACAGAAACCGGGCTTCAAACACTGTTAAATTCTTTCTACGATTTTATGAACAATCTAGATTTAAAGATTAACAGTACCAAGTCTTATACTATGAGACTGGGTAAATGTTCTAGAAAGACATACCAATTCAAAACAGGGGGTGACATAATTCCTAGTACTAAGGTGTTTTCTTATCTAGGAGTTTTATTTGATGACAAGTTAAAGTGGGAGGCCGCGATAAATAAAAAAAAAGGGGGAGTTGGCCCGGGCAAATGCTGCAATCTTTAATTTTGCTTCAAAAATCGGGAAGAAACCGACGGGGCCATGCTTCAGATCTATAGAGCCAAGAGTGTTGCCATAGCATGCTATGGTAGTGAGTTGTGGGGGGATGTATGACGTTACAACGCATGCTTTTACAACGCATGCCGTTACAACGCTTTTTTTACAACGCCAAATCTGTTACAACGCAAGTCTTTACAACGCAAGTCTTTACATCGAATTGCAGTAGATGGCGTGCTGACATTAAAAAAGGGTAATTTACTATTCTAACTCCAGTCCACGTTGCAGTAGGGAAGGTGTTTGGATAGTAAACTACTCTATTTTTAATGTTAGCACACCATCTAGTGCAAGTCGATGTAAAGACTTGCGTTGTAATGGCATGCGTTGTAACAGATTTTGCGTTGTAATAGTTTTGTTGTAATGGTAGTGCGTTGTAAAAGTTGCGTTGTAAAGGTTGTTCCCCGTTGTGGGGACGTGGTGTGATTAAACCCTTACAGGTCGAGGAAAATAAGTTTCTAAAAAGATTACTATGTGTTTAACGAACCTGATGGCTCATGAAGAATTGGGAGTACCTTACATAGCCGACCACTTAACACTGCGCCCTATGATCTTCTGGCTACAGTGTTGTCTCAACCCGGATATTCCCCTGACTCAAGCTATATTTAGGGACTGCTTGGCTTTAGAGAACATGGCACGAATCCCCTGGTTTAATTATATTAAAAAAGGATTTGACCTATTGGGAAGGGGTTCACTATTTACCAAGCCTGAGGAAATCCTTAGAAAGGACATCCCATTAATTAAAACCTCCTTTTTGAATCATAGGAGGCAAGAAAGGGAAGGGATTGAGATTATGAAACCCAGTGTCCGGTCACATCTCACCTTAATTACGACCCCCACTGCCGAGCCTTACTTGCTGTCCACCCTTACCTCTCACGAAAAATTTCTGTTAACCAGGTTCAGATGTAACACATTTCATTTTTTATTGGCCAGACCAAAAGGGGGAAATAGAGGGCAGATGCTACCAGTATGTGTTTGTGATGGTCATTCGCCGCAAAATTTAGAACACTTTATGTTTCTCTGCACCTTTTATTCAGTTCCAAGAAAAACTTTCTTGATTCCAATTCTAAAGAAAATGAATTTCACTCAAGTCAAACCTGCCTTAATGTTTTTACAATTACTGCAAACGGATTGTATATATTTTATTGTCCGTTTTTTAAAATCTACTCTGAAATCCAGATTGGATATGGATTTTTAAATATATTGATGGAACTTGATCCTTTTATTGCTGGGCTGTGTATTTAAACTGTGTCTGTTTGTGACTTTTTATGAATTTATATTCTAAATTCGAAATAAAGTATCTTTTGACTTTGACTTGACCAATCAGAATGCCGCGTGAGTGTGGCCGCAGTACTTGCGTACTTAAGGTAGTTAAGACTACTGGTCCGTTTACCGTACATATAGAAGAGGAGTGTTTTTTTTAACTTGTCTAACCATGTAACGGTCTGTAAATTCTGATACTTTCTGATACTCATTACAATGTGCGATAATAATGGCATTAAAGAAAGCGTTTGTTGGTTTGGGCCCAAATACAGACATTTATTTTCAAAATGATATTAAAACTCTAGTTGAAAAGATCGGAATTTAGAAACCATATTTGTAGTTAAAAGATCTTCTGTAGGAAAATAAATTAATATTTCGAAAGCAATATTTTGTATGAAATAATTATTGTTGAAACCATTATGCAAATAAATATTGTGCAAAAATATATCTGAATCAAAATTTTGTAGACTATATGATACTCTCAGTTGTTTATAAGTGCAGAGGAGAAGCACTTTTCCTTTCTCCTGTACTTCCACTGTACCTCCTTTTCACATGTCCTTCCTCCCCAGGTGCTCCTGCCCATGGCCACCGCTTCACACCTCTGTCAACGTACCCTTACCTTCACTGGAGATCACCTCTGGCATCTGACCTGACCCGTCTTTGGCCTACTCCTCCTCTAGCCCTGCATCTGAGCCCCACTCGAGTCCCGATATACTATCCATTGGAAAAGTCATATGGCTCAGTTCTGCGCCAAAAAGCCAGGGCTGGGCAAAGAAAGAGGCGATGGGTGGGATCAACTCAAGAGAAGGCAGGCCTGGTAGTAAGCTGCTCCGGCGTCCGAGGTCAGCTGCTGCTCCTAAGGTGAACTTTAGGCCCTACACTTGTGTTTTTTTATACGGTCTCCCCGTGTTTCATGAGTACCAATGGCAAGTAGCTGAGTGTGCCCTACCACCTGTTTACCTCGTTCGTTTCCTCTTCACGCCCGTGGCTACGCCCGGGTCCTCTCGGTGAGCGATGCCCGTGGGGGGAGAGCCATCAGTGGCAGTAAAGCCTGTGACTGCTCTGATCGCAGGGTGTCATGAGGGATGACCCTGCGCAGCCGCACACAGCCGAGGGCTCGAGCGCTCCGTCTCTGTTTGCCGCTCCAGCCGAGTGTGCTGTAATTAAAAGCTCGCCCGGACAGATCGATGGCGGCCGCAGATATGGATCTCGCACTGCGCCACGCGATTGCTTTTTCATTGTCACTCCGGCCCTTCTCTGCTCCGCAGGGCTCTCTGAGTGAGGCTATCACCTTCCCAAGGCTTCCCGTCCTTTTATCACATTTCTGCACTACCAGCGCGTAGTTTTGGAAACTAGCTTAAAACCTATACAGACAATCGTTTTTCTTTTGGAACATTTGTCACGTTTTGCTTTTTATTAGTCGTAGAATGCGGGAGTAGGGGACGCATGGGAAAGAATTTCAATTATTCCTGTGAGTACACAGACATCATGGATGCTGGTGACTGGCCAGTGACTATGGACTGACTGGTCGTCGTATGTTTTTCAAAATGTATTCTTATCCCTGAGGATTGGCTGGCTCACCTGTAAAACAAGCACACCACCGCCTTTCTCCGAGGCGAAGCAGAAATGCCTCGGAGAAAGGCAGCGTCGTTTTCGGATTCGGTGGCGTGTTTTTCTTTTTCTCTCCTCTTGCCATTGTCTGGAGGAGATAATCAGAAAAGTAGCAAAAAACACGCCCCCGAATCTGAAAAGGACGGGGCCTGTTCGGAGAGACAATCCTCTTCTCCAATGGCTGGCCAGCATTCAAGAGGCCAGCCAATGGAGAAGAGGGGAGAAGAGGGGCGGGTTCAAGCCCCTCTTCTCCAAAACATTAAATCTCGGACCGAGACTGCGCAAGCGCAGCCTTCGAGCCGAGACCTAAAAACGGCAGCGGAACGGGGCTTGAATTTATTGAATTGACGAACTGAGAGACAGGAGCAGGCCGTGAGATTATTTAGTCCCGGTGAGTGACCTTTGGGATCTGTGGATGTGCTTCTTCGGTTTATATGATTTTAGGTATCGATACAATTTTAACTGTGGGAACTATGTGAGTTTTTGATATCGGAACTCGCAGCTATGTTAGACAGGTTGTAACCACATTGGATAGATCTATGCTACGTTATTTAAGGTGAGGTGGATAAGCCGAGGCTTTGTTTGTTCTTTCGTCCCTTCTAACCATAGGATGGGTACGGAGATCTGACTTGTGTGCTGAATAACATCTTCTTACTTGACACATATTTTTGGTCAACAGTGGCATTGTTTTCCTTATTCTAATACAATACATATGAATGGACTTTAAGCTCGCTGTATATTTTTTTGAATCTTTGTTCTGAAAAGGGGCAATATGCCACATTTCAGTAATTTGACTTTTGTGCTAATTACAGTTTTATCGTGACTTATTTGGTCATTGTGACTCTCTTATAGGCAGATTGCTTGTAGAATATAAAAGTACCATTAATGAGGTGCAGTCTTGGCTATATAGGCCCTGTGTGAAGACCATAGCTCCTGTGGTTATACGAGTTTGGACCCGGGAAGCAGGTACAATATGACAGACAGAGATATAGATATATTTTTTTAAGTCTATTTGTTATTAATAATTAAAAACAATGTTAGATCAAATGTGAACTAATGAATTGTATATCTAGCAATTTAGTGGATGAGGCTGGTGTCCGCGGGCGTTATCTTCTTCCTGTGGTTTTAAGCATTTTCTGACACCGTCTAAGACTTTATCAAGGTATTACCATTAAAGAAAAAAAATCACTTCTCAACTATAAAGATGTAAGAGGAAAAATAGAAGTCTAGACCTCTATACAATCTATGGCAGTGACTATATATTATTTGATATATATCTTTTTAGGGAGGAGACTGTGTCCCCCTATATCGAGCAACAATTGTGAGGTGCTATATGTGAAGAAAGTCCTAACTGTGAAAGGAGAGACACATCGTCCTCCAGTCTATCTAAGATCAGGTGGGTAACTCCCTCCAGATTAATAAGATTATTTGAATGGTTATTGTGTGGATGAGAGTGAGAGTCAGTCTGATTTTAATAATTATGGACAGCATCTTTTTTGAGACTGAGAGTATAACATTGGAAACATTAATTTTAATGTTTTTTAGCCATTGGTAAATTGCTATACATTTTTTGTTAACAAATGACATTATGGTATCCAATGGCTAGTTTTATGAATTTATGTAATAATTTGTATTATAGTTTGAACAATAATATCTTATATGTATTTTTTTATATATTGTTTTTAGATATAATGACTTGGGAGACTTATTATAAGTGTATGTTGGCCTGAAGAAGGTGGTGAACTGAACGATACCACCGAAAAGCGTTGCTTTTATTTAATAACTTTGTAGAAAGGATTGAAGCATCATCTGGCTGGAACACAGGATTTTCTGGCTTAAAAGGCACTCAAAACTACATTAGAATTGAGCAGGAGAAATAAAATGTGTACTGCATATCTAAATGTAAACATTAGCATCTAGGTTTATGCATTTCAAGTGCCTGTAATATACAACTTATTGGTGTTTGTTGACTCCTTAAAGACTACAAAGTTCTCCCATTTGTTACATGGATGATTAGTTTTTATCAAATTTCATGATATTAATAAAGAATATATGATATATTTTCTTTATATTGTATTCTCGGTCTCTATTTTGGTGCTGGTACTAAGTTTGATTGATTGAATGTGAGAAAGTTGGTGTATGCTTTACAAGGAGCCCAAAGGGATCTTTTTGTTTGACATATGTATCACAGAACAGCCATAAGGAAGTATTTCCGAAAGCTGCAGAGGGGCTCAGCTCATGCTTGGGCACCCTCTCACACAAAACCAAGCACTCTGCCTTCAGCATTGTCAAGGCCTGCTATAGGAGTGGCTTATAGGTTTATATGTGTCTGTATGTATATGTGGATATAGGTAGCCTATACCCCCGTATGGGGTGCAAACACACCCTTACCCAGGCTGCAGTAGCAGACCTGTGGTACCATTTTGGAGTGCTTCCCAGGGGTGGCATAATACATGCATCAGCCCCTGGTAGGCCTCTGAGATACCTATGCCCTAGGTACATAGTATACCATATACTAGGGGCTGATAAGACACTCCAGAATCCAATTAGATATGTACCTAATGGACATGCAAACCATTTTACAGAGAAAGCAGATAGACTGGGGCCCTGAATAGCAGGATCCCAGTCCAACTAAGTCATAAACCAGCAAAACACCAGGCAAAAAGTGGGGGAACCATATTGTCAGATTCCACCTTCCTACAGGGGTACAGGCCTCCCACCCCCAAACAGCCCTCCATGGCAAGATGGCCACCTACCTGTTATTTGTAAGTGGACAATGCAATGACTGATACATGCTTCTGGGTGGGAGGGAGTGCTCCATCTTGCGCAGGGGTGGGACAGGGGTGCCTGGTGGGAGTTGTGGTGCTGGTTGCCTGGACACGTGCCGCCCTGTAAATGTTGTGTAGCTTTGGGGTGAATCAGACGGAGTGAACGTTAAATCTGGGAGACTTGTGTTGGGTATTGTGGTGAAGATGGATGTGGGCCTAGGATGTGTAGCTTTGCAGTTGTGCATGACAGTACATGGCAGTGCGATGGTATACATTTGTTTGTACTTACTAGCCTGCACTTCCCTGGGTATTCCTGTGAGACTCTCTGGATGCAGTATGGCAAGCCCCCTCTCCTCCCATGTTGTGAATGTTTTTAGTGGAAGGGGAGGGCCACCGCCAGTCCTATCAGCCAGCTCACGGTTCTTGGCCCTCTTCTTCTTCACGACTGTCTTCAGGTCATGCCACCTCTTCATGATTTCATTTGTTGCGCGGGGTGGTCCCCATTGCACTGACCTTGTCAACTGTCCTTGCCCACATTTGTGCTCTGGTGGCTAATGGTGTCTTTTGGACCAGGTTACCAAACAAATGTGGTTCAACTCTGATTATCTCATCTACCATAACCTTCAACTCACTCTCTGTGAATTTTGGCATTTTCTGTGGTGCCATGGTGTGTGATGTGCAAAGTGATTGTGGGTGCAGGGGTGTGAGCGGTGGGTGTGGTAGTGATATGTATGGTGTGTGATGTGCAGGGGGTTAGTAGTGCAGTTGTGGTAGTGATGGTGGTGGTGATGTGTGTGTGCTGTATTCTTTTGCCTCTCCTCTCTGATCTGGTGAATGCCCTTCTCTATTGGAGTGTCGCAAAGGATTATGGTCAGGGAAGGGACTGGTTTAATACTCAGCTATGTGGGTGTGTCCAAATGGGTATTGCTGTCGGGTGTATTGTGTGTGTTGTCCTGGCAATTGTATTTTTCTTTTTGCCATGTGGTTGTTATTGGGGTGTGTTTTGTGTTTTTGGGGGGGCATGACTAGTTTGCAGTGTGCACTTTTTGGCCTTATTATGGCTTTTTTCATTCGTCCGCCATGTTTTTCGCGGTGGTCGGAAACAGTGGAACGTACCGCGGCAACATCGGGGATATCCTAATTTCCCATACGGTGTTACCGCTATATTTGCGGTGGGTTGGTGTTTTTCCGCTGCGAATCCGACCACCGCGGACAAATTTTGGCCATCTCCGCCCGCTACGGGCAGTTTTTCTTGGCCCCGTTCCGCCTCTGTCAGTGTTCTTTGGGGGTTGATCCTAATTTGGCCGCTGGTTTTTCCACGGTACAGGCGGGCTTTGGTTTTCCGCTTCAATGGCGGTCGAGGTGGTTTTCCGACTGCCATCCTAGTAGACCCTAAGTAGCGGAGCATTATGACTCATGCATTCGAGCATTGTGACATAAGGCTAAAGCTTATGTGATGATGCACATGCATCATCACCTTTTTTCTAATTATGCTGTGCAACATCCGCAAAAGAGCAGTGGTGCAGTCAATAGGAATGCATTCAATGCAGCCCTCTTGGAATGCCTTTTTGGATTTAACTAAACATATTCCAGGATGACCACCATGGAAGCACACACATGTAGTCTAGCCAAACTGTAAAATATTTGAGTTGTTTTCAAGAAATTAAAAGATGACTGCAATGCTCTCAGGCAGGCTCCTGCAAACCTGGAATGCATTTTGGGAAGAACAATCCCCATTCTAAGGAACCATTAGCAAAACCAATAGGTCAGCACCTGGTGTCTCGGATGAGAATGATTGGCTTTGGCAATGCTTTTGAAGTGTGAAAGGTAATCAAGAAGAAAATTATTGTAAATGGCCTGATCACATCTTCAACACTTAGAGGCCACATTTTTGCAAAATTGTTCAGTGAAAACAGCGAAAACAGGCAGAACAAGAGAAAAAAAAAATTTGAGAGCTTAAGCAGAAGGGTGTAATAATGTTTGCCTCCAGGTCTTAAATAAAGTAAATATTTCCTAGTATGTAGCAAAACATATAGTAAGGCAAATATTATGCAAGTAATAAGGCTTG